>NC_071985.2:228400000-231026420 GCF_028885655.2 Pongo abelii | reverse complement strand
GGCCCATGCCTGAGGCTGGAGATGCTGAAACCATTCTTGATATTGCAGAGGGCGGGGCTGTGGCTGTGGCCGTCAGCACAGAACTGGAGGGGACAGGTTCCCGTGGCCAGTCATCCGTGACTGCCATAGAGATCAGGTACCCACTGTCCGCACCTCTGTCTTCCTCAGCCTCCCAGGCTCCTGGTCCCTCCCTGGGCCACCACTGTCTCTGACAGCCCGAAGCCACCCACTGGGATCGCGGCAGTTCCTCTGTGAATTAACTCATAGCCTAGCGCTGTTCCATATCCAAATGCTGCAGGGCAGCAGGGGAAACAGCACCCACTGTGTGGCTAGAAGCATGCTTTCTGTGTGGTGTTTTCCTCCAGCGCTCCGTGACCAAAGCTCATTCCCAAACAGGATAAAAAGCCCCGGGTGGCCTTCTCCTCACACACCTTTCACTGGGAAACGGGCATTCACCCGTGTGTGAGTTGATCGGCAGTGATTTCTCTTCCCTGGAAGTGACCCAGAATCCCTTCCTGGGCGGCTGGCGGCCAGCTCCTTAGCCTGGGTTAGCGCTGGGGATGGGGCGGCCATAGCAGTGGGCGCACAGCGGCTTGGAGGCTGTCAGTTCAGAAGACGCTGCAGCAGCCGCTGGGCTGCCCCCCACTCTTCCCGGCTTATTTGGTCTGGAATGGGAGCAGGGATCTCAAGGGAACAGCCCTCCTGGTTGGATTTATGGCTTCTCTGGTTTGGGCCAGGTCAGAACTCAAGAGGAAACCACTCCTTTCTGCTCCTTATTCCAGATCAAAGTGGATCTCAAGAGTGCCTGGGAGCATAAACTGCCTCTGTGGAGCTTGGCAGCCATGCTGAGCGCGCTGGCCTAAGTCTAGGGTGAGGGTGAGGGGTTCTCCCAGCCACTGCGGCTGAGTGCATGCTGTCCAGAAGCAGCGTTTTCACTCACGGCCCTGCTCTTCCTGGGACCAGGTCCCCGTGCCGTGCATCCTGGTAGATCTTTTTTTTCAACACGGGAGAGCTCTTGAGAAACTCAGCCCAGTTTTCCTTGAGGCCCTGTGAGTTTCATTTTGGGCTGGCTGGGGCGCGCGCTCTTCCCCCTAGAAGTATTCGGGACGCCGCCTGCATGCTACCTCGCTCACTCCCAACTCTGCTCCCCACACGAGGTTTTGGGGTGCCCCCTTGGCCCACTGCCACCGGCCTCTTCCCCCTCTCGCCGGCCCTCCCTCCTCTGTCGCCGATGTTGGGGTCTGGGAAGGTAGCCAAGTGCAGGAGGACACCGGAGCAATAAATCACCCCTCATCCAACATCTGCAGGCCCCGGGGCGAGCCCCTCGCTCCCGCCCCCACCCCATCCCTCGCCACAAAACACTATTGTCGTGGCCAAGTGAAGAAGAGTCGCCTGCACTTACAAAGGGCCTCCGCAGCCTGGCGTGACGGCCAGAGGAGGTGCCTGGCTCTCGGCAGGGAGCCGCAGGGCTCTTTCTTCCTCTCTGGTTTGTACTTCTCCTCTCTCGTGGGGGTCCCCCAAAGCCTTTCATTCCGGCTTCATATTCACATAAAGACATCAAGAAAAAACCCAGCAGAAAGAATTATTAGGCATGGCTGTCAAATGCTTTATCGGAAAAGGGGGGAGCGCAGTAACCCGTTAGGTGCTGGCCAGCTTCCCCAGGTATTCCCAGGGGGCAGCCGGGGCCACCTCGGTGTGCGGGAACAGGCCACGATACACGTGGGCACACCCACCCACTCCAAGGCACATGTACGCACACGTGCACACAGATGTGCCTGCACAGGTGGGCATAGGTGGGGCCCGTCTCTTCACCAAGTTTTGAATGGCTACACCTGATCTCAAGGCCCTTCCTTAGAAAGGGATGTCTGCCTTCCTTCTGGCTCTTTCTTTCTTTGTTCCAATTAGCAGAAGATGCTCCCTCCCCTTATCCACCCTGGCAGGTGCCCCTGCCACCTTCTACCCATGAGCTGGGGTCTTTTCTACTCTTGGCAGTGAGGGGTGGCTGAAATCAGATGTG
Organism: Pongo abelii; assembly: GCF_028885655.2. Classification (NCBI taxonomy): domain Eukaryota; kingdom Metazoa; phylum Chordata; class Mammalia; order Primates; family Hominidae; genus Pongo; species Pongo abelii. Next base: position 231,024,403 of record NC_071985.2, on the reverse strand, counting down.
CCCTGGAGGCCAGGCCTCGGGACGCTCCTCCCCCAGGTGCACGCTCAGGGGACAGGGTGGACAACCCAAATCACGCTTGCTCAGAAATCCCCTAACCCAGCTGGCATTTTTGGAGACGTGTTCTCCCTCTTCCCTGCAAAGAGCTTTCTCACAGCTCACCCTAGACAGTTCTGCCACCTGCCAATCCCGATGGCTTTCCGAAAGTTCACAGCCTGGGGCCCAGCTCTCCCAAAGGAGGGGTCCTCGCGTCCAGTGCCGGGCTGAGCGGAGAGCTGCAGGGGAGAGGCGTGTTCTGCACACTGCCGCGAGGAGGGCCTTTAGGATTTGTGGTGAGGGGCACCCCAGGGTGGGCAGTACCTCAGGATGCATTTTCAACACAGCCTCACGGTGCACAGAAACCGAAAACCGCATGCCGACAAATGGCTCCCTCGGCAAACATTTTTATTTCCAATTAGCAAAAGAAAAATTGCTAATTTGCTGCAGTTGGACCAGGCTGACGTCTCAATCTGCGGAGTGTCAGCGCAGTGAAAGAAAATGTTTCACACTGTGTCGGCGAGAGCAAGCAGCTCTAAAGAGGGTCAGGGCAGCGGGCCCAGAAACCAGATTGACTGGCCACAGCGCTAAATTACTCACACAAGACACACATTGTCTGCCGTGCCAGCTCCCGGAGGACCTGCCTTCTCATTCTTTCCCCTTGGAGCTGGGGCGGGGGAAGGGGTCCAGCGTGGGAGGAGAGCACAGGGGGCTGGCAGGCCCTGGGTAGGGCAGTATCATCTTTGGGAACAGAGGGAGTCAGAAGCCGGGTTAATAATTACCCAGGTCTGTCTGCAGTGTTCGGGAACAGGACGATAAAATTCTCCCGATCCCAGCCACAGCTCTGCACTCGGGAGATTCTGTGCAGATAACGTCCCGCAGGAGTGAGGGCTGAACATGGCAGGAGCGGCCATCTCTCGCACCGCATTTCAAGGCTCTGTAACCGCCCGCCTGCCCTGCTTCACCGACCTCGGGAGAAACCCCCATACCTCCCGGGCGCTGTCTCCCCACCTCTGGCAAGCCGGAGGAGGGTATCTCAGCAAAGCCAGCTCCCCCGCAGGCATGAGGTCCCCCAGATCCACGGAGCTAGCACAGACCACGGACCAGACCGGCGGAGTCTCCCTGGGGAGATGGCAAGGCTGCGGTGCTGGCCACAGATGTTTGGCGCTGAAGTAATAATGAACCTGTCCTGAAAACCATTGACCACGTAACCTCAGACAGTAAAAGCCCCCGGGTGGGCTCTCGGAGGATCTAAACGGGTTTGCCTGCAGCTCCAGACACAGCCCTCATTTTGAAGAGACATTCATTCCGTGCCCACACGCGCCGGGAGGAAAGCATCTTGTCCTCGCCGTGCCCACGCCGTCACTCCGTCTGCGGCACCTTCCTCCACACATCACTGTGGAGCCACAGCCCGCCCAGCCTCCCAGCCGATGCACCCAAAACCTGTCCCCAACACTGTGGGGCCACGCCACGGGCATCATAGCAGCCGGCCAGGGCAGCCCCAGGACCTGTGGTCTGTCCTGGCTCAGACTCACGCCCAGGGTCAATCCAGGAGCTACCTACCTGCAGCCCTCCCGGCGTCTGCCACCTTCCACAGCTCTGTGGGCCTGGGACCTGGTCACGCAGGACCAGCACAGGTTGGGGCAACATTGGGTCGGCAGGGCTGAGAAAGCCAAGACCTGCTTGCAGGTGCAGGGGCCCCAGGAGCAGCCGGCCCACCTGGCCTCGAGTCTTGCCGTACCCCCAGGCTGCTGTGCTTCTCCTTGGCCTGAAACGCAAGGGAAGGCTGACTTTGGGGATGGTCTAGAGGGGCCCTTCCTTGAAAGGACACCACTTGGTCTCTCTCCCCATTCTCTGGCAGTTCCTGGGTGTCACTGGGAGAAGCTCCCTGGATGACAGGTGTGCAGGGGCCTGGCAAACAGGAACCCAAACAGGGAGGCAGCCCGGGGTGCAGGGCTCTTGCGTCTGCTCGCCTCCTCGAAGGGTGCTGCTACAGCCTGCATGGGGAAGCTCCTTGCTTTGGTCTCTTTGAGATAAGCTGCCCAGGGAGGAAAGAGCCAACCTAGCCCAGCCTTGGGAGAAAGCACGCCACAGTGGCAGAGCCAGCCTCTTCCAGCCCTTTGACACATGGTGATTTCAGAATCCATCCCATCAGGCCACTTGATGCTCAGACTCAAGAGAGAGCGACCCTGTCTGGGAGCAGGAGTCATGTTTACAACCCAGGGTGGTCAGTGAGGTGGAGAGGGGGGACGGGTTGCCAGTGGCTGGGCCTTGGAATTTCACCTGGCCATGCTGACGCTGGCTTAGGGCCTTGGGACGTGTGCAACCTCACCGTGTGCAACTCAGCCTCAGCATTCAGTCTCTGGCAAAGATGGGCAGTGCCCCACAGCCTCTGCCTCGCTCCGCTCTTCAGGGAAACAGTCTCTAGACTAAGAGAGCAGAAGACTGGACTCTGGGCCTCTCGGTTCCAGCACTCAGTTGCCTGCTGTGTGGCCTTAGAGTCATGAGCCTCTCTGGGCCTCCAGTTCAGTGTAACAGAGACAATCAAACCGGATCATGTACATGGGACTTTTTTCCAGAAGATGCAAGAACTGCTTGGATGTGCTGTGTTTGCACAAATGATAGGCGCTTACAGCCGGCCTCACTGGGGAGACTCGTTGTCCGGCCTGCACCCACTCTCTAAGCACTGCATGTTCTTTAGTCAAAATAAAGCGTTGCTGGTCGGGCCATCAGTCACAGAGAAGTCTGGTTTCCAATGAACGTTATGCACTGTGCTTGCTTGGAGAGCAGAGGCAGGGGCGGCCTCTTGCATTTCCCCCTTCTCCCCCAAGTGCCTGCCCGGCCCTGAAATGTCCAGAGCCTGGGCATGTGGGACACACATGGATGCCCCCATGTACATGCATGCACACACATACACATGCACGGATGCACACGTGTGCAGTGACATGCATGCGTGTCTATGCACATGTACACACAAACACAGGTCATGCCTGCAAAATACATGTGCACACAGATGTGCACACACATATACAATTTCCTCATGGAGAATTCACTCCCATCCTGAGGCCCAGAACCTTGGAGCCATCCTCAGGGTTTGCTGGGTATGGAGAAATCTGCTCAGGAAAAGCCACAAATTTAGGTGGGGATACAGTAAACTTCATGAAGTTGTCTCATATCTTATCTGCTTCCTAGACCCTGGAGGGTGTCCACTACTCCCCAACAGAGGTCTGCAGGCCCCGTGCTGGCAGGAAGTGAGGTGAGGGAGGCCCAAGGGGAAGGAGGGGCTGTTGCAGGTGCGTTTGCAGGGCCAGCCTCCGCCACAGGTGCCGTGACCTTGAGCTCAGGTCCCACCCCCTGACAAAGCAAATAACCAGCCAGAGGGCTGCCCACGTGGGTTCCCTCCCACCCACCCAGCCCAGCCTCCCCCAGTGAAGAGCTGGTGACGACAGATGTAATTCCCCTGGGAGGGAGCGGTCCCCCAGCTGCTGGCCCTGAGATGCATTTTCCAGCGTTCTGAGCTAGAAGAACAAGCTGAGGCTCCAGCAGGCCTGGGTGCTGAGACTTCCTCTTTTTTGCTGAGGAAGGTCTCCCTCCCTCCCTCCACCATGAGGGGTGGCAGCTCACAGCCTGTCACCAACTACCCCGCCTTTCTTTCCTCCAGGAAGCCTCTCCTTCAGCCTGTGGTTGGCTTCAGGAGGTGGAACCTGCGGGGCCCCTGCCAACCAATGGTGCTGGTGCTGGGTGTGTTTCATGGCCCTGCCCAGCAGGCCTCATGCACCAGCTACCATGCAGAGGAGGGCTTGCTCCCCATCCCAGGGCACTTAGGCCCGGCCCACACCCCAGCATGAGACGCTGGGGTGGATGGGCATGGGTGCTCTGCAGGGCCCCTGACTGTCTCCAGTGTGCAGTGGGGCGAGGACCAGCACCCCCATTCCCAGCACTGCAGCAGATGCAGGCTCAGTTCTGGATCTTTCCCCACATCCATCTATGATTCCTGGGCTTGTGGTTTCCAAAGATGAAGACTGTTGTGAGGGCACTTTGCATCCAAAGGAGCCTGGAGAAAGTGTGCAGTTTGCCCTCAAGGTCGGGGTAGTGTTTGGTGGATGGGTTGGGGAGCAAGACCAGCTTGAGGGGCATTTGGATCGGTCAAGACACCCCCAGCTCCAGAGACCACCAGACATGAGCGTGCGTGGGGCAGCGTTTGCAGATGGAAGCTCCTGTTCATAGATGCATCCTTGGAGCAGCCAAGGTGGCCCTGCCTCAGCCGTGGCCAAAATCAAGTCTTCTTTCTTTTTTTTTTTTTTTTTTTTTTTGTTCTGTTGCCAGGCTGGAGTGCAGTAGTGCGATCTCGGCTTACTGCAACCTCCGAAAATCTTTCTGGAGTTTGGGAATTAGCAAATGAACACACCCTGGGCCAGTTTTAACCAGGGCGCGGCTCATCGCAGTGTTGATTACGGAGTTGCTATCGATTTTCGTAGGGAGCAAACGTTTCTGGAGTTTATGATGCCTGTTATCGTTTGGCTGATAGAAGCACTGCTGATGAGCCGAAGTTCATCTTTTGTCTGGAATGTTCCTGGGCTCAGGTGTCTTCCCTAGCTCAGGAGTGTCACGCCTCACACAGGTGCTGACCCCATACTCACCCCCAGGATGCAGGCATTTTTCTCTTAATCATGGCAAGAGGGAGAAAGACTGGCCATCCAAGTACGTGATGGTGAATCTAGAATAACATTGCTTGGATTTCCTTTTTCTTGAGCTCAAACTAAACTCATCCAAAGCCTGCTTTACCTCTCAGGGCTGCAGGGGAATGCACCATCAGTTTGAGTATTGGGTCTGCATACTCATGTCAACCCTAGGAACAAACTTCTCAGTCAATCACAGATCAGGTGCAAGAGGTCACGTGATACCAGGGCTGGGGAGCAGCCCCCGGAATGGAGGGGGTCGGCGGAACGGGCAGCGAGAACCGGGAATAACCAAAGCGGGACCAGCACAGGGGCACAGCCTCCCGTCTCATCGCCCACCTTGTCCACTGCCTTTTCCAACTTTAAACGCCGTGAGCAGATGAACGAGGAAGACAGTTTTCCAACCCCATCTGAGGCGTCTCCTCCTTTTACAAATGTTAAGATAAATGAGTATCACTTTTGGAAATTTTACATATAATAGAAAATCTATGGCACCGATCAGGGATTTCTCTTCCAGGGAAGCTATTGTGTCAGGTAAAGAGGCGGCCATACATCAGCCGGCTCTGCCCCTCAAACAGATAATCAATTTCCCTGAAAGCATCAATAACCAGAGTGGACGTTTATTGCCCCGCGGATGGTTTATCTTTGGGGCTGGGGACAGCAGGGCCCTGATGAATACCAAATCTGCCAGGGAACACAATTAAATGCTGCGAAGATAAAGGATTTTATATCGTGCACAAAAAAGCAATCAAATTCATAATTGAACTCCATTGCATGAAACCGGCCGGAGATAAATATCACACCCAAAAGCGTATAACCCGAGTCCTGTGTTATGGGTCAGGCGACAGTGTTGCCAATACCCAGTTGAGTCTCCCTCTGGAGGCCCCGGTGCGCCCCTCTCGCTGGGGTACCAGCTTCCAAGTGCCACTCTCTCTCCCTCTCCCCTTCCACGTGCGCTCAGGGCTTCGGCCAATGCTTCCCTTTTTCTTTCCTTAGAGAAGAGAAAGCGTGCTCCGGTCTGACTTGGCTTAAACCTGCAGAACTGTGTTCCCCTCTGGCCACCTGCATTAGGCGGCCCCAAGGGGGATGATGAGGTGAAGGAATGAGGGCCACGGCCTGGATAAACGATACTGTGGGCTCCACAGGATGACAGGGGGAACCCCTACTGTGAAGCCAGGCAGGAGGATGCCTACTGTGGTGCCACCCTGGTCCCGAGGAGACCCTGAGCTGCTCCAGGCAGGAGCTCTGGGAAGGACTACGCAGTCTCCTCTCTGTGGACTTGTGTCTCCAGAGAACTTGCTCCTTCCTGTTGGGCGCAGCGTCTCAGGGACTCTGGTGGGGCCACGGGGACAGATACAGTGCTTGGGTCAGAGACAAAGAGCAAGAAAAGGCCAAGGGCGTCACCTTCCCATTCGTTGTGTTCCTCCTGGGGTGGGGGTGAGGAGCGCCTTTCATTACAGTTCAGGTCTGCTTGCACTTCATGAACCTGATTTTCAAAAGAACCTTGAAAATGTTAGAGTTTAAGGTCATATATGCTTGGCAAAATATGGCTTTTAGCTTGGAAGGAAAAAAAAGCGTAGAGGGCATTTTGGACACAAAATAGCTCTTTAAAACAGCATTTTGATGAGTTAAGTATAAATAAATCAGAAACACACGGATCTCATTTCCTTTAAAATACCCGCGGGCTCAAACACTAGCGGGAAAAGTGCCTGGCAAACGGCGGTTTGGGATTTTGACAAACCCAAATATTTTGAAGAGGTTTCTGAGATGTTTGCACCCAGGTCTCCTCTCTGCCGTACCTTTAGTGAGTGCCTGTGTGCGCTGGTCCCTGTCTGCCTCTGAAGGGCAGGTCCAGCCAGCGCGGCGCGTGGACACCACTCTCTGTGTCCTGGGTGCAGGCTATCCACAGCCTGACCTGATGACGTGCAGCTTCGTGTGTGTGTGTGCGCGCGTGTGTGTGTGCGCGCGCGTGTGTGTGCGCGCGCGTGTGTGCGCGCATGTGTGTGTGCGTGTGTGTGGGCGTGTGTGTGTGTGCGCGTGCGTGTGTGCGTGCGTGGGTGTGTGTGTGCGCGCGTGTGTGTGTGTGTGCGTGTGTGTGTGCGCGTGCGTGTGTGCGCGTGCGTGCGTGTGCGCGCGTGTGTGCGTGTGTGTGGGCGTGTGTGTGTGCGTGCGTGTGTGTGTGCGCGCGTGTGTGTGTGTGCGTGTGCACGCGCGCAGAGGGAAGGAAACGCAAGGAAGATCAGTTAAGGAATGAGGCTTTGGGTCTTCAAGAATTCTAACTTTATTTTGGCGTGGAATGGGGAAAAAAAAACACATGAGGATCCTACTTGAAGGAGTTGAAATAAGGCTCTAAAACCGGTACTGGAATGAAGTCATCAGTGTCTGCTCCCAGCCCAAACATCTGGGCTCCAAGTGGGCAATCGGTCCCACCTCCAGAAGTGTCGGATCACAGGACACGGCTCCTGGGGACGGAGCCGCTGGGGCAGCCAGATGTGTGGGCACCGCACAGGCAGAGCCGGTGGCATGCTCCAATGCAAGGCCATCTTCTTTACCTCTGCAGGAGCAAATCAGATCAGGTGAGGCTGATTCTCCTGCATCCGTGCCTCAGCCGTTAGTGGGCCCAGATCATTGTGGTGGCCACTTTTAGGACAGGGCCAGAGCCTTGGCCTCGACCTCGCCCAGCAGGCAGCCAGCCCTCCCAGGACCCTTGGGTGAAACACCAGCTTCCTCCTCCAGGTAGCTCAGGTGCCAGCAGGTAAGGCTGGGAGCAGCTATCCCTGAAGCCAACCCACTTCCTTCCTGTTCAGAGCTAAAAGCTGCCAAGAAGCACGGGGTGGCTGCTCAGATTCATGAGGTCTGCTCTGTACTTTTACAATCTAATAAAATTTGGGGGCATCTGAGAGGAACACCGAGGGGCACATGGGGACTTTGACATGTTGTGGTGGGGTCATTCAGACAGGACCTGAGCGCCGCTCTTCATTTGGTCCCGTATTCGTGTGTGCAGTGAGGCCACGCCTGGCACCCCGGATCCCTCCGCAGCTTCCCCCTTATCTAGAGCATCTGGCCCCATCTTGGCCGTCTCTGCTCGCTCAGAGACATAAACAGAAATGCCGTTTGGCAAAGGCGGCCCTAAAACATCTTTCCCTGAAATGTTCCTTTTGGCATCTGATTAGGAAAAAAAACCTTGCAATTAATACTCAGAGTTGGATTGTGAGATTTTCTGCAGAATTAGGCTTGGAGCATTTAACAACAAGGTTCCTTATTGCTCAGCCTCTAAATTTATAATAAAAATAAATATTTCCCCTTCCTGACGTTGAAGGCCGTGCCAACTGCAGAGAGGAGCTTGGATGCAAGAGGAAGCAATTGGATTCACTTAAATGCCGCAGACATAAACCCCTGCACGCCTTCGCAGGACTGGGTCCCTGCATGAGGACCCCGGGGAATGAGAACGTTGTCGCCTAATCTCCGACCACTTCTCCTAATTGTACAGTGCTCCGCGCTAATCAACATCCAATGCCCGTTCTCTTTAAGACCAAGACAGAACAAAGCCTCAAATTACTAATTACACAAATACAGTGTCTTTTGCTAATTGGATTGGTTAATGTTAGTTAATAAAGCACTTTAAGGATAGGCAACGTGGTATGAAAGAGGCAATTCATACGTTTAATAATAGGCTAATAACTGTCAGCAATGAATAATCAGCCGTTGTCACGTGCAACGAACATCCACGCTCTTTCCAGCTCTTCGGGCGTCTGTTACAAATTAATGCCTTCGCAGGAGCCAGCCTGTGCTCCAAGCCCCTCATCCCTGGGCTGCTGGAGCTCCGACCTTGCCTTCTCACCCGGCGAGGGCCTGCAGCTCACAGACCGCAGCCCCGGTGGCCGTTTGGGGAGTTTATCCTCTAAAGAAAAATGAAGCCCTGTTATTTCTATTATTTATGAAAGAGCCTTTGGCTAAGCGATTAGGGACAGGAACCAGAGTCCTGCATCCTTGTCCCGAGGCCACAGGCTTCGCTGTTTTACTCAGTGACCCCGGGCAAGCTCCTTGACCCCCACGGGCCTCCGTCAACTCAGCTGGAAAATTGGGTAAAAAGATTGTGGTGTCTCTCAGGCATGGAGCTGTGGACTGGAGGTGCGTAAAGCCGGCGGGACCGTGGCAGTCCAGCGTGGGGCCGCAGCTGCTGCCGGGCTGTGCCGTGCACTCTAACGGCCAGTGCCAAAAGGGAATCGGGACCAGTGGGCCCCAAATCAGCCCCCAGGACCTGAGATGTAGGGCCCGGCTCTGGGACCTGGTTTGGTAAAATGCAAAGACCCAAGTCCACAGCTGGCTGCCCAGGCTGACCGTCTCCACCGGCCCTAACCCTTTAGTTCCTCTTCAGATATCAGAAGAAAGAAGTGGCTGTGAAGAGCTTCTTGCAGGGGGTGGCTGGATCTCCTGAGCAGGACCTGTTCCTGGGCAAGAGCTCCTGTGGGGACAGGTGCTGGGCAGCAAGGGCTTTGGAGCTGGCGTTCTCTCTCTCTTTCTCTCTTTCTCGGTCACGACAAGTGCCAATACTGTGACCCACACCCGAGTGGGTCAAGTTTGCTCTTCCTCCAAGTCTCTGTTTCAAGCCATGGGCTCTTTGCAGTATCCCAAGCTTCACGGTCACATCCAAGTAAATGTTGTTCCGCTCGGGGAAAGCGAGATCTTTAAGACAAAACAGAAGGGCCAGTGGCGAGGCTGTCCCTGCCAGTTGGCAGCACTGACTGAATGTGCGGGGGTCCTCCCTCTTCTGAAGAGAGTCCCTGGAGGGATGTGTCCAGTGTGTGTCCTCCCCGGGATTGAAGCCTGGAAAAGCACAAAGCATTTTCCAAAAAAGAGAAGCAAACCGAGGATGGGACGCGCCTGCGTTCACTCACGATAAACGAGACGCCTTGAGAGCAGAACAGGATCCCACCGTTTTCTGCCTAAACGTGCACAGGTGAATCTGCACACCCCAGGCAGCCCCACCCCGAGAAAATTCTGTTTGTTAAGTACAGGAATGTACCAGAATTAATTGCTTGAGGCCACACAAAGCTAACAGAAATGGAGGGCAAGAGAAGGCGGTTTTTGTGCGCCTCTCAGAGTAACGCTGTTGGTCTCCTGTGGCCCAAAGGGAGCTCTGGGCCAGCCCTAGGGAGGAAGGCCTGTGCCAGGCTCAGAGGAGTCCAAGATGGGCATAAAGTTGAACGAGGGCTGTGCTGTCTCCCTGCCATCTCCCCACTGCCTCGACAACGTTGCAGCTGCCCCAGCTGTGGAACGCAGGGCTTCGGCCTGTACACATCATCCCTCATGAGCTGGGGGCTCCTCGCCATGGCCCGTCCCTCCAGAACCAGTACCACCTAGTTCTGCATGTGAGACCCTCGGTCATCCCTCTGCCCGTCCACCTGCACTGTCCACCCAGCTCCCCAGGCCTCCTGCCATGGGGTCTCCTTTCTCACCCTCCATCTCTCTCTCTGAACAGGACGCGCTGAGCCATCAACGCCACGGGCAGTGCTCTCCCACAGGCTTGCCTGGTTCACGGCCGGCAGCCTCACCCCTCTTTTCAGTCCTCGGGAAGAGCAAATAAATCACACTGCGGAACAGCTCTCCCAGCCCTAAGAATAAAGTTTAAGTAACTGTGTCTGAGACTATTTCTGTAGCTTTTCAAGTGGAGCCTTCCTGGGTGAATGCCTTTGCAGGCGGGGAGGTGCCCGTTTCTAAAGCCACTTGGGCAGAGCGCCTCCCCAGGGCACCGTGAACACAACCCTTCTGCATCCATGGAGCAAGCGGCCAGGGAGGAGCCCAGGGTCATGGCGAGAGGAAGGCGCCTCTTCCGCTACTGACTGGTGGATATTCCCCCAGGGCCATCGTTACCCACACACGGGCTGGGTGGACAGGTGTCCCTGGGAGCACTGTTCACCCACTGTCCAGCACAGAAGCAGTCAGGGAGGACTGTGAGATCGGGCAAGAGGTGCCCACACCTGCAGGTGCCCCGGGGGCCCCTCCCCGGCCTCCCCTAGATGGCCTGGGAAGCACATTCACCCCCGTGCCCCTGTCTTTCTCCTGCACTAATAAAGGACACTTTTCTCAGTCCATCCTGCAGACAGATGGTGACCTCGTCATGTTTGTTGACAGCCACACGGCATAGCTGAGCATCAAAGCGCCACCTCCCACCTTCCCTGTCAGGGCCTCCAAGCCACAGGATGTGCATTCCAAGTCTCGCAGGCAGGATGGCAGAATCGAATCGGAACCCAGTCCCACCCAGCCACTCGCAGCCCATGAGCCTGGTCACTGAACCTGCTGTCCGTGCTGACCTCCTGCAGCTGGAGACAAACCAGGGAAACCTTAAGGGTCTCTTTTTTCTTATCTTAGGGCTAAAAAAAGAAAGGAGGTGAGCAGGTGTGTGTGTTTTTCTGAGGCTCATGGACAGCAGGCAGGAGCAGCCCCCAGAGGAGCCCCTGGCCCAGGCTGCGTTCTCAGACACGGGCGGGAGGGAGAATGGTTTGCTCTCTTCCTTACAGCAGGGTCTCTGCCCTTGTTTCAGTGACTTGTTAGAAAGCAAGGAAAGATGGTGCAAAATAAAGCTGCAGCTCCGTGCAGGTGTTGGGACCAAAAGCAGCTGCCCTGGCGCTGGTGTTTAGTTTGCATGAACACTCCGTGCGTTTAGTTTGCATGAACACTCCGTGCGCTTTGGATGCATCACTGTGGCCCAAGGAGGAACGTGCATCCCCCTGCAGCTGTCTGGGGTCCCTGGACCCCCACAGGGTCACTGTGAGATGAAATCACCAGAGGATGCTTTTGGGCACCCAGCGTGCTGTCTAGCTGAGGGCCTCAAGAGAGACAGACTGGCCTCCACTGGCAACCGCTGCTCCATCCCTGACCTGCCTGACGGCTCTCCACAAGGCCAGGCAAGGGTGCCAACTAGATGGCTGTTCTAGATTCCTGGATGTTGCTAGGTCTCACGGAGGCCTTTCTGTGCTAGGACTCCACTCCCAGCCTCCTGGGATGAGTCCTTGGGGTAGCAGTGGAGTGAGACTCCGCAGTCATCCAGGCAAGAAGCTCAGTTAGTGCCGGACTCATGGCCACCAGACCTGCCCCAGAGAAGAGACCCTTCCCCATCCCATAGGAGGTCGAATATCCAGGGAAATTGTGTGGATGGAAATTGGCATTCTAAGGGTTTGGGGATCTCCCTTGTGGCAAGTTCATGTGCTTCTCCTTGTTGGAAAACAAACAGGAGGAAAATAAGAAAAATGTAAATGAACAGAGCCGTTTCGGGCTGCCTCCCATCTCACACCACCTTTCCCCGTGGGAGGCAGCTCTGACGCGGCCCTGGTTGGGGTGAGGCAGGACAGCTGTCCCCAGGATTGAGTGTTCCCAGCAGCCCTGCCTGCCTGTCTCGCTGGCTGTGTGGTGCCTGTGCATCTTCCTTCCCCACACCTGCCCGGACTGCACTGCAGCCTCGGGCACCACGAGGCATTCGAAGTGACGACCTTATGGTATTTCCTCTGCTTGGGGTTTTGCCTTGGCCATTTGGTGTTGGGCGCAGGTGTGAGCAAAGGGAGCAGGGACAGATGAGCCACCTCTGCTCTCCCATTCCTGGAGAGAGGCTGGGGAAGGCTCGTCCCCGCCTCTCTGCTGGCAGCTGGACTGGCTACCCAAGGACATGAGTGCCCTCTTATCTCTGTCCTCCTTGGAGCTGTGTTGTCTCTGCCATGGGCTGGGGTCAATGTGCCTCCAATGTAAAAGGCCAGATCATGTACAATTTAGGCTGTGTCCCGTGTGACCTCCGTCCCATACACGTTTTTGTTTACTTTTACAACCCTTCATACATGCAAAAGCCACCCATCCTTCCATCACCCTTACTAGGTTAATCGCCACAAGAGGCTTTTGGTCCACGAGTCGTGGCAGTCTTGAAAACGGGTGGTTACGTCTTGAGCGCCATCATGATTTGTGTGCTCATGCTGCAAAATAAGGGAGTGATTGGCCAGGCAGGGTTGCTGTTTGCATCTTCCCCGTCGTCACGGGCAGCGGTCAAGGCCGTCTTCCCTTCTCCGTCGTCACGGACAGCGGTCAAGGCTGTCCCCCTGGGGCATCTGCCTCCTGCTTCACAGATGAGGGCGTCGAGACTGCTCAACCCAGGGGATGCGGGGGCTGAGAAGTGTTTCTGGGACTCAGAATGGGAAGCGCTGGCTTGGAGCCCAGGATTCTTTGCCTGGTTTCTGCAGCCCCTCCCAGCTCTGTGAAAGGCACCAGAAGGAAGGAAGGTCGGAGAACATTCCGTGTTGGTCAGGAAGCCCCTGAAGGCATCCTCCAGGGCAGGCGGCCTTGGCCATACGTCTGCCTGCGTCTCAGCAAGGCTGGGCAGTCCCTGGATTTGGTATGGCCTGAAAATGCAGGCTTGGGACCCCCGGAGGTTACTTGGAAATCAGAGCTAGAGTGGGCAGCCTTTCACCTGCCAAGCCTTCCTGGTTCAGCTTCTCCACTAACTCCACCCCAAGAGAGTAAAGCTGGACCCTGAGGGGTCCCAGCTGCAGCCACAGTTGCATGGACATTGCAAGACTCCAGAGGTGGCCAGTTTTTCACAGCAGATCAGCCCGGAATTCCTCGCTGCAGCTGTTCCTGTCATTGGGTCCCATTAGGAAAGTGTGCGGTCTTGTTTGGTGGCACTCTGCCTCCCGCTGCCCTCAGGCACGGTGGTCTCGAGTTCACAGGCAGCTGCGACCGAAACCCAGGAGCTCGGGCCTCTGTGTGTTGTCCCTACAACAGATTGGAAACATTCCTTATGTGAGAAAAGGCAAAGCTCCTCATCTCCCTCTCCCTTCCCGTCGATCCACCTCCCCCACTTCTCCAAATGCAACCAGTTCAAGGGAGGCCAAATAAGCAAATGGCTCGGATAATGCCCTGTGGAGCTGCACGGCCCGAGTTTGAATCCCAGCTCTGCCACTTGCTGGCCCTGTGACACTGGACGACTTAACCCAACCTCTCTGAGCCTCAGCATTCTCAAGTGTAAATGGGGATTATGGTAGGATTATTTCAAGCATTAAATAGGATGATGCAGTGACACCTTTGGCAGAGCTAGCATATTAGCTGTTATTATTATCATTGTTATTTTATTTCAATCAGGAATAAAATACAACGGGAAACAATTGTACTTCTGGCCTCCTTGGCTTGCAGGTTTGTGGAACTCAGAAATGCGAGTCCACAAATGCTTGCTTCATGAGTAAGTGGGATGCGTGACAAGCGAGGATGAGAGAAAGACTGAATTTGATCAGGGAAGGGCCAAGGGGGGTAGTGACACCGGCAGCTGCTTCTGCTTCCTCCATCCCCAGAAAGTGCTGCCTGCCGTTTTTACGGGAATTAAAATTCCATATTCTGCTCGGATATGGATCCACTTTCAGATCTTGAAAGCTTCCCCAAACCTCAATGAGTGGTGTCATAGCCAGAGAAGAGCCCAACTTTGGGGAGGTCAGATTCTCCCGCCCAGTCCTGGGTCCTGGGGCTTTCAAACACGTACGTGACCCTGGCACTGTTACCAGGAGATCTACGACCCTTCTTATTCACTTATGATTATTAAGAATCACCTTAATAAACAAGGGATCAATCAGCAGAGTCAAGTGGAAATGCATTAATATGATTCTGTCAATTTCCAGGTCATTTCTATAACTAAAAAGGGTTGAGATAAAAGATAAATGTTTGTATAGAACCAATCATTGATCCTGTGATTTATTTTCCCCGTGGAAAGCAAAGCTCCCTGGGAAGATGCTGGTGCAGAGCCCACCGGGCTGCCCTGGAGGAGTGCCAGTGAGGGAGCCTCCAGCAACCACCCCCTGCCCAGGGTGGGGATGGCTGGTGGCCATGCAGTGCCTAGCACCTCCTGTGTCTTTGGTGTGGGGGAGGGACCATCAGCATTTTCAGAAGCAAGGTGGAAAATGGCCAGCAGTGGACCTGGGAGGGCACATCTTTCAGATGTGAGTCGGGACAGCCACTTCGGGGTTTGCAACGGCAGAGCTTGGTGTTGGTTTAAGTGATTGGGGGAAGGTACAGAGCATCCGCCGGAGCTGGGGTCCCCTCCTGCCGCTGCCACTCACAGTGAGCAGAATCTGTCCTGGGGCACAAAGGGCATGGAACATCCCCTGCTCAAAGACACTGGCCTTTGAAAGATGGAAAACCATTCCGCCAGCATCCTTCTCCCTACTCCTGTGAGTGCGGCCAGCCTGGCCTGGTCCTGTCTGCCCATTGGGCCTGCAGTAGCCTCCTTCAGCAGCCTCCCTGTTGCCTACATAACTTTACTAACACAGGAGAGCCGACATTAGATTGTCCCATCACAAAATAAACTAATGATGAATGAAGAGGGCTGGGCAAGCTTTTGGAGGTGATGGATGGGTTTATGGTGTGGATTGTGGCTATGGTTTCTCGGTGCATTCTTACGTCTCCAGGCTCATAAAGTTGTCTACATTAAATATCAACAGCTTTTTATATGCCAATCATACCGCAATAAAGTGTTGGTTTTGGGTTCTTTTTTTTAAAAAAAAAAAAAAGGTGAGGGGAAATTCTATGAACTCTGGGAGACTGTTGAGATGGCCTCTTGCGGGTGGGAATGGCTGCTGGAGGATGGGTACAGGGCCCGCAGCTCCCCTTCCATTTGTCTTGGCTGAGCCTGGAGCCCTCGGCTCCTTGACTCTCCCACCAGGCTGGATGTGACTTTCGGGGTTTGCGATTGGGTTGGTCCCGGTGTCCTGGGAGTGTGTTCAGGGCTTGGGCACTTGGAACCCGGGCGTGGGACTGCTGTGTTGATTTCGTCTTCAGGGCTCATTCCTGACTCATCCCCCTGTTCTGGGGGCCTTCCTCTGGGGTAGCTTTGATGCTTCCTCTCCAGTAGGGTCACCAATGGAGGGGCTTCCCGAGACACGGGCTTTCAGTGCTCAAATCCAGACAGTCCTGGCCACAGGTTGGTCATCTTGTCCCTGGGGCCCTGACATGGAGCCTGCACAAAGGACCTGTCCCCGCCCCAGCAGTTCAGGTCCATCCTCAACTCCCCAGGCTGCCCCCGCTAGGCCACTTCCAGGCCAAGCAGCCGCAAGACAGGCGGGAGCAGGACCCTGTGCCTCGAGGCCCAGGTATCTGATTTCTAGCTGCCTGCCTGAGACGCCTAGTCCAGCAAGAGGCCCTGAGCCTCTCAGGGTGGCCAGGGCAGCTTCCCTAAGCCCCATAGTCAGAGAGCCACGCCGAGCACAGGGCCCCCGCAGACTGGATGGCCGGGCCCCACCGTGACTGCGCCAGTCCCCACCCCCCACCCACAGGCCAGGGCCTGGTTCCCAGGGGCCCGGCCCAGGTCAACGTGACCATGTAGCAACTCGGTAAATTCTGCAAGGAGAGCTCCCATTTTCCACTCACTGACTCACGATTTATTATTCGGTAAATGCCACGTGAGGTCTCCCTTGTGTTCCTGCTTGGAGGGGCCGTGATGGTGCCTGACACCCACCTTTGGCCTAAAGGGGCGTTTAATCCAGGAGGGAGGACGGTCCTGCCTGTAACAACTGGGCAGCTCTGAAGTGAGCCCGGCCATCCTTTTCCAGGCTGCAGGGCTCTAATGAAGGTTGGTGGAGAAATAAAGTGTGAGTGGGTTGGGTCAAGGTCACCTGCCGTCCACCTAGAACCATCAGCTTCAACACCACCTTCGCAGCACAGGAGCTGCAGAGTGCAGAGGGTGTCCCTGGGATTGGCTCCACTGGCGTCCCAGCCAGAGCCCCCTACTGAGCCCTGCCTGCAGGGCCTGGGGCCCTGCGAGGCCACCCAGCCGCTCCAGGTCTTGGCTTTTCTCTTCTAGAACCCAGGCCCTCAGAAGGAAGCTCTGAGACCAGCTCCAGGAACAAACAGCCTCGCAGAACTTTCTCCTCATTTCCAGGGCGCGCGTGTCCAGTTCCTGAGCTGGCTACGGGAGGCTCTTGGACTGGCCACTGCTTCCCTTTCTCATGCTGGAAGTGATGGCTCGTCATGAGCCATTGATCACGAGGGCCACATGTCACCTGCTTTTATGATTTACATTCCCTTCCCCTGGGGACATCAATCTTCCGGAAACAGAAGGAGGAAGGCGTCCACAGAGGGCCAGAAGCAATGCTGGACACCCCCGTGCTCGGGGACAGGGGCCTGCAGAGATCCTTCCCGCTCGCCCCACTGCCCAGCAGAGAAAGGGCTCTGGAGTCTGCGCCCCAGAGGCTGAGAGCCTCCTGCCAGTCCCTGCACCAGGTCACCCCCGCCGGCTCTCACCTTGCTCCATTAGCAGGGACTCCCAGGTGGAGCCCAGGAACAACAGGCCTTCCCCAGCTCAGCCTGACACGGGGGGAAAGAGCGCCCGTGAGTCCAGGACAGGGGGCGGGTCCCTGCCATGTAGACCCCGGAAGCCTGCCCTGCTCCAGGGAATCTCAGGCTGGGTCAGATCTCCCCCAGGCCACTCATTTGGAAAGGGCTGTCCTGCATGTGTGGGGTGGGGCTCTGAGATCTGGAGCAGCCCATCGAGCAAGGGGGAGAGGGGGGTTGTGTGGTGGAGAAGCTGCGTCTTTGGCTTGATGGAGAATTCAAAGCTGTGGCTGGAATGGCCCAAGCATTTCGGAAGCTTGGGAAGCTCTGAGTGCGGTAACCTGCACTCTCTCCTCTCTGGAAAGGGATAGCATGGCGGGGGCAGTATCCAGAGAGCAGGCGTCCCTGCAGGCACCACCCTCCCCAGACAACTGCAGCCCCAGGGCAGTTATAGTCCTGCCCCCAACTCTACCTTGTGCCCCGAGGTGCCAGAGGCAGAGGGCAGAGCAAGATCACAGCTGGGGCAGGCCAGGGGGACCCCACAGTGCCTCCTTGTCTCCCACAGCCCCTGGGGCTGGGAAGGAGGCTTGGAGAGGCCTGGCGGGGGGCGGCTTCCCAGGCCAGGAGCAGTTGGAGAGAGAGACAGGACCCCCACCCTAGGGTTCCCAGCAGCCTCGGCCTCTGAGAGGCTCCTGTGACTTCCAGGTCAAGGACCACAAATTTGCTAATGGCCTGGGGGGCGCTTGTCTGACCACTGCATTGGCAATGCGGTGGGCAGAGGAACGTGAGTCCTCACAGGGCAGCTTGCAGGCTGGAAGGGAGGGGGGCCTCCTGGGTACTTCACCAGCAAGCTGTGCCGTGGCCATGGGCCCCACGCTGGTGGGTGCCTGGGTGACCTGGGCTGGGGGCCAGGGCTGGTCCACACCTGTGTACCTTCAGGCTTCCCTGGGAAAAGGGGCTGCCCAGCCCTGCCCTCGGTATGCACCACTTCATCGGGGTCCATTCACCTTGATCTTGGAGGGCCCATGTGAATCCAGGGTGAGCCCAGGTTAGCACTCCCCTGCGGTCAAATTCGGGAGGCTACTTTACCTCTCTGAGCTCCTTCCTCTTCTGCCAAGAGCAGGAAGCCATAGCCTTACTCGTGGGTGTGTTCTGGGGTTTAGATGCATTAATGTGGGCCAAGTACCCAGTGTAGAGCCCGGCCTGCCTGGCCCTTGGCCCTCCACCTCACCATGGAGGCCTCTTTCCCTGGGCAGCCTCCTTCTCTGTGTGAGGAGAGCTAGACAGGTCCTAGCAGATGGAGGAAGCTGGGGGGCACAGGCCGGATGGAGCCCACTGCGGGGCCCCACACTTGGGTCAGCAGGAAAGGCCCCCACATGCTCCTCCGAGCAGACATGAGGAGCGAGACCCCTTGGGGGCCCGTGCACACAGGAAGCCACCCTTCTTGCAAACTGTCCCTCCTCCACACCCCATGCCCCCGTCGTCTGTTTCTTGCCTCCATCCGAGAGCCCCTGCCCGAGTGAAATCCCTCAGCCTGGTCCTCAAAGGGCCATGGCAGAGCCCCCCCATCAGGCTTCCCAACCCCAGGGCTCCTCCGTCTCTGGGGTGTTCATTTGCCCCCTGCTAACACCTTTGTGCATATGCTGCCTCACTCCCAGCCCCCATCACCTCCTGGGCTCCCCACCCCCACTTCGGGACCCCACCCCCAAGAGGACCTCAGCTCCCAGACTTGGAGGTCTTTCCTCTTCCTCGTGTTGATGTTGCTGTGGAAGGCAGAGTGGGTCCTACCCATTGTCTCTGCCCCAGAGTAGCGAATTCTGGACTAAATACTGTTTCCGTATTTTTTAAATGTCTCCAAGGCACCCTCCATGGGGCAGTGTAGATCAAAGGTGCCCAATACCACTTATGAAATGAGGACATGAAGGGGTGTGGAGCCTGCTCCCGGGGGCCAGGGAGAGGAAGAGCAGTGCCCATTCAATCCTCATCCCACAGGAAGGGACATGCGCGCAGGGCCAGCCTCGCCTGGGCGGTGTGTCCAGGCCAAGGGGCAGCACTCACAGGCCGGGCTGCCAGCGAACAGAGTGTTCTTGGAACATCAGAAAGAGAACAGGCCATGCCCAGATTTCGGGTCTTCAAGGCCTTGCTGGCCAGGCGGGGCAGGGCCGGGCGGTGGCAGCCCTGCAGGTCGAGAGAAAATCATTGGGTGTGCATTGAAGTCTGCTGGCCGCAGCAGACTTCTTGTGGCCAGAGCAAAGCAGAAGGCCCCATCTCACCAGGTCGGCGGAGATGCTGCCTGCCTGGAGCTCGGGTCCCATGGGGTTGGGGGCGAAGATGCTGCATCCCAGTGCTGTTCCCTGCTCGGGGTCCTGGAAGCAGAGCGGCCTGGCTTCTCTCACTGGCCAAACACAGAGGGTTTGGAAGGTAGGGCTTAGGGGCCGTTCCCTCTTGTCGCACAGCCCTGCGGGATTCTCATGAGGAACCCCAGGCCAACCCCTGATGACAGGGCCCAACACGGGAGGCTTGGGAAGGCCTTTGGTGGCGGGGGCAGGGGATGCGGAGGGCAAGAGTGAGGGAGGTGGTGGCTGGGAGTGTAAACAGCGGCGTAGAGACCTCTGTGCATTTCGGGACGGGCTCTCCAGAGCCCAGGGTCCTTTTCTGTGCCGTACTTGACTGTGTAAATATTTTTCTTAGGAGTAAAGAGAGAGCCTCCATTCATTGGATAGATCTCACTTGAAGGAACTGAGAAGTATCTGTTTAGGCATAAAAGCTAGAAGCAGTGTCCAAGCAGCTTTAAAAAAAATCATTTCTGTAGCTCAAACACGGCCAAGCTGATTTTTTTAATGCAAAAAATAAATAAATATTACCCTACTCCCGGTTGAGAGCGCAAGGGTTTGTGTCAACACCAGTGCAGTCTTTGCTCTGGGAGCCAGAGCCGGGGCGGCCGGTGACTAACCGCCTTTCACGGTTCTTGCGGGAGCTGCCAACGGGAAGCCACCCAGCTCCGCTGGAGCCCACACGGCCGGAGGGGGCCTGGCCGTGGAGAGAGTCCTGGCCGGGGTTCAGGTGCAAGTCCCGGGTGGAAGGGCCTGGCGTGTGTCTTCTTCCTGCCGATGCATCTACCCGGAGGCCTCTGTCCTGCCGGAGCACACTCCTGGAGTCAGGAGGCCCAGATTCAAGTGCGGGCGCCGCCCTGAGCAGCTCCTCGACATCTGCCTGGTCACCTCAACTCTGCAGCCCCTGTTTCCCGTCTACACAGCAGGGGCATTGCTGGTTCCTGCTTCCCACATGTGGTTGTGAGGAGGAGGTCTGCGTCTGCAGTGCCTGGGGCAGGCCCCCCACATGCAGCAGGGCCCCGAAAGATGACCTGCTGCTGTTATGACTGGCTTCACCATTGCCATCACCTTGTTGCAACATTTACACCAGGGAAATCGGCAGCACCCAGGGCTTCCATTTGGAAAAGAAAATTAAGAATGAGATTTGTTCTTTAAAAACTCCATCTTCTCAGAAAGGGAGGATGTGTGGGTGGCTGTGGACATTCCTCTCCGAGGGTAAGATGATCCTGAGATGTGGAGGCTCAGTGTGGCCTGGTCATCGGCTTCCAGCCCTGCCAGGGGCACTGTTTAGTTGGGTGTAAAACCCCGCTGAACGTGTAGGCTGCATGGAAGCTAAAGCTGCTGACCACCAAGACCTTTGCTCAGACTGTGTGTGCAGCAGAACCCTGAGGTCCTCGACCCCACAGTCTCCCAGCAGTGACCAGAGTGAGGCTTGGAGACTGGATGGGAGGTGGAGGTTGTAGACAGCTCCATCAGCCCTGCCATTTGTATGCCCCTGGGCGCCCTGCACAGACAACCCTGACCCCCTGACTGCACCCATAGGGCTTCTTCAAGGAGAAGAGGCCTTGGAATCAGCTTTTAGCAGGTTCTAGACTCAGACCCACATCTTTGGGTCCAATGAGGCTACTTCAGAAATGGGCAAGAAAGAAAAGTAGGTTAGAACCAGGCACAGTGGCTCACGCCTGTCATCCCAGCACTTTGGGAGGCCAAGGCAGAAGAATTGCTTGAGCCCAGGAGTTGGAAATCAGCCTGAACAACATAGTGAGACCCTGTCTCTACAAAAAATACAAAAAATTAGCCAGACATGGTGGAGCATACCTCTAATCCTAGCTACTTGGGAGGCAGAGGTGGGAGGATCACCTGAGCCCAGGAGGTACAGGTTGCAGTGAGCTGATCAAGCCACTGCGCTCTAGCCTGGAGGCTGGGGGCAGACGGGGAGAGAGAGAGAGAGAGAGAGAGAGAGAAGAAAAGTAAAGAAGAAAGAAAGAAAAGAAAAGAGAGAGAGAGAGGAAGGAAGGAAGGAGAGAGAGCGAGGAGAGGAGAGGAGAAGAGAAGAGGAGAAGAGAAGAAAGAAAAGAAAGAAAGGTTAGAGCCAAGCTGGGCATGGTGACTTACATCTATAATCCCAGAACTTTGGGAGGATTACTGGAGTCCAGGAGTCCCAGACTGGGCAACATAGTGAGACCCCATCTCTACAAAAAATAAAACAAATTAGCCGAGGTGGTGGTGTGCCTGTTGTCCCAGCTACTCAAGAGGCTGAGTTGAGAGGATCACTTGAGCTCAGGAGGCTGAGACTGCAGTGAGCCATGATTGCACCACTGCACTCCAGCCTGGGTGAGACACCGTGTTTCAAAAAAAAAAAAAAACGAAAAAAGAAGAAGAAGAAAGAAAAGAGAAGTAGGTTAGAGAGAGAAGGTTTGCTCTCAATGCCAAGAGCAAGGGGTGGGTAAACCCGAGTGGTGGGGGCCCTCATGGGCCTCAGCCTCCTCTGCACCGGGCTCCGTCCACCTCCCGCTGGTTTGGAAGCAGCTCCGTGGCCGGGGCTCACTCTGGGTTTCCTCCTTAGTTAGGTTCTCAGATACTTTAATAACAGATAATTTTGACGGGAGAGAAACCTTCTGGGATCCATTTGTGGCACCAAACAGCAGGCTGAGCCCCCCTGGGGCCGCGCCAGAACTCCAGAGCCCTAAGCGCCTCTGCGTACGTGGCCTCTTTGCTGACTTTTGGAGAACAGAGGGTATTTATTTTAAGAGTCAAAAAAGAGGTTCTGACCAACCCCACTTAGCTAAATCCTGGCGCCGGAACCCGTGAGAGAAGCTAAATGCCAGAGGTCAGACCTCGCTTTTTTGGCTAAAACGCTTAATCAAACACACCTAATACTTCTGCCGGGGTGCGGAGAGGTTGAGAGCGCGGCGGCCATTGCCAGCAATCGAGGAGCCAGCGGTGCGTGTGCTGAGGGCCCAGCTAGCAAAATAAAGAGGGTTTTCAGCGGAGCGGCGGCTCAGGCGAGGGTGGGGGCCAAGGCTGAGGGAGCCAGGGAGCGCGTCCGGCCATTTTTCCACCCGAGGTCAGCAGCGGGTGAAGAGGCAGAGTTAATGGTGTTCATAACTGCCAAGGCGGGCTGTGAGATGGGGCAGGCGGTTCCGGAACGCGGCTCAGGCCCCAGCGCCCTGCCTGCAGGAGGCCCCTTCTTTCTCTGTTGCCATCGGGCGCCGGTTTCCTCTTCGGGGGGTGCAGGGCAGCTGGGGAGGGCTCTGCATCTGTGCGGCTCTTCCGTGGTTCCACACTGGGCTCCGGTGTGACCACAGTCCTCAGCAGCCCACACCCTCAGCCCGAAGGGGGCCCAAGCACCGTGCTCAGAGGATCCAGACAGACAGCCGGGAGCCCAGCAGCTGTGGCAGCTGCCCCCACCACCACCCCGGGACCGGCCAGGTCCCACCTCCTGATGCCACACGGTATGACTGGGCCCTCCTGGTCAGTGCGTCGCATGTAACGCCTTAAGCTATTGGGGCCAATGTTGGAGCACCCGTCTCTGCGTCCCCACGTGATGACAAGCTCCGGGGAGCAGGAGTGCTGGCCAAGGCCACGCACAGACCAAGCCCACATCAGACTCCGCCAGAAAGGCAAGAAGGGCCTCCGCATGGCGTGAGGGATGGGTTTATGGGGGCGTTCCATCCCACCCGGACACTCGGAGGGCAGGAGGCCACAGCACGCCCAGGGTGGCATCGGTGGGTGGCTGGAGGGCTCTCACACTAGCCCCCTCCGAATGTGAGGACGTGGTGGTAACGGGGGCTCCTGGGCTGACCCTGCCTGGGAGTGATCCTGGGGGTGTCACCTGCATTGGGAATGGCTTGAATGGGCCGTGGCATGCACTTTCCCACTGGGAACAGGAGGGAGCCTCCCGGAAAATGCCCAACCAGAGGCCACCAAATGCTCCCGGGCCAGCGCCAGGCCCCTGTGGGCTCTGGGTGGGTGTGTGGGTTTGTGAGCAGGCACTGGCAGGGCAGGGCGTTTCTCTGCTCGGGGCGGCTCACTACGACGGGATCTGTCCTACTCTCGAGAGCTCCAGCGCCACCACTGGGACGGGGCATCCCTTTCACCAGGCCTGGGACGGCCAAAGGGTCCTCCAGCATCCAGAGTGAGGTGAGA
This sequence comes from Pongo abelii, assembly GCF_028885655.2. Taxonomy (NCBI): domain Eukaryota; kingdom Metazoa; phylum Chordata; class Mammalia; order Primates; family Hominidae; genus Pongo; species Pongo abelii. The sequence goes on along the minus strand of NC_071985.2, from coordinate 231,000,912 downwards.
TTCCACCTGAGCAGCTCCTCGAGCTCTGCCTCCAGCACGCCTTGGCCCCACAGGCAGGTCACACCCTCCTAAGGCTTTCTCCTCTTCCAAACGCAGCCCATCTAGGTGCCTGAATCTAGCAGCCATCACTGCCATTCACATTAGCGCAGGGTGACCCGGAAGGCGATCAGGCTGGGCCCCACTGTGGCTGGGAACGCCAGCTTGTCAATTGCACCTTGGCAGGCATGCTGTGCTGCTGCGCTCCGTCTTTGTGATCTGTAACGCCATCACGTAATATTAAGGGGATGGGAAAGAAAATCTTTGGCTTGAGCATCATTTTCTGGTTTTATTTTTCAAGTATCCGTTTCAATCTTGGTTTCTATTCTTATGGAAACAACGTTGCGGTTTCCGTATACTCGACCGTGCATGGCCACTTTGGGTCCAGAAAGGAAAAATCCAATTTCTAGAGTTCATTTGTCAGTTTGCTTAGCACAGACAGCACTCTGGGACGGGTCACTGAGACGCCGCCACACTGGAGTGCAGCCTGGTGGCTTTTAAGAGGAGACACCCGGCGAAATGCTCTCCAGAGCCAAAGAACGTTCTGGCTGGAGCGACCTGGGAGGAAGAACGAGCTGACTGCTGGCCCACTCCGGCCTCCCTGTCTCAGCCTCTGTCCACACGTGGGTGAGGGGGCGGGAGCTCCTGTGTGGCCTACAGCCCACTGCTGGGGGTCCTCAGTGGCCACCCCGGGCATCTGCATGACACTAGGCACAGCGGCTTTTCTGCCTTAGCTCCATTTCCTTTGAGAAGTTTCCTCCAAAAGCCATGGGGGACATCCCCCTCCCAGGGATCTGGATGGGAGTGAAGAGCCAGCTAAAACGCTCCCACCTCTGATTTGCTAGAAAAAAAGAGGAAGCAGAGAAATGGCATGAGCTCCCTCTCCCTCCAGCACCCACCAAGCCATCCTTCTGCAGGGCGCTGGCCGACCTCTGGCCCTCGCTCTGGCCGCCGGCCGCTGTCTCCTGGGACCGCTGGGCAGAGTCCAGCTCCCCCTGACCTCTGCCTCCCGAGCTGGACTGTAAGCCTCCAGAGGGCAGGGACCATACCTCGCTGTCCCTCACCTGTCCAGGGCCAGGCACAACATAGGCCAAGTTATGTCTAAATACACATGATGTGATGTGATTCACTGGTGGAACTCGGAGGAAATACAAATAGAGTCTGTTCACCATCCAGGGTGTCCGTGCACTCCGCCCAGATGGTTCTCATAAATAATATGAATGGCTCACCTTGAGGCGCCTTGACCTGGGTCCCCACCCAACCACTAAAGGGCCAGAGTGAGCTACACAGTGTGTCTCCATCCCTGGAGTGCCGTGTTTCCAGGGAGGCGAAGTCCCTGGAGGTGCTTGGAGTCCTCGGTGACTGGGGGAGCCTCTGCTGGAAGAAGGGATACCTGTGATCAATGGAGCCCTTCATTTCCTGCTGTGGAGAAGCCGCTGGGTCCCACCCTGTGACTTTTGGGGACAGTGGTTCTGCCCCCACCATTTAGAACCCAGTGTAGCTTTAGAATGTTTTATCAGAAACTAACAACCCCTATCAAAATTGTTTTGCAGCAAATACTGACGGACGCGGAAGTGTCGCCCCAGGAAGGCTGCATCAAAAAGGTAGGAGAGCTCGCCCTGCGCCGTCTCGGCTCCCCAGCATCCTCGGAGCTCCTGGCGGGGTGACCGCCATCCCAGCTGTCCCTGAGTTAACAAGCATGTAGTCGGAATGTTGCTGGCAGGCCCTGAGCAATGTGTTATCGTGGACTGACGTGTGCACAGGACGGTGGCTTTGCTGTCATTAGGCGGGATGGGGAGGTGGGGGTCATGTCGCTGTAGAGTCACAAGTACAGGGCCATCTGCCACTCTCCTAACTCCCAAGAGCGGAGGAGAGCCCTGTACCTGTGGGAAAGCTTCAGGCCACGCAGACAGGAAAATTAAATAAACGCAGGTTGTGTTTATTTAACTGTCTTTGCTGGATACTCTCATGAAAAGAATATGGGGAAAAATTAGCTGCAGATTCAACAAAGCCTTTGCTGCACTTGTAACTTCCAAAGAAGCATCGCTTTAAATAAGCAAAACCACGAGGCGAGAGAAAAAGGGACCACGTGGCGTTATCCACGGCTTTGCTGACTGGTAGTGGGGAGCGGCTGGTGGACAAACACTAGGTCTAACAGATCCAGAGGGAGAACCACGTGCAGAGAAACACACAGACCCTGGGGAGGCACACACATAGTCACATGTGTGCCTGGGTGTGCACACTGCAGTCCAGACGGCCAGGAGGAGGAATGGCCTGGAAAGCAGCTCCGAAACCTAGAACCTGTTCAGCAGCCAGAACTCCGCTTCAACGGGATATGCGTTGCCCGCACGCACATGCAGACGTCCGCAGACACAGCACGCTCACACGTGGTGGCTGATCTCCTATTTTTTGGGGGGTTTTCTAGTAAAATTAAAGTAACTGTCTCGCTTGGCATCTTTGCTTTAAAGCAAGATAAAATTTAGAGAGAGTCACATTTACGCATCCCCACCCAGACAGCATCGCGGGCGGGCGGGGGTGCAGGGTGCACCGTGGGGGTTGCTGGCACAGAGGAGCCCGTGCTGAGTCAGTGCCTACCGAGTGCTGTTACAATTCTGTCAGAATCGTACAACTGGATTCCGTGACACAGCATATGGGCTTGAGGGGCACTGGCAGCCTTGTGGTTAGGAAGCTGAGCTGAGTGTTCAAGTCATCAATACTCCATTTTTCCCCCAAAGTCAAAGGAAAGTGCTGTGCTAGTCCTGCCAAACTCCCAGTCTCTGAGCCGAGGCATTTGGGCAGAGCTGCCTATGAGGGACAGGGGACCCACCATCTGGGCAGAGCTATCCACAAAGCACAGGGGGACCTGACCCTTCTCTCCAGGTTCAACCCCAGAAACATTGATTTTGGAGAAAGCATGGCAATGGAGACTTTTTCTGGGCCCGCAGTGACCCGCTGAAGGGCCTCCGGAAACCGGGTGAACTGGTTCCCGTGTCCCTCCCCGTCGCTCGTGTGGCTGTGTCTGGCCTCCTGGGGTCCTTTTGTCCAAGGACAAGGTGTCAGCTGTCAGTCCTGCCGTCCACAGGACGCCTGAGGTCTTCCTGCACCCGCGTTTGACGGCGCCATGGAGCAAATTCCAGGGCTGGTCTTTTCCACTTTCCCTCTTTCTCCTTTCCTGCCTCTTTAAATGAATTCACATTTTCTTAAAGGACATCGAGGAGCAGGAAACAGTAAGCAGCGCTGCTGTATTTCCGAGAACTGCAGTATTTTCACTTCCCACAAAAAGTGACCTGCAGTTAGTGCGAATCCCTCAAGTTCTCGAGGGAGCCTGAAATCACTAGGTTTTCCACCCCGATGCGTCCCCGGACCGTCTGACATTTTCAAGACGCCCTCCTTGGCCGCGCCTCTCCTGAGTGCTTGGTGGAGGTGGCCTGGCAGGAGGTTAGAAGGGGATCAGTTTATGCTGGGAGGGGTTGCTCCCAGGAACAGGGGTCAAGGCAGAAGGTCAAAAGTTCAAGTCTAGATTTAAAGGGCCTGGAGGAGGCAAGTGCTGGCTGCTTCAGAACGAAATAGGACAGAAGGAGAGTGAAGTGGGCGCCGCCTTCTGTGTCTCTGGGCCACGGTGGGTTTGCCTTTGTGTGTTATATGTGTGGCCATTAGGTCTCGTCCAATGTGGCCCAAGGTCATTCTTGAGAGCGGCTCCCAGGGTGGGCATGAGGTGCTGTGCAGCCAGGGGCCTACTTCCAAGTTCCCAGGGCAGCAGGCATCCTTCTGACGCAGGCCCTTGGAAAGCTGGTTGAGAGCCTTGGGTTGGGCTGAGGAGTCTCAGGTTCCGCCATCCTACGGAATCAGAGCAGACCCGATGCACGAGACCCCCCACGGCACCGCTGCAGCTGCAGGGAGCTCAGTGCAGGGTACCAGAGCCAGCATCGGGGGCGTTGGTGGGCGGTCCTGTCCAAGCAGGCCTCCTGACCCCAGCCCAGGGCTCCTCCCTGCCGCTGCCCTGCAGGCCCAGTCCGAGGGGCTGGGGGCTGCCTGGAGGAGGCACCCAAGTCCTCAGGCACAGCTCCACCAGAGGGGGAGGCTGCCACACAGCAGTGCCTGGGCCATCAGCTCATAGTTTTTTCAGCCTCCGCAATAAACACCATCAGCGTCTGGGGGATTCAAGTGTTTGCCAAGGCCACGCTGGTGGGAGAATCAGATCCCTAACCCCAGGGCTCAGACTGGACCCGTTCAGTTACATTTCTAGGCACTCTCGGGGGGCCGGCGGGGGCGTCGGGGCTGAGAGACTGAGAGACGTGAGCTAAAATTCAAAGGCAAAGTCTTCAGACTCGGGGGCCAGGAAGACCAGGACAGACAGCCCTCGAGTGGGCGTCAGTCCAGACGGAGACCCCACCCCGCAAACAAATGCGCCACTTAGAGCTATTGGTATAGGTGCCATGTGTGCATTGCTACCGTAACTGTGCGCACCGCGGTGCTGTTTTCAGGATGAATTCAGTGCAATCCTTCCTTATAGGACGAGAACTCTGGTTTAGGGGTTTTGTAGTCTGGGTCACCCAAAGGCACACTTGGGAACATTAAAAACTTCATAGGGGAACATGACGGGGGCGGCTGTGTGACCTGTGGGTGGGCAACTCCTGTGTCTGGCTTCAGTTCATCCACCTCTGGGAGGATTACACTTCGTGTTCTTTATCTGCCTCAGTGAAATGTGACGAAGTTAATTCAATCAGCAGCTTGGCATATGAGCTGCAGAAAAGGTGATATTTTGTGGGGCAGCCACAGTTAGGAATTCTAAGTATCAGAGAGTGAGGTTTCTGAAGGGACTGGATGCAGGATGACTCTACTCAGAATTTACAGGCGAGGGCAGCCGGGCCGGGTGGTGTATGGAGGCCTGGGATTCGAACCCAGGACTGTGGCGCGGGGCCTGGCTCATGTGGGAGTTACAGAGGTGCCTCCCGTTAGCCCCGCCCCCACTCCAGGAGGGCGGAGCTACCGCCAGGCGCAGGAGACGGTCCTCCTCCGTCCTTCCTGCGCCCCTTCAGCTTCGCCCTGGCCTCCCGCGTCCCCTCTGTCTCACACCCCGGCCTCTGCGCCTTCGTTCACTCCGCAGCCCGTGCGCCTGCGCAGCCCAGAGCTTTGGCGCTGGCCCGCGCTCGCTCTGGTGCGCTCGCCCTGGTGCCCTCTGCGTGCCCTCGCCGTCCCTGCGCCCGTCCTGGTGCGCCCTGGGCGCGCGTCACCGGCGCTTCCCAAAAAGTCACATTGGCTGTGGGTCGGGCTGCGTCGCGCCTTTCCTGGCCGCGGTGCGGGGACCTCTGGGACCGCTCCCTCCGGCGGACTCTCTATTTAGTCTCTGTTTACTTAGAGGGAAAGCCCGGGGGCTCCTGGAGAGCAAACATCTGCGGGAGATAATCTAGCGAGTTGTCCATCCATCACTCGGGGCGCGCGGCTCCCTGGAGAGCCCGCCGGAGCCGGTAATAAAAAGGCCGGGCGAAGAGGCTTTGGGGACGAATCAAGAGCCGTGTTAAGGGCTCGCTGAAAATGGATGGAAGATATTATTAAGGCTCAATGGCCATCTTATCAAAATCCAATAGGATAGACATTTGGCAAAAGGCTTAAATTTATTCTTTGACTTTCTGGAGGGCTTGAATTTATCCGTTAACAAGAGTGTAGTCCACCCGGGAGATGCTATCAGCTGAAAGAATTTTGATTCAATCTCTGGCGATATGAAAGGGGAAACATGGCCCCGCAGCCTTTCCCTTTGTCCACTTTATCGTGTTTTCCTTCCCCCTCTTGAAAAGGAAGGACGTGTTAATACAGAACGGGAAAACACAAACAAAAGGAAGTGACCTTTTCTCTTATTTTTATTTTCTCTTCCCCTCCGCTTCTCTAGCCCCCTCCTCCCAAAAATAAATACATCGTGAATTCGCATGGGAGGGCTAGGCCTGGGGACCTGAAAAAAAACCCTTCAGAAGCTTCGGAAAAAACGCATCCACCGCATCCACCCCAGCCAGCCCCCAGGGCGAGGGGCGGGAGTGCAGAGGCTTAGATGAGGGTCAAAAATAAATCGAGCTAATAAAGTCATTCCGCCGGAAGAGGGGCCGGTGATGGGTCCATAAATCTCTCCCGGTTATTATTATTACATACAAAATGCTACAGGTCATAAAAGTCATCTGATAGCCCAGCCTTGCATTGTCCAAACAGGGTGATTGATTGATAATGATGATAATTTGTGAAATGATTATTTGGATGTTAGAACCATGGCCTGTCCCACTGGGCTGTTGTGCGGGCGTTTTCTATAGCCCGGCCCAGGCAAAATGCCTCTGGTAACGAAGAGTCCAGAGGTTTCCTGGGTCCCTCCCGTGGGGACTGGGGGCTAATGAAGGATGGCTTCTGAGCCCAGGAAGATGGGAGCGAGACAGACAGGCAACTGCTGTGCAGCAGTTACTGGAGGAGGCCACACACCCTGAGGTCTAAACGCAGCTGGGACCTCGCTGGGACTCCAGGCAGTTTGTGAGCAGGATATACCGAGTTCCTGGCCGTGCCAGGCTTTTAGCCCAGCACAGCACCACGCAGCCGGAGACTGCTGTTCGGTGTCCCGTCCTGTGGCTTACTGTGTTCTGTTTGTATCGTTTTCCTCCTAAAGGAGGCTGGAGGGCTGGGAAGGAAGGGAGTAGTGGGCAGGGGTAGGGAGGGGAGGGGATGTGGTTGGAGAGATGGAGGGACCCTCAAACACAGAGCTGCAGAAGGAGGCGCTGCTATGCATGCCATTGGGTTCAGCTGGTGCGTATGGGAACTAGAAGGCTCTCTGGCATGTACTGGATCTAGAAGGCTTTCTGCGGCCTCCCTAAGCTTGGTTTTGCTGAGGCCTGTGCCAGCGAGGTGAGTGAGGTTCAGACCGCCTTTTCCCCTGTTCCCTTACCAGCCAGCCAGCAACACAGATCCTGCCGGAGTGCCGTCACTAAACTGCAGTTTACCTACCCATGCGCTTTATTACCAAAAAAGAAAAAAAAAAATACACACCAAAGTCCCTAACCCTAAGAACCCTGCTATCCAAATTATTAATTTGCATGTGGGATCAGTTATGTCTTTATGAAATCCAAGTGTGTTTAGCTGCCCCGGAGACAGCCCCGAGTTGATTTTGATAATCTCAGCCTGAATAGACTTGCTTCGTCGCAGTAAGCCGCGGACAAAAGGCTGGACAGTGGCTGAAAGCCCTTTGACGACATGTCTCTCTTTCCATTGTCCCGGGGTTGCTGATAAAAGAACCGGGAGTCCATTAATTCAGTGAATGAACATATAGTAAAGTCAGTCCCCTCTTGAGAACAATAATGTTGAGGTCAGCTACGGTTGCCATGGAAACTAAGTATTCCTAAGAAGTTTGCATCCTTGATTTTGCTGAATCAAAGGCTGCAGGCAGAGAGGTGTAAGGCGGCCCAGACAGCAGAAAGTCGGAAAGCACCGCCCGCGCCATCCCCTTCCCAAGACAGCGCTGGGCCGTGGCCCTGGGGACCCTCAGCCGCCCCTGGGGACCAGCCCAGGTGCCTGGCTTCCGCTTCCTCTGTCTTCTTTCCCCCCTCCCCCCGCCCCGCTCCCAGGATCCCGTTTTCACAACTGTTGCGGCTTGTCTGGGGAGGCCGCATTGCTCCTGAGGCTCCAGTCCGCAGGGCAGAAATCAGGCCCGAGGGAGGGACCGCAGCCACAGCTCCCGTGGCCTCCAAGGTGGCAGCCCGCCCTGGGTGGACTCTGACCTCTCGCCACCTCGCCACACCTGAACTTGCCCCCTGGGGTAGGGCGGTCCCGCAGGGGCCCCTTCACAGGCTGATAAGGGTGATTAATGGCCCGTTAGCATGGCCCAAGGTGAGTTATGGGGCAGCTCCAGGCTGGGTGACAACTTTATCAATGTAACCTTTTTGCCGCCGCCCCCCCACCGCCATTCTAAATTGAGTTGATTCCACTTACCCCACCCCCACCTCAACCAAAGGATCCCTTAAATCAGCTGAAACCGTCAGATTCGGCTGGGAGAGGTGCAGCTAATTACCGTCGTATGCAGTGGTTTATTACCTGCTATGCTGGTGCCGTGGTCTCTGCCACCCTGAGGTGTCTGAGATGGCTTCCTTTCTGCTCTGCAAGGCCCCAGGGCCTGAGGGTGCAGGGGGCTCAGGGCAGCCTGGGAGAGGCATTGTTCACACACATCCAGCCCAAGTCCAAGCGTGCATGGGGGGACGTGAGAGTTTAACTTGTCCTTTTTCTGTGTCAGTGAAAGAAGAGCCTGGGCTTCTTTCTGACCCTGAAGTGTCTCTGGGAAGCGTCTGAAAGGCTTGCTAGGGTACAGCCTGGGGGAAAGGCCCCACAGAAGTGGGGCTGGAGTGGACGGAGCCTGGGAGGCAGGGCAGGGGGCTGTGTCCCCCATCTCGGGGTCCGTGGCTCAGCATGGGAACAGGTGGCTCTGGGGACCCTGCTGTCATCAGGAATGACTTCTATCGTGCTGAGGCTTTAGGCTGAAAGTTAAATTCCAGTAGGAGACAAAACATCACAAATTCTAGAAGGACACACTGAGACGCTGCCTTAACCCCAAGTTTAACAGAGGGGTCTTCTTACCTTGGAGACCCAGAGGAGCCGGACCAAGCCAGGGCCCCTTTCCCACCCACCCCTGCCCTTTGGACCTGGTTCTGCCCGGGGCAGCGTGGCCTCAGCCTTGAGCTCCAGGCCTGCCTTTTGGTTTCCTCCTTTGCAATGGGAGATAATGAGTCTCATGTGCTGCGTGGTTCAGGGGTGAGGTGGGGTGAGAGCGCAGCAGTGAGGCACAGCTCTGGGCACCCAGGGTGAGGTGGGGTGAGGTGGGGTGAGAGCAGAGCAGTCAGGCACAGCTCTGGGCACCCAGGGTGAGATGGGGTGAGGTGGGGTGAGAGCGGAGCAGTCAGGCACAGCTCTGGGCACCCGGCGTCTGAGAACCCACGTCCAGGGCTTGGCTGCTCTTTACTGGGTGTGGGAACAAGGAGACCAGTCAGGGTGGTGGGAACCCAGCGACCAGGGTAGGGGGCCCCTGGGCAGACACCTGCCTCTGAAGTGGTATCATGGCACCTGCAGGGGTCAGGGTGCACAGGTGCTGCCCTGGAACCAGCACCCCTTCTCCACAACCGAACCGACTCCACAGGGTGCCCAGGGCAGCCCCTCCTTTGTGGCCACCCAAGCAACTCCCGCAGCAGGGTACAAGGGGAGGCCCTGTAGGCGGCACACCTCTCACCCGCGCAAGGGGAGACCCTGCAGGTGGCACACCTCTCACCCGCGCAAGGGGAGGCCCTGCAGGCGGCACACCTCTCACCCGCGCAAGGGGAGGCCCTGCAGGCGGCACACCTCTCACCCGCGCAAGGGGAGACCCTGCAGGTGGCACACCTCTCACCCGCGCAAGGGGAGGCCCTGCAGGTGGCACACCTCTCACCCGCGCAAGGGGAGACCCTGTAGGCGGCACACCTCTCACCCACGCAAGGGGAGGCCCTGTAGGCGGCACACCTCTCACCCGCGCAAGGGGAGACCCTGCAGGCGGGACGCCTCTCGCAGGCGCCTGGTTCTGAGGCAGGATTTATTGGCTACATTACCAGCTTTATAGGAGCCAGATGGTGGCGTCAATAAACCCCGTCCATAGTCTTCAGGTGGGTGCAATATTGAGTTAATTAAATTGTGCTGCACTATTAGGAGAGAAAAATAGATCAGCTCTGAGCCCCGGTTAACCTCTTCTGCTTTAAACATGAACACACACCTCAGCAAAGTCTGCAGTAATTGGTTTGGGCGGGGAGTTCTCTCTTCCACACAGCCATGCCACCTCCCTCCTAAGATACCTGCCAAACCTTGTTACCACGATTCTCATCAGCTGTGCTTATGCATGCTAGTGAGCTGGGTGGTGGGGTTCCCCTCCAGTGTAAAAGAGGGCAACTCTCCTGGGTGCTGGGACTCCTTGAGACCCTTCCCGAGGCCTGGCTCTTCGCTTCTGTGACATCATGCTGTGCCCCCCTCTTCCTGAGCCCTGTCTCCCTGTAGCTGAGATCCCCAATGGCCTGAGCATACCTCCCTCTCGTGGTGCAGGTTGAGTGCTCCCAGCTCCAAGCGTTGGCTCTGAGGTCCTGCCATGCCCAGCGGTGTCCCTGTGCGGGCATTGGGGGCTGGGCTCTGCAGCTGCTCCTCTGCATAACGGTGTCCAGGCCGGGCCCCAGGCGGGCCCTGAATCCCTCAAATAGAGGGAGGTTATTCCCTGGCTTCTTGGGGCCCAGTCCTGCTCTAGAGCCAGAAGAAGGCTCTGGGGAGAGTGAGGGCCTCATGTGCCCAGTGGGGGCTGCGGTGCAGGTCCCTGAGGCCTGTCTGGCTGGTGGAAATTTTCCGCAGGAGGTGGGCCCCTCGTGGAAGGTGGTATCTCCCCACCTTATCTAAGAGGCCACCTGGTGTTAGAGAAAGTGCCTGCCCTGGTGGTGGGGCTGGTGGGCGGCAGGGTGGGGCAGCCAGGTCCCGGGAGAAGGTTGCAGATCCACCAGCATCCCGGGCTCATGTTCCATGAGCCTACTTGTCTGGTGGGGGCACTAGCTTCCTGGGGCCGACTGTGATCCCACAGGTGCGTGGACCGTGGGGGTCCCAGCTGGGGCCACTGAGCAGCAGTGCCGAGCCTCCCCCTCCTGCCTCACTGCCACAACAGGTTCCAGGTTGGCCTTGAGACGGTGTGTGCTCAGCCTTGTGCTGTGGGGTGGAGGCGGGAAGGAGGGTCATGCAGGAAAGAAGGAGAAAGGCAGAGGTGTGTGCTCGTGGAGATGTGGCATCCCCCCTCCCTGGCTCTGACACCGGGCTGTCCTCTCCCAAACACCAGCCGCATGTGCAGGAACCCCTTGAGCCCGCGCGCTGCTGCTGCTGCGCTTGTCACCCTCGCTTACAGAATGCTCCCCAGTCGCCACGTGCTCTGCAGCCTCCACGATTCTCCTGCACGTATCCCCACACTAGCCATCCAGGTAGTATCACCCCCACCAGGCCACGTCGGAAAATAAGGCACCACACTCTTAAATGCAGGAGACGGTTTCCAAATGCAGCCTGCAGACCCCACAGTGGGGTCCTGAGGGTCGTGTGCAGCACGCAGCCTTCCAGACGGTTCTCAGCATGAAGCCAGGGCTGCCCCCGATGCTTCAGGAGCCCAGCCCATGATGGCACTGAGCTGTCAACACAGTTGGCCTCAGAGAGAGACAAGACAGATGGGGCAGAGACCTGGGAGGAGGTGTGGTGTTCAGCTGTGGCCACGGTGGCACGGGGAGGGGGCGGGAGACACAAACCATCCCCTAACTCTGTGGCCCGAAACAACAGACGGTGCCCCTCCTTATTGCATTCGACTTAGCTGCTGTGGGCAGGCAGCAGGGCTTGGTCCACCCTGGCGGTTGCACCCAGTTTGTCCTGACTGCCTGCCCCCCTTGGACGCCAGAGCTATCTGGGGGCATGAAATATTCCTGGTGGCAGCAGAAGAGGACAGCAGACACACATAGTCCTCATCCTCCTTAGGCCTTGGCTCAGAATGAACCCATCGTCACTTGTGCCCAAAGCCAATCCCATGGCCGCACTGACACCAGAAGCCAACCCCGTGTCCACAGCAACAGTACAGGGGTGGAATGAGCTCCGCCTCTCAGGGGAAGGACATGATTACGTGGCAGAGAGCAGGTATGTGGCACGGTGACAGCGCCTCACCTGGGACTGGGACTGGAGAACAGCTCAGGCCGCCCCTTGCTTTCGCTGATGCTGAGTAACTGGTAGTGAGGTTAACCAGGAGGGACGAGGAGAGGAGACATCCGGATAAGAGAAGATAAACCGGCCTGACCCAACCAGTCTGAGAAGCCTGCATGCTCCATGCCTCCAACCCAATGGCACTCTGGACAAAGCAACACTGTAGAAGGACCAAAATCATCAGGGGCTGCTGCGGGCTGGGGGGCAGAATGAGTGGGCAGGGCATGGGCTCAGGGCAGGGGCAGGGCTCTGTGTGGCACTCCCAAGGTGGGTCCATGCCCCATTCTACATTCACGCGTGACCGTGACCCCTTGGGTCAGCTGTGGACTGCCGTTAATAATAATGGGCTGATACTCGTTCATCTGTTGTAACAAGAGTATCACACCAACGTAGGTGTTCATCACAGGGGAACTGCGGAGAGACGGGGGGGGAATGAGTCAAGGGGAACAATGTACTGTCCACCTGTTTTCCTATGCACCTGTCATTGCTCTAAAAAATAAAGTCTTCAGTCGGGTGCGGTGGCTCACGCCTGTAATCCCGGCACTTTGGGAGGCCGAGGCAGGCGGATCATGAGGTCAGGAGATCGAGACAATCCTGGCTAACATGGTGAAACCCCATCTCTACTAAAAATACAAAAATTAGCCAGGCGTGGTGGCGGGTGCCTGTAGTCCCAGCTACTTGGGAGGCTGAGGCAGGAGAATGGCATGAACCCAGGAGGCGGAGCTTGCAGTGAGCCGAGATGGCGCCACTGCACTCCAGCCTGGGTGACAGAGTGAGACTCCACCTCAAAATAAATAAATAAATAAATAAATAAAGTCTTCATTAAAAAAGAGTTTTCTAGAAGTGGCACATCGTATGCAAACATGTGCACATGCATAAGGACACGCGTGTCTGAAAAGGCTGATTGGAAATAGTTTTGAATGATAATATGCCTTATTGGTGAGATAATGGATGGTTTTTTTAACTGAACACCGATAGGGGGTGTTTTACTTGTTAATACGTTAAGTGAAGCATGTAGGGCTGTGCTGGCCTGCAGCAAACACTCAGTAAGTGGCAAAGGTCGTCAGTGAACACTGGTAGTACCTGGCAGGCCACGGAGGGCTCTTCTAGTTGGTTGGATTCTAAAATCCTTGTGGTCCAGGGTTGTGGGTCATCCCTTCATGTGTATGGGTGCCGTTGGCACAGCTGACCCCAGTTTCTGGCTCTCTGCCTTCCAGGAACGAGGTAGGATGAGACCCTCTGCCCACCTGGGGTTGGGTGGAGCATCAGGCCAGTGAGTATGAGGGAGGGCACTGCTGTTCTAGGCCAGACACCAGCTGCTGGTGTGGTCCCTCCAGAGTTCTCTGCTCTCCAACACTGCAACCAGAGAGTTCCAGAGAGCTCCTCAAGTTTTTACCACAAGCAGAGCTGCCCTGCCAAGTCACACTGGGCTTAGGAAAAAAATAAAAGTCACATGTTTATTTAGGAAAAATAAGACTTTGTTATTTGGTTAACACACTGAGTTTTAGAGGCTGTTTGTTACATTGGCATAACCTTGCTCACTCTGACTGATCTGCTTAGTGAGTTCCTTGTGTCTGATTCAATTCTACTTTTCAAAACATCCCTCATTCATTCATTCACTCACTCATTCATTCAACAAATACGCCTGCCTTGGGGTCTTGCAGGCTGGCGTTTGAAGACCCTTCTCCATTTAATAGTGCTGCCAGGATACAACCAACTACACATTGAAGCCCGCGTAGTCAGAGGGCTGATTCACTGTGATGCCATTTTATATAAGAGACTTGAGCATCCTTGGATTTGGGTACCCGCAGCGGGAGGACGTGAGTGAGAACCGGTGTCCCCACCACAGGGACAGCTGTATCTAGGAAGCACCTACTGTGGGTGGGGAGCTGTCCTGGGTGCTGGAGACATGAGGTTGGATTCCACCAGCCTCACCAGACTCCTCCTGGAGTCTGAATTCTTCTGGGATCTCAGTTCCCTGCAACAAGGACCTCTTAGGCCTTTGCTTTTGGTGCCCCAGCTCCCTGGGGACCTCCAGCTGTGAGGATCCAAATCAGATCATCACAGACCTTGGAGGGGTGGAGAAGGCAAGTGTCTACCGTCCTGCTGCACTGAGATGCCCCTGTCCTGCTGTGGTGGGCTTGGCTGCATCCCTGTACTTTGCAGATTCTGAGGATTCACTTCTCAGGGCTATTCCTCTTCTCATCTGTTATCTATGGGGGGGGATATTGTGAAGATAACAAATTGAGTTTGGCCAGAAAGAGTGGGATTCTTAATGTAACAGATTCCGTGTGAGTGTACCGTTTTCTTATTTAGTAATATTTCCCTCTTTGAATAATACTCTCTTCCAGCATTGGCCTCTTTTTATGCTAACAGGATTCATTACTCCACCTGACACCCACTTCCATCAGCCAGGGCTGCATTGGGAAACTGTTTCTTCTTGCCCAGTTAACAAGATGTTTCTCCAGTATAGTGTTGATAAATTAAGTAATAAAAAGCAAGACGTATTATTTTATTTTGGAACCTCGCCTCTGTTATTTCTGAGCAATGGCCAAGACTCAGATTATTAGCCACAGAAATGTTTGCATTGCCTGGGATGGAAAATTATCACATAAAAAGAGTCTGGTCTGGTGTTCATCACAGATCAGCTGAGAGGAAGCGGAGATATTTAGAGAAAAAAGCATCCACTGTAGCCGGCTCACACACACCGGGTTAGAGGGGAAGGGGCAAGCGCACGGCGGCGTCTGCTGGGGGATGGGCTCCCTGCTCAAGCCAGGCCAGGGCTTTCTTCTTGCCTCCCAAACCTCAGGCTCTGGGTTACCAAGGCCCCGAAAGGGCAGATAATTATCGGAAGAGAATCTGAAGCCTGGGCACCCCAGAGAGCTGCAAAAATAAAATGAGGAGGAGGACTTTTGAATAGATTTCCTCCCTTTGTATTTCTGTTTTGGACGAGAAATGCAGAGGCGGGAGTATAAGGGAACTGGCAAGGTGGAGAAAGCAGCAAATTAGACCGGAAGGAAGGCCTGGATTGGCGGGCACCCTGGGTCGGTGGGGAGCTGCAGGGATGAGCAGTACCTCCGTCCCAGCCCTTCTGCCCACGCACAGCCCTTCAGCAGTTCACACCGGCCCAAGGGGAGGCTCGAGTCACCCTCAGCTTACCCACAAGGAGGGTCCAGGCAGGTACCGGAAGCAGAAGATCCCAGGGATTCCCTCCAGGGGCTGCAGCTGGGGTTGGGGAGACATCGCCTGGGCCTCGTTCACCATGATGACTGTGCCTGGGCGTGGCAGCACCCTCTGTGTGCAAAGTCAGGCTGCCTGGGCGTGGCAGCACCCTCTGTGTGCAAAGTCAGGCTGCCTGGGCGTGGCAGCACCCTCTGTGTGCAAAGTCAGGCTGCCTGGGCGTGGCAGCACCCTCTGTGTGCAAAGTCAGGCTGCCTGGGCGTGGCAGCACCCTCTGTGTGCAAAGTCAGGCTGCCTGGGCGTGGCAGCACCCTCTGTGTGCAAAGTCAGGCTGCCTGGGCGTGGCAGCACCCTCTGTGTGCAAAGTCAGGCTGCCTGGGCGTGGCAGCACCCTCTGTGTGCAAAGTCAGGCCATACTGGGCTCAGGCCTGGGTGGTAGAGGCCACCCCTTGCAGCTCGCCAAGGGATGATCTTAGGGCACAACTGGTGAGTTCTGGGGGCCACACAGCGGCCCTGTGAGGCAGCTGCCTTGCTTCCCCTCCACATAATCATGAGAAAACTGCATTCAAACAGGTAAACTCACCACCCAAGAAAGCCCTGAAACCCAGACCAACTAGTGAACAGGAAGCTGGGGCAAGAGGGGACCCAGTGAAGTGTTTTGCAGCATAGCCTGCAGCCCCGCATGCTCTGTGCTGTCCAGGTTTCTGAGGTTGGAAAGAGTGTGGTCCCCACAACCAGCCCCAAGCAAGGGATTTCTGCGTGAGCCACCTCTGTGGGCCTGGGATGCGCCTCCCCGCTGGGCCTGGGATACGCCTCCGCTCTCCATGGTCAGGTCTGGTCCCAGCTGTCCCTCCCTCGTTAGTGCAGCAGGTGCCGTCTGTGTGTCCCTCATCCAGGCTTCCTTACAGGGCACCCAGCATCTTCCATTACCAAGCCGTGGCCCTCAAACTCTCCCCATAGCATCCTCCAAGCCTCCTGCACTTCTTTGGGCCCCTGGTTTTCCAGTATCACACACCCTTCACACCTCCCCACACAACTCCAGGGAAGACTTGCATCTCCCCTGCGGTGTACCCCTCAGAGACCCCCTTCTGAAACCCCACTCTCAAAGAGAAACTCTTTGCTTTTCAAACAGCTTTGGTTGTATGAACCCAAGCAAGTACCCGCACCCTGGCCTAGCAGGGAGCACTCCTGATTGTCTGGATTCCTGTGGTTCTGGGGGGCCAGGCCCCAAGCACAGCTCCACAGGCCTTTGGGGTTTTACTCAGCTCTAACCCCACAGGCTGCCTCTCTGCTAAGCCTCTTCTGAGCTGCTCCAGAGCCCCCATGAGGGTCTGTCCACAAGCACTTTCTGTGGGCCTGGGAGACTTGGTGGAGAAAAGAACTTCCTGGAAGGCAAAGGGCTCTGTAAGAAAACTCCTTTATCCTACTGACACCTTAATTTCTTCATCTGTAAAGTGGAAATAATAACTTTTGCCTCAGAGTTATGGTGGTGACTACACAAGTTGTGGTGTGTAAAGCAAACTTAAAATAGCACCTGGCACAAGCTTGAGACTCAGAGTGCGATCAAGATTTGTGTGATGATGCTGGTGATGAGGCTGATAATGAAGATGAAGATGACGGTGACCATGGTGGTGGTGATTATGTTAATGATGAAGGAAATGATGATCATAGCTTTGATTATGATGGTGGTGATGATGATGATGGTGATGGTGGTGATGACGGTGATGGTGATGGTGGTGGTTGTGGTGGTGATGATGGTGGTGATGATAATGATGGTGGTGGTGGTGATGGTCGTAGTAGTGATGGTGATGGTGATGATGGTGGTGATGGTGATGATGGTGATGATGATGGTGGTGATGATGGTGATGGTGATGATTGTGGTGGTGGTGATGGTGATGGTGAAGGTGGTGATGATGGTGATGGTGATGATGGTGATGGTGATGATGGTGGTGATGGTGATGATGGTGATGGTGATGATGGTGGTGATGGTGATGATGGTGATGATGGTGATGATGGTGATGATGGTGATGATGGTGATGGTGATGATGATGGTGATGGTGATGATTGTGGTGGTGATGGTGATGGTGAAGGTGGTGATGATGGTGATGGTGATGATGGTGATGGTGATGATGGTGGTGATGGTGATGATGGTGATGATGGTGATGATGGTGATGATGGTGATGGTGATGATAATGATGGTGGTGGTGGTGATGATGGTGATGGTGATGGTGGTGGTTGTGGTGGTGATGATGGTGGTGATGATAGTGATGGTGGTGGTGATGGTCGTAGTAGTGATGGTGGTGATGGTGATGATTGTGGTGGTGGTGATGGTGGTGGTGATGATGGTGATGGTGAAGGTGGTGATGGTGATGATGGTGGTGATGATGGTGATGGTGGTGATGGTGATGGTGGTGATGATGATGGTGATGGTGATGATGGTGATGGTGATGATTGTGGTGATGATGGTGATGATGGTGATGGTGATGGTGGTGATGATGGTGATAATGATAGTGGTGGTGATGGTGATGATGACAGTGATGATGGTGATGGCGGCGATGATAGTGATGATGATGGTGATGGTTGTGATGATGGTGATGATGTTGGTGATGGTGGTGATGATGATGATGGCATGATGGCAGTGATTCAAGTGATGAGGAAGATGATTTAGGTGATGAGGGAGATGATGATGATGGCAATGATAGTGATGATGATGTTGATACCATTGATGATGACGATGATGATCATGAGCCTCAAGGTCCCATCTAGACACAGTCATTACATGGGAGAACCAAAGAGCCCAGGAAAGGGCAGACATCAAGGGACCAGAAGACCCCAGAAGCTTCAGTTCTGGCTCCATCATCAACCAGCGTGACCTGGGATAAGTCACTTAAACTCTCAGGGCCTTGTTTTCTGCCTTGGCAACAGAGGGTAGACACTCTGTTCCCCACTCAAGTTCCTGGGCTGGGGAGGACCCCGGGAGATAAGGCATGGAACAGTGCTCAGGAGAGTCCTTCACAAACATGAGGCATTAACAAGAAAAAAAAAAAACAGGAAGAGGCGGAAAGAAAACTCTTGAATGTCCCTCACGCCCTGGTCCTCTTAGGTGACCTCTCACACAGAGAAGCGGGTCTTGGGGAGTGAATAAGAAATACAGGACTTCCTGCGAGATAGCAAGTGAATTGTGAGCCGCGAATTACTTTTTTCCTTTGAAAAATGATGTAGTCGGGTCAAAATATTTTTGCATTTCAAACACTTGAGTTCCTTTGTCCTTGGGGCAAGATGACTTGGTTTCCATGCAGCCTCACAATGCATGGAAACATCTTTTAACTGCCAGACGGGGCTTCTGATAAGCCCGCCAATTCATAGTGTGAGTTTGGAGAGCTGGAGACGGGGTGAGAAAGCCGAGGCCTTTGCAAAGTCTATTTACACAGTGGCGAGAGTCCCTTTCACCCTCTCCAGCAAACAGGCCCTGGAGCACAGGCATTGAACCCAGGGGGCCGGGTAGATGACCTGTACACTCGGCATTGCCCACCAGCCCACCCACACACCAGACCCACCTAACTGGGTTCCCGGGGGAGACCTGCCCAGATACCCCTGGAGCCAGACCCCCAGGGACCTCCTCCACTCCTCCTGTGTCAGGGCAGCCTGCCTCCTGAAAGAACTGGCGTTCAGCCTGCCCCGCCCTCCATCCTGGCTCAGTTCAGAAACGTGTCCCAGAGACCAGGTTTGCTCAGTTGATGGGGTGTCTGGCCTGCAGCCTGCTCAGCTCCTGGTCCCATGGGCCATGAGGCAATAGGAAGAGAAAGGAAAGAGCTGTCATCCTACCCCCAACCCTGTCTCCTTTCCTTTTCTAAGCCACCTGCTCTGCTGCCCCTGGAGCTGAATGGAAGCTTCCAGTACAGGCACTTTCAGAGGGAAGGACTGAAAACTCAGTCAGCTTGTTTATTTGACTAATGTGCCCTCAGGTACTTGTGCTTTTAGCAAGCAGTACCCATTCTACAGGTGAAGAAATTGGGCACAGAGAAGTTTGGTAATCTGCCCAAGATCACACAGCAGTGAGGGGCATTGAACCCAGGTGCTCTAGCTCTGTGTGCTAAGCACAGACATGAGGCTCCTGTTTGATCCATTAACATGCATTTGTGACCCAGTTGCGTCCCTGGACTCTGAAGACCAAGGGCTCCCTCCTTCCCCCAGGGACTCCACATTATTCTGGTAACATGGGAATCCGAGGGACAGCCCCACACTTGTGAGTCACCAGGAGTCCATCTGAAGGCAAAGCCAGCCAGCGGGAAAAATTCGACCAGACGGGGCAGGAGTCTTGCCCTGGGGCCCCCAAGGAACCGGCTTCATCAAAGAGCCTGGGATCCACAGTGTCACCCTTGGCGGGAGGCATGGTTGGCCAGAGCCCCTCCCTCTGTGTCCCCCATCTCCTCCTGGTTGCAGGCTATTCCTGGCCACTCCTCGCCCCAAAACCAGATGATGAAGTTGGAGGGATGGGGTCCTTGCTGAGGGGTTTTGGGGAAGGGCTACAGCTTGAAAAGAACCCACAGAGAAAAATCCCACAGGACACACGTGTGCTCTTTCGTGGGTAAAGCAGTTCAGTGACGATGACAGCAGTA
This sequence comes from Pongo abelii, assembly GCF_028885655.2. Taxonomy (NCBI): domain Eukaryota; kingdom Metazoa; phylum Chordata; class Mammalia; order Primates; family Hominidae; genus Pongo; species Pongo abelii. The sequence continues at coordinate 230,981,335 of NC_071985.2, read as the reverse complement.
ATGACAACACACCGAAAACATGAGGGTGTGCGGACATGGGGTCCCAGGGACGACACCTGCGGGGTGCTGCCGCGATGGTGCTGGGAGGTGCAGGGTGCAGTAATGACAACACACAGACAACATGAGGGTGTGCGGGCATGGGGTCCCAGGGATGACACCTGCGGGGTGCTGCCGCGACGGTGATGGGAGGTGCGGGGTGACAGCCAAGCACTGGATCCTTGAGAGTGAGTGATCGTGCCTCTGGCAGGGCCATAGAGAAGGTCTGTTTCAGATGGAGGTGCCCCCGCAGATGGGGCATCATGGGGGCACCAGCTCCTCCGGGCATGCAGCCTCTGGTGGGTGATGGCTCGGTGTGCACCCCAGGGGCTCCACAGACCCTGCAGCCTGTGTGGAGGCCCCTCCCACCCCGCATGGGTCTCAGGCACCAGCAGCCCTTCCATTTCTGTCCTCAGTTGCTCTGAGTGCCCAGGGATGGGAAAGGCTGGCCTGAGAACACGCTGAGCTGAGGCTGAGCACCGGGACACTGACTGTGTCTAAGGCTCTCTCCACCCCGCCTGGCTTTGTCGAAGGCCTCACCCCCAGGTGCAGAAATATCAGGGGTAGATGAGAATTCTGGGGCCATCCCAAGTAGACAGAGTGTGCCGCTCTCCCGTGGGGCCCCCCACAGGCCCGCTCTAGATGGGACCACCTGTTGGTGGTGGGAACCCTGGGGGGCCTAACCCTGTCAGGTGGTCCCTGGGCGTCTGTCCTGGCGGCCACTCACCGGGATCCCACTCACAGAGATCCCAGAAGAGCCCAGCCTGAATGCAGCCAACAGTGGCACAGGCTGCCAGAGTCCCTGAGCTCTTCCATCTCATGGGGGAACTTGCCCCAAGGCACACGGCCCATATGTCTGGGCCACAGCTCTCTGCTGGCTCCTGCCCATGCTGCCCTGCAGATGCCAGACCTGACTGGGCTCCTCCAGGCCCTCACAGCCCTGACCACAGCTCCAGGGAGGCTGCCTGGACAGCAAGATGGATACCAAAGGAGGTGTCTCATCTAATAGTTGGAACGTGAAACCAGGAGAAGCCTTTGCCACCCGTTAGAAAAGCGACCCCTGGGCAGATGGCGCAGGTGGGGGTATGGCAGCACCATTCACTCATTCCTTTGTTTCTGTGGTTGCTGGGTCCTTCATTCAGTCGACACCTCTCGGAGCCTCCTGCACGGGCGCTCGCCCTCTCTCTTTGTGACCCCCATTTCATCCGAGGGTTCCAGGGCTCAGGGAGGAGCAGGACTTTGCCCAAAGCTACTGTGCAGCTGAGCAGACTCCTGGCCATCTCCTTCCGCAAGCTTAGGGAGCACAGGTCTCCGAGGCCAAGGCTGTGAACAGTCAGGCCCTTCCCCAGAGCCGACCATTCCCTGGAAGAAGCAAATAAAAAGCAGAGAAATAGCAATGACATGAGCAGTTGCTATGGTGTCCGAAAATGGGGCGCTGTGTGACCCGGGGCCTCTCTGTATAGGGGCCTTAAGGGAGTCCATGAGGCTGAGCCAGAGCAGGATATGGAGCAGAGCAGAGCTGAGGCTTCCAGGTAGAGGGAGCAGCATATCCGAGGACCCCGGGCCAGGAGGGGAGGCAGGGGAGACGCGTAGAGGGGCATCTGAGGACACTAGGCCAGGTGGAGAGGAAAGAGGAGGGGCATGGAGGGGCATCCGAGGACCCCAGGCCAGGAGCGAGGCAGGGGAGGGGCGTGGAGAGGGCTTGCAGGTCCCATGCACGTGAGTCCCTGGGGTGCTGACAGGAGGGGGCTGCAGATAGCCAAGGGCAGAAGGGCTTGGACAAGGATGGAACAGAAGATGACAAACAGACATATTTGGGACATCTCAGAAGGAGAAGGATCAGGCTATGGAAATAGGGTCCACAGTGGGGATGGGCTCATTGGCAGGGGTGGGAAGCCCAGAAGCCCAGGGCAGGGGACTGGGCAGTGGAGATGGAAATGGAGACTGTGGATATCAGAGAAGGGGTCAGGCAGACAGATGCAGATTTCTGAGCACAGAGAAGCCTGAGCTGAGCCACTGAGTCCCCCAGCCCCTCTCTGACCCAGGGCCCAGGGGGAGCAGACAGGAATACAGGTGTGGGTGGGAAGGGGCTGAAAATGGACAGGAGCTAGAGGGCTAAGCTGCTGGGCACAGCTCATGGGGAGGCCTGACGGGCCTGAGACTGATGATGTGGAGGGCCTAGTAGGGGCTGAGATCCTGTCCCAGTAGGGGGTTGGGGAGGGACTTGGAGGCTTCCCGGTGGGAAGGTGAGTTGCCCTGCCTGCTTTTCGCTGCCAGGAGGAGGCAGATGCAGGGATATATGACTCAAGGGACCCATCCGAGGTTCATGGGAAGAGGAGAAGGGGTCGTCCTGGTGGGAGAGGGAGAAGCAGACTGCAGAGGCCCCTCTTGGGTCTGGGAGCTCCTAAAATGGCAGCCAAGGCCAGCCCTCTTGCCCCGGGGCTGCCTGGGTTTGTCCTGGGAAGGTGAGGATGGGAGCTGAGTGTGGTTAATCAGGAGGTCGCAGTGAGCCCCAGCCAGACAGGCATTATCCAGCTGGCACCTCACGCTCTGTCCTCACTGCCCAGACCCTGGGAGCCCCCAGACCCTGCCTCAGTGGGTCGTGCCCAGGTCCTTCGCTCTCTATGATCCCTTTACGGTCGTGCACTGCTCCCCAGGGTCCCTTGGTGCGTGTCTCATAAAGCCCAGGAGGGGGAGGCCAGGCCCAGCCCCCACCTCGAGGGGCGCCCTCCAGCCTAGCGACGCCACCTGGCCCCTCTTTCCATTAAGTCCCCGTCGTCTTGAGTCCATCCAGGGCGGTGTGCGGCTGGTCGCTTAGTCAGCAAGAACCTCGTGAGTTGCAGTCATCATAAATGCATATTTAATAACTATTTTCTTCCTGGGGAAAATGTGCTGCTTCAGAAGTTCAGAAATGGGCTTCGCTCTTCAGCTGGTAATGAGAAGTTAATAAAAGTGGGATTTTGTGCAACGCTGGCCCTCTGACATCTTAATCTTTATTAAAGAGACGTAAACTTCCACGGAACGGGCGGGCCTGCCTGGCACAGCCGGACGCCGGGAGAGCCGGGCAGGGGTGGCCCAAGGCCGGCCGAGCACCCGTAATCCACCAGAGAACAATGAGCGCCGGAACCTTTTCGCCCCGAGAGCCCCTTGCGCTTACCTCAGCAGACGCGAATTAATTCTCTCCCCCTGAGAGCCCCAGAGAGGCCGGCGAGGACCCAGCGGTTCGCATTTGCAAAGACCTTAATCAGTGAGCTGCGCTGGAGGCATTGCTGCTCCGCTCCTCCGACGAGGAGAGGGCCCCAGGGGCAGGAGCCACTCCCTGGATCTCAGACCCGCTTGTCTCACAGGCGGGAGGCCTGGGCCTGTACCCTCCGCCGCTCCCACGCTCCAGCAGACCACGGTGGGGCATGCATTTTATTTTTATGTATTTATTTATTCATTTATTTATTTATTTTTGAGATGGAGTCTTGCTCTTGTTGCCCAGGCTGGAGTGCAAAGGCGCGATCTCAGCTCACTGCAACCTCTGCCTCCCAGGGTCAAACAATTCTCTTGCCTCAGCCTCCTGAGTAGCTGGGATTACAGGCGACCACCACCACGCCCGGCTAATATTTTTTGTATTTTTAGTAGAGACCGGATTTTGCCATGTTGTCCAGGCTGCTCTCGAACTCCTGACCTCAGGTGATCCATCCGCCTCGACTTCCGAAAGTGCTGGGATTACAGGTGTGAGCCACCGCGCCCGGCCACGTGCATTTTAGAGCCATCTCCTTTTCTTTCTTTTCTTAAATCAATATGAAATGTACAAAACATACAACTAATTATTCCAAAATGGACAGTCAGCAGTATCTAGTACATTCAGTATTTTGCAGCCGCCTCTGTCTAGTTCTGGAGCATCTTTGTTTGCCCTGAAGGAGGCCCTGTACCCGTGAGCAGCCACTCCCATCCCCTCTCTTCCAGCCTTAGGCAACCACAAGTCTGTCTTCTCTCTTTCTGGATCTGCTGTTCTGGACATTTCATCTCATGGAGTCATGCAGTGTGTGGCTTTTATGGCTAAAATGTTCACTGAACATAATGTTTTCAATGTTTATCCACGTTGTAGCTCGTGTCAGAGCTCTGTGCCTTTTTCTGGCTGAGTAATATTCCCCTGTGTGGAGGGGCCACCCCTTTTCTATCCACTCATCCCTGACCGGAGGACGTGAGGCTTGTTTGCATCGGTGGGTGTTGTGAATCTGTTGCTCTGGGTACATGTGTACAAGGATCGATTCCCGTGGGGAGCGGCCTGGGTCTGGGATGGCTGGGTCACAATAACGCTATGTCTGACTTTTTGGGGAACCTCCAGACTGTTTCCCACAGTGGCTATACCATTTCACATCCCGGGGTGCCTGTGTTCTTTTGACTCAGAGCTGCTCAGAAATGAGGAGCGGCCTCACAGAGCGGCTGAAGGGGCGGCCCCTCCGGCACCAGGGTGATTCCAGCCCCTGCCCTTCCTTCTGAAAGTTGAGCAGAGCACCAGCCCCTCCCTCAGTGAGCCATTTCTCCATCCTCAGCCGCTGCGGGTCCACAGTGGATGTCGGTGGCAGCATTGGCTCCCGGGCCCACAGGAAGCCTTCCTGGTTCACAGGACACAGGTCTGTGACGTGGATCCTAAGCCGAGTCAGAAGTGGATTCCAAGCCAGGACGGAGGTGGAAACCCTGAGGAGTCCGCCCTGTTGTTTTGGCTTTGTTGTGACGGGGTGGATCTGCCTGCCGTTCACAAGCAACACAGGTGCAAACCAGCCGACCTGGGTGCTGACCTCGGGGTCCTGCGGACCATGGCTCCCCGGCCCTCAAACCGTGACCCCCGAATCTAACAGGGTGCCCGTTTGCACACGCGTGGGAGCGTACGGCGAGCAGGCCCTAGACTTCAGCTGGCCCACCGGCCTCAGGAGAAGGGCCCGACGCTCCTGCCGCAGTTGCAGGCCCCCGCCACTCGGCGCGCGTCAGACCAGGTGCGCGTGGAAGTGTGTTTGTCACCCGCTAATCCACGGGAGAAAGAGAAGGGCAGAGTCTTTGTCAGTCTCCGAGCAATTAGGATAATGAAAAAAGAAGGCTTATTGGGTAAACATGCTCTGGGATTGTGACCCCTTAATTAATGGACTATGGGGAGAAATTACAGCAGTGGCAGGATAATTAACATGTGCACTTCGCAGAGCCGCTAGACCAGGGTGTTGGAGGACGGGATGGCCAGGCTGGCGCAGGGCGGCCGGGGAGGGCAGACGGGCCCTGCGAGGGGCGAGGCTCATGGGCAACAGTGGGCAGCCTGGCAGGCCCTGGCAACCTGGGGCAGGTCACAGGAAGCCTTCACCCTCATTCCTATAGCCAGCTTTAAAAAATCCATCACTCTCAGCAGAAAGCACAGCTGCCCCTGCAGCACCCCTTCCCCAGCTGTCTGCCTTAGCAGGGGCACAAGGGTGTGGGAACCCCAGAGTTCCCTGAAGAAAGGCTTCTCACCCCTAACCCCAGCCTCAGAGTCCATTGGGGTCACTAGAATATTCTAATATTCCTGGTATATTCGAGGAGGGCAGCCGTGAGCCATGACCCGGTCCAGGGGCTCCCAGCCTGCCCCACCGAATGCCTTAGGGTGAGGGGCAGCGTCGGAGGCTTCCCCGTGCTGCGCCAAGCCAACTTCAGCTGCTGTATTTTCATTTCGCTTTACCTGAGGTGGCCCCATGACCTGGGGGTCCTTCCAAAGGTTCCCACCCGCAGGGAGCCCGTCCAGGCCCCCAGATCCTCGACAGGCACTGCAGAGGCAGTGAGTCTCGGAGACAGGCGTCTCAGGCTTGTTTCTTGCTCCCAGGTGGGGAACAGAAGACAGGTGGGTGGGCTTTGGGAGGGGCTTTAGAAGGTGGCTCCAGGCCAGAGAGCAGTGACCATGGCCACTGGGCTTCTCAGGGCCGAGGCTGGTTCAGTCCCAAGGAGCAGGCAGTGGCTGGGGTACCAGATGGACAGCTGGGAAGAGGAGGAGAGTCCCAGAGGAACACAGTCCCAGAGGAGGACAGTCGGGGAGGAGCGCAGTCCCGGAGGAGGACAGTCAGGAGGACAGTCCCAGAGGAGGACAGTTGGAAGGAGCACAGTCCTGGAGGAGCACAGTCAGGAGGAGGACTGTCCCAGAGGAGGACAGTCCCGGAGGAGGACAGTTGGGAGGAGGACAGTCCCAGAGGAGCACAGTCTAGGAGGAGGACAGTCAGGGAAGAGGACAGTCCGGGAGGAGCCCAGCCCAGGAGGAGGACAGTCGGGCGGAGGACAGCCCCAGAGGAGGACAGTCGGGAGGAGGACAGCTGGGAGGAGGACAGTCAAGGAGGAGGACAGTTGGGGAGGAGGACAGTCAGGAGGAGAATAGTCCTGGAGGAGGACAGTTGGGGAGGACATTCCCGGAGGAGGACAGTCCCAGAGGAGGACAGTCAGGAGGAGGACAGCCCAGGAGGAGGACAGTCCCAGAGGAGGACAGTCCAGGAGGAGGACAGTCGGGATGAGGACAGTCGGGGAGGAGCACAGTCCTGGAAGACAGTCCCAGAGGAGGACAGTCCTGGAGGATAGTCAGGAGGACAGTCAGGAGGAGCACAGTCCCAGAGGAGGACAATTGGGAGGAGGACAGTCGGGAGGAGGACAGTGAGAAGGGGGACAGTTCCAGAGGAAGACAGTCAGGGAGGACAGTCCTGGAGGAGGAGAGTCCCAGAGGATGACAGTCCCAGAGGACAGTCCCAGAGGATGACAGTCGGGGAGGATGACAGTGGGGGAGGAGGACAGTCGGGGAGAAGTACAGTCCTGGAGGAGGGCAGTCGGGAGAATAGTCCTGGAGGAGGACAGTCCAGGAGGAGGACAGTCCAGGAGAAAGACAGGAGGAGCACAGTCCAGGAGGAGGAGAGTCAGGGAAGAGGACAGTCCTGGAGCAGCACAGTTCCAGAGGAGGACAGTCGAGAGGAGGACAGCCAGGAGGAGGACAGTCTCAGAGGAGGATAGTCCCAGAGGAGCACAGTCCAGGAGGAGGACAGTCGGGAGGAGGACAGTCGGGGAGGACAGTTCCAGAGGAGGACAGTCCCGGGGGAGGACAGTCAGGAGGAGCATAGTCCTGGAGGAGGACAGTCGGGGAGGACATTCCCGGAGGAGGACAGCCTCAGAGGAGGACAGTCCCGGAGGAGGACAGTCGGGGAGAACAGTCCCAGAAGAGGACAGTCCCAGAGGAGGACAGTCCTGGAGGAGGACAGTCGGGAGGAGGACAGTCCCGGAGGAGGACAGTCGGGGAGGACAGTCCTGGAGGAGAACAGTCGGGGAGGACAGTCCCAGAGGAGAACAGTCAAGAGGAGGACAGTCCCAGAGGAGGACAGTCGGAGAGGACAGTCCTGGAGGAGGACAGTTAGAAGGAGGACAGTCCCGGAGGATGACAGTCAGGAGGAGGACAGTCCCGGAGGAGGACAGTCCCGGAGGAGGAGAGTCGGGAGGAGGACAATCCCGGAGGAGGACAGTTGGGAGGAGGACAGTGGGGAGGAGGACAGTCCAGGAGGAGGACAGTGGGGAGGAGGGCAGTACAGAGGAGGACAGTGGGGGAGGACGGCAGTTCCAGAGGAGCAGCCCCAGAGGAGGACAGTGTGGGCCCTGCTTGCTGAATCTGCCAGGGCCTCCCAGAGGCAGACGTTGGTGTCTGCCACGCTCCTCCCAGCCCTGGCTGTGGCCTGCCTGCCCCGCCGCGTGCATGCAGGGGTTATGGGGTGGGAGGAAGTGCTGGAGATTTTCAAGGGCAGAGACTGGACATTCACGCCAGTGTGAGGCCCTGGACGTCTCCAGGTCAGAATGAAAGCCCCAGTCCTCTTATACAGATATCCCTCGAGGAAGGAACGAAGCATTTCCGCCAATCAAGGAGGCTGCTTCCCACAGCTAAACAGAGCCTGGCTCTGCAAGGTGTCTAAGAGCCCTGGAGTCAGAGTGAGGCTTTCTAAAAGACTCTTTTCTTCCTAGCAGAGCCCCCCCAGGTCTCCCACAGTGGGGAACAGTGACTAAGGGAAGTTCGGGGTGAAGAATTCACTCTTATGCCACTCCCAGCCAAATCCAAAACATAAAGAAAATGGTAGCCCTTAGGAGCTCAACCCAGCGAGAACCTAAGGCAGTTGTCCTGCAGCGGGCGTGGAAATTCTGACCCTGTGAGCTGCCCTTGAGGGTGAACCCATCTAGAACCTGTTCCGTGAGCTGGAGCGTGAGGCCAGGCAGGGGGACTGTCCGGGTAGTCCAGGGGCCCTGGCAGAGAACCAAGGGCTTGCATTTCTCAGCTTTGGCTTGGGGCAAGCCCAGGCTGCCTGGTGATATCAGCTTGAGGGGGCACCTGGTGGCAGGAAAAGCTCCTGCCTCGGAGGCCAGAGATGATCCTGGCATCACCTTGGCTGGCACGGGACCATCTCTGACCCCCAGCATGGAAAGCAGCAGCAGGCCACGGAGTCCTGGGCACAGGGCTGCCTTCTCTCTTCTGGTCCCATCTGGGGATGTCTCTCCGCTGCCACCTGCACACACCACCCTCACCGCCTGTCTTGCAGGTAGGATAAGGTGCCTGATCGCAAGACCACACATTGCCCTGGGACACACAGAATGAGACAGCTTCTCCCAGCCATGAAAGCACCTGTCAGCTGTCTACCAGGGGCTGCCTGGGTTGGGACACGGTGCCCACATGGGTGTCAGGAGGACAAGAACTTCCGGTGCTTGCAGAAGCTTCCAGAGATGGCTGGTGGCCAGGCAGGGCTCAGACCCCAGGGAATCTGGCTCACGGTTTCCTCCAGGGCAAATTGGCAAGGCCCAGGGGCTCTCAGACCTGATCCTGCTCATGTTGCATCTGTAGCACTCCATGGGGGCAGGCATGTGGTGAGAAGGTGGCAACAGAGTTGGCTGTAGTTGGGCACTTTAAGGCCCATCTAGGGAGGTAGGGGCTCTATGGGGGGCTCTCCGTAGGGGCTCTGTAGGTTCCCATGGTCTCTGAGGCCAAGGCTGGATGTGTTTTTCATTTGCAGCTCTCAGGGCACAGAGAAATCCATACCCTGGCCCACAGGCACGCGCTGGACTCTATCCTGGGCATGGCGATCAGAGTCGTGCAGCCTCTGTTGTGGGGCTCCTTCCGGGACCTCGGGGAGGCTCACACTGGGGGCTCGGGAAACACCTGCCTCCTGGGGCTCCGTTCCCCAAAAGGACGTCCCGCCGGTGAGCCTGGGGACATTCATGCTCCACCCCAGCTCCCGTGTGCAGGTCCCCGGGTAACCTGTGTGTTGGCTGCATTGTCTCAGTTCCGCGTTCGTTCAGGAAGATTCGAAAGTTCCCCGTGGGATGCCTGTGAGCTCCACCACCACTTGGAGCTCTGCCTGAACGTGGGGTTGGGGGCCAGCCTTCCAGGCCTGGAACAAGGTGGGCGAGGCCAAGCCCATCTCTGGAGCTGCCCTGTGCCCCCACAGGGAGGGCTGGCTCCCTCCCCTGCTCCCTGTGCCGGTGAAGGGGACACAGAAGCCTGGTGATTTCATGGCTCTGCCACTCCCCAGCCTGGGCTCTGAGGGCCAGACCACTCGGAGTCTCGAGTCTTGTGTCTGCCAAATGGTGGGGACCTGGTCATGGGACCGTCCTGGGGGGCTTACCTGAGGCTGCAGTTACGCTAGTGCCAGAGTCTGCATGGGAGAGGATGTGCGTTGAGAACCAGAAGCTGGTGCAGAAAGCAGAGAGAGGAAGAAAGGCTCAGAAACAGGGAGGAGTCCAGGGGCAGTGGGGAGCAGGGGCAGGGATGAGGTGGGCCCCATGGCAGAGCAGGTTTTTACCCAGCTCTTAACCATCCCCCAACGCTGGTTTCTTTGTTGGGTATGGGGAGGCTGCCTCCCCAGGGCACCAAACCTTGGATCACCACCCCTGTGCCCAGAAGAAAGCCTGTTCTGCCATTCGTGGTGCCTTCTGGGCAGGGGTGGGGAGCAGCAGCGACACTTCCACATCTCTTATGATCCTACCCATGGTGCCCTTGGCATACTCGGATCTGTGTGTGGAGGAGGTGCATATATGAGGGTGCATACACACGTGTGCGTGTGTGTGGGTAGGTGTGAGTGAATGTGTGTGTGTGCACGTGCATGTATGAGCTGCATACATAAGGGTACCTGTCCATATGTGTACATGGGTGGGTGCATGGGGGCTGCATATATAAGGGTACATGCCCATGTGTGCACATGTGTGGGTAGGTGTGTGTGCATGTATGGGCATGTAAGCATGTGTGTGTGCATGCATGTGTGTGTATGGCCTGCATCTGTGAGGGTACATTCCTGTGTGTGTGTGTGCATGTGGCAGGTGCGTGTGCACGGGTGAGCATGTAAGCACGTGTGTGCATGGATGGGTGCATGGGGGCTGCATATATAAGGGTACATGCCTTTGTGTGCATAGCGTGTGGCTAAGTGCATAGCCATGTAAGTGTGTGTGTGTGTGTGTGTGTGTGTATGGGCTGCTTATATGGGGGTGCCAGCCTATGTGTGGGTAAGTGTGTGTGCACGTGTGGCATGTTAAGTGTTGTGTGCGTGTGTCCCAGGCACTGCTGTCTCACCGTGGACTTGGTATGGGGAGGTAAAAAAAAAAAAGCCACTGAAAGGGAACCAGCTGCATCCATCTCTGATGAGTGAATTAGGATCCAAATTTTTAACTAATTGAGTACATTAAATAGAAAGTCCCTAAGAAAGAAGGGAGGAAAAGACGAATACAAGACACTTTTCAAAGCTTCTTTAATAAAAAGTGTATTTGGGATTTGACCATAATGGCTATCCTCGCTTGCCAAAACCTGACGCCCTGGCAGGTAACTTTCATCAGGCATCTCTGAAATGGTACCTAAATGAATTAGCAATAAAATGGACTTAGGCCGAGCAGTGGGGGCCTCCATTAATCTTGGGTTAATCACTAAAGAGGTGCCATTCACTTTTCTTAAGAAGTCACATTTCTCTCCCCTTGCTGGCGACCAGATTTCATAAAGTAACATATTTCTAATGAAAGGTCTCTGCTTGAATTAAACCCTGAAGGTTTATGCAGATTTTGCGTTTGATTACTGCTGGCATGGGCTCTTAGCCGGCTGCGGAAGGAAGGTCCTTTCTGAAAGGGCCCCAGCGTGCAGTTCATAATATTCTTTGAAATAAAATAGTGCACTTGTGCTTAGTGGCTTTAATCAGCCCTGACTTTTGATAGTCAAACAATAGCTAATTACAGTAGCACCTGCCTTCCAGGCTCTGTCACGTCGGCTCCTGCCGGAGCGAGGCCTTGTCTGCGAGCTGCGTGATTATTACAGACTCTGTCTGCACAAACTCGCTGGAGCTGACACCCAGCAAGTTTGGTAGCCATTAGGGAAGGTTTCTTTTGCTGCTGCATGGCTGGCTTTTCCATTACATTCTTCTCCTTTGTATGTTTGGGGGCAGTGGTGTCGAGGGCACGGCGGCATGAGGAGGCATGTTAGGGTGTGGGTCCCGGGTCCTGAGACAGCCAGCTTTGGACACATGGCATCTGCTCAAGGCGTTCTTGCTCTGGGGATGCAGGATGCACAGATATGCTGGGAATTTGCTCGAGATTTGAGAAGGGTGTTGTGAATGCTTGCCATGCAGACAGCAAGGTTAGACTCTGAGCATCCCCCAGCCCAGCAGGAGCACAGATCTGGCTGGCTCCCAGGTGCGCCTGGCAGAGCCGTTCTGGATGGTTAGATGAAATGTGCCGCCATGCACCGGGAGCAGGAGACGGGCCCAGTGGAAGTCATAAATTACTATCTCATCATATAAGTCTTTCTTTTCTCGTTAATTTTGCCTGGTAAATGAACCTGAGTTTGCCAGAATCCAGCCAAGTGAGTAACATCGGCTTGTCAGCCATGGGCTTGACAGACCTTGTAACAAGTTCCCGGAAATGATCAACTGGATGTCGGGAATGAAAAAGTGGGGGCACCCCGTCCCACAGACACAGGCCAACCCCAGCCTTCGCTCCTTCCTGCCTGCCTGTCTCTCGCTGGCCCCTCTGCCCACCCGTACCCCACTGCAGGACACCCCCAAGAAGAAAGGGCAAGGAGAAGGAGGGTCTGGGGGGCCTGGCTACCAGGACTTCCGGACAAACAGTTGTCAGGCACTCGGCATGCCCCGAGGTGGGGGGGTTCAGGACGGGTCACCCTGTGCTGGTGCAGGCAGCACTCCTCGGTGGGGGCAGTTTTGGGCACAGTCTTGAACCAAACGCCAGAGCCGGTCCTGCCCAGTGCTCCAGTTCCCTCAAGAACTCCATCCGGTCCCCTCCAGGAGAGACCAGGCAGGGCTCAAAGGGACCTTCCTCCTGGACTTTAGGTGACCTTTTGCTGAGGGTGACGTGAGAACCACCAGTGAGAGCCAGGGGGCGGGAGGGGAGTCGTTCCAAACTGGGGAGAGCCGTGCACATCCAGCGTGGAGGTTGGTGGCACCCAGCCAGGCCCTAGTCTCCTCTCATGGGGCCAGAGCCTTAAGATGCCCTCCCGAGCCATTCGCATTGCGGCCAAGACCACGTTTTCCTTTCTCAGTGACCCAACTGCGCCCTGTGGGTCCGTGCACTCCAGCACACGCGTGCCTGCTGCAGCCTCCCAGGTCTCTCTCACGCTGTGGGTGCCATTTCCGCTCTGCCGGCTTTGGTCTCCGGACACCACGTCGTGTTGACAATTACCCACAGCCAGGACTTGCCAAAACCTGGAGTTGAAAAGGCTTCAAGGGGGGAAAAACCAACTGGAAAGCTGTTTTCTGTTAAGGCAGGTTTATTTTTCCTTGCAATTATGTCTGACTAAAATGTCCTTGTGCGGGAGTCACTTCCCAAGAGAGGACTGATTCATCCTGCCCTGGGCAGCCCCCCGCCCCCGCCATCCTCGCCAGGCCTGCCGTCCGGCCCTTGGTGGGAGCTCTGGTCTCAGCACCGCAGCCTCCAGCAGCGACCAGGCCTCGTGGAGGGCTCTGTGGGTCCGTCCCAGGATGGAAAGCAGCCCCTGAGCCTCTGGGTGCTCAGGAGGGGAGTGTGGACTCTGCTCATGCCCAGCCCTGAGCTGCCTCTGCTGTGGGAGCCTCTCATACCCACATGAAGTCAGATGCATGAAGACTGGCCAGCAACCCAGACCCGCCCGCAGGAAGGCCCCATGGCCCTAACTCCGCCGATGTCTGACCCCGAGCTGTCCCAGCCCATGGCCTACAGGAAGCCCGGGGTTCACATCCCAGGGAAGCTGCAGGGCCTTGGCAGCATATTCAGCTCATCGGCCCCAGCCAGCTCGAGATGCCGTGAACAAAGCCAGCGAGGGGTGCCTGTTTCCCCACGGTTTCCCCTTTCTCCCTGGAGAACAGAGCCAGCCGCCCTGTAAATCACCCCGTTGCCCCATCTGATATCTGTTGCCTGGGCCGCCTCAGCCTGGACCCTGAGGCCAGCCTAGTGATGGAAAGAGAGCGAGCCTTAAAGGGGGCTGGGCTTGGTCAAGTTTAGCGTTTCTTCCGCCATCTTCTCCCCATCCCCCATCACGACCCTGGGCAGCGTCTGCCTCTCGTCCCCGTGGTGTTTGCCATCACCAATCAGTTTGATTGATCATCTCGGTGGCCACAGGTTGGTAATAAAGCTGGTTTCAGAGCCTCTTGCATTTCCCCTAGGACCCCGTTGGCATGACAGGACTTGACACCAGCCATTTGTCACCTGCTGCCTATGGGCACTGCACAATGACCAGCAGACGGACAAGAGCCAGGCCAGGAGGCTGCTTCGGGAGAGGCCGGGCCTGTGCTCAGGGCTGAGTGAGACTAATGGACGTGGCCGGCCCCATGCCTCTCTGTGCACGGCTGGATCTTCCAAACAGTCGAGTCCTGGCTGCTGCGCCACCCGGGGGTGGCATCGTCTGTCACACGCTTCACTCTCCCTGTGGTTCACTGGCATCCACCATGCCCACCTCAGAGGCCAGGAGGCACGTCAGCCAGGAAGGCTGCAAGGAACCCCCAAGCCCAGGCCACCAGGGCCCTTCCCTGCCATGGGGCGCACTTGCTCAGGCCTCTCCTCACCACAGGGTCTCTGGGTGCTTCTGTCAAGATAGGATCCCAGTACAGGAAAGCCCCAGGTTGGCCCCAACCCTCTCCTTCTCTGGGAGGAAAAATGGGTTTATGTTGTGAATCTGCTGAAGCCCCTGGGACGTTGTCTAGGGACAGGGTCAGTGAAAATGTCTCAAAAGGTTGGGGACTGGGCACAACGAGGCATTGACCCCAGATGAATCCACAGAGCTCCCAGAGCAGGGGAAGTAGCCCTTGTTCACCCACATGCACACACACGCACACACACGCGTGCGCACACGCGCACACACACACATGCACACAGACGCACATGCACACACATGCACACACACAAATGCACCCACAAACGCATGCACAATTGTGAACACGAGCATATGCACATGCACACACGTGCACAGGCACATGTGCATAACCAGCGTGTAAACACACACAGGCACAAACATGAACACAGACCCATATACTCATGCACATGAGCACACGCACTTTTCCAACACCGTGAAGTCCTTGCATCTGGGAGCTCTAGATTAGCAATCGTTGCTAGCAGGCCATGGGACCCTCTCATCTGAAAAGCAGGTAGGGCAGGGCAGGGGCTTGTAACTGCAGGAACTGTGCCTGGGGTCATTCCTGATTCAAGTCTGAGACAGTGTGAAGGCTCCTCATTCTCATGGCCATTTCCCCAACCCCACCCAGGTGCCTACAGCCCTATCATAGCCTGGCCTTACCGTCCTCGCCTGGTTCTCCAGCCTCCTACCCTGCCTGGTGCAGAGAAGACCCCCTCAAGGCCATGCTGCGTCTCCTCCAACATCCCAAACCCTCCCCATGGGCCATCTCCCACATGGTGTGGATAAAGGGGCGTCTTTCCTAGGGACAGCCTGGCTGTGCCCCTGCAGCCACACCTAGGCCTGATACTGTCTGGGTGGCAAACAGGGAGCCGAATGAACCCCACTACACAGGCAGGACCCCAGGGGCAGGGGCCTGTGCAGAGTTCACATTCATGCAGGGTATTTCAGCAGCAGCACATGTGCTCACATCGGCAACCCCCTCTTCTAAGCACCCACCTAAAGCGTGATCACTAACAAATGGAACATCCCTGTGCTGGGCACGAAACAGGCCCTGGAACCTCAGCCACACCTGGCACCCTGCTGCCCGGCGGGGCCCGCAGTCAGCCAGGATACCCGGCAGCCACAAGGCCGCCCTCTCTGGAGCCTGTGGTCTGGTTCGGCTAGGGTATTGTGATCTGAGGACCCTTAGAAAACTGGCCACCCGAGAACTTCTCCAGTGTGACTGCTGGCCTCTCTGGCAGATGTGTTGAAACTCAGAAAACCTCTGCTGTTCTGACCACGGGGAACATCAGAGGGGACAGGGCAGCGGAACAAAGCACAAAGCGTCCCTGCGTCCTCTGAACGTGGCCCGGCTCCTGCAGACACTCAGCGAGCTGTGGCCTCTCCCATCCCCCCACGCTTCCCTCCGGCCGGCCCTGGAGATCCGCGGAGCCACTCGGTGCCGAGTGCAGCGCTGGCCGTGTGCTCCGTGTCTGTCATCATCAGCCCTGTCCACCTTTGGGGCAGGGGCAGCTGGGCTGGCTTCAGTTTCTCTCCATGTCAACTTGGCGAAGGAAGGAGGTGGACACGGAAGCTGCCACCAGTAGCCACGTGGGCAGCTGTGGCCCCGAGTCCGGGGGTGCAGTTGGTCATCAGGAGCCTCAAAGCGTCGCTCACCATGCCTGGAAAGACCAGCGGCCTCTCCTGCCCAGGCGCAGGCCCTCGGCTCAGCAGAAGCCCTGCAGAAGCTGGAGCAGGAGGCATCCCTGGGTCCGGCACAGCCTGCAGTCAGGCCGCCTCCACAGCGGGACAGGGTAGATGTGCTCCCCTCAGATCTGAAATGCAGAGAGGAAGGGCAGGCCCTCACGGTGCTGCGGGGCAGCTGTGGTGAGCAGTGTTGGCCGCTCCGGGCGAGGGACCAAGTGGCCACACTGGCCACAGAGCTGCCCTGCCCGGCGGCCTCAGCCTGGGATGCCCTGCACGCCCGCCCCTGCCACCAGGCTGGCTTCCTTCTGAGCTGCCTCAGCCGGATCCCCCTTGCGACTGGGCTGTCTGTGGATGATAAAAGGAAAGACTTGAGCAAGAGGCTCTGAGGAAGGTGCCAGCCCCTCTCCAGGCTCCTGTGCCACATGCTGAGGACGGGCAGCCGTCAGGGAGAGTCTGTGCTGTAGGAGGGCAGAGGGTCGGGGCAGTGGAGCTGAAAGGGATGGTGGAGGAAGGAAGGCAGGACAAAGGGGCCTCCACTGCCTTCTGCCCCTTCCCCCATTGCCTGAGGACAGGAGCCTGCAGGCAGGGTGGGGACAGGGAAGTGGCCTCCGGGGCCAGCACATCCCTGAGCCAGTGTGGAGTGGACAGGCAGCCCTTCCTCCCACCCCCCAGGCACCTACCACCAATGTGGGTCCACACCGTTCCCCATGACGTCAGCGGAGAAGCATGAGCTCGGTCAGGACAAAACCTCATAGAATCCCGAGTCTTTTAAAGGAAATATTGATTTATTTTCCAATCATGATAATGCCATACTTTTTTTGTAAACAAGCAGGGTGAAAAAAAAAATTTAAATAAGAAAGTCAGAATTATCCATGAGTCCTCTATTGCCGTGTGGAAGCCAGTTATGGCCAGAGAGAGACAATCAGCACCCGCTGCATGGGTAGGGGGTGGCTGCCCCGAGCTGGTCACCAGCTTAGTGCCAAGTCTGTGGCTTGAGGAAGCTGACTCTGTGTGTTCGTGTGTTGGTGTGTGCATGTGGCGTGTGCACATGAATGTGCGCATGACCTGGTGTGTGTGCACATGTGTGTGCATGCTTGCAGCCCAGTGGCTGTCTCAGGGGACATGTCTTCAAGTGTATGGCTCCCTGTCTCACCTGGGGCAGGTATATCCGGGAGGGTGCAGAGTTCTGTGTTTGCACACAGGGGAAGTGGTTTTCTGCCTGAGTCCCCCGACCCTTACTGCCAGCGTCCAACCTCACACCAGAGGAAAGCCAGAGTTTCATGTGCGGAGGGACGGCGTACATTCCAACAAGGTCCGTCCTTCCCACCTCAGGCCTTCCATTGACCCCCACCTGGAGCCTGGAGGCAGCTGGAAGAACCCACTTCTCACCCCAGCACGGTCTGTGGCGTTAAGGTCACACTGGCACCAACTAAGAGCTAAGACCTTCTTTGAGGCATGAAAGCTGTTGCTTAGCTTTGAAAACCGTAAATGTGAACGAAAGGGAACCTTGAGAAAGACCCATTCCTGGGTGAAGTGAGAAGCAGGCTAGACTGGCCGTCCCGGGCCATACCCACCCCGTCTCCAAGGGGTCTCTGCCCAGGAGAAATCAAGGCAGGGTTCTCACAGTCCCCGAGGCGGGGGCAGGGAAATTTGGTCAGAAACAATGTGGAGCCCCCAGGGCTTTTGTCAAATCTCCATCCATGGGTTTTGTTTTCTCCCCAATTCTGAATCTGGGAGGCCAAGTGGCTGCCCAGCGAGGTTGGCTCTGGGCTGAGGACGGCACTGCCTGGGCCTCCTTCCCTGGGTGGTTGTTCAACACCGGGCAAGTCCCTGCACCTGTCCAGCCTCAGCCAGCTGTCTTTAAAGTGGGGCCATCGGCTTCCCAGTCTGTCAAGAAGCCTGAGAAATTGGGCCCTAGGAGGATGCTGCAAGATGCCCAGATGTCCTCTTCAACTCGAAATGTTGCCATCTGCCTTGCTGGCTCACACTCAGCCCCTAACCTGAGAACGCAGCTGTGGGCACTGTTGCCCAGGAGGACGCCTGGTTGCTGAGACGCTCCCTTCCTACAGCTGCCGGTGGTCAGAACCCTCCGCCTGTGCTCCAGACCAGGCTCGCACCGAGACGCCCACCCCAGCCATGGTCGTTTAGAAATAAGTAGGTGTCCACTATATGAAATCGAAATAGGGATCATTTCTGTGCCTCCCAATAAAACACCAATCTCTTTGAGAGAAGCAGCCTTGAACCTTATCAGTCATTCACAACTTGGCATGATCAGATTAATGAGCTATGATCAGATTGATTGATTAGCTATGATCAGACTGATGTGCTGTGATCGAGTTCATTGATGAGCTATGATGAGATTGATTGATTAGCTATGATCAGACTGATGTGCTGTGATCGGGTTCATTGATGAGCTATGGTTGGATTCATTGATGAGCTATGACCAGATTGATTGATTAGCTATGATCGGATTGATGTGCTCTCATCGGGTTCATTGATGAGCTATGTTGGATTCACAGATTAGCTATGGCTGGATTGATTGATGAGCTATGGTCCGATCGATGAGCTGCTTTCAGGAAGCCAGGGATAAGAAGCAGGCAGACATCCCTGTACCAGGGGGTGCAGGGTGCTTAGGGAGACTGGAGCCCGTCTGCCTGGAGCTGGCGTGAGGCCAAGGTTGGCGCCCACAGCCCTGGATGTGGAGGGGTGTTCTAGAAGGAGTGCTGGCCTGCAGGTAAGGCCTTGGGCTGCAGTCAGGTCAGCCATGAACCCTTCAGTCAAACATGTGACCTGAACAGAGAGTCCCAGGTCCAGCCCCTAGGTATGGGACGCCAGCTCTCTCCTTACCACCGAAGCAGCTTTGGGCTTGCACATGAAAAGCTTCCGAACCTTGGTTCCCTTCACAGGCCTGAGCAGTGAGTTCCCAGAATATTCTAGAAGAGGCATGTGCTCGGGGAGGCCATGCTTCTGCGTGCAGACGTTTCCCCAGAGAGGTCAGCAGGTGCCGGGCACCGGCCCTTCCCCAGACACAGGCTGGCCCTGCCAGCTGGCTTAGCAGGGCGCTGCCTGTGTGTGGAGTGGGGGCTCTGGGCTCCTTGTTTGGCCCCCACAGGTCCTCAACCCAGAGACCTTGTCCCCCCACTGTCGAGCTTAGGACAGGCCAGGGTCACCCTCAGCAGAACCTGGGGCCAGCGCCGCAGGGCCCCCTGGTTTGGAAAGCCTGTTCCTCAGCCCTGTCCCAGCGGGCACTTAGCTGAGGATACCCCTGATGCTGCCCCATGTGCACCTCTCACCACGATTCAGTCCAGCTGAGGATGGTCACCTTCTCAGGGAAATGGGAAAAGACTTATTGCCAAGGTCACTGAAGCCTTCCTGGTCTTGGTGTCTGGAAAAAACTCGCCAAGAGAGCAGGCATCTCCCGGGACCCAGGAATCAGCATGGCCACCAGAGCTGGTCACCGCCACTCCAAAGTTCCTCATGCAGCTTCCTTTCTCCCTGGGGAGGAGACACTGTTGTCCGTCTGAAGCCTGGCGAACGTGGGACACAGGAGGCAGCCGCGACTGGGGGGCACGAGGGTGGTGGGCAGCCAGCGCCAGCCCTAGCTACCGGGGTCACTCCAAGGAGCAGTGAGGGCTCCCTTGCAGGTGCAGTGAGAGGCGGAGTCGTATCAGGGCAGTTAGAGGAGGGGCGTCTCCCTTCCCTTCCTTCTGAGTTTTGAGAGGTGGAGTCGTATTAGGGCAGTTAGAGGAGGGTGTCTCCCTTCCCTTCCTTCTGAGTTTTCTTCGACACTGTAATCTTTCAGTGCAGAGTCAGTGCTGCAGAAGGCTCCCGGTGAGACAGGCGAGGCTGTGAGGCTGGGTGGGAGGCAGTGCTTCCCGAGCAGGTGTGGGGTGTGTCTTCACTCTGCCCCTCCCGACACTTGGTTTTGGAGGGGTCTGACCCAGTGGCCGGGCTCATGGGTGGGAACTGGCCAGCCAGCCCCTCGTCACCTTCCCTCCTGCTTGGGCTCCACAGCCCATCCGAGGCACAGCTGCCCGTTAGAGGTGGGGCTGCCTCTGCAATGGAGGTGCCAGGGAATGTCTGTCCAGGCCTTGGCCAGGGCCCGGGGTGGCTGCAAATGGCCTTAGGCCAATGAAGGACACAGCTGCCCCCACTACCTTGTTCATTCTCCAATGTCCCTCCCTCTGTCCCTCTCTCCCTCCCTCCCTCCTGCAGCAGACCCTGGAGGTGGGCTCCATGGCACAGGACATCCCCAGGCAGACCCAACTCGCCCACTCCCCACAATGGAGAGAACAGCCTCTGCGCCATGCTGCGTGGTGCCCCTAGGTCCACAGCAGAGACAGACACACAGAAGAGGGGGACGGACAGCGAAGGGTTATGGGGACCAGACCTCAAGGTCAGAGCAAGAGAGGGGAGCGGGCAGCGAAGGGTTATGGGGACCAGACCTCAAGGTCAGAGGAAGAGAGAGGGGGCGGGCAGTGAAGGGTTATGGGAGCCAGACCTCAAGGTCAGAGGAAGAGTACATTTCCCACCTGCTTCCCCCAGCATCTTCCAGCAAAGCAGGCTGGTGGTGTTGCGGCCACACAGCCTCCCCGACCCACATCCAAGCCTGCAAAGCTAAGAGGTTAGGATCTGCAGGAGCCCAGGTGCCTCAGCAGGAGGAATGTGGCTCAGATTCAGGGGCTGGGTGCGCGGCGTGTCCGAGAGACGCAGGCACAGCGCAGGGTTGGCAGTGCGCTGCGGGCCTGGCCTGTGGTCCTGGCTGGGAGGCCGCCATCCTAGGGTAGCGGGCCTGGGGGTTCCTGGAGCTGGGGGCTCTCCTCCCGTGGCCTGGGCCTGGGGCAGGGGCTGCCGCCCGCCGCCCGCCCGGGAAGCTGGGGTGGAGGCGCCCTCTATCGCCTGCCTGGGGGACATCTCGCCAAAGCACACCGGTTTGCCTTTGCAAACCGACATTAAGCGTCCCAGGTTCCCCAGACATTATCTGCCTTTTGGGAACCTTTAAAATAAAGAGTCAAACGTTTTCAGCCCCTGTCTGGCTTTTTATGTAAACCGAGTGGTTCCTGGAGCGTGTTTTTTGAAGTGTTAAGATGGCAGTATTTATCTGGAGAGGGAGGGAGGAAGAGCCAGGTGGGCGTTCTCCTATTAGGCCAGAATTTTCAGAGAAAACCAGTGCAACGCGCAGCCAAAATGATGAGTTTGTTTCCCAGTGGCCTAGGAGTCTGCCGAGAGCAAAGCAACTGCAAGGTGGGGCTGGCTTGCTGGGGTGGGCTTCTCCTGGCACTGTCGCCGTGAAGCCTTCGGGAGCCGGGCCCTGCCAGCAGCCCAAGTTCAACCCTGCAGGGAAAAGAGTGGCCAGGGGGTGCCCCGCACCCCGAGAACGTGGGAGTGTGGTCTTGATACAGATCTTCTTTAGGTAGACTCTGTGGCCTTATGACGGAGAATCTGAGGGTTCATTCTCAGCCAGAGAGGAGGATAAGGGGTGTTGCTTCTAGAAACGGCTTTGCATCTCGGGGGCTTCAGGGAGCACCTGTGAGCCTGGGGTGGCCAAGCCTGGGAAACCCAGCGTGGTCCTGCCCAGGCCAGGGCAGAGCAGAGAGAGGTCAGAGCTGAGGAGTCTGCAGCCGCCAGGGCAGCTTCCGAGCTTGGTGCACCTACTCACCACGCTGGCCCTTCCTGGGCTGTAAGCCCTGAGTGACCTGCTCCCCTCTGGGCCCAGGCTTTCGGAGGCGAATGTTGGTAGGTTTCTCTGGCCGGTACAGACCTTGAGCATGGAAAGCTTCACCTGGTGCCCTGGACGGGGTGCAAGGGAGGCAGGGTGGCACTCTCTGGCCCCCCAAGATCTGGGCCAGCCCCTAGCATTTCCTGCTAAGAGTCCCTAGGTCCTTGGTGAGGTTTTCAGAGCCCACTGGGCAAACCTGGGGTGAGGTGGGCTGTGTGGACTGCAGCCAGCAGCAAAGTCTGGCCTGGGGCACCCCGGCCCTCTGGCCCCAGCCCTGTGGAGGGCACTGCCTCTCCCCTCCAGCTGGCCACCTGGGCGTTCTGATTACCTCTCCAGGTGTGGCTGGGAAAGCAGCTCTGCCCCCCTGCCCTCACCCCGTTGTTCCCCAGGCTGCCTTTCAGGTCATTTTACATTTTCACCTGATCCCTGTGATTCTGCAAAACATTCCCAGGCCACTGAGCAGCCGTGCCGCAGCTGCTGTGTCGCCCCGACTCACAAAGCTCGGGACGGACATGTCTCCTGCCTTCCTGGGCGCAGGCGGGACTCTGGTCCCTGTGCTGTGGCATGCTGGCTCAGGCTCCTTCGCTCACACCTGTGACGTCCACGTTGGCCGTGGCGATAGCCAGCCTGAGCCCAGGGCGTGCCTGAGCCCCTCCGTCTCTGGCCCCTGGACAGCCAAGGTCAGTTTCCTCCCCCTGGAAATGGCTAAATGAAAGTCTGCTTCTCCAGATGCCAGCCTTGCTCCCAGGCCACGGCAGAGGAAAGCGCCCTCCCCCCGGACACGTGGCATGTCCACCTGGGGAAGGGGCGCTGGCCCTCTCTGGCAAGAGCTTCTCAGACCCCAGGGCAGGTGGACTTTGTGATTTTCATCTCTGCCGAGCATGGAGCCCAATCAAAGATCCAAGCTCCGCTGACAAGAAAACCCAGAAAGCCCCTGCGGCGTGACACAAGGAAAAATAAATATCAAAAGAACATTTGACGAGCTCAATAAATTGATCATATTGTGCTGAACCTTCACCCCCATAACTACGGGACCATTTAAATGCTAATGCCATTTTTTAAAAAGTCAATTATAGGAGTTTGCAAGGAATGGAGTCAGCATTCCCCACAACAGCCTCTCCTCCTCCAGCTCCCTCTCCTCGTCCACAGGCACTGGGGCGTTTGCTCCCCTGAAGGAAATGTTCCCTCACAGTGGTCCCAGTAATTGAATCAAGTTGATACAGACACCAGGAATATTGCAAGTTGTGTGGGTAATGGGAAGCACGTGTTTATAAAGTGGTCATTGCGGACCTAGGGGGGCCGCAACTGCAGTTAACCCTTCAGAGAGCACGACGTCCCCACAGCCCGAAGCGCCGCCCCGCGCCTGGCAAAGCCCCAGGTGGGTGACATGCAAGCCTTCCGGAATCTTCCAGCCCTGGGTTCCTGTTTCCCATCAGCTCCTGCTCTGCTCTGCAGATGGCAACATGGCCACGATTCTCCCTCCTCTTGACGGCACCTCCTCACCAACTGGACCCAACCGGGCCTGCAGCCTTATGAATTGACATGTAGGAGAGGAGAAAGAAGAGGACATGGACCCCCAGAGAAAGCTGGATGCTCAGGGACCCCGTGTCCTCCGTGAGGGCCTGAGGGCCTGGGGGTTCAGCCTTCTGCACTCCCAAGTTCCTGCCACACCAACGGTGCTGGTGGCAAAATTCTAGTCACCATTTTCACACCGACAGCCTCTACGTGCTGGGCGCCTCACTCACAGGAGGCCTGCAAGCCTCACTTGGGGAAACAGAGGCACAGAGAGTGGAGGGGCCGCCCAGCTCAGATGCAAGAGGATGGAGAGCGTGGGACTCAAAGCTGGGACTGCCCACCCTTCCTGGGTGCTGGGATCAAAGCTGAGTCTGCCCATCCTTCCTGAGTGCTGGGTCTGCCCACCCTTCCTGGGTGCTGGGTCTGCCCATCCTTCCTGGGTGCTGGGATCAAAGCTCAGTCTGCCCATCCTTCCTGGGTGCTGGGGCCCTGTTCCTCTGACATTCGTTTTCCCACCCTTGATCTGGCCCATGAGGTCCTGGGGGCCTGGAGTCTTCCTGGGGTCAGCAGAAGGCCTGCCCCACTGGGGCGGCAGCATGGACACTGGGAAGTGGGACCTGGACGCTTGATGTTGAAGCCGTGGCACCTCCAGGATGCCCTGAGCACCATAGGAGAGCTCCACTTCCCAGCCACACAGGCATCCAGGATTGCATTTACCGGGGCTGGAGCTGCCCCTGCATGGAGTCTCGCACACCCTCGGGTTTCTCACCCCGGCCAGGGCAGCCGCATCGCCGCGTTTCACAGGGAGAGAGTAAACTGCTGAGTTACAGAGGCAGAGCCCTGGGCTCAGGGGTGGGCGGAGGCCCTGACCAAGCCCAGGGCCATGGGGGCCACGAGGAGGCAAGGCCCCTAAAGTCAGGCAGAGCCAGCTAGCTGCCCGGCCATAGGAGTCTGTCCACACAGTGCATGACAAACGGAGTCCCCAAGGAGCCGCTGGTCTTAGCCTGGAAGAAGTGCCAGATATTCCGGCATTGGAGGTTGTGGCTGTGGAAGGCTGGCCTCTAACATTCATGCCCCCAGGCCCAGCACTTGGGACAAGCAGCTGAGACCCAGGGGCCTGCCGTGAGCAGGTCCCTGGGTGTCCTGTGTGGACCTAGGCTCAGGGGCAAGGCCAGGCAGCCGGGACCCTTCCCACTCCCCGCTCTGTCTCTCTCCACCTCAGTTTCCAGACGAAGGCCTTCTCTGGGCTCTATGTGCCACAACTGGATGAAGGGAACGCCCTTGCCTTGAGGGCTCCAGCCTGCTTTTTCTGAAGCCCAGGGTCCTGGCTGGGAACGCCCAGATGTTGAGACCCGAGCCTGTAGCCAGGAGTGGTGGCAAAAGGGTCCTGTGGGCCCCCAACCCAGCTCCAGCCCAAGCGGGGGGCCAATGCCTGTGCTCACCTAGGGGTCCTGATGGGACCGAGGCCACCACCACCCACAGCCCCTCCCCCACCACCCCAGGGGCTCTAAAGATGCAAACCTCCAAGGTCTAGATAAGAAAGACCCAAGTCCTGCAGCCAGGAGGGGCAGCCTCTCCCTGCAGGGGCCAAAGAAGGGCAGAGGGGCAGCCAGCCCTCCCCACCTCGCAGCAGGGAGCAGACATCCCTGGAAGGAGCAGGGGCCAAATGTCGCGTGCAGGGTCCAGGCTGCCCCTTCTTGGGGAGGACGTAGGGCCTCCTGGGTGTTCTCCTCCCCCATTGATCAGTGCCTGCTGCCCCTGGCTCTTTGAAGCTTCAGAAGTTCCCTAGAGTGGAAGAGCAGACAGGGGCCTGCCATCCTTGGGTGCTCACCACCTCCTCACAGGGCCTGGGGGCAGGGGAACTTGGCTGGCCGCCCATGAGCCCCTGGCCGAAGACCCCAGGCCCTGCAGAGGAGGAGGCTGATGCCGCATCTGGGGTCCCACTGCCTTCTCCCTCCTGTGCTTGTCACCCGGCCCCTGCTACAGGGCTCAGGTGGGAACACCTCTGCGTGGAGGGAGACCCACCAGTGTGGCCACAGGCAAGGCCCCCGATAAGGTCACAGGTGGGGAGGAGCAGGGCTGCTGAGACTGAGGCCCAAGCCCCCTGCCTAGGTCCCCAGAGGTATGCATTGAATATTCCTGGGTGTGCTGGCAGGGAGGGGGTCAGCTTGGAAATCTGCAGGTGGGCAAGCTCTCTGGTATCCCGATGCCCACCAGAGTCTGAACGCAGCCCCTGCAGGTGCCAGATGGGTGTCTGCTGACAAATTCACAAGTACCTGCCTGCAGCGAGTTCTCACCTGCAGCTTCCCCACGCTGTTTTTCTTTGGTGCTTCCAGAAATCATTTCACCCTCCTCACCCACACTGGTGCCCACCCTGTGCCAGGACTGGGGGCTTGGGTGAAGGAAGCCCAGTCCCAGTGCCCACAGCCCAGCAGGAGGAGACAGACACATTAGCAAGGCCTGCGGGCAGGTCAGGAGCTGGACAGGTCCACGGTGAGCCCCAGAGCTGCTGTCAGAAGCGAGGACAGCCTTCCAGGGGAGGCGACGGCACAGGCAAAGGCCCCGGGGCAGGACAGCACGGGATGTGTCCATGGAACATGGGACAGCCACGGCCTTCACAGCTGCTGTGCCTGTGGTGTCGGCTCTAGTTCCAGGGCAAAGGATGGAAAGAAGGCCGGGGCCCCGCTCCCACCCAGGAGTCAGGACCCCACTCCCTCCAGGGCGCCGAGACCCCACTCCTGCCCGGTCACCAGACCCCACTCCCTCCAGGGTACCAGGACCTCACTCAATCCAAGTCACCAGACCTCAATCCCTCCAGGGCACCGAGACCCCAATCCCACCCCAGGTGCCAGGACCCCACTCCTGCCTGGGGCTGCCCTTGCTGCTGTGCCTCCCCTGGTGGAGCGGTTTCTGGCTTTAAAAGTGTGCTCATGAGCACAGAGTGTTTTTCCTGAATGAAAACTCACAGAGTGCGTGTGTCATGCTGACGTGACCAACCTGGGCGCTGTTCTCCTGGGCATCACGCCCTATGACTCCAAGGCTGGCCTGGCACAGGGGCTCCCCTTGAGGTGGGCAGGTTTCCAGGCATTTGGAAGTAGACATGGGAAGAAAGGAGTGACGGGGTGGGAGGGATCTGCCTGCCAGCCCACAGGGCTCGGGGGTCCTCGGAGGTGTCAGCCCCTTCCATGCTCAAAATGGCTGGAAGAGGAGGGCCTCTCAGTCGCCCCACCTTACAGATGAGGAGGCCCAGAGAGGGGGAAATTTGCCGGTTCCCCAAAGAGCCCGCTGCCCCCACCTGCTGTGTTCAAATCGGTGATTTTTCTCTTGAGGCCCCCGTGTCCTAGCACTTCTGAGCTCAAAGGAACCTGTGTCTGGCCAGCCCCTCCCATGCTGAGGACAGAGGTGAATGCTTGGGACAGCGAGAGGTGGCATCACTGAAGAAGCCCCGTGGCTCTGGCTCCGTCTGCAGGATCCCTCCCAGGACGCAGTGGTGGGCCCAGGCTGGCCAGTGCTGGCTGAAGGAGCACTGTCCCCACAACCCAGGGAAACAATCAGGCTCCAGGGGGACGCACAGGGAGTGGAAGAAACTCAAGCCGGGAGCTGTGGATCCAAAAATATTGCAGAGTTTCCCGAGGCAGGCCCTACGAGATCCCTGAAACGGGATACGCCAAGCTGGACTTGGCCACATAATGCCGCTCTGTTTGGGAAGGGCCCGGAGCACTGGGGGCCCGAGGTATCTTTCAAAGAGTGATGGTTACGGAAATTAGTGGTGCAGAAATCCATACTCATCATTCATCGGGGGCCTTATTAACCTTCTTACGATGTGATAGGAGCGGCTTGGCCTCCTGACTCCAGGGGCCTGGGAGAGGCCATCCTTGTCTCCGGCTTCGAGGAGAGGTGCAGGAGGATCGCCCAGGCAGCACTGGCCCCACCCGCTTCCGGAGTCCTTGGAGACACGAGTAGCAGTTTCCTGAGGTGATGCTTAGGTCATGAGGCAGGGCGTGGACCAGGACGATGCACAGCTGAGAGAGGCCCACACGGCCTCTCTCGGGGTGGCAATAACGCTGCCTCAGAGACTGGAGAGAGCCAGGCCCAGGAGACCCCAGTCAGGGCGTTCCCAGGAACAGAGAGCCCAGAGAGGCCTGGGCATCACACACACCTGCGCTTACAGTGGCCCCACCTGGACCCCTGGAGGACCCACCCCTTCTTCCCCTTCTGCCCCTCCGTTGCTTCCTCTGCACCTTGGGGGTCCCGATAGCTGCCATGGGGTGGTCTGCAGGTTAAGGGAGGCCAAAGAAAGGCATCTGACCTTTGGAAGATACTCCAATAAACACCATCCGCTGTCATCACTGATGCGGCAGCTGGAACACGGGAGGGCCAGCTCCAGGGGCCCATGGGCCTCGCCGAACTCAGAGCCCCACACTCCTCCCGCCCCTGCCCCTCCCCTCTTGAAGGGGCCTCACCAGGCCATGGGCTGCCTATTAAGTAATCACATCAATGTCCATTTTAAATAAGGTCTGAATGCTACAAAGCACCCATGTTGAGTCAAGGCAGCTCTTGGCAGTGCGGGGGAGCTTGTTAGAAATGCAAGTCCCCTGAGCCCCAGCAATGGGGGAGATGGGGGTTCTGTGTTAACGCCCAGCGAGAGAGCTACATTCCAGTTTGAGACCCACTGGGTTGGACATAGCAGGTGAATGCTGGTTCCAACAGCTTCTCTCCTCGAAGGGAACAGAGCCGCTGCTCGAGACCAACCTGGGAGGCTCCCAGGGCCCCTCCTGGGCCTGTATCCCCCCACACAGCGGGTGCCTTCTCCTGGGCTCCTTTGGGGCCTACCCGGTGCCTGGCACCCTCAAGATGCCTTTACGTCTTGTGTTTTGGGCTTGGCCGTGGGACCCAGCAGGAAGGTGCATGGCCGCTTCAGCAACGCTGGCGGAGAGGGCAGAGTTTCTGGGCCCACAGGCCTTGGCAGGATGCTGGCCTCTCAAGGTTGTGCTGACAACCTTGAGCGCATGACGGATTTATTGAGGGGAGAGCAGGCTGAGCTGTTCTGTCCAATGCCGTCGCC
This sequence comes from Pongo abelii, assembly GCF_028885655.2. Taxonomy (NCBI): domain Eukaryota; kingdom Metazoa; phylum Chordata; class Mammalia; order Primates; family Hominidae; genus Pongo; species Pongo abelii. Next base: position 230,953,204 of record NC_071985.2, on the reverse strand, counting down.
AGGAGGAACCTGCCGTGGCCCGGCCTCAAGTCCTGTTACTCAACACTTGCCTTATTATGCCGCAAAACCAGAGCAGAGCTGAGGTGATAACGCGGGCGCGGCGGGCCCGGGCTTTCCAAACCTGCTCATTTTTAGCCCCTGGGAATCAAAGTGGTGTCCGGCTCTGTCCCGCAGTCTTTGATCCTCCGCCCAGTGTCTCCAGCGAGAGAGAAGCAAAGAACACGGAGAGATAAACCACACTTGAGCCGTCGCTCTCCGCCCGGCTGCGCCTCTATCTGGGGCCACAGCGTCCCCCGAGTGCTGAAAAGAGTTCTGCTGGCGAGCGGCACCGTGACCTTCACTCTTGACCGCGCTGTCCGGCTGAGAGTGGCTTGTCCAGACGGGAGGGGAAAGGACGGTCTGCCTGCTCTCCTGAAGGGAAGGGCCAGATAGCGAGGGAACCCGCCTCCCTTCTTGTGGGGTGGAGGTTTGGGGGTGGGGGTGGGGGTGGCCCCAGGAGACAGGGGTCACGGAACTGGCACGAAGGGAAGAATGGGGAGCCCAGGCTGAATGTTCTCCACCAGCACATCGGTGGGGGCTCAGGAGGCCAGTCTCATTGCCAAGTGATGAAACTCATGTATCTTCGAATGGCCTGGGTGGGTTTCTGGCAGCCGAGAGGGGCGAGCAGCCCCGTGGAAGGAGGGGAAGAGGCGCTGGTCTTTTCCTGTTCGTCTTCTATGGGTTGACCCTCATGGAGGCACTCCGCTCTGGGACGTGGAAGGAGGGGAAGAGGCGCTGGTCTTTTCCTGTTCATCTTCTGTGGGTTGGCCCTTATGGAAGCACTGCGCTCTGGGCATGACCGCAGACTGTTGAGCAGCCTCAGTTCGGCTGTCTTTCTGCAGTTAATTACTAGGACAAGGGAACACATTCAGGTGCCTTTCACAGGGACATCGCCCATAAGGGCAGGGACTGCACCCTATTGACCCCATATTCCACCCCAGCTCCTGGCATGTGGCCGGGGCTCAGGCATGTGTTGAGTGAAAAACTGCACATTTGGGCAGAGTTACCAGCAGTGAACCTGCTTCTGTAGAGGAACCTAAGTCAGGGGGCGAGGGGGGCCTCAGTGAAGCCTACAGAAAGCCAAGCAGCCCAGGGGTTCCCTCTCCACCTGAGAAGCAGCGAGACCCCGTCCAGGTCAGCAGGACCAGCACCGCATCCCAGGCCACCCGTGTGTCAGCACGCAACCTTTGAAAACACCGTGAACGCCGGCTTTGATAATAATATGTGGGTAAAGGTTGTATTGCTATCTGGGTGATGATTCATCCGTCTGTGAACCGGGACAAGGAGGTAATAGGAAGGCGCAATGGCCAGGGGCAAAGTTGGAATGCAAACTTATCAGAGGCAGTGAACTCCGCGCTGCGCTGCTAAATAGAATTCCATTATTGTTTCATAAATAGAGAGATTGAAGTACCCAGGCCAGGAACCGATGATCAGAGGGGAATGCGTTTGAGCTCCGCTCTGAATAGTATTTGTTTTGAGTAAGTGGTTGTCTCGGCTAATAGTAGGGTATTTCATTGTTAAGAGCTTGTTGAGCAGGATTTATGGGTGAGTACTGCACGGCTGTTTGTGCAGGATGCTCAGCGGTCGCCAGGGGTCCAGCAGTTGGCAGCAATGTTGTTCCATCTCTTGTCTCAGCTTCTGCATCTCCTGGTGAATGTTGCCCCTTGGAGAGGCGATGGCGTGGCCCGGCTCCTGCAGGTGTCTGAGGGCCTGAAGGCACCCCCTTAACCCCAGCACACTCGTGGGTGCCCGCAGTGTGTGAGTGTGTGCATCTGTGAACACATGACAGGATTTGGGTTTCTGGCTTCTCTAGAAGCCTGGGCTAGGCCATTCCCCTGCTTCTCTGTGGCAGCTCCTTACTCCCCCGGGACCAGGCGTTCCTGCTGTGTGCCCACCTGAGCCTTGGCAGTCAGAAATGATAGCACCTACCTAGAACTTGCCTACCAAGGAAACAGGTGAAACCTTGTCAGGTATAAAGAGCTTCTCTTGGGGGCAGAGTCTGCTGGCTTGGAATTGCTGTGGAGTGGGGGTGTATCCAGGCTGGAGGGCACCCCCGGACTTCTCCCCAGGGAGAAAACAGATTGAGCCCTTCTCTCCACCTTCTCACCAGCTGTGGTTTCAGAGGCACTTCCGGCAGTCCTGACCCCACCTCAGGGTTTTCTCTTCCAAAAGGGCTACAGGATTGAGGTAGGGAGGGGCCCCAGGAGCCTCTGACTTCCCCCCAGATCACCAGGTAAACCCATGGGTCAGTGTCTAGCCCCTCTGCCCCAACATCAGCAACACAGCCCTCCATTCCAGGGCTCCTGTGTGTCCCCTTCCTCCTCCCCACAGGAAAGTCCCTGGAGCAGCCCCCGTTAGAACAGGATCCCGACGGATCCCGTGCTGCCTCCCTTTGGCCAGCGCCATCCTCTGTCCCCCAGGCCTCGCGGGCTGGGCTGCGTTTGGTTGAGCATTGATAAAGTCACCTCCATTCTCCTCCAAGAAAAGCCCACGAGAGACTCAGAGGCAAGAGCTCATAAAGAATCAAACACAAACCAAGCCCAGGTCCTGATCACGGGCACGGCCAATGTTTTTGTTCTTATTTTCTCTTTTCTCTGATCACACTCACAAACCAGAACCAACCCCATGTGCCTTAAGAACCGCAGACTCGGGGGAGAAGGGTAAACCCCACGGAAGTGGCCATCGGCGTCAGGCCCCGTCTCAGGGACATCTTCCCCCGCCTGGTCACTGCGGGCAGGTTATGGCAGGTTCTGGGATGGTTCACCCCTGCACCCTCAGCCCCACTGGGCTTTCATCGAGGTGCTCTCCTGCCTGTGGACCCAAACTGTTATTTAAAAGCCACCTCTGCCTCCCAGGGGACCCAGGTGGTAGCCAGCCCGTCTGTACATTCATGGCACTGCTGAGGTGAGATGTATGAGGTGCCTGCTCACAGAGTGAGGAGCCAGGCCATTACAGCTACAGGGCATCCAGGAAAGGCATCAGGTGGCGGGCAGGACAGCTGGCTTGCAGGGTGAGCCCCTCCTGGCCTCAGCTTCCCCTCTTTAAATGAGGGTGCAGCTCATCTGAGAATAGGTAGGAAGGTGCCAGTGCTGGGAGGGGACTGGATGGCTCTCTGGGCTCCTCACCTTGGCTGGTCCCTCTGGACTTTCATGATGGGCTCATGGATGTGCGACTTCCTCCCAGATCCCTTGAGGACCCCCTGCAGCCCAAACCTCCAGGAGCACCAGCGTGTGGGGGCTGGAAAGAGAGTATCCTTCAAAGCAGGTGTGCAGGTAGCCGTGCACATGTGCGGGGTGAACAAAGGGCCCCTTCACTGTCACCTCCCCGGGGGCCGTAACTCAGGAGCCGATCACTCTCCTCTCCCTCCCACCGGTGGCAGCAGACTTGACCGCCAGGCTCTGAGGCCTGCGCACCACGCTCGCCCACAGTGGGCTTTGTTTAGTCTGGGGGAAGCTCCGTTGACAGGGTTTCTGGGCAATGGGCTCTTTTTCCTTCCGAATTCTTCCAGAATTCTGTAGGCTGAAGACACCACGCATGCAGCCTGAGGGGAGAGTAAATAACCCTGTGAAGCGGGGAAGTTCCTGCCTCTCCGGAGGCTGCTGTGGATCAAGCTGTGCATGGTGAGAACTGGGGTAACTGGGGCGTGACACCCCTGCCCCCACAAGAAGCCCACTGAGACAGGACCTGCCCTCCCCGATCAGAAGAGCTTGTGCAGTGGAATGTTCCAGAAGGCTTGGGTGGGGCTGGGCAGGAGGAAGAGCCTCAGCAGCCCCACTCCCATCCTAAGCTGGGGACTTTCCCGAAAGGACAGCTGGAGCCATTTTCAAGCCTCAGCCTGGGCGGTCATCTGCTCACATCCACTCCGAGGGTCTCACTTCCTTACGTTCCGTGACCGTATGGGTCATGGCGGCGCGTCCTGGGGAAGTGGCTGTCGGCTTGGTTAATGGGTCCCTGCTGGCTGTGAGGCACACATCCAGCACCCTCTGGAGCTGCCGTCCAGCCCCATTTCTCATCTGCAGGGACTCAGAGCCACATTCTCCTCCTAGAGATGTGCTCAAAGTCGTTATGGTCCGAGAGGCAGCCAGGGAGCTGGAGAAATGGAGATAAACCCATCCATTCTCCTGCAAATGCGTATCCTTCTTCCACTCTGCAGAACTGGAGCTGGGGGCAGAGGTAGGATTGGACACAGCCTGGCCTTCCAGAGCCTGTCACTGAGTGGAGGAGGTGAGAGGCTCCACCAGCCCTAACCGGGTGCCTCGTGTTGCTGTTTGATGTGTGGGAGAGGAGAGAGGCCAGGAGTGGCTTCCAACAGGGGGACCTAGCCCAAGGCCAGGGGAGGCCGTGGTGCCCATGAGGGCAGGGTGGGCACATGCCAGAGGCTGCTATGGGGGTCGTGTGTGGACCAGGATGGGCAACCTGGATGCAGAGAGGGGCTGAGTGGGAAAGGATATGGCCGGGAAGGAGGGCTGATTTGTTTTCAGAAGAATCTTTTTGTGGAGCTCTCGTGTGCCATTGTTAAGTGCAGATGTTCCTGAACTTGGAGTGGGGACAAGTCCCGATAAACCCACTGCGAGTTGAAAATATCCTAAGTCAAAAACGCAGTTCACACACCAAACCCACTGAGCAGCACGGCTTAGCCTCACCCACCTTAACACGCTCAGACACTCATATCAGCCTACAGTTGGGCAAACTCATCTAACACGAAGCCTATTTCAGGGTAAAGTGTTGGCTGTCTCACATAATTTATTGAATACTGGACTGAAAGTAAAAATCATAATGGCTGCGTGGGCCCTCAGAGTGCGGTTTCCACTGAATGCACGCAGATCTCAGACCTCGTGAGGTGTACAAACCGTAAGGGGAGCGGTCAGCCCTTCTCCTCTGTCCGCTTTCTGCCCAGTGGCCTCTCCAGGTCCCGGCCTTTCCTCAGGCTCACATCACCAGCATTTCTGTCCATTTTCGGTGAGCCCCGAAGCAGCGAGACCCTATCCAGGTCAACGTCTGATGAGAGGAATTTGTTTTTTTTTTTTTTAGGCAGAATCTCGCTCTGTTGCCCAGGCTGGAGTGCAATGGCGCGATCTTGGCTCACTGCAACCTCCACCTCTCGGGTTTAAGTGATTCTCCTACCTTAGCCTCCCGAGTAGCTGGGACCTCAGGTGCCAGCCACCACACATGGCTAATTTTTGTATTTTTAGTAGAGACGGGGTTTTGCCATGTTGGCCAGGCTGGTCTCAAACTCCTGACCTCAGGTGATCGATCCACCCACCTCAGCCTCCAAAAACGGTGGGATTACAAGTGTGAACCACTGCGCCCGGCCTGATGAGGGGATTTTTGAGGACCGAGGGTGGCTTTATGGCAGGCAGGTAGGGAGCTGGTGGTGGCAGAAGGGATAAGAGAGGGGGATGAGGCTCCTGGCGTCAAAATGAAGCTGGCACCAGGCCGACTCCTGCCCACAACACCACAGTCTGGAGCAGCAGGAAACGGGGGACAGGGAGGGAGTCAGGGAAGGGCTGCACGATGGCAGGAAGGGACCAAGAGAAGAAAAAAAGTCCAGGGTCCCACATTCCAGGAGTAAAAAGGGAATAGAAGCCCCCAAAGGGAGGCACAGCCAGACTGCATGGCAAGCTCCACAGGGGCAAGCTCTGCAGGGAACAGCACGTCACCCAAGGTACACTAAGGAAGCTGCTGAGAGTTCTGCAGCACCAGGGTGATGGAAGTTCCAAGTGTGGGCCATGCACTAGAGAAGGCTTCTGAAACCTCTGGGGCTTGGGAATACGTGTAAGTGACAGCATCTTCCGCTCCTTAAATCAGTGGATTCCCGTCAGGCATTGATCAGAGACCCTGAGTGTGCAGGGGACACTTTCCTCTGCAAATGCGCCTCGTGTTCGAGTCCTGCACCCCTCTCCTTCCCTGACCTACTCTCGTGGTTCTGAGCACTCAGAGACTGTCTGCCTCCTTAAAGGCCAGAACGCACCAGCAGAGGCTCGGAGCAGCCTCGCTGTCGGGAGGAGGGAAACGCTGCAGGGCTGGGTGCCCCTGACGGCTGACACCAGCCTGGGAAGTGAGCTTGGTTGCTCGATGGAGGCACTGAAGCTTTCACTTTACTTAGTTTTAATTAAGTTACATTGAACCCCCACCCCACCCCACCCCCCGGACAGGGCAGCCCCAGATGATGCCTTTGTGTCCCCACAGCACGTTGTGGGTCCTCAACAATTGTGCTAGCAGCTTGGTTGTGTGGTTCCCAATTCATGTCAGACACATTTCTTCCAGTCTTAGCTAAAGAGACTCTCTTGCTTGTTCAATGCCAACATTCTGGTGGCTGTGGTCTGAGGAAGCTGCCTGGACCCCTGGCCCTTGGTTCCTGGGGGCTGGTGAAGAAATGGGCAAAGGAATCTCCTAGAAATGCCAGTTCTGGAGCTGTAGGGGTCGTAGACCAAGGGGCCATAGACCAAGGGGCTGTCTCATGCTTCTCCAACCACATTTGGCCAAAAAGAGCTTTTGTCTTTGGACTTTTGCTTTGCCGTAAGTCCCTTCCGTAGCTCTGATGAGCCTGGCCCCAGTAGAGTGCTCTGGCCTTCAGGCTGGGTCTCCTCCCGTCCAGCCAGGGCTGTCTGGATGTGAAGGGTCTGACCTACAGGATCCGTAAATGGACTTTCTGGAATTTTGTCCTCAGACCAGCACTACCACCAAAACGCACACAGCATTTCTCTCCTCTCCCTCAAGACACTGGCTCGGCCCTTGTTGGAGATGCCGTGTTGTGGCCGTGATGTTTCGGATCCCAGTCGTGGTGGCTCGGCCCTGGTTGAAGATGCCATGCTGTGGTGATGTTTCAGATCCCAGTCGTGGTTTTCCAGCCTTAGGAGCATGTTTCCTCCTCCAGCAATTCTTCATTCTCTGGAGCCTCGGAACCACGGTGCAACTGGGGTGCGTTTGTGCCGGGGAAAATGGATTCTGCCGGTGTCTGACTCTACCAAGATCCATGCATGATTGTTAGCATTTCCTTTCATTTATCTTTGTTGTTATTTGTCTTTACCACCTTGTACCGTCTCCCCGACCCCCATTTATGTGTGTGAAGTCAGTTACTCTACACATTGAGCAAGAGCTGAGCAACAGTGTATGGAAATATCTTCCTTCAACCGCTTAGATCCCAGACCTAGACTTTTGTCCTTCAACACTGCGAATGAAGACTTGGTATCACCTTGGCTGTGGTGTTATCTGTTTGCTTTTGGCACTTATCACCCGGAAGGCAGTCCCCGTTTTCTCGTCTCCACCAAGGGAGCTTGTCAAGTGCAAGGCTGCACTCCTTGTCCCCCACCAAACCTGACATGAAGTGAGGTTCAAGAAATGTTTGGGCCAGGCACAGTGGCTCATGCCTGTAATCCCAACACTTTGGGAGGACAAGGAGGGAAGATTGCTTGAGTCCAGGAGTTTGAGACCAGCCTGGGAAACCTAGCAAGGCCCTGTCTCTACAAAAAAATCAAAAATTAGCTGGATGTGATGGCATGTACCTGTAGTCCTAGCTACTCAGGAGACTGAGGTTGGAGGATTGCTTGAGCTCTGGAGGTCAAGGCTGCAGTGAGCTGTGATAGTGCACCACTGCACTCCAGCCTGGGCAACAGAGCAAGATCCCATCTCAAAAAAAAAAAGGAAAAAAAGGAAGGAAGGAAGAAAAGAAAGCTTGCCAAACAAATGAATAAATGAAAAGCCAATAAATGCATTTGTAGTTGGGCATATGTGCTTTAGAGAAAAGGGGATGTTAGATTTGGTCATTTTAAGTGACTCCTTTATTAAACCCTTGGTTGTCTTTGTATTTTTAAAAGAAGACGTCTCAGTGACCCAGTGCTGAGGCTGACACCTCTGGCAGAGCCCAGCTTCCTTTAGCAAGGGCTCTGTAAGACCCAACTACAGACTGTGTCCGGGGCTTGAAAAATGTCAGGTAGGCGGGACAGGGGATAGAGGAGGCCTGGCCAGAAAACTGGATTTTGCTCTCTGTCTGTTGGCTTGTTACTAACCCCAAGCAAAGCCACTGTCCCAAGGTGGCCCAGACATCCAGGGTGTTCCCAGGCACACAGGCACACACCACACCTGAGCCACATTCGGTGTTTTCCTGTGTGCTCCAAGCCTCCAGAGGAGCTCCCAGCCGTGGGATTCTGTGGAAATATCTCCTGATGCCCCCTGTTTGAGGCCCTTCCCGTGGAAATCCATTTGGCATGTGCTGGTCACCGGGGGACTGCTGACTTAGCTCCGGCCGAATTTGGAGAGCCTTTTGGCTAAATGAGAATGCAGTTTGTTCTGTTGATATAAGTAGACAGTTCATTTTCATTATTCTCAGCTGCAGTTCTGTTCTATAGAGTTGCCAGGAATGCTGAATTAGCAGGTACTAAACTGTTGCTGCTAGGAGAAATAGCGGGTTAGGTTCCTGCAAGCCTCTGGTCACATTTTCATCTACTGGTCAATAAACAACCTTGTTCTACATGTGGTTCTGCTTAAAAACACCTTATCTGACACAGGCATACTCAGAGATTTCCCGGTGTTGGTTCCAGATCATCGCAATAAAGTAAATATTGCAATAAAGCCAGTGACACAAATGTTTTGGTCTACACTATACCATAGTATGTGCAGTGTGCAATGCTTTGTGCCTAAAAACAATGTACTTACCTTAATTTACAAGTACTTTATTGCCAAAAAAAAAAGGTGACGGTGACATGCAGTAAGCACCTGCTATTAGAAGAATGGCACCAGTAGACTTGTTGGATTCAGGATTGCCACAAAGTATCCATTTGTTAAAAAAAAAAAAAAAAAAGCAATATTGCAAAGCACAGTAAAGAGAAGCTCAATGAAATGAAGTGTGCCTGGATACATTGTCCAGCCATCCTCACTGTAACTCAGCCTGAACCAAGCTGCCCTAAGACATGTAATTCTACATCAGGCACCTTGCAGCCTCTCTGTGCCTGGGAACTGCAGACAGCACTTTAGCACTGTGCGTGGGGCCATTTTAAACAGTGAAATTGGCCACAAAAAACCAAACGTGGAAAACATGGCACTAAGTAGACTGGAAAGAACACCTGGTCACAGTGCGAGGGCTGAGACAAGAGGGTGGAGAAGACCCCAGCTGGGAGCACACATGCCAGACAACCTGGGTCCTTCACCCCTCAGTGCAAGTCCAGGAATGGCCTTGGGTGCACTTCATGTATTGATTTGGGGGTCACAAATACATTTTAGCAAGTAGGCGAATTCAGGAATATAAAATCTGGGTATAATGAGGCTCAACTGCATAAATAAAAACCTATATAATATACATATATATCAGTGTTATTGATATATATACTTATATATATCAGCTTTATAATACATATATGTCAGTTTTATTGAGACATAATTCACATACCATATAATTTTCCCTTTGGAAGTGTTAGTTTTTAGTATAGTCACAGAGTGGCACACCATCACCACTGTCTAATCTTAGAGCATTTCAATCCCCCCAAAAAGAAACCTCTGACCATTAGCAGCCCCTCCCAATTTCTCCTCTCCCCCCAGCCCCTGGTAATCACCAATGTCCTTTCTGTCTGTGGATTTGCCTTTTCCGGACATTTCTTGTAAATGGGACTATACAATGTGCCATCCTTAGGGCCTGGCTTCTCTACTCAGCATAGGGTTTCTGAGGTTTTGCCACAGTGAGCACGTGTCAGTCTCCCATTCCTTTTTATAGCCCAATAATATTCCATTGCATGAAAGCCACATTTTCTCTCTGCATCCAAATGTCCACTAATGGACATTTGGTTGCCTTTTGCCGTTGGGAAGAGTGCCGTGATGACCGTCCCGGGACAAGCGTTTGTGTCGAGAGACATCTTCATTACTCTTGGCCGTATTCTTAGGAATGGCATTACCGGGTCATCCGATGGCTTTGTTTAACTTTTTGAGGAACTGTCAGACTGTTCTCCATGGCGGCTGCACCGGTTCACATTCCTACCAGTAGTGTGAGGGCCCTAACTTCCCCACATCCTTGCAGACACCCGCCTGTCTTTGGGACTGCAGCCATCCTGTGGGGTGCGGTGCATCTCACTGGGACTCTGTGTGCCTTCTGAGGGATGTGCTGGGGAGCACTGAGACTCTGTGCCTTCTTAGGAATGTGCTGGGGAGCACAGGAGGCCATGGGCTCTTTAATCCTTGGGGACAGTGACATGGGACCCCAGCCAAGCCCTGCTGTGCCTTCTGAGGGATGTGCTGGGGAGCGCAGGAGGCTATGGGCTCTTTAATCCTTGGGGACAGTGTCACAGGACCCCAGCCAAGCCCTGCAGTCCAGGTTGGTCGTATCTGTTTGAGCAATGCTGCCTCTGAGAGAGTGGGGAGAATAGAAGGCAATCTTCCAGCCAGCTTTCCCTTAACAAGTGATCTCTATTCGTTGAAACCACATTTGCAGCCTCAGACAAATGCCTGCCCCGTTTTATACGAACAATGAAAGCCTGCATTGCATCCTTGGCATCACGAAGCCACTGGCCTCAACTGCCCGTCCGCACGAGGAGCACGGCCTGGAGTGCATTGTTTGATGTCCCCACGTAGGTCTTTTGTGTGCATTGATGACAGTGCAAATAAGGGAGGGCACTGTCGGTGTCTCTGTGAGCAAGTCTGATGGCTCCCAACAGACACTCACTGTCCCCTTCGCTCCCTGCAGGGGTCCAATGCTCTGGAATTCTCTAGATACAGCAGGAAGTGGCCTCAGGACACCCTGCTGCCCCTGTGGCCTTCTCCTCCTTAGCCCTAGCACCACAGTTGTGGAGGAGCCCAAGGAGGTGGCCACTCAGGCGGATCCTATTCCTCCATAGCCTGCCCTCCGCTGCCACCCAGGACTGGGGGCCCATGTCCCTGGCGCCCGACGTCTGTGTCCCCAGCTGAAGCTGGACAGTGCTCTGGCCTCCTGTGCACTTCTGACCAATCGAGTGAACCACATGGAGAAAAAGATGATGGGTGGTGAATAAACCCACATGTGCAATGCTCCCAGCCGGAAAGCCTGTGCAGTGCTCCAGGCCGGAAAGCCTGCAGATGCGGGGAGTACCTGCCTTCCAAGCAGCAGTGAAACGATGTGGTCCTTTTGTTCAAGAACATTTCCATGAAGATTTACGAAGGACCTGTTCCAGAAGAGGTTCCCACAGACACTGAAATAACAAAATGTCAGCCGCATCACTGCAGGTCCCCGGGAACCACACGTGCAGAGCCCATGCAGGGACCTGACGGGACAGGGACCTGCAGTTGCCCCACAGCCCCTGCCCGTGCAGGGGGCCCAGGTGCCCAGGCCCCGCCTCACTGTGCTGCCTCCAGCTGGTGTTTGTTTTTAGACACCCAGGGCCCGATCCATGGTTACTGCCCAGCTCCATGTTAGGTATAAACGGATGCTCCTTTGGTGACCATCTCCCATCTGTTTGCCCACTCGTCCACAGCCTCCCACATGCAGATAACGATGTTGGCTGAAACTCGTTATTCGAATGGAAGTTGATCAGTTGATAAAATCCTTCGTGGAGTCAGCATAGCTGAATGCTTCAGGTGTCAAAGGCCCCCGGCAGGGCAGAAAGCACCCCATGATAAATGGTGGGGAATTGTGGAGCAGGCAGGACTGCCAGGCCTGACTCCGCGACTTTTGCGAGTTTGGGATCCACATCACATGCATGCCTCATTTCCGCAGACCGCTGGCAGCTTCGCCTATATCAGAACAGGACTGAGATCCAGGATGCGAGAAGGGAACCCTTCCGGGTGATGCCCGTGCTGCTTTTCTGCCCATTTATTTGCTGATTCACTCGTTGACTTAACACTGTGCCGCTAGCACCTATGCGAGGCACTGGCCTAGGCCCTAGTGACACTCTCTGCGTCCTCCTCAAGGTCACGTGCTGGGTACAGTCCCAAGCTCGAGGCATCCTTGGCACAGCACTCCATCTCTGCTGGGATGAGACAGCGTTTCTCAGAGACCACTTCCCTCCAGGTTGTGAATGGTTCCAACCATTCAGCTCTCTGATCTCTGCAGCTGCAGCACATCACAAGCAAGGGGGAAGTACTCGCTGGAGGAGTTAGCCGAGGGCCATCAGGGCCACAGTCTGTGTCCTGACAGCAAAGAGATGGGACCTGCCACACAAGCCAGCTCTAAAGACTGCTGGGCCATCTGCAGTGGGCAGTTCAGTGCTGGGGACGTCACAGCATCACTGCACAGAACCAGTGATAATGACATCCACATTGCAGATATTTCTCTTATTTAAGGAGGCCAAGACACAGGGTGCACATGTTAGAAATTTTCCATATAAAAAAGCAAGGGGCTGAAAGGAGTGCACCCCTCTCAACAGGAAGACTTGATCGTCTGGAAGAACTCAGGTGCTGACAGGTTCTGGAAGGACGAACTTCATTTACACCTGGACACAGCCACGAGGACACAGACAGACTTTTGTCTTATAGATGGAAGTTGTCCCTCAAAATCTACTACCTCGTAGCTTCTCCTGCAGACAGATTTGGGCCATTTGGGAGAAATTTTAAGTATTCCAGAGAAATAGAAACCCTGAAACATGTTTGCATTGTGCAATAATTACATTTTAAAAACAGCTTTATTGAGATATGATTCACACAGCAAACAATGCACCCCGTTAAAATGTACAATTCCGTGGTTTTCAGCCAGAGTTGTGCAACCATGACAATAAATTTTAGTACATTTTTATCACTGAAAAAAGAAACCACGCACCTATGAGTACTCACTCCACATTCTCCCCACGTCCCCCTGCCCCCAGCCACTGCAACCACCAACCCACTTTCTGTCTGTGTGGATTTGCCTAGTCTGGAAATTCAGATGAATGGATTCAGACCACCCATGACCTTTTGTGACTGGCTCCTTCCACTCAGTCCCATGGTTCCCAGGTTCGCCCACTTTGTGGCCTGTGCCGTTACCTCACTCCTTCTTATGGCTGAGTAATATTGTGTCGTATGCAGGGGTCACGTTGTGCTTATCCATCCATCCATCCACTGATGGGCATTTGGGCTGTTTCTGCTTTTTGATGTTTATGAATCATGCTGCTATGAATGTGCATTTTCAAGCTTCTGTGAAGACGTAAGTTTCTATTTCTCTTGGGGACTTCCTTGAAAGTGGAACTACCAGGTCATGGGACTCCTGCTTTCCATTTCGAGGAACTGCTAGACTGTTTTCCACAGTGGCTGCACCATGTCATCTTCCCACCAGCAGTGTCTGGCAGGTCCCCGTTTCTCCACATCATCACCGACGCTTGGCATGGTCCTAGCTGTGTTTTGGTCTCCTTGGCCTGCCTATGTTTGTGATGGATGCTTGATCCTTCATACGTGTCATCGTCTGGTTTCAGATAAATCTGGGTGTTCTCTTAGATGTTTTAGTTTCAGTAATAATGAGGGAGACATTGTAAATTTTCGTTCCTGTCCCCAGACACCTCCCAGCAGGCTTCAGGGATGAGAGGTTAGTCAGGGTGCAGGTGACTAACGTTCTCAGTCACAGAAGAGCACACAGTGTGCAAGGCTGAACGTGGCCTGCTTCCACGGTATTTGTGTCTACAAGTCGACATTTGCAATGCAGTCATATTTTTAAGGGCTCCATGAGCTTACCCCTTAAAGCTCAAGGATTTTACAGCCATCTCTGCCTGTGTCCCTGTTTCTGCAGGGATCCTGGGGGCAGCCCTCCTTGATCTGAGCCTCGCTTCCCAGCTGACTCCATGCTCCACTTATAAACTTGCTGGAGAACATACCAAGGCCATGTACATTCACAGCAAGAGCGGCTCAGCCTGTGCAGCTCAGCCTGTGAGAGTTGGGAAAGGGAAGGGGTCCCTGCCACGTGGCCCCCAAGACTGCCTTTGCCAGGTGTGTTCTCACAGAGCTGTGTTTCAAAGGCCGCACGCTGTCACCTGGAGACAGGTGTTTTTTTAGTCCCACGGTAGACACTTTACAAAGGCCCAAGGGCTCCTGAGCATTGGGAACACTGTCTTTGGTGGAAGCCGCTCAGCTTTGGATCATGATCCTGGCTCTGTAGTCTGACTGGGTGACCCTTTCCAAGGACGGGCAGTGATGAAACCTCCCCCAAGGGGAAATCAGACACCAGTGTCTGGCACGTGACCTCCCCGTGATGCTGGCAGCATCCTCCCTCCTCCAGCCCAGTGCTGCCCCGCTGGAGACTCCACGCCACAGTGTGAGGCCGTGCAGGGGCGACCCACTGTCCTGGATTGCCGGGGCTGCCGAGTGGGCTCTTTTTGTTGCCACTGAAAGCCCCACATCCCAGAATCTCGGTCCCCTGCAAACCGGGATGGTCACGGGTCACCTACAGACTTGGCAGCACCCACAGTCCAGGCCCCTCTGGTGGCCTTGGGTTCCTCCTGCTCCTTCCCCTAGGAGGTCAGGAACGTGGGGCATGGAGCATCTCGGGGAGTCAGCTGGGGGAGGGATTCTTCCCGTCTGGTTGAGGAGGCCATTTCGGTGATGCCAATAATCACCACTCATCTTCTCAGGCTTGCGAATGCGTTTCCTCGTGCCTGCTTTGCTTAGACAGTGGTGCACCTCCAGCCTGGGGGCAGTTCTGCCATGTCTTCCTGCTACTCTGAGAAAGAAGCAAACACTGGGTTCTGGGTCTCGCCCAGTGAGGGGACAGCTCCAGTTCTGGGGTCCAGACAGCTGCTTTGCCTTCCATTGTTGTGGGCTGCGTGACTTTGGCAGCTTAGTGCCTCAGTTTCCTCTCCCAACGTGGTCATGATAGCAGTCCCCGGGTAATGCAATGTAATGTAATTCGCCATGATGGTGCCCGGCTATTGGGGGCCTGGTGCGTGCCGGTGAGAGATGTGGGCACCCTGCCTCTGGGATCTGGAGTCCACCAGGCCCAGTGAACCCGACATTCCCTATGAGCTTAATTTGTCCCTGGCTCCTCCTTGGGAAAGAATGAGCAGCCCCAGCCCCTGGGATCCCCCAGATCCTGACCCTGTGGGCCCAGCTCTTCACTCATTCCATCCCAGGTTTCTGACCCAAGGATGGATAGAAACTGAGGGCACCGGACCTTCTGCCCTCCCTCCCTTGTCCCTCCTGTTTCTAGTTTCTGTTCTGAGGGGGCTTTGCTTCCCTTCCTGCAGACGGGGCTCCCAGGGTGCACCTCCTCTGGGCACAGCAGCCCCCGGCTTTCTGGGAACACTAATGGTGGGGGGGTCATAGGGAAAGAAATCTGATTCCATCGTCAGGCGATATTCCCTCGTGCACTGAGGAGAACTTCTTCCCAGGATGCGAGACCCGAGCCTGTCCTTCCCTCCTGCTCCCGGGAGCCATGGTGCAGGTGGGGCCTGACCACGCTGCTCCATATGTGGGGAGCATTTCCAAGACTTCATAGAGTTCTCAGCCCAGACAAGCACATGCCAGCTCTGTGGCACTGGACAACGCTCCTAACCTCTCTGTGCTCATTTCTCATCTGTAAAACACCAGAGAGATGGAATGAGGAGGCAGCTACAGGGCTGGCCAAGTGCTTGGCCTGGAGAAGATGCTGGAGGTGTGTAAGCTGAGCTGTCCTTGTCCTGGTTGTTTTTATATTCTGACACTTCCCGCATCCCTGCAGGACCAGCTCACCTTGTGAAAGGGGCTGACCCTTGAACACGTGACTATGACTCTAGAGGCCAGGGCTGCCCTGGGCTAGGAGCAGAGGGCTACAGCCACTGTCAGAGGGAGGACCTGAGAAAGGGAAGGGTGGGGGCCAGGGAGGTGACCCAGGGAGGAGGAGCGCTCTCACAACCACAGATTCTCTGAAAAGCCCCAGAGCAGCCTCTCCCCATGGCCAGCTCCAGGTTCACACAGGGGCCAGGTACACCCGCCCCGAGCAAGCCTGACCCACAGTGAGAGGCCCCTTGGTGCCGAGCCTCACCCAGTTGGCATGCCTTCCTGGGTGCAGCACACACACTTTATTGTAATCTTTTTTCCCCAGTAGAATCCAAATTTTAAAACAAAAGGTCAACATGCGGCCACATACACACATCCCTGTCAGGTTGAGACAGGCCACGCCCTTCCTACCTCCACCTCCTCACCTGTACGATGGGTATCGTGGTGGCAGCCACGTCCACAGTGGCTGCAGCCGTTAATGGAGATAACACCTGCCCGGAGCACTCTGGGGCCCAAAGGCCAGATGCCTGCAGTGAGCACACAGCTTGCCCCTCCCTCAGCCTTGGGAGTCGAGTGCCCCCCACCCATCTTCCTAAAGTGACCTGGTTACCGCCCCTGACACGCCCTCCCTCTGCTGAGCCCGGTGACCCTGAGCCATCTTTCAGGGGAAACCATAGTCCCTGTGCTGCCTCTGAGCTCTGGCCCTGTTTCTGGCATCACAACCCACAGGGGCCCTCTGAGCTGCTGAGGGGCCCCAGCCAAGCTCCACTTGGAGAGGTCAGGCTCCCCAGGGACACAGCATCCGTGCTTGCGGGGAGAATGTTTGACTGAGCCGGGTTACTTGGTCCCCAAGTCCCTCCTCCTGCCAAGCCAGCAAGCATGTCTCAACCAGGGGCCTCCTCTGGCCTCCACGCTACCTCTCCAGGCCTTCGTCCTCTGCCAACTCTTCATTTGGCCTCAGATGACATGGCCCTGGAGTGGAGTGTCCCTGTGTAGGAATATGTGTTTGCGTGTCTGGGTGTGTATGTGTGTGTGTATGTGCATGTGTGTGTGTGCGTATATGTGTGTATGTGCATGTGTGTGCTGGTGTGGATGTGTGCATATGTGTGCACGTATAAGTGTGTGTGCATGTGTGGGCACGTGTGTGTGTGTATGTGAGTGCGTGTGTGTGTGAGACGTGTGGGTGTGTGGGGGCACGTGTGTGCGTGCATGTGAGTGCGTGTGTGTGAGAGACGTGTGGATGTGTGTGGGCACGTGTGTGCGTGCATGTGAGTGTGCGTGTGTGTGTGTGAGAGACGTGTGGGTGTGTGAGAGCGCCAGCATGGTTGGTGGTGGTGGCAGGATGCAGGGAGTCCTCAGCTGAACCTGGCCCCAGGACTCCCCAGCTTCAGGGGTGCCTGTTGCTCGTGAGGGCAGTGAGGTGGGGAAGGGTTAACCCGCCGAGGGCTGACGGCCCAAGCTCTGTCCTGAGACGGAGCCCTCGCTTCCCACTAATGGAAACCAGAGCTCTCCTGCAGTGGCCGCGGCGCTGCCGCCACTCTGAGGCCAGGTTTGTTGTTCCCGGTGGGCCTCGGCTCACTCTTTCACTTTTGGAAACAACCAGGAGGAGCCAAGGCCAGAGTTGGGAAGACGTTTTTGGGTGGGATTTTATTTCTTCCCAAAGTGCCTGGAAACCTGCCCGTGTGCTGGTGCCCACTCTGTCCTGTGCCCTCTGCTCCCAGGCACCAACCTGGCCCCGCCACGAAGCCCAGACCCGGCAGGCAAATCTCGGGGTAGCCTGGAGCTGCAGTAGGAGAAAGAGAAGAAATGATCAAGAATCCCCACAGGCCCAAAACCAACCAGCGTGGTATGGCTTTGCCATCATTTAATCCTTGGCCTGACTTAATCAACAGGGAAACCGAGGCACAGAAAAGCTCAGGAGCTCACCCAAGTGACACATCCAGAAAAGGCGAGAGCTGGGTGAGTCCAGGTCTGCCCGACCCCGAAGGCACTCCCAAAGCTGGTTTCCCACCCAGGAGAGTGATCTGGGGTCCATTTGCCTCCTTCCCCAAGGAAGCCTGGGTTCGACATCTTTCTCAGAAGGCCCCAGATCTGAGACAGCCCTGCCTCCCAGATAGACCCAGAAGGCCAGGTGCTCAGCCCGCCCCACCCTGGGTCCAGAGGGGCTGCAAAGCTGCCAGTGCCTCACAGTCACTCTACCGCTTTGCAGGTCAGCTCCTGGGGACCCTGTCCAGAGTTCCAGACCAGCAGCATCCAGTCAGGTGCTCAGGGAGCCCCAAGAAAGCTGCTTGAGAAGGCTCTGGAGCGTCTGGCCCAGGAGCGCGGCTCATGGGTAGACTGTAGGGTTCACATAGCAGCCCAGCTGCTCCCCCATGCGACGCCCTGCTCTCTGATCCTGACTCCCCCACCGTCCCACGTGTGAAACGGGATGCGCTGCTGGGTTTAAATGAGATCTGACTCCAAAGCACAGAGCTTGGCCTGGCCCGTCTCGGGCCCTCAGTGGACAGCCGTGGCGCCGTCAGCATCCTCACCCCACTGGGTTATTCCCACACTCATCCTCTGAGGAGGAGCAGCCCAGCACTCAGCGGCCTGCAGGCTAGCTGGGTTGGTAGCAGCAGCCTCTCACTGGGCCGGCAACATGAGGATCACCGGGACAGGCATGGGTGTGGTGGGACCATAGGGCCCCGAGGGCAGCAGGCAGCCCCCACCCTCCTCCGAGGCCTGTCCTGGAGGCCGGCCACCCACCCGCCGGCTGCACCTCACAGCCACTCTTCCCCAGCCTGCTGGTGTCTGACATCAGCATCCCCTCTGCGGGATGCATCAGGAGCCCATCCGGATCCGGGGCCGGCAGGTGGGGTTCCCAGGATGGGTTCTGGGTTCCCAGAAGTCCGGTGAGGGGCTTTCGGAAAGGGACCGTGCGCCCTCCTGCGCAGAACCCAGCCTCGGCCAAGCTGCCCGCTCTGACGCTGCAATTGAAACTTACACAAATATTCCGCCACTTTTCAGGCATGTTCCAAAGAGACATTTATGTTGGCTGAGGCGGTATTTTCCTTTTATTGCTGTTATGAGATTCAAAATTTTTTCCAGAAATAACTTCTGAAAAGTGTGCCTAGATTTTGAACACGTGTGATCCTAACATGTGGCAAGAAAGGCTTTTCAAAACACACACGTTGGGGACAGAGGTCCACACACGGATATATATGCACACAAGGATGCCTTGGGCATGCGTCTTCCAAAAGGGGCGAGTACAGCTATCAACTTGTGACTTCCAGGAGGCCTGGGTTTGCCTGCGAAGGGGCCATGTTCCCAGTTGGCGTTCACACGTGGTGTACACACGCAGGCACAGGCACCATGTCCCAAGGCCATCTCCCAAGGGCACCCGCAGATACTGGGCAGCCTTCTCCGAAGCTGTCAGTGTCCTTCTTCGTGAGAGGATGATGAAGAGGATGTGGTTTCCGCCGCCTCATCCACAGGCCCGCTGCCCACGGAGCCTTAGACATCAAGGCCAGAGCGATTGTTGGAAAGGAATGTGGCCGTGCTGTCTATGAAATGCCGTGTTGCTGGAGCCCCACTCGCCGTCACGATGAGTCAGCGCCAAGCAGTGAGTCAGAAGGGGAGAGCTGAGCTCCCAGACGGGAGGGCGGCACTTACCAGAAGCCCGTGTGCTGACCAGCCTGGTCTCCTTTGACGTCTTCAGCAGCTTGGCAGGGCGGGAAAAGTAGCCTGAGAGTGATCCCCAGGCAGTGTCCGAGGCTCTGCCGCCCCCACCCCCACAGACATCCAGGGGAGAGAAACAACCTGGAAAGAAGAATTCAGATGTGAATGGAAACTTGTATCCAAAATTTGAAATAGTCCCTTTGGGCCTGCTGAAAAGTCCTTCCCTCCAAACCCCTCACCTGCGCCTGCGAGGCCATGTGGACCCCGCTCCACTCACCCCGCCTGGGGGCCAGAACCACCTCCCAGGGGCTTCCGCCAGTGCTGCAATGGCTGACCCCAGGCAAACCTCGCTGCCTCCTGCCCCTGCGGGCCTGGGATTTGCGAATGTGTGAAGGCATTAGCTGCCAGTTGTAACTGGAACGCAGCCTAGAGGCCTCGCTCCTCCAGCAGGAAGCCTTGTAGTGCAGCGAATCTGGACCCGGCCCAGCTTCCAGAGACAGGAAGCATTAATAGGAGCGAATGTGAACACTGTTCGCGCCCCGGCTGCGATTTATTGCCGATTGTGGGGAAAACATCGGTTGGTCGCAGAGTTTCATTCATCTGAATATGAAATGTAATTAGGGAGTCACCCAGTGTCAGACCCCAAGGAATAAGGTCCAGGCATGGGACCCTCACCCAGGAATGCCGTCCCTCCCCACCGGGGGGTGGCAGGAACATAAAATGGACCCAAGCCACTGTCCCTTAAGGAGCAGACTGTCTGAGCCCTGGAGTGGCCTGGGGAGTCCTGAGTGCAGGGTTTCCAGGACCGTAACAAGGTTCTCCCACGTGGTGGGAGAGGACCGACCTTTAGGGACAGGACCGGTGTGTCTGGGTGGCAGTTTAGAGAGCTGGAACAGTCTGCATCACTCTGGGTGGCTCCTCTCAACTCTGGTGTGCCCTGGACTGTTTCTGAAATCGGTCCTGGAAAGGAGAGGGAGAGAGAGATGGTGTCTCTGTACCGAATCAGAAGGATTTGTTTCTGTGTAGCTAATGAGGTAGCAAAGACAGTCTGCAGGTCAGAGGAAGGCCACGATGAGGATGGGGACAAGGAGAGCTCCTGAAACCCTCCCACCTTACAAAGTCCCCCAACTTCCCCACATAGTTATCCTGCTCCATCCAGGAGCAAACTTCATCTGCCAAATGTGTGTGAGTGTTCTCTCTCTCTCTCCTCTCTCTCTCTCTCTCCCCACCTCCCTCCTTCTCTCTGTCAATGAAGGAAGGCTGGGGGTTTTTGTGTGTTGTTGTTTTTTCCCCTAATCGCCTTCGCCCCCGTAGCCAGTTTGTTCTCAGAAAAGTTCCTCCCCCCTCCTCCTCATCTCCTGAGCTCTTTGATCTTCTAGTTCGGGTTCAGTTGCTTCGTTTTTTGCAATTACCAGCCTGGAGGGAGGATGCCCCTGACCTGCAGCCGCAGTCTGGCAGACAGATGGGACAGGAAACGGGGAGTTTATTTCAGCCTTCGCCCTATTCATCTTGGATAGATTACAACAGTAGCAGCTCCAAATGTCTTCATAGCCCATTTATGATAAAGTGATGGTAACATCACACAGGAAGAGAAATGTGCGGATTAGCCATATCCGGGGAAAGATGGATCGACTGAGAGCATGGCATCGCTCTGAACAAAGCCCCACCCACCCTCTCTAGCCCCTGGGAAAGCCCCCCTCCTTGAAGGCCAGTGGGACCCGGAACCCCAACTGGGAGAGCAGCGAGACACTTGCTACCGCCTCTCTCTCTTTCTCCTTCTCTCTCCCCCGCTTCACTCCGTGTCTCCCCCTGCTTCCCTCCCTCCCTCCCTCTCCCTCTCCCTACATTCTTTGCCTTTCCAAGTTTTTGAACGTCTACAGGGCAACTCCACAGCAGCCCAAATAAATCAAGCTGCCATGGTTACTTTGCAGAAGGCTGGGGATTTATATTTGAATTTCAGGAAGAGGGGCAAATCCATCACCCTGGAATGCCGCATCTACAGATTTTCAAGTTCGCCTGAATTATTATTGGGAGGGGTGGGGGCTGAGAGTGAAAGGAGAGTTTGGAATCAAACCAAGGAGGGCCGGGTAGGAAGAGCTTCTTGCTGAAGGACATGGGCACATTTATAAGCCATCAATAAGAACCATTAAGACCTGCGGCTTTCTCTTTGTTCTTTCTGAGAGGAAACACTTAACAAGTTGTTGTTCTTTGTTGTACTTTTTTAATGAGCCAAGAGAACATGGCACAGCCTGGAGAGGAGGGGCCTGAGCGCTTTTGTCTTTTACATTTTCCATCTTTTTACTTTACATGAAAACTGACAAGAAACCCCTCCATGAAGGAAAGCCGATCTGCCCAGGCTGGTTTCAAAGAGCTCCAATTTAGAGCATCCCCGGCGACTTCATTTCTAATCATGTTTTTACTTTCCTGGCCACCAATCGGAGACTGCCGCAGGTCACTCTGGTTTGTATTGATTAGAGCCGGGCTCCGAGGTGAGGGGCCCGGGATGAATGAGGTGGGGGTGGCCAAAGAGATGCGTTGCCCGAGTGGCGGTGGCCCTGCCTGCGGAAGGTATCTCAGGATTTGAATGACATCTCAGGGGACAGTATCGGGCTTCCAAATTCCTTTCATCCATCAGATGAGAGAACAAGCTGTGGCTTTCAGTCGGACAGGGGCTGGGCCTTTCTCCCAGAGTAAATGGGCTCAGGCCACACAGATAAAGAGCTTCTCCTGTTCCTTTTTAAACGTTTCAGGCAGGAATCGTCTGTCACTGACTGAGGGCGGGTGGGGGCGGGAGGGACCTTTCAGCTCTGATTAAAGTAGCAAGTCCAGGGCCACAGCGGAGCTCTGGAAAGTCTTCCCCATCCTTCTCTCCCGAGTCATTTACCAGGTTTACCTACACGGTGGGGGTGGGGTTGCCTTGCCTTCTGGAGGAAACCTGCCTTTTCATTTCTTAAGGTAGGGTCTGGTCTAGCCCGCAAAAGCTACAGGACCCCTGGTCTTAGTTGCACACCCATCCAGCTTCCAGGGAAGAATGGGCCCTTATGACGTGCCAACGGTATACACTAAGTACTGGGAGGGATTCAGGACAGGGAGGACTTGGGAAGAAAACCTGAGTGGAAAACATAGCCGAGAAGACAGGACCTGTGTGGCCAAGAATCAGTGACACAGAGTAACCAGGAAATATTGATACAGGGTAGGCAGGAAACAGTGACACAGGATAGGCAGGAAACAGTGACACAGTGACACAGGGTAGACAGGCAACAGTGACACGGTGTAGGCAGGAAACAGTGACACAGGGTAGACAGGCAACAGTGACACGGTGTAGGCAGGAAACAGTGACACAGTGACACAGGGTAGACAGGCAACAGTGACACGGTGTAGGCAGGAAACAGTGACACAGTGACACAGGGTAGACAGGCAACAGTGACACGGTGTAGGCAGGAAACAGTGACACAGTGACACAGGGTAGACAGGCAACAGTGACACGGTGTAGGCAGGAAACAGTGACACAGTGACACAGGGTAGACAGGCAACAGTGACACGGTGTAGGCAGGAAACAGTGACACAGTGACACAGGGTAGACAGGCAACAGTGACACGGTGTAGGCAGGAAACAGTGACACAGTGACACAGGGTAGACAGGCAACAGTGACACGGTGTAGGCAGGAAACAGTGACACAGTGACACAGGGTAGACAGGCAACAGTGACACGGTGTAGGCAGGAAGTAATGATACAATGTAGCCAGGAAGCGGATCAGAGTGTAGTTAAGAAGCCAGAAAACATTGACACAGTGTAGCCAGGTTTCAGTGTCACAGGGTGGCCAGGAAGCAGTATCAGGGTAAGCAAGAAGCGGGGACACAGTGTAGCCAGAAAACATTGACACAGTGTAGCCAAGAAGCAGTGACATACGTGATGACAGCGCCCTACGTGGGCTTGAGGTTGTCCACAGACTGGCGCCCATCATCTGCTGTGGTTGGACAGTGTGACCAGTGTGAGGATGATTTCTTTCTTGCCGCTTGGTACAAGGGATGTTTGCATCTTTGCTGTCTGCTCCTGTGACCTAAACAAGGGACCTTGGAGACCTTACTGTCTCTTACCTGGGAGAAGTGACAGGGAGGAGATGAGGACAAGGACATTCCTAGCTGGGCTGTCACCGAGGCTGCAGTGGGCCCCAGCTGACAAGGACGGACTAACGAGTATGCCTTCTGTCCGGCAGCCGCTGCGCGATGCTGGCTTCCTCACTAAGCAGGAGTGCGGTCGTGGCCGTCAGGGTCCTGGTGTCCAGCACGAGGCTGTCAGCAGTCTCCACGTCTGGGGATCTTTGGGTTTCTAGCAGCGCCCTCCTCCCATCCAGATCCCACTCCCTCTCAGTGCCTGACTTCTGAAAGCAAAGCCATCGCGCGGAGCGGATCCCTCCTGCCTCTTGGCTCTGCCCGGGCCTCTGAGCGGCCCCGGCCTCCAGGCACAGCCGCTCCTGGGAAGCCGTCTGAGGGCAGCCATTGGGCGTGCGTGGGTGCCCCAGCCCGGAGGCTGCCCATGAGCGCCGCCTCCTCCTCCGGACACCACCAGCGCCGTGAGGATGCACATTTCTTACGGGATTATTCCCTTTTAATAGAGATCCAGAAAAGTTTCCAAAGGCGAAATGACAGGCTGGTTAACTTTATATCCCAACTCCAAAAAGATACATTTTCCTCTTTGTAATGCACTAGTTAGTGGTTACTGGCACATTACATTAACTAATTTGAGATCGAATTATCAAATTTGCTCATTGCTGCTAGCGCTAATTTGAAACCTTACAATAAAGAAGGGTTTGAGAGGCACATGAAAGGAAGCCACCCACAGCGGCTTCGAGGCCTGTCCCCGGAGCATCACAGCGAGCCTCGCAAAGGGTTCGGGGTAATTGCAGTCATGAGCCGGAGTTGATTGAAGAAAATTATACCCCAGTTTTTTACTGCAAGTTTTTTTTGTGTGGCTTTCCTTAAATTGTGTGGTGAAATTCAATGACAAGGGAAGACACGTATAGGACTTTTAATAACTGTATTAAGAAGGTCTTCCGAGCTCCTTTCTGCTGTGTCCCATCGGGTTCTTAACCTACAGCTCCCTCCAACTTGTTCCGATTCTTGAGGAGTTTGGATGTTGTTGGTTGTTTTTCTTTTTTAAGAAAATTGTGATCTGGTTCAAATTCACTTTTTTCCATGTCATTTCTGTTGTTATTCTTATTCTTCTACAATTTAAACCAGAAAATGTGGGAAAGAAAGCTTCAACACATCCTGTCATCTATTGATTGATTATCTATTGATTATTTTTCTACCATCTATTGATTATCGATTATCTATCAATTGATTATCCATCTATCAATTAGCTATCTATTGATCATCTATCAATCGATTGATTATCTATCACTCATCTGTCTATGTATCTATCAATTATCTATCTATCTGTCTAATTTCTTTTCCAACATGAGACACTGCTGTATCCTTGTCAGACAAACCCTCATGACCTTTGAACTTTCCCTAAGGTAGCAAATCTCAGTAACCACATTTCCAAATTGCAAGTCATAGAAATGAACTTATCCCCCCAGCATCATCTGGATG
Source organism: Pongo abelii (assembly GCF_028885655.2). NCBI lineage: Eukaryota > Metazoa > Chordata > Mammalia > Primates > Hominidae > Pongo > Pongo abelii. The sequence goes on along the minus strand of NC_071985.2, from coordinate 230,928,302 downwards.
ACTAAGGCGTGCCAAAAAGGAGGGCTTTTCCCCCTGCCTATTGAAAGATTTGTAACAGTAAAAAGTAATAAAAACGCCAAAGGAGTTGAGCTTGCTGCCAGCACTCTCCCCACTTTCCTAGGAAAAGCGCAACTGTGAGTGTAAAATAAAGGCCCCTGAGCTCTGTAATTAATTCATTTACATTTTTAATGCTGCAAATGGCTACAAACATGGCGTGACATTTGGAGTGACATCCAGAAACTCCAGCCCAGTGAGTCCTGCTCAGACTGTCTGTTCAGGGGTTGTTGCTAAGTCAGGAGGAGAATTTTTTTTCAGAACCCAGGGAGGAAAAACACTTTTCAGAGGTCGTCTAGAATGAGTGGGGACTCCTGAGGCTAGAGGTCCAGCCAGCTCCAAAAGGCACAGCCCAGGGCTCCCTGCTGCCCGGCAGGGATGGGGAGCTAGGAGAGGGCTTTGATGTGAGGGATCATTGGGTCTAAAGTATGGGATCCTCCTCTCCCTTCTGAAGGTCAAGGGAGCACCAAGGCTCAACATTGGAAGGGCAGAAAGGTCACTGTTTTATTCTGACGTCCTTGGGTATTTATTCCAAAATGTTTGGCCTTCTCCACCATGAGATGGTCAGTGTTTGGGGCAGGGGGGCAGATATGCAGGGTGATGGGGAACATGCCTTGCCTCCTGGTCCGGCAGAGCTGAGAGAGAAGCCTGAGGCCATCCGACCAGGCTGAGGGCCAGGGGATTGAGAGGGGAGAGGCCCTCCCTGGCTGAGGCTGTGGATCAACATCTCACCAGTGGCCCCTGGCTTCAGGGATGGAAGGAGACTGTGGAGGCATCGGGCGCTCCTCTCTCCTCTAATCTGCCCCTTTGCTGGCTACTTGGGGAAATTGAAGCCTAGGGGTCCACTAACTTCCCCACGAGGCTCAGCCCAGGTCTGCTGGCCTCCAATCTGGGGCTCTTTCCTCTGTGCCACCCAGCCACCCACACTGCCCTGGAAGCCATTGTTCACTAGCAGGTAGGTGCTCCTCCCATGACTTTAGCCGGCTTCTCCAAAGAGCTCTGGTGCTTTTTCTGCCGGTACTTGCAGGTAGTTAGGCAAGCCAGGACCAGCCATGCTGGGCGAATGGGTCTTCCAGCCTCTGGGGCTCACAGCTGTATCCCAGGGACGACTATTGTCATAGTCAGCCAGCCATTGGCTACACATGGTGGGTGACTCTGAAGAGAGCATTCCCTAGAAAATAGTGCCTGGGCCTGGTGGCCACACCTACCAGGTATGGCCTCTTGAGAGACTTACTTCCTTGTTCCTGGATATAGAACCAGGAAGGGTGTACACCTACGCCTGCCCTCTACTGTTAGTTAGCTGTATTGCAGCACCAAAATAAGATAACACACATGTGCCAAATTACAAGACACACACAGTGTGCTGTGACAGGAAAAGAGACTGATGTCTGTGAAGGACCAAACCCTACAGGTTCCTAGGAATTTCACTGTGAGGCATTGGGATTTTCATGGTCCAACTCAAGAGTAGATGTGTGTGTGTGCATGCACGTGTGCACACACTGGTGTGAACATGCAGGTGTATGTGAGTGAGAATGTGGGGCTTGGTCTCTGCAAAGGCTGTGTGCCCAGGGTTGCCTCCCAGGTGCAGTCACAGGCAGCAGGTGGGGTGAAGGGCCTGTGTGCTGGCTGCCACCCAGGTTCTTGGAGAACAGATCACTTTCCAGGTGACCCAGGTCACTATTATTATCGTCTCAGGGCACAAAGTCTGCGTCTGTCCCCCCGACACGGAGAGGGGCAGAGAGGAGGAATCAATAATGTGGACCTGCCTATTTAAAGAAAACTCTCACGCTCTTGGAAAGCCTAGTGCCTTCCTGCTGAACCCACCCCCTTGGCCCCGCACAAAGGTCCTCCTGAGATAAGGCCAAGTTCTTTGATCTCGATCGATCTCCATGCAGAGGTGATTCAGAGGCCCTGCTCACACACCCCAGCTGCTGCTGTGACAGGAAGAGCTTCTGAGCTACACCTGCTCAGTTGGGGCTCCAGCCAAGTCCTCTGAGAGGAGCCTGGCTAGGTCAGGTTCTGGAAAGGATGGTGGTTTTGAGGGAGGGGGCTGGCACGCCCTCCCTGCTGGCTTGCTCCAGCCCCCAGCCAGGCACATGGCTGTCCCAAGCACCCAAGGGAGATGAACGCATGCCCTTCCTCATGGAGCCTGACTTGTGTCCTCTGCGAGGGGCAGAGCCTGGACAATGTGGTTTGCCCTCATCACTTACCATGGGAGCTGCGTGGGTGTGATTTGTGCAAGACCAGGGGACTTTCACAAAGGAAGAGGAATAGAGGAATCGGAGAAGTTGGGAGAGGGGAATCTGAGGTGTGTGTGGAAGCTCCCTCAGAGATGCCTTAACCCCAGGCAGGCTGATGGGGGAGCATGTGTGCACACACGTGCGGGGGTAAATATGCATGTGAATATTTATGTGTATGTGAGTGTGGCAGTACACATATGTGAGTGTGTCCATTTGTGTGTGGGTCCATGTGTGAGTGTGTACATTTGTGTGTGGGTCTGTGTGTGACTATGTGCATTTGTGTGTAGGTCTCTATGTGAGTGTGTGCATTTGTGTGTGAGTGTATGCATTTGTGCCTGGGTGCACATATGTGTTTGTGTTTGTGGGGGGCACGTGTGTGAAGGGTACACATGTGTGTGTGTTTGTGGGCATGCATGAGACTGTATGTGTGGGGGTGCATGTGTGTGTGTGTGTGTGTGTATGTAGGTTTGTGTGTGAGTGGAGATGTATATGAGAGTGTTTGGAGGTCACGTGTTTGTGGGGGGTTGCACATGTATGTAAGGCTGCACATATGTGTATGTCTATGTGTGATTGTGTGTGATGTGCACAATGTGTGGGTGAACATGTGTGGGTGCACATGTTTGTGTGTGGGTGCACTGTGTGTGTGTGTGGTGTGTGCAATGTGTAGGTGCACGTGTGTGGTGCACCTGTATGTGTGTGGGTGCACATGTGTGCTTGTGTGTGGGTGCGTGTGTGTGTAACATACATGTGTGTGGTGTGCACAATGTGTGGGGAGTGCACCTGTGTGTTTATGTGTGATGCAAATGTGTGTGGTGTGCACAATGTGTTTGTGTTTGTGTGCACGTGTGTGCTGTGCAAGTGTGTGTGTGCGTGTGTGGGTGCACATGTGTACATGTGTGCAGTTGTGTGTGGGTCCATGTATGTACATTTGTGTGTGGGTCCGTGTGTGAGTGTGTGCATTTGTGTGTGGCTGCATATATGTGTTTGTGTTTGTGGGAGCACGTGTATAAAGGGTACACATATGTGTGTGTGTTCGGCATGCATGTATGTACATGAGACTGTATATTTGTGTGGGGGTGCATGTGTGTGTGTACGTGTGTGTGTGAGTGTGTACGTTTGTGTGTGAGTGCAGATGTGTGTGAGAGTGTTTAGAGGTCATGTGTGTGTGTTTGTGGGGAGTGCATGTGTGTGAGGCTGCACATATGTGTGTGGCTCTGTGTGATTGTGTGTGATACGCACAATGGGTGAACATGTTTGTGTGTGAGTGCACTATGTGTGTGTGTGCTGTGCACACTGTGTGCGTGAGTGTGGGTGTGCACGTGTGTGTGTGTGCATGTGCACATGTGTGTGTGGGTGGCGGTGGTTTTCTGTCAAGGCCGAGTGTATAGCGGTGGCCTGGGAGCTCAGAGCGAGGGGAAACAGGCCCGAATAAACAGGCTGTTGATTGACTCGAGTTACATCATTTTCTTCCCCTCCAGAGCCTATAAATCTCACGCTCCTTGTAAAAACAGAATTTAAAAACAATTGAGCCTCCTGGGCCCCTCAGTTCCAGCTCCTGGGCCTCGGGAACGAGCCAGTGAGTGCGCCCCGGCTGGGGCTCTCACTCTCCCTGGGACCCAGGACCCCCACCCACCCGCACTCTGACGCCAGTGGCGGAGAAGCCACCGCTGTCTCAGGAGCTTCCTCCCTGCGCGTCGGGCCTCCTCCTAGACCTGCGGCACCCAGTGTGGTGTAGGCCAGTGCCTGGCAGCCCCCGGTCCGCAGGCCATGCTGGGGTCCTCAGAGCTGCTTCTCCCCCAGATGCCACCCTTTAACGAGGCGCAGGGACCCGTCACCCAGAAATCCACATCTTTGCTCCCTGCCCATCACTGTACCTCTGCCACCAGCACCTCCTCAGTGCTCAGGACGCACCACCCTGTTCGTGCCCCAGGAAGGGGACAGGGAGGGCAGTGGTGTCTTCTTTTCAGCAGGAGTTCATGGCCTTCTTCCCTTTCTACCTTCTGGATGCGGTTCGGTGGACTGGGGCTCCCTGTGATCCGGCCTCTACTAATCATGCTTTGGTCACGCTCTAGGCCCCGGTGCCCAGCAGGTTGATGTGGGTCCCTTTGGTCCCGGGCAGCCACCGGCTCTCTGGCCCGTGCTTCTGCGACGCCCAAGCACGGAGCAGCCCGTTTCGTGTTGCCCTTGTGCCTGTCGTCAGTGTACTGTGTGCGCTTGGTGTGGGAAGCGGTACGCTGTTGTCACCTTTTCAAACGGGGTTTCAAAAGGGTCTCAGGACTTAGCCCTTGGGAATGGCAGGATCCACCCCACCCATACCCCGAGGTCTCGCAGGTACAGGTGGGGGCAGCCACGAGGTGGGGGCAGGACACAGCGTTGCCATCACCAAGACGACGGTGAGAGTCCGACCTCCTGGGCTTGGAACAGCTTGGACAAACACCAGAGCACTCGGCCTGCACCACGCGGGGCGGGCGGCGTTTGCAGTCTCCCCTCCGCGCAGTGTGTGCCGCCAGAAGCGATGAGCGCAAGCTGTTCCAGGCGCCAACAGAAGCTGCCTGGCCCCTGCCTCAGGAAAGCGGCTTCCTCCCACAGCAGACGTGGACGGCTCTTCTGGAAAGCCCAGGGAGGCCGGGGAGACGACGGAGGGAGGAGGAAGTCCGTGAGGATCAGGGGCCCCGCCAGCTGCCGCCAGTGCCTGCTGGGTCCCAGGCCAGGGAACCCCCAGCTCCCGCCTGGAAGCCCACGTGTGCGGTCATAAAAAGCACCGTCAAAGACGGGGGCCAGTGCCGGGAGCGGCCGCACTTTCCCGCAGGCCTGGCTTCCTTTAATCCTGAGCAGTAAAAGCTGCAAGGTCTCACATCCCAGAACCTCATAACAAAGAGGGCTTTTCCCCGAGTATTTACAACTCCTGGCCGTGGCCTGTGACAATGTGACGGCGTATGTAATGATGTCAAAGAGGCCTGTTCGGCTTAGAGACCCCCCAGGGGCTCCCCCGGCTCTGCACGGCCCACATCTCCTTACTCCACCGACGTTGCGGTCAGCGGACGGGGCTGGTGAAGGGGTTGCTCCTGAGGCACCAGGAGAAGCTTCAACTTTGGGAAAGGAAAGAAAGGGCTTGCTGGGGTGGGGGCTGCCACCCTCCCTCCGTCTAGGGTGGGAGCAGCAGGGCCAGCCCCTCCTGGACACTCCTGCCAGCCGGAGAAGGGAGTCCTGGTGTAGCCTTCATGCAGCCAACAGGGAGCCTCCGAGGGCCTCCGTCTCTCCCTCCATCTCTCCCTCCCTCTCTCCCTCCCTCTCTCCCTCCGTCTCTCCCTCCCTCTCTCCCTCCCTCTCTCCCTCCCTCTCTCCCTCCGTCTCTCCCTCCGTCTCTCCCTCCCTCTCTCCCTCCCTCTCTCCCTCCCTCTGTCTTTCCCTCCGTCTCTCCCTCCCTCTCTCCCTTCGTCTCTCCCTCCCTCTCTCCCTCCGTCTCTCCCTCCCTCTCTCCCTCCGTCTCTCCCTCCATCTCTCCCCAGCCACTCTGCAAAGTGGGTGCAGAGCAGGACTCCCACAGTGGGGCCTGGGGCACTAGGAGCCCCAAGGAGGGGGATTCCACCTGCAGGGCTGCCCCCAGCCTGCCGGGCTCACTGTCCTCCTCTCTGAGGCCACCTTTGCCACCCTGCCCCGCCTGCCAGTCCTGGCCGTCTTGACAGGCCCTCAAAAGACTTCCTAAACCCTATAGCCACTCCCAGACAATCTCTCCACACTCCCTGCAATGCTCCTGGCTGGGCTCAGGGTCCTCAGACACAGACCTGACAGCTCACTCACTCATCCCCTCATTCCTGACCGAAACACTGTACCTGACATGAAGCCTCATCTCCGGGGACAGAAGCCAGCAGGTTCCCCTGTGACGATATCCGAACAACCGAGCGACCCGGCACCCTCCCTGGACACTGGCCTCTGAACTGGACACATGGCCCCCACCCAAGCTCTGAGGCCCTGGCATGATCCTGCAGGCACAGGCAGGCTCTGACTTCATGGGGGTTAGGATCTAAAGCGCAGATGTCCCCCCAATTCCGTGGTCCCCCCCTTGATTCCGTCATCACCCCCGTACCTGCCCAGCCTTGGTTCTCAAACTCGGCGAGTGAGCAGATCGGCTGTGGGACTCGGATGGTTGTGGGCAGCACATCTGACCCTCCCTTGTGCTGATGTGACACAGAACCCTGTCCTGGGCCAGAGTACCTGAGGGTCCAGGCCAGCGGACGCCCCTGGGTGGTGCTGGAGAAAATACTGATGTCCCAGGGAGAGGATGCACACGAGGGGCTGAGCAGAGCCCTGATCACCTGGTAGGGCACAGTTTCTGGCCCCTACATGTGGCCTCTGAACTCCGCCAACCACCTCTCCGCCAACCCAGAGATGGCTCAGCCTCTTCCAGGCCCCACTGTCTCTTTAGTTACTGAAAATGCGTCCCTTGGAGGGGTGACCTCCAAACCCCCAGATCCTTCTGAGGGACACAGGGAGTGTCCCCAAGGAAATCTCTCATGCCTGTGAGCTGCAGCTCCTCTTCTAATGAGCAGCCTGCAAGGAAGGAGTGACTTAGGTAAGGCTGGAGTAGGTGGCCGGGCTCCCAGGAGGTGTTAGCCGGCCCCAGGGTACGCACAGCTGCAGGGAGCCAACTCAGCCCTGAGCATCAGCTCTTTCTGGGAGATGAACGCAGGGGATGCCTTTCCTGGGAATGGACCGAGTCCTTGTGGCAGAGGCTGAGGGCTGGCCATGCCCCCAGAGTAGAGGCACACACAAGTCCCACTAGATGGTCCCACCTGAAGCCCTGACCACCAGCCAGATGGGTGTCCCAGCAGGGATGCCCCAGCAGGGGTGCCCTGAGCGGCTCTCAGGGACTGTGTTTATTTCTTGGAGCTGCTGTAACAAAGTATCAGAAACTAGGTGGCTTCAAACCACACACTGTATGCTCTCACAGTTCTACAGACCCGAAGCCTGAGATCCAGGGGAGGTCAGGGTTGTCTCCTTCTGAGGCTCTAAGGGAGACTCTGTCCCCAGCCTCTCCAGGTCTGGTGTTGCTGGCCATCCTTGGCCCTCCTTGGACTTCCTTGGTGATTCTCGGTGGTCCTCTACCATCCTTGGTGACCCTTGGCCCTCCTTGGCCATCCTTGGTCCTCTTTGGCCATCCTTTGTCCTCTTTGGCCATCCTTGATGATCCTTGGCCCTCCTTGGCCTTCCTTAGTGGTTCTCAGTGAGCCTCGACCATCCTTGGCCCTCCCTGGCCATTCTTGGCTTCTGGACACATCACCTCCATCCCCGCCTCTGTCTTCACATGAGCACTTCGCTGTGTATCTTCTTATAAAGACACCCTCCTTCCTTATTCAGAGCCCATCCTGATTCCATGTGACCTTATGTTGATTAATTTGCATCTGCAAAGATGCTATTTCCAGAAAAGATCACCTTTTAAGTTCTGGGAGTGCATGAATTTTAGGAGGAGCATGAGTCAGCTTGCTGCAGGGGCCATGGTCAGCCCTAGGGAAGGGCTTGTGTTTGAGGATGCCAGACTTGGTGGGAGCTGACCCTGGACTCTGACCTGGCCTGGAGGTCAACCAAGGGTGATGGCAGAGGTGACCCATCCCCTCCCCTTTGGCACCTCAGGACCACAGCCCGCACCCAGCCCTATGCCCATTTTCATGAGTGTGCCACCTCCCCGAGGGCCGATTAGAGGAGTGGGGAACAGGGCCTCCATCTGGAGGAAGGAGGTCTCGAAGCAGTGGCCACCACAGGCAGTGGCTTTCAGGCCTCTGGCAGTCGTCTCTCTGGAGCGTTCTGGCTCCCAAGCCCCCCACCAGCCGCCACGTGGCCTGACAGCAGGGGGAGGCCACTTTGTCTCAGGGTCAGGAACAGAGAAGGTGGGCTCCTGCCCCCACTGGGCAATGCTCAGCCTCACTAAGCACAATGTCTCCTCTGTCTCTGAGAGAAAATCCCTCTACAGGAATCAGCTTTCAGGCCCCGCCAGGCTGTGAGGGCCCCCCAGACGCCTGCCCTAGGAGGAGCCCACGCAGAGGGCCTGGAGCGGGGCTGGGTGGACCTCAGACCCTGAACACCTCTGGGAGCTCCGCGGTCAGCCCAGCCTGCAGGCAAGGCGAGGAGGCCCCAGACTCTTCAAAACTAACACTGGAAAGTGGAAATACTTTTTGTGCCTAGACTGCATCTTTTTTTATTCTGAATTGTCACTTGGCAGGGCACCCCCTCAAGACCTTCTCTGGTGGCCTTTTAAGACTCTGGAGACAAAATAGCCCAAATCCAGGTGTGGCCACCCCATGCAGAACTCTGCCTGTGAGGTCTTTGCTAGAGGAGGCGGCACCACAGGCCGGCTGGAGAGGCTGTTTCCAAGGAGAAGCCTAGAGCTCTGCAGCAGCCCTCGGGGGGTCCTGCCCCCTCTGCCTCCCTTAGATGTGGACACCCGGTCCCAACAGCCCCTCAGCCCCCGCCCTGCCCTCCCAGGCCCACCCACAGGCGTCGTCTTTCAACGCTCATCCCACGGTCAGGATGAGCCTACAGGCGGCGGCCCCGGGCGGGGATTCTGTTGCCCGACAGGGAGTTATTTGACCCCAGCGCTGATCTGGTTACCGATGCGGACCGTATCAGCCGCTGCACATGGCTGCCGCCTGTGACATCTGGGCCAGAAGCTGAGCCTCTTCTTGGAGGTGGAGGTTACAGTGGCAGGGATGGGTACAGCGGATGGCGTGCGGGTACCAGAGGGGATGCCAAGGCCCACTCAAAGCGCCACCACCGCACTTGGCCCCCACCCACCTGCAGGGGAGACCCCAAGAGATTCACAGTAACCCCACATGGGGGTCCCAGAGCCTCAGGAGGCCCCTTGTCTGCCCCCCAGCACTGGCTAGTGCGGGCAGTGCCCTGGGAAGCCAAGGCCACTGTTACCCCCATTCCACAGATGGGGTTCAGCGGCCCAGAGTGTGTGACCTCACCCACAGCACAGAAATACAAGTTCACACAAGCAAACAAGTTGGAAAATGCTGGGTTTCCTCGGAGACCCCTTGGGAAAAGGAGCAGGAGTCTCTGGGGACCGGAATCCTCCACAGGAGGGAAGCCCTGGGGGCTCGGGCTGGGGCCTCCGGGAAGCTGGATGTGCTGGGCGTTGGGGTCCCATAGGTGAGGCCCCTGCCGGGCCAAGTGGGGAACTGGCCAGGCCTGTGAGAAGCTCCAAGATGCCCCCTGTCCCCAGGCACCACAGCCCTGTCCACACCCCCAGCTGTTGTGGCTGAGGGACTTGTTCCCTGGTAGGGTTTCTTAATCTTGAAACTGCTGACATTTGTGGTCAGATAATTCTGTTGTGGGGAGCTGTCCTGTGCAGTGGGGGGTGCTCACAACATCTCTGCCTCTGCCCAGTAGACAACAGTGACAACCAGAGCTATCTCCTTGGTCGTGGGCCAGGGGCTTTGATGACAGGGCCCTGCCTGTGTCAGCCTTCCTGTGGGAGGGCTAGCGGCATGCACGGAGCTTTCTTCACTCGCCTGGCAGCTGGGGCTCTTAGGAAAGCAGGTGGGAAGCAGGCGGAGACCCTGTCAGTTCAAAGGGCATGGGGCCCTGTGCTGCCAGCCGAGGGGTCCTGTCTGGGCTGTTGCAGTGGATGCGGCTCCCATCAGAGGGTACAGCTGTCTCCCCTAGAGCAGAGGCCTGAACAGATGCTTTCGGGCCAGGAGTCTGTTTTATCAGACCTGGGAAGGAGACCCCCAAGGGCCCCAGAGACTTGGCTTGGGCATCAGTGTCTGGTGAGGACTCGGGCACGTGGAGCAGCTCACGCAGCTCATACGCAGAATCTGCAGCCAGGTGGGGCTTGGGTTTGGGCCATTGTCTGACCCTCTGCGCCTCCATTTCCTACGTAAAAGGTGAGACACAGAAGCCAACGCCCACTCCCTGGACCCCCCGTTCAGCTTCAGTGAGACCGTGAAGCCCAGCATCCACAGGGGCCTGCCCAGGGAGGGCACCGATGCTGGCAGGTAGGGAACTCCCCAGCCCCTCCCAGGCCAGAGGAGAACAGGGGCCAAGCCAGACCCTTTCTCCCGGGTGATGAAAGGGCACCTTCTCCCTGGGCCCCTCCTCCTAGGAAACTTGTGGCCCCTCGACCCCTCTTCCACTCACCAGCTCTGCCCTCAAGGGCCTCCCAAACTGCCCAGGGAAGGCACCAACCACATCCTGTCCCAGCAGGTGTAGGTAGGAAGCAGCACTGGCCAGCAGCCTTGGGCCAGGCACAGCTGCCCAGCAGGCATGGTGATGTTCGTGGTGGCGTTCCAGATGGTGCTACGGCAGGAAGCAGAAATGCTTGGAGTTGGGGGGCTGGGGGGCCATTCCTCCCACTTCTTCATCTGAGGGGTCAAGCATCCGGGTAGGACCCCTCCAACCCACCACCACCCACCCCTTCCCAAATGTGTCTTGCTGTCCAGTTTTGCAGGAATGGAACTAATGGGATCCCCGGACAGAGAGCCAGGAGGGAGAGGCCCAAGCTGTCTCCCAGGCTGTAGTGTTGGGGGCCGAGGGGTTTGCAGCAACACTTAGTAACTTAACAGGCGGACCACGGGGCACACTCTCTAGAGCCATCCTGACCTTATCATTATCACAGGAAAACCAGGCAGAGGAAGGGGCTATGGGCTCACAAGGAGCTGGCCCCACAGGTGCCAGAGCCCTCCAGCCCAGGGCGAGCCTTCACACCCCTCTCCTCCAGCTGCCTGGGCCAATGGGTTGAGTGTGATTCTGGTTGTGGGAAGAAAAACATTCACAGGAGAGTGAGCAGGGGCACCCCAGGCCGTGCGGCTTCTGGAGAGAGGGGCACGCCTGGGAGAGGCCCCCACTGCCACCCACTGGTTACGGTGGGCTGTGTTCTCCGGGCTCCCACGCAGTCCCTGCCTTACCCACAGGTGCCCATGGCTGAGCTTGTGTTGGGCTGAGCCGAGTCCCGCCAGCTGGGAAGAAGTGCACCCAGGAGGTGGGTCGGGGGAAGGAGGCTTGGAGATCACTGTCCCTTTAAGAATGCAGGTCCTCTGCCAGGGCTCTGATTGCGATCACAAGTGATGATGGCAGAGTCTGCCCAGAGAACAGCAGCAGAGCCCTCTGCCAAGAGGGGTTAAGGATGCCTTTGAGACTTCTGGTCACCCACTTCACCTTGGGCTTGTCAAATCAAATGGTAGAGTTTAACTCTCGCCTGGCCAGAGCCAAGCAGCAAAGCTAGAGGCAGGGAATGAGGCTGGGTGGGCCTCAGACCCCAAACACTTCTGAGAGCTCAGCAGGGAGGCCCTGGCCGGCAGGCAGAGCAGGAGGCCCCGGACTCTTCAGAAACTGAAATTGGAAATTGGAGATGCTTTTCGTGTCTAAGTCTTCATCCTTTAATTGTCACTTGGCAAGGCATCCGCTCAAGGCCTTCTCTGGTGGCCTTGTAAGAATGCAGGGACAAAATAATGCCAATGACAGTGGCCCTGAACAGAGAGCAGAGGCCTCACACGGTGCCCGTTCTGTTCTGCTCTTCATCCCATGTGTCCTTGGCTCCCCAGGCATCCCCACCACATCCCCTCTCAGCGCAGCAGGGGCTGCCTGGCTGCCGCCTCAGCAGGGGCCACTTTTCTAATCCTGGGGTCTCGGACACACTCTTGTGCCCCCACCTCAAATCCCAAGGCAATACCTACCCCACAGCCTCAGGACCCACTTGCCAGTCCAATGACAGAACAAACAGCCCAGAAAGGTTGTTGGGGAGGGTGAGTTTTTGAGAAGCTCTTGCAGTCATCACGAGAGAGCCTCCTAAGCGAGGGCGGGTCAGACCCCGGAGACCTTGGATCTCTGGCCGAGTGGAGGTGCCCCTGGCTCACACAGGCCCGAGCTGCCCTCAGGGCCCTCCTCCCTCTGCCTCCAGCCAGAGACTTTCTCACCTGCTGCTCTGGGGCAGAAATCAGAGCCACCTGGGGTGTGCCTGCCAGGGTCGGGGGTGAGGAGATAAGGGCCTGGCTTTCAGCTCACAGGAAGTGGGCCTGAATGCGGAGAATAGCAGTGATTCCACCTGATAAGGCCCCATAAACCCCACAATGACAGGCCCCACCACCCACCCGGGCTCCAGGGGCCAAGGGAGGGGCCGCCAGCCCACTCAGCCCTGCAAGCCGCTCCTGCCCTTCAGCCTGGGAGGGGGCCTTCCTCTGCCCTGGCCTCCATACCTCCAGCACCTGGGTGGGCTTTGATCACCTGTGGATTGCAGGGGGGAAGCTGTGCAACTTCTCCACTGCCCCTTCCCCCTGCCAGCCTGGGGGTGCGCATCTGGGAACTGCCTGGAGTCTGGAGAAAGGCAGTTCCCCCCCGGCACACTTGGAGGTGGGGGGCATTCCTAGCAACCCCCTTCACCCCCGAGTCCATTGATGAAGGGACCCTCTCCGCAGAGAACACAGCCCACCAGGGAATCCCCCAGATCAGGACCCCAGGTCCAGAGGGGTTCAAAGCACGTTTGTTGAATGAACAGATGAGCGAATAGCCCAGGCTCCACTTCCAGGCTGAGTAACTACTACAAAGGGACACGCATGGGACGGGGGCTGCCAGGAGGGACTTCTCTGAGCCTTGTTCTTCAAGGAGCCAGATCCCGGAAAGGAAACACGTTTGTCCAAATCCTCTAATTTGCTGCCCAGAGGAATCTTGGTGCCCAGGGCTGCTGACAGCCCCTTCTGTGGGAATGGGCAGAGAACAGCCTTCCTCCCCGTTGCCCAGCACCCGGACCCAGGTCTCCTGGGCTGCGTCCTGGGCTCACCGTGGCTCTGCTGTGGGTTAAGCAACCCCTTGTTAGTAGGCTCCCTGCTTGGGTGGAATGGCTGTGAGCTGTGGCCCGGCCCCATTTGTGGCCAGATCTGTACACAGCCCCGGGGGGCCTCATGGACTCCAGGCTCATGACACAGACATCTCCACCTCTCAGGATGAGGGAGGGTCACCTCTCTGCCCAGGCAGCGGCTCTATCATGCCCCTAAAACATAGACTCTGGCCCTGGGAGTGGGTGGGCATTCCTGAACAGGGGATGGGCTTGGAGGTCCCACCCTGCCAGGCTCCCTGCTCCAAAGCACCCGTGGGTCCCCCACCTCTGTCTGGCCAAGCCCCTGACCCTTCTGCCGTGGCCTTCAGCCCCATTTTCAGGTTTCCGCGTCTCCCACTTTCCCGACAATGCGCTCACCTCTTTCCAGGCTGGCCTGATTTGGGAGGTGCGGGCACTGGGAAGTGGTAATGAGATTCTGCCACGCGCTGTGTACTCGCTTCCGAGAAAATCATCTATTAATTGATTCCAATTACTCTTAATTGTTTCTCATACGTTTCAATTAGGCAGCCCTGTTGTTACAGCGGGAGCTGGATTAGGCTAGTAATCCCCAGGCCTCTAATGTCGGGGTGGTGGGGGCAGTGGGGGGCTCAGGGCTGAGGGAGGCCATGGGGCGGCTAGGGAGCAGTGGGGGGGGCGTGGCCTGGCCCCCCCTCGGTTTGGTTTGGTTTATTTTGTTTTGGGGGCTTTATGAGCTGTTGTTTTTTTCCATTCTAGATCAGTCTTATGCTTCAAGGGTTGATTTTTTTTTTATTGTGGCAAAATACATATAACATAAATTTCTAATTTTAACCATTTTAAGGCGTGTAATTCAGTGACATTTAGCACATCCGCAATGTTGTGCAAACACCACTTCTGCCTACTTCCGAAAGGTTTTCACCACCCCAAGAGAAACTGCGCCCCAGCAGCACTGAACTCCCCACTGCCCATCCCCCCCGGCCCTGACTGCACCCCAGCAGCACTCACTCTCCGCCACCCATCCCCCCAGGCCCTGAGTGCACCCCAGCAGCACTCATTCCCCATTGCCCGTCCCCCCCGGCCCTGACTGCACCCCAGCAGCACTCACTCTCCGCCGCCCATCCCCCCAGGCCCTGACTGCACCCCAGCAGCACTCACTCTCCGCCGCCCATCCCCCCAGGCCCTGACTGCACCCCAGCAGCACTCACTCCCCACTGCCCGTCCCCCCAGGCCCTGGCAACCACCCGTCCCCCCAGGCCCTGACTGCACACCAGCAGCACTCACTCTCCGCCGCCCATCCCCCCAGGCCCTGGCAACGGCTGACCCATCATTGTTCGGCCTCTGGATTTGTCCTTTCCGTGGAATTCTATGATCTGTGTCCTTTGGTGCCTGGCTTCTCTCACTAAGCATCTGTGTTCAAGGTTCTTCCTCATTGTAGCATGGGCCAGTGCCTCACTCCTTTTAATGGCTAATATTCTGCTGCAGACTCCTCTGCTGGTGGACACAAGTTCTTTCCACCTCTTGGCGATTTTGGACAGTGCTGCTATGAACATGGGTGTGCACGTTTTTGAACACTGCTTTCAGCTCTCTTGGGTCTATATCTAGGCGTGGGATTGCAGGTCACATGGTCTCCCTCCTCAGCTTACAGTGGCAGAGTCCAGGCAGCAAGGTGGTGGGGAGGAGAGCGAGGTGTCCTGGAGAAGTGGGTGCCTGTCCCTCTGCATCAGACACAGGGAGGCCCTCGTGGGGGTGAAGGAGACTGGAGCAGAGGAGGCAGGAGTAGCAGAGACCCCCTTGGCGCGGCAGGGGTCTGGCTCAGAAAGCACAGGGCCTTGTGTGCTGGAGGAGGGGCCACTTCCCACAACGGGGAGGCTGAGCAGGGCCAGCGCTTTGGCCTGGCTGCAGGATCTCAGGATCTTGGGGCTGCATCTGACCCAAGGAGTCTGGAAACCGGACTCCAAAACGTGCCCTAGCTTTCCAGCTTGTGCGGGGATGCAGGAAAAGGGGCTTCAGACCTAGAGCAGCACGGTGAGGGAGGAAAGGTCTGCCCCTTTGACGAGCACAGACGTCTCTCCTCCAAAAAGCCTTCCTCCAAAGGCATCTAGAACCTTCTCTTGGCTAAGAGCCATTGCGGCTAAGGTCACAGATGTGGTGGTGGGGTTTGGATGTGCGTCCCCTCCAAATCTCATGTTGAAGTGTGATGCCTGATTTTGGAGGTGGAGCTTGGCGGGAGGTGAGTGGATCATGGATCATGGATGGCTTGGCTCCATCCCCTTGGTGATGAGTGAGTGCCCCCTCGGTTAGCTCATGCGAGATCTGCTTTAAAAGAGTCTAGGACCTCCCCAGCCTCTCCTTCTTGCCCACTCTATCACATGTCCCCTTCTGCCATGAGTAAAAGCTCCCTGAGGCCTCCTCTGGAGCCGAGCTGATGCTGGTGCCATGCTTATACAGCCTGCAGGACCACGAGCCGATGAAACCTCTTTTCTTTACCCAGCCTCAGGTGTTTCTTTGAAGTAATGCAAAACGGCATAACACACGTAAAGTGCAGCTGACCTGGCACAGGATTTATTTACCAGCAGCGTGAGCCAGGGCAGAGCCTGTGATTCCCCGGGCAGCCACTTCCTCAGCTGTCAAACGGAGACAGGCTCACAAAATAACCCAAACCCCGAGGACGAGCATTTACCAGGCCTTGAGACTTCAGGAAAGAGGGAAGACAGAGCAGGCACAGAAGCTTCCAGACGATGAACTGCGGCCTGGCCCAGCCCAGCCAGGGATTGCTGGGGTTGGATATAGGGGTTGCCACAGGTCCCACCATGTCAGGCACTTCCATCAGGAAGGCTGGGGGAGATGGCGAGGCCAGCGAGTATGCCCATAACCAGCCCTCCACATTCTCTGAAGAGAGCCCCAGATGTCACTAGGGTCATTTCTGAAGTCAAGCATGGCTGAGGACCAGGTCCTCAGATTCTGGCTCCCACAGGGTCTGTGAGGTTCCTGGCTGGCCGCCATCAACTCCTCTTGTGGGGAGGAAAGCGAGACAGGGAACCAGCCCTCGACACCTACGATGGCCACAATGACCCGTGGAGGAGACCAGCCCAGCCCAGGGCTTCCTAGAGACCGCCGGGCTCTGCTCCACTGAAGCCACCGCTATGGCCTCCACCACCTCCAGGTTCACCCACGTCCTTCTCACGGGATCTCAGCTCTGCCCATCAATCATCATCGCCAAGTGCTCGCCGGGAACAGAGCCTAACGAACGCTCACCCTCACTCAGCTCATTTCACTCCAACAGCCGCCCTGCACCACAGGTATTATTAATCCATTTTACAGATAAGAAAACGAGGCCTCTGAGGTCGACAACTAGGATCAGCAATGGCCTGTGCCTTCCGCGGAGGGCCATCCACGCTTCCAACCCCATAGGATGTGCCTGTACAAACAGCAGCAACATGACCCTGTAGGCTCGGAGCCAGAGTCCCCAGCACCAGCCCCGCCATGTCAAGGGCACAGCCAGAGAGGACGGGGTGGCAGGGAGACCAGGTTCCCCCCTGTGGCTTCAGAAGGGTGGGTGCCCTGAGAGAACTCGCTTCAAGGCCCCTGTCCCTGCCTGGAAGGAGCCCAGCATGCGAATTCCAGCTGCCCTGCACAGCCCCAGCGTCCTGCTCTGAGGCCTGACAGGAGGCATGTTTGGGGAGCTGGTGTCTCGGTGCAAAGGGAAGCCAGATCACCACACCGAGGAAGGCACTTCGAAGGAGCCTTTTCACAACCTTCCACTTGGGAAAGTGAATGAAAGAACGTTATTGACTGAGGGCTGGGCCGGCCTGGAAATAGCAGGACATGGAGGCCCTTGGAGGACGCGGAACAGTTCCTCCCCTCAGGGCGTCCGTAGAGAACACGTCCTTAGCCCGGTCGCGTTAGCACATCGCATGTCCGAAAGCGTGCTCAACAGGATTCTAAAGGGAGCAGAGTTTATTTCTTTTAACTTTTGACTGGCCAATCCAAACAAATAAACAAGGCTTCAAACAGAGTATCGGAGGATATCTGAAATCTAACCTTTCGCTGAGGTTAAAACACACACACACACACACACACACACACACACACACACACACACACACACACACACCTTGGACATAAATCTGCAAATAAACTTTCCAAAGAAAAACACCTACTTCTTTCAAAATCCAGCCTTCTTCCCCGTTCTGTCCAGCATCCTGGTGGAAGGTGCTGGCCTGGCAGGGGTAAGGAGGACTCAGGAGCCCACAGGGCCCAGCTGCCCACACCTCCCCTGGCACCCCAGCCGCCTCTGCCCAGGTTCACAGAAGGCCTGGGGGCCGAGTGCTCCATGCTCCTGCACTGAAGTGTGGGAGAGCTCAGACTGGTCTCCATGACCGGCGAAGCCCTGCTCTCTCTCTCTGTTCCTCAGAACCTCCTTACTGTGAACTTCCCACCCTGAAGTCAGTTGTGGATCTGTCAGGCAGCCCCGCAGAGGAGGCTGTGACATCTCAACAGCCTGCCCAGAGTGTCACTGATGCTGATGTGCAGGACCCCAGTCTCCACAGCTGTGCCTGACAACAGTGAAGATGGAGGGAGAGAGGGTGTGGGGTCTGACTGCTAGGCCCAGCCCGTGCATTCAGGCTAACTGACCTGCCAAGATAGCAGGGGACGTGCGTGTGTATCGGTGTGTGTATCTTATGTGTGCACGTGTGCACGTGTGTATATATGTATGTTGGTGTCTGCGTGTAGGTATAGGCATGTGTATCTCTGTGTATGAGCACGTGTGTGTCTGTGGCTGTGTGCTTGTGGACATGTGCGTGTGTGTGTGCATGTGGAGGGGGGTGTGTGTGTATGCATATTCATAAGCACATGCATGCATATGTGTGTTGGTGTGTCTGTGCATGTGCGTGTGTGAGTATTTGCATGCACATGTGTGTTGGAGTGAGCCTGTGTGTATGCATATTCATGCACATGTGTGTTGGTGTGAATGTGTGTGAGCACATAGGTACACATGTGTTGGTGTGAGACTGTGAGCGTATTCATGTACTTGTATGTTGGTGTGAATCTGTGTGTGTGAGCACATGCATGCACGTGTGTTGGTGTGAATTTGTGTGCATGTGTGAGCTCATGCGTCCACATGTGTGTTGGTGTGAATCTGTGTGTGAGCGCATGCGTGCACATGTGTGTTGGTGTCTCTGTGTGTGAATGCATGCATGCACATGTGTGTTGGTGTGAATCTGTGTGTGAATGCATGCATGCACATGTGTGTTGGTGTGAATCTGTGTCTGAATGCATGCACGCACATGTGTGTTGGAGTGAGTCTGTGTGTGAATGCATGCATGCACATGTGTGTTGGTGTAAGTCTCTGTTTGTGAATGCATGCATGCACATGTGTGTTGGAGTGAGTCTGTGTGTGAATGCATGCATGCACATGTGTGTTGGTGTGAATCTGTGTGTGAATGCATGCACACACATGTGTGTTGGAGTGAGTCTGTGTGTGAATGCATGCATGCACATGTGTGTTGGTGTAAGTCTCTGTGTGTGAGTGCATGCACTCACATGTGTGTTGATGTGAGTCTGTGTGAGCACATGCATGCACATATGTGTTGGTGTGAATCTGTGTATGCATGCATGCATGCACATGTGTGTTGGAGTGAGTCTGTGTGTGCACATTCATGCACACGTCTGTTGGTGTGAATGTGTGTGCATGTGTGAGCGCATGCATCCACATGAGTGTTGGTGTGAGTCTCTGTGTGTGAATGCATGCATGCATATGTGTTTTGGTGTGAATCTGCATGCATGTGAGTGCATGCATCCACATGTGTGTTGGTGTGAGTCTCTGTGTGTGAATGCATACATGCACATGTGCGTTGGTGTGAGTCTGTGTGCATGTGCATCTGTGAATCCCGCTGTGAATTCTAATTCAGGAGACAGGAGAGAAAGGCCCTGCCTGAGAGCTGGCACGTTCTTCTCCCCAGTGCTCTGAGTATCCCCACTGCCTCCTCCATTGAAGGCACCCAACTACTGCTCCTGAGGCTGTAGCCACTCTCTTTTCTGGGAGAACAGGCTCAGCAGGGTTCTTGGGAGGTGCTTGATTTCTAAAGCTGGGGTCTTGTGGGTTAGAGTAGGGGCCATGCCAGGTCACCAAGACATCATCAAGGAATCATGATTATGTGTGCAGGGACCTTTGTGCTAGAGGCCCTTGGGGTGGGAGCTGGGGGAGACCCACCAGGTGCAGAGGAAGGCTGCTTGGCCACTGTGGGGCCAGCCCCCAACAGGGGCTGCGGGCACACACCATGCAACCATCTCTGCCCCAGGCTGGCTGGCTTTCCCTTGGTATGATGCTGTGCAGTTTTCCATTTGGTCTCTCTGGTTGGGGATCCCCAGAGAGCACACGACAGAGTTCCTGACTGACCGGCATTTCTACCCCGCGCCCTGGTGACCTGGAGCGTGACACTGATCATTGGTGCTGGAACAAAAGATGGAGGGAAAAGAAACAAAAGTCACATGCACAGGCCCACATGCATGGGCACACACATGGGCACTTGTGTACAAATAGATATGCACACAGACACATGTACACACATGTGCCCACACACAGGCATGCACATGTGTGAACATAATACACAAAAACACATGCACACAAATGAATACACACAGACACATATGTGCAAACATATAGACATGCACACACATTCACACAGACACGTGTGCATGCACACACATGCGCACACACAGGAACATCTAGCTTCATGAAGTTCTAGCCTTAGCTGTCATTTATTCCATTCTCATCCTTCCAGAGAAACAAGCGCAGCCGAATTCTCTTTGGGGAGTTGCAAGGACCCTCGCAAGGCAGGAGAAGGGGGCATGCTGGGACCCAAGCCTCCCGGATGCCAGGGCTTCCGGGGTCCTGCCAAGGGCTCTTGGGGCCTCAGATGAGAAGCCCCGTGGGGAACAGATGTTCCCTTGCTCCTCTGGGGCCCAATTCGAGGCCCCAGGACATTTGGCCTCTAGGTTTATCACAAACACACTGTCCAGGGAGCAAGTGCTCTGTTTACCCCTCAGTTATCTGAACAGTGAACCAAGAAGCTAGGGCCAAGATGCCCTCCTGGCTTCCAACCCGACTTCCTCATTTCAGAGGCTCCTTTCCAAGTGGGGACGGGGTGCCCGGGGAAAGCTGCCTCTTCTGTCTGACTGCCCAGGGTGGCTAGTTGATGAGTATCTCACCAGGGCTTGGCCTCTGGGTGCTCAGCCCCTCCACCTCCGGCCTCCAGGTGGAGGTTCCACCACTCAGGGTCCACCTGGTTCCACCACTCAGGGTCCCACGCCATGAGCGCTGCTTGGCTGGCTGGGGAAGCTCCTGGAACCCAGGGGCTTGTGGCTACCATGCCCTCCTGGAGCCCCAGAGGCAGCCAAGACAGAAGGTGTCTGAGCACAGGCCAGGCCAGGGTCCTCTCTGGGCAGGACACACCGTGGACACACATGCCACCGTCCTGTTTTCTTTGGAGCTGACTGCAGCAGGTCGAGCCCATGAGGACAGACCAGCAGAGAAAGGCCTGTCTGATGGCAGTGGACCATTTCTGCCCTTTTCTGTGAGGCTGTGCTGAGCTCCCCAGAGCCCAGCAAGCAGGAAGAAGCCCATTGTGACAGTGACAGGCACCCCAGCAGCTGCCGTTCAGGCCAAGGAGAGCGGTTTGGAGCCCCGCTGCTTTCTGGGGAGAGTTGCAGCTTCAAGGCCATCGATGGGGAGCTTCGGTGCACTCCCCTCTCTGGCCTCACCATGTCCCCGCCTTTCCGGGTGCTCAGAGGCATCTCCTGCTCTCTCCCTCTGGAGGGCAGCTTCCTGGCCACCCTCACCTCCAGCTGCTGAAAGCTGAACAATGTTTTGTGGGATACTGCCCCCAAGTGAAACAGCTCACCCACCCACCACAGTACCATCAAAGACAGAGGTCCTGCCTGTCTCGGCATCCCTGGCCCTTGCTCAGGGTGAGGCACAGAGTGGGTCTCCGCGCATCCGTGCCCGGAAGCAGGAACAGAGGGATGGGTGGACGAGTGGCAACCATCCTGGGTGGTCAGTAGGACCCTAGAAAGTGCTCAGAGCAGAGCGGAAAGGGCATGACCCCCACCCAGTGAATCCACGGGGGCTTCCTGGAGGAAGTGCTGCTTAGGCTGGAATTTGGAGAGCAACAAGGCTTTGTTCCCCACCAAGAGATTCAGGCAGTGAAGCAGGAAGGAGTGTGGGAGGAGGCTGCAGAGCGACCATTGCCTTGGTCTCGCTCACACCTCCCACCTTGCTAGTGAAGGTGACAGTCCTACTGCGGACCCCTGGCTGCATTGTGTGTGTGGTGGGTGGTGTGCAGAGCTCAGTTACCCCATCTGCCTCAGCCCCCCTCAGAACTGTGGGAGATGGGGCTAAACTCCCCCCTCACCTGCCTCACCATTCCCTTCCCCAGCTGCTGGAATCCTCAGAGAGCCCCTGTCACTCAAAGGGAGGAAGAATCCACTCTGGCCAGGGCCAGTGCTAGGGCAGCCCATCTCAGTCCCATAGGAAGATGCGATTCTGTGCAGCAGCTGAGTTTGGAAGGGCCATCAGGCAAGTGGGGCTGGGGGGAACAGGTGTGCCATCCCCCGAGCGTGCCTCCTCCTC
The DNA here is from genome assembly GCF_028885655.2 of Pongo abelii. Classification (NCBI taxonomy): domain Eukaryota; kingdom Metazoa; phylum Chordata; class Mammalia; order Primates; family Hominidae; genus Pongo; species Pongo abelii. Next base: position 230,906,587 of record NC_071985.2, on the reverse strand, counting down.
TCCCTGGGACCCACGTGAAATTTCTGTCTGATGCACCATCAATGGCAGGCAATCCCTGCTGCATAGGGACGGATTCACTGCCCAGGTTTGCAGGTCCATCCTCTGGAATTTGCTGTCAAGTAGCTTCATGGGTAAAGTGTGACCCTATTCCTTTGGGTAAAACACAGGTGGGGGATTCCAGGTCTGGGTCCGCCTGGGGGGGTCCTCTGCTGTGGTAGCCGAGTCCTTACCTGGGCCCTTTGCACACTGTACCCCCTAAATCCCCAAGCAGACCCCACGAGCCCACCCTCCAAGCCACCATTGCCCCTTGGAGGGAGGTACAGGTGGTGGCCTCTCCCTCCCTTCACCCCATTCCTGAAAATTTGGGGACAGATGGCACCAGTGTGAGGCAGGATCGTTTACCTGATCCCCATCTCAGGGGGTGCTGCAAAACGGCATATATACCAAACTCCCGCTCCCGGAGAGCCAGCGTCATGGATCAGTGCATCCGGGGATGTCTGGAACATTCCGAGGGAAAATAAAACAATTATTTTTGACAACTTGCATCAATACCATCTACATTTTCCCCCCTGCACAGGGCTCCCTCCCCCACTCCGAGTCTGTCCCTTCTACGCGTGTCTGTGTCTTCAGGAAATAGAGCCGGGAAACTCAATAAGCCAATTGTTAGCTCCATCGATCTTATTTGGGGGCCTGAAAATTCAGCAGCCGGCACAGTGTTAAATTATTAACTAAATGTTTCCACTCGCTGGGGACGTGTTTTGTAAAGACCATCTAGATGAACAACAGCCTCTTTATGAAATTAACAGCCAAAATGGTGGCAGGGTGTGGGGCAGAAGTCATGGGGTGGCTGAAGGCAGAAGGCCCTGTGCACCCCCAGACTGGAGGACAGAGGTGAAGCTGGCATTGGGGGCCGTGCTGCAGCAGGACAGAGCTGGCTGGAGTCCTCCCTGGAGGAAGGGGAGCATGGCCCCTGTGAGCTGACCCCAGCACACCTTCCCTCGGGCAGTGTGGCAGCTGAAGGCTCCAGGCTAGGGAGGGGGATGCGTCCAACCCCGCACGCTCCTTGGCCAAGTTGCTGCCCCTCTGAGCTGTCGTTTCTCCTGGGCTATGATGGGTGAGCATCCAGGCCACAGAGGATGTAGCAGAGCTGAGCAAGCTCCAGAGTGCAAAGCTCTCAAGAAGTGACTGTCGCCTGGCGGGTTTGGCAGATGGCGGCTGTCTTACCCCAGCCAGGTTTCCATCCCCGTTGGCAAGGGCAGGTCTCAGAGGGAGTGACCAGGGCTCACCTGTCCTCCTTCAGAGGCTGTGGGCCCTGGGCCTTGTGGTCGCAGCTGCTGCCTTAGAGAGCTTCCCATCCAGAGGGAAAGCAAGGGGGGCAACCTGGCTACTTTGCCCCATGCTTCCTAAGCAGCTCCTGAATGGAAGAATCGGGGCAGTCTGGCAGACAGAGATCAGTGTCTGGCCAACCTGGCTAGCGAGACCCGCCATGAAGCACAGACAAAGAGGAAGAAACCAGGATGTCAGAACACACACTCACACACACACACACACACACAGAGGGTCCCTAACTTACGATCGCTCGACTTAGGAATGTTTGGCTTTATGACGGTGGAGAAGTGATCATAATAATTCAATAGAAACCATACGTCAGGTTTTGAGTTTTGATCTTTTCCCGGCTATCAATTTGTGGCCCAACACCCTCTTGCTATATGGGGCAACAGCAGCAGCCGCAGCTCCCAGGCCAGCCACACAGTCATGAGGGTGAACTGCCCGCGCTCTGCAGGGCACTGTGTGGCCAGACGGTGTTGCCCAACTATAAGATTTCCGAGCACATCTAAGGCAGATGAGTCCGGGCTGTCTTCTTTAGGTAGGTTAGGTGTATTAAATGCATTTGGCTTACAATATTTTCAATTTATGATGAGCTTCTTGGGAGGTAACCCCATCTCAAGTTGAAAAGCACCTGTCTTTTTTAAATGTAAGGGTAGGAAAGACTGTGATTGAGGTTGCAGGTTGCTGGTGATCTTCCCAGCCCAGCCGTGCTCAGCCTGGATGAGGCAGCTAGGGAAACCCAGGGTGCACGATGGCCTCTGAGAGGGCAGCCTCATGCCAGTGTGGCTCACCTGCGCCACCAACACCCTCCCCACGGAGCCCCAGAAGTAACCTTGGAACCCACAGTTCCATACCAGGTCCTTGGGAGAATGAATGAACATATTCCTAAGACAATACTCTCCCAACTCCCAAAACACTTCAAGTTTTTTGTGGAAAATTCCAGGGGAGGAAAATTAACAACTCAAACCTGGGAAGCCCTCCGGGCAGGTGGGAGCAACCAAGCCACCCACTATTTCAGTGGCCCCTTCTGCCATGTCACCTCTCTGCCTGCAGGCAAGGCAGCTTGCTAAAATAAGTGTCCACAGTTAGCGGTGCCTAGAATAGGAAGTGACAGAGGTGAGTCTCAAACCAGGCAGTCTGGCCTCAGATCCCCCATGCCTGTATGATGTGTGATATATACGGTAGCCTGTACATACCATGAGGGCACACTTGGATGACTTTGACACACGTAGCCACCACTAGAGTCAACAGAAGGCTTTTCCATCACTCCTGGTCTCTTCCAGTCAATATCCCCCAAGGGCAAATGGCCAGCCGCTGTTCTGATGTCTATCACCTTGGATTTATTTTACCTGTCTTTGAACTCCGTATAAAGACATCCATGCATAAGGCACTGTTTTGTAGCCAGTTTCTTTTGTTCGACATGAGGATGTCTGAGGGCTATCTGTGCTGCTGCACTTGTCAGCTGAGTGTTCTTTTATTCTGTATGGCAGTAGCATGGCATGGTATGAATAGATCCCAGGTTGTCTATCCACTGTCCTAGGCATGGGCGTTTTGGGTTGTTTCCAGATGTGGGCTGTTACAGATAAAGTTTCTACAAGTATTCATGTGCAAGCATTGTGTGGACTTCAGTTTTCAACTCATTTCATTTTGATGTAAATCGTCCAGGAGTAAAATTGTTCACTAGTAGGATACATGAATGTCTAAATTTATGAGACAAATTGCTTTCCAAAGAGTTGTACTATTTTGCATTTCCACCATCGGCAATGTGTGAGTGTTCCAGCTGCTCCTGTCCTCGCCGACACTTAGTGTAGTCAGTCTTTTACATTATAACCGTTTGAGTGGGTGTGAAAGAATATCTCATTGTGGATCTAGTATGCATTTCCCTGATGAATTGTGATATTTTCACTGGGTGTAACTGCTTTTGTGAAGTGTTCGTTCAAGCCTTTTGTCCATTTTTAAATTGTATTGTTTGTCTTTTTATCAATTGATTTTTAGATCTTTATGTATCCTAGATACAAGTCCTTAGTCGTTTATATGTATTGCAAATATTTTTCCCCAATGAGTGGCCTGGCTTTTTATTTTCTTAGCTGAGTCTTTTGGTTGATGAATGCTTTAAATCTCTTCCTTTGGGTTTAGTGCTTTGTTCAGACTTTTTTTTTTTTTAATTGTTTGCTCTACTTCCTACCTCTTCTGTCCTCCTGGGACTCCAGTTACATATGTATCAGATATTGTCCCACATATCACTCAGGCTGTTTTCCTTTGGTTTCAGTTTTTGTTTTTTTTGTTTTGTTTTGTTTTTTTGAGATGGAGTCTCACTCTGTCCCCCAGGCTGGAGTGCAGTGGTGCGATATCAGCTCACTGCAAGCTCTGCCTCCCAGGCTCAAGCCATTCTCCTGCCTCAGCCTCCCAAGTAGCTGGGACTACAGGCACCCACCACCACGCTGGGCCAATTTTTTTGTATTTTTAGTAGAGACCGGGTTTCACCATGTTAGCCAGGATGGTCTCGATCTCCTGACCTCGTGATCCACCCGCCTCAGCCTCCCAAAGTGCTGGGATTACAGGCGTGAGCCACCGCGCCCAGCCAGGTTTCAGTATATTTTTTCTATTATTTAGATTGGATAATTTTACGGATCTGTTTTCAAGTTCATTCACCCTTTCTTCTGTCATCTCCAACTTGCTGTTAAAAGCCCATCCATGGGCTGGGTGTGGTGGCTCATGCTGGTGATCCCAGTGCTTTGGGAGGCTGAGCTGGGAGGATCACTTGTGGCCAGGAGTTCTAGACCAGCCTGGGCAACATAACAAGACTCCCTCTCTACAAAAACATTAAACAATTAGTCGGTTGTGATGGTGCACCATCATAGTCCTAGCTACTTGCAAGGCTAAGGTGGGAAGATGGTTTGAGCCCACAATCACGTCACTGCCCTCCAGCCTGGACAACAAAGCAAGATCCCATCTAAAAACAAAAATAAGCCTATCTAGGGACTTGTTATTTCATGCAGTATACTTTTCTGTTTTGGAATTTTCTTTTGGTTTTTAATTATAATTAGCATTTCCCTGTTGGCATTTCCCCTCTGTTAGTTCATTGTGATTACCTTTGCCTTTAAGTCTTTGGACATATTTATAAGCGATTTTTAAATCTGCTGATTCTGACATCTGGCTGATATCAGAGTTGGTTTGGATTGGCTGTGGTTTTTTCTAGGCTATGGGTGACAATTTCCTGTTTCTGTGCACATTTAGTAATTTTTTATTGTATTGGAAGTTGTAGATAACATTGTAGAAACTCTGGATTCTGTTGTATTCCTCTGAAAAGTTTTGGGTTTGGTTCTAGAGAGCGTTTCAATCACTAGCTGTTCACCCTGAGTTTGCAGAAGTGTGGCTCTACACTTTATTAGGTTGGGTCTGCTTCCATTTTGTCTTTAGGATTAGTCTTTGTTCTTAAGGCACAGCCCTTCTGGGACTTTAGTGGAAAGCCAGAGGTGATCATCAGGCTCTTCTAAGTTGATGGGACTCAAATTCCAAAGCCCTGCTGTGGTAAGCAGCAAGTGAAATCTCTGTGTAGCTCTTGTTTTCTATGGGGCCCTTTGCAACCTCCCTCATGCATGAGCAATTCAGGGGTTTGAGGGGTGTATATGCACACAGGAGGATCATGTCTCTGGGCTCCTTCTTCTCCAGGGTTTCTCCCCTCAACTTACAGATGCTCTGATGCCTCACACTGCATCCTCTGACCCATCCGTCCCATAAGACTGCAGCTTTCTGCCTGAGTTCCAGCTGCCCGGTACCAAGTGGGCTGCACAGTGGCCTTGAGGGAATATCTGGAGGACAGTGGCCCTCAGAGTGCACTGCTTTCCCTCAAGGGTTCAGTTCCTCCAGTTCCCACCTGCTTTTTGTTATTCTCTAGTGCTATCAAGTTTTTTTTTTTGTTTTAAATTATTTTTTTCCAAGTGTATCATTGTTATCTGCAGGAGAGTACATCCAACAGAAGCTACTCTACCACTGTGGGAACTGGAGCCTCCCGGGCCCCACTCTTTATTATGCCACATGCACATCCATTTTAAGCCAACAGCCACACGCACCTCCACTGTGAGTTCTGTGGCCTCATTCTGTCATCCTTGCCACAGCCCTAGGAAGTGGCTAGCAGGGCAGCATCCCATTTTACAGGTGCCAATAATGAGGTTCAAACTGGCCAAGTACCCCACCTAAGGACACCCAGCCAGTAGGAATGGGACTTGGGTCTTGAATCCTGAGGTGCTGATGGCAAACCCCACGTTCTTCCCGCTGTTGGTTCCAAATGTGTCACCGGGATGCAGCAGGACCCCCTCTGTGGTCCGGGCCACCCCTCGGGTCCTTCCGTGCTGCCCTCTCAGGTCCTCCCGTGCTGCCCTCTCGGGTCCTCCCGTGCTGCCCTCTGCAGCCCAGAGTTTTTCTTGGCAGCTGTCTCACTCCACCCAGAGCTGCTCAGTCCCCCCACCCTGGGCTCCTGGGAGCCAACAAGAGCCCCAAAGAGGCCACGTGGCTGTGGGCCAGGGTCTCCCCCATCCAGGGGCCTGTGGAGGGGCTGCCTGTGAGCGTGCATATCAAAGGGGGCATTGAGGGGCGGGCTTCAAGGAGACTTATTCTCCGTCAGCACCCACAATGTGGGCTTTGTGAGACCTGGCAAGGCTGCACTGAGCTGAGCGAGAACTTTCCTTTTTCTCCTAGGGAGAGATTATTTAATTTAAAAATAATTGAATGTGGAAAATGTTGGATATGGAAACTGTTTATCAGGCTTCCTTTTTTGTTTCTCCCGTTGGCCCTGCCCCACGGTGGTGAGCAATGTACCCTCCCCCAGGACTTCTTGGAGGTGTTTGTGCGTCGAGTTCTGTGTGACATAGGCTGGGGGCTCGGGGGCTTCCAGTGGAGCAGCCTGATGGAGCTCCATGGCCAAGAGGGCCTGGAAAAGTCAGGGCCTTGGGCGGAACACAGGGGCCTGCCTGGTGCTCAAAGCACAGGGCGGAACATTCTGGAAACACTGCTGTCCCACGGTTCCTGTTCAGCAGCCTGAGCTCCTCCTGGAGCACCCATGGCATACACGGCCCACCTCTCTGCTCACCCTGCTGTCTCCTTTCTCTCCCCTCCACCGTCCCCAGTCTTTGGGGGCAACACAGACACCCCCTCCACCTGCGAGCATCTTGATGGCCGTCCGGGCCCACCCCTCACTCCTCCAAGCTGGCTGCAAGGAGGCACAGGCAGATGCATCTTCTCACCCTGGCTGCACCCAGGCCGGGGTCACTTCTGGTGCCCAATGGCACCCGCCCCACTGTGAGGTAAGGATGGGTGGCTCTGCAAGGGAAGGGGCTCCTCTCACGCTCGCCCGCCCCGGTGGCCTGGTGACCAGCTGAACAGACGGAATGAGTGACCATGCAACCTAGTGGCTCCTAACACTGTTCACCGGTGCTCTGCCGCTCCCCTTCCGTGCTTCCATCTGTAAAATGAGGGACTCCATGCAGGCGCCGGGGGCACCTGAGTATCAGGGCTGGCTTTGCAACCTAATCCTCTCCAGAAATGCTCAGCACTCACCGGCAGCTTGGGACGCCCATGAAGCAACTTGCAGCGACAACCTTGAGGGCCTCACAAGTGTCCAGGAGACCCAGATGCCCGGTCTTTCTGGGGAGGGTGGAGGGGGTCAGGAAAGTGTGCAGCCCCGGGAGTGTGAGTGTGGGAAGGGGCAGGCGGCCGTGCCTCCCAGGACACTGGTTCCTGGATGATGGTCTTTCCACAAGGTTCTGCACCAGGCAGACAGGCAGAGGGGCTCCATCCAGCCCAGAGGTGGCCCCGATGCTTAAAGCGCCTCCACCCCATTCCAGAAGGAGGAACCAGGCCCAGAGAGGGCGAGACTCTCAGGGCCTCCATGCACGCTGGCCACAGCCACTGGCTCCCCGGCATTAGCCCAGGAAGGAGCCCGGAGCACCCTGGGCCCGGCCCACGGTAGTGCAGGTCCCACTGGCAAGAGCCATCCATCTGCTCCTGGAAGGCCCCGCCCTCCTGTGTCTGGTCCCAGGCAGGCTCTGTGCACACTGGGTGGGAACAAGGGCCTGTGGAATCAAGGCGAGAGGCAGTCAGGGGGTGGGGGTGGGGGCAGAGCCATCTCCCACTGCTGGGGAGGGTCAGTCCTCGGAGTAGCTTGCGAGTCCCTGCCCCTGCCCCAGGTCCCACTTTGGAGTCATTTGGCTCTTCTCAGACTTCTGGGGTAGCAAAGCTGAATGGGCAGGTCCCTGGCTAAGGAGCAAAACTCCATGCCTGGGCCTTGGTGAGAGCTGCGGGCTCCCCTGATCCAGACCCGGCTTGGTGCCTGCTCCGAAGCCCCTGAGGGCTCTGGGCTGGGGCAGGAACAGGAAGGGCAGCCACCTAGTGGTGTGGTCAGGAGGAAGGGGTTCCTTGTGCAAAGCAGCTGCCCGAGCCCATCCCCTGTGACTTCGGGGTCCTGGCAGTGTCTGTGAGCAGCCCCAGGGCTGGTGCCGGGCACTGAGTTCCGTGAGCCTCTGGACGTGGGGCTGTGCATCTCGGTGGCTCAGTCTGCTTTGGCTGAGGCTAGAACCGAACTTCCGGTCAGGCTGCCCATGCCTCTGGTCGGGGCACGGGGCAGCCTGTGTCCATAGAGCTCTGCCCAGGGCGCAGAAGGGTTGCTGAGTCTCCCCAACCCACGTCCCAGCCTGGGGGGTCTGGCCCAGCCGTAGCCTTCTGGGCCCCTGAACAGTTCTGCAGGGTTTTGGCTGAAGGATGAGGCTCACTGGCTCAGCCCAGGACCATAGGGATCTGCCCGTGCTGTGCGGCCCTCAGTGTCCTCAAAGGCTGGGCTCCAGGCCCTGAGCTTTTTGGAGCAAGTACTCGGCTGCCTGGCCGGGTCACTTGTTAGTATTCGTGTGCTAGGGCCTGGGAGAAGCAGAGAGTGGAGAGAGGCCAGCGGTGGGGGCAGCCTCTTCAGCACCATCCCCAAAATCCGCAGGCCAAGGACATTTGGACAAAGAGCGGTCTTCATTGAGAGCAGTGAGCACGGCTTCTGCTGCCCACAAAGGCGGCTTGAATGGGCAGGGACAGTGGGGAGGGACATGCACGCTTCTTAAAGAGGCCCTCCGCCATGGCCCCCAGCAGAAGGAGGGGGGCTTCCCCGGAGCTTTGAACTCACAGTGCCCCTCTTGAGACATGACCTTGAATGTCAGGTGCCACCAAGCCCTGTCCCTGTCTCCTGACACTAGCTGTTCAGTTCTTCACAGGAACAGTCTGTCCTCCCCTCCGCCCTTGGGGGCCAGGGCCGCAGTGAGCCTGGGGTGGGGGCCCTGGGGCTCACCCAACTCCACCCACTCTCCCAAAGAGCTCAGAGCTTCCCACATCTGCAGTGGGCAGTTTTTCCACTCAGTCCGGCCAAAATGAGGGAGCGGCCTGTGCCCTAGCGTCCGTGGTGGGGAGAGGGACCTGATGGGGCACCCCACTTTGAGAGGCATTAGGAGAAGGGCCCACCGGGGCAGCGCTGGCCTGGGAACAGCCCACTGGCGTGGCTCTGTGCTCCTGCCTTTGGTGGGGGTGGGGGCGGGGCCCAGCGTGGCCGGAGAGGCTGGGGCTTTGTAATAATCACCATAATGATTGTTGAATTTGAAAAGCCAGGAGTCAATGCATTTCTGCACAATTTTGTCAGCAACAAACCACAGCCTCACCCTGCCCCGCGTCCTTCCGCATAGTGCCCATGGCCAGGCTGTCTGGGCGCAGCATTCCTGGGCCTGCTCTCTGGCTCCCAGAGAGGGTCCCCGCCCCACGGGAGATAAGATAGAGCTGGTGTCGGGGAGGAGGTGTGGACGGGGCCGCACCGGCACGCTGTGAGTGATAAAAGGGGCTTTGGAAAGGTGCTGACGTGGCACCGTGCTTAATGAGGTCATCGCCGAAGCTGCTGCCCCGATAACCTGGAGGTCAGGCTCCCAGCAAGTGGCCGTGGTGGGAAGCAGGGCTGTCTGCACTGCCCGTCTCCACCCAGCACCCAATCCGCGCAGCCACTGGGTGCCCACAGGGCTTGGCTCCGAGCTTACTTCAGAGCTGCCATTCTCAACCCAGGGGTGTCCTTGTCCCGGGGCAGCTGACCCCTCTTCCTCCCCGGCTGGTGTGCCGGCGAGGGTGGCAGAGGAGCCGAGGCAGCCCGGCAGAGCTCAGGGCCACCCGTGAAAGCCAGGCTTGGACGGTAGCTTCCCCTCCCTCCCACTGCAATGCAGCTGGGCTTCCTGCACTCTGGGGGTCTTCAAAACTCCCTGGCTGAGCTGTCTACTGGGAGCTTTCTGTTCTCAATGTTCACAGAGGCCTGAGCTCTGCTGGCCACGGTGCTGGGCTTGGGGATTGAGGAGCCTCCAGCCCTCAGCCTCCGCAGCCCCTGAAGCCTCCACGGGGGGCTGGGCTTGCTCAGGCGCCCTCTGCCCTGAATGTTTAGCTCTGCTCCCTCCAACCCCTTGAAAGCAGCCTCTTCTGTGCCTAGCGGGGTCCTGAGCCCTGGAGGAGAGAGCAGTCAGAGGCCTGGACCTGACTCCAGCAGACGCCTGGACCTGACTCCTGTCTTTGAGGGGGGGAGAGGACAGGGCAGAAAAGACCTGGGGCCAGGTGCAGTGGCTTATGCCCAAAATCCCAACACCTCGGGAGGCCAAGGCAAGAGGAAGCCCAGAAGTTTGAGGCCAACCTGGACAACATAACAAGACCCTAACTCTTCAAAAAATACAAAAATTAGCCTGATGTGATGGCATGTGCTGGTAGTTCCAGCTACTCAGGAGGCTGAGGCGGGAGGATCGCTTGAGCCCAGGAGGTCCAGGCTGCAGAGAGCCGTGATCGCACCACTATACTCCAGCCTGGGCAAGAGAGTGAGACCCTGTCTCAAAAAAATGAAAAGATCTGGAAGTGGGAGGGGAGGCGGCTCTCTACCTCCAACCTGGGCACCCTTGAAGCCGCCCCCTCTTTCCCTCCTGGGCTCCACTGCTCCGTCTGTGTAGCCTGGGGCTGCAGTCAGGGTCAGGTTTGGTGACACTTGGATCCAGACATGATGTGTGTTAAGATCAAGGGCCCAGGGCTGGTGTGGCCTCCCAGCAGCCTGCAGGACAAGGGGAGGGGACCGGGGCGGCAGGCGGCCGTGGGTGGGTGGAAAGCAGAGCTGGGAGCCAGCCCTGCCCAGCCAGGGCTCGGGCACAGCTTGGCTCCATGCAAGGCCCTGGGAGCACCCAGAAGGCAGGGCTTTGGCATCATGCAGCCTCCCAGATGGCCGGGCCGGGCTGGTTCCTCCCTCCCAGGACAAGAGCTTTGTGTCTGCCGTCTTCTTCCCAATGCCGTGTCCAGTGTTTTCCTCTTTCTGGGCCTCAAACTCTTTTTTGAGGCCAGGTGGGTAGGGCCCAGCCAGCGCCAGGCACTTCTGGCTAGGGGATATACACCCACCAGTCCTTGCAGAGCCCACTCTGAAGGGGGCTTGGGGATTCACTTCAGCTCTCGCTTTATTATGGAGCCTGGGAGAAAAACAAGTCAGAAGACCATTTCCAAAAATAGCCAGCAGAGAGCGGGAACTGTCTGCAGAGCTGCTGGTTGGCGGCCCTCTGGGCAGGGGCACAGACAGGCCAAGAGATCCCCGTGTCCTGGGAATGGCCGCTGGCTTGCTGGGCCAGACCTTTTGGGGGCATGTTCACCAGCTCGTGGGTCTCTGAGCTGTGGGTCTCAGAAGCACCTGTTTCCCAAGGGGTCCACCCCGGCCCCTGGCCAGTGCCATCTCTCATCCCCACCAGGCACTTTGGCGGCCACAGGGACCCTTGCCAGGGAGTGGCCACAGGGTGTCCCTCCTGGTCCCTCCAGGGGGAAAAGACTCTGTTTGGCACAGGCATTCTGAAGACCCAGGAGAGATTTCTGACTGAGGAACTCCTGCTCTCCTGGGCTGGGTTTAGGGAGAAAGCTCCATCCAGGGCCCACGTGGGGTCCCAGAATTTCTTCAGAACCCGGAACCTGTCTCTATAGGAAGGCAGAGGGAGCAGCACCAGGACATAGGTCTTCTCCTTCCCATCCCTGGTCCTGGAGCAGGTGCCTGGGCCCTCAGCTCACTGTGTCACATCGGAACCCGTCTCTCCCTTCCTTTCTCCCCTCCCTCTCTCCCCCACTTCTCTCTCCCCCTCCCTCTCTCCCCCTCCCTCTCTCCCCCTCCCTCTCTCCCCCTCCCTCTCTCCCCCTCCCTCTCTCCCCTCCCTCTCTCCCCCCCCTCTCTCCCCCCTCCCCCCTCCCCTTCTCCCCCTCCCTCCTCTCCCCTTCCCTCTCTCCTCTCCTTCTCTCCCCTCCCCCTCCTTCTCTCTCCCCTTCCCTCTCTCCTCTCCCCCTCCTTCTCTCTCCCCTTCCCTCTCTCCTCTCCCTCTCTCCCCTCCCTCTCTCCCCTCCCTCTCTCCCCTCCCTCTGTCCCCTCCCTCTCTCCTCCTTCCCTCTCTCTCCCCCTCCCTCTCTCCCCTCCCTCTCTGTCCCCCTCCCTCTCTTGTTCCCTTCCTCTTTCTTTCCCTCCCTCTCCTTCCTCTCCCTCCCTCTCTCCCCCTCCCTCTCTCCCCCTTCCCCTCCCTCTCTCCCCCTGCCTCTGTCCCCCTTCCTCTCTTCCCCTCCTTCTCTCTCCCCCTCCCTCTCTCCTCTCCCTCTCTGTCCCCCTCCATCTCTCATCCCCTTCCTCTTTCTCTCCCTCCCTCTCTCTTCCCCTCCCTCCCTCTCTCCCCCTCCCTCTCTCCCCTCCCTCTCTGTCCCCCTCCCTCTCTCATCCCCTTCCTCTTTCTCTCCCTCTCTCTTCCCCTCCCTCCCGCTCTCCCCCTCCCTCTGTCCCGTCCCTCTTTCCCCCTCCCTCTCTCCCCTCCCTCTCCTCCCTCTCTCCCCCTCCTCTCTCCCCCTCCTCTCTCCCCCTCCCTCTCTCCCCCTCCCTCTCTCCCCCTCCCTCTCTCCCCCTCCGTCTCTCCTCCTCCCTCTCTCCCCTCTCTCCCTCTCTTCCCTCTCCCTCTCTCCCTCTCCTCTCTCCCCTCTCTCTCTCCCCTCCCTCTCTGTCCCCCTCCCTCTCTCATCCTCTTCCTCCTTCTCTCCCTCCCTCTCTCTTCCCCTCCCTCTCTCTCTCCCCCTCCCTCTCTCCCCCTCCCTCTCTCCCCCTCCCTCTCTCCCCCTCCCTCTCTCCCCCTCCCTCTCTCTCCATCTCCCTCTCTCCCCTCCCTCTTTCTCCCCTCCCTCTTTCTCTCCTCCCTCTGTCTCTCCCTTCCTCTGTCTCCCCCTCCCTCTGTCTCTCCTCTCCCTCTCTCCCCTCCCTCTGTTTCTCTTCTTCCCTCCCTCTCTCTTGCTCTCTGTCACCATAGCCCCTCCTCTTGCAGTCTCCAGCCATTTGGGGGTTTTGCCTCCCCCTTGAGAACTCACACACTCGCTCTGTGTCTGTGACTTGGTATGAAGGGAGAGCTGGGGGCGGGGGGGGGCTGATGCCCGAGAGTAGCTGGGCTGTACCATCCTCAGCCTCGCCCAGACCCTCCAGAGACCCTAAGGACCTCCCCACAGAGCAAGATGACCACACACTTTATCTCCAGAGGAGAGGAGACACTCCTGGGAGGGAATGGGAAACACCGTGTGAATGACTCTGGGCAGCACGACCAGCTCAGACAGCCCGAGGCCAACCCTGGCACACCGGTGCGTGGTCCACCTGCCTGGCACAGTCCACCTACCCGGCCCTGGGACTGCAGGGTGGGGGCCCTTCTCCCTCCGTGTTTGGCCCTCTCTGCCATGGGCTGGTGCTCCGCTCCACCCGGCTGTGCCGCCCCCACCTGCGGACTGATTCGATTCGGCCCCGCTCCCAGCCATGCCCGCTCCTCCCACGACTTCCCACGGCAGAGTTGTGGTCCTGGCGGCTGGCTGCAGCTTTTAATTGTTTTTCTCCCCCCAGATGCTCTCCACTGACCCTCCCTCCCCTCCGAAGCCGGCGCCTCCCTTGCTGCCTGCAGTGGGCTGGGGGAGGGGACACGGATTCCAGTAGCATTTCCGCCCTCTGCTCTATCATTTCATTTGTTCTCCTTTCCTTTCCCTTTCTTCTCCCTCCGCGGGCCCAGCCTCTGTGATTAAGCCTCAAGGCCTCCTGCTGCTTTTAATAGGCCTGCGGGCCTGACCATCTGATGAGAACCGCGCGGCACAGCTTGTTCCCGAATACTTGCGCTGGAATCGCCTAATGCACGGTATTAATCATCACTGTCAGGCCGTTCAGGCCCTAAATACACCCACCCAGTATAAAATTATCCTAAACAGAAAAGAAGCAGGCTGCGATTGGCCGCATATTGAAAACAGACATGAGACAGCCCCCGCCCCCAACTCGTCCCCCTCCCAAATTTCAGGGCCGCCTCCAAGGCCTCTGCCCGGTGTCAGGAACAATAGCTAGCTCTCGGTGGCAGTCAGGCCGCAATTGGTGTTCACACAAGTCCCGCGTCGGGGAGGGGCCGTCCTCTGCGCAGGGGCCTGAGTGCCCACCCTGCAGGCTTCGGGGCCCACGCGTGGCCGGAGGCAAAGGGCTTCCCGGTTGGGCTGAGGGCTGTTTCAGAGCAGTGCCCTGAGGAGGACCAGGGCTGGGGCTCTGGAGCCAGAAGTCAGGAAAGGGAGGCTGCAGCCGCACACCCGAAGAGCTCGAAAGCTGGCCCCCAGCCCAGACTCCCACGCAGGGCCGTCCCTCACAGCAGGATTTGCTGCTTCCTCTTGACCAGTGACCTCTCATAGTAAAAGTTAACCGGGTGTGAAATGCATGTTGCCTGAGGTGCGGTAAAAGTTGACGAGGGCTGGGCGGCTCCGAGGCCTGGGCCGGCCCATTTCTCGCCTGCAGCCTGGGTCCCTGCAGAAACCTGGCTCGGCCTGGGGGCTATGGCAGGGCCCTCACTGGGCGAGGGAGGCCCGGGGGATTTCTTGCCACATCTGAAATTGGACCTGAATGCACATGAGGACACCATCCTGCAGACTCTGCGTTTGTCCTTGGGGTCATCGAGGAATCTCAGCGCTGGCCCTGGCTTCTGGCAGGCACCTGGGCCATGGGAGCCCAAGGGTGGGGGCCACCCCCTTACACTCCAGCCAAGTGCTGGGGGCACAGGCTGAGGGCACAGAGGCCACAGGGCATGAGTCCAGCCCCACAGCGTGACCGGCAGTTGGCAAACCGTTGACTCAGGTCACCTCACTGCACCCACGGGCTTTGCAGAGAGAACAGGACAATTCTAGCTCAGGCTGCTGGAGGTTTGGGGATGCCAAAGCAGCCAGAGAGTGGCCAAGGGGGTTGCCCTTGGGGCCAGTCCTCCTGACTCCTGCCTCTGTGTCTTGTCACGAGGCCCTACCCTGCGGACCCCTGCTCCCAGCGGAGCCAGCAGTGATGACAGGCACAGCCGGGAGCAGCCTTGTAGACCTAGGGGGTCTTTCCAGAAGCCGAGGGGGCCCTTGGCACACACATGTGGATGCAGGGCTGCCCACCCCACACTGCTGAGCCCACACAGGCCCAAGAGAAAAGGGAAGTGTGGCCAACTCTGGACTCAGTAGCTTTCTCCTGCCCAGCCACGCTCATGGAACCGGGTCCTGGTCCAGGCACTTGTCTCCTGTGAATTCCATAGAGAAACCTTAAGCGATTACAAATGTCTATTAAACATTAAATGGCGGTGTATTCTGGACTGCCTAGTATTTGAGACGCTGCAGATAAAGAACCATTGCTGGGCCAGGTGTGGCGGCTCAGGCCTGTAATCCTAGCACTTTGGGAGGCCGAGGCGGGCAGATCACCTGAGGTCAGGAGTTTGAGACCAGCCTGGCCAACTTAGGGAAACCCCGTCTCTACTAAAAATACAAAAATTAGCCAGGCATGGTGGTGCGTGCCTGTAATCTCAGCTACTCAGGAGGCTGAGGCAGGAGAATCGCTTGAATCCAGGAGGCAGAGGTTTCAGTGAGCCGAGACTGCACCACTGCACTCCAGCCTGGGCGACAGGGCGAGACTCTGCCTCAAAAAAAAGAAAAAAAAAAAAAAAAACATTGCTTAGAGCTGCCACCAAATTCTCCGCTGCGTTCCTTGGGGTCATCCAGGCCCTCAGCCCTTTGACCACAGGCACTGGCCATAGGTGGACAAGGTCACAGAGGGGCCAATGGAGCTCAGAGCCACCTTCTCCAGGCTGGGGTGTCTGGTGTTCCAGGGCGAAGTGCCGTAGCTCTGTG
Source organism: Pongo abelii (assembly GCF_028885655.2). Classification (NCBI taxonomy): domain Eukaryota; kingdom Metazoa; phylum Chordata; class Mammalia; order Primates; family Hominidae; genus Pongo; species Pongo abelii. Next base: position 230,891,056 of record NC_071985.2, on the reverse strand, counting down.
CTGCTGGGGTGTCTGCAGAGGGTTCCATTTGTATTGGATAATTTCCTTTCCTCTTTGCTGAGTCAACGCCAGCTCCAAGGCTACGACAGAGCAGGCTGGGACCAGGACGTCTAAATCCTGACCCAGGCAAGAGGCTCCTGATACCAAGTCATGCACAGACAGGAGGGGACATCTCGATGGATGGTGAGGTCTCCTCTCTCCCAGAGGAGAGCGCCCTGTGTTCCCAGGCAGAGGAGGCAGGACCGGGCCGCACCGTGAAGGGCCACCTGGCCAGGTCTGCACCTGCTGAAGGGAGTGGGGTCAGTCATTCCAGAGCTTGGGGGAGGCGGAAATCTGACCAGAGGCAGAAACCTGTAGTGTGCTCTGTGGCTGAGCACCAGGAGGGGACCCACTGGGACAAAGCCAGGACTGCCACCCTGAGACCAGGCCTCCCGCACTGAGACCAGGCCTCTCGCCTTGAGACCAGGCCTCGTAGTGCTGAGGATTGGATCGTGGGCCACAGAACACGCAGACCTGAAAGTGTGCCAGGGAGCTCCGAGCTCCGGGCTCTGCAGCTGCATCTGGGGCCAGGGCCTGAGGCCTGGCAGGATGGGGAGGGAGAGGAGTACAGAGTGGAGGCCTCCGGGGTATCAGGTACAAAGTGAGAAGGGCATAATGCAGGGAGATGGCCACACCCCCACCATCTGACCTCACGAATTAATCGTGCCTGCTCTTCCAACACAGCTTCTCTTTCCATTTCTTCAGTCTGGCAGGGGGCTTGGCCTCCATTTTCCTGCCTCCCAGGCAAGGGGCTGAACTAAACAGTCCCTACTGGTTGGTGCCACCCTGGGGAGCTAGGTCTCAGGGGCTCTGCTGGTAGCAGCTCTTGTTTGAAGGAGGGAGTTTTGCAGGGACCCTGACCCTAAAGCCAGGCGTGCACAAGAACAATAAAAACAAGGGCAGCATCCGCTCTACGGTGGGTGCTCTCCTGCTGGGGGGACTGCTACGCTGGCCACACACCTTCACTCCTGTGGCCCCGGACCCTCAGCACCTCTCAGACCACACAGATGAGAAACTGGGGCCGGGAGAAGTGCAGCTGCCACCCTGAGGGTCTGAAGCATTCGGGGGTTGCCGTCCACCTGCCCCCGAGACAGTGCACTGCCATGTGGGGGTGCACAAGGCTGCTGGCTCAGAGGCCAGTCCTGCCCGCCCAGCCTGTGTGTCTGTGAAAATCAGGGTGCCCTGCGGATCTCAGACCCTTCCTCCCCCAAACACCCCCAAACACCCTGGCCATAAGATCTGAGGTGAATGTGAGCAAAGACGCCTTTCCCCACTCCTCTGGGCACGTCCTGATGAGAACGAGTGGCCTGTTGGTGAGAAGTTGACAGAGGGGCCCCTCGGTGACAGGTGATGGACTTTGAACCCAGTGCATCTTTCAGGGCCCAAGACCTTTCATGTTCTTCTGGAAACGGTGCCATTTGCTTTTCCCATGACTCCCACGAGGGCATTAGCAAAACCTCCCTCATCTTGAGCAAATCACGTCCTTTCGCACACCAGCACGCGGGCACAGATGAATCACGCGGGGGGCTTGAGCGGGCTGACGTGTCTGGTGTTTGTGGAATTGTTCCAAAGACCCCCCCAGCCCCTCTGCGCCAAGCCACCATCTCTAAAGGTGACAGTGCCCCCGGCCAAGGCAGCCACTCTGGCCTGATGCATGACCATCCACTCATGACGTGCGGCTGTTGTCTCATCAGGCGGAGGGAGGCCCAACCCCGTGTCCACACCCAATCTGCCCTCCTGGGAGACGGGAGTCGGGGAGGCAAGCATTCGAAATCCTCCCTTTCCAGCAGAGAAACACTGTTGGGGAGACAGTCAGAGGAGGCTGCCCCAGCTCTGCTTTTCCTTGCCTGGGTGCAGAGTATTTAAAAATAAAAGCCGCAGCTGCCAAGACAGCCCGTGGAGCGTTTGCTGTGTCTGGACACTGTTCTAAGGAGCGCTTCACATAGATGATCTTAGCCTGCCCCAGAGCGGCCCCAGGAGGAGGCACTGTCTCTAAACCCACTTTACGGACCAGCAAGCTGACAGCAGGAGACATGAAGTCACTGGGCAGATCGAGCAGCTCGGGAAGGTGGGCACGGGACGGATCCAGGCTCAGAGGTGAGAGTCCTGGACACTGGGCCAGTGTGGCAGTTCCTCATCTCTAGCTCTGAGGTTGATAAACTGTAGGGACCCTCAGAAGCCAGGCGCCGGCTGGCTACCCCGGATCCCGGCAGCAGGAGGGCCGAGTCTCCTGAGAGCCGAGTGGCTTTGCTTTCCATTCCACAGACCCTGGAGCAAACACACCAGCCTGGACTTTGTCCAGATGCAGAGGCTGCACCCAGCTGCAGCTTGCCCACAGCAGCCCCAACTGAGGACCCTGAAAGTTGCTGCCATCCTCAAGCAGGTGCAGAAGAGGAGTTTCTGCTGTGCAAAGGGCCCCCGGCCCCAAGGAAGGCTGCATGCTGGCCCTGTCTCTGCTGTCTGGGGCCAGGCCCTGGGAAGCCTCAGTGGCCAGTCCACCTGCGGGCGGACCTGGCTCTTGGCCTCCAGGGTCTGCGTGCCTCCACCTGGGCCATGAACCGGGACCTCACTGTCAGGCCCTGCTGTGCCCTCCTGAAAACGAAGGCTCCATTCCTGCTCTTCATGGCTGGATACACCTAGTGGCCTCTTGTTAAATGCCAGCCCCGCCCCCTGCCCCGAGCTGGAGAACCTTCAGCCGTGTGCTTCCCTCCTGGGTCTCCAGCTCCAGCCGCAGGAAATGGAGTGCAGTCGACAGGCAGGATGGAGAGTCCCACCATGGGGCCGGGCCAGTGCCCCCGGGAGGCTCAGGGTCAGAGCTTTCCAGAACCCTGGATCCGCCCCTCCTTCCCCTTGATCCAGGAAGCACCATTCCCCCAACGGGCCCCCAGCCAGTGCTGATGGACGGCCCATGGGGCATCGTCCTCTGTCCTGTTCTGACGCTTAACCCTCTTCCTGCCCAGTCGTCTACACCCATGGCCGCGAGCGCCTCTGCCTCCGGAGCAGTGGCCTTCCAGCAGCGCTTCTCAACCCAGGGCGGCTCTGACCCCCAGGGGACACTGACAACACCTGGAGATGGTTGTGGTTGTCACCTCTGGGGGTGCTGCTGGCATCTGGTAGCTGGCACCCAGGAGCCCTGCCCCACATCCTGCAGTACCCAGGACAGGTCCCACAGCAGGAAGTGACCCAGACCCAATCGTCCCCCGCGGTGAGGCAGAGAAACCCTGCGGTCTCACAGCGAAACCACTGACCCACACTGACCATGAGGCAAGAGGCCCACTTGTGAACCTTGCTGTGCCCTTCACTGACATGCTTGCCCAAGAGCTGAGTCTGCCTTGACCACTGAAGGAGGGTGCCCTGGCTAACGGGGGTGCCCAGTGTCCTGGCCTCACGCATGGGTCCATCCCGGAACCACACAGTGGGCCTGGCCATGACCCCCTCGCCCAGGGCAACGTGGACCACACAGACACGGTGCAGTAGGCCACTTTCTGGCCTTGGAGGGTAGTTTGTCTTCCTCCCTGTACACAAATAAAGTCACCATGAGACTCCCGGTTCTGCCTCCCGGGACCCAGCCTTGTCTGCCAAGGAACCGTAGTTACGCAGGTCCTGAACCGGGTCTTCTCTGGATGCGAGACCTTCCCCCTGGCTGAGGGTGCTGGAGAAGACCTGGGCAGTGGGTGGCAGCCATGGGGACTGATGGCAAAAGACCTCGGCTGGCACAGAAAATCTCCCACAGTGGAGGAGGCATTGTCTCCGGAAGCAGCCGCTGCGCCCCAGACTCCCAGCTGCGGCTTCGGATGCAGCTGGAATAAGGTTCTGGTGCTCCCTTTCCCGTCACCAGGCAGAGCCCCGAATTCTCCACTGGGGCCAGAAGAGGAGCTCTCGGACCCCTCCCTGCCCTCAGCCCTCGCCGAAGAGCTCAGAAACATCTCCGATTGGAACACGACGCAGACCATCTTCCCAGAGCGGCAAGTCGGCTGGGGCTCCTGTGAACAAACATCGCCACGTGTGTGCGATCAGAGCTGAGTAACCTGCTCCAAACCCAGGACACTGTGTGTGAGTCCCACCTCGTTCCAGTCTCCACAAAGTCACAGTGTGTGACGATTCCTGCCGGGGAGAGGGAGCTCATTGCAAACTCAAACCATTTTGAGGAAAACAGACACCCCTCTTGGGCCGCAGAGGAGGTGGGGAAGCTGTGAAGACGTGCACCACGGCCAGCTCCCATGAGGAATCAGAGGGGGAAAGCACAGCCGCTGCGGCTCCTGTTGTCATCTTGGGTTGCCTTGCAGCCGGTTGACTTGCAGAGTCCTCACTGGCCAACAAGAGTCTTCAAATCGACAAATATCCATTATAGAGTCTTCCAATCGACAAATATCCATTATGGAGTCTTCCAATCAACAAATATCCATTATGGAGTCTTCCAATCGACAAATATCCATTATGGAGTCTTCCAATCGACAAATATCCATTATGGAGTCTTCCAATCGACAAATATCCATTATGGAGTCTTCCAATCGACAAATATCCATTATGGAGTCTTCAAATCGACAAATATCCATTATGGAGTCTTCAAATCGACAAATATCCATTATGGAGTCTTCAAATCGACAAATATCCATTATGGAGTCTTCAAATCGACAAATATCCATTATGGAGTCTTCAAATCAACAAATATCCATTATGGAGTCTTCAAATTGACAAATATCCATTATGGAGTCTTCAAATTGACAAATATCCATTATTTTGAGGGTCTCACTCCGTCACCCAGATTGGAGTGCAGTGGCTCCATCACGGCACACTGTAGCCTCCACCTCCTGGGCTCAGGCGATCCTCCCTCCTCAGCCTCCTGAGTAGCTGGGACTACAGGCAGGTGCCACCATGCCTAGTTAATATGTCCATTTTGTGTTGACTTGGGGTCTCACTATGTTCCCCAGGCTTATACACATTTTTAAATGCAAACTTGTTGAAGTTGCTGACCCTCCTGGCCAAGGGCAGCTGCCTTTGTCCTGGGTGTCAATGTCCATAAAAACAGCCTCAGAACTATCAGGGTCTCCCTTCCGACCAGGGCCTGAGGCAGAGCTTCCAGAAAGAGGCACAAAGCAGCAAGAACTGCGGCCCGGGAGCAGTGGCTGCAGCGTCCAAGGTGAGCCTCTCTGCACCATCTGCATCGCATCTCTCCCTGCAGCTACTCCGGGCTCGGGTTTCTGCCTCCCCTCCACCTGTCACCGTTGTTTATCCTCCTCAGCACTCACAGCCCCATCTCTCCAGGCCTTGTCTTAAAGAGTCTTTAGAAAATTTTTGGCAATCTTGACTTCTTTCCCCCTTGGAAAAAAAGCGTCCTCTGTGTGACTGAGGGGAATGCACTGGGTTGATCCATCAGCGGCAGCCAGAAGGCAAGGCGGGAAAAACGAGCCCGGCCTGAAACCACGCCCGTGCTCAAAGTGATGTTTACTTAGAAGGTGGCACCCGACAAGGGCTTCCAATGTGTTCCATGTGCAGGGTCTCTTGGAAGACGGATGCCATGTGCACGCAAAGACGGCATCCAGCTCCTCACAGAAGGCCGCCCGGCTCAGAACATGTCCCTTCAGCTGGCTCAGCAGCCAGCGAGAAGCAACAGCAAACGTAATTAACTCCATGCGTTCCTGTTAGCGGGCCGCCATCCCTTGTCCCCAACTGTCACATCTCTGAAAGCTCTGGTAAATGAATCGAACACTTCTTTTATCTCATCGTCCAGGACGTGGCACTGTAATGCTGAACATATGTGCAGAGCTTGTGTGTTCTTGATCAGGAACGGCAGGCCCAGGACACGTTTTCCACAGCAGCTCATACGCAGCTGAGGGCACTCGCGGGCCAGAGCGACCAGTCCCCTCTAGAAGCAGCGGAGTCTTCTGGAGCCTGTGCTGGCTCTTTGTTCTTGGATGAACAAGACTTCTAGGCTCTGCCCCGCCGGGACGGAGGTCCTCATGCTCTGTGATGGGAGTGCACCTCTCTGCCGGGCCACAGGTCCCCAGGCAGAAACAGAGGCTAAGAACAATGCCATAGGTTTTGGTTCACCTCTGTCACCGGCCGACACCACCGACATGTTGTCCCCGTGTCCCAGCACGCCCATCGGGACAGGAGTCCAACTGACCGAGTGCTATGGCCACAGCGCCCAGGGATGACAACAGGAGCAGAAGAGCCATCCCACCTGCCCGGCTCCCAGCAGAACCCCCTGACTCAGGCCCTGCTGGGACCAGGCCACTGCATTTTCCCCAAGTGGAACATCCCTGGAAAGTCACAAACATGGGGCCAGATGCGCGGGTGCCGTCCCGCGGCGGGAAGGAGGCAGGCGGCTGGCGACCGGGGTCTATGCACTCTCATTTTCTCGGCGGAGCCACTTGTGTGTGCTGGAGCGAGGACACTGACTAACAATGGCAGCAGTGTCTGCGCGCAGGAAAGGCCTTTTGAAGTGGGAACAGTTTTAAGAGGCAGCATTCCTCACCTCACATTTCGGCTCTGGGGCGAGGACAGAGGGTGCCACAGATACCCTTTGGGAGGCCCCTGTCCCCCTTTAAAGAAGCAGCTGCTTTCACCGTCACAGCCTGTGCGTCATCTTCCCTGGGACCCTCCTCAGCACAGGCTTCAGCTGCACCCCAGCGCCTGGCAGGGCTGGAGATGGGGTCTCTGGGGATGACGGGTTGAAGTCGTCCAGGACCCAGAGCCACACTGGGCACTCATGGCCTAGACCCTCCACCGATGTCTGGGCAGCTTCCCCCTCCCTCACAGCCAGCAGGCAGAAAAACCCCTGAAAGTTGTGTGTAGCACAAGATAATTGCAGTTTTGTGGAGGAAAGGAAAAGGCTACAAAGAAAAGGGTATCTGTGGAACGTGGCCCTGCTGTTCCTCCATGCCACAGTCCGCATCCTACCCAGCTGGAACCCTGAAGCTCACCTGGGGCATAACACCGGCCCAACCGTGAGCTCCTTGGATCGAGAGCAGATGGGGAATCGGAAGGAGGGTGTTGTGGGGCTTTTGGAGAAGACCCCACATGGGCTGGGGTGAAGAGTGGAATAGAAGGCGATGTGGCCAGGTGGTGAGAAGTGACTGCAGCACCGGAGGGCAGGTGGTGAGAAGTGACTGCAGCACGGGACGGCAGGTGGTGAGAAGTGACTGCAGCACTGGAGGGCAGGTGGTGAGAAGTGACTGCAGCACCGGAGGGCAGGTGGTGAGAAGTGACTGCAGCACTGGAGGGCAGGTGGTGAGAAGTGACTGCAGCACTGGAGGGCAGGCGGTGAGAAGTGACTGCAGCCCAGGAGGGCAGGTGGTGAGAAGTGACTGCAGCCTGGGAGGGGTGTCTGCAGGTGGCCAGCTGGTCCCGGGGTGGGGGGACATCTGTCTGGAAGGGGAAGGAAGACACATGTGTTCACTCAGTCCCATCCCGAGGCAGACATTTCTCCAAGGAGCATGGAGTGGCCTCAACTCCCTCCCCTGTCCTTGTCCTCATTCTAGTCCTGGTGACCCTGTCCTCCTTCTAGCAGACGTGCCACCGGCAGAGTGAGTGCAAATGTCAAACTTGATGGAAAGTTCTGGAGCCATGTGTGGCGGGCTCATGGTGTGTGTGCTCGTCCACCCTCTGCAGGGGGCACCCCAGGCGTCCTTCCACCTGGGAACCAGGCAGTCAAAGCAGACTTGGGCTCACACTGGGCGGTCATTGTTGCGGCAAGAAGAGCCAAGGAAATATAAAGGAGGCTGGGGAGGTGCCCGGGAGTGGGGCGGGCAGAGATGGGTCAGGAGGGGCTAAGACAGCTCAGCGGGGTGGGGCTCGGGTGTTGGCGGGGTCCACCAGGCCTGGCTCACGGTGGGAACTGGTGGAAGATGGAGAAGAGGAAGCAGGGTCACCTGGGACTGCTGAGGGCCTTCGGGACACAGATGGTCCTTTCTGAAGAGTGGGAGTGTGTCTCGTCAGAACTCTCTGGAAGCAGCTACCACAGATCCCACAGTAGGAAGAATCTTCCAGAGGATGGAACCCTCTCGAGGCTGTCACAAAGCCAGCTAGGTCTCCTCACAACCTCACAGATCCTAAAAATCCCCCACTGTGGGACGGTCTCCTCCCAGGCTGCCCTGACCTGCTCCAGGGAGCGTCGGGGAGTCACAGGGAGTGTCGGGGAGCCAGGAGCAGCACAGCCTTCCCTGTAGCGCACTCTCAGCTGGCCCCAGAACCGTTCGGGGTTCACACAGGAACGAGCCCTCTTTCCAGCTCAACATGGCCTCGGAATTTGAAGACACCACAGCGTGCATCATTATTTAGGGGCAAATCAGCCCCTCTTGGCTGCTCTCCAGGGAGCAGAGAGAAGGACCCTGGCATGTGAGAAGCTGCTACCCCACCCTGCCTGAGTGGGGGCTTTCTAACTGGGCAAGGCCCGTCACAGCCACCCTCCCCTGTGGAGACCAAAGGCAGATGCTCAAAGGCCTCCAGCCCAGGGGTCAGGTGGTGAAAGGCTGCTGTCCGGTCCTAACTTCATCTCAGGGCCCCCGACAGTGTGAGAAGGGCTGCGCACCCCTCAAGACAGGTGTCCCATTAACTGCTGTCTGTCCACTGTCATTTTCCTTTGACAACTTGTTGAACACAGCAGCGTCCCACATGAGATGGACAAGCTCACATTGCCCTTAATTAAACATACCCCAGGAAGGTATTCGTCTCTGGGAAATTCCTCCCACCATGGAGGGAGTCTCTGGGCTGCTGGTCCCCAGATGCTCGGGGCCGAGGGATCCCGGCGAGCACGGGGGAGGTGGGACCTGGAAGCCTCTGCCAAGCCCTTCTCGGGCCCAGATCCTGCATTCAGGCAGTTTGCTTTTCTTGGGGCATCATGAGTGCCATCCATGGGTGTCTTCCTTTGTGAGAATCTGATCCTGCCTTGATTTCATGAGCATGAAATTCATAGTAAGCTCCCATTGCCCCCCAATAAGGCCCCCTTGGAAACAAGCCCCCACAGTGGCCGGGGGGCAGGTGCACAGCTCAGAATTGCCCACCTGAAGGTCCTTTTCCAAGGTGACCACAGCCACCCAGGAGGAAAAACTCAAGAAGATAAATGTCAGGTCCAAAATCCTTTCAAAGAAGGAGAAGGAAGAGGAAGGAAGGAGGAGAAAGCAGAAAACTCCAAACATCACAACACAGGCCTGCTACAGCTCCCACCTCCAGCTAAAGCAGCCCTGCCAAAGGCAGCGCCCCCCGAGCCAGCCTGCTCCATACACCTCAGCCATTCATGAGTTCCCTCATTTTGTCTGCGGGGGGAGGTTTACATGCCTCTCCCACGTCTTGTTGTATGTGGCCTCTGGCGTAGAAGCTGCTGGAAGAGATGCAAAGTCCTGCTACTCCGAGAGCTCCAGCTGGGTTTCTGGAAGGGAATAGGGGGTCAGACCCACCCAAATCCACCCCACCGTGGCCACGACGTGACAGTGAGTATGCTTAAGAAGACAGAGCAAAGCTTTTCCTTCGGCGTGAGGTCCCGGGCAGAAGTCTGTATTGTGGGTGGTTTATCGGTTCTTCAGGGGCCCCTGGTTTTCCATGAAGTGGCCCCCAAGTCGTCTGCCTGGCAGCCTCACCTTGACCTTGTAATTTACAAACCCAAAAGTGCCCGACAAGGAGCCACAGCCTCTTGAAGCGCTCAGAAGTTAACACGGTGACACCCGCCCTGTCTGGGGCACTTTCTGGACGAGCCCCTGGAGGATGGCTCCTCTTCCATTCCAACCCAGGCCTCCACTGAGCCGTCCACATCCAGGATTCCCACCACTCAGCCCCTCACCCCCGGCAACAGCCTAGTAATGACCCTGGGCTCCTGCACGTGGCCCCCTGGTGCAAGGGCAAAATTAAAGCAGGCTGGACGGCAGCATAGTTATTTGCTGCCGGGCAGTGATTTCCTCCCCCACTCAGCAGCGCGGGGGACAGGCAGGCCTTATGGAAACCAGAGGCAGAGCAAAGCTTTAATTTTCATGGCCGGGCCAGGAGGCCCAGAGGCCCAACATGGGCCCGTGCAGCCTCAGCCAGGTGCCCCAAGCAGGACATGTTGCTTCGGAAGGAAGCAGCATGCTTTCGGGGACCCTGTGGTTTCTGGGTGCTGCTGTTCCCACCTGGTGAGCGCTGCCCTCTGCGCGCTTCCAGGGCTGTGTGCGCACGCCATCCCTCATTCCCTCCCGCAGCCTGGGGAAGCCTTACCCAGTGCCGGGCCCCTGAAGTTTCCTCCCAGGGGATGCAAAGGAAGGGAAGGCACCAGGGTCCCCAGGAGAAAATGGGTTTGTCTGAGCCAGGGACCCACTCGGCCAGTGGGCGAGGGCAGCAACCTGGAGCCGGCGCTGTGGGTTCCTTTTGGGTCTGTTCAGGAAAGTGGGAGTCGGGTGGCATGGTCCCCCGCCTGGAGCTTGGCAGTGCCCAGGGGGCCTTGGGTGGGTGCAGTGACCCTGGGCGCCCTGTGCCGCCGTCCTCCTCTGCCACACACTCAGCCTGCTGTGGCACCAGCAAACCCCTACCAAGCACCTACTGTGTGTCACACATGTGCCAGATGTGGTTCCCCACTCCTGGGCTGAGGGCAGTCCATGCCCCTGAGGGTGAGGGAGAGGAAAGGCGCGTGTGGCTGGGTTTGGGAAGGAAAGAGAGGCAGTGAGGAGGGGACTTCCTGGCCAATACGAGTGCTCCCTCCCGCCTGTTCCTCCTCATATTGGGCAGGCCCACACCCCAAAGCCCCACTGTATTCCACCACGGGACCCGAAAGAGCTCTGGAACATGGGGTGATCCATGGGGTTGGTGGTGCCCCCAGAGTCAGCCAACAGACAGGGAATACTGGGGGCTCTGTGCTAGGCAGCCAGCGGCCCTGAATGTTAGCTGCAGGCAGAGGTGTCAGGTCCTGGAGCTGCCACTGCACACACAGGTCATAAATCCCGCCTAAGTGGCTCCCGTCACCTCGCCACGGCCTCGTTTCCATTCTGCAGCAGCCAAAAGTGATTAATGAGAATTATCATTTGTGCTAATCAGAGCCGTTTGGAGGAGGTTGGGGTGGAAGGAAATGCCCTTTGTGGGGCTGCAGGGACGACTTTGAAGGCTGTCAGCTGCATGTGTGTATGTGCACAGGGATACACGCATGCACACATACACGCACACATGCACACATACACGCACACATGCACACAAATGCACATATATGCACACACGCATGCGCACACACATACACACACGCACACATGCACACAAACATGCACACATATGCGCGCGCACACACACATACACATACATGTTCATGCCACATACACACAAAACTGGCCTGTGGGGCCAGGGAGGGTCTGGGAAGACGGCGAAGAGGTGAGGCTAAGAAATAACCCTTGACCTGTGGCTCAGGGGGGCTCTAGCGCCCCAATGTGCTGACAGCCGGAGAACACAGGCTTCGCACAGCTTGGTCCGCCTGGAATGAATTCTTTCCTGCCACTGAGCACAACCATGACTTAATGCGCTTGGCGGCCGCTCGCAGACTAGACAGGCTTGGCCAAAATTAGACCCAGTGCAGCAGGACTCAGGGACGCGCTGATGTCCTGACGGGAAGGCACACACTCTCTGTGGGTTCTGCCTTCTCCCCTCAAGTGGACGGCCATGACCCCTGCCCTGGGCCCTCCATGCCCGTTCCTGTTCAGTATGCTGGGACACTCTCTTCCCACCCATCTCCCAGGCTGTGCCGACCAGGGCTGTGCAGCGGGCCTCGCAGCCTCCGTAGCCTGCTCCGGGGGCCAGTGTGGCTTAAAGATACAAAGTGTCCTTTTATTGGAAATATCAATTCAGAAAGGGGCTAGTAGTAAGCTGAGAATATTTGGATAAACTTGACAGCCCTGAGGACTGAAAAAGACCTTTTGTTCCCAGAGAGAAAAAGGCCGTCGCACCACCCTGGGCTTGCTGGAGCAGTTCCAGAAAAAACTGAGGTTGGAGCAGAAAAATGATTAGGGCGTCTCGTGAAAGATCTCTACTCTAGGTCAAATGTTTATTATTATTTATTTTATTTTTTTATTAGAATGTGTGGTTAACATGCTATTGCATAACATCAGGCTGTAACCGTGTCTGTGAACACCACGCCAGTCTACCAGGTCTACAGCGCACAAAGAGAACTTTGTAGCATCCCAGGGAGTGAGGGGGCTGCACGTGCATGTTTTGTTTTGCTAGGCTTTGTTTTCAGGATGCTGACGACCGGTTAAAGATGGAACAAGGGCCGGGCGCAGTGGCTCACGCCTGTAATCCCATCACTCTGGGAGGCCGAGGTGGGTGGATCACCTGAGGTCAGGAGTTTGAGACCAGTCTGGCCAACATGGTAAAACCTCGTCTCTATGAAAAATACAAAAAATTAGCCGGGCGTGGTGGTGGACGCCTGTAATTTCAGCTACTGGGGAGGCTGAGGCAGGAGGATCTCTTGAACCTGGGAAGCGAAGGTTGCAGTGAGCCGAGATCACACCATTGCACTCCAGCCTGGCCTGGGCAACAAGAGCAAAACTCTGTCTCAAAAAAAAAGATGGAGCAAGCATCTTTAGTGTTTGCGGCTCAAGAACGTAACTGCCATGGGGAGGTCTCTGCTCAATTTGGACAGGAAGTGTGTGCGGGTTTCATGGCAGACGTGACTTGGGAGGGGTCTTGTCTGGCAGAGGAGAGTTGAATTCAAGCTCTTTGCTGTGGTTGAGCGAGGTGGGGACACCCCTAGATGCTACCTTTCAGCTGATCCCAGGTCTAACGCACCCACAGCTAAATGGCTTTTTGGGAGTGGCTGGAATGTGACAGCTGCCGGCCCAACAGCTCTCAAAAGTGCCGGGCTCAAGCATCCATTGTCCAAAAACACGTGTGGTCCTGCAGTTCCCTAGGTTCACAAGGAGAACTTCTTCCCCACTGTAGACTACAAGTATAAATAGAACATATTGGCAAGAGTGGAAGGAGTGTATTTTAAAGCACTTACACTTCTGAATGTATGTTTTATACTGATAAGAATTAATGGAGCCGGTAGTGAGTGCACCGATTTTCAATGTTATGATTCTGTTATATTTTGTTTTAATTAAATGGGTTATGAAATTGAAAAGGCAAGCTTGTCTTCAAAAGAAGGCATTTGAGGAAGCATCAAACTAACTCTTTGTACTTTAAAAAAATCATTTAAAAGTAGTTGTTGTTTAGAGGGGAAGACTAAACAAAAGCAACTTAACGTAAAAGTAAAGTCATCATCTGCAGAGAGCAGGAGGAGGGACAGAGATGAAGGGTTTGGGGGACATTCTGTATCTAACATGCCAGAGGGCCCAATCCCCTCAAAGAATCAGGGAACCTTCTAGAAAACAGTCTATCCATTCCCAACAGAGGGGAGGAGGTGAGGGCAACCTACCGAAATCATGCATCGCTGAGAACCTGCTCATCCTTCCAGAGCCACCCGCCCGTGGCTGACACAGGCACCTGACGTTCACTAGGAGGCAGTCCCGACAGATGCTTGCTCGTGGTGGACTTCCCAGCTCAGGAGCCGCAACACGGGCCAGGCTTCGACACCTCTGTCTGGAGAGAAGTTTGGAGGGGTCTTGGCCACCAGAAAAGGGCGCTATGATTGAGCCCTGGGTGGTGGAGCTCTGGCTCTGGCTGGGCCCTGGGCAGGAAGACACCGTAGGAGACTCTTCTGTATCCATGGCTGTTCTGAGCATCTGTGAAGGATCCAGAGCTCCAGAAAGTCAAAAGCCAAGCAAAGGCCACGAACCATGCCTCACCCCAAAGACAGTGTCTCCCCCAAGCCCAGCTGCTCCCACCCTGAGGGAAAAGGGGCCATCTTTGCACAGGGACCTCCTCTTGAGAAAGCTCCAATGCAGTCACCAGGGAGGTGGTGTCCTGGCTCAGGATAGCAGACAGGGACCCACCCGTAAACCATGTTGTGCTGCTTTAAATTCAGCAGGATTTTTTCTTCTTTTCCCTTGAGTTTTTATTCACATCCTGATAACATCAATAGAGGCAGATCTGCCAGAATAAGTCATCTCTGCAGCTCCCTCCCAGGAGGAAAGACAATGTGTCCTCCCATCTTTGTCTTTTTCATCAGAAAAAGAAAATAACAATAGCAAAATCCACAAAGAAAGATCAAGATTAAAATGTTCTGCGGCTTCTAAACACCCCCATTCAAATTCCGGGTAATCGGCCGCATTGTGCCTCCCCTCGGAGAGGCCGTGGGGTTGGTGGATGCAGTTCAGAATCATTTGTGTCATATAAGTGCTTGTGATTAGATTTGTAATAAACCGTTTTGATTCTATTTCCTGGGCTTGAATAGATGTTTGAACGTGGCTGGTGAGGACCTGAAAGGGATCCAGGTAATATCATTGTGGGGGACACACTCTTAATTCCTTTGATATATTTTGTCAAAGGTGACTAGCTGTAGGTACAGGCTGGAACTCGGGGGGAGCGAGCGCGCTATTGAACTTAATTGGTTCCATTTGTCATTCAAAACTGACTCTGCGGCACCTCTGTCTGTGAATCACTTCCTGACTTGCCGATCTGACCCATCGTGCCCACGGTTTGGGAAGGAAGACAGTTTTGGCTTCCAAGGGAGATGTGTCGAGCAGAGTTCGTGTCCAAGGGTGGGCTTAGCACACAGCTCAAAGCCCATCACCGAGCATCTGGGTGGTCTCTGGCTGGGATGCTACCACCTGAGAAGCAGATCATCCAGGAAGGAGCCTGTGTCATCCAGATATCCGGCATTGCAGTTTCCAGCATCTCCGTTCTTCCACATCTGACGCTGGGCAGCTGGGTATGAGGAGAAAGGATGGGCTGATTCGTTCCAGTTCACGGGCCCTGGGGCTCTTCTCCACACAACCAGCCGGACTGTGGCTGAGCTCCAGGCTCTGCTGAGAAAAACAGAAATCCTGGGAAGTAGAATCATTATACCGAACCATTTGGAGGAAAAGCATGCCTCTCTCAATTAAGCCAAAAGGAGGCCCAGGCCAGCATCTTTTTATGCACGCATACCTGGGCCTAGTCCGGGAAGAAACCAGAGTTGGCTATTTGCAGGGCATCCAAAGACAACATTGTCTGCACCAAGAATCCTTTGCCAATGACCATTTTTGTATGTCAAAGAGCAGCAAGAGCTGTTCTTTATAGGGATTGGCAAGGTATTTGCTTAGACTTGGCCTGTTGAGATTTGAGCTATTTGCAAGAGCTGATCTCAAAACATCAGGCCTGATATGAAAGGCAGTGAGTCACTGAGCTCCTCTAGCCCGGCATGTCACAGGGAGAAGGAAGAAGGATGGGCTCGGAGAGACTGAGTCAGCTTCAGGGAAGGCACTAAATATAACCGGGCGGGATCTGTCCTGGCCCTTCTCCATGCAACCAGACTTTTGCTAAGCACCTACTATGTGCCAGGGCCCAAAGGGTACTGAGATGAACAAACCCTCCGTGGCGTCTGCTTGGGGGAGACTGGCCACTGTGACACTATACCTAGGGGAAAATTGCAACCATAACACTTTCCAGAGGACAATGACCTGGAAAATGTTGCAACTCTGATTTCCAGAGAGGCAAGTAACCAGGAAAAGGCTTTCCACATCCCTCAGCAGAGCCCATGAATAAGAAGGGAAAGGATGTGAAATGGAGGGATGAAGACAGACCCCTGGGAAAGGGAGGCATAGGGAGTGCTGGCGGACAGTCTCAGTCATCTGGAGGCACCTTCATTCATTCATTTGTTCCCCAAGCATGCATTGAGCACTCATGGTTTGCCTGGCTCTGGGAATCAGCCAGATAAAACCTTCCAGCCCCACCACCCACCAGAGGAGAGGAAGTGACCTGTGACATGATAGCCATGGCCCAGTGCAGTGTCCATGCTAAGAAGGGCAGGGACTGTGAGAGTGTCTGAGAGGAGCCTCACCCTGATGTGAGGGACCAGGGCAGGCTTCCCAGGAGAGGTATCCTGTGCTCTGCTACCATGACAACTCCTGGAATGGTGTTCCCTTGTGTCTCACCATACGAAGTTGGGGAAGCCATAAGTGTCTGGGCAAGTCGAGGGGAGGGTCTGCTCCCCATCCATCCACTCATTTATTAATCTATCCACCATCTATTCAGCCATCTGTCCACCCACCCATCCATCCATTAATTTATTCATCCATCCACCCACCTATCCACCATCCATTCATCCATCCATCCATCCATGCATCCACTCAATAATCCACCCATTCATCCATTCACCATCCATCGATTCATCCATTTGTTCATCCACCCACCGATCCACCATCTATTCATCCATCCATCCACCCCCTCATCCATCCATTAATTTATTCATCCATCCACCCACCCATCCACCATCCATTCATCCATCCATCCACCCATGCATCTACTCAATAATCCACCCATTCATCCATTCACCATCCATCGATTCAACCATTTGTCCATCCACCCACCGATCCACCATCTATCCATCCATCCATCCATCCATCCACCCATCCACCCATCCATCCATCCATCCATCCATTCGTTTATTCATCCATCCATCCACCCATCCACCATCCATTCATCCATTCATTCCACATCCATCCATCCACCCATCCATCCATGCATCCACTGAATCATCCATCCATTCATCCATTCACCATCCATCCATTCATCCATCTGTCCATCCACCCATCCATCCACCCACCCATGCATCCATCCACTCATTCATCCACCCATTCATCCATTCATCATCTATCCATACATCCATTTATCCATCCACCAACCCATCCACCATCTATCCACCCATCCACCCACCCATCCATCCATCCACCCACTCACCCACCCATCCTTCCATTCATCCATCCATCCATCCATTCATGGAAACATTCAGTGAGCCCTGACTGAACACTGATCCTGGGTGAGGCCCTGGAAGAGCTTCAGTTACTGTTGGATACCATCATCAATTAGAGGAGAGTGAGCAGGGCAGGGTGAGCCAAGGTGCATGGCGCTGGTCCTGACAGTGTGAAAGGAGTCAGGTGGACAGCCAGTGTCCACTGCCTAGCCCATCTGCCCTTTCTGGCTGTGCAAACTTGGGCCAATTACTTAACTCTTCTGTGCCTCCATTCCCTTATTGACAAATGTGGATATGAGGGTGGCTACCCCTGGGGGAGACATGAGCATCCAATGACTCAGTGGTGAGTCTCAGAACCTGTGGGCCTCAGCTCTGCATAGCGCTGGCCTCTCCAGAGAATAAGCGGATGAGAAGACTCTGAGCTGCTCCCACTCAAATGTGTCTGGTCCTCCTAAGGTCCATCTGGAAGTCACTCCCTGTGTGCAGCCTGCACATTTGAGAGGGCCTCAGGGTGACCAGGCCATGAGCCTCTGCACAGCTCTTACTGAGATCATGCACAAACCCCCGGGAACCAACCAACGGGGTAGAGCTGGATGAGGGACCCCAGGGGTCCTTGGTAGGTTCCTCAGCCTGTCATTCAGCTGCCACACGTGGGGGCTTTTCTCCAACAAAGGAAAGTTCTGGGCTTGCCCCAAAGGCCCTGCTTCCCATGGCTCCAGGGTGCAAGCCAGCTATTTTAGGGAACCCCCACCCCCAGCTACATCAGCTCAGCCCATCATGAAGAATTCCTCCCGCATCTGCTGTGGGGTGCCACGTTTACAAGCTCTGCAGTGTGTCACCATCCAAGTGGCCAGAGAAAGGTTATCAATGTGACACTTCCCAGGGCCTTGTGTCACCTCACAGAGAAACCGCTTCCTGTGGGCGACCTGGGCTCCCGCCTCACCCCGGGCAAGGAGTTGCCACAAGCCTTTGGTTTGGGGCTGTTGGGCTTTTTTTTTTTCCAATCTTTGCTATGCTCAAAAACAAACCAAAACAAAAGTATCTCACTTGAGAATGTCACAGCCAAGTCTGCGGTAACTGCAACCTTCAGGCTCAGAGCCTCCTCCTGCTCTTGACCCAACTTAAATCAAATTCAGGTTTGAACAACTGTTAGAGCTGTTAATGTTTGAACTATGGCAACCTGCTCTGGGTGGAGAAGCTGCTGCTCTGGCACAGCTGCCCCAGATCCCACCCTCCTCCAGAGCCTGAGTCAGGGTCACGGACGGGGTTCTGGGCCCAGCCTGAGGAGCAGGGACTGGTGTAGGGCCTGCTGTGAGGCAGGGTGGGGAGTGGGCCTAATGCAGAGCCTGCAGGGCAGGGTGGGGAGAGGGCCTGATGCAGAGCCTGCGGGCTCGGGGAATGACTTACCAGCTAGCGGGATTTGGGGGACTTTGCACCAATGGCCTTCACCAGTCCAAATAGCTCGGATGTTGTTACATCAGCAGCTTGGGCATCAAACTCTCACCATCGCAGGACCAGACATGGATGCTTCCACCTCGTAAGGAGCAGGACACCCAGTGGGGCAGGGCTGAGCTCAGGCACACACAAGAGTCTCCTCAGAGCTGGGGTTTCTTGGGAGCATGGGGGTTAGGGGAGCCGGCTTCTGCACGCGAGCTCCATGGGACAGTCTCGGTCCCCCCGCTGCAGTGCCGGTGGCAAAGGGCACCAATGCCAGAGCATTTGCACCCAGAGTCTCCTTAGAGCCCCTAGATTCCTTGAGGTCGGAAATCGCCATGCCCTGGCGAGACAGTGAGAGCCCTGCCCCAGCGTGCCTTTGTGGCGACCCCCATCTGGGCACGTAGACACCGTGGAGACTCCAGACATCTCCTCGGGGAACCAGGGGATTCAGGGGGAAGTCCCAGGCCGTCGTTGCAGACATTTCTCAGCAGGTTCAGGCTCGACCCCCCACATCCTTGCTTTGACCTAGTCATCTACACAGCCGTGGAAATCCGTCTCTGTGCTTATGAAAAATGCCCCTGCAAGGCCACAGAACCGGGCCTGATCAACCTGGCATGACAGACTTGACCCACCCCTGGGGTCGCTCCCTGCAGGCAGGACAGACGCGGGACCTGGAGCTTCTCTCCTGGGGGTGCTGGCCAAGCAGGACTGGGGCATCAGTTCTAGCAGCCTGGCCCCGTGTGGCAAACCCACTCCAGCCTGCACCTCCGTGAGAAAAACAGCAGGGACCGCAGCCAGGAAGGAGCCCAGCCAACGCGTGCTGCCCTCCCTGCCGTCCCCCACGGGGACACATGGCCGGGCCTGGGATGTCCTGCCAGAAAGCATCCACAGGAAGAAGACAGAGCAGGGAACAGACCCTGTCCTGGTTGCTGGTGTTGACCAGAGCCAACCACGCTGCTTCCATTTGGAGCTCTGGGTGGAGCTTGGCCTGCTTCGGTGTCCTCCTGGGGGCTTGCTGAGTGGGAAAGTGACTGCCACTTTGGATGGAGGTCCCCACACCCTCCTGAAGGGAGTATGGTATAACGGCCAGCACCAGGCAAACCTCTCAGGAGGGCCAGGGCTGGATCCCGGGGTCCCAGCTGCTCACGGCCAGGGGCCAGGGCCGGCTTTTCATGTTGCTGCTGCTTCCACTCCTGCCCCGAAACCAGCACATCCTCATCAACACAAGATCCTTCTCTGCCCTGCTCTGGGGTCCCCAGGTCAAAGCCAACAGAGCCAGGCAATGGCACCCAGGGCACCCCCTTGGCAAAGAGCATTCCACTTGACCATAATGCAGGATCCTTTTAAAAATGACACATCTGTAAGCTGGGATCCCCATTACAGAAATACAGTTTATACACAACTTTTCAGAGGCAAAACATACCTAAGCTACTCCCAACACGTGTGGCAGAGACGGAGGCTCCCTGGACACATGTGTCCCCAGAGGAAGGTCCAAGGACTCCCCCACCGGCCCCGCTCAGCAGCCACCTAGCAGCTGGCCTGGGTCTGTGAGGAGGGCCCCTGAGGCTCAGCCCAAGGCCCTCTGTGCGACGGTGGCCTTTCTCCTGGGGGCCCCTGTGCACATCTGAGACCTTCCGGAAGGGGGAGGGGGAGCTCTGCAAGCGGAGGCAGAGGCATTCTCTAAGGCAGAGCGCACAGCTCTGTTCACTGGGTGCCCCTCTCCTACTCACTGCGAGGGCTGGTTCATCCCTTCAGGGGTCCTGAGGACTCCACTAAAGGCTTCCAAAGGGCCAGAGATGCTTGTACTTCTTGCTTATCCAGAAGATCCAGGTAAGGCCTCATTCTAAAGAGCAGGTGAGCAGGAGCAGCCAGGCGGGGGAGCAGCAGGCACTCAAGCCACCAGTGGCCCCAAGTGGCTGCCACAGGCACACAGCAGAGAACCTTCGGTGTCCAGGCAGGGCTGAGCACAGGGGTCCTCCGGGACATCTTCAGCAGATGCCAAAGGCCAGCTCCCAGTTCCTCAGAGCCCACCACGCCTGCATGTAGCCGCAGCCTCCAAGCAGCTGGAAAGCAGAAAAGAGGCTGTCTAGTTCCAAAGGGGGACACTGAGGCAGGACCCCAGACAACCCTCACACTGTCTCAATGAGGACGGTGGGAGATCGGGGCTGGGAGGGCCTGTGTGACTCAGAGGTCAGTTTCTGAAGCACCCTGGAGGGAGGAGGCCTGAGCCCTGCTGGTACTCCCCCCAGGACGTGGTGCTCCCCGCTGTGTCCACCCACCGGCTGCCGAGCCCAAGGTTCCCACAGACCCTGCTCTTTCCATGCACTGCCAATCACCTCTAGGCGTTCTGTGTTTCATGAGCCTGTATCTCAACCCTTTATTTCACTAAAGATGCAAGAGCCTGGGTCTGAGGCACCAGCGTGCTCCTCTATCTCTGACGGGCAGGGCTGCAGCCCACGGCTCACAAGCCAAACCTCAGAGGTGCCACGAAGGACAGGCCACATGCCAAGGAGGAAGCCCAGCCCCCAACACCCCCAGGCTGCTGGGAGAGCAGTGACGGGGCCGAGTTTGGGGACACACCAGGAGCACGCTGTGTGCAGGTTGCAGAAAGGGGCAGGGACCACTCTTGTGGCAAGGGGCACAGCACAGCCTCGAGGCCCGGGCTTCTGTGGCCCCTGTCCTCCACTGGTGTGAGATCAGGATGCATAAGTCCCACCCCAGGGGACCTTGAGAAGCTTGGGCACTGCGCACGGTCAGATGGAAACTCCTCTTTGCTTCCCCGTCTCAACCAAAGTTTTCTTCAATGTTCATAGACGCTGCTGGGAGGTCGCTGCCCGCCCAAGTGAAGACCCTGCCCAAAGAATAAAGAAAATAGGAATAGGAAGGAAGGGGAGGAGGGAACGAAGGAGAGAGAGAACTAAGGGGAAACTCCACAGCAGAGATGGCGGAACTCTGGAACCTGGGCTGTGGGCTGGCTGCCGAGGGCTGTGCGCTCCCTCAGAGCTCCACGGCATCTGGGGTCCGGGTGCTTTGGGGGAGATGGTCAGTGCACCCCAGGAGCGCCACAGCATCCCGGTGTCTGGGTGTTTAGGGGGAGATAATCTGTGAGCCTCCATGTTTGCAGGGCATCTGGGTGACTGGAGCTTTTGGAGGGAGAGGGTCTGTGACCCCTGGGGGCTTCCACATGGCATTTGGGGTGTCTCCGTGATTTCTGGTCTGTGACTTTTACTAGATTTTTGAAGGTGTCTGTGGCCCCAAGAGGCTACAAAGTGTGGAATTTGGTGACTCTTTTTCCAGCGCGTTGCATTCCTCAGATCTGCCCAGCACTGACAAAAAGCAGAGCCCCCCAGGCATGGACTCCAAGTGTCCCGGGCCTTCCTCTGCCACCGGGCCACAGGGTCCTCTTGCCACATCTGAATTCTGGGCCATGCTCTTGGGGCTGTCTGAGACCCTGGGACCCTGGCCCTCATCTCTGCCCCAGCACGCCCCACTGCCTGAGAACCATCCAGTGAGACCACAATCAGGAAGCAGCTAAGAGCCACCGCCCCCTCCAGCTTCTTCCAGGGACAAGCCCCAGACAGCCCACCCTTGCTCTCTGTCTCTCTCTGTGAGCTTAGGAGAGAGACTGGCTTCCATCTTGGAGGAATGGCTGCCAAGAGTTGCCTGTTTCTCCCCTCTCCCTTTCTGTCTCCCCTCACCCTTCCCCTACCCCGACCCTGCCATCCTCTTTCCTTTCCTCTCCTCCCACCTCCGTCTCAGCCTAAGCAGGTGGGCCCCAGGCCTGCTGACCACCGACCAGGCCTCCCGTGTCCCTGGCCATGGTGTGGCCCCATCCCACCAGCCACATTTCTTGTTAGCACTGGGTCCCATCACCACCCAGCCGCCTATTGGGCATCAGGATGGGGATTTATGAGCTCACCTAGGCTCTGTGTTCACACGGGACTGAGGTGTTTCCAGAACGCCTTTCCCCCACCTCCTTCCGTCACAAGAATGGGCTTTCTGTTTCAGCTACTCGTGGACACCATCAATTGTGACCATTGTGTGTGTGCACGTGTGCGCATGTGCCTATGACGGCCCCATAGCCAGGGCTTCTTACTCCGAATCAGCTCATGGGTCCTTAAAGAAGGGGGTCAGGGTAAGGAGACCCTCCCCACCGGCTCCCATCAGCTCCTGGCTGTCAGAGGTGGACTCCACGCCATGGGCTTCTGGGGAGCCTCCTGGCAGCAGCAGGAGACGGGACCGAGGGGGCAGCGTCCCAGGGCTCTGCTCCTCCCTGCGTGCTCAGAATCCACTAGGCAAGCTGATGATGGACACTGCGGCGTTCCCACCTGCACGCACACCCTGGACGGGGCCGGCGCCTGGCCATGCCCACTGAACCTGGAGGACCAGCCCAGCAGAAAGCCCACAAATTAGAAGTGCAGGAAACCTCAAATTATATGCAAAAAATGTAAAAGTTAAGAGAAATTTTCATTCACTTCACTTCGTAACTCAGCATTTCTGATGGGGTTGATTTATGAGCTGGGGGAGCTGCCCGGCGCCGGGGAATGGGAGACAGTGGGCAGGAGTGCAGTTTCCTTTGGAGGTCCTAGGACTCCCGAGGCTCACCCCCAAACAACTCAAAGCCAGGCTTTTAAGCAGCAATCAGGCAGGGAGCTGGATTCCAGATCTGGAGAGAGACACAGCCCAATGGCCACTGCCTGCTAAAGCTGGCCATGTAGAGACGTGGGCTGGGCCACTCCTTCCCTCTGTAGCTCCCTCCTGTGTTCATTGATCACATGTAAATAGAAGCGAGCAGTGAGCCCGGGTTGGTCACTGTGCGTGCGTCTGATTGTTCATCTACCCACTTCTCATCTGTACTGGCCTCCTATGTCACCAGGCCTCAGGCCTGCCCCGAGAGGCTCCCAGAGGGCCTTGGAGGTATCAGGGCTAGAAGACTTCACACCAAAACAGGCCCGGCTCCCAGACGTGGCTGGATGTAGCATGCACCCAGGTTGGAAGGGCTGGGCTCGCGCCCTAGGGCAGGCAGAGACATCGCCTTTGGCACAGATCCTTGGCTCTGGCCCCACCTGGTACAGTAAGGAGCCTGTGTTCAGGTGCACATGGCTGCGACCTTTGACACCACCTCCCTCTGAGCGTTCCTGTTGCCAGTGTTTCTTCCACCGATCCCTGATCTCCAGGAGCACCCAGAGTCCAGGGAGGCCCCGGTCAGATGCAACTTGGGCAGCCTGAGGGCCACCAAGCTGGGGAGTGGTGGCCTCTCTCTGTCCTTGTGGGTGCTGGCAAGTCTCATGCCAAGGGAAGCAGGGACCGGGACCTGGGACTGCCCAGGCCTGCTTTGTGGATTCCAGAGCACATGAAATCTTGCGGCTCCCGGAACAGGGCGCGGGGACCCTCCCTCTGGTCCTTGAGTCGGCCCTGGAGAGCACACGGGGCGGCCATGGCACAGCTCTGGAGTCCGGCAGCCTGGGCTGGGAGCTGGCCCTGTCTCCAGGGGCCTCCATCTCCTCTTCTACAAAATGTACTGTGGGGCAGCAACGCAGTACCCACCTCATAGGCCCACAGCGATGAGCAAGGGGCCTCGACAGCACCCTGCGTGGCCCTGAGTGCACAGAGACCCTGGGCAGGAAGGCGAGAGAGGACAGGAGGAGGCGGCGGTCAGGGCAGCACCTGCCCTTTCTGGAATCAGAGACAGCACAGGCCCAAGAAGCCAGGCCTGAGCCTCCACCTGCCCGGCCAGAACCACAGCCCAGGGCCACTTCAGGAGCATTTCTCTGATCTGAGAGAGAAAAGCAGTGGCTTCTGAAGTTCTGTCCAAGCTCCTGCTCCATCTGCTCCCTCCTTCAGGAGTTCCCAGATGGGTCCAGCAGGACCCCCGCAGGGCTGGACCCTCCATGCTGGGACAGGCAGCCAGATGTGGTCAGGCATCTCAGGGAAGACCCCACGCCTGACTGTGATAGCAGACACAGGCCTGGCCCCTCTCAGCACACCCTTCCTGGTGCACCCTCCCCCAACACACCCCCTCCCAGTGGACCCCTCCCAACTCACCCCTCCCAACACACCCCTCCCTACATACCCCTCCCAACACACCCCTCCCAGCACACCCCTCTCCACACACCCTTCCTAACACACCCCTCCCAGCACACCCCTCTCCACACACCCCTCCTAACACACCCCTCCCAGCACACCCCTCCCAACATACCGCTCCCAACACACCCCTCCCAACATACCCCTCCTAACACACCCCTCCCAACATACCCCTCCCAACATACCCCTCCTAACACACCCCTCCCAACATACCCCTCCTAACACACCCCTCCCAGCACACCCCTCCCAGCACACCCCTCTCAACACACCCCTCCTAACACACCCCTCCCAACACACCCCTCCCAACATACCCCCACACACACACCCCTCCCAGCACACCCTTCCCAGTGCAATCCCTCACTGGATACCCCCTCCCAACACACCCCTCCCAACACACCCCTCCCAACACACCTCTCCCAACACACCCCTCCCAGTGCACCCCCTCCCGGTGTACCACCTATCCAACACTCCCCTCCCAGCACACCCCTCCCAATACACCCCTCCTAACAGACCCCTCCCAGCACACCCCTCTAAGTGCAATCCCTCACCATGCACCCCCTCCCAACACACTCATCCCAACACAGCCCTCCTGGTGCACCCCCTCCCAACACACCCCTCCCAGTGCACCCCCTCCTGGTGCACTCCTCCCAACACACCGCTCCCAACACATCCTCTCCCCGTGCACCCCTTCCTAACACGCCCCTTCCGGCACACCCTTCTCAGCACACTCATTGCTGATTCAAGGCCCTCAGACCAGGGCTTCTCCTGGCTCTCCTGAAGAAAGGGTTAGCGCCCACCTGGCCCCCCTCAGAGGCGCCCCTCTGTGGAAGGGAGGAGTTAACCAAGACCTCCTCAGTCACCCCAGGGGGCCCACCAGGGAGAGGGGAAGCTCCTCCCTTTAGGGGCCACCAGGTGTAACTCCCACCCTGTGGCCATCAGATTGGTCAGGGGTTGGGGACCGGGCCTCTGGGGGACGAGGAGAAATGCCTGGGAAACGAGAGTGACAAGGGAGGAGAGACTGTCAGGCCAGAGAGGGGACCCCACCCACAGGGCAGCAAAGCCTGAGCGTGTACTTGGGACCAGGACCCCTGGGGGAGTTGTTGCCTCTGATCTCCAGACCTCTGCACCCGAGAGGGTCAGGGACAGACCGGAGGCTCCAGAACACTGTCCCCTGTGGGTGAGAAACCAGCCGTGTCCCTGTTCAGACACACTTGAGAGAGCCAGAGATGTCTGCCCTGGCAGGGGAGGGTGAGGACTCAGGCTGCAAATACCTGCAGGGCCATCACGTGGAAAAGAGAGGCTTATCCTGCAAGGCGAGGGGAGCATTACAAGAAGGGAGAGCCTCTCCCCCAAGAAACAATTCCCAGTGACTCGATGCGTTCAACAATACACTGGCTGCCTAGGAGCACAATGGGTGGCTGCTCCACAGAGCACAGTGGTATGTGCCTAGAGACTGGCTGTCCCAGTGCACAGGTGGGTCCCTAGACCTGCAGCCGTCAGTGGCCAGATCACAGGCATTGAGGAGGCCTCAGATGTGAGGTTGGATGGAAGGGGCCAGGGTTCTCCTCCAGCAGTTCTGCCATGACACACAATCCACATTTTTGAGAGGGAATTGGCCATCGCTTCAGTGTCCTCCTGCCGGCTTCGGCCTGCTGCTCACCAAAGGCTTCTCGCCGCGTTCCCCCAGGACAAGCACACATACATGAATGCACACACATATATACATGCACAGGTGCACCCACACACATGCACACCCCCCCATACATGTGCACACATGCAGGCACACGCCTACACACAAGCACACACCCGGGTATATGCACGCCTGGATGGTGAAGGGCTTGGAAGCACTTAAAATAGTGGGACACAGATTGTTTTTCCAGCGATTTATTGGGGAGATCCCCAAGGCCTGGAAGTCAAGGTGAAGCCAACACTCTTGTTTTTTTTTGTTGTTTGTTTGTTTGTTTTTGAGGCAGAGTCTCTCACTCTGTCTCCCAGGTTAGAGTGCAGTGGCACAATCTCAGCTCACTGTAGCCTCTGCCTCCCAGGTACAAGCAATTATTGTGCCTCAGCCTCCCAAGTAGCTGCACACCACCACACCCAGCTAACTTCTGTATTTTTAGTAGAGATGGGGTTTCCCCGTGTTGGCCAGGCTGGTCTTGAACTCCTGACCTCAGGTGATCCACCTGCCTCAGCCTCTCAAAGTGCTGGGATTATAGGCATGAGCCACCGTGCCAGACCAAGGCCAACACTCTAAAGTCAACAATCAGGCCCCAGGAGAAGCCCATGCCATGGCTGTGGTCACTCACACGTCATTTACCTTCTCCCTGGCCCCTGTACCATATAAGAGGAGAGAGAGCCCAAAAGAGACCCATGCTGAGAGGGAGAGATACAGAGACAGACAGAGAGAAGCAGAGCAGGGGAGACAGAGAGGGAGAGCCTGGCACCCAGGCCACCACCTGTACAGGTGCTGTGAGTCCCCTGCCCCACAGTGGCCTCCAACCCAGACCCGGCCAGTGGTGAGGCAGGGTGGGGCCATGTGGGTCTTGGCCAGCCCAGCCTCGCTCCCTTCCTGTGGCAGAGGAAGATGGCAGGGCTGCCAACCACAGCTCTGGCTTGGCGGGCCTTTCCAGCGGTTTCCTGATGCGCATCACCAGTCAGGGCGGGAGGTGAGGGGGCCCTGAGAGGCCTTTGTGCCTGGGGAGGGGCCTCACCACGTGGAGCTGGTGGCCCTGGGTCTGCACCCTAGAGGATGGGAAGCCTGCCTCCCCAGTGACAACCAGCCGCTTGTGGCCTCCGGCCTCCTCCCTCCCATGCTGCGCTCCTGCCACCCCTGTCCTGGCAAGAGTTGGGGTGCAGTGGGGCGGGCTGCTGAGTCTGTGCTTCTTGGATTGGGCTGGCCCTGGACTTGGGCAGGGCAGGCAGGCAGTGACCTCCCTGGACAGCGTGAGGACCCTTCCTGCAGCCCCTTTAGGGACCAGGACCTCCAATGTCAAGGGATTTGCAGTCCTGCCTAGGGCACAGCTGTCTCTACAGAAGCTGGTAACACAGAGGCTGTCTCCCTGGGAACCTGCCCTGAGTCCTGAACACCAGGGTGGCCACAGACTCCCCACCAAAGCGAGGCTTGAGCCAGCCGGGGCCCAGAACAGGGGGAAGGTGTTGGCTGAGCCCATGTCTTGGGTGCATTAGGAGTGAGTCCTGCCTCTTGGGAAGTGGCCTGAGCCCCATCAGCTGGTCCCTGGGCTCAGAGGGGGATGCACTCAGGAGCACGTACTCCTGGCTGCACCAATGGGGTGCTATGACCCAGGTGCTCCAGCTTTGAGGACAAAAGTCCGGGTCCCAGGTGGGAGGGCACGGCCCGCCCTGGGTGAGCACCAGTCCTCAGCCCACAGGCACTGTGTGCGATGTGCTGTGACGTCAGCAGGCCTCTATGGAGAAGTGGACCCATGGGCTGGGGACAGGACTGGGATACTGCCATCCCCATGTGGCCAGCTATGCTCCTGCTAATCCATCGTTTGTATATTGAGCGTCCCTCCGCCACCAATGGTTTTCCTTGAGCTCCAGCCTCTAGCCTAGTTATGCTTCTTGGACCCACGTCCCCTCTGGACCACAGGCCCATCTACAGTTCCGAGTGGACAGGATTCACAGCCAACCCCGGGCAGAGAAAGGACCTGGCCATTCAGTCACAGTCACTTGGTGAATGGAGCACAGCAGCCACAGCCCACGAGCTTGGGAACATTTCTGCCGCTGCCATCTCTGAAATAAGACAGGCTTCGAGTGAATCTCTCACTGCCCTGGATGGAGCCAGAAGGGGCCCAGGGGCAGGCACGGCTGTGTGTGATAGGGAGCACAGGGACCCCAGGAGCATGCCCTTCTGCCCTGGCCGACCTCCCGCCCTGCACCCCAATCTATCTCACCCAGCACCTCTGGAAACCCTTATTTGGGAACCCCAGCTTGGTGGTGGATGTCAACAAGGAGACTGAGAGCAAGTGGAACAGGAAAGAGACTCGAGGCCCTCTCCCTGTCTCTGCTGTGCTCTGGGGGCTAACTTCCCCTGGAAGCCTCAGGGGAAGAGGGAACGCTGTGCACAGAGGATGGGGCACATGGACCACATGCTTCCCCATTGATTGGTGCCAACGTTTAGCTTTTCAAAAGAATTCCAGCACCAGGCCTGCGATGGCTAGGAACCCGCGAGAGTGCATGCCGAGCATCTGAGGTGCCCAGAGTCAGCCTCCACTGTTTACACTTGGACAGGTCACTGTGTCATCCTGACTCCCCTGGGTCCTTCTGACTCCCTTATCCATCACCCCTGCCCACCCAAACACACCTGCTCAAGGACACACCTGCAGAAGGACACACCTGCCCAAGGACACACCTGCCCACCAGGACACACCTGCCCAAGGACACACCTGCCCACCAGGACACACCTGCCCAAGGACAGACCTGCCCACCAGGACACACCTGCCCAAGGACACACCTGCAGAGGGACACACCTGCCCACCAGGACACACCTGCCCAAGGACAGACCTGCCCACCAGGACACACCTGCCCAAGGACACGCCTGCAGAAGGACACACCTGCCCAAGGACACACCTGCCCACCAGGACACACCTGCCCAAGGACACACCTGCCCAAGGACACACCTGCCCACCAGGACACACTTGCCCAAGGACACACCTGCCCACCAAGACACACCTGCCCAAGGACACACCTGCCTACCAGGACACACCTGCCCAAGGACACACTTGCCCAAAGGCCCACCCGTCCAGGAACACACCTGCCCACCCAGATACACCTGTTCAAGGACACACCTGCCTACAAGGACACATATGCCCACCGTGACCCACCTGCCCACCAGGACACACCCACCCAAGGACACAGCTGCCCACCCACATACACCTGTCCAGCAGGACACACCTGCCCAAGGGCACTCCTGCCCACAGAGACATAGCCTTTCTACTCTTGGGACCTGAGTGTAGTGTGGCCCCATCCCCTGCCCTCTGCCCTCCCTCCTGCCCTGTCTGGGCTGGGCTGCCCAGGAAGCTTGCCCAAGATGCTGCTGGTTTGAATTCAGAACCCAGAGTAGCCACTGGCCAGAGTGGGGGAGGCTGGGGGGCCTGCAGCCGCCACCCATGGTCAGGCTGTTCGAGGGGACACCGTCCCTCCACAGTGGACAGCAGGTCAGGTCTCCTCATCGGTGGTCCTCGGAAGAGTGGGGGTCACAGCAAATAAGAAAAGTCCTAGGGGTTGCCACTCTGCCCGTTCAGAGGCAACAGTGACAACAAAGTAAAGCCAAGTTGGTGCGCGTGTGACTTTGCGGGCATGGTGAGAACAGCTAGGCGTCTTCATGCTGCTGGGTGTCAAACTGAAACTCTCCAGCTTTAAGGAAACCAGATGCTTTTCTTACTCTCAGAGTGATGTGCAGGCTGCACACACACATGCACATGCACACCCAGCAACACCTTCACCTTCAGACACGCTTTTCTCTAGCCCAGCGCCCCAGCTCCTTAGCAGAGGGCTCTGCTCCCAGATGCAGCAGTCTCTGCCTTCTCACACGTGGGTCAGCTTTGCTGCGGGGGTGGGGGTTGCAACTCTGGAGGCTCATTGTATCGCCAGGCCAGGGCAGTGATCTGCTCGGTGAGAAAAGAAAAGGCCATTCCCTGCCTTTCTGCTGGGCTCCTGGAGACTCCTGGAGACTCCCGGGCATGGGCAGGCTGGGTGGGCTGGGAGCCCCGCTGATGCCCGGAGGGTGGGCTGAGGTCTGGACGCCGACTTGCCTTCCTACTTGAGCCCAAACAGCCAGGTTTCTGGGTGGGCAGAGGCTGTGTGCAGACTCCCAGCACACAGGGCACCTCTGACTCCCGCTTCGCTTTCCTCCCAGCAGATCTCCGAAGACCTGGGCAGTGAGAAGTTCTGTGTGGATGCAAATCAGGCGGGGGCCGGCAGCTGGCTCAAGTACATCCGTGTGGCGTGCTCCTGCGATGATCAGAACCTCACCATGTGTCAGATCAGTGAGCAGGTAGGTCTGGGCTCATGACGGGGGCTTCTGCCCCTTGGAATTGTCCCTGAGGATGTGGCACCAAGATTGGCGGAGGTGCCGAGGCAAGGGTTGTCTGAGCCTCTTTGGGGACATCTGCCAAGCCCTGGCTTGCAGTGGGGGTGCTGTTTGGTGCTCGGCCAGTGCTGGCTTCCGGGGAGCTGACTCACCCCGGGAGGGCTCCATCGGAGCCTTGCTCAGGGACCCTGCCTGAGGCTGGCAGTTCCTGAACCCCAGGATGGTGGTTCGGGTGGAAAAAAGCAATGAAGCAGGCAGGACCACAGATCACAGGGTCCACACTTCCTGCAAATGCCGCTTCCCTGAAGGACACGGGAGAAGCATAGAGCAGGAACCGTCACTGCAAGAATCCATCTAAATGGCGCTGTTTAACCAAATTTTCCGAAGAGTCAGCACCGGCCAATGAGGCAGCCACTCAGGGGCCTCCTAGAGCCTCTGGGGCTTCTGACCAGCCTGCTGAAGGCCTTGGCCTTTTTGGCACAAAGTTCCTGTCCTGCGGGCAGCGAACCAGGCAAGAGACACCTTCACTTCCGTCCCTGCCACCTCAGGGCTGAGGACCCCCCTAAGCTCCCTGGATCCTTGACCTCCACAGCTCGTCCACACCACCACCAGAACAGGCATCCAGACCCACAGACTGATCAGGGGAGAAGATGCGGAGTCTCCTTCCACTCCAAAAGGCACCGTGTCCCCAGAGCTGGTCGCTGCTTCATGGATTTCTCTATTTCAAGCTTGAGAGTGGCCCCTGGAGGCCCTTCTCACTCTTGAGCCAGGCCTCCCGGGCGGCACTTTCCACCTGCATCCTCAACACCATGCGTTCCTCGGGGTGCCCGGGGTCCCCGGCCCCTTACATCATACTAGTCTGGTTTTTCCTGTAATATCTTGGGGTCATACATGAGATTTCATTTGAAAAAAAAAAAAAGGATCCCATGGCTGTGAAAAATGTGTGTGAAGACCACGTCACGGAACATTCCCGCGTAGCCTGTGCAAGCCATTGAAAGTGGTTCAAGGCTCTCGACTTTAGAGAAAAAATTTTGCATTAAGAAACGCAGAGAGCAAACTCCAGGGAGGTCCCACAGGCCCCGGCTAGCTGCCAGGGGCTCTCCCTCATTTGCCGTCCCCTTGGCTGTGGAGCAGAGTCTCCATCGAGCAGTTGCTCCGCCGGACAAGCTCGTTCTGGATAGGGACATGAATCCACTCTCTTACCAGGACTTCTGTGGCCTTCAGTTACACCCAAAAATGTTTAAAATAACTTTTTCTGATTGAAAAAAAATACAGAGATGAAGCAAAAGAATAATCATAAACATAAGAACAGAACTTAAAAAAAATATTTTCCTTCTTCCAGATGAAAGTGAAATTGGAGTGAAGGAAAACTGGGCTTGAGGCGCATAGAAGGACGGTCTTTCCGTCCCCTTCTGAGGCTCAGATTTGCAGAGAGTGTGTGTCCTTAGTCGTCCGTTGGGAAGCTGAGGGGCAGGGGCACCGCGGGGCTGGGCCAGGGCTGTGCTTTTGTGAGATGCAAACTACAGTAACGAAGGACCCAGATTTTTTTATTTAAGAAATAAACGTTTATTAGAACCTTTGAACTAAACTTAAGCGGTAAAGTGGGTATCTGTACGTGTCTAGCTTTTTAAAAAACAAACAGATGTGTAATCTCAAAGACAAGCCTGTCTTTTAAAAAATCTTCACTGTATTATTAATATTTCAGGGAAGCTTTTCTTTTAGCTACACATGAGGTCCAAAAGGAATGGACTGCTTTGCAGCCAACTGTGTTTCCATGGTCAGGACCGGGGGGCAGAAATCCTTTTTGCCAGGTTGGAAGAATGGTCCTGAATCCTGATCCGTTCCTTCCCTTTACCCCGCCGTCACCCCACAGTGCCGACTTCCTCCAAAGCTCTGTCCTAGAGTGAGAAACATACTTGGCGCTATTACCCAAACCACAGATAATGTCAAAACTCCTCGGATACCTCCTGACCTGCTAGACGGCTCTCTCCAACACCAGCTCAAAGGGATTCATTCTCTCTGTTTTAGGTCCATAGGATGAATTAAAGCCACAAATCCAGAGGGAACTTGAAATGCACATCTAAGCAAATGCAACACCAAAATGGCCCAAAGCAGAGAGAAATTCCTCCACTCGGGGCACTTCCGACCCCCTTAACCCGCCTGTGAGACCTTCCCCTCTGACGGGGAGAGGAGCCCTCTGCTCTTGAGAGCACCCCTCACAGGTAGCACAGCCGGTGACGTCGGGTGTTACAGGGCCACCGACGCTCCTGCCCATGTCCCCGCAAAGGTGCACCTCCGAGCTGGATAAGCCATGTGGCTGGAATGCCCAGGAAAGCAGGAGCCGGCCAGAGGCTGGAGGAGACTCGCCGCCCGGGCGAGGTGGCTGAGTTGGCAGCTTCTTCTCCTGAAATCTCAACTGTGAATTTCAGTTATCAAAGGAAAATGAGCATTGTGTGGGATGTATTTTCCTTTGAATAATAATAAGATTTAAACACTAAAAATATGAAAAACTGCTCTCAGAAACCCATAGACTCTCATATGACGTGACTTTTAGCAATGCCTTTTTGAAAGGGATACAATAGATTTCAATCTAGTGTTTAAATGCCCTCTCTCGCTGTGACGGCCGCACGGCCTCGGCGGAAAGTATTTCCTTTCCCTGGCTTTGACCACTGGAACGTGGGTTCCTGCAAAGCAACCTGTTTGACCCTATGCGGAGCTGAAATAAAAACTGCCCTGAAATATTAATAAAACCAAGAATTTTTTGAAAGCTTTTAATAGCTTCTCTTTGAGAAGGAAACATTACATGATACTAATGCCATTTCTCAGATTTCCACCATGCCAGGAGTTCCACCAGGATTTCCTGGTACTTACAAACACCACATCCCCCCACACACAAACACACACAAGTGAACAATCTTCCTCCCTTCCCCTCTCTCTCTCCCTCTCTCTTTCTCTGTCTGTCTCTCTCTTTCAAGACTGCACACACATCCCACCTCTAATACAGCACAGACACAGAAGAGAAGGAACCATATGTGAACATCCGAGCTCTGTAAAACAACGTCGAGTTTGCCAAATGGTATTCGGCAGGGA
Source organism: Pongo abelii (assembly GCF_028885655.2). Taxonomy (NCBI): domain Eukaryota; kingdom Metazoa; phylum Chordata; class Mammalia; order Primates; family Hominidae; genus Pongo; species Pongo abelii. The sequence continues at coordinate 230,857,574 of NC_071985.2, read as the reverse complement.
AAATACTTCGGTCAGAAAAGCATCACCATCATTTTGAGGTTCAAGACGTGTGACCTCAGCCCCCATTTTCAAAGGAAAAAGGAGACTAGGGCAGAAGACAGTGTAAACGTCCTAAAAAGAAAGTTTTGGAAGCCACAGCCTCCCAGAAGAGATGAGCTCCCTTACTGGGCAGAGGAGAGAGGCCGCTCTGAACTGAAAACTCAGGTCGATATTCAGATGGGGACCCAGGCTGGGGCTTTCCCCCTGAGTCTCCTGCTACTGGCAGCCAGGACTTAAGCAAACTCTGGGGCCTGGCCTCCAGGGTGCTCTCATGTCCTTGGGGTGAGACCCACACTTTAGGGGCACTTTGGAGGCAGGGGAGTCACACACCTCCTTCGGCCCATCCTGGGCTCCTCCTGGCCTTCACTGGACGTGGGTTGCGGTGCATTCAGATGGGGTCTGGGGGCGGACGCCACCCCCGCATCCCTCATGGTTCTGTGCAGTGTACCGGCGCTCTAGCGGACGCTTTGGGGCGCTCCGGGGCACCTGCTGAGCTGGGCAGTGCAGCACCCACAGGCCCGGTTCTGACTGTCTGGCCAGGACCCAATTCTGGCTGCTCAGAAGCCTGCTCAAATCACTGACCACGTGTCCCTCTCCCAGCATCCCCTAACACGCCCCAAGACACCTGCCCTGTACAAAAGAGGACCAGCCATGTGCTCCTCCGCAGCCACTGGGGAGAGGCAGGGGACAGGGGCTTGAGAACATGTGAGCCCCAGAGCTTGAAAAGGCTCAGCAACCGGCCAGCACCTCCCCAGAGGCTCCCCGCTGCCCTGCCGCCTCACAGTGCCTCATGGACGGAGGCAGGACTGGCTAAGCTGAGGGAGGCATGGAGGCCCAGACACCCTCCTTCCCAGGCGGGGCTGGCCCAGCATCCTGTCCCTTCCCCATCTCAGGCCCCATGGGAATCAGACCGTCCTCTCCATGAACAAGAGCTATCCCCATGGCGTGGGGCTGAGGGGGCTGCTTGTGGGCCCCACCTCCACGTTCTCATCTGGCAATGAGATTCCCCCTCCTGGCCCCAGGGGACCTCTTGAGAGGTGACCGGGCCCATCCCCAGCCCTTGCTTCTCTAAGGCCCATCCCAGCTGTCCTCGTGGCTCATGGGAGAGCCTAGCAGAGGCGGAGGCCACATTGGGCCATGAATTTGCTCCTGGGCCCGGCCCTGTTGCCCAAAAGGGGACTTGTGGTTTTCTATTTGCACAAGGAGGCCCCAGATCACGGCCAAGGGCACGCTGGCCCGTTCCAAGGCCAAGGGTCCCGCTGCTCCTGAAGCGGCGCAGGCTCTCTGGGAAGCTGCTGGGAGCAAAACATCCCTGCACATAGCTGGGGGGAACCGAGCCTTTTCCCTGGGACTTTCAGGGCAATCAGATTGCAAGGGAGATAGGCCTTTGAGGTGTCAGAAGTCGTCGTGGGGGACTTTGACTTGCTGCCTCGTCCGAGCATGAGCGGAAGGCACAGAGGGGCCCTTGGGAATCTCTGTGCACTTTTCTGGGGGTGGCCCCCCCACACCCCCACCCTCTGGCTCCTATTTTCCCTTTTGGAAAATTCAAGACACTCAGATCACCTCTGGGTGGTTCTTTCTCCTGTAATTATGAACGAATGAGCTGGTTTGAAATGTTTCAGGAGACACAGACAGGGACCGTTCCTGAATTTGTTTTAACGTTAAGAAAGAAAACAAGAGCTTGGCGATGAAGCGCCCGCGGGGGGATGCGGGAGGCAGGGAGGGGCTGTCACAGCCGGCGCTTTTTGTTTTTTGGTTTATCTTTTTCTCACGTTGCCTCAATAGGGCAAGAATGTTGGTGGTGGGATGTCAACTGTCTAGTGGGGCTGAGGATGGCGGGGGACGGGGCTGAGGTCAAACACAAATGTCGGGGAGCCAGACTCAGGGGTGCAGGACCCCCAGCGTACCTCGGAACGGCTGTAGGGCTCTCAAACAACCTGCAGCACCCCTGGATTGAGAAAAGCAGCCGCGATCTGCATAGCACCCTGGGGCTGCCTGGGCATCAGACAAACCCCAAAACCCCAGGGCCCTCCAGGGGCAGAGCAGGGGTCCCGGCACCCGCTGTGGAGGAGCACAGCCCCTCCACAGAGTGTATTCCGCGAAGGCATTGTGTTAGAAGAGTGGCCGCCGGTGGCCAGGCAGCAACGCGTGGACAAGAGTCCGCGCCGGTTGTTCATGAGAACCTGGTGTCTCTCAGGTCGGCGGAGGGCATTTCTCTTTTGCTTTGTTGTCCTGGGCTCTGACCCGGGTCCTGCGTTTGTCTGGGCGTGTGCCCTGTCAGGGTTGCGATTTTAAACAGAGGGCATCCAACACCCATCATCTTGTTCTGCCCCGACCCCAGACATGTCCATATTCCCTTTGCTTTTATTTCTCACAATGTTTTTTTTTTTTAGACAGAGTTTCACTCTTGTTGCCCAGGCTGGAGTGCAATAGCACCATCTCGGCTCACTGCAACCTCCGCCTCCCGGGTTCAAGCAATTCTCCTGTCTCAGCCTCTCAAGTAGCTGGGATTACAGGAGCCTGCCATTATGCCTGGCTAATTTTGTATTTTTTAGTAGAGACAGGGTTTCACCATGTTGGTCAGGCTGCTTTCGAACTCCTGACCTTAGGTGATCTGCCCGCCTCGGCCTCCAGAAGTGCTGGGATTACAGGCGTGAGCCACCGCGCCCAGCCATCCTCACAATTTTTTAAATTAAAAATCATAGATTGTTAATTTGGTCAAGGCACGCGGGAGCCTCCCACCATGAGACACAGTTTACCCCCTTGAAATTGGAAGGAGGAGGGCGTGGGGCTCCTTCAGTATTTCATAACCAGCTTACAAAAGACTCCAAAATATATGCAAGTTGCTTTGATTCCCATTTTACGGGGCCCCCTTTGGAACAAACTGATCCTCTTCTTGGTGAAGAACAAGGTTTAAATTCAACTGTACCGTCTGAACCCCTACGCAAACCACCTGTCAGGATTTGTATATTCCTTTCGTGCTCATTACAGGCTCACTTTACTGGAAGAAGCTATTTAAGAATGATCAAGGTAATTTAACTGTGGACCTGTCATTTATATTTTTATAATCCAGATCCAAACCACACAACTAAGAAACAGATAAGCGTACACAGTTTTATTTCACGTCTGGGTCGCTGGGATGGTGACGGCATATCGCACACCACACAATAATAAAACTTAGGCTTAATAAAAATGCTTCAGCCATGCGCAGGAGGAGAGGAAGGTGGCGAAGCCCGGGACTCCAGGGGGCTTTTCCTCGCTCTGCCAGAGGATAGGACTGTCTGTCGTCCGGGAGCCTGACTGTGGTCTCCTCCAGCCGCCTCAGCACAGAGGAAGCCGGAAAGCGAGGCCGGCCAGAGGCAGGCTCCCAAGCACAGGGAAGGGAGAAAGGACACCTCTGCCCAAACCCCAGCGCTGCAAATCCGGGTGCTGCCCCTGCTGGCGCTTACGGCATCATCACCACAACGTGCTCAGCTCCTGGGCCGGCCTCGGAGCTCGGGGATCATCACAGCGCTCTCCCACACTCACAGCGCGTGGAGACAGCAAGGAGTTAAAATGAAGCCAGGAGCAGCACTGAGACCCAGCCGCCTCCGCTAAAACCAAAATGCAGGGGACAATCCTCAGACCAACGTCCTCTCTCTCTCCCAAGGCCAGGTGAGAGGCAGACCGGGTCACCAGGGGAATCTGCTTTTGGGAAACAGTTTCAGAAGAATTCCGATTCCACTGGCTGCTTTCACATGTTTTGTGAGAAAAGCCTCTGGCACAGTAAACTCAGGCTCAGTTGAATTCTGAAATCCAGAATGGTGAGCGATTGAGTTTTTTCCAGTAAGCACACGGAAGGAAGGTTCACCTACTTGATTCAAGCCTGCCTTTAAAGTTTCTTACACTGGTCAAAAGGAGACAAGAAAGCCCAGAAGTTCGCTTGATGGAAAAAATTCATTTATTCCAAGAAAGAGAAAACAAGAACGGCCGCTGCTCAGATTCAACCCAGTTCCTTTTAGTCTGCAGTCTGGTGATTCCCACCTGGAGGAATTTGCATGGAGTTTTTCGTCTATTTATATTGTTAAGTTCTATGATTAAGCGGGAATGAGAACCGTACCACTTAGAGCTTCATATTCGAAAGTCGTCTCTTTTCTTGTGAATTGATTTGATATTTTAAAAACTTTCTTTAAAGACCCGTAAGGAGAAGGTATCCCAAAGCTGGCAGCCATTGTAAATGTAAATGATTTCTGTGTCTTAAAGAATATCGCTGGGGAGCAATGATATTAATTTTCATAAAAGGCTCCGTCTGAATGAACGTGGCCTGGGCTGACTCCAGGCTCTTCTCGGGCAATTTCTCTGCCTTCTGTTGAGAACGTGGCGATTTATTTGTCCCAGAACTCCGCTTACCTACAAGAAGCCACCTCTTTGTGTCTGGAAAGTGATAAAAGGGGGAGAAAATAGGCAGGGTCATGCTAAATACAGTTTGAATTCCGAGAACCTGTGTTTCATGTTGTTCACCCATGTTCAGTCAAGTCATTGTTGTTACAAAGAGAACCTGAAGTGTTGGAACAAGGACTTAACTTCAGATCCAGCCTGTTTGGCATCATTATTTTTTAAAGCCATTTACAGCAGACATTTATTGGCGCTAGTAAACTCAGCTGTTGTTAAGAGGGTTCCCCACCCTCTCAGATCCTTAAACCAAAGGGAAAATTCCAGCCTTGCCCGTGCAACACAACCCGGGGACTTAGGCACGACTTCAACAGCCAGCGGAGGCAAGTGTTTATAAAAAGGCATAGATGCTTAGATGCTGTCGCTTAAGCAAATATACTGTTCTTCTTCCTTTCCGGCGGCCAGTCGTCCTCCCTGAGGCCGCTGCTGGGGGCTAAAGGCTATCAGAGACTCCAGACTTTATTTTTGCTTCAACAGACTTCTCCCACCATGCTGACTTAGCGCGGTCTGAGCAGGACCCACCGCGGGTCTCACGAGGAAAGGAGGATTATAAGCAGACGGCAGGAATGTGTAGGGAGCTGCAGTCATAATTTATGACAAGCCCTGCAGGAAGGGGCCTGCAGTACAGTAAATGCGCAATTTGTGACGCTCTCGAGCCAGGAGCCGGCCCAGGCTGGGTCCGCAGACGCCCGGTTCCCACCGCGGCCCGGTCTTTGTCCCGGGAAGTCGCCTGACCCCGCCGGCCAGGAACAGTGGCGTTCTCGGCGCGTCTGGCTGATAAGGCCTTTGTGACACCGGGGACAGGCTGTAAAAACGCAGCCGGCTTTTGTCTGCACCTCCGCGCCGCTGGCAAGGGCGGGGCCCGCGAGTATGGAAAAGTTTGCGCGGATTCGCGTTCACCTCTGACCCCCAAAGCAGTTGGAGGCAGGTCGGGGACCCCCACCTCCGCCCAGCCCCGCCTCGGGCCCTGCGATCAGCACTAATAGCGATTAATTCCGACTGCGGCTCCAAGGGCCAAGGCGCCCTCCTCCTGCAGGGCCAGGGCCAGGGCCAGGGAGGGGGAGCCCGCGGCCCGGCGCGCTAGACCCTCCCGCGGCGGCGGCTCCAGGGCAGTGTCCGCGCCGGAGGGGAGGGTCCCCCGGCAGGTCTGGTGCCCTCGGAGCCGGGGTGGGGTCCCAGGAGACACTGGGGGCCCTCGGATTGGGGGAAGAGGTGGAGGAAGGGGTTTCCTTCCGCAGCCCCGCGGATCAGAGGACGGAGGCCTGGCGCCCTCGGAGCTGGGGTGGGGGATCCCTGGAGATCTGGCTCCCTGTGTAGAGAAGGGAGTCTGGGCGGCGTCCTGGGAGTGTCTGTGGCCTGCAGAGAGGGGATGGGGTTGGGGTGTGGATCCCGGGAGGCTCGGAGGCTCTCGGAGGCGGCCAGGCGGAGGATCCAGGAGGGCCGCGCCCAGCCCCCGTCCGCCCACCCAGCCCTCTGCCCACCATTGGAGCGGAGCGGAGAAGCAGGGAGTGCGGGAGGATGCCTGAGGTCTCAGGTCAGGACCCTCGACGGGGGTGGGGTGGGGAGGGAGTTGGGGGGGTAGTGGGGAGGGAGGTGGGAGGGTAGTGGGGAGGGAGGTGGGGGGGTAGTGGGGAGGGAGGTGGGAGGGTAGTGGGGAGGGAGGTGGGGGGGTGGGGAGGGAGGTGGGGGGGTGGGGAGGGAGGTGGGGGGGTGGGGAGGGAGGTGGGGGGGTGGGGAGGGAGGTGGGGGGGTGGGGGGGTGGGGGGGTGGGGAGGGAGGTGGGGGTGGTGGGAGGTGCGGCCTGGAGTGGAGCCAAGGGGCGGGCGGCCAGGGTCCACATTGCCCTCTAACGGGACCCCTTGAGAAGCCTCCGCCTCGCCTGCTGACCCTCCTCTCTCTTGCCCGGGGCCCGGGCCAGGCCACCTGCCCCAGGGGCGTCATCCAGGCCGGGCACTCAGCAGCCCCTTCCGCTTGCTTCTGCTACAATGCCACTCACGGCACCGCTCAGAGGGTCGCCCGGGCTTTGTCCCAGCTGGCGCTTCTCATCCCGCACTTTGGGCCCGATTTTCTAATACAGTGGCTCAAGTTTCTTTTTTAAAAAAGAGACAATGATTCAGCCACTGTGTGATTTTTTTTGATAAGATGATACAAAACTGGGGTTCTAATAATAATGGGTTTAATTGAAGAAGTTACCATGGGCCAGTTTCTCCTCTCCACTTTTACATCTCCTCATAATTTTAGCAACTTACCTGATGCCCCATAAGGGAACTTCACACACTACTGACAGAGGCCGTGCACCTGCCTGTCCTCCTTCGTGCATTTCCTGTCTGGGTGTCTTGGGAGTAGCAGACACTGGGCGTTACAGTCACGCTGTGACTTATGTGTGTCTTTTGAGAGTTCCTTGGTGTCATTCTGGAGTCAGTTGGGACTGGCAGATTATAGTGAAATTCACAACGTGGGGGACATGGGGGAGGAGCATGCAGGGGCCACACCCAGCCCTGTCTCGGGGGTGCCCAGCTGTGTCCAGCCACAGACCCCAGCCAGGTCCAGCTGCTGGAGAGCCTGGCCTGACACAGGATGGTCAGTGGGGATGGGAGTGTCACCCACAAGGATGGCCACGTCCCTTCAATCCCTGGGAGCCCTTCCCTTTCTGAGTCTAGACCCACTCTGTTTTCTTGGAGGAGCCTCAGCCCCAGGTCTCGCAGGGGCAGGTGGATTTCCCTTGGGCCTCTCCCCAGCCTCACAGCCAGTCCTCTGGCCAGGCCTGCAGGTCCCTGGAAGCTCCCCAGTTACTGTGATCAGAAGAGAGTCTCAAACACCCACATGTGCAGGGTGGGCAGTGACTCCCCCGAGAGAAACACACCTGCCGCCAGACACTCCCGGACCGAAGACACAGGGTTCCTGGTGCTGGCGGCATGGCCCATGCCCTGGCCCAGGCCTCAGATGGCCCGGCCTCCCCTTTCTGAACTGCTAATTCTCTTCGTCTTGACCACCACGTCAACACCCCAAGACAACCTCCTGTTTTCAGGAGGCCCCTGGCAAGCCGCGGCGACACAGCCCCCAACAGCACTGCTCAGTGAGCAGAGTTCCAAATGGAGGTCCCCTCGTCCCCAGGGCTTGACCAGGCTGCAGATGAGCCCACCAGTTCTCAAGGGTGTCCTCCTTCCCAGACTCCCGCCTGTGGGGTCAGCCACAAGGCGCCAGGCTGACAGTGGGCACACAGTCCTGCCCACCCCAGCCATCCTGGCTCATGGCATCCCCACTCCTGGGAGAACAGCAGCCCCGTGTCCTGACTCACTGGCCAGGCTCAGCTCATGGCCACTTTCAGAAACAACCAGATTCACTCCACACCCCGACCTCCCCCTCCCCCACCGCCACTGGCAAAGCGGGTCTCACTTACATACACAAAATGGAACAAAAGAAACTTGAGAACCCACCCAGGTGGGCTCTTGGTGGAAGCGGGGCTCTGCCGTGCCCCCAGGACACCCCCAGCTGGGAACTTTGATGTGGATCCTACCTGTTTAGTCAGCCATTGCTGACTAAATATTCATTGCTTTATGAATACCCTAAAACCCAATAAAGCAAATTAAAAGGGGACACAATTCCTTCTGCGCATACTCTGCAAAAGTTCCAGAGGGGACCCTCTTGGTGGCAATTAGAGGAAAATCAAGTGCAGGCCGAGCTGCGTCCACAGTGTGAGGGCTGAGTGTGCACTGAGAGGCTCTCCAGATACCAACAAACCACACTCGCCGTTTCTCTCTGGTCTCTCCATCCTAGATCTACTACAAAGTCATTAAGGACATTGAGCCAGGTGAGGAGCTGCTGGTGCACGTGAAGGAAGGCGTCTACCCCCTGGGCACAGTGCCACCCGGCCTGGACGGTAAGACCCCTCCCCCAAACCGGGCCACGGCCCCTGGGAGCCCCCAGCCAACCCGGAAGAGGAGCAGATGCCTGGGAGGACCGAGGGCCTCTCATCACCTCAAGCCACCTAATGCGGGCCAGGCAGCCCCCAAGTGCTGGGTGCCTCCATTTTTGCAGACCCCAGGCCAGCAGAAACTGCCTGCCCCCACAAAGGCTCAACCTAATGGCTTTCTTGTTCCTCTTCCCTGGGGCACCCAGGAGGTGCACCCAGAATTTAAGAAGGGCTTCGTGCAGTGGGCAAACTGTTATCCAGTGGATTATGTCTTTGCAATGTTAGGGTCCCAGGTGATTTTTTTAAGCTATGTTTTATTATTGCTATTATTCTTATTAGCAGCAGCAACAGCAGCCTTTGCTTTCCCTGGTACTTAAACGAACAAACAAACAGACACCAAGCCAGTTTTGTAGCTTCAAAGCATTTCTGGCTGCCCCAGAGCTCTCTGTGGTGTGGGAAGATTTTGTTTCATTTAAGAGAGTGGGTGATGGCATATGTATCTTTCAAAGCAAAATGCGCATCTGTAGCTAAAACTCCAAGAGAAGTGTTAGGGGAAGTTTCATTTGGCAAGAGGGAAAATGCTGGGTCTGAGGCAGGTCTCACAGTGATGCGGAGTCGCCCCGCTCTTCCAGACAGGGCTGTGGGAAGCCTTCCAAATTTCCTTTTCCCTAGATCTGCTGGTCCCTCTCTGTCGAGTAGAGATGGGACAAGTGAGTTTCCCTTTCACCTTCCTCCACACCCAAGTACAGCTGAGAGGATGCCTGAGAAAATTCCAGTCCCACACAGATGAGTTCTTCCCAGATACAGGCTCATTCCTGCCTTCACGTCATGAAGCCATGTGTCCATTCCCCTACGGGGTCCTGGAACAGCCGGCCAGGAAAGGCTCTGTGGGCAGTGAGACCCTGGCCCGTCGGCTCCACGCAGGTACCTCTGAGCAGACGGCTCCAGGGTTCGAGCCTAACTGCTTTACTTTGGGGGAGACCCCACAAGTGAACAGGAACGCAAGCTCCCTCCTGGACGTTTCCGGAGCTGGTGATTCCTGCTGGTGCTGGAGCCTGGAGGGAGGCTGAGTTTTCCTCCTTGCTTCTTGGACCTCCCCTTCAAACACACCAAGGCTTAATGATTAATGCCATTCGCTGCAAGTTTCTCCAAGGAACCACTCTGATTTCACGGTGAAGGAATGGTGCTGGAATTAGCAGGAAGGCTTCGAGACCAGACATGGAGAACTCCACCTTCATTTACCCTTTCCATCACTGAGCATGGCCCAGCCTTAATTTACCCTTTCCATCACCGAGTGTGGCCCAGCTAGCTGGGTCCTTCCTTGGTGCAGTATCTGTTTATGTCCCTGAGTGTCCGAAAGGAAATGACCACAGAAGGATAGTTTAGCAAGCCGGAGCCTATCTGCACTTTCTTCCAAAGTTTGGTTTTATTTAGGCCATTGAGAAAAGAAAAATAAATTGCCGAGATCTGGATAGCAGAGGGGAAGGCCTCATTTTCCTTAAAATAATTGTTGAAAAGATCTATGAATCTTAGATAGCGCACAAGAATGCCAAGAGACAAATCTGCTTGACTTAAGGAGAGTGCTTGACTATGGAATTTCATTTGTACGATGAAATTTCTTTCTTCCAAAAGGTTTTTTAAAAACCTTGATTTCTGCTCCCCACCCCCCTCCGGCCCCTGATATTAAATAACCTGGGTCTACATTTTCCTAATAATTTATCAAGCATTTGTGGGCTAATTGCTTGCCACACATAATAGCCCAACATCAAATATTTGACTTTCCCTGCTCTTTCCTGTCAAGTTCATGCCTCCCCAATAGCCACCTCCCCTACCAGTTAGACTCTGAATCGCACAGAAAGAAAATGCAAAAATGTTCCTCACTAAGATAATTATCATAAAAAATCTTTTATCCCAACCCCAGCTCGATGCAGCCAGCCCCTTATCACTGCAGGAACTTGGAGGAGGCTCTCGAGCTCCTTTGAGCCTCAAGTCTGGTAGATTAGTACGTAGACGCCACATAATTGTGAACCCCTCGGCTCTCCGGGGCCATTAGGCACTGATTTATTTTTCTGTTACATTCCTGCTCTGCCATGAGGGTTGCTGATGGAACTTCAGATAGGCAAGTGAGGCGCAGATATGACAAACAAGATGTGAGGTCACCACGGCGTTGGCTTAGTTGGTGTAGGTGACAGGTGGATGCTGTACTGCAGCCCACGCACCCCTGCCAGACGAAGAGAGTTTCATTTCCAATCACTATATTTTGTGCTTTTGTTGGGAGAAGAGGGCTTGGCTGGAGACCACGTTCAGGTAGTGAAGAAGACACAGGAGACCCTTGGGGGCCAGCCCGTGTCGGGAGAACCGAGCCTCTGCCCTGCAGTCCCGGGGCTGAGCACGTTCCCTCTGCAGAGCTGCAGCTCTGTCAGGAATGCGAGGCCCATTTTCACACAAGTGATTCAGACCACGGGGAAGCCACTTTCAGATGCATTCAACTTTTTGTTTTGTTTTTACACTTACAATGAAGAGGAAAGAATTCTCTTTCTTGAGAACTTTTTGCACTTAGGAGAAAATAAAGAAAGTCACTTCCATTCCAATATGCTTTTCTTTTGAGAAAGCCTCACGATAATTTGCTTTTCCTCTCTCTAAAAGAGGTCAAGAGGAGGCAGTGCGTGGAGCACAGAGCGCATGAGCCAGCCAGATCGTGAGATCAGAGATAATAAGATGGGAAACATTATCAGAATAGGTCATGTTCTTTCAGCATTTCTTTAAAGCAGAAGTTTCTTGTGCCGAGAAAGTGAAAATGCCATAAACTATGCCCCCGTTTCTGGCCCCTCCACGAGCCCCAGGGGTGTATTCAGGGCCAGCCTTACCTGCCTGGAAGACAGCCGGGAGACCTGTCCACACCTCTCAGTAAGGGCAGGCCAGGCTCAGGTGTGTCCTGTCCCCGGCTCTGTCCTCTGATGGGGACCCAGCTCCGTCCGTGGAGGGCTGGGGTCGGGGAGCAGCAGGGCAGGGATGGTCACTGAAATCGGCTCCGTCACGTCCAGGGCACCCTCCAAGGCCATTGGAGTGAGAATCAGACTGCATTCTCATTTGCAATCTAAATTTTTATTTTCATCCCAAATTCTAAATGAGAACTGGAAAAAATAAGTTGGTCAGTAATATGAGTGGGTGGGGTTGGCATTTCTTCTTGTCTTTGTTTTCAAATTTCAACTTCTATGATTGTTCTTCACTGGGTCCAGAAAGAGTAAAATAAAAGCTGGCATTTCTAACTGAATCACGATGCTGGCTGGAGGCTCCATCTCAGCCTGCTTCCAGCCCGGGACATTGGAATCCACCCACAGGCAGCTTCCCAGGTCTGCGGGTTGGCTGTGTTCTGCAATGATCTTGGTGCTCAGATCTGCAGGGCTTGTTCCCCAGTGAAAATCCCAGTTTCTGAAGACAAGGGAAGGCCTGAGAGGGGGTGATGGTGAGCATCCCTCTATCACAGGCTCACCTCGCTTTCCCCAAAACCCTCAGTGGGAAATTGGGGCCCTGCCAGCCCTGCTTCCTCGGCCCCAAAACCACAGGCAGGCTGCAGGCCCACTGCTCCGCCTCTTCCTTGAACAAGCAACTCAGTGTCGCCCAGCCTCAGTTTGCCAGTTCTGAAGCGGGCATGTTGCCCTTCCCTGGGTGCTCGCAGGTCGATGCGAGGCTTCAGTGCCCAGATTCTCTTAAGCTCTGAGGACAGGACCTGCCACGTGGGCTCCCACCAGACCCCAGGGGTCAGCCTTGCCACCCACATCATTTGCACAGTGGGCTCTCTCTGAAGAATTTGCAGGCTTGAATCACGTTTCAAGGTGGCATTTTGTAGACTTCTAGGGTGAGTATTTCTTGCCCACCTCCTCCCAGTCTGTGTGCCCTGTCCGAGGATCCCTCCTGGCAGCTCCTAGGTGGGTTTAGTTTGTTCAGCGAGTGAACAGACTCGGAAAGCTCCTAGTGGCAGCCTTCCCCGGAGAGGTTTGGGACGGAGCCTTCCAAGCCCCAGAGGCCGGAGCTGAGGTGTGGACCGCAGTCCTGTGGGAAGTGGACTGTGCAGGCTCTGGGCATCCTCTGGCTTTTTTCCCTTCGTGATCTTGTTTTCCCCCAAACCAGTACTTTCCTGAGGTTCAGGTCAGCGAGCAGGGCCAGGATGCCTGGACACCGGCTGAGAACGAAATCACAGTGTTTGGTGCATCTTGACCGGCAGTGGTGCCTGCCCACTCACCCCCAGTGCACACACCCCTGGGGCTCCTCTCTGCCAGGCACCCCTTCCCCGTCAGCCAGATACTTACCTCTGTCCAAAGATGGCACTGAAAGTCACATCTGGCGAGCTGGTGTCTGTACCTTGGTTGGCAAGGGGTGGGGGGGTGGGTGCCATCCAGTATGCCTGCTGTGGTCTCTCGGGGCCAGCACCCTGCTGGAATCCCCACCTTGGGCACCTGAGGCTCAGGGAGCCAGGCTCTGAGGACCCGCCAGGGGTGCTGGGGTGGCCCAGGCCAAATAGCAGCATCTCCACCCTTAGGCTCAGGGAAGCTTCCAGTCAGCAAGAAAGTGCCACTTCTGGTAACCCCTGCACTGCCCAGACTGCAAAGCAGCCCACCCTTTCCTTAGGACTCTAAAAGGCCTATGACCGTGGTGGTCTTTCTGACACAGGGAGGGGACAGGAAGTGACAGCCCTCGTCCATCTGTCCCCATCCCCCGTCTCCTTGGCAATCCTTAGGTTCAGACCTTTGAGCCAACGTTCTGACCAAGCTCATGAAGACTCTGCTCAGTGCTGGGCACTGGGTCAGTCCTCGTGCACGTGCATACACACCCAAACACACATTCCCACAAGCACACAAATGCATGCGTACACACATCACATGCACACAAACACACACGCACATTAGCATACGCACATTCATATACGAGCATGTGTACACATATTTGTGCCTGCACAACTACACACCCATTGGCGCACACACACACAGACCAACACACAATGTGTGTGTTCGCATACATGTTCACATGCACATGTGTGCACATCAGACACATATGCACACACAACACACACAGCCACCCATGCACACAACCATATATGTATAATATGCATGTATGCATACATAACACAAATGCACACACATGCAGACAGAAACACATGTGCATTCACACATGCAAAGTATGCACCCACACGAACACACAGATGCACACACGCCTCAACACAAAGGCATACACAAACCACACATGTGCACGTATGAAAACACACCAGTGCACACAAATATTCACGCATGTAGGTGCATGCAGAAACACATGCACCCTCACACACATGCACATGAGTACCCGTACAGGCCACACAAACGTGGGTGTAAGTGCACAGACATGCACACACAGTCACACAAAGATGCACAAACATGGATGCAGATATGCTGAGATATTCACACTTACGTATGCGTACACAGCTGCCTGCTCACGCCCAAGACGCCCCCGTGCACTCACACACTGGTGCACACACCACTGTTCAATTCATTTGGGAAAGACCTCAGTGCCAGCGTTCTTTCCAGAGCTGGGGGGATGAGGCGTCTTGTGGGGGGAGCCTCGCGTCTTAGGTGGAAGGCTGCTGCCCAGCTGCTGCAGGCAGGGGAGGCAGGGACGGGCCCAGAGCCCCCCCACCAGGATGACATCTCCAGGCTGATTGTTTGGCTTGGCAAGGCGGTCAGGATGCTGCCTCGTAAACTTAATAATAGCTGCCCCCCTTTTAATTTGTTTGACCTTGACGACAATAATTTATTATATGCACTGGAGCTCTGTCATCGTTTTTCTCCTGATTCATAAACAAAGCACTTGGCCCGGCTTCCTCCTCCACTCCCGAGCTCGGGGCCTTCTCCAGCCCACGGTGGCTGCCTGAGGCACAGGAAGGGCCGGGTGTCGCCCGGGGCTCCCTCTGAGGCACAGATTAGGGGGTCCTTTGGTGCTGCCCAGGGCTGGGCCTTGGGGACTCCACATGCCTGTTTCCAGGGCAGGCTGGTGGGCCTCAAGTTGAAGGCTGGAAGGAAGCAATGCAGGACTGGCCAGCCTGGGTGCAGGCCCTGAGGCAGCGTGGTGAGGGGGCCAGGTCTCCAGAGTCCCCTAATAGCCCTGGGCTGGGTCTCCGGCTCACTCACCACCGCCTCGTTCTCTCCCTTGCAGAGGAGCCCACGTTCCGCTGTGACGAGTGTGACGAACTCTTCCAGTCCAAGCTGGACCTGCGGCGCCACAAGAAGTACACGTGTGGCTCAGTGGGGGCTGCACTCTACGAGGGCCTGGCTGAGGAGCTCAAGTCCGAGGGCCTTGGCGGTGGCAGCGGCCAAGCACACGAGTGCAAGGACTGCGAGCGGATGTTCCCCAACAAGTACAGGTGCCGCGCCCTCCTCTGAGTCTTCCTCCCCTTCCCATGCCCTCGTCTGAGTCTTCCTCCCCTTCCCGCCCCCTCCTCTGAGTCTTCCTCCCCTCCCTTCCCCCGCCTCGCTCCCCAACAGGTGGAGACAAAGGGCCCCTTAGTGGGACACACCCTGGGGATATGTGCCCCTTCTGGGACAGTGGCGCTGCGGGCAGAGCAGGTGCAGGATCCCGTGGCCAGAGCTGCAGGTGTCCCCTGGCTCTGACCGCAAATGTCCTGGCCCCAGAAAGCCACCTCCTAGGCTCGTGGCCCTGCCTGCCAGGGCTGCGCTGTGGGGAGAAACTAGAAAGGAGAAAAATTCAGGCCAGAGCCCGGACCTGCAGCCGCTCAGCCCAAGGCTACTTCTGTAATAAGGTCCCAGACCGGGATGCGGGTGGCAGCATCCACCACCAAGGGATTCATGGTGGCCCCACCCTCCGGACACACAAGCAGCTCCTTCTCGGATGGTAGGCAAGAGCCGGAACGGGTCACCCCTATCCCCAAGACACCAGCCCTGCTCCCCACCAGGTGGCAGCGGCCTGTCCCAGGAGGGGCTTCAGAGACATGAGCAGGCCCGCACCGGCCTTCCCTTGCCCTGAGACCAGGCAGGAGCCAACATTTGGGGCCTGGGCGGACTTGGGGACCTGTGACCCCCTGGGAAAGACAAGATTCCTGGTCTCCGTGGGGAGTGAAACCAGGACATTCAGTCCAGTGCTGCAAGGAGCTATGGAGACTTTTCCAACCTGGGCCCCTCCTCCTGCCTTTGAGGATTTCCTCCAGGACAGCCTCACAAAGTCAGAGCAAAGCCCATCAGGCCACTAACCGGCTATGTGATTGCTGGGGATTACCGCCCATCCCTGCGCCGCTCCCTGGGGACGGCAAACCCTCCACCTGGAACAGATGACTGAGAAAATAAACGTTTGGGCAAATCCCGACTGCGGCCTTTCCCAGTAAACGCCGCTCAAGAGGGTCCGTGTTTTCTTTACATAAACACATAAATCACAATTAACAACAGGGGAAAAGATACAGTCTCCTGATGCTCGGGAACCAGGCGTTTCTGATCTGAATGGATGGCTGGGCCCCGTAATTAACGAGCCGTGATATATCACTGCTTTGCTCATGAAGATTAACGGTCATCCCTGGGACGAGGGAAGCCGGGGGTCCCCCGAGAGCAGGGAATTAGAGCGGCTCCTTCATCCAAGTGCAGCGGCCCCTCCGAGCAGCTGTGCTCTGGCCCCCTCCGTGTCACCTGGAGACCCCCGAGTGACTCCCAACCTGCCTCCTCAGTGTGTGCCCAGCACTCAGAGTGGCGTCTTTGGGTTTGGGGGACTTGCCCCACTCCTGGGTTCATGCCAATGTCGAACCCCTTTTTTCTTAGGCCCAAGCTTAGCCTCAAGGCCAGGACCAGCTTGAGAGGCACCCAGGGAGTGTGGGCCGGGGTCCGGCACTGCCTCCAGCCGCCCTGGGGGTGGTCTTGGGTGAGGGATGGAAGCATCCAGGTGCCGGCTTCCTCATCTGCTAGGGGAAGGCCGCCTCTGCCCCTCACAGCCCGGCCACGGCAGAGAGGAGGTGGACAGGGAGACGCCAGCACGTGCTCTGATTCCCCGGCAGCGTGGTGGGGGCTCCGAAGGGGCACTGGGAACAAGCTGTGAGGTTGGGGTCCCCTCCCGGGCAGAGGGCAGGTAGTTGGGCCCCGCAGTGAGCCTCGTCCTCTGCACAGCCTGGAGCAGCACATGGTCATCCACACGGAGGAGCGCGAGTACAAATGCGACCAGTGTCCCAAGGCCTTCAACTGGAAGTCCAACCTCATCCGCCACCAGATGTCCCACGACAGCGGCAAACGCTTCGAATGTGAAAACTGCGTGAAGGTAACCTGAGGGGCGGCCCCGTCTCAGCCACGATGCAGCAGGAGGCTGCAGACGGGCGCCCGCTCCCGTGCTCCCTACACCCCCTGGTCCAAATGCAGACGGAGTGCGGCAGAGTGGGTAGGAGGCCCCTGCAGTGGCTCGGGCCCTTCCGTGTGACTAGGAAGGAAAGGAAGTCTCAGGGAAGACCGTGTCCCCCAGGTCAGAAGGATCATGGCCAAGACCAGAACCCAGGCCCCTCCCGGGCGCGGGTCCTGTGCTCCTGCCAGTGTGGAAGGAAGAGGCTGGCGGGGCTGAGCTGAGCCTCCACCCCGAGCCCGCCAGGGTCTCAGCACCACAGCTGAAAGTGCTTTCTGCAGCCCTGTCTCACGCAGCCTCAGCTCGGGAATTGTTCTTGAGGAAAGCAGCCGCGGAGGCTCTGTGGCTCACTTAAGGCCATGCAGCGGGTCCTTGCTACAGCAGAGACCCGTCCCGGCCTGCTGGGTGCAGACTGCAACATGGCAAGAGAGACAGGCAGGGCCCTGCCCCCACGGCCGGTTGGTCCGGCAGCCAGAACCAGGCCCAGGCGGGTGCCCAGGCAGGGCGTGAGCCAACGGCGTCCGTCTCCCCAGGTGTTCACGGACCCCAGCAACCTTCAGCGGCACATCCGCTCGCAGCATGTGGGCGCTCGGGCCCACGCCTGCCCTGACTGTGGGAAGACCTTCGCCACGTCCTCCGGCCTCAAGCAGCACAAGCACATCCACAGCACGGTGAAACCTTTCATATGTAAGTGGTCGCCCAGCCTGGCCGCCTGCCCTCCGGGTGTGCGGATGCCATGGGGGTCGGGCCAAGGTGTGCCATCCACCAAGGTCTCCCCTGATCCAAGGGACCCCGGTTTGTTCATAAAGCACTCATGGCAGGTTCTGACATCTCTGCCGCGTGCAGCCTGGTCCCCGGCAGGCACCCTCTGAGTTTGTCCCTCACTGCTCCCTTTCCCCATCCCGTCCTCCTCCACGGTTCCCCTTGCTTCACCTCACAGGGGCTGGAGGGGGGCAGTGGGTGATGGGAGGGACCAGGGTCCTGCAGAAGGAGCTGGACCCTCCCTGTTGCTACTCCCGTCCCCCGAACTCACTCCCCACCTGTGCCGAGCTCCAGAAGGGCGTGCTTCTGTGCTGCCCTGCAAGTGACAGTCTCAGCAGACGCCCACTGGGATTGTCAGGGCGGTATCTCTAGGGGGCCCTGTCTGTGCCCAGTGCTGTTCCAGTGCGGGGGCCAGCCCTAAATAAAAGACCAGCTGTCTTTAGGGGGCTCGCACATCAACGGGAGGAGACAGGCAAGCCAGACAAGCAAGGTGGCAGGCACAGCTCTGGGTGCAGCGATGTGGGGTTACAGCCTCACAGGGGCTGGGCTGGCAGCCTGGCATGGGAGCTGAACCTGCCTGTTCGATGAGAGGTGTTCCAGCAGAGACACAAGGAGAGTGAGCCCCGGGCACCTGTGGAGGAGGCTCAGGAGGGAGCTGTGAGCATAGAGGCCCAGAGGCCAGGGTTTGTTTAAGGAGTGAGTGAGGGGAGTGAGAAGAAAGGGCCAGGCGGTGGCTCACGCCTATAATTGCAACACTTTGGGCGGCCCAGGCAGAAAGATCACCTGAGGCCAGGAGTTCGAGACCAGCCTGAGCAACATAGCAAGACCACATTTCTACCAAAAAAAAAAAAGTTTTTTAATTAGCCAACCATGGTAGTGTGTGCCTGTGGTCCCAGCTACTCAGGGGGTAAGGGCGGGAGGATGTCCTGAGCCCAGGAATTCGAGGCTGCAGTAAGCCAAGATCACACCACTGCACTCCAGCCTGGGCAACAGAGCAAGACTCTGTAAAGAAATAAAAATAAATAAGAGAGAGGTAAGAGGTCACCAGGGCCGGGTCCAAGGGGCCTTGTGGGCCAGTGCAGGGACTTTGACCCTGATTCTCAGTGAAGTCAGAGGCCTCTGAAGGGTCCTGTCTGCTGGGCCTTGTGCCGAGTCATCGGTTCACACACACGTTGTGTCAAGTCATCGCTTCCCAAGCATTCTTACACAGCATCCTCACAAAAGCCTGAGAGTGGGGCCCTTCTGTCTCCAGCTGTCAGAGGAAAGTGAGGCTACAAGATGTTGAGTGACCGTGCGCTCAAGGCCAGGCTGTGGAGCCCAAATTTTAGCTTCAGGGGCCTGGCTCCTGGCCCCCGGCTGGGTGATTTGAACCTTCCAGGCTCTGTTGCATCAGCCTGGAGAGGCAGGGTGCTGGGAGCTTGGGAACCTGGACTCAGGTATTCTTGCTGATGTGGGACCACTCAGGCACTGACCACTTGCACAAGAGGTGATGCCCGCCAGCCAGCCAGGCCCCTGGGCTGTGCCCATCCCACCCACCTCCCAAGCCCCAGCGTCCAGCCATCCTGCTAGGGGTGACTCTGCCCCCAGCCTAACCTGGGCTACATGCCCCCACCAACTGAGGAACCAATGGGAGATGGAGCTCTGCCTGCTGGCCGTTCCACAAGTACTGTTTTCCCATTTGCTGACCGCAGATCTCTCAAGAGGAGCACGTGCGCAGTGTGCCCAGCTCCGGTGCCCCGATGCGCAGTACCCCTTTCCTCTGGGAGAAGCCAGCACGGTGCGAGCTAGGCAGGAGTCAGGGGCTGGGGCGGGGGGTGACTGCTCCCAGATGCAGGTCAAGTGACTCCAGTGAGAGCGGCACCAGTTGGTGCCTCAGATGACAACGTGGAGTTCTATAGCAAGCTCAGGAGCAAGAAAATTGGACCTAGGTTTAAACTTCCTTGCCTCTCTGGACGTGCAGACGAGCGTTCTAAAGTCCCGTTGCATCGCTTTAATGACGTGCATTCCAGGAGCTGCAGCACCCTGGGCAGTTGGAGCCCACTGTTCCCACCACACTGCAAGCTGCTCCCCATCCCGCGTGGATGGAGTGAGGACAGGGAAGCTCAACCTGCCCTGCCCAGCCTCAGCGGCTCTTGCGCTTCTTGTCCACACTCTTGGCTCACCTTTGTGCCTTGGCTTTTGGCTAAGGGGATAAAGCTTAAAGGAAAACCCCAGACGTGGGCAGATTGGGTTTATGAAGATTCTCATTCCCTTAGAAATTAGATCAGACACACAAAACGCAGCCCTGGTATCCCCCAGGCCACTACACCATGTCCTTTGGTGCAACTGCAGAAGGGGGTCTTCAGGCTTGGAGAGGAGGATTTGCAAACAAGTGAGGGAGTCCAAATAGTGTGGCCCTTTCCAGGAATGGTCAGTTGCTTGCAGGAGAGGTCACAGCTGTGCAGGCGCTCATGGCCAGACTCCGTGTCCACCTGCTGGGTGACACACCCATGGCACAGGCAGATGGAAGCCCTAAGCTCCCACCTCACTGACCACACAGACGGAGGGGGTGTCATTCCTGGTGATGTCTTTCCCACCAAGGAGCTCACCTGTGCACTGGGGTGTGTACAAACGTGTGTGTGTGCATGGGTATAAGAGAAGGGGTGGGTAGAGAGGAGAGGAGAACAGGAGAGAGAGGAAGTATATCTGGGAATGAGGTGGACAGGCTCCCACTGGGCACTTTGCAGAAAGAGCCTTTGCTTTAATAAGTATGCAAGTGTGTGTGTGAGAGTCTGTGAGTGTGGGTGCATGAGCCAGTGCGTGTGTGTGTGAGAGCGTGTGTGTGGACGCATGAGCTGGTGCATGTGTTGGTGCGTGTGAGAGCATGTGAGTGTGGGCGTGTGAGCTGGTGTGTGTGTGAGAGAGTGCATGAGTGTGGGTGCGTGAGCTGGTGCGTTTATTGGCATGTGTGAGAGTGAGTGTGGGCACGTGAGCCGGTGCGTGTGTTGGCGTGCATGAGGGTGCGTGAGTGCGGGCGTGTGAGCCAGTGCGTGTGTTGGCGTGCATGAGGGCACGTGAGTGCGGGCGTGTGAGCCGGTGCGTGTGTTGGCGTGCATGAGGGCGTGTGAGTGCGGGCGTGTGAGCCGGTGCGTGTGTTGGCGTGCATGAGGGCGTGTGAGTGCAGGCGTGTGAGCCGGTGCATGTGTGTGTGAGAGCGTGTGTGTGGATGCATGAGCTGGTGCATGTGTTGGTGCGTGTGAGAGCATGTGAGTGTGGGCGTGTGAGCTGGTGTGTGTGTGAGAGAGTGCATGAGTGTGGGTGCGTGAGCTGGTGCGTTTATTGGCATGTGTGAGAGTGAGTGTGGGCACGTGAGCTGGTGCATGTGTTGGTGCACATGAGAGCGTGTGAGTGTGGGTGCATGAGCCAGTGCGTGTGTTGGCGCACGTGAGAGCACGAGTGTGGGCGCGTGAGCCGGTGCGTGTGTGTGTGATAGCGTGTGGGCGCGTGAGCTGGTGCATGTGTCAGCGCATGTGAGAGCACGAGGGGCACGTGAGCCAGTGCGTGTGTGTGTGACAGTGCATGAGGTTGGGTGTGTGAGCCAGTGCTTGTGTCGGCACGTGTGAGAGCATGTGAGGGTGGGCGTGTGAGCCGGGGCGTGTGTCAGCGTGCGTGAGAGTGAGTGTGGGCGTGTGAACTGGTGCATGTGTTGGCGCACGTGACAGCGTGTGAGTGTGGGCGCGTGTTTGTGAGTGTGTGAGTGTGGGCGCGTGAGTTGGTGCATGTGAGTGTGTGAGTGTGGGCACGTGAGTTGGTGCGTGTGTGTATGAGAGTGTGTGAGTGGGGCACAGCCAGGGTGTGCTTGTTTGGCCAGCAGGGCTGAGTACCTCCCCGAGGGCCAGGTAGGTGACCGAGGGGTATTTACAGACCCTCCCTGTGGAGGGTCACCTGTCCATCAGCAGCCCTCCAGAGAGGGCAGATTTGATGAAACGAGACAAAGTTCTTCTCCCCTCAGCCTTGAAAACGCCCCGCCAGGCTGGACGAGCAGGAAGGTAGAGCGGTTAATATAAATAGATACTGTGATGAAAGAACACGATAATCTCAGGGAAAAAGCTCCCAGCTGGAGTCAAAGGAGATCAGGCAGCCGACGATTTCTGGTGAGCAAGAAGCTTGCTGAAATCATTGTTTCCACCATGCCATGTTTAGGAAGCAAATTGTCCCACAGAGAGAGACACTCGCCGGGGTGTGTGTGGTGTGCGTATGTGTGGTGTGCGTATGCGTGTGTGTGTCTGGTGTGTGTGTGCGTGTGTGGTGTATGTGTGCATGTGTGTGGTTTGTGTGTGTGGTGTGTGTAGTGTGGGTGTGTGTGTGGTGTGGGTGTGAGTGTATGTGTGGTGTGTGGTTGTGTGTGGGTGTGGGTGGGTGTGGGTGTGTGTGGTGTATGTGTGCATGTGTGTGGTTGTGTGTGTGTGTGGTGTGTGTGTGTGGTGTGGGTGTGTGTGGTGTATGTGTGCATGTGTGTGGTGTGTGGTTGTGGGTGTGGTGTGTGTGTATGTGCGTGTGTGTGGTGGGGGTGTGTGTGCGTGTGGGGGGTGTGGTTGTGTGTTTGCATGTGTGTGTGCATGTGTGTGGTTGTGTGTGTACGTGTGTATGAATGTGGTGTGTGGTTGTGTGTGTGCATGTGTATGAATGTGGTGTTTGGTTGTGTGTGTGCGTGTGTATGAATGTGTGTGGTTGTGTGTGTGCGTGTGTGTAGTGTGTGCATGTGTAGATGTGTGTGTGTTCCTCCCTTTCTTCTTAGAAAAACAAGAGGCAAAAGACAAGCTGGTGATTCGCTGACACCCGTTCACAGGCCTTTAGGAAAATGGCCAGAACCCCCAGGACGCTGGGTCCTGAAGTCTAGCTGGGCCGGCACTGCCCTCTCCTGTTGAGAGAAGATGCTGGCACTCGCCAGCCAGAGCCGGGCACTGCCGCTTCCATCCCAGTCTGAGGAGGTTCCCAGTAGTAGCATTTTCACTTTTCTTAAGCAGGGAATAGTCCCTCTGCATAGGGCTCCTGCCAGGGTTGACCTCCTATCCATGTCCACCTCCAGCCATTTCCAAAGGGTGGTTGAGTACTGCCACGAGCCCCAAAGTAAGGGATCCCCGAGTTGGGGCCTCCTGAGAACCTCAGGAACTGTGTCACCCCAGAGGCTGCCTTCTCTGGGGTGCAGGCAGCAGGATCTGGTGCCGAGAGGGGAGGTGGGAGGACACTAGGAACACTGTGAACTTCTAGAGAGCAGGAGGCCCAGTCTGCGTGGTCAGCATCCTGCACCTACCCCTGCTAGAACAGCTGCAGAAGTCAAGACGAAGGCAGGGCGGGCCCTGAGCCAGCTTGCCCTGAATCCACTGATGGAGTGGCAGATACCATCACATGCATCCGCTTTGCCCGTGCCCCGCCCTGGGGAGCAGGTTCACCTTCCCCAGGGGCTTCTGAAAATCTTGGCTCCCAAATTAGCAACATTGTGGGGTAGGAGGGTGGAAACAGCAGTGGCAAGCCCATTCTCCAGCAAAGAAGGTGGAGGCACAGCAGGATCTGTACCAACCGGCCCCAGGACCTGTGCTGGTCACTGGAGGCCAGCCTTGGGGTGGGTGCATGCACACTCACATATGTTTCCACATGCTTATGTGTGCACATGTGTGCACACTCAGACACGCACGCTTGCAGAATACACACACGCCTGCCCACACACACACAGACACTTACGCACACAGACACACATGCACCTGCCTGTGTATTTGTGTGTATGCACACACGCATGCACGCACAGTACACACATATACACCCATGCCCACACACATGCACCCAGACTGCTTCCAGCCCCAGCCTCGCCCCTCCAGCGGCTGGCTTTCCCAGTAATTTCATGCGGCGTTTTCAGCAGGGTTTCCTGGTCATTTCATGCGGGTTTGTCTTGGCTTCTGCTGATGTTTTAGGTGAGGTCTGCCACAAGTCCTACACGCAGTTCTCCAACCTGTGCCGGCACAAGCGGATGCATGCCGACTGCCGCACGCAGATCAAGTGCAAGGACTGTGGCCAGATGTTCAGCACTACCTCCTCCCTCAACAAGCACCGGCGCTTCTGCGAGGGCAAGAACCATTACACGCCGGGCGGCATCTTTGCCCCGGGCCTGCCCTTGACCCCCAGCCCCATGATGGACAAGGCAAAACCCTCCCCCAGCCTCAATCACGCCAGCCTGGGCTTCAACGAGTACTTCCCCTCCAGGCCGCACCCGGGGAGCCTGCCCTTCTCCACGGCGCCTCCCACGTTCCCCGCACTCACCCCCGGCTTCCCGGGCATCTTCCCTCCATCCTTGTACCCCCGGCCGCCTCTGCTACCTCCCACACCGCTGCTCAAGAGCCCCCTGAACCACACCCAGGACGCCAAGCTCCCCAGCCCCCTGGGGAACCCAGCCCTGCCCCTGGTCTCGGCCGTCAGCAACAGCAGCCAGGGCACGACGGCAGCTGCGGGGCCCGAGGAGAAGTTCGAGAGCCGCCTGGAGGACTCCTGTGTGGAGAAGCTGAAGACCAGGAGCAGCGACATGTCGGACGGCAGTGACTTTGAGGACGTCAACACCACCACGGGGACCGACCTGGACACGACCACGGGGACGGGCTCGGACCTGGACAGCGACGTGGACAGCGACCCTGACAAGGACAAGGGCAAGGGCAAGTCCGCCGAGGGCCAGCCCGAGTTTGGGGGCGGCTTGGTGCCCCCGGGGGCCCCGAACAGCGTGGCCGAGGTGCCCGTCTTCTATTCCCAGCACTCATTCTTCCCGCCCCCTGACGAGCAGCTGCTGACCGCGACGGGCGCCGCCGGGGACTCCATCAAGGCCATCGCATCCATCGCCGAGAAGTACTTTGGCCCCGGCTTCGTGGGGATGCAGGAGAAGAAGCTGGGCTCGCTCCCCTACCACTCGGCTTTCCCCTTCCAGTTCCTGCCCAACTTCGCCCACTCCCTCTACCCCTTCACGGACCGAGCCCTCGCCCACAACTTGCTGGTCAAGGCCGAGCCAAAGTCACCCCGGGACGCCCTCAAGGTGGGCGGCCCCAGTGCCGAGTGCCCCTTCGATCTCACCACCAAGCCCAAAGACGTGAAGCCCGTCCTGCCCATGCCCAAGGGCCCTTCGGCCCCCGCATCCGGTGAGGAGCAGCCGCTGGACCTGAGCATCGGCAGCCGGGCCCGCGCCAGCCAGAACGGTGGCGGGCGGGAGCCCCGGAAGAACCACGTCTACGGGGAACGCAAGCTGGGCGCCGGCGAGGGGCTGCCCCAGGTGTGCCCGGCGCGGATGCCCCAGCAGCCCCCGCTCCACTATGCCAAGCCCTCGCCCTTCTTCATGGACCCCATCTACAGGTATTCAGCGCCCCAGCCTCACCGGCTCTCCCTGGGGCGGGGCCGTGGCGGCGCTGGGCGGGCTCAGTGCACGGTGGTGTCTCTTTCAAGCTCCTCCAAGGTCGTCCCCCGGCCTTTGCTGACTTCAGGAAGAGGCCCCTGTTCTTGGGGGGGTCTGCACCCCTCAGGAGGGATGCCTGGCTTGGCGGCTGCTAAGCTAGGTGCCTGGCCCGGGCCATGTTTGGGAGGCCAGGATGGGTGCTCCCGGACACATGCAGTTTTCTTGCGCTGATGACCTCTCAGACTTCACACTGCTGGCCTCGAGCCCCTCCTATCCCCAGTAACACCCACCCCCCACCCCAACCCCCACCCTTCCCCACCCCTCTCTCCAGCTGTCGTCTCTGGTCTAGCTCTCCCCAGCCCCTACCTGCAGAAGTCAGAGGAGCCTGGGCTGAGTGCTTCCTGCCCCTCCTGGTGCGCTCCTGCCCCTGGAACCACAGCGGCAGGGGGAATGGGGAGGGGGTGTCTTTCTGGAGGCCCCGGGGCAATCAGAGAAGGAGCCAATGGTCCTTGGAGGGGAGGAGGAGGCGAGGGATGAAGCAAGCACTGGAGGGTTTTCTAGGCACCAGTGCCCTGTGTCTCTGATGCCTCTCTTGGGGAGAGGCGGGTTTAATGCCACTCCCTGATTTCTGGGCAGGTTTGCCCCTCCCTAGAATGCAGGTGGGTTGGGAGAGCAGGGCCAGGCTTGGGGAGGGGGTCCCACCCCCACCAGCACGTGTCCCTGTGCTCCCCACTTCGCCATGCCAGGAGACAGGCAGGCGACCCTGAGCAAGTTCTGTCCTAATAAAGCAAAAGCGGCCAGTTATAGACATGCTGGGAGTGCTGTGTCTTGGAGCGGGGTGGCAGGTTTACCAAAGCGCTCTCAGTGATGGGAAAGAGGCTCCCAAATCTAACCCTCACTATGGGGATCCAGGCAGACAGGGAAGAGCAGGCTGCCTTCAAAAGCCGCCAGGCCAAAGGAGGGTCAGCGGACAGCCCTGCCCGCCGCCTCGGTTTACCACAGGAGATTTGTATTGTGATTCAGTGAGCAGGCTTGTCACCTGCATCTGGGGAAGGTTCTGGAACTGTAATCTCCAGCAGCCCTGGAGGGTGTTTAGACAGGGCCCTGTCTGGGTGCTGCAGGAAGCCCCTGGTGACCTCCCCGGGACAGAAACCTGCTGGCCACTCACGTTCATCAGCACACACGGGCAGCTCACGTTCATCAGCGCACACGGGCAGCTCACGTTCATCAGCGCACACGGGCAGCTCACGTGCATCAGCGCACACGGGCAGCTCACGTGCATCAGCGCACACGGGCAGCTCACGTGCATCAGCGCACACGGGCAGCTCACCCCGCGCCAAGGGCCGGGTCAGAGAAGGAGGAGAGGAGGCCTTGAGCCTCCGGTGTGAGCCACGCTCTGCTGTGAGCAGGTCCAGGGACCCCCATCAGAGTGGTCCCCACTCACACAGGGCTGACCGGCCAGTTAGGCCGGGGTGCGCGGGGCCTTCAGGGAAGACTCCAGCCGCCTGCACTTAGCACCCATGACCTGCAGGGGTGCTGGCAGCCAGGGGTCTTTGAAGGCCCTCGAGGGGACCTTGGAGGTGTGGGAGGTGTGAGGGAACCACTGAGAGAGAGTGTTCAGGGGCAGGTGGTGACAGGGAGGGTCCGTCTAGGGGTGCAGGTGGGCTGGACTCCCGACATCCCCAAGGCCCACAGAGGAGTCTGGTGAGCGTTGGGGCAGCC
The DNA here is from genome assembly GCF_028885655.2 of Pongo abelii. NCBI lineage: Eukaryota > Metazoa > Chordata > Mammalia > Primates > Hominidae > Pongo > Pongo abelii. The sequence continues at coordinate 230,830,947 of NC_071985.2, read as the reverse complement.
CCGGCGAGGCCCACACCATGGCCTTGTGACTGGCCAGGTATACGGTCAGGCGGGGTGGGCGGCTCTGTAGAGCGGGTGGCTCGGCGGGGCGGGCGGCTCGGTGGGGTACGTAACCCTCTGTGCTGTTGTCCAGCAGGGTAGAAAAGCGGAAGGTCACGGACCCCGTGGGAGCCCTGAAGGAGAAGTACCTGCGGCCGTCCCCGCTGCTCTTCCACCCCCAGGTACGTCCTCAGTGCAGGTCAGGGCGCCCTGTAACCCACACGCCAGTGGCCCCACCGCCCGGCTGCCGAGGCTCAGTGGCCAGGCAGGAGCCTGAGTCCCCGTCCAGGCCACACCACGCACAGACGCCCTCAAAGGCAGAGGAGGATTCTCTCCCTGTGGCCCCTCAGGTCACTGTAGGCTGGAGAGGTTGAGGACTGAGAGTGATCCTCACAGGGCCACCCCAGGGACCTCTCTGACCCCTGGCTCCGGGCTCCAGGAGGGAGAAGGAGCTTCGCTGGAGTCGTGGGCAGAGCCTGCAGGAGCGAGGGCAGGGATTGTGAGTGAAGGGAGCAGCCTCAGGTGGCAGCCCAGGACACAGCGTGGGCGCTCTCTCTGGGGTGCACAGGACCTGAGTATGTTCAAATGGACCAGAAGAGAGGAAGGGCCTGACCATGCAGAGAGGGGCATGGAGCCAGGCCCCAGGGAGGTGATGGGCAGGGGGTTTGGAAAGGGACCCAGAGAGCCCCGCAGTCCAGACAGGCGGGTGCAGACCCTGCCAGGCCTGGAGGTGCCCCTGCCTGCCCCTGAGGCCACATCCTGGGAGCAAAATAGCGGGTGGGCAGCATGGCCAGGGCAGAGTCTTCCCGACCTCCTGTCCCCTACTGACTTGGTCTCATTGCTGGGAGCCTGGCCCCTTCCGCAGCGCCGTGGGCTGCACCTGGAGGGTCCTGAGGATCGCACAGTGGGCCTGGCCCTGACAGACTGCAGACCAGACCGGGGCATTGTTCTCTTTCTCAGCCTTCCCCGCCGTGGACGGGCCCCCCACCTGGTTTGTGAAACCTGCGCCCAGGCTGAGTTCACAGCTAAACTTAGCGCCTCCCATTGTTTCCCCGGGGCCGTGGAGTTTGGTTAATAACTTCCCCTGATTTTCCTCGGGATGGGCTGGAAAGAGCCATGAGCCAGCCAGGCGCATCCTGTGTTTGTGTTTGTGCGGGGAGGCCGGGAATATCTGATCGGGCGGAGCAAGCCGGGCGGGAGAGGCCCACCCAGGCCCGAGGACGGGAGCCCAGCGGGGGGCAGTTTCCATTGTCCCTCCTGCCCGCTGCCCCCAAGGGCCTGCCACCCCCGCTGCCTGTCCCTGCAGCCCGGAGCCAAGAGGTGGGGGCGGGAAGAGAGAGATGACTAATAAGTCACCAAATGGTCTAAGGTTGGGCTGTCACTCGGGCAGAAGGCGCCAGTTACTAAAGACCTCAACAAAGCCCAAGAGGCCATGACTGTGCAAAGACCTCAGCCCCGCTGCTCCGGGCTGCGGAGGGACTGGTGAGGCCCGGTTGACGGCTCAGGGAGCAAGGCAGCTTCCATCTGCCCATCACTCATTCTCATCAAGATGAGAACATGCCTGCCTCGCAGGGGTGGGAGGAGCCTGACCCCCACAGCCTGGGTGGGGCTGGAAGGGGCCAGAGGGGAGGCCTTGGCCGCTGTGGACGGACACGAGTTTCTACTCGTTCATTTCTTTCTGGGTTTTTTTATTGTAACCAGTCAGTTGTTCCCCAAATAGCAAAACGTCCCCACCACTGGGTCATGTCTCTGGGAAGCATTTGTGGAAAGCCCTCTGCTCCCTACCAGCAGCAGCTGGATAAGTCCCTGGCAAGCAGGTCTCCGAAAAGCTGAGTGCCAGATGCCCGGCACTCGGACTCTGAGAGACCCCAGCCGCGTGACGGGATAGTTTCGTTTGCTAGTGGGCAGCCAGGGCCAGGGTCTTGCTGTAAATGGGCAGGTCACCTCTGTGGAGCTGGCTCTGATCATTGCCCAGAGGCAGCGAGCCCTATATGAGGCCCTTTGATGAGGCAGGTCCCCACCTGCCCTTCTCCTCACCCCTACACCCATTCCGTGGAGGCTGGGTGCCAAGAACCCGCACCCTGGCTGGTTCCTCCCAGTGACACCAGCACCTGGGGAACCCCAAGCTTTCCCTTCCCTCTGCATCTGTATCCGCTCCTGCCTCCTTCATCATCCCCTTCTCCGGGAGCTCCCAGGGGAGGCAGGCTGTGAAAATACCTGTTTAGCAAAGGTGTCTGGAGAGCCCTGTGGGTCAGGCATTGGGCCCTGGGAGCACTGGCCCCACCTTCAGCAGGCTGGGTGTGTGGTGCGGAGGCCCGGGGTTTGTTTCCTGTGTTGCCTTTTGCTACTCCTCAGGGGATGATGAACACTCTTCCCTTTCAGCCCCTGTGCAGCCCCCTACAGGGCCTGGCACACAGCAGATATCACAGGGTGGCCTGTCTCCTTCTCCACTGGGGTGAGCTCTGGATCTTCAAAGAGAAGGGGAGCTGGGAGAGGCAGGGCTGACACTGAGCAGCTCCATCAGCCCAGCCCCTCCCCTCTCCTGTTGCTATTGTCAGAGACCTCAGTGGGGCCAGGACAGTCTGGGATTCTGATCAGAGCTCTGCCCACTGGGTGGAAATGACCAATCCCATGCTTCCACTCTCCTAATCGAGCAAGCCGTGGGCATCTCCAGGGAGCAGAGAGGCAGCTCCTATTGCCCATATCAAATTGCCCTGTGTCATGTGACATTATTATTTTGAATATTTCCTTTGTGGGATTAAGTCTTAAAGAGGCTGTTGAATTCCTTAGTACTTTGCCTGCAATTATGGCATGCTGCCACTTGATGGCAGTGGTTCTGCAGGCCCACAATCTATGCTTTGAGATTCAGGTTGCTACTGTAATTTTTCAAGACTAAAAAATAAACTTTTTAATGTTAAACTAGATGTAATTCTGCATTTAACCCAAACTAGCCAACCAGAAGTGCTGGCCAGGAGTCAAGTCAGCTGGGCATTTTGCCGGCCTGAGTCAGATAAGGGGTAATCATAAACATCAGCTACCTGTATCACTCAGGTCCCGCCTAAACCAGGCAGTGAGGCTGGTTGCTAAAGGTCAGTTTCAGCTCCTGCAGGAAAGACCTTAAACTATAAATGAGGGACTCAGGGAAGGACAAGAGCAGGGCTGGCTACAGAAAGGTGAAAAAATCCAACCCAGGGTCCAAGAAGATACTAGGAGACCATTGCTTCCAGTGCCCACCTGAGCACCCTAAGATATGCTATTGTACAGAACCCCCAGCAGTGCATGCCCCTGAAGACAGGTGAGAGTCAGCTGAGTCCATAACCTCCCACTCTTATGCTTACAGATGTCAGCCATAGAAACCATGACGGAGAAGCTGGAGAGCTTTGCAGCCATGAAGGCGGACTCGGGCAGCTCCCTGCAGCCCCTCCCCCACCACCCCTTCAACTTCCGGTCCCCACCCCCAACGCTCTCTGACCCCATCCTCAGGAAGGGCAAGGAGCGATACACGTGCAGGTGAGGGGCCCTGGGGTGCTGCTGGGACAGCCGTGGCGGGGCTCGAGTGCCACACCTGTGGCTGTGATCCTGGGCTTCCAGGAAAAACTCGGTCCCGGCCACAGGAAAGCACAGCACTGCAATCAGTTGGTTATCTGCTTGAGGTCATGCTTTGCAAATAAGTGACTTGGGTGGCCTCCCCTGCCTCATGCCATGCTGTGCTCTTGTGAGCTCAAGAATATGCAACCTCAGCCCAGCCTGAACTGGGAAGGCTGGGGCTGAGGTGTGCTGGTCAGTGACTAACCTCAGCGCTTGGAGGGATGGGAAGCCCAGTTCTACAGCCTCAGCCGATTTCTGCAGTGGCAGGATGACACCCTCCTGGCCACCCTGTGCTGGTGCAGGCCCGTCCAAGTCTGTTGGAGCCTGCCCTGTTCACCACCAGACTGAGGGGCCGAGACGCTTCAGGGGGCAGGGGCTGCTCTGTCTACTCCTCTGGCCCATGGCAGCCTGCTCTGTAACTGAGTCTGGGCTTCAGGGCTGTAGAAGGGACTGAAACCGGGACGCTGGGATGGGTCCACCTGTGCATCAGGCGTGAGACCAAGAGCATTAGCGTGAAACCATTTCTGGGAAATGGCCATGTAAGCCCACCCTAATCCTCCCTCACCCTCCCCACCTCCCTCCACTCCAGGTACTGTGGAAAGATCTTCCCCAGATCAGCCAATCTCACCAGACACCTGAGGACGCACACTGGGGAGCAGCCGTACAGGTAGGTGCTGCCTGGGCCGGGTGTGGGGGCGGGGCCACCTGCCCCCGTGCACCGCTGACCCACTCCTAGGAGTAAGTATGCCATTCCCAGGGCTCCCTGCTGGAGTGAGCAGGCAGTGGGCGGGGCTGGGTGCTCAATTCTGGTCACTCTGGCCCTCCCCTCCTGGCCTCACCAGGATGTTGTGAGGATGAGGCAGGAGGTGCCCAGGAACCTTCTGGAAGGCATCTGCCTGGCTCTCAAAGATGTGAGGGAGCAGCTCTCCACCCACCCTAGGATGTTCACTGGGGCAGGGGATCCTCATCAGAGCAGAGCTGACCAGAGCCAGGGCCCAGAGGGTCTACATGGAAGGAGAAAACCTCAGCTTCCCCACACCCAGCCCAACTCCGTTCATCTCACGACGGCCGTAGCTGCCCCCACACCCCAACTCCTGGTGGGCCAGGGAGTGGGCCAAAGGTAGGGCGGGACTCCGTGCAAATGCGGGTCCCCACCCCCCACTTAGAGCCCACTGAGGGATTCCACGGGGTCCCGGGGACAGCCTGGATGGGAAGCAGTGTGTCTGCTTCCAGGATCTCCCCGTGCTCCTCTCACCTGAGGAGCCGGCTGGCACCTGCAGTGAAGCAGTCACACAGCTCATCGGGATGGGGGAGGCATTGAATTTGGGGCCCACAACAGCCTCCCAACAGGCTTGTCATCCCATTTCAAAGATGAGGGGCCCGAGGCTCAGAGATGCCCCGTGAATCACCGGGGTCAGTGCCTGGGAGTGGGCATTTTAAGCGAGAGCCCCAGACAATGGTAACTGGGAGGCGAATGGGGAAACGCTCGTTTTCTGCCAAGGCTGGTTTAGCGACACACTCAGGGTGTGTCTGTTCACAGAGGCCATTGGGGATAAAGAGTGTTTCACACGGCTTAAGTTGACAGCATAAGATTTCTGGCCTCTGGCCACACAGAGCTAGAGGGACCACATGATAGTGCAGGCACTGGGGACTCAGTTTGTGTCTCCATCCCTGGGGAAGGAGACCAGGTGAGGCACCTGTACACATCGTGGTCACTGACCCCCACTCTGAGACAGAGCAAGCATCCCCGGCTGCCCCAGGGCTGTGTCCCAACTCGCAGGGTAAATGACAGCTCATATGACTTACGGGTCATGTGTTCAGCGCTCACAGCACTCCCCAACTCACAGGCCCCCCCTTACCCACCCTTCAAAAAATAGTGACTTACAACTTAACAAAGGCTAGCAGCAGAAAGATTTATTTGGTCTGGTCCCCTCCCAGAAAATGAGCTGTGTGTTTTTTCTGTAATGAGAGCCGACTTCTGGACAGCGTTGTGTGCTAAGAGCCCCTAGAGGGTCGGGGTGGTGTTTATAGAAGAATTTAATTATCATTGATTTCTTTTGCTCTCTCCAATCTGTGAGTTTCGACTTTGGTAACAATAATTGCTTTGCAAGTTTGTGTTGCAAATCCTGACTTTATCTGGCTCAAGGCAGGTCTGTGCCGAGGGGTTTGGAGCGTGTAGCTTTCCTTTTGATACCACTGGTGGTTTCTGGACTGGCTTTGATAATCAGAAGGATTTTAAGTTGGAGGAGGGAAAGTGCCGGCCATCCCCAGAGGATGGCCGCCAAGAGGAGCTCAACCCCCCATGCCCGCCCCAGTGTGAGCCCCTTTCCGGTGCCAGCACCCACGTGTGTGCCCGCCGCATGTGCGTATGTGTGTGCCCTCGAGAGGTCGGGCTGACGCAGCCCCGCGCAAGCAGGAGGAAGCGGGCTTCTCGTGGGTTGCCTGGAGTGATCGGGTAATAAAACCAGATGACATTGGAAGCCTCTTCCGTTTAAGTCCTTGCCTCAGATGACCTGAAATCGTTCCGAATGTGTTTCAGAGCCCTGAGGTAGGGAACGTAGAGCCTTTGGTGCACCGAATACGTTTGCTGGAGGTAACTTGGCCCCTAGCTTCTCCTGGCCTAGAGGTCTTTGAGTGAAGCGGGAAGGTGAGATTCAGTTAATGTCAGTCTTATTTCTTAAAAATAAAAGTTAAGCTTGTAGCTTTGCGGGATTTGGGTTCGAGAAGCAAAAAAATTGAACTGGGAGTGGGGAGGGGGGCTGCTCCTTGGTCTTCATCCTGACAGCCGGCCCGGGGGTCTCTCTGGGAGGCTGCCCCATGGAGCCTGGAGTCACAGCCTGGATGCGAGCCTGCTCGGGCTCCCCGGGACTCCTGCTGGGACCCGAATTCCCGCCTCAGGGCTGCTGACTCTCTGGTCTGCCGCGTGCTTCCATCATCCCCCCAGGCTCTGTCCTGCCTTCTGTGTGAAGCTGGAGCGTGGAAGGGAGGCATAGTTGTGCTTCCATCGGGGGCTGCAGGCGGCCCGTGCATGTCCTTCCTTTTTTAGTTGTATTTTTACGGCTGGGTTTCAAAATCTCTTCTTTCTTCCTCTTCCCTCACTTTTACAGTCACCAAAAGCAGATCCCCCTGTAGTGGCTGCAGGAGACCCCACTGGATCCTAGGAAGGATGCCACTGCCCAGGGCTCAGGGGCTCAGGGGCCCTGGCCACCTCCCCCTGACCTGCCCATTCTCTGTTGTTCCCCTGCCAATGGCTTCTCTGGGACTGCGGCAGGCACAGTCACAGCAAGGTCCTCTCAAGGCCCTCCACATTGCGCCGGGGCCAGGCTACCCTGCACGCTGTCCTTCCTTTTGGAGCTCACGGGCGTGTTATTTTACGCAGTGAGACCATCAATTTCACTGGCCGCTTGTCAGCTTATTTACAACGCGGACCCCAGCTGCTCGGAGAACTCTGCTGCCTCGCAGCCCTGGGCACACGGCTCCCCTAAATTTCAAACGGGCTTCTCTGTCTGGGTCATTTATTTAGATTAGAAGCAAGAGAGCGCCACGTTCAGGGCTCTCCACAACCAAATTGAACACACAGCCCCGTCCGTGGCTCTCCCCGGCCCCAGAGCTTCACACAAGGGACTTGCTCTCCAGTTTTATGAACAAGCTTCTTTTCCAATCCCATTTCTTACCTCGGATCCACAATTGCTAGGGTTTACGCAAGAGCCATTAGGTGGAGTTTCTGCAAAGGTCTCTGCATTTCCAAAGAAACCAGGAACTGAATGAGCCGTGTTTGAGCACACATGCAGACAGACAGGCAGACACACAGGCAGGCGGACAGACAGACAGACAGGCAGAGAGACAGGCAAGTGGACAGGCAGGCAGGCAGACAGACAGGAAGACAGGCAGGCAAACAGGCAGGAAGACATACAGACAGGCAGGTGGACAGACAGGAAGACAGGCAGGCAGACAGACAGGCAGGCAGACAGGCAGGCAAACAGGCAGGAAGGCAGACAGACAGACAGGTAGACGGACAGACAGATGGACAGACAAGCAGGCAGACAGACAGGCAGACAGACAGGCAGGGTGGACAGGCAGGAAGGCAGATAGACAGGCAGGTGGACAGACAGATGGACAGACAGGCAGGCAGACAGACAGGCAGACAGGCAGGGTGGACAGGCAGGAAGGCAGATAGATAGGTAGGCAGACAGACAGATGGACAGACAGGCAGACAGGCAGGGCAGACAGGCAGGAAGGCAGACAGACAGGCAGGCGGACAGACAGATGGACAGACAGGCAGGCAGACAGACAAGCAGATGGACAGGCAGAAAGGCAGATAGACAGACTGGCAAGCAGGCAGACTGGCAGGCAGACAGACAATCAGGCAGGCAGACAGATTGGGCTGCCTCAACATGCCAGAGGGGCACATGGCCCCAACTGGTTGGGAAGCCTCTGGCTGGGCAGAGCCTGAATGCTCAGACTGGCAGGTGCTTTGCATCCGGGCTGGAGAGGCAGAGTCCAGTGTGTCCTTTCTCAGCAGTCAGTCAGCCTCAAAAGCACGGTGGTCCCAGGGCCAGGCACCACCGTTCCAGTCTAAGGATGTATCAGGGTGGGGGATGTGAGAAAATGCATTTGAGGGTGTAAAATCCCTCCTTTCTGGGAGATTGTGTGGGACACGTCGAGCAGAGGGGCACCCAAGCATCTCCACCCCTGCTGCCGAAAGGGCTCCATCCTCAGCCTTATTCTTGTGTGAGTTCACAGGCCGAGTAAAACAAAACTGCAACACCGCCCAGGGCGGGCTTTGTGGATGGCAGGTCCAAGCCAGGGCGCTGCCTGTCACTGGGCTGCAGGAGGAGAGGCTGGGACCCAGGTGCCCGGAGGCAGCTTAGCTGACCCAGGCAGGAGCAGGGGCTCCCAGAGAAGCCCACAGGCCAGGCCCCTGGGGTCAGGAGCAGAGAAGGCTGAGGGTCACTTCGGGGAGCTCAGGGACTTCGATCACAAATGGTTCTTTGCCTGTCTACTGTCGAAGAGGCCAGAGTGAGCCTGGCCTCCGGCAAAGGTTGGAAGGTTCGGGAATTGAGTGGATGAAGCCTTAGGGCAGCGCCCGGGAAGTTTGCCGGAACAAAGTGGGACGGGGAAATGCCGCGGCCAGGCGTGGGAGAGGAGGGCCTTTCTCCCGGGACTGCCTCCCGTTCTCTAGGGGACCCATTATCAGACTTCCTAGGTTTTACCAGGCAGCCTGGGGAGCGGGGAGAGACTTGCAGGCTCTGAGATTCCAAGGACAGTTTCTCACGGCCGCAGCCCCTCCATGTGGGGAATGCTGAGCTCCTGGGCCCGGCGGCAGCACCCGGAAGGTGTGGGACTGAAGCTTCCTGCCTCAGGGAGGCCCCTGCGGGTGTGTTGATGGCAGGTCAGACTCCCTCGCCAGGCTTTTGTGATAGCAAACACCAGCCTGGGCCCCTCCTGTACAGGGTAGCACCATGCCGAGAAGGCCAAGCCACACAGCCCCTCCCGGTCTGGGAGGCCAGGACTCCCGAGTGTCGCCAGGCACGTCCCCATCCATGTGACAAAGGCATGTGACCCATATGCTGCACTGGAGCGGGCCAGTGGCACCGGTCGGGGCGGGGTGGGGCCTCGCAGAGTCCTGTCCTCTGTGGGAACGAAGGCCTGTGCTTAGAACAGCCACGTCCCCTTCGGGTGAACTAACCCTGCCCCGTCCTGGTGCCTCCATAGAGGCTCCCACAGAGGCCCTGGCCTGGTCTCCAGCGGCTGCCAGGCCCCCCGGCCAGGATCCTGCTGCAGTGGGTAGACTTTCTGTGTGCTGTGCTGTGGACATCATGGAGCTTGTTTTGTTTTCAAAATATGAAAATGCATGATCATATAAACAAAATGTTCAAGTGTGTGTGTGCCTCTGGGATCAGATAAGCACCGCTGCGGGCCTTCTGATGACCAAGAGCACACACAAGTGTGCACACACAGGCATGGCACACATGCACATGCCAAGCACACACGTGCACCTGAAAACCACACAGTCAGGGTTCCCTTCACCGTCGCCCAGCCCAGCCGGGTGCCTCTCAGTAAGCCAGTCCCGGCCCCCCACAGGATGCCCCCCAGGGAGGAGGCTGTGTCTTCACAAAGGCAGCTCACGTGCGTCTGCAGAGCTCATGGGGTTCCTCCTTAGCTCGTCCCCAGCTCCCCCTCTTCGTTTCAGGCATGATTTTCTTGCTGCTCAATGCACGTGTTGCTCAGGCCCCCTAGCTCTCAGCCCCGCTCTCTAAAACGAGAGAGAACAACCCTCCCTTTCCCTGCCTGCAGGGTTACCCCGTGTGGCTGTGAAGGTCACTCCCAGCCCAAGGGCCCCACACTGAGGGGGACCCTCCACACGCAGCCCTCCTCGATCGCTCATTATGACGACTTTCCAGCCGCAAGGGGTCTTGCTCTGATAAACTCAGGGTGTTAGAGTCCTGCTCTGCCTGATGCCGTGGAGGCCAGATGGAGGAAGGGGGTCTCATCCCAACTTTCCCACGTGCACGGTGCAGGCTGGCAGCAGCCCTGCCCAGCCTGGGGGAATAAAGATAAATCGAGCCCGGGAGCTGGCAGTGCTCAAAGGGACCGGTATGGTCTTTGTGTCCTTAATAGAGGAGGCAGCCAACAGGTAGCAACATCCAGGGCAGCCCCCAACCCCTCCACGAATGGACTGGCAAACTGAGGCTCCAAGTGAGGTGGGGCCTGCCCAGGGGCCCCCAGCCACCTCGAGGGGTGGAGGACGAAGGTCACAGGGAGCTGGCCTGGGAGCTGGTCTGGGAGCTGGTCTGTGGAGTCCCTCCACCTGGGAAACTGGCCTTGCCGAGTGTCTTTCCGTGGAGCAAGGCCGCCCTCTGGAGGCTACAAGGAGCACGTCACCCTCCGGCTGCAGACCTGCGGGCGCCGCGGCCTGGGGGCCAGGGAGACCCAGACATGGGAGGGCGGGAAACACTGGAGGGTCCGGGGCACCGCCTGCCCGGGGGACACGGGGCACACTCCGGGGGAATCCGCCACCCACAGAACAGTAGGAGGTTGAACCCCTGCTTTTTTTTTTTTTTTTTTTTGAGACAGAGTCTCGCTCTGTCGCCCAGGCTGGAGTGCAGTGGCGCAATCTCAGCTCACTGAAAGCTCCGCCTCCCGGGTTCATGCCATTCTCCTGCCTCAGCCTCCAGAGTAGCTGGGACTACAGGCGCCCGCCACCATGCCCGGCTAATTTTTTTGTATTTTTAGTAGAGACGGGGTTTCACCGTGTCAGGCAGGATGGTCTCGATCTCCTGACCTCATGATCCACCCGCCTCGGCCTCCCAAAGTGCTGTGATTATAGGCGTGAGCCACCGCGCCTGGCCCTTGAACCCCTGCTTCTTGAAGCCGGGGCTGTTTCTAGGGGCAGCTTCCCCAGGACGCCTTTGGCTCTCCAGCTGGGAGATCCAGCCGCCTCTGGGACACGGTGGGGCAAAGCTGTGCACGGGGCACGGGGCAGGGGCACGGGCTCCCTTCCCCCCACCCTCTGTGGCCCGGCCTGCCAGGCAGAGCCGGGGCCTGCGCTGAGGAGCGCGTGTGCCTCTTCCAGGTGTAAGTACTGCGACCGCTCCTTCAGCATCTCTTCGAACCTCCAGCGGCACGTCCGGAACATCCATAACAAGGAGAAGCCTTTCAAATGCCACCTGTGCAACCGCTGCTTCGGGCAGCAGACCAACCTGGACCGGCACCTCAAGAAGCACGAGCACGAGAACGCACCAGGTGGGCCACGCGGGGTGGGGCAGCCCCCAGAGCACCCACATGGGCAGACCCCACAGAGGGGGAGGGGGAAGAGCAGGGGAGGGGGCGCCGGACAGGGAAGAGGGCCACAGACTACCCCTCGGGAAGCCAACAGGCACCCCTCAAACCGTGGTCATTAAGGAGAACCTCGTGCTCTCTGGTGTCCCTAAGAAACCTGCCTCCCTAACAGTACCCCAAGTGTGCCCCGTTCGCGGTTGGTTTGCCCCACAGAAGGAGGGGTTCAGCGAGAGGCCGCCCCCTGACGCTCCCGCCCCTCCGCAGTGAGCCAGCACCCCGGGGTCCTCACGAACCACCTGGGGACCAGCGCCTCCTCTCCCACCTCTGAGTCGGACAACCACGCACTTTTAGACGAGAAAGAAGACTCTTATTTCTCAGAAATCAGAAACTTTATTGCCAATAGTGAGATGAACCAAGCATCAACGAGAACAGAGAAACGGTAAGAAAACTGTCTCGGGCTGGGGAAAGTCTGGACCCGGCCAACAGCCTTGTGTGGCCACCCTCAGAGGACATGCACCTCCACCCCAGCACCAGCCCCAGCCCCTAACACATCCAGATAGGCACAGTGGGGCGGAGGCCCCTGGGCTCTGGGAACCTGGGGAAGCTGCGCTGTCTGCCTCAGTTCCTCCACCTGGAATCATGAGAGTAAGCACCCCTGGGCTTACTGACCTCACTGTTAACATACGTGTGCGCAAAACACTCGCCAGGTGACCAAGCCGGCCACAAGTTCAGCTGTGCCTCTGAAACTCAAGGACATTTTGATTTAATCTGAGGCACTAAAGATTTCCAAACTGAAATGCTGCACCTTTAAATATACACACATGTACACACGTACACACGTGTACACATGCACACACACATGCACACATATGTATGCTCCGTGTACATGTACACATTTGCATGCACATATGCACACAGAGATGCACGTTTGTATACATGTGTATACACATGCCATTGATGAATCCTCACTTGTTCCTCGCCTGGCCTTGCTCTGGGAGCTGCAGTTTAGGGGATGGTGCCTGGGGACAGGGCAGGACGTGCCTGGGTACCGGGCTGTGTTCTGGGCATGGGCAGTCCAGGAGCTGTGTGCCCTGCCCTTTGCGTGCAGGTGCCCAAATACAGGCATGCACGTGCACACATGCACACATGTGTACATAACATGTGCATGCATAAACATGTCTTCCTAGATCTACACACACGCATATGCACACACGCAAGTACATGCACATGGAGTGTGTGTGCACATACACATGTGTGACAGACAGCCGTGTGCATACACGTAGAGACACATGTACGCACACGTGCATATAGACACACACAGCAGCAGAACAATGGTGGAATTCAGATCCAGGAATGTTGGAGCGTGCTCTGTGCAACCTGGGATACCAGGGCTCCATGTGCCTCACTTACTCTGGGGGAGCCTTCAGACACCCCAGCAGAGCTGCTTCCTTTGTGAAAGCTAACGCCAGCCAGCTGGCAGAGAACCGAAGGTGTTCCAAACTCCAAGAGGCCTGAGGGGGTGATCCCCTGATTCTACAGAAGGGAAAACGAGGCCCACAGAAGTGGGGTGCCTTGCTCAGGCCCAGAACCTGGAGCTAGATCCCAAGCTTTTACCGCACTGGCCATGGGTGGTCTAAGGCTCTGTAGCCACAGGGCCCAGCTCACTCCCCACCACCTCCAGTAGGTGAAGAAGAATCCCCCTGAGACCCCAGCTCCCTCAGAGCCCATCCCCTCCTCCAGGGCAGGGCTGTGTCTTCCTGTCATTGCTTCCAGGAGAGTGGGGGTACCTGGGAAAGAGGCATCCAAGCAATAAACACAGGAGGCAGTTGGACACTGGCTCTGGCGAAGCCACGTTCCAAATCTGTGCCCCTCCTAGGAAGGCGAGCTCACCTGCAGGGCCCTCAGCATCTTCATTCATCAAAGCCCAGAGCAGGCTCAGAGGAGGGGGCGGGGGGAGAAGCTGGCTCTGGGCCATGGTCCCAAAAGCCTCACCTCCACCCTAGTGCAACCCCACCTGCTCTGCAGCCCCCAGGCTGTCCTGGCATTCCCCACTGGGCTCCAGGAACAATGGCCTGAAGGGAACTCGGCCCTGGCCATGCTGAGACGGCCTCATGGGAGCTGTTCGTGTTCCCTGCAGCTGCGTGTCAGACCCATGAGCGCCACAGGCCAGGCCGTCCCTACCTACGCCCCACAGCCCTGTCCCCAGGCATGATCCCCTAAACTGCAGCTCCCAGAGCAAGGCCAGGCAAGGAACAAGTGAGGATTCATCAATGGCATCCTTGCCGGGGGGTGCCCAGGACCAGGAGCGTGTGCGGAGGCTGAACCACCTGGCGGACAGCAAGGCCCCCATGTCCCAAGCTAGGGTGGCAGCCCGGCCGTACCGCAGGAGACCCACCAGGACCCCGAGCTAGGGTGGCAGCCCGGCCGTACCGCAGGAGACCCACCAGGACCCCGAGCTAGGGTGGCAGCCCGGCCGTACCGCAGGAGACCCACCAGGACCCCGAGCTAGGGTGGCAGCCCGGCTGTACTGCAGGAGACCCACCAGGACAGAGGGCTGTCTCCAGGAGAAAGAGGTGTGGCCGGGCCTCCCCCTCGCCTTTGGCAAGGCCCACAGTGCCCTGCTTCTCACAGCCCTGGGGGTGGGGACAAGGGAGGCTCTCCACACCTCAGAACATACGGGCACAGCCGGCCTCAGCCGGCCTCAGACTCAGGTCCTCGGAAGACCCGTCCTGCTGAGGCAAGGTCCCCAGGTCCAGCTGGCCTTGTCCTGAGAGCCCCCGCGTCACTGTCGAAAATGAGAATAGGGCAAGGTGGACATAGGCAGCCAGTCCCTGGGGTGGTGGGGGTGTTCCCCGGGCCTCCTGCGGAACCAGCTCCTGCCCTCCGCCTTCAGGAAGGATCCAGTTCTGTCGGGAGTCCTGGCCCTGCAGCCCCGTGAACCCCTGAGTTGAATCATGTCCCTCAGCATTCCCAGGTGGAAGTCCCAGCCCCCAGTACCTCAGAATGGGACTCTCTTGGGAGATAAGGTCTTTAAGGAGGGATTAAGCGGAGGCCACACTGGGTAGAGTGGGCCCCAATCCAGCAGCACTGACGGCCTTTTAAAAAGGGGAAACTTGGAGAAAAACATGCAGAAGAAAAGGCCGAGGGAAAACGGAGACAGAGGTCAGGGTGATGCGCCTCCCAGCCAAGGGTCGCCTAAGAGGGCCAAAGGTCACCAAGGATGGCCAAGGAGGGCCAAGTGTCGCCAAGGATGGCCAAGGAGGGCCAAGGGTCACCTAGGAGGGCCAAAGAGGCCAAGGTTTGCCAAGGATGGCCAAAGAGGGCCGGCAGCAGCGGGAGCTGGAGAGACACCAGGGACAGATTCTCCCCCAGAGTCTCGGAAGGAACCCGGCCTGCCCTTGCCTGGATCTTGGACTTCTAGCCTCAGAGCTGTGAAAGCGTCCACAGCTGCTGCTTCAGGCCCACATTCTGTGGGGCTTGGTTTGGGCAGCTCTGGAAACTGACTGTCCTCCCTGTTGGAGCCAAACCAGCCGCTGGGCCCTGTTCTGTGTCCGTGCCGGACCCTCCGCTCCTCAACACTAGAAAGCAAATACTCTGTGCATGGGGGGTGTGCAGCAGACATAAAGAGGGCAAAACTCCTGCCCCCAGCTGGCAGGGATCCCATGCAAACCCACGTGGGGCCACCAGATGAGATCTCACAGCACATGCCCATGTGATGAGCCTGGGATCTCACCCTGTGCCATCTCGTCCCGTCCTCAGGACAGGGAGGGGCATGTCCTCGGGTCATCGAGAGGGCACAGGCCCCAAAGACAGAACCCCACCCGAGGGCACCTCACCAACAACCAGGGTGAGAACCAGGACCCGGATCCCAGCAGCTCCATGGCTGAGGAGATGGGTGTGTGTACAGGATGCTCCTGGCCCCCAACACAGGCGACCAGGACCAAGGAACTGTCCTCAAGCCCTGAAACCTGCCGAGGTTCTGTCAGTCCTGAAAGGCAGAAAGACAAGAGATAGAGACGTGGCGTCTGTGGAGACCCAGGAAATTGTGGCTTCCCCAAGCCCAGTTCCCGTGCACACAGGCGAGTCCGAGACACGGAGGTCAGTCGCTGTGAGACGCTGTCACTTTCTTGCTTGGATGCCAAGAGCAGGACCCCTGCATCTCCCCCAGACCGTGGGTACCTCCCAGGGCAGCGGGAGGCAGTGCCCCCGGGCGGAGTGAGGACAAGGAAGAGTGGCCCTGGGGCTCTGGGGCTCTGGGGCTCTGGGCGTGGGCAGTCCAGGAACTGCGTGCCCTGCCCTTTGCTTGGGCCCCTCTACGAGCATGTCCAGCATGTGCCCGGTGGCCCTTGGCTCCCCTGGGGCCCAGCCCACCCAAGACACAGCTCTTGGTTGTGAACATGAAGATGAGCCAAACTCTAGTGGCTCTTCCTGAAAGCAATGAGAATGCCCAGCCACGCCCATGCACGCTTTGTTCTTTTTTATTTAATACTGAGGAACCGGAGTCAAGGGGTCCTGCCGGGCTGCAGTGACCCTGAGGGAAGTCAGGAGAGCCCTGGGCTGCAGAAGAGTCCCCCACAGGCTCCGAAGCAAGCTTGTCCTGGTGCATTCAGACTGCTCACAGCAGGCTTTGGGCCCTCACTCTCCAGATCCCAGACAGCCCTCCGGGGCTCCCGGCTCTCGGGCCAGTGCCCACGTCCTCGAGTTGTCAGCCTGAAATCCTTCACCCCGAAGTCTGCCCTGAGGGTGCCCCTCGTGCACTGCCCAACCCCCGTGCCAGTACAGGGCCAGCTTCCCCACAGGACTGCCCACTACTTCCATCCCAACACCGCCCTGGCCCTGGTGTCCTCCCGGCCATAGCAGCTTGCTGCTGGGCCTTGCCCCGCCCCCACCGCCCCGAGCGCTTGTCCTCCTCTCCTGAGATCGCCCCAAGGTCTCCGTGCTTCTCACTCTGCAGAGTCAGTGGCTGGGCCCAGGGACCAGCAGGAGCTCCCTCAGGAAGGGGGCCGAGGGCTGTCGGAGGAGGCAGTAGGGGCAGAGCCGAGTCACCAGCCTTTGGGGGTCCACGGCAAGGACAGAGACGCCCAAACTCGGCCAATCTCCTCCTGCGTCATTTCAGGGCGGAGATGCAGGACGTGGACGGCAGTGCCCAGTGTCCAGGCCTAGCCAGCGAGAAGCAGGAGGACGTGGAGGAGGAGGACGACGATGACCTGGAGGAGGACGATGAGGACAGCCTGGCCGGGAAGTCGCAGGATGACACCGTGTCCCCCGCACCTGAGCCCCAGGCCGCCTACGAGGATGAGGAGGACGAGGAGCCACCCACCTCCCTGGCCGTGGGCTTCGACCACACCCGAAGGTGGGGGCAGCCGTGTGCTCCAGGACGGGGCAGGGAGGGAACGTGGGTGTCCATCACGAGGGGGACCTCCCTCTTCAGCCACTCGTGAGCCCATCCCTGGCTCAGCCCCTACTCCAGCACAGCCACCTCAGGGCCTCCGCACACAGGCCAGGGCAAGGCTGGGCCAGGGGCAACAGAGTCAGGGGCCCTTAGCCCCCCACCCACCCCCAGGGACCCTGGAGGCTGGAAGCAGAGTATGGAGGGAAAGGCATTTCCCTGCACTGAGCAGACATGGAGGGCCCCAGCCCTGCAGCAGAGCTGCCTGTCAGCCTGGGACAGCGCCTGCAGCCCCTAGAGAGCCGTGGGCACACAGGGGCCAAACACCCACCATTCTGAGCCGGCCAGAGCCACTTCCCCATGTCCTCAGTGTTCGCCACCAATATCGGGCCTGGGCGACACTGCCAGCATTCCCAGATCCCCCTGGGGAGGCCCCTCGCAGGTGGCATTTCCTCTCCAGCCTGGATGCTGCCCCTGAGTCCTGGGAGAGGGAGCCCCGGGCCTCTCTGAGCTGCCTGGGGTCTTAGAGAATTGTAGCCTTCTTCTCCACCCTTCATTCGCAAGACCTGAGCCCCCTGCCTGCTGCCTGATGCGTGTGCATGCACTCACCCCCTCCCTGACCTCTGTCCGTCCCTCTCCTGCATCCGTGTGGCTTCCCGTCCAGGCGTCTGTGTGTCCGTGTGTCTGTCTCTCTGTGCATGTGACTGGCAGAGATGCAGCGGCGTGCATGCAGGCCCGGAGCTGGGCTTGCAGCATCAGAGAGGCAGCCATGGCCAGGCTGCTGACAGCAGGCCCTCCCTCTCCCCGGTCATTGGTGCAGGTGTGCTGAGGACCACGAAGGCGGTCTGTTAGCTTTGGAGCCGATGCCGACTTTTGGGAAGGGGCTGGACCTCCGCAGAGCAGCTGAGGAAGCATTTGAAGTTAAAGATGTGCTTAATTCCACCTTAGATTCTGAGGCTTTAAAACATACACTGTGCAGGCAGGCTAAGAACCAGGTAGGTACCCGCCAGAGCCCCTCCCCCACCCCACCTGGCCTCCTCAGCCAGAGGTCAGCCAGCACTCCTCTCCCGCCGTGGCCCTCCTAGGCCTGGGGAAGCTCTGTTCACTGCAAGTGCCCCCAAGCTGCATCCTCCAGAGAGGCCCCAGCGACCACCGCCCTCCCGCAAGCTGGGGCGCAGCAGGGAGGGGCTGAGAGCCGATGACCCTGGCAGGACCCTCACGAGGGAGCTCACTCATGGCCACGGGTAGCTCACCTTCCTGTGGTCCTCAGTGGGAAAGGTCTGTGAGCAGGTTCCTGGCCCGCCCACCCACTTTTGTCTCCCTCCCTCTCTGATCTGGGCCCCAGTGGCCTGCAGCCCGGGCTTTTCCCAGGGGAAGAGCTGTCCAGCCGGGCGGTCTCTGCTTCCCAGCTGGAGCTATGAGGTCAGCGAGGGTGCCAGGGTTGGCCCCAGGTGCTTCTCGGCTTCTCTCCTTAGAGTAGGTGGCCCCAGGGCCCTGCTCCCGCATTTCTCTCCAGTCTGTAGGGACTCGGGGTCTCATTCAGCTCTCTACAGCTCTCCCAGAGGGAACAGGCCCGCCCCAGGTCTCAGCAAAAGCCGTCTGCGTGTCTGTCTTTGTCTTTTTACTAATTCTGTGTGGAGTGTTAACGCGGGTGGGACAGTGCTGGGCTTCCCCCCTTCCCTCCCCTCAACCCACACACGAGGCTCCCCAGGTCCCATCCCCACCTGCCCTGTGCTGGGGGCAGAAGGATGTCCCATGAACTAATGCCTGGAAACACATCTGTACTTCCTAAGAATACCATCGGCCCAGAAACGCTGCACATCCCTGTCCCAGAGGCAGCTCTTTGGTGTCCCCACGGTCACCAAAACAGACACCCCCTGGCAGGGGTGGCTCTTGTTGACCCCCAGTTCCCAGGGCCCTCCCAGACCAGACACGTGTCTGTAGTTTCTGCTGATCACCAGGTGGAGAAAACTTGGGGGGAAGGGGTGGGAAGGGGTGGGAAGGAGAGGAGGCTTCGAGGGGGAGCACCTTAAAGCAGCCGAGGGAGCTGGTGTGCACAGGAGGCCCCACACCAGCACCGCAATGTCCTGGCATCACTCGGAGCAGGGGGCGGCCCTCCTCCCTCCCGCAGTCACGCCTGCTCATGTCTTCCTCTTCCAGGCTGCGGGGAGAATCTGAGTCTCTTAGTCCCTTTTGCTCCTTCTGCCCCCTGTGGCCCAGGGCAAGGTTGAGCCAGGCCAGGGCCACAGGAGGCTGGGAACGGACGAGGCTCGGCCCTGCCGGCCTGGGATGGCCTGTCCTGCCCACACACTCACCTGCCTGTCCAGGATGGCCCGCCCTGCCCATCTGCTGCCTGTCTGGGATGGCCCGCCCTGCCCACGCGCTCACCCGCCTGTCCTGTGTGTGTGTCATCCCCTCCCCGCCAGGCATATGCAATGATGCTGTCCCTTTCCGAAGACACTCCTCTCCACACCCCCTCCCAGGGTTCTCTGGACGCTTGGTTGAACATCACCGGAGCCACGTCGGAGTCTGGAGCATTTCACCCCATTAATCACCTCTGATGGGCTGGGCAGCCGGGGGCCGGCAGCCAGAGCGAGGGCACCAGCTGCGGAGGACGGAGGTGGGCGGGGCCCCAGAGAACCCTGTCCCTGCGTGTGGTCACTCCTCAGCGTACTCCCCAGCCACCATGGTTCATTCCAACTTTTCCAACGGAGACTCAGATCCCGAAAGTCCTAAAGCAGTTGTAGAGTCTCACCATCTCCAAGGATTGGCCTTGAGAACACTGTTCAGTGACAGCCCTGCAGGTGGCCATCCAAAGACAGCCAACGGAGCTGCCTCGCAGAATCAGCCAGTGGGCAGGTGGACGCTCCGCTGAGACAGAAGCTGGTGGCCACTGCCGGGTGCCTGCGTGGGGTCGCGGAAGGGAATGGATAGACGGGTGTGCTCAAAAGAGAGAGATCACTCAAATGATTTTTATAATGAAATGACAAGAATAACCCTTTTGGTAACCGTATTGACTACAGAGTCTATTTAAGCATGTGGTTTTAAAAATAGACAGTATTTTTTAAAAATCAAAAAATGACTTGCAAATTGTTTTTTAAAAGTAATTTTGCATTGCTTTGAAATTTGAGCTCATTTGCAAACCCGAGTCTGCCTGGGAACCCACACTGTGCCTGGGTGTGTTCTTTATACTGTAGATAATGGAGAAATTTTCTATCTCTGTCCCTATTTGTATAAGCCAAGGTGACGCTGGGTGCCCCGAGGCAGAACAAGAGGCGTGGGGCCACACCTATGAACCACGCAGATGCCGAAGAAGTCTTAGACAGGGCGCCCTGGGCTGCAGGCCTGCCCGAGGCTGGGATGGGAAGTGTGCCTGCCCTCATGTGACATGGAATTGGTGCCAGGGCCGCCACGTGGCCTTCAGAGGAATCCACAGGTCCCCACCCAAGATCCCTCAATTATATGGGGAAGTCGAGGGCCCATGGCTTGGGTCCGCCATGCAGAGATGTGGCCGGGCACCCATCTTCCTTCCCTCCTCTGTCCCTGCCTCGGCCACCCCACGCGGGAACCCACCGCTGTCTTCTGAAGCCAGGGCCTTGGCCACGTCCTGGGTCTGCCACCTCCCACCTGACCCCAGCGGCTCCGGTGTCCTCCACGTGGCTGCCCTGGGGAGCAATCCCAGCAGATCGCTCCGGGCCACCAAGCCGCACCTGTGCCTGAGACTCCGGATGGACGACACAGTCGCCACGTCGCTCTTCCTGCGGGTCCTTGGCGAGACACAGCTTGAGAACAGAAGGGCGTCGGGGGAACCTGCCGCAAGGAGCAGAGACAGCACAGCCCCCGGGGCCCAGCCGCCTCCCTCTCTTGGGATGCAACTTCTTCCCCACTCGGATGGGCTTTAAATTATTCCCATAGGGGCCAATTTCAAATAATAATTTTTTTCCCTGATGGAATTTACCTTAATCTGTATATAACTTGTAATTTTTTTCTAATTCATTTCTTTTCTTATTTTATTTCCTCCTTAACAGTATTTTTGGCATTAGACATTCTTATTGTGAAGAAATAATGTTAATATAAGTATCTGGTGAAGGACCAAAACCGTGTAATAAGGTTGTGTGTTGTGTGGGAGTGGGGCGATTTTTTATGTGCCAAATACCCCCGTCCCCCCCATGAATCCTGCTGTCCCTGCTGCCGTTTACCAGACAATCATATGTTTTTGTTAAATTTGCGTTTCAGTTGCATTTGCATTGAAGACAAGTGTTCTATTTATTTCTTGTATTGTTTGGAAGAAAAAATGATGATAGTGTCCCAACAAGAAGAGAAAAAAAAAATGCCCAAGTTGCCCTTTAAAAAAAAAGAGCGCAAATACAAACAGGAGTGGTGCAAGCCACCTTGGTGTGGGTTTGTGTCACGCGTGGACATCTCCTCAGGCTGTCCCCAGCGGTGACGGGAGGTGTCCTGGCTGCTCCAGGACAAAAGACAATCGTCTCTGTGGGTGCCGGGCGGTCCAGGCTTGCACTGAAGACTTGCCACAGGGAGGTTCCTGCAGGAGGCTCGACCCGACGGATCACAGTGAAAGGGATTCCTCCCACGCCAGATCTGCACAACGAGGCAAGACAGGACCTACCCGTGCGTGCGCTGGGGCCATGGGGTGGCCCCCCCGGGGGGCAGCGGGGGAGCTGCCTGCAGAAGAGCCAGCCGGCGTGTCGGGAAGGATCCAGGATCTGCAAACACAACTGCTCAGGCCTTCTCACGCGTTTCCACAACATCCCCTGGCTCAGACCCACCAGGTACCCCGTAGGAATTTCCAGTTTCCCTTGATCTAGATGGGATTCCTGTAAAAACTCAACCTCAGACATAAACACCCCATTTCTGTAAACCCAAATTATATGATTTCTTCTGCGAAAGAGTAAGGTGTGTGCTTTTTTTTTTTTTTGCAATACGGCCCCGTCTCTCTGAAGTGGGACGTTCGGACGGATGGAGCCCTCAGCGTGTCTTTTCAGCAGGAGCAGAACCGATGAGGGCCACCCTTACCGTTGCTCTCCAGATCCCCCAGTCCCATCCCGCCGTTTTCGGCTGTCTTCCTAAGCGTCCTGTCTTCTCTTGGCGCTCTTTCTTTCCACCTTTCCCAAGAGTCCTGGTTGCACATTTTAAGTCATATATTTTTGTCCCCCTGAAATAATGGCAAGCCCAGTTTCTCCTGAGCATTCAGCTCCCCAGGCCCCAGCACTTGGCGTTTTCGGGAGGCCCTGTTCTTAGAGCCCCTGACAAAGGCAGCACTTATTTCCCAGGCTGGTGCGCCCCAAAACATGGCCCCGACACTTAGCGTGGCCCCAGGCCCTAGCGAGCCTCGCCCTCCCAGCTTTGCTCTGCCCAGCCGTGTTGGTGCCCAGAGTTGACAAGGGCCAGGGAGCCTGGCCCAGGTGTGAGAATTCAGAGATTCTGGCCTCCAGCTGTCACCACACTGTAATGGGGCCACATAACTGTGCAGCATGGACAGGGATGCGACGGGGCAGCTGGCTGTGTCCGTGGCCAGGTGGCCAGGGTCAGGGCTGTAAGCCAGGCATCCAGGGCCCTTCCGTTCAGCCCAAATGCTGCCCCAATGCTAACTCCTTGGATTGTCAACCCCCATCCCCCAAATGGAAATTCCAAAGGAAGCCTCCTCGCACCTGCCCTCCGCTGCTCCTCAGACCCCAGCCCCCAGCGAGCCGACGTCCCCACCTGTTCCTGCTCTCATCCCCAGGTTGGGCACGTGGGGTTCCTCCTCTGTGGGCCTGGCAGACCCTTCATGAGTGGGACCCAAGATGTCACTGACTCCAACCCAGAGGAGCAAGCCCCTGCACCCTGCCTGGGGCCCTGGGGTGTGGAGCAGTGGCTGGGGTGGGCGTGGTGTGGCCTGAGAGACTGCCCAGCTGGAGAGGCCTTACTTTACAAGGCCACACGTGCAGCTGTCCCACCCAGACCCCGACT
This sequence comes from Pongo abelii, assembly GCF_028885655.2. NCBI lineage: Eukaryota > Metazoa > Chordata > Mammalia > Primates > Hominidae > Pongo > Pongo abelii. The sequence goes on along the minus strand of NC_071985.2, from coordinate 230,808,179 downwards.
GGCCAAGACCTCCACGTCCCCAGAGTCCAGCCCTGGAAATTCCAAGGGCCCTGGTGTCCTCTGCCTTCCCCGCTTCCCCGTGAGCGTCTGCAAAGCACTTGCCTGAATACATATCACGAATTTTAGACTCGAAGCCTCGAAGCACTGGATTGTGGTCCCCTGCCCCCTCTGTCCCATCCCCCTGCCCAAGTGACTGAAACCTACTGAGCTATATTCACTGTGCTGTCCTAGGGGGAGGGAGAGGAGAGCTCGCCCCTGCACTGCAGCCTTGGGGGGGAGGGCAAGGCTCCCCTCCCAGCCAGGGACACCAGGACATAGCTGCTCCTGGTCAGTGGAGGTCAGCCGGGTATCAAAAGCCATGAAACTGTGTCTCTGTAGCAATGAGTGATACTGTGACAAAAACATTCTTGCATTCTTCCTAGAAGAGTTCCTCTGCTCCTTCCATTCCATTTTTGTGTTTGTTTTGTTCTTTTCTGTCACTGATCCGTATTACCACTTTTGGAAAAAAATAAATAAATAAATAAAAGGCAGCTTGAGTTTCCAAACGTGCGATTCACTTGTGAACAAGAGTCATTCTAACAATTGCCTTCAGCGTCACGTGCATTGCCACTGCGCTTTCAGCACAAGGGATGCTGAGCTCTGGTGTCAGAATCGTAATTTAAAGCGTGTGTGTATATGGACTTTGTCCCTTAAGGTCTATATAAAGAATCCTCGCAGAATCACAGACCTGTGCCGCCCACCACCTTTTGCCATTGTTACATTACAGATTTGGTTTAGTTTTGTTTTGTTTTGTTTTTCCTTTTAGAACTGTATAGTGTTGAAAAAGAAATCAAATGTAAATGTCTGGTTTTCATATGATGTTTAAAAAGACCATTGAGAAGGAGGCTGGCGCTCGCCCCATGTCCCCCTTGATTGTAAATTGCTTCTGTTCTGTTTATAAGTAAACTGCATGACTCCTGCTTAGCGGTCATTATCGTGTCTGTTGGTGAAATTTTTATTAAAAGGAAAATTCCGTAGATGCACTTATTGAATATGTGATTAGGATCTACGTCCGAGACTAGGAGTCCTGAACTGCCGACGCAAAAGAGGCGCAGTTCCCAATTAATATGGAAATCGCTGTGGGAGAAGAATGAAATAAGACATGAAGTGTAGGAAATCATGAAAAGAACAATTTTGCAAATTTCATTCTGATGCTTGTGATAAAGACAAATGTACTTGTGTAGAGACATTTCCTTAAGAGAAAGCCTAGGAGAAGCTGATTTTGAGGCTAATGCTGTAGAATAGGACTGTATACCAAATGTAATCTTTCCAATGCTCCAATGAATTTATACATGAGATTGATATGCAATAAATCTGTGTGCTTTTCTAAGCCTCGGTGCCCACGAGCTTCATTGAGGGAGAGGCCCCAGGCCTGTGGAAGGGAGAGGAGGAGCAAGCCGGGGCTCGGCCGAGGTCCAGGCTCCCTGGCTTTGACTGAGGAGTCCCGGGGCCAGGCCCTGATGCCCTTGGAGCTTTGTTCCCTCCACCCTCCAGGGCAGACTCCTGGCTATTCCCGTTTTCCAGAAAAGAATAAGCTCAGGAAGGCATCAACTCCCTGGATGGCCGCAGCGAGCACAGTGACCTCCAGGTGTGTCCCTCCACCAAGCCTGATGGCCTCCAGATGCAGCAGCCTCCAGGCATGTCCCCCAACTGTGCCTGCCTCCAGGTGCACAGGACCCAGGGCCTACCCGACAGGCCTTGCCCCAAGGCCTCCTGGGGATGCAGCATTCCCTGTTGGAGGTGCTGGGGGAACCCGTCTTCCATGGCAGCAGTCCCCACGCTTTTTAGCACCAGGGACCGGTTTCGTGGCAGACAGTTTTTCCAAAGACCAGGGGATGGATGGTTTGGGGCTGATTCAAATGCATTATATATATCGTCCACTTTACTTCCATTATTATTACATTAGAGTATATAATGAAATAATTCTACAATCACCATAGTGTAGAATCCGTGGGAGTCCTGAGCTTGTTTTCCTGCAACTAGGCATTCCCATCTAAGGGTGATGGGAGACAGTGACAGATCATCAGGCATTAGATTCTCATGAGGAGCGTGCAGCCTAGATCCCTCGAACACGCAGTTCACAATAGGGTTCCCGCTCCCATGAGAATCTCACGCTGCCACTGATCTGACAGGAGGCAGAGCGAAGACGGTGATGCAGACGATGGGGCGTGGCTGTAAACACAGAGGAAGCTGGGTTCCGCTGCACCCCCCATGCTGTGCGGCCCGGTTCCTAACAGGCCAAGAACTGGTCCTGGCCCATGGCCTGGGGTCTGGGGGTCTCTGTTCTAGGCCAGTCCTCAACCCACCCCTTCCTAAGGTGGTCCTCCCCATGTCAGCCTCCCTGAAGTCTGTGTCCACCAGCACCTCACAGGGCCTGACGCTGCCCTGACAAGGGACAGCCACGGGGTGGGATGGGGGTGAGCTAGAGGCCCTGGGGCTGGAGCAGACCCAGTCCCCTCAGGGGCTTCTCTGGTCTACCCCCAGGGTGCCCCGGGATTCCTTCCTGGGGCCCTCCTGCCTCTGGGAGAGGCTCCATCCTCCACCCTGATTCTGCTCTGACCCAGAAGCCTAGGGTATGTAAACCTCAAAGGGGAATGTCCAGCCAGGCAGAGCCCAGCCTCCCCAACCAGGACTGCCCCAAACGGTCTCACCCACGTAGGCCCCCACTGGCTCCCTGCTGACACAGAGTTTAACTGATGTCACCCAGGCGACCTGGCCTCCCACCCCCACCCCCACCCAGGGCCTCTGAATGTCTCCTGGGCTCCCTCCTGCCCACCTGTCCCAGTGGGACGGGCCTCTGGAGCTGTGCCCCTCCACCTCTCCCCTCCCTTACCCCCGAGTGCCTGGAACACAGGCCTGGCTGGGGGTCCAGGGAGGTGGGCAGTTATTACCCACACGCGGTCGACAGCCTCGCTTTGGAGGCAATACCGCGGGCCTTCGACGGTCTCCCAGCAGCGTCTTCTTCCGAGGACCCCTGTTTGAGAGTGGCCCAGGCTGATTATAAAACTGACCTTTATGATGCCTGACACCTGCTCACATCAGCCACCACCACAGCTACCGCCTTGGCCATGCCTATGGGAACCTCTCACCTACCTGAGCCCTCACGGACCCTCCTGCCCACAGCCTCCCCTCCCCACTCCCTGAAGCTCCCTACCCCTGACCCCTCCATGCCACCCTCCTCAGCCACTCCAGCCCCCAGGGGGCAGCCCCGAACTCCCAGGACCTACACCACCAGCAACAGATCCTCCCCACCTGCCAGACCACCCGGGAGGGGGCAGGGCAGCGCCTCTTCCACACACCAAGAGCCCTGGGCTGCCTGTCTGACACCCCTGTATCTATCCCTTCGCATTTGTGTAAGGAGAGGCAGCTGTAGGCAGTTTTTTTACAGGCAGGGAAATATCTCACCTTCCTCCAGCACAGCTGAAGTGCTCAGGGATTCTAAGCCTCCCCGTAGACCAGCACCTTCAGACCCCAGGTCACGCAGGGGACCCCTTAGCCTCCGTCCACTGAGTCCAAAAATACCACATGCACTGGATTTGGGGCTGTGAGGACTCCTGGGGTCTCCCTGATTCACCTCCAAGTCCCCAAAGCCTGGCTTGGGGCCCATGCTTGGGAGAAGGCTGCTTGCATGAATGAATGAAGGGATGAGTGAATCGGTGACTTGCTGTGAGGGCCATTACTCAGCAGGGATTCTGGGATCACCAGGGCCTCCCAAGTCCACCGAGGGGCCAGAGCAGGCTCTAATGTAAGTAAAGGGAAGCCGGGGGGCTTGGGTCCTCAACAGCAGCTCCTGGTGGCAGCCAAATGGGCCCACACAGAGGCTGATCTCAGAACAAGATCCCCGACCCGAGTCTGGGGTGTTGAGCATTTTTATGTTCTTAACACCACCACATGAAGTGTTTACGCAGTGCTGGACTAGCGGGGGCAATGCGTTTCAATATTCCAAGGTTCCTTCCCTTCCCAATGTGATTGACGAAGCGTCGGTGAGATCTTAAGCCCCCTCAGTCAGATGTGGGCTTGGCCCCGGGAGCCTGAGGCCCAGAGACAGCTTGAAAGGCTTCTCTCTGGGAAACATGTTTCCGCTCTCAGAGGACAAATTATGTGAATCACAGAACTGATGGATGGCCCTGCTCCCAAAAGTCACTCACAGCAATCGAATGACAGTACCCAACCTCCCCATAATGGCCCTTGCCTGGAGCTGGCCACGCTGGGGCTCCAGGCGAGTGAAAACCCTTCCCATCTTTGTTCAGCCTGGCAAACTTTCTCCTCATTAGCCCTGGAGGGGAGAGGAAAAATCTATGGAATAAGGGAGCTATCTGATAATGGCCCTATTGTCAGGGCGACCCCAGAGGGAAAGAGAACAGAGACTCACAGAATATTGCTGACAAGTGGACTTTGTCTTCCTGCGGCCGGTTCCTCGCATAAAAGACGGAGGAAAAAGGCTCCATTTTGGAAACAGGGAAAAATCAACAGGAGAAAAAAAATGTGTCAATGAGGAATCTGTTTTCTGGGAAAAGAGATGCTTTTTAATTCCCCTTCAGATTCATTTTGGGCCAAGTGAGCTTGTCAGTTATTTGCAGAGAAGCTATTTTGAGAAGCATTAACCTTAATTCTCATGGCAGCAAAAGTCTTCCACAAATCAAAACGTGTCCTCATTTGGGGTAAAATGGCCAGAGCAAGGGTGGCTTTTGTGCAGACAGAGGTGCCCAGAGAAAGGTGTCCTGCAGCATAAGTTGCTCAAGGGGGACTCTGGGACAGAGGCAGCCACCAGCCCTGAGCCTGCCTGCCACCTCTGCTGCTGGAAGGGGACTGGGCTCTCCATGGCGGGACAATGTCTCCCACAAGCCTTGGTCCTCATTCAGGACAGGGAAGCCAGGTGGAATTCACTCCCCCAGTTCCAGCGAATAAGAGAAAGAAATTCTGAGATGACAAGCAGTGGACCAGAGCCCAGGCATGACCTGAACCCCAAAGAGGTGCTGAGGTCCACCCAAGAACCCGAGGGAGGGAGCTGGCTCTTCCTCTGTCCCGCATTGGGGTATGTGGTCCTGGATTCCTGAGCCCATCAGGCCACCCAGAGGCTCCAGGAAGCCAGAGAGGCAGGACAGAGCAGGGTTCAGCTTTAAGACGCAGTGAACAGCAGGCACTCATCCATGTAAGATCTGCACACCAGTGCCCACGACAGCCTTGTCATCACAGCCCCAAGCCGGGAAGGGCCCAAACGTCCACCCATTGGTGCCTGCAGGAACTATGCAAAGGAACAAAGACTTCCCAAATGAGAACAGGCAGAGGCCGCTTACTCAGAGCTTGTTGTAGCAAGAGAGCCGGCCACCATTGCCTGCCTGGCAGAGCCTCCAAGGCAGGCAGGTGGGTGGGAAGCTCCAGAGTGGAGATGGGGAGGCTCCAGGTGAGCCCCAACGGAGGCTGTTGGCCTGGGGAGCTGGAGGTGGCTGACCAGAAGAAGGTGTCCTTTGGGATTAGTGAAGGGACCTGTGTAGAGTTGGAATATGAACTGAAGTGGGGACAAAACCTAGGGAAGCCGTCAGTTGCTAATCAAGTGTTGGCCATTTGGGGCTGGCTGTGGCACACGTTAGTGCTTTTCATTGCTGCAGACTGTGAGCCAGTGTTGTTGTTTTTTTTAAATAAAATTTCATTATTAAACCAGTTTTAGGTTCACAATAAAATTGAGCAGAGGGTGCAGAGATGCCCCATGTGCTCCCAGCCCCCGCACGTACACAGCCTCCCCCATTACCACCATCCCCCATCTCAGCAGATGAGCCTGCATCCACACGTCCTCACCCACAGTCCCCGTCAGGGCTCACTCTTGGTGTACATTCTATGGGTTTTGACCAACGTGGACAACACATCAGCGTCATACAGCTGGGCTTCACTGCTCCAAAAATCCTCTGGGCTCTGCCTCTTCATCCCTCCCTCCCTGCAACCCAGGCAACCCGATCTTTTTATTCTCCACAGTGTTGCCCTGGCCAGAATGTCATGTCATTGGAATCACACAGTGTGTAGCCTTTTCAGATTGGCCTCTTTCACTTAGAAATATCCATTTAAGATGCCTTCATGTATTTTATTTTTCTTTTTTTGAGAGGGAGTCTCGCTCTGTGGCCCAAGCTGGAGTGCAGTGGGGTGACCTCGGCTCACTGCTGCCTCTGCTTCCCGGGTTCCAGCGATTCTCCTGCCTCAGCCTCCTGGGTAGCTGGGATTGCAGGTGCACTCCACCATGCCTGGCTAATTTTTGTATTTTTAGTAGAGATGGGGTTTCACCACGTTGGTCAGGCTGGTCTCAAACTCCCAACCTCAGGTGATCCACCTGCCTCGGCCTCCCAAAGTGCTGGGATTATAGGCATGAGCCACCCCACCCGGCCTCCTTCATGTCTTTTCATGGGTTGATCACTCATGTCTTTTAGCACTGAATGATATTCCACTGTCTGGATGGACCACAGTTTATTTAACCTCTCACCTACTGAAGAACATTGTGCTAGCTTCCAAGTTTCGGAAGCCATGAATAAAGCCACTATAAAGGTTTTTGTCTGGATATGTTTTCAACTCCTTTGGGTGAACAAGGACTGTGGTTTCTGTGTCATAGGATGAAAGTGTGTTTACATTTGTAAGAAAACACCAAACCCTTCCAGAATAGCTGTACTGCTTTGCATTCCCATCAGTAACGAAGGAGGGTTCCTGTTGCTCTATATCCTTGCCAGCACTTGGCATCACCTGTGTTCTGGATTTAGGCCGTTCTAATAGACGTGTAGCAGCATCGCAATGGGGCTTTAATTTGCAGCCCCCTAATGGTGCCATGTGGAGTGTCTCCCCACTGCTTCCTTGCCTTCTGTAGATCTTCTCTGTGAAGAGTCTGTTCAGGTAGCCACTTTCTTATTGCTGAGTGTGTTCTGGTTCTGCATACGGTCCGGCCTTTGGTCCATTTCACCTCTGAAAACAGTGATGCATCCATTGGAAGGAAGACCACTCAGCAATGATGGGACAGCCGCTGGTGCAGGCCTCAAAGCCACGTGGCTGAATCTCTAAGCCAGTGTGCCAGTGAAGGGAGCCACGTGCTGGATGGTTCTGTACAACTGACGTCTGGAAAAGGCAAAGCTACAGGATGGGGTGCAGATCCACGCTGGGGGCGCAGGCGCAGGGGACTGACTGCGATGGGCCTGGCAAGACTTCTGGGGTGACGGACGCATCCTATATCACGACCGTGGTTACGCAGGTATACATTCATTAAAACTCACCTCGCTGTATATTTTAAAAGGATGATTTTATTGCACGTAAATTGTGCCTTGATTAACCTCATTTGACAAAAACTGTGTGTCCCACCCATCCCCACTTTAAGGCTGGGGTCTGTCGTGGAGCTGCCATTCCTGGAGGCCCTGGTGCAGCTGAAAGCAGCACTTTACACCCAGGCTCCCGCACCCCCAGACCTACACTGCTAGGCTCACCCGGGCTCCCTCCACCCCCAGACCTACACTCCTAGGTTCACCCAGGCTCCCCCACCCTCAGACCTACACTCCTAGGCTCACCCGGGCTCCCCCCGCCCCCAGACCTACACTCCTAGGCTCACCCGGGCTGCCCCTGCCCCCAGACCTACACTTCTAGGCCAGCTGGCCATCCCACCCTTGGAGAGGCTCTTCCCCCACTAAAGCACAAGCTGACCAGCTGCAAGCCCAGTGGGTCCTCGAGACTGGGGGCATGGGGCGGAGTGGAAGGGTGGGTGGCAAGGAGCAGAAAGGGTCTGTGGCTTTGCTGAGGGCCAGTGCCGTGGGCTCCCAGCCTTGCCTGGCCCCAGGCCTTTGGTGTATGCCTACTTCCAGCCCCTCCCAGTCAGCGCAGAGCTTCTGAGCAGATTTTCTGCTTGGTATCATTCACAGAGTTTAAAAACACACAGAGCAGCACTGTAGGCTTTGATGGTTACATATGCCCATAGCAAGGGAACAAAAACGTGATATGAGATGGATAAATACCAAATTCTGAGTTGTGGTTTCTTCTGGGAAGAAAGGGAGGTGGTGGGCTGGGGGCCGGCGGGAGTGAAGAGGCTTGGAGGGTGGGCTTCAATTGTATGTGCCGTTGTAGATGCTTCAGGGTCCTCTAAATCACATTCAGGTCATCTGCTGAGTGACAAAGACAGAGAGAGGAGAGAGAAAACGAGACAGAGAGAGAGTTACTGTTACATCCTGTTTTACGTTTTGTTGCCTCACTGCGCAAGCCAGGCCAATGTTGAGGGGCAGTGCTCAGAGTGGACTTACTTGCCAGGCTCAAGATCTCAAAGACAAAGTCATCCATTCTCCAGCGTCAGGTCTGCTGTGAGCTATCGGGTGCCCTTTATGACACTGAGCAAGTGACCTTCCGTTTCTACATCACTGAGATTTTTATTTTAATAGACGTTGGGTTGGGGCAAAAGCTTTCTCTTCACCTGTTGAAAAGTTATATGATTTTTCTCCTTCACTCTGTTAATGTGGCAAATTACACTGACTGAATTTCTTTTTTTTTTTGAGACGGAGTTTTTATCACCCAGGCTGGAGTGCAGTGACTCCATCTTGGCTCACTGTAACCTCTGCCTCCCAGGTTCAAGTGATTCTCCTGCCTCAGCCTCTTGAGCAGCTGGGATTACAGGTGCTCGCCACCATGCCTGGCTAATTTTTTGTATTTTTGGTAGAGATGCGTTTTCATCATGTTGGGTAGGCTGCTTTTGAACTCCTGACCTCAGGTGACCCACCCGCCTCGGCCTCCCAAAGTGCTGGCCACTGACTGATTTTCAAATATTAAACCAACCTTGCATTCCTAAGATAAGCATCACTCAATCATGAGATGTTACTGATTATATAATAGCTGGATTTGATTTAATATTTTATAAAATAATTCTGTACCTATATCCATGAGGAATATTAGTCTATAATTTTATTTTCTGGTGACTTTTTAGTATTGGTGTCAGGGCAATACTGGCCTCATGAAATGAGTTGAGAAATGTTTCTTCTTCCTCATGTTTCTGAAAGAGGTTATGCGAGATTGGTATTATTTCTTCCTTTTGATTGAATGTTTAACTGAATTCACCAGTGTTGTCACTAGGGCCTGGAGTATTCTTTGTGTAAAGGTTTTTTTGTTCGTTTGTTTTTTAATTAAGAATTCTTACCATAAGTTTAGGGATAAAAAAAATTTAAAAACAGGCCCTGTGCAGTGGCTCTCATCTGTAATCCCAGCACTTTGGGAGGCTGAGACTGGCAGATCACTTGAGTTCAGGAGATCAGCCTGGACAACAAGTCAAAACCCCATCTCTACAACAAATTTAAAAATTAGCTGGGTGTGGTGCATGCCTGTGGTCCCAGCTACTCAGGAGGCTTGAGGCAGGAGAATTGCTTGAGTCCGGAAGGTCGAGGCTGCAGTGAGCCATGATTGTGCCACTGCCCTCTCGCCTGGGTGACACAGTGAGACCCTGTCTCAAAAAATAATAATAGTAAATAATAAACAAAATATAAAATTGTATGTTTTCAATAGATACAGTGCTATTTTGATTTTCTATTTGTTCTTATGCCAGTTTTGATGATTTGTGTCTTTTAAGGAACATGACCATTCCATCTAAGTGATTGAATATATTGGCAAAAGTTTACTCAGAATATTTTCTTATCATTTTAACATCTGCAAGATCAGTAGTGGTGGCCCTCTTTCTCTCCTGATATTGGTAATTTGAGCCTTATCTCTTTCTTTTGTAACCTAGTATCAATTGTATTGATCTTTTCAAAGATAGCCTTTTATTTTATTGATTTTCTCTATTATTGTCTATGGTACTGATTTCCATTGATTTATTATTTTTTAATTTACTTTGGTTTTAATTTGAACTAATTTTTTTTCACTTAAAGATGGAAGCTTAGATCAACTTTCAACATGTCTTCTTTTCTAATAAGCATTCAAAGTCATCACTTTCCCTCTAAGCACGTTAAGGGCAGTCCATACCTTTTCATATTATGTATTTTCATTATAATTCAGTTAAAATATTTTCTAATTTCTCCTGCAATGCCTTCCTTACCTTCAGGTTACTTAAAAGTGCATTGTTTAATTTCCAAATATTTAAGAATTTTTCAGATATCATTTTGTGATTGGTTTCTAATTTAATTGTGTTGTCAGAAAACATACTCTGTGGGATTTCAGTCATTTTAAATGTGTGCAGGCATGTTTTATGGCCTAATACATGGTCTGTCTTGGTGTATATTTCATGTGTACTTGAAAAGAATATGAATTCTGGAGTTGTTGGGCACAGTGCTCTATAAATGTCAATTAGGTCAAGTTGGTTGATAGTGTTGGTCAAGTGTTTTATACCCTTGGTGATTTTTCTATCTAGTGTCCTATCAGTTGTTGAGAGCAAGTGTTGAAACTTTCAACTATACCTGGGGTCTGGTTTCCTTTCAGCCTGGTCAGTGGTCACCTGCTCTTGTGTGTATTTTGAAACTGTTATTATGAGGGTAGGCACTTAGGACTGTCTTCTTGACCAACTGAATCCTTTATTATTACAAACTGTCCCTTTTCCCCATGGCAATATTCTTATTCTGAAATCTGCTTTTGTCTAATATCAGCATTGCCATGTCTGCTTTCTTGTGACTAATATTTGCATTCATATCTTTTACTTTCCTTTTACTCTCATCCTATCTGTGCCTTTATATTTGAATCACCCTATCTAATAAGCATCATGTCACTGGGTCTTGCTTTTTATCCAGTCTGACAATCTCTATCTTTTAATTGGTGTGTTTAATCCATTCACATTTAATATAATTATTGGTATGGTTAGATATAGGCTACCATCTTGCTATTTGTTTTTTATTTGTCAGATCTGGTTTTTGTCTTTTTTTCTGTTCCTCTGCCTTCTTTTGGATGAGTATTTTCTAGGATTCAATTCTCTCTTCTCTCTGGACTTATTAGCTGTAGCTCCTCATCTTAATTTTTAGTGTCTGATCTAGAGTTTTCAGTATTTATCTTTATCATTGTCTATCTTTAAGTGATATTATACTCACTGTAAAATATACAAACTTTACTCTGGTATATTTCTATTCTCTCCTCCTGCCTTTTTTGCTTTTACTGTAATATATTTCACTTTTACATATAAATTTGATAATACACTGTCGTTATTTTCACATTAGTCTCTGATCTTTTAAAGAAATGTTTTGGGCCAGGTGCAGTGGCTCACACCTGTAATCCCAGCACTTTGGGAGGCTGAGGCGGGCGGATCACAAGGTCAAGAGTTCAAGACCAGCCTGGCCAACATGGTGAAACCCCGTCTCTACTAAAAAGATACAAAAATTAGCCAGGCATGGTGGTGTGTGCTTGTAGTCCCAGCTACTGGGGAGGCTGAGGCAGGAGGATCACTTGAACCCAGGAGGTGGAGGTTGCAGTGAGCTGAGATCGTGCCACTACACTCCAGTCTGGGCAACAGAGTGAGACTCCATTTCAAAAAAAAAAAAAAAAGAATGTTTTGAAGCACAGAAAAAAAGCCTCTCACATTTATCGACATATTTGCCATTTCCAATGGGTTTCTACTCCTTGTGCAGACCTGAATTTATATCTGGTATCATTTTCTTTTAGCCTGAAAAAATTCCTTTGACATTTCTTATAGTGTAGGTCTACTGGTGATGAATTTTCTCAGCGTTTGCCTTAAAATGTCTTTATTTTCCTTTCATTTTTGAAGGATATTTTCATGAGAAATGGACATCTTGGTTGACAGTTTTGTTTTCTTTCAGCACTTTAAAGATGTTGTTCTAGTTCTCTCAGCTTTCAGTGTTTCTGATGACAAGCCAGCAGTTATTTTTGTCTTTATTCCCTTACGATTTTTCCCTCTGTCACTGGTTTTCAGCCATTTCATTATGAGGTACCTTGGTGTGGTCTGCTTTGTATGTATGCTGCCTTGACATCTTTGTACTTATTCTACTTCATTTTAAGGTCCTTGAATCTGTGGATCTATGAGTTTTTATTACATTTGAAAAATTTTCAGCCATTCTTCCTTTTTTTTTTTTTTTAATAAGAGTCTTGGTCTGTCACCCAGGCTGGAGTACAGTGGCTCAGTCATGGCTCACTGGAGCCTCGACCACCCTGGGCTCAAGCAATCCTCCCACCTCAGCCTCCCAAGTAGCTGGGGCTATAGGCATGCACCACCATGCCTGGCTAATTTTTGTACTTTTAGTAGAGACAGGGTTTCACCATGTTGCCCAGGCTTGTCTCGAACTTCTGGCCTCAAGTGATCTGCCCGCCTCAGTCGCCCAAAGTGCTGGGATTACAGGCGTGAGCCCCCTGTGCCCAGCCATGTCTTTAAACATATGTTCTCCCCTCCCCACTCACTCCTTTCTGGTCCTCCAGTTACACATATTGTTAGACTGCCTGATGCCTGATGCCATCTCACAGGTGGGCAAGGCTCGGTTTCTGCCTTTTCCCTAGGTTTTTCCTCTGCGTGCTTCAGTCTGAGTAACTTGTCCTGGCTTCAAGTTTACTGATTGTTTTCCTCTGTAGTTTAATCTGCTGTTAATCTCATCCAATAGATTTTTTGTTTCCTACATTGCATATTTTCATCTTTAGGATTTCCATTTGATTCATTATTATACTTTCCATCTCTCCTTTGACTGTGATCATAGTTTCCTATAAATCTTGGGGGGGGTGTGTGTATATTATATATATGTGTGTGTGTGTATGTGTGTGTATATACATGTGTGTGTCCATGTGTGTATATATGTGTGTGTGTGTATGTGTGCGTGTGTATATATGTGTGTGCATGTGTGTGTGTGCGTGTGTGTGTGTGTGTGTGTAGAGAGAGAGAGAGACAGGGTCTGGCTCTGTTGCCCAGGCTGGAGTGCAGTGGTGCGAGCTCAGCTCACTGCAGCCTCCAAATCCTGGGCTCAAGTGATCCTCCCACCCCAGTCTCCTGAGTAGCTCACCTAGCTAGTTTTTTGTATTTTTTGTAGAGATGGGGTTTCACCATGTTGCCCAGGCTGGTCTTGAACTCCTGGACTCAAGCAACTCACCGCCTCAGCCTTCCAAAGTGCTGGGATTACAGGCATGCAGCACCACGCCCAGCTGATCCTTCTGTGTATTTTTGATTGTTGTTTTAAATGCCTTCTCTGCGAATCCTGTCATCCGTGTCATTTCTGGGTCTGTTTCTACTGACTGATTTTTTTCCTAGTTATTTGTCACAGGTTCCTGTTCCTGCTTCTTCACATGTCTAGCAATTTTGCATTGGGTGCTGGAGGTTGTAAATGTGTAATTTTGCATTGGGTGCTGGAGGTCGTAAATGTCAAATTGTTTGAGTTTCTGGATTTTACTGGCCTTCTTTTCAAGAATGTTGAGTGTTATGCTGATGCGCAGTTAATGTACTTGTGGATTAGCCTGGTCCCCTCAGGACTTGCTTTGAACCTCTGTTAGGTAATGTCTAGAGGAGCTGTCACCCTAAGATTACTTCAGCCCTTCACCTAGGACATGGCTTTCTTTGGTATCTACTGAATATTCTGGGTGGTCAGGATTTTTTCCCTCTGTCCCTGGTTTTCAGCCATTTCATTATGAGGTACTGTGGTGCAGTCTGCTTGTACGTATGCTGCTTTGACTTCTTTGTACTTATTCTCCATTGCTTTGAGGTTCTTGGATCTGTGGATCTACGAGTTTTTATCACATTTGGAAATTTTTCAGACATTCTTTTTTTGAGACAGAATCTTGGTCTGTCACCCAGGCTGGAGTACAGTGGCTCGATCTTAGCTCACTGGAGCCTTGTCCTCCCCAGGCTCAAGCGATCCTCCCACCTCAGACTCCCAAGCGGCTGAGGTCAACGAGGGATAGTCAGCGAGGGTGCTTCCTTCCTGGTGACTGACGTTCCAGCATCCCCTGGCCTGGTGTAAACTCTGACTCCCGGTGGCTGGTGTTCCAACATCCCCTGCCTGGTGTAAACTCTGGCTCCGGGTGGCGGCATTCCAGTGTCCCCTGGCCTGGTGTGAACTCTGGCTCCCGGGGGCTGGCATTCCAGCATCCCCTGCCTGGTGTGAACTCTGGCTCTCCGTGGCTGGCGTTCCAGCGTCCCCTGGCCTGGTGTGAACTCTGGTGTCACTCTGCTCACAGAGCTCCCTGGTTGCCGTTGGTCCCTGGCTTCATGGGATCTTACTCTGCTTATACACAGTTCAGTATTCAGCCAAAAGCTCAAGTGGACCCCTGTGGGGATTTTGGGGGCTCCCCTGCACTGCTGCCTTCTCTCCAGGACTCTGTCCATAGTCCTTGGCCTCCTTGGCTTCCCAACTCTGTCCTCTGCAGTCCAGTGAGGGCACCAGCCACTCTTGGCCAAAGGCTTATTTGCCTCTTTCTCCAGGAATTTCTGTCTCTGCACCTGTTGCCCAGTGTTAGAAAGAGTTGTTTCTCCTATTTTTTGTTCCATGTTTGAGTTGTTTGTGGTGATAGACAAGTCTGGTACCGACTACTTCATCGCGGCCAAAACACCTGACATGTTTTAAATTCTCAACTTGGGGAAGATACATGGGGTTGCTTTTATATGAAAACATAAATACTATACGTATGTCTTTGTAAACCAGAAATGGTCCCTAATGATGACTAGGGATCCTGGGCTTTGGCGTCAGACAGACCGGGGCTCTAACTGTGGCTGGGCCACTTACCAGCCAGCTAACAAGGGGCAAAACATTTCTCCTGTCAGTTAAGCGGGGGGCATCTGAGGGGGTTTCTGTAAGAATTCACTAAGATGATGCATACAAGGCCCCCAGCATGAGGCTGGCACATAGTAGGTGCTTAATGGGCAGTAATGACCTGCTATTTTAGGGTACAAGGAGGAGGGGCATTTGTTCCTCAAACCCAACCTTCTTCCCACCAGCCCGGTCCCCCCAGCCATGGGCCTCCACCTACCCAGCAGAGACATCTCTGTCCTCCACACAGCTGCGCCCTTGGGGCCCTTTCCCAGCTGCCTACGGGCTGGACAGGACATCATGGAACTGCGGTGGGTAACAGGGCAGCCCAGCGTTGAGGGCCTGAGAACTGAGGGCTGTCATGGCCTTCCCTGCACCCTGTGTGCTCCTTAGGGCCCCAGGGAGGGTGGGGAGCAGGTGGGAGCACTGCCCACTCGGCCCGGCAGGGAGGACAAACCTGCCCAGCAGCCTCAGCTCACCCTCAGCCCTGGACACCTACCCTGGAAGGTCGAGCCAAAAGGCCTCCCGAGGGGCTGCTGGCCTCAGGTACCACCTAAGGCCACGGGCTGTCTGTGCTGTGGCCCCAGTGGCTGAGCAAAAGCTTGGAAAACTCAAAGCAAGGCCTGCAGGAGCTGAGGCCACCTCAAGCCGCAGGGAAGGAGCTCTGCTCCTGCAGATAGAGGTGTGCTTTCTGGCTGGCACACTGGTGCTCGGCCAGAGCGCTGCCCACCCTATAGCAATGCACAGTGGCTGTTAAGCTTCGGGGACCCACATCTTCTCCCCTGCCAGTAATGTGGGAAGGGAAGGCCCCCAGGGCAGGCTGAGCCACAGGCTCTGGATCCCACCACAGAGGTGCAGAAAGTGCCACGGGCTGACCCCGCTGGCAGGCCTCCCCAGGGTCTCTCTCTCCTTGCGAGCCCCTTAGGTCTCCAAGCTGGTTCCTTCCAACCTCTCCCTTGGGCCTCATGCCAGGGCGATCTCCTGGGTCTTCATCAGGCCCTCATTTACAGTGGAGGTGACAAAGGCACAGAGAGGTCCTGCCGCCAGCTCAGGTGACATCCCCAGCAAAGGGACTGTCCCAAGCACACGCTGAGTGGCCTCTGGAAGCCAGCAGGACATGGGGAGACAGAGCCAGACCCAGGGTGGCTGAACGGGCCCAGCAGGGGCTGGACAGAAGGTGTGGGGTTGGGAGTAACTTGGAGGCAGCTACTGAAAGAGGGTTTTACAGCAAAGCACTCAGTGGGAATCAGGAACCTGGGTCCTGCTGACTGGCCTGGTGCAAGGCTTCCGTCCCCTCACCGGGCCTCAGTGACCCCACCGCACCTCAGTCCCCTTCCGGGACACCCCAGCTCCCTCCTGCAGGCTGGGCCTCGTCGGTGCAGTACCCATTATGGACTCAGGAGGGCAGCAGCCACCTGCCTTTCCCAAGAGCTGCCTGGAAGTGGAACCTCCCCACAGGCGGCTCCAGGTGGAGGCTGCAGCCCACAGGGGTCAGCTCTTAGCTCCTCCCTCATCCCTCCTCCCCCCCGGGGGACGGATGGCCCACGGGACCCATCCCTGGAGGCCAGCCTGTGCCCTGCCCAGATGGCACCTGACACCCAGGCAGCCCCAGCCACAGGGCAGACATTGGGGGACTAGTGAGTGGGGTGACCAGTGCAGGAGGGGCAGGGCAGGCCGCCCCTCTAACCATGACACCTGAGAAAATGCCAAGTGACAGCCTCAGAGCCTGTGGCATCTCCTCACCCCGCAACGGGATCTCACGGCCGCCCAGGCCAGGGAGGCAGGTCCTGGGAGGAGGGTGGTCAGTGCCTCTGGCTGGCACACCGGTGCCCGGCCCACGACCCCGAGGCCTGGGGTCAGTGAGGGGACGCTGGTAGAAGCTGACCCAAAGCCCAGTGTGGATGTTCACACGGAAGCCTTTGGCAACAGGCCTTTCCTGAAAAGGGGATGATGGAGGCAGGTCAGAAGTGGGTCTGAGCCCTGGGACCTCAGATCACATTCCTGAATGGCCAGGCCCAAGCTTGGGAAGCTTGGCTCAGCCCCCAGCCCCTCCCACAGCACCAGGTAGCCTGATTCCTGAACCCCCAGCTGGGGGGCTGCTGCAGCCTCTGCCCGGGGGCCCTCCCTCACCTTACACGGGTTCCCAGCAGGCGGAGCAAGGAAAGGCCAGGCTCGGAGTCCAGGCTCAGCCTTGCGCACACTGGCGAGCGCCTTCCTTTCCAGGACTCGGTCCTTCTCTGTGAAATGGGGATGACCGCGACTCAACCACACCAAAAATGTGGCCAGAGTGCTTTGCGCCCTCTTGGCTGTCTTTGGCCGCCTGGCTTCCAAGAATCCAGAGGGCCGGGCCTTTCTACAGCAAACATCGGTCCCCGCAGGGCTGGTCTTCTTCCCCGAAGGCTTCCTGGAGGAGGCAGTGGAGCGGGGCCTGGAAGGACAGTGACGCAGGAGGGAGCCGAGCCGCTCTGGCCCCACGCCTGGCAGGCGACGCCCGGGCCGGCCTCGAGGGGGCGTGGGCGCGGGGAAGGAAGGCGCAGGCACCGGGCGGCGGCGGCTCGGCGGGAATCGAGAGGCGCGATCCAGTCCGGGCGATCACGTGGGCTCCAGCCGGCCCAGGTGGGGCTGTGACCTGTGACGCAGGCGGCGCCGCCACAGGTGCCCGGGACGCGCCCCGCCCCCTCCCCGGCCTTCCCCGCCCGGGCCCTCGGACCCGGAGCAGCCCCGCCCGCCCAGCGCCCACCTGCGGGGCCGCAGCCGCCGCCCTCCAGCCAGACCACGCAGGAAGTGGAGGAGGCGCCCCGGGCCGGACTGCGCGGCCGCAGGAGCGAAGCGGCTGCAGAATAGGACGGGACCCGGCGCTGGAAGCTGCACCGCCCGCGCGCCGCCCCTCCGTCCCTCCGCCCCGCGGCGCAGGTGAGCCTGGGGGACAGGTGAGCCGGGGGACAGGTGAACCGGGGCTCGGGGAAGCCGGGCCAGGAACCCGGGGCGCCTCTCCTCCCCTCCGCTTTTCCCGCAAGCCCCGCCCCGGGAGCCGCAACAACTTCGCGACCCTCCTGGGGGGCTCCGCCGGGGCGGGAGGGGCGGTGCGCGCGGGCTGAGCCGGACGCGACTTTGGACCCGCCCCCCACACACACCAGGCAGCCCCCTGCTTGCCCCCGTCCGCTCGCTCGCTGCCCTCTCTCGACCCCGAGTGGCCGCTTCCTCTTCCTAAAGGAAAACTTCCATGCAACCGGAACCTGGGTTCAGACTTGAGCGCAGAGGACTCTGGAAGCCCCAGGGAGTTTGAAAGAGCATGGCGTGGGGGGGGGGGGGGGGCGGCGCGGAACAGAACGACCCTCCCGGGAGCTCTTTGGGGAATCTGACACCCAAACCTGCTTTGGCCCCAAAAGTTCAGAAAAGCCCCGAGAAGGAAGAACCCCACACCCAAGACAAACCCAAACCATACGCCCCTCCCCCACCCTTGGCCTTGGTGGGCGGTGGCAGGAAGGGACCTGCTTTGTCTCCCCTGAGAAGGGAGACGGGGAGGGGGAGGGGTGCGTCCCACCTACCAGGGAGCCGTGGCCGCTTGTCTTGGCTGCTCAGCCTCTTTCTGAATGGGAACAGTATCCCTTTTGAGATTTGAGTAGGTGGAGGGACTGAGGGAGTGGCAGCGATGGCAGGTCTTGGTGACCTCTGCATCTGACCAGAATCAAGGCCTGAATCTTCTCTGTGTCCTTGAGGGGAACAGTCTGTGCACCACCTAACATGGGGGCCTAGGAGGTGCATGTGGGCCTGGCTGGGACCAGCAAGGGGGTCCAGGTGCTGTGCCTGGCTGCAGGCCCTGACCCCTCCATGGCATAGTTCCCAGGTGTGTGGGTTTCAGGCTCACATCCTGGCTCTTTGTGAATGAACTAAGCAGCTCTTGGGGCCTCGGTTTCCTCATACGTAAAATGGGACTAGCAGGAGTGTTGAGGAGTTAGAAGATGTTGACCCACAAGTGTGCCAGGCAGACGTGGCCCCTGCTGTGCGATGCCCACAGCCAGGAGAGCGGAACAGGGTGAGATGAAAGGCACTGTCCAGAGCAGGAGGCATGGGCTGAAGGTGGGCACTCCTCACCCACCCCAGTCCTGCTGGAAGGGAGGTGTCTTGGGGACTTCCTGGAAGAAGTAAGTCACCTGGACCAAAGTCACCTGGAGGGTGGGATGGGCCCTCCCCCAACCTGGACACTGGGGAGAAACCCTTGTTGGGGGTGCCTCCCTGAGGGCGCTGGCTCTCCAGGGGCCATCTCTGACCCACAGGACCACCCTATGTGGGAAGCACTTTCCACCTACACATGAGGAAACTGAGGCACAGAGGTGAAGCAGTGAGAAGCGGCGTGCCAGGGTCCCCACAGCTCACATGTGGCGTGCAGGTCCCCATCCTGAGGATGGCCACCTGTGTTCACGTTGTGATCCAGGCGCAGGCGCTCCCCGCAAGTTTGGGTCTGAGTTTTAGTTTTGGTTTCCAGATGGATCTGGGCTGCTCCTGTCCTTAGCGCAGGGGACCGTCCGTCTGGAGCAGCGTCCTTATTTCTAGTGACTCCCTGGCTGAGGCCAGAACCCCCAGTCCCCCCAGTCCCCGTTTGGGGACAGCCATCCAGGTCAGGACAGGGCCTGGCCAGCAGTCCCGCCCAGGCAGGCCACATTCCCTCTGCACCTGGTTTCCTTACCTGCCAGGGAAAATACCCACCTTCCAGAAGTTTGGGGAGGGGCAGAAGACACAGTGGATGACGGGGCATTCAGAGGGCACTGTCTGTGTGTCTGTCCTACAGCGGGTGAACGGGTGGCAGGAGACCTGTCACCCACGTGGGCACCTGTCAGAGGCAGGCTCTGATTCCCACCCTTTGGGGGAACCTCGTGAGTGGCAGCAGAGCCAGGGACAGCACCTGGGTTTATGGGATGTCTCATTCAGAGCCGGAGCTGGGGAGTGACTGGAATGCACTTTGGGTTGAACCAGCTATGTCCAGGTGGGAGAGCCAGGTGCACTTCCCCGCCCCCACCGTGCAGGGTGGCTCTCTGCTTAGCTGCCTAGGGTTTCCCTACCGCAGCCCTAGGGACCTTGATCCAGATAACAGGTCTCTCCAGCAGCCTTGCCAACCAGTAGCCAGGACTCCTGACTACCAGCAGTGTCCCCAGACGTTGCCAAATGTGCTCTGGGGGACAAAACTGCCCCAGTGAAGGCCGCAGAGCCAAATCCCTGGCCACCTTGCAAACAGAGCTGGCTGATGTATGCTGCATGATTTGCAAAACCAAGCCCTCCCCCCGATTATGTGACTGAGTCCGAAGTTTGACGGGCAGAATTACCAGAGTACAAGGGCATCATTGTAGCTTGAGTTTGCCTTCAATGAGGTTGGATGGACAGGTGCTAGAGAGGCCACGCCCCACTGGGCTGAGTGGGGTCAGCTGGACCTAGAGGCCAGGGTAGGGGGGACAGAAATGCCTGAGGGTGGGACCACATGAAGCTGGAGGCCTGTGCAGCATCCTAACTGGAGGGGCAGCAAACTTGGGGCAATTGGGTCCTGGTGGCCGTGAGAGCAGTTGTGCCCAGAGCCCAAAGCCCTGGCTGGGAGATTGTACTGCTATGGGGATGCAGAAGGGACGAGGCTGGCGCCCACTAGACTCACTAGAAGCCCATCTCTCTGGAAGGATGAGGGGGCAGGAGGGCGGGGCTACAGAGCGGCCCACCCAACCAACGCTGGGTCTTGAGATCCAGCAGATCAGCCAAGGCCAAGTACAGACAGGAACGGACAGGCTGGGCAGGGGCCCCTGAGACTGGCCAGCGACCACGGATTCCACCTGCTCGGACAGGCCAGGCGGGGGCCCCTGAGACTGCCCAGAGACCATGGATTCCACCTGCTCGCCTCTGCTGCACACCTCCTCCTGGCAAGTCCCTCGTGCCCCATAACTATATGTGTTGGGGATACCAGGTGGGGTATTTAGTGGTAAAGAGAAAAGAGAGAGTTCTGGGTCCCAGGGCTCAGCCATGGGAGGTCCTTTCCAGCCCACCCTGAGCAGAAGCAGCAGGAAGTCGCCCAAAAAGTGGCACAGATGGGCCCGGAACCTCTATGGGGCTGCCCTGGCCCAGGCTCTGCTCATTTTGAGCGAAGTCCCCTTGCAAGTTGGTTCTTGGCATGGAACACCAGGGCCTCTCTGGGAAGACACAGAATCAAGGTACTAGGAGACCAGGACAGAGCATGTGCCGAGGCAGGCATTTGCTCTTTAGTGCAGAAAATGAGCCCGACTGTGGGGACACGAACAGGAAACTGTCCCTGCCCCGCAAGGGCTCACAGACATGGGGAGACAGGACAGACAGCCAGCCAGCCTGCGGCTCCCTCTGCCCTGTGCATGCCCTGTGCTGAGCCCCCGCTCAGCAAGTCAGGGCTGCCTTTGCTGGGGAGCAGGTCTGCCACTGGCCCGCATGGCTGCTGCAGGAAATCTGAGCTCTCTCTGTGGCGCTGCAGGGACAGCATGGCCAGCTGCTGAAAGGAGTCTGAGCTCTCAGCCCCTCCCTTTCACTGGTTCCACCAGGAGCAGACCAGCATCTCAGTGAGGAAATGGAAAGAGGCCACTGTAGAAACCAGCCGGCCTGCAGGAGAGGCTTCAGGATACAGACCTGGCATGGGGCTGGGGGTCCCATTGGGCCCTCCCGGTCAGACACCTGTGCTCAGGGTGTGCGTACCTGGGCCTCCCACCAGCATAAGGCCTGTCTCCTCAATAGAAGCAGAAACAATCAACCAGCAGCAGCAGATGTTTGAGGAAAACCTTGTGCCTGAGAGACAGAGGCCAGCAGAGGCGGACACAGGAGGAAGTGTGTGGTAGGGGCGCAGCTCCAGCAGCCAGCGACAGAAAGAAAGAAACTCGCTCCAAAGAAAACGTAATCCTTCCTCTCTAAGACAATAGAAGATGTTACACCCATAAAGCAAGAGCAGGATGCCAGGAATGAAGAGCAGAGGGCTCTTCGAGGATAATGAAAATGATAAGACCAGGGGCCAATAAGAAGTCCAAGTAGAGAAAACCTCACACAGAGAACAAAGTAGGGGAGGAAAGGTAAGGAATTAGGGGAAAACGCCAGAGCTCTTTAGTGGGTACTCATTAGTGGAATACTCATTAGTGGGTATTCCAAAAAGAGAAAACAGAGTGGAAGAAATAATATGAAAATCTGCGCAGCCCTAGACAAGAGTGACCGCCTGGCGGGGTTCCACCCAGTGCCTGGCTCAGTGAACGAACGCAGACCCTACCGAGGCACATCAGCAAGACAGCCAGAGCTCCCAGGCTGGCTCAGTGAACGAACGCGGACCCTACCGAGGCACATCAGCAAGACAGCCAGAGCTCCCAGGCTGGCTCAGTGAACGAACGCGGACCCTACCGAGGCACATCAGCAAGACAGCCAGAGCTCCCACGCTCCAGCAGGTGCGCCAGACCCTCAGTGGGGCCAGGGAGAACCACATATCAGTCGTGACCCAAGAAAGAGATCGGGGCCTTGGGGCCCTTCCCCAGCAACTGTGACAACAAGGGAAGGGCGCTGCCCGACTCTGGGAGAAAACCATCTACAGTGGGAACGTTCATCTCCTTGCCAGTCAGGGAAGAGGAAGAAACAGGACATTTTCAGGCAGTCCAAAAGGTGCCTCCTGTGTGGCTTCCTGGGACAGTGCCTGGGGATGTGCTTCAGCACAGTGAGGGCCCAGAGCAGGTGAGAGGGGCCCCGGAAGCAGCAGAGGAGGTCCTGGGATCCGCCCAGGGTGAGGCCCAGAGCACCGGGCCCTCTGGAGAGGGAGGATGGGGGGTGTCTGGGAAAAACATGGAGCTGGCCTGCGGAACGTATAGAATATATTCTCAAGAAGCACATGGCAGAGACGCCGGAACACTCAGGGAAAAATTAACTGGGGAAACCAGGCTGGTCAAATGAGAGAAAATCATTAACAAGATGTGGGCAAGGCCCTGCCCTGGGGCTCAGCGCCTTGTGCCGGCACAGACGTCGTGCGATGGGGCCGGCCGTGATGGAGTCCTCGTCCAAGAGGCAGGGAGAGTGTAGGGATGCCCATAGGTGGGGGTCACTGAGAGCAGGCTGTGCCTTTTTCTGGGAGAAGCTGAGGAGCCCGGAGCAGTGGCCTCCGGGGATCAGGGCAGCGTGGAAGAGGGGACGCTGGGCTTTCATGCTAAGTCTTTGGTGCTCGTTGACTTTTGAAACGGTGTCTATGTCTTCATAGTTCTTTAGAAAAACTGAAAAACAGAAGGCAATGGGTGCACGTGCCTGCCAGGGCCACAGCTCCCGAGAGCCGGCTCCTGGGGGGCTCTGGACTGCCCACACCCCTCAGGCTCTCTGTTAGGCCTGTGGGTGCGGCTGCCTCGCTGGGAGCGGAGGTCACACCCAGCAATGGCTCAGGCTCTGGCTCGCCTGACAGGTTCCCGTTTGGGCGCCTTCTGGCAATGGAGCAGACTTTGACCTCTCCTGGGACAGCCGCTGCCAGCCAGGGAGTGCTGCCGGCCAGGGCCAGGACACAGTCTCAGAGGACGTGGTCAGGGACAGTCAGGCCTGGGCAGTCTGGCCCCATTAGGAAGGAGGAAGGCCTCTATGAGAGTTGGAAGGCTGAGACAATGCAGGCTGGGGTCTCTGTATTTGGGGGCTGTGGGGTCTTGGGGACATTTGTTTGGTGGGAGATGGGGCACAGTGATGGTGTGGGCATGTCAACCCACATCAAATGCCCCCCAGGTAAAGTAATCACATTTAGAATAAAAGGACTACAGGGCCGTAGACCGCCTACGCTGGCCACCCGCTGGAGTGCGCTCTGCTTGGCGTGTAGACAGAAACCTACAAGAAACGGATTTCTCGGCCAGGCCTGGGTAAAACGCAGACACGCTACTGTGAGCGGGTGATCCTGGGATGGTGCAGACCAGTGTCACCCTGGTCAGTGTCATGGACACCAGCCCCGGGGGAGGCCTGTTGTGTCTGCCGCTGTCCTCCGCCGGTGATCCGGAATGCCCTGAGGAATGTACCCTCCCGGCCAGCGTGGGGGCCGTCCCTCCCTGGGGCCTGGGAGGCTCAGCCGCACGTGCGTTCCTGGGATGGTTTTAGCAGAGAATTTGTGTCCTGGGAGAGTTTGGTGGCTCCCGGCGCTGAGCAGGGACAGAGGGGTGTCCCAGGTGCCCCGTGGACGCTCCAAAGGTACTAATCCAGGTCAGTTGTGTGGCTGACTGTGTCCTGGGGGCCCTGTGGACGCTCCAAAGGTGCTAATCCAGGTCAGTTGTGTAGCTGACTGTAGGCAACCTCCCTGTAGGAAGTGACTTTGGGCGAGTGACTCAGCCTTGTTTTCCCATCAGAAAAATCAGTTTCCACCCTCAAGAGACTCCGGTCATTTTCATGTATGTGACGTTCTGGGTGTATAGGAGGCATACTGAGTGGTGGCGGTTATTGTTTTTATTTTTATTTTTTAAAAGGGAAAGAATGAAAGCAGTGAGTTTTCTCCATGTCGTTACCTTTTGAACCTACAAAGCTCCCTGAGCTGAGCATAGGGAGCGTGAGCTTGTCTTTGATTCAGCAAGCGCTTGGTCACTGCAACGCAGACGTGGGCCTCACACCGGCCAGGCCTGTTACACACTTTGCACGCTTTACACTTCCCACTGTACCTTCAGGAGGTGGGCCTTGCTCTCATCGTGCCCATTTTGCAGATTTTGAAACTGAGGCACGGAGAGGCAGCGTCACTTGCTCATTGACCACGTGCCTGGGTCAGGGCTGCTCCCTGACACATGTGGGGAGCCCCTGAGCAGCAGAGGGGAAAGCTGGGAGGCCTGAGAGATCAGACCCTCGGAATCCATTGCTCAGTGGCCTGAGGGTTGCAAGTGCCCAGGCGGGTTGCAAGTTGCGCGGGGCGTGAAAGCTCGCCGTGGGCCTGACCGCTGTGGCCGAGCAATGCGCCGTCACTCAGGAGGTGATGTGTAGCCAAACAGCCCCACGAAGTGCCTGGAAACAGACCTCTGGGCCGGGCTCCTGGAGGCCGTGTCTGCTGGGGGCTCTGCACATCTCGGTCACACGGGGTCCAGGCCATTGGAGCTCTGCCTGGCCACACGTGCCTATAGTCATGGCAGCCAGGGAAGATGCAGAGGCAGGTCGAGAGCTGGCTCTCCACATTCCTACCTGGCAGGCACACATGTCCCAAAGCCAGTCTCAGGACTGTGCCATTCCCAAGGGGCAGAAGGGCAGCCCTGCCTTGGGTCTGGAAGGAGGAAAGTGAGAAATGGGAAACAGCAGTGTCAGGGGCAGGGTGCCAGCCCCGGACCATGAAGGGAACAGTGGGGTAGAGATGGACTCGGGGGCACGCGCTGCCAGGAGGGGTGGGCAAGAATGTGGCGGGGGCGTGGCAGCCCACGGGGTGTGGGGATCGGGCTACAGAGATGTCTACGGGGCAGCTCCCGCTCTGTGCTGGGTGGTATACGTGGGACTGTGGGCTGCCACCCCTGCCACCACCACACCTGCCCAGTGGCCAGGTGTCATACCGGACTCTCGGGCTGGTACCTGGTGGGGCTCCTGAGACCAGAATTGTCAGCTTTATGCCCAGTTCAGAAACGTGGAAAAATGCAAGCATGTTGCCTGGTGTGTGGAAAGGTTCCATGGACAGTCCACAACAGTCATGTCACTGTGTGGCTGAGAGAGGAGAATCACACAGGCCTGGGCTTGGGCTGGGAGCATGTGGGCAAATGCACCTGCCCCCCCCCAACCCAGCAGAGCCTGGCTTAGGTGCCTGGAAGACCCCAATGAGGCAGAGGCTGTGGTCACTGCCGCTGTGACTGATGCCAGCCTCAGGAAGCCCCCCAGTGCAGCGCCATCACCCTTGTGTTCACCATGAGGAAGTGGTTCCAGGAGGCTGCATGGCTGCCAGGTGTGAGCCAGGATTCCAGGCCAGGTATGCAGGGCTCCAGGGCCATGCACCTGTGCTGCCCCACCTGCCTCCAGGCTCAGGAATGTGTCCTCAGCACATGCTGCCTGTCAGAGGAAGGAGTGTGGCCTCCCAGCCTCCGAGGTCCAGCCTCCCCCCATAGGCTGTGCCTGCCTGGTCCCTTGGAGCTCAGAGAACCAGCGCCTGCCCAGTCCCATCCTGTGTCCAGCCTCCGGCCTCAGATGCGGCTGGCTCCCGGTGGTTAGGGCTGGCTGTGTCGCTGACCCACTGTGCTCCTGGCTGCGTCGCTGTCCTTGCCCGCTGTGTCCTGGGAGCTGTACTGGGGCCCCAGCCAGGCATATGCGAAGGAGCACGAGGGTGGACACCTGAAGGGGCCGGGGAGAGCAGCCTCACGAGACCTCACTTCTGCCCTTCCCCCAGGACCCCACAGCCGCCCAGCATGTCCCAGCGGCACTCAGACAGCTCCTTGGAGGAGAAGCTCCTGGAATACCGCTTCCACTCGGAGCTCCGGCTCGATGCCGGTGGGAACCCAGCCTCTGGGCTCCCAATGGTCCGTGGCTCCCTGCGTGTTAGAGACAATGCCGCCTTCCAGCCCGAGGTCCCGGCACCCCCACAGCCTCGGCCCCCGGGGCACGAGGAGCCATGGCCCATCGTCCTGAGCACAGAGAGCCCAGCAGCCCTCAAGCTGGGCACCCAACAGCTGATCCCTAAGAGCCTGGCCGTGGCCAGCAAGGCGAAGACCCCAGCCCGCCACCAGAGCTTCGGGGCCGCTGTACTTAGCAGGGAGGCCGCCCGGCAGGACCCTAAGCTCCTCCCAGCCCCCAGCTTCTCCCTGGATGACATGGACATGGACAAGGACCCCGGGGGCATGCTGAGGCGGAACCTGCGGAACCAATCCTACCGGGCGGCCATGAAGGGCCTGGGGAAGCCAGGTGGCCAGGGGGACGCCATCCAGCTAAGCCCTAAGCTCCAGGCTCTGGCGGAGGAACCCAGCCAGCCTCACACTCGGAGCCCGGCCAAAAACAAGGTAGGGGCCTGCTCGTGTGGACCGTGGGGAGGGGGCTGCTAGGCAGAGGGGCGGTCTGGCCGTCTCCACCACCGTCATCTTCTGCATCATGGCAGCTGCCATTAGTAAGCACCTGCTGCATGAGGGCTCTCGAGTGGTTTATTCCAGTTCAGCCCAGTCTGTGAGTGTGAAGATCCCACCTTACAGATGAGGCAGCAGAGGCTTGGAAAGGTCGAGGGTTCTACCCAGGCCCCGACTCTGGTGTCCCCGCTCCCAGCCTTGGTGGAGGGCAAATCCCTGGAAGGGCCCAGTCCCTGTTTCTGAGCCCCGGACAGGAGCCGGCCTGCCTGGATGATAGGGTTCAGGGTGACCTTGCTGCAGTGACTGGTCTGGGCTCCATTTGCCCCAGCAGCTCCGGACAGGGACTCAGGCGGGAGGGACTGAGGCAGAGCAGCTGTGCGGCGGCCTGGGGGTCGGGAGAAGTCTGCACGTTCCCTCTGTACACAGAGCCTTGCTTCCCTGCCTGCTGGCAGTGGCTCTAGGTCTGGGGCATGGTGGCGGCAGACCCTTTGCTGGGCAGGGTGTAGCCTGGCTGCATGTGTCACTAGGGCCCAGGGGACAGAGCGTCCAGCTGTGACTCCTGGGCCCAGTGTCCCTCATCCTCGGAGTCACCATCCCCTGCGGCTGGGGGCCAGGCCTTCATTTCAGGCAGCCCTGGAGCTGGAAGCCAAGTTCAGGGAGAGTTGCGTGGTACCTGGACACCCACCCAGCCAGGACTGGGACTCTGGCCACCCTGCTTGGTCTCTTTAGCTGGTGGGTCTGGGCTCAGGCAGGGCTGGGGTGGGGGAGGCGAGCTGCCCTGGAACCGCCCATCAGGAGGCCCTGGCAGCCCCGAGCATCCTCAGGAATGCAGAGCAGATGCAGGGCTGGCCTCAGGGGCATCCTTCTTGTTGGGCGCCTTGCTCAGACATGTTGGAAAACAGGCCCCAAGCATATGGGCTGCCTCAGTGAAGGACGAGGGCAGGGGCAGGTGCCATGTGACCCAGACGAGTTCCTGAACCTTCCTGAGCCTTGGCTTCCCCATGTAGAAGCAAAGATCACAGCCGCCCTCTGGGCGTCCTCTGGGCAGTGTCCACGGAAGGCGCGTGCCAGAGTGTCTTCTTCAATGGTTGCCGTCCCAGCTGCCTCCTCAGGCCCGGCTCCTGCCCAGACTGGGAGTGGCAGTGCCAGCCTCAGGAGACGCCAAGACCACCTGCCAGAATGTCCCATGGGCATCCACTGCAGGCCGATGGTGGCTGAGGTGGGCCCCCCCCCGTGTCCCCAGCACCAGCCACTGTCCTCGGTCACAGCTCTCTCTTGTTGTGCCTACCTGAGACGCCCAGGACTCAGAAATGCCTCGGCACCTCTGCCGCAGGCCCCTGCACCCCAGCAGCTGGAAGGGCCCCAGCACTCTCTACACCCACCAGGCCCAGGCCCATGGCGCTCCATTCATTCATTCACTGTTGATTTCATGCAGTCAGCAGACACTTCCTGGGCACCTGCCACATGCTTGGTGCTGGGGTTCCAAAGTGAGCCAGGGGCATGGGCCTGGTCCTCAGAGGGCCTCCAGTGCAGGGAGAATGCCGAGGGCTGGGCTGAGGGCAGCTCGGGGGTGCTGGGAGCACAGAGGAGGGGGCTCCCCATGGCCTCGGGTCAGGGTAGGGTCCCAGAGGAAGGAGGGTTAGCGCAGAGGCAGATAGGAGGAGAGGATAGTGTCGGGGGGTGGGGGAGGCAACAGCTCCAGCCAGACCTGGAGGCCGAAGGGGGGCTGGCGGAGCCCTTGAGGTGGGGTGTCGGGCACGGGGCTGAGGGTGCCAGGCCAGGTGCAGCTGGGAGCGCCACATGCTCCCAACCAGTAAGGGGAGTTTACAGGCCCCAACTCGTTCCGAGAAGTCAGCCCCTTTCCTTCCGGGAACCAGCACACCTGTGGCGTCAGGAAAGTGTGGTGTCCCAGCCAAGGAGGGTGGGCTCCGAGTCGGGCACCTGAGCATGGGGGCTTCCCAGGAGCCCAGCCCTCCCATCACTTCTGCCATCCCGGCCTCCTGCTGGGGCCACCAGGCCCATGCTTGGGGCTGGACACTGACCAGCCAATCCTTGCTCATCTGCCCCACCAGGTCCTAGTCCCCAGGGGCCTGTGTCCTGCCCCACTGTCCCTTCACAGTCCTCTCCCAGCCACACCTGCCCTGCCACGGGCCTGCTCAAAACTCTTCTGAGCGTCCCCTCACGATGAGTTCAACCCTTCCTCCTCCTCCAAGCAGCCCTCAGTCACGTGTCCTGCCTGCTCTGAGCCCTCCTCCTACCTGTCCTGGCCTCTGCTTGGCGGCCGTGAGGCCCTGTGGAGCTGACATCTATTAGGCACAGCTTCGCATGTGGAGCCATGAGGTCTCTGGGATCCCAGGGCAGAATCGCTGGGGCCACACCTGCCCCGGCTGACAGCTGCGGTTTCTGTGTCTCTCTTTTGTGCAGAAGACGCTGGGGAGGAAACGGCACAAGGGCTCCTTCAAGGACGGTGAGTGTGGCTTTGGGAGGCACCGCAGGCTGGGCTCCAGTTGAAACTGGTCTCACTGGGGCACCCTGGGGTCCGAGTGGGCCTCAGTTAGGTGTCTCGGGGTCACCAAAGCTGCTTGACACGGTCCTTCCAGAGGCTGAGGTCCCAGTGGCTGGTCTGATCATGTAGCCCTGATGAGTCTAGAAAGGTCTAGAAAGTTCCCTTGAACTCTATTCTGTGTGTTCTGAAGGTCAGGGTACAGACAGAGCCCCCAGTCTTGCCCTGAACACCCCATGTGTGTGCTGGGCCCAGCCTACAGTGGCCGTGTCGGGGGACCAAGGCCAGATCAGAGGGCGCCGGCCCCATGCCGCGGGCTCTGCCCAGACTCTTCGAGGCTGAAGGGGAGCCGTGTGTTGGGGCCTCCAGCAGGGGTGCCGGTGGTGCACACTCAGCCTGCTGGGGGGAGATGAGAACATCCCACAGGGAGGTTGACATAGGGAGGTGCCTGCTACCTGGGTCCAAGTGCCCGGGGGTGTAAAGAGATTAGAGGTAGTGAGGCCTCTAATCAGAGGGGAGGGCTAAGGCCTCGAGTGCCCAGCTCCAGGCCTGAGGCCCCAAGACACAATGGCCCCTTCCAGCCCCCAGAAGCTTTGTGGACAGGCATGGGCCCAGGAGGGGGTACCCAGGCCTCTTCTACAGAAATCTCTGGGAAGTGTCCCCAGGAGGCAGCAGCGATGCCCCACGTCTCAGGGTAAGGCTGGTTGGGGGATGCTGTGAGGGTCTGGAGGCACCCTGAGCCGGGACCAGCCCATTTCAGGTGGGGCTTGTGGCATAGGAGAGGTCTTGGGACTGGTGCCCAGCCTGGGGCAGTCCCCTCCCAAAGCCTCCCTCTCCCACACAGCCGTGTGGGCCTAGAGGACTCAGCCAGCGGGTTCCAGGGAGGCGCGGCCTTTTCCAGTACCCCAGGGCCACAGGTCACCCTCCTTCTCTCTCTAGACCCCCAGCTCTACCAGGAGATCCAGGAGCGGGGCCTGAACACCAGCCAGGAGTCTGATGACGACATCCTCGATGAGTCCTCCAGCCCCGAGGGAGCCCGGAAGGTGGACACCAACATTGTGGTCAAGAGCTACCGGCCCGCCCAGGTCACCTGGAGCCAGCTCCCGGAGGTAGCGCCGGAGGGTGGGTGAGGCTGCCCCACAGAGGCAGGGAGAAGCCACAGGGGTCCCCCTGCTGTTCCTTCCCCGAGCCCAGGTGGCTGGTCCCCAGCAGCAGCCCAGTCCTCCCAGGGAGGGTGGGCAGCCTTCCCAGAAGCCCCTCGGCTGTGGGTGGCAGACCTGGGGGTCTCCCTCCTGGGCCCTCAGAGTTGCCCTGCCCATGCAGGGCCCTGCCGTCATGCGTGCGAGGGCCGGCCCTGCTCAGACTGCCCTGCAGGGAGCTGCAAGCACCAGAAGTCCCTTCCCAGGGCCCCCGCCCCAGGAGAGGGCTGAGTGGTCTGCGTAGGGAGACAGCTGGGATGGGAGGGGCCGGGACGTGGAGCTGGGGCCAGGGCCAAGACACTCCTTCACTTTCCATATCTGAAATTGGGGGCCCGTCCCTGCCCTACGGGGGTCTCAGTGGAGAGCGTGGCCTGGCAGTGGTCCCCGTGCTTGAGGGGGAGGTGGCTGCTCCTACCCCAGGTGGACCGGCATGTGACCCGCGCCCTGAGGCCCGAGGGAGGGGACCATGTGGCCGTGGGTGTGGCGGGCAGCGGGGAGGGCGGGCAGCGGGGAGGGCGGGCCCCCACCTGTGGTACAATGGGGCTCCTTGTTCGCCATTCAGAGGGGCTAGCACTGCAACCACCCACCACGCTCCATGGTGCTGCGTACCCCGGGACCCCGGCCAGGGCAGGTCCAGCGTGGGGTGAGGGCAGGCAGCGGGCAGCCTCCCCACAGATAGAAAGGTCTGGAAGTGCAGTCTTACTCCCCTGCTGGGAGCTGGGGGCGTGTGGTCTCCGTCTGTCTGGGATAGAGTCCAGTACTGCACCCTGGTAACTGCCAGAGATTCCGACCCTGCATGGGAAGGAGGCACTGGCTTGGGGAATGGGGGACTCACACTTGGCCCAGGCACTGTTGGCGGCCTTTCTGCCCAGCCCAGTGAGGAGCAGAGCACGAATCAGGGTGGCCTGAGTCCTGCAGAGGGGACCCCCGGGCGGTGTGGCAGCCTCCTGGTCCTGATGTGCTCTACCAAGCGAGCCACGTTCCCGCCAAGGTGACCCGCCAGCTGTGGGCCCCGAGGAGGAGGGAGCCCGGGCGGAAACAGCGTCACCCATAGCTTCCAGGCAGGGCACTGACTCGCCTCGCCCAGGTGGGGTCTGAGTCACAGTCCTTCCCTCCACACTCCCTCCCTGGGTGGGTTCCGCGCCTCTCCATCTGCCAGGAAGATCTTTGGGACAAGATCCCCTCCCGCCCTCTGGCCTCTCCCTCTGGATGCCCCATGCTTTTTCTGGGCTGCTCTGGGGCTCTTTGGTGGCTGGGAGGATTGGGGGGGCTGACCCAAGGAAGGTTCCACAGAGAGGAAGGTGACAGGGATAGGCCGTTGGCAGGACAGGCCTACTCCAGGATCGGACTTCCCTGAGCCCTGTGGGGTGGCTGTGGGTGTTCTGCCCAGGTCCCCGCCTCTGCTGTCCATGTTGGCCCTGGTCCGTCAGGAGGAGGAAAGAAGGGAGACTTTGGCCTAGGCTTCTAGGACGTGTGATCTAGAGCTCCTGGGCCTGTGACCCCCCAGGTGGTGGAATTGGGCATCCTGGACCAGCTCTCCACTGAGGAGCGGAAAAGGCAGGAGGTAAAAGGGCCCTGGGTGAGAGGGGAGGGCCCTGGGCGGGAGGGCTGTCCCCCATGGCTTGGGCCATGCAACACCCGGGGAGGGGCAGCAGCCACGGTGGTGCCACCCAGCCATCCCTCTGCGGCCACCGCCAGCGCCAGTCCCTGTCACGCTGACCAGCGCCTCGCACAGGCCCGGGCTATGCCTCCACCTGCGCCAGGCCGTGACGGAGCCCCTTCGCGTCACCGGGTGAATCCTCGGAGTCCAGGGGCTGCCATCACCCCCTTCTCCGACGAGGACGGGGGTTGTTGCCCAGCTTCATGCGGCTCATAAGGCACCCGGCCAAGGGCTTCCAGGGACGTCGGCTGGCATCTCCAAGTCAGCCATCCTGATAGCCCCATCCAGGGGTCTGTCCGGGGCTCCTGTCCCCACCTGCCCCTGCCACCCAGGTCATGTCCTCCTGTTCCAAGCATTGGTCACCGAGGCACGTCCGTGTCCAGCGTCACTGTGGGGCTCACCCAGGCCCCTCTCCACAGGCCATGTTCGAGATCCTCACGTCGGAGTTCTCCTACCAGCACAGCCTGAGTGTCCTGGTGGAGGAATTCCTGCAGTCCAAGGAGCTGCGGGCGACCGTGACCCAGATGGAGCACCACCACCTCTTCTCCAACATCCTGGATGTCCTGGGTGCCAGTCAGAGGTAAGGCCACGCCACAGCCTTCCACGCAGGGTCCTCTGCCAGGAAGGTGCCTCCCCCTGTGGGCACCACACCGTCGTCAGCAGGCCCCGGGGAGCCTCAGCTGCACCTTGATGTGGATGGTTTAGGGCAGCTGCTGACTCCCACGGAGTGTGATGACCTCTGAGGGTCCCCGAGGCCACCAAGAGCTGGCCTCAGGGCCGGGCTAAGCACTGGGGCTGTGGTATCCTGGTCGTTCATAAGACATGGAGCACTTCCCAGGGGTACAGCCCTGCCCCACTGCCAAGCACCATCCCACCAGGACACCCAGGCACAGAGGGCTGCATGACCCAGGCAGTGGTGGCCACAAGCTGCTCACCTGTAGGCAGGAGGCCTAGAGTTGCAGCTCTGGGTCATGTTCCACCCAAAGGTGTCTGGTAGCTGGACCTGAGCTCTGGTTGCAGGGCCTGGAGGTAGAGGAGAGGCCGGACATGCAGCTGCAGCCATGCACGGGGGTGTGTGTGTGGGGTGGAGTGTGTGTGCATGGGTGTGTGAGTTGGGGGTGGGGTGTCTGTGCATGGCTGTGTGTGCATGGTCAGTGGTGTGTGTGAGTGGGCTGGCCCCGAGGCCTGGAGGGTGACTCGGGAGCATCCAGCACCCTGGTGTGTATGCATGGGTGTGTGGGGGCAGGGGTGTGTGTGCATGGGCAAGGGTGTGTGTGCATGGATGTGTGTGTGTGGGCAAGGGTGTGTATGCATGGGCAGGGGTGTGTGCACGGGTGTGTGTGCATGGGTGTGTGTGGACAGGGGTGTGTGTGCGTGGGTGTGCATGGGTTTGTGTGCCTGGGCAGCAGTGTGTGTGCATGGGTGTGTGGGGGGCAGGGGTGTGTATGCATGGTTGTGTGTGCACGGGTGTGTGCATGGATGTGTGTGCATGGACGGGTGTTGTGCACGGGCAGGGATGTGTGTGCATGGATGTGTGTGCGTGGTCAGGTATGTGTGAGTGGGTAGGTGTGTGAGTGGCTGTGTTTTCGGTCAGGTGTGTGTGAGTGGGTGTGTGTGTGTGGGCGGGGGTGTCTGCATATCTGTGTGCGTGGTCAGTGTGTGTGAGTAGGTGTGTGTGCATGGGCAGAGGTTTCTGTGCATGGCTGTGTGTGCGTGGTCAGGGGTGTGTGTGAGTGGGCTGGCCCCAAGGCCCGGAGGGTGGCTCGGGAGCATCTAGCACCCTGGTATGTGTGCATGGGTGTATGTGCATGGATGTGTGTGTGGGGAGGGGTGTGTGTGCATGGACAGGTGTGTGTGCGTGGGCAGGGGTATGTGTGCATGGGCAGGGGTGTGTTTGCATGGGTGTGTGTGCCTGGCCAGGGGTGTGTGTATGTGGGCAGGGGTGTGTGTGCATGGACAGGTATGTGTGCGTGGGCAGGGGTGTATGTGCGTGGGTGTGTGTGCGTGGGCAGGGGTGTGTGTGCCTGGCCAGGGGTGTGTGTGTCTGGCCAGGGGTGTGTGTGCCTGGCCAGGGGTGTGTGTGCGTGGGCAGGGGTGTGTGTGCATGGACAGGTATGTGTGCGTGGGCAGGGGTGTGTGTGCGTGGGTGTGTGCGCGTGGGCAGGGGTGTGTGTGCCTGGCCAGGGGTGTGTGTGTCTGGCCAGGGGTGTGTGTGCGTGGGCAGGGGTGTGTGTGCCTGGCCAGGGGTGTGTGTGCATGGGCGGGGTGTGTGTGCGTGGACAGGTATGTGTGCGTGGGCAGGGGTGTGTGTGCGTGGGTGTGTGTGCATGGGCAGGGTTGTGTGTGCCTGGCCAGGGGTGTGTGTGTCTGGCCAGGGGTGTGTGTGCATGGGCAGGGGTGTGTGTGGTCTCGACCCTGTGCTGCTCCCTATATGCAGGAGGACCCTGGAGCATCATCCGGTGTCCTGAGCCTCAGCCTCAATGCTAACCTGAGGGGCGGTGTCTCTGGTCCCCTCGTGGGCTTAGGTGGCTCTGGGAGATGATTAGGACCCTGTAGTGCCTGGCACAGGGCTGCCCCAACAGTGGTGGTTGCTGGCGCATTCTTATATCAGCCCCGCCCCTGGCGAGTCCCACCCATCTGCTGCCTGTGGGGTGCCCTTGCGGAACTTTGGGGCCCTGAGGGTGGGCAGGGAGCCGCCTTGTCCCTGGAGACAGGGGCTTCCTATAGAGCTCCAGGGACCAGCTATGGGAAACTCCCAACCTCTGACTCAGCATGAGATGGGGCTGGGGGAGGGGGAGGGGTCTATCTGACATAGCGGCTGCCCCTCCCCCAGCTCTGTCCCCAGCCAGGCAGGCTTTGTGTCCTCTGAGCTCTGTGTCCTCCAGTCCCTTCTGCCTCAGGCAGCTGCGTGTTTGCCTCTGACCTCCTCAGGGCTTTCGATTGCTGCCCTGGGGCGGGAAGCTCCGGCCTCCTCCCCCAGCTGGGCCCCCGACAGCTCCTGGCATGCACAGTGAACTCTCTGGGGAATCATGGCTATTTGGGGTCAGCGGCTGGTGGGCGGCTCTCCCAGACCTTTCTCAGAACCTGCAGTCGCCCATGTGAGCTGCTGACCGGCCTGGCCAGCCTAGGCAGGCACGCATGTCGTGGCGCTGCTCATCCAGCAACCGGGGCCTCCCATGGCCTCCTGGGTCCTCGTCCACGGGGACTGCGGCTCCATCTGCTGGGGATTCTCAAGGGCAAGCGGCTGTCAGGACGCATTCCCTGCAGGAAGTGTGGCTCCTGCGTGGGTGGCAGGCCCAGTCGGGCCCGGTGAGCAGGGGGAGGTGGGACTCCTGCCCACCTCCACGCTGGGCAAGGAAGTCCTCCGAAGGACAGAGCTCTTGGGCTGGGAGGACCTCCCGTGGCGGCGGCCTGGAGACATGGATGTGGTCTCCGGTTGGGGGCTCTGAGGGTCTGCAGGATGGACGAGGCTCCGGCCACCGCCTCACACACCAGGTGACCATCGTGGGTCCAGCCAAGCCCAGCCTTGGTGGCTCTGGCCGCCCATGGGGGCAAAATCCTGGCAGCCCTGGCCTAGCTCTGACCAAGTGTTGACGCCCTTCGTCCTGATCACCCTGGGCCAAGGCCTGGGTAATGGAGGAGGTGAGGGGCTGGTAGTCCCTTCCAGGGAGTCTGCCAAGAGCCCACACCTGGCCCCCCTGGCCTTGACTGTTCCCTCAGAACAGGGTGGGGGCCCTAGTGAAAGTAAGCAGACAGTTCGTGAACACAGCTGGGAGCTTGCCCAGCAGAGCTGCCTGGGATTTGGGACTCATCCTTGGAGGGGGTGGCCCCAGGCATCACCCCTCTTTGTGACCCGGAGGCTGGGCTCTTGTGCCTGTCCCCTGAGTCTCCGTCCTTGAGTTTCTTCCCAGGGGCAAGCTGGTGCAGCAGCGGGGGCCCGGGCCTGTGTGGAGGCCCAGTCGTTTTAGCTGGAAGGAGCTTGAAGGGCGAACGGCACCAACTGGACAGGCACCAGGACAGGAGGTCCAAATGGGCCCACCTTTGGGGACAGTCCCTGGGGCTGCCCCTGGACAACAGAGGGATGGCACCAGTGTGTGGGATCGTGGCGGGGGGCTCTGTAAGGAGCCCCGGGCCTCTGTGACCACTTCCCACCCGCCCTCCCTGCCATCCCGCATCCCGGGCCCGGGTCTCCCTGCCGTCCCGCATCCCGGGCCCGGGTCTCCCTGCCGTCCCGCATCCCGGGCCCGGGTCTCCCTGCTGTCCCGCATCCCGGGCCCGGGTCCTGCCCCAAGTGCTTGCTGTGTGCTGCCTCTGGGAGCTGAGCTTAGCTCCTGCCACGTCCATGTATGTGTGAGTGTGCACGCAGATGCATGTCTGTGTGTGTGCACACATGGGGCCCGACCACCAGGCCCGTGGCACCCTCCTCACCCCCCCTTGCCTTCAGGTTCTTCGAGGACCTGGAGCAGCGGCACAAGGCCCAGGTGCTGGTCGAGGACATCAGTGACATCCTGGAGGAGCACGCCGAGAAGCATTTCCACCCCTACATCGCCTACTGCTCCAACGAGGTCTACCAGCAGCGTACGCTGCAGAAGCTGATGTGAGTGGGTGGCCCTGAGGCCCGGAGGGTGGCTCAGGAGCATCCTGCACCCCGGTCTCCCAAAGCACATTCCTGCTCCCAGCCCGGCTTCTGCAGGTCCCGCCTGATTTTGATACAGGCCGGCCATGCAGAGCCTGGAAGAACAGCCTTGTCCTCTTGCAGCAGCAGCAACGCCACCTTCCGAGAGGTCCTGAGAGAGATTGAGAGGCGGCCGGCGTGCGGGGGCCTGCCCATGCTCTCCTTCCTGATCCTCCCCATGCAGCGGGTGACCCGGCTGCCCCTCCTGACGGATGTGAGTCCACGGCCTGAGGGTGGGGCCGGGCACACCATCCTGGGGTCCCACGGCCAGAGCCCTGCCTCGGATGGAGCATTACGTGCTTGTGACCTTCTCCAAGCTTGGCCTGTGATATTGTAATAGTTATGATCCTAAGATGGCTTTAATAACCAGGATAACTTTGTGGTTGCCGCCACCCACAGAGCTCACTGTGCCGGGAGCTGTTCCAGCCCTTGGCGGATTCGTGTTCGCTTACTCAATGGTTCATGAGGTTCAGGCACACTGACGAGCTGGAACTGGCATCACCCAGAGCCCTGCTGAGCCTCCTCCCAGCCCCCACCCCCCCAGTCCTCCTAGATGTGGTAGCCCTGTCCTTGGCACCTACTCTTCCCGTTCTGTGGATGCAGAGAGGGGCTCAGAGAGTCTCACCAGTATGGGCTGTGTGTGTGGGATGCCAGCCCACAGGGCAGAGGGTACATGAGGGTGAAAGGCGTACACACACACACACACACGTATATACAGCGCACATGCACTCAGGCACTTATGTGCCCATGTGCACACAATGCATATGTATCGATGCCAATACACACATGCATGCACACTTGTACACACTGCATTGCACCGATACATGCATGCACACTTGCGCACACTGCATTGCACCGATACATGCATGCACACTTGCGCACACTGCATTGTACCGATACATGCATGCACATTTGCGCACACTGCATTGCACCGATACATGCATGCACACGTGTGCACACTGCATTGCACTGATACATGCATGCACACGTGCGCACACTGCATTGCACCGATACATGCATGCACGTGTGCGCACAATGCAAACACAGGCGCTGCACACACATACACGTGGATGCACACACATGCACGCACACGGTGCACAGGCATATTCACATGTGTGCATGCTGTCCGTACACACAGCCCCGCACATGGCAGTACTGAGCTAAGCTCCCTGAGGCTACAAATGGCAGGGTTGCCCAAGCCAAACAGAACCTCAAACTCCTGGGGGCCCCAGGGATGTGCAGAAATGGGGATGCCAGGGGGCCTCCACTGACGATTCCCCAGGTTGGATGGAGATGGCCAAGGACGGAAAGGGAAGGGTTCCAGGCAGGGGTGCCAGCTCCTGTTCCCACTCAGCCTGGCCTGACCTGGCAGAGCTCCAGGTGGTGCAGAGGCCGTTCAGGGGCTGCACGTGCTGGTGGGGCCCTGCAGGAGCCCTCTGGGGGCAGCTGTTGACCACCTGCAGCCCCACACAGGGTCTGGTGTTGGTGGGAGCCTCCACACCTGGGATGCCAGAGGGGACTTTCTGTCCCATGTCTGTTGTCCATCCAGACGCTCTGCCTCAAGACCCAGGGCCACTCTGAGAGGTACAAGGCCGCCAACCGTGCACTGAAGGCCATCAGCAAGGTAAGATGGGGCCTGGCCCCAGCCCCACCCAAGTCCTGTACCCTGACCCTGTCCCCACCCCACCCCACCCTACCCGATGGCATAGGGCTGGCTCCCCCCACCTTCCAGGGCAGTGAGTGTTCTCAGATTATCCATCCCAAGCCTTTCACAGTGCTGACAGGGAAACTGAGGCCCAGAGGTTCCCAGATTATCCATCCCAAGCCTTTCACAGTGCTGACAAGGAAACTGAGGCCCAGAGCCAGTGGAGCTCTCGCACAGTTGATGAGCCTGTGGCACGGCTGGTCCAGGGCAGGCACTGTGGGCAGCCAGAGGCTGGCTGGGCAGGGGTCCTGGGCACACTGTGGGCCGTGTGGGCTGTGCCAGGGCCCTGTAGCACCAGCCTCTCACACGGGGACCATGCCCTGCAGCTGGTGAGGCAGTGCAACGAGGGGGCCCACAGGATGGAGCGCATGGAGCAGATGTACACGCTGCACACACAGCTGGACTTCAGCAAGGTCAAGGTAGGTGGACGTCAGGCCACTCGCACCACTTCCCACTCAGCCCTCCCTGCTGGCCTGCGTGTGAGGTTACACCCCTGAGCCTGAGGGCTGGAGAGTGGGTACCTGCCCTCATGAGGCCTGGGGGCTGGGCCTCCTAGGGCTGGTGCCTTTGGTCTACCCAGGCCTCAGTCTCCCGATCTGGGAGCATCCCTTGTGTACCCCTCCCCTACTCACACTGGGTGGGCCTCTGTGGCCCTTGCCCCATCCCCAGGACTACACCGGCAAAGGACAGACCCAGGCCCTGAGTGACCAAGCCGAGGGGGCAACAGGAGTGGCCCTGTCAGTGCGCTTGCCTGGGGCCAGGGCTCCTTGCTGGCCCCTCAGGGGCTGGGCAGGGCCTGAGGACAGAGGGAAGGGGACAGGGTGATTTCAGGGCCAGCCCAGATCTCATGTTTCCCAGTGAGCCTTGGATTCTGGGTAGGGTGAAATATTTCCAGCCCAGGCCCGGGCAGCCCTAGTCCCTGCCACAAATGGGCAGGGCTTGGACCTCTCCCTCCAGAGCCCCCCACCCACAATCCCACACACTGGCCCCATCCTCTGTTGTCCTGGGACAGCCCAGGGCCCCTCCCCTAAGGCGGGCCCAGGTGGGTCTCCTGTCCTGGTGCCCCATCCGGTGGGTGCCCTTCAGGGTGGAGCAAGGAGTGGGTGACAGGCTGCAGGCCACCCTCACTCGAGACCGTGGACAACCAAGTAAGGGTGCAGAGGTCCCAGCTGGGGGATGGGGTTCCTGGGGTGGGTCAGGGCGGGCTGCCTGGAGCAGGCATCAGGGCGGTGACTTTGCGCTGCTGTCGCTGAGCCCACACCCGTGCAGGCCTCACGCTTGTCTCCCTGATCCTCTCGGGTCTGGGGTGTAACACCTGCCCCTGCCAGAGCAAGGACCCCCTCCCAGGCCTGGCCCACCCCCGAGTGGGGCTCTCACCCCCACATGGTCTTGAAGTTGATCTTTGAAACAGGTGTGGGGGCAGGGAGAGCAGGCCCATCCAGGAGGGAGGGTGGTGGCAGAGGCCGGGAGTGGGAGGTGCCGGGGGCTCTGAGTCTGTAGTGGGCACAGGTAGGGAAGCCGGGGCCCACAGGGAGCAGGTGGGGAGGTGTCAACAGTGGCTGAGGAGCGGGGGCTGGTGGGCAGGCTCCTCATTCCCACTCTGCCCACCCCACCACCCTGTACTGCCATCCCCTATTGCGACGCTCACCCCCGTCACCGCCACACTGCCCACCTACACGCTGCCCATTCCTGTCACCCCTGTGCTGCCCACCCCCATCGCCCCCACACTACCCACCCCATCACCCCCACACTACCCACCCCCATCACCCCCACACTACCCACCCCATCACCCCCACACTACCCACCCCCATCACCCCCACACTACCCACCCCCCTCACCCCCACACTACCCACCCCCTCACCCCCACACTACCCACCCCCATCACCCCCACACTACCCACCCCCATCACCCCCACACTACCCACCCCCATCACCCCCACACTACCCACCCTCACCCCCACACTACCCACCCCGTCACCCCCACACTACCCACCCCCTCACCCCCACACTACCCACCCCCTCACCCCCACACTACCCACCCCCATCACCCCCACACTACCCACCCCATCACCCCCACACTACCCACCCCCATCACCCCCACACTACCCACCCCGTCGCCCCCACACTACCCACCCCGTCGCCCCCACACTACCCACCCCCATCGCCCCCACACTACCCACCCCCATCGCCCCCACACTACCCACCCCCATCGCCCCCACACTACCCACCCCGTCGCCCCCACACTACCCACCCCCTCGCCCCCACACTACCCACCCCCTCGCCCCCACACTACCCACCCCCTCGCCCCCACACTACCCACCCCATCGCCCCCACACTACCCACCCCCATCGCCCCCACACTACCCACCCCGTCGCCCCCACACTACCCACCCCCTCGCCCCCACACTACCCACCCCCTCGCCCCCACACTACCCACCCCATCGCCCCCACACTACCCACCCCATCGCCCCCACACTACCCACCCCATCGCCCCCACACTACCCACCCCGTCGCCCCCACACTACCCACCCCGTCGCCCCCACACTACCCACCCCCTCGCCCCCACACTACCCACCCCATCGCCCCCACACTACCCACCCCGTCGCCCCCACACTACCCACCCCGTCGCCCCCACACTACCCACCCCGTCGCCCCCACACTACCCACCCCCATCGCCCCCACACTACCCACCCCGTCGCCCCCACACTACCCACCCCGTCGCCCCCACACTACCCACCCCCTCGCCCCCACACTACCCACCCCCATCACCCCCACACTACCCACCCCCTCACCCCCACACTACCCACCCCCCTCACCCCCACACTACCCACCCCCCTCACCCCCACACTACCCACCCCATCGCCCCCACACTACCCACCCTCACCCCCACACTACCCACCCCATCGCCCCCACACTACCCACCCCCATCGCCCCCACACTACCCACCCCGTCGCCCCCACACTACCCACCCCGTCGCCCCCACACTACCCACCCCCGTCGCCCCCACACTACCCACCCCGTCGCCCCCACACTACCCACCCCGTCGCCCCCACACTGCCCACCCCCGTCGCCCCCACACTGCCCACCCCCGTCGCCCCCACACTACCCACCCCGTCGCCCCCACACTACCCACCCCGTCGCCCCCACACTGCCCACCCCCGTCGCCCCCACTGCCCACCCCCGTCGCCCCCACACTGCCCACCCCCGTCGCCCCCACACTGCCCACCCCGTCGCCCCCACACTGCCCACCCCGTCGCCCCCACTGCCCACCCCCGTCGCCCCCACACTGCCCACCCCGTCGCCCCCACTGCCCACCCCCGTCGCCCCCACACTGCCCACCCCCGTCGCCCCCACACTCCCCACCCCGTCGCCCCCACACTGCCCACCCCCGTCGCCCCCACTGCCCACCCCCGTCGCCCCCACACTGCCCACCCCCGTCGCCCCCACACTGCCCACCCCGTCGCCCCCGGACTACCCACCCTCACCCCCACACTACCCACCCCACCACCCTGTGCTGCCACCCTCCACTGTGATGCCCGCTCCCACACTGCCCAGCCCCTGGCCTTTGCCATCCCTCTGCCCCCCACTGACTCCGGCAACTCAGCACCAGGCAGGGAGGATGTTCTGTGGCTCAGGAGCCAGGAAAGGCCCCAGATGTGGAGCGTGGCCATCACAGGTGGGCCTGCCCCTGCCAACTCTCCCTCGGGGCTGAGCAGGCCCTTGTGCCTAGGAGGCCCAGCGTCTGCGTAATCGCCACGGAGGGGTGAGGTGTGTGTGGAGGCTTCCCCAGCACTGGCCTTCGAGTCCTGGCTTGGGTGAAATGTTCAGTGGTCACCCAGCCCTGGGCTATCGGGCAGGGTCTGGTCCAGGGCCTGGTGCACCTTGATTTGAGGCCTGGACACATCGTGCCCCTTTCCTCTGCCCAGCCCCGACTGGGGGCAGCCAGCTGGTCACCCAGTCCAGAGGCAGGGGTCAGTCCCACCTGGTGCTGTGCGTCCTTGACCCCCTGGGGACCTGCTCACCCCGGCTCTGTCCCCCCAGTCCCTCCCACTGATTTCCGCCTCCCGGTGGCTGCTGAAGCGTGGAGAGCTGTTCTTAGTGGAAGAAACCGGACTTTTTCGAAAAATTGCCAGCCGGCCAACGTGCTACCTGTTCCTGTTCAACGATGTCCTGGTTGTGACCAAGAAGAAGAGGTGGCCTTAGGGCAGGAGGGTGTGGGGAGCCCCACTCCATGGACACTGGGCCGCTGGCCCTGGGGCAGGAGGGTGCGGGGAGTCGGCCCTGAGCCCCTCTGACCTCAGAGCTGAGGCGTGGCTTCCACTCGGCACATGCCCTGCGTGACACTCGGGGGCAGGTGGCACTCGCTATGCAGCCTCCGGCCTCCTCTGCAGACCTGGGTCTGCCTGTGACAGCCACGAGGACTGGAAAGCCATGGCCTCTGTTCTGTGGGACGCGGGAACTCTTGGAGCCTGTCCGTGGCTGCCTCCCCACCACTGCAGGGGAGCCGGGTGGGAACTGGACGGGAGCCCAGCAGGCACCGGATAGTAGCTGGGTGGGACCGTCCCACCGACTGCCCACGTCCCCACAGCGAGGAGAGCTACGTGGTCCAGGACTACGCCCAGATGAACCACATCCAGGTGGAGAAGATAGAGCCGTCTGAGCTCCCTCTGCCCGGGGGTGGCAACCGCAGCTCCTCCGTGCCCCACCCCTTCCAGGTGACCCTGCTTCGCAACAGCGAGGGCCGCCAGGAGCAGCTCCTGCTCTCCTCGGACTCCGCGTAAGTGGGCTCCCGGGAGGGCTGTTCCCAGGCCACAGGCACGTTAGCTCCACGGGGACTGGGTTGTCCGCCTGCCTCGCTCGCTGTTCCATGGCTGGCTCTGAACGCCCGCCGTGCACCTGGCCCTGCTGTAGGTGCTGAGGTAGAGCCGGGAGCAACAGAAACGGCCTTGTCCTCATGGAGTTTATGTTCCCGGGAGGGGACGCACCAACAGTTGGGCCACCAGGAGTGGGAACAAGGGAGGAAACAAAGTGGGGGGTGGGGTGCGGGGGGTGCCGTGAGGAAAGCTCAGCCCATGTGAGCAGAGGGAGGTGGGGCCAGAGGGTGGGGTTGCTCAGCAGAGGCCCCGAGGCAGGAGAGCCCTGAGGCCCTGAGGGCACAGCTGCAGGTAGACAGCAGTGATGCTGGGGTGCAGAGAGCCTGGCCGGTAGGGGCCAGTTCAGACAGCAGGGTGGTCCTGGCACTCAGAATGGGAGTGGGCACTGATGGGGTCTCTGCGGGCCCCCCGTGGAAGGCAGGCACACAGGTGCGCCAGTCTCCATATTCCCTCTCAGCTC
The DNA here is from genome assembly GCF_028885655.2 of Pongo abelii. Taxonomy (NCBI): domain Eukaryota; kingdom Metazoa; phylum Chordata; class Mammalia; order Primates; family Hominidae; genus Pongo; species Pongo abelii. The sequence goes on along the minus strand of NC_071985.2, from coordinate 230,764,416 downwards.
CTGTTGACAGAGGACAGCTCTGGGCCCTATTTCCAGATGAGGACGCTGGGGCTGAGTCTGTCACAGCAAATGGAGGGGGCAGGGAGCTGGGGCCCAGTGCCAGGAAACAGGGTGGCCTCAGGTCCAGCAGGCTGGGGTCTGAGTGTGTGGCCACTACGCAACTCTGTGACCTGGGGCTGGGGTGACTTGGGGGTTAGCCTGCCTGGCAGTCTGCCCAGCCACTCCTGCCCACACCCCCCATCTCCTTGCCACGGCCTCCATGGGTGGCTGTCAGGAGTCAAGGAACATCAGACGGGCAGGATCGGTCTCCAGGCCTGGCTCACGTTGTCTCTGGTCCCCAGGAGTGACCGGGCACGGTGGATCGTGGCGCTCACACACAGTGAGAGACAGTGGCAGGGCCTCTCCAGCAAAGGAGGTGAGTGCGGGCTGGGGGCCTGCAGGGCTGGCCCTCTGCCGTGGCTGGGCACTTTGGCCCTCACTGTAGCCCAAGGGAGCCTGGCACCTGGCCTTGTGCTGGGGCCTGGCAGTTGGGGGATGGGGTGCCCCGGCCCCAGGGGATGTGTCTGCTGGAGGCCATTGGGGCGTGGAGCCTGGCCCATGCCTCCCGACAGCCCTGTGATGGCCACTGCCCTATCCAGACCTGCCCCAGGTGGAGATCACCAAGGCCTTCTTCGCGAAGCAAGCAGACGAGGTCACACTGCAGCAGGCGGACGTGGTCCTGGTTCTGCAGCAGGAGGATGGTGAGTGCAGGGGCGTTGGGCACAGATGGGCGGGCACGGACGGGCGGGCGTGAGTCAGCGTCCGGCCTGGCCAGGTCCAGAGCATGCTGGGCTGCAGGCTGACCATGTGCTCACCCTCTCTCGAGGGCTTCCTCAAAGGGAGCACTCCCACATCCCCGAGCCCCAGAATCAAAAGCAGGTTCATGATCACTGTGTCCCACGTGGGGAGGAGGAGGTGTCTCTGCCCTCCCAGGGGATCCCCGCTCAGCCGGGCCCAGCAGGAGCCTGCAGAGGGCAGGCAGGGTGCCTCCTCATGCCGGGCAGAGCTGTGTGGGGTGTGCTCAGCCCCGCACCCTTCTCAGTGGCGAGCACCTGAGCAGGGGCCGGGTGCCTGGTGACCATGAGCAAGGCCTCGGCAGCTGTCTGCTCTGAGGCAGGAGCAGGTGGTCAGTTCTAGGAGAAGCCTGGCCCTGGTGTGCTCAGGCACAGCAGCTCAGAGGGGCTGGGGGACCCACAGCCTTCCTCTCACCTCCCTCCCGCCCCATCCGGGTTCAGGGTGGCTCTATGGCGAGAGGCTCCGGGACGGAGAGACGGGCTGGTTCCCCGAGGACTTTGCCCGCTTCATCACCAGCCGTGTGGCCGTGGAGGGCAACGTCCGCAGGATGGAGCGTCTGCGGGTGGAGACGGATGTGTAGCCCTGGCGAGGCCAGCCGGCGGCAGCACAGCCTGTCCCCGATCAGCAAGTGGCCGTGCCTGGCTCCAGAGAGCGTGGGGAGCTGGTCTCAAGGACCCAGCATGGTTCCCTGGGGCTTCCCAAGAGCCTGTGGCTGTGATCCCGGGCTCCGGACACCTCACAAAAGGAAGATCACGTGTCCCCCGAGAGGCACCCCCAGGCAAGCTCCAGGGGGCCACCCCATGTCCCAGGGAGCCCAGCCTATTCCCATTGGCTGGCTGGGCCTCTCTCAGCTGCTGGGCGCCACCTCCCCACTGCACCCAGGGGGCAACTCCACCCGGACTGATGGGCACAGGAGGCACCAATAGCGATTATCGGGGGCAATGCGAGGTCTCCTCCTGTGTCCTTCCTACCCCCGAGTGAGGCAAGAAGGGCCCCGAGTGCCCAGGAGTGCCCACGTTCTGAGAGGGGGCCGGCCGGAGGGAGGGGACCTGGCAGGGAGATTGCGGTTTTGAGGTTTCTAAATACATTAAAGTTATTTCTTAAGAACCTGGATTTTCACAGTGACTCTGAGCCCAGGCAAAGGCCGTGGCCGCACATTTTCCAGGGACATACTCAGGATGCCGCGGGCTGGCACCAGGCCCCCTGTGCATGGCCCCGCTTGTGTTGGGTGCCGTGTCATGTGTGGTCGCCCCAAGCTCACCCCTGGTGTGGCCAGTCTGCCCACCGGCTGGAGCATTGGAGCAGGGCCAGTGGCCCCGATCGTGTACTGAGAACCCGGGGGGCAGCACAGCTGCGCTTTGCAGGGCCCAGGCTGGCCAGTGGTTTAGAGGACTCAGGGATTCAGTAGAGCTTTTGGGGATCCCTCTGCAGTGTCCCCAGGGTTGGAGGCAGGCCCCACCTCCCTCCCAGCCTTTCCTCCCAGCCATCTCGTCCTGGGACCTGCAGGCAGAAGAGGCAGTCCCTGAGCCAGTCGGCTGACCTGGGATGGCACAGGGAGAGGAGGACTGGTCCTCTCTGTCCCAGGAAGCCCCTGCCAGCCCTCCTGTGTCCCACGCCGATGCCCATTGCCTTTGTGGGCTTGGGTCATGCTGTCCTTAGGGAGGGAGCACCCAGCATACACCTGAGAATCTGCCCTAATCCTCCTGGGTCTGGAGCCCTGGCTTCTGCAGGAAAGTCAGGGGTGCATCTACCCCCAGTGCTAGCAAGAAATGGTGATAGGAGGCTGCCCTCCGCCCCTCCCTGGCCTGGGGCAGCTGCAGGACCTGGTGCATGAGAGGTGGGGTGGGCTGAGAGAACAAGCTGCTCCCAGCCCCCACCTGCTGGACCAGGGCTCAGGGGAGGAGGCGAGGTCTGGAGGGCCGTGCAGTGCGAGGAGGGCCAGCTCCTCTCCCGGTCACCTCCATGGCCTTGGGCAGCAGCAATGGCCCAGTCCAGGCTCAGAGCCCATGCAGGACTGTCCTGGGCAGGGCTTTGGTCAGCAGCCACCTCGCAGGGTGGGGCACAGCCAGGGCTCTGGGAAAGAGAAGGCACCTGGGAGCAGAATCCCGAGATGGGGCCAGCCCCTCCACGCCCGCCGCAGCATCTCCAGCCTCCGCTGTCCCGCCTGTGAACTGGTTACTCGCTGGGCTTTTCTGGGAGCTGCTGTGGGAGCAAACTGGCAGCCAAGGCAGGGCATGTGTGTTGGCATGTGGTGTGCACACATGTGCTAGCATGTCTCTGTGTGCGTGTGCGTGTGTGTGTGTGCGTGTGTGGTGGCAGCCAGGGGGCAGCATTTTCATGTTAACCCAGCTCCCCTGCAGCCTCCGGGCGGTTCTCACTGCCAAGTTCATGCTCAGCTCACGGAGCAAGGCGGATCTGGAAAGCCTGGCCTCTGACTCTGTGACCTCACTCTCGCGTATGTGACCTGGGGCAGGTGACTCAGCCTCGGCACCTCAGTTCTGTCTGCAAGTGGCTACAGCAGCCTCTGCGTTTCAGCGGGCAGTGAGAATGCTCAGCCTGCAGGGAGGGGGTCCGGGCCCAGGCTGGGTGGCTGTCCTGCTATGGCAGTGGCCAGGCTGTTGGGGGCATCTGGGGCATCCTGGGGAGGGCCCAGTTCAGGCCTGCTCAGGACGAGAGCCCCTCCCAGCGGAGTCAGGAAGCGCAGGCCTGGGCTGCCAGCGAGGTGTGGGGGCCCAGGCAGGGGCGAGACCTACGGGCAGGAGGGGCGCCAGGAGAGGGGGCCACAGGCTTGTGTAGCCCCGTCCCCAGCACCAGTGCCAGCTCACGCCCCTCTGAGGACCCCTGCTCAGCCTGGGGTGCCGCTCTCACTGGCCCAGGTGCCATGGCCCCCTCAGCAGGATAGAGCCAGCCCGGATCCCCAGGGCGATCACCCCCTCCCTGGGGTCTTCTTGCTCACTCTCCTCATGGAACCTCAGCCTGTCCGGTACTTTCAGTGTTGGGGCCCAGGGACACTTCCCCACCCACAGTCCTCAGATAATAGGGCTCCTGCGGGCGCCCTGCCACACCAGCTCAGCTGGAGAGGGGTCCCAGGAGACAAGGCTTGCCTAGCCCAGCCCTCCTGTGCAGCCGCATAGCCTGGGTAGGGTCTCCAGCTGCACAGACCCTCCTGTTGCAGGGGGTGAAACCGAGGCCCAAAGACCCTCTTCCCACTGCAGGGGGCTATCAGGGCTCTAAAGACACGCGTCTCGCCAACAAGGCCTGTGCCCCGAGTAGGGTGCCAGGGTGCCAGCAGTGCTTGGTGTCCCAGCCCATCCTGCAGGCCATCGTTGGCCTGGGGTGCCGTGGGGGCTGTGTGGATGCAGGACAGTGGGAGGGGGCTGCTGCTGAGGCCTTGCACCCAAGCCCTGTCCCCAAGGCCACCCTGGGCAGGATAGCCCAGGCTCGGGGCAGCCCAGGCCGAGGGCTGGGGTTCATCTTGGCAAACTTCAGTGCCCAGCCCTGGGCGGGCACAGAGTGGACACTGCTGGGTCCAGACAGGCACCACCTAACCTTTCCTGGGGCCAGGGGAGCAAGGGGGTGGGGTTCACAGGGGCACAGAAGCCAGACGGGAGTGGCTGCCCCAGCTAAGCCAGGACAACCATCAGAGACTGGACAGGCCACCGGTCCCTCTGTCCAGCCAGAGACAGGACAGGCCACCAGTCCCTCTGTCCAGGCACGGAGTTGGGTCTGTCACCTGTCAGGTCCGGAGCCCCACAGTGAGCACATCCCTCCATCCCACCCCCGTGTCCCCGCCACCCCATCCCGTGTGCCATGTGCATCTTCAGCCCAGAGCCCCCACTGCTGTCCTGTGACCGGGAGAGAATTTGTACGCAGGGTGTGCACTCACATGACCTCATCCTAGTTCCTGCTCTTGCCCAACCACGTTTTAGGATCTATCTGAGTGGCTCTCTGCTCATCTGTCCCCTCCAGAACATTCCGGAACATGCCCCGCCCTGGCGGTGTCCTCTGCAGGGACTCCCCTTCGCCAGCCTACTGCACGCCTTCCTCTCACGCCACCTGGTGTCTGGCAGAGGCACTGCTGGCTGGGCCCCGGGGCCTCCGATGCCCGGACTGCCGCCGGCTCCAGGGCTGGCCCTGGGACCCCGGTGGTTTCTGGGGGGATCCTCAACCCACATTCACTCAGAGCCCTCTGCCTCCAACTTTTGCTGGTGGCGTAAGCCGTAGACCGGTGTTTTGATGTGCAGATCTCTGGTCTTGGCGAGACGGGCCTTCTCTGTACACTTGGCCTTGGCTGTGGGGTCTCCGTGAATTCTGCCCATCTCCTCCCGCCTCCGGCTGGGCTCCGTCCTCCTGTCTCCGGCTCAGCTAGGCCATTCTTGACCCCAGACCTTTGTCCGTTTTAGACATGGCAGGTTGCCCACCAGATGCCACCTGTGGGCTCCATCGCTGGGCCTTTCCAGCAAACTGGAATGCATCCGACACAGCTGGGAAGTGACATTTTTCATGTCACATTTGCCTTCCAGTTGTCATTTGTTCAGGCCTTTTGAGGTCTTTATAAACTCTATTAGAAGAATTGAAAGAATCCAGAAATTCTTTTGCCAGATACATTCACGTAGATGTATAGGTTTTGTTGCCATGCTGAACAGTGTCTTATTTTGTCGTTTTCTTGTTGGTTATTGTTGGTGTTGAAGCACTATCAACGTATTAGGTTTTATACATGTCGTACATTTTCCACGATTTATAGGATTTTATTGCTAACCTTGCTGAATCCTTATCAGCTATAACAATGTCTGTTAGCCCTTTGGGGTTTTCTGGGGAGATAATCTTGTCCCCTGAGAACCACGGCAGGTGTGTCTTCCCCTGGGTTCCTTATACCTCAGTTGCTTCTCCTCGTCTGAAGATACTGCCTGCTGGGGTGGTGGGGGACAGTGAGGCTGATGCAGGCATCTTCTGATTTGACTTTATTCACTCTTGTGACGATGCTCACCGCTCTCTATCCAGGTCCGGTTCCAGGTGGTCCAGATATGCAGTGAAGCCCCTGCTTCCCGAGTTTGTGCTCTGATGGGGAAGGCCTAGCAAAGACATGGGATGTCACAGCAGGGCTGTGAAGAGCAGAAGGCTGGGAGGAGGTATAGCAGGACCAGATGACTGTCACCCCAGTGGGCACGGCAGGCCCCACTGGGCGGCATCTTTCGGACAGACCCGAATTCATTGGTTTCTCCCCTGAACGTGACTTTTGCACCTAACCACTATCAAAAAAGGTCCTTTCTCAGGTTTCCAAGAATTTCTATCTCAAACAGGCATTGAACTCTGTCCGGCATTCTTTCTGCTGCCATCAATACAGTCATCTGATTTCTCTTCTCACCCAAATGCACCGACGCATCTTCTGATGTGAAACTGTCTTTGCATTTGGTCCATTCGGTCAGGTCAGTGTTCCTGGTAAAATACTCTTATTTGGATAGCTAACATTTGATTTAGGATTTTGCCTACATGGAGTGAATCTGCGGTTACCTTTCCTTGTTAGTGTCCTCTCTTGGCTTTAGAACCAAGTTTCCGCTGCCTTTGTGGGATGACGTGAGCTGGTTTTCCTCCATTTAAAATTTCTGGGCCAGGTACAGTGGCTCACGCCTGTAATCCCAGCAATTTGGGAGGCCGAGGCAGGCAGATCATGAGGTCAGGAGATCGAGGCCATCCTGGCTAACACAGTGAAACCCCGTCTCTACTAAAAATACAAAAAAAAAAAAATTAGCCAGGCGTGGTGGCAGTCGCCAGTAGTCCCAGCTACTCAGGAGGCTGAGGCAGGAGAATGGCGTGAACCCGGGAGGCGGAGCCTGCAGTGAGCCAAGATCGAGCCACTGCACTCCAGCCTGGGTGACAGAGCAAGACTCTGTCTCAAAAAAAAAAAAAAAAATTTCTGGAACGAGTCCTGGTTGACAAATGTATGGTATACACCTGGTGTAACCATGCACGCTACAGCTGTGCCAGGATTCCTGGGGCTGAACAGAGGGAAGGAGCGGCTCTCCCACAGCTCTTCGCCTCTTAGGCCACCACCGGATTCGCATTTTTAACCTCTGTTTACACCAGTCTCGGCATTTTTCCCCCACTTTATCATTTTTCTAAGTGTTTTCCAAGTTATTGGTACATAGTTGCTCATAATTTTTTACGCCTTCTTCTCTATTGTGTCTGTAGTTAATTCTTGTGTATTTTTTTCTCTCGTGTTTAAAAAATCAGTCTTGCAAGGTGTTTTCTTGCTTCTTAGTCTTCAAAGAAGGAAATTTTGGTTTTCTTAAGCGTTCTGTTATTCTCCACTTGCTGAATGTAAAGTTTATACACAGAAATGTAAGTGTGAGTATCACTCATCATCAGAGAAATGTGAATTAGAGCCACGAGGCTGAGTGCAGTGGTTTGCACCTGTAATCCCAGCACTTTGGAAAGCTGAGGAGGTCAGATCGCGTGAGCTCAGGAGTTCGACACCAGCCTGGGCAACATGGCAAAATCCCATCTCTACAAAAAGAAAATACAAAAATTAGCCGGGCCTGGTGGCTCGTACCTGTAGTTAGCTTCCTGGGAGGATAAAGTGGGAGGATTGCTTGAACCCTGGAAGCGGAGGTTGCAGTGAGTCGAGATGGCGCCACTGCACTCCAACACGGGTGACAGAGTGAGACCCTGTCTCAAAAAAATAAATAAATAAAACCACAATGAAATATCTCACACCGTCAGAATGGCTATTATTAGAAAGTCAAAAATATAACATGTTGTTGAGGATGCACACAAGAGGAAATGCATATACACTGTTGGTGGGAATGTGAACTCACTTAGCCTCTATGGAAAATGCTACGGTTTTTCTCAAAGAACTAAAAATAGAACTCCCATTCCATCCAGCAATCCCACCACAGGGCATCTACGCAAAGGAAAGGAATCCATTGTATCAAAAAGATGCTCACACTTATGTGTTTATCACAGCACTGTTCACACTAGCAAAGATATGGAATTAACCTGTATCCATCAGTGGATGACTGGATAAAGATGTGGTGTGTGGAGGTGTGTGTGTGTGCACGCATGTGTGAATTTTACATTCATATATATATATATATATATATATATATATATATATATATATACACACAAATCTGCATTCCATGTAGTACGGACCTGCAGTATTTACATGCATACACACACCATGGACGACTACTCAGCCATAAAGAAGAATGAAATCATGACTGTTCCAGCAACACGGATGGAACCGAAGACCACTATCTTAGGTGAAATAACTCAGAAACAAAGTCAAATACTGCATGCTCTCCCTTATACGTGGGAGCTAAATAATGTGTACAGACAGAGAGGGGAATAACAGACATTGGAGACTGGAAGGGTGGGAGGGTGGGAGGGAGGAATGAGAAATTACTTCATGGGCAGAATGTACACTATTCAGTAAGGGTAACACTAAAGCCCAGACTTTTCCACCATGCGATATGTCCATGTAACAAAACTGCATGTGTACCCCTTAACTTTATACATATTGTTAAGCTGGAAAGGTGTGTGTATGTGAACACAGTAAACATGTAAGTATAAACACAGATGTGCCATGTGTGTCCAAGCTTATTCAGGTTATCATTGCTATGTCTTACTTGCTTAACCTATTGGTTTTTGTAAAGCGCACGTTCAAATCACCCATGACAGCGATTTATTTCTACCTGTTCTATCCATCACTGCTGGATGAATGTTTGAGCCTCATTGTTGGGTGCGTGTATGTGCATGTATATTTACAGACTGTCGCGATGCTTCTCACCCTGAAATATTCAAACACCTGCCCTAATTCTCCTTTGCTTTACTCTGCATATGTGTATTTCTACCCTTTGAAGCATGTCTTTTATGGTGAAAATACTATTTAGTATATTTTTAATGCAGTCTAGTCTGTTTTTAATGTTTTTAATTGACAAATAATAATTGTAGATATTCATCAGATACACAGTGATGTTTTGATACATGGGATGTCTAGTGATCAAATCAGGGTAATGAGCATATCATCTCAAGCGTTTATGATGTGTGTTGACAATGTTCAATATCCTCCTTCTTGCTATTTGAAACTATATAATATACGGTCAGGAGTTTGTTTTTCTGTCGTCATTTGTAACCGTTAACATTAGGATCTGTGAGCGTTTTCTAGTTATTCCGCTTTATTTTCCTCCGCTCCTGACTGCCGTTGGATAGCTGAGATTTCCTCCGGATGGGCAGAAGCTCAGCCTGCCTTATGGCTTCCGTAGCTGAACACTGTGTCTTCACTGAGTGGATGAGTGATTGGTACCTGCCAGGCCCCCGGTCCACACCCTCACACCATGCTGAGACTGTCGGGGGTTCCCACTGGGGAGTAATGGGGATATTTTGATTCTCTGAATTGCTAGGCCATTTGGGAACTGTGGTGACTGAACATCTCAGAGCACCCTCCTGGCTTCTTTCTCTTCTGGCTGGAGAACGTCTCTAAGAGCATTTTCAAATAAGGCTTTTCTGTAGAAAAATGGCCGAGGCCTTGAAGTTCTAAGAATAACATGGACTTTGCACGCCCTTGATAGTTTAGCTGGACATAAAATTCAGCCTTCAAATATTTCCTTCAAACTCTGAGGATGGAACATCACAGTTTTCTGGCTCTCTGTGTTTCTCACGTAAAGTCTGAGGTCAATTCGATTCCCATTCTTCTTTTTTCTCTGGGACTTTAGAATTTATCTTTGACACTGATGTTCTTCAAGGTCTTATGGCTTTTTTATGTTATTTTTCCACCTTGTGCATTTCCAGGCTGAGATCATTCACCTTTAGATCTGAGAACGTCTTGGTCATCGTTGCTTCATGTCAATGACTTCTTACTTTTGTATTTTGCAGTTAGATGATGTGAATGAACACCTCCCTTACCCATTTCCATTCATCTATCTTCTGTACGTTGTCTCTCTTTACGCCTCCCTGCTATTCCTGGGAGAATCTCCTGAGCTGTATCCACTCACCCCATCTGCCGGATGCTTCAAGGTGTGCATTTTCCACATTCCGTCTGCACCCCAGTCCGTCTCTCTCTGGCTGCTGCTCCTGCCTCCCCACCATCCCGCCCTCCCTTATCACTGTTTTACTTTGAAGTCTCCCCACAGCGGTCCATTCATCAGCTTCCTCTGTGACAGCTCCCTTGCTGTCTGTGAGCAACCGAGCTCACTGGACTCCTCCTCCTCCTCCTGCTGGTGAAATCCTCTGCCCTGGGGCCTCAGCCACCTTGGCTGGTTTTAGGGTGATGGGGGGTGGCAGCCCAGACCCTAAGGGGGCCTTCTCAAGGGAGAGAGAGTCCTGTGTTGCAGCGTGAGTGCAGCCCTCTCCATTTGCCACCCTGCCCTGCAGAGGAGCCCCCAGCCACCACCTCTACCCTCTGCCTCTACCGTCCACTCTGGGCCCTTCTTCCGGGAGAAGTCAGCCTCAGCCCATGAGTGCCAGGTGCTCGGGAGGGCCGGCCTGTCCTCACCCAGGGAGTCCCTTCCCTTGCAATGCTGCCCTCCCCCTACTGCTGATGCTCAGGTAGGGGTGGGTGGGGTGGGCCCGAGGAAGTTTGGCCTCAGTCCAGGTTGCCCCTCCACACCAGCCCTCCTCCCGCTGGGCCCTTCTTCGGGACCAGCCACTCTCTGGGTCTCCGGGGGTGTCTCAGTGGTAATGAATGCAGCCCCAGCGTTCTCCTCAATAGCACCGGGAACTGAGATGAGCCCCAACTTCTTCACTTGTGTGGCACCCCCACCCCTGCAAAGGGACCCAGGTGCACTGGGAGGTCCCTGTGTGCACCATTATGCTGGCTGGGCCCCAGGGAGGAGCCCACACAGAGTCCACGTAACACAGCAAACACACAGGCCACGAGGAGGCTGCCTGCTCCTTTACCTTCCTGGGTTTACATGGTACAGGAGCCAGCAGCCTGGTGAGCCCACAGGACCCTGCAGACCTGAATCAGCGTTTCTGGGGATCGGGCAGGAGATGACAGGCAGCTTCCAGCTGATCCCAGGGCTGCAGCGGGCATGTGCAGCAGCCCATAAATACCTTTACATAAATACGGGCTGGGCGACTTCCAGTCCCAAGGCCTAGCACCAAAAAGCCTGCCTGGAGGACAGTGGTCCTGTGCCTGCACCTGCACCCACACCCACACTGGGGCCCACACCTGTCCTCAGTCCCACTCAGAGCCGCAGGGAGAGCGGGGCTTCCTCAGCCCAGGCCCAGAGCGTGCCCCTGGGTTCTGCAGAGCCAGGCCAGGAGGCGCCTCTCTTCCAGCAGCCATGCGAGGCTTCCCTCCTCAAGGCCACACCAGCCTCCAAGAGCGACAGGTTGCTGGGCTGTCCACAGCCCTCCACGGCCCTCAGAGGAAGGGCAGTACCAGGAGCTCTGGGCCCATGAAGTGTCCTTCTCAGTGGTCACCAAAGGCCTGGGTCCCCTCTGGCTGGGACTGGAGAGGCGGGCTCCATGGGACTGCCTCTGCTAGTGCCTCGCTGGTCCACCGCTCCGGGATGTGGGTCTGCTGGAGGCAGGCAGTGTGGCCACTGGGGAAAAGGAGAAAAGAGGGCCAGTCCAGGGTGGGGTGGGTGCTCCCAAAACAGACTGGGTTCTGGGTTGGCACCTCTCCCACCCACCCCTCCCCTCAGCAGCTCAGCCCAGCAGAGCAGGGTGGGGCCCACCCGTCCTTCCCAGCCTGTCCTTCCCAGCCTGTCCTTCCCAGCTCTAGCCCCAGCCTTGGTCTCTGAGCTCCAGATTCCTGGGGCCCAAGGCCCCGGGTGCAGCCGCTGCCCTGTGGGGCCCAGATTATACTTAAGCTCTCTTCTTTGACTTTGCCATAACCCACCCTCCCGGCAAGCCCACAGGCATTCCCCACACCCCTTACCTGAGCCCTGGACTAAGGACGGGTTCTCGGGGAGCCGGAGGGGCCCACCTGGAGGGGAGAGAGAGCAGGCCATGTTAGTATCCCCAGCCTTGAGTGAGACACAGTAATGGCAGCAAGGCGTGACCCCATCCAGGCCTTCAGGGACCTCCACTTCCCCCGCACAGCCTCCTTCCCTTCTCACTCCTTTGCACTCGGGGAAGGAACGGGGGCAGGGGGTGGGGGGGAGCTCTCCCTCTCCCCAAAGGAAAGCTCTCAGCCCCTCCAAGCCCCCACTACCCGCGACATCAGGGGCTTTACCCAACGCCAAGCCAAGTTCACTCCAGGGGAGGGCGCAGGACCCAGGACTCCCCACGCCCAGCAAGACCCTGCCCATGGGGCCCCAGGCTCCTGAGGCCTCCAGCTCAATGTCAAGGCACTGCCCTCGGCACCTAGCTCAGGTGCTGGCAGCCGGCGGTGCAGTACCACAGCTGACCACTAGATGCCGCTGCCGGGCAGCCTTTTGTCCCTGAACCAGCGCACGGGCTGCGGCCCCGCCCCTCCTCTCCTCGCCCCGCCCCGCTCCACCTAGATGGGGGCTCCCCGGTCTTAAGGCTCTGAACAGTCTGCAGCCAGGACTGCCTTAGAAAGCCACAAACAGATGCACACATACACAAAGTCAAGACGATTTGGAGGCCTCCAAGCCGAGGACCCCAAGTGTGAAATCCCCAGTTAGCCAAAAGGCAGAGCCTGCAGCCTGGTGCCCGGCCTTTGCCCCGCCCACATGTCCTGCCCTGCACAGGCCCCAAGCCTGCCTCTCACTTCCCTCTGCAGAGACAACCTTTCCCAACGCCGCTGGGGGGTACACGGTGTGGGGGTGGGGGGTACACGGTGTGGGGGTGGGGGGTACACGGTGTGGGGGTGGGGGGGCGGGCAGCAAAGTCTGGGCTGGCCAGAGGGGTGGCTACATCCCAAAAGCACTGCCTGCAGGCAGAGAGCACATTCCAGGACAGCCTCAGGGGCTTAGGCGCTAAGGAGCCACCTTCACACAGGTGCTGGAACACGCTCACACATGCCTGTCACACACGCCTGTGCCTCCTGCCGCACATGCAAGCACTATTACGCAGATGCACTGGCCACATTCACACAACTGATGCACACTTAACACACAGGCACTGGCACACACAGGTGCCTGCTGCCCGTGCAGGACTGCATCCATGGACTGGCACACACTGAGTGCCACACACATGTACTGGCACACATGCACACACCCCTGCTGCTCACACTGTTGCATATGCGTGCACAGACACACCCTCACACCCTGGTGCACGTGTATGGGGGCAGGAGGGGCAGGGATGGCCAGCGTCCGTCCGCACTGTGGATGGTCCAGCCCAGCCATGGGGTCATGACCCTCTTCACGCCCCCCGGCGGTTTGCAGCCCACCCTTGCAGCTGTTGGGGCTGGGAAGGATGGGCTGTTTCCAGCTGGCAGCATGGCCCACCCCTGTTCCCTAGTTAAGTGACTGGGAAGCTCACACTCCACCCATCAGAAGCCAAGTGACACTCTGGGTACCAGATGGGGACAGATGACATTCGCTATGTCTGAATAGCCATAGGGTGACCCGGCCAACTCTGCAGTGGATGAGAGAGGGGTCCTCTGCCAGGGTGGAGCTGATGCTGATGGAGGGAGGGTGCCTTCCCGCCCTTCCCCAGGAAGCCCAGCTCACCTTCCCGGCACGTGGGCCCCATGTAGCCATCCACACAGTGACACTGCCCACTGACAGGGTCGCAGTCAGCCCCACCCCCGCAGTCACAGTGCAGGGTGCAGTTGGGCCCGAACTGGCCCCTTCTGCAATCTGCAAGGCGGAGGGGGCGGGAGACAAACCTGAGCATCATCCCTGCCTTCCCTGCGCCAGGGACCCTGGGCCTAGGGGCCCCCGGCAGAGCCCGGGTGGAGTGAAGCCTTCCGCCTGGGTGTGTGTGGGAGCTAAGACCTTGGGCCTCGGTTTCCCCTGAGGAGTAAACAGTTCCTGCCCTGCCTTCCTCAGCTACATTCTGCAGCCAGTGAGCTCCTGCATGAGAAAGCCCAGGCCCCAGGCACACGTCCAGAGTCACCAACGAGTTCCTGCCCCACCCCAGGAGGGCAAACAGAAGCCAGTGTTCAGGGATGACCCTCAGGGCACAACAGGCCTGAGAGCCACAAGGCCAGGTAAGCAGCCCCAGCAGGAGGGCCCCTCCTATCCTCAGGTGGGTCCCTCCTATCCTCAGGTGAGCCCCTCCTATGCTCAGGTGGGTCCCTCCTATCCTCAGGTGAGCCCCTCCTATCGTCAGGTGGGCCCCTGCTATCCTCAGGTGGGGTCCTCTAGGCTGGAGGGGCCACAGCCCCCTCGATGTCCCCCCATCCACGCCTGGCAGATGAGGGAAGTCTTTCCACCCAACCAGAGACCCCTCCCATGACCCCAGCCCTCCTGGGACGTTGTGGGGGCCACACGGCAGAGCCCGGCCTAAGGCTGCAGCAGGAGCGCCATGCTTGGCACCGCATGTCCCAGCAGCTGACTCCAACCCCCCCAGGGGGCACAGTCCACGTGCAGAGGCCACAGGAGGGGATGGTGCCCAGCCCAGGACTGGCACAGGTAGGGCCCAACCAATCGATATTGGTCACTGATGGAGACCCACACCCACGCCCTTCCTGGGCAGGACCCCAGACTCACCCAGGTTACAGGTGGCTCCTGAGCGCCCTGGTGGGCAAAGGCAGAGACCGGTGACAGGGTCACAGGGTGACCCCCCGTCGCAGTCACACCGCTGGTGGCAGCCCTCTCCAAATGAACCTGGCTCACACCCTGGTGGGGGCAGTGGGCTCAGTGTCCCCCTCCTGTCCTGTACCCAGACGGGATGGGGCCAGGGAGCGGGGGTTCAGGGTGGGGAGAGGAAGAGGCACGAAGCACTCACCCCTCTCACAGAAGTGGCCGTGGAAGCCAGCGGGACACAGGCACCGGCCACTGATGGGGTCGCAGGGGGCTCCATGTTGACACCGGCACACTCCCTGGCAGCCAGCCCCGTGGAAGCCAGGTGGACAGGCTGAAGGACGCCAGTTAGCACGAGACAAGGGCACACGGTGGCAGAAATGTCCAGTTTGCCCAGAGTGAGTAAAACCCGCCAATTTGGGAGCCCATGAGAAGCCCCCTCCTGCCCGTCCTCATCCCTCCCCACTGCTGCTGGCTCCCCACCTCCCCACCACTTCACTGCTGCCCGGATCACCCACATGGGAGGAGTGGACAGTGGCTCAAAGGGGCCCCAGCCCAGCTGCACAGGCCCCCAACTCACGGTGCTCACAGGCCTGGCCGTAGAAGCCGGGGCTGCAGCGGCAGGTGCCCGTGGCGGGCTCACATGTGCTGTTGTTGTGGCAGGAGCACTCCAGACGGCAGGCAGTTCCGTAGCGCCCAGGGGGACAGGCTGGGGACAGAGCAGGGCGGGCAGGGCGGGGTGGGCAGTCCTCAGGTACCAGCCTTGCCCAACCCTATGGCAGCCCAGGGCACATCCCTGAGGGGATGCTGCGGTCCCGCTGGCCCCGCACACTCACCCAGCTCACAGTGCAGCCCTGTCCAGCCCAGGCCACAGGAGCAGCTGCCATTGTTGGCGTGGCACAGCCCTCCGTTCCTGCAGGAGCAGGTGTGCTCACAGCCCACGCCAAACCGGTTCTGGGGGCAGCCTGGGGACAGAAGGCAGGTGCTGCCTGGACCTCTGGCTGAGGGCTGGGCTCCCTCTGGGGATGTGTCCCCACAGGCTGACAGTCACTCAGTAACTGCTTCCTGAGGCCCATCAGTGCCAGTCTCTGCCTGCTGGGTGGGCACATGCCAGGGAGTGGCACCAGCCGCATCCTCTCATTCATTGGTCATCTCAGGCTTCCAAGTGCCAGGCCTGGTCTAGGAACTGAGAGTGGCTCAGTCATAAAGGGGCTGGGTGAGCGCCTGCCCAGCCTGCAGGAAGGGGTTCACAGAAGGCTTCATGGAGGCAGTGGCCCACTGTGAACCAGCTGTCTCCCACTTGGGAGTGCACATCCTCCAGGCCTGAAAAGTAGCGTGGCTGGGCTGCCATGGGCTCAGAGGTGGCTGGCTGCAGCCCTGCTGTTACAGCCAGATGCCTGATGACCGGCTTGATGGCACTACCCTTCCTGGGAGTGAGGCGGGGCCAAGCTACACCCCAGCTGAGGCCTGAGCCTTGGGATCCTGAACCCTCTGCTGTCACAGGCTCCCAATAAGCCCAGAAGGCCAAGAACTGCTGTGGGGGCAGCCAGTCCCTTGATGCAGACTAAGGGTGGGACCAGGCCAAGAGGCTGTGGCTGTGTTCATGAGCACTGGGCCTGTCCGTGCAGGAGCCACTACGCCTGTCCCCTGGGTCCAGCCCGTCTCTCTACTCTTGACTGTGCTCTAGGCCTACCTCCACTTTGGTCCCTGAGCCCTGGGCCTGGCAGAAAGGGCCAGAAGGACTCCACCCTCAGGCAGAAGACAGCCACCCAATCCCTCCTGCAAGGGGCCAGGCAGGCGCTGGGTAGGAACCTGCAGCCCCCACGGCCACCTCGATGAGGATGGGGTCACTGGGTGGCCTAAGCCCCGGGGGCTGAGTGTCGAGGCAGGGGCTGGGGTGGCATGGGACGGTCCATTCCCCCAGGCAGGGCAGCGTAGTCAACACAAGCTACAGCACTCTCGTCTCAGCCCCAGCGTCAAGTGGGGAGCTGGTGGCAGCCAGGATGTGTGGGTGCCTGGGCTGGGCCCACCCCTCCAGCGTCCCCACGGCTAATCCAGTGACATCTCTGTGAAGGGCCTGTGAGCACGCCCTCCAGAGTGAACACTCACCTCGCTCACAGCGGACGCCGGCTCTCCCCGGGGGGCAGAGGCAGGTGCCGGTCACAGGGTTGCAGGCTGCCCCCTGCCCACACCCACACACGTGGGTGCAGTTGGGGCCGAAGCGGCCCTGTGGACAGGCTGCCGGGGAGGAAGTGGTGATCGTGGCTGGCTTCCCTTCTCTCCCTACCCCGTCAACCCGGGAGTGGGGATAGGACAGGATGGGATGGGGTGAGGGGACCCTGGGTCTGCCCCAGACAGGGTGGGGCCAGCCAACTCCCATGCACCCACCCTGGCATCTCCCTTCCACCCGCAGGCCCTGCTGGGGCCAGGCCACTGCCGCCTGCTCTGCAGTGACTCACTGCCACCCCCGCCCACCCCACCAGCTCTGCCGGGGTCCCAGAAGGGGAAAGTCCCTGCATGACTGAGGGAAGAGGCCCGTTTCCCAGCAGGACGCTTGGCCACAGCTGAGCTGCCCGACTGACCTCTGTGCCCGGCTGTGCTCAAGCCCCTGGCAGACATGGCACAGGTGGCCGGGCACAGCAGGTGCAGGGGCAGAGCTAGCAGAAGCCTGTGGGACCTGGGGCCACACAGACACCCCCAGCGCTGCAGATCCTTTCTGCCCCTCTGGCTTAGCCCCACTTGGGGCCAGGCCCAGCCAGAGGGGGCTGAAGGGCAGGGAGGTGGACAGTCGGGGGTCGTCCTCCTGCAGGCTGGCTGGCCCTACCCCGGAGACACAGGAGGCGCCACTCAGCCCTGCTGCCACCAGCCACTCACTGAGGCTGCAGTCCGCCCCGAGGAACCCAGCGGGGCAGCGGCAGGCCCCCGTGGCTGCATCACAGGAGCCCCCGTTGAGACATCCACACAGCTGTTCACAACCTGGCCCATACCGCCCGGGCGGGCATCCTGCAGGGAGAGGGGCTAGCTGCAGGGGCTGGGGCTGGAGGCTTCCCCAGTGCCCCTGAACACAGCAAGGCAGCTCTCGTGAGGCCCCCACACCCTCCATCTTCCACCCCCTCAGACGAGGGCCTTCCCGGGGACCAGGGGAACTGGGGCCCAGCACGCCAGGCAGGACTCCCGATGAGGGCTTTCCCAGGGACTAGGGGAACTGGGGCCCAGCATGCCTGGCAAGACTGCTGAGACCCTGGGTGGGCACAGGCAGCACTCATGTTGCTGGCACCTGGGGCCGTGGTAGCCAGCAGCACATGAGCAGGTCCCAGTGGCAGGGTGGCAGGCCGGGTTCTCACCGGGACACTGGCACATCCGTGCACAGTCCTCCCCAAAGCTGCCAGGCGGGCACGCTGGGTGCAGACAGGCAGGGTGGGTCCTGGCCCAGCCCAGCCAAGGAATAGGCAGCCTCTCTGGATTCCCCCTGCCCAGCCGCTCCTCAGGGTGGGGGCTTGGGAGCACCTACCCTGCTTGCAGCCAGAGCCAGTGAAGCCAGGGGGACAGTGGCAGGCCCCAGTGACGTGGTGGCAGGCAGCGCCAGGCGGGCAGCTGCAGCGCTGGGCACAGGCCTCTCCAAACCAGCCCCATAGGCAGGCTGCAGAAAGATGAGGGCTGGGGAGGCTTCCTGGGAGGGGCCCGTGGGGATCTGTGGGCCAGGACAGGCCTGGAGCAGGTGCTGTGGTTAGGACCCACCCAATGCTGGCTGAACTGGGGGCTGTGCTCACCATTCTCACACACCTTGAGCCCCCCCACCCCGGAGGGCAGAGGCAGGCCCCAGTGGCAAGGTGGCAGGGGGCTCCCCGCCGGCAGGCACAGCGCCCCTCACATTGAGGCCCGAATGTGCCCTTGGCACAGGCTGCAGGGACCAGACAGAGATTGCTGAGAGCTCAGCGTCTGGCAGCCCCGCCCCATGGAAGGCGAAGGAGCAGGCAGACAGCAGCCAGGGCTCAGCACTGAGGCAATGGGAGCCAGCGACAGCCCTGAGGCCAGCCAAGTGCCCAGGCCTCCCTCAGACAGCAGACCCAAGGCTCCTACCCTGAGCAAGGGACCGCCCAAGCTGCACCCCAAGCAGTGGGGACAGCGCCTCTGCTGGAAGGGGGGCTGGTGTTAGGGGCTTGGGTGGGAGGCCGGGGCTTTGAGGAATGAGGCAGTGTTGCCCTTTCATGTCTGGGCTCTGGACGGGCTGAGGCCCCACTGGGTGGACCAGGCCCTGCTGGCACAGCAGCCACAGCCAGACTCCCACTGGCAGGAGGCCTCCAGCCAGCACAGGCTCCAGGACAAGGGGTGAAGGGGCCCCTTTCTGTATGCAGGAAACAGGAACAGCCCCCTGAGCCCCAGAGCATCCTCCATTCCACCCACCACAGGGCTGGCCGGGGCTACCCCAGCCAAGGCAAAGCAGCAGCACTCTGTCCCCCTAGGCCAGCTTCCTAGGCTGAGACCCTCCCAACAGGGTCTTAGTGCTCCGACGGCAGCTCTTGCATTCACAGGACAACAGATCCCCTGGTGAGGCCCCACCCCGGGCACAGTCCTCAGCCCTGCAGTGAGGCTGATGCCACCCCTTCCCAGCAGGGCCTGCAGACCCCCCTGCTGCCCCGCCCCACTCACGGCTCTGACACTTGTCCCCAATCCAGCCGGCTGGGCAGAGGCAGCGGCCTGTGTGCGGGTCACACAGGCCCCCGTTGAGGCAACCGCAGCTGTGCCGGCAACCAGCTCCGACGTCCCCAGGGAGGCACTCTACAGGAGCAGAGGCAGGCACGAGGGTGAGGGTCCTGCCTCCTGGGCTTATGCTTCCTGCACACAGGGCTGAAGCCCACACCCCAGGGCGCTGCCCCCTGACCCAGGAGCCCTCCTAGGCCTGCAGGTAGGGCTGCATCAGGCATGCTGGGGTATGTCCCTCCTCTGCCGCCCAGCGCTCACCCTTCTCACAGGCCAGGCCAGCCCAGCCCTCCAGGCACGCACAGTGGCCTGACACAGGGTCGCAGGTCCCTCCATTCTGGCAGAGGCAGGAATGTTGACAGTTGTCGCCGTACAGGCCAGCAGGGCAGGCTGGGGCCGGGGAAGAGGGAGCAACCTGCATCCCCCAGCCAGCTGGCCCCACAGGGTCTGTCTGGCTTTCCAGCCCCATGTTGGACTTTGGGGCCAGGGACCTTGCAGGGGGCTGCCTCTAGGATGACCTGCCAGCCCAGCCTGACTCAACATCCCTGCCTGGAGAGGGGCGCAGGTGAAAGGCACGGTCCTCAGTCCTAACAGCCCCTTCCTCCCTCCCCTAGGCACCAAGTGTCCTGTGGGCCCCGCAAGAGGCCAGCACCCTCGCTCAGGCCTGGACCCCGGTCCCTGGACTCCTGGGTGGGGCTTACCCTGCAGGCAGGAGGGCCCCATCCAGCCAGGGGCACAGTGGCACTGCCCGTGGACAGGGTCACAGGAGGCCCCGTTAAAGCAGGCACAGGCCTGGCTGCAATTGTGCCCATAGGTGTGGGCTGGGCAGCCTGCAGGTGGAGAGGGCTGGTCAGAGCCAGGGGTGGGCAGGACCCCAGGGGTTGGCAGCTGGGCAGATCTGCCAGGGTCCCCTCGGCTGCTGCGGCCAACTGTCCCCTCCCTCTGGCTCAGGACACCCGCTCCGCAGAGTGGCCACAAAAAAGGACCAATGCTTTGGCCCGAGTGAGCAAAGCATCACTCTCAGGGGGGTTGCCTGGTAGCTTCGGACACTCAGGACAGGTGACAGGAGGGAGTCTCACGCACTCTCGGGGACTCTCACGCACGCAGGGACCTCACGCACTCTCGGCACAGCGGGGGCCCCGGCGGCCAGCGGGGCAGAGGCAGGAGCCATTCACAGCATCACAGGCAGCTCCGGCGGTGCAGTTGCAGGCACTGCGACAGTCCAATCCAAAGAAGCCGGCCGGGCAGGCTGCAGGTAGGGGGCAGTGATGTGGAGGGGCCCACACTGGAGGCCACCCAGCCTAGCCCCCGCCTGTGCCCTAGCTCACCACGCTCGCAGAAGGTGCCCCTCCAGCCGGCCGGGCAGGTGCAGGCCCCGCTGACGTGGTCACAGGCTGCTCCGTGCTGACACTGGCACCGCTGCTCACAGCCGGGCCCAAAGTGGCCCTGGGGACACCCTGAGACATGCGGCCCCGGCCCACTATCAGCCAGAGGGGCCAGGAGCCTGACCCAGCCATGCCCGGGCCTTGCCGCCATCCCCAGGACTACGGGACAGGCCTGGCTCCTGAGAAGCAACTTCCTGCCCAAGGGAGACTGGGCTCACTCACATGCTTCGTCCCCCACCCAGGTGGGGCCATGGGAGTCTTGAGGGAACTCCAGGCATCAGCTTTAGGGATGGGAACCTCCCCAGGGGCTGCCTCTAGGACACCCGACCCAGGCCTCCCCCAGTTCCACCAACCAAGCCTCGGGGGCACACATTGAGGGACACCAGCCTCAGTCCTAAGCAGATCCCTTCTCCATCCCCCAGGTGCCAGGCCTCCCGCAGTGGGGGACAGGCCCTGCCCCTTCCTGCTGCAGCTCTGGGTGCAGGTCGGTGAGAGGGTGGGACCTTGGTCCAGGCTGTGGAGCAGGGCAGTGGGGGCTGGAAAAGCTCAGGGAAGGCAGAGGAAGCCAGGCCAGGGTCCAGCCGCAGCGCGCATGTGTGTGTGTGCGTGCACGTTTTGGTGGGTGCGTGCACGTTTTGGTGGGTGTGTGCACACAGGAGGCGGCACGGCAAAAGGCTGTGTGTGTGTATGTGTGCGCTCACAGGAGGAGGTATGGCCAAAGGCTTCGTGTGTGTGTGCGCACAGGAGGGAGTACGGCCAAAGGCTTTGTGTGTGTGTGTGTGTGTGCGCGCGTGCGTGCACAGGAGGGGGCGCGGCCAAAGGCTTTATATGTGTGTGTGTGTGCGCGCGTGCACAGGAGGGGGCGCGGCCAAAGGCTTCGTGTGTGTGTGTGTGTGCGTGCACAGGACGGGGCACAGCCAAAGGCTTCGTGTGTGTGTGTGCACACACGCTCACAGGAGGCATGGCCAAAGGCTTCGTATGTGTGCACGCAGGAGGGAGTACGGCCAAAGACTGTGTGTGTGTGTGTGTGTGTGTATGTGTGCATGTGTGTGTGTGCGCTCCAGAGGGGGCGCAACCAAAGGCAGGGCCAGGACTCACGCTGCTCGCATCGTGGGCCCACGTAGCCAGCCTCGCACAGACACAGGCCACTGATGGCATCGCAGGTCCCGTGGCCAGTGCTGCAGTTGCAGGGGTGGCTGCAGTCAGGTCCCCAGTGCCCACTATCACAGGCTGCAACAGAACTCAGGGTCATCCAGCGCAGGCCCAAGCGCAGGCCACGGGCACCACAGCCAAGTCAGGCACAGGGGCGTCTCAGGACTGGGGCACGGCCTCCTGCAACCCCCTAGTCCTCAGGGGCCCTGGGCAGAGGCCTCTCCAGGGGCTAGGAAAGGAGGGATGTCCGGACAAAGGGCAAGCCAAGGGCCCCCATACCTCTCTGGCAGCTAAAGCCGGTCCACCCGGGGGCACAGCTGCAGTGTCCGGTGGCTGGGTGGCAGTGCCCATCATTGGCACAAGAGCACCTTGTCTGGCAGCTGGGACCATACCAGCCTGCTGGGCACACTACAGGCAGGCGAGAGAGGGTGAGTGGGGCCTGGCCGCCTACCCGGGGTCAAAGGCTCAGGGGCGGCTCCAGCTCACTCACCATCCTGGCAGCGGCTGCCGACGAAGCCAGGGAGGCACAGGCAGGCTCCGGTCTCAGGGTCGCAGCGGGCAGCGTGTTGGCATGCTGGGCAGATCTCCTGGCAGCCCAGCCCCCAGTGGCCCTCGGGACAATCTAGTGCCCATCCCCCATGGCCAGTCAGTGCCCAAGCTGCCCTTGCTCAACACATCAATAAACATAGCATAGCACGATGCCCCTGGAGCCACGGCCGAGGAGGCGGAACCACTGTTACCATCTCAGCCTGCCCCGGGGAGGGGAGAGGGCCTGGGCGCCTCCTGGGGCTGCAGGCTGCGGGGTGCCCACCCACAGTAGAGGAGCCCCAGCCCCAGGCACCATTCAGCTGGCAACACAAGGAGCCAAGCCCGTTAGAGACTGGGAGCCTCATGCAGAGAGGGAGCAGCCCGAGAGGGCAGCCTGTAGGCCCCAGGGGCTTGGTGGGGCAGCCGCAGACCCCAACTCCCTACCCTAGGGGAGTGCACTGTGAGCTCTCACACCTGCTATAGACGGGCCTGGGATCCACAGGGCTGGGGCCCCCACAGTTCAGGGCCCCACCAGCTCGGAGCCGTGCAGCCTGGGGAGGCAGAACTGGGGCTGCGGCTGACACTCACCTGCCTCACAGTCTTCCCCGGTCCTCCCTGGCGGACACCGGCACTGCCCCGTGAGCCCGTGGCAGGGGGCCCCCCCACAGGAGCAGGAGCCCGAGCAGTTCACGCCGAACGTCCCCACCGGGCACTCTGCAGGAGGAAGCACGAGGGGCCTCAGCCGCGCCACGTGGAGCGGCCCAACCAGAGCCTTTCCCCCAGGGGCTCCTGGCGAGTGTGCCTCCCACGCCTCCTCTCATGGGCTCTGGCTCTAGCCCCTGGGGGGGCTGCTGAGCACACCTGGGGTCCCCAGAGTGGCCAGGCAGGTCAGAGGAACAGGCAAGGGAGGGGTGAAAGGGGAGCTGATGGATGGGAGGAGAGGGGAGGGGCAGGGCTGCTGGGGCAGCCTGGGAGAGGCTGAAGCAGATCCCTCGGCCGTCCAGGACCCTGGAGAGCTCCCAGGAGCCCGAGGTAGGGCCTGCTCTTCCTCCGCCACCATAGTCACCAGACGACCTGTCCTGGTCAGGCCACTGTGTCCCCAGCCCAACCTGGTGATGCTGGTCCAGTCTCTCCCACTTCCCTCCACCCAGCTGGGAGCCCCTCCAGGGACTCAGCCCGAGGGCTGGGGAGGCTGTGCACCCACTCACTCCAACCCCAGAGACGCTGCCCTTTCCCTGTGCGATGGGGCTAGAATGGGGAGGGCAGGGGGCCTCCTGGAGGCCTAGGGTCCCCCCTGCTCCACCCGGCAGGTGAATGAGACCCCAGGGAGCCCAGAGGCCAGGAAGTCAGAGCATCCCAGGAAGGGGGACCTCGGGAGAGAAAGTGGGGGCTGAGGATTGGGACCCCTGGAGAGGGCCTGCAGGGGCTGCTCCCCAGGGCCTGGCAGAGCCGTGGGTGCTGGAAGCCCTGGAGTGACCTCCCTAGCAGAGCTTTCCTCTGCCCTCCCACGCCTGCCCTGCCCTTAAGGGCCCGGCCTTGGCCTCTCCTGTGAAGACAACAGAGCATGAGGCTGGCCGGGAGCTCGGGTGGCAGCAAATCCTCCCTGCCTCCCCCAGCAAGGCGCAGCCACTCTGATGCCCTGCCTGCTGCTGGAACTAAACCTCTCCCTGGGCTCACAACAGCATCACAGCAGCCCCAAGAAGGTAGTCGACAGAGACCCCGTGCTGCACGCCAAAGATCCACAGAGCCCACGCGTCAGAAGGCCCACAGCGGGGCTGAGAGCCAGGATGTGCCCTGCCTGGGGAGGAGCACCAGGCCTGGCCCCGCTGAGGCCCTGTGGACACACCCTCATGAACCCTTGTCACCAGGGCCCATCCCCAGGGGCACCCGCCCACAGGGACACAGGCAACGTCCCTGGGACTACAGGCCTGGCACTCACCGTGCCCTAGGGCACTGGGCAGTGTGCACAGGGCTGGGGGGTCGCTGACCAAAGCAGCCCCACAGGGCCTCAGGGAACACCCCCTCCACTAACTGGAGCAGATGAGTGCTGGGCAGGAACAGTTTCCAGACCCAACAAGAGGGGATGTTATCTTTATAAAGAGTGTTGATCTTTATATCAACACTCGGATGTCATTGCCTGTGGCTTATCCTCTGAGCACCACAGGCTCTTAAAGAAAAGAGGGGAAGGGGCAGAGGAGGAGCCTTCCTCCTCTCAGGAACTGGGGGCTCTGGGAGCGCTGGAGGTGCTTCTCTGGCGAGGCCTCCTCACTGTCTCCGGTGTAGAGAGCGGGGACTGCAAGGAGGGTCACAGGCATCAGGGGAGGGTGAGCTGCTGGTGTGTGTGTGCATGCACCTGCCTGCATTCATGTGTGTGTGTGTAAGCAGTGTGTGCATGTATGTGTGTGTGTGTGTAAGTGGTATGTGCATGTATGTGTGTACACGTTTGAGGGTGGTGAGCGGGAGGAAGGGTGGGGAGGGGATGCCGGGGAGTCAGGAGGAGCTGAGTCCCCACGTCCGCGCACTCATGAAGCCCTAGGGCTTGTGCACAGATGGGAAGTGGGCGCTCAGAGCTGCTGCACGCCGGCCTGAGACCACAGAGCTTCTACGAGTCCAGGTCGGGAGTCTTGGCCTAGAGTGCTCCGGCCCTTAGTGGCTGGGACCAGGGTGGCCTAACAGCCGGCTGGTGGGTCCTTGGGTGGACGTTGCTCCCTCTGCGGACCCCTTCTCATTCCCCAGATGGAGGTGGGGAGGGGAAGGGCCCATGCTGGAGAGGCTTAAGTCCAGAGAGCCCCCTGGTATGGCCCCAGGGGAGGCAGAAGAGGGGGCTGGCGCCAGGAGAGGCAGAGGAGGGGGCTGGCCCCAGGGGAGGCAGAAGAGGGGGCTGGCACCGGGCTTCTCGCTCTCTCTCCAGCCCAGGCCATGGTCTTGCTGGTCACACAGCAGGCCCTCGTGGCTCCGGTCTCTCCCGGCCAATGGGCGTGGACAGCATGTGCCGCGCCAAGGGAGGCTCCGACCTGCCCAGGCCCTGTCGGCGGCCGCTGCAGCAGCTCCGTTACTCATGCCAAGGGCGTTTTCCATCCCCTCATGGGCCGATGACACACTCGGGTATTCCCTACCCTGGTCATGAGACTGAGGAGTGACCATCCCGCTGAGCCTCAGACTAGCTTGGTCAGCTTTCTGTTTGGCCAGGACCACACGCCGTTGTCCTGGTCATTGCACCTCCCGCCAGTGCAAGCCGGGGCAGCCAGGACACCCCCACCTTCCCAGCCCTCTTGGCAAAGCCCCCAGCCCCATGCATGCTGGGCTGGAATTGTGTCAGGGAGTTGGTCCCCAGGTCTCCCGGGAATACCTAAGCATGGACTCGGCTGGTCCATCTCTCAGCCAGCTCCTAACAGCCTCCTCCCTGCCTGCCATGTAAGCATGGGGCTCCCAGGCTCTATGCCTGCTCACACCCAGGCCACAGCATCCGCGTGCAGGGGCCTGCAGCCATGACCCCAGGCCAGCACTGCAGCCCAGACCACTCTCCGAACTGCCACCTCCAGGGGCAGCCTCTGCTGCTGGCTCACATGTGAGGAGGGAGCTGCTGCCCGGGCCTCTGAGAGAAGCCCACAGTCTGTTCTGGTCAAGCAAGGAGAGAGTGGACGAGGGAGGAGTTTGGAGAAGCACTGGCCCCTCTCTGGGCCAGGCCGTGGGCAGACAGCAGCTCCTGCCCTGAGCAGACCAGACTCAGACTAGCAGCCGCACCACTGCTACGTGACAAGCTGTCAAGGCAACACCGGTAGCAAGGCACCACCTGGGCTTAGGCTAAGGCGGCCGACAGTGACAGCTGTGCAGCCCTTCTGAAGCCCACCCTCCAGCCAGGCAGGCAGCCTAGACCCCACAATGAGACTGCCGGGAGCCCCAGGGACCGGCCACTCACCTTGGCCGCAATCCTTTCCCTGGAAGCCAGCGGGACACTGCTTCCCACACTCGCCGCTCAAGGAGTCACAGGCCACGCCCACTGGGCAGGTGCATGCCTGCCGGCACCCCGGCCCAAAGTAGCCCGGCTCACACTCTGCAGGGCGTGAGAGAGGGGTGGGTGGGGATAGCCGACCCTGGCGCCCCCCCAGACCCCATGCCTGGACTCACCTGCTTGACAGCGCTCACCCCGGAAGCCGGCCTTGCAGGAGCAGCTGCCATCCCTCTTGTCACAGGACCGCGTGTGGGGCTGCACACACTGGCACTCCTCTGAGCAGCCCGGCCCAAAGGCCCATGGCGGGCAGGCTGCACCCACAGAACCGTTGAGGGGGGCTCCCGTCTGAAGCCCCGCCCTCCCAGACCACTTCCACCAGCCCTGGGTCAGCCAGGACGACAGCCAAGATCACGTAGGGAGCTGTCCTCCTCCACCTCTCCCCCTGCAGCCCACCGCCCTTTCCCTCCCTGAGTGTCTGAACCCCAGGGATGGGTGACCCCACCAGGGACTCAGAGCTTGGCCTTGCTGCCAGGAATCTCCAAAAGCCAAGATAGGCCTCATCCCCCGGAGGCTTCTGCAAAAGGCCTGGCCCTGTCCTCATCTGCAGCTCTACCACCCATCAGGGCTGGGAGGCACCACAAGGTTGGGGACCGTCCACCCAGACGCCCTGGATGCCAGCACAGTCACAGTCGAGAGGATGTGGCTTGGAGTCCAGACTCAGGGCGGATCCCAGACCCACATCCCAGCCAGCGGGTGACCTGGCTGGGCTCCGACGGCCTCATCCCAACCCAGACTACAGGTAACAGGACATAGACCCTCCCTTCCACCCGCTGCCACCACCATGGACACTGGAAGGGGCAATGAGACTCACTGAGGTGGCAGAAGCGGCCGTAGAGCCCCGGGTCGCAGAGGCAGGCCCCGTAGAGGCGGTGGCACCGGCCCCGGTTGGCACAGTTGCATTTCTTGCGACAGTGCTTGCCATAGTAGCCCTTGGGGCAGCCTGGGGGCAGCGGGGCTCCATGAGAACCTTGGTGGCAGCCAGCCTACCACATGTGGTCCCCCCATGTGGTAGGATGCTCGGGGGCCCAGGGCCCAGCACAGGAGCTGGGAGCAGCCCCCGCCAGGGCACTAGGTGAGCCTTCTGGATGTGGCCGTCTGCCCTGGCTGGTCTGTCCCCTACATCCCCTGCCCCCAGGGTTTGTGGCAAGGGCGGGTGGAAGAGCACATTCCTCGGCCTACACTGGAGAGATGCACAAAGCTCACGCCCCACTCTCCCCAAAGTCTGGCCCCCATCAGGAGCTGCCTGACTTCTGTCCCATGGCGGTCACTAAGCTTGACTTCAGAACCTCAAAGCGGGAAGGACATGTGGCCCCAGTGGCCAGGGTCCCAGGCCCAAGCCGCAGGTGGCCCCAGAGCTAGAAAGGTCCTCGCCTTTCTTCCCCAAACAATTCCCTCTGGCTGCGTCCAGCCCCACGTCCTTCCTCCTACTGAAGGCGGTAGTCAGCTGAAGGTACCCCCACAACTACATACACGTCCTAGTCCCCAGGACCTGGAGACTAGGCACAGTTGCATTTCTTGCGACAGTGCTTGCCATAGTAGCCCTGCGTTATTCAGGTTGGCCCTGAATCCAAAGACCGATGTCCTCATCAGAGAGGCAGGCAGAGGCTGAGACAGAAAGAGGCCTGGAGAAGAGGAGGTGACCCCTCAATGCTGCAGGCAGCCTGGAGGGTACAGCACAATCCCAGGGGTGCAACACCCAGGAATGAATACAGGGGTTCCCCAGCCCCCTGTAGAACAGAAAGGGCAGACAAAGTGGGGAAGGGAGGCACGCTGACAGGGAAGAGGTAGCAAGCCCTGTGCGGCTGCCTAAGGTCCCCACCACCACCAGGCAACCAGCCCTGCAGAGCCCAGCACATACAGCCAGGAAAGCTCACGGGGCCACCTGGGGGACGGGTTCTAGGGCTGGCTGTCTTCCTCTCACAAAGGCAGAAAGTTTATGATACGTTAGCTGCACTCTCCATCGAAAGAGGCAGAAATGATGAAGTCTGAAGACTTAAAGATGAAGCTTTAGCCACCTGGGAAACAGTTTCTGGACTAATTCCTCCAGAAAGGCTGAAACTTTAGAGTTAATAAGGAAGTCAACATCATCCCTTGCAGCCACTGGTCCCTGAGTAATCCCTTCTGCAAACCTCACCCAGCCATCTACCAGTTCTATTTGAATGCTTCCAGGAACAGGGACCTCACTGCCTCTCAAGGGAACCCATTCCAAAAGTGTTGCTCTGTAAAGTCTTATCATCTGCTATAGTTAGGCCCTGGGAAAATTAGCAACAGTGAAAAAGCAATGCCCCTCTCATTCAAGGGCCTCATTCTCTCTCAAGCACAGCCTAATGCTCTGGAGACAGGGAGGCAGGAAGGGAAGGGAGTCTAGGAAAAGTTTGGCGGCAGTTTTCCTGCTCCAGTGGGAGGAGGGAGACAAGGAGGACGTGGAGGCGTGGTGCCTCCCACTTCCCTTACAGCCCAGGGGTAATTCCAGAAGCACCAGAAGAGGCTGCACGCACCATCCTCACAGTTAGTTCCACTGACACCTGGGGGGCAGCGGCAGGCCCCAGTGACAGAGTCGCAGGTCCCACCATTCTGACATCTGCAGGAGAAGCTGCAGTTCTTGCCGAAGGTGTCCGGAGGACAAGCTACAAAGAGTGACAGGGAAGTGTCAGGGTCACCAGCCAGCACGACACTCTGAGACCCCTTCCTAGGGTTGGAGGCTCTGGGTTTAGAAGCAATTGCCTAGAGATAAAATGATGGCACTTGTACCACATCACCCCTGCCCATGCTCATGGCAGACATCACTAATCGATCACTGACTCCTCTATCTGAACATCAGCGGAGAGAGGAGTCTCTTCCTTCTGAACCAGCTCTTTCAAACAGGCAGAGCCTCACTGACAGTTATGACGGGTCCCCGGCCATCTGAGCTAGAGGAACCCCGCCTGCTGGCTGCCCTTCAGCAGACACCCCTCACTGTCTTAGTTATTTGCTGGCTTGCTTGTTGCTGGACCGTGACGACTGATATTTAGGAAGGACAAACACTTTGGCTCGCTTGTTCCCAAGGAATCCTTACTGCCTGGAACAGTGCCTGGCACAGAGTGAACAGTCAGGGGATGTTTATCAAAGGAATGAACAAATGGATGAGTGAATGGATCTGCACGGAGCCCCCTGCCCAGGGCCAGCAGGCAGGAGTAAAACTGAATGGGCTCAAAGGGCTGTCCCCAGGTCTTGGGGCTCAGAGGCCCCTTCCCAGCCCCCAGCCCCTGCCCAGCTGCCTCACTCTCATTGCAGATGAGCCCAGTCCAGCCCTCGGGGCAGTCACAGCCATCCAGGCCCGGGAGGCAGGTCCCTCCATTCCTGCAGTCATCACAGGTCAAGCTGCAGTCATGGCCAAAGGAGTCATCCAGGCAGACTGGGGGACGGACCAGGATGGGGGGGTTCAGAGCCTGACCCCTGGCCTCAGCAGGCACAGAGGCCAGGCTCAGACCCTCAGGCCAGGGAAGGGGCATAAGGGGCATCCTTGGCCCATGAGGGCCCCAAAAGGGTGACATGGGGGCAGATGCTGGGGCCAGAAGGAGCCCTAACCTGGGAGCTGGGAGCCCGGTCCCGCCCAGGCTCAGCCCACACGAGCTGTGCAAACTGAGCCAGTGGCTCACCCTCTCTGGGCCTTGGTCTAACATGGCATTGCAGGGGTCCTTCCTCACGTCCCCAACCTCTGATTGGATGGCAGCCTAGCCCGAGGGGTTGCTGGCTGCCGGCCCTGCGAGCAGGAGCCCCCGGGGGCTGGGCCTGCGCTCACCAAACTTCTCTGTGAGCGTGTGTTCGCCCCGCAACTCTGCCTCTTCCTCATCAGCCCCGACGTCGTCATCCTGGAAGAGTTGCGGCAGCTCGTCCTGGAGCACGGCAATGTGGGGCAGGGGCCGCACGAAGGGCAGCTCGCCGTCCAGGTCTACCACCGGCTCCTCCAGGGCTGCCAGGGACACAGAGGCCCCTTAGCCCCTGCCACCCACCTGCCTGCCCCAGCGACTCCCCGGCAGATAGGGCTGGGCCTGAGCCCCACCCCAGGGCCCCTGGACACCCTCCTGCTGCCTCCACTACCCCCACCTCCTCAGCCTGGTCCCAGGGGTCATCCCAGCTGTACCCGACCCTCCTTCTCAGGACAGAGAAGGCTCTGGGCCCTGAGGACCTGAACCCTGCCCCTCTGCCCCCAGCTTCATCCCAGCTCTAGGGACTCTGGGGCCTAGAGGGGTAGGGGTGGGAGCAGCTGCCATCAGTCCCAGGAACAACATCACCTTAGGTCTTGGTCTCTTCTCTCACCTGGTCAGGACAGGTGCTGGGTTCCAGGAGGATGCCTGCCTCACCAGCTTCCCCCACCCCACTGTCCCCAATCCCCACACGGCCCTCAGAAGAGGCAGGAACTCAGTGGGTCCCCAGGAGCCCGAGAGCCTCTGAGGTGTGTTGGCCCAGAGAGGCCAGGGGGCAAAAGACCCCAGGCAGGTGGGGGTGGGGTGGGCCAGGCCTGCGGGACGCAGGGTCAGCTGGGGCAAACTTGAGAAGGCAGAGGCCGGTGCTCCGCGGAGGGCGGGAGACTCACGGCTGCAGCCCCTACGGTCCTCGTGCAGCCGGTAGCCGGCCTCGCAGGAGCACTGGAAGGAGCCGGCCAGGTTGGTGCAGCGGTGCTCGCAGCCGCCACTGCTGGAGGCGCACTCATCCACATCTGCGGGCGACCCGGGGCCACTGAGGCCTGTGCTCCCGGGTGGGGAACCAGGGAGGCCCCTGCCCACCCAGTCCTACCCGCAGGACTGAAGCCCTGGTGGCCCTACCAGAGCTGAGTGGCTCATCTCTTGAACCAGCCAGTAAAACTCACCCTCAGCCACAGTGGCCACTCTGGCCGTCCTCCCACCCCAGGGTCAGAGCCATGGCAGACACCTGCTAGAGGGGCCAGGCCCAGCTCCAGGAGAGAGCGGCCAGCGACCTTAGGCCAGACGGAGGGAGGGGGCAGGTCAGCACAGCCCTGCACTCAGCGGGCGCTCAACCAACACCCACAGCCCCGCACGCAGCGGGCGCTCAACCAACGCCCACAGCCCCGCACGCAGCGGGCACTCAACCAACACCCACAGCCCCGCACGCAGCGGGCGCTCAACCAACGCCCACAGCCCCGCATGCAGCGGGCGCTCAACCAACGCCCACAGCCCTGCACTCAGCGGGCACTCAACCAACACCCACAGCCCCACAGCAAAGCACAGAGCAGGCCAACCCCATGCCCACCATGGGGGTACCAGAGCCAGCCCCGTGTCCTTCCTTAGGGCGGCCCTGCTCCCAGGCCACCCCAGCTGTGCAGTGGCAGGGCAGTGCTCACCCTCACAGCCACAGCCATCAGCACTGAGCCGGTAGCCGGCGTAGCAGCCGCACTCGTACCCGCCAGGGTTGTTGGTGCACACCTGCTGGCAGCACGGGCTGTCTGCACAGTCGTCGACATCTGTGGAGCACACACCATGGGCCCCCTGGTACCAGGCACCTGCACGTGCACACGCCCCCACCTGCACACAACTGCATGCAACTGCATACGACCACACACAACCCACACGCCCGACTGCACGTGCACCTGCCCACAGTCTCACGTGTGCACACCTACATTCATGGCGCCTGCAGACAATCGCACCCACCACACAATCACACCCACGCACATGCACATTCCTGGTCCCGCATATGCACACACACAGGACACATGTCACAGCCCCAGGGCCACCCGCCTGTCTGCTGTGGACAAGGTGTTGGGACTGGGGCTAGAGGGTGGGGACTCCATCTGGGAGTCAGGGTCTGAGGTGTGACTTCCAGGACACTGGGTCCTTCCCAGGTGAAGGGGCAGTACTGAGAAGGTGCTGATGGGGCTAAGGGGGTGCCGTGAACATGGGTATGGGCCTGGCGGGCCGATGTGGGACCAAGGGACTTTCCCGGCCAGGATGCTGCCTCTGTCAGGCCTGCCCTACCACCCCGCCTGGGCCCAGGCAGCCAGACCAGGACTCAGGGAGACTGACGAGGACTTCCAAGTCATGGCACGGAACTGATCCCAGACCCAGGGCAGCAGCGGGTCCCTGGAGTGGGGTGCAGGCATCTGGGAGGAGCCAGTGCGCACCGATGCAGGTCCTCTGATCTGTGTCCAGCTCGTAGCCACGGGGACAGGTGCACAGGGGCCCAGCACTGGTGTGGCTGCAGCCATGGGAGCAGCCGCCGTTGTTGGCCTCACAGCTGTTCACGATTTCCATCTCAATCCCTGCCGTGAGACCAGCAACCCGGGGTGTGGGATGGCGGCTAGGATGACCCCCACCTACCTTAGTTCCCCCTACCTCCACCCAGCAGCCAGCCTCGGGCCTGGGGACACCCGTAGGAAACAGCAACATGGAACTCCCAGGCCTTGTCGGGTCTGGGACTCCCTGCCCTCCCTCGACCCTCTGCTCACCCAGGGCTGCCCCTGATTGACAAGGAAGCCCCGCCCTTCAGCCAAAGCAGGCCTTGGGGTCCTGGGGAGCAGCATGGCCATCTCAGGCACCTTCAGCCTGTTGCCGGCTACCCACTCACGGTAGCACTGCCGGCCATCGGCGCCCAGCTCGTAGCCCGCATGACACACGCACTTGAAGGACCCCTGGGTGTTGAGGCAGCCATGGGCACACTGGGCCAGCCCTGCGGCACATTCATCCACATCTGGAGGGAAGAAACCACGGGGAGGGCTCAGAGGTGCCAGGAAGGACCTTTGCATGGGACCAGTGGAAGACAGCACATGGCCTGCTGACACCCAGGGCCTGTGGCCGCATGACACAGGTGTTCAGGGCCAATCCCACTGTCCCTGACGACCACTAGTCACAGCCCTGCACGTCCCCTGGGATGAAGAAGTTGGCACCCACACGGGTCTGACGCTAAGCCCGTTGCGTGACCAGGTGCTGTTACCCAGGCGGCACTTTCCTGGTGTCAGTGAGGACGCGGAACCACACACCACAACACCCCGTGGCCATCCGGTGGGGGCCTGGTGATATGGTCTGGCTGTGTCCCCACCCAAATCTCACCTTGAACTGTAACTCCCACAATTGCCACGTGTGGTGGGAGGAACCCAGTGGGAGGTGATTGAATCATGGGGGCGGGTCTTTCCTGCGCTGTTCTCTTGATAGTGAGTAAGTCTCATGAGATCTGATGGTTTTTAAAATGGGAGTTTCCCTGCACAAGCCCTCTCTTTTCCTACCGCTATCGACGTGAAGTGTGACTTGCTCCTCCTGGCCTTCCGCCATGATTGTGAGGCCGCCCCAAGCCATGTGGAACTGTAAGTCCATTAAACCTCTTTCTTTAGTAAATTGCCCAGTCTTGGGTATGTCTTTATCGGCAGCGTGAAAATGGACTAATACCCTTGGAAACTGACCACTACCTGGTCTGGACACCCGCCACTGCCTCAGAGACTCACCCTGTGGACCACTGGGGCGGCGGCAGCCTGACCCCTCCCCAAGGCTGCTTGGCCCAGGGAAGAGTCAGGAACACCCAGACGTGGAGGGACAGGGTTAACAAATAAACATTGCCCAGCCGTGCTGCAGAGGACGGCGTGGTGTGGCAGAGGGGGCAGAGGGTGCAGCGGTGGGTTCCAAGCAATGGTACCTGCCTGCGACCTGACTCTAAACAAGCACATTCACAAACAGCCCCAGCAAAGCAGCAGCAGAAGCCCATCCCATACGTCCAGGTGTTTCCTGGGCTCAGGAACAATGTCTCCTTTCTTCTTGAGTTCTTTTTTTTTTTATTATTTTATTTATTTATTTATTTATTTATTTATTTATTTATTTTTAGACAGGGTCTCATTCTGTCACCCAGGCTGTAGCGCACTGGTGCAATCATGGCTCACTGTAGCGTCAACCTCCTGGGCTCAAGTGATTCTCCTGCCTCAGCCTCCCGAGTAGCTGGGACCCCTGCCTCGGCCTCCCGGGTAGCTGGGACCCCTGCCTCGGCCTCCCGGGTAGCTGGGACCCCTGCCTCGGCCTCCCGGGTAGCTGGGACCCCTGCCTCGGCCTCCCGGGTAGCTGGGACCCCTGCCTCGGCCTCCCGGGTAGCTGGGACCCCTGCCTCGGCCTCCCGGGTAGCTGGGACCCCTGCCTCGGCCTCCCGGGTAGCTGGGACCCCTGCCTCGGCCTCCCGGGTAGCTGGGACCCCTGCCTCGGCCTCCCGGGTAGCTGGGACCCCTGCCTCGGCCTCCCGGGTAGCTGGGACCCCTGCCTCGGCCTCCCGGGTAGCTGGGACCCCTGCCTCGGCCTCCCGGGTAGCTGGGACCCCTGCCTCGGCCTCCCGGGTAGCTGGGACCCCTGCCTCGGCCTCCCGGGTAGCTGGGACCCCTGCCTCGGCCTCCCGGGTAGCTGGGACCCCTGCCTCGGCCTCCCGGGTAGCTGGGACCCCTGCCTCGGCCTCCCGGGTAGCTGGGACCCCTGCCTCGGCCTCCCGGGTAGCTGGGACCCCTGCCTCGGCCTCCCGGGTAGCTGGGACCCCTGCCTCGGCCTCCCGGGTAGCTGGGACCCCTGCCTCGGCCTCCCGGGTAGCTGGGACCCCTGCCTCGGCCTCCCGGGTAGCTGGGACCCCTGCCTCGGCCTCCCGGGTAGCTGGGACCCCTGCCTCGGCCTCCCGGGTAGCTGGGACCCCTGCCTCGGCCTCCCGGGTAGCTGGGACTCCTGCCTCGGCCTCCCGGGTAGCTGGGACCACAGGTGTTCACCACCATGCTCAGCTAGTTGGGTTCTCTTATTTTTTTGTACATACAGGATCTCATTATGTTGCCCAGGCTGGTCTTGAACTCCTAAACTCAAGTGATCTGCCCACCTTGGCCTCCCAAAGTGCTGGGATTAGAGGTGTGAGCCACCACGCCTGGCCCCTTTTTTTTTTTTTTTTTTAAGAGACAGAATCTTGCTCTGCCACCCAGGCTGGAGTGCAGTGGCGTGATCATAGCTCACTGCAGCCTTGACCTCCTGGGCTCAAGTGATCCTCCTGTCTCAGATTCTTGAGTAGCTAGGACTCCAGACAGTACCACCACACCTGGCTAATTAAAAAAAAAATTGTTTAGAGACAGGGTCTCGCCATGTTGCCTAGGCTGGTCTTGAGCAACTGGGCTTAAGCGGTCCTCCCTCCTTGGCCTACCAAAGTGCTGGGATTACAGGTGTGAGCCACAGCGCTTGGCTCATTTCTCCTTTTCTCTTATTCATCTCTTCAGTTTTCCTGCTAAGCAGGCACTACTTAGGAAATACAATAGTTTAGCCCAGGCACAGTGGCTCACGCCTGTAATCCCAGCCCTGTGGGAGTCCGAGGCGGGCAGATCACAAGGTCAGGAGATCAAGACCATCCTGGCCAACATGGTGAAACCCCGTCTCGACTAAAAATACAAAAAATTAGCCAGGCGTGGCGGCGCCTGTAGTCCCAGCTGCTGGGGAGGCTGAGGCAGGAGAATGGTGTCAACCCGGGAGGCGGAGCTTGCAGTGAGCTGAGATCGCGCCACTGCACTCCAGCCTGGGTGATAGAGCGAGACTCTGTCTCAAAAAAAAAGGAAATACAATAGTTTAAAAACTATAAGCAACACCTGGGCTCCCTGGCTCACTCCTGGTGAAATGAGCCTCGGGCTGGGAGCAGCTTTTGCCAGCCTTCCTACCCTCGCCCCTTAGCCCCCAGCAAGGGAGATGAGACCGCCACATCCCAGGTCACCCAAGGGGGCAAGGCCAAAGGGCCTGGTCTCATGGGAGGCTACGGCCCCAGAGTTAGACACGGGTCCCTCCACAGTGCCTGGGTGCGCTTTCTGACCCTGGGCGGGGCGGGGCAGGGGAGGTCCTACCTTCACAGGCCTTGCCGTCTGCTGCTAGCTGATAGCCCGCGTGGCACTCACAGTGGGCGAGGCCCCGGATCACCTGGCACCTGTGCATGCAGCCGCCGTTCCTGTCGGCACACGGGCTTCTCCCTGCAGCCACGGACCCGAGGAGGGGGTTGGGGAGAGGAGACCCCAGTGGCTGCAGGGCGCCTGCACCCAGGCTTCTTGTGAGACCCCTCACCCAGTGCTCTCCCCACTCTGTGCTCCAGGCTGATGGGCTGGGCAGCGGGTCTCGCTCCTCCCAGGTGCGGGAAGCCCCCAAGACACCGAGAAGACTCTGCAGTCTCAGGATGAGGCCAGCCAGCCCAGGTCAGGCAGCGGCCCAGGCCAGCTCCTCCCACCACCCTTCTCGGCCCGGGTGCTGGCGCTGACACCAGGGCGGTGGCCCCCAGCTCTGTGACTCTGGCCCCTTCAGGCCCACACTGGGGAGGACCTAGAGGCCAGGTGGGGGCATTCTCTCAGCACCTGCCCCACCCACAGCCCCCATTTCCATATTCTGGAGGACTGCTGAGTCTGCCACACGGTCACCATCAGCAAAGCCCCCCGCTTCCACACAAGCAGCCCTGAGGACTCAGAGCAAAGTGCCAAACCGGGCTGGCCTGCCTCCTCCTCCCAAGGGCAGCAAGCCTCAGGTGGGCACCTACGGAAATGAGGCGGCCCCCATCAGGTGGGCACCTACAGCAGTGAGGCGGCCCCCATCAGGTGGGCACCTACAGCAGTGAGGCGGCCCCCATCAGGTGGGCACCTACAGCAGTGAGGCGGCCCCCATCAGGTGGGCACCTACAGCAGTGAGGCGGCCCCCATCCTGAGCTTCCTGGCCCCAAATGTGCCATCCCGGGGCGCAGCCTAATGGGCTGGGCCATGCCCTACCAGGCCTCTCAGCAGCCTTGGGGGCCTCCTGAAGACTCACTTCCCCTAACAGCCCAGGCAAGGCAGCTTGTCCTGCCCTCCACCCCCAGGGGAGGTCCTCCTTCCCTCCCGGGCTGGCGGCACTCACGGACACAGCGCCTTCCGTCCTCCTGGAGCTGGAACCCGGGCCGGCACTGGCAGCGATGCCGAGTGATCGTGAGCTGGACACAGTGGTGCTGGCAGCCGCCATTGCCCAGGGCACAGGAGTTAATGGCTGGGGACACAGGGAGGACCCCAAGTCAGCCCAAGAGGACACCTGGCCAACAGTCTGTCCCTGGCTGGCACGGAGCAGGGAGTGGCATGGCCACTTCCTCCTGCTGTAGGACCCCTCCCGGCCACTCCGAGCCCCTTCGCCTTTTCATCTCCATTGTCACACGCTGCTCCCTGCCCAGCTCACAGGCCTGGTTTTGCCTTCTCTGCTGCCTACAGGATCCTCAGGCCTGTGGGGGATTCACTGGATCCTCCGGCCCTGGCCTGCTCAAGGGCTGGACACAGAAGGGGACCCCACCCAGACAGAAGCCCAACACCCTCCAGCACAGAACACTAAGCACCAGGGGTCTCTGAGAAGCTGCGAGCGAGGGCTCAGTGCCCCAGCAGGCCACATCTCCCTGGAGGAGGATGCAGGCTGGCAGGGGGTGACTGAGACCCAGGCATCTCACCATTGTGGTCCTTAGGCCAGGGCAGGGGCAGGTGTGGGGACGCCGTGGACAGCTGCCATGGGCCACAGGCTTGGCCCCCAGTTCCCAAGGGACCAGCACAGCTCCTACCCACCCCAGGCCAGGCCACACCTCACGCCTGACCCCACTCAGTGCCCATGCCCCCATTTCTTCGTGCACATTCCTGCAGAGCGTGGACTGTGGGGCCAGGTTGGCCCAGTGGGTGCCTGTACCCCGTGGATGGATGGGGTTGTGCCCTGAGCTGGCCCAGGGAGGCAGGGAGAGGGCGCTGGGCCAGGCTGGGCACTGGACCTCTGCCAGAAGCAGCAGCCAGCCCCTCAGCGGGGGTTTGGTTACTGTCAAGTCTGGCAGTCGCCTTGTGGTTAGGGAGGGAGTCAGCCCCGAGCTCAGAGGGAAGCCGCAAGAATGTGCTGTTGCCTGTGCCCAGGCAGGGGAGGCCGTCTGCCCAAGCCTGTGCCCAGAGCAATCCCAAACCCCATTACCAAAGCACCGAGACTCTCTCGGAGTGGGGAGGCTTCTTTGAGATGCCGCCTCCTCTGGGACACCTCCTGGGGGGCTGCCACCATCCCTGGGAGGTGGCTGGGCCTGGGGCTGAGACTGGGGAACCCGTCTACTGTTGCTGCATGGCGGATGGGAAGCCCGGCACCACAGAGGGGAGGGCGGTCAGAGGTCAACAGAGCAGGCAGCGGCTGCAGCAGCAGAGTTGCCTCTGGGCCCTGAGAAGGCAAAGCCCCCTCAGAGCAAGCTGGCTTAAAAACCCACTGCGCTCGCCGTACCTGTCCCACAGGGGAGCAGGCGCTGAGGGTCCCCTCCTGGGGCAGAGCCAGCCTTGGGAGGCTGTTGGGGGTCGCAGTGATGGCTCTGTCTCCTGCCCCACGTGTCCCTGGCACATGCAGGCTGTGGGGAACCCAGGGCAGAACTCAGGTAAGCCCGTCTGCCTCTGAGCCCCGAGCACCATCCACCTACCTGCCCAGACAAGATGGGAGCTGTCCTGGCCCCCAGGCCCGGCCTGCCTTACCTGAGATGGCTCTGCTGAAGCCACTACCGTGGCTCCAGGGGCCTCTGACCATGGCCTGCGTCAGCCCCGCCTTCCCGGGGGCCCTGTTTATTGTGTTCACTACAGCAACAGCACCCCTGTCTGGAACACGTAATAGGAAACAGACCCCCTCCTGGCAGGGCCAGGCAGGCACAGGGGGTACAGAGCCCATGGCAGGGAAGCTGGGCCGTCAGGACCCAGGCGCCACAAGGGCCCAGGAGGCTGTGGCAGGGCTCGGAAAAAAACAGACTTCTCATTAGCCCCTCCAGACAGGCAGAGCCCCGAGACACACCCAGGGACCACCGGGCATGGCGCCCACTGGAGCCCACCAGCGCGGGGGGATCAGAGGCAGGGATCCCCCCAGAGCCTGTCCTCTTGCTACTCCAGTCCGCACAGTTCTAACACCCCAGATGCTCCCAAGCTGTGTGCAGCCGGGAGCCAAGCCCAGTGTCGTCGCATATATCCTGTGCCACGGATTCCCAGAAAGCTGAACCAGGCAGATTTTCGCCAGCACTGGGATGTGCAGCTCAGGAAGGGCCACCCCTGCGTGGCCAGTGCCCAGCACTGCTAGGGATGTGTCCAGACCCCTTGGGACACTGAGACCCAGC
Source organism: Pongo abelii (assembly GCF_028885655.2). Lineage (NCBI taxonomy): Eukaryota > Metazoa > Chordata > Mammalia > Primates > Hominidae > Pongo > Pongo abelii. The sequence continues at coordinate 230,725,117 of NC_071985.2, read as the reverse complement.
TGCAAAACACACAGCCCAGCCACCCCTGCCCAGGCCACAGCCAAAGGTTCACACCTGCTACAGCCCTCCAAAGTGGACCAAGCTCAGACCCGGCAAAGCTGAGTGTGTCCATCAGACATGGACTGGGAATTTGCCTCCCAGTGGGGGAAGACCCTCCCTGCCTGTGCTCCACAGCCCTCACCTGGCTCACCTGCAGACAGATGCGGGCTCGACAGCAAGCCCTACCGTGTCTTTCACTTCTTTAATACTGAAGTGATGTTTTCTCAAAGGAAAAAATCCCCACCCAGTGAGGGTTTGATGGTCAGCGTGCATAATCACACCGGGTGCTTCCACAATCCGGCCCAACATTTCTGCCTCTTCCTGACTCTGGAGTCTTGTTCTGCCAAGGCCTAACTTCGGTCCTTGTCCACTTCCAGATCAGATGCAACTGACTGTTGTTGGGGGGACACTCTGTTATGAATGGAATGTGTCCCCCCTAAAAAAATCCTATGTTGGAGCCTTAATCCCCAAGGTGAATGTATTCGGAGATAGGGTCTCTGAGAGGGAATAGGGTGGGGCCCTGACCAGGTAGGATTCATGTCCTTGTAGGAAGAGACACAGAGCACGCTCTCCATTATGGCAGCCAGAGCTGCCTGGGTCACCCTAACTCCCCAGTTTGCCAATTCTAGGAGACATCACTCCAGCCCAGGCACATGCAGGTCCACTCGGGCTGGGGTGCAATTCCAACCTCTGCCAGAAGGAGGCGGCACCACCCAGGATTCTGCCAAATGTGAGGCTGAAGCTCTGCAAAGGTAAAGGGGCCTCCTTCCGCCTGAGCTGGCTTGGTCTCTGCTCGAGGCACAGCATCCTGGGCGGCGGAGGGAGTGGAGGGTGGGGCATCGGCGGCCAGGCCCAGCCTCTGAGCTCGTTGGCTGACTGCGGGCTGCGCCGAGGCAGGGGCTGGATGCAGGCCCACCAGCTTCTCTGCCCAAGCCTCCAAACCCAGCCCAGTGGTTTCGAGGCCAGCTCTCCAGGGTGGTTCTTGTCCCTGCTGGTTTCACGAGGCTTGTAATTACTGCCCTCAGATTGGGATGGTTTCTAGATCTTGAGTCTCCTGCCACATGTGGTCAGTAGTCACCTGCAGCCCTGCCTTCTAGGAAGCCCTCTGTTGGGGACAGGGACAGGATGGCAGGCTGGGGTGCGTGTTCATCCCCCAGCTCCCCCCCAGGCGGCCCTGCCCTGTACACCTGCCCCATCCCCTGCCCTCTCAATGGGGCCTCTTTGTCGCACAGGCGCACTACTGACTCACAGCCTGTAAGAGTAGCTGTCTTCATCCACACGCCAAGGGGTCTGAGCCCATGATGTCACCCCAACAACATAGAGCACCAGGCAAACACTGGCCCTTCAGCATGGCCACCAGGTGTCCAGAAACAGAGCAGGGAGGGAAACGCCCGCCACCCCCCTCCATGGACCACGCTAAGCTGACCCCACAACCCACACCCCAGCAAGGCCCCCACCCCTGGCCAGGGCCAGATCATCCTGCCCAGCGCCTGCCTTTCTGGATGGTCAGCTCGTCCCATGCTTGGCTGCAGTGGTCCAGACCCACTGGCCAAGGTGACAGGTGGGTCCCTAGAGACAAGTGCTAGCAGTGCCCTACTGGCCTACCAGGGGCACCGGGCACTTTAGGGAGTGGCGGGCGGCAGCTGGACCACACACATGGAATGAAGGAGGCCAGACGGCGGGGGCCAACGGGGTCACTCCCAGGTGGGAGCCGCAGGGCGCACCATGGGCACCCAATGCCCTCAGTGCCTGCACCGCCACATGCGCCTACTCACTGCTGAGCGTCAGCTCCGACCTGCCCTCCTGGGGGAGGCCCCGACCCAGGGTTGCGTGAGCATCACACTGGTTCAGCTTCTCCAGAGCGTTTAGGAAGGCACCTCACTTGTCACCAGAGTCCCGGGAGGGCAGGCCTGGTCTATATTGACAGGACAGCAACCCACTGCCTACGCAGTGCCCGGCAGCAGCACATCAGGCGGCGGTCAGAGGGCAGCAAGGCGGCCAGCCCTGGCCCTTCAGCACAAGCCAAAGGCCTGCCAGCAGCCTCCCCCGGGTCGGGCCTCCCCTCCAAGAAGGAACCAAGGGGCCGGGGGGGCGTCTATGCAGCCTCTCACTGCCGTGATGGGGAGACCCAGGCCCGGGTAGGGAAGAGTCTGCCCCAGGGCACACAGCACACCCATGGCAGAGCCGGGTGGGGAGGCAGGGCTGGGAGGCCTCCCCTAGCCGTGTGCATATGAATCCATCCAACTCTGGGGGACACAGGCAGGGGGTGGCCAGGCCACCAGGGGGTGACAACAGAGTCCCCTCCCCAACAGTGTTCATCCCAAAGGCCTGATGGGCATGGGCTGAGAAGGGGAGAAGGACAGAGGGCCCACCTCTTCCCTGGGGTGGCACAGGGTGTTTCATCTGGAGGGACCTCTGCTGGTTAAGCCAGTGACATCTGTGGCCCTCAGACAGGGCCCAGCAGTGCTGCTCAACCCAGGGCACATGAGGGAACAGCCATGTCCAAGGCTAGGGTCCAGAGTCAGCCAGGCTGCCTCCGGGGTCATGGGCGGGCATCGTGCTGGCCCAGAGCACCCCAGGTACACAGAAGCGGAGGCCTCCAGTGCAGTGTTAGACCACATGGGAGCTGCTCTCCTCTCTGAGTGTTGCATGCTGGCACTCTGCAGGGTGTCACGAAAACCAAGAATGATGGCCCCAGACACTCGGGCCAGACCACTGCTCCCCACACCACCGGGGAAGGCAAGGGCGGGCTCAGGTTTAGGGGCTGAGAATGAGAAGCAAGCTTGGCCCCACCCTCGGGCCTCACTGGGCCCTGCTCTTCCCACCCCAGAGACTGGGCGCCCTGGGCAATGGGGCACACCAGGACTGGGCGGGCAGGGCTGGGGAACGAGGACCCACACTCTCACAGTGTGGGAGCCACTGGCAAAGTCCTTCTTGTAGATTCTCTTTTGAGAGGGGAACCCTTTTGGTGTCTGATTTCCATAAGATCATCTAGAAAGCAGGGAGGTATGGAGGTTGTACCTTTCCTGCCCTCTCTGCCTCAGAGACAAGTTCAAGTGTGTTTCAAGGCCCCTCTGGGGTGTTTTAAGGCCCCCCTCAGGTGCAGCCTCCTCTGGGGCCTTCCCAGATTGCTCCGGGCCCTGGAGGTGTCAGCCCCCTGAGAGCTCCGGCCCCATGCTGGGGAAGGAAGGGTGGATTTTTAGGCAGCTTCTCCACCAGCCTCTCTGTAAGCCTCACTCCAAGCTGCTAGAGGGGAGTCTAACCGCAGAGCCTCAAGCCTGTGGGGGCATGTTCCTTGTCCCCCTGCAAAGCCCCAGGAGGGGTCACGACACCCTCCCGGCCAGGAGGACCCCAGCAGGCCTGGGGGAGGGGCTCCACAGCAGCCCCAGGTTCCAGCTGAGCAGCCCTGGGTTCCAGCCCAGCAGCCCGCCCACAACTGGCCCATGGCGGGTGGGAGAGGCCACTCCTGAGGACCAAGGTCTGGGCAGAGGGTGCCAGTGTGAACCAGAAGATGCCCCCACACTGAGGCCGGAAGGTAAGGCAGTGGAGGGCAAAGGGTCTCAAACTCCCCAGGGGCCAGAAATCCAGCCCTACCCCCATCAAGCCCTCAGAGTCCAGGCAGCCTGGAACGGACTGGGTGGGCAGTGCCCTCTAACAGGCCCAGGCCGAGCTGCCGCAGGAGACCCCCCACAGGGCAGCCCTTGGCCAGGAGCTGAGATGCCCCAACACCCTCCCCATCCCAGGCCAGCATCTCAGGCCCACAGCCTGGCCAGGTCCCTCAGCAACAAGAAGCGGCTTAAGACGGTGAGGCACCCCTCAAACAAACACGCCTGGCTCTGCCTGGGAGGTGGCCCCCAGGGGACTCTGTCCCCGGTCTAGAAGCTTTTCAGGCCCCCACAGAGAGCAGCTCCCACTGGGCCCAGGCTGACAAACCCACGCCAATCCTGGAAACTCCCGGGAGACTGAGGAACTGGCCCCACCCCTGCAGGCGTCAGCTCCCAGGAACTCGCCATCTGGTATCCCCCACCCACAGCTCCCACACAGAGGCCACCATGGGCAAGGGACAAGGGGGGACAACATGCCCCAGAGAGTGCCAGGAAGGGGGTCTGGATGGTGCCAGGCAGGGTGGCCTGGGAATGGGGCTAGTCCTCACGTGTCCCCAGGTCAGGGGTCGCCAGGCCACCACCGGGGACTTCAGAGAGAGGAAGGCGTTTCTCCAACTCGACTAGCCAAACGCTAGTGGGACCCAAGTCACTCTTGTTGCCAAAGCGAGGGTCACCACCTGTTCCCAGGGGGTGAAACCAACAGCATCTTCTGTAGCAAAACAGACGCATCACAGCTCCGGGGCTGTATTTCCTGAAGCTTCGGTGTAAAGACTTTGCTGGGAGCCTCAGTCAAATGAAAGAGAAGGTGCACTCCGAGGTCACTGCTCTGCGTCCAGCAGACCCCTGAGTAGGTGAACGCACTTAAGTGACAGGCTGGTACGCAGGCGAGAGTCTCACCTGGGCCCTCCATGGGGCGAGGAGGCCAGGAGCCGGGCACCAGCCCTGGAGAAGGCTGTGGAGGCACCAGGAGCCCACCACTCACACAGGAGGCACCCTGGGGGGGTGACGGCCAGAGGGGCCCCGAGGTCCCAGGAGCCTCCTGCCAGGCTGTGCAGGCCCTGCCCAGGGGCCCTGGCATCTGGCCCAGAGAAGACCTTTAAAATGGGCGAGCACCACAAATTAAGCCTTCTGGGGCCCCAAGTGTGCAGACATCCCTAGGACGGCCTCCTGGGAGGCAAATCCCAGAAGGCCTGGCTATAGGAGGAGGCTCCAGCCAGGTGAGTGATGGGTGGGTGGGCAGTGGGTTGTGGTGGGTGGGGTGGTCCTTGTCCCTTTTGAGGGTTTCAGGGAAGGTCACCATCACACAGATGGTGAAAACAAAGCCTAGGAGAGTGAGTGTCCCAAGGCCTCCCCCCACCCTCACAGTAGGAGGCCAGGAGAGGCCCCACTGGGCTGATACCTGGGCTACCCTTCTACAAGGAAGACCCCGCCTGAGAGGAGGATCAAGAAAAGGATATGCCCCCCCAAGAGCTGCCTCTTCCAGGGGGCCTGAGGGGACCAGGGGGTGCAAGGCTAAAGTGCCCCAGGCTCCCAGAAGCCCCCACAGGGCAGCGGGCTGGGGCCGCACCCCCGTCTCTGTTGTCCAGAAGTACATCACAACATTCCTGCATCTGTTTCTACTTTCAGACCCAGGGAAACTTTACAGAGCGGCTGCCTGGATCCCCACGGCGGCCGGGACATGTGAGTGTGTGCCAGGGGGGCCCCGGGGCTGGCGGGCCGCCCTGCCACATCGCAGGCAGGACCGGGAAGGAGGCTGCTCAGAGCCGGCCTGGGCCCCGCTCCGGGCCTCCAAGGCAGAAAGAAGGGGCGTCCTGACCCCTGTCACCCAGAGAACGACCCCCCATGCCTCCCAGACAGAAGCCAGCAAGAGGGTCAGTCCTGTCCTTGCTTGGGGCACCTGTGTCCAGAGCCAGCCAGGAGCAGGGGTGCCGAAGGGTGAGGGTGGCTGACTGGCTACTTACTCTTCACCCCAGATTCCTGGGCTCCAGCCCCCTGCTCAGCCCTGTGCCGGTTCCCCGGGGCCTGGCACCTCCCCTGCTTCCCTCTAACCCTCCCTCCCTGCGGCCACAGTCTGTGTCCCCGACGCCTCCTCCAGCCCATTCCAACAGCCAAGAGACCCCGCAGAGGAAGCTGAGGGACAGGGTCCCGCTTCTTGGTCACCCCTACCCCACCTGCCACAGCCCACACCCTCAGCCCACACCCTCCAAGCTCCCCAAGGCTGGGCAGGGATCACCTGGGCCCACAAAGCCCGGCTCTGCAGGCGAAGGGTGGCCTCACGCAGCTCCTGCCCTGGACCAGGCCTCCTCGGCCAGCGTCCCCCACCACCTAGCAAGTGACCCAGGTCTCCCTCAAATCAAATCTAGGGGACATCACAACCAGGCTAGGTCCCTGCTGATCAACCACGGCAGCTTCTGTTGTAGAGAATCTTTAATAGGAGCTCCACCCACGGGCTCACTCCCCTGTCCACTGGGAGAGGCCTCAGCATCACAGCGGGGCTTAGTGTGGCTGCAGAGGGTCTGCAGCCGGGGTCCTGGGGACCTGGCAACTTGGCATTCAGTCCCTTTACCGGCCTGAGCCTGGGGCAAGGTGCGGGCGGATTCCATAGAGCCATGCTCCGCAGGAAGGAGCCACCGCCAGAGCGGCCTCTGCCTCTCCATGTCCACAGCCACCCTCTCAGGCCAGGCCTGGGCACACCCCAGAGGGCAGGGATGGCCGAAGCCAGGAGCCCAGGCAGGGTCTCCAGGTGACACTCACCCAGGCAGGTCCTGCTGTCAGTGTGGAGCCGGAAGCCGGGCATGCACTCACAGAGGTAGGAGCCTAGGGTGTTCACGCACCGGTGCTGGCAGCCACCGTTGTGGGTTCGGCATTCGTCCACATCTGAGCAGGAACGGGGAAGGATCAGCAGCTGGGCACCTGTGCCTTCCTGCCTTGCCGACACAGCCCCCCAGGTGCCGGGGGCCCAGACCCAGGACCCTCCTGTGCCTCAAGGGCACCACCCATGAGCCCTTCACCCACATTTGCCGGAGCCGGAGCAGAAGAGACAGGGTCTGTGCTCCCACCTTGGACACCTGCTCAAGAAGGAAGAGCCACCGCCTCGAGGGCCAGCCAGAAGGTGGGGAGCAGCAGAGGGCTCCAAGGACAGGCTGGGCCTCTAGCGCCTTTCAAGACTGAACCGGGAGCGCACCCGGTTTTCTTAAGTCCAAATCCACAAAGTGCTTCCTGGGCAGTGTCAACCGCTCCACCAGGACCCACAAGCCCAAAAAGAGAAACTGACAGCTTTTGAGACGGCCATGCCCAGGCTGTGGGGGGAAGGAAGCCTGAGAAAGGGGAGGGCGTGCTGGCTTCAAGAGTGTCCCCACAGTTCATGGCCATCTGGAGCCTCCCAGTGAGGCCTTGTCCGGAAACAGGGTCTTTGCAGCTGTCCTAAGTTCAGGCTCGAGATGAGATTGTTCTGGATGAGGGTGAGCCCTAAATCCAATGCGCCTGTCCCAACAAGAGACACACAGAGAGGGCCATGTGGAGACCAGGCAGATATTGGTGACGAGGCTACAAGCTAAGGATGGCCGGAAGGAAGAGGCCAGGAAGGTCCTCTCTACAGGTTCACAGGGAGCGTGGCCCCGCGGACACCTTGGGTTCAGAATCCTGGCCTCCAGATGGTGACAGAAGAAACTTCTATTGTTTGTAGCCACCCCGTTTGCCGTGTTTGTTCCAGCAGCCCTGGGAAACCAATGCAGCTGGAGTCAGCCTGGGCCCCCCACACCCACAGGCTCCCCATGCAAGGACCCAGAAGGGCACCACATCCCAGGGCAAGAGCCCTTGCTGTGCCAGCACCCTCCCCCGTGAAGTGCCACCCACCATCCCGGAGCAGCCCAGACCCCGTCAGACCCTCCCTGCCCAAGGGCCAGCTCGGTTTAGAACCACGTGTCCTCAGGCTCCAGACTTAGCTGAGGCCCCACTCAAAGGCAGGAGAGGGGAGTAGGAGAGCAGGAAGGGGTCGAGGGCAGCCTGGTCCTGAGGCCTCTCCCCGCATCTGCACTGCCTGGACTTCCACAGCCTGGGGACCGGCCAAGGGGAGCAGAGCAGCAGTCCAAGGCCACGGACACCTCGCAGGACGCTTGTCCCTCCCACTGCTTACCAAGCCCCCTGAACGAGCGTGGCTGAAGAGAGCAGGGAGGGATCCAAGGGCAGGTCCACTTTTGAGAGGACACCTCCCACCACAGGACACCTGGGCCTACCTGCTCCTGTCCCCAGCCCCGTGGCACAGGCCACAGGGAAAGTGCTGGCTGGAAGCCAGAGGCCCAGCAGGACCCCTGGGATGTACCACGAGCTGAGAGCCGGTGGTGCTCCAGGCATCCTTCCCCTGAGACCCTGCCAGGGCTGGAGACCCAGGGGGCTGCAGGCCCACGTCGCCAAGCTGGGCCTCAGGGGAATCCAGGCAGCGATCGAGGCAAACAGAACAGAGCAGACAGGCAGGAGGCCACAGGCTTCCTGGACACCTGTGCATGCGGCCCCTGGGCTAACCTGGGTCAGAAGCCCTGCAGCTGCTGGGCCCCTGCCAGCCGGCCAGAGCACCCGGCACACAGGGGCTCTCAGAGGGGAAGCCAGCAGTGGGGATAAACAGAGCTGTGCAGCCTCAGCACTGCCCAGAGAACATGCCATGACCCCCACCAGAGAGACTTCCAGAAGCACTCCAGGAGGACTCTCCTCAGGGTCCGGGGCCTCTGGGCATGGCGGAAGCTCTGGAAGTGCCAGTAGTGCCCCGGCCAGAGAGGCCAAGGCCAACACGAGGGAGAGACCACGTGTGCCACACGGACAGCACAGACCAACTACAGGAGGTGCCAGGAGAGGAGGGCGAGAGCCCGGCACCCAGGCCAGGGCAGACATGGGCATTGCGCCAGGCACCGCAGTCCATGCCTGCTACTCAGGCCAGGTGATACCTTTTTTTTTTTTTTTTTTGAGATAGTCTCGCTCTGTCACCCAGGCTAGAGTGCAATGGCGCAACCTCGGCTCATTGCAACCTCCGCCTCCCGGGTTCAAGCGGTTCTCCCTGCCTCAGACTCCTTAGTAGCTGGGATTACAGGCACCCGCCACCACGCCCGGCTAATTTTTGTATTTTTAATAGAGACAGGGTTTCGCCATGTTGGCCAGGCTGGTCTCGAACTCCTGACCTCAGGTGATCCACCCACCTTGGCCTCCCAAAGTGCTGAGATTACAGGCATGAGCCACCACGCCCAACCCAGGTGACACCTTTTATCCGACAACCTCACCCACCCTGCAGCCGGGTTCACAGATCCGAAGAGAGGGAGGGGCCGCTGACAGCCGCCAAAGAGTCACCATGGGGAGAAAAACACACAGGTGCTCTTCTGAAAGCTATGAGCCGAGCATCTGGGGCCCTCTGGCCAGGGTGACAATGGAGGCCCTGCCTGCTGACCTTGCCTCGAGAGGGAAGGCAACATTTAGCTCAAAATGCCACCGGCAGACTCCCACTGGGCGTGGCATCGCTGGGAGAAAATACTACCATTTCAAAAGACAAGTCCTCGACCGCGTGGGAAGCATGGCTGGCCTGATCCCTCGCTTCCAGGGACTGCACAGAGCCAAGGTCTCCCTAATTCTGCTTAACAATCGCCAGGTCCACGATTGGCTGTGACCACCAAGGCCTTCCCACCACCCTCCAGTTCCCACCCACGGTCCCCGTGAAAATGCCCGCCTTCCGGGCTCCATCCTGAAACTCCAGCGTCGGAGCACTGTTGACAGGTGCAAGCAGCCAGCGGCAGCACACACCAAGAAGCTCTTCATAGCTGTCTCTGAGCCCGAGTCAATGGATGGCACCCACCCGCCAGGCTGTGCCCGCCACCTATGGAAACCCTGCCGCCCATCCACGCTCTGAGAATGTGCCTGCAACCCAGAGACGACACGAACAGCCCCAGGAGGCCAGGGTCTCTGCCTGGCACCTCCAGGGCCATCCACTCCCTGCACAAGCCACCCCCACTCTGGGGAGACCCCCAGGGTCCCTAAGCCCTGAGGCTGCCTCCCAGAGGGGGCTGCAAATGAGAGCAGGAGCCCCTCTCCACCTGCACCAAGAAGTCGTCACCGCAACCTTCACAAAGGCCGGGATGGTTTGCGGGAAGAAGCTGGAAAGCAAAGGGTTAATGGGCCCCCAACAGCGCCCCAAAGAAGCTGGAGGGACAGAGGGACCTGGTGCCCTCCAATGAGAGTCAGCTGGGGGGCAGATTCATGCCCACTGGGCAGGGCAGTGTGGGTGGCACCCACCTGAAGGGCTCAGGAAGGAGACCCTTTCCCCCTGAGCTCAGATCCCTCCATCCAAGATCCCCAAGAGGGTCTCTGAAAAGTAACGATGTAAGTGTCTTCCTGCTACGTGGACAGGAACACTGGGACTCCAGCATCCCAGCCGGGCTCGGCCCCGCCTCTCTCAGCCACTAGTCCCTCCAGAAATTCCATGATCCCTCCAAAAATGCACAGGCCCAGGTCAGCTAGGCCAAGCCCTTCTCACCCCAGCCGCACCATCTGGCAGTGGCAGGGGGCTGTGGTGGGGGAGACAGGGCCTGAGTGGGGGTGCTGAAGCGCACCCAGGCTTCCGGTGCCGGCTGTTTGCTGTCAGCCAGGATCAGCTTCTGGACACAGCGAGCCAGCTCAAGGGTGAAGGATTTGGGGCCTCCCACTTGGACAACAGAGGCCTACAGGGACAGGCACTGGGCCAACCTCCTGCCGCGGTCCCCTCCACTCTGAGATCTCGGCCCCTTTGAACTGAGCAAATCGCCTTAATAGAAATGATTTTCACTCAGAAAGCAAGGCAGGAACGTGTCACCCAAACCCTCTCTGCCCCACTCCCAAGGCACTCCATGTGATGGCAGGGCTGAGCTGTTCTCAGACGGCTCCAAGGACCCCACAGGTGCTGAGCCGGTGACCCTGGCTGCGGCTGTGATCTGAAAAGCCACAGGCGCAGTGGCCTTTCAGGACAATGTGGTCAGCTGAATAACGAACGTCCCCCAGAGATGTCCACATCCTCGTCCCCAGACCCTCATATAGCAGAGGGACCTACCTTTGCAGATGGGACTGAGTTGAGGATCTGGATGGGAGGTTATCCTGGCATATCCAGGTGGGCCCAACATGATCACAGGGTCCTTATAAGAGGGAGGCAGGAGGATCAGAGGGTGGGGAAGAGGAGATGTGAGCGTGGAAGCAGAGGTCAGAGGCAGGCAGGGATTGGCAGGTGCTGTGCTATAGGCTTTGAGGATGGAGGAGGGGCCACAAGACCAGGAATGCGGGCGGCCTCTATAAGCTGAAAGGGGCAAGAGACAGACTCTCCCCTAGAGCCTCCAGAAGGAGCACAGCCCTGCCCACGCCTTGATTTTAGCCCACTTTGGACTGGGCCTCACAGGACTGTCAGGTAATAAATCCGTGCTGTCCTAAGTGCTGAGTGTATGGTTATTTGTTACCGCACCCACGGGGCACAACTGCAGAGCACATCACTGTCGTCTCAGGAGTCACAGAGGCTCGGACCATCTGGGCTGGAAATCGGGGCTCCCAGTGCCAGCTCTGCCAGCCCAGCCCCCTGACTCCTGTGCCTCTGTGGGGCTGGTCACACAGCCAGGTTCACGGGAGCCACGTGCCCTGCAGAAGCTTGCTCCCTGGATTCCCTCCTCTGCAGACCTGTGATCCAGGACCAGCCCATGCCACCTACACACAGACCACACTGCCCACTGAGCCCTGTAGTGGGACCAGGGCCCCCAGGAAGCACTGGACCCCAAGACTCAGAGGCCAGTGTGGGGGCCTGAGCCTGAGGTTAGCAGGGCCCCAGCAAAGGCCGAAAGGAGCTTGGAGGCCCCTATGAGTCAGGCGACAAAACCTGCTTATTCCAGGGACAACGGCCCAGCCTGGAGGCAAATCCACTGTCCCTGTCCAGCCCCAGGCCAAGCCCCACACAGGGCAGGGGGCAGGCCAGAGAGTCCCCAGACAGCTGCAACATGAACCTGGGGGGAGCCATCTGGTGGGAGACGAGTGGGCTCACAGAGCGGCTATTTTAAGGAACAGCTGGGCCAGGATCCTGCTGCTGCCCTCGGCTAGATAGAGACTATGGACTTTGGCAGCCTCACAACAGAACTGTCAGCATACTGGCACACGGCGACACGGCTGTGCCAACACGGGCTGGTTCACCGGGAGCCTGGTGAGACCTGCAGTGTCTACCAGGCTGGGAGGTGGAGGAGCCTCAGGGAGCCCATGGGGCCCCCAGCGACCATCACCCACGTCCCACAGCTCCCAGCCCAGGACTACACAGGCAGGTGGACAGGCATGGCTGGGCTGCCTCGAACCAGCTGCCTCTGCAGAAACCACCCAAGACGCGCCCCTTCCGAAGCCCACCTGGACTTACAGGAAACTCGGAGGGCTCTGGGCCCCCGCCAGAAAGCTCCGCTCAAGGCAGTTATCAAGTTCCAAGCCCTGCTTTGTCCCCACACATGCCACGGGGTCCTCACCCCCAGGGAGCACAACCATAACCTACAGGCCCTTCTCCTCTCTCCCCCAAAAGCTGGAGCACGCTTTGGACCAGGACAGGGGCTCCCAGCTCCCGAGCGCCCAGCGACACCCAGCCAGAGGCCTTGGATGCTTCGCAGTCGCAAGGCATTTAGTGCCACTGTGGGTGGACCCGGCCTTGGCTGAGCCACCCAGCCGGAAGGCTGCCTACCCAGCGAAGATGGAGCCTGGACCCCCTAGGCCAAGCGACCAAGCCAGGGCAGGAGGAAGCCTTTGCCACACTGAGGGCGTGGTGCTTAGTCCTTCACGCAGGAGAGAGGCAGAAGCTCGGCCTGTCACTCGAAACAGCTAAGGAGGGGTGATGTCTCTAAGGAGCCATTTCAGGGCCCCCGCCAGCCACTGCCTATGCCCGGGTGATGCGGCTGATGACTCACTGGGAACGGCACACCCCACACCCCCTCCTCCAACTCCACCCCCTCCTCCAATTCTCGAGGGTGCCCAGCTCCAAGCTCTGTGGATCCCAGGGAGTTCAAAGCAACCACCTGGAGGGAGGCGGGCTCAGTGCAGGCGCCAGATCCCAGCTGCAGAGAGAGGCAGGATGGAACGAGGGCAGGGCTGTAACCTGCTTCCCAGGCCACCAGGGTCCTCAGCTGCCCACGCCTGTGGGACTCCAGGAAGAACGGCACCTGCCACATCCACAGACAGGACCCCAAAGGGGCTGAGCTCTGGGGACCCCGGAGACTCAGCTCCGGGGGTCTCAAAGGGCCTTTCTCTCCAGTCTGCCTTTTCACTTGACCCGCAGTCACCAGTGCCATGGGGAGCTCCCACAGACAAAGGCAGGGGATGTTTTTCTTTCCTCCGGTCAAGGGACCTGGCTGTTAGCAGCCTCTGCCGACAGCCCTGAGAGGGGACGGGGGTGACTGACTCCTCAGCGCCCACGGACCCTGTCCCAGAAGCAGGCGCTCCTGCCGGGCACTGCCCCACCCTGCTCCCTCCAGCCTAGCTGGCAGAGCCCTGGCGCAAACTTTAAAAAGAGGAAACAAAGGGAGCGCGCCGGGGAACGCCCTGGCCCCACCCGCCCTGCCCAGGCTCGCCCGGCGCCCACCTGGCCTCTGGTCACCGGCGCTCACGGGGTAGCCGGCCTGGCCCAGGTGACACGGGTAGCAGCCCCTCCAGAGGTAGCGGTAGTGCGTGCCCGCGACGCGCGCCAGGCCCCCCAGGAGCCCAAGGCACCAGAGCGCGGCCAGCCCGCGGTCCCGGGACGCCCCCATGGCCGGGTAGGCCGGCGGGCGGGAGGGTGCGAGGACCAACCGCGCTGCGCCCTAAGCCGGCGGCCGGGCAACGGGGCAGGCGGCTCGGGCTGGTTCTGGGTTCCGGGCGGGCGCGCAAGCCCAACCCCGGGATCCGCTCCGCTCCGCTCGGCGTCGGCCGGGAGCCGCTCTGGGCCAGGCGCGCCCCGCCCCTCGCCTTTAAGTTCTCAGCTTTCCCTCCGCCCCCGCAGGTAAAGGCCAAGTCCGCAGACGCTCGAGGGGGCCGCCCCCGGCCCCGCCCCGAGCCCCGCCCCGCCTGCCCCAGGGGGCAGCGCCGGCCCGCCTGCCCCGCGCATTCCAGAGTGCGCGCTCCCGGACGCAGATAGGGACCTAGGCACAAACGCAGACATCCACATGCGACCCACACAGACACAGGCACACAGACTCACGTGTGCAAACATGCACACAGGAGGTACACAGACACGCACGGACATACGCACAGGCACACACATGCACAAACGTGTGTTCTTGGAGCCAACACGGAAAGGAAGCCAAAGCAGCAAAGGGAGCCATCCTGGCCGGGCCGCGGGGCGGGGGAGGGGGGCCGCGGGGCGGGGGAGGGGGGCCGCGGGGCGGGGGAGGGGGGCCGCGGGGCGGGGGAGGGGGGCCGCGGGGCGGGGGAGGGGGGCCGCGGGGCGGGGGAGCGGGGCCTGCAGAGGCGGCTGATGGGGCTGAACTCTGACAAGGGTGGGGAAGATGTGGAACTGGTTTGAAGCTGCAGCACCGATGTGGAAACACTGGGGCTGAGACACCCCCAGTCACCACGTCCAGTGCCTGCACTGTCCTGTCCTCCCCTGGCCCAGGGCCCCATACTTGGAGGGAGCCTGGGTGAGGGAACGCTGGCATCCCTGCAGCAGGTGGTGACGGACAGAGAGCAAGGAGAACTTGCCTGCAGGGTGGCCAGCGGTGCCCAGGTGTCAGGCTGCAAAGGCCACAGAGGTGCTTCCAACCCCAGAGCCCTGGGTCCCCACGCTCCTCGAGGGCATAGCCCCGGGGAGGCAGTCCTCCCAGGGTGGGCAGCAGAAGGAACCACATATTAGAGCCTCGTCGAGCATTTAACCTCTGCAGGAGAGCCAGGGCTGTGATTCCGGCTTGGAACAGAGTCCCCAGAGCCCCCCATCCTCTCTGAGCCCCTTTTCACACCTATCCTTGGTGGGGGGTCACTGGGCTCCCACTCCGAGCCCCCATGGAGATGGAAGAGATGTGACCAGCAAGCTGTGGTGCTCAATGACCCTCAGCAGTGATCCCTGCCTGGGACCAGCCCAGCACCACCTCCAGCACTGGCGGTTAGGGTCCACAGGACTGGGCGCCCGCCCACACTGTTCCCAGCCTTTCCAGGAAGGCCCGAAAATCTCCCTCCGAAAGGCAGTGGAAGTGTCCCTGGAGCTCAGCCTGTTCCCAGAGATGCAGCCCGTGTCTCCTCTCAGAGGACAATAGGTGAGCGGTGGGGGCACAAAGCCACATGACTGGGGCCACTGCAGAGTCAGAAAGCTTGGGGACACCTTCCAGCTGTCAGGAAGGAGGACAGTGCATGCTCCCTGGGCCAGCAGGCCCTGTATGTGGGCAAGCCTGGGTCAGGAGCATAGCCACGGGTAGAGCTGTGGGGAAGAAGGACTGCCAACCTCAGCTGCGGCCGCTGTGCCAGGCCCTGGGCTCTGGGGATGCAGTGCCATCCTCACCATTCCCTGCAGGGGAGGGATACTGTCCCCATTTTAGAGGTGAGGAAACTGAGGCCCAGACAGACTAAGATGCTGTCCTCAGGTCAAATTCAATTGAGCAGAACTCCAGCCCCGGCAACTCAGGGAAGCAGGTGGCCCATCCCGGCAGAGCCTCCACCTTCTCTCCACTCTCCACTATAGCCAGGGCCCACCTGCCGGCCGAGACCCACCCCTCAGAAGCCTGCCCAGTGCTAAGATGTGGCAGAGAGCAGTCTCTGCTGGTCCAAGGCACCTGGGAGCAAGGGCTGAGGGGCCACCCTTGAGCACATGGGAAAGAAGAGGCTGCACCCCGTCCCAGCCTGTCCCACCTTGCCCCGTCCTGTCCGCCATCCAGAGGCCAGCCCGCCCCCTCGGCCCCCAACACCCTGCAGAAACGGGCCTGCCTGGGCCCTGCCTGTCTGCGGGGCCTCCTGGGGAGCCCCTCCCATCAGCCTCTGAGCCCTTGCTGTGAGGAGCCCCTGTAAATCTCACGGACAGACAGGCTGACGGGTCTGTTTGAAGGCACCTTCCACGCAGGGCGACATCATTTATGACCATAATGTGCATCTCATTGCCAACAGCTCACCAGTAAGTGCCAACAGAAGCTCAAGGGTCCCGCCCTCCGCAGCCACAGCCCAACAGGGCCTCAGCCCAGCAGTTTCCATGGAGGTAGGGGCCAGGCTTGAGAGGGGTGCAGGGGAAGACACCAGAGGCCAGGCCTGCAAGGGCACAGGCTGCGGAGGCAGCATCCATCCTCCGGGAAGTGCATGGCCGGCCGCCGTGTGAGCTCTCCCTGGTCGCTGTCCCTCTCCACCTGCTACAAGACGGGGACCAGTCCTCGGCGGAAGCCTGGGCAACAAAATCCCTGCACCTCCGACTCCAGTCACCCGCACCAACAGGCGACGGGGCTGGGGTCCTCCATCAGCACCCCATCTGGAGAAGGTCCCTCAAGAGGCCCTTGAAGGGATGCTGTCTCCCAGCTCACGCAGGCCCCACTCTGACACCCTCCAGGCTCCGGGAGGCATCAGCCACACCCTCAGGATCCCACGCTGTCCCCCAAGTCTTGCCCACCCTGGGAAAGGGCTCCTGCCTCGTGCTGTCTCGAGGAGGAGGGAGGAGCCCAGGAGCCGCTGCGTGAGGCCCCAAGCAGGGAAGATCAGGCACCCGGAGTCTACGGCCCGCCAGAGCCCACAAGCCCCAAAGGCCACTGAGCCGTGCACCGTGGCTTGTCCCAGTGGACCTGCTTGCTAGCGTCACACATGTCACCTTCTCAGTCAGTATGTTCTTAGTAAGAAGGAATAGAAGAGAACTACCCGGTGAGCCATTTTTATATGGACTGCATGCTGAAAAGGATCATATTTGCACCTGTTAATGTTAAATAAAATACACTATTAAAATCAATTTCCTCTATTTGTTTTTGCTTTTCCGACGTGGCCCGGAGAAACTGAGAGACAGTGTGTATGGCTTGTGTGTGTGGCTCACATTCTGTTTCTGTTGGACAGCCCCAGCTTTGCTAGTTAGAACTGAGGCCCCAGGCGAGCTGTGCAAATGCTCTGTGCCTCAGTTTCCCCATCTGTAACACTAGCACCTCCCTCCTGTGGGAAAAGCGCTTGACTGAGGGTCCATAAAAGTCAACAAACGTAGGAGTGGGAGGCCGAGTCTGGAGGCCTGACCATGCCCCTTCCCGGCCCTTTGCTCCAGCAGACACCCCAAGGCCACGCAGAGACCCATGGCAGAGACAGTGTCCAGAGCTGATTCCCAGAGGGCGGGGGACGTCCTGGGAACCGTCCACCTCCTAAGCCATGGTGGACACAGCCATGGTCCGGAGGCATCCTGGAAGCCAGCCGGGGACCTGAGCCCTGGCCCTCTCCCTTGATAGCCTTCACCTCCATACCCCCACCTCAGCACCCTGCCAGAGCCATCTGGGGGCCACCGCTCCAGCCCCTCCATTCCCATTGGGGCTGCCATCACCCCTTCCATTCATCTGGACTCCAAATCCCACGTCCATCCAGGGTGAGGGCTGGGCTACCACAGCCCGTGTGCCCAGTACCCAGTGCAGGACTGGGGCCACAGAGGTGGCTCCTGGCCCACTGAAGGGCTGTATGGCATGGCCACATCCCGGGGCCTCTCTGGCCTCAGTTTCCTCATCTGTGCATGGGCAGAGGCCTGAATGAGACCAGCTCAGGGGCCCTGAAGCAATGAGACACGTGACTCGAGAAGGAGAACCAGGGCCAGGTGTGTCACCACGACGGTGTCCGAGAGGTCCAGGCAGAGGAGGGCAGCCAACAGAGCAGGGCGAGCCTCCAGGGAGCAGCTGTCACAGCGCAGCGAGGCCTTCGTGAAGCTTCCTGACAACAAGTTCAGGCAAAGGAAATTGTCTTTTCTGCCCCGAAACCGCCAAGAGCTATGGGAGCCTCCTGGTATCACATCCCCATCTCACCCTCAGGGTCACTCGCATCAGATACCCTCATCTGACAGGCAGCAGGGAGGCTGCCCCTCTCCAGAAGGCTGCATCCAACCCTCTGGTCCCCCACACAGACTACCCTGGCCCTACACAGGCTCCTCCTATCCCGTAGCTGGGAGTCCCCCGCTTCTGCTCCCCTCCTTCTCGTCTGCTGCCCCATGCCCACCCGCCCACCTCCCCTCTGCCCTCACATACAGGCCATGATTCAACCCTCATTCTGCCCAGCTGGAACCCCAGTGTGGGGGACCCCCGGTGGCCCTGGGTCCTGCCTTCTGCCCACGGCTCCTGGGACATTCTTCTGTGGTTTTGCTAAGCCAGTTTCCAGAGGAGAAATGACTTCCCCAGGGTCACGCAGGGAAGAGAAGTGCAGCCCAGGGGGACCAGGTCCGACTCTCCCCCAAATCCTGTCCTCGCTAGGCCACCTCCTTCGGGTTCCTCCAGGGGAGTGGCTCTGGCGGGCACCCACAGGCACCCCTCTGGTTGGGCACAGTGTCTCTCCTGCTCATCACCCTCCCCAGGCCATGGCAGGCGCCAGGCAGGCTGTCGGGCAGGGCTCAGTGCTGCAACTCTCCAAGGGGGCATCCCCGGGGCCTGGGCAAAGTGTTTCTAGGCAACTCCAGCTTCACACCCTGGCTCTGGCTGTCCTCTGGTGGCCTCGGCTTCCCTAAACGAGCCTTCCCTGGCAGTCTAGACACTCACCCTTCCTCCCGCCCAACAGACCATGAACTCTGATGCATCCTTCAAAGACAGCAACTCAGAGGTCACCTCTGCAAAGCCTCCCCAGCTGGCCGGCCCACCCTAGGCTGGAACCCCCTACCCCTGCCCACCCTCCTTTACGACACCCCTTCATTGGCTCATTCATTTAGTTTTTCATTCAACAACGATGTGTGTGCTCACCACGGGCAGCACATGGCTCTGGGGTATGGTGGCACTGCCCCACCCAACTGAGACATCCATCCAGGTCCCCACGGCCTGGGAGAGCTGGAGTATAAATGAGCCCCAGCTGAAGCTCTGGGGTGCGGAGGGCTCTGGGCCGTCCCTTCTGCTAGGCTAGGGAGGAGCCCGGGTGTGGCCGTGGGGGACAGCAGCCCACCGGTAGAGAGCGCCTCCGAGGCCCAGGCTGCACCCGCAACACCCCCTCCCCGACTCAGTGCCGCCACCGAGTACATCCCGGCCGGAGGCTGTGGGGTCTGGAAGCTGTTTGGGAAATGCTTTCCCGATGTGGAAACGCTGCCGGCGTCTGTGCCTGGGAATGTGTGTGTGTCAGCAGAAGGCTCTCCCAGCCCCCAGCGGCTGGCTCCAGCTTCTCCCCTCTCCAAGCTGGGCGGCCACCAGGCTCCTGCCAGGACCCAGGCCAGAGCAAGGGCCAATGCCACCCCCAAATGTCACTGCTCCCCCTTGGGGCTGGGCCTTGACTCCGGAACTTCAGGCAAAACCAGAGCCTGGAAGTGGACGGGGTCCAGCCAACACCCCCGACTGCTGCGTGAGTCTGTCCCTCAGTGCTCACCTCTGACACCCGCTCCACAAGGCCCCCCTCTGGCCTTGCGGCTCAGGCGCCTGGACACGTGCCTCTACCTCCCTGAGAGGGAGACGATGCCGGGCTGTCCACGCTGCCCTGGCCTCTGAACGCAGAGCTAGTGTTGGGCAAAGCTGTGCTGGGTGTGGGAACAAGAGAGGCTGTGGGCATAGTGGGGGCTGCCTCCACCCAGGTTCCTAGGGGCTCAGGCATGGGAAGAGGGGGCCGCCAGTGGGGCCCAAGGGGGCCAAGGCCCCAGGCAGCCCAGTGCCCAGCCCAGTCTACCTCCTCAGCGGGCAATCTCCCCCCTAGCCAGGCCCCTGGGGATGGCATCACAGACCGAGCACCTGGCATGAAACAGGGAAGGAGCTAAGCCCTTGGCTGGTGGTGGGGGGTTGAGGGAAAGATAAATGAGAGAAAGGAGTGACACTCAGAGAAGCTACCAGGAGCCACGGCCCATAGTCCTGACCGAGGTGGCCATGTTGCAGGGAGAAGGTTACAGGCCCAGCAGGCACCCAGGTGGAGCGGCGATCATCACCGCCCACAACTACCTGCGTGTGCTCTGTGTGCCAGGCCAGGGGTGCTCCTAGGTGGGCAGGTGGACCCTGAACGAGTGGCTGGGGGGCACCGGGCCCTGGGCTCTGCCCTCACGGACACCTGCAGCTCACTCTTCCCCGCTCCCACAGAAGGCGGGAGAAGGCGGGTATGGCCACATGAGCAGAGGGCACGGGCATCACTTCTGGCCATGACATTTAAAAGCAAGTGTGAGATTCTTGGTCCTCTCATCCCACCCCTGCCCTGGGCACATGCACTGGTAGGGGGACTTGGCCTGGGGTCTGGATGGGATGATGGGGCAGGCCATGGACACCAGAAGGTAAGGGCGTGTCCCCCGCAAAAGTGCTAGTCCATGCACAGGTGGAGACCATCCCAGCTAATGCAGGGGGAGGGTGGAGATGGGTGGCCTGGGAGGGGCTGGGACCAGGCTTGGAGTGGGGGAAAGGAGCCACCCAGAGCAGCAAGGGGCACAGGGCTGCAAGGACAGGGCAGTGGTCAGTGTGCACCTGCTGGCCCCCACTGCAGACAGCATGGCCAGGAAGGTGCTAGAAGGAGGCCACTCTCAAGCTTCTCTTTAATCTGCCTTCGGGGGCTCAAGGCTCCTAAGCCCCAAAGCCCTCCCATGCCACCCCATCCCTGCCTGGCGGTTTCCAACCATTGACCTCTAGAGCCCAGCCCAGAGCAGGAGGTCCATTTGTGGTCTGGGGTCTCACACAGTCCAAGCTGCCTCCCTGCGGAGACAGAGCAGAACGGCCTCCCCAACGTTCCTCGCACCCTTTCTCCCACTGTTGCCACCACAGAACTTCTGTCAGGAGCAGGGGGGCCCCCACCCGGCCTCAGAGCACACAGGGCCTGGCAGGGGCCTCCCCGAACCTTTCCAATGTCAGCCTCATGGTAAACCCATTACCCTGTCTCCACTCCTCGCCCAAGCCAAAGGAAGGAAAATTGAAACCACCGCTGTTTCCGAGAGCCCAGCTGCCATTCCTGACTGCAGCTGTCCCTGGCTGGGGCCAGGCAGAAACAGGGGGGAGCTCCCTTCTCTTGTACACACCAGCCCCTGGGTGAGCCCAGGATGGAGTGGCCCTGTCTCCTGGCTCTGAGGGAGGCATCAGACCCCCAAGAGCAGCTCCCGAGAGCCCAAGGCCTGGTCTGTCCTGGTGAGGCTCTGCTGCGGGCCAGCGGAACATGGGTGCGTGTGTGTGTGCGTGTGTGACCACGCTGTCTGTGGGTTCTCTGTTGCCAGGCTCTTTCCCACCCAGCCGTGCGAGGCCCGGGGGCACCTGAGCCCTTGAGGGCTGACACAGCACCCGCTGGGGACGCAGCCCCCAGGCAAAGCCAGCCCCACCACCCGGGGCCCAGACTCTCGCTGGGACATCAGAGCTGCCAGGGGAGCAGAGAATGCAGACAGGCAAGAGGATGCCCCAGGTCTCACACTGTACTCAGAGGAGTGATCCGGGAGGCTTCCTGGAGGAGATGGCACTCAGCTGGCCTTCGGACATGACATTTTCAAGGACATGAACAGGCCTCAGTGGGGTCAAGAGCCCAGCAGGATCCCGGGGGTGAGGGGTAGAAGATCAGGGAAAGGCCTGGGCCGAATCCAGTGCTCAAGGGTGCCCTGGGGAAGAGATGGGGCGTGGTCGGGAGGCGGCCCAGGGCGCTGGGTCTAAGGTGCAGTGTCACTACAGACCCAAGGCCCAGAGATGAGCAGTGGCTGGGGACACAGGCAGCAGTGGCCTGCCATCAGGAGGCTGGCCCCCCGACAGAAAGGCCAGGTGGGGCCAGCAGAGATGCATGGGGGAGGGGCCAGGGTGGCTGTGGGAGATAAAAGTAGAGGGAACACGACGGGAGACGGGGAGGCTCAGGGGGCTCAGCGGGGTCTCTCCTTCCTAGGAACACGGCCCCACCTGCACACGCCTGGCTCAGCGCCCCGGCCCTGCCAGGAGGGAATGGTGGGTTCCACTCTCAGGAGGCACAAGGGGAATGTGACTTGGCCCAGGTCATGCAGGAGACACCTGCCCTCCTGAGGTAACCGCAGCTCTGAGAGTTCACAGCCCCTGACGCTGGGGCGCAATCGCCCCAACCTCCTCATGAGTAGCCCCTGGGAAACCAAGCTGGGGCCACTGGGGCTTCCGAGAGGACTAGAGAAAAGTGTCTACCTGGCGCCTCAGTTTCCCCAGCCCAGGAGGCCCTTGGCTTGGTGGCAGAAGCTTCTAGGACAAGGGCAAGGCCTTGCCTGAAGCATCCACTGGTCACCTTCCCAGGCCCAGGCTTATCTTCCCAACAGATGGCTCCTGGGCCAGGCCAGGGTCCCAGGGTACGCTGAGCTTTGCCACATGAAGGTGTCCACTGAGCCTCCCCAAGCTCCAAGTCTGAGGACTGCAGCCTCCGAGAGTTACGCAGGCCTCCGGGGTCGCACTTGTCCAGCATCAGGGCTGGGATCCAAACTCAGGCCTTCTGGGCTGCTGCCTAAACCCACCGGCCCTTCAGCCCTCCGTGTTCATCTGGAGCACCGCCACAGATGCCTGCAGGCTGCCCAGCTCGGGGTGTCCTCCAGGAAACTGCCCCAGCATTCTGGTTCTGGGCAGTCAGAGAAAGCCTCTTGTCTTTCTGTTGCTGGGCTGGCTCTCACCGCTGACGCTGAAGGCTATTATTTTCCCGGCTTGGCCTTAACTGAGAACGTGCCTGCCAGGGTCTGCTCATTAGAGTCGGGAAATGAAAGCTTTTCACTCGCGCGCCTCGGACAGAGGAGGCCTCTGACCACAGACGCCCCGTCGGAAATGCTGCCATCCTGCCTAGAAGGAACACACTTTGCAGCCGGATTTCCCGCTGCATTGGGAAGACAGCCAGCTGAAGGATGCTGGCCTGGGGAGGCCCAGATTCAGCCACCCACAAGAACGTGGCCCCAGCTTTGCAACTGGAAGGCCCAGGTTCAGGCCTGGGCTCCAGGGCCCATGGGCGAGGGACGCTGAGGCCTCACCACACCTCCATCTCTTTCCCTGCGAGGGCAGCCTTCCCCACAGCTGTGTTTGCTTGTTCACTCCTGCTGCTCCTACAAGACGCCTTAGTCTGGGTAATTTACAGACCCCTGGATGTATGTCTTACAGCTCCAGAGGCTGGGAAGTCCAAGATCCAGGCACAGCAGACCAGCCCTCTGGCTCCTCCAGGGCGGCTTCTCCGGGCAGCTTCACAGGGCAGAATGGGAACCACTCCCTCCGATCTTTTCTGGGGCAGTCATCCCATTCCCCAGGGCAGAGCCTTCCCGGCCTCCTCACTGCCTGCAAGGCCCCACCTCTTCACACCATCACATTGGGGAGTCCATTTGAACGCAGGAATTTTGCAGGGACAGTGACATTCAGGTCACGGCACCAGATGTTTATGGAATACCCACTAAGTGCCAGGCGCTTCTGGCATGGGGACTGGGAATGAGTCAGAAGCCTCTTCCACATCCAGAGAAGCCACCAGCTAGAAGGGGAGATGGCATCCTGGGGCCAAACAGTCAGCAGCCCAGGCGTCAGGGCTGGGTGGGGCCAGGCACAGGCTGGGGCCCTGGAGGTTGCCCTGGACTTCGAGAGGCTCTGGGCATCTGTCCCCTCTGCCACCCTCCAGCTCTGACTCCGCAAATGCTTCTGCGCTCTCTGGGCCTCTTGCACCACTCTCTAAATCCCCCATGGCACTGCCCCGTGGGGGGCCTCCGCACTGAGCGTCATGGAGTGGGGCTGCCGCCCAGGCTTGGCATGGAGTGTGGGTCGCACAGCTTGCGGAGGCTTTCGGCCACCATGACCACTTTTCCGGTTCAGCAAGACCACATTGTCCCAGGAAGCGACAAAGTCCTGGAAGCATTAAAGCCTCCCGGGAGACTCCCGTGGAAATGCCGTTCTTCTGGGTGGAGGCCCTGCCATGGGTGGGACAAAGAGTTGCTCCCACAGGAAGGTCAGAGAAAAAGCTCCAGCACCAAGGGGCTCATGGAGTGCAGGCAGACATGCGGGCACCTGGCCTGGGTGCCAGGACCTGGGTCCAAATCAGGCCCCCTTGCCCACTGGTTTCTCCCGTGCCTGGGCTCCGCAGGAGAGGCACAGCTGGCCCAAGGGGTGCAGCCGGTCAGCTCCCAGGCTTCCTAGTCCACAGCCCTCAGTCACTTCCCACATGCCTTCCTCTCCCTGGGGACAGTGGGGACCTGGCAGTGCCCTCAGGCAGCAGGCAAGGGTGTGAAAGGCCGAGCCCACAGTGGCAGCAGAGAGTGGGCGGGGATGGGTGGGAAGGGCAGAGCGACAGACTCCCGGGCACAGGGGCTCCCTGGGGGCACCGTGGGGGGAGTCTCTGGTGGTCTGTGCTACCTTGAGCTCACCCCCTTACAGCAGGTCCGTTTGCTCCTGAGAAGGGTGGCATCCCACAGAGCCCACCCGTGTCCCACAGACACTCCAGTGAAACCCCAGCTCCACCCTGGAAACCCCCGTGGCCAAGTAGCAGCTGAGAGCCGGGGCCGGCACCGAGAGGGAGGGAAGAGCTGCCACTTCCACCAGAGAAGGCGCCTGCTTCCGCCCAGCCCTGGCCTGGCCGCCTCCCCCCACCCCCGGCTGCCCCCTTTTCCCATGATCCCTCCTTATCTCCTGGAAGGAGGGGTCAGCCGGGGTGGGAGCACACAGCGTCGGGGCTGAATCCAGCCCCACTGTGGGAAGGCAGCCCTCGGGCCTGGATAGGTAGGGTCCACCCGGCCCTGGAGGCCAAGGGCAGCACTGCTTCCTCCTTCTGAACAGCACAGAACAACTCTCCCCATGACATTGTCACTGTGCTCTTCCAGCCAAACCATGGCTTAATTCGAGGGTTGGACCCATTTTATAGGTGAGAATGTTCACAGGACTGAACTCTACCCCAGCTGGCAGTGGAGGGAGGAAGCTGGGCTTGCATGGAGACCTGCCAAGGGTCCCCAGGCCTGGATGTAGGGTCCTGGCCGCCCCCTACTCAGCCTGATGTGGGGTCCTGGTCCCCGAGGACCGTGGTCAACAGGAGGCAGAGGAAGGCAGGTGGAGAGAGTGGGGAGCCCAGGCCGAGGGAAGGATGGGCCACGCGAGTGGGGCGGCTCTTCTCTCTGTCCGGGCCTGGGCCTCAGCGCTGGGTGTTTCTCTGCAGTCCGGGCCGTGGGCCCAGAACATTTTCCCCAAATCCTCTAGATTGCTGTAAGGGCTGAGAGCATGACTCGCCGCATTTTACAGAGAGAGACTGGAGTTTAGAGTGGCAGAGCTACTCACCCAAGGCCACACAATAAGGAGCTAAGGGAAGTTCAAACCTGGCCCTCGCTGACACCAACGGCTGCTTCTACAGTGGCATCCTCAAAGCGGCTTCCCTGGAAGGCCTGGGCCATCCTGGAGGTGAGCTCGGGGTCAGGCAGCCCGGGCAGGAGCTCTACAGTGGAGCCTGAATTCCTCCCCAGGGCCTGCTGGCTCCGGCACGCACAGGCCTGAGCCCACCTGCCCAGGGGCCTGGGAGGAGGGTGGGCACATGTCAGAGGCCGCGCCCTGCCCGGGAAATGGCAGAAGCAGCGGCAGGCATCCAGCCTCCCCTGGGAGATGAGCCCACTCCAGACTGCCCAGCCCAGCAGAGCAGAGCTCAGCTCCTGCCCCAGGCCAGTCTCCCAGAACATGACAAACACACTGGCCTGGAGACGCTCCCGGGGCCGGGGCCAAGGCACCCTGAGGCCAGGCTCCTGCGCCAGCACTCACTCAGAGCTTGATGGGGCCGAGTCATCACTGCAAGTGGGTTCTGGGTCCACCCCATCAACTTGGCACACACTGCCCTGCCAGGGGTCCCCAGGCCCTGTGGGTGACCAAGCAACGCGGCCCTTCCCTGCTCCGAGCGGCCCGAATCCTGCGTTCGTGCTCATGCTCGGCTGCCAGCACGCCCTGAGCCATGCGCTCACTCACTCGCTCAGCAAGACGACGTTTTCGGGGGAGGCTGGGCTGGCAGAGGGACAGAGAAAACACAGCAGGCTCCTGGCCTTTGGCAGGGCCCCCTCGGCCACATGGTGACTTGGAGCCCTAGCCATCCCAAACACGCAGAGCTGGGGGTGAGAACCCCCGGGCGGGAGGCGGGGCGAGGCCAGGGATGAGGCAGGAGAGGAAGTGTCGGCACTGCTGGGAGGCAGAGTCTGTGGCCCGGTCCCTGGCCGAGATGCCGTCTAGCCTCCTGGCTGGCCCCGGGTCATCTGGTCCATGCCTCTGCCTCTGGCCAGCTCTGCCAGATGGCAAAGACCTTTCCCGTCCATGGGGACCCCTGGCAGAGAGATTCCAACACCTCCTGAAGGGATACGGGTCGAGGCCTGGACCTAATGTGTTTGCCGTCACCATGCAGTGTCTGTCATGGAGTTGACATTCCAGAGGCCCACCACCCACCGTGCCTGGACGCCCAGCCCGCGTCAGCCCTGGAGGGGATAAACACGGCCGGCAGCCCCAGAGCATGAATCACAAGACCCCCAGCTCTGACCATGGGCAGTGGGAAGCCCATTCACCACCCAGAGCTGCTCTATCGCAGGAGGGCCTCTGAGTGCCGCACCACTCGCTGACACAGCAGACGGGAGTATGGTCAGTCTGTCTTCCGAGGCCTGACACACACCTGCCAGGGACCCCATTACAGGGCCCCCCCACCACCCCAGGCTGAGAGAGACATGGAAGGCCCAAGCATCAGGCTAACCCTCTCCGCCCAGCATCGCAGCGGCATCAGGCTAACCCTCTCCCCACAGCATCGCAGCAGCCAGCCTGACCAGGCTCTGGAGCCCACAGACCTAAACAGGGGCTCCTAGGGCTGCACGGCGGCACCTGTCCCCTCTGCCCCCGAGCACTGTCTGCACCCTGTAACAGGTGCTCTCAACTCCGGAGCACAGCCTTTGTGCAGGGGCCCCCGGGGCCTCTCTGTTGGCTTCCCTGGGCCAGCCTGGGTCAGTGGAGCTCCTCCTAGGAGGGACTCCCACACAGCATCCTGGGCCACCTCAAGAGCCTGCCCTCATGCAGAGGCTGCTGGAACAGGCCCCGACATCAGCAGACGCTGGCCAGCCTGGGGAGTGCTCCACACACCGCAGCCCTGGAGCATCGGGAACCTGCCAGGCAGCCCCCTAGCCCAGCCCCCCAGCAGGGTCTTGGGCCTCTCACTCTGCTCTGCCTGGTGTTCCCAGCCACAGGCACTGAGGCCACACCACGCCCCACCAAGGCCCGGCACCAGCCCTGGCCTGGCAGACCCAGGGCTTCCCACACACCATCAAGGAGTGGGGTTTCAGACCCCATGCAGCAACTAGGGAGACGAGCGGGCTTGGGCCGGGGAACAGCGGGGCAGAGGAGCCCATCTGGAGCTGGGGGCCGGGTGGCCGAGGGGGCAGGTGGCATTCAGGGCTGGGTCCAGGCTGACCTCGGGAGGATGGCTCAGGTCACCAGATGGTGACCCTCCCTTTGCTCCCTACCCCAGCTGGGCAAGCACCCCCACTTTAAAGGGGGCATATACAAGGATCTTGGGGGAGAAGGAAGCTGCCTGGGTCCCATGGCTTGGCGGCGGGGGCAGCCCTCTCCCCAGGACACACAGGCCCCCACCCCGTCAGTTACAACAGGGGAGTTTCAGGGGCCGGGGAGGGTGCCTGTGTTGGCTGCGGGTCTTCGTGCTGCCTCCGCAGGGACTCCCAGCCCCAGGGACACCAGCCCAAGAGGGGTGCACTGCTTCCCCAGGGTTGAGGTAAAATCGGTTCAGCACAGGCCCCCCACAATGCCAGAGACCAGGTAGGGGGGTCTGGTCTTAACCCTGACACCCCAATCCCTGCCGGTGAGCAGCCCTGGTGGGGGCTGAGTGGACCCTTCTGAGGGACTGCACAGGCAGCCGCGGCGGGGGGAAATGTAAGCTGCCCCGTGCCTCCCGCGTCCCACCTGGGACAGGCTCCTCGGTGGGTCAGAACCTCCAGCTCCAATGTGTGGAGGTGGCCAAGTCCTGGGGCCATCCCACGCCTGGAGTGGACAAGGGTGGGGGCCCTGCAGGAGACAGGGCATGACAGCTAGGCCTCTCCTCATCCTGGGTCTGGGAGGGGGTTCTCCTTCCTTCGTCCTGCCCAACTCCACCTGCACCTGGCTCATCCCGGAGCCTCTGGGGCTTTCTGCCAGCCCAGTGGAGCCCCTTTCACAGAAACCAAGGCAAGAGCCAGAGTGGAGTGGGGGTCCGGGAGCTGGCGGGGACTGTGCACAGGTGGAGCCACCCTTCCTCCTCACTGAGCCGGGGCTCCCAGGCCTCCCAGGCCCCGCAGGTCACAGCAGCTTCTCCCCTCCCCCAGCCTCCCACTGGCCACAAGCACAGGCTGGAGAGGAGCACACAGAATCTGTTTCTAGAACATCCCAGACAGAGCAGATGCCCCTCCCACCTCCCCTGACCCCAGGTCCAGCAGGCTGGCCCCTGTCCCCCTCCAGACGGCTCGCAGCTGGACAGCTGGAGACAGCGTTGGGTTTGGCAAAGGAAGTTCTGGGAGATGATGACAGTAAGTGTCTGACCCGGGACAGCAGAGCAGAGGCCTGAGGACTCTCCCAGGAGCCAGGCTGCCCAGACCCACCCCAGGCTCAGATGAAAGGGCAGAGGCTGGAGCAGGCAAAGGAGTGTGAGTGGGAGATGGGGACAGTTTGGGGCCCCCACCACCACCCTCCTCGGCCTCCTCCCCCACCTCAATCCTAATCTGTTCCCGTCTCTCCCAGTGGGTTTTCCTTCTGCCTGTCCTTGACTTTGCTGCCAGCCTGCCAGCCATGGCGGGGCTGAGCTACAGGGTCTGCTCGGAGCTCGCAAGCGCTTCTAGCCCCAGGCCTTGCCTGAGCCGTCCCTGCCCGCCCCTGCTTCCTCCTGCATGGCCCCCAAGGTGCCCCCCACCAACACCAGGTCCTCTGAGTCCCCACAGAGGCAATGTCAGGAGTGGGGAGCGAGTTGGGTGAGGAGCACCCCAGGTGGAGCCCTTGGAGCAGCCTGTGGGGCGGGAAGGGGGCTGCCCAGGAGGCCACCGAGGCGGGGTGGCAGTGGGCTGGGAAGGGAGGCCGAGGCGGGGTGGCAGTGGGCTGGGCCATGCCCTACCTTGGCAAGTCTCGCCATCACCCTGCAGCTGGTGTCTGGGGGAGGGGGCAGTGGCAGTAGAAGCCCCCCACGGTATCCCGGCACCGACCTGCACAGCCCCCGTTGGCGTTGGCACACTCACCCACATCTGCGAGGAGAGAAGCAGCTGAGGTGCCAGCCACACGGCCACCTCCTCCCTCCAGCCTCGGCCTACGCAAGGCCTCAGAGGGATGAGGCTCAGGGCTCCCCACAGCACAGGGGACATTCTCCAGCAGAACAGGCCCCGCAGGAGGGAGGCCTGGGTGTGGAAACCCAGCAGCAGGGGAGCCACACTGTAAAACGGGTCCCTCCCTCGCTCCCAGGGAAGGTGGCCTCTCCCCGGGCCTTCAGTGAGGTGTGACTTGCAGGAGCAACATTTGGGTATGGCTTGGCAGAGGAGGCGGCCCTGCTCCCATAAAGCAGCCACACCCTTTCTGCGAGTCCCCAGAGATCGGCCGCTGTCTGTGCTCTGGTCAAGTGGTCTGCCACAGCTTTGGGTTTTCAGGAAACACCCGGCTTCCCTCGGCTCTGAGGCCAGGAGGAGCTTCACTGTCACCTGCACAGCAACACCCCCTCCCGCCTTTGAACAGCCCCAGGCCCCATCCTCCCTTCCTGGCGTGTCTCTGGGGATCTCGTGGCATCTGAGTTGGGCCTGGAGAGCAGGTTAGGAGCCCTGAACACCATGCCATGTTGCCGAGCCCAGCCTGCCAGGACCCAGAGCCCATGCTCTAGCCCGCCCTCCGTCTTTGCGGGCGCGGGAATGTGGCGGTTCTCCCGGGGTGCACCTCTGCCTGGTTCAGGCAGCAGGACTCCCCCCGGGACATGGTCCTGGGGCAGAGGCAGCGTCACTGCCTCCCCACACAAGTGACTGGGCTGGTAGGAGCATCAAGGGAAGAAGGAAATCAAGTGACCTGCCGTGAGAAGGTGTGGGACCCAACTTGAGGTGACACAGGGACCAGGCGCGTCTGCCCACCCACACCTGCTGAGCTGCACCATCCAAGGTTCCAGGAATGTTCAGCCCCCTGTGCCCCTGCCTCTAAAGGCCAAAGGCTGGGCCCTCCCCAGCTGCATGGGGATTGGAACCCGGAAGCAGGCTCAGAGCCAGTGGAGCCCCCAGCATGCTGAGGACACAGATGACCAGACGCCAGCCCAGCCCACAGGGTGCTGTTCCCAGAAGATGAGGCCGACCTTTCCCACCAGCACCCCAGACAGATGGAACACAGTGCGGGCCTTTCCAGACCTGAGCTGGCCCAAGGCTCCCCAATGCCGGGGGCATTTCTCTCTGCACCTCCTTAGGACAGGCCCTGGAAGAGCCCTGGGTGGGGCCAAAGGCCTCAGGGTGGCCACAGTCCCATGAGAACGGGCCGAGTGGAATGCAGGCCAGCCGTCTCCGGACTGTTGGAATGCAGCTGTCAGCATAGCCCTGTGGAGGTCCATGGTGGGAATTTTTTGGGAATTCCTAGAGAGTTACTCAGGGCGAGACGGAGGCTGGCCAAGGCCAGGGGTCAGAGCCAGGGTGCCCAGGGTCCCCTGTCTGCCTGGCCCCGAGAGACTGCCCTGGCAGGCAAGCAGCAGCCCCTTCTCCAGTGTGGGGCAGGCACCCAAGCTCTGGGACCTGTCCTGACACTTGGGCCTCGAGACCAGGTGGCTGGGAGGGCGGTGTCCAGGCAGGTGGGGCTAGACGCCAGATGAGCTTCCACACAGCTGCTGGCACAGCTGGGTCCCCAGCTTCCCAGGCCTGGAACACAGCTGGCCACGTGAGCACAGGTCCCCAGCACCGGGGCAGCCTCACAGCCCCCTACCCCGACCCTGCTAGGCTCCACGGGGAAAGGAGCCCACTGCAGCTGGGGGCCTTCAGGGACCCCCCACACCCACAGGAAAAGCCCCTAAGCCTGGCACAGGGGCTGCAGGGTCTGGCACTCAGGACAGCCACCGCTGCCTGGTCACCCTCACTGAGGCTGCAATCGCCCCTTGTTCCCCCAAAGCCCCCAACCCCAGCATCTCCATGCTGGCTGGGACCCCGCCTTGGGTACCTGCGGGCACCGCCTCCACCCCAGGCTGGGCTGAGCGCTAACATCCCCATGGCTCCGTGTTGGGTGATCTGCCCCCAGCTGGACCATGCAAGCTCTGGTGGGGACTGGCCCCACTAGTCTCGGGGCCCCCATGCTCAGCCCAGAACAAGCGCACAAGGGCCGCAGGAGACCCTTGGTGAATGCTGAAGAAGCTGCAGGTGGACCGGCCACCAGGAGAAAAGCCAGAGCCCGACAAGGCAGCTGGACCTCCCCCCACCCCTGCCTCAGGCTTGGGCTGGAACTCTGGGCACCAGGCAGGCTGATGCCCCACGGCCACAGGCAAACCTGGGCCCAGGATGGAGAAGTTCAGCTCCAGGAGCAGGTGACGGCTCCTCCCCAAAGCCGGCAGAAGCCTCTCTTTCCTCCAAAACCGAGGACCAGGGTGTTCAGGGCTCCAGTCTAGGTGAGAAGATGGGGGGCTGCTTGGGGGCTCTGGGGGCACATGGTCATGCTCGGGTCTAGGCTGGCAGACGGCAGGCACCCCATTGATTGACTGCATGCAGAAGGGTCCATCGATTCACCGAAGACACTGGCATGGGATATCCAGGGCCACTTGGCCCCACTGCTCCCCACGGCTCACCCCGCTCTCTGGCCCCACAAGGGCTCCAGCTTGGGCTATGGGCATCACTTGTGGCCTGGAATTTACCTGGGCAACACTGCAGCCCAGGGAACCACCCGGAGGCTGACCAGCCTTCCCGTACAAGGTGAGTCTTGAGCAGGGGCCTCTCAAAGCCCAGCTACGTGGGCACCAGACAGGACCCTTGCTCTAGCTTCTCCCAGGGATGACCCAAGCCCAGGCACGGGTGGGCGGTCGAAGGTCAGAACCAGGCTAGGCTCTGAGTCTTCACCTGGAGACTCACAAAGGCCGCCCTCACCACTTCTCACCAGCCCCAACCCAGGGGTCCCCGCTCTCCCCAGAACTGAAGTGATGGTGGATGCCACCTGGTGAGTCCAGCCTGAAGGGTGGTGAGGGGAAGGCTCCATGCCCCCAGCCCTCCCCATCCTGGGAGTTTTCTACCAGCAGAAAGCAACGGCTCCCTCCACAAGTTAAATCCAGAGGCGCCATAGACCCAGCAGTCCCACCCCTAGGCACCTGACTAAGATAAATAGAAACAGGGATTCAAACCACGGTGTGTGCACATGCTCACAGCAGCCTTATCCACAGTCATCACGAGGGGGAGGCCACCCGGCTGCCCACCAGCAGGTGATGAGGACGACAGCGAGGAGGAACCTCAAACCTCGTGCTGCGTGAAAGGAGCTCATCTCGAGAGGTCACACAGTGTAGGATGGGGCGTAGCTGCTGGCGGGTCTGGGGTCTCCTGGGAGGGTGAGGAAAATGTCTCGGAATGAGATAGAGGTGATGGTTGCACAGCACGATGAATGCACAAAGGGTCGCTATGTTTCAAAGCGGGTTATTTTATGCAATGTGAATTTCACCTTCATCTAAGAAAAAAGAAAAAAACGTCATCCCAAGACTGGATTCTGCACCTCACTTCTCCAGCAGTTTTGGTACAGAAGGAAGCAGGCGTGCCCAGGCCTCCGGGGTGCTCCGTGCCGGATCTGGCCCCATGCCAGGGGCCTAACTCAGCAGCAGTGACTGCAATGTCACAAGTGCCCAGCAGCCACCCAACCGGGGCAGGGCTCCGAAGACCCAGCCCTTGCAGCCGATCCAGCAAGCACAGGCTGCAGAGTGAGAACCTGAGGGGAGCAAGAGGGGGCCCACACCCCCACTGCCCGTGCACTCACCCTGGGGTACCCAGTGTCCCCTGTGTGCTGGTCCATTGGCAGGAGACCCTAACGGGTGTGAGAGTGGGGCTCTCAGATCAGCCGCCAGGTGTCGACAGGGCCAGGATCCGAGGCTCCAGCCGGCCGGGGCTGGGCAGCTGCCTGTGTGCCTTGGGGCCCCGGAGTGTGAGGCAGGTGAGGAAGAAGATGTGGCTCCCAGCTCCGAGAGCCAGGCCTGTGTGGCCATGTGGCTGGGCAGCTCCCCGCTAGCGATGCCAGCCTCCTGGCCTACACCAGGCCAGGTGCCCCACAGATGTGAGGCTGCCAGACCCAGCCCCCGTGGTGGTGAGACACCAGGGGCTCCGCTTGGGTGTGGCCCTGCCCCATGCAGGTGACAAAGTGTTTCCTAGGACCACACCTGGGGATGGAGCAGCTGGCGTCAGCCTGCTCCTGCATGCAGACCCCAGGGGTCTCAGCCAGCATGAATCACTCTGGGAGAGGCTGCTGGGGACGACAGGACCTAAAGGGCCAAAGGGGTGGGATGTGGGGAGCCTCCACCAGGAGAAACTCTCGCCAAATTCCAAGTCAACGGGCAGGATCAGGCCCTGAGCCAGTCCAGCTCCACACGTCACTCTGGGCAGTGCCTCCCCTGGGACCAGGCACTGGCCATGTGGCCAATACAACCCCTTAGCAGGCTGGCTGGAAACCCTCCCTGGCCAGACACAAGGTCAACACAGACCCAACACATGCTCCCAGGATGCGGGCCAGCTTCCGCCCTCTCAGTGGTCACAGGCTGGCTCTGAATTATATTGCCACAGCCGCAGGGGACAGGAGACAGCACCCCGCCAACCCTCCCCACACACCCCTCCACCCAGACACACCACACTGCAGGGGAGCCCGAGATGGGGCTGCTGGATAGGGGCATCTGAGATGGGGGAGCTGGATGGGGGCATCCAGAAACCAGCAGGGCTGTGGCTTCCATCAGGAAAACCAGCCACTCGGGTGATCACCCTGCCCGAGGCCACCCTTTGGGAGCCCCTGGCACTTGTAAAGCCCCTGTCACCTCCCAATCCATGCTTCCACACAGGAGCCTGAGAGCTGAGCTCCCTCTGGTGCCTGTGTTCAACCAAGCCTTGCTGGGTGCCCAGGTGGGCCGTGGTAGACATCAGCAATCCCAGCCCCTTGAACCACACTTGTCCCCAAGTCAACGTTATCATCAGCCCAGGCACGGGAGGGGACCCCTGCTCTGGACACGCCAAACTGTGGCTCAACTCTGGGTGCATTTTCTCACCCAACCCTCAGGACCCCAGCGGTGGCTCCCCTCAGGATTGCCACTCCACCGACGCGCACGTAGCCTCCCTATGCCCCTGAGCACCGGGCACAGAATGCAAACCTGGCCACAGAGGAGCCTTAGCACTCAACCCCGCCCACCAGGGCCAGCCTCCCAGGCAGGGCCTTCTCCCTGCTCCAGGCTGTGGGGACACAGCGAGGGCAGGTGTCCAGGCCCCCACAGGAACACAAGCTGCCTGGGGCTGTGCCCGATGCCAGGAGGGCAGCAGGACTGGGGTGAGGACAGAGCCAAGAAAGCGCTGAGGCATCCTGGTAAGACCACACATGGCGGGGACATGGCGAGGGCAGGTGTCCAGGCCCCCACAGGAACACAAGCTGCCTGGGGCTGCGCCCGATGCCAGGAGGGCAGCAGGACTGGGGTCTAGGACAGAGCCAAGAAAACACTGAGGCATCCTGGTAAGGCCACGCATGGCGGCTCACGCCCGTAATCCCAGCACTCTGGGAGGCCCAGGCCGGAGGATCTATTGAGGCCAGGACTTTGAGACCAGCCCGGGCAACATATGAGATCCCGTCTCTACAAAAAATAACAAATTAGCTAGGTGTGGTGGCGCACGCCTGTCATCCCAGCTACACAGAGGCTAAGGCAGGAGGATCGATGGCCTGAGCCCAGGAGTTCAAGGCTGCAGTGCGATATGGTCACATCATTGCACTCCAGCCTGGGTAGCAAAGCAAGATCCTGTCTCTAAAAAAAGAAAAGAAACCCTGGGAGACGCCCTTGGAAGTGAGGAGGCCACAGCCTGCCCAGGTGGCTTGAGGGGAAAGGGCTGCTGTGCTCACCCACTGGACCCAGACCCCCCACTTTTCTCTGCAGCCGCCTTGCCCTCCAAGCCCAGCTGGGTCTTCCAGTTCCCCACCAGGTAAGCCTGCCGCTTCTTCCCGAGGCCCCACCAGTGGACAGATCAGATGCTGCTGCCCAGGTCCCCCACAGAGCTCAGGCTCAGTCCAAGGCTCAGGGCCCGGCCAGGCCCCAAGGACACCCTGCGAGGTGCCCAGCCCCTAATCCCCTCCAGACAGACCTAGCTGCCACTAGGGCTGGTGGCCAGGGGCCTCAAAGGTAATGCACAGCCCTGTTCCAAGGGTATAGGGAGGCCCCAAGCTCCGCCTAACTACCAGGGCCTTGGAGCCAGGTTGCCCCATCACATGCCCCGCCCCCCACTGACTCCCCATCCTCTTCCTGCCCTCCCTGGCTCCAGCCTGAGGATGGGGATCCATGGCCGATCGGCTTTCCCACCAGGGGCCCAGCCTGCCCAGCTCCCCCCACCCCAGGGTACTCCGGGTACCCTGTGAGCCTGGCACCTCCAGCAGGACCCCCGCTGCCTACCCCTGGGCGTGCTGGGTCTTTTCCTGAGAATCTTCAGGAACAGGCGGAACGGGGACACAGGAAAGAGACCCTCCCTGCCAGCCCCAGGAGGAAGAGCTGATGAGGAGGGGGAGCCTCACCACGCAGGATAGAGGCTGGAGCTACAGGAGAGAGGCCGCCCCACACCCCAGGCAGGGGAGCTGTCCTCAGAGACGATGATCCCTGAGCCAAGTCCGCCCACTGGGCCTCGGGCTACGGCAGGAGCAGGATTTACGAGGCCCTGCCTGCCCGGGAGGCCACGAATCTTCCCAGCCTGCAGTCCCGGTGTCACCCAGGCAGGCCAGGGCTGTTCCCAAAACCTCAGCCAAGAGCACTGACGAAAACCAGCTGGCCCAGAGTCCGCCGCGAGTGGCTCCAGAGGAGAGGCAGGGCAGCGGCAGGCATCGGGGGCTTCACAGGGGGCCCTGCACTGGAAAGGCACCCCTTCAGGAGGGGTGGGCAGCCTCTCACCCCGCTGTGCCTCAGAGGTCCAACCTCTGGGAACAGGTGGGCCCGGGAGCGCCCGGTTGGCCAGCACACCAGAAAGTGCCGACGTGGGTGGGTGGCATGGCTGGGGCCTGCCTGGTCTTCCTCCCCAGGAATGTTCTGCCTGGAACCCAGCTGCCCTCCCCCTGCCAACACCTCAGGGGCAGGGACAAGCGGGGGGCCCTGTGCGAGCTTGCTCTGTGGGGCCTACACGCCTCCCAGTGTCCTGCGGGAACAAGCTTGGCACCTGCTTCCGGAACGCCTGCTTGGGGTGGGGAAGAGCACATGCACAGCATCCCGCCCCCGGCAGCCACCGTGACCCCCTTGCCATGCACCCTGCTGCATGCCGAGGGCAGCGGCATTAAGACGACACCTCAGCAGGAGACGGTGAGGACTCTGGGTTGCAACACTGGGCTGGGAGCATCAACCAGCGCCCAGACCAGGCGGCTCCCAGAGAGGGCCGCGGGGGGATGGCAGGGGCACTGCAAAAGCCAGCAGGGTCTAACGAGGGATGGGGACCCAGCCGGGCAGGTGGGAGGAGGACGGCACTCCAGGGGTCCCGGTGAGAGGGGAGGGTGGCTTCGGCCCTGGAGAAGAGGGGCAGGTAATTCACCTGGAGTCAGGTAGGGGCCCGAGGGTCCCAGCTACTACAGGAGGCAGCTATATCCCTTTCCTGGGGCTGATGTACCAGAGTGTCACTAACCGGGTGGCTTCAACAACAGAAGCCTCTCTTACAGTTTCAGAGGCCAGAAGTCCAAAGTGAGAATGACTGGGCCCCCCGGGCAGGTGCTCCAGAACCTCTGCCACAACCGGATCCTCTCACTCTAGCCTCTGTCTCTCAGGTCCTGCTGCCCTTCCTCTCCGGTGCCTGCCTCTCTCCCTCCATGAGAACATGCGTGACAGCATTCAGGGTCCACCTGGGCAACCCAGGGCCACCTTCCCATCTCAAATTCCTTAACATGATCACATCTACAAAGTCGTTGCCATTCAAGGTAAAGGTCACAGGTCCCTGAGATTAGGCTGTGGACATCGTGGGGCCACTGTTCTGGAAACCATAGTGTGGGGGCTAGGGCCACTGATTTGGGGGTTGGCCTCTTCCAGCTCCCTCAGGAAAAAGACAGGGCGGCTGGCAGGGGAGTGGGACAAGGGCTGATCCCAGGCCCTGCCCGGCCCTCTCCCGTCCTGGAACCCAGCCATACCCTCTTGTCCAGGGCAATGGGAGAAAGCTGAAGAGACCAAGTCCCAGATCGCACCAGGCCAATACCCCACGCACGGGGCCTGCCGGCTGGAGAGAACCACAGGTGGTCCCCACCACCCACCCACCTACCCAGGGCTATGGATCAGGGCCGAGAAGGGGCCTCTTCTGCCCAAAAAGACACCAAGCAGGAGGAGCTGGGCACGAACAGGGTATGAGCTGCAGGAGGCCTCTCCCTGCACCTCCACCCATGCTCAGCTGGAAACCAGGTGCCCAAAGGCAGGGCAGAGCCCCTGAGGGCCAGGTTCCAGGCTGGCATGGCCTCAGGCCGCTGGGTGTGGCTGATCCCCAAGCCACTCCGGGCCTCCACCACCCATGTCCAGATGAGACAGGAAAGTACAGGCAGGATGAGAGCCGGGGCAAGGCGACTCCTGTAAGCACTGAGAGTGCTGTGTTTAATGTGGGCGGGTCAGAAATGAAAGCAGGAGACAGCAGAGCTCCTGGGGTCTGGTCTGCGGCCCCCATCCCCCACAACTAGAACCAAGACCCCTGTGGTTCTCACGGCTGCAAAGGGGGCCCCAGGGAGCTGAACATATCAGTAAAACAGCAGGAGCCTGCAGGGCCGAGATGAGCCTTCTCCAGCCCACCCTGCCCCGCAGGGCTGCCAGCTCAAGTGCCCGCTGCCGCTCATGCCAGAAGCTCCTCCTGGGGTCTCAGGCCAAGACCTGGAAAGCCGGGCCAGTGGCGGCATCCAAAGGCAGAACTCGCCCCTGCCCCCAACCGAGGAAGCAAGGTATCCTGGAAGACTGAGCTGGCATCCTTCTGAGCATCTGTCCAAGAAGAAAGTGCCCCAAATAAGTCCCCAACTCAAGCTGTCCCATCATCTCTGACGGAGGGGCTGTGGCTGCAAGTTCACCCAGGACCGGCTACATCTCCAGTCTGCCCGCCCACCCACAGGACTCACGGGATCCTGGCTGGCCCTGGAACCAGCTGGAGTCTGTGGCCAGGGGAGTCCCTCTCCAAGGTGGGCTGGGTTCAGAGACCTCAGAGGTAGGCTCCACCTGTTACAGCAGGAGTGGCCTTCCGTGGCCCAGGCACTAAGTGAACCACGTCCCTGTTGCTGGGCCACCCTGTGAGTCCATGCTCTGCTCCCCAAGCCCCGTCAGGATTTCCCAGGATGGGGAGTGGGGCAGGGTCCCCACACACAACCTAGAGCTCTGTGTGAAGCCAGCAGGCCAGGTCAGAATTAAACTCCATGATCTTGGCACAAAGACACCCCCATGAGCTCCCAGAGGTGACAACGTCACACTCATTATACGATGTTTCATGGTAAGTGGCGCATCCAAAACCGCTGGCTGGCTGAACCAAATTGGCCCAGGACCTCCTCACGGAGCTGCAGCCAGCAGGGGTAGGAGAAAGCTCGGCAAAACAAGAGACGCCCTGGGCCTCCGCTCGGCCGCCCACCAGGTTTTCTGCCTGCTTCCCACTCCAGCGAGTCAGGAGCAGGTCATGCAGGCTGCAGCAGCAGAGCTACCTGCAAATGAGAGGACAGAGGACCCGGTGACTGCCTGAGGCCGGGACACACTGGAGACAAATAGGACTGACCACCAAGCAAGACTGCAGGCAGCTTGAGAGCTCCATTGTGGACAAGGGGTGGCACATAAATTATCCTTCAAAACAGGACACTGGAGAGCAGAAGAGGCTCCGGTGAAAACACAAGGATGCAGGTACTTCATGTCCCTGTCCCAACCACGTGCACTCACAGACCGGAGAATATTAAAAACTGCCGAGCCTGCCGGGTGAGGATGGCGAGGCCGCTTCATGGTACAGGGGAGCCAGGGCTGCAGAAGGAACGAAGGCTGCCCCTCAGCCGACCTGACCTAGGGAGGCGATCCCGGCTTATCTGGGGGGCCTGGTGGAATCGCAGGGAGTTTTGTGGGTGCTGGGGGTGTGGGGGAGGCAGGAGAGAAGGTCGGAATCAGAGAGAGAGGCAAGGACATCGCAGCAGCCAGGAGAGACGGGCGCTGCTGCCTTGGAAGAACGGGGAAGGAGCCACGAGCCAAGGAACGTGTGAGCTCCCCAAAACCTGGAAAAGGCAGGGAGACGGCAAGAGTCTCCCCGGCTGCCCAGAAGGGACCAGCCCTGACAAGACTTTGGCGTAAGCCCAGGGACACCCGAGCTGGGATTCTATCCTCTACGACTAGAGATGACAGATCGGTGCCGTTTGAAGCATCACACTTTCAAGCATTTGTCACTGCAGTAAAAGAAAAATTGAACCTTTACCATGAAAAACAAACAGAACCCAGCTTCCTCCGCAGAGCTCTGCAGGCTGCTCCCGGCTGCAGCTGCCCTTGGCTCCGAGGGCGGCGAGGGCATCCTGCCCGGCCAGGCTGGCCTGGAGGGGTCATGAGGAGGAGCCACTGTCTAAGCAAGCCCGGCGTCCAGGCTACGTGCCCACCTCACTGGGCGGTTATCTCTGCGCCTGCAGCTCAGAAGGCCTGCCAGCCTGCGGTAGCCAGAACATTCCAACCCCAATTCCCATCAGACCCCGCCCCACCTTGGCACAGGCCACAGGGAGCCGGACACAGGGCCCGCTCATCCCTCGCTCACTCCCACAGCCAGCACTGCGGAGCACCGAGGGATGCCCAGCCCAGGCAAGGAGAGACGGTGGGCCCAGGAAGCACCGGCAGCAGGGGGAGTTCAGGGGACAAGGTACAGAAGGGCACATCAGGGAAGGCCTCCCAGAAGAAGCGGCCTGTGGGCAGACATCGCTTGCAGAGGCTCAGAGAAAACCATCTAATCTATGAGGCACTGTCCAGGTGGGTACAGCAGTCAAGAGGGCTGGGTGTCTCCACGGGCTCTCAGGAAACAAACATCGAAAGCTCAGCCCTGTCGTGAGTGTTCTTGGGTGGTCTGCTGTCTAAAGGAGCCACACAGAGCCCTCTGCATAGGAAGCATGCTTCCGCCGTGCAGCCGGCCTTCCCCTCCCTGCTCCGTGCAGTGGTTCAGCCGGGCCAGCGGTCATGGTCTGGATGTGCTAAGTTCAGAGTCTCCTTTAGACCCTCAGCACTCACTGCCTGGAGGACACACATCACCCAGCTGTCCTGGTCCAATGTCACCCAGGTGACAGCTCCAGGAACTGCCTGACCAGCTTTTCTCCTTTCTTCCCTCTGAGGACTGTGCAGTGCCACTGTCCCTGCCTCTCTCGTCCCCTCCTCTCTCTCCTGCTCCACCAACTGGTCATGCATAAATGTACATGTAACTCTGTCGACCTCCTTTCTAATTTTCTTCTAAAACTGAACATCTAGGTCTGGTGCGGTGGCTCACACCTGTAATCCCATCATTTTGGGAGGCCAAGGCAGGAGGATCACTTGAGGCCAGGAGTTCAGTATGTTGGGACAACTAAGTACCTCTTCAAAGACTCAACTTCCTGGTCATAAGTTGGAAAGTTGTAAATCAACCCTACCCCCTTCTTGCCCCCACTTCCCTTTTTCTTGCTCACAAGACGTGCGTTTTCCCTATTTGGAAAGAGTTTAGGTCTAAGCCAACTGGGATCAGCTTAGGTTGTGCGGTCCAACTGCAGCCAATAGGGGAAAGACACAGAAACTGGAACTGCATTGGGGATAAAAACCCCTTCCTTTCTCTGTTCGGTGTGCTCTTGCGATCGTGATGGATGCAAGCAGCACCCTTCTGCCTTGCTGAGAAGTAAAGTTGCCTTGCTGAGAAATTTTTGGTCTAAGTACTGGTTCTTGTTTGCGACACTGAGCACCTGTTTCTAACAAATACTAGCCTGGGCAACATAGCAAGACCCCATCTCTACAATTTTTTAAAAATTGGTTGGGCATAATGGGGTGCCTGTGGTCCCAGCTACTCAGGAGGCTGAGGGGGAGGATCACTTGAGCCCAAGAGTTCAAGGCTGCAGTGAGCCATGATTGTGCCCCTGCACTCCAGCCTGGGCGACAGAGTGAGACCCTGTCTCAAAACAAAACAAACAAAAATAAAAATGAAAAATAAAACCGAATATCTTAGAAGATTCTTCTCCATCGCTCATCCCCTCCCTCTGCACTGGGAGCTCTGGGATGCATCTCACTCTGCAAGGTGGTTGGAGGAGGAACTCTGAGGGCCTCTGCAGTGCACTAAGGCCATTCAGCATGGCAGCCACTTGCCCCGTCATTAAACCTCAGGCCCTGAGAAGTCATTCCGAAACTACTACTTTCCATGGGGTGGTTCCTTCTAATTTAGGTTACCGGTCTTGCAACAGAAGAGCTTCCTCACACCACTAGGAACCTCGACATTGGACCATTCAAACATCAACTTGCAGCCCGGCAAGGTAGCACACACCTATAATCCCGTGCTTTGGGAGGCTGAGACAGGAGGATCACTTGAGCCCAGGAGTTCGAGGCTGCAGTGAGCTATGACTGTGCCACTGCACTCCAACCTGGACAAAGAGCTAGACCTTGTCTCTCAAAAAAAAAAAAAAAAAAAAAAAAAAAAAAAGAAGTCTACTTGCAAACACTTGTGATAATCACACTTACAAACCCAATGGCTTGGGAGTGGAACGGTGGGAGTATCAAGCCCAGACACTGAAAGCACAGAGCTGTCGTCTGTGGAAGACACAGGAAAGGAGGCGTCTGAACATGCACCAAGCAAGAAAGCACCAAAATAAGCACTGGCCAGGCGCGGTGGGTCACGCCTGTGGTCCCAGCACTTCGGGAGGCTGAGGCGGGCAAATCACGAGGTCAGGAGTTCAAGACCAGCCTGGCCAACATGGTGAAACCCTGTCTCTACTAAAAATACAAAAAATTAGCTGGGCATGGTGGCAAGTGCCTACAATCCCAGCTACTCGGGGGGCTGAGGCAGGAGAATCGCTTGAACCCGGGAGGTGGAGGTTGCAGTGAGCCGAGATCACATCATTGCACTCAGCCTGGACAAAAGTGTGAGAGTCCATCTCAAAAAAAAAAAAAAGAAAAAATAAAAACACGATGAGTCCGTCTCCTGGGAGTAGGGAGGTGCTGTCGGGGCAGGAGAGGGCCTGGCAAGGTTAGTCCCAGAGGGCAAAGAAGGCTGGGCTTTTTTTTTTTTCTTTTAACTAATAGATTTTATTTTTTAAAGCACTTTTAGGCTATGGAAAAACTGGACAGAAAGTACAGAGTTTCCTTCTCCCAACACACATAATTTCCTGTATCATTCAATCCTCCATTGGAATGACCGCTTGGTACGGCGGACGAGCCCACGTTGACACATTGCTGTTAACTGAGTCCAGGGTTCCTTTCAGGGCCCGCTGGGGGCTCTGCATTCCATGGACTCGGACAAGTGTCTCATGGCCCGGATCCACCATTGGAAGATCATGCAGAGGAGTTCCTGCCCCAAAAATCCTCTGTGCTCCGCCTATTCACCCCTTCCTCCCTGCTTCCTCACCCCTGGCACCGCTCACCTCTGCTGTCTCCATGGTGTGGCCTTTCCCAGCAGTGTGTGGCCTTGGACTGCTGTCCTCACTCAGCAATTTGCACTGAGGGGCTGAGAGGCCCCCCTGTTCTCCAAGAGGAAAGCTCCATAGGCAGGGAAAGGTTCTGGGGATCTGGGGTCCCTTCCCAGGCTTGGGGGAGGCTGGGTGCCATCAACCCCTCCCCATCTGTGGTTTCCAGGGCAACCCTGGAAACCAAGAGTGGGTCGCCTAGAAACAGTCAGACAGGCCCCACCCACTCTGGATTTCCAGGGTCACCCGGCAGTCCCCTCTGGCAGCCACCGGAGCAGCCAGGAACAGCCTCAGGGGTCGGCCCCGAGGGGGTTGCTGGGCTGTTCTCCCAGGTCTCTACGCGAAGGGGGTGCTGGGCTGTACCCCCAGGCCTCTACTATCCTCCAGCACACATCCATCTAGTGCCCCAGGGTCAGCTCTAGGCCCTTCTGTCCTCCCACAGCCAGGCAGACAGGAGTCTCTGGGTCACATGAAGCTGAAGGTTCTCCCCCAAGTCTGCCCTGGTCTCTGGCAGGAGATGCTACAAGGGTAAAGGACCCACTGGCAGGAGAGACGGCCTTTCCAAGGGGAGGCGGCGCCGCAGGTCGGGTGGAGGCTGCACGCAGACCTGAGGCTGATGGAAGGGGGAGATGCAGGCTTTGCGCTGAGCTCCAGGCAATGGGCAAGGGAGGGCCCCTCCACGCTCAGCTGAGGAGCAAGGGCTATGGGGGGACTCAGAGCTTCCTGTCCAGCCAGGAGCCCCTGGGGACCCAAGCTGGAGAGGGACTCAGGCATCTGGAAGGGCCGGCAAGTTGGCAATAGGAGGCCCTGAAGGTTCCCACACAGGACCCCAGGGTGAAGAAGTCACTAACACTGTTTCCAGAAGTGGGGTCACCCCGCAGGACCAGAAGGGCCCCATCACCTTCCGCCATCAGCCCAGGACGCAACGCCCTCACCATCACTGCTGGTGGAGAGACCTTTCCTGCAGACACCCGGCCTGGATGGTTGGGGACCATGCACCCCACAGTGACAGAGTCACAGGTCCGGGGGAGCTTGTGGGAGGCCCAGGAGCCAGGTCTGGATTCAAAGTCAGGTGCGGCTGATGACAAAGACCGTTCCCGCCCGCACCCTGGGTGTGCCCTAGGAAACCTGCCTCTTCCAGAAATGCAGAAGCAGCAACAGAAAACACAGGGTGGGGTGGCGGGGCCGGGGTGAAGGGGGCACACAGCAGGGAAGCCAGTCCTGCCAGCCCGTCTGATTTCGCTCTTCTGACTTCTGACAGTTTCTCTGCTTACTCTGAAGTTACCAGGTTTGTCCTGTTTCTACAAACCAGCCTCCAAAACGTGGGAGGGGGCTTTTCGTTCCCATTTGTTTCCCAGAAAACGAGACAAAATGTCAAAGGAAGGAAGCCAAGAACATTCCTTGGTTCCCCCAAAGATCCAGGTCTTCAGTCCCCTCCGTGGCTGAGTTCCTGGGACATTTCATTCTTTGGCGGTGCTGGTGGGAGGCCAGCGCCATGCCTAGCGGCTGCCCCAAACCAGGAGTAAGGGGTAGGGGTAGGGGGCTGGTGTGGGAGAGCCAGGCAGTCTCTCCACCCTCTCCTCTGTGTGTCTCTCAGCCGCTCTACTTCCGTGTCTCTGTCTCTTTGTGTGTCTCTCTGTCCTTTCTCTGTGTCTCTTTCTCTGTGTGTTTGTCTCTTTTTCTCCATCTCTATCTTTTTCTATCTGTCTCTTTGTCTCTGTCTTTTTCTCTTTGTCTCTCTTCATCCCGGTCTCTCACTGTGTCTCTGTCTCTCTGTCTCTCTTTGTGTCTCCCTCTCTGTCTTTGTCTTTCCCCCAAGGGCACTGATTTCTGACTCACGTGGGGTCCACCCAGATCCCCAAACCCTCACATAGTCAATACCCACAGGAAGGAACCCAGAGGCTTAGAGGGCCCAGCCCCTGGCGTCCCCCTCAGTCTGGACACAGGCTGTGACACTCCCTGCACCTCTGGCTCAGCCTCTGAGTGCAGATCAAGAAGAATCAGAATCTGGGGCTCAGCACTTTTCTATTATTTCCTTAAGCAGAGCTCAGACCCCCGCCAGGGGTGGGCTGGAGCCTCGCTGGGAACCCCCCAGGTCGGAGAGCCACTACCAGGCTGCACCAGCCAAATCCTCACATCTCTCCAGTCTGAAAC
The DNA here is from genome assembly GCF_028885655.2 of Pongo abelii. NCBI lineage: Eukaryota > Metazoa > Chordata > Mammalia > Primates > Hominidae > Pongo > Pongo abelii. The sequence continues at coordinate 230,680,551 of NC_071985.2, read as the reverse complement.
CAAGGGTTGGACAGGCTCGAACCTCTGTTGGTCAAGCACCTGCTGAGCAGCCCCTCGACCAGACCACCCTGTCCAGCACTCAAGGCCGGCAGCAACACCTCCCTCTGGGCCAGCTCCGGACAGGTCCTTGGTGACAGTGGAGGTGAGGACCTTACTGGGCCAGCCCCTCTGTACACCCCCCACCCAGGAAGGATGGTGGGCTGTCCTCAGGAGCCCCCAGGCCATGGCTGGAGGAAGGCTTTGAGACACCTCTCTGCCCACCGAGGCAGCCCCCGTCCTGGACTACTGTCATCCCCTTGCTGGTCCTGCCCACAGCCCTTCTTGGTCCAGTACAAGGGTCCCTCCCTGGAGGCTGCCTGCTCTGTTGAGCAGCCCTGCCCCTGCCCCCTGTGTGCGAGCCCAGCGCCGGCCCCTCAGTAAGTCACACGCATCGCACCTGCACCTTGTAGGTGGCCTGTCCCACCTGCCCAAACCTTCATCAAGACCATCATTTCCTGGGGTCCAAGCCCATCTCCCTGTCACTCACATACGGCCACGAGGCTGGGCACTGCAGGCCCCAGAGTCAAGCCCCATGCCTGGCACCTGTGGCAGCCCAGATGTCTGGGCTTGGTGGACAGAGCCTCCCGCCGCCCAGAGCACCTGCCCTGTCCATGGACCAGGCCATGCCCCAGCTACAGGTCCGTCCCCTCGTCATAGCTGGAGTCACAGCTGGGGCAGGGGACGTCTGCCTCCCCACTGGACTGTAGGTCCCTGAAAACGGGCCATGCCTGCTCGGCCACCATGGTGTGGCCAGCCCCCGATCGTGCCTGGCACCCGGGAAAGGCCAGCAGACTTTTTGGAAGAACGCACTTTGCTGATGGACATGCAGTGAGGAATGTTTCACTCATGAGCTGGGTTTGGTGTCGGTTCTATGGTTTTCTGCAGAGTCTCCCTCTGGCTCCCCTGACACCCGTAAGAAAGAGAGACGAGGCTGATGTTCAGGTTGTTTGAATTAAGGAGGCCCTGGGGTCAGCAAGTCCTGCTCCCGTTCTACAGATGGGAACACTGAGACGGAGAGGCTGGCACAGACACCCCCAGTGTGGGAGGCACAGGCCCTGTGGTGTCTGCGAGTCTGGGGAGGGAATTCAGACCTGTCAGGTGCCCTGAGAGGCCAGAGCCCGCCCCTTCCCAAGGCAATGGCAAAACCCTGCAACCTGAGGGCACTTGTCCTGCCAGGCCAGCCCCTCCTGGGCATAGGCACAAACAGCAACTGCTCGTTGTAAGGGATAATTGGAAGGACAGCCGAGAAAGGAATGAGGCCAGTAGACCCAAGTTCAGGCAAGCTGATTTATTGTCAGTCCTGCCGGGCTACCTCCTGATAAAAGCAGAGGAGGCAGCCCCGCTTACAGACTATGGCAGGGCTTTATTGGGTGAGGAACTGGGTCAGGGTTGGGGAGCTGAGCTGGGTGTGCAGGAGGGCTGAGTCGGGGTGGGGAGCTGAGTCGGGGGTGCAGAAGGGCTGAGTCAGGGTGGGGAGCTGAGTCGGGGGCGCAGGAGGGCTGAGTCGGGGTGGGGAGCTGAGCTGGTTGTGCAGGAGGGCTGAGTCGGGGTGGGGGAGCTGAGTCGGGGGTGCAGAAGGGCTGAGTCAGGATGGAGGAGCTGATTTGGGGGTGCAGAATAGCTGAGTCAGGATGGAGGAGCTGAGTTGGGGGTGCAGAAGGGCTGAGTTGGGGTGGGGAGCTGAGTCGGGGGTGCAGGAGGGCTGAGTCGGGGGTGGGGAGCTGAGTCGGGGGTGCAGAAGGGCTGAGTTGGGGTGGGGAGCTGAGTCGGGGGTGCAGGAGGGCTGAGTCGGGGTGGGGAGCTGAGTTGGGGGTACAGAAGAGCTGAGTCAGGATGGAGGAGCTGAGTTGGGGGTGCAGAAGGGCTGAGTCGGGGTGGGGAACTGAGTCGGGGGTGCAGGAGGGCTGAGTCGGGATGGGGGAGCTGAGTCGGGAGTGCAGAAGGGCTGAGTCGGGGTGGGGAACTGAGTCGGGGGTGCAGGAGGGCTGAGTCGGGATGGGGGAGCTGAGTCGGGAGTGCAGAAGGGCTGAGTCGGGGTGGGGAGCTGAGTCAGGGGTGCAGAAGGGCTGAGTCGAGGTGGGGAGCTGAGTCGGGGGTGCAGGTGTCTTGATCGTATCCTAGAGATGTTTTTTTGCCAGCTTTGTTATGCGAGGTGAAGAGATGTTAACCTCATCTTGTAACTGCCTGGACAAACAGCTACTGCAGGGGTCAGTGAAGCGGGGGGTTGTCTTTAGCCCTGGGAGACCTGTGCGGAGGTCACAAAAGACCGCATTGTAAGACCCATGGGAAGGGAGAGGGAACAGTCTGGCCGGGGTGACTCTAATAACTCGTGTTCCTTCCCTCACACCTACTGGAGCCCAAGCTTCCCCTCCCTCTCCTGTGCCCAGCACTGGCCTCCTCTCCCCACTGTGCTGGTCTAAGGTTGCCCTGGCCACCAGCCCAGCCCTGGCAAGAACCACCATCTCCCCTGGGGGCCACACAACCTCCTCACTGGACCGCCTTCCTCGACCTCCAACGGCCAGAGAGAGCTCCCCAAAGCAGGGGTCTGGCCCCCACTTCCTTAAAACCCTCAGCCATGCAACAGGGGTGAGTGTTCCACCGGACAAACCCACCCGGCACCAGGCTCCCCCGAACCTGGGGACGGGCCCCCTGCACCCCCATCCGGGCCCACCCAGGTCCTCACACAGACAGACCTACCCTCCTGTGAGGCCCCGACATCCCCACTAGCACGGTCCCGCTCTGGCCAAGGCATTTTCCAGCCTGTATCCTGACATTTTCCATGGCCCCGCTCCAGCCGAGGCATTCTCCAGCCCCATATCCTGACATTCTCTACGGCAGGCACCACCGTTGAATTACACCTTTCCTTCCAATTCTGTCCCAGCACCAGGACGCGGACCCAGGAGGGCAGGGGTTTTGCTGGACTGGCTGCTGGGTTCCAAGCACGGTGCCTGGCACGCAGTGGGGTCTGGCGATGGACGCACGAATGAAGCCCCCTAGGTACCCCCTTCTTGCCCTGGAACCCCCTGCCTGGGTCTCGTCCTCTCTCCCACTGTGTCCCCAAGGCCTGGGCAGTTGGGCGTCCCCAGGCGCCTCCTTGTTTATCAGACATGGCACCGAGATGGCATCAGCAGTGGGTGAGAAAACACACGTGCAGAGCCCATCCCCAGACCCCACTCTGCCCCAGAGTTCACCAAGTTCCCTTCCTAGCTGGACCTTAAATCCCCTGGGTCCTGGTGCCTGCTCTGGCCTCCCATGGCCACCAGGAGGTGCCAGCGCCCCACCCCGAGCACACGGCGAGAAGGGAGGTGGGGATCGTTGATTGCAGAAGCCCCCTTCCAGGAGGAGTCCAGGGAGCAGGACCAGGAGCCTATCAGTGCCTGGCTTGAGAGGAGGACGCTTCGTGCAGGGCTGCCTGGCCTGGCCCTGGACGGTCCCCATGGTAGGACCTGGGGCACAGCACCAGGGTGCCCGGTGTCCAAGAACCTCCTGAATTGCCTAGTTAAACAGAGTGGCACGGGGCTGTACAGGCTTCCCTGCCCCAGGGGTTCAGGGGCCTGTATGTGCCAAAGCCCACTGCAGTTTCCCAGGAGGGCAGGGGACCCCCAAGTGGAGGTGGCCACGTCACCAAGAACAGAAGTGTGCGTGGACGTCCGGGTGCCTTCCAACTCTGCTCCAGCCACACTCGGCATTCCGTCCAGGGCAGGCACTGTGGACCCTGACACCCAGCAGCACAGGGATTCTCACGGGGTGCAGTGGGGATCCAGCCTCCTCCTCCCTGAGACCTCAGGGTCAGCTGCTATAGGACCCGCCGTGGACCACTGCCCTGCAGGTTCACAGAGCCCTGATTCCACCACGGTGGGTGACCTCCCCCAGCGCTCTCAGCAGAGAAGACACTGACCCATGAGGCTGACCTGGGTAGCAGACCCCTGAGGCCAGCACCGGCTGGAGACTTTAGGAGGCTGTCAGCACCTCGGTCACCTCCTTCTCCTGCAGTCACTGTCCTGTTCATGGCTAGCCTGGCCTGAGTGATGCTGCCCAGGCCCCTGGCTTGACCGGGCCAGAGGGCCGGGCCCTGCTCTGGAATGCCTGGGGCAGCCACATCAGAGAACAGATTCCAGAAGCACGCAGCCCCTTGCTTACAGAGCCTCATTCATTACTCCATGGGAAGGGGGCATGGGTACCACCCCAGGAATCTTAAAAATGGGCAAAACCAGCAGAGGTCCTGGCATCTGCCTCCCTGAACAGGGTTGGCACTGGGCAGCCAGCGCTAAGGCAGGGTGGGCACAAGACGCCGGCCAACCTGGGGCCCACTTTGGTGGCCAGGCCAAGAACCGAGCTGCTCACAGGCCGCTCTGGAAGACCTGGGTGTTCCCTTGCTGGAAGGAACCCCGCAGGGCCAGCAAGCCCCACCTGTCTCTGGGCAGCGTCACAGGCAGACCTCGAGGACCAGCTGCTCGGCCCATCAGAGGGACCCCGGGGCCCTTCCCCCAACGCACTTCATGCTATGAGCCCCCTGGCGCCCCATCAAACAGCTGGAAATGACTGGGGCTAGAGAGGCCACAGAGTCCAGGTCAGCTGCCCAGGCACATGAGGGCACGCCCTAGAGGGGCTTTGCAGGGATCCCAGGAGACACCTGGGCTGGCTGGGTCCTCGGTGCCACAAAGCGATGGCCCCCAGAGCTCACCCAGACTCAGGAGGCAGCGGCGCCTCTCTCCTCCAGCCTCAAAAATAACTGGGTGCTAGACTGAGTGCATCCTGTGGAGCGTCCTGTCTGACTCTCACCATGGCCCCCTACAGCGGCCCTCACTAGCACACCTGTTTTCCCAGGGAGGAAACTGAGGCATAGTGAGGCCGTCCTGGCCAGGTGTAGCACCCAAACCCACCAGGGCCCCACAACCCAGTGGCAGGTGCACTTGGGGCCTGCTGCTGCCCTGTAGTGCCCAGAAGGGCCCCAGCCTTGGTCGCACGGTGCTGGCAGATGGGCAATGCTGCACCTACCCTGCCAGAGTGCTAGAGGCAAAGATGTGAGCAGGAGCCGGGCCACACGGTGAGACAGAGCCCTGATCCCTCCCAGGGATGCACTGGACATGGGCAGGGCCTGGACACGCTTCCTCCCTTCCTACCCGCCAGGGCTCACCCAGCCCAGACCTGCCCCTGAGGCCACAGCTCCAGGAGGCCCAGGCCTTGCCTCCTCGCCTCTCCTGGGACCCTCCCCTCCCCACAAAGGCCCCTGTCTTGGGCATAGCTCCACAAAGCGGGGCTGTCAGTGGACTGGCACTGCCAGAGGTCAGGTGGGACCTGCAGACCCTGAGTGTTTATTGATTGCACATGGGCTGCGTGTGGCGGGGATCCCTCCTGCACCCCAGCATGGACATGGCGCCTCCCCCCCCAGGCCAGGCTCTCCCAGGACAAGCCACCTGCCAGCCAGCACCGCACAGCCCTGCAGGCTCTGACCACAGGTCCCGTTTGCTGGTGACACGGCCAGCCTGGCCCAGCTCCTTGGCCATCACACAGTGGGCCCTCGGTCCCTATGAGCACCTGCGACCCAGAGCGTCACCTTGCAGGCCGGGGTTGTCCAGCCAGGGGCAGGGGGGCCTGGGAGGCTGCAGGGACCTCAAAGGAGATAGCCCTCCACCGACCTGTCCTCCAGGACCTGGTGCAGGCAGGACAGGCCTGTGTTTCTATGACAGGTTCATGGCAGGACCTCGGCATAGGAAACCCCTCCCCTCTTTCCTCACTTAGGTGGCTGAGACCTGCCAGGAGCCCAGAAACCAGCCTCGGGCTCCCCCAGGCTGCTGCCTGCCACCCTGGACCCTTCTTCCCAAGGGTCTCACAGGCACTGCCATGCTGTGGGACAGGCCCAGCCACGGGGCCCAGCTACTGAGGAGGAGGAAGAACCCGTCCCATAAACGCCAGAGAGACCTGGAGTGCAGAATCGCCTGCAGGAATTCCCCAGGAATTTGCACCTGGAGTCTCCACAGCTCAGCCACAGGCTGCAATCTGACTCGTCAACATGTCTACTGCAGCCAGGACCTGGGGTGGAGGCTCCCAGAGATTCCTGGAGTGATGAGGGGGTGCAGTGTGCAGGACCTGCCATGAATGTGTCACTGGGCCTTAGCCCTCAGCGCACCCAGGGTGTGCTCGGGGAAAAACCAAGGCCCCTGAGGGCTCTGGCCTCCAGGAACACGGCAGGGGAATGGGGGCTTCGGTAGTGGTCCTTGGCCCCTCATGGGACCCAGGGAGGCCACCCCTTTGGCTAGAGCAGGACAGGGAGGTTCAAGCAGCAGCTCAGCCCAGCAGGCTCCTCAGGAATCCCAGCATGTACCCACTTTCTTCAGGACGGGGGCCTATCACCTGCACCCCAAGCAGCTCTCCCCAGCGCTCAGGCTAAGAGCCCCCAAATGCAAGGACACCCACACACCATCCCCTGCCTGGCCCCTTCGAGCCACCTCTGTTGCCCCCATGCCCTGTCCTGTATGCCAGCCAGTGCCCTATGACCTTGCCGGCCAGCCCTTCAGTCCCTCCTGACGGTGGGTTTCTCTACATCAGCAGGATGGGCTGTGAGCACTGCAGGGGACACCTGTGTTCTCTGCACCTTACAGAAGCCCTGTGGGTGAGGTTTGCCCCTCTGCTCCCTCCATCAGCCAAACACAGCCTGAACCCACAAAGGCCTACAGAGTGTGTTCACAGGGTGCAGGTCTGCACCCCAGCTCCATGCAGCTTGGTCTAGCCTCTCCACCCAGAAAAGAACATGCCAAACCCTCAGTGCGGCCCATGAGAGCTGTCAGGCTGGGCACTGCAGCTTCCAGGCGAGTGGGCAGAGCCTGGCTTCACTCAGCTGGCGGCTACCCGGTACGGGTCTGCCAGAGGCCAGGGCACAACCCATAGCCCCAGACACTCCCAGAGGGAGCTCCTGCAGCCGACTCCGTCCGCCACAGCCACCTCCAGCCCACACCCGAGAGACCCCCGCCACCAGCCTCCTGTTCGGGGGGGAAACTGAGGCTCCTTCAAAGATGCAGGACCCAAAGAAGCAGGGACAGCCTCTGGGACCCAGCACAAGGCACCCAGGCCACACCAATGCCCAGACACCACCTCACCGCCCCTCAGCCGGGGCTCCCAAAGGCCCTCAGCCTTGCCCTGGGCATGCGATCAAGGACCAAAGGCCAATACCAGTCCACCACTGACTCCAAGCAACTCAAGAACTGCCAGGGGCTCAGTATCCCCTTTTGTGAAATGGAACAGGCACGGCCCCACACCTGGATGCTGTGGTCAGCCCCAGTGCTGCCCTGAAGTCCAGGGGATCTGGATGAGACAGGATGGCCGAGGCAACGAGCAGGGGACTCCAAGGATCCTGGAGGCTGAAGGTCTCTGATGCACTCAGCTGGTGGGAAGAGCTGTCCAAGGAGACCACCCAGGAGACTGGGGGGCCACGGGGTCTCCGGCCTGGGGCAGGCATACGGAGCCAAGAGGCCTGGTCATCCTCTGAACAGTGTTGGAGTGACCTGCCACCGGGCTCAGCTGCTGCCTGGACAGCCGTCTGTGCTATGGGCAGGGAGACTTGAGGTGCCCACTCACCAGGCAGCACGGGGGCAGTTGGGGGAGCCCACAGAAGCCCCCCACCCCGCAATGCCTGGGAGGGTCCGCCTCTTAATGTCTCCTGCTGTAATTATGTCATTAAAAGACCACCCTGTCTGTGAAGCCAGCATGGGAGACGCCACACAACCCCACTGTGCACAGAGCCAAGCCCAGGGAGGATAGCATTATCCCAAGAGAAAGACAGAGGCCCTTTTGTGGGTGGCAGGGAAGGGGGAGAACAAACCTGGTAATTAAACAATTCACTGCACAGACAGGAATCCCCTTCCCAGAGTCAGCCCTTTGAAAGACAGGCTGGATTCTGCAGGCGGTCTCAGTCTCCCCAGCTGTCCTGTCGAGGAGGTGGCCCAGCCTGAGCATAGCAAGATGGTCGTGGAGGGGCCACACCTGTCCCAGCTTCCTGTCACGCAGGGACTGAGGCCAGAGAAGCCAAAGTCAGGCACCTGCCCTGCCTGCTCAACCCACTGCAGGCAGACGGGGCCGCCCGGCAGGCACTGGCTCCCACGGGGAAGCGGGACTCGGGGGATTTCCAGGGGCTCCGTGCAGTTAAAGGGGACGTGTGTGGAAAAGCTGAAGGCCACAGGGAAAGGATAGCCAGGCGGGCTGCTGGGCATGGGGTTTTCTGATTACCCAGAAACCAGGCAGAGCTCCTCAAAGCCTGGGACCTGAGGGCGGCCAGACAAGGTGAGAGTCAAGGAGGCGTCTTCCGGCTCAGGTGCCAGGTGCTCTGTCCACCCGCCGGGCACACCCGCTGCTCCAGCCCTGCTCAGCGGACAACCACTGCACCACCAACCTTGCCTCCAAGAAAGACCATGTGGGCCTGGGAATGTGAGGATAGGAGGCTGCCCCTGCCCTGTCCCTGTGCCGGGCCCTCACTGCCTGCAGGGCATGAAGCCCACAACTGGCCTGGCAGGAGATCATCCTGCCCCCTCCACCGCCCAGCCTGGTACCAGGCACGGAGCCTGCCCAGGAGGCTAGTCATCCTCCCCATTCACACGGCAGAGGCTCAGCCCTCCCTCCAGCCATCCCCCGGGGCCACCCAGTCTCTCCCCTCCACCAATCCCCAGGGACAGGGCCCCAGGGAGGCTGTGGCACACGGGGACACACACACCACAGCCCTATCTCCCCCTCTGAGCCGGCTCAGCACCGGCTTGTCTTCATGGCTGACACCTCCATGTTCCTCGGGGGCCTCCAGGGACCCCATTAACTGTGAGCACAGACAGCCATCAGCCTGGGGAGCAGGACACAGAGAGAGGGTCTGGGGGACCAGGGGCAGCCCTGGGCCATCCCACAAGGAGTGGACAGCCATGGCCAGTGGCTGGGTTTTCTGATAGTCCAGAAACCAGAGAGTGTTCCTCCAAGCCTGGAACCCAGAACAGCCAGGCAGGGCAGGAGTCAATGAGGCATCTCCCATCCCAGGTGTCAGGTGTCTGGTGCTTATAGGACACGACCCCACCATGGAGGCCAGAAGCCTTTTCTTGCTCTCAGAGGACTCCCACCCCTGAGCACAGAGAGCAGGAAAACACCGAGACCAAAGCCAGCCTGCCCCAAAGGCCAAAGAGCAAGGTTCCTGAGTAAGGGCATCCCCCCAGACACGCTGGATCCTCCCCAAGGGTGCTGGGTCCTCCCTGCTCCAAAGGCCAGAGAGCAAGGTTCCTGGGTGAGGGCATCCCCCCAGACATGCTAAGTCCTCCCCAAGGGTGCTGGGTCTTCCCTCCAAGTGTGCTGGGTCCTTCCTGCATATGCTGGGTCATTTCCTGGTATGCTGGTCCTGCTGGGTGTGCTGGGTCTTTCCTGGGTGTGCTAGGTCCTTCCTGCATATGCTGGGTCCTTCCTGGCGTGCTAGGTTCTCCCAGGTGTGCTGAGTCCTTTCCAGGTGTGCTGGGTCCTCCTGGGTGTGCTGGGTCCTTCCTTCTCGGATTGGCAGGCACACAGCAGGTACTGGCAACACCTGCCAGCCAGCCCTGGGCAGGCTCCATCTTGCCAAGAGAGGCCAAGGACCCTCTAGAAGCCTGGCTGACCCTTCCCTTGGTCCCTGCCTGGGTGTGCTGGGTTCTCCCTGGTGTACTGGGTCCTCCTGGGTATACTGGGTTCTCCCGGGTGTGCTGGGTCCTTCCCGGGTGTGCTGGGTCTTTCCTGGTGTGCTGGGTCCTTCCTGAATGTGTTAGGTTCTCCTAGGTATGTTGAGTTCTCTCAGGTGTGCTGGGTCCTCCTGGGTGTGCTGGGTCCTTCCTGGGTGTGCTGGGTCCTCCTGGGTGTGCTGGGTCCTCCTGGGTGTGCTGGGTCCTTCCTGAGTGTGTTAGGTTCTCTCAGGTATGCTGGGTTCTCTCAGGTGTGCTAGGTCCTTCCCAGGTGTGCTGGGTCTTTCCTGGGTGTGCTGGGTCCTTCCTGGTGTGCTGGGTCCTCCCGGGTGTGCTGGGTCCTTCCTGAGTGTGTTAGGTTCTCCCAGGTATGCTGGGTTCTCTCAGGTGTGCTGGGTCTTTCCTGGGTGTGCTGGGTCCTCCTGGGTGTGCTGGGTTCTCCTGAGTGTGCTGGGTCCTTCCTGGGTGTGCTAGGTCCTTACCAGGTGTGCTGGGTCTTTCCTGGGTGTGCTGGGTCCTTCCTGGTATGCTGGGTCCTCCCGGGTGTGCTGGGTTCTTCCTGAGTGTGTTAGGTTCTCCCAGGTATGCTGTGTTCTCTCAGGTGTGCTGGGTCCTCCTGGGTGTGCTGGGTCCTTCCTGGGTGTGCTGGGTCCTCCCAGGTGTGCTGGGTCCTCCCAGGTGTGCTGGGTCCTCCCGGGTGTGTTGAGTCCTTCCTGTGTAAGGTTCTCCCAGGTATGCTGGGTTCTCTCAGGTGTGCTGAGTCCTCTCAGGTGTGCTGGGTCCTTCCTGTGTGTGCTGGGTTCTCCTGAGTATGCTGGGTCCTTCCTGGGTGTGCTGGGTCCTCCTGGGTGTGCTGGGTCCTCCTGGGTGTGCTGGGTCCTCCCTGGGTGTGCTGGGTTCTCCTGGGTGTGCTGGGTCCTTCCTGGGTGTGCTGGGTCCTTCCTGGTGTGCTGGGTCCTTCCTGAGTATGTTAGGTTCTCCCAGGTGTGCTGGGTTCTCTCAGGTGTGCTGGGTCCTTCCTGTGTGTGCTGGGTTCTCCTAAGTATGCTGGGTCCTTCCTGTGCGTGCTGGGTCCTCCTGGGTGTGCTGGGTCCTCCCGGGTGTGCTGGGTCCTCCCAGGTGTGCTGAGTCCTTCCTGAGTGTGTTAGGTTCTCCCAGGTATGCTGGGTTCTCTCAGGTGTGCTGGGTCCTTCCTGTGTGTGCTGGGTTCTCCTGAGTATGCTGGGTCCTTCCTGGGTGTGCTGGGTCCTCCTAGGTGTGCTAGGTCCTTCCTGGGTGTGCTGGGTCCTTCCTGGGTGTGCTGGGTCCTTCCTGGGTGTGCTGGGTCCTTCCTGGTGTGCTGGGTCCTCCCAGGTGTGCTGGGTCCTTCCTGAGTGTGCTGGGTCCTTCCTGAGTGTGTTAGGTTCTCCCAGGTATGCTGGGTACTCTCAGGTGTGCTGGGTCCTCCCTGTGTGTGCTGGGTTCTCCTGGGTGTGCTGGGTCCTTCCTGGGTGTGCTGGGTCCTCCTGGGTGTGCTGGGTCCTCCCGGGTGTGCTGGGTCCTTCCTGTGTAAGGTTCTCCCAGGTATGCTGGGTTCTCTCAGGTGTGCTGGGTCCTTCCTGTGTGCGCTGGGTTCTCCTGAGTATGCTGGGTCCTTCCTGGGTGTGCTGGGTCCTCCTGGGTGTGCTGGGTCCTCCTGGGTGTGCTGGGTCCTTCCTGGGTGTGCTGGGTTCTCCTGGGTGTGCTGGGTCCTTCCTGGGTGTGCTGGGTCCTTCCTGGTGTGCTGGGCCCTTCCTGGTGTTCTGGGTCCTTCCTGAGTATGTTAGGTTCTCCCAGGTATGCTGGGTTCTCTCAGGTGTGCTGGGTCCTTCCTGTGTGTGCTGGGTTCTCCTGAGTATGCTGGGTCCTTCCTGTGCATGCTGGGTCCTCCTGGGTGTGCTGGGTCCTCCTGGGTGTGCTGGGTCCTCCCGGGTGTGCTGAGTCCTTCCTGAGTGTGTTAGGTTCTCCCAGGTATGCTGGGTTCTCTCAGGTGTGCTGGGTCCTTCCTGGGTGTGCTGGGTCCTCCTGGGTGTGCTAGGTCCTTCCTGGGTGTGCTAGGTCCTTCCTGGGTGTGCTGGATTCTCCTGGGTGTGCTGGGTCCTTCCTGGTGTTCTGGGTCCTCCCAGGTGTGCTGGGTCCTTCCTGAGTGTGTTAGGTTCTCCCAGGTATGCTGGGTTCTCTCAGGTGTGCTGGGTCCTCTCCTGGGTGTGCTGGGTCCTTCCTGGGTGTGCTGGGTTCTCCTGGGTGTACTAGGTCCTTCCTGGGTGTGGTGGGTTCTCCTGGGTGTACTGGGTCCTTCCTGGGTGTGCTGGGTTCTCCTGGGTGTGCTGGGTCCTCCCTGGGTGTGCTGGGTTTTCTTGGGTGTGCTGGGTCCTTCCTGGTGGGCTGGGTTCCCTCAGGTGTGCTGGGTCCTTCCTGGGTGTGCTGGGTCCTCCTGGGTGTGCTGGGTCCTTCCTGGGTGTGCTGGGTCCTTCCTGGGTGTGCTGGGTTCTCCTGGGTATGCTGAGTTCTCTTGGGTGTTCTGGGTCCTCCCTGGTAGGCGGGGTTCCCTCAGGTGTGCTGGGTCCTTCCTGGTATGCTCGGTCCTCCTGTGTGTGCTGGGTCCTCCCTGGTGAGCTGCGTTCCCTCAGGTGTGCTGGGTCCTCCCTGGTATGCTGGGTCCTCCTGTGTGTGCTGCGTCCTTCCTGTGTGTGCTGGGTTCCCCCAGGTTTGCTGTGTCCTCCCGGGTGTGCTGGGTCCCCGCCAGGTAACCCCTAGTCCTCCCGGGGCATGCTAGGATCATTTCTCACACCAGACACAAAAAGCTTCCCCCAGGGTGGCCTCCTGGCTGAGCCAGCTCCAGGCCCAGATGGAAACCTTCTGCTTGGCTGCGCCTAAAGGTAAGCACGGGAAACAGTGCGGGGAGCCTGGAACTATAGCCCAGGACCAGGGTCAGGTTAACCCGAGGCCACGTCCACAGGACAAAGCTGAGATGCCTCCCCAGGAATCAGCCCAGGCTGGGGCTGCAGCAGGCTGCAGGCCTCTGGACAGGGTCCCATGGCAGGGAGCAGGACCGGAGACAGCCCCAGCTCCAGCTCCAGCTCCAGCCAGGAGTGCACAACATGGAGACAGGCCGTGAAAAGAACATCCCTGCTCCAGAGCCCGCCCTTCCAGGAGTCCCGTCCTCCCCTCCCACCACTCCCTGGGGCACAGAGTCCGAGGCCGGCAGCGGCAGCTCCCAGGCCTGGCCATGGCTGGTCTCCAAGAGCAGCCCTGGGTGGCGTCTGGAGCTCGGGCGAGGGGTCAGACTCCCACCCTCAGACACAGTGGGCAGCATTGAAGGGCAGCGGGGAGGGCCGCTTCCTCTCCATTAATCAATGATCCCAGTTTAGAAACAGTCGCCCTGAGCCAATGCCAAGGGCTAAACGGGCTCAGGACCCCACCCAGTCCTGGCCACCCAACCTTCTCCAGGGCTCTGCTTCCTGGCATAGCCTCAGGGCCCCAGCAGCTGCCGGAGCCACCTCCAGCCCACACCCGAGAGACCCCCACTGAGGGCCTCCTGCTCGAGGCAGGGAAACCGAGGTTTCCTTCAAAGATGTAGGACTCAGAGTGGGCCTGGGTGCTGAGGCTCCAGGCAGGACCACTGATGTCTCTCCCCGCTTGGCAGGCACACAGCAGGTACCCGGGAGCACCTGCCAGCCGGCCCCCTCTAGAAGGTCTTCTAGAGGATCCTCTAGAAGCTTGGCTGACCCTTCCTTCATTCCCTACCCTGTATCTCAGGGCCAAAATGACTTTCTCCTCCGCTCTGCTCCTCTGCTCCTGTCTGGAAACTTGTCCGGAACAAATTGCACCTCCCAAACCTTCCCCAGCCCACAGGCCCACCTCCTCCAGGAAGCCCTTGGGGCAGCCAAGCCCCTGGTGGGCATCGCTGGAGCACTGACCACTCACCTGGACCCAGGAGTGAGGGTGGCAACACTCTAGTGTGGTGGTGCCGGAGACCCGTCTGATCTGCCCCTTTGACTGGTGGCGGCGGGGGTGTGGCGGGGGGTGGGGAACTGGGGCCCAGAAGGGAATCAGAGCCAAAGGTTACTATTTATTAATTTATGTATTTATCTATCTATTGAGACAGGATCTCGCTCTGTCAGCTAGGCTGGAGTCCAGTGGCGCAATCTTGGCTCACTGCAACCTCCACCTGCCAGGTTCAATCAATCCTCCTGCCTCAGCCTCCTGGGTAGCTGGGATTAGAGGCGCCCACCCACCACCACACCTGGCTAATTTTTGTATTTTTGGTAGAGACGGGGTTTCACCATGTTGCTCAGGCTGGTCTCAAACTCCTGAGCTCAAGTGATACACCTGCCTCGGCCTCCCAAAGTACTGGGATTACAGGTGTGAGCCACCACACCTGGCCTGAGCCAAAGGTTCTTGAACCAAGAAAGTACCTAGAGGTGACCCAGGCCTCATTTCTCAGAGCCTGCCCTTGTCCCATGAGGTCAGCTGAGACCAGATCAAGAGATCTGTAGAGATTTTTGTCACCTCGTGTAGTACAAAAGACAAATCTATTAGGAGGTCATTTGTTCTCAGTAACTTTTTCTTGCTGGTCTTTTCGTTACCGATTCCGAGCCAAGCCCAGGTCACCAGTGGGTGTTGGGGAAGGGTTGGGGGCATCCACCCATACTTGCCAGAGCAGCACACACAGGTGGGACCCAGGTGCAAAGGCAGGAAGAGGCCAGGTTTTTGGCTGTGAAAACTGTTCCTGGTTGGTCTGATGAAACTGATACTCTGATGGGACCCCAAAGTCCTCCCAGGGACAGGGAAGGGGATCTTTAGAGTCCCCCTCGCTCCTTTGCGGACCCACAGGGCAAGGAAACTGGCAGTCCTGGGGGGGTCTCCCGAACCCTGGACCATTCCGGGAGACTCCACATGGCAGCTGGGTGCTCTTGTATAATTACCCCAAGAGCCAGGGTATTAGTCCATCTTCCAACTGCTGACATACCCGAGATAGGGTGATTTACAAAAGAGAGAGGTTTAATGGACTTACAGTTCCACGTGGCTGGGGAGGCCTCACAATCATGGCAGAAGGCAACGAGCAGCAAGTCACATCTTACGTCTTACATGGATGGCAGCAGGCAAAGAGAGGGAGCTTGTGCGGGGAAACTCCCCCTTATAAAACCATCAGATCTCATGAGACTTATTCACTATCACGAGAACAGCACAGGAAAGACCTGCCCCCATGATTCAACCACCTCCCACTGGATTCCTCCCATGACACGTGGGAATTATGGGAGATACAAGATAAGATTTCGGTGGGGACACAGCCAAACCATATCAGCTGGGGACAAAGTCTGCAACTGAGTCATCACAATGGTTGTCCCTGCCACGACCCCCACTTCCCGATCCTTCTGCCAGGCCCACTCTGGGCCTCACCTATGTGGACTCACGCAACCTGCACAAAACATCGTCAAATCTCCTCCCTGCTGAACAGAAGGGGGACTGGGGTCCGAGAGGTGGAGTAGGTTACCCCGGTCACACAGGCACAGGCCTGGGGAACACCAAAGCCAGCCCTGGACAAAATGAGCGGCTGGCCCTGACTCCGACTGCACGGAGGCCTGCACTGGGCGGGGGAAGGCTTCACTGCAGGCCCTGCCCAGGGCCGGGCCCTCCACCTTCCGGGCAGACAGGCCCGCTTTGTGCTCCCACGGCTCCCGCTGCATCTGCGGAAGGGCTCCCAGGGCCTCAGGGAAACACTGCTGCAAAGCCCCCGCCCGCTGCAGACCCGAGACTTGCCATCTGGGCCAAGGAGGGAGAGCTGGGGATGTGGGGAGCGGGGAGGGCTCCTTCCCCCCACTGCCCTCCATAGCTCTCCAGAGAGTTCCTGTCTCCCTCCCCGACTCCTTTGTTCAAATGAAATAATTTGGGGGAACCAGAAAATATGGCTTTTATTTTCAAAACTGGAATCAATTATAATTGGGGGGTTAGTTAAATATTCCCAACTGTGTTTAAGCTCAGGTCTGCAGTCCCCAGACCCAGAGTGCAGGAGGGACAGGAAGGTGATGGTGAGAGGTCTAGGTGGGAGCACTATGGGCAGGGGCTACACCTGCAGGCAGCACCCCCTCACGCCTGGTCCTGCATACCTGGCCCTGCAAACCCGGTCTGCACACTCAGTCCTGCACACTCAGTCCTGTACACTCAGCCCTGCACACTCAGCCCTGCACACTCCACCCCTGCACACCTGGCCCTGCACAGTTCAGCCCTGCAGGCCTGGCCCTGCACACCCAGCTCTACACACTCCATCCTGAATGGCCAGCCCTGCATAATTTGGCCCCGCACCCTCGGCTCTACACACCCAGCCTCCACACCCTCCCCTTCTTCCGAAAGAGTGACCAGGGAGGAGGCCGGGCAGCCACCCTCCAGCTTGTCAACTGCCCCCTGTGAAGGCCACGTCTGCCCCAGCTGGCCACTCTCCCAGGAGGCCCACTACCCAAGGGCCACAAGCCAGCCACAGGTGAGGATGCTCCTGCCCTGCAGGGGACCCTGCTCCCCTCTCCTCCAAAGCAAATCTCAGCAGCTCCCCTGGGACCAAGGCTTGTCCCCGCACCAGGTGGCAGCATGGCCAGAAGGGAGTACATAGCACTCCTCAGACAGACCTGGCTTCAGCCCCAACTAGGCCGCTTGTGAGCTGAGCAGCAGCAGCTGCCGGGTCTCCTCAACCTTGCTTTCTTCTTTCATGAAGCAAATGAAGTGTGGAGTTGATGAGGTGACGCAGGCAGAGAGTGGCTCAGAGCCAGGAGGGAGCTCCCAGCCTCCAGCCTCCCTGCTCTGTGGTGCATTCCCACGGTGACCGGGGCATGGGGCTGCTGCTGTGGAGGCTGAGCCCCGGGCCCAGGCACCGTGAGAGTCTGTGACACAGAAGTCAGAGGCAAGAGGCTGGCAGGGCACAGGGCACCTGAGTGCACCCCACCCCCAAACACCCAAGCATGGGCATCTGAGCCCACTCCGCAGTGCTGGCCTGGGCAAGACAGGCCCCTTCCACTGGGCATGGAGCCCCCCAACAATGCCAAACTCCCAAAGATGCAGAGCCCCCGCCCCATGCTGGACACTGAGCCCCCACGAGACGCCGAGTTCCCCCACGGGGTGTGCAGCCCACAGTGAGCCTCCTGCAAGCCCTGTGCCTGCTGGTGCCCCGGGGGCTGCGTGTCAGGGTCTCATGGAGCAGGGGGTTCGGAGCTGGCTCCTGACAAAGATGAGGTGGGAGGAGGGGACTGACGGTGGGCAGGAGGCCAGCCCTGAGGGGGCAGGTCAGGTGTCCTCCATCCCCTCCCACAGGACACGGCCAGGAAAGGCCACCCCGCAGGGCCACCTCCTCCTCGCCCTCCCCTAGGAACAGAGACCACAGGAGGCTCTGCTTGGCTGACCAGTGAGCCACAGCCCCATCCCGGAAACCTCCCCAGCTGGCCCAGTCAGCCCTGGTATTTCCGCGTGAAACCGAGTCAAGCGGCGCACATTGCCAAAACATTAGACAAATGAGATGGAAAGGCCCTCGGGACGTTTCTCAACTCCCACCTGTGGCCATAATGACAGCTCCCAAGAGGCCAAACGTGACAGTTGGAGCCCACTCCATCCTGCGTGGACCCCATCTGCCCTCAGAGCAGGGATGGGTCACCTCTGACCAGCCCGCAGAGGGACCACAGGGAGGCCTGGCCAAGGCCTGCAGCCTGGATGTCACAGGGCAATGACAGGGCAGGGGCCCCGGGGAGGCCCTTTTTCCACACGAGACAGCCAGGTCTCCATCCACGGTCGGGGCGGCAGCCCTCCCAGCCACCCAGCATCCAGGAAGCAGCAGGCACTCGTGGTGACTCGGCAGGGGCCGTCCCAGCTAACAGAGGACATTCAATAAACTCTCCAGCACAAACCGTCCACCTTTCCAACAACGGCCAATGTCCCAGGCTGCTGGCATCCAGCTCAGAACTCTGGGGAGACCCAGCACCTCCCCAGAACCCCTCCTCAGCCCAGCCCCCAGCAGAACATAGTGTGGGCAGGCGTATCCTTCACAAATGTGGGGACCTCCTGATTCCTCCGATTTCCTCGAATCTCCTCCTGCTGCCTGCCTGGGCGCCGGAGTGCATCTCTCACTCCGCACTGGCATCTGCCTGGCATGGAGCCCCAGTGGCCACCACACAAGCAGTCCCAAAGCTCCAGGGCCACTGGGAGTGTTTCATGCCATTGGGACGGCCGTGGCTCAGGCTGCCTGAGGCCAGGATGAAGAAACCCGGGACACAGCAGGAAGCCACACAGGAAGGGAAGACTCCCGCTTCCCATGGCCCAAAGGAATCAGGACGAGGCTTTGCTGCTTTTCCCCGCATTGGCGTGCACTTTTCTTTACAGAAATCCCGTCACCCTGATAGCTTGCTTTCAGCCCGTCCCCACTCCCTGCAAGCACCTCCTTCGCCGCCAGCTCCTGCTTCAACCTGGTCTTCAGGGCCTGTGCGGGAGTCCCATTTACAGCTGTGCTGCGGTTACTCAACCAGTCGCCTCGGCTAGGACCCCAGGGTGTCCCCCCCCATCTTTTAACACTGAGGACAACGACACTTCGGCAAGGTGACAAGACAGCTGGAGACCCTGGGACCTGGCCACCCCCTGCCTTTCTAGGGGGCCAGTGTCCCCATTTATAAACAGCAGGGCTGGACGCAGTGGGTGCTGAGATGATATGCTTCAGTACCGCCCACTGAGGGGAGTCTCTCGGGGTCACCCTTCCCCTCGACACCCTCAGCATGGCTGCAGGGAACTGGTGGAGGGATTGCAGAACGTCCTCAGAAGAATGCCCGTTCACTTGGGGTGTCTCCTACACAGCTGTGCTGGGGACGGCCAGTGGCCGACACATCCCTGTCCCTCGCCCACAGGCTGGCCATGGCCAGGGCCTTGGTCCCCCGGGGACTCCACTCACCATACTGACAGCGGGGTCCCTGGAAGCCGGGGGGACAGTGACACGGCTGGGCTGAGCCTGGCACACAACGGCCACCGTGAAAACAGAGGCCGGCGCTGCATTCAGCTGCGGAGGGAAGGAGAAAATCGGTGAGAGGGACCAGGAGGGGTGAGGCAGGGGGAGGTGAGGCCTGAGGGTCTCTCAGGCAGGCAGCCCACCCAGCCTGCCAGGTCCCCAGCCCCGTTCTCTCTGTCCTGGGTCACACATTGCCTGGCCACCAATGAAGGCTGGCGTGTCCCCCCAACCCCAGCCACGGCCACATGCAGTTGTGATTAGGCGGAACCCCTCTGGAGTGCAGTAAAGCCCTAACTCACTTCACCTAGATGGGGAGGAGCCAAGGGTATTTCCTGGGGAAGGTGGGCGGGAGTGGGGGCTGGGAGGGGTGGGAGGAGGGAAGGTGAGGGTGCAGGGGGGAGGGGTGGGCCGCTCAGTGGTTAGCGCTGCACAGCTGCAAGGGCCGGCTGAGGATACCCCTCAAGACCCGGATGGTAGAAACTACTAGGTTGGCCCCACCCCTGGGAGGGGTGGCTCCGGCCCAGGCCAATCCCAGGGAGGGGAAGAGGTAAGGTCCTGGCAGGTGGGGAGCCAGGTGTTGACAGCGGCTGCCCTGGGGCTCCCTGGGGAAAGCGAGGCCAGGGTGTGAGGGCGGAGGAGGCCACAGCTGGACCTGAGAGGCGAGGCGGGGGCTCTGGAGAGAGAGGGGCGCCGTGTGGCTTGGCAGGCAGCCCCGTTACTGACAGCCCCACACTGCCTCGCTGCCCCCTCCACAGCAGGTGCCCCCCACGCTGGACCAGGTGCCTCCCGGGGGCTCCAGTACCAACTTCCTTCACCGGGCAGCCCCTACCCTGCACGTTACTACTTGGGAGGGCAGGGCCGGGGCGGGAGGGCAGGGCCGGGGCGGGAGGGCAGGGCCGGGGCGGGTGGGCAGGGCCGGGGCGGGTGGGCTGCACCTCACCCCTGGGGGGCGCTCGCTGGGTGACTGCATGGTCAGCACAGTGACCTGAGACCCCCCTGGCCCACCCCGGAGCCTGTGCGACCCGTGGGCTCAGTGAGTTTGTGTGTCACTCACAGCACCCCTGCCAGTAGCGGGGAGGGAAGCTCTAGACAGGGGGACCCTGCCAGTGGCTGGGCTGGGGCTCCTGGGATTCCCAGGCACAGATGGTGTCAGCTGAGAGGAAGGACACTCAGGTACTCGTCGTCTAAGCAGCCCCAGGCCCGGGGCTGTGCCCGATGGGGAAACAGGCTCAGAGACTTCGTTACCTGGCCTGGACCACAGAGTGAGCCACGACCGGCTCGGGCTTCAGGGCCTGTGTGGCCATCCCGTTTACAGATATGCCCAAGGCCAGCACCCAAACCTGGACTTGGGGTCAGGAGGACCCGGCCTGGGCTGGCACAAAGAAACACGGGTCCCTGTGAATGCATCTTCCTCCCCCACTCCTGCAATCACGGCCACTACCACTGCCCCAGGCATGGCGGCATCCCCTCCCCGCCTGGGCCCTCACAGACATCTGGCCACATTCAGGCCCCACCAGCCTCTTCCCTCCAGCCAAACACCTGCAGCCTGAGGATGTGTCCGAACGCGATAGGGTGGGGGCCGGGGGGCTGCAGGGAAGCCGGATGGAAGTTGCCATGACCCAGGAGGAAGCACAGGAAATTCCCCAGGGATGGAGGACCAACCCAGGGCCCAGTAACAGGAAACATCCGTGTCCCAAGTGTTGAGGCCTGATGCCTGCTGACTTGTGCAACTGCAAGAGCAAGCCAGCTGTGTTTAGTTCCCACCATGAGGAAGGTTTTATGTTTTCCTTGTCCTGAAGACCTCCAGCCCCAAACAGCCAAGACCAATCACCCCCGGGTGGGGAGCAGGTGCCGGCCCGGAGTCCACCCCTGGGATGCGGCCCACCCCAGACTCTGCTGAAGGACGAAAGGCAGGACCTGCCCAGATCTTGGAGCCTGGGGAAAAGCAGCCACTCACTGCCTCCCCCCTCCCACCCTGTTTCCCACCAGCTGGGCCCCACCCTCCTGTTCTCAGGGCCCCTCTCCTGGAGCCCATGCCCACCTCCCTGTGTCTCTCCCTTAAACCCTACACCCTTCCCTCCCTCCCTGCTCTCCCAGGAAGCATCTGCCTAAATCTGAAACAAAGGGGAAAAGGGGTGTGCTTCTGAAAATCCCAGCCAGATCCAGCATCCCCGCTGTCCCGGCTGAAGACACTGTCTCTCAAGGCAGGCGGAGCTGACTCTGCCGGCGGAGAGGGGCACACGGACCCTACCACAGGCGCACCCAGCAGGACACCAGGCCCGGGGCAGCCGCTGCCCTCTCTTCAGTGTCCAGGACAGACATTAATCGTTGGTCTTCATCCTGGGCTAGAAGGAGGACACAGAGACCAATGATTAACGTCTGTCCCAGGCTGGAAGGGTACGGCCACAAGATGTTCCCCGGACCCTGGGCCAGTCACTCGGATGAGCACACAGCAAATCCTCCTAGCAGTTCACCTAGCGGGTCAGACCAGGGGTCTGGGAGATAGCCCTGTACGCACTGGATCACTCACCTGTATCCCGTCCAAAGCCAGTCCAGTCGGGACCACCCTCAGGGTACCTTGAACACACCCACGTCTCTCCACCTCGTCTCCACCATGACACCAAGGCCACCGTCATCTCCTGCCCTCTGCAGACGCCTCTTACCTGGCCCCAGCTTCTCCTGCTCACTCAATTTCCATTCTCTACCCTGCTCCCATAGTGACTTTTTAGAATACAACTCAGATCTTGGTTCCCTGGTGGCAAACCCTTCACTGGCTTTCCATTGACTTGGCACAAAACCCCGCGGCCCCCAGATCCTCCCTATCAGACCCCCGTCCAGCTCCTGGCCT
Organism: Pongo abelii; assembly: GCF_028885655.2. Taxonomy (NCBI): domain Eukaryota; kingdom Metazoa; phylum Chordata; class Mammalia; order Primates; family Hominidae; genus Pongo; species Pongo abelii. Next base: position 230,658,998 of record NC_071985.2, on the reverse strand, counting down.
CACCCCAGACTTGTCCCTGCTTGGGGGCCTCCCATGAGCAAGCTGCTCTCTGCATGGACAACTCTTCTCTTCCCCAAATGTCACTTCCACAGGGAGGCTCCCTAACCCCGTCTCCAAATCAGAGCCCACAGCGCCCCGCTCTTGCCCCCTCTAGTGCCTCTCAACTGTGATTAGGCACTCAGTTGGGGTGACAGCTCACTTCCCATGCCAGGCCCTGGGCTCCCTGAGAGCAGCCCCCAACTCCGTCTTGATCGCTGTCACACACCCAGTTCTGACACGCAGGTGTGCCGGCAAACTTGTTGATGAAGGAGAGAATGAATGAACAAACCACCGCATGGCCAGGCCAGCCGGGTGTGAGGGACCTGTGGATGCTCCTTGGGGAAAGGGAGGGCGCAAGGGGACGGAGGAGGAGAGCTGCCCATGGCCTTGCTCCGAAGGGGTGGAAAAACACCAGGAGGCTCTAAAACAAAGATGCACAAAGCTGCGCTCCAAACCGAGAGCAGGTGTTCCTGGCAGACGCCCCCATGCCGTCAGCATCCCCCCTGCACTGCAGCATGTGCTGACAATGCACAGCCACCTGCAGCAGCCCGGCCTCCAGAGCTGTCGAGGGCCACGCCTCTCCCTCATTCACAGAATGGGAACTGGCAGTGAGGACTGTGGCCATTTGCCAGCTGTCCAGCTTCCCAGGCGTCTGCTTTGGGGTGAAACTGGGCAGGTCTACCTCAAATTCCTAGACCAAAGGCTAGGAGGGCCCTTAGAGGCATCCAGGGTGACACCGGCGCAGGATGGCAGGTTTGGGGAGGGCATGGCGGCATGTCCAGGCCATGTCTGTAGCCTCTTTAACACCCCCCACTTTCTCAAATTGAACTGAACCACAAGCAAACGCCTCTCCCAGTGGCTGGAGCTCATTTCCGAAATCGGGTTAACTGTGGAAAGGGGACTGGATTCTGCTCCAAGGGCTCGGTTCCTGCAGGTGAAGACCTTGAGCCACTTCCCTGGAGCTGCCGCTTGGCCAGAGCCCTTGGCAACTTTTCCTCCTGCCCCTTGAACAACCCAGCCATCTTATGGGAAGCTGGGGTGACCACCAGGCGGATCAAGCCTTCCTCTCCTCCTTCCTCGCCCACAACCCAGGCTCTCCAAAGGTGATCGCTGGAGCAGGGGCCGTGCACCCAGAACCTTCCAGAAGAAGGAGCTCCGGCTGCCACTAAGCATCACTCTGGACTCTGGTGACTGGCGCCACCTCTGTGCCTCATGGCCTGTGTTCCCCCTGCACCAGAGTCCCAGGGCAGGCCCACGTCCCCTCACCATGCACCAGCAGAAACCTCCAGGGGACAGGGACGGAGCCGAGGATCAGGGACTCCTGCCCCTTCTGCTGAGGACACTGAGCAGTCCCCAGGCCTGCATCTGAGATGGTAACCACAGAATCCAGGGTAGGTCTCCGCCCCCAAGCACCGGGGAGGCGTGGGCAGGCGGTAAGGCTGCTGCCCTCAGCGCCTGCACACCCTTGGATGGGGCTCCTGGCCCGAAGGTGCCTGGGGACTCTAAGGCATCACGGGGCTCCCCACCCAACACCCTACAGGGCAGCTCTTATGCTGAAGAGGGAAACAGAAGGAAGTTCTGGGCCAGGTGTGAGGATGGAGCTGCAGCCATGAATGGGAGCACATGTAGGTGTGACACACGTCCTGTGTGTGGGAGTGAGTGACACATGTCCTATGTGTGAGTGAGGACACATGTCCTATGTGTGGGTGTGAGTGACACGTGTCCTGTTGTGGGTGTGAGTGACATGTCCTGTGTGTGGGTGTGAGGACACTTGTCCTGCGTGTGGGTGTGACACGTCCTGTGTGTGGGTGTGAATGAGGACACTTGTCCTGTGTGTGGGTGTGAGGACACATGTCCTGTGTGTGGGTGTGAGCGACACATGTCCTGTGTGTGGGTGTGTGGACGCATGTCCTGTGTGTGGGTGTGTGGACGCATGTCCTGTGTGTGGGTGTGAGCGACACATGTCCTGTGTGTGGGTGTGTGGACGCATGTCCTGTGTGTGGGTGTGAGCGACACATGTCCTGTGTGTGGGTGTGTGGACGCATGTCCTGTGTGTGGGTGTGAGCGATACATGTCCTGTGTGTGGGTGTGTGGACGCATGTCCTGTGTGTGGGTGTGAGCGACGCATGTCCTGTGTGTGGGTGTGTGGACGCATGTCCTGTGTGTGTGTGGTTGTGACGCATGTCCTGTGTGTGGGTGTGTGGTCGCATGTCCTGTGTGTGGGTGTGTGGACGTATGTCCTGTGTGTGGGTGTGAGTGACGCATGTCCTGTGTGTGGGTGCGCGTGTGGACACGTGTCCTGTGTGTGGGTGTGAGCGAGGACACATGTCCTGTGCATATGATTGTGCACGGTGTGTGAGCATATGTCTGCACATAAGCATGTATGTGGCGTGTGGCCTTGTGCACGCTCGAGTGAGCATGTATGGGCATGATCGTGAATAGGTGCTCACAGATGTGTGTGCGCATGCGTGTGTGTGTGTGCCAATCTGTGCAAGGTGGTGCGTGAGTGAGCTCGTCTGGTGGGCGGCGGGTCCAGATGCAAACGTGTGCCTGGCATGGGGGTCCGTGAGTCTGGATGCGACTCCATAGGAGGAGAGACCTGGGGTGTAGGGGTGGGGGTCACAGTGGGACAGCAGGTCCCACCGGGCCATTTGTGAAGCCTGTGCTTGTGTCTGCATGGAAGAAGAGGGAGCCCAGAGCCTGGGGCGCCAACTCAGCCAATTCCCACGCTGGGACTTGGGGCTGGCATGCGGCCAGAATGGAAAAGGAAAAGCAAACGGCAGAGGCAAGAAAGTGGAGGGCAGCCCGGGGTCCACAGAGGGCCCTGCAGCTCCTTCCCAGCAGGCCCAGCCAGCCAGGTGGGCAGAGGCCACAGGGCCCAGACGACCCAGGAGGGGAGGGAGACCTGCAGGGCCCGCCGGCCTGATGGTCCAACAGCTGGACACGGGGCCCCAAGCCCAGGCCTCACCCTGGGCACCCCCGACTGTAGGTGCCAAGGCCGCAGGTGCACCAGAGCCCAGATCCAGGGCAATGTCCAGCGGCCTAGACACCCATCGATTCTGCCAACCCCACCTGTGTGCAAGGAGGAAGGCCACCACCCCTGTCCGGGGTTTCTGCAGCAACACAAGCTGTATATAGCACCCTTGACATAAGTAACTCCATCTTAGAGTCAGACTCTATTTCACATCTCACAGGGCACTTTGCCAACAAGGACAAGATGTCTGTTGCTTAATAAACAAATTTTAAAAATAAAGATTGCATGCAACACAAACAAGCACACTCTCCACTCTCAGGCCTCACCGAGGACTCTGCGGTCATAACACCAGCGGGCCTTCAGCTGCTGGAAAGGGCTGTCCTCGTGGAAAGAAGTCAGCATCTGCCCCAAAGGCTCTGCCACATCAGAGTCCCGTGCAAGGCCCACAGAGGCTGCCAGGGCCAGACCAGGAGATGCTTTTTGTCTTTGTTTTGTCTCTTGTCTTTTCTCCCGTTAACCCTTTCTCCTATCTCTTTTCTCCCAGTGTTCAATGTGACTTTGTTTGCTGTGAAATGTTTAACCTACAGCATTTATATATTGACTAAGTACACTGTGATATATAGTTTGCAATGTTGACAGGCGTGTGGAGTGGCGGGAGCCTGTGTGCCTGCGGCTCTGACTACGGAGTGAACCAGAAGCACAAAGGAGAACCGCCTCCTCGGGAACTCCATGGAGCTCACAGCCTCTGTGATAGAAATAGCATCAATAAAGTCTGACATTGTGGAAAGACACGACCGTGTGTGGACCTAGTTATCTCTGAGCCCGCACTGCTCATGAGACAAACCATCGCAACACCTCCCTACAGACTCAAAGCCCACGCAGGCCATGGATTTCCTGAGAATGTGTCTGTCGTCCCTGGACAGCTCAGCATCCCCCAGGTAGCAAGGGGACAGGAGGGGATAGGAGGAGACAGGAGGGGACAGGAGTGGCCAGGAGGGGACAGGAGGGGGCAGGAGGGGACACGAGGGGACAGGAGGGGACAGGAGGGGACAGGAGGGGGCAGGAGGGGACAGGAGTGTCCAGGAGGGGACAAGAGTGGATAGGAGTGGACAGGAGAGGACAGGAGGGGGCAGGAGGGGGCAGGAGGGGACAAGAGGGGGCAGGAGGGGGCAGGAGGGGACAAGAGGGGGCAAGAGGGGGCAGGAGGGGACAGGAGGGGACAGGAGGGGACAGGAGGGGGCAGGAGGGGGCAGGAGGGGGCAGGACAGCCTGGAGAGAAGCTCTGGGTAGTCGCACTGAGGCATCCTCCCTGGGCCGTGGGTGCCTGGGCGTCTGCCCCAGAGTCGAGGGCCAGGCAGGCTGGGCACAGAGAGGGGCTCCAAGGTCCCGCAGCCCCAGCCTTCGCAGAGACAGAGCCGGCTCCAAGCTCTCTAGACTCAGTTCTCGCTCCATCTGCAAATCCAGAATCCCATCCCTTCTCCCCGCCCTTCCTGACCCCCCTAAGCTGAGCCCTGTCACCTCTCACTAGGGCCACCATGAAGCAGCCCTCACTCCCACCTCTGCCCTGCACGGCAGGTCCAGCCCCTCCTTTGCATAGACTCTGCCCCTGCCCTCATGAGGGCCCTAGGCCTATCCCCCTGTGGTGGGGGGAATCCTGTCCCCCAAATATCCCTGCCTTCCTGTGACCTCTAAATGTGACCCTGCTTGGAAATGGGGTCTTTGCAGATGTGATGAACACCACGACTGAGATGAGGCCCTGCTGGATTAGGGTGGGCCCTAGGGCCTATAGAAAAGGCCCCAGAGACACACAGAGGGGAGACGACCACGTAGAGACGGAGGCAGAGTGGGGAATGAGGTGTCTACAACCACAGAACGCCACGGAAGCTGGAAGAGATGGGAAGGACCCTCCCCCAGAGCCTCAGGAGAACGCACAGCCTTGCTGACACCTTGATCTGAGGCTTCTCTCCTCCAGAACTGTGGGAGAGTAAATTCACGTTGGTTTCAGTGCTTGGCTGGTGGTCCCTTGCTGCAGCAGCCCCGGGAGCTCCTACCTGTGCCCCCAACCCCACGCCCGTCCCATTTGCTCCAGCCACAAGATCTTGCCTCAGGGCCCCGCACCTTCTGTTCCCTACTCTGTGACCTCTTCCCAGGCACGTGCAAGGCCCACCCCTCACGTCAGCAGGCCACCACCACCTGGACAGAGGAGGCTTCCTAGACCCCCATCCAAGCCAGCACCACCCAGCCCCTCTGCCCCTTCCTCCTGCCTCACTTTTCTCCGTAGCATTTCTCACTGGCGGCTTCATCCTTTCCTGAGTGTCTCCTGCAAGGACAGGAGCCCCAGGAGGTCACGGCAGGTGCAGGTTTCTGCTCACTGCTACCCTCTGGGTCCTGAGCACCGTGCCAGCTGCTGCCGGGCCTCCATGACCGTGTGTCAAGTGGGTCGCCTGCATCAGCCCCGTTCAACACACTTCAGGGCGCTGTTTTATCTCTGTGACTTTGTGGCTTCTTTATGTTTCCTTCCTAAGATGGCCTCTAGATTCAAGGTGCAACTAGTTTGGGAAAGCCTGTATAGTCTGTCTTAGGAATCCACAGGGCACATTCGCATATTAAAGGCTCTGAAAATTCCTGCAAAAAAAGAAATCTGCTGAACTCTGGTTTAGGAAGCGCTTACTGGACCACAGGATCCCTTCCCAGTGCCCATCACAGCCCACGGAGCTGGTGCAGCTCCTAACTGCACGCTGAGGCCCTGCCTCTCCCTCCAGTGGCCTCCCCCTCCCCTGGGCCAGGCCGGCACAGCCCATATGAGGAGTTGCGGGGTACGGGGGGCTGCAGGCAGGGTATTCCTGGGCCTTGTTCCTCCACGGTTCCATCTCAGGGTGTGCATGTGGAAGCACCGGCGAGTCAGCTGCTCCAGGCTGGCGCTCGTCTGCCACTCTACCCACCGGGGAGCCCGGCTTGGAGGAGGGGTGCCCAAGGTAAATGGTGCTGCCAGGACCAGGGAGACTCCGGCTGAAACATCGGCAGGGTCTGGGAAAAATCTGGCACCGGATCAGGATAAAAGTGGAATTCAGAGAATCCCTGAGCAGGAAGGACACCCCTCAGCAAGAGAATTGGGTCTGAACCCCACTGCACCCGGGCCACAGGCTCTGCAGGGCGTCGTGGGCTCGGGAAGCCCCGGTCATGAGGCCCTGCCGCTCCGCCTGGCACTAAGTAAGTGGCTCTCAGGGAAATCATAACACGATTAGCAGCTTCCGGCCAGTCTCACGGGCGTTAGCCTACTCCTCGCTCCTACACAAACACGGCGGGGCTCCCAGGCCCTGACATTGTCCTCCACGGCCGAGTGTCCAGGTCACACGGAAGCAAGGAAATTTCACAATGGCTGGGGGTGGGGGAGCATCATCGGCTCAGGGGCCTCCCCTGTCCCTCCCCTGCCAGCAGGGGCTGGAGGGCGATGGAGAAACGAGGAAGGGGCAAAGGGTGAGAAAAGGGAGGGCAGAGACAGAGCCAAGCCCCGACCCACAGGGCCCTCTAAAGAGTGAGCGTCTGTCCTGCACAGGGGCCGTGCACCCCACCACCATCCTCCGGCTCACAGGGACAGTGGTGCCCTGGGCTAGGGAGCAGGGAGGAGCCTGGCTGGGCGCAGCCCCAGTGCCCACAGGCACACTGGCTGGGGAGACCGTGAGCAGCCGTGTGTGACTCTCAGCGGACCCCACAGAGGCAGAGCCTCCCAGGGGCTGAGGGGCTCCAGCACCTGCAGGGACCTTGAGACTCCCACCCAACACAAGCCCCCGACCCCACCAGCAGCTGCGCCCCGCCCTCCTCGCATGAGCCGGCAGAGATGGGAAGCGCACAACGGAGCTGGAACGTGGCATTGGAAACGCTCGGCTCACCCAGGGTGGGAAGGCAGAGCCTCAGCTGAGCACGGGGAGGCGGGAAGAGATATCCCAGAACCACCGAGCAGGGGGTAAGGCCCTGGGCTTGGTCCCTAGAGACCCCTGCTCACAAGCCCCTGCACCCAAGCCCTTGGCCAAGTGACGCCGTGACAAGGTGCCCGATCACCGTGTGTGCCACTGTCACTGTCACTGCTACTAACAGGAGTCACCGCAGGCCAAGCAGGCTTCACCCAGGCCTCCTCCTCTAAGAACAAGAGCTGACATTGCTTGAGCGCTTACTGTATACAGGTACCAAGCAAAGGCTCCACATGAAGTGACTCATTTAATCGCAGGTTTTCAGGTGGGCGTTGTCACACCCAAGTCCTGGAGCCTGAGGCCTGATGGGGGCGCGGGCGAGGGGGCTGGTGGGGGCTGCTACCAAGGTCTCAGAGCTCACAAGGGACCTGATGGGGGTGCCAGGGAGGCGGCTGTTGGGGGCTGCTACCAAGGTCTCAGAGCTCACAAGGGACCTGATGGGGGTGCGGGCAAGGGGGCTGGTGGGGGCTGCTACCAAGGTCTCGTAGCTCACAAGGGACCTGGAGGGAACTGAGCCCAGGACTGAGCCATGTTTTCCACTCTTGGCTGCTTGGACAGGCATCGGCATCCGACCCATCAGCGAACACTTGCTCCACATGCTGCCTCAGGCCAGGCCAGGCCAGGGTCCCCGAGGCCACACATTCTGCCCTGCCAGGGCACTACTGTGGGATGCAGAGAAGCCCCCAGCCCTGGCCAGCCCAACAACCTCACACAGTGGCCCCAGGAGAGCAGCAGGTCTACAGAGAGGCTGGCATGGTGCCCCCAGGCCTGCGGGTTCCGGCATGCAGCCCACTGCCCTGAGAGGGGCAGCTTGAGGAAGGGCCTGCAGGCTTCCCTGCCTGGACTGGAGGCCTCGTGGTGTGGGGAGGTCCAAAAGCCTTGGCCAGGCCCCCCGCTGACCCTGACTCACTGCTCCCTCTCTGATGTTCTGAGCTCCCAGGCAGCCCCCCAAACACTCCCGCAGTCCCCAGCACCACCTCCAGGCCCCCAGTGGCCCTCATCTGCTCATCCTCACTCCTGCAGGCCTCGTCACACCCTGGCCACATGAGAAGCATCTGCTCACGGTCAGCGTCCCAGCCATGAGCTCCACGTGGGCAAGCACCCGCTGCCAGGGTCCCCTGAACCCCCAGGACTCAGCAGCAGCTGAGCCAAAACCCAGCAAACAACTCAGTGACCAAATAAATGAATGACTCCATGGCTAGCACAGGACGCACCAGGCAGCACCCCGCCCACCCCTGGGGCTCAGGCGTAGCTCGTGTGAACCCTGACTCCCACCCACCCACCGCCCCCCTCACTCACTGGGACCCAGCCGTGGGGGTGAACAGGGAGCGGCCAGAGAAGGAGATCACAGGGATTCCTGGGACCACGAAAACAAGCAAAAGTAAAACGTGCAAACAAGCAAATCTTGCGCTAAAAACGAATGTTTAAAAACAATAAGAAAGCCAAAGCTCAAGCCCAGGATCTGGGTGGAGACCCCACCGACGTGATAACCAGGACCCTCACCCTCCCCTGCTCCCCGCCCCCAGCCTCAGCCCAGCCCAGGCTGCCCCGGGGAGGGTCTCAGCCAAGATGCCCTCCACCCCACTCCGGCCAGCAGGGCCAGGCCGGGGCAGAACCACCACGTTCTTCTAAGGCCCCAGGGTCCCACATGCAGATGGCGGCCTAGTGCCTGGCCATGGCACAGGCAGACGGAGCTGGCAGGACAGGGCCAAAGCTCACCTCGAGCCAGGCTGGTGATGGAGATGGGTACACTCACTAGGCCCTGCTGGGACCATCGAGACACTGAGGTCCCCACAGCAGGGTGAGGCTGAACCAGCCTCAGGGGACGGCCCAGCCGCTGCCCTTGAGCCTGACTCAGACAGTTACTGCTGACGCGAGTGAACACAAGGTGTACACGAGGATAGCCAGAGCCCAGCTCGGGGCTCGGAGGGGATGGCATCGGGGGAACGCGGCCGCACACACCTCTACCTGCAGTTGCCTTCCCTGCCCGGGCTCTCCACCCCCGCCCCACCCAGGACCCCAGGCCCAGGGGCACCCCTACCCCCACCCCAGCCATTCATGCAGCTGTGCCTTCAAGTCCCCTCCTGGGAGCAAAAAGCCCGCTCTTCCCCAGTAAACCCTGGGGACTCGGGCTGGCAGCCCCATTTCCTCTCCCCGCCCCCTGCCCTGCTCCAAGCTGCCTGTTGTTTCACCCCATTATTAGAATCCCCTTTGGCAGGCCCCAGAACTCCTGCCTCGGAGTGGAAACCCGGGGGAACCTTGGCTTTGATGTCTGCCCTCTCCCCACTAAAAAGACCCCTTTGTTCCTCCCAGACGACAGGAGCAGACAAACAGGTACAGCTCAGGCGCCATCAGCAACAGTGGGGGCTGGGACCTGCTCCGAGGGGCGGCTGGCCAGCACCCCCCTCCCTGCTGCCAGCAGTGGCCCTGTCGCCTCCTTCTTCCTTGTTACTCTCCTCCCTTCCTGGAGAGAATTACCCACTTCCTCTACTGGAAAAACATCCCCATCATCCCTTCTCTTCCCCTTTTCCCGCTGGAGCTCGAGCCAGGACAGGCGACTTCAGCCTCGGTTTGCAGCCTGCATGCTTCCTGTGTGAGAAGAGCCCCTGCGGCTCCAGGCAACTACCTGCCATAAGGACCCCTAGAGCTGGGTTCTGTTCCTGTCACCGGAGCCCAGGGGAGCCCACTGTCCATTAACCCTCAACGTGAGGAGTGCTGGCCGGACATGGTGGCTCACACCTATAATCCCAGCACTTTGGAAGGCCGAGGTGGAAGGATCGCTTGAGCCTGGGAGCTCAAGACCAGCCTGGGCAACATGGTGAGACCCTGTCTCTACAAAAAATACAATAATTATTCAGGTGTGGTGGTGCACACCTGCAGTCTCAGCTACTCGGGAGGCTGAGGTGGGAGGATTGCTTGAGCCCAGGATTTGAGGCTGCAGTGAGCTATGGTGGTGCCACTGCACTCCAGCCTGGTTGACAGAGTGAGACCTTGCCTCTAAAAAATAAACATAAAAAGCAACAAAATAAAAATGTGGGGAGTGCATGACTCCCAGCCACACTCCACGGCGCAGCCTGTCCCTCACTGGCAGGATGCCACCTCGATGTTTTAGGGGAGGCCAGCTTTATGGGACAGGGTCCCACGACCTCTGGACTGACCCCTCCCAGGGAGGGACACTGACCCCTTTGCTCAGGCGGTTTCACCGGCGGGGCTTCTGTCCCCATGCCTGAAACCCTTCCCAAACATCTCTGTAGCTGTGAGCCCCATTCCTTTTACAAAGCAGAGGCTTGAGAGCCACCCACTCAGCTCAGACCACCCAATTCCAGTCCTGGGCCCCACACCTCTGAGCCTCAGCACAACAGCACCTGCCCAGGTCAGGTCGTATGCAGCATGGGCCTCTCGAATTGTGCTGGCTACATAACGGAGAGAGGAAGGAGTAGCTCCCTTATACCCACTGAAGCTGAGGCCCGCCACCCGGCCTGGACTGGCCTTGGGAGAACATGGTATAGGGAAACAGGGCAGGGAGAGGGACTCGGGGAGCTGGGGGTGAGCATGATGTGGCAGGTGAACCCTGAACCAAGCTCAGGAGTACATGAACCACAGACACCAATGCGTGGCCCCAGGAAACCCTCAGACACCCTGCCAATGGCAGGCTCCCGTCCTCCAGCAGAGCCAGCAAAGTGGACTGACCCCACCCTGCCCCAGCTCTCTCTTTCCACAGCTCTGCCAGCCTCGCTGATGTCGCTTTTGCAGCCTTTGGCAAGCGGCATTGCTGAGTGAGTGGCCCCTGAGTCTCTCGTGTGGCTGGGGAAGGGCGATCCCCACCAGGCCCGGGGCAGATTCATGGCTCTGCTGAGTCGTCTGGGGTGGAGGTGGAGGGGAAGGCGGGGAGGCGCAGGCGGCACTCACCCGAGAGGCAGCCCTCCTCACCGGGCTGCTGTGTCCACCCTCGGCAGCACCTGAGCACGGTCCGGGCCTCCGTGGTATACACCTGCCTGTAGCCCATGTAGTAGACGGTTCTAGAAAGAAAGAGAGAAGGGAAGTGCTTACCGTCGCGGGACTGGCTGTATTTGGCTCTCACTGCAACCCTGGGAAGACTGACTCTGCATCAGCCGGGTTCCCAGCGGCACAGGCTGCGGCACCAAGGTTCCCGGGTGGGGTGGCTGATGCCAATGCCCAGCCAGGTTCTTCTGAATGAGGGGGCAGCATGGAGGCAGCAGGGGCCGTGCTGGAACCAGCGACAGTGGCCTCGTGCTACATGCAACCCGGGAACACGCTACCCCACTGCCTCTGCCCGGCCCCCTCCCTCCCAACGGTGGTCCTGGCTCCAGGCTGGCGTTGGGACGCACATCTCACCACTCACTCACAGGTCTGTGAGCGTCACAGGGAGTTGGAAGTGCCCAGCCCTGGAGCCAGAATGGCTTCTGGGATGAGCCAAGTGGGCCCATGGTGCCCGGGACCGGGTGGGCTGTGCCAGGCAGGGGAGGTGCCAGTTCAGACTCCACATTCTGAGTCCATCAGTGAAGCAGACGGCCCCAGTAGGAGCCCCACACACAGGTGCCATGGCCACTGCCCCCTACACCCAGGAGGACAAAGCTGAGCTGGGGAGACAGAGGGGACCTGGAGGAAGCAGTTATGGGGAGCAGCAGGAGGACCTGTGTGGGCCCAGGTCAGAGAGGAGGCGCCATGGCGGGCAGGCAGGAAGGGCTTCCCGGAGGCAGTGTGGGCAGGGCAGCCTTGGTTCACAGGCTGGCTCCTGCTCAGATGGGACGGGCTGCGGGTGTCACTAAGGCTGAGCAGAAAATGGTAGGGCCCCCCAGGAGATGGCAGTGTCCTCCTGGGAATGGGCAGCCCGATCTGGCTCCCACCCCAGGGCACCCTGCGCCATCCCCTGCCCAGCCCCCGTCCCCACCCCAGGGCACCCTGCGCCATCCCCTGCCCAGCCCCCGTCCCCACCCCAGGGCACCCTGCGCCATCCCCTGCCCAGCCCCCGTCCCCACCCCAGGGCACCCTGCGCCATCCCCTGCCCAGCCCCCGTCCCCACCCCAGGGCACCCTGCGCCATCCCCTGCCCAGCCCCCGTCCCCACCCCAGGGCACCCTGCGCCATTCCCTGCCCAGCCCCCGTCCCCACCCCAGGGCATCCTGCGCCATCCCCTGCCCAGCCCCCGTCTCCACCCCACGCCTGCAGGCATCACCAGCCCCCACGCCTGCAGGCATCACCAGCCCCCACGCATGGGAAGTCTTGGCAGAACATTTGGCAAGGGGCCTGTCTCTCCCGCTCTGGTACTCGCCCTGAGTGAGACAGCTACAAACCTATAGCAGAGGGAGGATGGGAGGTGGGGGCACCCCAGCCCACACAGCCCCAGCAAGCCTTCCACCATCACAGCCCCAGCCTGGGGCTCCTAAGTCTCAGTTCCTCTTTGCCTGGGCCTCTTCCAACTCGAGCTGCCCCCCACAGGCCGCCAACCACCCGCTCCATGCCCCCTAAAGTGAAAGACCCTTGGAGAGGGCTGGTTGGCCTGCGGACCCCACAGCCCCTGTGAGGACCAACCCCTCATTGCCCTGCAGCCACCAGCAGCTCACACAGGCTCCACCGCCACCAGGGAGCTGGTTCACGCAGGGCTGGGGTCATCAGGGGAATGAGGCCTCGGCCACACGGGTGCCAACTCCTCTGCCTTCTGGAAGGTTCGCTGCCTCTCGAGGAAGCTCCTTTCCTGCTTCTTCAGAGCATGAGTCACATCAGCCCCAGCACCCGCCCACCGACCCTGCTGTCCTTCCTCAGGGAGCAACCCTGACGCCTGGGTCCTCACCCCTCCACTGCCCAAACAGCCTCCACCCTCACTCTAGCAAGGACTAGCAAGACAGACGGCCACCTGTGCCACCTGCGCACCCTGACGCCCTGTCTCCCGCTGCTTGTTCTGCAGTGACTAATGTCCCCACAAACTCAGGTCCCCCCAGGTGTGACCTTACTTCTTGGAAATAGGGTCTTTGCTTCACCTGCAATCCAGTGACATGAGGTCGTTCACAGCGGACGGGGGGCCCTAATCCAGTGACATGAGGTCGTTCACAGCGGACGGGGGGCCCTAATCCAGTGACATGAGGTCATTCACAGCGGACGGGGGGCCCTAATCCAGTGACATGAGGTCGTTCACAGCGGACGGGGGGGCCCTAATCCAGTGACATGAGGTTGTTCACAGCGGACGGAGGGCCCTAATCCAGTGACATGAGGTCGTTCACAGCGGACGGGGGGCCCTAATCCAGTGACATGAGGTTGTTCACAGCGGGTGGGGGGCCCTAATCCAGTGACTGGCGCCCTTATAAGAAGAGGGAAATTTGGACGCAGGTACAGGGGATGGCTGTGTGAACAGGAAGGCAGAGACGGAAGTGGCGGCCACAAGGCAAGGCACTCCCAGACAGCCGGCAGCAGAAGCTGGGGGCTGTGACAGACGCCCCCTCAGAGCCCCTGCAGGGGCACAGCCTGCCCACACCTTGATCTTGGACTTCCGGCCCCTGGAGCTGGGAGAGAATAAAGCCCCGCTGTTTTGAAGCCACCTGGTTTGTCGGGGCTCACTGCAGCAGTGGCAGGAAACTCTTGCACAGCTCACCGCGTGGTACCTGCCCACGGGTCCCAAGGCTCTGAGGCCTTTGTGTTTGCTCACGTGGATGTGCGTGGTGGGAGGATGGAGAGAGAGGCAGAGAGGGACAGAGGCAAGACAGAGAGAACAGAAAGAGAAATCGAAGGAGTAGAAGATGCGCCCGCCCCAGGCCTGCCCTGCAGCCTGAGGACCCTACAGCAGCCACCCTCCCCCAGCTCTGCCGCTGTCTGCAGGGGAGGTGACCAGGGGCCCAGCCAACAGCCTGGGATCAAGGGCCCTTGAGCCTCTGGGAGTGGCCAGGGCAGCCGGGCTGCCGTCTCTGGGTAACAAAACACCCCCATCTTGCCGGGGCTGCTGCATGGGAAGCCGGAGGTGGGCCCTGGGGACCCTGACACAACAAACAAGCGGGGCCAGTGGCCGGCGGGCGGGCCGCTTCCCGGAAGCATGTGCTCATACACGCGCACTGCACAGAGACGCTCTGGGAGCGCCTTGCAAACCCCGTCTTGGCAGGACATGAAACCACTTGCCCGGACAGAAACCGACCACCGCGGTGAACAATATTTGGCAGAGCTGAGAGTGGGCCTGTGCATGGTAAATATTTATCCCCTCTCCCAGGCTGCAGCAGTGCTGGGCTACGTGCTGCTTCCCTGGGCCACTGACCACCCCCTCCATCCCCCCGAAAGGGAATAGCCCCTGCAGCCCCCGTGAAGACCAGCCCTTCATTCCCCGGCAGCCAGCACCAGCTCACACGGGCTCCAACGCTGGGGAGCTGGTTCACGCAGGGCGGGGGTCGTCGTGGTAACGCGGCCGGCCCCGGGTGCCCACTCCTCTGCCTTCTGCAGCCACCAGCTCACAGTGGAGGCCATGGATCAGGGAGTGTGGGTCTGGCAAGAGGGACCTGGGCAGGAGGGACCTGAGCGGCAGCTCTACCATCAGAGCCCTTCCTCCACCCCTTCCTTCTCAGGGACCTTGCTCCTCAGAGGGCAGGAGTCCCTTTATTCAGACGGCCCCCCAGCCGGGTTTGTCAGGGAAGTACCCACTGAGGGGGCTGAGGGCAAGACCCCTGAATACCCGGGCGCCCTCTCAGCTGTACTCACAGCCTCACCTACTCTGGGCCGGGCCGGGCCGGGCCGGAGCACCCATCACTCCGCGGCCCTGCCTGAGGCAGGCAGCAGGCTCCACAGCCCAGAAGCCAGACGAGGGGCTGAGGTCCCCTGCCCTTCCAACCATAGCCATCACAACACAGCCACTGCGGGGCCAGCCCGGGGAGGCGGCTCATCTAATCCTCACCGCTGCTGTGAGCCAGGTGGGGAAACTGAGGCTTCAGCAGGTTCCCACCCTACTGGGGCTCATCCAGCCTGCTGGCCTCCCCCACAGAGCTCAGGAGAGGAGGTGTCTCCTTGTCTGTCCAGGGCAGGAGGGTGATCCTCCACCAGGCAAGCCAGGGTGCCCTCAGGCTGTGCGGTGTGCAGCTGCTGCCTCTCGCCCTCGGCTCTCAGCCACCCGGCACCCTGCTCCAACCAACTGGAGAATTACCGGTGGAGAATAATTGCTACAGAAAGAGAAGGCCAGAAGCCAAGCCCTCGGGGACACAGTCCTGACAATGAGGCCCCAACAACCTGGCACGGGCACACCGCAGGCAAAGCTGGACATTCAGAGCCACATGTGGCACCCTCCAGGCCTGGGCAGGGTGCCTGCCACCAAGCCCAGCTGTGGCCTCACAGCCCAAGTCACCAGTCACCCAGCCGTGTGACAGTGGAGGGCTTGGCGGCAGTCTCGGCCCGGCTGGCGAGGTGGCAGATGGAGGTGTGTAGAGGCTGAGGGGAACTCATGCTTGCTCCTCACTCCAGGGCCTGAGGAAGCCCAGGCCAGCCCCTGACCCTGCACTGCTGGGGCTGTTCTGCACGTGGGCACCCCGTTTCTGTGCCCCACTCTGTGCCAGGCAGCCCAGAAAGGGTTAGGTTCTGACAGGCACGACCCCAGGCCCAGGAGATACTGTCAGCTCAGCTCACGGGTGAGAAAAAGGAGGCTGAGGTCGCCAGGCTGACAGGGGTGGAGCCAGCAAGGAAACCAGGAGCCTCCCATGGTACCAGCTCACCCTTGAGTCACCCCTCAGTGCCACGGTGCTCTGGGGTCCCGCCTCAGCCTCCCTGTCGCCCCTCTGTGCCCTCCTAAGGGCAGCCCGGGCCGCCTTCCCTGCATCTCCCCAGAACCCAGGGGCCCCAAATGCTCAGTGCCCTGGCTGAATGGTGGCCAAGCCAATGAGCCGCCCTGCCCTTGCTGAGCCCAGCCACACATACCCAGGCGTCTGCTGTGTGGCAAAGCCGTCCCCGTGGGCACAGGAGGAGTGGCCTGTGCCCACCTCCATGATGCCATCCAGAGCCCAGCTGGGACGCTGGGGTCCCCACCAGTTCCACAGTGAGTTGGGAACCTGGTCGTAAGCACTGGGGGCTCGAGGGCAAACGGCAAGGGCTCAGGGTTAGGGACGGGGACTCCTGATACCAGAGGAGGAGAAGCAATGCTCTGAAGGAGGACGGGCAGGAGCCGGAGGGCGGGGAACAGGGCTGGCTCCTGGGAGGAATGAAGAGAGCAGGCCCCAGGCCGGTGCTCCAGGCACCACCCAAAATCTCGCCGCGTGGAGCGTGGAGTGATGTCTGGACCTGGCATCTGAAGAGACTCTCCCAAGGCTGCACAGCTGGATTCAGCCCCCAGCGGCTTGGGAGGGGACACAAATTGGAAACGTGAGATTTGGAAGCACCGTGTGCCCATGAACAGCCCCAGGAGCATCTCAAAGGGACAGGGGCCCGGGCCGCGTGTCACCACCTCACTTGGGGCTGGTTCCAGTAGAGCGCACAGGACACCCATCCCCCCAGCACCTGGGTGGTAAGAGGCCTCTGGTTCCCCAGGAGTAGGGGTCAGGTGAGAACAGCCCAGGGTCCTCGGAGGTGGACCTCGGCCCCTCCCCCACAACAAGCCCAGGACCTTGAGGCAGAACGGCCACCTTTCGGGAGGGAGGGTTGGTGAAGAGACCCGGACACCCTGCATTGGGTAATGCCAGGAGGGGATCCCCTGCCAGTGCCCCCCGCCAGGCAGGGGGACTTTGTCCACAGCTGCCCCCAGTGCCCTGCCAGGAGGCTGAGGACCCTGGCACATCAGCAACGCTGCTCCCACCCTGCCTTCAGGCCAGCCTGGAGACCACAATGGAGAAATCGTGCCCCCATGGCAGGGGGACTTCCTCAGCCCGGCCACCAGCACTCTCTCCAGCCCTGGGCTCAGATGGCTCCTGGCTGCTTCTAGAAACGGAACTCTTCCACCATGAGCTGTTGGCGGGAGACCTGGCTGACGCAAACAAATTCCCACAGGTAAATCCACCTGCATCCACGCACGCATGATTGCATCCATGCACGCATGGCATCCACAGGGCAGGCCCACATCCACGCATGGCTGACAGTCAGGATAGACTGCAAGCTGCTATTTTGGGGAAAACAATGAGAGGAGATTTCTTCTTCTTTTTGTTCAGGCTCCCAGAACCTCAGCCCTCCTGAGATCTCTTGTTTTGGGGGCTTAGGATCCCTGAACCTCAGCCCTCCTGGTACTGGGCCGGGTCCTCTGTTGGGGGGGTCATCCTGTGTGCTGCAGATGCTGAGCAGCATCCCCGGCCCCCTCAGCCTGCCCAGCTCACCTGTCACCAAACCTGACTCCACATCTCCACTGTCCCGGGGTAGGAAGACAGAACCGCCCCTGAGTGACAACCACCATTATTGCTTAACGGCTTTTTTTCTCCTCTACTCTGAACACATCTGAATTGCACAGCAAACACACATTGACCGGAAAGCTGCCGGAGCCCCCTGGAGCAGGTACAGCAGGTGCAAGTGTCCCGCGTGGACCCCACACCCAAGAGAGCAGCATAGAGCAGGACCTCGGCTCCTCCGCAGATCCCAGGCTGAGAAGCTAAGCCACGCTCTTATCTGAGAATGCGTTCCTGCCTTCCCTCCCCCAGACACATGGAAACCCTCCACCTGACATGGGGTGGCTGCCAGCTCCCCGCACAACCCGCTTTGCGGCAGGGCCAGCTCTGCAGAGCCTGAGTCTATAAAAGGGGGAAGAGGTGTGCACAGGCACTCAAGTTCGGTGTTGAAATAAAATCTTGAGCAGTAAAAAGTTTCACGTGTGTTTGGGAACAAGGCCCTAGGGCCAAGAAGCAGCAGCCTCCCACTGGGCCCCTGGCAGGCTGAGACCACTCTCCCTTTCCTGGGTGGCCAGCATCCTCCTGGGCTGGGCCCCTCCTCCTCCACACACCCCTCACAAAAGACTCAGGTGCTTGGCTAAACAGGAGAGGGCTACAGCATGTGAGTAGCCCCGTGGCAGCCCCACCCTGAGGGTGGGAGAGGCCTCATGCTCAGATGAGGGCTTCAGGCAGGGGGTGCGTGTGGCCCCGAGACCAGGACGGGGTCCCAGCCTTGGCTGCCCAGCTCCCGGGTGGTCAGTGCCACCCTTTGTGTGAATGGAGCCCCTCCCCCAACACGGGCCCCTGCACTTACCTCCGCTCATGGCCCACGCACCACGCCTGCCACCCGCAGCCGGCCTTCCACACCGGCACCGTGTGGCTGAAGGCCCGCACGCACGGCTGGCGGCGGCCCACCAGGGTCAGCTCCTCCTCAGCACACACGTGGGGCCTGGAACAGAGACACGGAGAGTCAGCACCTCGGCCACCCCCAGCCGGCAGCACCCACCTCTCCTGCACCCCCAGCCTTGGGTGTCAGCTCATCTGGAGTGAGGTCCAGGCCTCCACAGCACAGTGCCCATGCCAGTGCCCCAGGCCGGCTGTGGGACCCAGGCTTGAGAGCACAGGAGCTCAGGAGAAAAGGCAAGATGACCGCCACATCCCCCACGCATGGGCCACAGCGTGGCTCCTGGTACTCTAAGACCTCGCAACACAGCCACCAACGACGCTGCCTCAACAGACAGGAACTGTGGCCTCAAGGCACAGTCACACCTCGTCCAGAATCCAGGACCAAGCGCGGGCCCATTCTGTCCTCTCCACCCCAGCCCTCCCCACCTCGCTTCAGAGATATCCCCAGGCCTGATGCTGCTGGGGCACACAGCTGGGGTGAACCCAGGCCCATCCACTGTGAAGTCGGTGGCTCCCTGGCAGACCTGTGTCCCCTCTGTCCTATGACCCACACTGGTGAGTGTTTGCTCTTGGAGGAGGAGGTGAAAACCCCAGCCCCATCCCTGCCAAGCTCCTTCAGGTCCCTCCAAGGCCTCTCCAGCCCAGAGGCTGCATAAACCAGGGGAGGGGGCACGCCAGGGACAGGCGCCTTAAGCCAGCCATCCAGACCCCACCGGGCTCGGAGCAGGTGGAGAAAGGACTCAGGCCCTGCAGAGGGAAGGGTCAGAGGGAGGGACCCTCCAAAGACAGCCACACGGGCCGGCACCCCCAGAGCAGGGGCTCACCCCTGGCCTGCCCTGACCGAGGGGTGAGAAGGGCTCCCTCCACAGAGGCAAATTCGGGGGAGGAGGACAAGGCTCCAGCGCACGTGTCCCACTGAATCAGGTGATGTCTGGGGGGGCCTCAGAGGAAAGAAGAGGCTTGTCCTGCTCTCCCAGCTCTGGACTGGCTCCCCAGAACCAGGGCTAGGCACACCTGGTGCGGGCCGGTGTCTCCCCTCCAGCCTCAGGTGCAGCAAGCCTGGCAGATCCCGCCAGAGCCCCTCCCACCTCCTGGGGGCAAGCAGGTGGCATGGGTTCCCCCAGCCTCCTCATCAGAGGTCCCCACCCCACTGGGAATATTGTCCAGACTCGGTACTGCCCTCCGCCCAGGCCTTGCCAGGAGCTCCTAACCCGCCGCCACCCAGTGGGCCAGACCCTGGCTCAGCACCCACAGACTGCACGCCCCGTTCAGCCACCCTGGCCCCAGGCCAGCCGCCCCCAGATGGAGGCTCTCGCAACGGAGGACTTATTTTTCCTCTTTCCCGGGGCTCGTGCTGTGTGGGAAGCCCTGTGTCCCCTCTGACTTCAGCCCACCCCCTTGTGCTGAACAAATCCAGAAAGCACAGACCCAACACAGTGGTGGCAAAAACTGAGAGTGGCAAATGGCAGGGCCTCACAAGCCAGGACAGCAGGGGCTCCTCCAGGCTGCTGTGGCACCCGGAGGAGGGACCCTGGCCTCCAGCTGCCCACCCACAAAGGGGCAGACGAAGGCTGGGACTAGAGTCCAGCTCCAGGTCTCCAGTCAAGTCCGAGAGGGGCTGGGGCTGCTGCTGGACATGTCCTGCCCGTGACCTCCTGCCGAGAGGTTCTGCCCACACTCTCCCGCAGTTTCCCAAACGTCCCATCCCAAGGCTGAGGCTTGCCCACCCGAGGCAGCGTTGATTCCTGGAGTCCAAGCTCAGGTGACTGCAGGGCAGGGGCACAAGCCAGGGCACGAGGCAGGACAGAGCTCCTCCTGGCCATGAGCAGGGTCCAGGTTCCCCACCAACTCCCAGACAGATTGGCAGCTGCAGCCGAGAAGCCTCCACAGCAATGGGGACCCTCCAGCTAGGCAGGATCAGCTGCATGAACCCAGGGCAGGTGGAAAGGCTCTGCCATCGCCTCTTCCTGCACCAGGAAGACAACTCTCACCTGGGTGGAGAGCGAGACTTTCAAAAACCCCAACTATTTCTACCTGGGAGCTAGGGAAGAGGTGACTTGTTCAGGAGTGTCTCCTCCATGCCCAGCACCAGGTCCTTTCCTGACGTTACATCATCGAATCTCTCCCCTCCCAGGGAGGAAGTGACAGTGACCCCCTGATCTGCTCAAGGTCACCAGCTAATGGTGATGACTAAGGGCCAGGTCTCTCCCACCTTCCCCCAGCACTGTTGGGCCTCTGTGTCCCAAGGGCCACGGATCCCAGAGTGAGAACAGGGGAGGGGGCAGGACCAGAGGTTGGATCAGGGACAGAGGGTCATGTCTCCAGGGAGAGCCCTCCTCAGCCTCCCTGGGGCTGGGTCCTGACCTCATTCCTGACCCCCAGACTACAGCACCCATGGGGGATGGTCTCACAGCCCCCAGGGCCACTGCCCCACCCTGCTGTGACTCAAGGCTGACCTCTGTGGATCACATCCTCCCAGCACCCGCAAACACACAAACACTCTCACACTCACACTCTCACACACAAACTCAGACTCAATCACACACATTCACAACCACTCATACACACACCCACACAGTCACACACTCACAGTCACATACACCCTTACTCATACTCAATCACACACACCCACACACACAGTCACACATACTTTACATGGACTCGAACACACACTCACACACAATGAACTCACACATACTCACACACTCAATCACACAAACACAATTACACACATTCACAAGCACATCACACACATTCACACTCACATGTATGCTTACACACTCAACATGCTCATACACTCACACACGTTCACACTCTCACTACCATACCCACAATCACATACACACAAACACACAATCACACATTCACACTCAAAATCACACACCCTCATACACACATACACTTACCCACACATACATACGCACAATTACACACACACAAAATCACACACATACACATTCACACTCACACACAATCACACATACTCTCATACACACTCTCACACGCTCACATACACATTTACAATCACACACACATACACTCATACAATGATACACTCACACACATACACAATCACACACATACACTCACGCGCTTCTGTACCCTCACGCATGCAAGCTCACAAACCCACACACTCGCACACACATATGCACTCTCAAACTCCCATCACACACACTCACAGATACACACACAGGCACACACACACTCACACACTTACACACTTTGCCCTCTGGCTGCCAGGTGGGTTTAGTCAATGGGAGGACCAGCAAGAGATGTGGGAGAGGCACTGGGGTATGGCCCTCCCGTCAGGGGCGGGGGCTGCACCCACTCTCTCCAGGTTCCAGGACCCGGCCCCCACCCAAGGGATGACCTTGGTTCCACGGTGGCACCCCCGTGCTTCCTGTGTGCTTTCGTGAAGATCCCTCCCCAACCCCTCCCGGGACAGTGCCACCCCCGTCCTCCTCCTACTGACAGATACTCTGTCCCCCTGAAACTTAAAAAATTCACGCTTTCATGTAACAGTGTCAAATTTGGGATCAGAGACAGGTGTTTTAAAGAACTAGCGCATCTTGGAGGGCAGAACTCATGATGAACGCACCCACCCCACCGACCGTCGGGCTCTAGGGCTGCAAAGCGTCATGCAGTCGTTCTCAAAGTGGGGTCCCCTGGCCAGGACCAGCCGCCCCTCCTGGGAACCTGCAGAAATGCACATTCCTGGGCCCCACCCTGGAACACTGAATCCAGGACTCTCGGGGTGGGGCCCAGCATTCCTTGGGGAGGGAAGGATTGTGTGTGTTTGCCCAAGCCCACCAGGGGATGCCGGAGCACACTCAAGCTTGTAACCCCAGGCCTAGCGGTTTGAAGCAAGGTCTCACCACCAGGCAGCCTGGGTTTGAATCTCAGCTCCCCACGCCCCATCTTTAAGACGCGCAGGTTACTGAACCTCTGCCTCAGTTTCCTCACCTGTAAAATGAAGACTCACAGCACTGACCTTGCCAGGTTGTCATGAGGGTTAGATGAGCCCTCACAGAAAAGGGCTCCTGAGCCCTCAGGAGGTGTGAGCTAATGTTACTGCAGATGCTGGGACTATTTATTCCGGAAAAAGTGTCACTTGTACCTCGAAAGTGGGCCATAGGAAATGCTACAGGCATTGAACGCTTTTGCCATCCCTGTGCTTTGCAACGCACTTACCCACGGCGAGCCCTGGGCACAGGTGGCCTTGAACTTCTTGCCATATAAAAACGGAAGCGGGGGGGGGAATAGGCCGATGATCCCTGAGCTCCTGGGCTACAGGGTCCAGCCCCTGACTCTGCAATGGCCCCTGTGCTGAGGGCAGCCACTGTGAAGGGACTCTGTCACCATCTCAGGATGGAGATGACACAGAGAGGGCAGAGCTGTGAGCTTGGGTTTTCAACAGACACTCCAGGCCTGGGGCCTGCTGTGCAGCCTGAGGAGTCACTGACCATCTCTGAGCCCTCAATTCAGCATCTGGAAAGCAGGTGTGATGACAGCTCGGGCCTCCAGGGCTTGGAGACCTCAGGGACACGGCTGGGGTTGGGGATACTGAGGGGTTGGGTGCTCCCCTCTGAAGGGCCTTCTTGTCCCTCCTGGCCCTCCTCAAACCTCAGCAATCTCAGCTGCCACTAACCAGCAAGATGACAATGCTGAAGGACTCACCGAGACCCCTTGCCAACCCCACCCTGGACCACCCAGCAGCCCTTCCTGCACATCACACCCGTCACTCTCCAGGCCCCTGCCCGCCTGGTGCGCCCTATGTCTCCCCAATAACTCCTCCCCCTCACGGCTCTCCCCAAGGCCAGAGGGCCCTTGCCCTGCCCAGCCAGGCTGTGGTCCCTGAAAGCAGCTCCTGGATGGCTCTTGCAGTGACCCCCAACAAAATTGATTGATCATCAATCAAGCCAGCCTTCAAGGGCGGAGGGGGTGAGTGTGGGAACGACTGTCTCCTCTGGGGACTTCAGCACCGCACACACGGCCACAGCAGCCTTCCCGCACCGCACCCACGGCCCCGGCAGCCTTCCCGCACCGCACCCACGGCCCCGGCGGCCTTCCCACCTGGGAAGATGGACAAGTTGGCGGGGGGAGGGCAGGCAGAGGAGTGGACAAAAAGAAACCTCCCACTGCTGCACATGGATCTGAGGAGAACCCAATAAAGCGCCTGGTGACCTTTGACAGGACCAGAGTCCCAGGCCTTTCTGTTGCTTGCGGCTGGATCCCACCTCCCATCTGGTGGCGTGGAACAGGAATTCCCAAACTACAAAGTGGATCCGGCACAGTCGGAGGCGGAATGCTCCCAGCTGTCGGGCCATCTGCTCCCGGGCAGAGCTGGGGCTCCACAGGCAAGAGATGGGCATGCTGCAGGGTCCCTCCAGGGCAGGCAGCAACAGTCTGGGCCCAGCGACGGCATCACCAGGTTGGGGAGGGGGGGATCCAGAAACCGGGCAGCCAGCCTGGCTCAGCTCCCCAGCCTGGCTAAATGCAGCCCCTGAACAAACCCCTGTGGTGTGGGCGGCGGGGGTGAGGGGAGTTGGGGGGGCTCACTCAGTACAGCAGCCCTGGAGGTGGGGCTCACTCAGGCCAACGGCCTCACGGTTATTTTTAAAGGCTCGTTTTTACCCCCATGCTTCTCCTCTGCTTATGCTTCCCAGGCCCCTGCGCAGCCAGCATGGGGGGAATCTCAAGGCCCTGGGGTTGGGGGAGCCCAGCTCCTGCCCTGGGGCCCCTTGGACCCTCAGGTACCTTCCTGTAGACAAGGAGACAACGAACAGTGTCACTCAAAGCCCCAAAGGCAGCAGCTCACAGAAGTGAGAGCTCCTTCCCCTCCAGGTCACGTGCTATGAAACTCAGGGCCCTAAGGGGAGGCTGAGAACAGCTGTCTTCTACACCCTGGGGTCGGGGAGCAGGCCTGCTGACAACCTGCAGGCCTCAGGCTCACAAATGGGGCCCTTGGAGCCCATGGCACCAGTGGATCCAAAGAGCTACTTGCAAGATTGGACTTGAGCTTGCAGGGCCCGACCCGCCCTGGAGGGGAGGCATCATATCATTAGCTGATTCCAGAGCACTGGGCCATTTTTGTAGCACAGCTACCCAGAGGGGACTCCATCAGAGAGAACCTGAGCCCCTCGAAGCAGACACTCCTCTCTGCAGCCCAGCAACACCTCTCAGGGTCTCCAAAATGTGGAGCTTCCAACCATGGCTGGTCCAAGCCCTGTGGGTCCATGCCTTAGCAGGTGGGCAATCGGCCCACCTCTCCCAGACCCTGTTCCCAGATGCCCAGCCAGCAGCCTGGGACCTCCTGCATGAGGCCCCAGGAAAGAGGCCAACCATCCTTCCTCATAGTGGAAATTCACTTTGGAGTGACCTGAATCAGCAGATAGATCAGCTCTGCACGCTCCAGGGATGGGGCAAAGCACCTGGATCTGCGAGTTGGAGGGCACCCCCCTCACTGCCCCCGACAGCGTCTCCTAGAGGCCCTGGCTTCCAGCATTAACAGGAGGTTGGCAGTAAGGCTTCAACTCAGCAGCCAGTGGTTCAGGAACACTCAGCCAGAGGGGGTGCCGCTGCCCCGTGCCAGGCCCTGCCTGCTCATCAGATTCCCAGGAGGAAAGGGTAATGGGGAGGACAGGATCAGCAGGGACTGAGCACTCTCTGGGATCTGGCCTGCTCCTCTGGGGTAAGGGAGCCAACAGTGCCCTTGCCCCACCCCCGTACCAGAGCCCACAGCTTCCTCCTCCTTTCTGCTCCACCGAGTGAGCCTCAGAACAGGCCCTGCACTCCACAGCCCAGTGGGGACCTCTCCAGGGTCCAGCTCAGGGTCCCCGCACTCACTCAGCCCGCCAACTTTGGCCCACTGCGGCCTGGCTGCATGTCCAGGCACATGCCAGGTGCTTACAGGACAACAGGCCTGTGGAAGGCACGCCTGCCACCGTCACAGAACTCAGACTCTCGCTGGTGGACGATCTGTGAGCAGAGGCCTCCAGTGGATATGCCTACAGTCAAGAAGATAAACCAGGGGCACAGGCCCCCAGCGCAGCCACCGCCACTTACTGCAGCCAGGGAGGCTCCCCAGGAGAAGAGCAGGATGTGAAGGACAGAGAAGGGAGAGGAGGGGAGGTTTGGAGAAAGGATGAGCAAAGAGAGCCAACTCTGCTGCAACCCATTTCCACCATTTCAAACAGCTTTGCCCCAGGGTCACGAAGGGCCTCCCGAGCCCAGGTGCAGAGGCAGAACACAGGAAGCAGACCCTCCACTCCTTTCCTGGAGACCCCAGCAAGTCTGAGTCCGGCAGCGGGCCCAGGAAGGTCACCGACAGTTTCCGCAGTGCACTGGTGGCAGAGGCCCCTCGCAAGAGCAGGGACATCCGAGCAGAGACAGCGGGACATCCACCTCCGCCGAGCAGCAGCCCACCCCTGGGACTCTGGGGAGCCTATGCCCCTGGAAGCCCCTGGCTGGTCCCAGGAGGAGGTGGCTGGCTGAGCAGTGAAGGCCACTGTGGTGTCCCTTCTGAGCCTGCAGCTCTCCTGGGACAAAGGCATTGGAATCACAAGAAAGAGGAATGTCCCGCCGTCATGTGGAGTCAGGACTAGGGCCGTTCACACTGCGGATGCCAAGGCCCCCAACCCAGGGACAGCAGGGCTTTGAAAAGGCCTCCACTTCTTGGAGTAAAGCCAGACCCAGGGTGGGGTCTTGGGAGCTTGGATCCCCTCCCCTCCACCAGTTCGACGTGGCAGCTTCTCCTGTCAGTCCCCAGGCAGCTGCAGCTCGGTCCTGCACGGCCAGGTTTGTGGTGGGCCCTCGAGCACCAGGCCCTGCGGGGGAGTGCTGGACAGGAACAGCCTGAGGGCCCCTCTGCGGCCCCTGGACGGGGAGGCTGTCAGACAGGAGGCCTTCACCTGGGCCTGGCCCTCGCCCACCCGCCCCTGCCAGCAAGGCCAGGGAGTGCTGGGTCGGGACGCCAGCGACTCCCCCCCGCCTCCTCCTCCACTGCCGCACCAGTTTTCCTTTGAGGCCAACACAAGGATTGATTTGCTGTTCAAGAGAGACCGCTAAACGGCCCGTTGGGGAATCATCTTTCAAAATTAAATTCATCTCGGCTGGCTCCCTGACCCTCTCTTCCTGCACATTCTGGCACTAAATTCCTTCTCCAACAGCCCAAAGCACACGTGTTTACCACACAGACCAACTCCATTCAGCTCTCCCATCTGGGCACGGCTCGCCCCTGCAAAGGCCCCCAGATCCCAGGAGACAGGCTTTGGAGGGAAGCGGGAACAGACGGCTTCCTCTCTGCCTTCTCCCAGCCGGGCTCTGGGGCCAGACCCTGCCCGGAAAGGGGCCCAGATTCCTCACCGCCTTCCAAGTACAGTATCTGCCTGAGCCTGCAGGACCCACATCACGCAGCAAAAGAAGGGGAGAGTGGGAGGAGGGGACGGGACACGGCGAGGGGCCCTGCCACAGAAGGGCCTCCGACTCGACCCTGGAGCCCTGTGTCTCAGCCACCTCCTCCCCAGTTAACGCAAACAGCCCATTGTTCTGGAGCCCCAGGGACAAAGCCTCGGAGCTCGGTCCACCACGGGCCTCCAGAGGCCCCGGGGTCTCTGGACGACCCGCAGAGCCCTCCCAGCTCCTGCTACTCACATGCTGGGCTGCAGCGGGAGCAGGGGCCGCGGCGGAACGCTGGCGCCCACGGGCACGGCGGGGAGCAGCAGCAGCACCAGCGCCAGGACCACCGGGCGCCCCGCTGCCCTCGCCTCTTCAAGGAACGACATCGTGCGCGCCGGTGCCTCCTCCGCTCCCCGGCTCACAGGCGACCCCGGCGGCTCCCCAGAGCCTCCGCCTCCACGTGCGCCATAGGACGCAGCCACAGGTGCCTGCGCCGGGTCCGCGGGGCCCAAAGTCGCTGCAGGTGCGGAGCGTCCCGGCTTCCCGCCCGCGCCCGAAGTGGCACCGCGGAGACCTGATCGCCGGGTACACCCTGCAGGCACTCGCCCCAGCGCATTGAGCACAGTGCCCTGGGCCCAGAGCCTGGAAGGCCGCCACGCCCCCGGCCCGCCCCCAGCCCGGACCCCAGTCCCGACCCGCCCCGGCTCCCCCACCCCGTGCGCCCTCGGCCCCGCCCCTTCCCCCTCCCCATCTCCCACCCCACCAGCGCCCCGCCCCCGGCACGGCCCCTGGACTTGCCCGGATCCCTCACCCCAGCCCAAGCTCCTGCTTCCAGCCCCGCCCCTGGCCCCTCCCATCTCCGGTCCCGGCCCCGCCCACAGCCTTCCCGAGTCCCGCCCCAGACCCCGCGGGGCTGGCGCAGCCCCTTTGCGCTCCCTGCTCGTCTCATGCGGAAAGTCCAAGTCCTAACCGACTCTAGTGACCAATCCAGGAGGGGCTGGGCGCCAGGGGGCCACACCCCGCAAAGGCAGCTCTCTGGGGTCCCGGACCCCAGACCTCGACCTCAGGAGACAGCCCTCAGCCTCCCTCACTTCTCACGTCCCACGGGGAAGCCAGCCTCGGCTTGTCCTGCCCGTGGACTCTCCGTTCACCTTCGCCCTGACACCTCACCCCCTTCCCGCAGGGCAGGGGTCGGGGAAGGGCTTGAGGAGGGCGTGGCCAGCCTCTGCAGCCCGAGTGCACCCTGGACACCCCTGCTTCGGGGACCTGCATTGTTGGTTCCCAACCACCTTCTGGGCATCCCCGTTCCTCTTTCTGTGCTGCGTGTTCTTGGACAGTGGCCTGGAGTGGGTGGGCGCGGGGTCCTAGCAGCCACAGACAGGAGGAGGCGCTAACTTCTAGGGTGCCCATGGGCACAGAGGCACTGTCTAGGGTGCTAACTTCTAGGGTGCCCATGGGCACAGAGGCACTGTCTAGGGTGCTAACTTCTAGGGTGCCCATGGGCACAGAGGCACTGTTTAGGGTGAGGCTTCTGCGAAGCAAGATTCACTTGTCTCCTTTGAAACCTGGTTTTGGTTTGAAATTGACTGACTCCAGGGGCCAGGACCAGGTAGTCTCAGGGATGGAGATGGAGTCTCTGGGGTCAGATCTACCAGACACTCAGGAGAGTCTCTTTTTGAATAGCGGAGGGAGATGCAATCTGGGTGAGACCAGATGGGGGCCAGGTGTGGCCCCCTCATTAGCCACACACAGAGCCAGCCATGCCAGTCCCTGCTAGAGAGGTGCGCTGACCATCAGCTTAGCCATTGAAGCCTGGCCAGGCCCTGTTCCTTGGAACCTTCCCCCTCCAAGGCTTCGTGTGGTCTGGGGGAGGAACTTCTAATAGGGAGCACTGGAGGGAGCCCTGGCTGGGAGGAGCTTGGGAAGGGAGCACCCCGACTGTCCCGATAGGAGGGACAACATTACCCCCAACACACACAGGCTGTCTGTGCCTCCACACCACCTGGAGGCTACAGTCCTCTGGGGGTGGGTGGCCATCTGGCCAGCCTCGCTGTCACCCCAGCTTTACAGAAGGGAAGACCTAGGTCACAGGAGGGGGAGCACACCAAATCACCCAGCTTGTGAACTGCAGATCCGGGAACTGAACATAGGGGTCTGGCTCTGGGGACCTTCGCCTAACCCTGTAATCTGCTGCTTATAAACAACAACAGCAACAACCACCATTGACAGGCACAAAATAGCCAGGAATCCCCAAGAGGTGAGCTAGTTCACTGTCTTCTAAAACCCCAACTACCAGTTGGTGCCCCCGTTGCTGATGCTCCAAACACTGCCCTACTCTGTCCTACGGGGCTCTCAATCCTGCCTCTCACCCACCCCCACTGACCACCCTTCCCAGAATCTCAGCTGCAGGGGCTGCCCCAAGCCTGGGTTTGGGGGCTATTTTCCTCCAGGTCTCCCAAAAGCCTGCACCCAAGAAAAGCTCCCCAGTGCGCCACTTCTGTGCTGGGCCCCTGTCCTCGGGTGGAGGTGCAAGCCTGTGAGTGTCTCCCCCACCCTGAGAGCTGTGGAATGGCTTCCCCATCTTTACATCTCATCCCTGCTCTTTGAGAGCTGGCTTGGCACACATAGGTGGTCGACAAGTGTGTGTAAAGTGAACGAATTAACACCTTGAAAAAGTTCACCAGCTTCTCTGCTGAATTCCAGCTGGGCCTGGGACGGGGGGTGGAGGAGGATGACTCACTGTTTGAGAACATTCTCCAGCTTATCAGAGGAAGAAGGAAAGAATGTGGATGGATCCTATGGGTTCAAAAGGAGGTCTCTGGGCAGGGGAGGGTTCAGGTTTTGAGCAGCCTGAAACGTATAAAATGAGGGGGCCCTCTGGAAGAAAAATCATACAAAAGTAAGTTATTTTACAAAATACTCGACCTCGTGTGTGCATTTCTAGGGCCCTGAAACATGACCTCTGCTGGCCCAGCAGAACCCTGCCGCTACGCACTTCCCTGTCCCAGGCACTGCCTCTATGCTCTCCCCTGTCCTGGGCACTGCCGCTATGCTCTCCCCTGTCCCAGGCACTGTGTTGAGCAGCTGGGGGAAGAGTCCTGAGCAGGCCCCAGGTGGGGAGGCAGGCAGGAAGGGGATATGTCCTTCTTGCTGGAAATCCCTGTGGTCAGGACACCTGCCGCGCCCTCCCAGGCCATGCATAGCTTTTTCCCACGCCATTCAGGGTGATGGGGGCAATCCACTGGGGAGGTCTGTGGTCTTCCCCCACTGTGCTCGCTCGTCCCTAGACAGAACCCTCATTCTCAGGCACAGCAGGGAGCTCACTTCTCTGACAGGCAGGCCCCTGGGGCTGTCTGTGCCCCTACATCTCACCCCCTCCACCCAAAGCCCAGGTCCTCTGCCCAGCCTGGTACTGGAGGGCATGGGTGTCACTCAGACATGTGACCGTCTCAGTCCCAAAGTGTGTCTTCCTGCTCACAAGACAGCCGAGCACCAAAGAGGGTACCCAGACTCGATACATGAAAACAGGCATTAGCCTGGCGTGTGTGTTTAATACACTTCTATATGCAGATTGAACTCATGGTAGACAAGGCTTCTTTTATAGCAAAAAATAAACTATGCAGAGCACAGTAAATATTCTCCAAGAATGATCTTTGTCCATTGTCATAATAAAGTGACAGTCTGTGGGACAGTTACTGCAAACATTTTCCCAGTCTGTAGTTTTGGTTTTAATATGGTTACTGAGGTTGTCAGACTATATAAGCTTCGAATTTCATGTACTAAGATGTATGTAGTTTTTTCTCTGCAGTTCCCTCCATTGCTTAGAAGCACTAAGCTTAGAAGGTTCACTAATGTTTATTCTTTTTTGTTGCTTCCATTGCATTTATTTATTTATTTCCATCGGCATTTATTCTGCTGTCCGCCGTGAAGGAGGACTCTCCCTGGTTAGCCAGTGGTTCAGGCACCATCAGCCAGCCCAGCTCCTTCCACTGATGCGAGGCAGCTTCTTCATCCCGAACTCATCACAAACAGACTCTGTCTCTGGGTATTTCCACTGGGCCTTAGCTCAGCCCCAGACCGTTTTACGCTTGTCCTGCGTTCCCAGGATGAGACAGAAGGGCCTGCCGTGTTGATTCTCATGACAGCTTATCGGGAGCTTGTCTAAACGACGGCACAGCTGGTACCTCCCCACTACTCTCATCTTTCCCCTGAACATTATACTGGTAATTCCCATTTGTCATTCTTCCAAATGAATTTTGGAATCACTTTGCCCAGTCCCTTCAAAGCTGCACTGGACTTCTCATTGCAATTGCCTTAAATGTATGCATGGAGAAAAATGGACATTTTCAGAGTCATCAAACTGTGGGAAGGGCAGGGATCGCAGCAGGGGATGCACTTTCTGACCCCCAAGGAGGCAAAGCAGAGAAAGGGCTGCTGCAGAGACTGTTGCGGGGCACTGCCCCCTGGTGCAGAGCGCAGGTATTGGAACCCACTGGTCCCGTGGCTGGACCCACTGGCCTCCCTCTGGTCCTCTTTCCAAGTGGGGGCTTCCCATGGCTTCAAAGACCCGTTGGGTTACAGCTGCAGCTCAGGCCTCAGCTCCCAGACCAAGTTCCATCCTAAACACCTTTCAGGAAATCGTAGCCAAACATCCCAACTCCACTGTTAGGTTTGCCAGCTCCACTTAGGAAGTACAGACCCGACGAGTCATCACAGCCCTGCGTGTTCTTGGGAAGGCACCAGGTGGGAAGCAGGCTGAATGGAGGTCTATATTAGACCTCAAATGTAGATGCCCACACCCAGGCCTGCAAGAGGGCCCTGAGCCACAGCACCTGGCATGGAAGCCTGGGTGTGGGCCCCACCCACCTGGTCCCAGCATCCCCACCCCCCACCCTATCCAGTGGGCTCAGCTCTCCCGCTTCTCCCCTCTTTATCCCACCTGGCCTCGACTGCCTCAGGCCTGGTGGGGCACCCAGGCCACCACTCCTGGGTTACACGCAGAACTGGGCTTGGCTCAGAGCCTCTTGCCAATAGACACGAGGAGTGGACAGGCTTCCATTTCTTCCATTTTTAAATCTGGCAAACAATTCCTCTAGCTTGCCTGAAAAGCATTACTAAAAGACACTACCTTTCCATGTTTTTGTCTCATTCTCTGCTGGAAATAATAAAAACAGCCTTTGGATGGAGGAGAAATAACGTAGGGAGAAAGAAGAATCAAATCACCAGCTCAGTGGATAACTCAAGGCGCTAATTTCCAAAGCAAACTGCTCCCCGTGTCCGGTCCGCGGGCTGGCGGTTACACACTTCTTCCCTGCAGCCTGACTTTAATCCTTCCAGAGCTGAGAGTCCTACAGAGAGAAATGCAAAACATCCCTGAAAGCTCCCTGAACGAACATTTCCATCAATCCAAGAAAATAATCCAGCATCTTTTCTGAATTTTCACAGACATTTCTCCTGACAGGAGAGTGAGCAAAGTCACTGATGCTAAAGGCGTTTGCTGACCCTCAGATGCAAGGTGCCCACAGCAGTCCTCATGTCAACACCAACGACCGCCCCGTACCGCCCCGGTCTGTGCCAGCACCCCCACTGTGAGATGACCACAAAATCCAGCAAAATCCAGCACGTGCAGGTGATGGCCAGAGACGGGGTGACGGGGGGGTGGGAGGCCGGGGGTGAGAGACGGGGTGGGAGGCTCTCCAGATAGCGAAGGATCGCACCAGAAACCCTGCACCAAATATGTAACTGAGTCTATGGCCAGCCTTTGGGTAGCCGACTCTGAATTCATTTCTAAGCCTCTGAATTTGCCCCAAAAGAGAAAGGAAAGTGAAAAGATCAATCTGTGGCATACCTAAGGTGGGCTGTGTAATGTGGCCCCAAGCGTGGCAGGGGAGAACAGGAATCCCGGAGCAGATGGCCCGGTCAGAACCCCCATGTCCCCACTGCCGCCTGGCCGGGATGTCTTCCTTCCTGGTTCTGTGCCTGTGTCCTCCTGAGTGACAACGGAGACAGCAGAGGGGCAGCCTCCAGTTCTAGTTCCTGCTCAGCGTTTGAATCATGGTACGAGCAAGCACAGCTGCTGTTCTGAGGACCAGACAGTGGCCAGACACACAGGCCTGGGCTGTGGCGTGCAGGCTTCCCCCTCTACACCCCGCTCCCGCCATTCCTCCCTCCAACCCTCCAACCCTCCAACACACAGGCCTGGGCTGTGCCATGCAGGCCCCAACAACTGCCCACCCTCCCACCCCCGGCTCCTGACATCCCTCCCTCCAACCTCGGGGGCAGCATCAGGATGGAGCTAGGTCTGGAAATATGAAGGTGTTTCAGACCAGGCACTGACACTCAGATGGAAAACCACACCTGCTCCCGCCACCATGCTAGCAGCTCAGGACACAGCCTAGTGTATGGGTTGAAGAGTGGCCTCCAAAGACATCGGCCCACATCCTCGCCTGCCACCGGCTCCTGTGAATGTGACCTTATTTGAAAAAAGGGTGTTTGCCCCATGTTCTCACTTATGAGTGGGAGCTGAATGATGAGAACACATGGGTACATGTGGGGAACAGCACTCGCTGGGGCCTGTGGACGGGCGGTGGGGAGGGAGAGCATCAGGAAGAAGAGCTAATGGATGCTGGGCTGAATAACCAGGTGACGGCTGACCTGTGCAGCAAACCACCACGGCACACATTTACCTATGTCACAAACCTGCACGTCCTGCACATGGACCCCTGAACTTTAAACAAAATTTGAAGAAAAAATAAATTAAACTGGGAAACTCCTGAGTGAGGCACCTGAGGCCCTGTCCCTGGGGAGCCCCCGGCCCAGAGAGGAGAGGGGCCTCCACTGCGGATGCTGCCCTGCCCTGCCCTGCCCTGGGGCAGCGACGCCCTGCAGGCCTCTGGCCCCGGCCGCCTTAGCGGCACCTACACGCAGGAACAGACAGAGGCTCCCCCGTCACCCCGGCGCCATCCCCAGCAAGGCCGAGCCTGGGAGGCAGGGCGCTCTGCTGTCCAGCAGGCTTTGTGCAGTGGAGCTCTTGCATTTCTCAAGGTCAGAGCGGTGTGGGCCCCACCCTGCCTGCCACACTGACCAGAACCAGAATCGACACACAGTCCCCAGCAACATTCGGTTTAAGATCTTCTGGCCCCCAAGTTAACCTGAACTCTCCCAGCCTCCTCCTGGGTCCCACTCACCCAAAGGAAGCCCACCGCTCGAGATCAGGCCTTCCCACTGGATCCACGGCAGAGAGACCACCTGGGGACCCTGGGCCCCACACGGCGAGGGGCAGGTGGGAAACAGCGCAAAACCATCCTCCTGCTGGGGTACGGGGTGGAGGAAATTACCATCAACGCGACTCAGCCTTTGAGAACTGCACGAGAATGACACCCCTGCTACTTCCCCGCAGCCTGCTCTTGATCCTCAAACCCATCCGAAAGGCCCCTTCCCCGCCTGCAGGGAGAGGCATTTATTTGTGGAAGTTGCTTCTGCTTCTGTCATGACTTGCCAAAGAGTAAGGGCTGGGTCTGCAAGACACCACCTGAGCACTCACAACTGCCCCAAGCACTGCCGACCCTCGCACACAGCCCTGGGGCCCGCCAAGCCCCAGCCCTGGCTCCATGGAGAAGGGAGAGGCTGAGAAACATTCCTCAGCCCCAAGTGCATCCCCCAAAGCACAGCTGTCTCTGGAAGCCCAGGACCCTGCCTGCGGGAAGAGCCTCCAGGCTGCGCACTAACCGCCAGCCTGGGGGAGTTGGTGCAGGCACCTAGAGGACCCCACCTTTGGGCTGCCCTTTGGCACATGGCCCCCTGACTCCCACATCCATCAGAGAATGAGGGCAAAGGCAGGACCCACTGATTTTGTAAAATGCAAAACCATAACACGTGGAAATTAAGATAAAAACCCACACTGTCCAGCTGAGTTTTCCAGTGGCAGGAAGATAAATAATGACTTCATCTAGGGCTTGAATACACACACCCAGCACGAAACTGTGCCCTCTGATTGGAAGGCCTCGCATGGGTGATGCTGCCACCTGCTGACAGAAATGGAATAGCTTCTTCAAAGCCCCAAGAAATAGACAAACTCATGGGCTCCCCTCCCGGGACCTCACAGCCACACCCCAATCACGAACCATCTTCCCTGCCTCACGACCAGTGTGTGTGGAGAGAGCAGCCATCTGGCTGGATGTTCCATCATGCACATGTGTGACACATCATTACATGTGTCCCCCAGAAAGGCACAGTCCAGTCTTAACCCCAGTGCCTGTGAGATGACTGGTAGGGTTTGGCTGTATGCCCCCACCCAAATCTCATCTCAAATTGTTAATTCCCCACGTGTTGAAAGAAGGGACTGGTGGGAAGAGATTGGATCATGGGGGCAGATTTCTCCCATGTTGTTCTTGTGATAGTGAGTTCTCAGGAGATCTGATGGTTTAAATGTGTGGCACTTCCAGCCCCCGCCCCACCCCTGCCGCCATGCTTCCCCTTCATCTTCCGCCATGACTGTAAGTTTCCTGAGGCCTCCCCAGCCAGGTGTAATGGTGAGTCAATTGAACCTCTTTCCTTTATAAACTACCCAGGCTCAGGTAGTTCTTTATAGCAGTGTGAAAATGGACTAATACAGAAAATTGGTAGCAGGATAGTGGGGCACTGATATTAAGATACCTGAAAATGTGGAGGTGACTTTGGAACTGGGTAATGGGCAGAGGTTGGAACAGTTTGGAGGGCTCAGAAGACAGGAAGATGTGGGAAAGTTTGGAACTTCCTAGAGACTTGTTGAATGGTTCTGACCGAAATGCTGATAGTGATACAGACAATGTCCAGGCTGATGTGGTCTCAGACGAAGATGAGGAACTTACTGGGAACTGGAGCAAAGCTATACTTTAGCAAAGAGACTAGGAGCATTTTGTCCCTGCCCTAGAGATCCGTGGAACTTTGAATTTGAGAGAGATGATTTAGGGTATCTAGCAGAAGAAATTTGTAAGCGGCAAAGCATTTGAGATGTGAGCTGGCTTTTTCTGAAAGCGTACAGCCATGTGTGTTCACAAGGAGATTATCTGAAATTGGAACTTATGTTTAAAAGCAAAGCAGGACATAAAAGTTTGGAAAATTTGCAACCTGACTATTGGTAGAAAACCCATTGTCTGGGGAGAAATTAAAGCCATCAGCTGTAGAAATGTCTCCATGACATTTCAGAGAGCTTCATGGTAGACCCTCCCATCACATGCCCAGAGGCCTGGGAGGCAAAATCAGCTCCAGTCAGGGCCAAAAGGGGTCAAGGTACAAGCCCAGGCAGAGCCCGTAGGTGTGCAGAAGACAAGGGCTGAACTTTGGGAGACTCTGCCTAGATTTCAGAGGATGTATGGAAATGCCTGGAAGTCCAGACTGAAGTCTGCTGCAGGGGCAGAGCCCTCATGGAGAACCTCTGCTAGGGCAATGCAAAGGGGAAATGTGGGTTGGGAGCCTCCAGACACAGAGTCCCCACTGGGGCACCTGTAGGGACCAGCCCTACAGGGTCAGTGGGTCTTTCTCCCCGTGTGCAGAGATGAGAGGTCGTAGAAATAAAGACACAAGACAAAGAGATAGAAGAAAAGACAGCTGGGGCCTGGGGGACCACTACCACCAAGGCACCGAGACCGGTAGTGGCCCCGAATGCCTGGCTGCGCTGTTATTTATTGGATAAAAGACAAGGGGGCAGGGTAAGGAGTGTGAGTCATCTCCAGTGATAGGTAAGGTCACGTGGGTCACATGTCTACCAGACAGGGGGCCCTTCCCTGTTTGGCAGCTGAGGCGGAGAGAGAGAGGAGAGACAGCTTACGCCATTATTTCTGCATATCAGAGACTTTTAGTACTTTCACTAATTTTGCTCCTGCTATCTAGAAGGCAGAGCCAGGTGTACGGGATGGAACATGAAAGTGGACTAGGAGTGTGACCACTGAAGCACAGCATCACAGGGAGACAGTTAGGCCTCCGGATAACTGCGGGCAGGCGTGACTGATGTCAGGCCCTCCACAAGAGGTGGAGGAGTAGAGTCTTCTTTAAACTCCCCTGGGGAAAGTGAGACTCCCTTTCCTGGTCTGCTCAGTAGCAGGTGCTTTTCCTTGGCACTGACGCTACTGCTAGACCACAGTCCGCTTGTTAACGGGCACCTTCCCAGACGCTGGGGTTACCGCTAGACCAAGGAGCCCTCTGGTGGCCCTGTCCGGGCATAACAGAAGGCTCGCACTCTTGTCTTCCGGTCACTTCTCACCATGTCCCCTCAGCTCCCATCTCTGTACGGCCTGTTTTTTCCTAGGTTATGATCGTACAGCAAGGATTATTATAATATTGGAATAAAGAGCAATTACTACAAA
Source organism: Pongo abelii (assembly GCF_028885655.2). NCBI lineage: Eukaryota > Metazoa > Chordata > Mammalia > Primates > Hominidae > Pongo > Pongo abelii. The sequence goes on along the minus strand of NC_071985.2, from coordinate 230,622,047 downwards.
CTACTGATTAATGATATTTATATATAATCATATCTATGATCTATATCTAGTATAACTCTTGTTATTTTATATATTTTATTACACTGGAACAGCTCGTGCCCTCAGTCTCTTGCCTCGGCACCGGGGTGGCTTGTCGCCTACAGGCACTGACTAGTGGAGCTGTGAGAAGGGGGACACGGTCCTCCAGACCCCAGAATGGTAGATCTACCAACAGCTTGCACCCTGCACCTGGAAAAGCCGCAGGCACTCAGGGGCAGAGCTTCCCAAGGCCTTGGAAGCCCACCCCTTGCATCAGTGTGGCCCTGGATGTGAGACATGCAGTCAAAGGAGATTATTTTGGAGCTGTAAGATATAATGACTGCCCCACTGGATTTTGGACTTGCATGGGGCCTTTAGCCCCTTTGTTTTGGCCAATTTCTCCCTTTTGGAATGGGACCATTTACCCAGTGCCAGTACCTCCATTGCATCTTGGAAGTAACTAACTTGCTTTTGATTTTACAGGTTCATAGGCAGAAGGGACTTTGTCTCAGATGAGACTTTGGACTGTGGACTTTTGAGTTAATGCTGAAATAAGACTTTGGGGGACTGTTGGGAAGGCACGATTGGTTTTGAAATGTAAAAAGGACATGAGATTTAGGAGGGGCCAGGGGTAGAATAATATTGTTTAGCTGTGTCCCCACCCAAATCTCATCTCAAATTGTAATCCCCACATGTTGAGGGAGGGACCTGGTGGGAGGTGACTGGAGCATGGGGGCAATTTCCCCCATGCTGTTCTTGTCATAGTTCTCACAAGATCTGATGGTTTAAGTGTGGCACATCCCGCTACCCCCGCTGCCATGTAAGACGTGCCTTGCTTCCCCTTTGCCTTCCGCCATGATTGTAAGTTTCCTAAGGCCTCCCCAGTCATGTGTAACTGTGAGTCAATGAAACCTCTTTTCTTTATAAATTACCCAGCTTCAGGTAAGTTCTTCATATTAATAGCAGTGGGAAAACAAACACAGTGACCTTACTTGGTCAAAGATGCTGATGATCGACTAAAGATGAGGTCACTAGGGTGGTCCCTAATCCAACAGGGATCTTGCAGAAGAGACCCACCGGGAGAAGGTCGTGTGAAGATGGAGGCAGGGATGGGAGCAGTGCATGAGCAAGCCCAGGACACCAAGCAGGCCTGGCAGAGCAAGGCATGCGTCAACCCTTAGGGCTGCAGAGGGAGCATGGCCCTGCCCATTAAAAACACATTTCTGTTGTTTTTAAAACAGTTGTTTTTAAAACCAGTTTGTGATGCATTGTGGTGCAATGTGACAGAAGCCCCAGGAAACTCATCCATACTGAGTGAAATTTTATTGTCTAAAACACAGTTCCTCCATCATCTATCCCTCCTGTCATTTCTGAAATTTATAGACATCCAAGTCACTCCCCACATCCACAGAAGGCTCAAGCACCTGGTTCAGAATCCTCATTGTCCTGCCAGCTCCCGCCAGCAGTCTGCAGCCTCGGCCCCAGCCAGTGTCACTTCATCCCATTCCCTGGGCATCTAGTTCCAGGACCACAGCTCCATCCTTGGCGTCGTCCAGAACTTGCTCCTACCTCTCTCCCTCATTCTCCCTCTTTCTCCCCCCCATTCTCTCTCCCTCTCTTTCTCATTCTCCCTTCTCCTCCCTCTTTCTCCCTCCCTCTCTCTGGAATCTCTGGTTCCAGTTGCCCATCACTGACCACAGCTTGCAGCTGTCCAGGTATTTCTCATCTACATCCACTCAGCTCCCTCCCGGCCTCTGTTCTTCCTCCCTCAGGGGTATTCTCCCACTCACCAGCACCTGTTGGATCCGCGGCCATTTCTAACCGGACTGGATACTTGGACCTCAAGGTCCCTGCTGGTGAGATAGCTGGGAGACACTCGTCTGTAGGTCCCTCTGGCCGGTCTTGCTGGGCGTGCCAAGAACACATTGCCCTGACCACTCTTTTCTGGGCCATTTCTCAGGCCTGCGCTTGCAGTGGGCACTCTTGCCGGGGAGACAGCCTCCCTCTGGGACAAAGCCCACACTGGTCCACAGGCTCCAGGGTCCTGTTTTGTAGCGCACCCGCTGTGGTGCAACATGCGTCTGGGCACACCAGCGTCGTCCGTTTCCTGTTGTAGTCTTTCCTCTCTGACTCCAGGGGTATTTCGTCTTTCTGCCAGCGCCCATGCAACTTTGGCAGCCTGGCCTGTCTGCTGGCACGTGGGGCAGAATCCCTGCACTACACCATTCTTGGGCAAACACTTCATCTAGGATCTTGGCCTCCCTTTTCTCCCTGGTCTTTGACCACTGCTACCCAGCAAACTCCTCCATCTAGGCCAGCCAGCATTGGTTTCTTCCACTCCCCTAGCTGCCGCGTGGGAGGCGCCACTGCAAACTTCCCTGAGGTCTCCCAGCTGCTCAGAGATCCCCATGCCCTTCCCTGATCAGCTCCCTGCCCGGTTCTCATCCCGGTGATTCTAAACCGTCCATCTTTACCAATACTCCGCTCCATTCCCACTCCCTGACTGAAGTAAACAGATGTACCCTGAACTCCTCATTCTCCCCCCATCTCACTCTCCTCGCCTGTGTGCACCCCGCCTCGTGTGTCTTCCTCACCTCCGAGCAGAGGGATCTGTCCTCCTGCCCGAAGGTAACCCTGACCCCTGGACTCTGCGCCTCCTTCCCGCAGCCTCCACCAGATTGCGGGTCCGTTCATCGCCCCCTCCACACGCGCTGGGGGCACCTCCGGGAGCTGGGGCTAGCGCAGGGCACACACACGTTCCACCTCGAACTGCGAGCGCTGACCGGGATCTCTGGGCAGCCCTCTGTGTGTGCACTGGCTTGCTGAAGGCTCGCGACAGCCTGGGCCTGGGCGCGCATTCCAGCACTTTCTACCCTCCCGCTTCAGAGTGCATTGCTCTGTGGATCCGTCACGAATAAGCCGTGTGTGAAGAACGCCAGGTCCCGGCAGAAGATCGCTGCCCGGCGTGCGAACTCGCCTAGGGTGCACCAGGGCCGCCGCCCTGCATCCTCCAACCTCAGCTCCGGGGCACCGCGACCCTCCGTGCAGTGCGAGCCCCCGATGCGCGCGCGCCCCCACCTGCGCTCCAGAAGGCCGAAGGGGGCATCCCATTTGCAAGGCGGGTCACCCGCTTTCCCCGCGGGCCAAGGGGCTCCAAGACGCCCAGCCCCTCCTTCCCAGCCGCTCCGCGACACCCTGGCAACCGGCTTCGGCCCCGCCCCTTCTCGTTGTGTAAACAGGAAGTGAGCCTGCGCGTGACGGTCGCTTCCGGCGCGGCGAGGGGCGGGAGCGATTGTGAACGGCGGCGGGGCGGAGCCAATCGCGGAAAACGGCAGGAGGAGAGCCAATCCCGAGGGTCGGCGGACGCGGGAAGGGGCGGAGCAAGAGGCGGGGCCGGCAAGGCGGAGCCAATCGCGGCGGCCCACGGGGCGGGGCCGGGGCGCGGCCGGGTGGTGGCGGTGGCTGCGGCGAGGGCGGTCGGGGCGGTGTCAGGGTCGGGGTCGGTAAGGGGTGCGGCGATGCTGCAACTGCGGGACTCGGTGGACTCGGCCGGCACGAGCCCCACGGCGGTGCTGGCGGCCGGCGAGGAGGTGGGGGCAGGCGGCGGCCCGGGCGGGGGGCGGCCGGGGGCGGGGACGCCGCTGCGCCAGACACTCTGGCCTCTCAGCATCCACGACCCCACGCGCCGCGCCCGCGTCAAGGAGTACTTCGTGTTCCGGGTGAGGCGGGGGCCGGGGCCGGGGCGGGGGCCGAGGGCGCGGGGCGGGATGGGGGCGGGTGGGGTCGGAGGCGGACGCCGGGCGGTCCCGCAGGGAGCGACCTGTGACCTGTGATCTTTGCCCCCGTCCCCCACCCCGCAACCCGCCCAGCCCGGCAGCATCGAGCAGGCAGTGGAGGAGATCCGCGTGGTGGTGCGGCCCGTGGAGGACGGCGAGATCCAGGGAGTATGGCTGCTTACCGAGTAAGCCGGGGCTGCGCTCTCCTCTGTGGGGGGACTCGCCCCGAGCCGCCGCGCAGCACCTTGCGAGGACTTCCCGGGGTGCTCGTGCCACGCTCAGGCGCCCCGCGCCGCCCCTGCTGCCCTTCCAGGCGGGCTGGCCTTGGCTAAGTCGAGACAGCCGCGTCCAGTGTGGACTGAGGCCCCTCCTCTGCCTACAGGGTGGATCACTGGAACAATGAGAAGGAGCGGCTGGTGCTGGTCACTGAGCAGTCCCTGCTTATCTGTAAATACGACTTCATCAGTCTCCAGTGCCAGCAGGTGGTCCGGATAGCGCTCAACGCAGTAGACACCATTTCCTACGGAGAATTCCAGTTTCCCCCTAAATCGCTCAACAAGTAAGCCTGTTAAGAGTCCAGTATCACTGGACCTAAGCGCCAGAGTGGACCTTCCAATTCAGCCCTTTTAAATCAGCCCCCCAAGTGGTGTGTCTTCTCTGTCATTATTTATAAGCATAAAGGCTCCAGCTCCAAATATCAATGGGAAGTTCCTTAAAAAGAAGCGATTTCTGGGCAATTGAGTGCATTAAAAGGAATTCTGGCACAGAAGGCAGCTATTAGGCTTGTAGTAAAAAGACTTACATGAGTTCAAGATGCATTGAAGTAGAGCCCAACGTGTTAAAAAGGAACTTGGATGTTCTTCAGGAAAAGGCCAAACTCTGCATTTTTTCTACAGCCAGGGACAGATTGCATGACACATCAAGTCTTGCTCTGGCTAATTTTTTAAAGAGAAAAGGAGGGTCCTGTTTTAATTTATAGATACCACTAAAAGACAAATTTGGAAATATTTAATGACCAGCTTTCAGGAGTTGATCTTTTTGCTGTAGGATAATTTTCTGGCATGTGAGGAACCTAGACATTACTACAGTCAGTTAAGCTGTAGAACTTAAATTTTTGATGGAGAGATTTGGATGGGGGATTCAGGAAGCTAAAATAAAAATTTTACCTTTTGGTTAAAACATTTAATATGACGTAAGGAAAAGGAAGATTACACTTCCTTTTCACTCATTTGGCTAGCCTATCTATAATTATTCCCTTTTTTCTTTCTTTTTTTTTTTTTTTTTTTTTGAGACGGAGTCCCACTTTGTCACCCAGGCACCAGTGGTGCAATCTTGGCTCACTGCATCCTCCACCTCTTAGGCTTAAGTGATCCTCTCACCTCAGGCTCCCAAGTAGCTAGGACTACAGGTGCCCGCCACCATACCCAGCTAATTTTTATATTTTTTGTAGAGATGGGGTTTTGCTAGGTTGCCCAGGCTGTTCTCAAACTCCTGGGCTCAAGAGATCTGCCCATTTTGGCCTCCCAAAGTGCTGGGATGATAGACGTCGGCCACTGTGTCCAGCCAGTATTCCTGTTTATTAATTTTTAATCATGTAAAGATTACCAAAATACATTTAATAACCAAAATATATTTAATTTGTCATATTTATACTTACAGTATTTAAAGCAATTATTAGTGGAGATTGAAGTTACTGTTAAAAGTCACAGGCCGGCCAGGCGCGGTGGCTCACGCCTGTAATCCCAGCACCTTGGGAAGCTGAGGCGGGCGGATCACCTGAGGTCGGGAGATTGAGACCAGCCTGGCCAACATGGAGAAACTCTGTCTCTACTAAAAATACAAAATTAGCTGGGTGTGGTATTGCATGCCTGTAATCCCAGCTATTCTGGAGGCTGAGGTGGGAGAATCGCTTGAACCCAGGAGGCAGAGGATGCAGCGAGCCAAGATCAGGCCACTACACTCAAGCCTGGGCAACAAGAGCAAAACTCCATCTCAAAAAATAAATAAAAATAAAAACCACAAGCCATTTTCCACTGTGATATGTCATAGGTCTTTTCTGTAAACGTGTGCTTTTTGCTGTCATATTCTCCTGACTGATGAGACTCTCAGATTGTCCGCGAGAGGACCGTGACCTGCCGCGCTAAGTCTGGCTATTTCTTCTGACTTTTCAGGCGGGAAGGTTTTGGGATTCGAATTCAGTGGGACAAGCAAAGTCGTCCTTCCTTCATAAACAGATGGAATCCCTGGTCTACCAACGTGCCCTATGCCACTTTCACAGAACACCCGATGGCTGGCGCAGATGAGAAGACAGCATCTCTGTGTCAGGTAAGAAGACAGGCACGTAATAGCCGCACCCCCCGCAGCGATGGAAACACCCCCCGCAGTCACGGAAACACTTCAGGTCTGCACTGTCCAGCGGCCACGCGGAGCTGCTGAGCACTTGAGACATGGCTAGAAATGAGAGAGGAAGCTCTCATTTTAGAGTTTATTCCCTAAGTTTTCAGAAATTCTGGTTAATTTATGTTAAAGTAGCCCTATGTGGCCAGTGGCTGCTGGTTAGCATAGCTCCATAATGTGGCCTCCTGATGGTGATCTGGGTGGGGAAGGGCCCCAACTGGGCTTCAGAGAGTGGCAGCAGACCCAGCCATGCCAGATGATCAGTGCGGATGCGCACCAGGAGAGGAGGCCTTGGGGCTGGGGTTAGAGCAGAGCCCAGAGCCTGGAGGGGGTCCTGCACTTCCCCAGCTGTGTGCCTCGGCCTGGTTACTGACCTGGTAGGTTGGGTGAGGGCAAAGCCACTCAGCCCTGTGTACAGGAATGGTTCTGCAGGTGCTGGCTGCCATTGGCCACAGGAGAGCATGGTGGCAAGATTTCCACACACTTAGAGAGCTCCGTGGGGACGAGAGTTGAGGGAACCCCAGGATGTGGCAGAGGCAGCCCTTTCAAGTGAAGGGAAGAAGAGATAGATGGCATTTGGAGGGATTTAAGTGTCTCAGAATGCTAATTTTTTCAAGTAATGGACACTCTTATTTTGCCTGACAGCTAAAGCTCCATGTTTTTCTCTCTTTAAAGTTGGAAAGCTTCAAGGCTCTGTTAATCCAAGCTGTCAAAAAAGCCCAAAAAGAAAGCCCTTTGCCAGGACAGGCGAATGGCGTGCTGATCCTGGAGCGCCCCCTGCTCATCGAGACCTACGTGGGACTCATGTCCTTCATTAACAACGAGGCGAAACTGGGCTACTCCATGACCAGGGGCAAAATAGGCTTTTAGCCGCTGCGTTCTGGGAGCTCCTCCCCCTCCCCAGAAGGCCAAGGGATGTGGGGGCTGGGGGACTGGGAGGCCTGGCAGTCTTCATGCTGCCCTGCTGCTGCTGGAAGGATGGGGATCTTTTACCTTTAGGGATCTCAGCACAATTAGAATAGTAAAGTGAATTCTATCTATTTAATTGGATATTGGACTCTGCTCATATAAGCTACAGACAAAAGCCAAAAGACTCTCGCTGTCCCTGTGCTGCTGGTATTTCATTCTCTGTAACTTCAGTTCTGGTGTTTTCCTTGAGTATCTACTTGGCTTCTCGTGGTTTTTCCCACCCCAGCTGCCCCAGCACGCGGGACCCATAGCACACCCCTTAGCGCTTGCATAGGTTGCTGAAAACAGGGAGGCACCTGGTATCTCGAGTGCCTGCAGTTGCAAGTATGTTTACACTTGGTGTCCAATTTTGTATTTTAAAATGTAATCCATTTTTACTTCAGCTCATCCAAAAGCAGCCAGCAGACCGGTTGACTGAGACCGGTCTGTGGCTGTGGGCCCCTTGGTGACCCGCTGCTGTTTTGGAAATGGGTGACCTGAAGTGACACTTTTTCCACAATTAACCCAAGTTGTGTTAATACTTCAGGTCTGTTTCCCAGACCCAGAAAGCTTTACAGAAAATCATTTTAAGACAATTTATTAATTTGAGAAAGTCACCTTGACAGTTCTTTGCACACAAGTTTTACAACTCTCTGGATTCTGAGTTTGTATTGTATTCATATTTAAAGGGAATTGGGTCGTTTGCTTTTTGAATAATGCACTTTAAAACAAGGAACCGTATCAGGCCAGCACAGTGGCTCATGCCTGTAATCCCAGCATTTTGGGAGGCTCAGGCAGACAGATCGCTCTAGCTCAGAAGTTGCAGAGCAGCCTAGGCAACATGGTGAAACCCGTCTCTACCAAATAGACAAAAAGCAGCCGGGCGTGGTGGCACGTCTGTGGTCCCACCTACTTGAGAGGCTGAGCCAGGAGGATTGCTTGAGCCCAGGAGGCGGAGGTTGCAGTGAGCTGAGATGGCACCACTGACTGCTGCACTCCAGCCCAGGCGACAGAGCGAGACTCCGTCTATCAGATCCTTATGAAGCAGCTGATGCCTGCCTTGGTTCCTACCGCTCCGGTGTAGACTCGGGGCTCTGTCCAAGTCTCGCACTAAACATGCCCAGGCTTCGATGTGCCTGGAGGATTTCCCCACAGGGACCCACGCACCTCCCTGTATCTGCGCAGCTTGCTCATGTGGCTGGAAGCGCTGTCGATAAGCTTCACGCACTGGCTTGCCAGTTCTTCGTCTCTAGGACTTGTAGCTTTAAGCAAACGGTGTGGCGTGGGTTGAGTGTGGCCCCCTGCAGGATGCGCAGGGCTGCCTCAGAAGCTGGCGGGGGACTCCAGCCTCTGTGTTCATAAAGACATTAAGAAGTGGATGGATGTTGTTCCTTTTTTGAAGTTGTCATTAAAGTAGGTGCAACAACCAAGAAAGTATCTCTTCCCTCTTTGAAAGCCTGCCCCATCTCTGCCGGCTCTGCACCTGTGGGCCTGTTCTGCCTGTACTGTGCGGACTGCCTGTCACAGCAGTGCCGAGTATGGTTCTCTGCAGAAAGAGATCACGATATGCAACAACCTAGGTTTGCAACCTTGATTCCCCCCACCTGTGGTGCCAGCCAAGCCTGGCTGCCTGCCGAGCACCAGCTGGAGAGATTGATGGAATGGTTCTGGGTGGTTCTAGGCACTTCCTGCAAATAACCAGGGTGGAGACCCACGCGCACTGGTTCCAAAACCAGAGACTTTCTGAGGAACTGACAGCTGGTCAGGGACCTGGGGGTGGCGCTGCGCTCAGGTGCCAGGGCTCCCTTCCCACACTTCAGAGCAGACCCACTGTGGGGAGGCTGGATGTGCCCCACAGAGATGCCCCCTCGTTGTCCTAACACATCCAAATAGAAAACCCGGAGCAGGCTGGGTGTCTGGCGGGAGCTCAGTGACCCGGGGCTGTTACTGTAGGGCTGTCCATCTTCCCTAAGACTGACCAGAAACTCGAACCTAGAAAACCTGCCTGTGACTAAACGTTTCAAGAAGAGAAGCAGTTGTATGAATCAGCAAGTATTTATTTTAAATAATAAAACTACAGTGTTATACCATACATATTTACAAAAATGCTTTTCTATAGAAAAATAGAATCAATCACTGAATCCGGACCACCACAGATGGAGAACCTCCTGGTGAAGCTGTGTTTTTTCCCACACTGGAAACACACAGAGTAGCCCCGTTTCTGTACACGTTAGTGCACCGCTGCTACGTGTGGCCGCCCAGCTGTCTGCAGGCTGTGCCGACCACTGCCTCCGTCTCCAGGAAGCAGAGGCAGAAGTGATCCTTGCTGAGGAGGGCCATCGAGTCTCCGCTTAAATGCCAGCACAGAGAAAGCACTGCAAAGTCGCCTAGAGAGAGACAGGTGGCCAGAGGATTACAGCGGGAGAGGCCCAGATTCTGGGGGATGGGCACCCCCTTGTCCTGCAGGCCAGCACAGTGCCTGGAGTGACCCACATAGGCAGAGCCAGGGTGGAGCCCCAGAGCTGCCTCAAGTCAGGGAGAGGCTACTTCTAGCCCATAAAGCTGAGGGCAGCAGGTCCCTTGTGTGTCAGTCTTGAGGTGTACGCAAAGACTCTGAGGGCAGTTTCCCTGGAGTGCTGCTGGAGACAGCAGCTGGGCTTCAACAGTTCAGCCCCAACAGTTCAGCCCGTGTGATGCCAGACTGCACAGAGCAAGGCTGCCATGTCCGTGGCCTCGGGGATGTGCTTACCTTCCCCAGGCACCTGCACCGACATGCAGCCCGCTGGGGACCACAGGTAGAGCCTGCTGCCTCCCGTGCAGATGGCCAGCCGCGGCTGCTGCGGGTCCCACTGAAACGCGCGCACTGGGGACAGCTGCTCGAGCACCGCGAACAGCCTCAGCTTCTGAATGTCCCAGACCCAGACGGCATTGGGGATGTTGTCTGAGGAAGGAAGGACGGGGCATCGGTGTCATCCCTGCCCCTCTGCTCTGCTGCTGACACCACAGGACGGGAGGGGAAGAACTGGTGGGGTGGGGCGGCTCCACCCTGCAGTCTGGGTTCAGCTGGGCCCTGCAGGGCTCCTGGCCAGGGCCAGGGTGGCCATCACGGGCTGTAAGGGGCCCAAATGTGTTTCCTTCTTTCTTTCTTTGGTGGTGTTTTTTTTTTTTTTTTTTAGCCCTTTACAAATGGAGAAACCCTTAACAAAAGACGGGCTGCAGTGTGCCCAGCCCTGCTTTCTACTCAGCAGAGCGGAGCAAGTGAGTGGGGTGGAGGCCTCCTGACTCATGTGCGGGCCTGCGGCTGCTGCAGGACAAGAGGCCCAGCGCCTCCAAGGAGCTTCTGTGAGCACCTCGGCTACTGCAGAAACATGAAAGGAGGTGATGTGTAGGAAACCCCCAACTTGATTTTCTTTTCTAGTCACTTCTACACCTGGGGCCATAGGACACAGTAAGGGGTGAGACAACACCTGCGTCAGCACAACTGACCGTTCCTTGTCGCCAGGAAGTAGCTGTCAGGACTAAATGCCAGCATTCCTATGCCGATTTTCGGGTTTGCTCTGTCGGTAACAGGTTTCAGCGTCTGTAAGGAGACTGGGACAGAGGCGATCTCATCTAGAACACCAACAGGAAGAACACGCCACTGTCACCCTTTCGGGAAGTACGCACACAGCTGAGAGGCTGCTGTGCCTGCGTCGGGCATCGCGAACCCAGCTTCTCTGTTCAAAGAGGAGGAAAGTGCGGCCCAAGGGCAGGAAGAGCTGAGCAAAGCCTGGCAGCTGCAGCAAGGGGCCTGCCCGCAAATGCCCCGGATGAGAGTGGCACCATCACCTGCCAGGCCCGACTAGGTGGGGGGTGGACCCCACGTGCCAGGGGCTGACTGGAGAGGGACATGGACAGGTCCTAGCTGCAATCTCAGCAGCTCCAACTCCTCGGCACTTTTCTGTCGACTACCAGCATCTGAGTTCACAATCCCTTCCACCTCAGCATCCGTACCCTTAGACTTTCTGGCTGTGGAAGAACCATCATCACAGCAGAAGCAGGGGCTGTGGAACAAGGACGCCCCCGGGCTCCTGGGGAGCGCCTCCTGTGTGCCAGGCTGCACCTGTCCTGACCCGCATCCTGAGCCACACACCGAGCCCCGGGGTGGGCCCGTCGGCACTCGGGGCACCGCTTCCTCTACCTGCAACCTTCAGATGCCCTCGTGCCCCTGTGGGGTGGGTGCTTTTACTATGCCCATTTCGGCGATGAGAAAACAGACACATAGGAAACGCCCAGAGTCAAGAGGCTGCATCAGAACCGGGCCTCAAGCCGGAGACAGCACTCGGGAGCACCGCCGGCCTCCAGACCCACTCTGAGCGCCACCCACAGAAAAGTGTTTCTTTGAAAAACATCCCCTAGGAGCTCCCGCTGTCAGATCCGGATCTCCAGGGCTCATATTCAGGAACAGAAGCCGCACCTTCACGGCCCACTGCGCAATTCAGACCCCAGTCAACCTCCAGCCAACAGGCTGAGGGGCAACGCTGGCTGGAAGCACGGAAAGGAAAAAAGTTTTTTTTTAAAAACATAAGGAACATCCGAAGTTTATCTGGACAACGAGGAATCTTGCATTAAAAAAGGAAAACAAATGACATCACGTGTGCTACTTACATTTACTCTCTGAGCTCGGGAGAGGGCCGGCCCCGGCCCGGTGGGGTGGGAAGGAGAGGCAGCCCAGTCCCAGCTGCGGGCTCTTCTCGGCCTCCTTATACACCACCTGAAAGACACAACGTGGCCACGCACGGCTCAGGACAGGGACCCGGAAGCCAAGGATGGACGTGGCAAATGCCCGTGATGGCACATGGTCAACAGGCATGCCTGCCACGACAGCTGGTCCTGCTACCACCGGCAGAGACGGAAACACGAACCCCGCCGTCCCGAGAGCTGAGATCACCCAGCCACCCTCTTTCGTGTCCTGCTGAGGAGCCCACCCTTTGAGACACAGGCAGCAAATGTGTGTCCTGTGATTATAGACGGGAGACCACTGCAGCCACCATCATCCAGCAAGGGAGCGGGCTCAGCCTTCCCTCCGTGATAAGGGGATACAGAGAACACTTGCACCAACACAGCAGAGGCCCTGGGAGCAGCAGACACAGACCCGAGGTGGGGGCATCTGTGCCCGAGAGCCTGGCAAGCAAAGGACAGCGGCCCAGGCTCAGTGGAAGGCGGGCAGCCCCCGCGCCCCTGAAGAGCCCCAGGTAAGGGAGTCACCTGGCCTGGTTCGTGCCTTTAAAGCATGCTCTGCTGCTGTGTGGCGAAGGGATTTGGAGAATGCAGGAATTGCAGGCAAACCTTCAGGACCTGTGAGGCCAGCCCTGCTCTGGCTCATCGGTCCAGATGCCCTGGCCTCCAGCCACACAAGCCACTGGCCACGTCAGGAGGCCCCTCTGCCTGAAACACCCTTTCTGCCCAGACACTGCGCGGCTCCTCAGCTCCTCCTCCTGGTCTTCACTTAAACACCCCTCCAGGATGCATCCCCAGCAGTGGCTGATCTGGCACGCGCAGCCCCAGCCACTCACTGCCCTCTTCATCGAATCCAAACCGCCTTTCACTCAGCTCTGTCGGTTACAGGTCAACACCAGGAGGGCAGCATTTGTCTCTGGCTCCCAGCTGGCTCCCAGCGCAGTGCCCACTGCACACATGGATGCGTGGCCCACTCCTTGGGGCCTTTGCACTTCCTGTTCCCTTGGCCCGGAACGCTCCCTCCCCGAATCCCTGATCACTGGTGCAGCATCTGTGCCTGCGATCCCTCGCTGGTGGCCACTCCCTGCCACCCTGTGGAGACACCCAGCTCTCCGGCCCCTTCCCTGTCTCTCCAGCTGCACTCTGCAAGTGCAGGGGTCTGTCTCTTCTTCTCTGGCTGCAGCCCAGAGCACAGTGCCCGGCACGACAGCAGATGCTCAGTGTTTGGCGGCAGGAGACCCTGGCCACTCTACAGCACAGGGATCTGCATCCAGACAGACCACGAAGGAGACACCCGGGCTGGGATGGCGGCAGCAGAGGACAGGGCAGGCAGAGGCCCACTTCAGACCCTTTGGGCAGCGTGGAGGAGGAAGAACAAAGGCCAGGGCAGGGCCAGACGCGTGAAATGTCACAGTAGCAAGTTTACGGTGAGGGAAGCGCCCGGTTAAATAATAAACCACAATCAAGAAAGCAAAGTGAAGGAGCAGTTTCCCACCGCCCTCCCCAACAGCCTGCTCAGGCACAAACACGTGTTCCAGACTTACTATCTTGGGATTATTAATGGTTGCAGGATGCCCAAACTCCGTGATCATTTTCCAAGTCACGTGATTAAGGATGCGCACCTGAGGAAGGAAGCCACGCACAGGTGAGGCAGGGCCCGGCCGGCTGGGCGGCTGGACTTCCTGAGTGCCCTGCACTGGTTCCCACCTTTCCATCGTAGCTCCCAACTGCCAGAAACTGACTGCTAGGGCTCCAGGCCACAGACTTGATGCCCAGGGACCACTCGTAAGCGCTGTACGCAGACAACAACCGGCCGTCCAGTGAGTACAGCAGAATCTTGTACTGCAGACGAGACATTTCAGTTAATGATGAATACATCCCATTCGCCAGGAACAAGCCACAGACGCGGGTGCTGCAGAGTGACATTGGTGCAGATAGCACAAAGCTGGCAGGACTGTCCGCATGGCCGTGGAAAAGCTGGAACTGCCAGCTAGAACTGAGATAGTCCCTGGAGAGGCAGTGAGAGCATGAGGAAAAAGGGGAAATTGGGAGGTCAACCTAATGGCTCGCTGATAAAAGTTCAACTCGGCCGGGCACTGTGGCTCACGCCTGTAATCCCAGCACTTTGGGAGGCCGAAGCTGGCAGATCACTTGAACACAGAAGTTCAAGAGCAGTCTGGGCAACATGGTGAAACCCCGTCTCTACAAAGAATACAAAAATTAGCCGGGCATGGTGGTGCACGCTTGTGGTCCCAGCTACTTGGGAGGCTGAGGTGGGAGGATCACTTGAGCCCAGGAGGTCGAGGCTGCAGTGGGCCGTGATCACACCACTGCACTCCAGCCTGGGTGACAGAGCAAGACCCTGTCTTTTAAAACAAAGCTCAATATGTTATCTGAAATAAGATAAAGCAAACTATATTGCAGCATTCAGAAAGCGTGAAATTCCGGGAAAAGCTCTCGAAAGCAAACATGTCACCTGGTCATCTTCATACCTCCAAGCAGGTGTCCCACACTGCCAGCACACAGCCGTTTGGGGCCCACTCAATCCCTGTGAGATCCTGGGTGTCCGTATCAAAATGCTTCCAAAGGAAGGGGGGAAACATTAAATTTGGAAAATATTTTCGTAAATAAATAATTGCATTTATAACTGATGTTCTTAACGCACTTAATTTCCTTATATAGAAATTGACAAAATCTCAACAGCTCTATCCTGGAAATGCATGAAATCCCTGTAGAGCTGCTGCTGGGGCTGTACCCCACAGGTGCCAGCGTCACTGCCTGGCCAGCCCACGAGGGCGGCTTGGTCTCCCCGCACCTGCACTCATGTGCACTCTCCCCCCTCACCTTTCCTTGCCTGGCAAGGCTCACTCCTTTAGACCCAGCTCAGACAAGTCCCTTCCAGAGCACTGCCTGGATCCCGGGTTCTGTGCTCTGACAGCATTCTAGAGGTTGCTCTACCTTAACGATGGATTGTGCTGGAATCGTGTTCACATGTCTGCTGTGGGAACAGTGCCCTCTGTGCCTGGGCACCTGGCAGGGCGCCCTGCCTAACGCAGCCCTCAGTCAAGGTGAACTTCCACGTCCCCCCCACTCCCGATGTGGCACACACATGCGCAAACACCATCGCACAGGACAAGGAAAAGGGCTCAAATGTGACAGCATATTCACTTTTAAAACACCTGGGCATACGTCCTTTTCACCAAGTCTCCTGAACACACAACCGGGTGCCACTGGAAGTGATTCACAGCGCACCTGCCCTTTGTTAATACAACATTACCTTGCTCCATATCCTACCAAAGATCCCCTGGAATCCGGAGAAGGATCTACTTCACTCGATCCCTCCGCATTCAGCAGGACAACTTTATTCCAGCCTGGGGGACGCCTTACCCGCAGGAGCTGCCAATCACTGCAGACGAAGATGCTCACGTAATCTTTGCAGTCGCGCCGTTCTGCCAGCGCCATGTAGCGGCCATCCCTGGTGAAGGTGATTCCTGCAGGAAGAGGCAAATGCACTGAAATCAAGCGGCCACAAAATCAAGCAAGAGAAAGCACAGTAGTAATTCCCCAGGACGGAGGAGGAAAAGAAAGCAGAGGTGAAAAGGGAAATGGCACACCGAGCACTGCTCCTCAGACAGATGAGAACATTCTAGCGCAGAGGAGAAATCCGAGGCACTGTGGCTTCACCCCTCACAACACAGTGTGTGGTGGGGGAGGGCTGTACACACACAGGAGCCGGTTTGCAAGGCTCTGTCAAAAATACCAAGTGACGTTACCTCTGATTAATCACAAATATGAGTGAGAAACACAGGCCTTCGAGTTCCCCCATGTCTAAGCTGCGGGACACCCAGGGCTATCTCCAGCTAGGCAAAAGGCGGCTGGTTCCTACCATGTTTATTTTACCTTTGAATTTAATTATTTGGAAGAAGTAAACTGAAGATGAAAATGTGTGGCCAGGCATGGTGGCTCACGCCTGTAATCCTGGCACTTTGGGAGGCTGAAGCAGGTGAATCGCTTGAGCCTAGGAGTTCGAAAGGAGCCCGGACAACTTGGTGAAACCCCGTCTCTACAAAATATCAGCCAGGTGTGGTGGTGTGTGCCTGTAGTCCCAGCTACTCAGGAGGCTGAGGTGAGAGGATCACTTAAGCCCAGGAGGTCGAGGCTGCACTGAGCTGTGATCGTGTCACTGCACTCCAGCCTGGGTGACAGAGCAAGACCCTGTCTGAAAAAAGTAATAATAAGATGAAAATGTGGAAGAAACTTTAGTTGAAAATGTTAAACTCTTATTTTCCAGTTCTGTATTAGCTTAAAAAGCCCTAGGCCAGAATTCATCATTCATGAGTGAAGAGAATACCTCAAATGACGAAACCATGGTGTCCACTCCTATCAAGAGATATGTATCTCATCTGGAGGGACACTAATATTCCAACTATAAGAATAAAAAATAAGAGTGTGATCGCATTGCATTCAAATGCAATTTCCAAACCGCTGGCAGCAACAGAGAAAAATGAAAGCATCATTCCAACTGTGTGTGTTTCATTCCGCGAAAGACAGTGCGGTGTCGTCCAGGACCCAGGAGTGGCACCTCCCACTAGCTCTGCACAGTCCAGTTAGACGCGCTGGTGGTGGGCCATCCTGCGCTGGCCCCCTTCTTCCAGATGGCTCACAGGCTTCCACGAGGAAGGGACACTGGTCACGTAACCCTCTGGGATGCCCAGAGATGACGGGCAAGACCTCCCCCTTTCGCAGACATCATATTTAGTCCACAGAAGAGAGAAAGCTCAGAACTGGATGCCTGAGGTGGGCCTCTGGACAGGCATCGGCTGGAAGGGGTCTGAACACCCAGCTCAGCACCAAGGTCAAGGGGACCGGCATCAACGCCACTGTTCTTCCACGCCTTAGGCCACATTGTCTTGAGTCACTGTGGTCATGTTTTAAAAGGGGACTCTTGCCTTTTTGAGACACATATGGAAATATTTACAGATGAAGTATGAGGAGACCTAAGGTCTACTTTAAAAGAGCCCAAGGGGGTGGGGTGGGTATAGAGGAAAAAAAGGTTGGCTATGTGTTGATATGCTGTTGAAGCTCCTTCTGCCTCTTTGAAACTTCCCGTGACAAAAAAGTCAAACAGCTGCAAAGAAATGGCTTTTGCGTAGCTCCGACTGACTCACCCTGCAGACAAGCTTTTGGGTATTTGATGTAAGATACGGATTTTGTGCACAAGGACCAGACGGTTATCCGCAGCTGTTGGGGGAAAGGGGAAAGAGAAAGGAAACACTTCTTTAGCATCATCAGAGACCGTCTCAATCCTCAACCCGCCCACGCGTCCCCAAGCACAGGCCTGACTGCTGGAGTGGATCTATCAGGACCTGGGGGATGCCTGCCCTCCTACCAGAATATTCAAATGCGTATTTTACTGTGGTTACGGTAAATTTAGCGTTCTTGGTTTTCTGTTGTTGTTGTTTTATAACAATACTGAGTGACACAAAGTTAAATCTAAGTGCATTTTCATTAGCTTTTTCAAAGTGATCACAGGTTGCATGTTATAATAACCCTGAGTTACTTAGAGAAAAATCTTGATCTAGAAACCACCACGGGTTCAGTCTCCTTTATGGGAAGACAGAGGATCTGGAGATTGGATGCAGCCACTCCGGGGCTCACCAGGGGGCTGTGAGCCTGCATCTGCAGCCCTGAGGCAGGAGCAGCCACTCAACACCCAAGAAGGTGGCCGCCCGCCTCCTGCGTGTGCTCGCTGGCCTGGCTGCATCTGCAGAGAGTTCTAGAACATGCGCTGCTGGACTGTTCACTTTTCCACCCCTTTTCCTGACTCAGGGAGCTGAGAGCTGACTAGGCTGGCACAGTGAGGCCAAAAGATTATTTCCTAACCAGGTCGACGAGGGCGTGCCTGCTGAGGGAGAGGCAGCGCAGTGGGTGGTCTGGCCCTCCCCGTGGCAACGCCGCGGTACTTCCAGGGCTGCTGCGTCCCTCCACCTGCATTTCCCACTAAGACCCTGTGGAGCCTACCAGGGAATCATCTTGCTTCCCACATACCCGGCCCACTGATGAATCTGGTAGTTAACTGAAATGTGGCCCAGGTGCAGGGACACAAGGTGCGGGGACAGGGCTGCGCAGCTCCGTGTGGGGTGGGGTGCTGACTGCCAGCTCCGTGTGTGGGGACATAGGGTGCGCGGCTCCATGTGGGGTGGGGTGCTGACTGCCAGCTCCGTGTGTGTCAGGCAGGGGTCCTCGCTGAGGATGAGGCCCGGGGTGGGGGACCGCCTCCAGCAGCGTAAGTGGAGCCGCAGCGTGTGGAGCACTGCATGTCCACAGTGTCACTCCTGCAAACGCTGCCACGTTTTCAGTATAGGATATTAACAAATGATTTAATTTAAATGTCTACGCATCATCTCTTCTTACAAGAGAAAAGAAAATCTGATGTCTGTAATTGTGTCTCCAAACAACATACACAGCGTTCAGGAGGGAAGTCCTGAACACACACGTAGTGGATCGACGAGATCCAGGGGTCACCGTGGCAGCACAGAAGGGCTCCTGTGCTGATGCTGAACCCAAAACACACTAGCTGTTCTGAGGACCACAGGGCAGGGCTCCTGTGCTGATGCTGAACCTGAAACACACTCGCTGTTCTGGGGACCACAGGGCAGGGCTCCTGTGCTGATGCTGAACCTGAAACACACTGGCTGTTCTGGGGAACCATGCCTCGGAACTCCAGCTGGACAGAGCACTTGCTCCTCTAACAGCTCCGCAAGCTGAGGCCAAGGAGGGCGCTGAGGCCTGAGCGAGGATACTTCCCACCAGCCTGTCTGAGGCTGAAACCTTGCCCAAGCCTCTCAGTATCAGCAGGGCGGGGTGGAGCCCCCGAGGCTCTCAGCATCAGCAGGGCGGGGTGGAGCCCCCGAGGCTCTCAGCATCAGCAGGGCGGGGTGGAGCGCCTGAGGCTCTCAGCATCAGGAGCGTCCTTGTGCCACCCAGGGCAGAGACCCGCCCTCCAGAGCCTACTGCAGAGTCACAGGAGAAAAGCACATCTCCCACCTGTGGCCCTGCATCCCTGTGGGGTGCGCCTGGCCGAGGCTCCCCGCTCAGGCACATCTTAGGAAACACACGGAGAACTTTAAGCCTGATTTTTACCTTCATCTCACAAAAATAAAGGAACAAAAACCTTTAAAAGATAACTGTTTGCAACTTTTAAAAACCCAATAAGACAAAAAGGTAGTTAAATATACACCTTCATCAGCACTGTTACCTTCCACTGACCACTGGAGAAGCCAGCAGAGGAGACCCGTGGGATGGGCTCCACGGCACTCAGCAGCAGGAAGAAAGGACCAGAGGGATCCACATGACCCAGAGCACTCAGGAGGGAAGGAAGGGGCCGCTGACCCATGCTACGACCCAGTGTGCTGACGACGGAAGGAACGGGCCACTGATCCACACCACAACTCAGCACGCTCAGGGTGAGAGGAATAGGCCACGGATCCAGGCCATGACCCAGCACGCTCAAGATGGGAGGAACAGGCCACTGATCCATGACACGACTCAGCACTCTCTCCACGCCATGACCCAGCACTCTCAAGATGGAGGAACGGGCCACCGATCCATGCCACAACCCAGCACACTCAAAACCAGCAAGATGCCAGGCTAAAGGAAGCAGACGCACAGCTCCACGCACCATGGCTCTCTGCAGATGGGATTCCGAGGAGGCCGCGCTGCTCGCCCCGCAGCAGGCACCGGCTGCCGGACACAGGTGGGAGACGGACTGAGCACAAGGGGCACGAGGAGCCCCGTACCTTGGAGTGAACAGTCTTGGTCCTGATCGTGGTGGCAACTACGTGCAAAGTGACTCACTCAACTGTACTCTTAAAGTGGGTGAATTCTATTGCTTATAAATTGTTTTAATTGCCTTTATTCAGATATAAGAAAAAGTTTTCAGTCTGCATATATTTTTAAAGCTAACTATAGACTATTTACAACACACACACTCAAGTTTAAGGATGCAGAAATGTAGAAGGTAAAAGGATAGAAAAAGACATATCAAGAAAATCCTAACCAAGAGAAAGGTGGCACTGCCGCATTCGTACGGGATAAATCAGACTCTGAAACAAAAAGAACCGTGAGACATAAAGAGGAATACTTTACAACAAAAGGCCTGGGCCACTGCGAAATCATGAAAACTGCTTCACTAGGAAATTTGTTTACAAACAGTTAAAAGTTTGTATGCAGCTAACAACAAAGTCTCAAAAATACATTTAAAAATCTGGCAGAGCCGGGCGCACTGTTGTGCACCTGTAATACCAGCTATACAGGAGGCTGGAAAGGAAGGATTGTTTGAGTTTAGGAGCTCAAGACCAGCCTGGGAAACAAAGGGAGACCCCAACTCTACAAAAAAATTGTTTTTAAAAAATCTGACAGACTACAAGAGCAGTGAAGAGGAATCAGTCCTATCAGATATTCAAACATACTATAGAACCTCAATAATGTAGACAGTGTGGTGCTGGCACATACATGGACCAACAGTGGACCGGAATGGAAACCAGAAACGATCCTGCAGGTATAATGGAATTGAGTTCCTGCTATAGCTGGTGAAGATAGTCTTCTAAATAAATGCTGCTGGGAGCTGGGCACGGTGGCTCACACCTGTAATCCCAGCACTTTGGGAGGCCGAGGCAGGCAGATCAACTGAGGTCGAGAGTTCGAGACCAGCCTGACCAACATGAGAAACCCCATCTCTACTAAAAATACAAAATTAGCCGGGCGTGGTGGCGCATGCCTGTAATCCCAGCTACTCGGGAGGCTGAGGCAGGAAAATCGCTTGAACCCGGGAGGCGGAGGTTGCGGTGAGCCTGGATCGCACCATTGCACTCCAGCCTGGCGGACAAGAGCAAAACTCCATCTCAAAAAAAAAAAAACTGCTGGGAAAAGGTAGAAATGGATTCAGACCCCACACCGTGCCCCACCACGTGAACCTGCTTCATTTAAATGGAGCGTGTGTGTGTGTGTGAGCATGTGTGAGCATGTGTGTGAGCGTGTGTAAGCGTGTGTGTGTGAGCATGTGTGTGAGCGTATGTGAGCATGTGTGAGCGTGTGTGAGCGTGTGAGCATGTGAGTGTGTGAGCGTGTGGGAGTGTGTGAGCATGTATGAGCGTGTGTGAGCATGTGTGAGCATTAGTGTGTGTGAGCATGTGTGAGCATGTGTGTGAGCATGTGTGAGCATGTGTGAGAGCATGTGTGAGCATGTGTGTGAGAGCATGTGTGTGAGCATGTGTGTGAACATGTGTGAGCGTCAGTGTGAGCATTAGTGTGAGCATGTGTGTGAGCATTAGTGTGAGCATGTGTGTGAGCATATGTGTGTGAGCGTCTGTGGGTAATGAAACAAGATAGGAAAGCACTCAACCTCACCAAGAATTAGGGAAACGCAAACTAAATCCAAACTGCAGTATCGTTTAGTCGCCTGGATGGAATCATTGTAATCCTGCCACAAAAGCCTTGGCAAATGAAACCTCTCCATCTGCTACAGCCAAGCAAGGCTCTCCTAGAGAGGCTCTCTGGATATGTGCCCAGGAGACGTGGACAACACATTCACAGCCACACAGTCCGTGGCGACGCACACGTCCAGCAGGCGAGGACTGAATGACGTTCCTCACGAGGGAGGGAAGGCCCAGCGATGCCTGTCAACACGGAGGAGTCTAAAAGCAGTGACGGGGAAAAGCAACAGCAGAGACTGCAAAGTACAAGCCCCTATAAATCAACTTTACACTGCACACCAAACAATGTGGTGTTTAGACACATCTATACAGTGAGACTCAAGAACAGTGAGGATGTGATTCACGCAAGACGTGGGGCAAAGGTGCCCTCGGGTGGGGAGGGCATTGCTACGAGGAAGAGAAGGGCTCTGAAAGCGTGGCAGTGTTCCGCTGCAGGCCTAGGGGTGAGCCGCTTTTGATGACTCACTGAACCTCGTCTAAAGGGCACAAGCTTGCCTTTTCACGTTAAAATGCAAGAGGTAGGGACGTCTCTTATGCTCCACAGCACCCTCACGTGGGGTGGTGCCTTCGCAAGTGGACCCAGTGGCCCTGCTAAGCCCCATACATGGGGTTGCGCCTTCGGAAGGGGACCCAGTGGCCCCGCTAAGCCCCGGACATGGGGTTGCACCTTCGGAAGGGGACCCAGTGGCCCCGCTAAGCCCCGGACATGAGGTGGTGCCTTCGGAAGGGGACCCAGTGGCTCCGCTAAGCCCCGGACATGGGGTGGTGCCTTCGGAAGGGGACCCAGTGGCCCCGCTAAACCCCGGACATGGGGTGGTGCTTCGGAAGGGGATCCAGTGGCCCCGCTAATCCTTGAACGGGCCTGGTCCTCGCTCTTGTGAATGAGACTGATGGATGGTGCCCGCAGCTCACTTCCTGGCCAGCACGTCTGGAATTCCGGTTTTGTTTCCTCACTGCAACCATTTAAGTTCGCATGCAAAGTTGGAAACACATTTTGACATCTTGGTCAAGATGCCCCATGCCATGAGGTTACCGGTCCTCGTCCACCACCTGGTCTTAACGTTTCCTCTAAGGCCATCAGCAAAGTGGTCATGACCTTAGTCTTAGGTTGAACAATGTCATCTGAATGTACTCTATGAAAAATCAGTTTGTTCTGTAGCAAAGGTGTTTTCAATATTGGTGTGTGTGACATGGGATGCTCAACAAAACCAGGCTTTAATCTTTTAAGGTTTTAAGGTTTCTAATCTTTTAATCTTTTAAGGTTTCTAAACTCTATAGATGGTAGTTTTCCTTCTGGGCCATTTAATAAGATAATACAACAAGGCTGACCCCATGACATGAGCCCTTCTCAAGGGCAGATTTGGGCCCAAAGCATTACAGACCTGAAGACTGTTAGACACGGCTGCGTGAAAAGCTCAAATTATCCTCTCCGAAACACTCAGGCCGAAAGTGCCTTCTAATGTCAATACATAGTACGGAGACACTGGTGGGCCTTTGTTTCCTGTCTTATTCTCTGACAGCCCATAATAGCAGACATTAGATTTAGAGTATTTTTTAAAATTGAAACTGAAAAATATGTAAAGCCATCCAGCCATCTGAAACAGTTGACTCAGCAACCCTGATGGCTGGATAAAACTTAATCCCAGCCGATGCCAGCTCGAAAAAAGCCGAATGAAACCCTACAGAGCATCTGCAGCCACACGCTGGGCGAAATCCTCCCAGGTGCCATCATCTACGTGGTGCGCACGGCGCAGCAGGATGGGCGGGTGGCCGCGTGGTGCGCGCGGCGCAGCGGGATGGGCGGGTGGCCGCGTGGTGCGCGCGGCGCAGCGGGATGGGCGGGTGGCCGCGTGGTGCGCGCGGCGCAGCGGGATGGGCGGGTGGCCGCGTGGTGCGCGCGGCGCAGCGGGATGGGCGGGTGGCCGCGTGGTGCGCGCGGCGCAGCGGGATGGGCGGGTGGCCGCGTGGTGCGCGCGGCGCAGCGGGATGGGCGGGTGGCCGCGTGGTGCGCGCGGCGCAGCGGGATGGGCGGGTGCCGCGTGGTGCGCGCGGCGCAGCGGGATGGGCGGGTGGCCGAGGTGCAGCCAGCAGCCCAGACAACTATGAGCACTCAGTGGACTTGGGCCCAAACACTGGGATCCAACTCCATCAGAAAAGCACATTATTAAAGGATGCATTTTTCTGTATCTTAAAAAGACACTGCGGACACCAAAGACCTGGTATCTAAACACTTGACATATGCCCAATTTTAACTTAAAATGCAGAGTCTCCCTCTGATTTATTCTCGGATGTCAACATTCCCCTCCGCACTGAGCTCAGCACGGAGGCTGTTGTGCGGTACCTACAGCAGGTGAATGGGCGGCTGCCGACCACCCCGAGCCACCCCGCCCCGACCAGGCTCCTGAAGGAAAGGTGTGAGCCGGCTCATATCACAGCGCACTTCCTATCGCTGAATTAAAGGCACTGCCGAAATCCTAAAAAATCTAAATTAAGATTTGTAAAATGTTTTTTCTTCAAAACTGGACAAAAGATCAGACAATAATACTTAGTGGTTTATAATGTTCTGACCTAAAATATACACACCACTATATAC
Organism: Pongo abelii; assembly: GCF_028885655.2. Classification (NCBI taxonomy): domain Eukaryota; kingdom Metazoa; phylum Chordata; class Mammalia; order Primates; family Hominidae; genus Pongo; species Pongo abelii. The sequence continues at coordinate 230,598,102 of NC_071985.2, read as the reverse complement.
GCTCCCCCGCTCCCCTCCAACCCCGCCAATCTATCAGCCACTCAGGAGCCACCTCAGTCATCACACCCAGGGCAGCAGACAGTGCCTGTGTTCACGACACCCTTATCTGACTCAATAGCAGCCCAAAGTACGGGCAGTGGTGCTCGCAATCTGGATACGCCAAAGAGAAGCCGCAAAGTGCTTCATTTAAATGACAAGCTGAAAGTTCTTGATGCAACAAGGAAAGAAAAAATCCTATGCTGAGGTTGTTGCTAAGATCTTCAGTAAGACCAAATCTTCTATCCATGCAATTATAAACAGTATATTGTTATCCTTGTTCTATCCTATTATTGTTGCTAATCCCTTACTGTATCTAATTTATACGTTAAATGTATCACGGGTATGCTGTAGAGGAAAAAACACAGGAAATACGGGGTTTGGTACGATCTGAATCCCCTGGTGGTCTTAGAATGCATCCCCTGAAGATAAGGGGAGACGAGCACACTCCAAACACACCCCCTCACACTCCCCAGCTGTTTCGGGAGCAGAGGACAGGATCACATGGCCAATAAGGTGTCTTGGGGCTGATACTTACATGGAATTCCGTGGTGTTCAGAATGTGGCGCCCGTCCGGGCTCCAGCATGAGGCCACCAGCCCGGCTGAGCCCTCGTCTATTTTGCAGTGCCATTCGGGCTGCTCTAAAGACCAGACCTGGATTGAGAGAAGAAAGAAACACCCAAGTGCAAACCCATCAGCACCGAGAGACAGCGAGGCCTCGCCGAGAGACAGCTCGCTTAAAAGCAGCAGAGACCTGACCGTACAGGGTGTCTTCAAACTCATCAGCAGTCAACAGCGAGGCCTCGCCGAGAGACAACTCCCTTAAAACCAACGGAGACCCGATCTCACAGGGTGTCTTTTTAGAACCTTTCATGATGAAGGGCTGGTGCTGGATTCCACTGTAAAAGTAAGCCACGCTTCTTGGTGATTTCACTTCGTTGTGGTTTTAAAACGGTTTATTCACGTTGTCATTCCTAAGACTTCATTTAGTTAAGCTTTGGACACATAAGAAAACATGACTTCTTAGGACTTCCTGAAACACACCACATCCGAGTGGCTAGATTGCTGTCAACACCTCCGTTTCTCAACTATATTGCTTAGAAATTAAGACTACGTTAGCGTTTCCTTAGTTTAAATGTTCTTAAACTTTAGAGAACATTATAATTTCAAAAGAAAACTGGCTTTGAGCTGCACGGACTTTTTTTTCAAACTAGAAAGGCACAGAACAAAACCCCTCCTTCCCAGTGGCCCTCGGAAGGTGTCCAGATTCTAAGCGACGCGGCAGCACATACCTGCACCAGCCCTCGCTTGTACATGGCGCACAGGATGAAGAGTGAGTCTGCCGACCACTCGATGTGCTGGATCTGGTCTAGGCACGTGTACAGCTGAAGGATCTGAAGGGTGTTCACATCCCGGACCACTAACCGGTACTGGACACAGGAAGCCTAAAAAATATGAGAAAGCAAGCACCTGACATTCTCCACTCCAAAAGAGGGGGGCCTTCGGAACGCTACTGCCCTGGCCTTCGGTGACTGTGGCCTTCTCTCCTGCCAGAAGTTTCACGTCTAGATCACCAGTGACATCCCCAGCCCCTAAAGATCAGTTCAGTTCATACAAGGGTAATGTTGAAATATACAAGCCAGGTTTTAAAATTGCTATACTCTATTGTAAAGTATAAAAGTATGTTTTAACTCGCTACTTAAAGCTTTAAGACATTTTTAAGTCCCTTCTTATCTGTATATTAAAAACTAAACTTAAATGGGAAGTAGCATTGGGAGAAAGCTCTTCTGTGAACTAATAACCAAAATCCTCTCCTAGTTTTATAAACACTTTTGGACAATTTCCTCAAATTTATAAAGGGTAAGAATTGACGCTTCACAGATGACAACGAAAATGGCAAGGAACGCATCAATCTTCTTATGCAGTGCCGAACTCAGAGCCAAAACAACAGAAGATCAAAAGACAGGTTTTCACTTCTGCACACGTAAAGATGCTTCACAAATGCTCATTTATCTCCATTAACCTATTCCTAACATGAAACAGGAAATGTTTAAGTGTTAGTACTATTTTCTTAAAGATAGTTTCTTCTTGTCCATAGTTGTTCATTATGTCCCTATCCAAGCAAACAATTTCAAGTATAAATAATGCCTGAGTACTCACCAGCTGAATGTATATTATACTACAGTTTAAAGATCAAGAACTGATGTTTAAATGTTAACTGCTTCGTTAGTTTTACTTATCAAGGTCAAAGTAGTTTGTGTTTTATGAACTGATATCAAAAAAGAAAGCCACATTAGTTTTCCATGGGAAAAAAGAGAGACGGGTGGGTGACTGCAGATTGGAACAAGGAGCTACCGCAGCACTTACTTTCTCACACTGTAGCTTTGAAAACTGTGATCAGTTACAGTGAATTCCTTATGAAATGGAATATTTTTATCAACACCTTGAGGAACCATATAAACTCTACTGCAAGATATGAAAACTAGAAACATGGACCTGCTCTCCCCAGTCCTCAGGGCTTTCAAGAAGATGATTCCAGTAACAGATCATTACCAAGTGTTTCAGGGTATTTTGACCAGAGTGTACAAGCCGGAAAAAACACCCAAGTTAGGCAAGCAGATGTAATCTTTCTCCTTATAATTCACTGAAATTTTCATAAATGGTAAAAACAAAAAACAAACCTCTCATTTAATTGAGGAGGGGGGTACATTGAAAAATATACCAAGGCTGAGATGCCATTTAAACTAATGAGGTTTTCTGTTTTGTAGCTGATGCTGTTTTATGTGATTTGGAATAAAACCTCCCTGAAGAGGTAAAAAACGTAATTTGAGAGTTAAACTCTCAAAAGCTAGACAGAGCACAGGAATGTCAGGAGAGGCAAAACCTGAAAAAGCATCATGACACATCAGTCAGTTAGTAGAGGTGGTGGATAAGGAAAATGAAGCCCACTTTTTAGGAGGCATGTTTCTTCTTAGTGGCTTTCCAATGCCAATTGTCCCCCTCTTCTGAGGACATACGTACTAGGCATCCAGGTTATCCCTCTCTTCTGAGGATATACACTACTAGGCATCCAGGCACATACACTGTATGTTTTGAAGCTTAAAGTTATAGCTCTGTGATTTAAGCACCTTTCTGCCACCCATGGAACGAAGACCTCAAATCCCAGCCATGAGGACAACTATTTCCTTACGTGGGGATAGAATACTAGTATTTAAATCATTTATTCGGCATGTGGTAGAGGAGAAGAGAATTAGAGGAGATGTAGAGATGACAAAGTAGCCACACCACTTACCAGTTTACAGGCAACAGAATGATCAATTTGCCTTTTGTGACAAAATAACAACAAAGAGCCGACATCTCCTATACCCTCACCTGTGTGCAGTCGGCACTGCCGATACCCACCTTTACAAGGGCACCTCCCCAGACCCCCCAACTGTCTAGGGTATCTTCCTGGGTCCCGCACCTGCCCGGGCACCTGCCGGGGTCCTGCACCTGTCCGGCCCCCATACCTGCTTGGGGTACCTGCCTGGGCCCCGCACCTGCTTGGGGCACCTCCCCGGGCCCTCCACCTGTCTAGGCTATCTTCCTGGGTCCCGCACCTGTCTGGGGCACTTGCTCAGGCCCTGCACCTGCCCCGGATACCTGCCCGGGCCCCGCACCTGTCCGGGTACCGCACCTGCAGGATCCCCAAGCTGCCTCCACCCCTGGGCCACGCGGCCGCCCCCGGCCCTGCCCGCCGGGGACGCTGGCACCGAGGATGTCCTGCCCGTGGCCCAGGTCCCCGCCGCTCACCAGGTACTTGCCGTCCGGGGAGAACTTGCAGAGTAAGCTGGAGAGCTTGAACACCTCGGAGAAGTTCATGGCCGCCGCCTGCCGCGGGCGCCACCCTGCGCCCGAAAACCCGCGGGACCCCTGGGCGCGCAGCTGTCTGCAACCGCCGACGCCGGCCTCCGAGGTCGGAAGTCAGAAGGAGGAAGTGAACTGCAGCCTATCAGCGCCGCCGGCGGCCGCGCGGCATTGTGGGGCTTGTAGTTCTTGTACCGCAGGGCTTTAAAGGAAACGCCCACGTTTCTTCCGACCAGGGATTTCCGACCCGAGAACTTCACCTCAAAGGCCTTTGAGCACCTCCAGCTAGGGCTGCTGATAAAAATGTAGAAAGCATAGTAAAATTTGAATTTCAGATTCACAACAAATCTAGTTATAAGTATATTCCCAAATATTGCACGGGACATGCTAATACGGAAAAATTACTCGCTAATCTGAAATTCAAATTTAATTGGGCGACCTGTGTGTCTGCGTGTGTATACACATGCATATATATTTATATTTATACGTAAATGTATGTTTACATGTAAATATATGTTTGCCTACGAATATATCTTTAATAAGTAATACGGTGTCTGTCGCACATATATCATGTACGTAATGCATAAGTATTTATTTCGTTTGCTTGGGGTTTTGTTTGCTTTTGCTGAGTCCGACCCCCCTACCTGCCGCCTGGCCCTTGCCTCACGCTCCGGTGCCACTGAGATCAAGGAGAGAACGAATTTGCCGCTGACTGGGCAGAGCGAGCGCGTGGATCGCGGGCACCGCCCGTTCATCAGCCGCGCGCATCTGGGCTGGCACCGGGCGAAGAATCGTGCGGGTCCGGGACCTGGCGGCCCAGAGGGAGCGAGCTCCTGCGCGGGCGCTCGGTCCGCAGGTTTCGCAGGATCAGGGGCGTGCCTCGTTCTCTCCCCGACTCCGGACCCCGGTCCTCTTCCCTAGACAGCGGCCCCTCCACCCCTGGCTCCCGCAGGCCACTAGTAGTCCGCGCCAGGCCCCGCCGGCGCCTCTAGGGCCCCCCAGATCGCGCAGACCCTGACATCCCCGCCTGGCCCTGGGTTCTGGGAACTGAGAGCCGGCCAGGGTCCTGCTTGTACCTCCGGGCGCCCAGCCTCGGGTCTGCTCCCTGCGGACGCCCCAACCTCCCCGGCCGAATGGATGGTGGTACGCGCGCGTCTTACTCCGGCGGTGCCGGCCTTTTCTGTTGCCAAAACTAGACCCAAACCCCTGCATGGGATTAGTCTTTGGGTCCCCACTCCGTGCGCCCAGCAAACAGTGGGCGAGCCATAAAGATGTGCAAAAGTCAGCCGGACCCTCCCCGTCAGGCATGGACCCGCTGCGGCCAGAGAACCCAGTCTGCGCCAGCCCGGCTCGCTCGCGACGCCACGGGCTTCACTGACGCGACCTTCCAAGACGTGGGGTTCACCATGGGCAGAGGACATCGGTTCGGAGCCAGATCACGGGCCCCATAAGCATCAGACCATAAGCAGCGCCGCCACTGAGAGCCGCTCGGAACTCGCCCAGCATGTCCGGTCCCCTAGCCAGGGCCTGGTGTACGTGGTCGAGGGCCCTGGAAGCCCCGATGGCCTAGGAGGAGCAGGCGGGCGGGGCGGCGGGTGTCGCCGGCCGGTAGAGAGCCTAGGCCTAACCTAGCGCAGGTCTGGTGCGCGCAGAGAGCAACTCCAAGCGCACCGACGCCCGCGAGCTCCTTCCAAACACCGAACGGGATCCAGAGCCCGAGTCCACAGGCGGCGGCCGGGGGAGGGAGCAGGGTGCTGGCCGTCGCCCGGGAGTGTTCGCGTCCTGAGTGACCCCTGGAAGGACGTGGGGCCCAAACTCCGGCTGGGGTTGGGAGAGCAGCCCCCAGAGGCTCTCCGCGGGCTCCTCTGCCGGGCGGGACCGCGGCTCCACAGGAGGAGTGGGTGGCAAGCCCCGCTTGGCGGAAAGCAGCCGTTCCCCTCCTCCCAGGCCTGGGGCGGCGCCCCTCACCCCTATTCCCCGCACCTCACCCCTGTTCCCGGCCGGCCACATCCCCTGCCCCTTGGATTCCAAGTGCCCCGCGCGCCGAGGGGCCCAGCGCTAGTGGTGGCGGCCGGGAGAGACCCGGGTGTCGGGAAAGATGGGCCGTCTGGGGGACAGCAGGGAGTCCGGGGGAAACGCTGGAGTCGGGCGCAGAGTCGGCACCGGCGTCCCCAGCCCTGCCGAAGATCGCGGTCGGTTCTGGCCCGCGGGAGGGGCCCTGGCGCCGGACCTGCTTCGGCCCTGCGTGGGCGGCCTCGCCGGGCTCGGCAGGAGCTACGCGCGCCAAACGGCGGCGGGAAGGAGGCGGGGCAGAGCGCGCCCGGGACCCCGACTTGGACGCGGCCAGCTGGAGAGGCGGAGCGCCGGGAGGAGACCTTGGCCCCGCCGCGACTCGGTGGCCCGCGCTGCCTTCCCGCGCGCCCGGCTAAAAAGGCGCTAACGCCCGCGGCCGCCTACTCCCCGCGGCGCCTCCCCTCCCCGCGCCCATATAACCCGCCTCCGGGCCGGGCCGCCCGCCCTGCCTCCCCGCCCGCGCATCTGCCCGGAGGCTCGCGCGCCCGCGAAGGGGACGCAGCGAAGCCGGGGCCCGCGCCAGGCCAGCCGGGACGGACGCCGATGCCCGGCGCTGCGACGGCTGCAGGTAGGAGGCCCAGGGCCGGGGCGGGGTTCGGCTCCGCGGGCGGGGGCTGGAGCGCAGCGCTGGGCAGGCACCTGGGCTCGCAGCTCGGAAGCTGGGAGGTGAGGGGAGGGCGATCGGGGACGAGCTGGGACAAGGCGACACAGGGGCTCCCTCGGAGTTGGATCGGCCCCTGGGACTTGGCGCTCGCGAGAGGCTGGAGCGGCCAGAGTCGAGCCTGCGAGGAGACGCGGGTCCTGCCCTCAGCGCCGGCCGCCTTTGGCGCCAAAGACAGACCCGCAGGGGTTCCGAGAGGGCCCTCCTCCTGCTGTCCGCTCTCCACCCCGGGCTCCGAGGGCCGTTGGGAGGGTAACCCCGGGAAGAGGCCGGGGTGCGGGGCGCGGGTGCAGGTGGAAATCGCCAGCAAGCTCCTCCCCGCCCGCGCGCTCCCTCCGACCTGCAGGGCTGTGCCAATCCCGAGGCCTCAGCTTCCCGGAGGAGCCAGAGCCAGGCCCTCCCCTGGACAGGGAGAAGGATCTGCGCGGGGGCCTTGACCCATGGAGTTGGTTACTAAGCGGTTTCGATGGTTTCCCGAGGGACAGCTCCCTGTGGCTCTGAGTTTGTCTGTCGACGGCTCCCGGCCTGTCTCCGGAGCGGTCCCAGGTAGAGAAAGCCCGGGAAGAAATGGCCCGGGCTGGTCTGGAGGGAGACACCTCACGCCACCTTAGCTCCTGGGCCGCCTCCTCCTGCGGCCCCTGCCTTTCCCGGGGCTTGGACTTGGGGAGCGATGATTACCTTTGCTCAGCTTGTATTTTGGTCTGGACGCTAGGAGATAAGCCCATGTAGTATGCACACGTCTGCTACATAAACAGGGGACAGGTAGACGATCTTCAACCAGCAAGGGTGCAGGGAAAAGCAATGCACCCCAAACTTCTGACCAGAGATCATTTGCTTCCAAAGATGCTGCCATCTGTTTATCCACTGCCTGGACATTTGGAAATGGTTCAGGCTCATTAACGCAATGCTTTCGTTTTTGTTGTTTTGTTTTTTGTTGCTGTCGTTGCTGTTTATTTGTTTAGCCTTAGCTCTCGGGGAGGAGTAAACAAAGCGCGTGGCCTCTGGCACTTACTGAGCGCTGAGCCACCCCTCTTTGGATTCATTCAGGAAAAGATTAAAAAGCATTGCATTAAGAACAGGACACGGTGTTTGAAATGTTGCCATATATGAATGTATGCATTACATATGTAGTTTTTAAAATAAGATAAAAAGTTGGCTGGGCACGGTAGCTCACGCCTGTCATCCCTCACAGCCTTTGGGAGGCCGAGGTGGGTGGATCACCTGAGGTCAGGAGTTCGAGACCAGCCTGGCCAACATGGTGAAACCCAGTCTCTACTTAAAATACAAAAATTAGCTGGGCATGGTGGCAGGCACCTGTACTCCCAGCTACTCGGGAGGCTGAGGCACAAGAATTGCTTGAACCTGGGATGGAGAGGTTGCAGCAAGCTGATATCATGCCACTGCACTCCAGCCTGGGCAACAGAGCAAGACTCTCTCAAAAAATAAGATAAAATAAGATAAAAAGTTGGTGCCAGAGGCTGCAGTGTGGCAGCTGCCTATTGTCAGTCAGAGGTTGCCTGGGGTGAGTGGAAGGCGGACCTGAGTGGGGCTTGTCTATGCGCCACAGCCACCCGAGAATGGCCAGGGATGTGAGCCCTGCCTTGCAGTCCTTCTCGTGAAAGCTACAGTGAACAGGTAGCTGTCTCCAAATCCTGAAGGCCAGTGGCATGGAGGAGCTGGTCTGGCACAGTGGTTAATGGGGTAGTGTGGAAGTCAGAATGCTGGGGTTCAAATCTCCTCTTCCCCATTTACTCCAGCAAGTCACTTAACCACTCGGAGCCTCAGGTTACCCATCTGCAGAGTAGGGTAATAATAGTTCCTGCCTCAGAGGCTTGGAGAACAGTCAGTGAGGTGCCATCCGAAGGGCTTGGGAGAGTGCCTGGCACCCACTCAGTGTCCTCACACACGATGCCTTCGGGTCCCAGGTGCTGTTCCAGAGCTGGGAAAGCCAGGAGCCCTGGGGAGAAACCCGGCTCCTTAGTATCTGGTAGGTATCTCCAGGGCAGGAGGGATGGCAGCTAGGCAGGCATCTGCCCGAGGCGTGGGTGGAAGCTGATGGCATCTGTCAGAAGTATGCACTGGGGCAAGGATGCCTGGTTTAGTATTTATTTATAGGGCATGCCCCACCCAGGTCCAAGAATGGATTGATAACACCGAGCACATGTGAAAGGCACAGCTAAAGTGGAGAGAAGAGAAGAGGCTGAGGGCCGAGAGAGGAGCCGCACACCCACTCCAGAACCCGGACGAGGCCCTGCCGTTGACCAACGGCGGTATTAACCCTGAGATTCCGAGCACACCAAAGTGACATCGCATACACGGTGAACCCTGGGTTGGCAAAAAGTCAGAAAAAGTCTTCAAAACATCCTTTAAGGCCAGGCGCCGTGGCCCACGCCTGTAATCCCAGCACTTTGGGAGGCCGAGGCGGGTGGATCACTTGAGATCAGGAGTTTGAGACCAGCCTGGGCAAAATGGCAAAATCTTGTCCCCACCAAAAATACAAAAATTAGCCGGGTGTGGTGTCTGGTGCCTGTAGTCTCAGCTACTCAGGAGGCTGAGGCAAGAGAATCGCTTGAACTTGGGAGGCAGAGGTTGCAGTGAGCCGAGATCACACCACTGCACTCCAGCCCGGGCAACAGAGCGAGACTCTGTCTCAAAAAAATACACAAAAAATACTTTTGGTGTGTGTTTCATATAACGAGCTGCCATTTTGCGGCTTGCCTTTGTTTTCCAGTGTGGGGAGGGCTAAGGCAACCTTTTTAAATATCTGTATGTTATTTCCTCGTGATTTTGCTTTAAAAGAAAAAAAGAAAAAAAGCTGAGATGAGTTACTAAATGACAATAATGCCTACTTTTCTTTGGAATTCCTGTGTTATTTGTATCTGAATGTGGTGAAAGTTTTCTAAATGTGATGTTTTATCACCAGTAAGTAGGCTGAGTGATCACTTACTCCTACCAGTATTTAGTACTTCCATGTTCTGCCCAGATTTCTTTAACAAATACACAAAACACACTTGTAGCTGGCAACATCCACTCATGTATAACGAAAACACACAATGGCTTTCTTAGAAGTTTGCCTTCTTAAGTGGGTTACACAGGATGCCTCGAAAATCCTTCTCTGTGGGTCGTGCAGAAGGTATTTTATTCTAAAAATTCCCTCTGCTCGGCCGGGCGCAGTGGCTCACGCCTGTAATCCCAGCACTTTGGGAGGCCGAGGCGGGTGGATCACGAGGTCAGGAGATGGAGACCATCCTGGCTAACACAGTGAAACCCCGTCTCTACTAAAAATACAAAAAAATTAGTCAGGCTTGGTGGCGGGCGCCTGTAGTCCCAGCTACCCAGGAGGCTGAGGCAAGAGAATGGCGTGAACCCGGGAGGCGGAGCTTGCAGTGAGCCGAGATCGCACCACTGCACTCCAGCCTGGGCGACAGAGCGAGACTCCGTCTCAAAAAAAAAAAAAAAAATCCCTCTGCTCATTGGCGTTTGAGTGTAAGACAGCTTATACCAAAGTGGGCTCAGACAGACATATGCACACGTTCACAGACTTCCTGCCTGCCCCCTGGCAGTCCACTCTGTGCTCAGTATTTCTTTGCAGGCTAAACACTTGCTCATCCAAAGTGCTTTCCTTTCCTGGACAAGCTGCACATCAGAGACCCAAAGAAGAAAAAGATAATCCAGCCCAACTCTTGTTTTTTAATGTTTCCTGTAATAACTCACATTTAGCCCATGGTGGCTGTGAGCTGGTACTTGGCTAAAAAGTTTACATTTTTTCCCTGTAATCCCCACAATAGGCCATTGAGGTAGATACTATAATTATGCCCATTTACAGATGAGGAGACTGAGGCTTCAACTGGCTATTCTACTTGTACAAGGTCACACAGCTGCAAAGTACGGGAGTGGGGACTCCAGCTATGACCACGAAGCTGGGACTGGGGCGGCCAAACCGTCCTTTGCCTGGGTCTGCCGGTGGCTCAGGCCCGCTGCAAATACAAGACACGGCCCCCAGACACCTAGGACCATGGAACATTCATGCCGGAAGGGCCCTTCCAGACCATCTAAGCCAGGGGTAGAGAGTCCAGGGTGCTGTGAGCCTGGATGGGGAAAAATGGTACCTTGTATTAACCTCAAAGCAAATTTCAGCATTTCCTCCAGTTTTGAATGTAGGCAGCAAACTACAGTCATAGCAGTACCTGTGACCTCACCAGTGGGAGCCACTGATATTTTCGTGGTGTCCTGTAATTGCTGCAGCATCTTAAAAAGTGGTTTGTGCTTGTCGCTCAGTTGCAATTAGGGCGGTGATTTAGATCTGCTCTCAGGCTTATGACTTAATGTATGAACAAATGAGCACACATATGATCACCTCCCAGCTTTGCTTTTTAAATATTAGGGTCACTTTTTAAGTTTTCTCAGGCTGCTGTTACAAATGACCACAAATTAAGTGGCTGGAAACAATAGAGAGTGTTGTCTCATGGTTGTGGAGGCAGGAAATCTGAAGCCAGGTGTGGGCAGGGTCGGGTTCCCTCAGAGGCTCTGAGAGGGGGCTCGCCTCTCATCTCCCTCCTAGGATCTGGGGGCTGCCGGCCATCCTGTGGTTCCCGGGAGTGCAGATGCACCACCAAGTCTCTGCCACCATCTCCCCATGGCCTTCTCTGTGTCCCTGTGTGTCTCTCCTTTTTTGTCCCTTAGACGGACACCTGTCCTTGGCTATCGGGCCCACCTGGAAAATCCAGAATGATCTTATCTTGAGACCCTTACCTAAGTGGTGTTTGCAAAGACCCTGATTCCAAATAACATCACATTCTGAGGCTCATTCCGGGAGGCTGCATCCAACCCACTAGAGTGGCTATGTTTCAGTAACTCATGATCCTGTGTATTTTGCTTCATGTATTTAAAACATTCTCCCGGACAAGGCGTCTGAGATTCCCCAGGCTGCTACAGGGGCCATGGCGCAAATGGGGAAGAAGCCTGGTCTAAGCCACACCCCTCTTTTCAGGAAGAGGATCGGGAACCTGGACACTGAAGGTCAGGGTTGGGCACAGGCCGGGATGGGCAGCACGCCTCTCCCCCAGCACCTCCCGCCTGGCGCCTCCTCCACAGCCCCTGCATCCTGGAAAACAAACAGACTGCTCCTCACACTCCAGCAGCTCCTCTACCTGGGGACTGCTTGGGCCGCATAGCCCCCAGTTAGGGAGAGAAACCAGACACGTGTTGAACAAGAAGCCCCACCGGGAGAGGCGAGACCCGGGCCCCAGCCCTGGACCTGGCCGTGGGTGCTACAGAAGGTCGGGGGGCATCAGTCTGCGCGGAAGGGTCTGCAGAGGCACCTCTCAGGGAGTTGGACAGAGAAAAGACGCCGTCCCAGTGGTGGCCTCCAGCGAGGCCTGGAGAGACCAGGTGGCAGGAAGGGCCCAGCTGGGGCCAGAGCAAGGGCACGGAAGGCAGGTCTCATGGAGCAGGGACCGTGGAGGGGACATGGGGAACACTAGATGGACAGTGGCCGGAAGATTCCGTGGGCCTCGGAGATTAAATCGGGTTCCCCAAAGAGCAAGCTGTGGAGAGGGGAGGGGAAAGTTGCCTCCCTCTTCCCTATTGGGTTCTTAGGCTGCCAATAAAAGATTGACAAAAGACAGACTCACAAGAGACAACAGTTTTAAGGCTGTGCCTACGCCCGGAAGTGCCATAAAAACAGGAGACTCAGCAGTAGCCAGATGGGAGCAGTGCAGATGTCCGTCCGCAGCGACAGAAAGGAAAGGGGGCCTGGGCTTCTGGGGAGCGGTAGAGACAAATGAGGAGAAGGTGAGGGAGGAAACGTCTGTTATAAAGGCTGCCTCGTGGTGCAGCTATCAGTCTCATGGTGAGAAAATGCGTCTTGGCGCGGCTCTCTTCCTGGCACACAGACCATTGCTAATGAAAATGTCCTTTACAGATGTCAATTTTCTTTAGAAAAGAGAGTTTTATACTTTATTTTAGGGAGCTGAAGAGCTTTTTTTCTGTTGGCTGGTTCTCAGTTGCTTTTAGCTCAAAGTAATCAACATGTCAACATGGCATATTTTGGGGTGACGTATTCTGGTCTCCTACAGTCATATTTTGGGGTGACATATTCTGGTCTCCTACAGTCATATTTTGAGGTGGCGTATTCTGGTCTCCTACAGTCATATTTTGGGGTGACGTGTTCTGGTCTCCTACAGTCATATTTAGGGGTGGTGTATTCTGGTCTCCTACAGTCATATTTTGGGGTGATGTGTCCTGAGCCCCATTGTTTCCTAGTCTGAAACTTCCCTAAGAAGCTCCACGGTACAGAAACTGGGTTGGTGTGTTGTCCCATAATGCTTTGAAGAGGCATTTCTATGGAAACAAACGAAAAAAAAAAAAGCTAATCATTGGAGCTGACTAAAAACCAGTTTCTGAGCCTGGGGGCTGTGGCGGGGCAGGTTTGTAGATGTTGGGCTCCGAGCATCTTCTGTAGTTTGGTCTCTGGTGATGTCTGGGTGGCCCGTGCAGCAACAGGCATGAGGGTCCTTCGCACCTGGGCTTTGTGGTAATCTCGCTGATGAGTATTTCAGGTCGTCCAGCTTCAGTTTGCAGGATTTCTGGGCAAAGGGCAGTTTTGTTCTTCGTGATTCCAATAAGAAGGGTAGGAGAAAATTGAAAGTGTTAGTTTGGAGAGTTGCAGCCAGATACTGGAGGAAACTAGAAACATCAGGAACCAGTCCAGTTTATAGACATCAATAGATAACGAAACCCTAAAGACGTTAAACAGGACAAGAATCTAATATGGGGCGCACAATATGGCTTTCTACTGAAATATATGTTCTCTCTACATCACCTCTCTTTCTACTAAAAATAATCTGAGTAAGATTATTATTATTATTTTTGAGACAGAGTTCCACTCTGTCGCTCAAGGCTAGAGTGTAGTGGCAAGATCCCAACTCACTGCAACCTCTGCCTCCCGGGTTCAAGTGATTCTCCTGCCTCAGCCTCCTGGAGTTACAGGCATGCACCACCACGTCCAGCTAATTTTTGTATTATTATTATTTTTTTTAGTAGAGACAGGGTTTTGCCATGTTGGCCAGGCTGGTCTTGAACTCCTGACCTCACGGGATCCACCCACCTCGGCCTCCCAAAGTGCTAGGATTACAGACGTGAGCCACTGTGCCCAGCCTAGTCAGATTAATTTGTTTGTAAAATAAGTCTAACCTCATTAAAATTGGCCTGATTATTTGCACAAGTGCAGCAAGAATAGTAAGTGGCCAGCTAGGCTTTCTTTAGGTCAGCTTTTCTGGAACTTTTAATAAGAAATCTCAGGTTAGGCTTTCAAAAGCCTCTTGAGGCTAAGAAGTCAAGCCAAGGACTTGATATCAGACTTCACCTGCAATACCTATAGATTTGGGTGGATTCCTCTTTCTCAAGGTTCCCAACATATTCTTGAGAATTACTGCCAAAAAATGACAGTCTTTCCTCAACCTATGAGGCCGCAGAAGCCCTTTAATCCAGGTACAAGGGCAATTTTGTTTTCCTCCAACGGGTTTCATTGGCTCCATAAAGTCAACCCTAGTTCCTTAAAGCTACTCACATCTGATTTTATGCACATCACTCTCAAATATGATATTCCAAACACTTGGTAAGCTAACCAATATTTCCAATTGTTTCCTATTACAAGGCAGCAGATTCATCTTGAACTTAAGCAAATAACTCTATGGCCATAAAAATAAAAACGCTAATAGTTTCCAGATTCTGGAGAGATCAGGTAGGAGAAAAGTCATCGTTTCAATTTTGCTTACAAAAGTATAATGTACCAGAATGCTGTAAGTTATAAATAGTTTCTTCATTTACATTCTGGAAATTCTTGCCATCCAGTGGTGTGATCTTAATGTATCAGAAACCTGTACTGGTCAAAGTCTTCCCCATGAAATCTTCTCGAAGACACGACATTTTAGGATTACAGTTGCTCGCAAAAGCTTTCGGGAAAGCACCAGAGCCAAACAGTTAACTGTGTATGACAGAAAGGCTTAAAATGGCCTTGGCTAAAGATGTGATGAGATCATTACAATGTAACTGATGAGGAAGTTTGGTTATTCCTGTGGTGTATACTTTCACATAATAACTAGAATTACAACTAATATAGAATGTATCAGATTTCTAAGAATTTCGTATAATTTCTGGAACTCTTATATCAATATATATCCATGCAAATATAACTCACCCAGAGAAGGTTAATCATCACTTCATATTTTACGGTGCTTCCATGCAAATTTAGTTGATCAAATAAGCCCAATTTATTTAATATCTTTTTATTTTATTTAAAAAAATTTTCCCTTTAATGTTGGCAAAATAATCTATGTTTTTATAAGGAGAGAAAATAGATCCTTTTGAGATATTCCAGGGGCCAATCTAGGAAATCCCAAACGTTAATTCAGGGTCAAAAAGACTTAATTTAGAGTGTGTGATTTTGGAAAGTTGTCAAAATATCAAAAGGTTTAAAGCCCTTGATTAAATAGAATCCCAGATCATTATGAAATAATACTTAATTCTCATTTAATCAAAGTAACAATGAAATATTCAAAGAGAAATGCAGAAAGTTAGATAGTTTGAAATACTCTTAGATCTGGCCGGGCACGGTGGGTCATGCCTGTAATTCCAGCACTTTGAGAGGCTGACACAAGCGGATCGCTTGAGCCCAGGAGTTCAAGACCAGCCTGGGCAACATGGCAAAACCCCGTCTCTACAAAAAATACAAAAATTAGCCAGGCATGGTGGCACATGCCTGTAGTCTCAGCTACTCGGGAAGCTGAGATAGGAGGATCCCTTGAGCCCAGGGAGATTCATGTCACAGTGAGCTGAGATTGCACCACTGTACTCCAGCCTGAGCAACAAACTGTATATACACACACATGTATTTTGTATGTATATATATATATATAAAATATGTATTGTATATATACACACACTATATATGTATGTATTATATATATACACAAAATATATATTTTTTATTTTATTTTGTATTTTGTATTTTTTTTAATTAGCTGGGTGTGGTGGTGCCCACCTGTCTCCCAGCTACTCGGGAGGCTGAGGTGGGAGGATCCCTTGAAGCCCAGGAGTTGAGGCTGAGATGAACTATGATGGTGCCACTGCACTCTAGCCTGGGTGACAGAGTGAGACCCTGTCTCAAAAAAAAAAGAACTAGTTCACATCCATGTTTCCTCCTGCTGCCCCAAATTACCGCTCTCCTTGAGCAGCCCCTGAAGGTGGAGACCAGGCACCAGCTGGCGCAGGAATTCTTCCTTCACCGGCTTCTGTTGGGGCCCCAGGATCCCGCAGCTGTGGCATCCACAGGGAGTAAGGCCAGCCACGGAGGTCCTTTCCTGTCACCAGGCTGCAGGGAGGAAAAGTGACATCAGACAGATTAACAGGAGAAAACCCATTTTAATGATATGTCCACAAATGAGAGTCCCACACGAAGATGAAACTGGGGGAAGGGGCCAGATGGCAGAGGCGTCTGTGTAATCCTCAGCTGCAGGAAGATACGGGATTGTGGGGCTGCTGCAGGCTGAACCAGCTATAGCAGGGGAGTTGCCTGGTGAATGAAGGTGGTTTCGTCATGCGGACATGCGTCTCTCAGGTGATGAGAGTTGCCTGGAGCCGCTCTCCTCCCGGCAGAGGGACCTTTACAAATGGAAATGTCTTTCATTTCTCTCCCAGACAGGCAGCTGGGCAGAGTCACTCCTGTGTCTGCAGTTACTCGAAATAATTGATATACCCAAGGCATGTTTGGGGTGGCACATTCTGCCCCCTCAAGCCATGTTTTGGGGTGGGGTGGTGCGTCCTGAGCCCCAACGCAGGTGTCAGGGCTGTGGAGGGGACATTGCAAGGGGGCCTAGAGGGGCCTCTACAGGCCTTGGAGATGGAATCAGCTCCCCATCAGGCCCCAGGACAGACCTGGCTGGGGAGCGCAGGGAGGGGTCCCCAGTGTGAAGACAGCATGGGGCTGCCTCTTCCAGCAGCTCCGAGGGCTCTCAGAGAAAAACGAAATTCTCTTTTATAAGAGAAACTCATCTCTGGGCCCATGCGTTGCCCTTTGGGCACTGGCGTAAGTAATCTGAGGGCGGCGCTTTCCTCACTGCAGTGGCATCATACAGATGAGGGCTTTGCTGACCATTATCTGGAAACAGTGATCATTGTCCCATTCACAGATGGGGAGGCTGAAGCCTGGGAGATCAATTCATGCGACCAAGATCAGCTGCAGGCCGGGCCACCCACGCCTGAGGGGAGAAGGAGCCTCTCCTCTTCACGAGGCTGGTGGCTGCGGCACCTACAAAGACAGGTTAACAAGAGGACCCTCTGCTTATCACGAGCCTGGAGGCTGCCGTACCTGTAATGAAAGACAGGTTAACAAGAGGGCCGTGCAAGCTTATTTACGAGAAGTTCCATGTGACACAGCAGCCTTGAGAATGGAACACCCATCGAACTGGGGAACTCTGCATATTTTCCTTCTGGGTTTGTGGGGTGTGGACAGCGTGGAGTGTGATGAAAAGATACAGGTGGCTGCGTGCGGTGGCTCACGCCTGTAATCCCAGCACTTTGGGAGGCCGAGTCGGGTGGATCACTAGGTCAGGAGATCGAGCCTATCCTGGCTCACACGATGAAACCCCGTCTCTACTAAAAAATACAAAAAATTAGCCGGGCGTGGTGGCGGGCGCCTGTAGTCCCAGCTACTTGGGAGGCTGAGGCAGGAGAATGGTGTGAACCGGGAAGGTGGAGCTTGCAGTGAGCCGAGATCGCGCCACTGTACTCCAGCCTGGGCAACAGTGCGAGACTCCATCTCAAAAAAAAAAAAAAAAGGATACAGGCATCCTGAACCAGGGGCTGGGGCCAGGCCTGAAGGCTCTGGTCTTCCTTTCCTCTGGGTCTAGGGCACATGAGGGTCTGTGACCTAATTCAGAGGAAGACCAGAGAACTCTTTCGTAGCCTGCCTCAGGGTGACAGGGAGCAGGAGAGAGCGTACCTGCTTTCCCTGGCTTCTCAGATGCCACCATGCCAGCTTTTGGGGTAGTGGTATGTCTTGAGCCCAATCAGTACCCTGGGGGTCGTGGCCGGCCCACCTGCCTCCATGCCACAGGCTCTCTGGGGAGGCCGCTGCTGTATCCCCACTGTGAGCTCCATCTGAGCTGCCTATGGGACCACACCTGAGAACCCCCAAGGGTGGCACTGACAGACTTGAGGTGCCCAAGTGAGGCTGGTGCAGCCCCTCTGCCCTGCCAGTCTGGGCACGGGCCCCTGGGCATCACGACTCCTACCCTCCTACCAGCCCAGATGTGGGGCCTGAGCTGGCAGGGCTCCCACCCAGCCCAGGGTGTGTCCCCCTGCCAGGGGCGCTGCATTGGATAGGAAGGACCCACCTGTTTCCCTGCCCAGTACCAGCTGGCAGGCCCCCCGTGGCTCAGGGTGCCTGTGAGGAGGGGTGGGGGCTCTAATTGCTCACCTGCTGCTCTGAGGTGTCAGGCAGGGTTGGGGGTGGCACCTGGGAAGGCTGGGCTGAGGGGGCAGGCTGCCCCTCCTGCAGGAGAGGTGCCGTGTTTCACTGGGTCCTTTGGAGAGGGCAGGGAAGCTCCCGCTCGCCCGTACTGCACCATTTCCCGTGATCTTAGCCGTGACTGCCTGGCTCCATTTTCTCCACCAGCCGAAACACGCGAGCCAGACCCGCAGCTTTCTATTCCACAGCCTCCTGGCCTCCGGGTCCACCTGGGTGGTGCCCACCCGCCGGACTGGGTCCTGGTGGTTGTAGGGGACAGGGGAGCAGCCTTGCTCCAGTGTGGGTCCTTCCTGACTGTGAGATGGTTGGGGGGCCAGGGTTGTAGAGCCTGTGGAGGCCTCAGCTGGGCCACAGAGAGGGGTATCTCTTCTGCAGAAAACCCAGGCACCCTTACCAGATGCTGTCAGGCTACAAAGGGAAGATGTGCTCCCTCTTTAGAGGCAGGTGATTCCTGTCAATCCGATGACCCAGATAAGGTGCACGATTCAGTGCGCAAGGCAACTCACCATCCCCTCTTTGTGGTCCTCGCAATTTGCACCATGTACAATGCAGGGTGGAGTCAGCCGCCAAATTACAGAAGAAAGACTCTGCAGTCTTTGTCAGTTAAACAGGAGATGCAGACTCCAAGCTAGTTAATGAGCTGTGATTGGCCACGCTCACGATTCAGTGCAGGTCTCTCCTTCCTGCTATCACAGTCTTTGCCGGCTGCAGCGTGACTACCAACCAGTCCCCTCATAATTACAAGAGTCTCCTGTCATGTTTTCTTCTGGAGCGAGGCATGCACCAACTTGCTTCTGGGTTCTTAATTTTTGATCAGGGACGGCTCCTTGACTAATTATTTGGCAGTAATGAGGGAGGACAGATCGAGTTGTGAAAGTCCCCCCAAGCTTTTAGAAGGAAGCTGCAAATTAAAAAACGAGGTATTGGTAAACAGGATGCTAATTGGATTAATATGAAAATGATGAATTCTGATAAAAATAGCAAAATACACCGTTGTAAGATTGAGGCCAGTATAACTCCAAGAATTCATTGTCTAATGTTCAGCTGGTCAATCTGGTCTTTGAAAGTATTAGAATAACAGAAATAACTTCTTGACGATGAGTGTACGGTTAGTAATTTATGCAAAACAGAACTTTAAAACCGGAAAGACTTGATATGAGTGGGGTGCATGTAAATCATTCGTATTTTGAAGTTTCATAACTCTCTGACCCCTGGGTCCTTTGGTTTGTCTCTCTTTTCTTTTTTTTTTAAGACAAAGTCTCTCTCTGTCACCCAGGCTGGAGTGCAGTGGCATGATCTTGGCTCCCTGAAACCTCCACCTCCCAGGTTCAAGTGATTCTCCTGCCTCAGCCTCCTGAGTGGCTGGGATTACAGGCATGAACTACCGTGCCCAGTCTTTTTTTTTTTTTTTTTTAAGAGACAGAATCACTGGGCAAGGTGGCTCACACCTGTAATCCCAGCACTTTGGGAGGCCAAGGCAGGTGAATCAGCAGGTCAGGAGTTCGAGACCAACCTGGCCAACATATAGTGAAACCCCATCTCTACTAAAAATACAAAAATTAGCTGGGTATTGTGGCAGATGCCTGTGATTCCAGCTATTTGGGAGGCTGAGGCAGGAGAATCGCTTTTGAAGCCAGGAGGCGGAGGTTGCGGTGAGCCGAGATCGCACCATTGTACTCCAGCCTGGGCAACAAGAGCAAAACTCTGTCTCAAAAAAAAAAAAAAAAAAAGAGAGAGAGACAGAATCTCACTCTGCAGCCTCGGCTGGTGTGCAGTGGTGCAGTCACAGCTGACCACAGCCTCCAACTGCTGGTCTCAGGCCATCCTCTTGCCTGTGTCCTGAGTAGCTGTGACCATAGGCGCACACCACCACATCCAGTTAATTTATTTTTTGTTGTTTCTTGCTTTTAGAGACAGGGTCTTGCTATGTCTCCCACACTAATGAATGTAAAATCTTAAAATGGTGCCTGGTGTGTTGGGTGGGGCGTAACGTATGGGTCATATTGACAGTTTCACTTCTGCAGCATGCCCTCAGGAACTCATCGATGCACACAGAGGGGCCTGCTGGCAAATATTGAAGAGTTGTGGGGAGAAAGGAAGGGGTCTGACAGTGAAGGTGGGTGCGTGGGCGGGGGGCTGTTAATGGCCCCTCTGCTGGCTCCCTCCCCGCCACTCTTGCCCACCTCCCTGGCCTTGCAGGCCAGGGTGCCCTTTGACCTCAGAGAGGCCTGTCCTGTGTGTCTCACTGAGCAGGAACAGACCGTCCCAGAAGCCCTTCAGCTCGGAAGTAAGTAAGCATTGGCGGTGGGGATGGTGCTCTATCTGAGCAGACGCGACTCAGTGCCATGCGGGTGTCTCTCCCAGGGCGGCTTTCAGACTGACCCCCAAACAGAGGGCTCAGAAAACACATTTTTCAATGAGGGACATTTATGGCTGGCAAAAAAAAGTGGGTCCCCAAAGGTCTTCACGTCCCAATCCCCAGAACCTGTGTCTATGTTATTTCCCACAGCAAAGGGGACTGTGATTCAGCTATTTTGAGACGGGGAGGCCATCTGGCAGGATCCAGGTGGGTCCAGTGTCATCAGGGGGCCCCACAAGAGGGGTGAGAGAGGGAGCTGATGATGGAGGCAGGGGTTGGAGGGATGCATTTCAGAGATGGAGGAAAGGGTCACATGCCAAGGAATATGCCTCCCGAAGCCGGAGAGGACGGGGAGGTAGGGATTGTCCCAGGGCCTCCAGAACCGAGAGAAGACAGGGAAGTAGGGATTCTCCCAGGGCCCCCCAAAGACAGGAAGAAGGGGAAATGTTTTCTCCCGGGGTCTCCAGAAGCAACCAGCCCTGCCCACAGTTTAGTTTTAGCTCCCTGGGACCCATCTCGGACTCTGACATACAGAACTGTAAGAGAGCAAATTTGTCTCGTTCTATGCTGCTCATTGTGTGGTCCTTGGTTATGGCAGCCGCAGAAAACAGACAGTGCACACATCCGCACGGTCCCCTCTCCAGCTGTTGCCTGATAGGCATAAACAAGGGCGGCTGGGCGCGGTGGGTCACGCTTGTAATCCCAGCACTTCAGGAGGCCGAGGCGGGTGGATCATGAGGTCAGAAGATTGAAACCATCCTGGCCCACGTAGTGAAACCCCGTCTCTACTAAAAATACAAAAAATTAGCCAGGCGTGGTGGCGCGTGCCTGTAGTCCCAGCTATTCAGGAGGCTGAGGCAGGAGAATCGCTTGAACTCGGGAGGCAAAGGTTGCAGTGAGCCAAGAGGGAGCCACTGCACTCCAGCCTGGGCGACAGAGAGAGATTCTGTCTCAAAAAAAAAAAAAAAAGAAAAAAAAAAGTAAAAAATAAAAGAAAAAGAAAAAAAGAAAAAAGAAATAAACAAGGGCTTGCCCTATGGTTCACATCTGGACCACCCAGCTTAAAATAGGGCAGGAGAGTTCGAGAATAGCTTTGCAACCCTTGTGTTACGGTGCACAGGTGTGCACAAATTCTCCTTGAACTCCCCCTTGAGTGTCCCCCCAGGGCTCATGGCACTGTCACTCTGTACTAGTTGCTCTTCAGACCAGGGAACAGACTTGGCCATGGCTATGGCCAGGGTCCAGCTGCTATCGCTCCTCCTGTCACCCACCCACCTTTTATCTCCAACAAGGATGTTGAGAGGAGCCAGGCACCAGCCTCCCTGGGTTCAGGTCTTTCCTTTCCCCTCACTGTCCTATGAACTAGGGGTGGGGGAGGAGGGGTGCGTGCCAGGAGGTCACTGCAGCCAAGGAACCCAGATTGGTGCGCTTGAGAATGAACCATGGGTACACTTTCCAAAGAGTCACCCTGCTGCAATGAGGGGCCATTTCCCCTCCTGGAGCCAACAGCTATGAGTAGCTGTCACACACATCCATGCAGCACGTAGACACACATCCGTACAGCGCGTAGACACACATCCGTGCAGTGTGTAGGCAGAAATGCACTTTCTTTCCATGACTCACACATCCCCCATTGCACCGTATCTCACGAACACACACGCACACTGCACACAAACACGCCGCTCTGCAGCAATGTGCCTGCATTCAGCTTGTGTCCCCCGGGGCAGTGGGAGTGGGGGAGCCTCAGCTGCCATGCTGCCACTTCATCTGGAACAGCCACTGATCTGAGAGCCACTTTCCCAAGTGCGCAGCCTGCTGTGTTCCTGCCGTGTGTGGAACACAGATATGGGCCCTCCCCTGCCTGCCCAGGGAGCAGAGAAAAGCATCAGGCATCCCTCCGGACTGTGCCGACAAGACACGCCAGCCCCTTGGTCCCTGGGCGGGGTGGTGGTGAGCTGTGCATATTACCGGGCAAAGCCTCCTGCACCTGCAGGGTTTCTGCTCAGACGGAATTTAGTGCTAGGCCTGTTCCAGGGCCCCCGGGCAACGGGGACATCCTTGCAAGAGAGGTTTCCCAAGCTGGAGTTTTGTGGCATTTGGTTAGTCTCCTATGGCTGCTGTGACCAATGACACACACTTAGTGGCTTATAGCGATCAAGATTTATCTTCTCTTGGTTCTGGAGCTTAGACACCTGAGGTCAGGCTCACTGGGCTGAGATCAAGATGTGGTGCAGCTGCCAGCGCTCCCTCTGGAGGCCCTGGGGAGAGCCTGTTTCTTTGCCTTCTCTAGGCTTAGAGGCCACCTGCATCTCTCGCCTTTTGGCCCCTTCCTCCATCTTCGAAGCCAGCAAGGTGGCACTTTCTCTCCTCCCTGCCCTTTCTCCTCCCTCTTATACAGACACAGTGGTTACATCGGGCCATTTGGAAGATCCCGAATCATCTCTCCATCTTGAGATCCTAACCTTCATTGTGTCGGCCAAGTCCCTTTCGTCCTGTCCACTCCATGCTGCTGCAGTTGTGGGAGAGGAAGGTGACACAGTGGTAGCGACACACACTCCCCTCTCCAAAATTGGGGCAGGGCTCCTCAAAATCCTCTGACCAGCATTAAGGATTCAAAATTTGATATTATGGCTGCATATAACGTTGAATTATCTGAACTTGCTGCACGTGTGTGTGTGTGTGTGTGTGTGTGTGTGTGTGTGTGTGTGTTGTTGTTGGTAGGACCAAAACGGTTAATTATCAGCAATTTCATGGTTTGACCTAATATTTTAAAAGAGAGGTTCTTACCTGCTGGAAGCATGTACTGGCGTATTACAGTTGAGATGGTCTCACAGGTGGATTTGCTGTGAAATGCCCCAGGAAACAAAAAGCCAGAGGTCAGAGTGATGAGAGCTGGGGATGGGCGGATGGGTTCCTGGGCCGTTCTCTTTAGTTCTGAGTGTGCTTGGAAGTGTCCACAACGAGGAGTAGAAACGAGTGCAAAGCTGGGTGGAGACAGCCCTGGCCTGGCTGCCCTGAGCTTGGCCCTGTCGGTCGCCTTGAGGAGGGTCGGGGGGAGTAGGGGCGCAGGGTGACGCGTGCATGCCAGGTGGCAGGCGGCAGGTGCTGGCCGGCAAGTGCTGGCTTCAGGCCCGTCTCCAGCCCCAGGGCTCCAGGCCATGCTCCGCCCCCAGCTGCCCTGCAGCTCCACGCCAGCCACGCTGCCGCCTAGTTTCGCAGCTCCAATGTCATCACCTAGGTGACGGGGACGCTGCTGCCACCGCCCGCCTGCGGGAGCCAGGAGCCAGCCGAGGGCCACTTCCACCTGGCCCCACCGACCCTCCGGGGCCCAGGCTTAGCCAAGGTAGGCTTGGGCTTGGCTCGGCCTCCTCTCGGCCTGAGTCGGGGGGAGTCTCCTTGCTGCCGTGGGTGCAGTGGCTCCAGGGGCCCACCCTGGGGTGCAGAGAGCCCCTCTACTGCCTCCCAGGAGGCGGCTGGGAAACGCAGTACTGTTCAGGCCAGGGTGGGGAGGCCTTGCCCACAGTTCTCCTGATGGGACAAGCCACAGCTCTGGGGAGCCATCTGCCCCAAGTGGCACATCAGGGTTCCTCATGTGACCCTAGGATCAGGGGCAGAAGTGGCTCTGGTACCGCCACCTCCACCCCTTGGACCCGCCAGGAGCTCTTTCCACTTCCTGCCAAGGAGGCGCAGAGTGACTGCCCCAGCCTGGCACGTCCAGGGGCTTCGCGGCTGGGGGCCGCCATCCTCAGCCTCACACAGCTGATCCAGAACCTCCCAGTTCTCCCCAGCCCCCTCACTCTCTTGTGGCCCCGGAGCCTCTCCCGGCAACAGCAAGCCATGCCCTCGCCTCCCCGGCACTGAAGCAGCTACTCCCAAGCCTGACCCCGACCGGGACGGCAGGAAGGGGCTGGGCATGTCCTGTTCCTTCTGCCTGGGTCCTGCTTCCAGGGCTGGACTCCCAGGCTGGGGAATCCTCAGGGACCCATCAAACTGGGGGACAGGAGAGGGGCTTGTGGGGATTTGCTGTGAGGAGGGCAGAGTGTGTACGTGGCAGTGCCTGCGGACACATGTGTGCGCATATGTGAATAGGTGTGTCCATGTGCAGGTATGTGCAAGTGTGTTGCTAGAGGTGAGAGGGTGGGTAGGGAAACTGAGTGACCGGCTCCTCCCTGAAGCCTTGGGGGAATGTCCGAGGGGCCAGGGCCTCTGGATCCTGTTCCCTTGGCTCTTAGCAAAGGCTCCAGCCTGGACTCCTGGATGGGCATGTGGCTCGGGGGGCAAGACCGTGGGCTCTTCCTGGCTTGCTGTGTCACTCTGGGTGCGTTTCACACCTCTCTGAGGATCTCTCTGCTCATCCCTAAGGCAGGGATGATGATGGGGCCGGAGGACCACATGGGCACAGGCTTCTGGAATGTGGGTGTCATCTCCCTGGGGTCGTGCAGTCTGAACTTGCTCAAGAGCCCCATGTCCAGGTGGGGATGTATAGGAGCCCCTTAGAAGTGGGGAAGAAGGCCAGCCGTGGTGGCTCACATCTGTAATCCCAGCACTCTGGGAGGCTGAGGCGGACGATCACCTGAGGTCAGGAGTTCGAGAGCAACCTGGCCAACATGGTGAAACCCTGTCTCTACTAAAAATACAAAAATTAGCTGGGTGTGGTGGCGCACACAGCTGTAATCCCAGCTACTGGGGAGGCTGAGTCAGGAGAAACATTTGAACCTGGAAGGCGGAGGTTGCAGTGAGCTGAGATCGTACCGTACCACTGCACTCCAGCCTGGGTGACAGAGCAAGACTCTATCTCAAAAAAAAAAAAAAAAGAAAAGAAAAGAAAAGAAAAGAAAAAGAAAAAGTGAGGAGAAATGAGGAGGAAGTCAAGCAATTTAACCCCAAATGGTGCTTCTCCAGCAGTCGCTCTGGTCCTGTCCTGACCTGACCTGCTGGGCCCCGCTAGCTCAAACTAAATCATGGATTCTGTCATTGTTTCTTCGCGGAGCACGTACTGTGTGCCAGGCGGGTGCTGGGGCTGCAGCGCAGAGAGCAGGCAGGGCTTGGTGGTCTGGCCCGCAAAGAGTCAGCATGCGAATGTCTCTCCACATGGTGGGTGCTGGGAGGGAGGAGTCCTGGCAGGCCCGAGGAAGACCAGCGTCTCTTAAATGGGGGTGCACGGGCCCTGAGGAGTGAGGCTTCCTGACAGCCGTCCCTCATGGGTGCCGTGCTGGTCAGAGTGGGGTCTGGCTGCACAGCCTTCCTCAGGGCTGGGCTGGGAGCACAGGTCGGCTGGCACCTATCCAGGTTTCAGGGTTCCAGGGCTCCAGCTGGAACTGCCTCGTGGATGGCCAGGGGTGGGCCTGTCCCTGGAGAGGCGTGGGGTATGGGAGCCGGGAGCGTGACGGGAAGCAGCCCCCTCAGACCCGGAGTGGCATGGAGCCTAGGAGTGGTCCTGTACCCTGTCCAGCTCCAGTTGCTGTTCCTGCCTCTCGTGATCTACTGGCTGCCCCTTGGCCGAGCCCCACCATGGCCAGTGCCCTTCCCTTCGCTTGTGAGTCCCACAAGATCACAGCCCTGCCCAGGGCCTAGGCGGCTATCGTCAGGAGCCCCCTTCACGACGGGGGCAAAGGCTGGGTCGTTGTCTGCCCTGCAGGAGCCGGGGCCTCCGGAGGACGGGCTGCCTGACGGGAAGGTGGAGCTCACCAGAGCCCAGCCTAAGCCAACCGTGGCGCTTCCGAGATGTGCAGCCCTGGGCAGGCTGCTCGCCCTCTCGGGGCCTCTGGGAACACCTGGGGACCTCCTCCGGGTTCCTCTGAGGATTGAATGAGCTTGAAAATATGGAGGATTTGGCACAGGGTGAGGGCTCAGGGAATGCTGGGCAGCAATATCAGAAAGGCAGCCCTGAGGGCCAGCGGACAGCCACTCTGAGGAACAGCAGTGGCTGCCTCTGGGAGGAGTGGCGGGCAGGTGGACCCCCGTCATCGCTGCACGGGGGAGGTCACAGGGCTGAGCGGCTGTGACTCCAGAACAGGAAAGGAGCAAGCCAGGAGAGGATTGCACATTGAGTCAGGGCGGGACTCAGCGGGACGCGTGACAAGTTCAGGGGATTGACAGCTGTCTGGAAGGGCACGTCCGCTCAGACCGCAGGGTGGGGAGTGCTCAGCAGGGAGACATGGCCGCGGGTGCAGCGGGCGCGTCCCAGACCCTTTAGAGAAAAGCCCAGAGCCAGGGGTGAGGGGCATGTGTAGGGTGGGGACGTCTCAGAGTGGAGCATCCCCGCCAAGGGTGTCCAGAGGAGGGTGGCCAGGTGGGGACAGCAGCTTGAGAAGGGTCATTCTCGCTTGGTTGGAGGAGTGGAAGTGCTTGTCTGGGGAAAGAAAGAAGATTCTGGAGGACAGCACAGGCACTTTGAACATGGGCGCTGGCCACACAAGGGCTAGTGACACCCGGTGTGATCCCTTGGGGTAGAAAGGGGGTGGGAGAGGAGGATCGGAGGGGGCAGGGGACAGGGATGTGTCTGAGCAGAACGAGGCTGTGGCAGCTCCAGCGAAGGCGGCTGCAGCCCCATCAGTCACCTGCCCTGCTGAGGGCAGCGCTGTACTCATCACCTGTGAACACAGGTATCGACTCAGACACCCACTCTGGCCATAAGCTCCGCTCTGTCCCAGCCCTGGACCCCTCACCCCCTGTCCTCAGCAGTCGGTCCTCTGGGTCTTCTTCCTTTGCCCATTGTGCTGGTCTGAACCTCCCTCAGTGACAGCTCTGCTCCCACCGCCCCCGCCGAGGTCGCCCTTCCTCTAACAAGTGGGCTCCTGGCAGGAAACATCGCCAAGCTCAGAGCCCCAGTTCCTTGACAGAGCCCCAGTTCCCTCCCACCGCCAACCTCGTCCCCCCAAGGGCCATGTCCCGGCCCACCCCTTCCACCCGTTTCTTAGAGGAAGCTCAGCCCATCAGCCCATCATGCCTCTGACCCCCACCTCCAAACTCTCCTGACCCGCTTACCCCCAGGAGCACCGCCCACTCCAAGGTGCAAGCAAGCTGGGGCTGGGGTGGAGACTTCTCTTTCACCACCCACCCTCCTCATACCCAGCCTCTGAGCGCCTCACAGACGTAAATGATTTGCCTCCAGTGGGCCAAGGTTATCTGTTTACCGCGTTGCATGCCCCCGGGCATGGAGCTGGCACTGGCTGCCGCTGCAACTGGGCACTACCCGTTTCGAGGGCGCCTCATTCCCTGAGAGACCGAGGGTAGGCTGGTGCTCTGCAAAAGGGCACAGAGGCCACTGTAAAAGGGGGGGTGAGACACACGTGCTGACCATGCAATGGAGAGGCACTCGAAGGAGCCAGGGACCCGGCAGCCACCAGACCCCAGCTTTCCGCCCCCGTGTGTGCAGTTCTGTCCCTCAGCCTGGTGCCTTTGGGACCCGGGCCTCATTGGTTCTTTCTCCACTGCCACCACCTGATACAAAATAACCGTCGGTCAATGGCAACTCGATACTGTTTATGGGGCATCCACGGTGTGCTCATATAGAGGAGTGCTTTTGCTTTTTATATGCATAGAGTTACTTCATTCCACCTAGCGCTTCTAGGAGGCGCTACAATTATCTCCATTTTACAGACAAGGAAACACAGGCTCAGAATGGGCAAGAAATCTATCTGAGGTCACACAGCTGGAGCGCGGCAGAGGTGGGCTGCGTGGGCAGAGCAGGAGAGGGAACTGGAGTGTGTACCCGGCAGTGCTGGGCTTCAGGGCAGGAAGCGGTGGGGCAGGAATCATGTGTCTTGGTATGACCCAAACACATA
Organism: Pongo abelii; assembly: GCF_028885655.2. Classification (NCBI taxonomy): domain Eukaryota; kingdom Metazoa; phylum Chordata; class Mammalia; order Primates; family Hominidae; genus Pongo; species Pongo abelii. The sequence goes on along the minus strand of NC_071985.2, from coordinate 230,569,809 downwards.
TAGGACAGCAAGAAGGCCTGGGCAGGCAGCAGAGGACAGGGCGGGCCTCTTGGATGTCTGGATGTGGATTGGGCCTCAATGTACCAGTGAAGAAAGATGGACAGGCAGGGGCTTTCCAGAGAGGGGCTTCCCAGGCAGGGTGCGGGGTGGGGCTGTGCGGTGGGAACACAGACTGGGGAGGGGATTGCAGCCGGGCCTGTGCCTCCCTTGCTCAGCTCCAGGTCAGGCCAGGGTACAGCCAGGCTGCTGGGTTCAACCTCCACCCTGACCAGCTGTGTGCCCATGGAGGGCTGGCCTTTCCTCTCTGTGTATGTCTCCTGGTTGGTAACAGGTGTGTGGCCTCACTGGGCCGTTGTGGGCTGGCTGGAATTCCCGGGAATCAGCCATGCTTTGGTGTTTCTACATTTCACTTGGCTGTGTGTGAACTGACCTGGGAAGCTGGTTGGGGGCACCCCCACCCACGGGGGGTCGGGCATTTTGGTTTGGTCATGGCCTCAAGCTTCTGGGGTGAGGCTCAGGGATTCCCCCAGACTGTCCTGGGCATCTGCCTCCCCTCCCCTCCCGCTTCCCATGGGCCATGGCCCAGGAGAGAGAGGGCAGCTTGCTCAGGCACCTCCAGCTGTCCGCATATTTCACACGGTGCACGCTGCCCCACCGTGGGAGGCTGTGTTCGTCTTTCATCCCCATGCTCGGCTTCCCCAGACTAGGGGAGTGGGGCGGCAGGCGTGCCATCTGTGGCGGTAGCTCTCAGCCGCATCCTCCTCACCAGGCCCTGCGGACAGGCCTTTGTCCCTGCCCCTGACCTGCAGACGAAGCCATCCTGGCAACCCTGTCTGAAGGACCTGGCCCCATCGCACCCACAGAGGGAAGCCACATGGTCCTTAGCCTCTGTCGGGAGGAGCAGGCAATGCTGGCAGAGGGCCTCGCCCCTGAGAGGGAGGCCCTCCTGGCCCTCACTCCGGGGGACCCCTGTCCTTGGCCCCAGCCTGCCAAGCGAGAGCGGCCCCTCTTCTTGGGGTGGCTGGAGGGGAGAGTGAGGCCCCTTGGCACAGAGGGCCCCAGGAGGCTGGGCTCTGATGACGCCCTGCAGGAATTCCGCTGGGCCGCTGCCTGGGAGAGCTGCTGTCTCACACAGGGCCAGCCTGCCTGGCTTCATTCTCGTGCGCTGACCGCCCGACCCCTCTGCCCAGGCGGGGGCTCTTCTGGGTTCTGGGTCCTGGGACCTTCTGCCTGAATCCCTGGGAAAAGGGCACAAGGGGATTGAGACGGGCTCCTCCCACAATGGCCCCAGCTTTCTTTGCCACTTCAGATTGGAATCCGTTGATTTGCTGAAATAACAGGTAAAATCATTGGTGGATCGGGAACCACCGGAATCAGAAGTGCATTGAGATGTTTGCTTTAGGGGTGGCCCAGGGCGGGTGGAGTTCCTGGGGGCTTTTCCCTCCTCCCTGAATGGAGGAGGACACCCTGCACCCCTCCTGTGATCACCCTTAAGGGCCAGTGTCCGGATGGCTGGGCCAGACGGGGCAGAGGGGGCTGTGTCTCCTGCCCAGACTGAGTGCAGATGGCTCGGTCTCAGAGCTCCACCGAGGGGTGGGTGGGTAACAGCAGCCCTGCGGCCAGGGCCCCTGCAGGTGGGAGTGGGTGTCCCCATGGGGAGTGCCTCTTCCAGAGTGGGCTCAGTTGGGGTGGAGTGTCCTGGCTTATCAGAGGTGGTCGTGGAGCCCTGTCTGCCCCAGGCCTGGGCAGAGGTGGAAGGGGCGGGAAAACTGACGAGGCCTTACCTGTGGGCCCATGGCCAAGGAAATGTCTGTGCTCCCACCTCCTGTCAGGTGGTGAGGGGAAAGGATGGGGTGTCAGCCAGAGAAGGGGTTCCTGGAGGAGGCTGGGGCCTGGCCTGGCCTGGAGAGATAGGGATGAGATGGGCAGGGCAGAAAGGAGGTGGTAGACAAAGGCTGAACACAGACAGCACATAGCCAGGCATGTGGGGACTAGGGAGAGGGGACAAGGAGGGGACCCATGGGGACAAGAGATAGGGAGAGGACAGAGGGACAGGAGATGGGGAGGGACAGAGGATGGGGGACAAGGAGGGGACAGGAGGACGGGGGACAGGGAGGGGACACAGAAACAGGAGCTAGGACGGGGACAGAGGATGGGAGAAGGAGAGGTCAAAGGGACAGGGAACAGGGAGGGGACCCATGGGGATAGGGCAGGGATCTATGGAGACAAGGGACAGGGAGGGGACAGAGAAACAGGAGATGGGGAGGGGACAGAGGGATGGAGACAGGGAGGGGACAGAGGATGGGGAGCTAGGGGACAAAGGGAAAGGGAACAGGGAAGGAACTTATGGGGACAGGGGGGCAGGGAGAGGACAGAGGGACAGGGAGGGGATGCTTGGGGACAGGGAGGGAATGCTTGGGACAGAGCAGGGGGACAGGGGGCTGTGGCTTTCGTGGGAAGCTATGGAAGACGAGGCCAGAAGGGCTAGGCAGGGTGAGATGAGAGAGCCTGAGAGCCCCTCACGGGCTGCGGACTCTCCCCACAGGGCAGAGGGGAGAATTCGGGTGCGGCCAGGCCATCAGAGGACCCGGGCTTGGCTGGAGTCCCAGCTCCTCAGCCCTCAGTAGCTTTGGGCAAGCCGCTGGGCCTCCCGGCCTCCACTTGCTCATCTCTGACCTGGGGCAGGGTTAGTGTGTGAGCCTGAGGCCCTGCAAAGTGCCCGGCCAGCCTCAGCTCAGAGCCATGGCGCAGCACCCCCTCTCCACCGTGGCCCCCACACCTGGGTGTGCGTTCTGCTGCGGGCAGCTGCCCTGAGCAACGTAGGGTGCTAAGCAGCATCCCTGTCTTGCACGCTAGATTCCACAGCACCCTCTGACCCCGTGGAAAATGTCCCCACATGGGAATATCCTCTGGGGGTGGAACTGCCCCTGGTGAGAACTCCTAGGCTGAGACCTCCAAAGGCCCGGAGTCAAACCGAGAAGTCATCAGAGAGCCTTGTTTTCAGCTCCAGGGAGCTTGGGCAGGCTGGTTTTCTGGGCCACACAGTCCCCTCCCCAGCCCACCTGTGCTCCGTGGGTCCCCGGGGAGCGTGGGGGCCTAATTGCTGGTGTGAGCTCCTTTCCTATTCTGAGTCACACGTGTGTGGGGGCTCTCCCCGTGGTGCAGCTGGTACAGCGGCCCCTGGAGTTGAGGATCCAAGCGGGCTGAGGTCTGGGTTTGCCGGAGGGCCCTCGGTGGCTGGTCTTTGTCCTGCTCCCACTGCTGTGGGCACTGTAGGACCTGGAACGCTGGTCACCTTTCCAGCCTGGCAAGAGGAGGGGACTTGTCTGAGGCCTCACGGAAGTTGGGGCAGGGCTGGGGCAGGGTCGAGGTGCCCTGCTTCCTGGGTGTGCCAGCAGCCTATAGCCTGGCTACAGCGTGACCAGGAACACCCAGCACAACTGTCCTTTGCAACTCTGTGCCCTGACTTGATGGTGCCGGGGCTGGGGGGGTGCCGGCCAGCAGCTCCCCAATGACTACCCCCAAATGCTGTGGCCACACAAAGCCTTCCACTGCAAGACCTGTGCTAATACACACTGGACGCCCGTGTTACAACTGAGAACTCACTTATTTCATTTCCTTCCTTCCTTTCCTTTTTTTTTTTTTTTTAGAGTTGGGGTCTAGCTCTGTTGCCCAGACTGGAGTGCAGTGGTGCAATCATGGCTCACTGCAGCCTCGAGCCCCTGGGCTCAAGTGATTCTCCCACCTCAGCACCCCGAGTAGCTTGGACTGCAGGCACGTGCCATCATGCCCTCGTGCCCAGCTAATTTTTTTTAAAGTTTTTGGAGAGCTGAGGTTTCCCTATGTTGCCCAAACTGGTCTCAAACCCCTGGGCTCAAGTAATCCTCCCTCCTTGGCCTCCTAAAGTGTTGGGATTACAGTTATGAACCACTGCACCCAGCCCATCCCTCCTAGACTAAATCTTCACAGAAAAACCTACGCTTCCAATAATGTATTTGCATTTTATGATGCCGATAAAACTTCCTAAAGATGTCTTATGAAATTGGTCCCTTTTCCCCATTGATACACATGATTTTTAAAATGACTGGCAACGTTTCAAAAGCAATTTCCGTTTTGTCCCAGAACCGTGTTCCCCTTGTGAACGAATTTTCAAATTAAAAGGCAAATGGTTGGGAAAATTTGATTTAATTTAAAGGCCATTTTTTAAGAATTGGTTTATTTTTCTCGCCACTGGGATCCTTGCCTGAAAGGTGGCTGTGGGCAGAGGGCACATACTCCCCCTGCCCCTGGGCACTGTCCCTGCACCCCCAACAGCGCTTCCTGTTCCTCATGCCCAGTACTCCCAGACGCCTGCAGAGCCGGTCACCAGCTCAGGTGTGTGAGGCCGGTTGGGGGATCCCCTGCCTGGCCCCTGTGCCTGTGACCAGCGTTCCTGTGGGGCCCTGGGGCCAATGCTACCAGCATTGGCGTTTTCCCAGGAAGTTGGGAATCAGGCATCTCGTGGCTTCCGGTTCAAGTTCCTCCGTGTGCTCTAAGTCTGGGCAGGTTTCTGGGTCCTGGTTTTGGCTGATGAGGAACCTGGTTCCCATGGGGGAGGCTGGTGGCTGCAGCAGGGCCCCGGGCAGTGGCAAGGCTGGCCTTCATGACAGTGTCCTCCTCAGGGGGCCTGTCCCAGGCTCTTCATGACTCCCCTGGGGACTTGTTAAAGGTGCAGATTCCTGGGCCCTGCCCCAGCCCCACTGTGGGGAGGGGTGTCCTGGAAGATGCATCTGCCCAGGGCTTCTGGCTGGTCCACACGCCTGCACCTGGAGGCCCACTGCCCACATCTCAGGCAAATAGGCCTGGGGATGTTTGGGGACCCAACTCCTGGCGCAGAGGAAGCCCCTTTCCCACCCCACGTGCTCCTGGTGGTGGCCTGTCCTATGAGCCTGGAGGGCTGGACGGGTGGGATCAGGGACCCACGGCCACGCTCGCTGGCCTCTGTCCTGTGCCCAGGCAGGGACGAGAGGCCAAGCTGGTGTCCTGCAGTGCACAGTGGGTGCTGGTCAGGGGATGTGGAAGCTGGGTCTCCAGCAGGCAGGGACGCGCCGACAAGAAGGGTCACTGTTCCTCATTCAGGGTTCAGTGGGAAGAGAGGGTGTGGCTTCAGGGGGAGTTCAAATGATGCCGACTTGAAAATACAGCCAACACCCATGTTCCAGGCATAAGATCGCAAATAATGTTTCACTGACCAGTTCCTGTGAGCCCTGCGTGGAGGGATGCCCTGTCCACACCTGTTCACAGAACCCCTGGACCTCCGGTAGGGGTGCGGCGGGATGCTGTTGGCTCCCACACTCTGTCTCTCTCCCTGTCTATCTCTCTTTCCCTCTGTTTCTCTCTCTGTCTCTGTCTGTCTCTGTCTCCCTGTCTCTCTCCATCTCTCTCTGTCTCTCTCCCTGTCTCTCTGTCTCTGTCTCTCTCCATCTCTCTGTCTCTCTTTGTCCTTGTCTCTCCCTGTCTCTGTCTCTCTCACTCTCTCTCTGTCTCTCTTTGTCCCTGTGTCTCTGTCTCTGTCTCTCTCACTCTCTCTCTGTCTCTCTTTGTCCCTGTCTCTCTTTCCCTGTCTCTCTCTGTCTCTCTTTGTCTCTCTCTTTGTCCCTGTCTCTCTCTCTCTTCCTGTCTTTCTCTTTCTTTGTCCTTGTCTCTCTCTGTCTCTCTCTCTCTGTCTCTCTATCCCTGTCTGTATGTCTCTGTCTCTCTTTGTCCTTGTTTCTCTCTGTCTCTCTGTCTCTGTCTCTCTCTGTCTTTGTCCCACCTTAACCTTTGGGAGGGGACAGCTCACAGGCTGACAGATGAGGTCATGTGTCCTGAGCATGAGGTTTTCAGGTCTCACCCACGCTGTAGCATGTCAGAGCTTCGTTCCTTTTCACAGCCGCGTAATGTTCCATTGTTTGCTGGCATCACGTCTCCTGTGCCCGGCCCTCTGCTGATGGGCGTCTGGACTATGTGCACCATTCAGCTACCAAGAATGGTGCTGCTGTGAAGGGAGCTGGGATTTTGTCATCCACCTGCTGTGGATGGCAAGTCCATTTCCATCTCTGGACTCAGGTGGCCCATCTGCAAAATGAAGGGGATGCGACCCAGTGACCTCTGGTGGCAAAACCTTCCCAGGCTTGTCCTCTTGGATCTAAGGGAATTTCTTTCCTCCAAGTCCAGCCCCTCCAGTGCTCCTGCCCTTCAGGCAACGTGCCTGGGGCCCCTCACTCGTGCCCACCCAGCCTTGGCCCACACACCTGCACCAAGAGGCTACCCCGCTCATACTGCTCAGCCCAAAGGGACCCACCGTGGGGCACGGGCAAGGGCGGGTTCTGCCCTCCCCTGGGGCCCTGCGCCAGCCTCAGCTGGACCTGCGGTTCTGCTTCCTGTCACGCCCTCCCATTTTAAATTAACGGAATGGTGCAGTCCCCATGCACACCCTCAGCTCCACTGGGGTTTTAGAAAGCCCAGCCCAGGATCGGGGGCCTGAAAGGGCATACCCACCTGGCCACATGATGGTGAAGTGGGGTGGGGCAGGGCAACCAAATTAACTTCTAATTCTGAGAAAGAGCCCCTTGGAACATTCATCACCAACACTTACAGCTGTGTGACCTCACACAAGTCACTTAACCCCTCTGAGCCTTGGGGCTCCTGAAAAGTGGGTGGAGTGGTCACCTGGGAGAGGTGGCTTGGGCCAGCACCCTCTAAGCTGCTTGTCCCAGGCCATCATGGCTCACGGACCGCACCTCAGCCTGGCCTGTGCCACTTCTCCAGGGCCCGGTACGTGGCGGCCCAGGAGCGTGCCACAGGCTTCTATCAGCTCCTGCCTGCCTGGGGAAGGACAAAAGCGACAGGTTCCAGGCCATGGCCTGCACCCCCGCTGGCCGTGGGCAGGTCCAGGCCTGCCTGCCTGAGCACTGCAGGGCGGTGGCCAAGCCTGTCCCATAGCACCTCACCGAGGACCTGGGAGGCTGGCCCAGAGCAGAGGTCACCTCAGTCGGGGCTGGGGGCTGTGGGCAGGGTAGGCTCAGGTTTCCCTGTCCCCTCCCCCAGCTGTGCTCTGCCTGGACACTGCCACCTCCTCATGGGTGTCCAGGGCCACTGGGAACTGGGCCCAGGGGTTCTCAGGGGAGCAATGGTGGAGACAAAGACCAGTGGATGGGCGCTGGGGTCAGGGCTCTCCAATCCCTGGGTGAGGTCCTGCTCAAGGCGTGACCACCCAGGCAGTGGTCGGCTCCAGGACAGTGCAGCTTCAAGTTCCCAGCCTTGCCAGGCTTCCCTGTGGCCCTGGGGTGGAGGAAGGAGCCCCGGCTCAGAAGGTGAGGGGGCATCTGTGTCCTGCAGCAGTCGGCACAGCTAGGCTCTAGCCAGGGGCTTGGCTGCAGCCTCCAGGGCAGCCTTCACACATGCTGTTCCCAAGATGGGGTGACCGGGACCTGAGCCACCTCCAGGTCCCGGGCATCAGGGAGACCCCAAACCTGGCTGCATCCCGCAGGCCAAACCTAGACACAGGGGATCACAACAGACCACAGGCCTCACACGCTTGTCCCAGCCCAAGCGTCTCAAAGAGTCTGCTCTCCCGAAGGCCCTCAAGGCAGCCCCAGGAGCGGGTGCTGCTGTCACCCCCTCTTCCAAGGCAACGGCTCTGAGAAGCTCCTGCCTGCCCAGGGCACCCCCACGGATGGGTCTGACCCAGGCCCGCCACCTCCAAGGCAGAGCTGCCCACCTGGCCTTCGGTTTCTAGCCGCGGGGAACAGGGTGGACGAAATGACAGTGGAGAGGGCACAGGGAGGGCGAGGTGGGGGCACCTGCCAGTGCTCGAGGGATACCCCCAGGCAGGCCCACTTGCCTGCCACCCCCACCGAGGCTGTCACAGGAGGACAGAGCACGAGTTCCCAGGGCGCTCAGGTGTCATTCCTTCCTTCCTGCAGAGCGAGCTGCCCTCGGAGGCCGGCGTGGGGAAGATGGCCCAGTCCACCGCCACCTCCCCTGATGGGGGCACCACGTTTGAGCACCTCTGGAGCTCTCTGTGAGTGTGCTTGGCTGGCCAGAGCTGGGGGCTCCCCTGGGAGGCACTCTGGGCTAGCCTCAGCCACCTTCACTGGGCTAACTGGGCCAGAGCAGGAGGGGCGGCCCCGGGAGGACTCTGGGCTAGCCCCAGCCACCCTCACTGGGACTTTGGGCTAAACTTGGCAACCCTCACTGGGATTCTGGGCTAGCCTCAACCACCCTTGCTGGGCTAACTGGACCAGAGTAGGAGAGGTGGCCTCACACTAGTCTTGGGCTAGCCTTAGCCACCCTCATCAGCTTGGGGACAGGGCTGGGTCGGAGGGGCAGGGAAGAAGGACTGCTGCCCTAGGCCTTCCCTGGGGACGCAGGACCAAAATTCAGACTCTTTTCTCTGGCCAGCTCTGGAGAGGGCCCATGGCCAGCAGAGGCCCAGAATAACAGAGCCCATGACTGGCTCTGCCTCTCTGGCACTAACAGCAGCCCTGGAATGGCAGGTGGAGGACAGAGATGGGATGAGAGGGAATGGGAAGGGCAGGAGACGTAGGCCTCACCAGGAGTCTCAGGCTAGTCTTGAGCTCTGGGCCTGGGAGGTATGGGGGTGACGCCCAGACTGGGGACTGACGCTTCTATTTTCCTCTGCCTGCCCCAGGGAACCAGACAGCACCTACTTCGACCTTCCCCAGTCAAGCCGGGGGAATAATGAGGTGGTGGGCGGAACGGATTCCAGCATGGACGTCTTCCACCTGGAGGGCATGACTACATCTGTCATGGTGAGTGGGGGGCTGCCTTCTGCAGAGGACTGGAGTGGGGGCAGCAAATGTGGCCTGTCCTGTCTTGGGAGCCTGGCAGAACCAGGAGATAGCCTCTTGGTTGTACAGCTTCCCCTGTGGGTTTCTCAGGACACTTCAAATTGCAAAGGAGAAAATGTATCAGCTCATGTAACTGTCAATCCAGAGATAGGAATGGATTCAGGCATGGCTGGATCCAGGTGTAGGAAGGGCTTCAGGCATGGCTGGATCCAGGTGTAGGAAGGGCTTCAGGCATGGCTGGATCCAGGTGTAGGAAGGGCTTCAGGCATGGCTAGATCCAGGTGTAGGAAGGGCTTTGGACATGGGTGGGTCCAAGGGTAGGAAGGGCTTCTACGGCTGGATCCAGGTATAGAAAGGGCTTCGGGCATGGCTGTGTCCAGGTGCTTCACAGCTGCCTCGCTCAGTCTCTTGGCCTGCTTTCCCCTGCAGTGGCTTTGTTTTTAGGCCGCGTCTCCTCTCATGGTGAAGAGTACCAGGCTCCACCAGCATGCCCTATCCCTGTGGAGAGGAGATCCCTCTTTTCCCATAGTCCAGCAGTCCTGCCTCTCGTTGATCTGAATGTGGTCACGGACCCATCTCTGAGCCACCTCTGTGCCTCTGATTGGCCTGGGCTCCACCATCCCTGGAACAGGCTGACAATGGAATGGAGTGGGGTGGGCCTCCCCACACAGGGACCCCCAAAGGAAGATGGAGGTGCTGTTTCCAGGAGAAGAGGACTGGATAGGGGGCAGGCAGGGCCAGGGAGGCCTCCGGCACCCCATCTTAGCAGGCTCCCCCATTCCTGGGAGTCTCAAGCCCTGCCCCATTGGCTGCTCCTCTGGGGGAAAAGGCCAGGCTGTGGGAGCCGGTGGGGGCCACGCTCCTGCCTACCTCTCTGGCCGCCCATAGCCAGGCCTCGACTGTGCTAGGAGGTGGATGGCAGGTGGGCACCACACGTGAGGAGAGAGCAAAGATCCCGACCTGGGAGGCCCAGCGAGGCCCGCCGTCCCGCTGCCCCGGGCCTGCCCCGCCTGACTCGTCAGCTGCTCGGCCCCGCCCACATGCTGACTGCCCCGCCCCGCCTCCGCCGCCCAGGGATTCATAGGTGGGGAGCTTGTGCGCCCTACGGAAAAACCAGCCCGAACTGTGGGGATGCGCGTCTGGGGCAGGGTCGGGCCTCCCTCACTTATGCTCAGCCCGCAAGGGAGGGAGGCGATGCTGGGCCTCTGGGGGCCCGAGAGCACCCAGCCTGGCCTTCCTCCTCCCTCAAGTCCCCATTCCAGGAGCTGGAGCCCGTCCCTTGCCCCTGCGCACGACTGTCTGAGGCATGGGGGTGGGCGGCCCAGCCACCCTGAGCACTGGAGGGAGTGGGGGCTGTGGGGCTCCAGTCAGAATGAGCAGAGTGAAGCGGGGCGGGGGAGTGTGGAGGTGGAGGTGTTGCCCATTCCGTCTCCATTGCGGATGCTGGGCTGGCCCAGAGCCATGTGGGGCCACAGAAGGCACCTCCTTGGGCAGCCACAGTCCCAGGGGGGTCGATTCCTCCGAGGAGCCCCTCAGCCTGTATCTGAGGGTTCGACCGCCCACCCCTGCCCTCCCACCCCTGCTCAGGAGACCGCCCCAGTGGAAACACTCGACAGTGTCCGCGCGTGTTCTAGTTCTGTGTTATGGGTGAGGAAACCGAGGCAGATGCTGGGAAAGGGTGGGCTGGGGATGGGGCCGGATAGTGCAAGAAAGTGAGACTGTGACCTCTCCCCTCTCTCCCTTTGGAACAGTTCTGCCGGCTGCTCTCTGGGGACAAGGGTCCTGATCCCGCCCCCTCCAGTTCCCCTTCTGGACATCCGTGTCCTCCAATCTGGGGAGGGGCAGGAACTGGCCGCTGGACCCCAGGGAGGGAGGGAGGAAGACCCATAAGATTGTCTCCTGAGATCCAGAAGCCACCTCCCAACCCCAAGTTGCTCAGCCATTCCCCCTGCAGAGGGCAGAAGGCCCCTAAGATGGCACAGACCCACCCTGCATCGGGAGGAGGACCTGGGCTCAGGGAGGCAGAAGGAGCAGTTCTACATTCCTGTGGGTGGAGCGTGCTTGTCCCCCCCAGCCCCGGAGGGTTCCCTGAGCTCCATATCGGGGTCTGGTCCGAGCCCCCGCCTGCTGGAACGTGCCACTCCCCAGCCACAGGGTGACAGTGGGGGCCTTGAACATCCGCAAACAACAAGGTGGCTGGATCTGTCTGGCAGCGACACGCCTCCTCCCAAAGCCGTGTATGGAATCCCTAGGTGCACAGCTCGGCTCACGGAGATGGGGGGTTCCCTGGAATGAAGGCTGGCCCAGGCCTGTGTGGGGAGAACCAAGCCTCATTCTGACCCCAGGGCCCAGCCCCCTCACGACAACGGCTGCTGGGCCAAGAGCATGCTGTCCCCTACCCCAGACTCCCATGGGAGCGCCAGGTACAAAGACAGAGACTCCGAGAGGCACCAGCGGGCCGGCTCGGGCAGCCTGGCACAGGGCCCAGGGCTTAGCTGCCTTGAGAATGGCCCCTGGCCCGCTAAGTCCAGGGGTCCCAGAGCGGGGCTGGAGCTGAACTTGGGGGCATTGTTGTAAAGTTCAGCCCGGGAGCTCAGGGAAGCTGCTGTGCCGGGGCTGGGGACCTGGACCCGGTTCAGTGCGGATGCAGGCATGGGGGGCTCTGAGTGCCCCCCGGAAAACTGCCACCTGCAGCTCAAGGGCCCAGTTCTAGCCCCACCATGAGGCTGGTGACTTTGGATAAGAAACACTACACAGGCTCGGACTCGGGTCAGATAGGCGGTTCTAGTGCGGGATGTTTCTGGGGCTACCGACAGTCTTGCGTTCGTGGCTCAGGTGGGGGGCCTGCTTGTGGAAGTGGCTGCACACGCACCCGCCCCCACCTGCCCCTGGTGGCTCCCTCTGGCCACCTGTCCCTGGGTGTTGGTGGCATCTGGCCGCTCCCATACGCAGGGGCGGGTCTGGGACTCATCCAGCAAAGGGGCCTCAGCTCGGGCAGGCACAGTGCTTGAGCGCGGGACGCTGGTCCTCTGCAGTGGGGCGTGCCTTCCGCATCTGGGGGACGTGGGTCTCCCCGCACTACAAGCAGGCAGATTGGTTCCCACTCGACACAGGGTGTCTGAGGGATGCCTTAGCCACCTGCTTAGCAGCTGTGGGAGACAGGCGGAGCAGGTGGTTTCAAGCTCCCACAATTCTCTGAGCCTCCATGTCCTTGCTGGTGAAGTTGGGGTGACAGGGGGTAGGAGCCCAGAGCAGAGAGCCCTTCGGGAGGTGGCATAGACTCTGGGGTGCCAGGTGCTGGGTGCTGGCTCTGCCCAACCCCATGGGCCTCGGACAACCCTCCTGCCACACTGGCCCCTGCAGAGGAGGCTGAGTTTAGGCAGTTCAGGAGAGCGGGGCGTGGACAAGAGCAGCTGAACCCTCAGTGGGCTTTAGAGGAGTCCCAGGCCAGACTTATTGGGGAGACTGTGAGCTCTGTGTGGCCACAGCAGGAAACAGACCCCGTGGTCACTGTGGCCATCTGACTGAGATGGCCCAGAAAGTCCAGGAGGCCGAGGTGGGTGTGGCTGGGGGCTCTGAGGCCAGATTTTGCTGAGCTCAGGACCCACCCTTTCCCTTCTGAGCTGGGCAACTCTTAAAGAATTACGTAGCCCTCTGGGCCTCAGTTTCCTGTCTATAAATAGCGCTACTGAGAGGCTCCAAGTCACCCACGATTTGAGGATGTCCAGTGGTGCCGGGCCCATCGGGAGTATGTGACAAACGCTAGGTGTGAGGGTGAGGGCAGGGAGGAGGCCCTGTGTTTAAGAAAGCTGCTCCTCGGAGACCAGAACAGCAGAGCCAGGAGGGCCTAGGATAGGATCTGGGACCAGGGCCTGCTGCCTTTGCCTGGCACAGTTCCTGCCTGAGCTGCCCCGTGCCTTAGGCTCTGGCTGTCCCTGAAGACCCTACGTGGCTCACAGGGACCTCACTCTAAAATAGGGCCCCGTTCTGCAAGAGGAGAGCGGGGGGAAGCCTGTGGCCCTGGCCTCCCCGTGGGCTGGGGAGGGTGGGCCGAGGAGCCACAGCTAAAACTGGCCCAGTCCCCGCCCTCTCAGGACCCGGGCTGGTTCCCTGAATGAGGGATGGGGTTCTGGATGCCACCTGGGTGGGGTCTGCCCTGGGCACCCCCACACCGTCTGGGAAGAGCTGCAGAGGTTAAACCTCCCTCGTAGGCTCGCAGGCTGCAAGGAGGCAGTGTGGGTGTGACGGTGGGGGCGGGGGTCCTAATCCTCACCCGGACCCACCCGAGGAGTCTCTGCAGTGCTGGGCCTGGGCTTGGAAGCGAATCCCCGCCCCTCTGAGCGCCAGCATCCCCTCAGACAAAACCAGCGCAGGGCAATGAGACCTCCGGCCCTTGCTGGCTCTCAGGATGCTCCACAAGGAGGGAGGACACAGGAGGGGAGAAAAGGGAAGAGAGGCAAGGGTCTCCTCCCTCCCCTCCCCTCCACTCTGCTCCGCTCCCCTCCTCTCCCCTCCCCTCTCCGTCCCTAGAGCCTCCTCCAGGCCTGGCCCCTCCCCCGTGCCCCTTCCCGCCTCTCCTGGCGCCTTTCTCTGACAGCAGGTGTTGTGGGCACGTGGGCCACAGAGCGGGGTCTACAGCTGGTGGGGCAGAAGGCGGGCTGATCTACCCTGGGGGCCCCGGGAACCCAGTAGCAGGACAGACACCCGGGGTCAGAACCTTCGGACACTTGGGGGCTTGAGACCCTAGAGGTCACCCCAGATAGTCCTTGGTGACTTCAGGGAGAGGCATTCTCCCCAGGCCCAGGAGAAGGAAGGGCGCAGGTCCCGTGCATGTGTGGCCCCCAGGAAGGGGCAGGCGGACAGAGGGAAAAGGACACCCCTCCCTTCCAAGGAGGATCTGTAGCCAGAGGAAGGGTGGGGTCGGGCGTGGGAGCAGGGAGGGGGCTTAGCTCGCCACGGTCAGCTCTGAGACCCCAGCACACCCATTACCCCCTCCCAGAGAGCCCCCACTCAGCCTTTCCTTCGGTGGGCTTTCGTGACAAAGCACTTTGGGGCTGCACAGAAGTGAACCCCACCCAGCACCTGGGTCTCAGAGCCTTGCAGCTTCTGCAGCCTCTTCCATGGGGTGGGATGAAGCCAGCTGCCCAGCAGGGACCCTGTGCTGTGAGTTTGGCCTTGAACTGACACATCACAGGCACCAGGAAACGAAGTCCCCCTGTCTGTGCTGGGACATAACCCCTCCCACGAACTGGTTCCTGAAGAGTGTCGTGGCCCGCGGCAGCGTCATTCCCCTCCTGTCCTGCTGTCCAGGGTCGTGCGGAAAGTCAGGCGGAATCCCCAGTGAGTCAGAAGCAGAATGAAAGCAGAATGGAGGACCCAGCAGGGAGGGAACCTGGAGGAGGCACTGAGGGCCACGCCAAGGGGGTGTGGCCCCGGGTCCCCTGTCCTGTCCTCTGCAAGGCTGGGCCTTGGGAACATTTGCAGAAAGCTGGGTGCCGCTCTGGGGCAGAGGCCAGTGGTTTTGGGTGCTTTTGAGTTGGAAACCTGTAGCTCAGCCGCACTGGGATCCCCGCAGCCTGGCCCAGACGCTAAGGGTGGAGAGATGCGGGGTCTCAGGCACGGTGCCCTGGGCATGGGTGGGGCTCGTGCTGAAGGCAGCCTGGCTGTCTTCCCTCCTCACGTCCTTCCCCTTGGCGCTCTCCTTTTGGCTATTTATAAAACCATCAGGCCAGCCCTGTGCATGGGACTCGCCTGAGTCTCCTTTTCAATCCATCATTCCCTTTGGCAGGCGAGGACACCGCCTGCAGAGGCTGGGAATGTGCCCTGTGAGGGTGGGGAGTGGAACCCAGGCCCCGCCTCGGCCCGGCTCTGAGGGTCTCTCCATCCCTGAGGAGCCCGCCCCCAACCCAAGAGGGGTCCCAGGCTCAGAAGCAGAAGGCACCCCCACCCCCAGGGCATCTCCCATCCCAGCAGGAGTCTCCTGGTGCTCGCCCTGGGCTCTCCTGCAAGGAGGCTGCTGCTTTCCCCAGAACCTCCAGTCTGGGCCCCAGCCGACCCCCTGCAGGGGGCTTCCCAGAGACGCCCTTCCTGAACCTGATCTACCAAACTGTCTTTTTCTCAGTTGTCTCCTCCTGAGTGCTGCCACCCTTCCTGTTGGGGGCTGAGATCCTCTGCCACAGGAAGAGACAGGCGTCCAGGACTCACCTGCTGCCTCCCAGCCCCAGGGCCCTGAGCTGGGCTCTCCAGGCCCCAGCCCCTTGGGGCACAGCACCCGGAATCGTCCTTTCGTCCTCAGCCCAGCCTGCTGGTGGGGCAGGGCGGGTCCCCAGGGCTCCTCAGGCAGCTGCAGTCCAAACCTCTCCTGCCCTCACCCAGCTCTGCCTGCTCTCCCGGGGGGTGGGGGTGGGGAGCGATGAGGCCCCTGCCGGCTCTCGGTGGGGACGACAGGGAGGAAGGAAGCTGGGGAGACGGAGACAAGAGAAAGCAGGCAGGTGGTTTGGGATTTGGCAGGAAAAGGTTCAAAGGAAAGGGGAAAGCGTCTCCGCATGGATTTCTCAGCTCCCCGTGGATTTCTCAGCCCTCGTGAGAGCCACGGCGCCCGGAGGACTGGAAGTGTGGGTCCGCAGGCCCCATCCCTGGGTTCGTCTGAGCATGGATGCCCTGCCTGCTTCCAGGGGGACTCGAGCCCCTCTGCCAGGGGCAACTTTGTACCCAAGACAGCTGAAATACAATGGAAATTCAGACGGCCCAACAGGAAGTGGCAGTCACCTCAAAGGCCCCACTAGGCGGGTGCGGGGCACCACTGCAGAGCCCCTCACTGGCTGTGCCAAGGCCGTCCACGCCTGCAGTGGGCCCCACCGCCAGGCTGTTCTTTGGCAACAGTGGCTTGTCCCTGTTTCCTGGGGGCTTGGCCAGTGCCAGGGTGGGCTCCAAACGCACGGCTCTGGGCTCTTGGACTCACCCCTGCTTTGGGCAGGGGTGGAAGGCAGGCCCCACAAGAGCTGCTCACTCCCGTCACCTGTCTCCCTCGGGGGTCTAGGGTCGCAGCCTCCCGTGAGCCCCTCCTCTCCATGCAGCCCTTGGACTGGTCCTGGCGGATCACCGAGTTCCCCGCGCAGGGGGCAGATGCGCCCCCACCTGGGTGCCAAGGGAGGCGACACCATCTCTCCCCCTTGGGGTGGCCCAGCCTTGCCTACCACGATCTTCAGGACTGGGGCTCAGCCCTCATGCCTGGGAACAGAGGCTGCTTTACGGGGTGAGGGCCTGGGGCCCCCCGAGCCTTCCCCAGGCAGGCAGCACCTCGGAAGGAGCCCTGGTGGGTTTAATTATGGAGCCGGCGCTGACCGGCTTCCCCGCCCTCCCCGCGCAGCCTCCTTGGTGCGGTCCAACACATCAGCGGGCAAGCTGAGGCCTGCCCCGGACTTGGATGAATACTCATGAGGAATAAAGGGGTGGGCCGCGGGTTTTGTTGTTGGATTCAGCCAGTTGACAGAACTAAGGGAGATGGGAAAAGCGAAAATGCCAACAAACGGCCCGCATGTTCCCGAGCATCCTCGGCTCCCGCCTCCCTAGCTGCAGAGCCTCTCCCGCTCGGTCCACGCTGCCGGGCGGCCACGACCCTGACCCTTCCCCTCGGGCTGCCCAGATCCATGCCTCGTCCCACGGGACACCAGTTCCCTGGCGTGTGCAGACCCCCCGGCGCCTACCATGCTGTACGTCGGTGACCCCGCACGGCACCTCGCCACGGTAGGTGTGATGCGCCCTTCATAGGATCTCTTCGGGGACTTTGCAGGGGATTTTGCTGCGGTATAGGGTTTAGAGGGGCATCCTTCTGCCTGCCTTCCTAGCCCGGAGTCTGCTGCCCGTTGGGGTGAGCAGAGGTAGGAAGGGAGGCGTTGAGGGGCTAGAGGCAGGTCCCAGGCATGGAGGCAGGCAGATTTGGGCTCCAACAGCCTGTGCCCACCTGCTGGGCAGGGACCCACAGCCAGGGAGAGGAGGCCAGGTCCATGCCGATGGGGCTGCTGGTGTTTCTGCCTCATGCTTGGGGGTCTCTGATGCTCCTTGGCTTTGGGGGCTGGTGGCTCGGTCCAGGCTCAGAGTTTCCGAGCTGCCCTGCCCTGCCCCAGCCGCCAGGAGCTCAGTGCACCCTAGAAGTCATCTTTGCTCCTGGGCTTGGGTGTGAAGCTGCCCCCACCCTCACCAGCGAATTTGCTCATTTGACAGCAGTGGCAGACGGTGCTTCTTGTCAGTCCCACGGGCTCTTCTCGGTGTGGGTCTGAGCTCCAGGGCCAGGACCTGTGGCAAACTGGGCTTGAGGCCTCTTGCGCCACCCGCCCCCTGCAGTGGGCTGCTGGCTTGGTAGAGGAGAGGGAAGGGCCTGCTGCTTGTGGTTGGCCCCTGCAGCCTGAGCCCTGGGGACCTGGCCTCACTTCCAGACTTGCCAGGTCCCTGGGGGCCAGGCAGGCACCAGCTGCTAATTGAGAAGGTGGAAGGCTGGGCACAGCTGCTCTATGTGGGGCCGTTCCTCCTCCCAGGGAAGCAGACAGCTGGGGCCATGGGTACCTGTGCCACATGGGAAACTCGGCCATGGGCAGGGGGCAGCGGGCAGATAGGCAGAGTCTAAGTGCCCCCAAGCTCTGCTGGCACTGGGATGAAGAGGCACAAAGATCTGGGGATGGAGGCCTTTGGAGCCGTGGGCTCCAGGCAGTGTGACCAGCGTGTGTGTGACAGCGATGTGTGTGAGTGCGCACACCAGTGTGCACATCAGTGTGCATGTGGCGGGTGGGTATTGGTGTGCGTGCATGTGTGTGTCTAAGTGTGGATGTGCATGCAATACACAGGCGAAGATATGTGCAGATGTGTGTGTGTTGTTACGGGTGTGTGTACAGGCTGGTGTGTGTGTACACGTGTTTGCATATGTGTTGTGTTGTGTGTACATGTGTGTACGTGTGAGCAGATTGGTACTGCAGGTGTGATTGTGTGATTTGGGTGGGTAGGTGCTCATGTGTGTCCGTGTGTGTGTTGCGATGGGTACATGTATGTCTGTGCCTGTGGCTGTGTGTTCCCAGGCAAGGCTCTGAGAAGAGAGGCAGTGTGTGTGTGGCCCAGAGGGTGGGTGAGGGTGTGGGTGACCCAGCCCCACAGCCTGCCCAGATGCTGGGTCCATGCACACGAGTCTGGCGGCACCATGGCCTCTCCACACGCCTGCATGATCTTTTTATCTGAAACGCAGTGCTGGGACTGTAGCCCAGAGCGGGGAACGGCTGCATCAGGCATGGGGTGTCCCTCTCTCCCTTGTCTGGCTGTCACCCACTTGTTCATTGATACATGTATCCACCAACACATTGCTATTAGAAACGCACAGCAGGCCTGGGGCTCCTGGGGGGGGGGCGCCTTGTACCCCCAGACTCTCCCAGGAGGTGCATGAGCTGGGAGGGGCTGTCTCCCGGCTGCTGGATCGCCTGGAACCCAAGGTGGAGCCAGAAGCCTCGGGTGGAGAGGCCAGTGTTGCTGCCTGGCCAGCCGAGAAGCCTGGGGACCTGGGGGACTCTAGTACAATCTTTTCCCTTGAATGGAGCAGATGTCACCATGTGACTCACCCTCTGGGGGGACTCCACCAAGGTTGAGTATGCGGTCTCGCAGACGCCATTCCTGGGAGGGGTGGGGAGGTGGAGCTGCCTGCCCTGGCCTACAGACCTCACTGCCTGCAGGAGCTGCTGGTGTCCACTCGGCTGCTGCTGCCCAGTGCCCTGGGCATCAGCAATGGCCAGCTGTGCCATCACTGTTTCTTTTTAGACCAAGGATTACTGTGGTTCATTCGTTCATTTGTTCATTCATTCGTCCCATCAGCAAGTGTCAACTGGGCACGTTTGTGTGTTAGGCTGAGTGCCAGGAGCAGTTGGAGGCAGTGCCCAGAGCCAGCCGTGTCTCCAACACCTCTTCTCTCTCGGGGGGAGGCGGGCTAGGCTGGGCCATCCTAATGGGCTGAGTGGTGACTCGGTTTCCCTGTTTCTGTGCCAGAGAGAATATTCATGACTTCGTCTTACTGCAGGAATGTGTTTTGAGAAAGTGGTATTCAGCCCAAAGGGTTTTAAACCCAAAGTGAGCGAATAGAGTTGTATTGGAGTTGGTGGCTTTGTGAGGCCCTGGTTATTCTTATCAAAGTACAGCGGCTGTTCCGGAGCCCGCTGGGCCAGCCTGGCCCTGGGAAGAGGCCTCTGGGTTGCAGGACACTGTCTGAGCCCCCAGCTGGGCCCGCCAATTGCCCCCAGCCTGGCACAGGGTTCCAGGTGTGGGCTTGGGGTCTGTCTCTCTGGCACCTGCCAGCTGAGTCTTTGGGCAGTGACACTGCTCTCTGAGCCTCAGTCTCCTCTATGATCAGGATGGTGTTCACCGTAGCTGCTCGGCTGTGGGGCCCAATGGGAGCCACTGGCTACTTGCTGCAGATGGGGACGCAGGGAGGCCTGGCCTGGAGAGCTGCAGCCTCAGCCCCCTCCTCCCGCAATCCCAGCCATGCAGCCTCAGCCCCTCCTCCCGCAATCCCAGCCATGCAGCCTCAGTCCCTCCTCCCACAATCCCAGCCATGCAGCCTCAGCCCCCTCCTCCCACAATCCCAGCCATGCAGCCTCAGCCTCCTCCGCCAGCAATCCCAGCCATGCTCTTCTCTTACGTCCCACACTGTCCTTCCTCATGGGGGACTGGATAACCCTGTGGTGGCTGTGGCCAAACAAGGCCACGTTCTGAGTCTGCGGCTCCCACGGACTGGGGTTAATCAATGCCCAACCCTGAGGTGGACACAGAGACTACCCACTTCTGCCTGTAGCAAGGAAGGAGCTGACGGTTGGACGAGTGGGGCCCCTCTAGAAGAGGCTGAGCGCTGGAGACGTTGGAGCTGGGCGCTGTCCACCAACACCCGGGAGTCTCCCTGACTTCCCAGATGTCCAGCTCATGGCCCCTTGCCCCCCACTTCCTCCTGGGGCCTTTGTTCTTCAGCTTTAGGGTTTCAGGAGGTTAGCCAGGGTGATGGGAGACACCCCTAGCTCTCCTGCACCCTCTATATGGTGGGGCTCGAGCCTGTCTCGCCGCAGGGCCTGGGCTGTGCACCCTTGGGCCTGGCCTGTTCCCACCCTGCCCCTCCACGTGGTGGGCATCCATGCGTTGTGGGAACGTGGCCACCCCTGTGCCGAGGAGCAGCATGGACAGGTCTGGAGCTTTGGGCACCCCCACTCCCATGTGCCCCATGGAGCCAGTGTCCACTCTCTTCCTGCAGAAAGTGAAGCCTCTGGGTGGGACGGGCCTCCAGGACAGGGCTCTGGGGCGGGGGGAAGCCAATCAGTGCAGCAAGCTGCAGTTACTAGGCACCTACTGTGTACGTGGGGCTATGGAGCCAAGGGACGCAGCTGGCAGACGTTCTGGGAGGGCCCCCGGCTGCAGTGCTGGGGATAGACCACAGGGGGGCAGGGCTGAGGCCAGGAGCCGCCTGCAGGCTGGGACGATCCAGGGACTTGGGCAGCCGCGCTGGCCAGGTGGTACGACACCGTGGGATTCTGGGCAAGATTTGCTGATGGGCTGGATATGAGGGGAGGGGTGGGGGGACGCCAAGTTTTGTGCCCTGAGATTGGTAGAACTGCAGCAGGGCAGGGGTGAAAACGCCGCGGTCGGCCGTGGCTGTGGCCATGGCCGTGGTTGTGTTGGAGACGCCCGGCAGCCGTTGCAGAGCTGAGAAGGAGCCGCATGCTGGGAGGAGGACGACGAGCGAGCAGTTCCCAAAGCCCCATGAGGGAAGGGTTTCCAGTGGTCCTGGGGCCTGAGAAGTGTGACCACCTGGTGGCATCAGAGGAGGTGGTGGGTGGTGGTCAGGCGTAGGGTGGAGTTTGAAGGTGACCTTAGAGGAGGAGCAGAGGAGGATTCAGAAAGATGCTGAGGTTCCATTTGCAGCCTTGCAGGAGGCTCTGCTGCCCTCCAAGGCAGGCAAGGCCGGCAGGGTCCAGGTGGGAGGTGGGTAAGGAGTTGGGGCCACACTGGCAGGAGCGGCCATGTGGACACTCAGTTGCTGGTGTGGGCAGGCAGGCTGTGGAGACGACCTCTAGGGAGTCCTGCGCATGGGTGCTTCCAGTCAGGGCTCTGGGGAATCTGCACGGAGGCAGGGAGAGACAGCGGCTGGAGCTGAGCACTGGGCATTGCGACATCCGAGACACCAAGCAGAGGGGGAGATGCGGAGGGGCAGCCTGGGAGGCCAGGAGGCACGAGGGGCCCGCTGGGAGAATAGAAAAGGGACTGGGGCTTGGCAACCCAGAGGCTGCTGAGTCCCCTGGTTTGGAGAGGGCGGGGCCCAACTGGGAATCACTCATGGGATTGCTGAGCATGGCCCAGGGAGCCCTCAGCATCCTCTCCAGGCCTCGTGTCATGAAAGACCTCAAGCAGCGGTGGGGCTCAGGCCATCTAGGGCCAGGGGAGGGACCAGTTGTCCTAACTGGAGATCCAGGGATCAGAGGAGCCACCCCACTCACCCGCCTGCTGTGCCTAGTGCACGCCCGCCTCCGGCCCCCCTGCCACCCTCGGCCAGCTGCTATTTCTGTTTCCTTCGTTCTGTCCCCCATTGGACCTCCCCCCCAGTCACCAGCCTAGTGGGACCTCAACTTGCTAAACCCAAACTGAACTCATCTTCCCCTGAGGGGGGACGGTGCTGCATCTCAGCCAGCAGGAAATCCACTCTCCCCTTTGCTCAGGCCAGAGCCCTGGAGGCACTCTCCACGCCTGAGGTCCTGTGAATCCTGCCTGCAAATGTGCCCGGGGCCCCTGTGCGGCCCACCTCGCACCCGCTGCTCAGACACATCTCACAATTGCTGCCTTTGCTGATGCCTGCCCTGTGTTCTCAACACTGGAGCCAGAGGGAGCGCTTTGCAGCCCTGGGCGTCTCTGCTCAGCTCCGACCACCTCTCCCGCTGTCTCCCCGGGCTCCGTCTCTCCCTGCATGGGCCCTCGGCCCTTCCTCTGGCTGCAGGCTCTCTGCCCTGCTGGTCCCCAGCCTGGAAACACCCCCAGGCCCACCCAATACCTGGGGCAGATCTTCCCCTTCCTGCAGGGCCGCCTTCACCTTTTCCTGAGCCCGTCCTTGCCTGGATGCCAGCCCTGGCCCCTGTGCCTGGCTCTGTGTTTCTGAGACCACTTTTGATCCCAAGCCCCTGCACTCTCGCTGGCTGGTTTGTTTACTGTCATCAGCATGGAGGGTCGGGGCCGTGTCTCATGCCGGCTGCCGTCTCCCTGCACCTGGGAGGGTGCCAGGACGTCAAGCCTAGGAAATGGGTGTGAAGAGGAGACCTGCCTTTGCGGGAGCTGACCAAGGCCAGTGCACTGGGCGGGACCATCTGTCACTCCTGAGCCCACTAACTGGGGAAGGGACAGGCAGAGCGGGGCTGGGCGATTGCTGAGCAAGCGTGCTTCTGTCCCTCTGCCTCGATGGCCCCCCACAGCCATCCTGGACCGCCTTCTCCACCTTTGGGCTCCTGCTCCAATGTCCGCTTATCACCGAGGGCCATCGGAGGTGGCGTGCCCCGTGACTGCCCCCCCACCCGTCCCGTACCCTGCACTGCACTTGTCATAATTCAAAATCTCGGCTCAGCCACCCATTCTCAGCTCAGACACTAATGTGTGCTGGGAGGCATCCAGGAAGCCCTGCTAAGCACCCGTCAGTGTCTCCAGCATAGCAGGAGGCTGTTACAGGTGGCGCCTGATTCATGTCTGCAGGACGGGTGGATGGATGGGCAGGGGCATGTGTGCAAGGACACAGGATGTCAGGGCTGACACCTGGGTTGGGCTCTGGGATGCTGGCAGCAGGGTTCGGAGAGGGGAGAGAAGTGTGTGTGAGCTGTGCCTTCCCCCTCGTCTTACCAGGCACTCGGCACTCAGCACTGGGCACTCTGGGTGGGAGGGCCTGGACCAGCCCGTTCCAGGTGGTTAAATAAAGTCTGTGCATCCTGTTGGCCACCTGCCTTTCATAGGCAGCAGCACAGGGCCTGATGGGGATACGGCCTGGATACCCCACTGGGGCCTCCCACAGACACTCAGGGTCCAGACTGCCCCTCGCCATGACCTGGAAGGGAGGGGCTGGTGGGCCAGGCCTCTGGAGGAGGCCTCTCAGGGGAGGTGGGCTCTGAGCGGGATCCGGGAGGCAGGGGGCAGAAGCTGAGGGACGTGGAGAAGGGTCTGGGGGAGGAGGCGGCGGCACCGTGAGCGGACTCCAGGGCGGTTAGCAGGTGGAAGGCAGTGAGGGTTGAGGAGAGGGTGGGGCGAGGCCCTTGCACCGGGCCACAGTGGGCGGCTCAAATGTGGGTCCGTGGCGGCCCGGGGGGCACCAGGCTACCCTGGAGTCATCTGAAGTCACCTGGGAGTGTGGAGGGACACGCGTCTGCAAGGCCCCCGTGTGGCGCTAAACACAGAGTGGGTGCTGCAGACGGGCTCAGCCGCTGCAGACAGGTGCAGGCAGGATAGCAGCGGTGGCCCTGGGCCTCGCAGTCCTGCAGACACACGTCTGGGCAGCCGTGCGGGGCTTCTGGCGGCGCGTTTTTCCGTTGTGAGGTGTGGAAAGTTCCACGTGGCCCTGGCCTGGGATTGGGCAAGGCCTTACCTCAGCCCCGGGTGAGAGCACAGGGTACTGTGGGTGAGAGCAGAGGGTGCTGTGTGCACATTGTCGGGAGAGGGAGGCTTCCCCCCAGGCTCATGTCGAATCTTGTTGGCATTTCCATCCGTTTAATCACGGGCTCCGGGAGATGCTGTGGGAAGTACCGGCGGGACGGAGGTCTTGCCCTGGTGGGATGGGCTCTCTCCCTCCGAAGCCCGGGCTGCTTGTCAGTCACTCACCCCTGGGCGAGGTTGCGGCCCAAGTTCAGACATGCCCACGAGAGATCAGGGAGTTTGAGGAACGGCATACTCTCAAAAACCACAACAGTCTGGTCTCAACATTCTCCAGGGAGCGGGGACACGGACCTCCTTGTTCTACAAGAGCTGGAGTCACAGCTCAGAGCCCCTGTCCAGGCTGGAGGGAGAAGGCCAGGAGGCCAGCTGAGCCCTCAGGAGACTCCAGGCAGACCCCGATGCCAGACTCCAGCCCTCAAACATGCTGCCTTCTGAAACGTCCATCATGGGCCCACCATGTGCCATGCTGTGGCTGCCAGTGGTGGGTGAAGAAGAGCATGTCTCTGCCCCATCTGGAGCTCCCGTCCTAGTTGAACAGAATGAGCCGAGAGTGCGGGATAAATGCCGGGCGGGGAGCAGGGATGCTCGGGCTGGGGCAGGAGCTGGAGAGGTGACAGGAGCGAGGGAGGCGGAGGTGGAGGTGGGGAGGGGCCAGCGGGGCGTCAGGATTTCAGCTGACGTCCCTACTACGCTTTTCCACGTGCCTCCCTCTCTGACTCGGATCCTAACTGATTAGGATCAGAGGAATCTCCGTTTCCACAGAGAAGGGGGACTGCATGGCCAGGCCGTGGGCTCGGGCCCCAGTCTCCTGATCTCCGCCAAGCCCAGGGCCCCAGGAAGCGGCCCCATCCTTGGGAACTGTCCTGGCCTCAGCTCCCAAGGATGGGGTCCCTTGGGAAGCTGTTATTGCTGTCCACGGGGCAGGAGCTCCGTCTTTTTGCGCCTCTGCACTAGTGGTGGAGACAAAGGTTTCCGAATGAGCATTTGTGCCCCGCCCTCCCCACCACCCCTGCCAGGCCCAGTGCAGGGACCAGGCTGGAGGTGCCTTCCCCGCCCCACATCTCCGCCGGAGGAGTCAACTGAAACCATGGCCTTTGGAGATGTGGCCAGAGTCATTGTGAATTTTGCTGGCAGGTTTCTCTGTTGTCATTTCCGCTAAAAAATATGTTCCGTTCTGGACAGTACCACATCTGTCCTCTGTCATCCGATGGCACAGAGGTGACCTCCCATGCCTTGCTTTGCGTTCTGTCTTAATATCCTGGGCCCTGATAAAAGGCACTGTGGACACCGGGAAGCGAGAGGAGCGGACTAGTGGGGAACAGGGACACAAACTTGAAAAAGATTTATTTCCCATCTACTTGTAAAAAAAAAAAAAAATCACTCAAATGCCCCACGCCTGTAATCCCAGCACTTTGGGAGGCTGAGGTGGGCAGATCACCTGAGGTCAGGAGTTCGAGACCAGCCTGGCCAACATGGTGAAACCCCGTCTCTACTAAAAATACAAAAATTAGCGTCTGTAATCCCAGCTACTGGGGAGGCTGAGGCAGGATAATCGCTTGAACCGAGGAGGTGGAAGTTGCAGTGAGCCGAGATCCCACCACTGCATTCCAGCCTGGGCGACACAGTGAGACTCCGTCTCAAAAAAAAATAAGTCACTTGAGACGGTTTACACATTTTAAACAGTCAACAGGTGCAATGGGAATCTTTTAACAAAACCACAAAATCCAACTTAATCTGAAATAGGACGGAACCCATGCGGCGGGAGGGTGATGAGGGGGCCCAGCTCCCCTCCAGCTCCTGGCTGGTGAGGACTTTCAAGGGGCTGTCCCCGCCCTCCACATTCTGGGGAAGGCAGCCTGGACCCTGGGCACTGTCTGGGCTTGGGGCTGTGGCTGACATGGCGGGCGGCAGCACACCGTGGCCACTTTCCCCAGTTGGATGGCCCGCATGGATTTCAGGGTCTGTTTCATCCAACCAAGAGTTTCTGGGTGTCCTCTCGGTACTGGCTATCTGGACACCTCAGGGAACAGGAGAGACTCTGACCCCTGTGAGCACCTGCCCCCGAGAGCACCTGCTCTTCCCCATCCGTCCCTGTGCCCGGGGCTTAGCAACTGTCCTCTGAGTAGTGAATCTGGATTCCCGTCCCTGTTCCTCGGCGGAGCCTGCCCAGCCGCAGTTCCTCCTGGCTGGGTTTTTGTGCCAAGGCATGGAGGTCATGCCTCATGCATCGGAGCTTCCTGGACGTTGGTTCCAGGCCCGGGCGAGAGTCACTCCCAATGAAAAGTCTCAGATTACCGTATTTCTGGACCCTCTTGATCCCCACAGTCATCCTACGAAGTCCATGTTGATTTCATTTTTTTTTTTCGAGACAGAGTCTCGCTCTGTCACCCAGGCTGGAGTGCCATGGCATGATCTTAGCTCACTACAACCTCTGCCTCCCAGGTTCAAGCAATTCTCCTTGCTCATCCTCCCAAGTAGCTGGGATTACAGGTGCCCGCCACCACACCCAGCTAATTTTTTTTTTTGTATTTTTAGTAGAGACGGGGTTTCACCATATTGGCCAGGCCAGTCTTGAACTCCTGACCTCAGGTGATCCGCCCGCCTCGTCCTCCCAAAGTGCTGGGATGACAGGCATGAGCCACCACGCCTGGCCAGTACACGTTTATTTCATCCCCACTTTGCAGATGAGAAAACGAAGACCTAGGGAGGTGGAGCGATGGGCCAGGTCACACAGGTGGAGCTGAGACTTGGCCCCAGGACTCCTGACCTCAGAGCCCTGCTTGGCCCCCCGGGTCCCTGGGAGGTCTCTCCTGCCCCTCTCCTGGATGGACAGAGAGGCCTGGTTCCCAGGATGGTGGCGTGGGGGCATCAGTAGACCCAGGAGAACCTGCTGTTCTGGGATGGGCAGCTCTGGCCACCACGTCCTGCCCACCTTGTGGGAACCCCCAGACCTCAGCCATCACTGTCCCCAGCTTGGCCGATGGTAGGTGCTGGGGCTTGGATTGGGGTGTCCAGCCAGTGGGACGGGGCTTCAGGGCTGAGCTGAGCTCTGGCCTCCCCCACACTGCTCCTCTCTGCTCTCAGATAGGGAGGCCAGGGGGAAGGCGGGACCCTCCACAGCCCTCCTGGAGGGGGCCCAGCTACTGGGTGGCCTGTCACTCTCTGACCCCTCATTTTGGAGCAAGGTCACTGGCCTGCTGCCACCCCAGGGGCATGGGTGGATCAAACCAGTGAGGTCTGGGAACTGTGTTGATACCTGTGACTGGCCAAGGCTAGAGAGCAGCCCCATTTACCACTGCCTGCTGCCCATACCCCAGCCTCCAGCCCAGAGCTAATCTCCAGCGCAGGTGCACCCAGGGAGGTCCCCAACCCATCTGCAGGGAGGAGAGATGAGGCCTCCTGGGTGGGTGGGTGGGTGGGGGCTGCAGTATTTGCCCTGGCAGAGCACTCCTGCCCCGCAACAAGGCCCTGGGGCCCCAGCAGGGCCTGGTGCGTCCGCGGCCTGGAGGCTGGCGGGAAGGCCACCCGCCGGCTCCCTGGCTCCCGCGCACTCCTTGGGTCAGGCCCAGGAGCCCTGCACACACATGTAGGCACTTGTGGCCGCCGCGGGCCGGGCGTGTCCTAATTAGCCCACTATCTTGGGAGCTCTTGTTGAAAGCAAAACAAACCAAAAAAGTCCTGGTTTTGCCTGGGTTCCTCCCCGCGGCTTCCGGGGGCCATCTGGTTGTGGGAGACCCCGGACTCGTGTGCAGGCCTGTGTTAGGTTCAGGGTTCCCCGTTTCAGCAGCTTGACCCCGGGCAGGAGCCAGGCCCCAGGCAAAGCTCCTTGCCGCCAGGCAGGAAGCGAAAGGGAAGACCAGAGTCCTCCGAGCCAGGTGGAGGGGCTTGTGGAGGATGCCTGGGGAGGCCTAAGGGGGAGGTCAGAGACCCAGAAAGCCCCCCGCACTCCCCAGATGCTGCGTTCCCAGCTGCCCTCAAAGCTGCAGCTGCAAAGACTCTGCCACCCACTGGGGGTGCGACAGGGGCGGTGACCACAGGCAGGGCCAGCATGCAGGGAGAGAGGTCCCCTGGAAGCAGGAGGAGAGGACAGCGTCCCCTGGGCAGAGGACAGGCCCAGTAACCCTGGGGAGGAGGGGGCTTCAGAGGCCCCCACCCCGTGTCACTGAGCCTGAGGATGAGAGGGGACCAGAGGGAGAGGCCGACATCGGGGCCCTGCCCGGGGAAGCCCTGCTAATGGAGCCTGCCTGGGGCCCCGGGCCACAGAGGACCGCACCGAGAGGGCTTCAGGCCTGCTGTCCGGACACTTATCCACTAATTAGGATTCCCGTGTGGGGCCGCCTGCCGCAAGGGCCTGGCTTACTCCCGCTGGGCTGTGCTAGGTGCAGAGATCCTATCAGCTCTTCTCCTCTTGCCTCAATGACTAATTCCTTGGCACCTTCCTCAGATCATTCAAGAATGTGGACAAGTTAAAATATGAACCATGTTGTCGTGGGTCTGCATCCTGCTTCTCCCAAACAAGGGAGGCACGGGCTTTTTGCCCCACTGGCTGTCCTGTTCTTAGGGATGGAGCAGGGATGGGAGTCGGGCGGGGGGACCCTGGGGCCTGCCCTTGCCTGTCGTCCTGACCTGAGAAGCCTCAGCTGGGCAGCCCTTGAGGCCCGGGATGTTCTTGCCCGGGGGACTCAAATGAGTCAGGAATGGGGAAGTCCTGCATCCCTGAGGCCATCCCAGGGCCCAAAACAGGGAAGACCTTTCCAGGAAGGCCACCGCTGGTCTCCTGGAAGACAGAGGGCACCACGGAGAGGGGAGGGGGCAGGCTGGCACCCGGTACCCGGTGATGGGAGGGGCCGGCTCATGTCCCACACTCACCCCTGGGCAGCTGGACTGGAGGAGCCGTCCTGCATTCGTTTGTTCGTTTGTTCTGCCAGCTCGCTTGTTCAGCGAACCTCTCAAGCAGCCACGCTGTAATGGGAGCGCTGACTGAGGGTGTCGGCTCCGAGCCGTGCGTGTAATTCTGCTTTTTCTAGTAGCCACATTCAAAAAGGTGGAAAGGAGCTGGTGGAAGTCATTTAGTTATTTCCTGTATTCACCCCTAACTGTGATCGTTTCAGCCTGTAATCAATAGGAAATGGTGAGTGAGGTGTTTTCCATTCTTTCCGTGGTCCTGAGCCCTTGGAATCGGGGTGGGCTCACACACTGGGCTCAGCTCCATCCACATTTCACACACCCCAACCCTGTGTGGCCAGTGGCCACTGTATCCAGTGTCCTCGTGGGTTCATAGTCGAGTAGGGGAGACAGAAACCTTGCGGGACATGCGAGCCTGCCCTTCTGGAGAATGGCTGTTAAGATGTTCAAACCAGGTGATGAGAGAGAACACCTGAGGCCTGGGGGCTGCTCCTGCCAGTGTGGCCAGGGCTGACCCCCCGGAGCAGTGACCTCTGAGCCCAGACAGGGCTGATGAGGAGTCGTGTGCAGACCACAAGTGGAGGCTTCCAGGCAGGGCCTGGGCCTGTGGTCATGAGCAGGTCTCAGACACCTCGGAGGCCTCTTGGGCCTTGGTGAGGAGTCTGGGAGCCAGGGACTCTGGGGCGGGGCCTGGGCTGTGCAGCCAGAGCCTGGCACTGCCCCGTGTCACCCCCACCATCACCCAACCTCCCATGTGTGTAGCTGAGGCAGGGGCCCATCCTCTGTGCTAGAAGCCTACTGGCAGCTCACCGGTGCCCGGGGTGACACCCAACCAGACACCAGGAGGAGCGGGAGTGGCCTCTGTACATCTTTCTCTGAGGGGGGCAGTGGCTGCTTCCCCAGACCCCCTCACAATAGCCCAGGAGCCAGGAGAGGCGAGGGTCACTCTTCCCTGGGATGTGATGTTTTGTTTTCTTTTTTGAGACAAAGTATTGCCCTGTCTCCCAGGCTGGAGGGCAGTGGTGTGATCTTGGCTCTCTGCCGTCTCAGATTCCTGGGCTCAAGAGATCCTCCCGCCTCTGCCCCCCAGAATGCTGGGATTACGGGCGTCCCCCCGTGATGTTTTTAAGCTGGCACCATGGCTTATCCACGTGGCAGCGTGTGGGAGCTTCCTTCTGTCTTATGGCCGAGGAAGAGGCCACTGTACAGACACACTGTTTCCTTATCCATTTGCCATTCAGTGGACCCTGGGCTCTGGGGAAGGACCTGTGGTGCAGGAAGTTGGGAAGGTTGTGGGGAGCGCGACAGACCAGGAAGGAGGCTGCAGTGGTGCCGGAGAGGTGGGCAGGGCCCGTGCTGCAGGGGGTCCCCGTTCTACTGTTGGGTGGGATCCCTAGGTTGACAGCTCATAGCCAGCTTTAATGGTGCCAGATGATGGCAGCTTCAGCCAAGGCCTCGTGCCAAGACCCTTGCAGTGGAGCCAGGGCACGGGTCGCCCCTGGCGGCTCAGGCCTGCTGGGGCTGTTGGCTGTCCTGGGCTGGAGCACGCAGGGAGAGGGCCTGCCTGGCCTTTGGTGGCCCTGGGAACCGTGGTGATGGCTCTGGTGAGCAGCAGTCCCCTGCCTCCTGCCCCTCCGGCATCCCAGGCTGAGCTGCCTCCACGTTGGACGGCACTCAGTGGAGGACTCAGTAGAGGACTCAGAGAGGACACAAACTCTGGACTTGCCTGGCGTCCGTCTCCATTGGATGCTGGAAGGGCCGGGGGATGCGGCCCTCGTCAGGGACCTCAGTGGATGTGTGTCCTAGGACCTACAGAGCCGAGGGCCTCTGGGTCACTAAACCCAACCGCCTCTAATGGAGAAGGCTGAGGTGCAGGAAGGGGCTGAGCCTGGGAGTCCCGGCCAGGCCCCTGCACCCTCGTGTGCGGGCGGTGCACGTTTTGTTTTTTGGCTTGGAGGGGGCAGGCTGGTGGGAGGGGAGAGTGCGCTCACAGCACACCACAGCTTCTCTAAAGAGGGGCACAGGGCAGAAGGACCCGCCCCCGCCCCCGCCCGCCTGGCTCTGCCCCTTCCTGCCTGCAATCCCAGTTTGCGGTCTGGGGGTCTCAGCCTGCACCTGCTGACTGCTGGGACCTTTGTGCCGTCTGCTGGGGCCACTGGATCACTGGGGTCAATCGTTTGCCGCAGGCCCGGGGAGAGGGGGGTAAAGGAGTTTGTTTGCATTGAGCCTTGGGGGGTCACAGGGAAAGAGCTGTTTATACATCTGCAGTCTTCCTCCAGCACCCGCCTCTGGATTTGGAAGGAGGGTCTTCCTCGGCGGCCCACCAAGTGAGGTCTGCCCTGCCCTGGATCTGAGACACCGAGGCCGGACCAGCACCCCCCTCCCTCAGCTGGGGCCTCCCTTAAGCTCCTGGCAGAGGCTGATCCATGCTGGGGTCCCGGGGCCCCACAGAGGGTGGTGCAGGGGACACACCCACAGGGGTTCCTGTTCCTTGGTGTGTGGTCCTGGCGGGGGAGGTGCGGGTAGGGGCCTAGCAAGAGAACCCCGGGCCAGGGGACAGCAGGGGTGGGGCTGTGCCGGCCCCTGAGCGTAGAGCGGCCTTTCCACTGGGGGTGAGGCCGTTCACCAAGAGACAAGGCCGCCCAACTGGGAAAATTGGGCTCAGCCATTGAACAGCAGTCCCACCTTATCCCACCACCTAGAGGGCCAGACCTAGTGAGATCCTGGATCTGGTCTCCAGCACCTCAGGGGCACCCACGCACCCAAGCCCAGGTGTGCGCACCCTGCACTCAGGGCCCACCTGTGCCCAGCTCACCTCCCCCACTGCCAGGCTCCCTGGGGCTGGATCTCCGCACTTTGAGCTGTGAGGTCCAGACTCCAATGCTGCCCAGAGGGTGCAGTGAAGCCCGTGTGGGCATCAGGGCCTGGGAGCCTCCCCCACCCAACGCCTCCCCTCCAGGTGTGCAGAGAGTCTATTCCGCCTCATCAACGGCTGGGTGGATCCCCAGAAACCCTGGCACCGGGAGGCTGATGGAGGGGAGGGTGAGGTGAATATGTCAGTTTATCCCAATGCAAGTAGTGGCCTGTTGGGATGGCGGAGAGACCCGGAGAAATATTTGGGATGACTGGAGCCGCTGGCCCTTTAAGGCTCCTGTAACAGGACACCTCCTAGACGGGACAGGACGACTGACTGTGTGTGTGTTTCCCCCTCCCTCCTCCCCTTTCCCGCGCCAGGCCCAGTTCAATTTGCTGAGCAGCACCATGGACCAAATGAGCAGCCGCGCGGCCTCGGCCAGCCCCTACACCCCGGAGCACGCCGCCAGTGTGCCCACTCACTCTCCCTACGCACAGCCCAGCTCCACCTTCGACACCATGTCGCCGGCGCCTGTCATCCCCTCCAACACCGACTACCCCGGACCCCACCACTTCGAGGTCACTTTCCAGCAGTCCAGCACGGCCAAGTCAGCCACCTGGACGGTGAGTTCCCCTGGTCCCTGAGGGCTGCAGGCTGCGGGCTGCGGGCTGGAGAGGAGGTGGCCGCATTCCCCGTACCTCAAGAGGTCTGAGGTCACCCCACTGTCTGCTCGGGGTTCCCACCTGGCCGGGGCCAGGAGGAGCATCGGGCAGGAGGCGGGTCTCAGGGACGGGCAGTCTGGGTGCGCCCACCCCTCTAGACGTGAGTGGCCAGAGCCAGTCAGCCTCCAAAGGGCCACAGAGGGGACGGACTTGGCCCTGCTGGTGAGGTCTCTGCCAAGACTGGCCAGCGGCTTCCCCATGCTCAGGTGGGGTCTTTGGTTTGAAATCCTGTCCTGGACAGAGGCAGAGGCTCTGCTGCCAAGAGATGTCTGTCTGAGACAGGCCCACAGCCCTAGGGTCTGCAGAACCTGCCTCCTCCAGGCAGCGAGACCCATCTGCGCGAGTGGGTGGATTTGGGCTTTACTGGCACTGTCTCTGGAGTGTCATTTCCAGGAATTGGCATGTGCCAAGGAGATGGGGTGGAACCACCGTGCCAAGGGCTCAGGTCCTCACTGCGGTGCCCCTGGGGACAGCCTGGCCCACGGTGGGGATCTTGCTAACTCTGATAACATCACCTGTGCACAAGGCCAGTCTCCTCGAGCCAGGCACCATGCTCAGGGCTTTGAGTTGAGCTAACTCTTGCACCCACCAACAATGCACAGGGCTGACTCCATCACTGCTCCCCTTTTACAGCCAAGGAGGCTGAGGCACGGGGAGGGAAGTGGTTCGCCCAGAGTTCTGCTCATAGTAAGTGGGGGCAGCCACCTCTGCATCTGTATTCCTAACCACTGAGCTGCCCTGCCCAGACGGCTTCAGGGGAGGGGTCTGTCAGGAGGGGCAAGGTGAAGGCTGCGTGACCCCAGCCAGGAGTGGAGGGCATGCAGGGGCTGGGCGGGAAAAGCAGCCCCAAGAGCCCTCCGGGTCTCCCCTCCTGCACCGAGGATGGGGCGAGTGAGCCCTGCCCGGGCACCCAGGCCGTGGCTGTAGGAGGGGCTCTATGGGACACATGTTGGTCCGGCCCACTGGGCAGCGTCCCCTCCCCCACGAGGCCCCGCCTCCCCGGGCACAGCTCAGTGCTGGCCCCCTGAAGTCCATGCAGGGCGGCTGCATTCCCACCTCCTGTGGGGAGTGCTGAGCAAGGGGCCCCTCAGGTTTTTCCGCTTTAAGAACCGGGTCCCACTGCCCTGCTGGCCATAGCTGCGGTTTTCCCACGCTCCTGGAGGGCCGAGGGGCAGGGCGGAGCCTAAGGTAGCGTGTCAGGCTCTGCAGGTAGCCGGACAGTCCTGCTGGGCTGGTCTGGGGTCTGGGTTCCAGGCCCCGCCCGACCCCACCTGTGGTTGTTTCTGATTCTCACTCCAGCCACGGGCTCCCCCAACTGCTGGCTCCAGGCTAAGAGAAGGCTCAGCCCGGACTCCCTGGGCTTGATGGGAAGGGGCTCCGTGGGCCGTTGGGCCAAGGGGCAGAGGACCTGGCACCTCCTCCAGGGCCTCCCACCTCCATCTGGCAGGAAATGCCGACCCCAGCACTAACGCCCCGTTTTCTCCATTTGGAAATTACTCCTCCACGCACCGTACTGCACGGCGGAGATAAGGACGGGAAGACCGTGCCGGGGCTGTGGCCAGCACGGTGCTTAGCTCGCAGCGGGAGGCCCATGTGTTGTCTTAATTGTGGTGGTGGTGGTGGTGGTGGTGGCGTGCTGGCCTGGGCCTCCCAAATGAGTGGTTCTGTGGCAGCTGCACCTGCCTGTGGGGCAAGGGGGACCAGGACTATCCTTCCACCCCACTTGGAGGTCCAGTGGGGCCACCTGAAGCCAGGTCAGAAAGCCCCAAGGCATCCTCACCTGCACATCTCCAGCAGCAGGAGCCTCACCACTGCTTCTCTCCCACGCTCAGGCTTGTTGCCTAAGTCCACTCTCTCCCCTCTAAGGACACTGACCTCCTGCCCTGGGGTTTATGATGCTGGTGGTTTCTGGAGAGTGTCTCCCTGGAGTCCTGGCAGGCAGCTTGTGGGAGCTCTGCTTCCCTTAGTCCCATGGTCTGAGGATGCTGATGGGGTCTTCACCGTGCTTGGAATGCACTGCATGTGGTCTGAGCTGATCCTCTTGGAAGGACAGGAGCAACCCCCTCTCTGGCTGGCTTCCCCCACCTGGGGTGTCTGGCACCCCCACCCCCTGCCAGGTGTGTGGTATCAGGTTCAAGGGACTTCATGGTTTTGTCTCAACTGCCTTGTCCTGCAGGACGGGGTGGCCTTGCCCTGTGGGACGGGCTGGTCTGCTCAGACCAGGCATCCAGGGCTGGTCAGCTGCACTGGCGGGAGGGGAAGGCTCTGCCTGGTGCCCAGCAGAGGAGCAGCAACACCTCCTCGCTCCCTCCCTGCTGGGCTCTGTGGATGCTGGGGCCGGGGGGTGGGGCGCAAGCTGGGGAGGAAGATGCTGTCGCCTGCACCCAGGGCTCCTCCTCCAAAGCCCTGTGGATCCAGGGGGTGGAGGTGGGACAAACATTGATAATGAGATTTTTGGCACCTCAGCTCTCTGGGGGCAGAACCCCCTCCACCAGGGCTTCTTCCCTTGCCCAGGGAGGGGCAGGCAAGTGGTCGGCTCACAGTGTGGGACAGGGCCGCCAGGCAGCCCACTTGCTCCCAGCTCTGGGGTCCCACCATGCGGGCGCTGCCCAGACCTGCTGCCTGTGCTTGCGTCCGGCCTCTGCGCCATGACTCCCGGGGCTCCCGGCACGCCAGCCGGCTGGTAACTGATAGATAATTCATATTTTTATCAAGTACAATTCCACATTGGCTGCCGCCCTCCTTTCTCCCCGATCAGGAAAAACACCCTCACCAGCCCCCTAGTGACCACAGCTGCTAATGGGGTCTTTGACCTCTGCTTTGCTGAGGCCCATGGTGGGTCTCCCCAGCCCCGGGGGGGTCCATCTGTCCTGAGCAGCTTCCCTCAGACCTCAGACCTCCTTGGGCACTGAGGGGTCTGGAGGCTGCGGTTCACAGGCCTGTGCATATGTGTGCATACATACGCATGTACACACACACGCAGACACGGCACCCTCCCACATGCATGCACACGCGTGGATACACAAGTACCTTATGCACACACAGACACATGTAAACACACAGGCATGCGTGTACATGCACAGGCCTCCCCCCGTCACTGCCCAGGGTTCTAGTAGCTCCCACCCCATGGAAAGCCAGGATGAGGAGGAGGCGGGTTGTGGGTAACCAAGCAGCCAGAGGAAGGATTTGTGTTTAGCC
The DNA here is from genome assembly GCF_028885655.2 of Pongo abelii. Lineage (NCBI taxonomy): Eukaryota > Metazoa > Chordata > Mammalia > Primates > Hominidae > Pongo > Pongo abelii. The sequence goes on along the minus strand of NC_071985.2, from coordinate 230,534,602 downwards.
ACGAGAGTGTAACCAGTGACCAGTGACAGGGCAAGGCTGGCATTTGGTGAGAGGGACCCTGCATGGTGAGAGAGGTGGAGCTGGCGCCTGCTGGGGTCCCAATCCCAGAGCTGCCTGTGAGCACCTGCTGCTTTGCCCCTCTGCCCTGGCATCCTCACCCTGGCCTCGCCCTGCCATCGCCCCTCTGCCCTGGCATCCTCACCCTGGCCTCGCCCTGGCATCGCCCCTCTGCCCTGGCATCCTCACCCTGGCCTCGCCCTGGCATCGCCCCTCTGCCCTGGCATCCTCACCTGCAAAGAGAGGTATGGCCTGCCAGCCATGGTGGGGACAACGGAGCTGGCTCTTGGGACTTCTTAGGGCAGGGCAGGGTACCTGTGGAGCGCTCCACACACGTGGGCTCTTTGTGAGTGCAGTGCTGATGGTGACACCAGTGCCCTTCTCCCAGTTCAACACCCTCTGTGGGACAGTGTGAGGTCAGAGCGTGGGCAGAGCTCTCTGCAGGGCATGATCTGGCCTCTGAGCCCTGCTGGCCACTCCTGTCCTGGGAGCCCCACATGTTGGCAGTGGTGCGGACAGCTGGTTCCAGGAGGCCCTCGGGGTAGAGAATGAACAGGAGTTCCTCTAGCTGTCAGAACAGCCCAACGCGATGGGCATCGGATGCTGTGACACCCCGGCTCAGCTGTTCTGCCCCCAGCTCAGCCTCATCAGGGAAGGTGGCTGTCCTTGGTGTTTGGGAAGTTTGGGGACGGGGCTCTGAGGTCAGGCAAGAGGGTATTGTGGGGTTGGAAGCCCTGGCCCAGCACAGCATCTATGGGCACCTCAGGGCATGCTGAGTGACACCACCCACAGCACACGAGGCAGGCTGCCGTGGCAGGATGGTGAGGACACACACAGGTGCGATGGCCAGCTGCCCCAGCATCCCTCCAGACAGACAGAGGGCCTGGACACAGCCCCCAAGTGCTCTCCAGCTGCTCTCAGACTCAGCGTGTGTGCGTGTGCGTGTGTGTGTGTGCGCGCACGCGCGCGCACACACACGTTTGTCTTAGGGGAGAGCTGGCTCCATGTGTAGGAAAGCCCCCCCTCCAGGAGGGACATGTGGAAGGACAGCCAGGGAAGCACAAAGGCTCTGCATGGGATTCCTGGGGAGAATGAGGCTGAGTCAACACTAATGGGTCTAGAGCAACCTTCCCAGCGCCTCAGAGGCTTTCAAGCAGGAGAATAATAGCGGAGGTGTCCCAACACGATCGTGGTATCAATTGCGTTATCCTAAAAGTTTATGGAATGCATGAGTGGAATTAATACCTTTTACTGGCACCAGAAGCAATTATATGTGCGTAAAGCTGAGGGAAGAGTTCTAACAATGTTTATTGTGGAGATGAAACGTGGATTATTAGGGGAAACAAGAGTACTTAGGGCGAAATTGCAGCAGTTGCTGATATCAGGCAGCGCAGGGATCTGCAGCAGGGACGGAGCTTCCAGCAGGCCTGCACTGGCTGCGGTCAGTGCCTCGGGGCTCATGGCCCAAGACTGGGTCGGCTCTTATCTCTCCACTTTCTGGAGCAGCCAGAGGAACTCACTCTTGGGCCCTGGAGGTCACAGAACTTAGCCCTGGAGGCCCCAAGTGAGGTTGGGGAGGCCCCAGCTCTGAGACCCTGGGTCCTGTTGCCCCACCCCATACTGCCTGGTTCTTGGAGGAGACAGGAGGGAGAACCCCTTGGGGGACAGGATTCCCTTCCATAGGCATGAGACTGTTGGGGGAGACGCATGATCCAATTTACGTTTTAGGAAGAATCATCTATTTTCTAGGGCTTCTTTCCAGTTTGGGGACAGCCCTGTGGACCCCGCATGTCTGATTAGTAGCGTGGGCAGCAGCATTGCCCCTATGTGCAGGGCCTCCCACACTCCCCATTTCACAGATGGGGAAACTGAGGCTCCCAGAGGGCACACCAGGGTCACCTGTCAGCAGAGGGCAGAGCCGGGCCTGGCCCCAGCAGCCAGACCCCTAACCTTGCCCTTGCAGCCCGTGTGGTGCCCCACCCCGGCCCCTACAGGTCCCTGGACAGGTCCCCACGAGCAGCCCCTGCCCCCTGCCCCACCCTCTGCTCCCAGCTCTGTGGGGCAGGTCCCTGTGACCCTCAGGGCCCCCAGAGGAACCAATGATAAGGAGGTGCTGATGCTTCAGAGGGACCTGCCTGTCCCTAGGGGGAGAAAGCCTTGGACCGAGTGGGGTGTGGGGGGAGCCCAGGCTGTACCTCAGCTCCCGTGAGCCTTCCACTGCTGTTTGCCAGTGAATCAAACTGGGACTGGGGGTGGAGAGCTGTCCCTGTCTGCTTTCACTGCTTGGTTTTGTTGACAAAGGAAAATCCCTCAAGAACGTTTTATCGCTGGAGTGCTCCGAGGCTGGCCAGCCTCACGGGCGAGAAGCCAGGCAGCTGGGCTTGGGGACCGGCCTCTCCTGGTGCCTCCCTGCCCCCTCTGCCTTCGCCCCTCCCAGGCCCGGCCTCACTGCCACTAACTCCCGTTGACAGGGGGAAAGAGAGGCCCGCAGGGGAGGGCCATCCCCGGCTTCTCCTGGACCCAGTGCTGACGCCAAGATGCGGTCCTAGGTGACCTGGACCTTGGGCCGCGTGGGACTTGGGGCAAGGTGAGGGGCTCAGCTGGGCAGTGAATTAAAGTTTTGCTTCCCGGTCTGGTGGGTTTCTGCCACCCCAGGCCGGTAGTCACTTCTGGGATTTTCTGAGATTCCAAAAGTTGAAGCCACGCTCAAGGTATGTGGACGGACCCTGGAGACCCGGACCCTGGAGGCCCAGCCCCTGCCTCTGGGTAGAGAAGTCCCTGAGCGACCTCCAGACCTTCTGTCCCTTTTCCAAGGAGCCTCAGGAAGAGGGGGACAGACAATTCCAGGGTGTCCCGGCTGGAAAGGAAAGCATCTTCTCTGCACTCCAGGCGGACAGCGTGAGCCTCAGAGATTAGGTGGCGGCTGAGGCTGGTGTCCACAGCCAGGGGTTATGATGGGGCTGCAGAGGCTGTGAGCGGAACAGCACATTTTAGGGCAGAAAGACCCTTGTGGAGAAGGTAACAGCACTCCAGGCTTCAGTGAAGCAGAAGTCAGAGCCCATGGGGAAACCGCACAGGGGGATTACCTAAAGCCCAGAGCCACCCCAGGGGTTGCAAACCCACCCCTCCCCGAGCCATGCCACTGGAGCAAGGCACCCAGCTCCTTGCACCTGGCACTGGGGAGACACCACTCTGCAGGGGTCAGAGATTCAGAGGCCAAAATTCTCCTTCCCCCAGGCATTCCACTGAAGATTTACAAAGTTTAGCAAAAACCTAGATTCTAGCCAACTATTACCTTAAAAGCTGAAGAGGGACCACCCCACCATGTCCACAGCTTACTCCCCTCCCTCCGCTGTCCCCGGCCACCTCCAGCTGCTGCCAATTCCAGCCCCCAAGGCTGTCCCAGGAAGCTGTGGCCAGAGACTCCGGGACTGTCCTGTGAGCAGAGGGCACCCACTGACCCTGGGGCACCCTTCCAACCCCCACAGCTGACAAAGCCGGGCCTCAAAAGGCTGGGTTAATCCTGGCTTCTCCTCAAAGCCACAAGTCAGGGTGGGGGTGAGGATGGTGGGGGCGAGGATGGTGGGGGCTTCCTCCCCAGGAGTTAAGGGGCCCTCTCTGCAGTGAGCAGAGCAGGCCTGTTGCCAGCCTGCTGGGCCCCTTGTGGGACAGCTCCAGGGCCTGGCCCACAGCCCCGCTAGCTAGGTCCTTGCCAGAGGCCGGAGGAGAGGCCAGGCTACTGGCACGGGCCCTCCAGCTGGCGCTGTCAAAAAGCAAGTTGTGGGCAGAGGACCCTGTGCTTGGTCCCGGCTCAGGGCAGAGGCTGAGTGCGGTGCTGTGAACACTCCGTGTCTTCAGAGCAGAGGGGCAGCTGCTGGTGGGCATTCTGGGGCCCTCTGCAAGCCCAGCTTTTGTCTCTGCGGACCCAGGGCACTGCCCTGCCACCCCTTCTGTCCCCAAGGCCCCAGATGGGGTACCTGGGTCCTGGAATAAGAGCAGATGGAGTTCCTCGCCCTGCCTGGGCAGCTCATTCCTTCCCGGGCTTGGGCAGAGTGACAATGATAGCAGCACCCACCGGGCACCCTCATGCGGTCTCAGTGAATCAGGACAGTGGCGACCGGGTGGGGACTGGGCCCTGAGCTCCTCACACAGCATCTCGGCAGCAAAGCGGAAGCTGGAGCTGTCCAGGCCAGGCCACCCAATCCCAGCCAGACACAAGGCAGTCTGTGTTAGTCTCAGTCTCTATTGTCCATGGAGACCCATCCCCAGCAGGACCAGGGCAGGTCAGGCCCCTGGCTGTTGTTCCCCTTACTACTGAGGGGCTTAAGCCCAGCCACGGGGTAAGAAGCCCATGTCCCACCTGACGCCTCTGCAGTGCCCAGTCTTCCTGGAACCCAGGGGTGCTTAAGGCGGGTCTCTGCCTAGACCCTGACGCCAGGCCCCAGGACCCAAGTCAAGCCCAGCAGTGACAAAGGGCTGGGAGATGGAGCTTGGGGGATCAGACAGCTCTGGTCTGGGTGCTGGTCCACCCCAGCTTAGCAGGCAGGTTTGGGTCACTAAACGGAGTGACAATGCCTGACCTCCCAGGGCCACGGTCAGGTGAGGGCCCCACACAGAGCAGGCACCAGTGGGCAGTGGATGTGGCCATGAGGGTGGACCTGGGTGCCCCATTCCCCAGCAGGTGGACAGTACTCACCGTCTCCCCAGGTCTCCATACCAGCGGAGGCAGACGCCTTGGGCAAACGCTGCCTCGCAGCCTCCCCCAACACTAGGCCCCTCTTAGCCCCTCTGGCTGTGGCCCTTGTCTCCTACTGGACCCCTGGGCCTTCACTATGCACTGGAGACAAAGCCACCAAGTCTATCCTGGGCTCAGCACATACCTGCTTCCCTCCCCTACCCCGATCATAGCCCAGGATGGAGATCCCTAGAGGCAGCCATGCATGGGACGAGGGCCAAGCGGGCCTCAGCTCCTGTGGTCTGGGTGCACTCAGTGTCTCCCAGGAAGCTGCGCTTCCAGGCCGTGAGAGTCCCCCGTGTGGCTTCCGCTCACCTGTTTAGGACGTGGCTCAAGGTCGTGGTGGGGCAAGCTGCCCAGCTCCTCAGGGTTCCCACTTGCCCCGGTCTGCCCTCCCCAGTGAGCAGTTTCTTGTCCACAGCCTCTGGGGCTCTAGCCGGCCTCCGTCAGGGCTGAGGATCGCTTGGCATCTGCAGAGGATGTTTCTGCCTCTGGTTCATCCTCCATAGAGCTCCTGGCCTGGGAGCCCGGCTGGCCAGCATGGGGGTGCCAGCAGACACATCTGTCCCCTGCAGCCCCCCAGCCAGGAGCTCTTTCGCAGCAGCCTCTTTTCTTGGGCAGTGCTGGGCCTGGCACTGGCTGTGGCCTCACAGGCATTCTGAAGCTCGCTTGGGCCTCTCACCTGCCTGGCCTGTGGGCTGTGGGTGTCCTGGTGAGTGAGCCGTCACTGCCTTCACCATGGGAGCCCCAGGTTAACACCAGGGTGTTGTGAAACAGGGGCGATTGCCACATGTGTCCTTTCCCCCTCCCCAGGCTAGTGGCTTCCCTGGGGCAGGGAGGGACCAGCCTTGTGACATCCTGCCAGGCCTCCCTGACATCTGTCAGAGCCCAGCCTGTGCTCCCAGCAGCTGTCTGAGGGCGACAGTGACATTGTGCACCAGTGAAGGCCACAGCCTCCAACGAAGGGGGCTGTCACCGAGGGGGCCCTGTGGCTGCCACCTGAGGATACCCTTCCTCTCTCAGAAGGAGAAAGGGACCCAGGAGGACCCTAATCCACAGGCTGTTGACCCTGGCTCATGCATGTGTTTTAGGGGGTCCATCTGTGAACCCACAAATTTAATGGCAAGGGTTCTGTGGCTTAGCCCCAGGAGCTTTTCTAGGGAGAGGAAGGGTCCAGGGCCTTGGCAGAGGGTGGGCCCAAAGAGGCCCGTAACCCCAGAGAGGAGAGAGATGCGCCCCTAAACACACACACACACAAGCAAGGATACTGGATAAAAGTGAGCAATAAAAAAAAAATCATTTAAAAAATAAAAGCCCCCACTGCAGGCCCCATCTTCCAGAATCTGTTGCAACAGATTCACCCACGCTGGTTAACGGTATTTGCGGTTTGCAAGATGCTACACGTCCCAGGAAAATGACAGACAAGTTATTATCACCTCTCCGCTGTCCTCCTGCCCAAACCTGCCCGTGCCGGGCACCCAGCTGCCGGGGAGCGAGGAGCGGGCACGAGGAAATTAGCAGCCCCGCGCCGCACCCGCCCCTCGCCCACCCCCGCACCAGGCCTGCCAGGCCCAGGGCTCCCAGCCAGGCCGGGCCCATGTTGTACTGGTGCTGGGGAGGAGGGGAAGAGAGGAGGGTCGGAAAGGAGCCGGCAGCGTGGGGAGGGATGGGCACAGTGGCGTTTGGGCAAACCCTTTCCTGCAAGCAGGACGGTGCACGCACCCTGGGCAGGCAAGTCCAGGCGGCTCCGTGTCAACAGCCGAAGATAAATACGATTTTATCAGCTCGGAATCTGTTGAAACACATCCATCTAGCGGTTCTAGGGAAGGAGAAGGCAGGAGGGGGGCGGCGGAGGGGAAGTGTCTCCACATGACCTTTCCTATAGAATAGGCTCCACCGGAGTCCTCCTCCTGCTGCCCGTTTTCCGCAGGGCCAAGCCCAGGCCTGAAGCCCAGAGGCCTGCTGGGGAGACAGGAGCAAGGAGCTGGGGGAGCGCTGGAGCCGTCCTGGGCTCAGCCACCCTCTAGAAGGACCTGGATGTCTCAGGGCTCCCTTCCCTCCTGTGGCCACTTGTGTCACCCACCCCCAGATGCTGCCAGGGCAGGGGACGTCACAGACATCCCTCCCCGAGGCCACCCAGCTCCGGCCAGGCTGGGCACCTGGGGTCCAGTTAGTGCCAGGGTGAGGTCTGCCAGGCATGTATGCCCCGAAGGCCATGTGAGCACTGCACTGGGGACACCCCTGTGGGGAGGAGAGCCAGGCCCAGGACCTTGGTGGCCTCACTGGCCAGAGGGGAGGAGAGGTGCTCACATCGCCTGAGGACAGGGGCCTCCTTGCTCTTCACCCTGAGGCCTGGGCCTCCCTCCGCCACTGGCCCAGGTCGAAGACCTGCCCGTTCTAGGCCGCTCCACACTCCAGTTCCAGCCCCCACTTCCCGGGGTGGGTGGTCTGGCCGCCGCCTGCACCGGGTACCAGGGACAGCTCCCGGCGCGCCCAAGCTCCTCCCGGGGGCGGGGCGGGGCGGGGCGGGGCATCCACAGTGCTCCCCGCGCCTGGGCCCCCAGGACCTCTTGCAGACGGGAGTCCCTCAGACAGTGCAGAGACGGGAGCACGCACTGGGCCCTGCACCCACTTCGTGCGCCCTGGCCCTGGGACGCCCCACCACGCAGCTTCCAGAGCAAGGATCGCCACTTCATCCCGCCCGGAGACCCAGAGGGAGCGGGGCGGGCTCAGCAGGGCGCTTCCGAGATGCCGCTGCCTAGGTCTGCGAAATGGGAGTACGGCTCACCCTGAGGCCCAGGCCGGCGGGAGCTGAGGCTCCGCAGAGGACTATGGCCTGGGGTGCTGGGGCAGGGGCCTAGGGGAAGGGCTGCAGGGGCCAGGCGGGAGCTGTGAAACCCCTCACGCTGTTCAGACTCCATGGTGCTGTCAGGGAGCGAGGGCTGCCGGGGCCTCTGCCCGCAGGCTTGGTTGCACCCAGAGCCTTACTCCATCTGTGTCCAACCGGCTGAGAAGCCCAGGCGGCCTCCCCTCGCCCTGAGTGTCTGGGGCTCCTTGGTGGATCTAATGACCTGGCTGAGGAGCCCAGGCGGCCTCCCCTCCCCCTGAGTGTCTGGGGCTCCTTGGTGGATCTAATGACCCCCATCTCAGGCCTCGGGCTGGGGCACTAGGGTGGAAGAAGCTTCGGGGGACTCAGCCCCGGAAAGGGAACTGTAGGGAAGCGGGGCCTGTGTGGCTCCAGCCCGCCGCAACCAACACCTCCTCACCTGGTGCTGAGAATGACGAATGACGAAGGTGCAGTAGCCACTAACACCTGCAGGCCACTGTGTTCCCAGGGGACACGCAGTGAGTCAGAGATGCAGGTGGAGAGGCTTGTGCAGTGGCTAGAGGCGTCCCAGCTGACGAGCACAAAGCCAAAACCTCCACCCACGTGGCTGGACCTCAGAGGCCCTTCTCCTTTTGCTGCCCCTGAGACTCTGACCTGAACCACCCCGGCCGGGGTCTGTTTCAACGGGGGGTCTGCCGCCCCCTCCCTGCTCTGCGGTTTCCCTAGGGAGCGGCTAGGATGGATGGCATTTATTGAGTACCACCTGCATACCTCCATCTGCCACACGTTACTGAGGAGAGACGAGGGGGACAGAGCCAGGTGCCTGAATTCCAGGGGGCCTGTGTGCTCTGCACACAAGAGGTGCTCCATAAATGCTCAGCAATGGGCAGCTCGCCCTGCAGGCTGCCCTGGCCTTGGAGAAGCCTGGCGACACGGCTGCCAGCCCTGTGTTCCTCTCCTCTGCTGGAGGCACTGGCAGACAAGAGCCTGCCACCACCTGGCCCCTCCTCCTTCTGTCCCCAGCCAGCACAGATGGAGGCCATGCGTGGTGTGTGGCTTCAGGCAGGGCCTTTGTCTAAGAGACCAGTGCCTAGACACAGGCCACTCCAAGTTTGGGCCAAGAGCCCTGTCTGAGTCTCCTGAAGGTCCTAGTCCCAGAGGGTCTGTGCTGCGAGCTGTTCCCATGTGCCCTGGGGGCAGGGCTACCCGCTTATCCTCCCAAGCGATGCTGTGGGGAGCAAAGGGGGCATTTGTAATGGTGGGGACACTGTACGTCAGTGGTCACCTCCAGGGAAGCCAGACTGACCCCACAACAAGGGGACTGCCGTCCTTCCTGCCGTGCCCAAGCCTGCAGCTCCAACAGTCCAGGGCAGGCGCCCGCACAGAGGTGGGCTGCTAGCTCTGCAAGGCTGTTTCTGCTTTTCTTTCTTTTTTTCTTTTTGTGATGGATTCTCACTTTGTCGCCCAGGCTGGAGTGCAATGGTGTGATCTCGGCTCACTGCAGTCTCCACCTCCAGAGTTCAAGCGATTCTCCTGCCTCAGCTTCCTGAGTAGCTGGGACTACAGGCGCCCGCCACCTTGCCTGGCTAATATTTGTATTTTTGGTAGAGACAGGGTTTCACCGTATTGGCCAGGCTGGTCTCAAACTCCTGATCTCAGCTGCCTGCCTTGGCCTCCTCAAGTGCTAGGATTACAGGCGTGAGCCACCACACTCAGCCTGTTTCCTGCTTTTCTAAACAGCGCCCAGCCTCACCTGCAGGGCTGTGCATGATGGTTCCTTCCTGTGTTTTAAACAGGACTGGGGATGGGCGGCTTCCTGCCTAAGGCCCTGTGTCCAAGGTGGGGGTCACAAGCAGGGGCAGTGGGGCCACTCTGGCTCTAGGGGCTCCAGATGGACGGAGGACCTAGGAGGGGCCAGCCTTTTGGTATCCAATTCCCATCCTGAGGAGGCCACTGAAAGACCCCCTTCCACTTGTCCCTCGAGCCCCCTCACACCCATGGCAGGGACAGGCCAGCGTTCCTGGCTGGGTCTCATTCTGAGAGCCCAAGTAGCTCATCAGAGAGGGGACTGCTCCTACTGCGCAGGAACAGGGGCACTCAGGGTGCCGGGGACCCAGGCCCCACCCACCGTGGCTCGCAGGCTCCGTCAGCTCCATCTCCCCCATCTCTTTCCTTTTTCTTTCCTCGCTTTTCACATGCCTGCACCTGCCAAGGACCTGTGTGGCTCCTGAGAGCCCCTCGTGTCCCTTGATGGCCAGAGAGGCAGTGCTGGTGGCCAGTGGGGGTCAGGGGGTCAGGGCCTCCTAACTTCCTTGGCAAAGGGAAGGCTCCACCTGCAGCTTCCCTGGTTCTGCCAGTAGCTCCCTGTCTCTGACCTCAGTTTCCCCAACTGTTCCATGGTGGAGTGCGATGGGACATTCTCCAGGGCACTTGCGGCTGCAGTGACTTGTGATTCTGAGTCATCGGGGGCTGGTGAGGGGCGCAGAGGGCATGGGGTGGCAGCAGAAGTCATTCTCTGAACCTGAGACCGGGGATCATTCCTGATGGCCCTGTGGGGAGAGGGCATGAGGACTCCCAGCAGGTGTCCAGGAGCCAGACACTTGGGAAATCAGCCAGCTTGGAAGTGAATGGACGTCCCTGCAGCGGCCTCAGCGGGGTCACTTTTAGAACTCATGAGAGCCGGCCTGGGTCCTCAGATGGGCAGCCGGGCCCTGTGAGGCGAGGACGCTGGAGGCCTCTGCAGGAACTGGATCAGGAAGGGTGTCATCCAGTCCTCCTGCAGCAGGGCCCACGCCAGCTCCAGACAGACCTATTAGCTCCTCGAGTCCCAAGCTGGGGATACTGGGGCTGTGAGCCCAGAGGGGCCCCCAGAATGGCCCAGACCAAGCCGCACAGTTCGGCTGCTCAGACTTGGTGGCCCCAGCAGGAGAGGGTGTCAGAGTCACCAGGGCTGCTGAGGCCGTGAGAGGCCTTCACGCCAACCCAGAGAGCTCTATATGGAAGCTGGAATGCATAGCGGGCACCCAGCCCATCACACATTAACCACTTGCTCTGTGCAAATGCCAGAGAAGCCTAGCTCTGGTCTTAAAAACAGATTCAATGCTGCAAACCCACCTCTTCAGAGCACTGCAAACCCACCTCTTCAGAGCGCTGCAAACCCACCTCTTCAAAACACTGCAGTCAGGGACATGGCTTCCTCAGGCCTGGATCCCAGCCCCCATTCCCGCCCTCACTCTCCAGCAGCCCCTTCTTGCTCTCCTCGCCTTTCTTGTCCCCATCCATAAACCTAAAGCCTCTCTGCCTGACTGCCACCGGCACTCACACCCCTGCTGTCATGGAGCCCAAATGACCCGATGGCTGTGGAGTGGGTGCCAGGGCAGCTGTGCCTGGATTCACGCCTCGAAGGACAGACACCTGGAGGGATTCAGCAGAGGGGCTGCTCGGGGCAGTCTTCATCTGGGGCTTGTGGAAGGGGCTCCCATGGGGAGGACGTGGCTCCCAATGGGGAGTGGCCTGGACAGGGGTGCAGTTGGGACCACTGGTCTCACCCGCTTCCTCTCCCCCACTCCAGTACTCCCCACTCTTGAAGAAACTCTACTGCCAGATCGCCAAGACATGCCCCATCCAGATCAAGGTGTCCACCCCGCCACCCCCTGGCACCGCCATCCGGGCCATGCCTGTTTACAAGAAGGCAGAGCACGTGACTGACGTCGTGAAACGCTGCCCCAACCACGAGCTCGGGAGGGACTTCAACGAAGGTGAGGGCCCCCAGCTCCTCTGCCCACGGTGGCACTTTGCCCAGCATCCTGGACAGCATGGCCAGGGGCTGCCTAACTGGGAGAGAGTGAGGCTGACAGCATGGGCTTAGCCATTCCCCTGGGGAGGGCTTTCAGTGCCTCTGCCAGCCCCCATTTTCCCAGTTCTGAGTGGGACCTTGGGGGGCCCATGCTCCTGGGCAGGGGCAAGTGGTCTGGGCAGAGTCTGAGGGGCAGTGGCCTTCTGGGGCCCCAGAGATCCTATGAGTCATAGCCCCTCTCTCCAGTGTGCCTGGCAGGGCCTACGGGCTACCCCAAGGATTAGCAGGAGAATCAGGGGACAGAGACACTGGGCAGGCACCCCCAGAGCACAAGGGCTGCCAGCTGGCCTGAGCCTCACCTGGAAGCCCATAGGACTGGGCCTGGTGGTCTCAGTTCTGCTGCAATGCACCTGGCACAGTGCTGGGTGCCTCTCTGCACCTGGCACAGGGGTGGGCACCTCTCTGCACCTGGCAGGAGGCTGGGCACCTCTCTTCACCTGGCATGGGGCTGGGCACCTCTCTTCACCTGGCACGGGGCTGGGCACCTCTCTGCATGTGACACAGAGGTGGGCACCTCTGCACTTGGCATGGGGCTGGGCACCTCTTTGCACCTGGCACGGGGTGGGCACCTCTGCACCTGGCACAGGAGTGGGCACCTCTCTGTGCCTGGCATGGGGCTGGACACCTCTCTGTGCCTGGCACGAGGCTGGGCACCTCTGCATCTGGCATGGGCTGGGCATCTCTGCACCTGACACTGGGGTGGGCACCTCTCTGCACCTGGCATGCAGCTGGGCACCTCTCTGCACCTAACAGGGGTGGGCACCTCTGCAGCTGGCACAGGGCTGGGCACCTCTCTGTGCCTGGCACAGGGCCGGCACCTCTCTGCACCTGACATGGGGCTGGGCACTTCTTTGAACCTGGCACAGGGCTGGGTACCTCTCTGCACCTGACACGGGGCTGGGCACCTCTCTGAACCTGGCACGGGGCTGGGCACCTCTCTGCACCTAGCACGGGGGTGGGCACCTCTCTGCACCTAGCACAGGGGTGGGCACCTCTGCGCACCTCTCTGAAGTGTCGACCCCTCCCGGCAGGACAGTCTGCCCCAGCCAGCCATCTCATCCGCGTGGAAGGCAATAATCTCTCGCAGTATGTGGATGACCCTGTCACCGGCAGGCAGAGCGTCGTGGTGCCCTATGAGCCCCCACAGGTAGGCCAGGAGTCAGGCTGTGCCCAGGGCCCTGCAGTCAGCCGTACGGGCGGGGGGAGGGGTCCCCTGAGGCAGCCCCTGTCCCTCCTCAGTTGGTTGATCTGCCTGTCCCGTCGGCGTCTGTCCAGGGCTCCCTGCTCTGCGTTAAGTCTGCGTCGGTGGCTCCTTCCTCACCCACACCCACCCCACTGTGCACACCGCTGCTCTGGCCCTGCATCCACCTCGGGCACTCTCGGGGCCTCAGTGTGCCCAGCTCCATAGTGGGGAGTGGGTCTTCAGCCTTGCCCTCTGTTGGTGCCCAACACTGGTTCCGGCCTGGGGCTCCCAGACACAGGGATTCGGGAGATGGGGAGGTCCCCGCCCATTTAGACCCTGGATTGGCTGGGGCAGAACCAAACCAGCAACAGCACCTGAAGGGGTGGCAAATTCTACAAAGGGGGTTGAGGGATGGTGGAAAGACTCCTAGGCCAGGCCAGGGGCCCGGGAGAGGCGGCCTGCAGGAGGCTGAGGCTGGTCAGCAGGGTGGAGAGCAGGGAGGCCCCACTGGGCACCACGTGGGTTGGGGGTGCAGGGGACTGGGGAGCATGCAGGCTGGAGGGGAGGGGACACAGAGAGGATGGGGGCTTTGACCTTTGGCCCAAAGGCAGCAGAAGTTTCTGGGACACCATTCTGGAGATGATGTGGGGCCCAACTGGTGTGAAAGGCTGGGGTAGGGGGAAACAGAGGGTTTGAAGTTGCTGCAGGATGGTGGGGCAGGGGCAGAACAGGAGGTGAGGAGTGGGTACCAGGCCCCCAGGAGAAGGCAGGCAAAAGCAGGCCTCTACCTTCCCTGTACCTGGTTCTGAGACCAGGCTCCATGCTGTACCCAGCCCCAGCCTCCCCCACCAGGTCCCCATCCCTGTACCAGGCCCCCAGGACACCCCAGACTCCTGTTCCTGTACCCAGTCTCCAGGTCCTCCACAAGCCTCTACCCTGTACCCAGGCCCCCTTCGACGTCCCCATCCCACCATCCTCTAAGAGCAGCCCCTTATGTCAGCAGAACCAGGGCCCGGGAGGCCTCCCTGAAACCCATGTCCCACCCTCACCTGCCTCAGCCTGCCAGGAAGGCAGAGCTCTCTCGCCCCCTGGTGGCTGCCGTGTGACAGCAGTTCTAAGAAAGGCCAAGATTTTCCCAAACCCCTAATGGCTTTTGTATTTGTCCCCAGGGTGACATGAAAACTGCCCACATTGTGGTCTGGGGACACTCATTGATCAACAGTTTTGGTTCACGCTGGGCGCGGTGGCTCACGCCTGTAATCCAAGCACTTTGGGAGGCCAAGGCGGGTGGATCACTTGAGGTTAGGGGTTCAAGACCAGCCTGGCCCACAGGGCGAAACCCCGTCTGTACTAAAAATACAAAAGTTAGCCGAGCCTGGTGGCGCATGCCTGTAATTCCAGCTACTTGGGAGGCTGAGGCAAGAGAATCGCTTGAACCCGGGAGGCAGAGGTTGCAGTGAGCCAAGATCGAGCCATTGCACTCCAGCCTGGGGGACACAGAGAGACTCCGTCTCAAAAAAAAAAAGAGTTTTGGTTCATGTCTCAGCTGTACTGCAAAATCCCTGCGAAACAGGAGTGTGTTTGGGGTGGGTTCGCTGGGGACAGCTCTGGTTCCTCTTTCTGCCCAGGTGAGCCCACAGCATGCAACACACACATAGGCCCACAAAATCTGTGCAGGCACACTCACACCCAGCATCTGGGCTTGACCTCCAGCCTGTGTCAGGGGAGAAGGTTGGGGCAAACAGAACACAGGACTCTGTGCTGCTCTGAGAGCAGAGACCAGGTCTGAGCCCTCCCAGAACCCAGAACCAGCCCAGTGCTTGGGGTTCAGTGATCTTCATGAACGGGTGGCTGGATGGGGTGAGTGGGTGGATGGGTGGATGGGTGGATGGATGGGTGTGGGTGGGGTGGATGGATGGATGGATGGATGGGTAGGTAGGTAGGTGGGTGGATGGATGGATAAATGGGGTGGGTGGGTGAGTGGATGAATGGATGGAGTGGTGAATGGGTGAATGGATGGGTGGGTGGACGGATGGATGAATAGGGTGGGTGAATGGATGGTTGGGTAGAGGGATGTTGAATGGATGGGTGGGTAGAGGGATGGGTAGATGGGGTGGGTGGATGGACGGATGGATAGACTGATATTGTTGAATGGATGAGTGGGTGGATGGATGTTTGGATAGATGGATAGATAACAAATGGGGGGAGTCGATGGATGGATGGATGGATGGATGGGGGGTGGGTGGATGGATGGATGGATGGGGTGAATGGATGGATGGATAGGATGGATGGATGAAGGGGGTGGGTGTGGGGGGTGGATGTGTGGGTGGGTAGGTGGATGGATGGATGGATGGAGTGGGTGGGTGGGTGGATGGATAGGATGGATGGATTGATATTGAATGGATGGGTGGGTGGATAGATGGGTAGATAATAAATGGGGGAGTGGATGGATGGATGGATGGATGGATGGGGTGGGTGTTGGGGGTGGACGTGTGGGTGGGTGGGCGGGTGGATGGAGTGGGTGGATGGGTGGATGGATGGATGGATTGATTGATATTGAATGGATGGGTGGGTGGATGGATGAATGGGGTGGGTGGATGGATGGGGTTCGTGGATGGATGGATGGATGGATGGGTGGATAGATGGATGGATGGATGAATAGATAGATGGGTAAATGGATGGATGGATGGATGGGTGGATGGGTGGATGGATGGATGGATGGGGTGGGTAGATGGATGGGGTTGGTGGATGGATGGATGGGTGGATAGATGGATAGATGGATGGATGGATGGATGAATAGATAGATGGGTAAATGGATCGATGGATGGGTAGGTGGATGGATGGATAGGGTGGGTGGGTGGATGGATGGATGGATGGATGGATGGATGGATGGATGGGGTTGGTGGATGGATGGATTGATACTGAATGGATGGGTGGGTGGATGGATGGTTGGATGGATGGATAGATAATAAATGGGAGTGGATGGATGGGTGGATGGATGGGGTGGGTGGATGGATGGGGTTTGTGGATGGATGGATGGGTGGATAGATGGCTAGATGGATGGATAGATGAATAGATAGATGGGTAAATGGATGGATGGGTAGATGGGTAGATGGATGGATGGATGGATGGATGGATGGATGGATGTGGATGGGTGGATGGATGGGGTTGGTGGATGGGTGGATGGATGGATGGATAGACGGGTGGGTGGATGGATGGGGTGGGTGGATGGATGGATGGATGAATAGATAGATGGGTAAATGGTTCGATGGATGGATGGATGGATGGGTAGATGGATGGCTGGATGGATGGATGGAGTGGGTGGGTGGATGGATGAATGAGTGGACAGATATACAAATGGCAACAACTATAGAGCACAGCATCCCCCTGCCTACCTGGAGCCAGGACCAGACATGGAGCTGGGGGCTGCCACCTTAGTGGATTGGGGCTGCGTGCTGATGCTAGCCCCTCTCCCTGCTCCCCCATGTGCAGGTGGGGACGGAATTCACCACCATTCTGTACAACTTCATGTGTAACAGCAGCTGTGTGGGGGGCATGAACCGGCGGCCCATCCTCATCATCATCACCCTGGAGACGCGGGAGTGAGTCCCGGGCACACGGGGTGGAGGTGGGACAGGGCTGGGCAGGTGTGGCCGGGGGAGAAGGGGAGCTGTCATGGAGACCTGCAGGCCAAGGCCAGCTTGGGGAAGAGACTTTGGGCTGTGCTGCTGGAGGAAGGAACCGCCCCCTGGCCTGCAGGGCCTGCCTGGGCAGAAGCTGGGCCTCCGGAGGGAGGTGGGAGTCCCTGGCGAGGTGTCAGGGCAGCCTCACAGCTTTGAGCCTCCGGCTCCCTCTAGCGGGAACACTGGCTGCCGGCACTGGGTGCTCTGTGGTGACTGAGGGCTCTCAAGGCCGGTCCTGCAGGGTCCAAAGTGGGTGGGGAAGGTAGGCAGGTTGAGGGTGAGCTCACAATTCTGGCTGTGCCCACCCGACAGTGGGCAGGTGCTGGGCCGCCGGTCCTTTGAGGGCCGCATCTGCGCCTGTCCTGGCCGCGACCGAAAAGCCGATGAGGACCACTACCGGGAACAGCAGGCCCTGAACGAGAGCTCCGCCAAGAACGGGGCCACCAGCAAGCGTGGTGAGCAGCCGGCCAGGGGGAACTGGATGCGTGTGGGAGGGGAAGGGGACACACTGGCAGGACACAGTGCGAGCCCACATCCCAGGGACACGGCCAGCCCCTGAACGGCCCCCCACGCCCAGATTCCTCCCTGACGGAGCCTGAGAGCAGCCCCCAAATAAGTCGCTTGTCCTGGGCCAAGGGCACCTCAGAGGCCTGGGTGGCACCGCAGGTTTGCCCGTCCCTGTGGGATGCTCACCACCGGACCCACCTGGAGAATCGATTGGCCCCGAGGGTGGGGCAGGTCTCCCTCCTCCCGGAAGGAGGCCTCACCCTCTGGTCCTGCCTGCTCACCCCGCCCGCCCTGCCTGGCCTTCCAGCCTTCAAGCAGAGCCCCCCTGCCGTCCCCGCCCTTGGCGCCGGCGTGAAGAAGCGGCGGCATGGAGACGAGGACACATACTACCTGCAGGTGAGTGTGTGCTCCTGCATGGCGGCCAGGAGACCTGCCTCGCCTCTGTTGTCTGCTGAGCCCAGGCTGGGCCATGGGGAGGGACTCTGGAGACCATGGTGGAGGGGGCGGGAGGAGCCCAGCCCTGTGTGAGAGGGTCCAGAGGGCAGAACCTGCTTGCAAGAGCCAGACCAGCAGGACCCAACTGCAGGGCATTCCTGAGAGTCCCCTCAGTCCCAAAAACCCAGCGTCATGCCATTTACAATGAAGCCATGTGTACACAGCACAGGTGGGGTGGTGCGGAGTCCCACCAGGGTAGAAGTTCAGCAAGAATCCAGGACCCTAACGTTGGCCAGGACCCGTGGCCACGGCCGGCCCCCATGAGTATGCCTCTCACATGTGGCCTCCAACAGGTGAATCAAATCGGCACAGGCTTGGCTGGGATTCATCTTCCATGATGTGAACTTTCTGTTTTTTGAGCTCCAGAATGAGCCCTAGTTGGGGTCAGTGGCTCATGCCTATAATCTCAGCATTTTGGGAGGCTGAGGCAGGTGGATCACTTGAGCCCAGGAGTTTGAGACCAAAGTGGGCAACATGGTGAGAACCCATCTCTACAAAAATTAGCTGGGCGTGGTGGTGGCGTGCACCTGTAGTCCCAGCTCCTCAGAAGACTGAAGCAGGAGGATCACCTGAGCCCAGGAGTCCAAGGCTGCAGTGAGCTATGATGATGCTACTGTACTCTAGCCTGGGCAACAGAGCAAGACTCTGTCGAGAGAGAGAGAGAGAGAGAGAGAGAGACGGAGAGAGAGAGGGAGGGGGAGAGAGAGAGAGGGAGGGAGAGAGAGAGACAGAGAGAGACAGAGACAGAGAGACAGAGAGAGACAGAGACAGAGAGAGGGAGGGGGAGAGAGAGAGGGAGGGGGAGGGGGGAGAGAGGGAGGGGGAGAGAGAGAGGGAGGGGGAGGGGGGAGAGAGGGAGGGGGAGAGAGAGAGAGAGAGAGAGAGAGAGGAGAGAGAGAGAGAGAGAGAGACTTGGTTTTTAAAAACCCAGTATCTGTTGGTGGGGGAGGAAGAGGGAGGCTTGGGGGCCACAAGGAGCAGGCATGGTTCTTGGGGACAGGAGACCTGCCCACCGAGTCAGGGGCTCTGGTTAGACCTGCTTCTTGGGAAGAGGAAAGAAGATCGGGGATCCTGAGCCTCTGGGGTGCCGGGGAACCCCCAGAAAGGACAGATGCTTTGCCAAGCCCAGGTCCTCCTGGAGCTGCGGCCGCCCCCCTCCCATGGGGGTCTGGGGCATGTGGGCAGAGCATCTGCTCCTCTGTGCTCAGGTGCGAGGCAGGGAGAACTTTGAGATCCTGATGAAGCTGAAGGAGAGCCTGGAGCTGATGGAGTTGGTGCCGCAGCCACTGGTGGACTCCTATCGGCAGCAGCAGCAGCTCCTACAGAGGCCGTGAGTCAACCCTAGCCCACCATCAGTGTGGGGAAGGAGGACATGGCTTAACCCCTCAGGAGAAGGCCAGGAGGACCAGAAACCCCTCCAGAAAGCATCATCTGCCAGGGACAGGCAGCAGGGTCCAGAGCAGGGCCCACCCCACATCTCCTCCTCCAGGAAGCCTTCTAGCACTTGGGGCTGCCCTGGGACCCTGGGTCACGGCCCTTGCTATGCCTCTGTCACTGAGGGGTCTTGTAAATGGCTGCTGAGTGGAAAGGCCAGGAGGGGTGGCCAGAGTGATCATGACCCACCAAGACCAGAGTCCGATTCCAGTGGCACAGGTCATCCCCCTGCCTCCCAGCCCCGCCATGGCCAGTGTCCTTCTCAGGCGCAGGCCCAGTGGCCGTGCATGGCCATGGTTGGGGACAGGGAGGCTGAAGCCACTCTCTGACATCAGAGTCTCCACCCATTCACAGCATGGGGGCATCATGGGCGTGGGTGGTCGGTGGGCACGAGGCTGCCTTGCTTCCCACCCATGCGAGCCGTTGCTTCTGAGCAGGAGTCACCTACAGCCCCCGTCCTACGGGCCGGTCCTCTCGCCCATGAACAAGGTGCACGGGGGCATGAACAAGCTGCCCTCCGTCAACCAGCTGGTGGGCCAGCCACCCCCGCACAGCTCGGCAGCTACACCCAACCTGGGGCCCGTGGGTGAGTCCCTTGGGCAGTGGGGGCCCACGGGCAGGGCGGGGAGGCCCACTGGGGGCGCCTGACTCAGGACACACCACCCAGTTCAGGACCCAGGGCAGGTGTCTGTGGCTGGCTCCTTCCAGCGGCTCCACCCTCCGGGCAGGAGGTGCAGCCACAGACAGCCCTCTCTGCCCACTCGTAGCTGTGGGAGGTGGAGGGGGGCGTAGTTAAGAGCGTGGAACCCACGTGCCTGCACCGCCTCTTGGCAGGCGAGGGAGCTTGGGGAAGGCTCTTAACATTACACAGCCTGTTTCCCCATCAGCAAATGGCCA
Source organism: Pongo abelii (assembly GCF_028885655.2). Taxonomy (NCBI): domain Eukaryota; kingdom Metazoa; phylum Chordata; class Mammalia; order Primates; family Hominidae; genus Pongo; species Pongo abelii. The sequence continues at coordinate 230,514,928 of NC_071985.2, read as the reverse complement.
CAGAAGTACCAGGCTCACTCCTTGTGAGGATTAAATGGTGCAAGACCTCATCAGGGGCCCCAGCACAAGCCGGGGTCTCCATTGGATAGAGTTTGGACCCCCTTCCCCTGGAAGGTCCTCATGTGGGTAGGACCAAGCATGTTCCCAGTGCTGCGAGCAAGCACCCCCAGGCGTTCCCTGAGGCCCTGGGATGTGGCCAGCACTCCAGTGCCAGCTGCGATTGCCCTTACGACCCAGCTCCTCGTAAGCACGGTCACCCCCGTCCCTACTAGGCGGGGTGAGGAGACAGGGCCCCAGGTGTTCAGCCCTTGCTCAAGCCTCCAGCTGGCCGGGGTGATGCCGAGAGTCACATCGCCAGGCCTTGGGATGGCTCCCGGTGTCCAGAGGTGTCTGGAGCCTGGGTGGAGCCTGCACCTGGACGCCCGGCCTGGCTGCCCTGATGGCCCCACCTGCCTCTCACCCAGGCCCTGGGATGCTCAACAACCATGGCCACGCAGTGCCAGCCAACGGCGAGATGAGCAGCAGCCACGGCGCCCAGTCCATGGTCTCGGGGTCCCACTGCACTCCGCCACCCCCCTACCACGCCGACCCCAGCCTCGTCAGGTGCGTGGGCTGCCGAGGGCCTGAGCATGTGCTGTCACCCTGTCCGTTCACCTCTGTCCTTCTGGCCATGTCAGCTGCCTGCCCCACCCTGTGTGCTCACCACTCGCAACCCCGGATCAGACAGGCGGGCGGGGGCAGTCAGGCCAGGAGCATCTGCAGATGCTGGGGAAACGGTCCACTTAGAGGAAAAGCACAAAAAGCCGGGGTCCTCCACTGACCTTTCCCCAGCTGAGCACGTCCCCTCCCCGAGGGATGCCATGGCCACCTGTGGGCTGGAGCCACCCTTCAGAGACAGTGGCAGTCTCCGCCCCAGCCAGGCCACTGTCAGAGACAGGAGCTCGCGCAGCCCTGTGCTGGGAAGCTAATGCTGCTTCCTTTCTCAAATTCTCTCTGCAGTTTTTTAACAGGATTGGGGTGTCCAAACTGCATCGAGTATTTCACCTCCCAAGGGTTACAGAGCATTTACCACCTGCAGAACCTGACCATCGAGGTAACGCCCAGGTGGCCCCCGCTCTGCAGAGGCAGTAGCTGGAGGGGCCCCTGTCCGGAGGGCAAAGAGCCTTCTCTTCCTTGCTCTCGTGGCTGGGACACTTAGAAACCCTTTCCCCCGGGCAAGCAGATGCGATGACTTGACTCTCGAGAGCTTAGGCAGGTGCAGCCAGGCATGCGGCTGGCGGCGCGGGACACAGGCCCAGGCCTCCGGATGCTGAACTGGTCATTTGAGCCTTTTCAGACTCCCAGCAGCCAGTGTGCCTTTGATTTTAGGGGATGGGCGGTTTCCAAGGCAGAAAGAACAGAAGAATGTAAGGCCCCGAGGGAGTCAGTCCAGTTCAGCGCCATTTACACAGAGAGGAAAGGGGACCTAGGGAAGGCAAGCACCTGGCCCGAGGCCACACAGCTCTTGGCACCTGTGGCAGCTGATTGCAGGCACCGTGATTAAACAGCCACGGCTTGTCTTTGGGTTAGAAACTAGTGGTGTACAAAGCCTGCTTGTAGCCTAGGTGTGAACCACAGGGCACTGTCAGTTAAGGAAGAGCAAGCCCTCTGGTGGGAACCCACCCTCCAGCCAGTGCCGCGGCCCAGGTCCAAGGCCCGTCCCAGACCGTCCCCAGCCTGGGGCTGCAGACAGAGATGAGGGTCAGTGCGAGCTGGGGCCAGCTGCTCAGCCTGTCCCTTGTGCAGAGGGTGGCCGCATCTGTGTCCACTAACCGCCCTCCCCGCAACCTGTCCCCAGTGACCTACGCTGAGCCAGCTCCAGGTCACGTTAACCCTTGCCTCCCCTGAGTGATGTGTGTGCTTGGTGTGGTGCCCAGAGGGTGTTGGGAGCTCAGGGATGAGCTGGGGGTCCGCTCCAGGGGGCAGGGACATGGAGACCAAGGAGGGCCCTGCCCTGAGGCTGGGAGGCAGTTCCTCCCCCAGGGCCAGGTAGATGCTCGGGGGGCTCCATGTCTAACGCTCCCAGGTCAGGGCCCAGGCCCCACACAGGCCAGGAGTGGCCCTGGTGGGCTCTCCCCCTCCCCCATGTCCCCTCTCCTGCCTACTCTGGTTGGGGGTGTAGGGGCCAGGGTGTGGTGTGGCCGGACCTCCAGGCCCAGGGCTGCCCCCCTGCTCTCCCTGCCCCACTGCCGCCTGCCCCTAACACGCCGGCCTCTCGCAGGACCTGGGGGCCCTGAAGATCCCCGAGCAGTACCGCATGACCATCTGGCGGGGCCTGCAGGACCTGAAGCAGGGCCACGACTACAGCACTGCGCAGCAGCTGCTCCGCTCCAGCAACGCGGCCACCATCTCCATCGGCGGCTCAGGGGAACTGCAGCGCCAGCGGGTCATGGAGGCCGTGCACTTTCGCGTGCGCCACACCATCACCATCCCCAACCGCGGCGGCCCAGGCGGCGGCCCCGACGAGTGGGCGGACTTCGGCTTCGACCTGCCCGACTGCAAGGCCCGCAAGCAGCCCATCAAGGAGGAGTTCACGGAGGCCGAGATCCACTGAGGGCCTTGCCCGGCCGCAGCCTGTGCCACCGCCCAGAGACCCAAGCTGCCTCCCCTCTCCTTCCTGTGTGTCCAAAACTGCCTCAGGAGACAGGACCTCCGGGCTGTGCCTGGGGAAAGGCAAGGTCCGGCCCATCCCCAGGCACCTCACCGGCCCCGAGAGAGGCCCAGCCACCGAAGCCGCCTGCGGACAGCCTGAGTCACCTGCAGAACCTTCTGGAGCTGCCCTAGCGCTGGGCTTGTGGGGCGGGGGCTGGCCCATTCTCAGCCCTGCCACTGCCCCGGCGTGCTCCATGGCAGGCGTGGGTGGGGACCGCAGTGTCGGCTCTGACCTCCAGGCTTCATCCTAGAGACTCTGTCATCTCCCGACCAAGCGAGGTCCTTCCAAAGGAAAGGATCCTCTTTGCTGATGGACTGCCAAAAAGTATTTTGCGACATCTTTTGGTTCTGGATAGTAGTGAGCAGCCAAGTGACTGTGTCTGAAACACCAATGTATTTTCAGGGAATGTCCCTAACTGCGTCTTGCCCGCGCCGGGGGCTGGGGACTCTCTCTGCTGGACTTGGGACTGGCCTCTGCCCCCAGCACACTGTATTCTGCAGGACCGCCTCGTTCCTCCCCCTAACAACAACCACAGTGGTGCTGAAATTGGAGAAAACTGGGGAGGTCACAACCCCTCCCAGGCACGGGGAAGCATCTGGTACCGCCTCAGCCAGTGCCCCTCAGCCTGGCCACAGTCGCTTCTCCTCGGGGACCCCTCAGCAGAAAGGGACAGCCTGTCCTTAGAGGACTGGAAATTGTCAATATTTGATAAAATGATACCCTTTTCTACACGGTGGGTCAGCTTTTTTTTTTTTTTAAACTTTCTTTCTCAGCATTCCCTTTGGAGTTCAACCTAGCGCCCATGAGCCGGGCTGAGGAAGCTGAGTGAGAAGCCAGGTGCGCGGGACTTGTCCCCAGGAAGTCCGGGTGGGGAGGAAGGCTAGAGGGAACGCCGGGAAGGGCAAATCCAGGCAAATCCGCAGGAACGCTCTGCCGTGGGAGCAGCTCCTCCCTTGCCATGGCCACCTTCTCTACCATTGCGAGGTCCAGAGGGCACTGCTTTCCCTTCTAGGCGGCGGCAGTCAGGGAACAGACTGAGGTAGGTGCAGGGGGGTCTAGGCCTTCGTGGAACACCCCAGGGAGTTAGTAGGCCCCGGGGAGACAGAGTCTGCACAGGCCCTTTCTGGGGCCACCTCCATCCACGAGGAGCAGCCTGAGCCTTGGTGTGGAGCTTGACCATCCCGGAGCACAGCTTCAGGGCAGGGAACCGGAGCCCCCGGGGAGCCTGACAGGTGTGATGAGGCCCTTCATTCCAGGCAGGTGGGCCAATGGGAGCCCTCACCCACGCAAGCCGAGACACCACCTAGAGTGCAGGCTGCCTGGCCCCTTCTGACACGGCCAGCTCCACACCCCCTGCCTAGGGTATGTGTGGTCCTAAGGGCTAGGAGCTTCCCCCACTAACATCTCCCAGAAAAAGCAGTTAAGCCCCCCAGGGCACAGCAAGGTTAGACACAGCCCCCATCCCCAGATCAGGACTCTATCTTGCTAAGTGGCATCACCATCACCAGCCTCCCCTTATTTAAAAGCAGCAACTGGTGTTGCCGCAGGTACTAGTCTACGAAGACGCAGGCGTCCCTCTCCCACCGTCCACCTCCCTGGGGGCCGCTGACAGCACAGCCGCCTGGGTGCACGCTTGTGGGGGCAGCAGGAATGGGGCTGTCGGCTCTCAGGGGATCTGGCTGCAGCCAGGGTGAGGGCCTGGCCCTTCCTTCCAGCTCCTTCCAGCTGAAGGGCAGGAAGCTCTGGCTGCTTAGCTTCTAGGGTTCCATCTCCCTAGAAAGGTGCCCACACCCAGGGCATCAGTCAGTAGCGGCAACAGCAGCAGACTCGGCTTTCCCAGGGTGGCGCAGCCGCCCCAGCTGCATGTCACCTCAGCTCTCCATCTTATTGCCATTTCGTAGATGAGGAAGCTGAGGCCAGAAAGGCTAAGACCCATGCCCCAGGCACCACGCCCATCTCTTGGGGACTGGGCAGCTGCTACCCAAGGCCACCTCCTGAAGCCCCCACTCTGCCCCCATGTTCCACTTCAGGAGCCGCGGGGGCCCATCCCGACACCCGGGGTTCTGAGCCCAGCGCAGATGCGCTTCAATTCCAAGGGGCTTGTTGATTTGTTTCTTAGGCACGTTCCCTGTCCACCCTGAGTCCAGTGAGGCTGTCCCAAGAGCCCCTGTAGTGTGCTCCTGGGAAGGGCTGGGGAGGGGGTGGGGCGGGTGGCACAGAGCAGGCAGAGGGCCGGGGCAGCTGTCACTGGAACCCCAGCCAGACGTCCAAGGAAGCCGGCCGGAACACGGAGCAGCCAGATGGCCCCAGCTGCGCCTGTCCAGGGAGCCCGCGCAGCCTCCTTGCGCTGGAGAAGCAGCTGTGAAAGTAAACAGAGTTGAGACTTTGCCGTAGTCAGGAGAAAATGCAAATTCCCAGGAACAAGAATCCTTTAAGCGATGTGTTTCATAAAACTAAACAAATCAACAAACAAATCTTGAAGGCGGATGGTTTTCCCAGCAGTGCAGGGGTGGGAGGGAGGCCGCTGGCACTCCTGGGGCCAAGGGGGATGGGCAGTGGTCCTGAGTCTGCTCAGAAAGGCCAGGCAGAAGGAGCTCGCCAGGCAGGTCAGCTCACATCCGTCCAAGTCACTCTGGTCAGAAACAGCGACTCTCCCCCATTCCGCCAGCGTTCCCACCAGGCCTGGGCTGCTGGGAAGCCCCTGCCGTACCCAGGGGCCCAACCCACAGTATCCTGGCACAGAACCACTTGTCACTCAGGACAGTCAGCATCTCCAACGCACAAACGTCCACTCCTCTGTTACCAGTTAAAGCACTTTAATGCTTTAAGGTGAAAACGAAATCCCATCCGTGTTTTTCGTGTAGGATCGTGCTTCTCCGAGCAGTATTAATGGACGCCCTCCAATGACATAACAACTGTTTTTGGTAATGTAATCTCGGGAAAATGTGTTATTTTTTTAGCTGTGTTTCGGTGGGGATTTTTGTTTTTGTAACATAATAAAGTGTACATTCCAATGACCGGTTCTTATGGCTAAACCTAAATCTCCGAGGGGCTCAGACAAACAGGGCGGCTCCTCACAGGCAGGAAGCCTGTGGTCTCTGCAGCCGGCCCTGGCACCCCACTTGAGTTTCTCCGTGTCGTGAGTCTGATGGGTCCCTGGGGTGTCCCTCTGCCCTGTGCCTCGGAGGACCTGCGGGCCAAGCTGAGTAGCCTCATGGGACTGACCGGGCCTCTCAGGCCTCCTGAAGTACAGGCCCATGGCCCTCATGCAAGCCCTGTGGGACCCAGGCTTTCCAGACTTTAGCTAGGCCAAGCAGGGTCTCAGGGTGTCACAAACACCCACACAGAACGCACTCCCGTTTCTCAGCAAAACCTAAGAAAACAAAGGGCAGCAGAGAGCCTCATGTTGGCTCAAACCAGGCTGAGACCAAAGGGCTTCATTTCAGTTCTCTTGGTTCTCAGGTTTCTTGGTTTCAGAGTTGTGAACAGGGACTAGGGACCTGTCACAGCAAAAACAAGGCTCTAGAAATCTGTTCAACCTTGAAGGAGGCCTCAGTCTTTTTAGAAATTGGCCTGAAACAAAGATAGAAAGGACCAAGGCAAGAGGGAGAGATGCCGCCAGGAAGCTCCACCGAGTTCCCCGACAGGTGAGGTGCAGGTGATACGCCATGCCTGGCCCTGGCCCCACCTTCCTGGCTAGCGCTCATGCCGTCACACCAGAGCCCGCTCACCCCTTTCCCTAGGCTCCTACCTGTCCCCATGTCCACCAAGGAGGGCTGGGCAGCGGTGGGCCCACCCCCTCACAGCCACAGGACTCTGGATCATGAACGTATTGAGGCCTCGAACTAGACAGGAAGTGGAGGGATTCTGGATGTTCCCTTGGCAAGAGGGTGCCACACAGAACGTAGAAACGGGGACTCTAAAACGCCCTTTCAGGAATGAACACAGAAACGTGAGCGCTTTCGGCACAAGGGTGAGTTTGAATATCTTTGTTTAAAAGGTTAGTTATTTTTTTAAGTATAGCATGAGAAATACAGGCCATTATTTTCAAATATCTAAGAACATCTTCAGTAGGTTTCACACAGAATTTTGGAAAGCTAAGCTGGACTCGGAGCCGGTCTGCTGCTCCCCAAGTCACTACCCTTCGAAGGAAGGTTTCCATCCGCCCCCAGCTGCAAAATGGAAAGGAGAAAGCCCATTTCCAAAAGATCTCCACACCCCGTTGGGTGGAAAACAGCCACTGTTCATTCCCGTGTTCACATCCAAAGAGGAAGCCTAGATTCAGGCGGCAAGAATAGAATATGGGCTTTTCATACCACACACATATATTTCCTTTATCTCAGGAATGGTGCTGTATCATTACTATGCACAAAATCAGATTCTTCAAGAAAATTGTTTTTTAGGCCGAGCATGGTAGCTCATGCCTGTAATCCCAGCACTTTGGGAGGCCGTGGCAGGTGGATCACGAGGTCAGCAGTTCGAGACCAGCCTGGACAACATGGTGAAACCCCGTCTCTACTAAAAGTACAAAAATTAGCCGAGCATGGTGGCGCATGCCTGTAATCCCAGCTACTCAGAAGTCTGAGGCAGAAGAATCGCTTGAACCCGGGAGGCGGAGGTTGCAGTGAGCCGAGATCATACCACTGCACTCCAGCCTGGGTGACAGGGCAAGACCCTGTCTCAAAACAAACAAAAAAAAATGTTTTTAAATAGTGGTATAATTACCTCAAAAAAGGCCTAAGGAGGCCTGCAGCCTGCCTCATGCATGAGACATTTAGTCTTAACAGCTTCACCAGCCCTCGGCCCCATTTGCCACAGAAAAGCTGAAACTGCGGGTTTCTGGGTCAATTTACACTATCCAATCCCTGACCTGCCCTCTTCCTGACAGAGCCAACCAGAGGCCTCCGAGGCCCTGCCAAGGGAACTCTGACCGGAAGAGCATCTCTGAGGCCTGCATGCAACACAAAACAGCTAAGCAAGCCCAACTTGTGTCCTCGGTCTGAAGTCACATCCTGAAAAGTCTGGTTACACCAGAAGTGAAACATACACGGTTTCCCAATGATTCCCCTTCTGAGTCTCCAGTGAGGACAAGACCGCCATGAGGTTCTGTCTCCCTCTCCCAGTAACAGCGACAAGTGAAACAGGCAACTGGATATCGGGCAGGATCTTGGCTCCAGCCTCGGGTTGGTTCATGGAGCTTCTGTCTTCACCACAGAGCCCTCTGCCGATTCACAGGGCAGGTCCACAGCTGACCGGTTCCACCACGACTGCTCCGCGGCCACGGCCACCCAGAAGGCCCTGAGGAACTGCTCTTTGGTGATTTCAGGAGGTTCTTTCCCTGCACATTTGCACAGATTCAGGACAAAACCCAACACATCGGAGCCAGTCTTCTTCTTGTTGGGGCATGTGAAGGGGCCACTGGCCTCTGGGTGGGACACTGATCCTAGAGAGGCCCACCTGCCCCTCTTGGACAAGCCCCACCCAGGTCCAGGAATTCTGCTCAACCTCCCTGGTTCCCAGTCACCCCCAGGACTGACAGAGGGTAGAAGGTGTCCTATCTTCCAGGACACATGTTATCCACTAGATCTCAGGAGTTCAGAAGTAGTTATCATTTTATAAACCTCAGAGTTCAACAAGATTTTTTAGGACATGTCAGGCAACATGGTACATGCACAGAACCCCAAAGGAGCATCTCTCAGAATCTCCCTCAAGTACACGCAACGCAAATGATCACTGAGATGGACAATTTCAAATCTGAACCCAGTATCTGGAATGCAATTTTCCACCTGAAATTGGCATATCATCTGCACTGACTGCAGCCTGGAAGGCATCTACCCGTTGAGCATCAGGACATCCCAGGTTCCTCCTGAGAATGTCACCCACCTTTAAGGGTTCTGACAAAGTGTCTGAAGAGCTCTCGATAGGAGTCCTGGTAGCAGCTAGCCTGGTCTGGGAGCCGAGGGACAGGGACATGCCCCGCCCAGTAATGCCCAAGGGATTCTGATTCTCCATCGGCAGCACGCCTTGGGACCCACCCACCTGGGAGCCACTGCAAGACAGGGGTTAACCAGGCCGATCACAGGAAGTGGGGAGCGGCAGGGGATGACTGAGCACCACGAGGGGGTTTTGTTGGTGGGGGTGGAGTGGGCAGGCGACACATGACGCGGGCCTTCCACAACCGGCATTATCACTTCCCATGGCACACCGTGACCAACACCGGCTTTCCTTGTAACGGCCAAGGAAGCACAGGCTTCTGTAGAGCAACAGCCAACGTAAAGGAAAGCTACCGCCACAAAACAGCTCCTGGAGGCCCAGAGGCCAGAGAACGAACTCTCTTCAAAACCTGGAAGACGTGGCTCTCACCAGAAAATTAAAACAAATATTTACTGAGCACTGACTATGCACAAGGTGTGCCGCATATGCTCCGACTAGGGGTGGCCGGGTGATGACCTCTATCTAACCAGCAGGATCAACCCGGCTGACGACCTCTATCTAACCTGCAGAATCAACCCGGCTGACGACCTCTATCTAACCTGCGGAATCAACCCGGCTGATGACCTCTATCTAACCCGCACAATCAACCCAGCTTTTCACAGTGGACTGGCAAAGGGTGGAAAAGGGCAGTGGTCACCTCCAGTCTCTGGTCGCAGCTGTCTGCGCAGTGCTGGCTGACGTCCTGGTCGCAGCTGTCTGCGCAGTGCTGGCTGACGTCCTGGTCGCAGCTGTCTGCGCAGTGCTGGCTGACGTCCTGGTCGCAGCTGTCTGCGCAGTGCTGGCTGACGTCCTGGTCGCAGCTGTCTGCGCAGTGCTGGCTGACGTCCATGCTGACTACAGCCTCACAGGGAAACTTCATGCTGATCCCAACAGCGTCTGCATCTTTTAAGGCGGCCATATCTAAGCAGAAGAAAACTTTAGATAATACAAAAGCTGATTTAGGCAAATGATAAACTGTTTTGTTTGGTTTTGTTTTTGAGAGAATCTTGCTCTGTCACCCAGGCTGGAGTGCAGTGGCACGATCTTGACTCACTGCAAACTCTGCCTCCCGGGTTCAAGCAATTCCCCTGCCTCAGCCTCTCAAGTAGCTGGGATTACAGGCGTCCACTATCACACCCGGCTGATTTTTTTGTATTTTTAGTAGAGACTGGTTTCACCATGTTGGCCAGGCTGGTTTCGAACTCCTAACCTCAAGTGATCCTGCAGCCTGGGCCTCCCAAAGTGCTAGGATTACCACCACAACCAGCCTGAACTCACTGTTTCAACTGAAGCAGTGGGCGAAAGGCATAGCCAAGAAGTTACACAGAAACTGGTCCTTAATAGAAAATTAACTCTAAATTGTTCCAAAATGGGTCCCTGAGAGGCACGCTGCCCATCAAGCAGTCCAATTCCGTGTTTGCTAAGCTTGTGTAGCGTTGGCGGTCCCGGGCCCAGGCACCTTCTGGACCCTGGGGGTACAGCCGTGAGCCTAGCAGAGCCAGTCCCCATGTCCCACCCAGGAAGCAGGCCCCAGACAGGTAATTTTCTTGCCTTCTGAGGAAGAGCGAGAAGTGGACAAGAGGACAGTGGGGTTGCGGGGGACAGCACCCGTGGGCCTGAGGCAGATTAGGGTCTGGAGGCAGGGAACCTAAGGCTGTTTCACAACTTCCTTGAACTATGTTGAAGGGAAAACCCTAACTTTCCACTCCTAAGTAACAAAAGGACCAGAGGCCTTTGCAAACCCCCTCACCTTTTCTGCCTGGCAGATGGAAAACTGGCTGTCTGCAACAAATCAGACTGATTGTGGGTCAAGTCTCCGTTTGCAACTTTGTAACTTCACTCACTCCAGCCTCTGAATGGTCGCTGTCCACACCAATCAGACTGATTACAGGCTGAGTTTTCATTTGCATAGAAGTATAACTTTGTAACTTCACTCCAGCCTGACTGGCTGCTTTTTGCAACCACTTCATTTACATGAGGTGAGCATGAAGTGGCCAATGGGAAACTTCTAGGGGTATCTGGGCCCAAGAAGATTCTGTATCTGGACCTTAGAGCTGCTGCTCGGGCCACTCCCACACTGTGGAGTGTGTTTCATTTTCAATAAATCCCTGCTTTCGTACTTTTGTTGCTTCATCCTTTCTTTGCTTTGCTGGGTGTTTTGTCCAATTCTTTGTTCAAAACGCCAAGAACCTGGACAACGTGCAGTCAAGACCCTCGACCGGTGACAGGCCTGCGGGGTCTGTGGAGACCATGGCCTCCACCTGTGCTCTGGAGAGCTCAGAGCAGGCGGGCACCTGGTCCAACGGAGGTCTTACAGGGAAGAGATTGCAGGCAGATGGCCACAGCCAGGATGAGGACATGGCTGGGATCAGGTTGGTGGCCAGTGGAGCAGGGTGGGTGGGTGAACTTTGGGCAGATGGGGGAGGCAGTGCCAAAAGGGGGTGCTGACGAGACAGAGTGAAGCGGGCACTGAGAGAAGTCAGCGCTGGCACTGGCTGGGCCTGGACTTGCCCCAGTACACAAAGTGTGGTGTGAGGCGTACCACGTCAGTCCTGGCCCAAGCCTCAGGACGTCTGAGTGCTTCCACTTTGGTGCCCTGAGGCCATCAAATGTGTGGCCATGCTGCTGTGGGGACCTGAGGAGGCGTGGGGACGATACGGAAGAGAACCCAGGTGAAGCGGGGCCCGGCCCTGTGACCCTGGTGGGGCTGTTCCAGGCAGGCCGCTGACCAGCTGGCTGTAGTCAAGTGAGTGACGTCTGGGCAGACCAGAAAAGGGATTCCAGCCAAGCCCAGCCCAGGCTGCAAAACCCTAACTACCCAGTGGCTGTTGTTTCAAGTGCATGGTGTGTCATAAAGCAACAGATAATCTGTCCTCTTCAGCAGCCCTCAGGACCCACCCTGAGCTTCTGCTGCCAGGACAGGACCTAGGAACCAGCATCCCCAGCCCCGCCTTCACCTGGTGCTCACTGATGATCTGCTAATCTGTGTGCATCCCAACCTGGCTGTGACTTCCAGCCGGGACTGTGTTTATTCACCTTGGCAACCTTAGAAACTACAGGAGGCCTGTCACATCGCAGGGGCTGGAGAAATGGTTACTGGAACAGTGACTCTCAAAGTTCATCAAATGTGAAATACCTCCTGCATGATGGCTTTCAGCCTCGGGAAATGCCTGAGGGATTCAGCGACGTGACCACTTAGTCATCTTTTTTACATGTGCTCCATGTTACTTTATCTGCTCCCCAAAGCCGGGAGTGAGGGAGGAATCCTGAACAGGGGCCCCAGCCTGTGCTACATCTTCAACCAGCCTCGGTGGCCACAGGAGCACCCTGCAACAGTGAAGCCCACTCTTACCTGGGCAGAAGCCACGTCCCAGAGAAAACACAGTGTCCGGAGCGGCTTCCCCAGCAACATGCATACGGCATCCACGTCGTGCACAGCAGCGTTGTAGAAAATCCCACCTGGACACAAGGGAGAGTGAGCTCTGGCTTCTGGTCTGGAGGGAAGCTACCGGCGAGAAGCATTGGAGGGTTCTGGGTCACAGGGAACCATGTGACATGGACACAGATGCCACAACGCTGTGCATTCCCCCAACAACGCAGATGCCCACCTGCCCTCTTTAGGGAAGCCGGAGAGGCCGCTGGGAACAGGCTGCTGACTGCGGTGATCCGGTGGATCCTCCCCAGGGCGTGGCTGACACAAACTTGCTTGTGCAAGAACTGGAAAGCCGGATCAAAGCGCCTAGGAGAGGAGTCAGGAAACGAAGCAGGCAAGCCCATTCCCCCTGAGACACGTGGGCACCGGTGCAGACATCACCTCAGCCAGCCCGGCGCGTAGCTGCTCGGAGAGCGTCCATCACGATTTCAGAAGCTGCCTCTGGTGGGCAGCAAACAACTACTCCAGAGACGCTGCAGGAATAAAGTGGAATGTTAAGAGCGTGCTTTGAGACCTAGAACATTCCAGAATCCATGCTGCTAACACCACTCTATAAACCATCTCAGGCACGAGAGTAACAGAAGAAAAAGGCCTCAACAAAGTAAATTGTGAAAACATTTCCAGTATGACTTATTTCAGAATTTAACTTGCTAATTTTGAGGAACAAAATACAGATCCCAGCCAAGTCACAGAATAGGCTTCTGTGAGTCAAATTCTATTAAGAGTCTCAGGGACAGATGCGTTGGCTCACACCTGTAATCCCAGCACTTTGAGATTTGGCTGAGGCAGGAGGATCACTTGAGCCCAGGAGTTCAAGACCAGCCTGGGAAACATGGCAAAAACCAGTCTCTAGAAAAAATACTAAAAAAAACTAGCCAAGCTTGGTGTCGCACACCTGTAGTCCCAGCTACTCAGGAGGCTGAGGTATGAGGATCACTTGAGCCCAGGAGGTTGAGGCCGCAGTGAGCCGTGATTGCGCCACTGCACTCCAGCCTGGGTGACAAAGCAAGACTCTTTCAAAAAAAAAGATGCTCCCTTCCTCAGCCTACAGAGGTCAGCCTCAGGTGTGGGCTGGACAGGAGCCCGGGGACTTCCGAGGACTGTGATCTCCAGGCTGGCCACACAGGTGCGTGCAGTTCGTAAAAACACACCAACTCGGGCACTTTGCTGTGTGTATCATGTATGAACGTGTGCATTCTGTGAATGTGATACCCGAGTGAAAAGTGTGAAAACCTGCCTAAAGCAGATGCCACAGATAACTGAAAACTAAAATTTGTAGGCCAGGCGCAGTGGCTCACGCCTGTAGTCCCAGCACTTTGGGAGGCCAAGGCAGGCAGATCACGAGGTAAGGAGATCAAGACCATCCTGCACGGTGAAACCCTGTCTCTACTAAAAATACAAATTACCCGGGCATGGTGGCTTGCGCTTGTAGTCCCAGCTACTCCGGAGGCTGAGGCAGGAGAATCGCTTGAACCCAGCGGTGGAGGTTGCAGTGAGCCAAGATCACACCACTGCACTCCAGCCTGGCGACAGAGTGAAACTCCGTCAGGGTGAGACTCCGTCTCAAAAGATAAATAAAGTAAATAAATAAATAAATAAAATTTGCCAACTTTCCAAAAACACACAAAGCATTAACATTCACGAACATTCTTCTGCAGTGACAATGGGCTTTGCTGAGACACAACACTGTCTGCTAATACGTTCAGAGCCCTCCACATGTGATAACAAGCTGGGGTCAAACTCTTCCCTTATTACGCTATTAAGAGCATGTCCAAACCTCGACACACCAAAGGTGAGCCAGGCCTGCCCTGTGAGCAGCACTGGCCAGCTCTGCGAAACACCAGGCAGTTCCCAGCCCAGGCCTGAACACAGTGGCTGCACCTGACCCCAGGGCTGGGTGGCTGCCCGCGAGCCCGTTTACCTGCTGTGGCTGTCCACACCCTGTGGGCAGGAAGTATAGATGCTGCTCCAGCTGCTGGAGACACCGCTCATGAACAGGGTGGACATGTCACACCCAGCTGCTCGAGTGAAGGGAGGAAGCCAGGACCCCATCGCAAAGGCTGTACATTCAAAATATCCCAAATCCAGCCATACTGCTGCCCTGGTCCAGGCCCATCATGCCTCATTGGCCCCACAATACCCCTCACTGGTGTCCCTGCGTCCTTCTCCTCCACCCCGAGTGTGAGCTCAAACCAAACCAACCCCTGGTGGCTTTCAAAGCCTCCGGGTGGCCCCCAGGCTCCTTGGGCCTGGGACCTCATTGCCTAGCCCTCACCCTGTTCACTCCATTCCTGCCAGCACAGCCACTCGGCTACATCAAGGCCTGGAGAAGACTCAGTGTCCTCTTTGTAGAGTGTGCTTGTCCCCGGATACCCCCACGGCCATCTCACTCACCCACCTAGGTCCCTGCTCCAGTGCCCCCTCCTCAAGTCTTCCCCAGCCATCTCACCTAAAACAGCACTCCACCAGCCTCCCTCTCCCGACTCAGCGTGAGTTCTCTCCGCAGAGCTTATTGCTACTGATGTATTGAGATCTACTCATCTGCCTCTGCCCCCAATTCAGCAGCACAAGTGTGGGGACTTTGCAGCATTCAGAGCCATTTCTCCAGCCCCCAGGACAGTGCCCGGCACACAGCAGGTGTTCAGTGAACCTCTGCTGACAACTGAAACCGTACCGCTGGTGGTTGAGGACGATGTCCGCATCCTGTTCCCGAACCACTCTGGTATTGGCCAAATGCTCAGCTCTGAAGGCTCGCTCCACGTCACACAGCTGGTCCTCCACCACGTACAGCAAGCAGCAGCTGTTCTCATCCACCACACTCTGCAGCAGTGCCGGGCTCCCGAAGCCCACCCCAAAGATGGCCAGGCCAAGGTGGCCGGCCAGGCCAAGGTGGCCAGCCACCCCGGCTCCAAAGTCACGAGAGCATCTCAGGCCTCCTCCAGAGAGCACCCTGTGGGAGGCTTCAGAAAATCTCTGGCTGGTCTGCTCTGAGGGCACTGCTGGTGTCTTTACTTGGAAAGCAGGAGACACTGAAAGGTGGCCGGTGGAGGTAGATGGTGTTGCATCCTCCTGGGCAGACAAGTCGCTGGTGGTGGTGCTGATGGCAGTAGGGTTGACAGGGAGCACAGACGTGTGGCCCACAGTGGGAGGAGGTACTGTGCCAATGCTGGGACTGCCTGAGAGAATGAGCCGAGGCTGAGGCTGACGGGGCAAGGGCGGGTGGCACGGGTGTGCAGTAAGGCCGGTGGCAGCGAGATCCGAGGCGGCTGAGCTGGACAAAAGGCACATTCACTTAAACAAAGTGGCAGGACTCACAGCACCCAGTCCACAATCATCTGAGAGGATCAACAGTGGGGAGTTACCCTGCAGACCAGTATGTATCTGGCTTGTGATAAGGCAGCATTCAGGTGGCCACGCACACTTCAACAAAACGGCGAGACTTCACAGGGTTTACTCCCTAAATGGGCAAGCCACTAGCAGATCCCGTAAACGTAGTGTCATCAGGCGGCCTGTCCACATACTTCGGAAACGTTTGCAGGGCAGAGAATCCTAAAATAGCCCGCAGCCCGCTGGGATGTCTCCTGAAACACCAGCGTTGGCAACTGACATTTACATGAGAATGGGCGTCCGCAGGCCGTGCTGTCGGATGAGTCTGCGGTTCCTGCAGTGCCTGCCCGAAGACAGGTGTTCCAGGATGCAGTCCCTCCGCACGCGCATGGGCAGCTCGCAGGCCCTGCAGTAAAGGGTCTCCACCACAGACGTGTCCCCAGAGTTACTGTGCTCAATCAGGTGCTGCTTCACCACCAGGTCGGTGAACTCCGCCGCGTAGTCGTGTAAAGTCTTCTTTTTCCCGCCCATTGTCGGCTCCGAGATGGAAACGGAAGCAGCCTTGACCCCCGACCGAGGGACCCGTGGGATCTGCGCTCACTGCCCTGCAAGCAGAGGCGTTCGTGTCGGAGCCCCCACACCTGCGGAGCGGGGAGCTGTGGTCCCTGGTTGTCCCACAGGAGAAGGCGGAGGGAAAGGGGCAGGCGGGGAGGATGAGCGCTTCCGCGTGCAGCGGTGGCTGGAGTGGGTCCGTCCGAGCGGAAGTGGTCTCCGAGGGGCGGCGGAGGCTCGGAGGGGGCGGATACCTTAGGGCTGGGGGCCAGGACGATCCCACCCGGAGAAGCCTCGCGGGCGAGAAGAGGGTCCCTTCCTGCGGGGGCAGATGAAGGCGCGGGAGCCTTCCCCGGGAGGTGACCGAGGCCAGTCAGCGGCCCCGGGGGCCCAAGGCCGGGGTCTCTCGGCGGCCGGTGGACGGGCAGGGCCGGCCCGCCTGGGCAGGCGGCGGGGTGAAGGTGTCCAGGGCCCGAGGTTGCCGCCGCCGCCAGCCCCGACTGCCACCCGGCACCCGGCCCATCCTCAGCTCCCATCTTGGGACCCACACCCGGGTGCCGCGGCGCCGCGGTTTAAAGCCCATGAGATCCCGCAACAACCCGGATCCGGAAGCGCGGGGCCGGGGCGGGGCGAGGGCAGGGGTGGGGCCTTCGGTGTAGACCCAGGGCCAAGTCGAGGGAGGCTCCGGGCGCGGGGCGGGGCTCCGGGCGCGGGGCGGGGTCTTGGCCGTGGGGGCGGAGCCTGCGCGGGGCGTAGAGATCTGACGGGTCCCGGATGCACCCGCACCCAGGTGCTGACTGCCCCACCTTGGGCGGTTTCTCTGGGCCCGTTATCTCCAAGTGGAGCCGCTCTCCCCACAGGATTTCCCTGATTGGCGAGAGGGTTTTATTTTCTTATTAAGAAAATAAAATTGACTTTGCAATTTACAACTTTTTTTTTTTTTGCAGTAACCAAAAATCTTAGGCTTGTTAGTGTTTGACTTTCCACTCAGTTTTTGTTGTTTTGTTGTTTTTTGGGTTTTTTTTGAGACCGAGTCTCTCTCTGTCACCCAGGTTGGAGTGCAGTGGCGTGATCTCGGCTCACTGCAACCTCCGCCTCCCGGATTCAAGCGATTCTCCTGCCTCAGCCCCCCAAGTAGCTGGGATTACAGGCGCGAGTTTTATCAATAAAGGCCCTGAAGGCCCAGGTTGCTTTTCCGTGAGTACAAGAACACAACACCTGTGGGAGATGTGGGCCCAGGCGAGGGATGCCGAGCTCACACGACCCCTAGGCCTAGGTAGCAAATAGACGCACGTGTGCCTTTCACACTCCACCCTCACTTCACACCGGCCCACCCACTCCTTGCTCTGGGAAATGAGGACGCAGCAAGAGATACCTGTAGCTAACACACACACACCTTGCCCCCCGCGATGGCCAGACTTCCAGGGCTGCCTCGCTTCCCAGATACATTTTCTGGTGCCACTTGTAGGGTCCAGCCCTATGGGGCTTAGCGGCTGTTCTCCCCGTGTGCAGAGACGAGAGATTGTAATAAATAAAGGCACAAGACAAAGAGATAAAGAGAAAGCAGCTGGTCCCAGGGACCACTACCATCAAGAAGCGGAGACCGGTAATGGCCCCAAACGTCTGGGCTCGCTGATATTTATTGCATACAAGACAAGGGGGCGGGGTAAGGAGGGTGAATCTTCTAAGTGATTGACAAGGTGAAGCAAGTCATGTGATTACAGGATAGGGGGCCCTTCCCTTTTAGGTAGGCGAGGCAGAGAGAGAAGGCAGCATACATCAGCATTTTCTTCTCTGCACTTATAAGAAAGATCAAAGACTTTAAGACTTTCACTGTGTCTTCTATCGCTATCTACCACGAATTTCAAAGAGGAACCAGGAGTACGGGAGGAACAGGAAAGTGGACAAGGAGCGTGACCATTGAAGCACCACAGGGAGGGGTTTAGGCCTCCAGATGACTGCGGGCCGGCCTGGATGATATCCAGCCTTCCATAAGAAGCTGGTGGAGCAGAGTGTTCCCTGACTCCTCCAAGGAAAGGAGACTCCCTTTCACGGTCTGCTAAGTAACGGGTGCCTTCCCAGGCGCTGGCATTACTACTTGACCAAGGTGCCCTAAAGTCGCCCTTATGTGGGTGTGACAGAGGGCTCACCTCTTGCCTTCTTGGTCACTTCTCACAATGTCCCTTCAGCACCTGACCCTATACCCGCCGGTTATTTCTAGGTTATATTAGTAATCCAACAAAGAGTAATATTAAAAGCTAATGATTAATAATGATTGATAATTGTTCATTATCTCTATATCTAATTTGTATTATGACTATTCTTATTCTAACTCTTTTCTTTACTATACTGAAACAGTTTGTGCCTTCAGTCTCTTGCCTTGGCACCTAGGTAATCCTCCACCAAAGCATAATACATGTGATTTTCAAACATGCTGGACCTCAGGCCAATGTGACAACATTTCCTGTGGTCCAAGTCCCCAAAACAATTAGAAATTCATATGGAAGACTAAAAAATAATCACCAAAAGAGAAATTGGCAAGGCAAGACTTCTTTCTCAGTATTTGAAGCTGGTAAAAGTGCTTTATTTCTTATTAAAATACAGTATGTGTCACTTAATAACAGGGATATGTTCTGAGAAGTGCATCATTAGGCAATTTCACCATCCTGCAGACGTCATACCATATGCTCACACAAACCTACGTGGTTTACAGCCTAGTCCACACCTAGGCTATATGCTATACCTGTTGCTCAGGCTGCAAACCTGTACAGCATGTTCCTGAGTACTGTAGGCAGTTGGAACACAACGTATGTGTGTACCTACACATGTCTAAACACAGAAAAGCTACAGTGAAAATACACTATTAGACTATTAGATTCTTTTTTTGTTTTTTTGAGACGGAGTCTCGCTCTGTCGCCCAGGCTGGAGTGCAGTGGCGCAATCTGGACTCACTGCAAGCTCCGCCTCTCGGGTTCATGCCATTCTCCTGCCTCAGCCTCCCGAGTAGCTGGGACTACAGGTGCCCGCCACCATGCCCAACTAATTTTTGTATTTTTAGTAGAGATGGGGTTTCCCTTTATTAGCCAGGATGGTCTCAATCTCCTGACCTTGTGATCCGCCTACCTTGGCCTCCCAAAGTGCTGGGATTATAGGCATAAGCCACCACACCCGGCCAAAATACAGTATTAGATTCTTAAGAGACTACCATTGTATTGGTCTGTCATTTGGTCTATCATTGACCAAAATTTCATTATTTGGTATATGACTGTAAGTCAAAAATTCAAATATATACTAGGCTTGTTTTGTACTTTTTAGATGCAAAAAACTGAAGAGATTTTTGGATGATAAATATTTTTTATAAAGTCATATTAGAAAGGATGGGGTCATGAATTTCTGTGGGGAAAAGAAAGAGAGATCAGATTGTAACTGTGTCTATGTAGAAAAGGAAGACATAAGAAACTCCATTTTGATCTGTACTAAGAAAAATTGTTCTGCTTTGAGATGCTGTTAATCTGTAACTTTAGCCCCAACCCTGTGCTCACAGAAACATATGCTGTATTGAATCAAGGTTTAATGGATTTAGGGCTGTGCAGGATGTGCCTTGTTAACAATTTGTTTGCAGGCAATATGCCTGGTAAAAGTCATCGCCATTCTCCATTCTCTATTAACCAGGGACACAATACACTGAAGAAAGCTGCAGGGACCTCTGCCCAAGAAAGCCTGTCCAAGGTTTTCCCCCACAGACAGCCTGAGATATGGCCTCAAGGGAAAGGAAAGACCTTACATCCCCCAGCCCGATACCCATGAAGGGTCTGTGCTGAGGAGTAGTTAAAGAGGGAGGCCTCTTCGCAGTAGTTAAGAGGAAGATTTCTATCTCCTGCTCATCCCTGGGAATGGAATGTCTCGGTGTAAAGCCGACCATTCGTTCTATTCTGAGATAGGAGAAAACCGACCTGTGGCTGGAGGCGAGATATGCTGGCAGCAATCACGCCCGGCTCTGTTACTCTTTGCTACACTGAGATGTTTGTGTAAAGGGAAACATAAATCTAGCCTACGTGCACATCCAGGCACAGTACCTTTCCTTGAACTTATTCATGATACAGATTCCTTTGCTCACGTTTCCCTTCTGACCTTCTCCCCACCATCACCCTGTTGCCCTGCCACACTCCCCTCACCAAGATAGTAAAAACAGTGATCCATAAATACTGAGGGAACTCAGAGATCAGCGCCAGTGCAGGTCCTTGCATGCTGAGTGTGCCGGTCCCCTGGGCTCACTGTTCTTTCTCTATACTTTGTCTCTGTGTCTTATTTCTTTTCTCAGTCTCTCATCTCCACCTGAAGAGAAATACCCACAGGTGTGGATGGGGCAGGCCCCCTTCAAATTTCCTTCAGTCAGCAAGCAGAGAAGCCTTTCTTCCCACTCAGACCTCAATCGAGGCTTCTGAAGGTAGGGGTTTTGTCTTTCTCTCCTTAAAAGATGTCTTGAGGTAAGCATTTGAAGCCTGGAAAATCATTCCCAGGGAGTCAGGCTTCTCTGTCTCTCTTCTAGGTATTTCTTGGCCAAATGGTTCTAATCCCAGAGCCCACCCCCTAAACCATTTTTTTTGAGACGGAGTCTCGCTCTGTCACCCAGGCTGGAGTGCTCTGGCGCGATCTCTGCTCACTGCAAGCTCCGTCTCCCGGGTTCACGCCATTCTCCTGCCTCAGCCTCCCAAGTAGCTGGGACTACAGGCGCCCGCCACCACGCCTGGCTCATTTTTTGTACTTTTAGTAGAGACGGGATTTCACCGTGTTAGCCAGGATGGTCTCGATCTCTTGACCTTGTGATCTGCCCACCTCGGCCTCCCAAAGTGCTGGGATCACAGGCATGAGCCACCACACCCAGCCTAACCTTTTCTAATATAATTACTGTCTTCTAGCCAGCACATGGAGACAGATTTGAGCTGGACTCCTGTGTCCTTGGGAGCTGACTTTTCTTTTTTTCTTTTCTTTCTTTTTTTTTTTTTTTTTTTTTTTTTGGAGATAGGGTCTCACTCTGTAGTCCAGGCTGGAGTGCAGTGACGTGAACACAGCTCACTGCAACCTCGATCTCCCCAGGCTCAGGTGATCCTCTCACCTCAGCCTCCTGAGGAGCTGGGACTACAGGTGCATGCCACCATGCCTGGCTAATTAAAAAAATGTTTAACTCCTGGGCTCAAGCATTCCTCCCACCTGGGCATCCCAAAGTGCTGGGATTACAGGTGTGAGCCACCACACCCAGCCCAGAAGGCAACCTTCAATATTGAGCTTTGCTTTTCTCAAAAACCTGGTGTCACAGCACTGGCCTCCAGCACATCCAGCCGCGGGCCCCTTTTGCTTAATAACGGTTTCTATGGAGACATCTGTGATGCCACCACTGCTCCCAGGAGCCCACAGGACCTGGAGCTCTGGAAGCTGATCTCCTCCCACTGCACCCGCCAGCAGGTTCATGTTCGAGGCCATCTTTTTCTCCATACCCCAAGCCAGGCTGAAGAGAGATCCACGGGAAAAGCCGGGCCTGTCCTCATTCAGGTCCACATTCAGGCGACAAAGCTCACTTGGTCTTTGTGTCCCACGCCTCATGTTACCTAAGGAGGCCAGCCCGTCTGAGAGACACAGTTCGATGTCCAGCTCGATGGCCAGGGCCCTGGTGCTCCTCCAGAGCATGGCCAGCCGGGACGCCCGGTGCCCAGAATGGAAACCGCACCAAAAGCCACGCGCGCTCAGCAAGTCGGTCCAGACCATCAGCCGCTACTACAGGAAGACGGTATGGGGTCCCGGGAGGAGGGCTGCCACGAGCCTTGAGGTGACCTGTTTCTCCTCCTCCCCAAGGGCCCATAGAGCTGTCAGCCCACAAAGCATTCCACAGGCCTTCTGGTGATGGGTTACCAAAGAGGGATTCCAGGAAGGCGACGAATTGAGCGCTAGTGGTGGAAAGAGCCCTGCGGTCCTCTCCCTTTCTGAGGGCCTGGTGCCTTAGTCCCCACATGCCACCGGCTTCTTCTGGGTTAGCTGCTTTGGGCCGGTCCTCCCCTCTCGCAGACCTTGGGTCCCGGTGTCTCTGGTTGGCCAAGGGGAGAAGATGCCCCAAGACTCCCGAGGTGCATCCTGAAAAGGAGAGTGAAGGGGAGAAAATGTGGAAGGGGACCTCAGCTGGACAGGTACACTGTGCCACTGTGTACTGGGGGAGCCCGAGATGGTCACCCTGGCTCCTGGCAGCTTCCTGGGTGAATGCATTGCCTGGACCTAGTGGACTATGGTTTCTTTTTTTCTTTTTTTTTTTTTTGAGACAGAGTTTTACTCTTGTCACCCAGGCTGGAGTGCAATGGCG
Source organism: Pongo abelii (assembly GCF_028885655.2). Lineage (NCBI taxonomy): Eukaryota > Metazoa > Chordata > Mammalia > Primates > Hominidae > Pongo > Pongo abelii. Next base: position 230,492,602 of record NC_071985.2, on the reverse strand, counting down.
AGATCTTGGCTCACCGCAACCTCCACCTCCCAGGTTCAAGTGATTCTCCAGCCTCAGCCTCCCGAGTAGCTGGGATTATAATGCGCCACCATGCCCGGCTAATTTTGTTTGTTTGTTTGTTTGTATTTTTGTATTTTTAATAGAGATGGGGTTTCTCCATGTTGGTCAGGCTGGTCTCAAACTCCCAACCTCACGTGATCCGCCTGCTTTGGCCTCCCAAAGTGCTGGGATTACAGGCATGAGCCACCATGCCCAGCTGGACTATGGTTTCCAAAGTGGGTCTGCGTGGCTCTTACTGAGCATCCAGTATGCTGGAGAGGGGACAGAGGGGACACACTGCTGCAGCCTGCACACACGCAGGCCCTTTCAACCCCAATGGGAGAGTGGCTTAGTGCCTGTGACCAGCAGCATGTGTGGGTAGGGGGGGCTGTCCGTGAATCTCAGCCGGCAGTCAGGCAGAAGCAGGGCCCCCATCTCTCTAGGCTTCAGGATCCGTAAGAGGCTCTCGGTAGGCAAACAGTGCTCCAGAACCAGGGGGTTGTTGTGAGCAGGTCTCTGGGGAGGGCTGAGGGGCCACACGGTGTCCTGGGTGTGGGGTCTGCATCTACATACTACTCATAGGCACCTGCCATTGGGGCGATTTGTGATGGTTTAGGGAAACAAGGTCTGCCCTTGGATGGGCTGGCCTACAGTCAGGGGCCTTCCGCGCCTGCCTTATTTTCCCCGCTCTGCCAGAGTGAACCCAGGGATGCTGTCAGCCTCACCGGCTTCGTGTCCGAAATGGAGGAACTTCGAAGGGTCTTCCCCACGTGTCCTGACTGCCCCCAGTTCAGCACCAGGGCCACATCCATGTCCCACTGTGGTAAGAGCCCCCCACCAGGACCGTCTGTGAAACTGCCTGTCAGAGTCGAGGGGCCGGGGGAGGCCTTCCTGCACCCTTCAGCCTGTGAGCAGCCGCCAGAGTTGGCCTCCGCAGTGGCCCCAGCTGCTGCTTTTGAAATCTGCCCTGTGCGCAGGGAGCCAGGGCAGCAATGAGGCTGGGGGTGGAGGGAGGCCCGCTTCTCCTGGCCACTGTGATTATGATTTGTCTCCCCAGCCTTTTTGCTTTTCTATTGTTTCACCCACTAAAAATTCAGTAGGGTCAGGGGCTAGGGGAGTGGAAATGGTTGAAGATTCTGGAAGCTTCAGGAAATAACCTCATAAAGCCAGATAGCTCATTAGGGACAGTGCCCCTGGAAAGCCCTAGCAGCCATCTGGTCCAAACCCTTCACTGCTCTGATGAGAACAGGAGGCTCGGAGCAGGCAGCTGCTGAGCTCCATGGGCACCTGGGGGACGCTGCCCAGAGCCAAGGCTTCATCCCAGCATCTGCTCCTGGACCTGGACTCATTCCATGTCCCCACACAAGACACCATTCTTAGGGATGGAGAGCTTGAGCTAAATTCCTGTGACCAGTAGCAAGCACAGGGTGGGGGGTGGGGGAGGGGGTCCCGTGCTGTCCACGAATCTCAGCCGGCATCAGGTAGAAGCAGGGCCCCCACCTTTCTAGGCTTCAGGCTCCCACTGCCTCAGCAAGAGGGTCTCCGCAGCGGCCAGGGCTCCAGGACCAGGCATTGTTGTGGGCAGGTCTCTGGGGAGGCTGAGGGGCCACACGGTATCCTGGGCGTGGGGTCTGCGTCTACATACTGCTCATAGGCGCCTGCCATTGGGGCGATTTGTGATGGTTTAGGGGAAACAGGGTCTGCCTTGGATGGGCTGGTCTGGAGGCAGGGGAGCTTCTGTTTGACTTTTAGGAGGCATGTTTTTACCGAAGGAAAGTAGGGTCCGCCCCTCTGGGGGAAAGGAGACATCAGCTAGAGAAATTCAGCCACACCCGAGTCTGTTGAGGTGGAGACACCACGGCAGGCAGGAGGATGAAGCCCACCCTTTGGTTCAGCCCTTGCTCAGTCCCATGCATCCATTAAAAAAAGCCACCTGTGCCCCTACCTGGTGCTTAAGGATAAATAAGAGTCTGCCCTGGAGATCTTGGGGAGATGAGATCACAGCAGTCACCAGATAGCATCTTTAACACACTGCAGGTTCACCCACTGAGGCCGATTTGTCCGGAGAGATTGACAACAGCTCAGAGACCTGGAGAGGCACCCAGGACCTGTTCTTGGCCAGGCAGGGCTCAGACACGAACGTGGACGGTGAGGGAGCCCCTAGGGCCTCTGCTTGCACCTGCTGGGCCCCTGAGCTCGAGGCCTGCTTCTTGCAGGGTCGCTGCTCATGCCCTGTGGAATTCCCTCCCAGGACTGCCTGCCTCCTGAGGACTCACACAGAAAGGCCCCCGGGCTCCATTATGCAGAACTAGCCCTGCCTTTCCTGACAGCTTAGGCTGCAGTCCCCCCAGGACAGTGGCCCCTTGTCTTTGGTAAAAATCGTAGTTGAAAGTTTTGTCCCCTTGGCCTTTACCCAGAGGCTGATGGGTGCATCCCTCCCTCACTGTGGGTAGAGGCCCCCCAGGACACTGCTCCCACAGACAGGTGTGCCTCTTTCCATTTACCAAGAGAAAGTTCACAGCAACGTGTCTCCTTTCTTGCCTTAACTGGAGGAAACCTAGAGTCTGTAGTGACCAGCTCCCCTCGAACTCAGGAAGGTGGAGAATCTCCTCCCTCCCCTCAGTTTAAAGATGGAGAAACTGGGCCGGGCGCAGTGGCTCACGCCTGTAATCACAGCACTTTGGGAGGCCGAGGCGGGTGGATCACGAGGTCAGGAGTTCAAGATCAGCTTGGCCAAGATGGTGAAACCCCGTCTCTACTAAAAACACAAAAAAATTAGCCGGACATGTGGTGGGCACCTGTAATCCCAGCTACTCGGGAGGCTGAGGCAGAATTCCTTGAATTTGGTAGGCAGAGGTTACAGTGAGCTGAAATCATGCCACTGCACTCCAGCTTGGGAGATAGAGCAAGACTACATCTCAAAAAGAAAAAAAAAAGAGAGAGATGGGAAAACTGAGGCTCCAGGAGGGGACAAGCAACCAGGTGTACAGAGACAGCATCAGGATGACCCCCTCATCCCGACTCCCAGCTCTGGCTCCTTTGTCCTGGGTGTCTTGGCCAGAGCTTCCACACCTTCCTTCACTCCCTCAGCACGTGCTGTGCTGGGTGTGGGCGCCCCATCGTGTTCACAGCAGCACCACACTGTGTCCTCAAAATGAGGGTAACAAAAGTTAGGAGACAGATCGGAGTCCGTCTGGGCAGATAGGGGTTTCCGAGGGAAGTCTCAGAAGGGTGGATGTCGTCATCGAAGACGCCAGAGGAGCTCGGCAGGGAAGGGTCTCGTTTCTCACTTGGCTTCTGCTGTCGCCACAGGGTACCTCCTTCCCTTCAGTAAGAGCATCTGCGAGTTCGATTACTTGCGGAAGAGGAGCAAATCCCAGACTTTGAGTCCAGTCACCAGCAGCTCAGTCGCATCTCAGAGCTGCCCGAGAAAGAGGACGCCCTGGTACCTCTCAGTCATCCACGAGAAGGTACTGGCGGAGGGGATGCAAATCCCGGCCCCCGACTCCCTCGCTCTGCGTCCGGCTGGGAGGACAGCCCTGCTCCCCGACAGGCTCTGGTTCTAGTATCTGGTTAGCTGCATCAAGCAGGTCCCCATGGCCTAAAATGACCTCCAGACCCCCTGCTTTGACAAAGCTCCTCACCCCTGTCCATCCTCACCCCAGTGGGTGGCAGTTACGCCGGCATGGAACTCAGACTCACCGGCATGCATGACTTCCAACCATCCACACATCTTTGCACCCACAGACTCTGCTTCAGAGAATGTATTCTAAATAATAAAAATCATAACAGGAATAACCAGCTGGATTTATGTACAAGTTGATTCATTGTAGTGTTATTCTTTTTTGAATCTACATTTATAAGAAAGACTAACCTATATTTTCACTGTCTTATAATTCCCTCATCAAATTTTAGTATCAAAGTTATTCTGGCCTCATTAAAATGAAAGAAAAGGCTGGAAAACAGTTCCTTTTTTCTTTTTATTTCTTTTCTTTTTTTATTTTAATAGTAGTAGTATTTTTTGAGACAGGGTCTCACTCTGTCACCCAGGCTGGAGTGTGGTGGTGTGATCCCGGCTCACTGCAGCCTTGAGCTCCCTGAGCTCAAGCAGTCCTCCCACTTCAGCCTCCCAAGTAGCTGGGACTACAGGTGTGCGCCACCACACCTGGCTACTTTTTGTATTTTTGTAGAAACGGGGTTTCCCCATGTTGCCCAGGCAGGTCTCGAACTCCTGGGCTCAAGTGATCCACTCGCTTTGGCCTCCCGAAGTGCTGTGATTAGGGGTGTGAGCCACTGCACCCAGCACCTTTTTTCTTTTTCTATTCTCTGGAAGAGTTTGTATAAGATTGATGTCATTTCTCCCTTGAATTCTGGAGAATTCGCCATTGAAGGCGTCTGTGTCTGGGGATTTCTCACAGGAACACTCTTATTTTATTTATTTATTTTTGAGACAGAGTCTTGCTCTGTTGCCAGGCTGGAGTGCAGTGGCACCATTCAGCTCGCTGCCGCCTCTGCCTCCCGGGTTCAAGCAATTCTCCTGCCTCAGCCTCCCAAGTAGCTGGGATTACAGGCACGTACCACCACACCCAGCTAATTTTCGTATTTTTAGTAGAGACGGGGTTTCACCATGTCAGACAGGATGGTCTCGATCTCTTGACCTTGTGATTTACCCGCCTCAGCCTCCCAAAGTGCTGGGATTACAGGCGTGAGCCACTGCGCTCAGCCTTTATTTTTTAGAGAAAGGGTCTCATTCTGTTGCCCAGGCTGGAGTGCAATGGCACGATCAGAGCTCACTGCAGCCTCCATCTAAAGGGGCACTTTTATTTTTTAATTTGTTTATTTAATTTATTATGAGACAAGGTCTCACTTTGTCACCCAGGTTGGAGTGCAGTGGAGTGATCCCAGCTCACTGCAGCCTTGACCTCCCAGGGTTCAAGCAATCTTCCTACCTCAGCCTCTCCAATAGCTGGGACCACAGGCACACGCCACCATGCCCATTAAATTTTTTCATTTTTTTGTAGAGACGAGGTCTCTCCACGTTGCTCAGGTTTGCCTCAAACTCCTGAACTCAAGTGATCCTCTTGCCTCAGCCTCCCAAAGTGCAGGGATAGCAGGTGTGTCACTATACTGGGCCCCTACAGGAGCAGTTTTAAAAATCACAAATTAGGCCAGGCACAGTGGCTCACCTTTGTAATCCCAGCACTTTGGGAGGCTGAGGTGGGTGGATCATGAGGTCAGGAGTTCAAGACCAGCCTGGCCAACACAGTGAAACCCCATCTCTACTAAAAATACCAAAAAAAAAAAAAAAAAGCTGGGTGTGGTGGCAGGTGCCAGTAATCCCAGCTACTTGGGAGGCTGAGGCAGGAGAATCACTTGAATCCAGGAGGTGGAGGTTTCAGTGAGCTAAGATCGAGCCACTGCACGCCAGCCCAGGCGACAGTGCAAGACTCTGTCTCAAAAAAAAAAAAAATCACAAATTCAATTCTTTTAAAATATATCCAGATTTTCTTTTTCCTCTAGTTTCAGTTTTGGTGTTCTGTGTTTTTCTAGGAATGCATCTATTTCACATAAGATTTGTTATGTATCAGCCTAAGGCTGTACATAGTACAAGGATAATGACTATCCTTGATGCAGTGTAGGCAGGGTGGGGACGGCCTCTGTCTCATTCCCGACGTGGCTGCCTTGTGCCTCCTTTCTTTTTCCCCGTTGATCTCACTGGAGTTTTATCAATTTTAATAACCTTCTCTTAGAATCGGCTTTAGATTTTGTTGATTTTTCTCTAGTGTCTGTTTTCTTCTTTCTCTGCATTCTTTTGAGACTGGTAAAGTTTTGATGAAAATTATGGACACGAGTCACAAAATGTTGGCAAGTTGGTGCAGGGCACAGAGGTGTGGGGGGGTCATACAATTGAATGGAGACACAAGGGGGCTTGCCAGTCCCAGCTCCTGGGGGTCCATGATATTCATTTTGTTTACTCTTGTAACTCTACCTGTACATTATTATAGATTTCACTGCTTTAAGAGTGTTCCTACCCTTTAACCAAGTAATTTCATTTCTGAGAAATAGCCTGAGCATATCATTAGCCAAGAGTCAGGCAGATATGCTGTTGTTATTCATGCAGGCAGCAGGGAGGGGATTTACCAGGCCATGTGTACGAACCATCCAAGGGAAGGGCTGCAGGCTTGGCTGCCTCCAGGAGCTCCAAGGGGCTCATCAGGCTTTTCTTTATCTCCTCTCTGCCTTCGTCTGGGCTGTCATAGATAAACTCTTCTCATTTGGTGGCAAGAGAGCCACCTGCAGCAACAAGTTTGCGGCTGGCATTGTGTACACTCGGCAGCTCCAACAGGAAATCGGATCTCCCTTCCAGCAGTCCTTGCACTATTTTGAGACATCCGAGTGTCTCGGGACCATGGCCGGGGTGATGAAATGTGATTTCTGCACTTTTTTTTCCCTTTAACTTTGTATTTCAGGCATAAAGTGGTAAGAATCCATACTACAAAGATTCCCATGTACCTTTCCATTCCCCAAATGTTAAATGTGGCCACGTTTGCTTTATCCTTCTCTCCTCTCTCTCTTCCTTGCTCCTCTCTCCCTCTCTCCCTATATCAAAAATTTTCGCATCTAACTTTATTCCTTTTCTTCTACTTTCTGTAGGATTAATTTTAGTTATTTTTCTGAATTCTTGAGATAGACACTTGGGTCATGATTTTCCATTTCCCTCCTGGTATATGCATTTTAAGGCTATAAATTTGCCATTAATCACAACTTTAACTGCTTCCTACGAGCTTTGATGTGTCCAGATGTTCATTATCAGTTCAAAATGTTTCTAGCTTTGTGATTTCTTTTTTGGCCCATTGGCTACACAGAAGCCTATCACTTACTTTCCAAACATTTAGGGGACTTTCTAGTTATCTTTCCTTCCAGAATATTCTGTTGGGATCATTTTCCTTCCACCTGAAGAACTCCCTTTAGTATTTCTCTAAGTTCAGATCTGCTGGTCACAGATTCTTACAATTTCTGTTTGCCTGAAAACATCTTTATTTCTGTCTTTAATTCTGAAGAATTGAGGGAGTTGAGATTCTGAGAATAAAAGTTTGAGGAGCTCCCCGACAGGCCCCTAGGGAAGCTTGGAGTGTGTTGCCGGTTAAGTGTGGGGGCCGCAAAGAAGACTGGCATCCTGTGGTATAGTGGGGTGCAGGGACACACCATTGGCCAGGTCCGAAAGGGAAGCTGCCTTGCAACTCCTCCGACGAGGATTTAGGATCTGCTCTTAGGATGGGTGCAGAGGCACTGGAGGTGCCAGGCATGGCTGCAGTAAAGAGCTGGCACATCTTGGTCTCCAGATGTGTAGTGCTAGCCCTTTACCGCAGTACACATCTTGAAATCCCTGGGACCCTGGGGTTTTGGGGTCCCAGGACAGCAGATCTGCTCTTCCTGGGTGGGCTGGAGGCAGGTCAGGGGAAGAGTGTGTGGCTGCATGGCCCACGGGGGCTGCCCTTGGTTTTCTGCCCAGGATCACTGCCTGTCTGAGCTGGAGATACAGGTTCAGAAGAAAGATGAGGAGATCCTGCTGCTCCAGGAGGAGAGGGAGGCCCTGAAGACGCAACTGAAATTCCTCCTGGAAGGCAAAGGCCAAGAGACATCCATGTCGCCAGGCAGGAGGGTGAGCCAGCCCCAGCGGGGCACAGTGCAGAGCTCTAAGACGGTCATTTTCAAAGCGTCCAAAGCTGCTGGTGACACACAGGCCCCTGGAAAACCCCCAGGCCCCCTGGATCCTATCAGGTCCTCGCTGGAATGAGGACCGGTTCTCAGGGTTCTGATCAACAGGCAGGGGAGAGGTGAACAGAGGCACGACATGACAAATGAGAGCCGTGAGCCGATGTCTAAGCAGCTGCACCTGGCTTCTGACTTGCTTTCTGAATGGGGCACAACACTGTCTGGGCTCAGGGTCCTTATCCATAAAATGAGGGCTGAGCTCACCTCTGAAATCCTGGGGCATGGAGGCCACCCTGCAGGCGGGTTCCCCAGGCCTGGCTCTGTGCGTCGTTGGCAGTTGTAGCTTGTACTACCCTGCCCTGGCCGGGAATCGCTTCTCCACACTCTCTGGCTGTGAGGCCCCCTGTGAGGTTGGGCATGGGGTTGGGGTTGGGGTTGGGGTGGGGGTGGGGATGCAGGTGGGGATGCTACCCCACGTCTAGGTGTGGGCAGAGGACTGGATGAGGCAGGTCTGTGTTGTGCCCAGGGGTGGTCACCTGATCTTCCTAAGACCTGATTTCTTTCATACCTGAGGAGACAACCTGAGTTTATGCTGGGGGCCAGAGATGAAGCAGGCAGCAGGGGGAAGGCCTCTGATCACGCCGACTGCCTAAATGCCTCGAGGGAAGGCTGCCTAGATGCACAGGGCAGGGCAGGGAAAGGCGGCCAGCCGGGGGCTTCTACTTTCTGTCCTCCCCAGGCTGCTAGGTGGGTGTCTGAGGGTGGGGCACCCAGGCAATGACATGCACAGTGGGCGTGTCTAAGGCTGGCTGGCCTTGTCCTTTACTGCAAGGCCACTTGCTGAGGGCTGCTCTGGGGGTGCCTAGAGCCCCACTGCCCCCCAGAGCTGCCCATCCGCAGGTTCCTGTGCCCTCCGCTGCCACAGCACCCACATCCCCCAGCCCCTTGGCAGGAGGACGCAGGTCCCCTCCCCAGACATGAGAGGCCGCTGTCCCTTCCAGGACAGGCAGTGGTCTGTCCCTGGGGTGCTGCAGGAGGGGCTGGAAAGCTGAGGGTCCCACGGGCGTCTTGCAGGAGCAGCTCTCAGATGCTTCGCTGAAGCTGGGCAGGCTGAGCCTCCTGAAGGCCTTCTCCAGCGATGAGGAGGAGCTGCAGCACTGGCGGCAGGTGCGGGCCGCCTGGAGAGCGGGCACGCAGTGGGGGACCCGGGCTCAGGAGCCACCTAGGCTGCTTAACTAAGAGGCCCAGGCCCCAAGTGTCCCCGTTGCAGCCCTGACCTGGGGTTCCCCACTCCAGGGGAGCAGGTGAGGTGGGTGGGTCATTAACCCCCTTGAAGGCACAGGTCAGGTGCAGTCTCCTGACAGAGGCAGGACCCGTGACTGAGGCCGCAGTGCCTGGGCCACTGTTGGTGACCTTGCCAGGCAGATGCTCCCCTGCTCCCTGGACCCTGCAGCATCCCAGAAGAAGGTGCCCTCCCTGGTGCCCCCGCCATGAGCATTAGAGCCTCTTGCCCTGGGGGTGCCCCGCAGCCCTGCCCAGCCCCTGCCCTACCCATCTTACAGATGCAGGAGGAGTCTGCGGCACTGGAGAGGGGCAAAGAGCCGGACCTGGGAGGCGGTGAGGAGGACAAGGGCCTGGAAGGGGAGCCTGATGGGGCGGAGGACACAGGTGCCAAGGGAGGTGTGAGCCAGATGGGGGCCATGCATGAGGAGGGAAGCAAGGAGGAAGAAGGGGACAGGGATGAGGACTCAGAGGAAAGGGAGCTGCCAGAGGAAGAGGAGATCCCCAGGAGAAGGTCCTCCTCCCTGGCCGAGTCGTTTGAGGAGGAGCTGCTGGCCCAGCTGGAGGAGTACGAGCAGGTCATCCTGGACTTCCAATTCAACCTGGAGGCCACCAGGACCAGATACTCCCTTGCAACAGGTAGGGCCTTGGCGGGGGGCACTGGGCTTTGGCCACTCAGTGGGTCCCGGCCCAGGAGCTGGGATGCCCAGACACTGCCTGCTCTGGTCAGTGAGCTGGAGCAGGGGCAGGTGTCAGCAGCCTCACCCAGGCTGGCAGAGCCCTCCCAGCTGGCGCGGTGGCCCGGCCCTCTCTTTCTGTCCCTCACTGCCCCTGCTTGCTCTTGCTCACCGCCTCTGCCTCTGCGCCCAGGAGTGATTGCGTCTTTACAACAACAAGTGGATTTCCAAGAATCCCAGCTGCGAAAGATCAATACAGAAAATGAGACGCTGCAGAAGGAGCTCCAAGAGCGGAGGCAGCAGCTACAAGCCATGACCGACAAGGTGGCCGTGCGCTTAGTACCGGCCTCTGCTCCGTGAGCATGGGCCAGGCTTCATTAACCCCCAGCAGCTCGGGGCAGGCGCTGCCCGTCCCATCTACTGATGGAGACTTTGAGCCTGGGGCATCCAGGCAGCTGGCTCAGGGTTGTGCAGCTGATAGCGGCCCCGCTAGGATTCCCCAAGGTGTGTGGGAGGCTGGAGCCCATGTGTCCAGCCACAGCTCTGCCCTGCTCCTGGGCTGGAAGCATGTGTCCCTGTCTCCTGAGCCGCTGTGCTCTTGGCCACTCCTCAAGCATCTCCTGGCCCCTGAGTCCTGGGGGTGAGAATGCTCTATCCGTGCTTAGAGAGACTGCTACTCCACTGAGCCCACTCTTGTTGTTTTTGTTAAGCATTTTGTTTTTATTCTTATCAAAGTTATTCATGCACATCGCTTAAAGAATCAAATAGTTCCACGAGGCCCGTCACGAAAACCAGGAGCCTCTGACCTCCTCCCTCTCATTTGCCCTCTCCTGAGACATCATTTTAAATTCTTCCAGCACATTCTTTATGAATCTATTTCCAAATCTCTAAATAGCATGCTCATAATGGCTGTTCTAGATTTTTCTCCATCTTAACATTATTTAATGCTTCCTTTTTTTTCCTCCCCTGCCACCGCTCTGCAACACACACAAAGGCAGCCTTTCCATCCACCCTCCTCCCCATATCATTCTATCACAATCAATGTTGCACTGACATCATTAGGACAGTCATTTGTCTCACACACACACATAAATAAAATAAGTTTTACAGAACAGTACTAAGATTCATAAACCACAACTTTAAAACTGCTGCATCCCATATCTTTTGCTTTCTTGCCCTCTTCACTTATTTTTGGTGGAGCACATCCTCCAGTAGTTTTATCAAAAAGGATAAATGAGGCTGAGCACGATGGCTCACACCTGTAATCCCAGCACTTTGGGAGGCTGAAGCAGGTGGATCACCTCAGGTCAGGAGTTCAAGACCAGCCTGACCAATGTGGTGAAACCCCAGCTCTACTAAAAATACAAAAATTAACTGGTGTGATGGTGGATGCCTGTAATCCCAGCTACTTAGGAGGTCAAGGCAGGAGAATCGCTTGAACCCCAGAGAAGGAGGTTGCAGTGAGCCAAGATTGCACCATTGCACTCCAGTCTGGGCGACAAGAGCAAAACTCCATCTCAAAAAAAAAAGGATGAACAGGGGTAAAGTTTTGGGGACAGGATATGTTGGCAAATGTCCTTACTCTACACCCTCGTAACATCTGGGTTGGATATAGCATTCCTGTTTGAAAACCATTTTCCTTCAGCATCACAGAGGCATTCCTCTGTTGTCCTCCAGGTTTGCTTATGAGAAGTCCAAAGTCGTTCATGGTTCTTTCTGGATTGGTTGTTCCTCTCTGGAAAGTTGTAAGATCCCATCTTTGTCCCAGGTGATCTGAAACCTCCCAGAGTTGTGCTTTATTGAGGGCGTGTTTTCATCTGTTGTACTGGGCACTCAGCGGCCATCTGGAAACTCATGTCCTTTAGTTCTGGAATTTTCTTTGGTTTTATTGTTTTTTTGTATGGCCTTCTCTCACACTATTGGACCTCCTGTCCCACTCTTGTTTTATCTGTTATCTCCTCCTTTTTGTCTCTTTGTCTTTTACAGATACTTTCTAGAAAATTTCCTTAACTTTTTCAACAGCTCTTCATTTTGTTATAATATTTTACTCTGATGTTCTCTGAATGTTCCATTTTTCTTTTTTTGAAGTGCACTCTTGTTTGGCTTCACAATTGCAGTGTTTTCTCTTCCCTTGATGACAGCGTTCATCATAGCGTTAGTTTTCCAACTTCTTGTACCACTTCTGTTTCCTACAAGTTCCCTTTTAAAGTTTGCTTTTGGTCTCTGTCATTCATCTGAGAGCTTTGCTCCAATGTTCGAGTTGACTGGACTCTGAGCACACAGGTAACCACTCTGTGCTCCCTGGCAGAGCAGTGTGCTTTGCTTTGGCATTTTAATGGAGAGTTTCTTTTCTTTTCTTTTCTCCTTTTTTTTTTTTTCCAAGATGGGTTCTCACTCTGTCACCCAGGCTGGAGTTCAGTGGTGTGATCACAGCTCACTGCAGCCTCAGCCTCTCCAGAGTCAGGTGATCCTCTCGCCTCAGCCTCCTGAGGAGCTGGGACCACAGGTGCACGCCACCACACCCAACCAATGTTTTTATTTTTTGTAGAGATAGGATCTATATTACCCATGCTTCTCTCTAATTCCTGACCTCAAGTGATCCACCCACCTCAGCCTTCTAAAGTGCTGGGATTACAGGTGTGAGCCACTGCACGTGGCCTAGTGCTCTTCATTTCTGAAATAACATTCCACCAACCATCCTCATTTTAGCCTCCATGTTTAGAAGAACCCGGACCAACAATGTCTGAGACTTTCAGGAACTCAAGTGTGAATTGGGTTTGTTTTCTGCTTTTCCTACTGCTGGCTATTTGGCTTTCTTGGATCTGGGATGTCAGATACCACTCAGCCACCTTCAAACTCTCCAAAATATTTTTAGTCCTCTTTCTTCTCCTCTTCTCCCTGCCTTCAATAGAAATCCCGCTGCTATTATTTTAGGGAGCTTTGGGGAAGGAAAAAAGTTAGATGCCGGCGTTCAGTCTGTTATCTAAACCTGGGAGTCCCCCAAGCCAACCCTTCTGTCTCCTTCCAGTTCTCCAACCTCCGAGAAGATAAGAAACACCAAGAGATGATGGGGCTCATTGAAAAGGACAACCAGCTCCTCCGACAGGTGACAGCCTGGGTGTCATTAAATGATCAGCCAGGCCACTGTTCTTGCTGTAAGTCCCAACACAGCGAAGGGCAAGACGGGGCTGGAGCATCTTCACAGCCGAGCCAGGGCCCCTTCGGTAGCATGCCACTCGACACATCTCTGCACCCCACATCCACACAGAAAGCTCCTCGCAATTGCTGGGTCCAGACTGGACTGGAGGGACCCAGCAAGCATTGCCTTTTTTTTTTTTTTTTTGAGACAGAGTCCTGCTCTGTCACCAGGCTGGAGTGCAGTGGTGTGATCTCAGCTCACTGCAACCTCTGCCTCCTGGGTTCAAGTGATTCTCCTGCCTCAGTCTCCCGAGTAGCTGGGACTACCAGCACGTGCCACCACACCCAGCTAATTTTTATATTTTTAGTAGAGACAGGGTTTCACCATGTTGGTCAGGCTGGTCTCAATCTCTTAACCTCATGATCCGCCCACTGCAGCTTCCCAAAGTGCTGGGATTACAGGCGTGAGCCACTGCACCTGGCTGCTGGCCATCTTTTAGGAAAAAGTGGATGGGTACCACACGTACTCAGGTTGGGCGAAATGACCCCACCTCTTTGTTCTCCCCGGCTGTCCCCAGCAAGTGTCGAAACTGGAGAGAAAGCTCACCAACCGGGACCAAGTCATCTCAGAGTTGGACACCAAGGTCAGCCAGCTGCAGGAGCAGGTGGAACTGGACCAGAACCACCTGCAGAGGTGGAAGCAGCTGCAGGAGGATTTGCAGAGCAAGAAGGAGATGATTCAGCAGGCAGAGCAGCAAGCCCGCGTGGCCCTGGAGAGCTCCCAGTCCAGGGTACGCCCAGCCCCTCCTCCTGAGGGTCTGTCCCAGCAGCTGGCGGCTGAGCACCCGGGTCCCTGCCCACCGCCCACCGAGGTAGAACTGGGGTCTGAGTACGCTGGGGCTCGGGCTGGTTCTGCCGTGTACACCAGCACCCATACAGAGTTGACGCTCAAAAAATGTGGGTAGAGGACGGAGTGAGAGTACGACAGAGCAGCCTGGAAATGTTTGTCAATGGCAGTGGTGGGCGGAGCCCCGTGGGCAGGGCTGCAGGTCTTGGGTTGCATTGTGAAGGGGTTGGATCACTGGCTGGAAACGTCGAGGGTGCCTGGATAGGGAGGCATGGTGTTTCCCTCCCCCCCCCCCATCTCTGAGTCATAGCGTGGTTGCTGGGCCAGGCACCATTCTAAGTACCTTCTTGGTATCAAAGTCATGTAGCTCCCTTAACCGGACTGCAAAGTAGTTATCATGATCCTCACTTAATAGACAAACAGGAAAGGATGAACAGTCCCCCTGGACAGCAGACCTGCTTTGCAGTGGTGCTGGGATTTGGCAGTCTCAACTGCAGGGCCCCACTGGGGCGTCATATGAAACATGAGCAAGGCCAGAGTGTGCCCTGCTTGTGAGGGCCCCCTGCCAAAAAGGAAATCATTAAGATCTGACTTTTTTTTTTTTTTTTTTTTTTTCTGAGACAGGGTCTTTGTCATCCAGTCTGGAGTGCAGTGGGGTGATAACAGCTCACTGCAGCCTCGGCCTCCCAGGCTCAAGCCGTCGTCATCCCACCTCAGCCTCCTGAGTAGCTGGGACCACAGGCATGTGCCACCATACCCAGCTAATTTTAAAAGCTTTTTGTAGAGACGGTCCCACTATGCTGTCCAGGCTGGTCTTGAACTCCTGGGCTCCAGCAATCTGCCTGCCTTGGCCTCCTGAAGTGTTGGGGATACAGGTGGGAGCCACCAAGCCTGGCCCTCACCTTGAATCCCAAATTAAGCAAAGGTCAAGGTCATGTACGGAGGCTTTTGAAGTCATGTTCCCACCAGAAATGCCAACTGCAACTCAACTGCATCCTCTTTCCTGCTTGAGTCCACCTCCTTCTGGCTGGGTCAGACTGAGGCACCCACCCCTGGTATCCCTTGATAAAACAGTTTGGGATCCAGCCGTAGTCCTGGTGAAAGGCTTAGACCAGAGGCGGTCTAGGTGTGTCCATTTGTGCGCCAGCCTGCACTGACCTGGTCGAGCCTGGAAAGCTGAGCTGAAAAATATTTTGAAGCTAAGTCCGGGTGAGCAGGAACTAGCGCCAAGCCTGATGGTGAGGCCCCACGGGTGTGGGGAAGTGAGGCTGGACACCCCGGGTAGCTGCCAACCTCTACCCTGGGGAGGCACCCCCAGTACAGAGGCCCAGCCCCTTGTGACCTCAGGACCTCCAGCACTGGGCACGGTGATTGTACAAAGTTGGGCACTCAATAAATACTGGAAAAAGGAAAGGATTCCACTCCTCACACAGGCCAGGGGCCCATGACATTCCTGCTGTTACTTAAACCTGTCCGAGCGGCAGTGTGGACATGCTTCCACTGGGAGGCAAGGCTGAGCCTCTCGGGCCCGGCTCCTGTGGGGCACCTCTGCGTCGTCAGGGTTTCTGGATGAGGAACTCGTGCCGAACATGCCGCATAACTCGAGGGGCTCCTGTCTGAGGCTCCTGGGGTGCAGACTGGAGGGGTTTCCTCTGCAGCTTCCTGGGAGGCACGATTAGCTACCTCTGGGGAGGCGGCTGCGGGTGTACAGGCAGACAAGGATCTTCGTGGCAGCAGAAGACTAGAACGCCTTCCGGGTCTGTGCGCAGCGGCCAGGCTCAACGCTGCTGTCCACGGCACAGACACCTCCTAGGCAGCACGGAAAGGAGGAAGCGCCAGCAGCGCACTGTTAAATGCCTAAAGTGAGAGTGTCCCCAGGGGCCAGGAAGTCCGCTCACTGCAGCTCCCCTGGGCAGTGGAGGATGGTCCAGGGGTTACGTGCGGCTTCTGTACTATTTTGGTTTGTTGGTTTAAAAAATATATATATATATATGTGTGTGTGTGTGTAGGTTTTACTTTCCAATTAGAAAAGCCCACCTGGTGTAGGAGAGTCTTTGGGCTTTGGGGCTGGGCCACACAGGGTCAGGGGTTGGATCCGGCACCTCCCAGCCCTCAGACAATCCACATTGACTTCTCTGGCCCCTGTTTCCAGTTTCTACAGCCGTGAAAAGTGAGGGTGAGCTGTTCCTTCCCGGTCCATAAAACATAAGGTGGTGGGGGGTGCAGCCCACCGGCCAGGCGCCTTCTTGGGCAAAGGTGAATGACGGTGTTGTCCCTTTGCTCATAGCTCGAGAGGTTAAGGAATAAGATCATCCAGGCCACCTTTAGCATCTCCGGGACCAAGTCCTTGGCCAACGAGATCTCTGACAATGACATCCTGGAAGCCCTGCAGGTATACCCCTAAGTTCAGCTACCTCCATCCGGGCCCCATTCCCCCAGGCCAGAGCTGTGGTAGGGGGTTGTGGGGGGCCTAGACTAGATTCAAGGGACTCTGTTCTCATCCTACCTGTGTCACCTACTCACCTGGACCCCAGGACCCTCCTTTCTCTCTGCTCAGGCAGAGGGGACCAAATCATCCTAAGGCAGGTGGGGGCATGGCACGGGAGTCTTAGCTACTCTCAGCAAAAAGGGGGACGGGCATCAGAGACCAGCAGTAACTGCCACAACCCATCCTGAGCGCTGTGGAGAGGGGACAAGCCGCTCAGGTCACGAAGATTCTCCTGCAGCAGGAGCCCAGCCCCGGCTTTGTCCAGCTTGGTCCCCTCCGCTGGTATCACCACCCACTGATCCACGGCCCTGGTGCAGACCCCTCCCACGCTGGCCACAGCCTCCTGGGCTCCTTCCTGACCAGGGGTCCCCAAGCAGGGGCCTCGGAGAAGTGGAGGGGTGTAGGAGAATTCAGGCCTTGGGGTCACTTGGCATGAGAGGGTCACCACCCACCAGCTGGGGGCCACACACTCACTTCTCTGAGCCATAGACGCCTCCCTCTGTGATGGAGAGCGCATGCTCATCTGCAAGGTGTCGTAAGACTCAGAGCTCTGGGAGCTGGGCACCAGCTATGGTTCTGTGTGGGGCCGTGTGCTACGAAGGGGTCACCTCTCACCAGGAGTTGCTTTTGTTCCCAAGACCCACACTTCACCCTCTGGGGCTGCCCTTAAACCCCAGTGTGTGTCCCTGACCTTCCAGCACCCACGTTCCTGGGGCCTGGTTCCCTTCCTCTGCAGAGTGGGGGCGGGGGCCCGGACAGTGCCTTTCCTGCAGAGCTGTAATGTGGAGAGAGGTCTTTGCGGCCTTGGTACTGTTGTCTGGGGGAGGAGAGGAGGAAGGGGAGAGAAAGAGGAAGAGAAGAGGGAAGACAGAGGATGGAGGGAGTTATTCCCATCACACAGTAGCCAGGGAAGAGCACCTTTGCTTGCTTGCCATAGCCTGACATGAACCAGCAACGGCCCCGAGAGGAGAATGGAAGAGAGGTGGGGACAACATTCCCTCTGTACAGGACAGAAGGGACTTGAGGGACAGATGTGACGACCTCAAAGATCTCTAGGAGTCTGGGGCTCCTCACAACTCTAAGAGGGCTGAAGAGGGGACTTAGTGCAGGCTTCTGCGGGCTGGTGCTGTGCACCTGCCCCCGGCTCCGCATTCTGTGACGTCACTTCCGTGGCTGAAGATCAGCCACGTGGGAATGTTCCCACCCCAGAAACTGGCAACGCCACAAAGCCGAGCGTTGTTTGTTTTTTCTCCCCCTGGAGAGCCGGTTGTAAGTATTCACCAGCACAGCCCTGCTGCAGTGAGCCCCTCTGGAGCAGGAGGAGAGGGTGGCGTCCCGGGCAGCTGGCATGGACTGTGCAGACCGGCCTCAAGGCCAAGGTGAGGAACTGGGAAGGCCACCTCGACGGCTGTGTTTGTTGTGTAGAGAATTATCTCAGAGAGAAGCGACTACTACAATCAGCTGAAGCAGAAAGGCATCAAAGTGCCCCCCCTGCAACAGTCAGAGGCCTTCTTGACCAGCAAATCCAAGAAGGGGACCTCCAAGTAGGCCCAGCCAGGCCCCCAAATACGGGCAGCCCAGCAGAGGCCGGGGCCCAGCTCCAGAACCACCCGCCCCCACCATGCGTCCTGCTCTCAGACTCAGAATTAAACCCCGGTGTTGGCACTGTCCCACCTTTTTCTTCTCTGGGATCCACGCGGGGGCCTACTCTCCTCTGCGACCTTGAGCTACAAGGACACTCCCCATTCCAAAGCTCACTCACTGGGAGTCAGCACACCAGCCTGTGCCCCTAGCTCCTAACAGGTCCCCTTGAGGCACCAGGCTGCCAGAGGCCTGAGCCGGGGTGTCCGCCCAGCACTCAGCACAGACTTCACGCCTACTGAGCAGAGGGGGTCTGTGACCTTCTGCTCTGGGGGCTCTCCTGGCTGGGGCACTCTCTTGCTGGAGGACCCCTCTGGAAGATGGTGAGGGTGGGGGCTCTGTTACCATCCCCCCGCTCCTGGAAGGAAGGGAACCGTGTCTGTGGTCCCTGACGCTTCCCTGGCGCCTCGCAGGCTCTGGGCGCCTGAACACCTTCGAAGGGACTCTCCCCATCACCCTTCTCTGCTCCCCACCCACACCTGCTTCCCTTCCCGCCGCGAGCACCAAGGGTGGGCCACGTGCGGGCGCCACGCCCCTCAAGCCCCGGAGGAGGACGGTCCCTGCGGCCGGGTCCCCATACCCAGGATTCACGCCCAGACGCGCCCAGGGCCTCCGGCAGTCTCGTCGGCGCTGCAGCCGGGTCCCCGCGGGGCTGGGGGACTCGTGGCGTCGGAGGGGCTCCAGCAGGCGCGAAGGAGGTCGGGGACCCTGGAGGCCTCAAGGGCGGGCCGTTTGGGGGCACAAAGTGCAGCCCTCTGCAGACCCTGCCCGGCCCCCTGCACCTCCTGGCCCCGGGGCTGGGCGGCCTAGGGCCCCGGCCCCTTCCGGACGAGGCGTCTCCCGCCCCCTCTCGCCCCGCCCCCGGCCCCTTCTGGACCAGGCGCCTCCCCGCTACTGGCCCCAGACCTTTCCCGCATGGCCCCGCCCCCTCTCGCCCCGCCCCCGGCCCCTTCTAGACCAGACACCTCCCCGCTACTGGCCCCAGACCTTCCCCGCATGGCCCCGCCCCCTCTCGCCCCGCCCCCGGCCCCTTCTGGACCAGGCACCTCCCCGCTACTGGCCCCAGACCTTTCCCGCATGGCCCCGCCCACCACTCTAGACCCGGCACCTTCCGGACCAGACACCTCCCCGCTGCTGGCTTCAGCCCTTCCCCGCGCGGCCCCGCCCCCGCTCTCGCTCCCTGCCCAGGCCCGGCCCCTGCGGAGCCCAGAGACGCGGGGGCACAGGTGAGGCGCGCGGGGTCCGGGCTGCGGCTTCCCGGTGCGGCCGCAGTGGGCAGGTGCGACTGTGCGCGGCCTCGCTGGCTGAGAATTGGCGGGGGCTGGGGGCCTGCCCTGGACTGACCCCCACCGGCCTAACCCGCGGTGCGGGGCCAGGGCCGGAACTGCCGGCCCGGCTCCTTGTGGCTGCTGGGGACCCCCGACACCAGCCACTTTCCCTTCCCGGCCCTTAGCAAGATCGGCTTCTCCGGTCACCTTTATTTTTTTAGGCTCGAGGCGTCTGCCGCACCTCAGCCCACGACCTGCCCCGCTGGGAGGTGCGGGCCGCTGGCCAGGCCCTGACCGCAACCTGGCCCAGAGGCCCCAGCCCTCAGGCAAGATTCTCCGGGTAAGTGTGGGGCCCTGAGGCGCTGTGGGGTGAAGAGGTCTATGGAGGGGCGCCTGTGTACCTAGGGCCTTCCTGCACTCACAAACCCCCAGGAGGTGCCAGGATCCGGGAGCCTGCCAGGGCCTGGAGGGGAGTCCCTGATGGGTTCCTGCCGCCACAGCTGTGACCGTCACATGAGTGTGGAGAGACGTTTACTGAGCAAGTGAGGGAGGCCAGCCTCAAGGGCCGGCTCTGGTGGCTGTGCACCGGGGTGACTTGGGAACAACGTGTTCTACGTCAGCAAGACAGGAACCCATGATCTCAGAGTTGAACACACTGGGCTTGACCCCTCCCACCGAGAGGCCCATGGTGGGCTGCTGCCGTGGACTTGGAGACTCAGCACTCCCGGGACTAATGCTGCGTGGATGTCGGGTTGCAAGGCGGCTGCTGCAGCTCCAGCAGCTCCAGCCATCACGTCGAGGCTGGAAAAAGGAGGTGGCTGCTGCTGCTTTCACAGAAGCAAAAACTCTCCCATCCCCTGCTGCACCCTGGCTCCTGGTCCCCAGCTGGGTGACTTGGGAAAGCAGGGGTGGTGGTATTAAGCTTGTCTTACCCCGGTCACGGCTGTTACCTGGGGCTGGCACATTGCTGCTGGGACCAGGCTGGGATTCTGCACACCAGGCAAGAGGGCGTGAACCTTGGGTAGGCAGCTGAGGGCTCCACAAGCTCTGGGAAAACAGCACCCATACTCCAGTAGAAGCTGGGCCTCTCCGGGCCTGAGTGCCAGGCTGCACTGGGCCAGGGCTCCCACCGAAGGCACACTTTATGGCTTTGAGACAGCTCCCTCTGCCTCTCTGGGCTTTGGGGAAGGGCAGACACGGAAGTGCCGGGAGTCTCAGAACTGCCTGGGGCTTGAGTTTCTGAGCTGGCTTCTTGGGGCCTGAGTTTCTGAGCTGGCTTCTTGCAGGGTAGTGGCTGCTGCTATGCCTTTAGGCCTCTGTGCCGATGACCTGGGAGGAAGGTCAGCCTTCCCCGCTGGAGGGGGCCCAGCAAAGCCTCAGCCCCTAGAAGTGAGGGGCCTGCCATTGCCTGCCCGAGGACCCCACTCCTGGGGGCCAGATGCTGAGAGGGGACACTGGGGGCCCAGCAGACCAGAGAGCTGACCCTAGTCCCACAGCCTGGGTGGGTTGTCAACTTCTGGTGCCCCCTCCAACTCCTCCACCCCTACACTCCCTTAGGTAAATAGGAGGTCGAAACAGAGGCCAGAGGGTAAAGGAGGTGCTTAGAGTCCGGGCTGGCTCAGGCCGGCCGGGCAGCTGTGCTAGCGCTTGGAGTTCCTGCTCAGTCCCCGCGGTCTCCTCACCCCTCTGGGCACTTGGGCTGCCAGGCACCGAGCTGAGTGCCGAGATGCAAAGATGAGTCCCAGGCCTGCAGGAGCTGGAGCCCAGCAGGGAGCTGGCCTTGGGGCAGAGCCCCTCCTGCTCTGGGCAGCCACCCAGCCCTACGACCCTCCTGTCTCTGTAGGGCCTCCCTGAGGCCTTGAATCCACCCCGGCCCGGTGCTCAGTGCATCGTGCCCCCCAAGCCCCAGCCCTCCTAGAGGTGTGGGTGGGGGAGGGGCTGCAACCCACACAGGCTGAGGACACAGCTGCTACCACTGCCTGGGGCCAGCCACGCATCCTCCCCAGACAGGGACCGGTCTAGCTGTACCAGCCGCTGCCCCGGACCTGCTGCCCTGCCCCACCCCCGCCTCCCCTGGCCAGCCTCCCCAGAGGCCAGCAGGCACCTTATCGGGCAGGGTTAAGGAGGGGGACAGTTATCAGGGGCTGCAGCCTAAGTTGGGCCACAGTGTCCTCGTCTCTTGAGGGTGGCAGGCTGTGCAGGCTCCTGATAAAAGCACCGGGGAAGGGAGGCTCCTGGAGCATGCTGGAAGGAAACACTGGCCTCCCACATGTCTGAGGTCAGGGCTTGGCCTGAGATGGAATTCTCGCTTGGTCCCATCCTCCAGACCTGACCCTGGGCAAATGACTCTACCACTTTGTGTCTAGGTCACCTGTCAAGTCAGGCAACAGACCCAGTGAGGGAGCCAGCCCCCAACCCTTAGTGCCCCTCCCCTAACAGCAGCCCCAGAGGGGGTCTTGACTGCCACCCTCCATCCGGTTGTTTTACAGTGAAGTCACAGCCTCGCCACCTGTCTTGACCTCCCCACCGAGAAGGCCCCGCCCCTCCCGCTGCAGCCCCACAGCATGCAGCCCCAGGAGAGCCACGTCCACTATAGTAGGTGGGAGGACGGCAGCAGGGACGGAGTCAGCCTAGGGGCCGTGTCCAGCACAGAAGAGGCCTCATGCTGCCGCAGGTGAGGGGCCTGAGGGCAGCCTGCCAGCCATAGCAGGCTGGTGCCTCCCTCCAGAGATGCCTGCCCTAACCCCTGCCACCGGCCCCATCACCCTCCACCCCATCCTGGCTGGGAGCCCACGCTCCAGCGGCTCAGCAAACTGCAGCCTTTGGCCTTCCCTCTGGTTGGCTGTGAGCGAGGAGAGCTTCCTCTTGACTCCAGCAGAGCGCCCAGGCCCCTCCCCCTGACCCGGACCAATGGCCACAGTCCACTTAGGGGGCCCCTCATGCGGCCCTGGCCTGGGGCTCACCTCCAGTTGGTTCTCACCCCAGGATCTCCCAGAAGCTGTGCACGGGCAAGCTGGGCATCGCCATGAAGTTGCTGGGCGGCGTGGCCCTCTTCTGGATCATCTTCATCCTGGGCTACCTCACTGGCTACTATGTGCACAAGTGCAAATAAATGCTGCCCCGCATGCACGCTGGGGGCTGGCTGCACACGTGAGAGCACAGGCCTGGAGACACACCCCTGTACACATGGACCCCCCCATAGACATGGACCCCGCGGCACACACAGCGCACAGGGCACACGCGCTGGCGCACACGAAGACACCAGGTGCACAGCTGTCACAGGCCCCACACGGGGGCGCACAAACACCTGGCACACAGCCCTTCAAAGGACCTACAGACAAACAGCTGGGCACACGTGGCTGGAAGGCCTGGGCCCAGCCTCAGGAGCTGCAGGACACACCCAGGCTGGGCCCTGCGGCCCGGAGCCCCCAGCCACAGCCTCCCCTCTCCCAGGGCCCAGCCCCTTCCCTTGTGAAGGCCAGGATGAGGGGTTTCTTCAGCGGACAAACTGAGCCCACCTCCCTGACAGCCCCCCAGGGTGGGATCCTCCCGGCTGCTTTCCTCCGTGGGAGCAGTGTGCAGAGCTGTGTGGCCCTGGGCAGGCCCCTGTCCTCTCTGGGCCTTTCTGACTCCTGGTTTTGTAAGGGTGGCTACGTGTCTCCCGCCCTTGTCTCAGATGCACCATATCTTCCTTAGTAAGTGGGCACAGTTCTTCCTAGGCAGCCCACCACGCGCAGGGGCTGGGTGTGTCCTCTTGGGGCTGGCGGCTGCCAGGGAGGACCCGGGTCTACCCTCCCTCCCCCAGGGACGGGCCTGGTCCCTCCAAGTACTCCTTGTGGGCCAAGAGCCTGTGTACAGAGGCATTAAGTGTCTGTCGAATGAACGGTGGATGACAGCCCTTGCCATAGTTACACGGCCAGGCGTGACATCCAGGAAGGCTGTGGGAAGGGCTTGTTTCCCCGGGGCAGGCCCCCTCCCATGTGGTTCTAGGAATGCACCCCTACCAATTGCGCCCCTGGCAAGGACACCCGGCAGGCCTGGGGACCCAGATGTGGCTGGACCTCAGCTGTGTCCCAGGGACTTCGGTCCCATTCCCCCCACCCCCATCCTGGCCTCCAGTCCCAGCCTCCGGTCCCAACCTCCATTCTCTTGGTAGATGCTTTCCTGGGTCGTGTGTTTGGCCCTCAACTACCACAAAAGACCCCAAAAAGCCTTGCCAGAAACATCCCCTTAGGAAAGGGGTCCTCACCCCAGGGCTGGGGGTGGGAGACACGGGCAGCCAATATCCTCACGGGCACAGAGAAGGGAGGCCACAGGGCCAGATGAGGTTATCAGAGGGCTGAGGCTGCGCCTGCTCCAGGCCACGTCCCGCGGAAAGCATCAAGTCAGGTAAACAGGAGGGGCTGGGCCAGTCTTGGTGGGGAGGCAGACTCCACACAATCAGCCTTTGGTGGCAGGTGGAGCTGCATGGCTGATTGCACACTGTCCCAAGGCTCCTGGCTCCAAACCTGAGGAGGGAGCCCAAGGGCCTGTCCTGGGCTGGGGTCTGAAGCAATGATGCTTTCCTGGGAGCCTGTTGTTGGGTGGGCCGCTGCCTGCCCCAGCCCCATGACAGCCTGGATCTTGGCACAAGTCTTCAAAAAGAGATCCCTACCTCTGACCTGCCACTCCCAAGGAGGGAGAGGAGCAGCCAGCTGGTACCCTCCCTGGAGCCCAGCTTCACAGGACAGCACTGCCTTGGGGCTGCTGTAAGGAAGTGGCAGAGGCCACTGGGCCCAGCAGTTTGGCTGCATGGGCCCCAGAAGGCACCACTCCGACCTGGGGGTTCCGGGGCTGGGCCTCCCCAAAAACTGGTGCGGCCCAGGAGACAGGCGAGGGCACAGGATGGGGATGGGAGCTGTCCCAGTTCTACAGTCAGAAGGGAAGTGGCCCTGGTGCTTCTGCCGCAGGTCCCGCATGCCAGTGATGCCTACACACCCCCACAAACGCTCCTCCCCACCTGTCAGGGGCTGGCAGCAGATGGCACAGGCGCATGTCGGGGTCTGCCCTGGATCTGTCTGGCTGCATCTGGGCCCGCCCTGGCAGGGGCCCAGCATCTTCAGCCAGGGGTTCCACCAGCAGCCCTGCCAGCCCCAGGAGGGGGAGGCTGCAGACAGACACCCACAGGTGCTCATTGGGCCGGGCACTCAAGTTACCCACAGCCGCCTCTCAGGCATACCACTTGTCCCCTAAGTGGCCATGGCAGAGACAGCAGCTCCAGCCCCAGGACCCCCAGGGTCATGGACCTAGGCTGAGCTGAGCAGTGTCCTTACAGCTCTGGGAGGGTTGGGGAGAGGATGGGACAGGACACTGCTGAGTGGCCGCCTGGCCTACCCTCCCAGAGACTCGTGAACAGGAGGATCTGCTGTGGGTGCGTCTGGGGCCTGGGCTCCTCTGAGTGTGCACCTGGGGTATCCAAACAGCCCGACACCTCTGGTCCCCCTTGTGCTCCAGGCAGGGGCCCAGCAGGGTGAGGCCAGTTCCCAGGACCCCTGGTCAAGGGCGCCAGCTTCCCCGTGACAGTGGCAGGTACCTGTTGCTCCCTGCTGGCAAGATCTGGGTGGGGACAGGAGGCCCTCAGCCTCCCCACATAGAGGCCACCACTGGGCTAGAGTGAGCTTTGTGACACTTCGAGCAACAACCTCTGGCGGCGCCGGTGGGAAAGGATCTGCTAGGCCAGGCGCGGAGCTGTTTTTATTAGCGAGTCGGGGGGTGGGGTGGGGTGAAGAAAACATCAGAGACACCTGTGCTGCGAGTTAAATACATTTCCAGCATCTCACGCGTCACAAGCTGCATCAGGAAAGGGCACAGCATGTGGCAGCCTCATCCACACCCACGCAGTGACAGATGTGCTACAGCGTGGACACCAAGTCCCCGGGAGCCAAGATGGCAGCTCCAGCATCCCTCCCTTCCTCCCTTCCTCCTTCCCAGGTTGGGCTGGGCCATGCAGAGAAAGGGCAGCCTCTGCCATGGCAGCCCCAAATCACCTGGCAGCCCCAAATCACCTCTCAGAGCAACTGTCTGGGGTCCCCAGCCCCAGAACTCCAGCAGAGTCCCAGCCTGGCGAAGCCCCTGTGCCGCCTCAAGCCTCCAGCAGGGCAGGCCCCTGGCTAACTGTGGCATCTGCCTTGACTGCCCAGAGCAGCAGGAAATTAGGTTTTGGGGGGACACAAGGCAAGGCAGTCATCTGACACACCCACAGCAGTCCGGCTGGCACTGAGTGTGGGCCTCGTCCTGTCTGGAATCCCCTCCCTTCCACAGTGGGCCAGACAGGAAGGCCTGGCGGTGACCAGACAAGTGGGTCCAGGTCTCAAGGCAGCCTGGCCCATGTCCTGCAAGGCTCTGAAGAGCCACCCAGCTGTTAGTCTGCCCACTGCACAGGGCCCCCGGCCTCTGAGATTGACGACTAAAGGTGTGTGGGCTGTGGGGCTCTTGCAGATGCTCTCCAAAATTGCCAGTCATTTCTACAGACACAGAAATCGAGACACTGAACAGAGAACAAATGGTGTCATTCGATAAAGCTGATGAGTCTGCTTCTCACATGGCACCCAGATCGTAAGGCAGTGGGGTCCGTGAAAGCCATCGCGGTGGCTGGCCATGTCCTCGTGAGCCAAGCGCACCGACTCCCGGGAGTGGTGTGCACGCATGTGTGCCTGGACACACACGAAGACATGTGGACGTGGGGGTCTCACCTGGATGTTCACAACGGAAACGTATCCAACAGAAGGCGCCCAGGACCCACCTATCTGGCACTCAAATGAAGATTTTTGGCTCAAAAACCTAAGCGTCCTCCAGCTATTGCTACCATCTGTCCCTCAGCTGGCTGAGGACTGCCGATGCTTCCCAAGCAGAGGTGTCCGGTCCACTCCTGGGGCTCCACCTGCCTGTCACTGCGGCACTAGCATGCACACAATGGAAACCCCACTGACACCGCTTTCCTCCGCTCGGCCCCGCTGAGGCAGGGTGAGGGGCTGCCACTGCTTTCAGCCTACAGGCTGCTCACCTGGAGGGGTCTCCACATCTCCATCCCCACAAAGCAATCCAACAGCACTATGAAGAGACGCAACCACTTCTGCCAATTCTAAGGTCACATTAAAACTTTTCCCCCAGAGATGATGATCACTGCCAGCTGGAGAACCCAATGTCCTTGCACATGCCAAGCTGCATCCTGGCATGATATGGTTTTACAAGATGCTGCGTCACAGAAAGTGACTGTGCCGTTCAAGGAAAGGCACATCGGTTGGCTTCCCAAGTTTTCGGGTCTCCGAACCATTGACAGTCACGTGTTGCTCAGTGACACATGAGAAACGTGTGCTTAGCCGCTGCTGTGTGATCACAGAGAGTCCTTACACAAGCCTCAATGGTACGTGTAGTTTTATTTATGTGTTTTCATCTGGAAAACCAAGTGTCCCAGTAGCATGACTGAACATCACTCACTTCCCCTACTTGATCTGCAAGGCCAACGCCGAGAGGCCAGACCAGGATTCCAAACACACTGCACGAGAATATCACGGGTCCGCTGTCAGGTAAGTGTCTGTCACTGACCCAGACACTGTTATGTGGCACATGACTGTACAGTGTCTTTTCTCCCATAAACAGAGTTACCTGCCATGTATCTACATGATTCAGAACATTTTGAACAGTTAATTCTGACATTTGAATAATCCCATAAAAAACCGTAAAATCACTTTGATGTTGTAACGACAACACAGCATCACTTTACGACAGAATCATCTGGAAAAACAGAACAACGAATACATACATCTTAAAAAATGCTGGGGTGGGCCAGGCACAGCTCACGCCTGTAATCCCAGCACTTTAGGAGGCTGAGGTGGGCAGATCACGTGATCCCAGCACTTTGAGGGGCAGAGGTGGACAGATCATGAGGTCAAGAGATCAAGACCATCCTGGCCAAAATGGTGAAACCCCGTCTCTACTAAAAATACAAAAATTAGCTGAGCATGGTGGCACACACCTGTGGTCCCAGCTACTCGGGAGGCTGAGGCAGGAGAATCGCTTGAACCCAGGAGACAGAGGTTGCAGTGAGTCGAGATCACGCCACTGCACTCCAGCCTGGCGACAGAGCGAGACTCCATCTCAAAAACAAAAACAAACAAAAAAAAACCTGGGGTGAAAATCTAACGGATAATTCAGCACTGCCGCATAGAAACCTCCGCAAAACAGGCCAAACAAACGCGGATAGGCGGCCCTGGCATCAGCGCACGACAGTCACGTGGGGAGGGGCAGTGGCCAGGTCGGCCTTGGACGGGTACACCACCTTCAGGCTCCCTTCCAGGTCCAACACCCGGACCTGCTCCACCACCAGCAGGGAGGGCCCGTCCTTTCCAGCACTGGGATTCGTTCTGGGATCTGGAAGTTGTCCAGAGACTGCATCAGCTTCAGTATCTGAGAGTGATCCTTCCTCTTTATTTTCTAAAGTGTACTTGTTCATTTCTGCCATTTTCTGCAAATAAAAAATACCTTTTTAACCTGGAGATGAGAGGTGACCCAGGGAAGACATGCTGCTGTTTGCTACCACAGTAAGCAAGAAAGAGGCAAGCAGGATGGGTGGGAAGTCAAAGAGCAGAGCACCACTCACACTCAAAAGCGTTTCTCAGGAGGAGCCACCCTGCACTCACCAGAATGAGGGCATCCATGACATCCTTGCAAATCTGCAGACTGGTGGCACTTGTTACTTCCAAAAACAAATCAGAAGTCGTTTTCTTAACCTTAAAAGAAAAAAACATTTCAGAAAAGAACAGTTATCAAATGTAGACATCAGCAACTGCAACATTTGTTCTCAGGAAAAATCTACAAAACTGTGTGGCCAGGCAGTGGCTCAGACCTGTTAAATCCAGCACTTTGGGAGGTTGATGTGGAGATTGCTTGAGCTCAGGAGTTCAAGACCAGCCTGGACAACACAGCAAGACCCCATCTCTACAAAAAAATACAAAAATTAGCCAGGTGTGGTGCCATGCACCTGTGGTCCCAGCTACTCAGGAGGCTGACATGGGAGGATCGCTTAAGCCCAAGAGTTTGAGGCTGCAGTGAGCTATGATCTCGCCACTGCACCCCAACTTTGGCAACAGAGCAAGACCTATCTCAATCTATCAATCAAGCAGATGGCGTCACACACACCAAGCCCACTCCTTACAGAGGAAGACGGCAGTGCTGCACACAGCATCCCGGGCCGTCGCGCAGCACTGAGCGTGAACAGTGAGCTGTAGCTCTGAGAAGCCAGGGGGCCCTTTGACCCCCCTGGGCTGCGTTTTCTATTGTACACAATGAGACCTCACAATGCAGCAGACACTTGTGCGTGTTCTTTTTCTTTCTTCCTCTTTTTTTTTTTTTCTGGAGACGGAGTTTCACTCTTGTTGCCCAGGCTGGAGTGCAATGGCGCGATCTCGGCTTACCACAACCTCCGCCTTCCGGGTTCAAGTGATTCTCCTGTCTCAGCCTCCCCAGTAGCTGGGATTTACAGGCATGCACCACCACGCCCAGCTAATTTTGTATTTTTACTAAAGACAGGGTTTCTCCATATTGGTCAGGCTGGTCTTGAACTCCTGACCTCAGGTGATCCGCCCACCTCGGTCTCCCAAAATGCTGGGATTACAGGCGTTGAGCCACCACGCCCTGCAGACTTGTGTTAATTCTACAGGGAACAGCCTAGAAGACACACCATGTTCACACACATGCCACCCTACCTTTGTCTTCTCACTGTTGGTTATTGGTGGGAAGGAAATCACATCACCGTCTGCATCCACAAGACACGGGTAATTTTCATTTCCATCCAGCAAGTGAAGGTATCTGTATGGGAAGAAATACAAATTCTAGGCATAACTATAAAAGATACACTGTGCTGGGTGTGGTGGCATGTGCCTGTGGTCCCAGCACTCATGAGGCTGAGACAGGAGGGCTGCATGGGCCCAGGAGTTGGCTGGGGTGTGCTGTGCCAATGGAGTGTCTACGCTAAGTCTGTCATCACTATGGTGAGCTCCTGGGAGTGGAGGGCCACCAGGCTGCCTAAGGAGGAGTGAACCAGCCCAGGTGAGAAACAGATCAGGACAAAAAGCTCCAGTGCTGATCAGTAGTGGGATTGCGCCTATGATTAGCCACCTCACTCCAGCCTAGGCAACATGGCGTGACCACATCTTTAAAAAAAAAAAAAGAAAAGAAAAAAGGCACAGCTGGGCGTGGTGGCTCACGCCTGTAATCCTAGCAGTTTGGGAGGCTGAGGCAGGTGGATTGCTTGAGGTCAGGAGTTCAAGACCAGCCTGGCCAACATGGCGAACCCTGTCTCTACTAAAAACACAAATATTAGCCAGGCGTGGCGGCAGGCGCCTGTAATCCCAGCTACTCGGGAGGCTGAGGCAGGAGAATCGCTTGAACCCAGGAGGTGGAGGTTGCAGTGAGCCGAGATCGTGCCATTGCACTCTAGCCTGGGCGACAAGAGTGAGACGCCATCTCAAAAAAAAAAAAAAAAAAAAAAAAAAAAAAAAAAAAAAAAAAAAAAAGACACACACCTGAAAACATACCTAAAGGGTAAACTGGACGACTCAAAAAGTTCTTCACACAAATTAAGTGTAATATCAAGGGCCCAAGCATAACAAGCTTCAAAAAACAAAGTATTCTGAAGCCTGTGTTTACAGAAATCACGGGGCTAGTTATGGATGATCATCTTGCTTAGAGCAGGGCCAAGGACCCTGACTTGGATGATACCCAACAGCACATGGTATGGATAAAATGCTGTGGGTTGGGCTGGCATTTATGTCCGTTTCCTAATGGCTACTTTATATCCTGTCCTGTCCCATCCCGAGGGCCACCCGCCCCCTGCGGAATGGCCAATACCTCCGCTCCTAACACCTTCCACTTCCCTCATCACGTCAGGGCCATCTAGATGACAGACTGGTTCCACAACGTCTCCTTTGGAAAGAGAATGCTTTCTTTTTACCCTGTTAAGAAGCTTCCGGGTTCTGGTAGCATTAGGCGGTTCCTGAGGAGCACAGACTAACTTAGCTGAGGCCAGCATGCTGCACTCCCCCGGGCCCGGCCCCACCCCACCAGGCACGCCGCCCACCTGTGCAGGCCCGACACACTCTGCCGCTTCTTCTGCTTCCTCTGCTCCTCGGCCTCCAGCTGCAGCTGCCGCACCAGCTCCTTGGCCTTGGCTTCTTTCCGCCCCAAGGGGACGATCTATCGGGCAGAAACCCACAAACTCCACTAGGGTCACAGCCACAGAACTTGCCCGTCCTGTTGATTACGGCCTTAAGCCTCAACGAGCCCTCCCGACTCCCGCCCTCATTCATCTCTACAGCAGGCAGGGAGCATCCCACGGGACCACGCAGCAAGAAGCTGCATGTGGGCTGCAACTGCAGCGTCCCAGGGAGACCTGACGCCCAAACACACCGATCCTACCGAGGCAGGGCTTAACCTTAAAGCCAGCTCATGCACAACTGTTTCCAGAGGTCTGCCATCCTCAGAAGGCCAAAAGAGGACTGAGCAGCCGGGACCTCGTGCACTCCACAGATTCAACAGCCCAGGACAGCACCATGACACCGCAACTCACCCTACTACCAACCCCACGCAAACGGTTTTACTATCGGGACAGAGACCAAAATTTCTGATTAAAAGGTAGTGAGCGAGTGAAGGAAACCATTTTCCCACGACTGCTCCTCCGCCGAGTCCTCTCACAGCTGTGCACCGCTTCGAGTAACCGCAAACACGGTCTGTTTCATTATTTCATGTCTTTGCAAGAACAGCATCGGATTCTACTCTAAAGAAAATGTTCAGGCCAGGTGCGGTGGCTCATGCCTGTAATCCTAGCACTTTGGGAGGCCAAAGTGGGCGGATCACCTGAGGTCTGGAGTTTGAGACCAGCCTGACCAACATGGAGAAACCCCGTCTCTACTAAAAATACAAAATTAGCTGGGCGTGGTGGCGCATGCCTGTAAACTCAGCTATTCGGGAGGCTGAAGCAGGAGAATCGCTTGAACCCAGGAGGCGGAGGCTGCGGTGAGCCGAGATTGTGCCATTGCACTCCAGCCTGAGCAACAAGAATGAAACTCCATCTCCAAAAAAAAAAAAAAGTTCAGGCTGCAGTATCAGCATGGCGTCTTTCGACACCAAGGAGACCCTTGAGCAGACCCTGCAAAGGAGGCTGCAGCACCTTGAGGTCGTGCGGGGGCCGAGCACAGTACAGCAGGGGCCCTTTGACGGCGCGGAGCTCGTGGGTGGCAAGGGTGGCGGCCGTCCTCTTCTCACAGAGATCTTCGTGGAGCTTGGTCTGTAACACAGGAGCAGTGATGAGCAAGGTCTCTTGTGCCCCGAAGCCCCGAGGTGTCCACACTTGACCCTTGGCTGGGCTGTGCGCCAGGACACCCTCCAGTCCAAGGTCTTCACAACCCCGCCACGCCCCTTTCCGAGACAGGGCTCCCCTCCAACTCCTCTCCACCCGGCCAGCCAGGCACTCACTTTGTGGAATCACCATCAGGAAAACTATCTTAACCTATCAATCAGCAGACTTTCTTCCTTCTCTAATTCTAGACATAATATTTGAGATTTCAAAGAACTAATCTTGAACTAAAATGTAAATAAAGGCTGAGCTTTAAGTTGTAAAGCCCTGGCTGTGGTGCCTGTTCCCTTCCTCCCCAAGGTGCAGGCAGGACTCTCACGACAGTGGCTCTCGGCCCGCCATGCTCTGTCGCTGCCACTGCGGGGCGCACGAGACTTTCCCCTGGGCACAGAGGTGCTTTCTATTTTAAAAGTTGGTCAGGTGTCACAGAAAAACAACAATCTGGGAAGTTAGTCTTGCCAAAACCTAAACAATTCACAGAAGAATGTGCTGGCAAGAGTTGATGACTTTAATACTTACATAGAACAAAATGTGTGATTTACTGCAGAAGTCAGAAAACCCACCAAAATACCAAAAAATCAAGGAACCCTGATTTTCCATTTTTTTTTTTTTTTAAATGGAGTCTTGCTGTGTCGCCCAGGCTGGAGTGCGGTGGTGCAATCTCGGCTTACTGCAACCTCCACCTCCCAGGTTCAAGTGATTCTCCTGCCTCGGCCTCCCCAGTAGCTGGGATTAAAGGTGCTCGCCACCACACCAGCTAATTTTTGTTTTCGGTAGAGATGGGGTTTCGCCATGTTGGCCAGGCTGGTCTTAAACTCCTGACCTCAGGTGATTCACCCGCCTCGGCCTCCTGAAGTGCTGCGATTACAGGCATGAGCCACCGCACCCAGCTGGAACCCTGATTTTCAACTGCAATAAAGCTATCCAGAAATTAGGATAGGCCAGGTGTGGTGGCTGACGCCCGTAATCCCCACACTTTGGGAGGCCGAGGCTGGTGGACTGCTTGAGGTCAGGAGTTCAAGACCAACCTGGCCAACATGGTGAAACCCCGTCTCTTAAAAATACAAAAAAAATTAGCCGGACATGATGGTGGGCACCTGCAATGCCAGCTACTCAGGAGGCTGAGGCAGGAGAATCACTTGAACCCAGGAGGTGGACGCTACAGTGAGATTAGACTGCACCACTGCACTCCAGCCTGGAAGACAAAGCGAGACTGCTTAAAAAAAAAAATTAGGATAAACCGTTAACGCCATATGTGGAGCAGCAAGGGATAGGGCCAGTGACCAGGACCAACCCGGCCAGGCTGCAGGCATCTGTGAAGAGGCCATCTCCACGCTGGGGACACCTGCCTCCCAGAGGGGACTGAGGCCTTACCCCTTCCTCAGCAACACCTGAGCCAGAACCTGCTCTATTCCCTCTTTGGAGCTGAGGAAACTGAAGCACACAGACACCTGGCTGGGCCCCATACTCCACTGCTGCTCCTTCGGACACGCTCGCCCCAGGATGTATACCAGCTTGCCGCGTCCCACACCTCTGTCCCCGTCATCTGAGGACCCCACGGGCACCCACCTGCGAGGTGAGGAAGCGTTTGAGTGCATTCCCCGGCTGCAGGTCCATGCCGCGCACCACGGCCCCCACAATATAGGGCCGCACATCCCGGACCTCGGGGCTCACTCTGACTGTCAGGGGTGCGGGGTTTTCGGAGACGTGCAGGACCCTGAGCAGCAGCCGGCCAGCATCTCCCACGTCCTGCTCCTCCCCATCGCCGCCCTCCCGCCTCTGCTTCCTCTCCCTCCTCTTCCTCCGGCTCTCTTCCTTCTCCGAGCCCTCGGCACGGCCCTTGCCCTTCCCGCCACCGCGGCCTCCGACACGCAGGTACTCCAGGATGGATCTGGTCTGGCAGCCGCTGACCATCTTCTCCAGGCGCTTGTCCCTCAGCTTGTTCCCACGGAAATTGATCTCCTTGAGCTTGGGGCAGTCCGCAAGCTCTGCAGGGATCTCGCTCAGCTGGTTGTTGGAGAGGTCCAACGTCTGCAAAGAGAAACAAGCACGCGTCAGACCCCCGGACTCGGGGAAGAGAGCCCACGGTCATGCTCCAGAGGCAGGGAGACCACTCATCACTCACAAGAGCCACCACTGGCCTGCCTGTGGGGACGCGTCCCTGGGGAGCCACAAGTTATTCACCTTTGAGTCGCTTCCCCAGCTCTGCACCCCACATCAAAGGCACTATCCAAGGAGCCTCTCCGAGGGGAAGGTGTCAGCCATGGTTAACAGTGATCTCTGCAAAAGCTTCTGACTCAAACATGTCACTCTCTTTAACAACTACAGCAGCACTGCAGATCAATCATCAGGTTAGAGAACAGAAAGGTGAGAAGAGACAAGGGATATCTGGCTGTGAAACGTGACCTCATGTCGGGACCTAGCCAGGACTGCTCAGATGAGAAGCAGGTTCCCCAAAGTGGGTGACCTCATGTCGGGACCTAGCCAGGACTGTTCAGGTGAGAAGCAGATTCCCCAAAGTGGTGTTATTTTTTTTTTAATTAAATGAGCTAAAAAAAAAAAAATACAGCAAAATCTCTAAGAGTATTCTTCTTCATACTGAAGTGCAAAGTTGCCCACAGTGACACACAGAGTGCTCTCAGGGTTCACGCAGGAAGGAAAGGGGAAAGCCGACTTCAACAGCAATGGGTTCTCAGCCTTCGTCTGACCCAGGACAGGTGCGTCGGGGCCACCACCGTGTGCCACAAAGATGCCCAGGAAGCCCCGTGGCCCGCGGGAAAGCGCTTTCTATGACCATGACTGATCAGACTTTGGCAAAACGTGCAGGTGACCTCACTGAAAGGATGAAAGGGGTACAGTGGCACCTGATGCACTCTTAGGATGTCTTTCCCAGGGTCTGGGCAGCGCAGGGAACGTGCGTGCGAGGGCAGCCACTTCCATGACGTGAGGCTGCCGCTGCGGGTTCAGGCAAAAGGGGCCCATCCACCTCCACTCTGCTCTTTCCTGGTTTGGTACCCAGGCCCCACAGCCTTGCCCGGGTGGTGGGGCAGGCACTGCGAGCAAACCCTTCTGTCCCAGCTTCCTCTAGGGCTGGAGGAAGACCCTGCTCAGGATGCAAAGCCTGACCCTCGGGGATCTCTGGCAGCCTCAGTGCCAGCTCTGCCCCCAGAAAGGAGACAACAGCATGTGGGCCCCCTGGAAGCCAGCGCTCACCCTTGGTCGGTGTGGCTCGTGAGTTCTAGTCATACTGGGTCTGGAGGAGA
This sequence comes from Pongo abelii, assembly GCF_028885655.2. Lineage (NCBI taxonomy): Eukaryota > Metazoa > Chordata > Mammalia > Primates > Hominidae > Pongo > Pongo abelii. Next base: position 230,457,853 of record NC_071985.2, on the reverse strand, counting down.
CAGGTAGGGCTGGACTTGATAGACTCTGAACAGAGTTGGGGACGGGCTGATTACCCAGAGGACACCTCCTGCTCCTGGAACGGATGGCAGTGGTGATGGAATTTCTCAAGCCCCAGGTTGTGAAGGAAATGAAAAAAGGAGCCTGCTGGAATCCTCCGGCTCAAGCAGTCAAGCTGCTCAGAGGCAGGTAAGGGCAGCATGGCTCAGAAATGGGACGGTGCTCAGAAGCGGGAAGGGCGGCACGGCTCAGACATGGGAGGGTGCACTGGATGAGTTCCCACAGGGAGAACACAGACCAGGGAGGAAGCGACAACTTAACAGTCAAGCAGGAACAGCATGTGTAAAAGAAATAAAAGGGCTCGCGTGCCCTCTGGGAGAGAATGGGGCAGTCTAAGCAGCAGTGGCGCCTGCTGGGGAAGAACACGAGGCAGGGGCTGAGACCAAGCCCAGCTGCTGGGCACCACCTGAGCCACGCGTCCATCGGATCTAACAGAACTGCCACAATTTTGTGCTTCTCAGGACAGGGTGGGCTGGGCTGGGCTGGTCTAGACCGGTTGGACTGGTGGCTCCAGCCCAGACCTCCCTTCCGGCCCCACATGGGACGAGAGCCAATCTACCCCTGGAATCCAGGTGGCCTCACAAAGTACCAGGAGCCGTATCACCAATGCTGTCACCAGCCTGCTGCACCAGGAACAGCGCGGCCGTGAGCTCAGCCTTCTAGAGCTCCTTGCCTCCCTGTCAGAGCCCTGGCTCCAGCGTTAGAACCAGCCTGGGCCACCAGCCCAGGGCACAGCCTGCCTGGCAGAGGCCACGGGAAGCTATCGGGTTGGAAGGTGGGGGGCGCGGGCGTCTGAGGTTCTGCTCTGTGGGCTTCTGCGCTGCCCTAAGGGGCAAAAAGCTTGAGAGTTCCCCTCAAGTGGAACCTCCTTTCTGCCTGCAAACACGCAGTGAGGCGTCTCCCTCCGCTGACAAAGAACAAGTTCCTTCAGACCCAGGAGCAGCAGCAGAGGCGAAGGAGGCGGGCGGGGCCCCACCTGGGCGCCCAGAGCAGCCACAGCCAGTTCAGCCCGCGGCCTGCAGTGAGTCCCCGAAAGGACGATGGCGGGCACTTGGAGAAGGGTCTTCCTTCCAGGCAAAGACTGTCAGAGAAAGGGCATCTGAGCAGCTCAGGACCTGCCTAGAGGCTCTGTGGGGAGTCAGGGGACAGGAAGGGAAGCGGAGGAAGGAGAGCAAGAGGGAGGGTAAGACAGTCACCATCTGGGTGGGGCGCAAAGCTGCAGATGTTGAGGAGTCCTTGTCAGAAATGCAAGGCCCTGCTGACGAGATCACATGCTGGCCCCTCAGGCCAGCGCTGGGCACCCAGTGGCAGCCTCAGCAGGAAAAGAAGCCAGAGATTTCACACATGAAGGGTGGATGAGGGTGGCATCAGTTTTCAATTGTGCGAGGGAGCAAGCAGGCGCGCCCGCAAGGATGTGAGGTGCACACTGGCTTCCGGGAGGATGAGTTACACAGGGGGTGGCTAGGGGTCCTCCTGACACCTGATGGGATGAAATGCCGTCACCTGTCACCCGGAGCTGACACTCTACTGCAGGAAACACAACCCCCGCAGTGGCTAAGCTGACGGCAGCAACGTGAGGCCTGATCTGGCCTGGCATACCGGCTGCCTTCCGGGCCCATGGCTTTTGCAGGGGACCTGCTGCCGGGGAAGGATCCTAACTTCATGGGGGTGACAGGCTGACATAAACCAACCCAACAAGGAGCGCCAGCCCCTGAGTGAGCCCCACTCCCTCCGGCAGCAACTGAGAAACTCGGAAGCTGGGGGAGAGCCTTTGGCTTCAGGAGGGTTCACGTTGAGACTGAACTCCCCTGTGCGGCTTGGCCTTGGGAGGGGAGTGGCCCAGGGCCTGGAAGGATGTCTTTACTAAGGCACCGTCCTGCCCACATCAGCTGTTCAGGTAACATCTGTCCCATCCATCCCTCATTCCCACACGGACAGCACCACAGGCCTGCGTGATGGCCACTTACAATGCAGTCAGGAGAGGTGTGACGTGCCCGCATCCTCGGCTCACCACAGTGCTGCCAGCTGAGCCCCACGGGCCCCAGCAGCGGGAAGCAGCCAGGGAGGGCCAGCCAGGTGCTCTCAGGTCTCAGCAAGCCACGTGGCTCTGAGGCCAGGACGCTGGGGAGGCGACGCTCCCATGCAGGCAGAGCTACTGGTGAGGCCATATGACAGCAGAGGCCTCGTCCCCAGTGGCTGGGAGGAAAGAGGGTCAGGGCCTGTGCACCGCAGGTCCCAGCCCAGGCTTGGGGGTGCTCTCTGGGGAATGATGTGGGGATGGGCACTAGGAGCCAGGCCGAGCTGCTTCCATTTGCAGTCTTGCCCCTCTGGGGAGGGAAAGGACAGGCAGAAGCCTCTGTGCTGTTATTTTGGTGGCCTCTAAAGAGCCAGTCCTCTCAATGAACCGGAATTGGGCTCGCACTTAGTTAACCCACGGAACGCAGGAAAGTGGCAGGAGGCACGTTCCAGGTTGATGCCTGAAGAAGGGCTGGCAGCTGCTGCTTTTGTACTGAGGAGCCCTGAGCCCTGTGAAAGAAGGGGAGGGAGAGGCCCCGAGACGACACACGGAGAAGCCCACCCACCCTGGCAGCCCAGCCCTGAGCCCACGCCAGCTGAGCACAGCCACGCGAGTGACCAGCAGCAAGAGCTGCAGCACTGTCCACTGTCCACTGTCCGGCGGAGCCAGCCCAGAGTGCAGAGCCGCTGCTGCTTTAAGCCTCGTGGTTTCGGAGTCAAGCAGCCACAATGACCAGCACCACCTCCCCCATCTCTTTCCCTCTTCGTGTACTGCGTTACCCTCCCAGTCTTCCTACAGAGGAGCAAAGAGCCTTCAAGGGCCAACGGCACGTAGCCACAGAGAGGCAGGGCTGGAGCCCGTGCCTTCTGTTTTTTTTCCTTTCCTCCCCCTCCTCTCTTTCTCTCTCCTCCTTCTCTCTCTTTTTTTCTTGAGACGAAGTTTCACTCTTGTTGCCCAGACTGGTGTGCAATAGCACCATCTTGGCTCACCGAAACCTCTGCCTCCCAGGTTCAAGCAATTCTCCTGCCTCAGCCTCCCGAGTAGCTGGGATTACAGGCATGCACCACCACACCCAGCTAATTTTGTATTTTTAGTAGAGACAGGGTTTCTCCACGTTGGTCAGGCTGGCCTTCAACTCCCGACCTCAGGTGATCCGCCCGCCTCAGCCTCCCAAAGTGCTGGGATAATAGGCATGAGCCACCACGCCCGGCCTCTCTCTCCTTTCTTTAAGACAGGGTCTAGCTCTGCTGCCCAGGCTGGAGTGCAGTGGTGTGATCATAGCTCACTGCAGCCTCAACCTCCCAGGTTTAAGCGTTCATCCCACCTCAGCCTCCTGAGTAGCTAGGACTACAGGTGTACACCACCACACCCAGCTAATTTTTGTATTTTTTATAGAGACAGGTTTTCACCATGTTGCCCAGGCTGGTCTCAAACTCCTGGGCTCAAGTGATCCGCCCGCCTCAGCCTCCTGAAGGGCTGGGATGCCAGGCATGAACCACTGCGCCCAGCCTGCCTTCTGTTTCTGAGCTCAGTTTTCTGGTTTTCTACACTCCCCACCTCCCCATAGCACCAGCAAGGACATCAAATGCATTCGCCTTTGTGTGCAAAACTCCAATGTGCGTAGCTACATTGCTGGGCACAGTTCTGGTAGCCATTCCTCAGAAAGGTACCCAAAAGGACATCTGAGTCCAACAAGGGATTCCAATAGCTCTTGCATGACCCTCCAAGAAACAGGTCTCCTGACAGACAGCCACTGGACGCCTAAAATTTACGAACAGAATGGCCCAGGGGAAAGGGAACTTGGCCACCTCTTTTGGGAGTTAAAAAACAAGACACTCTTTGACTTGAATGACATTGTTTTGGGCACCATAAAGAGGACTGCTTTACTGGGCAGGTGCTACAGAGAGCTGGACATACCCTTTTTTTTTTTTTTTTGAGACGCAGTCTTACTTTGTCACCCAGGCTGGAGTGCAGTGGCGCGATCTCGGCTCACTGCAACCTCTGCCTCCTGGGTTCAAGCGATTCTCCTGCCTCGGCCTCCCGAGTAGCTGGGACTACAGGCATGCACCACCACACCCAGCTAATTTTTGTATTTTTAGTAGAAACGGGGTTTCACCATGTTGGCCAGGATGGTCTCGATCTCTTGACCTCGTGATTCACCCGCCTCAGCCTCCTAAAGTGCTGGGATAACAAGCGTGAGCCTGGCCCACAACACTTTAAGAACTTGAATACTGAAAGATATCTATGAATTTGAAGAGAAATATTGTAACTGACTGGACACTTACATGATGTAAGGCACAATGTTAAGATACATGCCTAGTACATCAACATTCTGGAAAACCAAAAGTATCTGTCAGGTGGGAAGGTGGGAGTAGACCGTGCTGTACCCAACATCACACCTTAGTCCTAGAGGGATGCCTACAGCCCCAAGGACCAAGGAAAATAAATGCCAGTGAACTCGCCTCTTCAGGAAATCCCAATGAAACCACCTTTGCAAAAACTGTAACAGTGAGAAAATTATGGTGGTGAAAGAGATCTGATCTAACCAATCCCCATCTTTGGCCTTCAAACTACCTTTTTTTTTAAACGGAGTTTCGCTCTTGTTGCCCAGGCTGGAGTGCAATGGCATCATCTTGGCTCACCGCAACCTCTGCCTCCCGGGTTTAAGCGATTCTCCTGCCTCAGCCTCCCGAGTAGCTGGGATTACAGGCATGCGCCACCATGCCCAGCTAGAGACGGGTTTCTTCATGTTGGTCAGGCTGGTTTAGAACTCCCAACCTCAATTGATCTGCCTGCCTCAGCCTCCCAAAGTGCTGGGATTACAGGCATGAGCCACTGCGCCTGGCCCTTCAAACTACCTTTAATTATTCCTGGGCTTGGGCCAAGCTAACTTTGGGAGACATTTATAATTTAAATGATAATAGTCCTTCCATAAAACTCAACTGCCTTTGTAAAGCTAATGAGGGTCCACCAGGCTAGGAGGATGGAGGAACCTGAATTCTGCTAAGGGTAGACATAAACAACTGCCAGCTATTATTCTGGAGATCACAAGATATGTGACTTCCCCAACTACTCCTGTAGATAACAGCACTATCAGTACTGTAGAACCTAAGATTGGCCTTCTGAGCTGTCTTTTCAGGTTTTTTGCATGTCTGATCAATGGCTCTACCTGAAACCAAAAAGAGCTCCCTGTGGCCCCACCCAGAAGTGACTCAGTAAGCAGGAGGACCATTTCCCACACCCCTATGATTGCACCTCAACCAATCAGCAGCAAGCACCCATTGCCTAGCCACCCTCCCCTTTACCCAAACCATCCTTGAAAAACCCCAGCCTCCAAATTTTTGGGGAAGCTGATTTAGTAATAAAACTCGGCCGGGCGCGGTGGCTCATGCCTGTAATCTCAGCACTTTGGAGGCCGAGACAGGCAGATCATGAGGTCAGGAGATTGAGACCATCCTGGCTAACACAGTGAAACTCCATCTCTACTAAAAATACAAAAAATTAACCGGGTGTGGTGGTGGGCACTTGTAGTCCCAGCTACTCGGGAGGCTGAGGCAGGAGAATGGTGTGAACCCGGGAGGCGGAGCTTGCAGTGAGCAGAGATTGCACCACTGCACACCAGCCTGGGAGAAAGAGCGAGACTCCGTCTCAAACAACAATAATAATAATAATAGTAAAACTCCAGTCTCCCCTTTAGCTGGCTCTACATGTGTAAAACTTTCTCTATTGCAATCCTCCTGCCCTGATAAATCAGCTCTATCTGGGTAGTGGACAAAATGAACCCACTGGGCAGTTACATCAGTAACCATGTGTCACTCTACAGTGGGTTTGTTTTGTTTTGTTTTTGCCACATGGTCTCGCTCTGTTCAAGCTGGAGTGCAGTGAGCTGGTATCACAGCGCACTGCAACCTCCACTTCCTGGGCTCAAGTGATCCTCCCACCTCAGCCTCCCGAGTAGCTGGGACTACAGTCACATGCCACCAGGCCCAACTAATTTTTGTATTTTTGTAGAGATGGGGTTTCACCATGTTGGCCAGGCTGGTCTTGTGACCTCAAGTGATCCGCCCGCCTCAGCTTCCCAAAGTGCTGGGATTACAGGTGTGAGCCACCGCGCCTGGCCAGGGTTTGTCTACCTATCCTTATATAGATATGTTACTCGCAAAATGAGTTGCACTATTTTGAGGAATTGCTACAGCAAATAAACAGATAAGCTGCTAAAGTGTATACGTATTTTATTAAGAAATGCCCACATAGGCCAGGCGTGGTGGCTCACACCTGTAATCCTAGCACTTTGGGAGGCCGAGACAGGCGGATCATGTGAGGTCAGGAGTTCGAGACCAGCCTGACCAACACAGTGAAACCCGTCTCTACTAAAAACACAAAAATCAGCCGGGCGTGGTGGCGCATGCCTGTAAGCCCAGCTACTCAGGAGGCTGAGGCAGAAGAACTGCTTGAACCCGGGAGGCGGAGGTTGAAGTGAGCCGACATTGCGCCACTGCACTGCAGCCTGGGCGACAGGGCGAGACTCCATCTCAAAAAAAAAAAAAGAAATGTCTGCATAAATTCAAAGATGAAAAATGGAAGAAACGCAGGACTGCCTTAAGGATGAAACCAAAAGAGAAGATGGAGAGAACACCTGGCTGGGTTTAGGTCATGGTTCTGCCATGTGGCTTCCCTACTATCTTTTAGGCAACAGATTCAATGGGCACCTGTTACAGGCCAAGCATTATCCCGGGGCCTGGGGATCCAAGATTAATTAGTAAACAGACGCTGGACAATATAGTCTGGAGAAAAACCCAAGTTACCTGCTGCTTACTTTGGGCAGGCCCTTTGGCTTTCTGTAAAACAGGAATAACCACCCCTACCTTGGAAAGCTGCTATTAGGATGAAGTGAAATACAATCTTCAAGATCACAGCATGTGGCATTATGCAAAAATCCAGGGTGCCCCCTTCACCACCAGACTCACTCTCAAGTCACTTCACAAGTATTAGATACAAAAAAGACAGGTCTCTACGCTCGATCTACAGGAGAAGCCAAGTTTGCTAACAATTACAAAATAGCGTACCACGTGTACACTTTTACCACGTGTAAAAGTCCACTTAACAGAATGCCGGGGAGTTCAGACGCCACCTAGTATGTTGGTGTGGCCAGGAGAAGGGGGAGTTGCAAGGCGGCATCTGCTTCCCAGGGGTGATGCCCCCGCAGCTGGCTTTCAGCCTTGTAGGAATTCCCTGGGCCCAGTGCCCCAGGGGGCATCACTAGGAACGGCTCGGCCCCGAGAGGGGTTCCTTCTCCAGGGCTACTCCACGGCCCCATCCCGCCCCGCCCGGGCAGCCCCCGCTGACCTTGAGCGAGGCCAGGTGGGCGATGTCGGGGCTGAGTTCTCGGAGGCAGTTGTCAGCAGCCGCCAGTTCACTGAGCAGGGGCAGCGCGCCGGGGCGAAAGAGCTCGGCGGGGAAGGAGTCTAGGCAATTGCCGGTGAGGTTGAGGCTCTGCAGGCGCGGGGCGCAGCGCGCCAGGTCGGCTGGCAGCTCGCGCAGCCGGTTGCCGCTGAGGTTGAGGCTCTGCAGCTGCGGAAGGCCCGGCGGCTCGGCGGGGCCCAGGCCTTGGCCCGGCGGCAGCGCCTCCAGCGCGTTGCCTGACAGGTCGAGCACCCGAAGGGCAGGCAGCGGCCCGAGCTCGGGGCTCAGGCCGGGCCCCAGCGCGTTGCGCCGGAGCACGAGGCTGTGCAGCTGCGGCAGGCCCTGCGCCAGGCCAGGCCCCGGAGCGCGCAGGCTCCCGCAGCCGCTCACTTCCAAGTAGTGCAGCAGCGGCAGGGTGAAAAGGCGCGGCGGCAGCTGCCCACCCGCCGCCCGCACTCGCTCCTCCAGCCCGGGCCCCGTCAGCAGCAGCTCCCGCCGCCGCTCCCGCTCAGCCAGCTCCAGCTCCGGCCAAGACTCTGACACCGCTGCCGCCGCCATGGCGCCTCAGCTGCTGGCAGGCACCCACCCACCAGGGTGCTTCCGGGGCAGCGCGCACCACTTCCGGCCTGTGCCGGAAAAGCCCATAGAGAAGCCACCTGGCTGCTAGAGTGCCGCCGCGCGTGCCATAGAGGAGAGAGGCCTCTCCTGCGTAGAGCCGGGGGGGAGGCTGGAGACAGCGGCACGCTGTCTCCGCGGGTAGGGGTGAGGGTGGGGTTTATGAACCCAAAAGTATCTGAGACAGAACTCAATGAAATGTAAAAAGTTTATTTTGCCAAGGTTAAGGACACGCCAGTGTCACAGCTAGGAGGTCGTGACGATGGTGCCCAGGGAAGTTGGGGTGCAGCTTGGTTTTGTACATTTTAGGGAGACGTGAGGCATCAATCAACACGTGCAAGTGTACCTTGGTTCAGCCCAGAAAGGCTGGACAATTCCAGGAGAGGGCTTCCAGGTCACAGGTAGAGAAAGGACCGGAGGGTGCATTCTTTTGAGTCTTTGATCAGCCTTTCGCTGACTACACAATTTATTATACATGTGAGACGCGGGTAGAGGAATAGTCGCTTATGCTTTAGTCTGGCTCACTGAATCTGCATCTCTACGTAAACAATAGAGCAAAGGAAGCGATCAGATATGCATTTGACCAGGTGAGCAGAGGGATGGCTTTGAGTTCAGTCCTTTGTCCTGCACCTGTGAAGGGAAGCTATCGATTTGCATTGCCAGGGTGAAATTCAACAGAACTGTTTTAGGATAAAGACCTTGAGGCCCACAGGGAATTTCTTTGTGGGCAAATTGTGAGGGAGGTGTGTAGCTTTAAAAATATGTCTTTGTAACTATCTTATTTAGGAATAAGACGGGAGGCCGATTTGCCCGAAGCAGTTCCCAGCTTGACTTTTTCCTTTGACTTAGTGATTGTGGGGTTTTGAGATTTATTTTCCTTTCACAGGGTGGGGTGCGGGCGGATGGAGGAGCCAGAGTCTGTGCTCTACTGTGCCCCAGCCGGCTTGTTTTGGAATTTCTGCACTCTTGAGTGGTGTAAACCAAAACCAAAACCAAAATTCTTTTTCTTGAGATGGAGTCTCGTTCTGTCACCCAGGCTGGAGTGCAGTGATGCCATCTTGGCTCGCCTCCACCTCCTGGGTTCAAACAATTCTCCTGCCTCAGCCTCCCGCTGGAACTACAAGTGCATGCCACCATGCCTGGTTAATTTTTATATTAACCGGGTTAATATAATTTTTATATTAACCGGGTTAATATAATTTTTATATTAACCGGGTTAATATAATTTTTATATTAACCGGGTTAATATAATTTTTATATTAACCGGGTTAATATAATTTTTATATTAACCGGGTTAATATAATTTTTATATTAACCGGGTTAATATAATTTTTATATTAACCGGGTTAATATAATTTTTATATTAACCAGGTTTCGCCATGTTGGCCAGGTTGGTCTCGAACACCTGACCTCAGGTGATCTGCCCGCCTCAGTCCCCCAAAGTGCTGGGCTCACAGGCACAAGCCACCCCACCCGGCCCCCAAATTCTTATTTATTTATTTACTGAGACAAGGTCTTGATCTGTTACCCAGGCTGGAGTGCAGTGGTGCCAACTCGGTTCATTGCGCCTCAACTTCCCTGGCTCCAGTGATCCTCCCACCTCAGCCCCCGAGTAGCTGGTACCACAGGTATGTGCCACCACGCCTGGCTAATTTTTGTATTTTTTGTAGAGCTGGGGTTTTGCCATGTTGCCCAGGCTGGTCTCAAACCCCTGAGCTCAAGCAATCCACCTGCCTCAGCCTCCCAAATTGCTAGGATTACAGGTGTGAGTCACCACACCTGGCCAAAAAAATAAAATTCTAGAGGCCGGGCACGATGGCTCACGCCTGTAATCCCAGCACTTTGGAAGGCCGAGGCGGGTGGATCACGAGGTCAGGAGATCGAGACCATCCTGGCGAACATGGTGAAACCCCCGTCTCTACTAAAAATACAAAAAAATTAGCCGGGCGTGGTGGCGGGCGCCTGTAGTCCCAGCTACTCGGGAGGCTGAGGCAGGAAAATGGCATGAACCCAAAGGGCGGAGCTTGCAGTGAGCTGAGATCGCACCACTGCACTCCAGCCTGAGAGACAGAGCGAGACTCTGCCTCAAAATAAATAAACAAATACATAAATAAATAAAAATAAAATAAAATTCTAAGCCCCCCAATCATCTGAGTGGTCCCCTCCTCCGGGCCAAAGGCATTCCCTAGTTAACCTGAAAAACTAGTTCAGGCCATGATGGGAAGAGTTGGATGTGGGGGGTAGGGGTTGGACATGCCTCGTTATACTCTCCTCCCTTTGGGAATTCAGGCCCACGTGACCATCATTAACATCAACACAGACTTTAAGACTGACAAAGCCAGGCCAGGTGCGGTGGCTCATGCCTGTAATCCCAGCACTTTGAGAGGCGGTGGCTTGGTGGATCACTTGAGGTCAGGAGTTCGAGACCAGCCTGACCAACATGGTGAAAACCCTAAAAATACAAAAATTAGCTGGGCGTGGTGGCGGGCACCTGTAATCCAAGCTATTTGGGAGGCTGAGGCAGGAGAATTGCTTAAACCCGAGAGGCGGAGGTTGCAGTGAGCCAAGACGGCACCACTGCATTCCAGCCTGGGTGACACAGTGAGACTCCATCTCAGAATAACAAGAACAACAAAAAAGACTGACAAAGCTGACTCTTTGTAGCAATGATACCAAATTCTAGCCTGCCTCTAGTAGAGCATTATGTGACAGATAAAGGCCCAGAAAGAAATTGAAGTATTTTACCCCAAATTATATTTCCTTGCTGTATCTTAAAACAATCCTGCAAGGCTATCTATTGTGGGGGAAATCCACATTCTGAAGCCAGTCTCCTTGTTTGCTAGGCCTTTTTCCTGATCCAGGAGAGAATCAACTCTCATAATAAATAAATAAATAAACAAAAAGCAAACAAAAACCATTTACAGGCCGGGCACGGTGGCTCACTCCTGTAATCCCAACACTTTGGGAGGCTGAGGCAGGCGGATCACCTGAGGCCAGGAGTTCGAGACCAGCTTGGCCAACATGGTGAAACCCCGTCTTAACTAAAAATACAAAAATTAGCCAGGTGGGGTGGTGGGTGCCCATAATCCCAGCTACTTGGAGGCTAAGGCAGGAGCTTCAACCCAGGAGGCAGAAGTTGCACTGAGCTGAGGTTGCGCCATTGCACACCAGCCTGGGCAACAGAGGGAGGCTCCATCTCAAAAAAAAAAAAAAAAAAAAAGAACTTCCAGGGGCTACTTTTGAAGCAAACTAAGCTCAGAGACCCAGATGTGGATCCTACTGCTCTGGGGCAGTTAGGAAGAGTGAGCCCACCACTACTTGAGATCACCTTCGGAACAAGACATGCAGCCCTGCACCCCCCTGCACCCCCTTGCACCCCCTGCACCCCCCTGCACCCCCTTCCACCCTTCTGCATCCTCCTGCACCACCCCCACGTGTTTCCCACACCAAGTTTTCCTTGCAAAACCTCTCACTCAGCCCAGAAGACAGAGGGTCTCTTGGAGGCATGAGCCCAGCCATGTCCTGTCGGCTGGCATTTGTTTAATAAACGGCTTTCCTTCCACCACACCTCGCTTCTCATGTTTTTGGTCTTTGAGCAGCCACGCTTGAGCTGGTTACAGATCTGGTGCCTTGTGTGAGGCACTGTGTTGTGAGTGGCTCAGCCTGTGTGCCTGGTTTCCAATGAAGGCAGAGATTGTCCACAGCAGTCCCAGGACTTACCCACTCTCGCTCTCAAGTAGGACAGCAGCCGCTTGAAAATGCCAGCTGCTCATGGCCAGCTGACCCCAGGGCTAGGACCTTAGGGAATTCCTAGTAGCTGCCGAGACTGCCTTTGTCTTGGGGATTTTCCCTTCCCTCTCCTTCGTGACATCAGCATCTCTCATGCTCTGCTGGTGGGAGGGAAGCAGCATGTGGGATGTGGACTGAAGTGCACCTGGAAATCCTCTGCGTCTGCCATCTGGGACTCTAGCTGTCTAGAGCTAGTATTGGTAGTCTGTGGTGCCGCCTGGGTCTCTGTGCCATCTGGACCTAAGGCAGGTAACTCTGTGGTGCCGCCTGGGTCTCTGTGCCATCTGGACCTAACGCAGGTCACTCCGTGGTGCCGTCTGGGTTTGGGACAGGACCTCAGGACTTCGCTCCAATTTCCCCTCTGTTTGGAGGGCTTTGTCTACATTGCATCTGTTTCTGTTTGTGTCTCTGTTTAGTGTTGCACCCCCCTCCGAGGGTGCTTAGGCACAGTCTGCATCCCAGTGGCCAAGACTAGGTCCATCTGGTTGTCAGAAAGCAGCAAGATAGGCTTCCCCTCTCCTCACTAGGTGTATTTGTACATTTTCACACTGCTGATAAAAACATACCCGAGACTAGGAAGAAAAAGAGGTTTAATTGGGCTTACAGTTCCACATGGCTGGGGAGGCCTCAGAATCATGGCGGGAAGTGAAAGGCACTTCTTACAAGGTGGTGGCAAAGAGAAAATGAAGAAGATGCAAAAGCGGAAACCCCTGATAAAACCATCGGATCTCATGAGACTTATTCACTACTGTGAGAACGGTATGGGGGAAACTGCCCCCATGATTCAAATTATCTCCCACCTTGTCCCTCCCACAACTTGTGGGAATTATGGGAATTATGGGAGTACAATTCAAGATGAGATTTGTGCTGTTATGACCATCCTTGAAGATTTCCCTGAACCAGTTAACATTGTCTCTGATTCAGCATAGGTAGTACATGTTGCTCGTGACATTGAAACTGCCTTAATCCAATTTCTGCCTGATGATAACCTATTCTTTCTTTTTCAAAGGTTTCAGTCTGTGCCCAGAGCAAGGTCTTCTCCTTTCTACATTACTCACATTTGGGCCCATACAACCCTCCCCGGACCCCTCTCGGCAGCAAATGCCAGAGCTGATACATTAGTTACTCCCGTTTTTACAGATGCAGGTGGAGGAGTAGAGTCTTCTCTAAACTCCCCCGGGGAAAGGGAGACTCCCTTTCCCGGTCTGCTAAGTAGCAGGTGTTTTTCCTTGACACTGACACTACCACTAGACCATGGTCTGCTTGGCAACGGGCATCTTCCCAGATGCTGTGTTACCGCTAGACCGAGGAATCCTCTGGTGGCCCTGTCCGGGCATAACAGAAGGCTCGCACTCTTGTCCTCTGGTCACTTCTCACTATGTCCCCTCAGCTCCTATCTCTGTATGGCCTGGTTTTTCCTAGGTTATGATTGTAGAGCGAGGATTATTATAATATTGGAATAAAGAGTAATTGCTACAAACTAATGATTAATGATATTCATATATAATCATGTCTATGATCTAGATCTAGTATAACTCTTGTTGTTTTATATATTTTATTATACTGGAACAGCTCGTGCCCTCGGTCTCTTGCCTCGGCACCTGGATGGCTTGCCGCCCACAGATGTCTGGGTCATTTCCAATTAAGAAAAGACTGTGCTATGGGAAAATGTGTTTCTAAAAATTATGGAATGGTTTCATCTACAAAATAACATCTGATAGTTCAAGATTTCTTGCTTCCTGGGTTTTCACTAAAATTTAAGGTTACTAAGAATAGGAATTCTAATTAATATATAGTTGTGTAAATTGTATTCTTATTGAGATAAAATATAATTTTATGTAATTTGAAAGTTGTTTAAAAGTTATTTACAAAGAAAGATAAAAAAAGAAACTAGTAAGTAGGGGAGAGAGTAATAAAAGAAGTTTTGGCTATGAAGATGTATTTTTGGTAAGGATATGAAGAAAAGAAAATAATTTTATATAAGAAAGGATATTATGTGGTAAATTCTTATCCTAAAGTAAAATGACTAGAAAAGAGAGAAGTATCAGACAAGTCAGAAAGTCCAAACATGTTGTAGATGGTCAGTGTAGGTTGTGATAAGGTTTGTAAAAGGCAATTACCTGAGACTGGGTAATTTATTTATTTATTTATTTTTATTTATTTATTTTTTATTTTTTATTTTTGAGATGGAGTCTCGCTCTGTCACCCAGGCTGGAGTGCAGTGACACGATCTTGGCTCACTGTAAGCTCCGCCTCCTGGGTTCATGCCATTCTCCTGCCTCAGCCTCCCAAGTAGCTAGGACTACAGGCGCCCGCCACCATGCCTGGCTAATTTTTTTTTTTTTGTATTTTTAGTAGAAACGGGGTTTCACCATGTTAGCCAGGATGGTCTCGATCTCCTGACCTCTTGATCAGCCTGCCTCAGCCTCCCAAAGTGCTGGGATTACAGGCGTGAGCCACCGTGCCCGGCTGAGACTGGGTAATTTATAAAGAGGTTTGATTGGCTCAAGGTTCTGCAGGCTGTGAAGGAAGTATGGCCATGAGCATCTTCTTGGGGAGGCTTCAGGGAGCTTTTACTCAGGGTGGAGGCAAAGCAGGAGCTAGAGAGTGAGAGGGAGGTGCCACACACTTTCAAACAACCAGATCTCATGATAACTCTCTATCATCAGGACAGGACCAAGGGGATGGTGCTAACCTCTTCATGAGAAATCCGCCCCCATGATCCAGTCACCTCCCACCAGGCCCCTCCTCCAACATTGAGGATTACATTTCATTATGAGATGTGGGCAGGGACACAGATCCAAACCATATCAAACTCACCACTGCACTCCAGCCTGGGTGGCAGAGCCCAGCAGACTCCCAGAGTTGAGGAGACAGCTGAGAAGCCAAGGTCAGAGTGGCTAGGGTCAGGGGACAGGGCACCCTTAGCTTGAGCGCCTCCACTGAGCACCGGCCACTCTCTTCTTATGGGGCAACTCCCAGCACTGGACACTGTTTTTTTTGAGATGGAGTCTCGCTCTGTCATCCAGGCTGGAGTGTAGTGGTGCAGTCCTGGCTCACTGCAACCTCCACCTCCTGGATTCAAGCAATTCTCCTGCCTCAGCCTCCAACTAGCTGGGATTACTGACACCTGCTACCACACCTGACTGATTTTTGTATTTTTACTAGAGACAGGGTTTCACCATGTTGCCCAGGCTGGTCTCGAACTCCTGACCTCAAGTAATCTGCCTGCCTTGGCCTCCCAAAGTACTGGGATTACAGGTGTGAGCCACCACGCCTGGCCACTGGATGCATTTTAAACAGGACCACTCAGGGCGTGTGGTGGCTCACACCTGTAATCCCAGCACTTTGGGAGGCTGAGGTGGGAGGATCAGTTGAGCTCAGGAGTTCCAGACCAGCTTGGGCAACATAGTGAGATTCCCCTGTACAAAAATGTAAAAATTAGCTGGGTGTGGTGGCATGTGCCTGTAGTTCCAGCTACTCAGGAGGCTGAGGCAGGAGGATCAGTTGAGCCCAGGAGGTTGAAGGTTGCAATGAGCTGAGATTGCACCACTGCACTCCAGTCTGGATGACAGAGCAAGACCCTATCTCAAACAATAATAAACAAAGAGGATCAGGTGTCTTAGTCTGCTTGTTATAACAAAATACCTGAGACAGGGTAATTTATAGAAAGCAGAGGTTTCTTTCTAACAGCCGTGGAGGCTGGGAGTCCAAGCATCCTCTGGAGGGAGAGAGGGAAGGCAGGCTGTGTCCTCACAGGGTGGAAGGTGGAGGGTGATCCCACACCCAAGACCTCCCACCCACTTTTTTTTTTTGAGATGTAGTTTCACTCTTGTTGCCCAGGCTGGAGTGCAATGGCACGATCACGGCTCACCGCAACCTTCACCTCCCCGGTTCAAGCGATTCTCCTGCCTCAGCCTTCCAAGTAGCTGGGATTACAGGCATGTGCCACCACGCCTGGCTAATTTTGTATTTTTAGTAGAGACGGGGTTTCTCCATGTTGGTCAGGCTAGTCTCGAACTCCCGACCTCAGGTGGTCTGCCCGCCTTGGCCTCCCAAAGTGCTGGGATTACAGGCATGAGCCACCGCGCCCAGCCCACTTTTTTTTTTTGAGACAGGGTCTCACTCTGTCACCCAGACTGAGTGCACTGGCATGATCATGGCTCACTTCAGCCACGACCTCCAGGGCTCATGTGATCCTCCTGCCTCCGCTACCCAAATAGGTGGCACTACAGGCACATGCCACCATGCCCAGCTAATTTTTTATTTTTTGTAGAGATGGGGTCTCAGTATGTTGCCCAGGTTGGTTTTGAACTCCTGGACGCCGGTGATCCTCTCATCTCGGTCTCCCAAAGGGCTGTGGGTTTATAGGTGTGAGCCACTGTGTCTGGCCCCAAGTCCTTTGATTGTTGCACAAATCCAACCATGTGGGTAGGGCCTATCGTCAGGCCCCACCTACCTATACTGTGGCACCGGGCAGTGAGTTTCCAGCCTGTGAATTTGCGGGGCACATTCATCTCCCAGCACCAGGCAACAGAATGCTGCCTGACGCTGCTACCTAGAGTAACACAGTGTTGCAGGCTGAAAGAGTGAGGGTTGTGATCAACTCAGTATACCACTGGAGGCGACGTGAGTAAACAGCAAACTGTTTCTCATAAATGCAGAATGTTGGCAAACTGACAAACTGCGTCTGCCACCTAGAAGGAATGCTGAGGACAGTCACACCTCAAGCGCAGTGTTTCTTGTGATTAGGTACATCTGACGCCTGTTAGTAACAATATGAACCTGTGATCAATTAAGCAGCTGACCGATCATTACCTCCTCCTCCCTGCTCTTGCTACCCAATAAATAGGAAGGGCTGTGGAAGCTCGGGCGGTGCCTTTGCTCACTAGAAGCGGGGAGCTCTCTTCTTCTTCCCCGTGTTACCCTTCCTTTAAAATAGTTACTTTTAAGTTTTCATTTCTATGTTTGTCCCCCTTTGTTCAGTCTCATAATGATGGTCTCAAGTAGTAACAGCAGTCTGCCACAACACAGGAGGTGTGAAATCCACATCACAGAGGCAAATGGGTTGCTGAGGACACTGATGTTGGTGATCAAATAGTTTGTGGGGGGCCTGGGCAACATGGTGAGAACCCACCTCTACTATATATATATACAAAAATTAGCTGGGGGTGGTGGCTTGCGCCTGTAGTCCCAGCTACTCAGGAGACTGAGGTGGGAAGACGGCTTGAGCCCCGGAGTCGGAGACTGCAGTGAGTCATGGTAGCACCACTGCACTCCAGCCTGGGCAACAGAGTGAGACCCTGTCTCTGGAATCTAAAAAAAAGGTCCAGGCTGGGCGTAGTGGCTCACGCCTGTAATCCCAGCACTTTGGGAAGCCTGAGGTTGGGAGTTCGAGACCAGCCTGGCCAATATAGTAAAACCCTGTCTCTACTAAAAATACAAAAATTAGCCAGGCGTGGTGGCAGGTGCCTGTAGTCCCAGCTACTCGGGAGGCTGAGGCAGGAGAATCCCTTGAACCCGGAAGGCGGAGGTTGCAGTGAGCCGAGATTGTACCACTGCACTCCAGCCTGGGTGACAGAGTGAGACTCTGTCTCAAAAAAAAAACAACTTCCCCTGGCCCTGCTCCAGGGCTTCATTCTCAGGAAGCACGGATGCCCTGGGAACAGCAGAGTTTGGAAGATGCTCTGGTGGGAGTTTGCAGCTGGGTGGGTGGGCAATGGGGGCTCCCCTGCCTTTGGGCTGCCCACTGCCCTCTGCCAGCTGGGCCCCACCTCAGCTGACCCTCAGAAGTGCTCCCCATTTAGGGGCAGGTGCCTGACACCCTGAGGCCAGCTGTGCAGAGGGCTGGAAAGTGCCTAGAGTGTGTGTCCTCTTCAGTGCACAGCAAAGGGACCCTCAGTTCCATTTTACAGGTGAGGAAACTGAGGCAGAGGCAAGCTGTGGTCAAACACTCCCTGGTAACTGATCCATCAGTGGAGTCAGGATCCCCCATACTACTTTCAAGATCCAGAGAGTGCCAAGTTTCCTCTGGACCAGCACCTTCCTCCCTGCAGTCAGAGGGCAGCGGGGGCAGCTTTGTCCTGCAGCTGTGGCTGTATGCCTGGCGGCTAACTCTCTGCTCTGTTGTTGAGGATGCCAACACCGGCCTTGCATGGTCGTGGTGAGGATTCCGCGGACCCGCCTCCGTCCCGCTGGGTAGTCTAAGGCCACACCTCCCCGCAGGGTAGAGGCTCACAGGCTCAGTGCCCGAACCCTGGCCATTACCTTCCTCCCACGGCAGCCCACCCAGCTTTCCAATCGAGGGTGCCACAGCCACTGCCCCCGGCTTTGCTGGGCAGTAGGTGGGTGACCACGGTACAGTGCTTAGTTGAAAAGCAAAACAGCCTTGAGGGCTGGTAAAATCCCTCTTTCAAAGGGGGGGAAAACCCATGAAGAGACTAGAAAGTATAATCCTCTACTGGGCACAATTAGAGAACTTAGAGAACATTCTGAATTTATTCCACAGGATGAAACTGGTCAATCATTTTCTCTAATCGCCATGTGGCTTCAGATTGTCCAGTTTCTCCAGCAGTGAACTTGTTTTGACAAATTACTTATTCTAGGGACCAAACCCTCAGGGCAACTTCATATTTGCTGCGTCTTTTTTCAGCAATTTTCAATCTACTTTCTAAGGTTTCAGGGCTGGGCTACACTTCCATGTTTATTAAAGTAAATGTAATTGACAAATTACTTTTTAATTGTAATGTTGAAATAAAGTGACAAAACATTTAGTGATCTTTTTATTATATTAATATACTCAGGGTGAATTAACCCTTAAGCCCTAAAACAACAACAAAAATATATTACTTAGATATTTTGTAATTCTGGTACTTGAAATAAAGACAAATAGAAAACTATGTTAAAATATTAAAAAGTTGCAAAATTTCATTAAAAATATTTACATTTGTATCCTAATGCCAATTTACACATACAATTCTTTTAAGTTAGATTTAATGGAATATCTTAACATATGAAAATAATAGAAATAAATATTAAATATTCAGAACATACTCATGAGTGAAAATTCAATTATTAATTAGTATTCCTAATTTAGATATTTATTTATGAACGGCCAAGGGATTTTACAGTTCCTTTTAAATTTTTTGTACTTGATTCTTGGTCCCTTAACAATGTATAACCCTGTAAAACTCTCAATAGCCACTAATCACTGGCAGGATCATTTCAACAAAAACACATGATTGGGCCGGGTGCAGTGGCCCATGCCTGTAATCCCAGCACTTTGGGAGGCCGAGGTGGGTGAATCACAAGGTCAGGAGTTTGAGACCAGCCTGGCCAATATGGTGAAACCCTGTCTCTACTAAAAATACAAAAAAATTAGCCAGGCGTGGTGGCAGGTGCCTGTAATCCCAGCTATTCGGGAGGCTGAGGCAGGAGAATCGCTTGAACCTGGGAGGCGGAGGTTGCAGGGGGCCAAGATCGCGCCACTGCACTCCAGCCTGGGCAACAGAGCAAGACTCTGTCTCAAACTCCACCACCCCCGCAAAAAAACAAAAAAACAAAAAAACAAAAAAAACCCCACAATTCTTCTGTAACTAATAAAAGAGGAACCGGTTTTAAATGAACCCAAGTTTGCTTGTCAATCACTAAAAATGAAGTCTTTTTATAAATATTTTCTTTAAGTTACAATATATAGAAGACATGTGTATATGTGTATATATATGTATTTCTTAAAAGTGTTGATTGGTGAGAAAAGAATAATTCCTTGGTTAACTTTTCTCATTCTTGTTCTGTTTAAAGAAGTGTTTTGTCTGTATTTTAAAAATGGATTAGAAAATAATGGCCAACATCTCTTTGAAACCAGAAAAAATCATTTTACAGACATCTTGGCATCTATACTCTGTTTTGTCTAATAAACTTTAAAGTTATTTCTCTCCTTACACTTTTTTTTTTTTTTTTTTTTGAGACGGAGTCTCACTCTGTCACCTGGGCTGGAGTGCAGTGGCATGATGTGGGCTCAATGCAACCTCCACCTCCTGGGTTCAAGCGATTTTCCTGCCTCAGCCTCTCAAGTAGCTGGGACTACAGACCACCACGCCTGGCTAATTTTTGTATTGTTAGTAGAGATGGAGTTTCACCATGTTGGCCAGGCTGGTCTTGAACTCCTGACCTCAGGTGGTCCACCCGCCTCGGCCTCCCAAAGTGCTGGGATTACAGTGTGAGCCACCACGCCCGGCCTCCTCTCTCCTTATCTTTTAAACACATTTAACCTGGGCATGGTGGCTCATGCCTATAATCCCAGCACTTTGGGAGGCTGAGGTGGGCAGATCACGAGGTCAGGAGTTCGAGACCAGCCTGGCCAACATGGTGAAACCCCATCTCTACTAAAAATACAAAAAATTAGCCGAGCATGGTGGTGTGCACCTGTAATCCCAGCTACTAGGGAGGCTGAGGCAGGAGAATTGCTTGAACCCAGGAGGTGGAGGTTGCTGTGAGCCAAGATCACGCCATTGCACTCCAGCCCGGGCGACAGAGTGAGACTCCGTCTCAAACAAACAGACAAACAACATTTAGCAGAGCATATTCTTAAAGGTTGTTGGTAGGTCTTATATCTTACTCAGTATTCTGAGTCAACCAGAGGTATTAGTTTACCAAACGTGGAGATTAATTCATGCAAATTTATGGTTATTAATGTATCCAGGCCAGGGAGTACATTTTTCAAATAGGGATTAGTTTTTAGATATTTTGTTGTTTCACACGGTTGGCAATTAAAACATATTTATACACTAATTGCATTAATACAAACTCCATCAACCCAAACCTTTCTAACTATCATTTTTGAAGTCGGCCCATGCAACACCAGCGAGGCAAGCAGAAGCCCTGGGCACCAGGTGGGAGGGGACTGCCCTTCAGTCTACGGTAGCCTAGGCCCCCTGGGAGCACAGGCTGGGACAGCGAGAGGGTGGACGCTTCCAGACAGACCCTGACTCCCTCCACATGGCTGCCTGGATGTGACACAGGCCCAACCAAAGCTATGGACAAAACCCCCAGCTCACTCCCACAGGAGGGGATGGCTGGTTAGGAGACTGTTTTTTGAGGGTTGGTTTCATCATTTTAAGCAATGTGTTGATGTTTTAAACATCCTATCAACTCTTTGAAGAAAGTAAACTGATGGATCCAATCACAGCATGGATGTGGAAGGGGCGGGAGGCCTATACCAGTGGGCTTCTGCTTGCTGTGAACACAGGGGTGATCAGGTGGAAATTCATTTAACAGTGACTTCCTCCACATGTCTTCAGGAATTCGAAAGTGTGGAGAAAGTGAAGCGCCTCTGAGCAAAGGCACGGGAAGGGCCCACACCTGTGTCTACCTCAATTCCAGCAGGGAGCTGACGCCTGTCACAGAGGCAGCACTATTGGAGAAGCATCCTGCAAGGTGCGGCTGAGGTGGGACCAATTCTCAAAAAAACTACGATTTAAAAAAAGATGTTCTCTTTTGCCTTTATTTCTTGCTATAGTGGGAACGTGAGTTCTGCTACCCGGGGCTGAGTGCACTGGGCAGCAGGCCCAGCAGACGGGGCCTGCAGGGGAGAAGGCATGGCTGGAGGCCTGTGCGCACCGCCACTCTCCTGGAACCACTGCTGGCCGAGCCACAGCCCTGCGGAAATTCTACTGCGTGTGGCAGAGACTGATGTGCAAAAGGTTTCTGGTGAATATTTTATGGAAATTGCTCCAAGCACTAAGGAAAGCGGGACCGTGCCTGTGCTGACCGTGGCCTTGCGCTAGCGCCTCCCTGGCAGTGCTCTCTGGCTCTCTCCAAACAGGATGCTTCCTCTTCTGATTCTAAGGAAGGCCTGAGACAGCCCTGAAGGCTTAATGTACAGTGTAGCAAGGTCCTGGCACTGCACACAGGATCTTTGGTTAGTTCCATACATACTGTTTGCACGAGAGCTGACGGCACAGACATGTAAGAGGCGTGCACGGCTGGGAGCTGGGGACAGCAGCCAGAGCATGGGGTCACCAAGGCCAGAGAGTTCTGGAGAAATGGTGGAGAATCAGGAGACCTGCTCCGTCCCTTACAGAGACAAAAGAGCCCGAGCGCTGCATCAGCGCTTGGCGTGCGTCCTGCTGGAGCTCTTGCTCAGTCCGCCCTTCGGGGTGGGGATCTTGCTTCCGGCCTTTGACCCCGAGGGGCCCGATGCGGCCACAGCTGAGCTTTTCCCTGCAGAGCAAGCACAGGACCCACATTAGGAGGGGCGCTCCTACCCATGGACCAGGTGCAGAACCTGTGGCCACAGTGTGAGTGGCCGGGAGTGATCAGACACCCAGCAACAACGTCCGAGGCCCATGCTGATGGCCGTCACCTGACTACAGGAGCCAGGGCTGAGCCTGGTAGGGTCTACTCTTCAGCTTCCTATTTTGTTGTTGTTGTTGTTGTTGAGACAGAGTCTCACTCTGTCACCCAGGCTGGAGGGCAGTGGCGCAATATTGGCTCACCACAACCTCCACCTCCCGGGTTCAAGCAATTCTCCTGCTTCAGCCTCCTGAGTAGCTGGACTATAGGTGCCTGCCACTGTGCCCGGCCAATTTTTTATAGGGTTTCACCATGTTGGCCAGGCTGATCTCGAACTCCTGACCTCAAGTGATCTGCCTGCCTTAGCCCCCAAAGTGCTGGGATTGTAGCGAGAGCCACTGTGCCTGGCCAGCTTCCTGATTCTAAACACTTGAGTCAGTGATGTAGAAAGAACAGAGGACTGGAGTGTGAATCCTAGGCCACCTGTGAAGCCTTTGCACTGCACAGCCAGTTTGCACGTGGAGAAGGATTTTGGTCACACGCTTATGATTATTAGCCTGCTTACTAAGGAACCAGAACATGAAGAGAGGCTGGGATGCTTTTTTTTTGCTTTTAAAGGGATGGGGTCTTGCCATGTTGCCCTGGCCGGGGATGCTCTTTTGAATAAGTCAAAATGGAGGGATGCAGACTACACCTGCTCAGCGGCGCTGGCCCTCACCTGGCTGCAGTGCCGGGGCCTTCTGCAGAATGTGTGTCTTGCGCAGGTTCATGGTGCAGCCGGCTGGGCCCATCAGATGAGCTTTCCACGCCTGCAGCAGAGGAGGCACACAGAGTGTTAATCAGGTGAGACGGACCTGGCACGCTACCTCAGACCCAAAAGGACTCGCTGTGCCAGCTGAAAATGAGGGGTGGCCGCTCCAGCAAGAGCCGCAGAAGAACGGCTCCCTCACCTGGGCACCTCCCTTCGGATATGTTATGTCAGCCTCTGCAGTCTGTGCGGGGTACAACTCAGGAAGCACGAAGTCCTGTCGCCAGGCAAGCCTGCATCTTGCATCCCCACCCAGCCACACAGGGCCCTTGGCGTCAGTGACTCTGAGCACAGCAGAGCACGCACGCAAATGCAAGGGTGAGAAGCAGAGCGCCCGCGTGATTACGTTCCAGGCCAGAAGACAGAACGCACCAGGCCCTGCGGGCTCCCCGCCAGCCTGCTGCCCACGGTTCCTCGTGGAGTTCCCACTCTCTTCATCCCTACTCCTCCTGAGCCACGCCACATGCACTCACCCTGCAGAATGTGGGGCTTACGCAGGCCTGACTGCCTGGGCAGCCAGCTTCTTTCCTTTAGGACCATCTGTGGGACCGTCTGCATGGGGACAGGGAGCTCATCCCGTCCCCCTGTTGGATATAAATGTGGGGCCGCCGATTCCCTGAGTCTTCTGGACATTCGGGTTGTTCGTGGTTTCTTCCCTTCTATTTAAACAACACTCGCGAGGCTGGGCGCGGTGGCTCACGCCTGTAATCCCAACACTTTGGGAGGCAGAGGTGGGTGGATCACCTGAGGTCAGGATTTCGAGACCAGCCTGGCCAGCTTGGTGAAATTCCATCTCTACTAAAAATACAAAATTAGCTGGGTGTGGTGGCACATCTCGTGTCCCCACCAGCTAATCCCAGCTACTCAGGAGGCTGAGGCAGGAGAATTGCTTGAACGTGGGAGGCGGAGGTTGCAGTGAGCCGAGATCACATCAGTGCACTCCAGCCAAGGCGACAGGGTGAGACTCCGTCTCAAAAACAAACAACGCTCCCTAGGGACACTGCTCCAGCCGTTCTCCCATTCTCTGGTGGACCAGTATCTCCACCAGACACAGCCCTGCTTCTCCCTGGTTCCTCTCTCACTCTCACCAGCGGCTGTCAGTTTCTGGTCGCCTGCAGCAGCCCTCAAGATACTGGAGCACTTGCAGCCCCAGCCCAGCCCACTCCTGTCCCGCTTTAGCTGCTCCCAGCAGGCCTGGGTTCTGGTCTCTCCAGGCCACTGGCAACCTTCATGTCCCTAAAGCTGGGGCGCCTTCTCATCAGGACGTGGCCCATCGGCACATGGGGTGCAGTTGCTTCCCCCTCCCCTGTGGAGGGACACGGCCTGCCCTAAGGCTCCAATTCCTCTCTCCCCAGCACAGAGGTGGCGGGTCCCTCTCCATCCCTTGAATCTGGGTGACTGTGGCTTGCTTTGGCCAATGGGACAGTGGCAGACACGTGGCAGGGCAGGCTGAAATGAACTCATGCGCCTGGGCTTGTCTTGCTGTTGCCCTCTGCCACTGCCGCGGGAACGCCATGCCCAGGCTGGCGTGCTGGGGTCAGACACAGGAAGCAAAGCTGAAGTGCTGCAGCTGCCTCCAAGACCATCCTCAATCAGTCTCCGGCTGCGGACCCCAGGCACACGCGTGTGTGAGCCCAGTCAGGGCCAGCAGAGCCGCCTGGCCGCCCTATGGCCAAGTGCAGATGCAAGAGCCGGGCAGCTGCGATCAGCTGAGCCCAGCCAGGCCAGCAGGGCGTCCTCTCTGATGGGCTGTGCTCTGGGGCCTCCAGGACGCCACCCTCGTCAGGCTTCCTCCCCAATGCATTTCTTTCCCAGCGCCTGGTTTGCTTCTTCCTCCCACTCTGCCTGGAGCTTAGCCTGTGGGCCTCTCCTCTGTCTACACTTGCCTTTAGAAGAGTGTTTCCAGTATCATGACCTTAACCCCACTTATTACACACGCTTACAAACCCCACATTTCCACCTGCAGCCACCTGTCTACCGGCCTGCGCGTCTGACAGGCATTTTAACTCCACAGCTCCAGGCTAAGCTCCTGAGCGCCCTGGGTTCCTGACCGCAGTTACTCCCTCACCATGTTGTGAGGGCTCCACCGGCCAAGTCCTGGGTCTGCCTGCAGTGCGTGTCCAGAATCTGACCACTTCTTGCCACTTAGCTCTCTGCTACCACCCGACCTCTCTGTCCCACAGGCTGCTCTCAACAGAGCAGCAAAAGTGGCTGGCGTGGGGCCCACCAGGTCATGCCCACTCTTCCGCTCAAACCCTGCAGGGACATTGCCTTCCACTCACTTTGAAGAATAATGGTCAATGATTTTTCATCCCCAGCATTGCCTTTCAGTCTATTTATGTCCTTTGATGAAGAGGAGGTTCTCACCTTTTACAATTTAATAGTTTCATTGTAAAATGAGTGTACAGTTCAGTAGCGTTAAGCACGTTCACGATGCTTAACTCCAGAACTCTTTTCATTTTACAAAACCCAAATTCTGCCCCGAGGTTCTTCATTTTAATCTAATTGAATTGATCCGCCTCTTCCATCAAGGCTTAAGCTTTCTGTGTCCTGTTTGAGAAATCCCTTCCTATTCTGAAGGCTATTCTCTTATCTCTAGCATCTCCTGAGAGATTCATAATTGGGCCTTTCACATTTGAATCTCAGATCCACTCGGAGCTTTCTTCTGAGCAGTGTGGAGGGTGTTGAACTTCACTGTTTACCCCCTTCACATTCAGAAAAATTCCAGATGTTAGAATTAGCACAAAAGGACTTTAAAGCAGATCCCTAGTATGTTCAAGGACTTAAACGTGCAATGAAGTGCTACTGATTTATTAGAACCCGGGAGAACCTTGAAAACATGTTAAGTCAAAGACACAAAGGCCGCATAGAGTCCGATTCCATTTACAGGAAATGTCCACAGTAGGCAAATCCATAGAGACCAAAACTAGACAGATGGTTGCCAGGGGCTGGAGAGGGGGCTGGGGAGAAAAGGGGCAACATGTAGAAAGTGCTGTCTTTTGGGTGATGGAAAAGTTCCACATGTGTGCGGATGGTTGCACAACCCTGAATACATGAAAACCCACTATCTGTCCATGGGGAGAGGCTGTGCAGACTAGATCTCCGTGAAGCTGTTAAAAACAGGTGATCTTAATGAGTGAACAGAGGTGAATCTCGGCAGAGAAATGAAACCTGTAAAGAAATCCCAGCCAAACACAAATACTAGAATTGGAAAGTACAAGATTGAAAATGGAATATTCACTTAACAGAGGACTGGAGATGGAAGGAGAAAGGGCGCGGGGCCATTCAACTAGAACAGAAAGGAAACACTGGACAAAGCCCAGTGACCCACAGAACAGATTGAGCAGTCTTCACACTCACGAGCCTGCAGGCAGGAGAGAAGGGAGGGAACGCTGAAGAGAGGAAAAATATTTGAAGAACGAATGGCAAAACAATTCACACGAAATTAGAAAGACGTGTCTCAGCAGGCTAGAGCGGCAGAGCCTCCTGCTGGCCTCGAGGAAGTGAGCTGTCCAGCAGAGAGGCCCCCGGTGCTGACGGTGGGGTCCTCTAGGAGTTGAGTGGCTCTGGGTTGACAGCCCCCTAGAACATATTACTGCCAGCTGCTGGGACGAGCCTGGAAGTGAGTCCTTCCCTAGCAGGGCCGACAGATGAGAATGAAGCCTGGCTCTGGACCCAGGGAACCTGTGAGGTAATAAGTGAGTGTGTGTTTTCTGCTTATGCTGCAGGGTGTGTGGTGATGTGTAAGGCAGTGCAGAGAATTAGATACAGGGAAAGCAGATGACACATGAGATATGCCTGGTGACAGCTTTACAGGTACTACCTGTAAGAGGATGTCAATTCAAATCAGATGTTGGGAACAAGAAGGGAAGGAAGAAAAGGCGGTTACAGGAGAATCTGAGTACTGCTCCTAGCAGGAAACCAATGGCAATAACTGAAATCAGAGGGGACGATGGGCATTGCACGGAAGGACAAGTAAAGGTAACAACTCGAATGCAAACACAAAGGCTCCTACATTCTGGAGATAACCAGCGGAAAAGATGTATGTGCAGTGAGAGCTGCTTATATTGGGTAGAAAAGGGGCCGGATGCCCTGTAGGAAAAGCAGCCCCTGGAGGAAGGCGGATGGAAGCGGGGCAGGATGGCACCTCCGTCTGGGGTGGAGGAAGGCGGATGGAAGCGGGACAGGACAGCGCCTCCGTCTGGGGTGGAGGAAGGCAGATGGAAGCGGGGCAGGACGGCGCCTCCGTCTGGGGTGGAGGAAGGCGGATGGAAGCGGGGCAGGACGGCAGCCTCTGTCCGGGGTTCTTCTAAGATGCCTGATTCTATCGACCTGGAAACATGTCTTCTGTAATTACAGAACTTAATTCTTTAAAGTCCCCTAGAAATGTAATATAAAATGAATGTATTTACAGTTGGTGGCACTGCTAGCCAGGGCTCACCCAAGTCCCTCCAACACAGGGCCACTGGGACCCCCGTCACCAGTGGCAGATGTGGTCAGGACAAGAACTGGGAACAGATCTAATTTCCAGTGGCATCTCCTGCTGGCGGTGCAGGTGCCACTGTGCTGGGGCTGCCCCAGGTGCAGTGGGGGCCAAGGTGAACTGGTCGCCTCCAATACCTGAATTCTGTCTCCTGGGCCTTTGGGAACCGGGGCCCATGGATGTAAGAAAGGAGACACAGATGTTGGGAGAGACAAGGTTAAATAAAGCCTGCAGCTCAGGACGGGAAGGGGAAGTGTGTGTGCATGAGTGATGGAGCTTACTTCCCTTGATTTCTCCCGGCTGTGTCCACTGAGAGTCCAGCCACAGCGACCCACCCAGCAGCAGTGGGCATGAGGCCCCCAGCGCTGTCCTGAGACATCCATTCCTGCTAATGGGAACCAGGCCTCTGTGATCAGATGGCTGATTTCAGGTCCGGGGCAGGAATGCACCAAACAGGAGGGAGCTCTCTGAGGCTGCGTGGGTCTCATCCAGGCCTCAGGAGCCCAGCTGAAGAGTCTGCCATAGGCCAGAGCTGGGATAATTCACGTATCACTAAGCATGGTAACTGCAGTGACTGGAACACATCAAATAATTTAAATCCATGGTTCATAACGACACTACAGACAAAACAAAACAAATTAGCTGCCATGGAAGATGCTAGTGACTCAGCTTACTATTCTGAAAACCAGCAAACCAAGGAAAAAAATTAAACCTTCATTCTGCCTTTCCAATAGAAAGTCTAACCCAGGGTAACCACAGAGTGGACGAGCTTCTGCTTAGAGGAATATCCCAGCAGATGAACGAAAGAGGGATGACAGAATGAGTTCCCTCCTGAGTCAGTGGGTGAGGCCTTGAGCATCAGCAGCTGCCACCGTCATACACATCACGCGCCTCCCGGGGGTGACACCAGCATTGCCTGTAAAGCAGCCACACCCACGCTGAGCCTGTGCACACCTGATGGGGCCCAGAGATCCCACCTCCTGTTTATAGGAAATACAGGGACAGAGAAACAGGTTAAGCGCCCCCAAGGGGACGTAGTCAGCAGATACAGAGGATGGCAAGCCCTATGGGGCAAACAGCCTCTTCCTTCACCAAGTGAATCGTAAGGAAAAAGAACAAAAGAATGAACCTGTTCAAAACAGACCAACCAGGCACCGGGGCCTTCTATGGATCCCGGTAATCAAATGCTTCTGACCTGATGAGATGGCGGCAATCTGACTGATGTCTGGAAGGCTGAGGCTGCTGCTGCGGCTGTGTAAAAAAAAGTCCCGATTCCGAAAGCTCCGATGGGAACGTTTACAGATGAAACAATGTGCCGTCTGGGTTGGCTTCAACATTACATGACAGGGGAGCACGTGGGGGCACGGGAGAAACAAGACGGGCTGAGTTGCTAGTTGCTCAAGCTCAGTGACTGCTACAAGGGAGAGTCCTGAGGGTTTCTGTTGCTTTTCTGCGTACTCTGTGATGCATTTCAAATTTTGAGAGAGAGAGACTGACTGACAGACAGACAGAGAGAGCCAGATAACTGGGTAGACACTAGGGCTGAGAGTGGCTGGGGGCTGTCTTCTCTGTTTGGTGTGTGAGTTTTCTGCGGTCAAGAGAAAGCTACAGTGGCTGGGTTGGAGCCATCTTGCTGGTACCATATCCCAGAAGGCTGGGACAAGGGGAGCCAGCAGCAGGACACAGTGACACACTGCAGGTGGCAGGAGCTAAGGAGGTTGGAGTGGAAGTGGCTGAGCCAGATTCCAAAACTGGGTCCTGAGCAGGGCCCCAGGGCTCAGCATTCGCTGCCTGGCATAAAGAGGGCACCGCCAGCCCATCGTGTTGGACAGGGCCAGAATAACTGCCATGGAGCCTTGCACGCCATGTCCCTCCTCGTTGCCTCCAATGCCAGAGGAGCCGAGCACATGGGGGAGCGGAGGGTGGGCATGTATGAGCCGGCCGTCCCCACTAAGCCTGCTGAGTCACAGCGTAGTGCACTTGGGGCAGGGAGGAGAGCTTGGAATCAGGTAGGAAAGAGAATCGTTTAACCAAATAGGGCTAGGTTTTATTAGGCAAAAGGGACTGCAGTGTTACAGAATCTGGCCAAGATGTCACTGAGGGCCTCATTATCTGGATAAAGGCAATGACCAGAACAAAATAAAACCATTTCATGCTTGTATCCCAGTGACACAGGCTGGGCCTCAGTGAGTTGAGGCTTCTCGATAAACCATTCGTAAATGTAGGAAGGAAATCATGTGAACGTGTAGGTAAATGGAACAACTGCTCAGACAGGGCTCACTAGACGCTTTCCACTCCCTGAACACTCATGTACTGTACTCTGTGGCTATGGTCCAGCACTAACACCACCATTGTCACCACCACCGTCATCCACAGGTGTGTCACCTACTTCACTGGTCCCTTCCCCCCAGGCCCCTCACCTCTTCTCCAGGGCTGAAGTTCTCATGGCACAGAGGACACCGGTTTGCCAGCTTCTCTGGTTTGGCAGCTGAAATGATTTAAAAAAGACTCAGTCGCTCCCTGAATGACAGGTGACAAGACATGCTGCTGGCCTGCCTGCAGGTGCCCTTTAATTCACCAAGCCCTTGCAGAGGCCCAAGAGCAGTGGCACTTTCTCCAAGAGGATACCTGGTGACCTGAGGGCACGGGAGCCTGGGAAGGGGCACTCACGGTTGCAATCCTTGTTTTTTATGTGTCCGGGCAGCTCTTCCTTGAAAACAGCCTCACTGCAACGGTAACACTTTCCAAACCTGTCTTTTTTGTCACATTCCGTCAGCAAGTGCTCTGTCAGACTGGATATCTCGACCACCTGGATTTCGAAATACAGAGCAAAGCATGTTGCTGAGAAAGCGGCAGCGCCCTCCAGCCAGCCTGCAGAGCCTGTGAGCGCCTCCCCTGCCCAGGGAGGTCTGTGCCACCTGCACAGGAAGTGAGCCACAGGCTTCTGTCTTCGGCATTTGCCCACAGACTGTCTGGAGTCACTTGTGATACTTTGCTGAAGACCCCATGTCCTTCTTTCCTGTCATCTTAGCATCGGGCAGGGATGCTGTAAAGGATGGGGAAGCTACGGTCGACCTGAGTGTGTAACTTGGATGAGGGCGCAGAGTGGCTTAGTGGTTACAGTGTGGCCCAGGGTTGAAATCGTGGCTCCCCGCTATTTCTAAGAATGTGCATAGAAACAGGACCACAGAAAAGAATTTTAAGAGATTCTCTCGCTACGTTGGTGTCTCTGGCAGGAATGACTTGTATATACTCTATAACTTCAAGCTGCAGGACTTGACACACTGTGAGCCAGTTCAACCTCTTTTCTTTGTAAATTACCCAGTCTTAGGGATATATATATTTTTTGAGATGGAGTTTCACTCTTGTTGCCCAGGCTGGAGTGCAATGGTGTGATCTCGGCTCACCGCAACCTCTGCCTCCCGGGTTCAAGTGATTCTCCTGCCTCAGCCTCCTGAGTAGCTGGGATTACAGGCATACACCACCACGCCCGGCTAATTTTGTATTTTTAGTAGAGACGGGGTTTCTCCGTGTTGGTCAGGCTGGTCTTGAACTCCTGACCTCACGTGATCCGCCTGCCTCAGCCTCCCCAAGTGCTAGGATTAGAGGCGTAAGCCACCGTGCCCAGCCAGGTATTTCTTTATAGTAATGCAAGAAGGCCTAATATAGGGGATAGGGGAAGACTTCTTACACAGGACACGAATAGCATGAACCATGAAAAAGACTGGCAAGGTGGGCAATGCTAGCATTAAAAATGAGTCTACCTCAAGACACTGAAGACAGTGAAGATGCACGCTGTGGAGTGGGAGCAGGTGGTCACAATTCACGCGACTGACCAACC
Organism: Pongo abelii; assembly: GCF_028885655.2. Lineage (NCBI taxonomy): Eukaryota > Metazoa > Chordata > Mammalia > Primates > Hominidae > Pongo > Pongo abelii. Next base: position 230,426,546 of record NC_071985.2, on the reverse strand, counting down.
ACTCACATCCACATGTATAAAGAACGGCCCTAAATCAATAAAAACAGACGGACAACCCGAGGGAAACGGGTGAGAAACCAGGAGGTGCTTTGCAGGAGGACAGCCAAGGCCTGCAGACAAAAGGACGGGCACTCCACCTCATCTTCACCAGGGACTGGCACAGTGGGAACTCACCAAGACAGCAGGAAGCATAGCCGCAGTGCCACTGTGCGAAGGGGGGCAGTGGCACTGTGGGAAGGGGGCAGTGGCACTTTGGGAAGGGGGCAGTGCCACTGTGCGAAGGGGGGCAGTGGCACTGTGGGAAGGGGGCAGTGGCACTGTGGTAAGGGGGCAGTGTCACTGTGGGAAGGGGGGCAGTGTCACTGTGGGAAGGGGGGCAGTGGCACTTTGGGAAGGGGGCAGTGTCACTGTGGGAAGGGGGGCAGTGGCACTTTGGGAAGGGGGCAGTGGCACTGTGGGAAGGGGGGCAGTGGCACTGTGGGAAGGGGGCAGTGGCACTGTGGGAAGGGGGGCAGTGGCACTTTGCGAAGGGGGCAGTGTCACTGTGGGAAGGGGGCAGTGGCACTTTGGGAAGGGGGCAGTGGCACTGTGGGAAGGGGGGCAGTGGCACTGTGGGAAGGGGGCAGTGGCACTGTGGGAAGGGGGCAGTGGCACTGTGGGAAGGGGGCAGTGCCTGTGCTGCTGGCAGTGGTGCCCAGGCACAACCCCTTTGGAGCACTCCTGGGCAGCCCCACTGAGCATCAGCACACCCGGCAATGCCACGACACATTGTGAACCCAAGAAAGTGCATTCCTGTGCATCCTGGAAGACACCAGAACGCTGTGGCAACATCGTTTATCATGGTCCCAAACTGGACACAGCCCTCGCACACAGCAGTAGGTGGATGAAGGCACTGTGGTGTATTCAAGCAGTGGACGCTATAAAGCAAGAAATCCAACATGACATCACATGGTTCCGTTTCTACAAAGCTCAAAGGGCAAGGAGGACCCATTTGTGGTGTCGGAAATCAGACCCCTGCTGACTCTGGAAGGAGCCCTGAGGGGAGGTGGCAGCACAGCATGTTTCCGGTTCACTGGGCTGTCTGTCACATGGAATGACTCGCATGCATTTTCAGGTGTGTGTTCGGCTTCAGTTACTTTTCTCACAACCTCTCCTCTAACAATACTAAGACTTGGGACAGCTTTTTGACTCGGCCTTTCAACAGCCAGGTGTTCACGCTCATGCAAGTAGCTGGGCTGCTGTGCCGCTGGCCTGACCTGTTTGCAGTGGCCACATCTTGTCAGCATGAGACAGTGCTTCCAGTAGTGGAGATCCAGACCTTCCTCTGTGAAGGATTCACTCCTTTCCCCACAAAAAATACACAAACTGAAAGGAAAGCAAAGCAGGAAACAAAGGTAAGGATCTAGTTCCACTGATGGCCGTTCTGCTCCCACGTCACGAGGAAATTCTGAATTTCCCCAGTCCCTGTGATGTGTGCACTTTCCCTCTCATCTGGAACTGCCTCAGTTTGCTCTGCGGGGGCCGGGCTGGGCCTCCCTTGCAGGTGGCAGAGGAGGCCGGGTGTGCCATGTGTTAAAGCACGATAGGAAAGCCCTCACCAAGGAGGTGCCTGAAATCAATGGGCGAACAATCCTTCCGAACTTTCACTCAGCATCGTCAAGCAGAAAGGATATTTTAAGTTACAATAAAGAGAGGGAAAGTTGTCTTGACTGACTCGGAGTGGATGCTAGTTAGTGCAGAAGGCACATTTCCTACCTTTTATGATGACTACGAAGGGCCAACTAGGGAGGACGCGTTCCCTTTCCAGGGTTTCTGTGTGGCTCGTTGCCCTGACCATCGTACAGTGGGTGGAAGACAGCGCGACTTACTTATCTAGATAGTGCTCATCCGGGATTCCCAGAGCTTCGGCAGGGGCTGCTTTCCCTCCTTGAATGTCTGAAGAGATTAAAAGAAAACAATTTAAATAACTTTTTATAGAAATTATTTTCAAAATTTTAGTAAGCAGTTTGATGTGAGCTCTAAAACGATTATACAAGTGAAAAGGTAGCCTGTTTTCCATTCAGCTGGGAGATGGCTGAGGTGCAGCAGGTGTGCAGCGATACTTGCTGAATGGATGGAAGCCGTTTCCACATGGAGCTTCCATGACATGCATTTACACACCCCGATTCTTTACACACCCCAATTCTTTACATACCCTGACTCTTTGGCTTCACAGCATCACTTTCTTTTTCCTAAGACACAAAAACAGTGAGGTCAGGGACAAAGGGCCGCAGTGTCAGTGAGTGAGAGCCTGTTGAAGATACGTTTTGATCATGAAAGCACATTTCTGGGTTTTGTTTTAGAATTTCTACTGGCTGGGCAAGGTGGCTCATGCCTGTAATCCCAGCACTTTGGGAGGCCAAGGTGAGTGGTGGATTACTTGAGCTCAAGAGTTAAGACCAGCCTGGGCAACATGGCAAACAAAACCCTGTCTCTACAAAAAATACAAAACTTAGCTGGGTGTGGTGGCGTGCCCTGTAGTCGCAGCTACTCAGGAGGCTAGGGAGGGAGGATCACTTGAGCCTGGGAGGTGGAGGCTGCAGTGAGCTGAGATCACGCTACTGCAGTTTCTCTCAAACTCAACCACTGACTGTGGAAAACACATGCAGAAGTGCAATTCTAGTTCCACAGACACCCACCCCGCCCCTAAAAAGAGCACAATTTTATTCTTATTATCATTATTTTTAGACAGGGTCTCACTCTGTTGCCCAGGTTGGAAGTGGTACAAACACAACTCACTGCAGCTTTGGCCTCCTGGGTGCAAGCCATCCTCCTGCCCCAGCCTCCTGAGTAGCCGGGATTACAGGTGCTCACCACCGTGTCTGGCTAAGTTTTTTTTTAAGTTTTAGTAGAGATGAGGTCTCACTATGTTGCCCACGCTGGTCTTGAACTTCTGAAATCAAGTGATCCTCCTGCCTCGGCCTCCCAAAGTGCTGCAATTACAGGCCTGAGTCACTGTGTCTGGCCAAGAGTATAATTTTAGAACCAGAAATGGACTTAATATGTAAATTCTGAAAGTTCTGGAGATGGATGGTGGCGATGGTTGCACAACAATGTGAGAGCACTCCATACCACTGCAGCGTGCACTTAAAATGGTAAGATTTACACTCTGCGCATTTTACCCCAATAAAAAAAGAGAAGAAACCATCCCATCCTATCATTCTCCTGGGAGAGGCCTTCACCAGGCCCTGTGTGGGGGCGCAGGCCTACGCTGGCCTCGAGGCCCCCGCACCCCGTGGTCTCCAGCACCCTGCAGCAGGGACCCACTGCCTGGGTCTTTCTCCCTTGTCTGCTCCTCCCTGGAGCCCCAGCTCCATGAGGGCGGGACTTTGCTTTGCTGCCTGCTGTATTTCCACAGCCAGATGGTGCCTGGCACAGACAGGCGCTCCATAAACACCGAGCCAATGAGCAGGAGCTGCAGGCTCTCAGGATGGCTGTGTGGAGGCTGTGCAGCCCGTCAGCATAGGCGACCCTGGGACAGACAGTGCTGTGTGCCCATAGGTGGCCCCAGGACGGACAGTGCTGGGAACAACAGCTCCTGGACAGCTGCTGCTTCTGGAGCCACTGCCACCAGGTCCTGGGCTGTGGTGAGGGAGGCGGGAGGCAGGCACCTGGCAATGGGCTTAGTACGTGCTAGCTCATGGCTGGAGGGAAATCCCTTCAGTTTGCGACATCCGTGTCCTCGTTTGTGTACTAATCACAATGAGTGTGTGCTGAGCCACTGAGGGTCACTGAGCACACGAGTCATCCACACCACGATGCGGACCTGAGCCAGAGGTTCACTCCCCATCCCAGGGTCTGCCTGCCTCCTTCCGCCTCTTTTGTCCTTTTCTGATTGTGACTCTGACGTTCCAGCATTTGGTGGAAATGTCACAGTGACTTTTTGCCATAGGAAGTTCAGGCTATATTCAGCCACATTTGATGTTTTTTCCCCATTCGTACCCATTTCTTCTTTTAAAAATCTGTGCTAAGAACACTTGACATGAGCTCTGCCCTCTGAATAGCTCTGGGTGCGCTGTGCAGCCAAGTGGGCTGCAGGCCTGAGGTGCCAGCAGGTCCCAGAACTCATTCACCTGGCACGGCTGAAACCTCAGGTCTGCGGAACGGAAACTCCCTGTGTTCTGCCACCTTTATTTCTTTTTTTAAAGGAAATTTTCTTTCAACTGAAGGAAACTTCATCATAAAATCAGTGTTATGAAGCTAATTCATATCCCAGAAGCAGGGAGGTTGAAAAGGAACAAATATTCAACCAAATAATATTTGTTCCCAGTACATATGACACCCCCATAGGCTTAAAGAGTAAGGGCTCATAGAAACAGAATGTTTACCTGAAACCTTCCCTTTTTAATGCGCTGAAGTCAGACCTTTATAGTCAAGCTGATTTTTCTCCTCTGCCTCTGAAGGTGGCTGGAGAGCTGTGGAGGAGAGCAGCTCTGTGCCCACAGCCCCTGGTCCCTCCCTAAACCTCTGCAGCAGCTCACATTAATTCTGACAGAGGATGGAGGGGCAGGAAGAGTATCTGCCACCCAATTCCACCTCTTCATGGAGGGCTTCTGTCATCCACCCCAAAACTAACCTAAAAAACCAAAAGGAATCAAGACACTCATTTGCATAATCCCATGAAAAATAAGTATAATGTGGATCTATACAGCAAAATACATCTCCGCTAAAAGCACACAGGCGAAAGACGTGTTAACTTCCAACCTGAACTTCAGCCTGAATTTCTTTCAGTGCTGCCAGCTGCCCTTGTAAAGCTTTTATTTCTTCTTTCTTTTGTTTTTCTGCTTCTTCTGTAGCCGCTTTTCTCCGTGCCTGGTAAGAAAATTATTTATCCATTAGAACAGCTTGTTAGGGTAATCTTAGAAACTGGGAGACAAATTATAGCATATCAATTATATTTCTTATAAATTAGAATATTCACTAAGACTAATAACAAGTTATAATAAATCTTTTCCATTGATTTCATCGGTGTTTATTGATAGATAAACCCGCCGTGTCCTCACAGCTATCGTTATTCCGTTTGCAGCCTGGGAACCTAAGGGTCTCACTGGCAGAAAGTGGAGGAGCTGGGATCTGAATGCGGGAACCTGTGTTCTTAGCCAGGACGCCTGGGCTTCCCATACACATGACTCCTTCAAATTACGTGTTTACTTATTTATGTACCGAGTAACTTCTTCAATACAGGATGAGGTCATAACTTTACCAAAGTTAACTTACCCTCATCTCAGCATCTGTAGGTCTGCCATCTATTTTAGCAAATCCCTCAAAAATTGTTTTGTAGAGAATGTTCTTGCGTGTGTTGCTGTCGTCTGGAGGAAGGTACTCCAGGATGGAAGCCTGGTGTTGTCTGTACATGTCCAAAATAATTCTAACCGCCGTCTCACGGACCTCATACACTCTATGCTCCAGGGCACTCACTGAAAACTAAAGTTGGGAGGGGCTCTTGTTACTGATTCTTAAAATAAAATTAATTTCTTCCAGCATACAAAAAAGGTACATTATAAACATTTGAAAAAGAAAGAAAAGAGAACACATCCATATTAAGTATTATGAAATACTTCAAACATAAAACCTCATGGATCTACTCTCTCATTGTAAGCCGTGTTATATTTTCATCACGCTTGTTTTGAATCTTTTTAAGAAACAGAACGCTGTGGCTATAGTGTAATTTCATCCCCGCTGTGCGTCTCTGGGGCCCATGGTTTCTCATCCTCCTTGGAGGTGTGCGCTGCTGTGTAGCCGATATGCAGATTTCAGGTTTTTGGATTTGGGATCCAAACCAGTAAGTATAATGGAAGTATTCCAGAATCCGAAAACAATCTGAAATCCTAAACACTTCTGGTCTTAAGCATTCCAGATGAGGGGCTTTAACCTGTACCTGATATTCTCCATCACACTGCTGTTATTGTCTCTTAAAGACAGGCCGGGTGCGGTGGCTCACGCCTGTAATCCCAGCACTTTGGGAGGCTGAGGCGGGCGGATCACGAGGTCAGGAGATCGAGACCATCCTGGCTAACACAGTGAAACCCTGTCTCTACTGAAAATACGAAAAAATTAGCCGGGCATGGTGATGGGCGCCTGTAGTCCCAGCTATTTGTGAGGCTGAGGCAGGAGAATGGCATGAACCCAGGAGGCGGGGCTTGCAGTGAGCCGAGATGGCACCACTGCACCTCCAGCCTGGGCGACAGAACGAGACTCCGTCTCAAAAAAAAAAAAAAAGACAAATGTTTTTTATTATTTGTTTCTCTCCATGGATAAAGATCTGCACACACCATGCACCACCGAGTAGGATTAGACACCAGGATGCATGTGGGGGCCCCCATTTGTTGGATGAAACACTGGCTATTTTTCTGAAATCACTGCCTCACTCATTCCTTCAACAAATGCTGATGAGACCCTCGCCACGCTCCAGGCACTGTGGTGAGTGCCGGGCCGCGTGGTGTGTCACATGCAAGGTCTGCTTACCTTCATCACGTTGTCAATGGTGAAGCCCGAGCTGCCAGTGCCCAGGTCTTTCAGCAGCCGGGCCAGGAGGCCCATCTGACTCATTGCCAGGTGAACTGAAGAGTTTGCTTTCAATGGCTGCACCAGGTAGGATGGAATAATTTGGAGAGACTTAACTTCTTTAAACAAGGCCATTTCCTATGAAAGCCAACGTAATTTGTTAATTTTTACTGGAAAATGCTGGAGGCAGTTTAGTACAATTCAGCATGATCTTAAACTAAACATTGAAGGGAAAAATAGGGAAATACAGATTGATAGTGGTAAGGAGCAATAAGAGCACCGATCTGTAAGCTTGTATTTCTATTGAAAGCGTAACAACCACTAGAAACAAAAATCTGAGCCACAGGAAATAAAATCATGAAGAACAAAACGATTTTATGTCTAATGAAAGCTTTTCAGGAGCGTAATTGAAAACTTGAAGGTTTCTGTTCTCAGTATTCTCAGCTTCAAGGAAAAGGTTTTCTCATTTCTAAAATTCTAAAAGAAATTATAGCTGCTGCTAGAATCACCGTTATTTTAGTATTTATTAAATGTCAGCCAAGAGTGTATGATTCTGCAGTGATATGGTCACTAGTGGGTTAAGATGGAAAAAATGTAAGTACCATTACATATTTGAATGTCTCTAAACAAACAAGTCTTTATGTAATTAAGATATTTATCACTTAATTAACCGGATATGGAGAAAAAAATAAGATGCTGAAGCATTAAGTTACAATCAGAAATAAACCTGTTTCCAATAGGTCTGTAAGTCCTATCATCTAAAATAATCGCTCATCGTGCTGGACTGACTCACTCTGTATTTGGGCCTGTGAGTGACTCTGTACAAATCTAAAAGCTAAGAGAAGAAGAAGAGCATTCTCCAGGGAAGTTTGGACAGTAAACTCCTTAACTACAAACAGATGCTGTTGAGTGTGTATTTAGTCCACTAACCGGCACACTGGTGCACAAGAATTGTAACCCTCGACAGATTGCCTTAAGGTTATCTCAAATAGAGAGAATATTTTAGCACCATCAAACTGCTCAGAAATTAATGTGGCTTAAAAATAATTAAATGAAGCAATAACATGTGCTCATTTGCAACATATCTTTTGAAAGATGAACCCTCCTCACCCCCAAATTCTAGCTGTTGTAACCAGGAGTGTATTGTAGCACATTAGGTTGTAACCAGGAGTGTATTATAGCACATTAGGTCATAACCAGGAGTGTATTGTAACCAGAAGTATATCGTAACCAGGAGTATATTGTAACCAGGAGTGTATTGTAGGTCGTAACCAGGGGTGCAGTGTAGGTCGTAACCAGGGGTGCAGTGTAGGCCGTAACCAGGGGTGCAGTGTAGGCCGTAACCAGGGGTGCAGTGTAGGCCGTAACCAGGGGTGCAGTGTAGGCCGTAACCAGGGGTGCAGTGTAGGCCGTAACCAGGGGTGCAGTGTAGGCCGTAACCAGGGGTGTAGTGTAGGCCGTAACCAGGGGTGTAGTGTAGGCCGTAACCAGGGGTGTAGTGTAGGCCGTAACCAGGGGTGTAGTGTAGGCCGTAACCAGGGGTGTAGTGTAGGCCGTAACCAGGGGTGTAGTGTAGGCCGTAACCAGGGGTGTAGTGTAGGTCGTAACCAGGGGTGTAGTGTAGGTCGTAACCAGGGGTGTAGTGTAGGTCGTAACCAGGAGTGTAGTGTAGGCTGTAACCAGGAGTGTAGTGTAGTAACCAGAAATGTAGTGTAGGCCGTAACCAGGAGTATACTGTAGCACATTAGCATGACAGCATTTCTTCTTACCTTTTTATTAGCAGTCGTTTTCCTTATTTACTCTGAAAATTTAGGTTTATTAAATGAAACTAGATCTGTGGTTCCTCATATTTTGGAGAAATGACCCCTTTGGATTCTTTTTTTTGAGACACAGTCTTGCTCTGTCGCCCAGGCTAGAGTGCAGTGGCGATATCACGGCTCACTGCAGCCTCAACCACCTGGGCTCAAGCCTCTCACCTCGGCCTTCCGAGTAGCTAGGACTACAGGGGTGTATCACCATGCCCAGCTAATTTTTGTATTTTTTGCAGAGACAGAGTTTCACTATGTTGGCCAGGCTGGTCTCAAACTCCTGGGCCCAATTCATCTGCCCACCTTGGTCTCCCAAAGTGCTGGGATTATGGGCGTGAGCCACCCCACCTGGCCTGGATTCTTTTTTTTTTTTTTTTTTGAGATGGAGTCTCACTCTGTCGCCAGGCTGGAGTGCAGTGGCGTGATCTCGGCTCACTGAAAACTCCGCCTCCCGGGTTCCATTCTCCTGCCTCAGCCTCCCAAGTAGCTGGGACAACAGGCACGCACCACCACACCTGGCTAATTTTTGTATTTTTAGTAGAGAAGGGGTTTCACCAGGTTGGCTAGGATAGTCTCCATCTCCTGACCTTGTGATCCACCTGCCTCGGCCTCCCAAAGTGCTGGGATTACAGGTGTGAGCCACCGTGCCCAGCCTGGCCTGGATTCTCTTTTAAGAAGGATCTGCACATCACAAAATTTTGTGTAAAACTTAAGTAATTCATAAGCTTTCTTAAGCTCAAAGGAGGACTCTTAAGAACTCCTAGACTAGATGAATTCATTAGCTAGTTTAAAGATTTTCAAATTATGGTGCATAACTGTGTGCCCCAAAACTCATACATTTATCTCTATCTCAATATTTCCCATAGTATCTAGCCTAGAGGAGGCACATTTGGTGAAAGAATGAAAATATTTCTATTAAGACAGTTATATTTTTTATTTCTTTACCCTCAGATTTTCTATTTTGATATCGTTTTCTGTATGTTTTTATTTATTTAAAAAATTAATGGCATATGTTGGATAAAAGAAACATTGGAAAAACCCAACTGTAGATTTTAACTAAAGTTTATGTCTAAGACAAAACTGACCTTTTAGAGCATAAGGAAAGTGTGATGGTGAATCCCTGAGAATAATGTTAACTGAGTAGAGACAGAATCTTGTAAAAGGTGTTAAGAAAGCCAGAGAGCTACAGGAATACGTTTATCATCTATGGTTTCAAATGCTGTGGTGAAGTTCAGACCTGAATAAAATTTGCAGCTGTGACGCGAAGGCGGGCAGAAGAATCTCCAGTTCTGGTGAGCAAAATGGGAACGGTCCTCTCCACACAGTGAGCTGTTTCAAGTTTACTCAGTTTATGTTTAGGAATATATTGTGTAATGATCATTTTCAACAATTTCAAAGAAGCCTGAAAGACCTAAGAGAAAAGTGATAAACACGGATGAGTTACTACAGTGGAATTCCACCAAGAGGAAACACGGCATTTACTATCAGTAATACATATGAACATTATATTGAAAATGACATCTCGTCTGAAAGGCTGAAAATGGCAAACTGAAAACTGCTTTCTAAACACAGTACCTTGCATATAGAGGACATATGCTCTTACTTCACAGAAATCACTCCCCATCTTCCCTTCATACCAAGTATCTAACATCCCTGCTTCAATGGGTAAGCCCAAATCTTCCCTTCATACCAAGTGTCTAACATCCCTGCTTCAATGGGTAAGCCCAAATCTTCCCTTCATACCGAGTGTCTAACATCTCTGCTTCAATGGGTAAGCCCAAATCTTCCCTTCATACCGAGTGTCTAACATCCCTGCTTCAATGGGTAAGCCGCCCAAATCTTCCCTTCATACCGAGTGTCTAACATCTCTGCTTCAATGGGTAAGCCCAAATCTTCCCTTCATACCGAGTGTCTAACATCTCTGCTTCAATGGGTAAGCCCAAATCTTCCCTTCATACCAACTATCTAACATCCCTGCTTCAATGGGTAAGCCCAAATCTTCCCTTCATACCGAGTGTCTAACATCTCTGCTTCAATGGGTAAGCCCAAATCTTCCCTTCATACCGAGTGTCTAACATCTCTGCTTCAATGGGTAAGCCCAAATCTTCCCTTCATACCAACTATCTAACATCCCTGCTTCAATGGGTAAGCCCAAATCTTCCCTTCATACCGAGTGTCTAACATCTCCGCTTCAATGGGTAAGCCCAAATCTTCCCTTCATACCAACTATCTAACATCCCTGCTTCAATGGGTAAGCCCAAATCTTCCCTTCATACTGAGTATCCAACAGCCCTGCTTCAGTGGGCTGTTAGAAGCCCAACTGTGCAATGTCCATTCTTAAGGCCCATTCAGCATTAGAAAAACAGTAATTCTCAACCTCATCAGGTTTCATGCAAAGTGAAAACACAAACTGAAGATGTGGTAGCATTGAACCAGGCCTCTATAAATGCCTGGCTTTGCAGACCATGGAAAAGCTAACACTGCTCGAGACCAGAGACAATGACCCAAGCAAAGGCAGATTTCCCAGACCCTTCATGTAAGATCAGTTGCACAATATAGCTCTTGCTAGAGAACTTCATTTCTTAGTGATTCTATCGAGTTACAGTTGGTGACCACGTCAATGACCAACTGGTCCTCTCTCAAGCTGCTCTGGTCTTCTGTGGTATGGCGCATGATCTCATCTATGCACGCTGGAGCCAATGCCAGTTGAGGACACTCACGGAGGTCACAATGTCCTTTATGGCTCTTCTAATGAGAAAGATGGATGCTCTCAGTGTGTTCTTTAAATCTTCTTTTGGGGTTCCAACAGGCATTTCCATCAACTTCTTATACAAGGCAAGCAGTGCATCCTCTCGGTAGGACCATGTCTTAGAATAGGCCCCAGCAACCTACCACAAAACAGGCAGCATTTGCATGACATCACACAACCATCCTCCAATACTATACAACTTGAAGGCTTTGTTTTTTTTTTTTAAACTAAAATGATTCATTTCTAATAACAGAACTTTTATAAACGAAAATGATTCATTTATAATAATAGAACTTTTACAAATAAATATGCATATTTAGAGAAATAATTTTTTCTGATAAGGAAATTTAAGACTATGTTAAAATATAAAAAGTATTAAATTCTCCAAGAGAAATATTTTAAAGCTGAGAATGAGGGGAAAACCCTACTCATTTCTTTTTTTTTTTTTTTTTTTTTTTGAGACAAAGTCTCACTCTGTTGCCCAGGCTGTAGTGCAGTGGCTCGGCTCACTGCAATCTCCGTCCCCCTGCGGGTTCAAGCAATTCTCCTGCCTCAGTCTCCCAAGTGGCTGGGATTACAGGTGCCTGACACCATGCCTGGCTAATTTTTGTATTTTTAGTAGAGATGGGGTTTCACCATCTCGGCCAGGCTGGTCTTGAATTCCTGACCTCGTGATCCACCCGCCTTGGCCTCCCAAAGTGCTGGGATTATAGGCATAAGCCACTGCGCCTGGCCAACTCTACTCATTTCCATAAGGAGATACTTCCATCTTTTGCTATGCCATCCTTTTGCGCTGGAATTAGCTGGTATTCAGAAGGGAGCAGTTGTTTAATACAAGCTCCATGAATGCCAGAAAGAAACACCCAGGCTGAAATGAGTACTCACTGGTACATCTTAGCTCATGTTTCTGCTGTTTCACATAATTTACAGTTTACAGAAGGGCAGGCACGGTGGCTCATGCCTGTAATCCCAGCACTTTGGGAGGCCAAGGCCAGGAGTTCAAGGCTATAGTGAGTTATGATCATGCCACTGTACTCCACCCTGGGTGACAGAGCGACACTCTGTTTCAAAAAAAAAAAAAAAAATGCCGGGCGCGGTGGCTCATGCCTGTAATCCCAGCACTTTGGGAGGCCAAGGTGAGCGGATCACAAGATCAGGAGATCGAGACCATCCTGGCTAACAGGGTGAAACTCCATCTCTACTAAAAAAAATTACAAAAAGTTAGCCAGGCGTGGTGGCGGGCGCCTGTAGTCTCAGCTACTCAGAAGGCTGAGGTAGGAGAATGGCGTGAAGCCGGGAGGTGGAGCTTGCAGTGATCGGAGATCTTGCCACTGCACTCCAGCCTGGGTGATAGAGCAAGACTCCATCTCAAAAAAAAAAAAAAAGTTAACAAAAGACTTTCCAATTCAGGAAGAACAAAGGGAAGTCGACAATATTACAAATGCAAAGCCCTGGGCGTTTTCCCTCCTTTATGTGTAAGTACACAGAGGTGTGCATACCATATAGACTTCCCTCACCTCTGCCCCCCACTGTTTTGTTTTGTTTTTTTTTTACCAAGGTTTCTCCCAACACATCGATGGCAGAGCTGGCTTCTCTCAAGGCCTTCTCAGTTAAGGGTTCTGGCTCCCCTAATATGCCTCCCCTCCGAGCATCGCTGATGTCTGCATTACTCATTTCCGGCTCCACCACTGCCTCCCCATGATGCTTACGAATAGCTGGAAGAGGCCGCTCATCGTAGGGCAGGGACTCTGCCTGCAGTGAGTGAAGGAGAGAGGAAAGCGCTGGGGAGATCCATAGGTCACATTCTCCGATGCAACTCTCACTGGCAGGCTTACTGCACTTACTTACCTGATCTGAAAGATGTTATTTTGCTAAATATCAGTATCATCAGGTTAGAATAATTTATACAACAAATAGGATGTAATTGAAAAGATTAGATGAGGCTTTCTATTACTTTCTAAACTCATTACAGACCTAATAAAAAAAAGCAAGGTAGATTCCGCCTCAATGACTGTTTACTTGTAGCAAATTTCAGTTCAATTGACATGGAGACTACTAAAGTAAAGGCTATTACATCTTTTTTTCTGACAAGATCTCTGATATTTTCTTAGTTTATTGCTTAGAAATAAGCATCAAGCCTGATTTTAATAAACATGCTCACAAGGTGTCATTAGGCCTATTGCTTATGTGGCTATGCTCTCACTCAGCACTACGGCTCCTAGAATGAAACAGAGGTGGGTCTGGCTGGGGTGCACTCATGCACCCCATGCATGGGAACAGCACCTGGCACAACACATGTCCTCTACAAATACCCAAATAAATTGAATGCCAATCTGAAACAGAATTACCTACATTGATCTTTGGATGAGGATCTGTGGCAGGGAGTAACTGGTCTACTGCAGAATGCTGAGAAGAAATAGTTAGAGAATATGATGAAGGCTTTTCCTGAAGGAAAGGTTCTGCAAACTGGTTTTCTGTTCCTCTTTCTTCCAGTTGTGGTAGTGAGGGCATTGGCTTTTGGTGGCGAGGACTGCCAGAACGAGCGAGGGGCTGGAGGGGCGAATCAAAAGGTCTTCGCATCTAGAGAACAAAAAGGAACATTTAATTTCAAATACAACTGCCACGCCAGATATATCTATCTCATTCCTTCAGATGAATAAGACTTTAGAAAGCTGTGCTGGAAGAGGCTCCTTGGCACAATGAAAAATTTCAAAACCAAAGAGAAACTTCCACGGAGTGAAATCTACTTGAAAGTCCCACACAATCAAGTTGCACTCGTCTCAGCTGTCTCTCCGCATTTCTGTGTGGACTACAAAAGTGACATACACACCCAAAATGCTAGTGAAGGAATGAGCACTTGTGCATGGAGCATGTCCACACATACGTGCCCCTGCAGGAGCACAGTGGTGTGGAGAAAGCACCTGGGCTGGACCCAAGTGGACTTTTATTCAAAATCTGGCACCGCTATTCACTGTGTGTACAAAGGAAAGTGATGTTGTGTAATCCCAACAAGCAAAGCTGACTGCACAATTGCTGCACACTGGGCATGGTACTGTTTTCGACAGGTAGGCTCATTAATGCTTACTCTTTTTACCCCCACTTGAAAGCTGAGGGAAAACTGAGGCATAAAGCTGATAAGAATTAGTCTGTGATCACAGAGCTGGAATGGTGGTGTCCGGATTTGAACCCAGACAGTCCAGCTCCAGAGTGTGCTCTCTTTATTTAGAGGCAGGGTCTCACTCCATCACCAAGGCTGGAGTGCAGTGGTGCGATCGTAGCTCACTGCAGCCTCGAATTTCTGGGCCCGAGTGATCCTCCTGTCTCACTCTCCTGAGTAGCTAGGACTACAGGTGTGTGCCACCAGGCCTGGCTATTATTTACTTTTTGTAGAGACAGGGTCTATGTTGCCCAGGCTGGTCTCGAACTCCTGGGCTCAAACAATCCTCCAGCCTTGGCCTCCCAAAGTGATGGGATTACAGGCGTGAGCCACCATGCCTGGCCTTGAGAGTGTGCACTCTCAATCACGCAAAGCCTCCCTGACGTAGGCACAGAGCTGAGGCCATCTATGATAACTGTCCCCTGAGCACTGCAGAGTGTTTTACACTACACTTCAAAGACATCTATCCACCTTTGTGAACCACACAGTTGAATCTCTATTCTCCTAGGCTTTCCTCCACCCTGTCTGGGCTCCTGCACCCACCAGCTCGGCATCCAGGAGGCTGTGTAGCTCCAGCTGCTCGTACACCTCGGTGCGATACTGCTCCATCTGCTGCTTCTTCTCCTTGGCGAGATCGTAGTCTTCCTTCTCCACGGCACAGCGTTTCTCTACCTCATACCTCCCAAGGCGCTCACCAACCTGAAGCACAAAATATTTGCTTTTTGTTTCAAATTTGGATCAACTCACATCAAATGCAAAGCTAATTTTTAAGAATCATGCTTGAACCGTCTTGCGAGGAGAGGGAGCGAGCACAGGGAAATGGAAGGAATGGGCCACACTCAGCAAAGGTCTGGCTGCTGTTGCTGTACGGACATTTAATAAGCCCATGGGTTGGTCATGACTTTCAGGATAGCTGGTTTTCCTATTTTCCCATCGTGCTCGGGGTCCTAGTAATGAGGTGGCTGACCCTGACACCTGAACGTGAGTCTGAAGAGGTAAAGCTTCTGCTTCCATTTACATTTTTAAAGCGCTTATCTGTCTCCGTAACTTTATTTTGCTGAAATCTTTGAACTTACACTAACTTCACGGCTTTTAGTAACCGGTTTCTTTTACCATGTAGTTATTCTAAGTATACATAAAACCTATTACAGGCATAAATTAGGAACTGTTTTCTCCAAAAGCAATACCTTTTGCAAATCAGCAATAGCTTGTTTTAGTTTCTTCGCATAATCATAGCGTTCCTTTTGGACAGCTTCCCGTTTTCTTTCATCTAATTTTCGTATAATCTGTGCAACTTCTGGATCTTGGTACATATCAAAAGCTAAGTCATCTAGCGGAGAAATATAGTCAGATTTCCTAAAGGGAAGAAATGCATATTTTAGAGATAATTTCAAGCCCTAGGAGTTCAGTGCTGAAGATGCACGGTTGAGAAGATGCCCCTCCCCACCCTGCCCCATCATGGTTCACAGAGCATTTCCTGCATGAGAAAACCGGTCTCAGAGAAGTAACGGGCCTTAGGTCACAAAGCTCTTAATTGCAAGCAGGCCTTTCCGACTCCAAAGTACATGCTCTTGACCATGAACCAAACTGCACTTCAGGGCATCTGAGCCTCCAGTGCATTCGCTCAGAGTGCAGACTCTGGGCCTCGCCTTGTTATGGGCCCTGGGAATAGGACAGTGAATGTGAATCAAATGCAGAACAAGGAGAAAAACAAAAACAAAGACAAATGGATGACCAGGCCCCACCCTAAGAAATGTGACTAGTGGGCCCAAGATGGAGTCCAGGCGCCGTATTTTATAACAACACAGTATTTTTTTCTTTCTTTTCTTTTTTTGGAGGCGGAGTCTCACTCTGTTGCCTAGGCTGGAGTGCAGTGGCGCAATCTTGGCTCACTGCAACCTCCACCTCCCAGGTTCAGGCGATTCTCCTGCCTCAGCCTCCTGAGTAGCTAGGATTATAGGTGTGTGGCACCACACCTGGCTAATTTTTGTATTTTTTAGTATAGACAGGTTTTCATCATGTTGGCCAGGCTGGTCTCAAACTCCTGACCTCAAGTGATCCACCAGTCTCAGCCTCCCAAAACTGCTGGGATTATAGGCGTGAGCCACTGCGCCCAGCCTGTATTTTTTTGTTTGAGACAGAGTCTCGTTCTGTTGACCAGGCTGGAGTGCAGTGGCATGATCTTGGGCTCACTGCAACCTCTGCCTCCTGGGTTCAAGCAATTCTCATGCCTCAGCCTCCCAAACAGCTGGGACTACAGGCGTGAGTCAGCATGCCTGGCTAATTTTTTGTATTTTTAGTAGAGACGCAGTTTCACCATGTTAGCCAGGTTGGTCTGGAACTCCTGACGTCAGGTGACCCACCCATCTCGGACTCCCAAAGTGCTGAGATTACAGGTGTGAGCCACTGCACCCAGCCAACATCACAGTATTTTTGATGAACATGATAGGTTAAGAATTGCTACCACTGAGGTTTTACTCAAAGGGTTAAGTTATATGGTGTCAACCATCATATCCTAGAGGAGATCAAAAACATTCCTTCAGAAATAAGTGATCTTTTGCAGTCACCTGAATAGCTCATTTCTGATTAAATATGACCTCTATTCCTCCTTTCGAGCTCTATAGTAGGGTCTAGAATGTAAACAATAAAGCTAGTCTCACCAAGCAACAAAACTTTACGAGAGGATGAGGATGGAAGTGTCCCAGCTGCTGTATCAACCCCATTAAACAAGCCAGCTGCTTACGGTGACTTGAACATCCTTCGAGACAGGTACGTTTTAATGAAAACACTTGTCATAAAAGTGTAGTTGGTGAATCTGTATTATAATGAATTCAAGTGGGGCATGGGAATAGGTCCTCTTTAAGCACTCACAGCCCCCCTCTGGCATCTCCCCACCCTTGAGGTCACGGTACTTCGCTCACAGCAGCACCACAGGCTGGCAGCTGGGACGGCACCAGCAGCTCTGAGCTGTATCTAATCCCAGGGGTGACTAAACAGCGAAACATTTTGGGGTGTCTACAAGATCACATTAACTATTTTCAGCGTAACACATATGACACTCTTAAGTCTACGTCACGTTGCCTTGCTGTCCCAGAGATGAACACAAAGACTTCATTTGATTATAAAAATCCTTCAAAGTGAACATCATGTCCTGTGGTACCCAGTCCCACCTCCTGTTGATTCAGCAGCAGTGTGGGGTGCCATCTATCCACTTTGGTACAGAACCCCCAGCGGCAATGACCGGATTCCATGTCCAGCACAGGCCCGCACATGCCAGTCACACAGCTTTTCCCAGTCCTTGCACTTAACCTTCATAAAACCCCGGGTGTGGGGCAGGACAGGCAAACCACAGCCTGCCATCCCACCTGGCTGATTGGATTAAGGCAACAGATTTAAAGTCTAAATCAAAATAACAGAAAGAAGCTTTATTGGCGATACTGAGAAACTAAAGACTTAATCAGTTTGGTTGTTCCTGCCCTACTGCACTTGCTTCAGTAAGGGCAGAGCCCCAGCTGCGGTCTTTGTGGCGAGGCTGGCAGGAGGGAGGTAGCCATCCACTCTCAGTGCTCCTTCCCCACAGTGCTTCCAATTGCCAGCTTGAAGGATGGGAAGAGTACTGTGATTTTTCTATTACACAAAGGAGGCATCTGAGGGACAGACCGAGAGGCTGGTGTTATTTATTTATTTATTTATTTTTTTGAGACGGAGTCTCGCTGTGCCGCCCAGGCTGGAGTGCAGTGGTGCAATCTCGGCCCACTGCAAGCTCCACCTCACGCCATTCTCCTGCCTCAGCCTCCTGAGTAGCTGGGACTACAGGCGCCCGCCACCACGCCCGGCTAATTTTTTGTATTTTTTAGTAGAGACGGGGTTTCACCGTGTTAGCCAGGATGGTCTCGATCTCCTGACCTCGTGATCCGCCCGCCTCGGCCTCCTAAAGTGCTGGGATTACAGGCGTGAGCCACTGTGCCCGCCCTTGGTGTTATTTTTTTATAGACATTACATGAATAGCCTCTACTCTCTAAGCACTCCACACTCACAAGTGCCTATGACAGCTCTGGTCTGCACCAGGCCTGTGCGGAGGCGGTGTAGCCTCTGCAGGAGGGAAGGCTCGCTGTCCACCAGTGCACATGCTCAGCAAATTGCATGCGGCTCCTGAGCAACTGCAGAGAGAATCTGATCCAGGTTGTGTGCAAACAGAAGAGCCTGGATCAAGAATTAATCACTTTATGCGAGCAGTCTGTATGCAGGTAAAAGTGAAATTACACCAAATGCGGACAAATTTGAAATTTCTATTAAAGTTTAAAAAGTTGATCTTTTCTTTATTGGGAAGCTGCTGTCAGAGAAGAACCAAGGATTATTTGGAATTCCTCTTTATTTAAATTTTTTTTTTTTTTTTTGTGAGATGGAGTCTTGCTCTGTCCCCTAGGCTGTAGTGCAGTGGCATGACTTTGGCTCACTGCAACCTCCACGTCCCAGGTTCAAGGGATTCTCCTGCCTCAGCCTCCCAAGTAGCTGGGACTATGGGTGTGTGCCACCACGCCTGGCTAATTTTTGTGTTTTTAGTAGAGAAGGAGTTTTACCATGTTGGCCAGGCTGGTCTTGAATTCCTGACCTCAAGTGATCTGCCCACCTCAGCCTCCCAAAGTGCTGGGATTACAGGTGTGCGCCACCACGCTCAGCCTAAAAAACATTTCAATTCCTCTTTTTTTCTCATTGCGGCAACTATGGCAGCCCTTCCCTTCTTTCCTTTAGACCAGGCACCTCTGGAATGGAGTCCCCTCGTTGTCATCCACAGCAGGCAGGTGGCAAGGGAGCCACTGCCCCAAAGAGGTGCCCGGGACAGAAAGGGTGACCGAGGATGGCACGGTGGGGCCCTTTAGCTCTCCAAAAGTGGATTCACCCCCGGTCCTTACACTGCTAAAAAAAAAAAAGAGGAAGCAGCAACAGCAGCAGAAAAATATCTATAATTTTTTTTTTTTTTGAGACAGGGTCTCACTCTGTCACCCAGGCTGGGGTACAGTGGCGTGATCTCGGCTCAGGCGATCTTCCTGCCTCAATTTCCTGAGTAGTTGAGACTACAAGCGCGCACCACCACGCCCAGCTAATTTTTGTATTTTTAGTAGAGATGGGGTTTTGCCATGTTCCCCAGGCTGGTTTCAAACTCCTGATCTCAAGCAATCCTCCTGCCTTGGCCTCCCAAAGCGGTGAGATTACAGGTGTTAGTCACCACACCCGGCCTACAATTGTTAACATGAAGAACTTTCCCCATACCCTTTTTTTTTTTTTTAGCCAAATTTACCAGTGAGAAAAAATATTTTTAATGGGTAGAGAGGGATTGGTAAAAATTGTGGTGTGTGTGTTTTTTTTTTTTTGAGATGGAGTCTCGCTCTATCGCCCAGGCTGGAGTGCAGTGGCACAATCTCGACTCACCACAACCTCTACCTCCCGGATTCAAGTCATTCTCCTGCCTCAGCCTCCCAAGTAGCTGGGATTACAGGTGTGTGCCACCATGCCTGGCTAATTTTTGTATTTTGAGTAGAGACAGGGTTTCACCATGTTGGCCAGGCTGGTCTTGAACTCCTGACCTTGTGATCCACCCGCCTTGGCCTCCCAAAGTGCTGGGATTACAGGCGTGAGCCACTGCACCCGGCAAAATTGTGTTTTTAAAAACGTATGTGATACATATTTTTCACTCTTCTAAAGAATAAACTTTTGAAGAGGCCATAAGGTGATGTCTCTAGAACTGATAACCTGGGTCCATTAATATCTTTGATTTTTACCATGAATTTGCTTGTGCTGATAAAATATCAAAAGATGGCTGACAGATCTTTGTTCTAAACGTATTTTAGGAAACTTCTAGTAACACCTGAACACAAGAAAGGAAGTAGTCTCTGCTGGGCAATAAATGAAGGTGTGTGGCTGGGCATGGTGGCTCACGTCTGTAATCCCATCACTTTGGGAGGCTGAGGCAGGTGGATCACCTGAGGTCAGGCTCAGGAGAATCGCTTGAACCCAGGAGGCAGAGTTTGCAGTGAGCTGAGATCACGCCACTGCACTCCAGCCTGGCGACAGAGCAAGACTCCATCAAGGCTAGCCTGGCCAACCTGATGAAACCCCATCTCTGCTAAAAATACAAAAAATTAGCTGGGCGTGGTGGCAGGCGCCTGTAATCCCAGCTACTCGGGAGACTGAGGCAGGAGAATCGCTTGAACTCAGGAGGTAGAAGTTATAGTGAGCCGAGGTCGTGCCATTGCACTCTGGCCTGGGCAACAAGAGTGAAATTCTGTCTCAAAAAAAAAGGAAAAAAATAAATGAAGGTGTGCTAAATAAAACAGTGACCTTAATCTTTATGTAAATTTCAGACAATCCAATCAGTGGCTTATCCAGCTCTAAACTGAATTTAGAGGCTCTAAGTCCAGAATCCTTTGGAAATGACTGACCCTTTCAGGATTCTGAGGAAAGTAAAAGAAGTTCATTGCTGGGGAGCAGGAGTCTTACCTGGCGTAAGTTCCTTCTAGAGCAGGGTCCTCGCTGTTGTGCCCAAGGTAGTGGTCAATCAACTTCTCTCGAGAGGCCTTTGGGGGCAAAACATCTGCTTAGTGTCTCAGAGAGAAAGAGGAACAACACAAAAGCTTAACTACAAGATTTATTTCATATAAAGCTGTCAGCAAGGTTCAGTGATCCTCATCTTTTGGAGGGACAGCTAAAACTGTTAAAGAAAAGTTTCATATGCTATAGCTCCTAAAAATCATCTGAAAGTTATTTACTAGTCAATTTTATGCAGATTATAAAGATGATACATTTTTTGGGTGAAAATAAATGACTCCCTCCTGTCAGAAATACATTTACTTCCTTAGGAATTAAAATTTCCAAACTTACAGTATTGCTTTCATCACTGAAATCGGCAGGGTCTCCAATGATATTTATGGCAACCAAAGCAACCTAAGAAAGTGTTAAATTAACAGAATTAAATATACAATGTTTGAAATGACTTAACCCTTTTATTTACTTATTTTGAGACAGGGTCTCATCTGTCACCCAGGCTGGAGTGCAGTGGTGTGATCATGGCTCACTGCAGCCTTGAGCTCCCGGGCTCAAGGGATCCTCCACCTTAGCCGCCCTGGTAGCTGGGACTATAGGTGTGAGCCACCATGCCCTGCTAATTTTTGTGTTTTTTTTTTGCAGAGATAGGATTTCACTATGTTGCCCAGGCTGGACTTAACCCCTTTATAACAAACTCTGACCTACACTGTTATCAAATGGGATGATGTATATCAAAGCGTATTAATTGTTAAAATGTTATGCCAATATAAATAATTTTTAATAATTAACAAAGAATTTTAAATAAATTATGTAAGTTAGTATTCTAATGCTTAACCAAATGGTTATTTTAACCATTTAAAGGCTGGGCGCGGTGGCTCACACCTGTAATCCCATCACTATGGGAGGCCAAGGTGGAAGGATCACCTGAAGTCGGGAGTTCGAGACCAGCCTGACCAACATGGAGAAACTCCGTCTCTGCTAAAAATACAAAATTAGCCAGGCACATGCCTGTAATCCCAGCTACTCAGGAGGCTGAGGCAGGAGAATTGTTTGAACCTGGGAGGCAGAGGTTGCAGTGAGCCGAGATTGCACCATTGCACTCCAGCCTAGGCAACAAGAGTGAAACTCCGTCTCAAAAAAAAAAAAAAAAAAAAAAAAAGATGTTCAAATCATAATAGCTAAAAACTCCCAAAGTTTTAACATAGCCTCATAATGAGACATCCACTCGAGATTCAGTATGGAGCTCATCTTTGAAGGATCTTGGGAAATTAGATGATGAAAAGTTAACACAACTCAGTTCCCAGTTGGTGAGTCTCACCTGAGGTGGGGAGTCACTTTTCCATCCTGCACCCCCAACCACTGTAGACTAACCCCACACTGCTTCCAAAAATGCAAAGGTTCAAGACAGGCACATTTGGGGCAGGAGGGCAGCTGGCACAAACTGAGAAACCGAGCAACTTTTGAAATGAAATTCTTTAGTCTTTCATCTCAGTAAAGTGCTGCTTTAGATAGTTACTGCTTTTAAATGCAGGGCACATAAATTATCACTCATGGCGAGATTATCTGAACATAAGGACAATAAATAATCTATTATTTAAAAATCTTTATTAAAAAACAAAACAAAACTCCAAACTGTTTAAAGAAAACCAAGACAACAGCCAGGTCATTGCTGGTAAACACATGCAGGTGAGTGGAGGAAGGAAAAGGGTTAAGACTCATTCTTCTGGCTTCCTGGCATGTTATGCTGCAAGGGGCCAGGCAGCTTAACTGGACCTTTGCGCTCTTGTCCAGCTCACCTGCTTGGTCTAGAGATTTGATTTGCTGGGTGCTCGCATTCCTCTTGGAGGGGGCAGGGAGAGTTGTAAATGCTTGTGCTAATTAACTAGATTGCTTTGGACACAATTGATTTCTACTACACTAATCATGTGAGAAAAAGAAAAAAAGAAGGAAAGAAAGGGAGGGAGGAAGGAAGAGATGAAGAATTAGCAGCCTGGAGCTGGAGAGATTCTGGATTACACGCAACATTAATGTGTCCGCAATTTCCACCAGGGGATTTACCTTGTGCACATTGGGAGGGTTTATTTAGAACTGTGCTGTCCTACACAAATAGGATGTGAGCCACACGTGTCATTAAGGTTAAGTAGGCACATTAAAAAATTTAAAAATGCAATTAATTTAAAAAATGTAGGTTAACACAACATATCCAAAATATTATCATTTCATCACATACAATTGACATAAAAGTTCTCAAGAACTCTTTCGTGTTCTCCTTTTGTACTGAGTCTCTGAAGCCCACTGTCTGGTGATGCTGGCAGCAGCTTTGGGCACTAGGCCAGTTCGTGGTGGGCACTGGCCACGTGTGCCCAGAGGCTGCTGGATCAGACAGCACAGCTCAGAGAGCTCAGCAGTCTCCCAGAAGAGATCCTCTCTTATAAGATCACCTTGAAAATGCAGCTAAGAAAAGACACGTGACCACATAATCCCACAAAGAAGGTAGGGGCAGAATCAAAGGCGAAGCTGCATGCATCTTACCTGATTATATATGTTGTATTTGTTGACATGGTTTTGGTGAAAAATCAGTTTAAGAAATTGTCCTACTGCATCCACATAAACTGATTTTAGTTCCCGGGCTTTGCAACCTGTCTTTTCATTATCACAGAGAGACACGTAGCTGAAAAACAAAACACAACTGAAGAATTTGAAAATGTGCTGTTCAATAAAACTGCTCCCTACTCTGATTGAACTCAATAAGCTCATTTATTTTTATTGTTTTATTTTTTAAAGCTAGACTGCCCCTAGGCAGGATCAACAGGTTTGAATAAAAGCTAAGTCTAGAATGAAAAACCTAGGAAAAACCCCTAGAACTCAAATTCTAATTAGTATTCTTTTTTTTTTTTTTTTTTTTTTGAGATGGAGTCTTGTTCTGTTACCCAGGCTGGAGTGCAGTGGCGCGATCTTGGCTCATTCCAACCTCCACCTCCCCGGTTCAAGCAATTCTTCTGCCTCAGCTTCCCAAGTAGATTATAGACGTTCGCCACCACGCCCGGCTAATTTTTGTATTTTTAGTAGAGACACGGTTTCACCATGTTGGCCAGATTGGTCATCTAATTAGTATTCTTAAGAAAATTTCTACATCTGAAAAGTAGAGTTGAATAGCAGAATTCACAGAAATTATAACGCTGCTTTTCAAGCATATTCAATAAGAGGCAGGTGTTAAGAAATTGTGTACTCTTGAACCAAACAGAAGTACATAACATAGGACCAAAAGTTAAGGGACAATTCATTTTTAAGAGCTTTCAGGGCCGAGTGCAGTGGCTCACGCCTGTAATCCCAGCACTTTGGGAGGTCGAGGCGGGTGGATCACAAGGTCAGGAGATCAAGACCATCCTGGCTAACACGGTGAAACCCTGTCTCAACTAAAAATACAAAAAATTAGCCGGGCGTGGTGGCGGGCACCTGTAGTCCCAGCTACTTGGGAGGCTGAGGCAGGAGAATGGTGTGAACCCGGGAGGCGGAGGCCGCAGTGAGCTGAGATTGCACCACTGCACTCCAGCCTGGGCGACACAGCGAGACTCCGTCTCAAAAAAAAAAAAGAGCTTTCAGGTAGAATTAGCCTAAAAGCTGCCATGTTACATTTTAAATTTCATTCTTACCCAAGTCTTCGAAACCGCTCTGCTTGATAGGGTGCAAAATATTCAGGCAAGCTTTCACTAATGTAGAACTCAATTTTACTTGAAATCATATACTGGTGAGCAAGTAACTGTAGTTTCCTTATTCGACATCTCTCCACCATTTGAAGGACAATTTCTTGTGGAAATTGGCAAAATCTGAAAGCAAACACATTTTTATATTTTCTGAACAATTTCTGCAGAGGGTTTCTAGATGCTAGCATCTCATTCTTGCAGGTAAGAAGCATTAACCACACACCCACTTTGAACAGGACAGTCTGTAGGTACTGATGGTACAAAGATGCCTGCGACATGATTCCTGTTCTCTCGAG
This sequence comes from Pongo abelii, assembly GCF_028885655.2. NCBI lineage: Eukaryota > Metazoa > Chordata > Mammalia > Primates > Hominidae > Pongo > Pongo abelii. Next base: position 230,401,746 of record NC_071985.2, on the reverse strand, counting down.
CTTTTCTTGTTGGAGCTGAAGCTTGGAATTAAAATTTGATTTGATCTGCCTGTAACCCTATAGGAATCATACTCTTGGCAGCTAGTAAATGGTCTGATGTGAAACCTGCAGTTTTTCATAAGATAAATCAATCTTATGAGGCGGCACCAGTGGGCAGGATGGAGCCAAAGGATTTTCCACAGGAACTCAAATGCTTAAGGGCCCCAAGGTATCAATATTTAAGGAGCGCCTGCCTTTCACGCATAGTGGTCTAGGGAGACAAGCCTATGCTATGGGCCATGCTGGAGCTTCTTTGCTCAAAAGTGACGTAACTTTTTTTTTTTTTTTTTTTTGAGACAAGGTCTTGCTCTGTCACCCAGGCTGCAGTGGTGTGATTATGGCTCACTGCATCTTCGATCTCCTGGGCTCAAGTAACCTTCTTACCTCAGCCTCCTGAGGAGTTGGGACCACAGGCATGTGCCACTGTGCCTGGCTAAAATTTTGCCCAGGCTGGTCTTGAACTCCTGGGCTCAGGGGATCCTCCCCCTTCAGCCTCCCAAAGTGCTGTGATTACAGGTGTGAGCCACTGGGCCCAGCCCAAAAGTGACACAACGTATTAAAAAACTAAGAGTTGGGTAGAGAATACAGCAGTCAGCAAAGACCCCACACTGCTTCCAAAAATGCAAAGGTTCAAGACAGGCACATTTGGGGCAGGAGGGCAGCTGGCACAAACTGGGAAACCGAGCAACTTTTGAAATGAAATTCTTTAGTCTTTCATGTCAGTAAAGTGCTGCTTTTAAATGCAGGACACATATATTATCACTCATGGCGAGATTATCTGAACATAAGGACAATAAGTAATCTATTAGTTAAAAATCTTTATTAAAAAAAAAAAAAAACAAAACTCCAAAACTGTTTAAAGAAAACCAAGACAACCGGCAAAGCTTTGAAGTTGTATACAGTCATGCACTGCATGAGACAGTGGTCCCATAAAATGACAACACTGTATTTTCACTTAGCTTTTCTATGTTTAGATACACAGATACCTACTTGTGTTACACTTGCTACTGTGTTCAGCACTGTCACGTGCTGTACAGGTTTGCAGCCCAGGAGCAACAGGCTATGCCACAGAGCCTAGGTGTGTAGGAGTAGGCTGTACCATCTGGGTTTGAGGGCACTCTAGGTGTTCGATGAAATCGACTGATGATGCATTTCTCAGAATGTCCCCATGATTGAGTGGTGTAGGACTGTACTTTAAAAAATCCTTCCAAAAAGGGCCTATCATTTAGCTACTCAAATGTAGCTGATGAACACTTTATAGATGAATCAAAAATACCTTTCAAGCTGCATATAAAAAGAAACCACACAGCTAAAAAGGCTAGTATGCATTTATCCTTTCAAGATAAATTGACAGATATAGATTTTTTAAAATAAAAATACTTGGACAACCGAAAAAATGGATGCCCAGGGGCTACGGTTGGTGCAAACTTTATGGTTTCTTGGAAAAACGTCTTGCTCTGAAGGGTTTAGGCTCTCTGAATTCTGAGGTCACATGAATGGCACGGGGGTCTCCCTGGATCTCTTTAACCACCCCTTCAGTGTCTCTTCTAGAAGTGCATCAATCTATGCCCTGAGCTCCGATGTAGAGGGTCCTACATTTTCTATGACCTGTGGTAACAGGGTGCCTTGTCCTGTCATTGGGACCGGCTTCAGAGTATCCTCCTTTGTCTTTCTGCGATGTGCCTGACCTCAGGGAAGTCAAGAGACCCTGAGCCAAACCCAGTGGGAGTCTGTGGTGACCAAGGGCACACAGATCCTTTTCTTGGGTACATCCTCTGAAAGCACGTTACTGAAGTGAGTGTAGGTTATGCCCTTTAAAGCAATACCATGTCAACGCACAAGAGAACCATACTGGTGTGATTTTTATAATTATTACCAAAAAGGGTGGCTGTGTGTATACTCGAGAACCTTCAGTCCCCAAATAACACGGAACACGTGCAGTGAGCGTACAGGACCCCTGCAGAGGGGATGCTCCTGCCTGAGAGAGGCATGAGCAGGCTCATGGGGAGTCTGGGAGGAGAGGGCGGAGCGCTGGGCTGCCCCCGTGGGTGTGCTCCTCCTCCTGCCCTCCAGCCACAGGCTGGACCCTGTTAATGCTGCCTGCATGGGCAGTGCATCGGCCATGGCCTGGGCAGTATCAGGACGCTGGCTCGCCTGCAATCCCAGCTCTGCGGGTGACAAAGGCGCTGTCTGGCCCCTTCTGCTTGACTCTTGCTTCATTTCTCAGTTCATTCAGAACTCACTTCCGGGAAATGCATGGACAGGGGGTCTTATTTGTTGCGTCTCCTCAAAAACTCCAAAAGGAAAATACATTTTAATTGTAAATGAGATTTACACTCAATTTTCAGCAACATGACTTCTGAATAAAAGCAAGATACAATTATATGATTGAATTTAAAATGCCATACATATTTACACATTCGCGGGTTAGGAATAAATAGTAACTTCTCAGTCTTGAAAGCAAGTCATGAAGAGCACAGAGCTGACGAGGTGGGATGGGGTGGAGGGTGGGTTTTTATTCATGTGACTGAGGGTGGAGGGCAGATGCCAAGTGAGTGCATGAAGGGGCTCAGCTGTAAAGACCAAAGCAGCAGAGGCAAAAAGACTTCAATGTTTTGGGAAAATAATCAAGCAAAACACTCATCTAATGAACATTTGTTTTGAGACAGCGTCTTACTTGGTCACTCAGGCTGGAGTGCATGGCTGTCACAGCTCATGGCAGCCTTGGACTTCTGGGCTCAAGGGATCCTCCTGTCTCAGCATCCTGAGTAGCTGGGACTACAGGCGGGAGCCACTGTGCCCAACTGAACATTTTAATAAAAGTATACGCGTGTTTAAGAGAAATGTGAAAGACATATCTTTTGGTTAAAGCTTGGTGTCACATAAAAGCAGTTAGACACACACTCTTTCGGCACAGGAGCCCAACTGTAAAAGCAAAAAAGGCTGCACGCACAATCTCTGCACAGAAACTGGATGAGAATGTGCAGCCCAGCGTGTGATCAGGAAGTATGGTTAGACAGTTACGGGGCCTCATTTCTCTTCCTTCTCCTCCACATTTGCACATTTTCTTAAGGGAGTGTGGGTGAATGTTATAAGGAAAAGAAGGTCAACACATTTTCTTTAAAAATATAAACAGAAAGAGATGCCCGACACTGCACTGCACGCTGACATCCTTGGTCCTGATGTCTGAGTGATAGTAAAATCTGAGGCTTTGAATGAAAGGAGCACCTTTACCCTCCTCAGGGACCTGAGGCTGCCTCCCAGCCCAAGCCCCGCCCCGTCCAGCCCTCACCTAGGTGATCGCCACCCACTGACGGTTGGCGCATGGATCATGAGCTCCCGGGCACTGAAGCCGTCTTCGTGTCCAGATGAGCTGACGACTACAAATCCAATCTTGTGGGGCATTCTGCACGTTTGGGCTGTTTATAAGAGCAGGAAAGATTTCTTTAAAACAAAGGAATTCACTAACACATGGACATTTAAAGGGTTAGTTCATGCCTTGCTAACACACACAATAATGCACTAAGTATTCAGAATTTTCCCATCTCTTTGAAAGAGTCTATTATTTTTTTTTTGTTAAACACTTTTTATAGATGCTTCTGATTCTGTTTAAGGTATCATTTAAGTTATCTTGACTTTTCCCAAATGTGTGTCCAAAAAGTTTGACCAGTGCTGTGGCTTGTGCTCCCCAAAAGGATACGTTAAAGTTCCACCTGTGGTACCTGTAAATTGACCTTATTTGAAAATAGGGTCTTTGTAGGTGTGATCTAGTTAAAATGAGGTCCTCGGGGTGGGCCCAATCCAATGTGATTTTTAAGAAGGGAAGAGACACAGCCATACAAAGGGAAAGCGCCACGTGGTGACAGAGGCAGAGACCGGAGCGACGCATCTCTAAGCGGGCCAGCCAAGGACGGCCGAGGATGGCCAGCAGGCATCCAAGGCTAGGAAGAAGCCAGGAGGGATCCTCCCCTACAGCCTCCAGAGCGAGAGTGCAGCCCTGTCCATGCAGCCATCTGACTTCTGCCTCCAGAATGAATTTCTGGTGTTTTAAGCCATCTACTTTATGATATTTTGCTATGTCTAGAATATAAACACAAACTTCTTTCTATTAGTTAGGAAACTAATACAACCAGTACGTTAATTAGTTATACAATACCAAGGGGAGAAAGGCAACGTAAGCGCTAGCATAACAACTGCTAAATGAACGCGTATGACCAGAAGGAAGAGCAGGAATGACAGGCAGGCATATTAAGTATAAAAACGTTCACGCAGAGTCAGGTTGAGGGACTGACTCACAGGACATTGAGCCCAATTTGCTCAGGGACTCTGGGTTACTTTTCAGTTACTAAGCCAGTCAGATTCCTCCTAAGTAAGCCAATTTGGGTTAGGTCTAAATCATCGGGGGAAAAAAGGCTCCTCACTAAACCAGGAGAAAGACTCCATCAGAAAGTTTTCTGGGATAAGATAAACTATTAACTGAAATTCCCAATAGAAGGTAACATATAAACATACCCCCACATAAAACTGTACGTATTTTGACATGCTTGATGCGTGATCTAGATCTTTCTTTTACTTTCATTGAGAATTTGAAGAGAACCACTTCAGTATATTAATTGTTGGCTGGCATTGCTAATGTTTCTTGGAATGTATGAACAAAAGCACTAAAATAGAATGATAAACCATCATTGAGATTCTAGTTATTTTTTGCAGAAAGTTCACTGCAAGATGTTACTGTATATTAAACGAAAACTAAACCAACCCAGAAAATAATTTTTAAAAAGCCCCCCAAAACAGGATGAGGCTGGGTGTGGTGGCTCACGCCTATAATCTCAGCACTTTGGGAGACCGAGGTGGAAGGATCACTTAAGCCCAGGAGTTCGAGACCAGCCTGGGTAAGACAGTGAGACCCCATTTCTAAAAAAGCAAACAAAAAAAGAGTTTTGAAAGGATGAGTGTGATTTAACCCACTGTTAGCTGCACAGCCCCCCTGCACTCTGGACACCCTATGACAGAAACGCACAGCCCATGGTTCCCACTCCTTTGTGACCTGGCACTTCTGGGTCACGTGCTTTTCCCTTGGCCACAGCATCTCTCTTCACCCACTCCCCACCCAACGGTGTGCCAGGTCTTATCAGGCCCACCCTTCCTTCCCATCCCACGGTCTTTTCTAGACAGCAACCGCCTGGTATCCCCACCTGAAGCGCCTCCCTCAGACAAGTCCTAAGTTCCTATTGTGTGAACGCGCCTCAGGCCCAGCTCCAGTCATCTCCATCCATGTCCTAACTCCAGGGCTCTCGGTGGGCTCCCCATCTAGGGATCAATGCGCCAACTCTCCCCTGACCCTCACTTCTTGTCCTGAATTCTGAAGTCCAGCCAAACAATCAAAGCTCAAAGTTAATACCCTTCAGCTCTGAAGCCCTCCAATCCTTTCATCATCTTTTTTTCCTTTTTTGAGACAAGAGTCTCACTCTGTCACTCAGGCTGGAGTGCAGTGGCGTGATCTTGGCTCACTGCAACCTCTGTCTCCCTGGTTCATGTGATTCTTGTGGTTCAGCCTCTCAAGTAGCTGGGATTACAGGCATGCACCACCATGCCTGGCTAATTTTTTTTTTTTTGGTATTTTAGTAGAGACGGGGTTTGCCATGTTGGCCAGGTTGGTCTCGAACTCCTGGCCTCAAGTAATCTGCCCGCCTTGGCCTCCCAAAGTACCAGGATTACAGGCATGAGCCACCATGCCAGGCCCCTTTCATCATCTTTAAGGGCAGGGCCTGTCACTCCCTATTCCACCTTGAAAATAGCTCTTGTGCTCAGGCTGTTGGGTTCCAGTCTCCATTTTTTTTTTTTTTTTGAGAGAGGGTCTCACTCTGTCACCCAGGCTGGAGTGCAGTGGCACGATCTCGGCTCACTGCAACCTCTGCCTCCTGGGTTCAAGTGATTCTCCCACCTCAGCCTCCCAAGTAGCTAGTATTACAGGTGTGTGTCGCCACACCCAGCTAATTTTTGTATTTTTAGTAGAGATGGGGTTTCATGTTGGCCAGGCTGGTCTCGAACTCCTGACCTTAGGTGATCCACCCGCCTCAGCCTCCCAAAGTGTTGGGATTACAGGCATGGCCATTACGTCCAGCCCCGATTTTTTTGTTTGTTTGTTTAATATAGGTTCTCGCTCTGTTGCCCAGGCTGTACTGCTGCAGTGGCGTGATCATAGCTCACTGTAACCATGAACTCCTGGGCTCAAATGATCCTCTTGTTTCAGCCTCCTGAGCAGCTAGGACTACAGGCACATGCCACCATGCACAGCTACTTTTTTTTTTTTTTTTGTAGGGATGGGGTTTCACTGTGTTGTCTAGGCTGGTCTTGAACTCCTAGCCTTCAGTGATCCTCCCACCTTAATGTCCCAAAGTGTTGGGATTACAGGTGTGAGCCGCCGAGCCTGGCTAGTCTCTGAACCTAACCAACACTCTCTGTTATGGCTCGAAGACGTAAACATAGGACCTTTTCAGTCAAACAGAAGGGTGTTTCCAGTATGCTATACTGCCCCCAACAAATCTAAAACAAAGTACTGGCATTTAAGAACCAGCTAAGAGACATGCACAGGCACTGTGGAGGCAATGCTATTACCTCAGTCTGGTATTTGAAATGGATTCCTTTTTTAGTCTACCGTCTCCCAAAGACCTTCCAGTTGTACCCTAGGGTCCCCTCTGTGTAAACCTTCAAGTGTTACATAAGATACTTGGAATGTCACTGAAGGATGCCACTTTTAGGCTCTATAAAAATCACCATTAACAATTTGGGAAAAAGCAAAGCTCTGTTGAACGTCCAGTTATTGGCTGGTCTTCCTCACCAGAGGCATGATGGATCCCCGTTGTCCCAGGGACAGCCATCGGCATCCCGACAAGTGCCAGAGTACATCTCTCCCCAGGCAGCGATGACTCCATGGCGGTCTCATCCCTCACTACACTTTTCCTAGTGCTGGCATGGTAAAAGGCAATTAACTATAAATTAAACGGAAACTCAGTGTAGCAACTTCCATTTTGTTACAAGACTAGGAAACAAAACTTGTTTCTGATTTTCTTTTTAAGAAGACTTTTAAGTGTGACCGCGCGCGGTGGCTCATGCCTGTAATCCCAGCACTTCGGGAGGCCGAGGAGGGCGTATTACTTGAGGTCAGGAGTTCGAGACCAGCCTGGCCAACATGGTGAAACCCCGTCTTTACTAAAAATAAAAAAATTAGTCGGGCTACTCGGGAGTCTGAGGCAGGAGAATCGCTTGAACCCGGGAGGCGGAGACTGCAGTGAGCTGAGATCGTGCCATTGCACTCCAGCCTGGGCGACAGAGTGAGACTGTCTCAAAGGCTTATGGGTTTCTGATCAAGTCATCTTATCGACTGAAAGGGCTTCAGAGAAATCTGAACTTAAGTGCAAACAAAACAAAACAAACCCAAAAACAAAAAACAACCATCAGACTTTAATCTCTACAGGGACAGAGCAACTTTCCTCAAACTTTTGCTCAGCAGAACACATCTGAAACTGGCCCGCTATGTGCTACGCATCCAGAAGAGGAAAAGCCGGATCTGAAAACAATATTCCACGCTAAATGGGCCGTCCCGGCCGGGGCAGGCGCTCCCAGCACCCGTGCTGAGCTCCCCGGCATCCGGCACGACGGGGCCGCGCCGGCTCTTCGGTGACAGCAAGGCCGGCATCTAGCTCCACACCGTCCGCGCTTGCACCGCGCACCCAGGCTTCGTACCCAGCTCCCAGGTGGGGACCGCGCCCCCGCGGCGCCCGCGCCCCGCTCCCCACTCCGGCCCTGGCCCGGCGCCGCAGCGGCCCGGAATGTACCTGCTTAGACGGAAGGGCCCCGACTGGCGCTGCCGCGGCCCCGGTGGAGAGGGCGGCTGGGTCGCAGCGGTGCCGCGGCCCGGGGAGGCGGCCAGGCGGCGCCTCAGCACCCGGACCCCAGGGGCGGGCGGGACCCGGCTCTCGTGGACTTCCTCGGCAGCCGCCGCTTCCTCAGACGGAACTCAGGGGGCGCCCCTTCCGCCGCCCCAGGCCGCCTTGCACCCCAAGCTGCTGCGGCAGTGACAGGGAAAAAGCAGACCAGGCCGCGTCTGCCCATCGCCCCGGCCGCAGCCGCCGCTCTCATGACAACCAAGCCCAGCCCTGGGCCAGGGCCTCTGCGCGTGCGCGTGCGCGACCCCGCCCCGCCCCAGGCCGCGCCTGCGCACAAGGGGAGGGCTCCGCTACTCTGACCCTCAGGGTCTTGTAGTTTCCGGGGCCACGGCACCTGGGCACACCAGGTGGCGTCGCGCCTTTGCTTTCCTGAGCCTTCTGAGTAAGGTAATGTGGTTTCCGTGGGGCGACGCCTGCGCACAAGACCACGTCGGGCCTCACTTTTCCCAGGCCTTCTGGGTAATGTAGTTTCCGGGATCGGCGCCCGGCCTGTGCCAGCTTGCAGAGCTCACCAGGTGCAGACCCCTGCGGCCAGGCAGAGGACGGATCTGAGCAGCCGGGCAGCGGGTGCCGCCGCCTGCGGGACCCAGAGGGCTTGAGGACATCTGCAATGCTCCAGAAGCCCAAGAGCGTGAAGCTGCGGGCCCTGCGCAGCCCGAGGAAGTTCGGCGTGGCTGGCCGGAGCTGCCAGGAGGTGCTGCGCAAGGGTTGTCTCCGCTTCCAGGTGCCTGCTGGGCTGGGCGGGGACGGCCCGCCGGGGAGGCGTGTGGGGAGAATAAGAGGTGCCGCTTTTCCTCTTGCAAAACGGAGGGTGCAGGCGGCGCCCGGGGCGGGTAGTTTTCGTTCGCCTCAGCCGCTAGGACCCCGGGCCCCCGCAGCCTGGGGTTCCTGAGCGTGGCTTCAGAGCGCAGGGGGTTGGGGGGCGACCTGGATCACCCCTTCCCTCTTCCCACCTCTCGGGCAGGACAGCCCTGTATCAGAGCTAGGAGACCCGGGTAGAGTGCCAGGTACTGGCACGCGGGGTCACGACTGCTCTGCCTGTCCAGCCTCAGCTTCCCCTTGCGTAAAATGAAAGGCTTGGCTAGGTGGGCTCTGCAGGCCCTTCCAGCCCTCGCAGCTGGGGATTGCAATCGTCACCTTATTCTAGGTTGGTTTTCTTTTTAGACCAGTACTAGGGTTACCAGGTGTGCATTGCCGGGGTCGGTGCGGGTGGGGTGGGAGTTGCCATAAAATGCCTAAAACTGACCAGTGCAGAGTAACAGGGAACCAGACTCCAACAAATTAACAGTGCCACGTGCCGGTCACACTTGTGCACAGAAGCAACCAACCGTTCTCCTTAGTGTGCCAGCACCGCTCTGGCGGCTGTGTGCTGGGGATGGTGGTGTTCAGCTCCTGGCAGCAGGGAGGCGGCGCTGTCAAAGACAGGCTCTATTTGAAGTGCCCTCAGGAGCTCATTTAAAAAGGGTGAATCCTGTAGAGCCAGCAGTCACTACCTGATGTATGTTTTTCCTGACTCTTCGTATTTTAGAACGGCCCGCAGTCAGGCGCCCTTGCTCCCGCTCCCTCATCCTTGCCTGGGCGTTGGAGCGACTGTGGCATACAGGCGGCAGCCTGAGCCTGCCTCTTTAAAGACAGCTCATTCTGGTCGTTTGTGAGGCCTGCAGATGCAAAGCCCTCGTCTTGAGACCCTTCCTCCTCCTGTTGCTTCTCCCGTCCCTGCAGCTCCCTGAGCGCGGTTCCCGGCTGTGCCTGTACGAGGATGGCACGGAGCTGACGGAAGACTACTTCCCCAGCGTTGCTGACAACGCCGAGCTGGTGCTGCTCACCTCGGGCCAGGCCTGGCAGGGCTGTGAGTGGCAAGGACTTTGGAGGTGGGCGGGAAGCTGGCACTCTCGGAGGTCCTGGGGGCTTAGCTCCGGGTGCCCATCAGGGTGGGGAAGGGTCCCCCTTGCTGTGAACTCTCGGGTCTCAAGGAGGAAGCCCTCTGGAGGCAGAACTGGTCAGCGTCGCTTAGGTGGCAGAGTCCTCAGTCCTCTCGTTCATGAACCCAGCTGTTCAGTTGGTTGTCTTTTTCTTCAAAAAATCTTGTAATTTTATTTGCGTTCATTTGAGGTGTCCTAGCAATTCCCAAGAGCAGAGGGAGGGCTTAGGGGTTGGGCCTGCACGGTTTCATGGGGAAGGTGGAGCCAGAAAGAGATGCTGTTCTGTTCTGCTGGGCTGAGCACACTTCTAGAAGGACGAGGTGGTGGTTTGTGGGATGCTCTCACGTTGTTCTTGGTTGGTGTTTGCTGAGATGCTGTCCTCAGGGCTCAAGTTTGGGGGCAATTGCTTTGAGAGGTGGTTCTTTAGGGATATCTGTATTGAAGCCTCAGGACCCAAAGTCCTGCCTTTCAGAACCAGCTGAATGCCAAGGTCTGTGCTTGTTTGACGCCCGTAAAAGAGAGCTTTTGGCCACTGGGGCAGGAGATGCCATCATGTGCCTTTACCTGGGAGGGTCGGCCAGTGTTGTGCAAATGGGGTTAGGCTCCAGGAGATGCTTCTGGCGGCCCAAGAAGGACATGGGTGCTCTGAGGGATGGAGCTCTGGCTCCTTGGCCTAAGGGACAGAAAGAGAGAAGTCGAAGAGTAACGTCCATGTCGCCACCTCCCTGGCTACAGTGTTGGGGGCTCCACTGTCAGCATCGAGGGGTGACGCCTCTGGTGTGTGCTCCAAGGTTGCAAGCCCCCTTTCTCCACCGGGCCTTGTGCTTTTAAAGGAGGCAGTCGGAAAATGTATCACTGTGATGCCCCCTGGGGTGGCCCCTGCAGGAGTTGGGGGCTGGGCAGGGGTGTGCTCAGGGTATGCCTCACCTTTGGATGTTATCTTCTTTCCCATTTCAGAGCATAGTTGAAAGACAGCAGAGCAGGTTGCTCTCTCTCTGTCTCTCCCTGCATCTCTCAGTCTCTGTCTGTCTCCTCTGTCTGTCTCTGTCTCTGGCTCTCTCTGTCTGTCTCTGTCTCTCTCTCTGTCCTTCTTTTCTCTGGTGCTTTATCCCCCTCTCTTCCCTGAGACCACTAGTCCTCCTCCTTGTTAGACTTAAAACAATTTTTTTTCTTTTCTTTTATTAAAACATTGAGATGGGGTCTCCCTCTGTTGCACAGGCTGGTCTCAAACTCCTGGGCTCAAGAAGTCCTCCTACCTTGGCTTCCCAAAGCGCTGGGATTACAGGTAGGAGCCACTGTGCCTGGCCAAAATATTGTTTTATTTATATTTTGAGACTTTGTTGCCCAGGCTGGAGTGCAGTGGCACAAACATGGCTCACTGCAGCCTCGACCTCCATATTTCAAGTGATCCTCTCACCTCAGCCTCCCAAGTAGCTGGGACCACAGACATGCACTACCACGTCTGGCTAATTGTTTTGTATTTTTTGTAGAGATAGGGTTTCGCCATGTTTCCCAGGATAGTCTCACACTCCTGGGCTCAAGCTGTCCTCCTGCCTTGGCCTCCTAAAGTGCTGGGATTACAGGTGTGAGCCACCGTGCCTGGCCTAAACCGTTTATTTAGACATAATGACAGATTCCCAGGAAGTTGCACAGATAGGAAGGTCCCATGTACCTCTACCCTTTCCCTCAAAGGCAACATCAGATACAACCATGGTACAATATAAAACAGGAACACCGACACTAGTGCAATGTGGGTGTTGTTCTGTCATTTCTCCCCATGTAGATTCCTGTGACCAGCATCAGGGTCAAGGTACAGACCTCTCCCATCCATCACTCAAGGTTCTCCCCTTTCTAATCCTGCCTACCCCTATCCACCACCAATCCCTAGCCCGTAGCAACTGCTCATATGTTCTCCATGTCTATAATTTTGTCATTGAAAGAATATTAGGGGCCAGGTGCGGTGGCTCACACCTGTAGTCCCAGCACTTTGGGAGGCTGAGGCGGGTGGATCACCTGAGATCAGGAGTTCAAGACCAGCCTGGGCAACATGGTGAAACCCCGTCCCTACTAAAAATACAAAAATTAGCCAGGTGTGGTGGCGGGCGCCTGTAATCTCGCTACTCGGGAGGCTGAGGCAGGAGAGTCGCTTGAGTCCAGGAGGTGGAGGTTGCAGTGAGCTGAGATTGTGCCATTACACTCCAGCCTGGGTGACAGGCTGAGACTCCGTCTCACCAAAAAAAAAAAAAGAATATTAGGTAAATGGAATCATAAAGTATGTGACCTTTTGGGATGAGCCTTTTTCACTCCACATAAGGCTCCTGAGATGCATGTAAGTTGTGTGTATCCATAGTCCCTTCCTTTTCATTGCTGAGTAGCATTCCATGGTTTGGTTTTACCACAGTTTATTCAGCCATTCGCCTGTGGAAAGATATTTTGTTTGTTTCCAGTTTTTGTCTATTACAAATAAAGCTGCTCTGGCCAATTATGTACAGGTTTTTCTTTTTTCTTTCTTGTTTTCTTTTGAGACAGGGTCTCACCCTGTCGCCCAGGCTGGAGTGCAGTGGTGCAATCATAGCTCAGTGTAGCTTTCACTTTCTGGGCTCAAGCAGTCCTCCTACCTCCACCCCTGAGTAGCTGGGACTACAGGGGTGTACCACCATGCCTGGCTAATTTTTGTATTTTCTGTAGAAACAGGGCTTCATCGTGTTGCCCAGGGTGGCCTTGAACTCCTAGGCTCAAGCGATCTACCCGCCTTGGCCTCCCAAAGTGTTGGGATTACAGGCGTGAGTCACCGCACTGGCCATCTTGACAGGTTTTTGCGGGATGTAGGTTTTCATTCCTCTGGGGAGAATGCTCAGGAGTACAGTGCTGCATTGTGTGGTGTGTGTTTAGTTTCTGAAGACAAGGATGTCCACTCTTGCTGCTTCTGTTTAACATGGTACTGCCGGGTCTAGCCAGGACATTTAGGCAAGAAAAATAAAAAGCATCCAGATTGGAAAGGAAGAAGTGAAGCTATCTCTATTTGCAGATCATATGAAATTGTATGTAGAAAACCCTAAGGAATCCACTAAAAAATGATTAGAACTAATCATCAAGTTTAGCAAGGTTGAAGGATATAAGATCAATATGCAAATATAGAAATACACTTACAATGAACAATCTGAAAATGAAGCAGAAAATCATCCCATTTACATTGGCATCAAAAAGAATAAAATACTTAGGATAAGTGTAACAAAAAATTGTAATACTTATATTCTGAAAACTGCAAAATGTTGTTGAAAGAAATTAAAGTTTTGAATAAACGGATTAACATCCCGTGTTCATGGATTGGAAAACTTAACATTGTTAAGACGGTGGGACTCCCCAAATTGACCTACAAATTCAACACAATCCCTGTGAAAATTCCAGCTGGTTTCATTGTAGAAATTGACATGCTGATTCTAATCCATAGTTCATATGGAATTGCAAGAGACCCAGAATAGCCAAAACAACCGTGAAAAAGAACATAGTAGGAGGACCCACATATTCTGATTTCAGAACTTAGTACAAAGCCACAGTAATCAAGACTGGCACTGGTACAAGGACAGATATATAGATCCATGGAATAGAACAGAGCACCCAGAAATCTATGTATCTGTGGTCAGGATGCCAGGACCATTCAATGGAGGGGGAAGAGTAGTATCTTCAACAAATGGTGCTGGGACAACTGCATATTCACATACAAAAGAATGAAGTTGGACCCTTAGCTGGTAGCTTATACAAAAAGTACAGTAAATGAAAGACCTAAATGTAAAAGTTAAAAATATAAAGCCCTTAGAAGAAAACGTAGGGATAAGTCCTCATCACCTTGGATTTGGCAAAGGATTCTTAGATTTGACACCAAAAACATGAGCAGCAGAAGAAAAAACAGATAAATTGGGCTTCATCAACATTAAGAACTCTGGGCCGGGCATGGTGGCTCACGCCTGTAATCCCAGCACTTTGGGAGGCTGAAACGGGCAGATCACTTGAGGTCAGGAGTTGAGACCAGCCTGGCCAACATGGTGAAACCCCGTCTCTACTAAAAATACAAAAATTAGCCGGGCATGGTGGCAGGCGCCTATAATTCCAGCTACTCAGGAGGCTGAGGCAGGAGAATTGCTTGAACCCAGGAGGTGGAGGCTGCAGTGAGCCAAGATCACACCACTGCACTCCAGCCTGGGCGACAGAGCGAGACTCCATCTCAGAAAAAAAAGAAAAATTAAGAACTTTGTTGCTTCAAAGGACACCAGGAAGGAGGCTAAAAGGCAGCCCACAGAATAGGAGAAAATAGTTGCCAATGATATGTCTAATACGGGACTTACATCAGAATATATAAAGAATCCTTATAACTTAATAGTAAAAAGGTAACCCAATTAAACATGGGCAGAGGTTCTGAAAAGAAAGAAATGTCTCCAAGGAAGATATTCAAGTGGTCGTAAGCACATGAAAAGGTGCTTGAGATCATCAGTCGTCAGGGAACTGCAAATCAAAACCACAGTGAGATGCTGCTTCACACCCACTAGGATAACAACCAGTGTGGGTGAGGATGTGGAGCGGCTGGAACCCTCAGGCCCCATTGACGGGAAGGGAAAACGGTGCAGCTGTTGTGGAAAATAGTCTGGCAGTTTCTCAACGATTACACAGAATCGCCATGTGACCCAGCAGCTCCACTCCTAGGTATGTACCCAAGAGAAATGAAAACACATCCACACCAAAACTTGTCCGTGAGCGTTTACAGTAGCTTTATTCATAATAGCCAAAAGGTGGAAACCACCCAAGTCTCCAGTGATGAACACATGGATAAACAGAGTGTGGCACATCCATACAATGGAATTACTCACTATGAAGAATGAAGAGGAATGAAACACAGCATGGCCGAGCCTTGAAACCATGCCACGTCAAGAAGCCTGCACATACAGTAGGGTTCCATTCATAGGAAACATCCAGAACGGGGATGTTAGAGAGATGGAAAATAGATTAGTGGTTGTTTAGGGTTGGGGGTGGGGTAGAGGGGAGGGAGGTTGGTAGCTAAAGAGTATGAGGTTTCTTTTTGAGGTGGTGAAAATGCTCTGAAATTGACTGTGGATGTGGCTGCACAACTCTGGGAATATAATAAAATCCATTGTATTATACACTTTATTTATTTTATTTATTTTTTTTGAGACGGAGTCTTGCTCTCTCCCCAGGCTGGAGTACAGTGGCGCGATCTCAGCTCACTGTAACCTCCGCCTCCTGGGTTCAAGCGATTCTCTTGCCTCAGCCTCCCGAGTTGCTGGAATTACAGGCATGTACCACCACGCCCGGCTAATTTTTGTATTTTTAGTAGAGACAGGGTTTCACCATGTTGGCCAGGATGGTCGCGATCTCCTGACCTTGTGATCTGCCCGCCTCGGCCTCCGAAAGTGCTGGGATTACAGGCGTGAGCCACCGTGCCCGGCCTCTGAATTGTACACTTTAAATGGGTGAATTGTAAGGAGTGTGAATTATATTTCAATAAAGCTACTTAAAATAAAGAAAAGAAACTGCCAAGTTGTATGCTAGAGTGGCCATCTTACCTTTCCACTGCGCAGTTTCTGTGCAGCCTCGTCAGCTTTTGGCGCTGTTGCTATTTTTAATTTTAGCCATTCTGATTGCAGTGTGGTGATGTCTCATTGTGCCCTTAATATGCATTTCCCTAATGGCTAACAGTGCTGACTATCTGAATATCTTTTGTAAAAATAGAGACAGGGTCTCACTCTGTTGCTTAGGTTGGAGTGCAGTGGCAATCATGGCTCACTGCAAGCCTGAACTCCTGGGCTCACGTGATCCTCCTACCTCAGCCTCCCAAGTAACTGGGACTACAGGTGTGCACCACCATGTGCAGCTAATTATTATTATATTTTTTTAGAGATGGGGTCTTGCTTTTTTTTTAAGAGATGGGGTCTTGGTTGCCAGGTTGGTCTCAAACTCCTGCCCTTAAGTGATTCTCCCACCTCGGTCTCTGAAAGTGCTGGGATTACAGGCGTGAGCCACCGCGCCCAGCCCTAAATATCTTTTTATGTGCTTATTTGCCATCTGTAGATTCTCCTTGGTGAAGTGTTTCTTCTTATCTCTTGTCCATTTTCTAATTGGATTATTATTTTTTTTACTGTTGCGTTTTGAAAGTCACCCCCCCGCCCGCCACCAAAATACCTGGACATGAGTTCTTTGTCAGACATGTGGTTTGCAAATATTTACCCTGTGGCTTGCCTTTTCATTCTCTTAAGAGCATTTTTTTGCAGAGTAAGAGTTTTTAGTTTTGAAGAAGCTCAGTGTGTTGATTTTCTCTTTTATGCAGTGCTTTTGATGTTAGGTCTAACTACTTCCACCAAGTCCTCACTCCCCAGCATGTCCTCCTGTTTTCTTCTGACCCGCTGATGTGATTGTGAGACTTTTCTCATATGGTGGATCGCACTGATCGCTTTTCAGGTGTGAACCAGCCTTACCTTCCTACTTGGCCGTGGTGATACTTCTTTTTGCATGTTACTGAGTTCTCTTTGCTAACATTTTGTTAAGGTCCTGGGTAGACTTTGCTTTAACTTC
Organism: Pongo abelii; assembly: GCF_028885655.2. NCBI lineage: Eukaryota > Metazoa > Chordata > Mammalia > Primates > Hominidae > Pongo > Pongo abelii. The sequence goes on along the minus strand of NC_071985.2, from coordinate 230,385,254 downwards.
CTATTAAGAGCCTGCCCGGAGAGCTCGCTGCTTCAGGGAGTTGTGAAAAGGCTCCAGGAGAGAGTAGGAAAAGTGATAGGAAGAATCTGAAAGCAAGGTCTCCAGGAAGGGCCAAAGGAGGGGTGCATGGTTTGGAGGGGAGGAGGCCAAATGGGAAAGCAGCCGTCTCTTGGTGCGCTTTCGTCTGTCTTCTAAAGCACACCCCGCCCCTTCTTCCTCTGTCCTCATGCCACCCTGGTGCATGGTCCCCAGCTGTTGGTGTCAGGGCAAGGACAAAGACCAGGGACACCTTGAGTCTGAGTCCTGGTGATTGCCAGGCCCTGGGGAATGGGGGAAGATGTGGTCAGAGGCTCTTCTTGTGACCAGGGCAGGGTGTGTCTTCTGCTGGACTGGCACCTTTTTGTTTGTCCCGTTGGTGGCAGATGTGAGTGACATCGGGCGCTTCCTCAGTGCATTTCACGAGCCGCAAGTGGGGCTCATCCAGGCCGCCCAGCAGCTGCTGTGTGATGAGCAGGCCCCGCAGAGGCAGAGGCTGCTGGCTGACCTCCTGCACAACGTCAGCCAGAACATTGCGGCTGAGACCCGGGCTGAGGACCCGCCGTGGTTTGAAGGTGCGTGGGGGCTGCAACTGGCAGGGGAGAGGCTTCTTCGGAGCCTGAGGTGCCAGGAGAAGTTGGGTTCCAAAAAGTCCCCAGTGAAGGGCTGGCCTGTACCCTCGTGGGTTGAGGTGGGGGACTTGGAAGAAAATGTGCTTATTTCCCGGCATTTCCCAGCCTCGTGGGAAAGGCACCCAGCAAGGACTCACGTGGGGCCAGAGTCCAGGGCAGCCCTCGGATGGGACTTTTTATATTTTTATATATATTTTTTGAGATGGAGTCTTGCTCTGTCCCCCAGGCTGGAGTGCGGTGGCGTGATCTTGGCTCACCACAACCTCTGCCTCCCTGCACCCTCTGCCTCCCAGGTTAAAGCGATTCTCCTGTCTCAGCCTCCTGAGTAGCTGAGATTACAGGCAAGTGCAACCACGCCCTGCCAATTTTTGTATTTTTAGTTGAGATGAGGTTTCGCCATGTTGGCCAGGCTGGTCTCGAACTTCTGACCTCAGCCTCCCAAAGTGCTAGGATTACAGGCGTGAGCCACCGCGCCTGGCCTATTATAATTATTTTAAAAATTGTGCTGAAGTACATATGACATAAAATTTACCATCTCAACCATTTTTTTAGTACACAGGTCATTGGCATTAGGTACAGTCACATTCTATGTGGCCATCCCCACCGTCATCTCCAGAACTCCTTCCGCCTTGCAAAGCTGAACCTGTGTCCCCGTTACATTCACTCCCCCTTCCCCCTCCGCCAGCCCCTGGCAACTACCGTTCCGGTTTCTGTCTCTCTGATTTGATGACTCTAGGGACCTCATATGAATGGAGTCACACAGTATTTGTCCTTTTGTAACTGGCTTATTGCACTCAGCACAGTGTCCTCAAGGTTCATCCATATCATAGCATATATCAAAATTTCCTTTTTTTTTTGAGACAGAGTCTTGCTCTGTTGCCCAGGCTGGAGTGCAGTGGCACGATCTCGGCTCACTGCAAGCTCCGCCTCCAGGGTTCACGCCATTCTCCTGCCTCAGCCTCCCGAGTAGCTGGGATTACAGGCGCCCGCCACCATGCCCAGCTAATTTTTTTGTATTTACAGTAGAGACGGGGTTTCACCGTGTTAGCTAGGATGGTCTCGATCTCCTGACCTCGTGATCCGCCCGCCTCGGCCTCCCAAAGCGCTGGGATCACAGGCGTGAGCCACCACTCCCAGCCAATTTCCTTCTTTTTAAGGCCAAATGACAGTCCACTGAGTGTACATACCACTCTGTCCATTCACTCCATTGTGTGTACAAACCACACTCTGTCTATTCACTCCACTGCACGTACATACCCACACACTGTCTATTCACTCCACTGCACGTACATACCCACACACTGTCTATTCACTCCACCGCGCATACATACCACGCTCCGTCTGTTCACTCCGCTGCGTGTAGATACCACACTGTCTATTCACTGACACTTGGGTTGCTTCCACCTTTTGGCCTGGCCTTGTAAGCCCATCAGAGGTGATGCTGAGAGATTGTAGCCTTTTTGGGAAAGGAGGGCTGAGGGCCAGCCAGAAGCTCCTTGGTGGTATTTGAGATGCTTCTAAAAACAAAAACCAAACAGGGACGCTGTCTGTGTCACCATTAGAATACTTCTCAAGATGATGCAATCTGGCCAGGTGTGGTTGCTCACACCTATAATCCTAGCACTTTGGGAGGCCGAGGCTGGAAGACAGCTTGAGCCCTGGAGTTCAAGATCAACCTAGGTAACAAAGTGAGACGTCATCTCTAAAAAGATTAAAAAAGTTAGCCAGGTGTGGTGATGCGTACCTGTAGTCCTAGCCACTTGGGAGTCTGAGGCAGGAGGATTCCCCAAGCCCAAGAGGTCAAGGCTGTAGTAAGCTGTGTTCGTGCCACTGTACTCCAGCCTGGAGGACAGAGCAAGACCCTGTCAAAAAGCTGAAGCAGTATGACCCTCATATTCTACCCTGCTTGGCACCTGAGCTGGGCGGGACACAGACCCAGAGGCCCCTGGCCTGCCCTGTGGACTTGGGGGTCTTCTCGTTTTCCTTGCAGGCTTGGAGTCCCGATTTCAGAGTAAGTCTGGCTATCTGAGATACAGCTGTGAGAGCCGGATCCGGAGTTACCTGAGGGAGGTGAGTCTGAGTGAAGGCCAGGTGTGCTGGGAGGGTTTTTAGAGCCAGGCTCTGTGGGCTCTGGAAGCTTGTGGTCCTCACGATGGGCAGTTGGTAGGACCACACTCCGTGCTTGTGTGGATCTGATGGGGCTGCTCTGGTGAGGGAAGCTAGCGCATGGACCCTGTGCCTCCTACCTTCATGGGGGTGAGCACCCATCGGGCCTTTTCAGCTGCACTTGAGGTCACTGGGGTTGGGGAGCGGGGCGGTGGTGGCTCCTGCCTCCCCTCCTCTCCCCCCGAGGCTTCTTCCTGGGCAGCAGTGGCAAGCATCAGGGCAGACACAGAGCCTGAGTTGTCATTTGCCCAACTGTGACCAAGGTCAGCAGGCACTAGCAGGGATCTGAGGCCCTTCTCATGAGCCCATCCTTGGTCTACAAACCTCTCCACCTCTCCCTCCTCCCTCCCAAAGGTGGAGTCAGCTCTGCCCTCATTTCCATCCACCCCATCTGAATGTGGATTTCCTCATCACATAGCATGACATGCCACACTACACCATACCACACCATACCACACCACACCAGGCCACACCACACCAGACCACACCACACCATGCCACATCACACCAGACCACACCACACCAGGTCACATCACACCATACCACACCACACCAGGCCACATCACACCATACCACACCACACCAGGCCACACCACACCAGACCACACCACACCAGACCACACCACACCAGGCCACACTACACCAGGCCACATCACACCATACCACACCACACCAGGCCACACCACACCAGACCACACCACACCAGGCCACATCACACCATACCACACCACACCAGGCCACACCACACCAGACCACACCACACCATGCCACACCACACCAGACCACACCATACCAGGCCACATCACACCATACCACACCACACCCGGCCACACCACACCAGACCACGCCACACCACACCACACCACACCACACCAGGCCACACCACACCAGACCACACCACACCAGGCCACACCACACCAGGCCACACCACACCAGACCACACCACACCAGGCCACATCACACCAGACCACACCACACCATGCCACACCACACCCGGCCACACCACATCATGCCACACCACACCAGGCCACACCACACCAGGCCACACCATACCATGCCACACCACACCAGACCACATCACACCATACTACACCACACCAGGCCACACCACACCATGCCACACCACACCCGGCCACACCACATCATGTGACACCACACCATACCACACCACACCAGGCCACACCACACCAGACCACACCACACCATACCACACCAGACCACGCCACACCAGACCACACCACCCCATACCACACCACACCAGACCACATCACACCAGACCACACCACACCAGGCAACATCACACCAGGCCACACCACACCATGCCACACGTCATGCCACACCATGTCATGCCACGCCACGCCACGCCACACTGCATCATTAGCACGTGGAGGGTGCTGTGGAGGCCCCTGCAATGGGTGTCCTGCATGGTCAGCCCCTACACCCTCGGCCTACTCCTCTCTGTGGCACAATTGCTAATGCTGCACTGCACCCCTGTGTTTTCTGCATCTCTTCGAGGGCCTGGCGACTGGCCATGTTCCCTCGCATTTCCCAGCCTGCTCCCTGTAGTGGAGCTAACTGATGCTGATCCTCTTCCCTGCAAGTGCAATGCCCAGGCCCTTCCACGCACCACTGCCCGCCTGACCAGGGCGGGACGGCTGTGCCTGCCTGACTTTGTTAGCTCATCTTCTTTTTTGAGATGGAGTCTCACTCTGTTGCTCAGGCTGGAGTACAGTGGTGCAATCTCAGCTCACTGCAACCTCTGCCTTCCAGGTTCAAGTAATCCTCCTGCCTCAGCCTCCCAAGTAGCTGGGATTACAGGCATGTGCCACCAGGCCCAGCTAATTTTTCTAGTAGAAATGGGGTTTCACCATGTTGGTCAGGCTGGTCTCAAACTCCTGACCTCAAATGATCCGCCCACCTCGGCCTCCCAGAGTGCTGGGATTACAGACGTGAGCCACCACACCCAGCCTGTTAGCTCATCTAAGTCTCACCCAGCCTGGGGGCTGGTGTGGTTCCCTCCATTTCACAGGTCAGAGTCTCCCAGGGTGGGACAGCCCAGCAGTGGCTGAGAGGCCATGTGAACTCAGACCCTCTGACCACAGGACTGGGCTTGGGCAGGATCTCAGAGGGCCATGGAGTGAGATGGATCGAGAGCCAGTGTGGGTTTTGGAGCACTGTGCACCAGGCTCAGCGACGTTCCTTGGTTCCTCCAGGTGAGCTCCTACCCCTCCACGGTGGGTGTGGAGGCTCAGGAGGAATTCCTGCGGGTCCTCGGCTCCATGTGCCAGAAGCTCCGGTCTGTGCAGTACAATGGCAGCTACTTCGACAGAGGAGCCAAGGGCGGCGGCCGTCTCTGCACACCGGAAGGCTGGTTCTCCTGCCAGGTGAGCTGTGTGCCCTTTATCCTGGGGCCACCCGGCTGGCCTGTGGAACACAGCCCGCCTGGGGCGAGGCGGGTGGGGACCTTCAGCCCTTGCCCTGCCTGGGCAAAGCCTTGTGAAGAGGTACAGCCCTCACATTCCCAGGGAGGGCGGCAGTGCCTCAGCCAGTGCCTCTCAAGCCGCAGTGCACACAGGAGCCCCTGGGGAGCTTGCAGAGGGCTGCAGGGCCCCGCCCCAGGGCTTGTCTCAGTAGGGCTGGGCAGTGTCTCAGTCAGCCCTGGCTGCCATAACAGATGACCCCTGCTGGGGAGGCTGGAACGGCAGCTAGTTACTGCTCACAGTTCTGGAGGCTGGAAGCTGAGATCAGGCCCATGCTCCCGCACTGCCTTCCCAGGTGTCCCTTCTGCACCATGCTAGGCGTGGTCTGGCCTTTAGTGGTGATGCATCTGTGTCTCTGGCGAGTCCTGGGCACACCCCTCCCCCTCCCATGGTGTGGGGAGCAACTTGAGGCGCCTCTTGGCGTTCGCACACTGCAGTTGCATTCCCAGTAAGGTCCAATGATGCCCGTGATCTTCCGAGTGCCACTCAGTGGGTCCAGCAGCAGGGGCCAGGTGGTGGGCGTGGCCTCCAGTGCTTCTTCCCATGGGACAAGGCTCCTTGCTGCTCCTGCCAGGCAGATCCTTCTGGGGTGATGGGCTCTGGCCATAAAAACACTTCTTCCAAGTTAGCTTAACATTTAGACTTTGCATTGCGCTCGCTCACCACTCACTGAGTACTTCGTGCCTGGCACTGTGGGAGGGGTTGGGACACAAAGACGAAAAATCCTTCATCCCTGACGGCAGGGGGATCCTGCACAGTGGAAGGTGAAAGACACATAAACGAGCGAGACAGAGGAGGCCGTGGGGCTGCAGGAGCCGCAGCCAGTGTCACGGGAGCGAAGGCCAGTCAGGAGCGGCCCCAGGGAGGGGGTGGGGCTTTAGAGCGGGTTGACTGATAGGTGGGGGCGCAAGAGTGAGCTGGGAGGGACCAGGTGCCCCGGGCATGGCAGTGGGAAGCAGTGGGCTCTGCTGGGGAGGCTGCGAGTCCCTGGGGTGATGGGGACACAGAGTGCAGGTGGGCAATGGGGCTCCGGGCACGTGCTCTGCAGATGTCTGTGCACGAATGAGTGTGTTGAGTGCTGGGCTGCGGACCACAGGGAAGACGGAAGCTGTGGCCATGGCACCTTCAGTGAGGCAGCCCTGCCTCTGCATTGGGATCACAGGGAAACATCAGGAAGCCGTGGGGAGTGGCTGGAAAGGGAGCCTCTGGGACATGGGTCCTTGCTTCTCACGTGCTGGCCCTGCCCTGGCAAGTCAGTACCTTCCCGGCCTCACTTCCCGTGAGGTGGGGGTGCTGGGGTGTGATCACAGGGGTAACAGTGACAATAACTACCTTGTCCTCTTTGGGAACTCAGAACATATTGTTGGGGTAATGAGGGAAAAAGAAGGATCTGATTCCAGAGGCAGAGCTTTTTTTTTTTTTTTTTTTTTTTGAGACGAGTCTTCCTCTGTCGCCAGGCTGGAATGCAGTGGTGCGATCTCGGCTCACTGTAACCTCTGCCTCCCAGGTTCAAGTGATTCTCCTGCCTCAGCCTCCCGAGTAGCTGGGATTACAGGCGCCCGCCACCATGCCCGTCTAATTTTTGTATGTTTAGTAGAGATGGGGTTTCACCATGTTGGCCAGGTTGGTCTCAAACTCCTGACCTCAGGTGATCCACCCACATCGGCCTCCCAAAGTGCTGGGATTCCAGGCATGAGTCACCGTGCCCGGCCAAGGCAGAACTCTGAATCTCCCTAAAGCAGCACACCCTGGATCAGGGACCAACCCCCACAGGGTGTGCCTCTCAGTAAGATCGCCTGACTTGTGTATTAGGCCATTCTCACATTGCTATAAAGAAATAGAGAGTGGGTAATTTATAAAGAAAAGAGGTGTCATTGGCTTACGGTTCAGCAGGCTGTACAGGAAGCATGGTGCTGGCATCTGCTCAGCTGCCAGGGAGGCCTCAGGAAACTCACACTTGTGGTGGAAGGGGAGGCAGGAGCAGGCACGTCTCATGTGGGGGGAGCAGGAGCGAGAGGGAGATTGAGGGGTGGGTGCTACTTTTAAGCCAGATCTCAGGAGTACTCACTCTGGCGTGGGCAGCACCCAGGGGATGGTGCTAAACCCTTCATGAGAAATCCACCCCCAGGATCCACCACCTCCCACCAGGCCCCACCTCCCACACTGGGGCTGACATTTCAACATGAGCTCTGGGGTGGGGCTGCACGTCTAAAGCATGTCACTTGGTGACTGAGACTGTATAAGAGACTCACTTCTGGCCGGGTGCAGTGGGTCACGCCTGTAATCCCCGCACTTTGGGAGGCCAAGGCGGGCTGATCACGAGGTCAAGAGATCGAGACCATCCTGGCCAACAAGGTGAAACCCCGTCTCTACTAAAAATACAAAAATTAGCGGGGCCTGATGGCAGGCGCCCGTAGTCCCAGCTACTTGGGAGGCTGAGGCAGGAGAATCGCTTGAACATGGGAGGCGGAGGTTGTAGTAAGCTGAGATTGGGCCGCTGTACTCCAGCCTGCAGCCTGGCGACAGAGCGAGATGCTGTCTCAAAAAAAAAAAAAAAAAAAAAAAAAAGAGACTCATTTTCTGGCCTTCCCTCGTTGTCTTTTGGCCCCCAGGGTCCCTTTGACATGGACAGCTGCTTATCAAGACACTCCATCAACCCCTACAGTAACAGGGAGAGCAGGATCCTCTTCAGCACCTGGAACCTGGATCACATGTAAGCTCACAGAACGAGTTTCAGACCCAAGAGTGCCTGTGGGGCCCTGTCCCTGCCGCAGCCCTGTCCCTGCCGCGGCCCTGTCCCTGCCACGGCCCTGTCCCTGCCGCAGCCCTGTCCCTGCCGCGGCCCTGTCCCTGCCACGGTGTTGCCTCCTTGGGTTTCAAGGGCTGCACCCGTGTTACAGCCCAGGGAAGGGGTACCTGATGGCAGCATGGGGGGCTGCTGAGTGGGCACACACCATTCCCTCCACTGTTGGTACGTGTGCCTGACCCGGAGCCATCCCTCCTGTCCCCTCCAGTCCTCCCTATGGATGGAGCTGGTGGGCAGCGTCCTTCCCAAGAACACAGGTCCCAGCCCTTGGCCGTCAGAGGTTCTGAACCTCTGTGAGTTCGAACCAGGGTGAGCTCAGAAAGCGGGAGCTCCTGGTGTTATGATAGGTAAGGGTGTTTTTCCCTTTTTCTTTTTCTTTTAGAGATGGAGTCTTGCTCTGTGGCCCAGGCTAAAGTGCAGTAGCAGGATCATGGCTCACTGAAGCCCTGAACTCTTGGCCTCAAGCGATCCTCCTGCCTCAGCCTCCTGAGTCGCAGGGACTACAGGTGCTCGCCACCATGCCTGGCTGCTTATTTTGTGGAACCAGCATGAGCAGAAGTCTCAGCTGGCAGGAGTGTTTCACAGCTGTATGAGCTCTATGGCTGTAACAAATAGGCAGGATGGAAGACTTCACTCTTTTAAACTGAGATGCATTCCTTGAATATAATTGTAGCCTTGCCCTTGCTTTTTGAAGACAAAAGCCTTCAAATGCCCTTAAAGTGGCTGTACAGGATGAGCATCCCTAATCTGAAAATCTGAAATCCGAAGTGCTCCAAAATTCAAAACGTTTTGCGACCAACATGTCGCCCAAAGGAGATGCTCATCCGGTCATTTAGGATTTGGGATTTTTTTTTTTTTTTTTTTTTTTTTTTCCGAGATGAAGTTTTGCTCTTGTTGCCCAGGCTGGAGTGCAATGATGTGATCTCGGCTCACTGCAACCTCCGCCTCCCGGGTTCAAGCGATTCTCCTGCCTTAGCTTCCCCAGTAGCTGGGATTACAGGCACATGGCACCATGCCCAGCTAATTTTGTATTTTTAGTAGAGATGGGATTTCTCCATGTTGGTCAGGCTGGTCTTGAACTCCCGACCTCAGGTGATCTGCCCGCCTCAGTCTCCCAAAATTCTGGGGTTACAGGCGTGAGCCACCGCATCTGGCCGGATTTGGGATTTTTTAAAGGACGCTCAGCTAGTCAGTATAATGTAAATATTCCAAAATCCTAAAAAAATCCCAAATCCAAAATACTTCTGGTCCCCAGCATTTCAGATGGGGACATTCAACCTGTATTGCTTTCGGAGTAAGATTTTTTTTAAAGTATGTAAAACACTATGGGCATAGTTGAGCTTTTACCCTGTCCATACTCAGCCTCTACACCTTGCCCCGAGGGAAAACACTCTTGTGAAAGGTGAGTGTGCCCTTCAGAGCCCTCTCGCTGCACCTTTACCACACGCTTGTGAGTTTGACATGTACATACGTGGCATCCCAGCTGGCATCTGCAGAGCCCTGTAGCTGCACCTTTACCACACGCGTGAGTTTAACATGTACATACACGGTGGCCCACGCTGTCATCTGCAGAGCCCTCTTGCTACACATTTACCACACGCATGTGAGTTTAACATGTACATACACGGTGTCCCACGCTGTCATCTGCAGAGCCCTCTCGCTGCATCTTTACCACACTCATGTGAGTTTGACATGTATATATGTGGTGTCCCACGCTGTCATCTGCAGAGCCCTGTAGCTGCACCTTTACCACACGCGTGTGAGTTTAACGTACATATACGGTGGCCCACACTGTCATCTGCAGTGTACCTTTTCATTGCACGCTATGCTTAGATTTGGCATATTCATTGTGGCAGGTGCAGAACACTTCACTTCTTGAATAGGCTCTAATTTTGACATCTTTCCATACTGGTGGGCATTTAGGTTATTTCTCATTTCTCATCATTATACAAATCCCTGGGATGAACACTCTATGAAATGAACCCATATGGTCTGGTTCCGTGCTATTTAAAGTGTGATTACTTTCAAGCATTAGCAACATCTGGGAGCTGGGTGGGAATTCAGATTCTCAGGCCCCATCCAGCCGTAACCCAAGTGCCTGGGGATTGGGGTGTACGTCCCAGCATGGACAAGATGCCCCAGTGTCTGAGCTTGAGTCCCTCTAGGGAGTGTGCTGGGTCCTAATGACACCTCTGTTCCCTCTCTGAGCCTGGCCAGGCTGCTCTCGCGTGTCCCAGCCTACACGCTCGCCATCCGTGTGAGTTCATGCTTTCCCAGGTTCTTGCTGACACTTGGTGTAATTGTACCTTTTTGCATTTTCCCAACCTGATAGGTGAGACACAGATTCTCTTGCTCTAATTTTCATTTTCCTGATGACTAGGAAGGTTGAGCTTCTCTTTCCATGTGTGTGGCCGCTTGTGTCTTCTGTGTTTCTTTCCTTTGCTCGTTCTGTCTTGGACTGTGGTCTTATTTGTGGGCATGCTTTACACATTCTGGATACGTTAATCCTATGATATCTTTTATCATAAGTTTTATTTATTTATTTTTTGAGATAGAGTCTCACTCTGTTGCCCAGGCTGGAGTGCAGTGGCGTGATCTCGGCTCACTGCCACCTCCACCTCCTAGATTCAAGTGATTGTCCTGCCTCAGCTTCCCGAGTAGCTGGGACTACAGGTGTGCACCACCACACCCGGCTAATTTTTGTATTTTTTTAGTAGAGATGGGGTTTTGCCGTGTTGGCCAGGCTGGTCTCAAACTCTGACCTCAGGTGATCTGCCCACCTCGGCTTTCCAAAGTGCTGAGATTATAGGCATGAGCCACTGTGCCTGGCCCACAGCAAGTTTTCAGTGTTAATGTGCTCAGATGTTCCCTTTGTGTGTTAAGAAATCCTGCCCTACCCTGTCTATCCAAAAGAGATTCTCCTACTCTTTTCTCTGCTGGTTTGCTGGACCCCTTGCCACATGCAACAAGTACCCAAAAATGTTTTCTCCCGGCCATCCAAATGCTCTTGTCCTTTTCAAGACCATTGCGGGTGGGGATGTCAATCTAGGGGACACAACTAGCATTTACAGAATGAAATAGGCCATCCTAGAACAGAGTACAGATGGAAATAGCAGAAGGGACAGCGTGAGTCAGAGGAATGTTTCACCAAGTGTTTGCTGCAGTTATATTTTCTCTCACGCTTCCTAAATATGTATACTCACACACAGATAAGTGCGTTGAGTTTTAATTAAAAATGTAGTTTTTAGCACCGGTCTTTGGAAAGTTGCAGAGACAGTGGTTTGTTTGCCACAGGCCTGTCCTGACGTTTGTGGGGGTTGACACCATGTGCCACATGTTTAACTATTTAAGAATTAAAAGCTAATGAACAATGAAATAAAATGCATGCTGTCCCCCTACCTGGACTTACATAGCATCATGGCTGGGAAGGTTTGAGAAGAATTTGCAGGCCTTTCCCAGTTCCGGGATGTGCACGGCAGTGGAACCTAAACATGGCCTGCCACCTGCTGCCTGCGCCTTCTCTTCCCACCCTTAGTGTCACCTCACACCAGGGGCCTGCACAGAGAGCGTCCAGGCCTGGAACACCTTCCCCCTCGGGCTGAAGGGCATGGGCCCTGGGGCTCGGCCTGTCCGAGGAGGATGGCCTGGCCCAGAGCCCGTGCGGTTCAGGGGCCCCTGGGTGGAAGGTGGCACGGGGAGCGTCCGTGTGGGCTCTGGGTGGACCCAACTCCTCAGCCCAGAAGAATCCTGCCTGCGGTGGGAGGGCTGTGGTGGGTGGGGCCTGGAAAGCTCCCGTTTCCTGGAGCCCTAGGGATGTTTCTTTTAGCACCATAGCAGGATCCTCATGGCCTGTGTGAGCCCTGCCGCTGGGGAACTTTCCTTTCTGTCTCTTCACAGCTGTCTTTGGCCGTCTTTGGCCCTTTACTTCACTTTATTAATGTTTGCTTTTTTTTTAAAATTTATTCCTACCTTCTACCTTTGTGGGTTTCTTCTTGCGTATTCATTTGTTCATGTCTCTTTTGTATCTAATCTGTGCTTAAGGTAGTTTCTCCTAGGCTGCATGAGCTGTGTCTTGGGGGTTCAGTTTTTTGTTTTTTTTTTTGTTTTTTTTTTTTGTTTTTGAGGCAGTCTCACTCTGTCACCCAGGCTGGAGTGCAGTGGCATGATCTCGACTCACTGGAACCTCTGCCTCCCAGGTTCAAGCGGTTTTTCATGCCTCAGCCTCCCAAGTAGCTGGGATTACAGGTGCGCACCATGCCGCCTGGCTAATTTTTGTATTTTTGGTAGAGACGGGGTTTCACCATGTTGACCGAGCTGGTCTCGAACTTCTGACCTCAAGTGATCCACCCGCCTCAGCCTCCCAAAGTGCTGGGATCACAGGTGTGAGCCACCACGCCGAGCCGGAGTTGTTTTGAGACTGCATAATTTACATTATGATTTTGTTTTTGACCCATGGATTTTTCAGAAGTCTTTTTAGTTTCCGGACATGTTTTCATGTTTGTGTACGGTGTCTTGTGTTCCTGCCTGCCTTTTGTTGTGGTCTGTTTCCTTGTAACTGGTCAGCGTTTATAGATGTTCATAATGCTCAGCACCTCAGTTCCACTGTGCCAGCTTTCTATTCTGTGCCGGATTTCTATTCTGTGTCGGATTTCTCTCGGTCCTGTGGCGTTTCCACCCCTTTCCTTTGGCCTTTATGTGCCATTAGGTTAGGGCTTATCTCTTGTTAGCCAAGGGTAACGGCCTTTCGTCTTCATCTAACCTGAGATTCTGTCATTCAGCCAGCCGCAGCTTGAACCTCCTGCTGCAGGTGTTGTGACAGCTGCTGTCTCCTAGAACGTGACTCTGTGGGGTCCCTCGCTCTCAACTGTGTCCCCAGTGTGTGGGACGTGGGACAGAGTTTGGCCATGATGGCTACTCAGTGAATATCTTTTTTTTTTTTTTTTTTTTTTTTTGAGACGGGGTCTTGCTGTGTCGCCTGGGCTGGAGTCCAGTGGCGTGATCTCCGCTGACTGCAACCTCCACCTCCTGGGTTCAAGTGATTCTTGTGCCTCAGCCTCCCAAGTAGCTGGGATCACAGGCACCTGCCACCACGCCTGGCTAATTTTTGTATTTTTAATAGAGACAGGGTTTCACTATGTTGGCCAGGCTGGTCTCGAGCTCCTGACCTCAAGTGATCTGCCCGCCTCAGCCTCCTAAAGTGCTGGGGTTACAGGCGTGAGCCACCACGCTGAGCCCACTCAGTGAACCTCTGTTGACCATTTTGTTGAGTGAATACGTAGATTGGATTTTAGCTGCTTTACTCTGGGTTTGTATCCAGCATGCTGCATCTTCACTTTCTTCTGATCTCTTGTGTGCCTTCTGTTGACCTACTTGAGTTTCCTTCTTTCGCTTGTCCATCACCCCACCCTTTTGTGGTTTGACGTTCATGGTGTCCCTAATGTTAGTGATACTGGAAGACGGCACTGCTGCTGTCCCCTCTCCCGGGCCGGCCTCATTGTGACCCTCTGCGGTATTCTTTAGTGTTCGTGTCTCACCTTATTTTAATCCTGCACAAAATGCTGGTGTGGTTTTATGGCCAACACTTCCATTTATTTATCAACAGATTCACCCGCGTCTGTGTTTACCAGTGCTTCTTGCATCTCACCTCTGGGTTCATTTTCTGATTACTGATGTGTAGCCCTTAGTGTTTCTTCCACAAATGGCTGTGAGGGGTAAACTCTACTCAGTGTTTGAAAAGGTCCGTTCAGCTTCCACTCTTGAGTAATTATTTAGTTAGTACTGAATTCTAGGATGACAGATACCTACCTTCAGTACTTTGAAGAATAACTCCATTGTCTTCTGGAATCTGTGAGAAGTCTGTTGGCAGCCTAATTTTCTGCCTTTTTAATGGTAGTTTTAGATTTTTCTCCTCCTCTTGGAAAATGATAAGTATCTAGGTAGAGTTCTTTCTTTTGGATTCTGCCTGGGACTTGTATTCCTTGTGCTGAGGACACGCTTTTCTTTGGTTTTGGAAAATGCTTCTGCGTTGATGAGGTGTGGGTTCTTTTTGATTCTGCCTGTGCAGTTTTCCAGGAGCGCCTGTTAGCTGTGTGTTGGACCTTCTCATTGTGCTCTCCTCACGCTGTGCCTGCGTCTGGGCTGCTGTCTCACTGGGACTTTCTGCTGTGGACTCCATCATGTCCCCCAAGATTCATATGTTGAAACCCTAATCCCCAGTGTGACTGCATCAGGTGATAAGGTCTTTGGGAGATAATGAAGGTCATGAGGGTGGGGCCCTAATCCACTAGGACTGGTGTCCTTAGAAAATGGGAAAGGAGCTCACTCTCCCTCTGTCTCCACCACGTGAGGACACAGCGAGAAGGCGGCCATCTACCAGCCTGGAGGAGAGCCCTTACTAGCACCCAGCGTGCGGCACCTGTTCTTCCAGCCTCCAGGACTGTGAGAGAGTAAATACTCAGTCTGTGGTATTTTCCTCTGGCAGCTGGAGCACACTAAGACACTCCTGTATTGTTCAGGAATTCTCTCTTCAGCTGTTCATGTGTACATTCTGTCCGCTGAGTACATGCTTCCTTTTTTGGGTTCCTAAAGAGCCCAAAAGAAGTGCTTTTGGGTTCTTTATAAAATGAGCCTTTTTTATGCCAGTCTGTTTTCATTATTTCCATTTCTTTTTAATCACTTTAATCATTAATCATCCATTTTAAGCATATTTGTTTTACGGTCACATGCTAAAGCATTCAACCTTGCCCACAGAGAGGTCTGGCATTCGTTCTTGAGCCCTGGGAGGTAAACGCCAATGCCTTCAAATGTCCTGCCTGGTAGGAGTGTCTTTGTTCACCTGGGGGCCTTGGGTCACTGGATAGTTTAATGGGGTGATTTAGGATGGGGTCTTTGGGTCAGCTTGACCTCTAGAGGGTTTGAGGTGGAGGTTGGCGCTGTGGGCCATCAGCCATGTCTGTGTGAGCCCCAGTAAAGGCTGGCGCCCAGGCCTGGTGAGCTTCCCGGTTGGCAGTGTCGTCACCGAGGGCTGTGGAAGTTAGTGCTTGGGGAAGGTAGGGCTGGCCATGACCCCACAGGGAGGGGACAGTTGGAAGCTCTGGGATTGGAACCTTCCAGGACTGCCCCCTCTGTGCCTCTTAACCTTGGCTGATTTTCATCTGCAGCTATAAGAAATGATAACCTTGAGTCCAATGGCTCGTTGGGGGATCTGCGAGTCCTTTCAGAGAGTTATGGAGTCTGAGGTGGTCTCAGGGACCCCTCCCTGCTGTAGTTGGTGTCAGGAGTGAGGGTCCTTGTGGACTGTGCTAGGCTCCTGAAGGGCTTGTCATGTGAGCAGCCCTGTGCCGCTGCTGGGTTGGCCTCTCCTGCTGGTGGAGCCTTCTGCTGCTGTGTGTTTGGGCCCGGAGCTCGCTTCAGTAGGAAGTGCTTCCCGTAGGCCTCCTCTGTGCTCCGGTGTGTCACAGCCCCCCTTCAGCGTGGCTCTTCGTGGGTTCGGATTTGATTCCTGCAGATGCCCAGGGTTTCCCTGTGACTTGGAAGCAACTTCCTGCCATTTTTTGCTTGTGGTTCCCTGCCTTGTTGGTTGTGTACTTTGGGCTGTACACCCTGCGTTCTGTGGATGACTGTGAAGGTGGGGACAGGAACGCACTCCCAGTGTCTACACCCTGTGTGCTCCCCTGCCTTCTCTCCCCACGCTGAATTCAGGCTTGTCCACGTGACACCAGTGAAGGCAACACTGAGGCCTGCTTGTGTGGGGGACTTGTCCCCTCTGAACACTGCCATGGCCATGTGAGGGAGCCTGTCCTGGCTCCTTCAGGATGGGGGAGGACAGGGGAGAAGGGCCCAGCCCTAGGCCACCCTCCATCAGACACAGCTCCCGTGTGCACCAGGCAACACCAGCAGAAGGCCCCCCAGGCCAACCCCCGGAAGCCACTGCGTTTTGTGGTGGCTGCTTCTGCAGCATTAGATAATGGGCTCAGTGGGTTTCCCTTCCTCTTACCCAAGCCCCGGGCTCCACTCAAGCTTTTCTATCCCCCTTAATGGCTATGGCAGGGGTCTCTCCCTGTCTTTCTAGGGTCCCCTGGGCCTGTATCAGGGACTGGAACCCTGGTGAGCCCCTGGACCATAGCTTGCCTGTGTGCACTAATTTCTCTTTGGTTTCTGGCAGCTGGGGAGCCCCTTTCTTTTGATCTCAACTAAGTATTTTAACAAGGTGACTTTTGGCTGGGTGTGGTGGCTCACGCCTATAGTCTCAGCACTGTGGGAGGCCAAGGTCGGGAGTTCAAGGCCAGCCTGGCCAACATGGTGAAACCCCGTCTACTAAAAATACAAAATACAAATACAAAAATTAGCTGGGTGTGGTGGCGCATGCCTGTAATCCCAGCTACTCAGGAGGCTGAGGCAGGAGAATGACTTGAACCCAGGAGGCGGACATTGCAGTGAGCTGAGATCGTGCCACTGCACTCCAGCCTGGGTGACAGAGCAAGACTCTGTTTCAAAAAAAAAAAAAAGGCGACTTTTGCTCAGCATTTTGTGGGTTGTAGGGAGAGGGGTCTGCACCAGTTTAGCTCACCACCCACCATAAGCCCTCCTGGCCATGAGGTCTCTAAACCCCACTTGTTACTGCACAGTCTTCCAAATGGTTTATAAGTGAAACAACAATATCATGGTGTGTGTGTGTGTGTGTGTGTGTGTGTTTGGGACAGTCTCGCTCCAACCAGGCTAGAGTGCAGTGGCATGATCTTGGCTCACTGCAACCTCCGCCTCCCGGGTTCAAGTGATTTTCATGCCTCAGCCTCCTGAGTAGTAGCTGGGATTACAGGCGTGCGCCACTATGCCTGGCTAATTTTTTTGTAATTTTTGTAGAGATGGGGTTTCACCATGTTGGCCAGGCTGCTCTCAAACTCCTGGCCTCAAGTGATCACCCACCTCATCCTCTCAAAGTGTTAGAATTACAGATGTGAGCCACCGCGCCTAGCCTTATGTAGTTGTTTTCTTTTTTTCAGACAGAATCTCACTCTGTTGCCCAGGCTGGAGTGCGGTGGCACAATCTCTGCTCTCTGCAACCTCTGCCTCCAGGGTTCAAGCAGTTCTCCTGCTTCAGCCTCCTGGGCAGCTGGGATTACAGGCATGCATCACCATGCCCAGCTAATTTTTGTATTTTTAGTAAAGATGAGGTTTCGCCATCTTGGCCAGGCTGGTCTTGAACTCCTGACCTCAGGTGATCCCCCCACCTCAGCCTCCCAAAGTGCTGGGATTACAGGTGTGAGCCACTGCGCCTGGCCTCATGTAGTTTTTTAAACAGATACACATGTATGCATATAACGGTATAAGATTAGGATTGGAAAGATCAATAGCAAACCCTTAATAGTGATTACCTCTGAGGGGAAGGAAGGAGATGAGATGACAAGTGGTATCAAAAGTCACTTCAGCTTCCTTTGTAAGGCTCTGTTTTTAAAACTTTCATGTCCTATCATGTAATTTTTTGGGGGTAAATCTATACGTAGATGAAACGTGGAGGCAGTTAAGCCAGTTGTTGATGGTGGGTGACTGTAAGTGATGGGAAGGTGGTTGACCCCCTTTATTTTCTGCGTACTTTTCAGTATTCTGAACAGTGACACAAGTCTTTTTTTTTTTTTTTTTTTTGAGATGGTGTTTTGCTTTTGTTGCCTAGGCTGGAGTGCGGTGGCGTGATCTTGGCTCACTGCAACCTCCACCTCCAGGGTTCAAGTGATTCTCCTGCCTCAGCCTCCCAAGTAGCTGGGATAACAGGTGCCCACCACCAAGCCCAGCCAATTTTTTGTATTTTTAGTAGAGATGGGGTTTCACTATGTTGGCCAAGCTGGTCTCGAACTCCAACCTCAAGTGATCCGCCCGCCTCGGCCTCCCAAAGTGTTGGGATTACAGGCGTGAGCCACCGCGCCTGGCCACAAGTCAAGTTTTAAAAAGTAAGAGGAGCAAGGGTGCTTGCATCAGGCTTTGCTCAACAAACCTGGCCAGTAGGTGCGGCCGCGTGTCTGTGACGGCACTTAGGGGAATTTGTGAAGAGCTGTGGCTGCAATGCGCTGCTGTGACCTGTTGCCTGTGGCACCGTGACCACAGAAAATGATGTCTCTAACTTTACTTTGCAGAATAGAAAAGAAACGCACCATCATTCCTACACTGGTGGAAGCAATTAAGGAACAAGACGGAAGAGAAGTGGACTGGGAGTATTTTTATGGCCTGCTTTTTACCTCAGAGAACCTAAAACTAGTGCACATTGTCTGCCATAAGAAAACCACCCACAAGCTCAACTGTGACCCGAGCAGAATCTACAAACCCCAGACAAGGTTGAAGCGGAAGCGGCCTGTGCGGAAACGCCAGTGACACGTACACACCACGTTCTGGTCTTTGTTTGAGGCCTGACGTGGGCATCATTTTAACAGGTGCCTTTTTTGTTATCTTGTTTTTTTCTTTTTTTTTGGTCACTCCAGTAGCTCCTGGAAAAAACCTTAAAAAATGTTTCCTGCAAATCTGATTTCATTACATTTCTGAATTGTTGTTTTGTTTTGTTTTGTAGATCGAGTTTCACTTTTGTTGCCCAGGCTGGAGTGTAGTGGCGCAATCTCGGCTCACTGCAACCTCCGCCGTCTGGGTTCAAGTGATTCTCCTGCCTCAGCCTCCCGAGTAGCTGGGATTACAGGCATGTGCCACCACTCCCGGCTAATGTTTGTATTTTTAGTAGAGACGGGGTTTCGCCATGTTGGTCAGGCTGGTCTCGAACTCCTGACCTCAGGTGATCCGCCCGCCTCAGCCTCCCAAAGTGCTGGGATGACAGGTGTGAGCCACTGTGCCCAGCCTGAATCACTTCTTATACCTTCTGACAGCCCAACTTCCAGAGGACAGCTCTGGGGTACTTGCTGGATGTCTCTGAGTTCCTGGTCATACGGGGCAGTAGGGATAAGAATTGTCTCTGGGCAGAGGAATTCTTCTGTTCTCTGGTTTCACCAGCGTTGGGTTTGCTCATGTAATGTGGTCATCATACTCAAATGGTGTCATGGCTGAAGTTGGCCACTCCTGCTTGAGGGACAAGTTGTTTATGCATCAGCTCTCTGCTGGGTTCCCTTTCCATGGCAAATGGGCAGCTCCATCCTCTTCACTCTTCTAAATGCCCAAAAGAGGTGTCATGCTTTGGGGGTATGATGTTTGTACTCCATAAAGAACATACAAGGACATTCACTGCTGATTTTTTTTTTTTTTTTTTTGAGACAGGGTCTCTCTCACTCTGTCGCTCAGGCTGGAGTGCAGTGGTGCAATCTTGGCTCACTGCAACCTCCGCCTCTCAGGTTCAAGTGATTCTCCTGCCTCAGCCTCCCAAGTAGCTGGGATTACAGGCACCTACCACCATGGCCAGCTAATTTTTGTATGTTTAGTAGAAATGGGGTTTCACCATGTTGGCCAGGCCGTTCTCAAACTCCTGACCTCAGGTGATCTGCCCGCCTCGGCCTCCCAAAGTGCTGGGATGACAGGCATGAGCCACTGCACCTGACCTGCTGAGCTGTTTATAATGGCAAGAACTAGGAAACCCCCCAATGTCTGTGAGTAGGACCACAGCGATCATGCTGAACCACATGGAACTGCCCTTTTCTAGGCCAAAAATGGTGAGCGATCATTTATTTCATGATTCAACCTGATACATTTACATAGTGCAAAACTGTGTCGCAGTTTCAAGCTTTTATGAGGAAGGTGTTTCTGTGTAGAAACTGGAAGCTGTTCAGGGCACCGGCAGCTGAACCCTGCTCCGTCGGTCAGCGTTACTATCATCTCAGATCATATGGAGCTCATGTCAGCCATGTGGGCGGCAGGTGCACAGACACAGTCTGGAAGGAAACACACGGATCTGAACAGCAGTAATCCTGGGGGATACGGGGTAGGGCTGGATTACAGAGGGCTCATTTTCTACGTCATATATTTTATGATACTTGAATTTTTTGAAATGGGCATTTATTTTATAACATGTTAAAATGTACTTTTTAAATTAAGTCATTTTGTAATATTTGAATTTTTACATTTGTTGTACAATCAGGAAAAGCAATAAAGATTTTTCAAAAATAGACATGTCAAAAAAGTTTGCACTCATTGAGGATGCTGAAAATAAGGATAAAAATAAGGAGTCCGTGATGTTTTACAAATTGACTTCAGTTGTTACATTTTCTTCACAGAGCTAAAGCAATACCTTAGAATTACCCAGTCCTGTGTGGGGAATTTCTAGATGTCCCATCTATGGTACAGTGGTATTTATCTGCTCTGATCAGGGAAGGACAAACAGTGGGAGAGTCAGGGCCTGGGAACCAGGGGGCCTGGTTCCTCTTCTCAGATCCCTTTTGCAGGGTCTGAAGAACTCTCTGGAGCCAGCAGATCCCACCTGTGCAGCAAGGAGCCTGGCCGGGACAGCTGTGAGGCCCTTCCAGCTCCATCGCTCTGGCCTCAGGAGATGAGCTGCTCTGTTTTCCAGCCACAGACGTGGGCCTTTTTCAGAGACACATTCTTTCACCGTTTGTTTTTTAAGACAGGGTCTTGTTGTGTCATCCAGGCTGGAGTGCAGTGGTGTGATTTCAGCTCACCGCAGCCTTGAACTCCTGGGTTTAAGTGATTCTCCTGCCTCAGCCTCTGCAGTAACTGAGACCCCAGGCGTGTGCCACCATGCCTAGCTAATTTATTTTTATGTTTGTAGAGATGGTCTCACTATGTTGTCCAGGTTGGTCTCAAATTCCTGGGCTCAGGCGATGCACCCACCCTGGCCTCCTGAAGTGCTGGGATTACAGGCATGAGCCCCTGCACCCGGCGCAAGACACATTCTTGAGGGAAGTCCTTCCTTCTCAGCGGTCCAGGCATGCTGTGCCATCTTGCCCTGGACACACAGGGCGGCTATCCCTCTACCATGTGGCTCCACGGTGCTGCCCCACTGCCTACGACTAGGCCTAGAAGGTTCTGTGTCCCTCAGGCCTTCTGCGCCATCCTGCAGCTGTTGGGCCTCATCCGTACCCCTCCTCACCCTTCCTGACTTGGGGCTTCATTTCTGCAGGAGGTGACACACCGGAAACCCAGGCTTGTTGAGCTGTGTGTGAAGCATGCGAGGCTCTCCTGGCTGTGACATGGTGTTTTGGTCTTTTTTTTCTTGCTTCCGGGCCCTTGGCTGGGCAAGGTGCTGGTGATTGTTACAAAGAGCTATCACCTATCAGGAGTTATGTCACCCAGAGTCTCAGGTTAGAAAAGGTGGCTGAACCTCTGCAACAAAGAAAGAGTGTGTGGTCTGTCCATTCTCACACAAGAGGGAGAAAAGTTCTAGGAGCTAAGAGTGTGGAATTCTGTGATCTGTGGGGCTGAGGGTCACCTGCTGGGAGGTCCTGGCATCGGTAAGAAGCTTCCAAGGGAAGAGCCCAGTAAAGGCCTGCAGACAGCCTCAACCAGCTCAGTGCCAGGCTCCATCCAGATGGCAAAGCTGCAGCAAACACGACCACAAGACATGGCCTTCCTGCACCTCAGGAGGGAGCGCACTGTAGGCAGAGCCACAGTCGGCCTGCGCCAGAGGCTGTGCGTGAGCACAAATATACTGTTTTGTATTTTATCTTTTATTCCCTCATTCGCCCGCCTTTGTTCAGTCCCCCTAGGTCTGTGCAGGCTACGGTTCACATGCAGACTAGGAAGTGTTTCTACCTGGCAGCGCCTGTTAGCGCAGGTTAACATCCTACCTGGCAGCGCCTGTTAGCGCAGGTTAACATCCTACCTGGCAGCGCCTGTTAGCGCAGGTTAACATCCTACCTGGCAGCGCCTGTTAGCGCAGGTTAACATCCTACCTGGCAGCGCCTGTTAGCGCAGGTTAACATCCTACCTGGCAGCGCCTGTTAGCGCAGGTTAACATCCTACCTGGCAGCGCCTGTTAGCGCAGGTTAACATCCTACCTGGCAGCGCCTGTTAGCGCAGGTTAACATCCTACCTGGCAGCGCCTGTTAGCGCAGGTTAACATCCTACCTGGCAGCGCCTGTTAGCGCAGGTTAACATCCTACCTGGCAGCGCCTGTTAGCGCAGGTTAACATCCTACCTGGCAGCGCCTGTTAGCGCAGGTTAACATCCTACCTGGCAGCGCCTGTTAGCGCAGGTTAACATCCTACCTGGCAGCGCCTGTTAGCGCAGGTTAACATCCTACCTGGCAGCGCCTGTTAGCGCAGGTTAACATCCTACCTGGCAGCGCCTGTTAGCGCAGGTTAACATCCTACCTGGCAGCGCCTGTTAGCGCAGGTTAACATCCTACCTGGCAGCGCCTGTTAGCGCAGGTTAACATCCTACCTGGCAGCGCCTGTTAGCGCAGGTTAACATCCTACCTGGCAGCGCCTGTTAGCGCAGGTTAACATCCTACCTGGCAGCGCCTGTTAGCGCAGGTTAACATCCTACCTGGCAGCGCCTGTTAGCGCAGGTTAACATCCTACCTGGCAGCGCCTGTTAGCGCAGGTTAACATCCTACCTGGCAGCGCCTGTTAGCGCAGGTTAACATCCTACCTGGCAGCGCCTGTTAGCGCAGGTTAACATCCTACCTGGCAGCGCCTGTTAGCGCAGGTTAACATCCTACCTGGCAGCGCCTGTTAGCGCAGGTTAACATCCTACCTGGCAGCGCCTGTTAGCGCAGGTTAACATCCTACCTGGCAGCGCCTGTTAGCGCAGGTTAACATCCTACCTGGCAGCGCCTGTTAGCGCAGGTTAACATCCTACCTGGCAGCGCCTGTTAGCGCAGGTTAACATCCTACCTGGCAGCGCCTGTTAGCGCAGGTTAACATCCTACCTGGCAGCGCCTGTTAGCGCAGGTTAACATCCTACCTGGCAGCGCTTGTTAGCGCAGGTTAACATCCTACCTGGCAGTGCTTGTTAGTGCAGGTTAACATCCTACCTGGCAGTGCTTGTTAGTGCAGGTTAACATCCGTGAGTGAATAGGGGTGGCCCCAGGAACTCACGCAGTTTCCACTCTGCATGCTGCGTCTCCTCTGCAGGTGTATCATCATTCGGGACAGTGCACCTCACTGAAGTCTGCTTAGAGGATGGCAAAATTCTCATCACTACCAGGATATGTGCTGTTATTTTTTTTTTTTAAATTTTTTGAGACGGAGTCTCGCTCTGTTGCCCAGGCTGGAGTGCAGTGGCGTGATCTTGGCTCACTGCAAGCTCCGCCTCCCGGGTTCACGTCATTCTCCTGCCTCAGCCTCCTGAGTAGCTGGGACTACAGGCGCCCACCACCACACCTGGCTAATTTTTTTTTGTATTTTTAGTAGAGACGGGGTTTCACCATGTTAGCCAGGATGGTCTTGATCTCCTGACCTCATGATCTGCCCGCCTCGGCCTCCCAAAGTGCTGGGATTAGAGGTGTGAGCCACCACGCCCAGCCAGGTGCTGTTATTAATAGTTATTCATGCAGCAATCTAAAGTTGTACTTAATTAATTAATTAATTAATTAATTTTTTTTTAGAGGCCGAGTCTCGCTCTGTTGCCCAGGCTGGAGTGCAATGGTGTGATCTCAGCTCACTGCAACCTCCGCTTCCTGGGTTCAAGTGATTCCCCTGCCTTAGCCTCCCAGGTAGCTGGGATTACAGGCGCCCACCACCACGCCCGGCTAATTTTTGTATTTTTAGTAGAGACGGGGTTTCACTATGTTGGCCAGGCTGTTCTCGAACTCCTGACCTCAAGTGATCTGCCTGCCTCAGCCTCCCAAAGTGTTGGGATTACAGGCGTGAGCCACTGTGCCCGGCAAAAGTTGTAAATTATTTTCCCTGGCTATCATAAAATGACTTTATAAGCCACATTTCCAAATTATAGTTTGTTGATCAATAAATCACAAAGTTATTCAAAGCAGGTGAAGGTCACAGCTCATGAGAAAAGGATCACATTAGAAGTGGAGAATGACACCTTCAGGGAGGGCAGTGTTTGAATAGTAGAGTGGAAACACTTCTTACACGGCACTTCAACTATATTTTGCTTCCAATTTATGTTATGGAAAATCCTTCCTGTGCTTCATAGGACATTTTCACAGGGTTAATTCTAGCTGCTCTTGTAATTAAACCAGAAACGTATAAAAGCTCAAAACCAGCAAGACTCACTTGCTCCCTCATGAAAAGGCCCACACGGTCTTCCCACATCGCAGGCAACTTCTCCTTGTCCTTGGTCACCCGGGGACCCCAGCTTGCTCCTGGTTGGTCCACTTGGCTTCTATGTGCAGGTGGCAGCAGGAAGAGGCCGTGGAAAGAGCACTCCCAACGGCTTGTCTCCACTGCCCTGGGCGAGAACACACGGTGAGGTGCTCCCTGATGCCGCTGGGGCTGGGGAGTGCAGTTCTCGTCAGGCAGCTGCACACGGACCTCTCTATGGCTTGGAGCAGAGCATGGCCTTCGCTGGACGGCTGACCATCTCTACCACACAGGATAGGAAAGCCCGACACTTCTGCGGCAGACAAGTGGGAGTGGAAGTACACTCGAGAGAAGGGAAGAGGCCCTGTCCCAGCCTCCGTGGTTAACGGGTCTAAAAGATGGACCCGTGCCGGGCGCGGTGGCTCACGCCTGTCATCCCGGCAGTGTGGGAGGCCGAGGCAGGCGGATCACCTGAGGTCATGAGTTCGAGAGCAACCTGGCCAACATGGTGAAACCCCGTTTCTACTAAAAATACGAAAAATTAGCCAGGCATGGTGGCACATGCCTGTAATCCCAGCTACTTGGGAGGCTGAGCCTGGAGAATCGCTTGAACCCGGGAGACAGAGGTTGCAGTGAGCCGAGACTGTGCCACTGCACTTCAGCCTGGGCAACAGAGTGAGACTCAGTTTCAGAAAAAAAAAAAAGAAGGACCCAGCCTTATGAGCATTTGGGAGCATGAGACTGAGGCAGGATGTGTTTCCTCCACTTGGCTCCCAGGCATTGAGAAAGGAATCTGGTTTTAGGAACATATGACTGCTTTCAAAATATTTTCAAAATATATTTTATTTCTTTCTTACATGTATTTTGCAAAATTTCCGAGGTAAACATTTTTTCCGCATACAGAAATAAAAGAGTTCTTTAAGAACTAGCATTGAATTCATCACAAGAATGATCAAATTATGATAATGGAAAACAAACTTGCCTATGACCAAAGCCATTGAGCTGAAGTGAAGAGCTGTCTTTACAAAGATCCCTCTCATTAAGCCCACTGCCCTGCAGCTGATTCAAGCCATCGTCATGTATGTACGTGTATAAGAAAGGACACTGGCCGGGCGCGGTGGCTCACGCCTGTAATCCCAGCACTTTGGGAGGCTTAGGCGGGCGGATCAAGAGGTCAGGAGTTTGAGACCAGCCTGGCCAACATGGAGAAACCCCCGTGTCTACTAATAATACAAAAACTAGCTGGGCGTGGTGGCACACGCCTGTAATCCCAGCTACTCAGGAGGCTGAGGCAGGAGAATCACTTGAACCCAGGAGGTGGAGGTTGCAGTGAGCCGAGACTGCGCCATTGCACTCCAGCCTGGGTGACAAGAGAGAAACTCTGTCTCCAAGGGGGGGAAAAAAAAAAAAAGAAAGGACATTGGCACAGTACAGCAGCTTTGCAACCTCAAAGACGGTTTGAGTTTTAGTTCCCATGAGTACATCCTCCAAAGGTATTGGGTGCTTTGCACTATTGACTTAGATGGGTCAGTTCTGAAGTTTGATTAAGACATTCTCTTGGAGATATATTTTATATAAATCTTGTAATGTACTAAGTTGTCAAATTGTTAATGGTACTAAATACTCAAAGACATGATTTTGTATGGCCTCTACATTTCTGCATCATCATCATCATCGTCATCATCATCATCTTTGGCTCTGAAATGCATTTTTCTGAACTCTCGTCTGCTCATTGAAGGACAAGATGAAGATGCAGGTGGGAGGTCCTTAAAGGAGAAGAAAACATGACTTCAGTCATAAGTAATACATATCTGCACCCGCATTTGCAATGTGCCCCATCCAGCAGCTCTGGGGCTTGCAGAGCGCTCTTCCCTTTTAGACACGTGAAAATACCTGAGTCCCAGCACTCACCTCTAGATGAGAGCTTCCTCCCTACTGGGCTGATCGAGTAAAGAGAAGGAAAGATGCTGGGTTCAAAACAAAAGAAAGCAACAGCAAGCGTGGGGTAGATGTTCAAAAAAACCACAAATCTGATTTCACAGAAACACACCTGTGGCTGCGGGAGGAACCCCTCCCACCACCACCTTTCCCGATGGCAGTGAATCTCAGCTCGGGAGATGGAGGGAGGGCCCCCAATTAGCCAACGGTTTCATTTTCTCCTCGTGGGTTAAAATGATCAATTTATGTTTAATGTTGTGTTGAGGCATTAAACTGCACTGAGTGGCGAGTGTGTGACCTGAATGTGCAGCTGCCTCCTGAGTACCCATGGGAGGAGGAAGGCGCCGCTCTTACCTGCATGAGCTCAACGTTTCCAAAGAACCGGCTCACGGGCATTGGCTGATTGCTGTCGTCATCTAGAAAGATGCTGTTGTCCATCTGAAGTGGTGGCTTCTGCACATCCTCTATCTCTAGCCCTGGCTCGTTCTGCTTCTGCACAGTGGAGCTGCTGTTGGATTCTTCTGCTCCGGACCCGGCACTGTGTTTCGGCACAGACAGGCCATCTTTAGTCTTTGCTAAGCGAGAGTCACTCACAACTCTGCAGCCACCGAGGGGAAGACTTGCAGCCCTCTGCTGCACAGAAACGCCAGCCTCGCTGCCTGGAAGCAAGGCACTGCCTTCAGCAAACTCATTTTCACAAGGGGTCTCAGGTGTCACTTTTGGCAAAGAAGCGCTGTCATTCTTAGGGACAAGCTTCTGTAATTCTGACTTCATAAGATGTCCTTTGTCACATTTGAACTTCTTGGACATTCGCCTGTCTGTGGCTTTGTGGGATGAGGAAGTCTGTCAAAAAAAAAAATGTAAGGGGAACCAGACACATCTAGCAAATAAAACAGGCCTCAATCCAGAGGCTAGTATTTCTTCTCACATCTGAAATGATAAAGATGCTGTGACCACAACTTTCACAGATCGCCATTTCACTGTTTTGCCACCAAGGGACAAAATACAAGTGAGACTGAATCTAGACACACCCCACATCACTCCTACACTTTCAGTTTTCCCTAGTGGTGTTACAGCTCCTGAGGTGAATTCTGAAGCATATATTTATATATTATACAATTACAGTAAAAGAATCCAGCTTTCATTCATTTCTGCTAGGGCATAAGCTCTGTGAAGGCAGGGGTCTTTGCTTTATTCACCGATTAGTGCCTGGCACACAGAAGGTGCTCAAGAAATATTTGCTAAATTGACTTCGACAAAATTTTACCAAGCACCTCATTATGAGCAAAGCTCTGTGCTACACGCTGGCATATGGCCAAGTCCCAACCCCTCAGCTGTGGGCTCCATGAAGCGGCTCTACTTCACTGGTAAGTTCAGGAACTCACTCCTCGGAATCGATGGCTGGGCTAGGGTGAACGGCAGACGGCATGAGATTCCTTTTCCCACCCACTCTGCCTTTCTCTTCAAGCCTCTGGCGGTGAGGCTGCATGGCAATGGGCCAGCATGACTCAATGGCACACTAAGAGCAGAGCGATGAGCACAAGTGGCCTCAGAGCCTGGTCTAGACACACACACGGGTGGGCGGGTGCTAGGATCAGGGCCCGGGTCTAGACACACACACGGGTGGGCGGGTGCTAGGATCAGGGCCCAGGTCTAGACACACACACGGGTGGGCAGGTGCTAGGATCAGGGCCCAGGTCTAGACACACACACGGGTGGGCAGGTGCTAGGATCAGGGCCCGGGTCTAGACACACACACGGGTGGGCAGGTGCTAGGATCAGGGCCCGGGTCTAGACACACACACGGGTGGGCAGGTGCTAGGATCAGGGCCCGGGTCTAGACACACACACACAGGTGGGCAGGTGCTAGGATCAGAGCCCGGGTCTAGACCCACACACAGATGAGCAGGTGCTAGAAGAGCCAGCCCCAGCCTGCCGAGTGTCTTTCTCTGAAGGTAATTACAGTGCTGTCACCTTTTCATCTGAAATAGTCCCCCTCTGGCAGACAAGTAACATTCGATATTTTTCTAAAGCAACACATTTTGGAGTGGCAATTTTGTATAAAATGGACCCTCGAGTCAGGATCTTGGCGTTCTCCATGGTAACAGAGCTCACCAGACATGCTGTCTTGGCAGATGTGGAACCACCGACTTCCTGGGCAGAGGCCAACCTGGCTGCCGAACAACTTCGTGCTTTCAAGCGCGCCGAAGACCGCACTGCACCTGTGAGCTAGACAGATCAAGAGCCACTCAGAGAGCACTCTCAGGGAGGCAACATGAAAGTGCAGACGAGAATTTCCCACCTAAAGAACACCCGAAGACAGCCCCTCCCGCTCCCAGGATTTTATCATCTTTGTGGAGACAGCTGTGGCCCGAATGTGTAAATCCAAACAAAATTGTGCCTGGGTTTAGGATACAGGATCTACTATTTCCACGATCTTGGAGGCTTGGGACAATCTGTCCCCCTTATCTTGTATATTTCTAGTAGCCACCATTTGTCCATTAGTGGAAATTAAGTCAACTTCAAAGTTGACTTAGAATAAGCAGCACATGCCCTTCCTTAGAAGGATCTCCAACTTTCATACGTTGTCAAAGTTCTTAAAAAAAGGTAACATGAGGAAACCAAAGTTTCTCTCCCTCAAATTAGAGTCCTATTCCATTAGTTGAATGCAGCTAGTGACTGTCTTACAAATCTTAATATTAACAAACTGGTCCACCTCTCTTTTATCCTGAATGCAAAGCAAACTCTTCTAATAACAAGAAAGAAATTAATTAAAGACATAACATTTAAAATAACTATTTAGGAATAATTTTTGGTATTCAGAAAAGTTGCAAAAAATAGTACAAAGAAACTGGTGTGATAGCTTACACCTGTAATCTCAGCTACTTTGGAAGCTGAGGTAGGAGGATCGCTTGAGGCCAGGAGTTCAAGACCAGCCTGGGCAATACAGCGAGATCCTATCTTTAAAAAAATAGAAAAAAAATTAGCCAGGTGTGTGGTGTGCACCTGTAGTCCCAGCTATGTGGGAGGCTGAGGTGAGAGGATCGTTGATCCCAGGAATTTGAGGCTGCAGTGAGCTATGACTGCAGCATTGCACTCCACCTGGGTGACAGAGTGAGACCGTGTCTGAAAAAATAATAGCAATAAAATAGTACAGGGAGTTGCCATGTAGCCTTCACTCAGCTTCCACTAATGTTAAACAACTACAGGACACTGTCACCATTAAGAAATTAGTAACATTACCGTACTCTTCATTAAACTATAGATTTTATTTGTATTTTATCAGTTTCTCCATGAACTGTTTTTCTGTTCCAGAATCCAGTCCAGAATACCACACCGCACTTAGAAAACTCGAAAGCAATGAGTGTGAGTAGTAGAAGCAACAAACAGGAGCAATGCAGGTTGACATGGTCTGGAAAGACCCAAGAGCTGCTGCCAATAGGCCCTAGAACTGGAACCCAGAAGGGGACGGATGAAGAGTGCCCTGCCCAACAGCAGGTAAGAGAAATAAAAAAAGGAAAAAAACAAAAAAATAAAACATAGAAATAATCTGTCTCGGCTGGGCGCGGTGGCTCATGCCTGTAATCCCAGCACTTTGGGAGGCTGAGGCGGGTGGATCACGAGGTCAGGAAATCGAGACCATCCCGGCTAACACAGTAAAACCCCGTCTCTACTAAAAATACAAAAAATTAGCCGGGCGTGGTGGCGGGCGCCTGTAGTCCCAGCTACTCAGGAGGCTGAGGCAGGAGAATGGCGTGAACCCAGGAGGCAGAGCTTGCAGTGAGCCGAGATTGCGTCACAGCACTCCAGCCTGGGTGACAGAGCAAGACTCCATCTCAAAAAAAAAAAAAAAAAAAGAAATAATCTCTCTCTGCCATGCACCCCGTTGCCCAAGACAGCTCCAGAAGCCCTGTGGGGTGGCAGCTCCAAGGTCCTGTGATACTGTGGCAGTCAGAGTGTGCGTCTGAAACAGGAGGGAGAAGAGCAGGCAGCAGCCCACCAGAGGCCAGGACACCTGCCCACTGTACACAGGACACACCAGGTGCCCACAGGCTGGGTGAAGTGCCTGCTACCATGGCACACCGGGGGCTGGGCCTCCGTCCTCTCATAAGAGCAGGGCTTTCCTGAGAGCCCCGGCAGACGTCATGGTCACAGTTACACCAAGGGGACTGAGGCAACAGAGGTTATAGAACTTGCTAAGAGTTGCCATAAACATCTCTCATCAAAATCCTACCACTGGGTCTTAAACAAGCCCATCTCCCTAAAACACCATCACGTGCCTCATAGGGAAAAGACATCGCTGTCCTAGAAAGCCACTGCCCCTCCTCTCCTCCCTGCTGTGAGCCGTCCTCTGGGCGCTTTGCTGCTCTGTTCTGGAGTATGCTGTGTGGGGAGCCCAGCTCGGTGCCTGAGCAGCTTTAAAGGAGTGGCACACCCATTTCAGATGATGACAACTTGGGTAAGGAGCTTATGAGGTTATACAAGTGATGCCTGGCTTCCAAATCTCTGTTCCATTACCACAGCTCACCCTAGATATGACCCCCAAAAACTGCCTGAGGTGGGGACTGAACTGAAGAAGCTGCCACCCGCTCTGTGTTCTACGCCTGCAGGTCTTTTCCCGCAGCAGGTGCTTCTCAAGGCTTCTGTCAGCATCTTGGCAGCAGCGGTTCTGAACTTTTCGCGTGCAACAGGTTCATCAGGTGGACCTTTCGGCCCCTTCTGCAGAGAAAAGCCAGATGATCCGGTGGGCCTGGAAGCGCTGGCTGTTACAGACACCTGAGCAGGCCATTTGCTGTCCACTCCGGATTGACAGGAGTCAAAATATGAGAGCAGCTTAGCTTCAGTTTCATCATGGATTAACTACCTCCAAGGTGTCAACTCCAAAATGTCAAGAATTGGTCACAGTCTCACTTGCAGATTCCTGCTCTGCAGCTGGACTGCTCCCACAGTCCAAAAAAGGAAAGACTTTCTCACCATTGAGATTCTCCTCATTCCAGTAGATTGTTTAATAACTGGTATGTCAGAAGCACAAACATGGTTTCTCCAAAAGGGCTGGCCGAGACTGACTTCAACATGACGGCTTGAGGAGCTTCACTGACCTTCTACTCAGAGAAAGTGATGAGCAGTCCCAAAACAGCCATTTAGACAGACTTTGGAAATGGTCCTATGGGCACCCAGCAAATGAAGAAACACTTGCTCCAGAACACCTACATACATTTGGTAAGGACATGGAGAGTCTGTGGCATTTGAACTCTGTCCTGCTGCAGCCAAGAACACAGGGCCACCTCCCCACCTCCCACCTCCCCACCTCCCAGCTCCTACCTCCCAGCTCCCACCTCCCCAGCTCCCACCTCCCACCTCCCAGCTCCTACCTCCCAGCTCCCACCTCCCCAGCTCCCACCTCCCAACTCCCACCTCACACCTCCCACCTCCCACCTCCCCAGCTCCCAGGCAGCGGGGTTTCTTCCCAGGAGAGGCAGGACAGTAGTGCTTCCCTTTCTGCTCTCATCCCACCTATGGCTGAAACTAGGTCCTGAGTGAGCAGGACTGAGAAGAGGGGCCCTCCTTTCTGCTCAGACCCTATTTGTAGAATGAAGGCTTCACCTTGGCTCCATTCTACAAGTAGGGTTTGAGCCTCTACAAGAGGCTCCACCCAGTGAACCAAGAAGACTGGGGCCCCATCAACCCTGTCCTAGATATGAGGTGGTTCCAGGCTGGGGAAGGCAAATTTGGAGGATCTCAGGCTGCTGCTAGCTCCCCCAGCTCCTATTCCAAGAGGAGCCTATTACTGTCCTCAGCTGCAGGGCCCTGGCTCAGAGGCTCTGCCTGGGGTGAGAGGCAGGCAACTAAACAGACAGCTCTTAAGTCTGCCCAAAGGCACCAAATTCACTGTAACGGAATGTGGAGAAGTTCAAGCCTAAGGGAGCTGTTCAAGAACACTGGAGGCTGTGATGAAGGGGGTGGGGGCAGTGGAGAATCAAGCAATAGGCCAAATGGTAGGCCAACTAGTTCGCAGGAGAGAAACAGAGACTAACATGGCTGGGAGGAGGCCTCTTGGGCATAGAACAAACTAACCAAACACTGACCTTAGAAAGCATCCCTTCGAAGAAGCCACAATTTGATTGGATTAGTTTGTAGAGCAACTTATGCCCAGGCTGTTGCTGAGAACAGCACAATAACCTGGCATTAGCGAAGTTTAACAGCTGGATGTGGTCAGGGAAAAGAGGAAAAGGACCTCATTAAAACCACTGTCATCCAGAGTGGCTGGGTGCCACCCTCCACCAGCAACATCAGAGGCTGAACACTGTGGCAGGGGAAATATACTTTATCAAAACAATCTACCCAGTTGCTAAACAAAGAAGCATATTAACAATGACAAGCCCCAGGGTTGGGGACAGTACCCAGAATTGCTAAAATGTATTATCTAAAATGTCAAAAAAATTATGAAGGCATAATTCCAACAAAAAATTATGAAGCACTCAAAGAAAAAGAAAAGTAGACTCATACGCTGGAATAAAAGCAGGCCACAGAAGCTGTGAGAGTGACCAGATGTTGGATTTACACATATATAAAGGACCAAGGTAGCCATAATAAACAATATCAAGATCACGAATAAAGAAGAAACATAAGATAATGTTGCATCAAAGAGACTATCAATAAAGAGAAATTACTTAAAAACCAAATGGAAATTCTGGAGTAGAAAAGTACAAAACCTGAAATAACAAAATTCACTAGAAGGGCTCAACAGTAGAACTGAACTGGCAGGATAAGCAAACTTGAAGACAGATCGATAGATTATGCATGCTGAAGAACACAGAGAAAAAAAGAATGAAGAAAAATAAAGCAAGCCGCAGAGAAATGCTGGACATCATTAAGCGCACTAACATACACATAATAAGAACCACCAGGAATGCAGACAGAAAGGAGCAGAAAAAATATTTGAAGAAATAATGGCTGAGAACTTCTCAAATTTATAGAAAAACATTAACCTACACATCCAGGAATCTTTTTTTTTTTTTGAGACGGAGTCTCAGTCTGTCGCCCAGGCTGGAGTACGGTGGCACAATCTTGGCTCACTGCAAGCTCCGCCTCCCAGGTTCATGCTATTCTCCCGCCTCAGCCTCCCAAGTAGCTGGGACTACAGGCGCCTGCCACCATGCCCCGCTAATTTTTTGTATTTTTAGTAGAGATGGGGTTTCACCGCATTAGCCAGGATGGTATCGATCTCCTGACCTCGTGATCTGCCTGCCTCAGCCTCCCAAAGTACTGGGATTATAGGCGTGAGCCACTGCTCCTGGCCCCATATCCAGGAATCTTAATGAACAGAACTCCAAATAGGATACATGCAAAGAGATCCACAGACACATCACTGTAAAAATACAAAGATCAAAGCAAAATCTTGAAAGAGAACAAAATCTTGAAAGCCCCAAGAAGAAAGCCACTTAGAAGGGAACCTCAATAAATGAACTGACTGAAACAATGGAGAATATTCAAACATATTCAACGTGCTCAAACAAACCTGTCAACCAAGAATCCTATATCCAGCAAAGCTATACTTCAAAAATGGGCTGGGCATGGTGGCTTACGCCTGTAATCCCACCACTTTGGGAGGCCGAGGTGGTGATCACCTGAGGTCAGGAGTTTTGACCAGCCTGGCCAACATGGTGAAACCGTCTCCAGTAAAAATATAAAAATTAGCCGGGCGTAGTGGCAGGCTCCTGTAACCCCAGCTGTTCCAGAGACTGAGGCGAGAATCACTTGAATCCGGGAGGCAGAGGTTGCAGTGGGCCGAGATCACACCTCTGTACTCCAGCCTGGGCAACAGAGTGAGACTCTGGTCTCAAAGCAAAAAAACAAAACAAAACAAAACAAAACAAAACAAAAAACAACCAAAAAAACTCACTTTACAAGAAATACTAAAAGAAGTTCATTAGGCTGAAAGCAAGTGACCCCAGACAGTAATTCAAAACCACACACACACAAAAACAGCACCAATAAAGGTAATTATGTTCTTATAAAGATAGTTTAAATGCCTATTCCTCTACCTCCTCTTAAATTAAAAAGCAATTGTATACAATAATATGTATATAATATATACAGACATGTACTATATTTGCCAATAACAAAACAAAGAAAGTGGGTGAAAGCAAACCCCTACTGGCTAAGGAAATGACCACAAACAGAAAGTAATAATGATAACACTGTATTGTTGAGTTTGTAACATTATCAGATGTAATACATATAACAAAATACTACAAAAATAACCATATAAGAGTAACATTTCCGTATCACTTGGAATTAACCTAGTACAAATCTGAAGCTTAAGATGTATATGGAGAATATGAAGATTAAGATGTATACGGTGAAACACAGAGCAAGCACTGGAAAAAACCCAAAAAACGTCGTGAAAAAAATCATTAAATTAAAATGCTACATTAGGAAATATTCACTTTAATCCACTTAAAGGAGGAACAGGGGAAGAAAAAGACAGATTTGTATAAACAAAAGAAAAAGTAAAGTGGCATATGTAAACCTAACTACGGTATATCAATAATATTAAATGTGCACGCGCTAAACAATTCAATCAAAAGGCAGAAACTACCAGACAGGATTTTAAAAAAGATCCAAGTATATGCGCCTACAGAAGACACGTTTTGGTTCAAAGATAAAAATAGTAAAAGGAATTGGAATTCACAAGTGGCCACTCCATTTGAACAAACCAGGAGAGCCTCCATGCAGCTCAGAGCCTCCCAAGTGGACCTGGACCTGAGCCGGGTCCACTGTGAAGAGGGTCCTTCACCTTAACTGTTACACCCACGCAGTGAGCACTTGCCCCTTGCCAGACACTGGCATCCCCCCTTCAATCCTCACCACCCTCTGGGTGGATCCCTCATCACCCCACTTCTAGCACATTAAATAGATGGGGCCAAGCTGAGGTCACTTGCTGTGTGACCTCCATTGGAGTGACAGCAGTTGAGGGGCACAAACTCAGCTCTGCAGCATCCAGCACTACCAGGAGTTGAAACCAGTTCTGGAGAGGGTGCCCCACCTTCCTAGGAAAGTGGCCTGAAACCTCCCTTCAAGGGGGCGTGACCTGGGAGCCCCCTCCTCCCCAGGACGTGAACTGTGAGCTCCACTTCTCCCGAGGGCGTGGACCGGAGCCCCCCTTCTCCCGGGGGTGTGGCCCAGGGACCCCCTCTGCGGGGAGGGTAACCTGGGAGACTCCCTTCTCCCGGGGACGTGACCTGTGAGCTCCACTTCTCCCGAGGGCGTGGACCGGAGCCCCCCTTCTCCCGGGGGTGTGGCCCAGAGCCCCCCTTCTGCGGGGAGGGTAACCTGGGAGACTCCCTTCTCCCGGGGAAGTGACCTGTGAGCTCCACTTCTCCCGAGGGCGTGGCCCGGAGCCCCCATTCTCCCGAGGGCGTGGCCTGGGAACTCCCCTTCTTCTGGGGGCGTGGCCTGGGAGCTCCCTTTCTCCCGGGGGCGTGGCCCGGAGTCCCCCTTTTCCCAGGAGCGCGACCTGGGAGCCCTCCTTCTCCCGGGAGCGTGGCCTGGAGCCCCCCACTCCTCCCGGGGGCGAGGCCCAAGCGGAGGCCGCTCCTAGGCCACAGGAACTCCGTGACCCCACCCCGGCTCTCCAGACAGCAGGTGGTCCGGAGTCCCCGCCCTGCCCGGCGCAGCTGCTGCCGGGACCCAGCCCTCACCTTCCGGCTCCTCATGAGTGTGAGCACCGCAGTAAAGCACCGCGCGCCCCGGCCCAACGCGTCCCGGCGGAGCGGCGACCCGCAGTCTGCAGAGCGCGCCGCGGCGGCGTCCGACGTCAGCACAGCCAATCACAGTGCAGCGCCCTCGTCATGTGACCCCACAGTGTTGGCTCTTACGTAAGCGGCGGGCGAAGCTCACAGGCCTTGGGCCAGTGGTGGGACGCTGGAGCAGGAAGTCGGCCTGTGGCCGGCTATGTTCGTGAGGGCGCGTCTCTTGGCACCCCTGTAGTCGCTATGTTTCCCATGCCCGTGGCAGGCCTGAGAGGTTATGTTTGCGGGGGGTGCTTTTTTTGTAGCTACTGTGTTCGCCATATTTGAAAAGGGTAGACGGCCATGTTCGTCATGGCCATGAACGGCTCTTCCCTTGGTGCACCTGTGGCCGCCATGTTTGAGCGGGGTGGGCAACTATATTCTTGAGGGGCGAGCAACCATGTTCTTGAGGGGCGCTTCCCTTGAAGCCTCTTTGGCCACCATGTTTGAGAAGGGCAGATGGCCATGTTTGTAAGGGGCGCTTCTCTTGGTGCGCCTGTGGCCGCCATGTTTGAGAGGGGCGGGCAGGGCGTCCGTGAGGGGCGCCTCCCCTTGCGGCCCCTGGTTAAGAGCCTGCAGGAGGGCCGGAAGTGCTTTCTCCAGTGCCGCAGAGCGCTGGTTTCTGAGCGCCGGTTAGCGGCCTTGAGCAGCGCGAGAGACTCCCAGGCCTGCCCTTGCTGCTGCCCCGCTGGGGAGCTTTGCGCGCTTGTCGCAGGCTGTGCTGCCCCGCGACGTGCCGCTTTGGGTTGGGGTGGCCTGCCCGGGAAGTGGCCTCGGCTGTCCCCCACGTCGCGTCCGGGAGCGGGCCTTAGTGGAGGCTGTCGGTGGGCCCAGGAGGCCAGGGTCCGGCGTCGGGCTGGGGGCCGGTTTTCGCCCCCCGTTACGAGCAAGGCGGGAACTGACCCCTCCGCCGTCCCGTTACTCTCCGGGGCCAAAGTGGACTCGTAGTGGCCACGCCTCTTCCAATGGCCACGCCCTTAGCAGGCGCGGGTGGACCCGTATCGCCCAAGCCTCTTCCAGTGGCCACGCCCTATCAGTTCTGGGTGGACACACGGCGGCCACGCCTCCTCCAGCAGACACGCCCCTAGCTGGGCTGGGCTGCTGTGATGCATCTTCTTTGGCCGCCGCTGAGGGAGATGTTTGTAAAGCTGAGGACCACTGTTCTGTTGTGGGTTTTTTTTTTTTGTTTGTTTGTTTTTTGAGACGGAGTCTCGCTCTGTCACCCAGGCTGGAGTGCAGTGGCGCGATCTCAGTTCACTGCAACCTCCGCCTCATGGGCTCAAGGGATCCTCCTGCCTCAGCCTCCTGAGTAGCTGGGATTACAGGCAGGCACCACCACACCTGGCTAATTTTTGTATTTTTAGTAGAGATGGGGTTTCACCATGTTGGTCAGGCTGGTCTCGAACTCCTGACTTCAAATAATCCGCCCACCTTGGCCTCCCAAAGTGCTGGGATTACAGGCCTGAGCCACTGCGAGAGGCCAACTGTTCTGTTCTTTTTTTTTTTTTTTTGACGGGAGTCTTGCTATGTCGCCCAGGCTGGAGTGCAGTGACGCAATCTCGGCTCACTGCAAGCTCTGCCTCCCGGGTTCACGCCATTCTCCTGCCTCAGCCTCCGGAGTAGCTGGGACTACAGGCTCCCTCCACCACGCCCGGCTAATTTTTTTGTATTTTTAGTAGAGACGGGGTTTCACCGTGTTGGCTAGGATGGTCTCGATCTCCTGACCTCGTGATCTGCCTGCCTCAGCCTCCCAAAGTGCTGGGATTACAGGTGTGAGCCACTACGCCCGGCACACTGTTCTGTTCTTAAGAATTTCAACATAGAAATGAAATCCAGCCTTGCCTTAAACTCTCCAGCCCTCGAGTTCTCTGGGCTCTAGGATGTGTGTCTTCAGGAAAGGGCGCAGGGTGGAAACCACGTCAGAGGCCGAGGACACCTGGCCCCTCCCCTCTCCGCCCGCAGGTGGCTGCGCAGTCCAGGGCTGGCTCCCAGGTGCTTGGGCACAAGGCGCACCCAGCAGCCCGTACTGTGCTTTGCAAATAAATGGGAGTCTTATTTCCTTTTTAAATCATTATTATTTTTTTTCAAGTGAGAACATTTAAATCAGGCAGTTTTGTCAGAAGCATTAGGTTTTCCACTTAAACTACAAAGGTTGAAAAGTGAACTGCATTGCATTGTGGCTTCATGGCCTGTTCAGGGTCCCTCTGTGCACTGTTCCAAGGCAGGGTGTGATTCATAATCTCTTCCAAAAGCATCAGTGTGCCTGCTCTTACGGTATGACTCTCAAAGCCCAGACATGCAGCTGATGCCTCCTTTTAGTGCCTGAGAAGGGAGAGTATTTAAGGATCCTGCCAGCTTGAGCTCTATGCGGCCTCCACTCTCTTTAGAAGTGTGACGTTTGGTAATTAGGTGGAGCCCTCAAATTAGACTGCACGTGGGGTTTTGCTTTCGGCAGTGAGTGAAGATGCTTGCAGCCCTGGTGTACGCACACTCACACATGTCCTACCTGGCTGTTGTACCCTCTCTCTTCCTAGACCTGCGCTTCTCCCGTGTTATTTCCCATGTTGTACAGAAGGGGAGGAGACAAATGTGTAACTGGCAGGAAATGCATTTGAAATGGAAACTTAATATAATCGCTGCCAGCTGTTCAGAAAAAAATGAGAGCAAGCGATACTTTGTTAAACACCTAGCCTGTCCCATTTTCGCAGAGATTGATTTCATAATAAGCTTGGTTCAGTGGTTTTATTTCCCAGTCCTTGGGCGCTCAAAGTTCTCATCCACTGGGGCTTGGCTGGTGTTTGCCTGTTTTGTTAGTGGTTGGTGCCAGTTGATGTAAACGCCTCACTGCCTGGCCTCGCCCGCCCGATGAGGGCTCTGGGCTCCAAGCCATGTGGACTTTTAACATCCCAAAGGGCACTCTCCTTCCCTTCACCACTGTGGTCTATCCCCTCCCTGGGTCTGGGATGAGCATGGTTTCCGGCCTCCCAGCTGTAAGGCCTGACACCCAGGCCATTCGTGAACGTCTCTCTCTCCCTGCCCACATCCTATCAGATGCTGGTTGCTGTTAATTCTAGATTTTGAAGCCTCATGGCTGGTCTCTCCTTTTCCTCTGGCCTGGGCAGCCCACAGCTGTTGGGGTGATCCCCTGCTTCTAGGAGCCAGAGCCACAGTCTTAGAGTGGCCTGTAAGTCCTGGCATGGTGCCTGGCACACTGTGGGTGCCCAGCAGGTATTTGTCGAATGAATGTGCGGAAGGGCTTCTGAGCTTGCCCACCGTTGCCGCTCCCTGCTGCAGACGCACAGAGTCCCAGCACCTGTTCCCCTGCTCCTCTGCTATCCACAGTGCCTCTCTGAGCTCCTGAGCACTGCAAAGCCTCTTCCCCACTTCCCTGTGCCTGAAAACCTTTTTTCCCCAGCTCCCCAACCCACGTTTTGCCTGGCTAATCCATTTGTTAAACCTCAACTTAGCTTATATCTCCTGTCCTCAGGGGGCCCTTCCTGGATGCTCCCCTGCCCGCCACATTCAGTCTGCCGGTTACTGCTTTTGTAGTGTTCTGCACTCTTCTACCAAGACCCTGTGGCAGGCCGGGACCGTTTCTCCGGCGCTATCCCAGAGCATGGCGCATCCACTGATTCACTCAACGTATCAAGCTCCACTGTATTCTGGGGACTGGGCCAGGCGCGAGCCCAGGCGTGGAATCGTCACACAGAATTGTACGTTTGCAGTGTGATGGGAGCCACGGGGGAGAGGCCACGTGGGCAACAGCACAGAGCTGGGGGTGTCCGGCGAGGATCCTGGGAGGAAGTGGCTGGGGCCCCCTCTCCCTCTCTCATCCTGTAGGATGCAGGCGCCTTTCAGGCCCACCTGGGGGAAACAGAGCCTCCTAGTCAAGGCTGGATGTGCAGTGGAGCCCCGTCTGGACAGGCTACCCCTCCTGACGAGGTGGGAGGTGTTGGCGTGGGCAGAGGAGCCAGTGTTGAATTCTCTCCCCGGCTCCACCTCAAGCTGTCACGTGGAATTGCAGGAGACCCTGGAGGGGGCAGAAAACCAGGCTCGGCCGAAGCCACCTCCGCGCCACGGCTTCCTGCGTTCGCTGTGTCCGCTTCTGTTCTTATTCCTGATTAGCTGTGTCCCCAGCCGGCCAGGTCAGGGCACAGTGAGACTCCTCATGGTGACAGGCGTGTGAAGTCTGTGCAGGCTTGTACGTGGCTGGCCCCCCATGTGAACTGTAAGCCCCTGGAAGGCAGGGTCTGTGTTTTGTTCACAGAGGCTGGTGATACCCAGGGGACATTGGCTGGCCGGCCGGCCGGGGGTGAGACACACACAGAGAACTTGAGGATTGTGGATTGGAGGAAACTTTGCATTCTTGCCCATACCACAAATGTCCGACTTAAAACACTGCTGTGCCCCAGTTCAGTATTTGCCTTTGACAAACACTGTAGGGCCAGTGAGAAAGTTGAAGAGATTTTTCAACTGACTAGCAGTTGGTAGACCCATTAACTGAGGCCACCCTGGCCAGAGCACGTCGCATTCCTGCCAATAGATGGTGACCTGTATGATGACGGGTCCTCTCTTTCATACTGGCCTTTTATAATTAAAAGAAAGAAGTAATAGGTAGAAAGAGAGAGAGAGAGGGAGAAGGCAGGGGAAAAAAAGCTTGCAGCATGCTTTTAAAATGTCATCGCACCACTGCACTCCAGCCTGGGCGACAGAGTAAGACTTCGTCAAAAAAAAAAAAAAAAAAGTTCTCTTTGAATTGACCTAAACTAATGTTTTCTTAATAGCCCACCCTCTCCTATCCTCTTGGTCCACCTGAGTTAGCTGGGCAAAAATAACCCTGCGGTAGGACAGCTGTCTGCTGTTGGAAAGTATTGCAGCTCCTCCCGTGTCCGCCCCGTACACATGTGCCAAGGTCCTGCCTTGAATGAAGGACACAGCGGAGAAGGATGTAGGCTCTGAGCCTGCTAGGGTGCCTGAGAGACTCACAGGGCTCCGCCTGGGGCAGTTGGAAGATGCCCAGAAACTTCAGGGAGCCACAAGCATGGGGCAGAGGGTCTCTTCTGGAGTTGGTGGCATCAGAATCAGGTGTAAAGTATATAGGAACTGTTGGCGCCGTGCAGAGATGGGGAAGGAGATGCGGGTGGAAGGGCCCAATGCCTGCGCCCCTGGGGCCCTCACTGGAGGCTGAGCATTCACTGGACTCTTGTAGCCCACTTTGTAGACTGATCAGTAGTCTGTGACATGACAATGTTTGAGTAGAGTAGACCATTTTCTGCTTCATATATCCTACAACGTGCTGGGATCAGGAGGCACATCCATGGCACCTGCCCCAGCCCAACGCTGTTGTGGTCTCCAGGAGGTCATGACCCATGGCCTGACCCGGCTTGGTCAGCCCGGCCTGGCTGTCTCTTCCCAGGTTCACGCCCAGCCCTGGCCCCTCTCTGACCCCTTGCCAGGAAATTTGAGCCTTCCTTAAAGTTTCTCAATATTGTGGTTTTGTTTTGTTCTTTCTCATTCACTTGTCTTTTAATTTTTGGCTTCTGTTTTTTATGGGCACCTAATTTTGTGTGTTCTAAAAATTGAATTGTGCTTCTGTTCTTATTGATGGCAGCTCACCATCACTGTGTAAGTGGGCAGGAAGTGGAGGCCTACCTAGGAGAACTCACTTGCCTCCGCTTTTCACCGATGCAGGCCCTGTGGAGATGCTCCAGCGGAAGCCAGGACTTGTCTCCTGGTGGAGTCCACTGGTTTAATTCATCAAAAGTTTGTTGGGCTCTCTGCACACACGTTGTAAAGAGCACTGCAGGCAGTGCACAGGCAGGGCTGTGGGAGCTGTGGGCGCGGCTCCTGCCAGGGTGGAGCTGCACCCTCCATGGGGAGTCATGGCGCATGTACACAGCTGCAGAGAGAGGCTGCAGGGCAGGAGAACCTCAGGAACCCCGTAGTCTCCACTTGCCCTGACTATATGAAGAACACGCTCCATTTGGGTATCAGTGAAACCGCACATCAGGGGGGAATATTCAAATCGTGAACTCCAACATCATCCAGCATAAAAGCTCCGAGGGATGGGCCACTTTGCGCCTCACTGCCAGCCCTCCACTGGGATCACACTGCAGTGTCCTTTGAAGAAAAGGCCTGGGATTTGCAGAGCCTGGAAAAGGCTACATTTCCAGCTAGATGAAAAAAAAAATTGCCATTTTATGAGAACCTTTGGGCAGTCAGGAAGAAAAACACCAAGATGAAAAGCCCTAATTTGAGAGCTGCCTTGCCTTCAAGCAGGGACCGCTGGCAGTGGAAACCGGCCGGGGATCGGGCTGATGGCAGAGTGAGGTTCAGGCTGGGAGCGGGTGTGTGGACAGGTCCCTCCCTGCAGATCCACGTCTGCCTCCCACTTGCAGATGCTCCTGTGCCCAGCACCCCGTAGGCT
This sequence comes from Pongo abelii, assembly GCF_028885655.2. Lineage (NCBI taxonomy): Eukaryota > Metazoa > Chordata > Mammalia > Primates > Hominidae > Pongo > Pongo abelii. Next base: position 230,342,830 of record NC_071985.2, on the reverse strand, counting down.
CACTTAGTCAAACATCAGGGGCATGGCAGGGCGGACAGATAAATGAGTTTTCCTGCAAACATACTAGTCATTGACGGGCAGCTGTTTTTGCCTCTGTGGCCATGTAGCCATGCTCAGACCATGTGCAGGATGAGGAATTCCTGAAGAACCGTCTGCACCCAGGGCAGAGACTACGGGGTTCCGAGGTTCCCCTGCCCCGCGGCCTCTCTTGGCGGCTGTGCGTGTTCACTTGCCTTCATTGACACCCAAGCATCCATCCTTAGCTGCCACCGACACAGGTCAAGGCCGCCCAGGAGGAGACACTGTGGGGCCCTGCCCGGTTCTCACGGGTGTTGCATTTTGGCAGGACATGGACCCAGGCAGGACCGGGAACAATGGCCCTCAAGTCCAGGTTGGTTCCCACGTGTGGCCTTCAGGAGCTAAAATCATCAGCTTTCAAATCACACAGGTTTCATCTGAGCTACTGAGACGTCACGGGCTGTCAGTAAAGGCCATGAGGGCCCCCTAGGGGGAAGATGTAGGAAAGAGTGAGTGGGAAGGCAGGGGTGCGGTGGGAAGGCAGGGGTGCGGCCAGAGGGCGGGGTGGGGCTTGCAGGCCCTCCCGCCTAGTGTCTCAGCCACTTGAAAGAGAGCTGTGAATAGGCATCACTCCGCTTTTAGGGATGCAGGACCGTAGAGACTGTGTGTTGGTGGCATGTTTCAGAAATGAGGCTTCTCCACGTCGGTCGGGGGGGGGTCTGCCCTGCTCGTGGGCCCTGGGAGCGGAATGGCCGACGGCCGGTCTCTGCTCACCCAGGCTCGCTCTGCCGCACGGAGGATTCCCCAGTTTCCTCGAAGGGCACTTGCCTACCGAGGTCCCTGCGACTGTGACTTCCCTGTCATGCTGCTTCCTAAGAATCCAGAACAGATTCAGGTCAGTGCGTTTCGAGGCAGCTAAGTGCTGCATGAATGGCAGCGTCCATCCTTAAACTTGAGTGCGGAGCCAGGGTCACTGCCGCTGGCTCGCAGCAGCTGACTGGTGTGAACTGATGGGGTGGACAACCTGGCTTCTCAGGTGGGGCTTTGCGGGGCTGGCTTGCTCCAGGCTCCCTCCAGGCCACCTCGTGCAATGGTTTCACCTCGTCTTATTCTAGCGCAGGTTCGCCCCCTGCCTGGCTCCATCCTTCTTTTCAAAGTCTGGGCACAGAATGGAGGCCAGCCCACGTGGTTATCTGGTCTCCACACGTGTCTCTGGGTTTGTGCGGGTGTTGGCTTGCGGACCAGGAGCAGCTAACAAGGTCTGTACCTTGTCTCGAATTTTGGACTGAACTGTCTGGAATTCTTGGACGTTCTCAAGCTAACTCAGTTGCATGAATTTAGAGGCAAAAGGGTGGGGATAATTTTTCCCTTGGATTTGTCAGTTCCAAGATGTATAACTTTAGTATTCCAGAAAATAGATTTATACCAGATCAGGAATTTCTCTATTTTTCCTCTCTCTCTTTCCTCTCTCTCTGTCTTTCGTGTCTCTCTCTCTCTCTCTCTCTCTCTCTCTCACACACACACACACACACACACACACACTCAGTAAGAGTTCAGGCCAGTTACAAAGGTCAAGGGCACAGTCCATACAAGGCCTCACCCTGGTACCAATCACAAGTTCAGGCGCCCAAGGCCACCCTCAGTTTGATGATTCTGGAAGGACTCCCAGAACTCCTTGAAAGCTATTACACTCACAGTTGTGGTTTCTGTATTAGTCCATTCTTGAATTGCTATGAAGAAATACCTGAGACTTGATAATTTATGAAGAAAAGAGGTGTAATTGGCTTCCGGGTCCACAGGCTGTACCGGGAGCATGGTGGCACCTGCTCGGCTGCTGGGGAGGCCTCAGGAAGCCTCCAGTTGTGGCAGAAGCCAGAGGGGGAGCCAGCCTGTCTGGGTGGGAACAACATCTACATATATCAGTTCCTTACCGGGAAAGGATACAGATTAAGATTGACCAAAGGAGGGGAGGCAGGGGGCAGAGTCCAGGAAAAGTGCCCCAAGCGGAGCTCTTGCTGTCCCTTTCCTGTGGGACTGGGACTTGTGACTCTCCTGCGTCAATGTGGTAGCACGAGCGAGGGCCAGCCTCAAGCCACAGTGTCCAGGTTCTCACTGGGGCTCTATTACATGGGCATGGCTGATTGAGTGACCACCCAAGTGGTCAGTCCCCGTCCTTGGGCCGATTGACACTGCGTGGCCACCATCTCCCACCCTCCATGACACCGTTGGTCTTTCTGGCATGGCCAGCCCCACCCTGAGACCATCATGGTGGCTGTCCTCCACCCTAAGTCACATCACTGGACTCTCCCATGTGACCCAAGGCCCTGGGCAAACAATAACTCCTATCAGGCAGGACATCGTGGAGGTCACCTCCCAGTGGCTGAGGACAAAGGTCAGGCCTCTTTGGGGCAGGATTCAATTCTTACTGCAGACCTTCCTCCCCCCACACACAAGTGAACTAAGGAGAAAAGGGAATAGAATACCTCTCTGGTGGGTCTGGAGTGCCCGTTTTCGGAGGCTGGTTGGAACTTTCTTATCTCCTTTTATTTCTGATTTCTGTTGAAATTCCCCGGAACTAATGCCTATTGTATGAACCTGATTACAAAGACAGAGATTTTACAGAGCATTTTTCCTCTCAGGAAAAAGGAGGCACCCTGCTTTTTTCTCAGTGAGAGAGAAATGTTCTTTTGAATAATTTTTTAATTTACCAAAAAATTTTTGATCCTACTGCTAAGGGGATGCAACCTTCCTGCAGAGAGGCGTGCAGATAATGTTGTCTTAATATTTGCATTTCTGCAGAGCATGGGCTGCTGCAGCCCGGGGGGTGTGTACCGTGGTGATTTGTAAAGTGACTTCCACCCTGTCACTGGGGTGAGGACAATGGGTCCCCGGGCTGTGAAGGCCTCGTCCCTCCCTGAGGCCATGGGAACCAGACTGAGGTTCCTCACTTGGTTGGACACAGTTTGACCCAGACTCTTCTCCAAGCCAGAGGCCAGCCTTCCCACTTAGTAAAAAATTCGTTATCCTTCCCCTAGATGTTGTTATTAATTTCTTCCTGGGGTTTTAAAGAAGTCAGTGCATTTTAAGGCCAGTGGAGTGTTGATGGTTTGGTGCACATAGCACCTGCTTCTGTGGTGATCACCACCCTCGGGGCAGAGCGCTGCATCCAAACGGGAATTTTCGGCATGACGTTCCCAGTGGGGCTTTTCCTAGCAATGGCTTTTTAAACTCTGCTGCGAGGACGCCCAGCATCAGGGACATCCGACTCCCTGAAACGGCAGGGCTGCCACTGAGCTCCTGTGGTCCAGGCCTGGAGTTTCCATTTCTCTCTCAAGCTGGGCACTGGGTCCCCGAGAGTCTCCCAAGGACAATGGAGAAGCAGGATGCCCAGGCTCAGAAGCAATGCAGCACCCCAGCCCTGCATGCCCAGCCACCCCAACTTCGAGGCAGCTGCAGGCTCCCACCTGCGCAGAGAATAGGCTATTCACCTGCAATGGCGGCTGGCGCCGGGGGAGGCGGGCGTTCTGGGAGAGGAGGAGCCCCTGGCTGCATGGCTATGCCGTGGGTGGTGCCGTGGACCTGCTGGTGGCCGAGCCCCTCTAAGGGCTGCATGTGTTGAGGGTGCCCTGGCTTGGGTCTGGCACGGACCCTCTTGCGCAGATATCTCGTGATTCTCCCGGCAACCCTGTGAGACAGACGGGTTCTTTCATTGCCCACTGTTGACACCTGGGGAGATGGAGGCACACAGAGGGGACACACCTTGCTCAGGATCACACAGCAAGGAGGTGCCGAGGTCGAGTTGGACCTGGACTCCCTGCCTTCACGACCATGTGGGTCTCTGCAGGGCACCCTTCCTGGAGGAGGACTGCTGCAGACCCCTGTTGAGTAGGGGACGGCCGCCTGGAGAGCCACCCTTGGCCGCCTAGTTAGGTACCAGCTCAGGTGTCTGCAGTCCCAACGCCAGGGGGCAGGATGAGACAGGGGAACGAAGTCGGTGTGGCAGGCGTGGCGGCCTCGCTGGTCTTTTCCTGAGACGCTCTCAGGATGGCTCTTGGAGGGTGCCTGGGTGGCAGGCAGGGCTCAGAACGTGGCTCCGTTGCTCACTAAGGGCCTTCAGAGTCTTCTGAGCAGTCCAGGATGGGGGCAGCAGCTGCCTCTGTAGAGAAGGAGAATCTTTGGCTTCTCAGGTATCCAACACCTTGGCAAGCAGCAGGGAGTGAAATCACTGAATTAAGAATGTGTTTGTGAGAAGCGGCAGCTGCTTCCCGAGGGGGCTCAGGGAGGGAGCTGTGGGCTGGGCCGGGACCGCTGAGCTCTGTGTCCACTGCTGTCTGGTCTGGAAACAGCATGAATCCCGGTGACTGCTGCTCCCTCCCAGTCTCTCCCAGCAGGTTCTGAGCTGGTGAGGGGATTTCAGGGTGGTGGGTGCTGTGCTGAGGCTTTGCTCCCCTCTGGGTTGAGTGTCCGCTGCTGCCCCCCGCACCCCCCTGCTTTGCTAGTCTTTTCCTTCACGCAGCCTTTGCTGCCCGGGGGGACCCTCCCCCAGCTGTTCTCGGGAGCCCAGCCCCTCTGCAGAGTTCTTTAGGCTGCTCCTACCCAGAGGGACCTTCCCAGCAGGTGGGCCTAGCTTCAGATCTCCAAGTCCGTGGTGGCCTCCACCCACTGAGACCCAGGAGGCCCAGCGGGACTTGGGGTTCAGGCCAAGGTTCATCTGGCTCCCTCCTTCCTCCTCCCAGGCACAGATCATCGTGTTGGAGGAAGCTCTGGGATGTACGGGTCCGAATCCCTCATTCGCAGATGGGGAAACTGAGGCCCACAACAGTTCAGGCCCTGGACTGAGCCTGGAACCCGCCCCTGGGGCTGGGTCCTGGCCTCGCCCATCTGTCTCCCTTGAGGGGAGGGCTGGGTTCTTCTCTTGGCCTCAGTTTCCTCCTGTTTGCCATTCCAAATACTTTTTATTCCCTCCCCCTTCCCCCAGCATCTCCTTTCTCTTCCTTTTTCTCCAGCCTTGTCTGTCGCTCTGCTTCTGGGCCTTGGCATCTGGGCATGAACCCGCCACCTCCAGCCAGTGGGAAGAGTGGGCACCACTGGCCGGGTTCATCTTGCTGTGGCGGCGTGTTTGGGGGATCTGGGGAGGGACTGATGGGTCCCCAGGGTTTCTGAGGATGTGTGCCTTGGAGCACTCCCAAGAGGCCAGTCTTCGTTTAACATGGGTGGTCCCCACAAACGCTGGGGCTGGGGGGTTTCCAGCCACCCTCTGGGCATGAACTTTGGGCCTTTATCCCAAGTCTTCGGGGCAAGGAAGGGGAGTGGGAATTAAACCGGTGCCGGCCATTAGGTCCACCCAGCAGATCTACCCGGCAAGCACAGCACCGTGGTCCGGAGAGCGCCAGTGCCTGTCACCAGGAGCAGAGTGAACCCCGCATGGGTGCCAGCTCCTCCTGCCCCTCCTGAGCCTGACGGGGCTACGGTTTTCAGTGGCTGCAACGCCACAGGACCTGTGAGGAGAGACTGCGCCCTGAAGGTCTGGCGGCAGGCAGATCCTAAACAAAGTGAGGCCTGGGAGCGCCGTCCTGAAGGCCCTGCTCTCCCCAGGGCCAGCTGCTGGCCATGGGGTCAGACAGGTCGCTGGGTCCCCACAGCCAGCGCAAACACAGATCCAGGCGTGGTCGTCCCATGTCCAGGGAGCTGCTACCTTGTGCTGCTGGGGCCTGGCATCGAGTGGGTACAGCCAAGCCCACAGGAATGGAGCCGTGGCTTCCAGGGGCGTGCAACCCTGGCCTGACCTGGGCTGGCTGAGGAGTCCACCACCCCGGGCTGGCATTTGGGCTCCCCTCAAGCAGACCGCCTGTCCGCAGCCTCATCTCCTGGGAGCAGAGCCTCAGCCAGCCTAGGTGCAGGTCATCCTCACATGTGGCCACACCAAGGCCACCTCACAATTACAGCCATGCCACCTGCTGAGCCCCCGAGATGTGCGGGCCACATGCCAGCCTGCTCCTTCTGTTGTGTTTCTGCCGCAACTATCCACAGCTCTGTGGGCTGGAGCTGCATGAGGCTGAAGGAGAGGCCCGGGCAGAGAGAGGCTGAGCCTCTTGCTCTTGGAGGCGGACGTGGGTTTCGGTGCTGCCTGCGTCTGACACCCTGGTTGACATTTCTGTTCCTGCCTCAGGCCTCCTCCTTGAACCTGCCTCTGACCTCACCAGGAGTGGGTTTGTCTGGTGACCAGACCCTGGTGGCCTTCTGCTCAAGCCTCTGCCATCACACCACACTGGGGGTCGGTGACTGCAGCTGGACCCTGCTCTGTGGGAAGCAGCCTGGGGGCTACAGGAGGCGGTAAGAGGGTCACCCCATCTCTCTGGAGTTTGACACAATCTCCCATCTGGCCTCAACTGTAATGACCCCTGACCTCTGACCTTCAAGCCCCCAGGCCCAGTCGAACTGGTACCTTGAAAGGACACGGCCTCTTGGTGTCTGGGTGAGGCCACTGGGTCGGTGTGGATAGAGGGTGGCTGGATGTGCTTTCTGGGGGTCCTCTGGACACAGGGGGTGCTGTAATCCCCTCCCCTTCCTGGAGACCTGGTGGGGGACACTCCTCCCAGGGACTCCCAGGCAGGCCAAGCCCAGGTCCACAGGTCGCCCTCTCTCTTCCAAGCATTTGAAAGACACTGACAAATGATAATACTTTTTTTTTTTTTCATTTAGGGAAAGGCCTGAAAGTAAAATTGTATCAACATTAGGTTTGCCTAGCAAGCCTAATGTTAATGAAGCCAGGAGGTTCTCGTTTTGGGCCTTGACTGGACAGGTTTGGGCTAGAAACCACTTGAAGTATTGATCATCCATCTGATCATCAAGTTTTTTTTTTTTGAGAGATGGAGTCTCACTCTATTGCCCACGCTGGAGTGCAGTGGCACGATCTCAGCTCCCTGCAACCTCCACCTCCCGGGTTCTCCTGCCTCAGCCTTCCAAGTAGCTGGGATTATAAGCATGTGCCACCATGCCTGGCTAATTTTTCATATTTTTGGTTGAGATGGGGTTTCACCATGTGGCCAGGCTGGTCTCAAACTCCTGACCTCAAGTGATCCGCCTGCCTTGGCCTCCCAAAGTGCTGGGATTACAGGCATGAGCCACCACTCCCAGCTTGTTCATCAAGTTTTTATTGAATATCTATTATGTGCCGATATTGAGGTAGACTCTGGGAGTCACAGCAGTGAAAGCGGCTGCCCGAATGCCTTGTGAGGGCCGGGGTCTCACTGGGGAGATGGACATGAACAGCAAACGCACAGCAAGGTTGGTCCCAGCACCTGAGACCACACTGAGGCTGAAGAAGGGGCTGGCAGTGCTGGGGCAGGGCTGTGGCTCTCAGCATCCTGATATGAAACTATCTCCAGCAGGAAAGCCAGGGGTCTGTGCAGGGATGCCGCAGGACGCGAGAACCAGCCAAGACCTATGGCCCCTGCAGCCACCGAGGGCTCGAGAGCGCCCCCGTGGACTTGGCTGGGCCCTTCTTGGTGACATCCAGGAATGCGGCTGAGCGTGGGTGTTGACCTCGCTGTTTGCTGGAATGTTTGGGTTCTTGGACCACGTCAGTGACGGCTGTGTCACCATGGCCTCGCTGTCCCCAGGAAAACCTAACGTGCACCTCGCGCTTGTCCTCTGGGACTCCCGTCCTCCTCCTTTGTCTGACCCCCGAGAGGCTTACCGTTTCCCCAGGGCAGCCCTGGCTGTGGCCCTTGGCCCTGCTCCAGGCGGCCACGTCAGTGTCCTCCCTCAGCGCTCCCAACAGGTGGGAGGCCTCTGCGATGGCCACCCTTGACTCCTAAACACCCCAGAAAGGGAAGAGGTTTAAGAGGAACCTTGACTCCCGCCATTCTGCACAGTCGTGGGTCCCTCCTCCACCCAGGGCCCTCAACGGGATTTCTGTCCACACCCCCAGCCAGCGACCCCTCCCAGTTCCTGCAGCTGGAGCGACCCTCTCTCCTGAACATTCGGGCACCTGCGTCTCTCACCGCAGCCGGAGGGCTGGAGCATCTTCGGTCAACTCGCCATCCCTGCCACAGCTGGAGGCTACGTGTCCCAGAACCTACCTTGCTGGGATGGGGGTTGGGGTGGCAGATGCTGAACGCATGTGAGGTCTGGGGGAGGACAAGTGGAGCTGGGATGTGTGGGAGGTCCTGGTGGCCACCGTGAGGATGGTCATACCCCATAGCTTTGTTGGTGCTGTGGCTGTAGCAGGCCCAGTGGCTCCGCCGAGCCTCCCTAGCACCAGTGCCCAGTGAAGTGTGGGCAGCTGGACATAGGTGGCCTCAGTTCCTGGGACTCCCCCAAAGCTCTGGTTTCCCCCCTGCTTCCAGGCTTCAGGTGGATGAGTTAGTGACCCCAACTCCAGACCTCCCTCCCCCAGCCACCCCCACAGTTGTAAAAACCCTCATTCTCATATGGAACCCCTTTCCTGAAATCCATTGAGTGACTGCTTTTTTGAGTGAATCTGGACTGGGCCACATGATGATCGCTGCACAGAGCAGCTCAGCTCCTCTGTTTCAGCCTCCCTGACTTCACAGCAGGCTCTGGGCATCATCTCCGTGTCATCCTAAGGCCACGGGCAGGGTTCCCACCAAACAGGAGAGCAGCTCTCCCGAGAGGAAGCCTTCTGATAGCCCTAGAACCAAGAGGAACCGTGTGGGATTGGGTGGGGTGTTTACTGTGCACTCCTGATGTCTCCTCCCAGTGAAGGACACCCACGTGGGACATTGTGGCCCCTGGCCCTCCCTCCCTCCCTCCCCTCGGTGGCAGAGAGAACTTCCTGGTGGGTGACAGCCCATGGTCCACCCTTGCCGGGTGGATTCAGGCAAAATATGCCAGGCTGTGTGCTGAAGGCATCCCATCTCTTCCTCATCTCCTCTCGGCTGGATCGGGGTGAGGCAGCGGGTGGTGAGTGTGTCTGTCCCACCAGCTCAGCCTCCAGCTGGTCTGCTCCGGGGCAGGAGCCCACCTGGCTCTCCTGCAGAGCTGCATGGCCTGCCTTGCCTCACCCGTGACAACAGAGACTTTGGTTCTCCATCTGCAGACGCATTTGTCTTGTTTCTTATTCGGTCCAGAACTTGGGTGGGAAGAAGGGTGATGTTATTTGGGTCCCCTCAAGACCTTGACAACAGATAGTTTTTAAAATCACATTTTAAAGCCGCCAACTTTCTCTCCTCCACTTTGGTATTTCCCTGATTTTTAAACAGAATGTCGGCTCTGGAGGCAGAAAGCCTGGGCTTGGATCTGGGCCCTGCCACACAGTAGCTATGTGGCCACGGAATGCATAGCTCCCGGGTCTCCGATCCCTACAGTAAAGTACAGATAAAAATACTTTTCATTGATGTGTTTGAAATTGAATGAGATAGTTAATGAATGAGTAAGTGCTCTGCAAACTCCAGAGCGGGGTGCGCGTTCTGATCTGTTTCATAGAATCTGACACGTACCCTTTCCCACCCCAGCGTCTCTGAATTGGGATGCATCTGACAGCAAGTGTGGCATCCGGGCTGCAGTTGCCGTTGTCTACTCACATGTGAATTAAAAAAACAATCTCAGCATATGAAATCTCTAATCGCGTGTGAACTTGGTGGTTATTTCTGGTGCCATGTGGATAACTGCAGCCTCAACACCCCAGTCCACAAACCACGTACGGACCAACTGAGGAAGGAGTAGGGGTTCTTGTTGTTGCAGAAAACCCTCCCTCAACTTGTTCTAGAAGATGCCAGCATTCACACTTGGAGTGGGCATCAGCAGCTTGGAAGACACAGCAGTGGGCCCCTCTTAGCAGGAGCGCCCCGTCTCATGGCTCCTGATGACGACCCAGAGGGTGATGCTGCGTGGGGGCTCACGGACGTTGGCACTGTGTGTCGGGGGTGCTTAGGTGAAGGGGGCTCTGATGGTGAGGACATTCAGAAATAACAGAGATTGGACAGGTGCAGTGGCTCACACCTGTAATCCCAGCACTTTGGGAGGGAAGCCGAGGCGGGTGGATCACTGGAGGTCAGCCTGGCCAACATGGTGAAACCCCGTCTCTACTAAAAATACAAAAATTAGCTGGGCGTGGTGGCACGTGTCTGTAATCCCAGTTACTCGGGAGGCTGAGGCAGGAGAATTGCTTGAACCTGGGAGGCGGAGGTTGCATTGAGCCGAGAGTGTGCCACTGCACTCCAGCCTGGGCAACAGAGCGAGACTCTTTGTCTCAAAAAAGAAAAAAAAGAAAGAAATAACAGATTTATTTTACATATGTTTTCCTCTTTTCTGTGGGAATAATGAGAGAAATTAGGATGCCAAAAAAAAAAAAAAAAAAAAAAGAAAGAAAAGAAAAGAAAAACCAAGCCCTTCTAAGTCTATAAGAATTTTTTAAGTATTTTTTTTTTTTTTTTTTTAAGAGACAGGGTCTTGCTCTGTAGCCCAGGCTGGGGTGCAGCGGTGCAATCCCAGCTCACTGCAGCCTTGAAGTCCTGGGCTCAAATGATCCTCCCACGTTGGCCTCCCAAAGCATAACAAATTTTAAAATAAAATTGTAGATAATAAGAAAGCATTGTGTTAAAGTTTAATTGGCAGCATTTTAAATTCTTTCTTACTGGTCCATTAGATAAGGGCCTCTGCCTTTCATTTGATGAACTGAATGTTTTATTCTAGGCAGATGCAGTCAGATCTGAGTTCCAGTTTTAAGCTCAGCTCTGCAGGTAAACAGCAGCACAAACCTGATTGCATTGCCTGGTCCCTCTGAGCCTCGGTTCCCTTATCTGACAGCAGGGCTGTATCTGTTCTAACTCTCTGGGTTGCAGGTGATGAGAAGCAACCCTAATCGGCTGAAGCCAAAGAAAGGACTTCAGATCTCGTAACTGCAAATCCCGGGGTCTAGCCTCATAACTGCAAATCCTGGGGTCTAGCCTCCCTCTCTGGTTCTTGTCACCTCCTCCTGGGCTTCAGTCTCGAGTTCCAGATAGGGGCAAGACACGGCCGAAGCCCAGGGCCTGCATCCTCCCAGATTCCAGCCACCTGGGAGTGTGTCTGTGGTCCCTGCTCTCTGATGAGGTCCCGTGCCCTGCCGTTGGTGCCAGGGGACTGTTGGAGCTGATGGGTCAAGCCTGCACTGGAGCTGGGTGGAGTTGGCTCCATCCTGAGGTTACACCTCTGCCAGAGGGGCATGGGTGGTCCCCAGGGTAGAGAAAGTGTGTGCTGGGTGCCCAGACATCAAAGCCTACTGTGCCTCCTTCTGTGACAAAGCATGTGTCATGTGTGGCACCAGGTAGGGTATATACTCATAGAAGGGGCTCAACAGCTTGAATTCTCCTTTCCTTCCTTTCTTCTGGCTTATGGTCATCCACTCTTTGGAGCTAGCCAGGCCAAGTTGGAGGGTGCAAAGGTGAATGGGGACACTGGCATTCCAAAGGGGATCTGATATGGTTTGGCTGTGTCCCCACCCAAATCTCACCTTGAATTCCCACGTGTTGTGGGAGGGACCTGGTGGGAGGTGATTGAATCATGGGGACAGGTCTTTCCCATGCTGTTCTCATGATAGTGAATAAGTCTCATGAGATCTGATGGTTTTATAAGGGGGAGTTTCCCCACATAAGCTCTCTTTTTGCCTGCTGCCATCCATGTAAGATGTGACTTGCTCCTCCTTGCCTTCCGCCATGATTGTGAGGCCTCCCCAGCCACGTGGAACTGTAAGTCCATTAAATCTCTTTCTTTAGTAAATTGCCCAGTTTTGGGTATGTCTTTATCAGCAGCGTGAAAATGGACTAATACAGGGCCGTTTTGCAAATACGATGGAGCCTCACGTCCCACAGAGCCAGGCGTGGGCAGATCTCTGAGGCGGGCTTTCTTTGTGAAGAGCTGCCTTGCAAGGGAGCCACAGAAAACACCTGGATTACGTAGAAGTCTTTGCCTGGGGGTGGGGAGCCAGCATGTAACCTCCTTATTTTTGGAATAAGCTCATGTGTTTCTGCTCATGGGGGACGAAAAACAACCTGCAGAGGCGCTTCGCTGTGTTCACGCAGCAGAGTTCCCAGGAAACCCTTGAGCTGACTCCAGGTCAAATTCTCATCCAAAACACTGGCTGCAAATGGCCCTGAATGCTGGAGTGATGGCAGGTCGTTACCAGACAGAGAAGACCAAGAGCCCTCCTGGGTTAATAGCGTAGGGGATTTATTTCCAGGATCACCACCCCCGGACTTGCCAGGCAGAGGGCTGTTCTGAGCGGCGCTGGAGGACAGGGTGCCTGAGGACATCTCATTCTTCCAGCAGGACACCCCGGTTGCCTCCCTCCCACCTCCGGACCTCTATCGGCAATTCACCAGCTACAAAGGGTTCGCCCTCTCCAGTGCTATTTGTGGCTTTGCTGCTCACGTGGGTCCCCTGCTTGGTTCGGAGGAAACCTTTGTGTGCCAGGAAGGCCACCAGTGGAGGCCAGCAAATGCTGCCATTTCACCCCAGCCCACAGTGCCAGCTGCTGTTGCGGGGACAGTCTTTTCCCTTTTCCAGATAGGGGCTGAAAGTCATCTGCGTCTGGACCCCTCCCTTTTTCAAGGACAGTGGCGGTGGAAGGGGATGCTCTGTCTTGCTCCAGGAAAGATCCTTCATGAGTGGGCACACAGGCCGTCTCCTGAGATATCCACATTCTCTCTCTGGCCACTTTGGCTGGTGATGAAGGCCCAGCTTGGCAAGGTGTCTGGGACATCAGGGAGCCTAGGGTAAGTGAGCATCGGCAACAGTGGCTACTCACATCCCAGGGATCAGGAGGCCTATGGGGAAAGACCCAACGCAAGCTCCCTCCCATGCACGACAAGGGGCTGCCCCCAGTTCATGGAGTGATAAAAATGCCCAGTTGTCCAGTCCCTGAGGCACTTTAACCATGCAGGACCAGCTACATTTCCAGGACTTGCTCTAGGTATCTTCCCCCAGCCTGCAGCCCTGGGCTGTCTTGGTCTCTGGGCCCCTCACCCTATGAATGCCATGGGGCTGGGTGCACTCTGCATATCTACATGTCATGGCCACCCATGCCGCCGTCCTCAGGTATTCACTGGCTGGCACTTTCCCCTGCTCCGTTCTGCAGGTTTTAGGCTGACAGTGGGCACTGAAGTTCCAAGGGCATTGGAAATAGCAACCAGCTTGCTTGCCCTCCCTTCCTTCCTTCCTTCTTTCCTCTCTCCCTCCCTCTGTCCCTCCCTCCCTTCCTTCCTTCTTTTCTTTGTCTTTCCCTCCCTCCCTCGCCCTTCCCCTTTCTCTCCTTCCTTCCTTCCTTCCTTCCTTCCTTCCTTCCTTCCTTCCTTCCTTCCTTCCTTCCTTCCTTCCTTCCTTCCTTCCTTCCTTCCTTCCCTCCTTCCTCCCTCCCTCCCTCCCTCCCTTCCCTCCCTCCCTCCTCCCTCCGTCCCTCTCTTTTTCTCTCCCTCTCCCTCTCCCTCTCTTCTTCTCACTCTGTCACCCTGGCTAGAGTGCAGTGGCACAATCGTATCTCACTGCAGCCTCGATGTCCTGGGATCAAGTGATCCCTGCCCCTCAGCCCCTACGTAGCTGGGGGTACAAGTGCATGCCACCATCACACATGGCTAATTTTTGTATTTTTTGTAGAGATGGGGTTTCATCATGTTGCCCAGGCTGGTCTCGAACTCCTGAGCTCAAGTGATCACCTGCCTTGGCCTCCCAAAATGCTAGGATTACAGGCATGAGCCACTGCGCCCAGCACCGGCCCCTGCTTTAGGGAAAGGTACAGCCAGATTATGACAGAAAGGCCTCTTAAAGCTGCCTCGATCATTTCTCAACATGAAAGCCCTGGCCTCTGACGGGAGGTGATGGACTGGAATGGGGACTCAGAAACCTTTCTAGGGCTGAAAAAATCCAGCTTTACCTCTTCTTTTTGGGTGGTGATTACATGGGTGTACACAGTTGTCAAAACTCGTTAAAATGAGCACTTCAAACATCTATTAAAAAATGTCTTATGACACCAGCTAGCAGTTCTTGCGTTTTTTTTTTTTTCATGTGTGGAACTGGGATTGTTATGAGAATTGAATGAGATATCCATCTCAAGCCCTTAGTAGAGCGCCTGCGCCACGGCTGTGGATCAGCAGAGGCTGGCTGGCGGCATCGTTACTACTTTTAATTCTTCCTAGTGTTTAGCCCCATCCTTCAGACAGATGCAAGCGCCATTCTGTCATGAGTGGAAATGGAGACTCTTCTGGTTCAATATCCAGACTCAGGGTCCCCTTTTCACCCTCGTGCTGCTTGCGCTGGAATAATGTGGTCACTTGTGTGGTTCTCGTGTGGACAGATTGTTCCCTGCTCACCGCCCACCCACGCCAGGTGGTAAGTTTCATGAGGGCACCTGTTTTTTTCATCATTGAATTCTTGGCATACAGCACAGTGCTGGGCACTTGGATCTCTTAGAAAATATTTGTGAAAGGATAGAAGGATGATGGTGAAGATGATGATAATTTTTAATAATAATTACAATAGTTAGCTTAAAATTTTTTTTAATGTTTTTATTCTTTGTCTTACCTTTTCCCTCCTTGAGAAAACCAGTTCCCTAGTTAACTTTTGAAATCTTTTTATTGTAAGTAAAACACACACAGAGAAAACTACACTAATAAATATTTGGCTTAATGGATTATGATAAGGCAGACATCCCTGAAACCACCACCCACATCGAGAAAGGGAACTTGGTTTCCTGCCCATGCCTTTCTTTTCCTCAAGCTTTATCTGATGACGAGCCCCACATCTGGCTGTAGAGATGCCATCCTTGAGGCTTTCCTGAGGCCTCTGCGAGGTGCTACCATGTTCCTCTGTCCTCCAGACTTCCTGGCAAGGGGCAGCTGGAACCGGAGGCTGCGTCGGACTCTGCCTTCATTACCAGTAGAGGGTCTTGACTATGAGTTGTCCAGGTTCTTGGCATTTTGAACAAAGGATTAGACAAGATGCACAAACAAAGCAATGAAAGAATGAAGCAACGAAAACACAGATTTACTGAAATGAGAGTGCACTTCACAGAGTGGGAGCAGCCTCCAGGAAGCCACTCAAGAGTGCTGGTTACAGAATTTTCTGGGGTTTAAATAGCCTTGAGGGGTTTCCCATGGGTTACCTGGTTTACACCCTGTGTAAATGAAGTAGCGACCTGCAACCAGTCTGACTGGTTGCACAAGGCGACCAACTACAGGCTGAACTGAAGTTACGAAGTTACACCTTATGCAAACACCTGGTTGGTTGTGGGAAGGGACCAATCAGAGGCTGAAGTGAAGTTACAAAGTTATACCCATATGCAAATGAAGACTAGACCCATGACCAGTCTGATTGGTTGCAGGAGGGGACCAATCAGAGCTACTTTCCATTTCTCATCTACGATATAGAAAAGGGGGTGGTGGCAAAGGGAGGAGCTTTTGTTCTCTTGTTACTTGGGTGTGGAAAGTTGGGGTTTTCGTTTTGATTCAGTTCTAGAAAGTCAGTGCAAATCAGCCTTAGGTTCCCTGCCTCTAGACCCTATTCTCCTGCCTCACTTTGGTCCTTTTGACCAGATTGCAGATGGTGCTGGTTTCTGTCATCAGGAGGCATGTAATAATGTCTGGTTTCACTCTTTTTTGATGGTAGCAGCTGTAGTGGGTGTAACTGTGTCCCCTAAAAAGAGATGTCAAGTCCAAACCCCTGGTACCTGTGAACAGGCTCTTATTTGGAAATCAGGTCTTTGCAGATACAATCAAGATGAGATCATACTTGCTTAGGCTGGGCCCTAAGCCAGTCGCTGGTGTCCTTATAAGAGAGGCAAATTTGGACACAGAAGATGCAGCAACGCACACACAGGGAGAATCCCACGTGAAGGCAGAGGTCAAGGCGGAGGTCAGGGCGGAGGTCAGGGCAGAGGTCAAGGCGGAGGTCAGGGCAGAGGTCAGGGCAGAGGTCAAGGCGGAGGTCAGGGCGGAGGTCAGGGCAGAGGTCAGGGTGGTGCCTCCGTGAGCCGAGGAATTCCAAGCATGGGTGACTGATGACACTGGAGGCTGGGAGACAGATTCTGCTGTAGAGCCTCTGGAAGGAGCCAGCCCTGCCAACACCTGGGTTTGACTTCTGGCCTCCAGGACTTCGAGAGAATACCTTTCTGTGGTTCTGAGTCGCTCCATCTGTGGGACTTGGTCACAGAAACCAACAGGGCTGCCATGATCCATTCACCTACTGGGCATTGCAAAACAGCGGTGTGCTAGTTCTCAATTCATTTCCATCCATTACCAGATTCACCGTATCTGGAGATGCCTTCTCCCATCCTTTATCCTTCCCACGGTAGCTGTACTTGAGTTTTATCCAGAACTTGACCTTTTAAGCCATAATTCCAGGCCTTCTGCACCCTTTAATCTCCTCGAGTCTTTGCAGGGACGCAGTGGAGTCGCCACTGCTGTTCTGAGAGGCAGCGCAGCCAGACGTCACCACTCAAGTCCCATTTCTGCCACTGGCTCCCTGGGGACCTGGGATGAACCATGGCCCGGCTCCCTAATCAACTAAATCAGGGTAATGCTGGCTCTGCCTCCATAAGACCCTTCCAGGGGAAAGCAGAGGCCGTGAAGTGCCCGGAACTGTATCTGGTATGCACCAGGCTACACATGGCCAGCCCCTGTCTTGAGGAAAGTGAGGCACGAAGGGGTTAAGCAGCTTACCCCAGGCCCTGGCCCTTGGCACCAGCACCCTCCAGGACACCTCGTCCTGAACCTTCTCTGGATCACAGCCCTGGGGCCCGTCGGGATCAGTGTCCTGCCAGGTGGGCCTTCTCCCCAACCCCTCACGCTTCCCAGTGACACACCAGGGTCTGGGCCCAATTCCTTGACATCACACAATGTGAGTCAGTGGGGTGGACCTCACGGGAGGAACGAGAGACAGACACAGGCCTGGGGTCAAGCCATGGACAGAGGGGTGTGCTGGGCGGGCCTGTGTCCCAGAGGGGAGATGGCACCACCCCTGTCATTCCAACTTTCCACGGGGGCATGGGAGAAATCAGCTTGGTCATTTTTTTGGCACTAGGCGGTGTCTGGCAATGACAGTTGCCCTGCACTTGAGGCCCCGGGCCTGTGGAGTTTGTGGCCCCCTAGCCTGGGAGGAGTCTGTTTGCTGGGAGAAGGGGAGCCGCTGTCTCAGCTGGCATGGGGTCCAGGGTCATTTGGGGACAGTCCTTCTCATTGCACTCCATGCTTCCCTGGTGATAGACAGATGGATTATGTAAGGAACTTGCAGAGTCTGAGGGATTAAGAAAAAGTTTGAAGTCATTACAGACACACTCTGACAGCGTTGGCTGAGCCGTGGATGGGCTTCCTGATGGGGACCCTTTGAAGCTGGCCCTCCTGAGGGCTTTTTGCTGGAGAGGCGGACCTCTGGGCCAAGGTGGGGAGCCCACCCAGGTGGATTCATGCGAGGACCTAACCCCGTGGCCTCCTTCCTCCTTCCCAGGGAGGAAGACCTTCCCTGCCTCTCTGCCCAGCGATGGTCTTATCTCACCTGCAGCCACCCCCGCCAGGGAGGTGCCCCGGCAAATTCTCCCGATGCTTTGCTAAGCAGCGCCCCCGTGCCTGGCCTTGCCTGCCAGTGTGGGCAGGAGAATGACAGGTAACTCCTCCAGCTGTCAGCACCTGGGAGAAGAACAAGGGATGGGGAGGATTCAGTTCTGAGCCGGTGGGAGGAATGTGGTCTGCTCTTTCAGGGGGGTTTCAGCCGCTTGGCAGCCTCTGTCTGAAAACTGTCTTCCCAGTGAGCTGCCTGCCTCCAAAGTCCACAGCTTCAAGCCAGGTTCATGGCTGCACTCCCTGGCCCTGACCCTGGTCCTGGCCCTGGCCGCACCCCTCCCCTGACTGAGGGTGCTCTGTTCTCCCAGATATCCCAGCCAGGGCCAGAGGAGTCCCTTGGCAGCCCCTCCCTTCGTGGCCCATCAGCAATTCAGCTGCTGCATAAATCATGTCTGCGTGCTTCCTAAAGGGCCTCTGAATCTGCTCCATCCCTCTGTCCAGCCCTGCCACCCTGGGTGGCCCTGAACACCTGCTCACTTATCTCCTGACTCATAGTGGTTTGTGCAACATCCCCCTCCAACCAGATGACAAATGCCTTTCTTAGCTGGGACCATCTGGAGTCCTTTCCTAAGTCCCAATGGCTTGTAACCAGGTGCCACGTACCTCGAAGGTGCTTAATGCTCACCAAACCCAGCTCCATCACTGTCTCTTTTGGGAAACCTGTCCCAGCCCTCTGGGGAGGTGGGATCTGCCCCACCACCCTACCTGGGCCTGCTTTGGGAGGGAGTGCCTGCCGCACAGGTGACCTCGGTGCCTTGCTCCTGCTTTGGGAGGGAGTGCCTGCCGCACAGGTGACCTTGGTGCCTTGCTCCTGCTTTGGGAGGGAGTACCTGCCGCACAGGTGACTTCGGTGCCTTGCTCCTGCTTTGGGAGGGAGTGCCTGCCGCACAGGTGACCTCGGTGCCTTGTTCCTGCTTTGGGAGGGAGTGCCTGCCGCACAGGTGACCTCGGTGCCTTGCTCGAGGCTTTTCCTGCCTCCAGGCTTTGGTCTTCTGGAGGGCAGGGGTTGATTTTCATTCCTGGTGTCCCCGCCAGGGCTCAGCCAGGGCCACATCTCTGCCGGTGCACAGAATGCTGGATGCAGGAATCGGAATTTCTTGGGGAGCTTGGCTCTCTTCTCTGAGGTGGGTGCTGTGATCGGGAGGTGGAGGCATCTCCGCCTTCTTTCTGTCCCCCCAAGGCTGTTATGTCACATGAGTCCCATATATGGCTTTGCCAGCCCAAAGCCTCCCTTTACTTGGCACCAGGTCCACACCCTGCAGCCTTGTTTTCCTGCCTGGGATGTGGGAGCTGCTTTTGGTCTAGCTCGTCTTTCCTCTGACACAGGGTCATGCGACTGTGGAGTGGCTCTCCTGTGGCCTGAGTGTCCCCTGTGCAGGCACCGTGGCCAGTGCCTTCCGTGTCTAATGTATCAATGCATGCCATCCTCAGGCAGCCCTGACTGGAGGGCTGTTGGCAGCTCCAGGGCGCCCTTCACAGAGATCGCTGTGTTGTCCTAATTTTGGAGGTGAATTCGGGCACCGAGAGGACAAGCCATCTGCCCACAGAGCTAAGAAGTGGTGGGGGAGAGTTGGAAGCCAGGCTTTGTAGAGATCCCCTGTGGCCAGTGTTGACCAATGGTTGGGGGAAAAGCTGGAAAAGAAGTCACTGCATTCATTTCCCCTCATTCCTGCCACAAGAAGTCACCAGCAGTTCAGTGGCTGCAAGCCGTACACATCTTTCCTCCCGTGGTCTGCATGTCAGAAGTCTAAAATGGGTCCTCAGGGGCCTGTTCCTTCTGGAGACCGAGGCACGATCAATTTCCCCTTTTGCAGCTTCTCCAGGCTGCCTGCATGCCCACGGCGCCTTCCTCCATCTGCAAAGCCAGCGTGCAGCGTCTTCTCTCATACTCTGCCCCCTGCCTCATTCTCAGAAGGACGCTTCGGGACCACATTGGGCCCACTCAGACAATCCAGGAAAATCTTCTTGTATTAGTCAAAGTTCTCCAAAGAAATAGAACCAATAGAATATATATGTTTATATTTCTATACACCTATACATCTCTATACAGATGATAATCTGTCTATCTATCCATTCATCCATCCACCCATCTATCTGTGATTACCTATGTAATCTATCTTATCTATCTATGTATCTATCTATCTGCCTATCTGTCCATCCATCCAATCATCCTTCCATCCATCCATCCATCTATCTATTCATCCATCCATCAATCATTATCTGTGTAATTTATCTTTATCTATCTAGCTGTCTATCTAATATATCATCTATCATGTATCTAATCAGTAATCTACTTAATATATCAATCAATCAATTAGTCAATCCAGTCTATCTTATCTATGTATGTACATAATCTATCTAATCTATCATCTAGTCAATCAGTCAATCTATCATCTTTTATCTAATCATCTATCTATCTATCTACTATCTATCTAGTCTATCATCTATCTAATCAATCAGTCTATCTATCATCTATCTATCTATCTATCTATCTATCTATCTATCTATCTATCTGTCTATCTACCTGGATCTATCTATCTATCTACTATCTAATCAATCAGTATTATCTGTCTATCTGTCTATCTGGATCTATCTATCATCTATCTAATCAGTCAATCTGTCTATCTATCTATCTATCTGGATCCATCTATCATCTATCTATCATCTAATCAGTCTATCTATCATCTATCTAATCAGTCAATCAGTCTTGTCTATCTGTCTATCTATCTATCTATCTATCTATCTATCTGTCTATCTATCATCTATCTATCTGGATCTATCTATATCTATCTGGATCTATCTATCATCTATCTATCTATCTATCATCCATCTATCTGGATCTATCTGTCTATCTATCTATCTATCTATCTATCTAATCAGTCAATCAGTCTGTCTATCTGTATATCTGGATCCATCTATCTATCTATCTATCATCTATCTAATCAATCAGTCTATCATCTATCTAATCAGTCAATCAGTCTTATCTATCTACCTATCATCTATCTATCTATTTATCTATCTATCTATCTATCTATCTGTCTATCTAGACATATAAGAGGAGATTTGGTATGGGAACTGGCCCACATGATGATGGAGGCTGAGAAGTCCCATGATCTGCTGTTTGCAAGCTGGAGACCCAGGGAAGCCGGGGTAATGAGTCCAAGACTCGAAGCCTGAGATTTGTGGGGGCCACTGGCATAAGTCCCCACGTCTGAAGGCCTGAGACCAGGAGCTGTGATGTCTGGGGCCAGCGGAAGATGGATGTTTCAGTTCAAGGAGAGAATGGATTCCCCCTTCCTTTGCCTTTGCATTCTACTCAGGGCCTCAGGAGATTGGATGCTGCCCACATGGGTGAGGGCAGGTCTTCCGCACTCGGTGCACTGATTCAAAAGCTAGTCTCTTCCAGAAACACCCTCCTACACACACCCAGAAATGAGGCCTTATCAGCTATCTGGGCATCCTTGGCCCAGTTAAGTTGACACACAGGATTAACATCTTTGGGGTCATAATTCAGCCGGCCACAGCCCTGTGAGCTCTGCTTAATAGACATCCAGCATTCTTCCGTGTTCAGGGAGAATAGGGGACCAGGGAGGAGGCACCAGACTCTGAACCTCTCTGGCAAATGCCGGGCTTGCCTGGGCTAAAGGGCCAAACCTTCCCCACAGCCTCAGGCAAAGCCCTCGCAAACCTGGTGCATTATTCAGCATTGTTTGTGGAGGGAGATTAAAATTGCATCTGGCTGTGGAAGCTCCTGCCCCCAACACCTGCCAGTGACAGAAGAGGCTGCTTCACAGAAAGCTCATTAAATATGAAAACATGATGTTGATTTCTAGCAAACTTAAATTACTTAAGCTGGTGTAAGTGGATAAATATTTCATGCTTCAGTTTATTAAGTTCCCACCAACAGTATGTCTGGCTGTACAGCCAGGGACCTCTCCGAATGCCTGTCTGTGGTCTTGGCCAGCAGACCTGAGGGGGAACCCACTCCATGGGTCTGCTGCGTTTTCGGGGTCATGCTTGGGCCCAGCTGCGAGTCACTGGGGTACTACAGGCTGCCCTCTGGTGCAGTTCCTGGCACAGTGGGTAATACCAAGAACCAGAGAAAAATGCAGTGAGCAGAGAGAGAATAACGAGGGAGCAATTGCCTGGTGGTTTTGTTTTTCTTGGTGAGGGAAATTAGAACCACGACAATTTGGGAACTTAGCTTCTGCCCTGCTGCTCCTCAGCAGATGTGCGGAAGCTGTAGTGCCTGTGGCTGCCAGGCCGTGTGCTGGCAGGGGGCGAATCCACCTGGGCTTCACTTGTGATGTGCCTGGATCTGCTGGCTTCAGAGGTGCCTGGACAGGGACGCCCATCGCCGGCCCTCCCCAGCCCCTGCTCTGCTAGACCTCCAGATGCAGCCAGGAAGAGCCATCTGTGTCCTAAAAACTGTACAAAGGACTGGTACAGCAGGGAGCAAGAAATGGACACACGAGCATGAATTGTGTCCCCCAAATCTATGTGTGGAAGGTCCTAACCCCCAGGACCCACGGGCGTGACCTCATTTGGAAACGGCCTTTCAAAGGCAAGCAAGTTAAGACGAAGCCATTAGAGTGGGCCCCAAGCCGGTGGGGTGGGGTCCTTATGTGAGGAGGCGATTTGGAGATACACACAGAACACGAACACACAACACACAACATACATGTAACACACATACAACACACACCACACACACCACACACAATACACACAACACATACACATACCACACATGCAACACACAACATAAAAATACAATACACAGCTCACAACACAACACACAACTCACTACATACACATCACACACCACACACACCACACACAATACACAAACACAACACATACATCACACACATGCAACACACACGCAACACACACAACACACTACACACAATACACAAAACAAACACACACCACACACACCGCACACACACTACATACACCACACACCACACACACAACACAAATGCAACACGTACACACACCACACATGCAACACACAGCTACACACAATACACAACTCACATCATACAACTCACCACACACAACACACAACAAACACAGTACATGCAATACACACAAAACACACCATACCACACACAACAAACACACCACACATGCACCACACATCACATACACCACACACGCCACACACATACACACAACACACAATGAACACACCACACACAATACACACAACAAACACAAGACATACACCACACATGCAACACATGCAACACATGCAACACACAACACACACGTACACACAATATACAACTCACACCACACACAACACACAACACACCACACCACGCACACCACACACATACACACACAAGCACCACACATATACACACACCACACACAATACACACACAATACCACACACACTACACACATTCACCACACACACCACATACACCCACACCACATACACCACACACATACGCATAACACACATCACATGAACACACCACGCACACCATACACACAACACACACCACACACCACGCACACCATACACACAACACACACACCACACACGCAACACACGTGCAACACACACAACACACATGTACACACAATACACAACTCACAACATACAACTCACCACACACCACACCCACCACACAATACACACACCACACACCACATGAACACATCACACACAATATACACAACAAACACAACACATACACCACACATGCAACACACAACTACACACAATACACAACTCACAACAGACACCACACAACTCACCACACACACACCACACACCACACACAATACACACAACAAACATAACACATACACCACACATATGCAACACACACAATACACTACACACAATGCACACAATAATTCACAACACACATCACACACAACACACATCACACACAAACAACACATACCACGCACCACACACAACACACAACAAACACAATACACACAAAACACACCACACCACACACACCACACACCACATACACCACACACACAACACATCACACAAACACACAACACACGAACACACCACACAGAATACACACAACAAACACAACACATATGCAACACACAACACACATGTACACACAATACACAACTCACAATATAATACACACACAATACACAACACACACCACACACACCACACCACACACACCACACACAAACACACCACACACAACACACACCATACACATGCACACACACACTTCACACACAGGGAGGGTGCCGGGTGAAGATGGAGGTAGACACCGTAGCAAAGCCTCTGTTCACCAGGTAGTGCTGCCGTTGCCAGCAGCACCGGGAGCTGGAGAGGGGCCAGGGACAGCCTCTCCCTCCTGCCTCAGGAGGTAGCAGCCCTGCACATGCCTGGACCTTGGGCTTCTGGCCTCAGGCCTGGGAGAGGACAGACTCCTGTTGCTTGAGCCCCCCAGTGTGTGGTGCATTGTTGCAGCAACCCTGGCAGATGGAAACAGGGTTTCCTTGTGGGAGGAACGGAGGGGCGGAGGGGATGTGGTGGTTGAGTGTGTGGAGAGCTGGCTGGGATTTGAGCAGCACCTTTGGGTTTGAGAAGCTGAGGCAGGTCCATTGTTCTTCACAGCCACTGGGCTGTTGGTTTCTGGGTACCAAATAGTGTCCAAGGTGCTTCAGGGACTCAGACAGCCTGAGTGGCTCTGCCATTCTCCACTTGACTGGCACAGAGAGAGGCGGAGATTCGCCCAAGGTCACAAAGCCGGCAAAACACAGCTGGGATTTGAACCCAGGCTGCTCTACTCTGGGAGCCCTGCTCTTGTAGGGCACAGTGGAGAATGTCCCCGATGGCATTTTCTGTCCCAGGAGGCAGAGGTGACTTGTTAGCCACATGGTCCCGATGGCATCCAGGCTCTGCAGCCTCAGCTCACCTGGAGAGTGGTTCAGTGTCCTGTGGCTCTGTGGGCTACACTGGGTGCAGGGACCACTCCCTCCTGCCCCAAGGGTGAGGCCACATGGGGACCTCTACCTATGCAGGCTGCAATAGCTTCCCCGCAAGAAAGAGGACTAGCAATCACCTTGGTCTCAGAGTCCAGCCCATTTCCAGCCAGGGCCATTCCATTCTCCTTCTCCTGAGGTCCCTCTAGCAGCTTCCATCTGTCCATGGAGCTGTCACTGGGTGACTCCCTACGCTCAGCTTCTGCAGAAGCTCCTCCCAGGAATAAGCGGCCTCTCTCTGCTCCTTCTGCTCCATCTGAAAGCTAGAAACACATTCCTCCTAAAAGAAGCATTTAGATCAGTCAGTTGTTGGGAGACAATTCTCCATGAATATTTCACAGTTCCGCATGGTCAGTCCGGGACCTCTGAGCAAAGGGCATTGGCAAACTAATAGAGTAGCAAGACATTCACTTACATTCCCGATGAATCAACCTAAAAGCCTTCCCCTCCCGTGCTCAGAGAGGATTTGTTTTCTTCCAGAGTCGAGATAAGGTCTCTGTATCAGGAGGGGACAG
This sequence comes from Pongo abelii, assembly GCF_028885655.2. NCBI lineage: Eukaryota > Metazoa > Chordata > Mammalia > Primates > Hominidae > Pongo > Pongo abelii. The sequence continues at coordinate 230,317,752 of NC_071985.2, read as the reverse complement.
TGGGCAGATAAGCCGGCCACCCTATGTAAGCCCCAAGTCTCATAATTTTGGGGCTCCTCTTTGGGGCTCTGCACGTGTAGGGAGCAGCCTAGTCTGGCCACATCACTCTGCGGGCATCGGGGCTGGGGAACTGGTGTTAAGATGCTACTTTTGCTATGGGTAATAAATGTCTTGTTTCTCTAGCCCGAGGATCTTGTGCCTTTGTGCCCAACATGTACGTAAAACTGGCAAGTTAACAGATTAGCTTGCAAACAGGGTAGCCACTGAAAGAGAAAGACGGGGGTCCTCTGGGCTGGTGAGAACTTGAGAGAGCTCCATGGAAATTAGTAGCAGATGTATTGGCCAAACCGTATAGTCAGCAGGGGGTATGGGGGTACGTGGCCCCCCACTTTGTTGTCTGTTAATTAGCAAGGGTTTGGGAAGTAGATGAACGCTGGATGTTGGGACGTGGGGTTACAACAAGAAGCCTAAATGGCATATTTGGGGTTTGTTTTCTTCTCCAGTTGGGGGAGAAAAGGTCTTGGAGTCCCCATAGCTGATACTGGGCTTGGGATGAGGCTGAAAAGATTAGAAGCTCGTTTGTTGGTTGCTTTCTCCTCCAGGTGGGAGGAGAAAGGGTTAAGTGTTTCCTAAAGCTGTTTCGGGCCAAAAGCTGGGCCACAGACGTCCATGGTTGAGCCGCAGGCATCTGCTGTACTGCTCAAACCTGAAAGTAAGTCAGTCTTGCACAATGGCACGGAGATGTTTCCTCTGCATCTCCCTGATTCACTGATGCCCCTCCAGCCTGACCTCAGCTACTGTGAGGGTTAGGGAGGAGATCAAGGTCTCTGTTCCCAAGGGGGAACCAAAGGCCCTACACGCTCATCCAAATATCCTAGGGAACTTCAGGGAGGAGAGGGATGCAGATGTTTATAGTTCTGTTGGATGTGGGCACACAAGTCCCCTCCTGCATGGTTCCATGGAGGAATGGGATACTGCCTGCAGGGGTGGCTAAAGGTGCCACGGAATGTCAGCTAAAGCTCTGGTGGTATGTGAGGGGCAGGAAGAGCTCTGAGCCAGGACACTCCCTGGATTCTGTGAGGAGCACCGGAGAGGAGGCGGACCCTGGGACGAGGTGCCAAAGAGCAAAGTATCTCTTGACTGTTCAGTTCCCCTCTCCATCTCCTCTGCCCAGCCCGGAGGTAACACGGTCTCCTGGAAGTTACAAGTATAACTGTTTTGTTTTGTTTTGTTTTGAGACGGAGTCCACTCTGTCACCCAGGCTGAAGTGCAGTGGCGCGATCTCAGCTCACTGCAACTTCCGCCTCCCAGGTTCAAGTGATTCTCTCACCTCAGCCTCCCGAGCAGCTGGGATTACAGGCACATACCACCATGCCTGACTAATTTTTTTGTATTTTTAGTAGAGATGGGGTTTCGCCGTGTTGGCCAGGCTGGTCTCGAACCTCTGACCTCAATCGATTCTCTCACCTCAGCTTCCCAAAGTGCTGGGTTTACAGGCGTGAGCCACCGTGCCTGGCCAACTATAACTCTTGAGGTGCTGAATTTAATTGATAGGGTTTGAGAGAGAATTGCAGTAAAGAAAAAAAAAAGAGGCCAGGCATAGTGGCTCACACCTGTAATATCCCAGCGCTTTGGGAGGCCCAGGTGGGAGGATTGCTTGAGGCTTGGAGTTGGAGACCAGCCTGGGCAACACAGCCAGAGGAAAACCCTGTCTCTCTGTATTAAAAAAAAAAGGAGAGAAAAAAGGTCTGAGGGACGTTGCACATGCTACCTTTTGGGCCCATTTACTGTTTCTGCTGCTTCTGCTACATCAGGAACTGTCGTGGGAGCTGATGTGTTGCGTTGCGTTACGTGGTTGTCATTTTCTATCTCATAAGTGCCAGAGGGGATTATCCGGATCAGTGGAGAGCTGCATTTCTTTCTTTCTTTTACTTTTTCTTTTTTTTTTTTTTGAGACAGAGTCTTACTCTGTCACCCAGGCTGGAGTGCAGTGGCACGATCTTGGCTCACTGCAGCCTCCACCTCCCAGGTTCAAGTGATTCTCTGCCTCAGCCTCCCAAGTAGCTGCATGCGCCACCATGCCCGGCTATTTTTTTTTGTATTTTTAGTAGAGCCAGGGTTTCACCATGTTGGCCAGGCTGGTCTCGAACTCCTGACCTCAGGTGATCCACCCACCTCGGCCTCCCAAAGTGCTGGGATTACCAGCGTGAACCACCGTGCCCAGCTGGAGAGCTGCATTTCTTTGTGTTTGTTCTGTTTGCAGGACTCTCAGTTTCTTCAATCTGTAGATTTGCCTTCCACCAAATTTAGGAAGCTTCACCAAATACCATTACTTCCTCGAGTTTTGCTTCAGCACTGCGTTCTTACTCTTCCCGTCCTGCAACCCCAGAGGACACAAATGTTTGGCCTTTTTCCGTTTATCATCCCAGGGGCTCCTGAATCTCTACTTTTTCATGATTATACTCTCTGTTAAGAATTGACAATTCCTATTGATCTAGCTTCAAGTTCACTGACTCTTTCATTTATAATTTCTGACCTCCTTTCAGCTCATCCAGTAAGTTTTAAAACAAATTTTTCAGTTCTAAAATTTCCCTTTGGGTCTTCCTTATATCCTCTGTATTGCCAAGGCTATTTTTCCTTTTGTGTTAGGGGAGTGTGCCATTGTTGCTGCAGCATTTTTGTAACAGCGGCTTTAAAGTATTTGTCAGACAATCCTGACACTCACGTTATCCTTTCATTGGCAATGGTAGTCTTTGTTCGTGTGAATTGAGATTTTCCTGGTTCTTTGTATGCCGTGTAATTTTGGATTGTATCCTGGACATTTTAAATATTCTGTTATGAGATTCTCAGCTTTCATTAAACCCTTTGGAAAACATTGAGATTTTTGCTTAAGCAAGCAGCAAACTTAGTTGAGTTCCAGCCCCATGTTTCTGCCTACCTTCTGTGGGTTGTGCTTCCACGGGCAGCTCGGTTTTCAGTGCCTTCGGAGCACTTTTTTTTTTTTGAGACGGGGTCTTGCTCTGTCGCCCAGGCTGGAGTACAGTGGCACGATCTGGGCTCACTGCAAGCTCTGCCTCCTGGGTTCACTCCATTCTCCTGCCTCAGCCTCCGGAGTAGCTGAGACTACAGGCGCCCACCACCACGCCCGGCTAATTTTTTGTATTTTTAGTAGAGATGGGGTTTCACCGTGTTAGCCAGGATGGTCTCGATCTCCTTACCTCATGATCCACCCGCCTCGGCCTCCCAAAGTGCTGGGATTACAGGCGTGAGCCACCATGCCCGGCCCTTTGGAGCAGTTTTTAGGTCCATCCCACAAGTGCGGCATTGAGTAGTGGGCCTTTGAGCTGAAAGGTGGTTCGGTTCTTGAAGTCTTTGCCATGCTGTTTAGGGTCAGACTGACGCCACGTGCAGCTTTCAGGGTGGTGATAGGTCCAGGAATTTATATGTAATGTTAGGTGGTTGCTTTCCGAAGCTTCTCCATCTCTGCAACCGTCCTGATACACTTTGGCCCACTTTGGTCCTTTGGCCAAAAACCTAGGGCTCTAGTGACCCTGCTCTGACGTGCACCTCTGTGAGTGTGCCCTTATCTGGTGTCAAACGGTGGAGAAAAGAAAGAGGGAAAAGAGCAATGAGGTTTGCTGTGCTCTCTTGGGATCGCAGATCCACTAATCAGGGAGAAAGCTCTCCTCCCTCACTGTTTCAGCTCTTGTGGGTTCCTGTTGGGGTCTCTGCCGACACTGTCACAGGGTTTATTAGGGGCTGGAGTGTGAGAATAGAAAAAATGTGGACTTTCCATATTTTCCCTGAGCATTGGGAGGCCTCTTTCATGTTTCTTGAACCAGAATTAGAGGACTTGCCCTGGAGGTTTCTCGGTGCCAGCACCTACCTTTGTTTTTCAAACTGCATTGTGTTCAGGCCAGGCGATCCTGGAGAAGAACATGGTAAATCACCACCAGTTTGGTGGTACTTTGACATCTGGTTTTCTTTCTCAATCTGCCTGCTGCAATTTACTTTTCAGAGTCCTCCAATAACTGGTCCATGCGTATGTTCAGGTGTTACAGTTGTGTCCAGAGGGAGAGACTGGGTGGAATGCGCTTACTTCATCACATCTGAAGTTGGAATCCTTCCCTTTATTTTTTTAAAGATAACCTCACTGGGCCAGGTGCAGTGGCTCACGCCTGTAATCCCAACACTTTGGGAGGCCAAGGTGGGTGGATCACTTGAGTCCAGGAGTTTGAGACCAGCCTGGCCAACATGGTGAAACCCCATCTCTACCCAAAATACAACAAATTAGCCAGGCATGGTGGTGCACTCTTGTAATCCCAGCTACTCCAGAGGCTGAAGTGGGAGAATCATTTGAACCTGGGAGGTGGAGGTTGCAGTGAGCCAAGATTGTGCCACTGCACTCCAGCCTGGGTGACAGAGTGAGACCCTTTCTCAAAAAAAAAAAAAAAAAAATAATAATAATAATTTCACTGTATGGAATTGTAGGTTGACTTTATTTATTTATTCTTTGAGACAGAGTCTCACTTCTTACTCTGTCACCCAGTCTGGAGTGCAGTGGCACAATCTCGGCTCACTGCATAGGTTGGCAGTTTTTTGTTCCTTCGGTACTTTAAAAATGTTGATCCACTGTCTTCTTGCTTGAATTATTTCTCCTAAGAAATCGGCTGTCATTTTAATCTTTTTTTCTCTGTATGCAACATATCTTTTTCCTCAGGCTGCTTTCAGGATATTCTCCTTCTCACTGGGGTTAAGCAGTTTGATTGGGATGTGCCTGTATGTTTCTTGTGTTTGAGGTTCATTGAGCTTCTTGAATTGGTGGGTTTCTGGTTTCTGTCAAATTTGAAACATTTTCAGCCATTATTTCTTCAAATAGTATTTCTGCTCTCCCTTTCCTCCTTTGGAGATTCCAATTACATGTATATTAGGCTGCTTGACATTATTCCCAAATTAATTCTCTGTTAGTTTTTTAAAATTATTGTTTTTCTCTTTGTGTTTTGTTTTGGATACTTTGTATTGCTATGTCCTTATGTTCACTGATCTTTTCTTCTGCAGTGTCTAACCTGCTATTAATTCTATCCAATGCATTTTTCTTTTTTTTTCTTTTTATTTATTTATTTATTTTTTTGAGACAGAGTCTTGCTCTGTTGCCCAGGCTAGAGTGCAGTGGTGCAATCTCAGCTCACTGCAACCTCCATCTCCCAGGTTCAAGCGATTCTCCTGCTTCAGCCTCCCAAGTAGCTGGGATTACAGGCATGTGCCACCATGCCTGGCTAAGTTTGTATTTTTAGTAGAGATGGGGTTTCTCCATGTTGGTCAGGCTGGTCTTGAACTCCCGATCTCAGGTGATCCGCCCGCCTTGGCCTCCCAAAGTGCTGGGATTACAGGTGTGAGCCACCCCGCCTGGCCAAAGTTGTAATAACGTTTTAAACGTTCTTGTCTGTCAATTCTAGCATCTATGTCTGTTCTGAGTCAGTTTTGATTGATCTTTCTTCTTACCATGGGTCATGTTTTCATGCTTCTTTGCATGCATAGACTGTTTTGATTGGATGTGAGACATTAACATTTTATTTATCTATTTATTTTTTGAGATGGAGTCTTGCTCTGTGGCCCAGGCTGGAGTGCAGTGGTGCAATCTCAGCTCACTGCAGCCTCCGTCTCCCAGGTTCAAGTGATTCTCTGCCTCAGCCTCCTGAATAGCTGGAATTACAGGTGTGTGCCACCAGGCCCAGCTAACTTTTGTATTTTTGGTAGAGACGGGGTTTCACCACATTGGCCCGGCTGGTCTCGAACTCCTGGCCTCAAGTGATCCGCCCGCCTCGGCCTCCCAAAATGCTGGGATTATAGGCGTGAGCCACCACGCCTGGCCGACATTGACATTTTATATTGTTGGTTGCTAGATTTTTGCTGTTGTGATCATTTCTAAAGTATTCTTCAGCTTTGTTCGGGGATGCAGTTAAGTTCCTTGGGAACATTTTGATCTATTCAGAGCTTGCTTTTAAAAATTTCAAATCAATGTTTGGTCTAGGGATAATTATTTCCATGACAGAAGCAAGACCCTTCTGAGTAGTTTACCCGATGCCATGTGAATTCTAAGATTTTCCCATCTGGCTGGTAGGAGCAGTAACAACCCTCACCCTGTGTAAACACGGGGAGCTGCTTCCTCCAATCTTTTTGGGTGCTTCTTTGCCCAGCCTTGAGTCATTTCCCTGCCTACATGCACTAATTGTTGTTTTGCTGAGTGCCTGGAGGGGACCCTCTGCATGTCTCCAGAGCTCTCTGTGCAGCTCTCTCCTGTTATGTCCTGTGAACCTTCCTGCCTTGGCTTCCGTGGACTCGGCTCTGTCTCCTCCACTTGGGGAGTCCATTGGTCTCAACCTGGGTTCCCCATCCCTGCACCGCAGCCTGGAAACTCACCCGATGGGAGAAGCTTGGGGAATGTTAGGACTCACCTTGCTAGTTTTCCTCCTCTCAGGAATATCTGTCCTTTGCTGCCTGTTGTCTCATGGCCTGAAAACCATTGCTTTGTACTTTTTTTGTTGTTGTTTTGGTTGTTTGGTTGGGAGGGTACATCCAATCTCTGTTACTTCACTTGGCCAGAAGCATTAGTCTCTGCCTAATCATTTAATCAGGGTGAAAATGTCAAGAAAATAACACTAACATTTACTGAGCACTCCCAACATGCCAGATGCAGTGCTAAGAACTTCATTTTTCTTATCTGTAGAATCCTCGCATTGATTTGCATAAGCTGGTGATATTATGACACCATTTTCCACATGAGGTCCCTGAGTTTTGCAGAGGCCATGGAGCTAGTTAGTGGTATAATCGCCGCTTGAGCCCTGGTCAGTGGGGCTCTTGGCCACACCGCTGTCCTGCCCTATTGGTGGGCAGGTGTCATGCTGCAATAGGAAGCTCCAGGAGGCTCTTTTCAGGGGCCATTCCAGGACACCGAGGGCTGACTTTGAATGGAATTTGACAGTACTTTCTGTGGGTCTTCAAAAACAGAGGTGACCCTTCTCAAGAAGCTTAGAATAAACTTCTGGTGATAACCTTAATTTAGTCATTAACTTTTTACTTCCTTATCCCATTGTGTGGTCTTCCATTGACTTGAATTTCTCCCAGGGTTGGACATATGAAGGGGCCATAGAGGTCTGGCCACAGTGGAGACCCTCTAACTTTACATGTGGGGGCATTTCTCCGGAGTAGCAGAAGGTCCAACGTGAAATAGCTTAACCACAGAGATCTATTATCTCATGTGAGCACAGGTTCTGAGGCAAGGTGGGCTGCAGGCACCATGTGATCAGGGCTGCATCTCCCTTCCTTTGACTCTGCCTCCCCTTGTCCTGAGGCAGCCTCCCTCACAGCTTTAGGATGGCTGCCTGCCTGCTGCAATGAGGGGAGCTTGCTCATTCACACCTGGTGGGAGAAGGACAGGTGGAGGGAAAGTCCTTCTCACCTCTCTGATTGGCCAGCCTAGGGCATGTGCCGGCTCCTGGACCTATTAGAGTCCCCAGAGGGAGTCTGTGTGCTGATTGGCTGAAATAATCCCAGGCGAGGAGGATGACATACTGTGATTGGCTAATTGGGATCCGTCCAGAATGAGAGATATGCTCAGCCTCCCAAGTCCATTGGCAGCGCAGAGAAGGGGCCAATCCTTTTAGTTTTGGGCGCCAAACCCAAAACTGGTTCCTATAGGGAAGGAGGGAGTGGAGAAGGCAAACGGAATGGCTGGCGAAGCTGTCAACCAGGCAGAGGTGGACGGTGCAGCGGGTGGGGAGCCAGGCCTTGTCCCGGGTCCTCCAGTGCCTCACTGTGGGCAACGGGCAGCTCCCAGCCCAGGCTCCCTTCCTGCTCCTGCACACTGGGAGGACTGCAGGACTAGCTGCACAAGACAACTGGCATTTCTCGGGTGCACGCTTGGTGCTGCCTCAGCACGATGTGAAGGCTGCATGTGCACCATCCCTTCCTGGAGCCTCCCGACTTCCCTTGGGGAGGGGATCATGATCACTTCAGCTTAGAGATAAGGAAACAGGCGTAGAGAGGTTAAGCTGGTTGGCAACCAAGTCAAACAGCTGGTCAGCAACCGAGCCGGCACTGAGGCCTGTGTCCCTGGGACAGGCCGTGTCCCTGGCAGCCCTAAACCAGGACACCCACCTGGCTGGGACAGGAAGGGCAGCACCAGGTTCTGGGGTCTCCTCCATCCCCTCCCTCAGGACCTGCCTAGAGCTGCTGACTGAGAAATCCTCGGGAGGATGCGACGATGACTGATTCCTTCAAGCTCCCACTGGGCACACACAGGCAATTCCTCCGTGAAAAGAGATGAATTCACAAAGGAGAAAGTGTATAAAATATTAAGAAGACATTAAGCTGAGGACACGTGAACCCCTGGGCAGCGAATGCAGCAGGCGGGGGGGCTGTGCCTCTGGACACTGCAGCGGGGCTGGAGCCCTCTCCCTGCCGCTATGGAAACAGCAGTATCAGAAACAACAGTCCTGGTTAGCGGCGTGCTCATGCCATGTGCCTGTCAGTTCTGCAAGCATCTGTTGGATGTGAAGGTTGATGGGATGACCACACTGCCCACAACAGGTCAGTACATTCCCAGGACAGTCCTGAAAGGTGGGTTCTCTTTTTTCCATTATCCAAATAAGGTCAAGGACTCAGAGAAGTCACATAACCTAGCTAGGAGGAGGGTTCAAGCTGGGTCTCCCTGTCCCCAAGCCACACTCTGAATCCCCCCTCCTGACGCTGAATAACTGGGGTCTCCTCCTGGCCCCCTCCCCACCTCACTCTGCTCGGGACACGTGGCTGTGTAGAGCTTCTATGCCCCAGAAACCAGGTGGCTCCTTTCCTCCTAATCCCTCTCCTAATTGTGTTGCAGGCAAAAGGGTGCAGACAGCTGAGGCTCCTCACTTCCCGCTCCAAAGCTCAGAACCTCCCTTCCCTCCTGGATCCAACAGAAGCAGCGGCCGCTGCTGTCTGTGCCTCTCAAACTTGTCACCCACGGATGCTGGGAAAAATGCACATAAAAGTAAGATTATGATTTTTTTTGTAAATAAGTGATGCAGAAACTCAGATCTGATATGGGCCGTCAGCCCAATCCAGCAGAGAGAGAGATGGCTGCTGAAGTATTTGCGTGTGTTCTCAGGGAACGTTTATTGTGGAAAGCTGGGCTCCAATAAAACTTTCATATAAATTATTCATTATGGAATTCAGATGAAATGCCAAAAACTCTCCCACTAAGGGACTGCCTTTTTTATTTTTATTTTTATTTTTTTTATTACTTCTGAAGAGAGAGTCTTAGCATCTAACGCCATCAGATGCTACTTAGTGGGGAGAAATGGATTGGTCTGCTGAGAGAGTACTGACCTTATGTGTGGGTCTCTGAGGACACTTGGCTTTTCTTAAAGGAGCCAGTGGACCACATGCCAACGTCCTGCCCAGGAGCTCTGATTTTCTGAGGGGCACTGGGAGGTGAGAGTCCCTGCCTCTCTTGCTGCCTGTACTTGAGAGGAAAGTGGGTGGCGCCTACAGCACAGCCCTCTGAAGCTCACAGGGCACCCTTTGGGCCCAATCCAGTGGGTCTGCTCTGGGAGAGAGTTGGGGCAGGTGCTATCTCTCTCTCTCTCTTTTTTTTTTTCTTTTTTTGAGACAGGATGTCACTATCACCCAGCCTGGAGTGCAGTGGCACTTTCAGCTCACTGCAGCCTCCACCTCTGGGGCTCAAGTGAGCCTCTCACCTCAGCCTCCTGAGCAGCTAGGACTACAGGCATGAGCCACCACGCCTGGCTAATTTATGTATTTTTTTTGTAGAGATAGGGTTTCACCATGTTGCCCAGGTTGGTCTCAAACTCCTGGGTTCAAGTGATCTGCCTGCCTCAGCCTCCTAAAGTGCTGGGATTACAGGCGTGAGCCAACACGCCTGGCCTGTCTCTCTCTGTCTCTCTCTTTTTGAGATAGAGTCTCACTCTGTCACCCAGGCTGGAGTGCAGTGGCTGGATTTCAGCTCACCGCAACCTCCTGGGTTCAAACAATTCTCCTGCCTCAGCCTCCCAGGTAGTAGCTGGGACTATAGAGTCATATGCCGCCATGCCCTGCTATTTTTTTTTTTTTTTGTATTTTTAATAGAGACAAGGTTTCACGATGTTGGCCAGGCTAGTCTTGAACTCCTGACCTCAAATAATCCGCTGGCTGCAGCCTTCCAAAGTGCTGGGATTATGGGCGTGAGCCACTGTGCCTGGCATTTTTTTTTTTTTTTTTTTTTTTAATGAGAAGATGAAGGCTCAGAGATTGTTATGGGCTGAATTGTGTACCCCCTTACCAAATCCACATGCTGAAGTCCTTACCCCCAGAACCTGTGAATGTGACCTTATTTGGGGATAGGGTCTTGACAGAATTAAGTTAACATGAAGTCATTCAGATGGGCTCTAATCTCATAGGACTGGTGTCCTTCTAAGAAGGGGAGGTTTGGACACAGACGTGCACAAGCACACACAGAGGCCAGGTGACAGTGAAAAAAGCCGTCTGGGAGTCAAGGAGAGAGGCCTCAGAAAGAACTAGCCCTGTCCGCACCTTGATCTTGGACGTCTGGCCTCCAGGACGGGGAGAGAATAGGGTTCTGTTGTTGAAGCTGCCCAGTTTGTGGCTTCAGGAAACTAATAGAGATGAAGGGACTTTTCAAGATTTGCCTTAGTGGAGCGGGACTCACCGCCTTGGCCGTGCAATCCTGCCTGCTGGTGTTTTTCGGTTGGAGGAAGTGGGAGCTCACTTTGCCAAGTCACCCTGAGGCCCCACGTGACGCCAGGAAGCAATGAGAGAGAAGCTTAAACAGGAACTCTGCTAACGTCTTTATTTCTTCCCTTTGAAGAACCCTGGAAAGCTCTCTGTAAATATTTGCGAAGTTAATTTCACAACCCACAAATGAATACATGAATGAATGAGTGAGTGAGTGTCAAACACAGCGCTGTCCCGACACCTGCCCTGTGTGTTCAATGACCAGATGTGACTTCCTCTAGGGCCCTGAGGCAGCCATAGCCTCAAGTCACTCCTGTGCTCTGAGGGCAGGGGTGCCAAGGGGTGAGGTCCAGTGGGCTGCTCCGCCCTCAGCGCCGGGGGCCTCTCGGGCTCAGCCTTCTGGAAGAGTTGAGGTCTGCCCTCCGAGGCAGTCACTGGTGGGAGAGAAGGGTGAGGGACACGCCGCCCAGAGCTGTAGCCGCCGGGCAGCCTGGGCTTCGCTTTTCCCTTCCAAGGCCTTCCCTGCATGGCGAATTGGCTGGCTCTGTTCACATTCAAGCATGGCCCAGAACAGCTTCACATGCACCTCAGATGATCTTTTAGGGGTTTTTAAATTTTTGTTTTTTAGCAGTAGTTACCATTTTCTTTTCCCATAGGGAGAAACAGGTGGTGTCTTAAAAAAACAAAACAAAACAAAACAAAACCTCTGACATTTATTGGATTTCTGCTGAAAATATTGAACAGTTCACAAAGGGGCCTTTGATCCTGAGAACCTTCCAGATCTTTGGTGCTTTTGTGCTCACTGATTCCAGGCCAGGACACCAATGCTCCCACAGCCTTGAAGCCCAGCAGGAATGGACCGGTCCAGGCTCAGCAGCCCCATGCCCCTCCCTCTCCTTTCTTCATTTTCTACCAGCTCAACATCCCTTGCCCCGCCCCACTGCATCCATACACATGTGTTTTGGTTTTGATTGTTTGCTGACACTTTTTGTTAGCAGCTCATTGAAGATTTCCAGTCTGCAGTAAGGACTCAGCCATAGAACCTTCTGGAGTCCCTGCAGCCTGGCTGAACCACAAGCTGTCCCATGTGCTGCCCATCCTACGTTCTGTCTGCAGGGAACGTTCTTTCCCTCCACACCCGCATGTCCCCGAGACCAGCCCGGTCCAGGCTTTGGGGTCTGCCTGGCTGTGTCCTTGTCCTCCGCTGCCCCGCCACTCCTGTCCCCAGCCTGGACCCAGGGCACTGTGTCTTGGCCTTTGTCAGGCTCCGTCTATCCCCGCACCTCAGGGCCTGGTCCCTGAACCAGTGCCTGGCTCAGAGGGTCCACTCTGGCCTCAGTGAGTGAGAGGTCTCAGATCACCACGTAAATGAAGGTACTTCTGGAAGAAATAATGACAACGTGGGTGTTTAAAAACATTTGTTCATTCAGCGTCTACTCTATCTTTTGAATGATGCCTTTTTTTCCCTCTGAAAAGAGCAGCATTTGGGGAGAGAGGGAGGCCTCGCTGGCGTCATTGGCGGAACCCAGGATGGGAGCCTGCCACGCCAGATGCCAGACACGCCAGGGTTCCCGCACACCTGTTCCCGATTGCATGAAGCGGAGGGGCCTCCTCCTGCCTCTTTGTTTGTGTTTTCCCTCTCCCTCTGTCCTTCCCACATGCCCCGACCCTAAGTCGGGATCTGTGCTGCAGTACAGACTGCAGTGAGTTTTGACCTCCTCCTCGCCATCCTCCTTGTCTTTTATTTAAAAGGCAGCAGAAATGGGACTGTGGTCTCTCTCCCCCCGCTCCCGCCAACAGCTGCACAGTGTGGAGTTCACTGTTCTGTGGCCCTTGGCCTTTGTGTCTGGGCGCCCGTAGTCCTGAGCCCTGCGCAGTGGGGAGAGGTGAGGGCAGAGACAAGAGCAAGGTGATGGGACAGCTGCCTTGTCCTCAGTGTCCCTCCAGGAGCCCCTCAAGGTTGGAATGGCAGGCACCAGGTCCTTCCCGGGGCCTCTCGTCTCTGCTAGGCAGTGATGTGTTGTAACACGTTCCTGGAGCACTTTCTCGCCATCTGTCTCCCTAGCTGGATTATCACTCCACTCCGAGAGAGGGGTTCCAATTTGCAATTGTAAATTGTCTTTTTTCCCCCTTTTCGCTCCACATGCAGGGACTCTGACAGCTTGAAGGGGCTGTCGTGGTTTGCAGTAAGCATGGCTTGTTTTCCACACGGCACAAAACACATTCCCTCTGGAGTCCCTGGGGGGACGGGGACAGTCCCCAGGGGTGCTGGGTGGGTGGTGGAGGCCACTGCGAGGGAGGGAGGCAGAGGCTAGACACACGGTCTTTCTCCAAGTTGACCTCGGGCTGATTCCAGGACCCGACCCTGGATTCCTCCAGAGGATCCAGAGCCCATCCTGATGAGCTCATGTGTGCAATGAGGTAAGAGTGGATAGCACCGGTGGCACCTGACCTCTCGCCTCTGTTCCTCTCCTGTGAGAGCCTTTGCACCACAGGGCAGGGGCCAGAGGGCTTCACAGCCGGGCCCTGTCACCTCCCCCGCGTGGCACCCTTCACTCTCCTCACCCTGCTGGGCCCTGCATAAGGCCTGCTGCCCGCAGCCTGCTGCCCTTCTCTGTCCCGGGGGACACCGACCTCCTCATCATTGTGCCTCGAACACACCAGGGCGCCTTTCACAGGCATCTGCCCCGCAGACAGCTTCCCTGCTGAATTCTACCAAACGTCTGAAGAGGAGTTCATATCAGATCTTCACAAACACCTCCAAAAGACGGGAGGAGAAAATGCTTCTCAGTGCCTTTTGAGTCCAGTGATCCCTAGGTGCCAAAGCTGGACAAAGATACCACAGGACAAGGAGCTGGCAGGCACAGCCTCTCCCAGGTCTCACCCTCCCCGGAGGCTCCCTCCCGCCACTGACCAGGGCCTGTGCTTGAATGCCTGCCTGGGAGGTTTCCTGATTGTTCTAGCACTGGCTGCTCAGTGCCCCATCCCTCCCCCAGCCTTGCTCCCCTCCCTGTGGGGTCCTGCTGGGCACATGTGCCTGGCCCACCTGTCTGACGCCACCCCCCGTCTCTGTCCCTGGACCGATGATCCCATCTGGTTGACTCTTTCTCTCGTGTTTGCATCGGCTGTACCCAGAGCAGCACCTGGTTGCCAGAGGGCACCTCTGCTTGTGTGGCATGTAGCAGAGATAATGGCTCCTCAGATTGTTGGCCATGGACTTGTCCTCTCATAGGGTGGGGTGGGCCTTGCCTCTGTTCCTGGAGCTGTCCCTCCCATGGCCTTTGATGGCACCCTTGTGTGGGTCTTCACCTCCCGCACCCCTGCGTGGGTCCTCACCTCCCGCACCCCTGCGTGGGTCCTCACCTCCCGCACCCCTGCGTGGGTCCTCACCTCCCGCACCCCTGCGTGGGTCCTCACCTCCCGCACCCCTGCGTGGGTCCTCACCTCCCGCACCCCTGCGTGGGTCCTCACCTCCCGCACCCCTGCATGGGCCCTCACCTCCTGCACCCCTGCAGAGTCGGCTGCATCAACAAGGCACATCGATCTGGCATGTTGCTGGCTACAAAGCCCCTTTGGTGCCTCTTCTGCACCTTGTTGCAGGGTCAATCTGCATTGAGGTCAGCAAAATGCCTTTGGCTCCTACTGAACAGAGAAGGAAACTGAGGCTGGCACATCTCCCGATGGAGATGGTGTTCACGACAGCCGGGAGCCAGGGGATGATGAGCTGGTTTGTCCCAAGAGAGGGTGAAGCTTGTGACATGTATGAAGCATGGGAGGGCAAGGTGGCACGCGGGCACCCAGGGCCAGTCCAGTTAATCCTCAGGGTTGAGTTCAGGACCAGCAGAGCCAGGGCCAGGCCTATAGGGCATCCAGTGAGGGGGTCCCTTTCAGGCGATACAGGGACCGCTGTCCAGGGGCCACTAGGAAATCTCAAACCCACAGTTGGGCCCAGGGCAGCAGCAAGGTCGAGGTCAAGAATAATGTCCAGTGGGAGGCTGAGCTTTGTCTAAGGCCTGCAGAGGATCCTTGGGGATGCTGTGGGGTTTTCATAGGCCCTGGAAGGAGTGTGGGATCTGGGAACCTGAAGCCCAAGATACAGCCATTCAGCACCATAGGTGTGGCCCAATTTCTAGGTAAAGACGACAGTTCGGCCTGGGAAACACACCGCCGTTTGCTCAATTTTGAGTTCCGGGGTGTTTTTTCACCAGCTCCGCTTCACAGAAGGGCCCCGTTCCCTTTGGGGTTTCCTAAAGGCATCAGGGCCGGTTTCTTAGACTTGAGATCCAAGGCAAGGGAGCCTTTGCTCACTTTAAAAATATATTTCTTTTTTATTGGTGCATAATAGGTGTACATAGTTTTTGCGTACATATAAGAATTTAATACATTAATATAACTTGTAAAGATCCAATCAGCGTAATTAAGGCATCCATCACCTTCAATACTGGTCTTTTCTTGATGCTGGAGACATTCAGATTATTCTCTTCTGGCTGTCTTGAAATGTACAATAGGTTATTGTGAACTATGGTCACCCTGCTGCCTTAACACTAGGACTTATTTCTTCTATCAAACCTTATATTTGTACCCATCGATCACCCTCTCTTCATCCCCCCACCTCCCTTCCCCTTCCCGGTCTCTGGTACCCACAGTCTACTCTCTACCTCCATGAGATCCACCTTTTAGCTACCCTGTGTGAGTGAGAACATGCCGTATTCACTCTGCTTTGCTCATTTCCCTTGACATAGTGGCCTCCAGCTCCTCCATGTTGCTGACTTTCAGGATCTCATTCTATGGTAGCTCCACCCACTCCCCTCCCCTAAAAAAAACCCTCCGCCGTCCTGATGTGCCCTGAGAAGGCTGTTTCCCAAATAATGCTACGGTCCCCCTTCTCCCCTCGTTCCCTGCCCCAGGGCCTGGGTCCGCTCCCGCACACCAGCTCCCACCTGCTCCCAGCCTCCCCCTCCCATCTGCGCCGGCTGGGTTTTGGCTTTAATTTCAGCAAACACAGGCAATTCTTCCCACTGGGGATGAGAACTGGCAGAAATATCACAGCGAAGGCAGCCTCCTCGGCTCCTACCAGCCAAGGAAAAGCAAAAATCCATAGGCGCTGTGCAGGGTGTGATTTACCTCCTGAAAAGCGCACATTCCCTCCACCCGGCATCATCATCATCACCGTGTTGATCTCCACCCGGAGCGTCCACAGCGCTCCTGACAATGCGAGTCTTCCCCAAATGGTATCTCTTTCATAAAGAGAGACACAGGTCCTGCAATCCAGGGAGGAGGCAGAAAGGAGTGCTCCGCCCCACACCTGGGCCGTGGGACCGGTATGAGCACACGGATGGAGAAACCACTTCATACACTCAGTGAAAGCAGTGTTCCTAATGAGTTTGAGTCAGCGCCGGGAAATTAGACTCAGAATCAACTGCAGCAAATCACCATCCTCTCGGCCCCTCAGTCTTCTCCTCCGCAGAGTGGGTTGGAAGGTCAGTGCTTGCTGGAACTGTCATCTCTGTGCTCAACGGTGATTGCAGTGACTGGCGTGAACAGCCTTCAAACGGGTGCTTGGTGGAGGTGGGAAAGTGGAGGGTGGGCACGCCGTCACCTAGGCTTCTTATTAGGGATTTCTTTCCCTTTCTGATGTTAGAAGGATGCCAGAGATCTCCAGCTTTGGCGGTGGATGGACCTGCATGTGAGTCATGGCTCAGCCATTTGCCAGCTGTGCAAACTCAGACAAGCTGCTTAAGCCGCGTCATGCTTTCCGTAAAGGGAAGGTAGATGGGGGATCAGGTATCGTACGGGGTGCGTGGCCCTTAGGAGTGTCTGGTCCATAGTGAGGGCCCCGTGCATGGAAGACATAGCAACCAGGATGTGTGCTTTCTCTGAGCAGTGGCTTTGCTCCGTGGTGTCCACCTCATGTACCCTAATTTTGAGGACCTGGAGCTGGTTTTGAGGACCCTCCCCAGCAAGTACTTAGGAGTCTGCCACACACAGGTTGAGCACGGATTCATCTCTGGCTTCAACTCACAGCTCTCCTGCTGCTTTCCTTAGGCCGGTGGTTGACATGGTCTCCATGAGCTGTGTGCATCCCCCAGTGACAGGACAAGATTTGTGCCCCCCGAGGAAGGTCCCCAGCTTTCCCCCACCTGCCCTCTGAAAATCTTCCTTGATTTTCTCTCATCCGTCCCTCGGGGGTCCTGTCTTTGTGATATCAGCGTGAAGTGGAATCCACAGAATGGCTAAAGTGGAGGGAAGGCTGAAAATGCATTGGATGATGATAGCAGTGTCATTTACAATCACCACGACTTGGAAGCAGCCGAGATGTCCTTTGGCAGGTGATTGGAGAAATGAACTGTGGCACGTCCATGCAGACCATGGAATACTATTCAGTGCTAAAAATGAGTGAGCTTTCCATCCATGAAAAGACATAGAAGAACCTGAAATGCAGATCACAAAGTGAAAGGCCAATCTGGAAAGGCTACACACCCTATGACTCCAACCCTGTGACATTCCCAAAGAGGAAAAATTATGGGGACAGTAAAAAGAGGAGCTGTCATCATTAGGGAAGCAGGAGCTGAGGAGAGTCAGAGTGACACCATTGAAAAATCTTCTCTGTCTTGAGACTAACAAGGCACCTTCCTTGCCAGTCACAACCCATGGTCCTAAGATGATCACAGCTAAGGAGGCAGCTTGGTACTGCCTGCAAGGACAAACTCCTAAAACAACAGAAAGCCCAGATGTCCCAATACTCATAGCAATATGTGCATTTAAGATAATTATAGATATGCTTTGATGTACTCATGTACTAGACTGTTAAGGATAGTTTTCTTTAAATCAACAGAATAATCAATTTTGTCATGCTGTCTGCTCCCCCTCACAGAGTCGCAGCTTGGTTTAGTCGTTATGTAGACAAGACCCCTATATAAGAAAAACTTAAAACAAAGATGGTGTGTTCTCTCGGAAGGTCCCCTGCTCTGTAATGGAGTAGGTTTTAATAAACATGCTTCCTTTGCTGCACCTTGTGACTCGCCTTGAATTCCTTCGTGCGTGAGATCCAGAAACCCTCTCTTGGGGTCTGGATCAAGACCCCTTTTCCAGTAACACCATGGGTTGGGGAGAGGGAGGGACGAATAGGTGGAGCACAGGACTTTTTTGGGGCAGTGAAACTCCTCTGTATCATACTGTCACAGTGGGTCCATGTCATTAAACATTTGTCTAAACTCATAGACTGTACAACACCAACAGTGAGCCCTAATGTGGACTATGGACTTGGGGTGATTGATATGGTTTGACCATGTCCCCACCCAAATCTCATCTTGAATTTCCATGTGTTGGAGGAGGGACCCAGTGGAAGGTAATTGAATCATGCGGCGGGTCTTTCCTATGCTGTTCTCCTGATAGTGAATAAGTCTCATGAGATCTGATGGTTTCATAAACAGGTGTTTCCCTGCACATGCTCTCTTCTCTTGTCTGCCACCATGATTATGAAGCCTTCCCAGCCACGTGGAACTGTAAGTCCAATAAACCTCTTCTGTAAATTGCCCAGTCTCCGATATGTCTTTATCGGCAGCATGAAAATGGACTAATACAGTGATAATGACATGTCAATGTAGGTTCATCAGTTGTAATAAATGTACTATTTGGTGGGGGATATTACTAGTTGGGGAGGCTGTGTGCATGGGGGTGGGACAGAGAGTACATGGGAACTCTCTGTATCTTCTGTTGGATTTTGCAGTGAGCCTAAAACTGCTCTAAAACCATATAAAGTCCACTTACAAAAGTATCTGAGAGGCTAAATCTATCTCTATAAGAAATATGAGGAAAGAAGTAGCAGGGGGAGATGCAAAAGGTGAATGGGGTGGGGGTATCAGAGAGGATTTCTGGAATTTGCCCTGTGAGAGGCTCTGAGACAGATACAGGAGGAAGAGAATTCGGGAAGGGAGAAAAGAAGTATGGCTGTGGGCTATAAATTAGATCCATACTGAGGCAGGAGGATTGCTTCAGTCCAGGAGTTTGAGACTAGCCTGGGCAACATAGCAAGACCTTATCTCTACCAAAAAAAAAATAATGAAAAACAGGGCGTGGTGGCACATGCTTGTAGTCCCAGCTACAAGAGGCTGAGCAGGCAGGATTGCTTGCGCCCAGGAGGTCAAGGCTGCAGTGAGCTGAGATCGTGCCACTGCACTCCAGCCCGGGCCACAGAGTGAGACTCTGTCTCAAAAAAAAAAAAAAAAACTTAGATCCACGATCATTTTCCTGAAGAGATTCGAGGACAGCTTAGTGCTACCTTTGATGCTGTATTCTACTTTTTTTTTTTTTTTTTTTTTTTGAGATGGTGTCTCGCTCCATCGCTCAGGCTGGAGTGCAGTGGCACGATTGCAAGCTCCGCCTCTCGGGTTCATGCCATTCTCCTGCCTCGGCCTCCTGAGTAGCTGGGACTACAGGTGCCTGCCACCACGCCTGGCTAATTTTTTGTATTTTTAATAGAGACAGGGTTTCACCGTATTAGCCAGGATGGCCTCGATCTCCTGACCTCGTGATCCGCCTGCCTTGGCCTCTCAAAGTGCTGGGATTACAGGTGAGAGCCACTGCACCTGGCCTATTCTTCTTTGAATTTAATTTCTCATTGAGACTGGACCACATGGGATCCTAGCTTATATCTGGGTTACATTTGTAGATTAAGTTTAACCCATTTATGCCTAGTGTTCCATTATTGGAACGCTAAGCTTGTGGGAGTAATTTATATCCGACTGCTCAAGGTCATCCGCAAGGTCTGATTTTTCACAAAAAATATTTGCTTCTGGACAAGACAGCATTAGGATGAAAATGAAGAGATTATGTGAACTGGAGAACCCCTTCTAGCTTGAAAATACCTGTAGTGACCACAGTCTGATTTCTCCCTCCTCACATGAACCTTTTGGGGCATTTGATGACGGAGCAGTCACTCCCTTCCTTCCCCAGTGGGGAACAGCAACAGATTCCGGCAGGTGAGTCTGCTGCAGAAGAGACAAGTTCTTATTTCAGCTGCGTGGAGCTGTGTCTGGGGCAGGTCGTTGCCTTTGTCTCCTTAGGGTAAACAGCAGAACATGGATGGTGTTTGATGCCCGCATGAGTGAATGTACTTTTATTTTTACATAGCTATTTTTGACCATGAATTGCTGGATGTGCTGTAGAGCTCTCTGCAGTCATGACACACAGCTATTGATCCACCAAAGATCTATGCTGTCCATCCGAGCTGTAGGGATGTGATTGGGAATTGGCATTTCAGGCGGGGATCACATTTCCAGCCTCTATGATGTCTAGTAGGACCATGTGACTGAGTTATGGATGAGAAATGTGGGTGGAAGTGATGTGTGCCCCTTCCAGGCCTCACATCTAAGGTATTTCCTTCTCTCCCTTCCCCAACTAGTGACTAGATGGAGATGACCCAGGAAGGGGCCCTGTTGCCCAGGAAATGGGCTTGTCCTGAACCACAGCTTGAAGGAGAGCCACTGACTAATCAGGAACACCCAACTGGACTTTATTCCAGCAAAATGCAAAGCATTACTGTGCTGGGCCATGGTATATTCTTGGGTTTCTTTTATTAGAACACTTGGCATTACCTTCACTAATATACACTCATCATAGTAGACATTTTCACTAGTTGTAGATGATATGCACTATTTTCCTTTCTGAAACAGAAATTTGCAGCAGCACTACCAAAGGACAATACATTTTTAAAAATCATAGAATGACTGGAGTTCATGTCTCTGCAAAGAACATCTAAGCCCTAAGCCATCCAGAGTGGATGAGGCATCTCTGCATGAGTTAAATTACACACTCCAGCTGCTGTAACCAAGAAGGAGTTTCACAGTGGTCAAAACGGCATAGAAGTTTAGTTCTCATGCATGTAACAGTCCAAACACAGCTCCACAGTGGCAAGGAGCCAGCGTCCTTTCTCTTGCTGCCCGGCTGTGCTCAACAGGTGGCTTCTGTCTTTAAGTCCAACGTGGCTGCTCTGGCTCCAGCCATCGTTTCTATACTCCAGCAGGTGGCAAGTAGGAAGAAGAAAGGGAGAGCTTATGCCTTTCACTTTAGGGACACACGGCCTAGTGCTGCTCACATCACCCTGCTCACCTTGTGTTGGGACCAGAATCTAGTCACATGGCAGCAAATAGCTATGAGGAATATTGGGAAAGGTTGTCTTTGGCTACTTGGCCTCATGACCATTGGAAACTGCTGTACTACAAAAGGTGGGTTCTGATCATCTTAGTTGGGGATGCTGTGACAAATGACCATAGCCTGGGGGCTTAAACAACAAACATTTATTTCGCACAGTCCTGGAGGCTGGAGATCCAAGATCAAAATGCTGGCTGGCTTGGTGTCTGGTCAGGGCTTGCAGACGGCCACTTGTTGTTGTATCCTCAAATGGTAGAGAGAGAGAGACAGAGAGACAGAGAGAGGCAGAGAGAGAGAGAGGGAGCAAGCTCTCTTGAGCCTCTTATCAGGGCATTAATCCTATCTCGAGGGGTCCCTGCTCATGGCCTAATCAATCATCTCCCAAATGCCTCAACTCCCAACACCATCAGGTTGTGGGTGAGGGTTTCAGCACATGAATTTGGAGGGGACACAGACATTCAGTGTGCAGAGGCTGCCACTGTGCCTCTCTGTCCCCATCCCTTTCCTGACACCTTAGGGTGTGTGTCCCCACAGGCAAGCAATGTCCTTCAGCATCTCTCCCCAGGAGCCCCTGAGCACCCCCTTCCCTCTCACTTTATTACTGCTCTTATCCATACAGGTTTGGGCAGGAGAACAGGAGCCACACTCAGTATTTAGAGGAAAGAGAGACAGAGAGCACAAGCGAGAGAGACTGACTTAATCCAGGAAATTAGAGGCTCACACAGACATTGGAATGGAGAGGTGAAGGTCCGTTTTAGGAAACCCAGAAGTGCAGAGATGACGAGGAAGTCCCGAAGATGCCCCTGGCAGCCCGCAGCACCTAGTGAGCCATTCCCAGGGAACGCCTGGGAACCACCAGAGGCTGACAAGCCTGGAACCACTGGGGGAGGGGACCTGGGAAACTGGGGAGAATGTGGAGGTGATGGGATGACGCTGAGTTGAAATGGACAACCCAATCCAGGCTTCCTCTCCTCGCTTCTCAGCCCAGCAGAGCGGCTGGCTCATTTGTGGGATTTATTACCAACCAAGGGTTTTCAGGGGGTTGAAAACGGGTCATTATCCCTCCTAGATAATGTTGCCTCTTAGTAGAGGATTTGATGCTTTGACCCAGACATGACTCCTCCTGTGGGCATGACAATATGTATTTTTTCTTTTTTTTTTTTTATGCTCAATAAATATTTTAATTGAATATATGATTACATGCTCATCATTGGGGTAAGAAAGTCTGTTTCTAATTTTGTAACTTTTTTTTTTTTTTTTACCGGGATGAGTTTTAAATAACGTTTTGGCACCTACTTACGTTATTTTTTCTTTAGAGTTTTCTTTTTTTTTTTTTTTTAATAATCAAATCAAATTTTATTTTTTATTTTTTATTTTTTATTTATTTATTTTTTTTCTTTTATTATTATTATTATTATTATCATTATTATACTTTAGGTTTTATGGTACATGTGCGCAATGTGCAGGTAAGTTACATATGTATACATGTGCCATGCTGGTGTGCTGCACCCACCAACTTGTCATCTAGCATTAGGTATATCTCCCAGTGCTATCCCTCCCCCCTCCCCCCACCCCACAATAGTCCCCGAAGTGTGATGTTCCCCTTCCTGTGTCCATGTGTTCTCATTGTTCAATTCCCACCTATGAGTGAGAATATGCGGTGTTTGGTTTTTTGTTCTTGTGATAGTTTACTGAGAATGATGATTTCCAGTTTCATCCATGTCCCTACAAAGGACGTGAACTCATCATTTTTTATGGCTGCATAGTATTCCATGGTGTATATGTGCCACATTTTCTTAATCCAGTCTATCATTGTTGGACATTTGGGTTGGTTCCAAGTCTTTGCTATTGTGAATAATGCCGCAATAAACATACGTGTGCATGTGTCTTTATAGCAGCATGATTTATAGTCCTTTGGGTATATACCCAGTAATGGGATGGCTGGGTCGAATGGAATTTCTAGTTCTAGATCCCTGAGGAATCGCCACACTGACTTCCACAAGGGTTGAACTAGTTTACAGTCCCACCAACAGTGTAAAAGTGTTCCTATTTCTCCACATCCTCTCCAGCACCTGTTGTTTCCTGACTTTTTAGTGATTGCCGTTCTAACTGGTGTGAGATGGTATCTCATTGTGGTTTTGATTTGCATTTCTCTGATGGCCAGTGATGGTGAGCATTTTTTCATGTGTTTTTTGGCTGCATAAATGTCTTCTTTTGAGAATTCAACTTTTATTTTAAGTTCCAGGGTACATGTGCAGGATGTGCGGGTTTGTTACATAGGTAGATGTGTGCCATGGTGGTTTGCTTTGAAGTAGAGACTGGTGGGTTTGTAGCAAGGCCAGCTCCGCCCTGCTCCAGCCTCTCCTGGCTCTGCCCCCTGCCCCCCTCTCAGCACTTGGTTTCTGCAGTCACCTCCCCTCTCCGGTCTCTCCAGGTATGGTGCCTCTCTGGGTCACTCCCATCAGTATTCATCCTCCTCTCCAAGCGTGGGAGGCCTCCGTGACCCCATGCCCCTGAACACCCCATGCCCCTGAGCACCCTATTTCTCTGGTCCCTTTTGCAGCCAGAGTCCTCAGAAGAGCTGGCTGCCCCCCGCCTCTCCTCCCGCCCCTCTACTGAAGCTGTATTGTGACTATCCCACCCCCCCCGCCACATCAGGGGGCCGGCCCTCTGTCCTCCTGTTTCCTCTTCATCGCTTTTCTCACGCTTGGCCCTTCGTCCCTTCTCTCCTGGGCTCCCGGGACCTCCCTGCTCATGGGTTTCTTTCTGCCCCTGTCTCTTTCCCTGCATTCTTGTCCTCTTCTCGGCATTCTGTTTTCAGTCTGTCCCTCTGCCGTGTGACTGTCCAGTACACGTGAGTACATGGGATATGTTCCCCAAACTGTTGAGGCTGGGCTTAGCCATGTGACCTGCTTTGGCCAAGGACGTTTTGGCAGCACTGAACAAGCAGAGGTCTCAGCTGTGCTCCTGCTGTGGTGGGACTCCCCCTCTTGGGGCTCCTGTCACCTGCCTGGGGAGAACATGCCCCAGGCACGGCCCTTCCAGAGAGTGTGGAATCCCCGGGGAGGCCCAGATGATCCACAGCCAGACGCTGGCTGAGGTTGAGAAACTGGCACTTGTTGATGTCAGCCACCGAGTTTGGAGTTTTGGAGTGGCTTGTCAGACAGCAGCATTGTAGCAATGGCCGAATCATCCATGAAGACGCTAAATTTCATTTTTATTTTTTGTTACGGCAGCATAACTTTGCTGATCTGGTCTGTGACAAAATAACTTTTTCCTCTGCCAGTCTTTCTCTTTTCATTAAAAAAAAAAAATGTAGAGTCATTATTTACTCCTCCTCCAGTCCCTCTGCACTCCCATCTCTACATCACAGTAAGTCCTGAGTTTGTTTCTCCACTGCCACCACCGCCCTGGCCTACGCCAGGTGTCCTACGCCAGGTGGCCTACGCCTGCACCTGCTCCTGCCTGGACGGTGTCATAGCCCCCGGCAGTGGTGTCCCCGCTGCCGCCCAGGGCGGTGCAGACGCTGGGTGAAATTCTTCTGCACACTCCCTGCCTGCGTCCCCCAGGCCTCCTGGCTTGTCGCTCTCCCCTCACACCCACCCTACTCCTCTTCCCTGTTTCCATTTGCACACGGCGCCCACCTCACTCTGTCTGGAACGCTCTCTCTGCCTCGGGGCTGCTGCCCACGGCTGGCTCCTCCTTATTGGCTCTTTTCCCACAGGCCACGCCCTGGAGAGAACTGCGGTTCCACCAATAAAACCGGAATCTGGACCTAGGAAGGACAGACTTCATTCAAAAGGATGACTGCAAAGAAGAGTGGTTGACTGCAGTGGGGAAGAGGCTATTGCAGTGGGGGAGGAGACTATTGTAGCAGGGGAGGAGAATATTTCTTTAGGGGAGGGGATTATTGCAGTGGGGGAAGGGACTATTGAAGTAGAGATAGGAGACTCTCGCAGTGGGGATAGGGGCTACTGAATGGGGAGGGGATCATTGCAATAAGGAGAATGATGTGTGTCAAAAGTAAAAGTTCCTTTTCAAAGTTTCCCTTCTTGTTAAAGAATAAATCTTAAGTGTTAGAAATAATAGTTTCTTTTAAAGACTAACTTCCTTTAAGCCTCCTTACTTTATGCTAATAACCCTTTGTTGGGCCCTATGCTATGTAGCTGTTAACCATGCTCACAGGCACGTAGTACATCCTATGTCCTTGTACCTTAGCCAAAATATTTGTGCTGGACCTGCTCACAGGCACGCTCCAGCTTGCAGCCTATGCCCCTTCCCTATTTGGCATAAGCAACTTTCTCTTTTCCTTTGTCTTTCCATTACTTTTACCTATTTAAAAAAGTTTTAAACTGTTAGCTAATCAGGTTTTAGTTTAGATTGTGCAGTCTGGCTCCAGCCAATAGAGACAGGACACAGTAGCAGGGACAAACTGCATAAGGGATGAAAATTGCTTCCCTCCTTTGTTCAGGTGTGCTCTTGCCATTGTTCCATCTGTGATGTGCACCCTTTCTGCGGAAAGTAAAAAATGACCTTGCTGAGAGAATTAAATTTATGTTCAAGTACTATTTCTTTGTGGCACCGAGGAACAAGCATTCTATTTCTAAATAAACATTTTTACATATAACAGTGTGACCACAAGCTCTGCAAGCTCTCAAGAGTTTGGCAGAAGAGGTTTTGTTTCAGCATGGAGTAAACAAGGCTGGGCCATTCTTCTGTCTCCAGTTCCCAACCCGAAGGCTGACCCAACATAGGCACTCACTAAATGTTTGTTGAGTGAGTGAATGGGCGGATGTTCATGGTCTCGGGCTGCATGGCTGAAAGGACAGGCCTGGCTGGGAATGAAGTGTGGTTGCGGCAGAGGCCACGGGCTCTTGGGACTGCTCTACTGGCCTGAGTGGCAGGGTCCTGTGTGAGTGCGGCAGAGGCCATGGGCTCTTGGGACTGCTCTACCAGCCTGAGTGGCAGGGTTCTGCTACCTGGAGCCCAATCAG
Source organism: Pongo abelii (assembly GCF_028885655.2). Taxonomy (NCBI): domain Eukaryota; kingdom Metazoa; phylum Chordata; class Mammalia; order Primates; family Hominidae; genus Pongo; species Pongo abelii. The sequence goes on along the minus strand of NC_071985.2, from coordinate 230,291,872 downwards.
GCCCTGGCTGTTAGAAAAGCTCGCAGGGAAATCCCAGCTGGAGGGGCTTAGCGGGGCTGAGGAAGAACTTCCTGTTAAGCAAGATATGAGCTGAGGGTGAGGAAGTGGGGAATTCACTTCTCCAAGGATAACTTCAGGAACTCAAAGGGGACCGGGAGAGAGGCCTAGGGCACATGACCTTGAGCTCCTCACCTCTCCTGGCCTCAGTTTGCCCATGTGGAAATTGGTGGTATGGCATTAAAGGAGGATCTTTCTCTCCACTGACTGCTGCTGGGCCCAGCGTGGCTGGGAAGGGTGTCCCTGGCCACCTCGCTGTTTGTCCTAGTCAGAGTCTGCAGGGCTCCTCATTTCATTTTCTCCCAATATAACAAAGTAGGGGGCCTGGGACCTTGGACTGGCATCATATAGACTCACTGGATTCTGGAATCCTTGCTCCCTGCATCCTGGAATCTCTGCCCTATATCCCATGCTGCAGGCATCCATGCCCTGTCCTGCAACATGGTTTATATTCAACGTTCCCTGTCTCTTCTCCCCTGAGCTTGTCACTTCTGGAGGGCAGGGGCTGTGTGTGAGCTAGGCTTCCTCCCAATGGCTCAAGATAGAGCCTTGTATTCAGTAGGTGCTCAGTATGCGCACGTAGATTCTGTTTTATCAAAACTGCATGTTCAGTCTGTAAGCCGGAATGGTGAGAAGTGGGTTGTGTGCAGGGAGGACGTGCTTATACTGTCAGTAGTTGTTGACTGGGCAGGAGTCTGTGGGGGTCTTCACTGCATCTGAGCTCCTTCTTTCTCCTTGGTCCTTTAGGGGTATAATTTGATACCCAGACACTTGGCAGACTCCTCCTGTTGTCGCCCTCACAGTGTGGGGTGTGGGAGGGGTCCTGCCTGTCAGCTGGGCTGGGCGTGAAAGGATTCAGCCACGAGAATCCATATTCTGTCATCCCCCAGCCTCGAGGGGCAGGTGTATTACCCACACTTTACAGACGAGGGAATGGAGGCTCAGAAAAGCTGTAGAAACTTGCTCAAAGCCACATGGTTAGTGTGTGTTTGGAGGAAGATTTGAACTCTCTCTTCAAGCCCCTGTGCCTGCTTGTGTGTGTGTGCGTTCATGGGTGTGCACCCACACAGACGTGTGTACACACATGCATAAGCATGAACATGTGTGCCTGCGAGTGTGTACATGGATGTGTCTCTAAACCACACTGCTTGCCACGGTATGTCCCTCACTGAGTGGCTGGCCTGGCTGTATGGGCAACAGCATGGATTAGGAAATCCCAGGAAGCTCCTGGATCCAGGGCCGTGAGGAGACTCTGGAGGGAATTCTTTCAGGCAGGAAGCCCTTGGAGCAGGAGGAGCTTGGCAGGAAGAGGCTGTGCCCTCCTTGCACTTTGAGCCGCCTTTTCCCCCCAGTGCCCCAGGCCCTGGCATGGGTAAAGTCCCCTTCCCCAGCCCCTAAGTGGCCTGTGGCTACTGCTGAGCCTCTGACCTGGTGTCCCAGTTCACCACCTCTCAGGAGGCCTGGGTCCCCCCTAGTGCCACTCCAGGCCCGGAGGCAATGCAGCCTGGGGTCTGCAGGGACTTTTTAGGGGTCTCCTCTACCCGGACACCATCTTAACCAAGCCCCTCCTTCCACCCTGTGCTATTTGTTATTTTGTGTCCTTCAACTGGGGACTAAGCTGGCTGAAAGGGACAGAGGTTTGGGGTCGCAACTCCAAGCTCTGAGAAGCCGGTTGGGTGGAAGCAGGTGGCCCCTGGCGTGTATCTCACAGCATCTCCCTCCCCAGCCCCAGGGTGACCTGATTACCCCATTGTATTATTTAGGTCCAGAACATTCATCCACCCAACCCCTGGGGGCTGAATCCCAGCCTGGAGCCTCCGCTTCCCCAAACTTGGGGGGAAAAGCCTGGTCTTCTCTCTGTCCTTTCCCCACCAGCCAAACATCTGAAATCACCCTCATTTATCTGGCGAATTGAGGAGGAACAGTAGCAATGAGTTGGGCAAGTTGGTGAGTTTCTCTGACACATTAATATTCTGATTCTGAGAGGGATCTGTCTGAATTCCTCAGTTACAGATAATACAATTATATTTCTAAATTCTTCCCCTAAATTAGTACAGATGGTTAAAAATACTCGTCTTTTAATTAATCATTGGAACAATAGTCTTATGAATACAAATGAATCATTATCCCCTTCTACAGACGGCAGGGGAGGGGCAGCTGCGGATTTGTCTGTGGTCCTGTCCCTGGAGGTCGAAGGTTGTGGGGCCTCAGCGGGATGGCAGGGCTGGGCCTCAGCGAGATTCGGGAGTTGTAGCCCCCGGAAGGTGGAAGCAGGGGCCCCCCAGCCCATTCTTTTTAGTCCTGCCTCTTTGTTTTTTGAGACAGGGTCTCACTCTGTCACCCAGGCTGGAGTGCAGTGGTGCTATCTCGGCTCACTGCCACCTCTGCCTCCTGGGTTCAAGCGATTCTCGTCCCTCAGCCTCCCAAGTAGCTGGGACCACAGGCACACCCCACCCCACCCAGCTAATTTTTGTATTTTTAGTAGAGACGGGGTTTCACCATGTTGGCCAGGCTGGTCGTGAACTCCTGACCTCAGGTGAACTGCTGAACTCCTGAACTCTGCCTTGGCCTCTCAAAGTGCTGGGATTACAGGCATGAGCCACCAAGTCCCACTGTCCTGCTTCTTAAATACTGTTAGCCTTCGGTTGTGACTTTTGTTTCTCAGGCGGGACTGAGAGAGCTGCCCTCCGCCTGAGGAGCCCTGGGCTGCCCCAGGAGCCCTATTGGTTGAGGAGAGGAGTTTGGAAAGGAAAGATCTTAGTCTTTCAAGCAGGATGCCATGTCTCTGTCCTCTCCTTCCGGATCTGGTTAGGAACTCCCTTGTCCTCCTTCCAGGCTCAGCCCCAGTGTTCCCTCTGTTGTGAGGCTGGCGTGACCTCTCAGGCAGTTTTCCTTGCATTTTTCTGTGTGTGTGTGCGTGGGTGTGTGCTTTCTAGAGGGTGTGTTAGGTGCCATCACTGAGATGTGACTGTTGTTGTTGTGAGTCTATCCATCCCACAGGCAGCTCCAAGTCTTTTTTTGTGTCCCTAGATTCCAGCACAGGGCTGGCCTTGGATGAGGCCAAGCACCATTGAAATCACTGTGCTTTAAAATTCAAAGCCAAATTCAATCCTGGACTTCATAAAAATTAAAAACTTTTGTGCATCAGTGAACACTACCAACAGAATGAAAAGGCAACCCATGGACTAAGGAGAAAACACCGGCAAATCATATATCTACTAAGGAGTTAAAATCCGAACATTTAAAGACCTATAGTTCAACAACAAAAACAAACAGGCCAATTCAAAAATGAACAAAGGACTTCAATAGACATTTATTCAAAGAATATATACAGATGGCCAACAATCACATGAAAAATGCTCAACATTGCTAGTCATTAGCAAAATGCAAATCAAAACCACAATGTGATACCACTTCACACCCATCAGGATGACTATTTAAAAACAACAAACAGGCCAAGCACTGTGGCTCAGCCCTGTTCCCAGAACTCTGGGAGACCAAGCTGGGTGGATCACCTGAGGTCAGGAGTTTGAGACCAGCCTGGCCAACATGGTGAAACCCTGTCTCTACTAAAAATACAAAAATTAGCCGGGTATGGTGGCAGCACCTGTAGTCCCAGCTACTTAGGAGGCTAAGGGAGGAGAATCGTTTGAACCCGGGAGGCAGAGGTTGCCGCGAGCTGAGATCGTGCCATTGCACTCCAGCCTGGGCATCAGGGTGAGCCTCAGTCTCAAAAATAAATAAACAAATAAATAAAAGAATAAAAACAACAAACAGAAAATAACAAGTGTTCACAAAGATGTGAAGAAATTGGTACCCTTGTGCGTTGCTGGTGGGAAAGAAAAATGTTTCAGCTGCTGTGGAAAACAGTATGGCAGCTCCTCAAACATAAGAAACAGAATTACCATATTATCCAGCAGTGCCACTTCTGGGTATATACCTCAAAAGAGCTGAAAGCAGGGGCTGAAACGGGTATTGCATACCCATGTTCATAGTAGCCTTGTTCACAAGAGCCAAAAGGAAGGCAGAAGCAATGCATGTGTCCACGTATGGGTGAATGGGTAAACAAAACGTGGTCTACCCGCACAATGGAATGTTATTCAGTCTTAAAAAGGAAGGAGATCCTGACACAGGGGTCAACACAGATGAACCTTGAGGACAATACATCTGCTATAGGCTAAGTGATGTAAGCCAGCCACAACAGGACAAATACTAGACAATCCCACTTATATGAGGTCCCTAGAGTCATCCAATTCAGAGAGACAGAAAGCCTAATGGTGGGTGCCAGGGGCTAGGGGAGGGGGAATGGGGAGTGAGTGTTGGATGGGGACAGAGGTTCATCTTGGGAAGAGGAAGGAAGTTCTGCAGATGAATGGTGGTGATGGTTGCGTGACACTGTGAAAGTGCTTAATGCCACTGAAGTGGACAGTTAAAAAATAGTTCAGATGGTGTAGGGGAGCAAAAATTCCTCCTCTGCCCTTTTGGGGTCTCTGTTTGGGCCTAAGAATTAAACCAACTTAAGACAGATTAACAACAGAAAAGAAAACAAATTTTACACGTACATGGAAATACTTAAAAGAAAATGAAGAGGGCGGGCACAGTGACTCGTGCCTGAATCCCAGCACTTTGGGAGGCCGAGGAGGGCAGATCACTTGAGGTTAGTTGTTAGAGACCAGCCTGGCCAACATGGTGAAACCCCATATCTACTAAAAATACAACAGTCAGCTGGGTGTGATGGTGGGTGCCTGTAATCCCAGCTACTCAAGAGGCTGAGGCAGGAGAATTGCTTGAACCTGGGAGGTGGAGGTTGCAGTGAGCCAAGATTATGCCACTGCACTCCAGCCTTGGCAACAGAGCGAGACTCCATCTCAGAAAAAAAAAAAAAAAAAAAGAAAGAAGCAAGAAAAAGAAAATGAAGACCTGAAGTGACCAGAACAGACAGCTTATTTACCTTTTAGACAAAGAAGTTTGTGAGAAAATGGCGAGACAAAGAGGTTTGGGCTAGGGGTAGTAAAGTGTGGGGAAGAGAGAGGAGCTGGGGTGCAGGAGGCTCTGGAAGATAGGGGTTATTTGGTAGGCTGGTTTATAGATTCATTTCAGCACCGAGTCCCTGTCTCTGGTGATGGGGATGCTCTTCTCTTCCTGGTAACAGGGAGGTCACCTTTCTCAGGGAGATGTTATGACCTGCTTTTAGGTAGAAAAGGGGAGGCCAGAGAGGCCTTCTTGCACCTGCTGTTTCCCAATTGTCTTCAGCTCAAAATAACCAATGTGCCAAAGCAGTATATTTTGGGGTGGCATGTCCTGACCTCTTTCAATGATAAGTTTTGTGTTTTGCATATTTTACCATAATTTTTTTAAAAAGCCAAGTTTCCTTGGCCAGACAGCCTAACGCTGGACATCAGTCAGGTTGGCATCCCCCAGCCTGGAACTCGCTCAATGGAGGGTGAAAGTAGAGGCTGTCAAAGAAAATGGGAGTCATTAAAGTGCTAAAATAAGATTTTTTTTTTTTTTTTGAGACAGAGTCTCGCTCTGTTGGCTAGGCTGGAGTACAGTGGCGCAACCTCGGCTCACTGCAACCTCCGCCTCCTGGGTTCAAGCGATTCTCCTGCCTCAGCCTCCCGAGTAGCTGGGACTACAGACGCATAGCACTACACCTGGCTAATTTTTGTATTTTTAGTAGCAACGGGGTTTCACCATATTGGTAGGCTGGTCTTGAACTCCTGACCTCGTGATCCACTCACCTTGACCTTCCAAAATGCTGGGATTACAGGCGTGAGCCGCCGCGCCTGGCCTAAAATCAGATTTTATTTGGGACCATTACAATGGGAGAAAGGGGACTTTAGTATAGAACTGAGCTCGATTTTTTTTTTTTGAGACAGTCTCACTGTCGCCCAGGCTGGAGTGCAGTGATGCAATCTCAGCTCATTGTAACCTCTGTCTCCTGGGTTCAAGCGATTCTCTAGTCTCAGCTTCATAAGTAGCTGGGATTACAGGTGCACACTACCGCTTGGCTAATTTTTTTTTGTTGTTGTTGTTGGTATTTTTAGGAGAGATGGGGTTTCGCCATATTGTCCAGGCTGGTCTCAAACTCCTGACCTCAGGTGATCTGCCCACATCAGCCTCCTAAAGTGCTGGGATTACATGTGTGGGCCATTGCGTCTGGCCCTGAGCTTGATTTTGAACACCGCACTGGCAAGTGAGGATTTACAGCTAAGGAGCAGGGTGGGGTCTGTGGATGGAAAATGACTAAGAGGAAACCTCGGGGGTCGGGGGGATTCTGGCTCAACCCGCCTAACAGGATTCTTGTTGAAGCCAGGCCAGGAGATCAGACATCACCTGCGGGATGTTGAGGATGAAGAACCCAACCGGATGTAGAGGGTGGGGGGAGTCTCGCTCACCTGGCTTAACAGGGTTTTTGCTGAAACTGGGCGAGCCAGGCCTGTGAAGGACCGATGTAAAGGTCAGGCCTAGAGGGCTGAGAGGAGCCAGAGCAGAGTCAGGTCCAGGAGAGGACTCGCCAAGGACCAGGAGCTGGAAAAGAGGCTTCCCTGCTGCAGCCCAGGTCAACCTAAATGCGCCTACCGGGGGGAGGTCCCACTGATGCGTTGAGGCTCAGGGCTGACACCGCCTTTACTGACACTTCCTCTTGGTAATTGGTCCCATAGACAAATTCCTCTGTCTGGTAAGGCCTGAGTTTTTAGCTGGGGCTCTCAGAGCCTCACGCCCAGCAGTGCATAGTCCTGCTGTTGTCTGCTCTTCAGGGTCCGTGTGGCCAAGGCCAGCCATGGCTGCATTTTGTAGGCCTGAGCTTTGGCCACATGCAGTGAAAGCGTGGGAAAGGCTGAGGATTCAGAAGGTCAAGGTTGGCCTTAGCTGGGAGACAGTGCTGTGCTGGTGATGCTCAACAACCAGCTCTCTGATAAAATGCGCAGACGTTATTACTGATATAAAGGATACAGATCACACAATTGTCATTAACATCTATAATACTGTGTATTTTAAATTCCATATGATGAATTGATTCTCAAAGGTCGCTTTTGTTGATTTTTTGTCAAACTCTTGTATCTGTTGTAGTCAAAGCTTGCAACTGATGAACAAGTATAGTTCTGACATGAATGTCAGTTTGTATTTTTGTTTCTATTAATGAATAAGACAGAAATGAAACAACAGAGATATATGTCTAAACATCATCATTTTGTCAATTATGTGAGTGGTTCCTTTGCTGAATTGGATGATAGTTTCCAAATACTCAAAGAATATTTCCTCCTTTTTTTGTGCTTATCACAGTGCAATGAACGGCCAGAAACACAACAATGTACTTTAAAGTTTAGTCCTCATTATTAGCAATTGCTCTCTTTTCTAAGACTAGGCGATCTATGGAACAGTAAATCTAACCTTGATTGACAGCGTTTGCCTACTTCCGTGGTGTAAACACTGCAACTATGGCTGATTTGAAGCCCATGACTGTGCCATCACTGAATGAGGGCTGAGAAGGGACTGGTGGTGCCACCACACACTCCCCACCGTGCAGTGCTGCAGACATGAGCCACCTGGTGTACACGGTATGCAGTCAGATGCAGTCAAATGACAGAGAAGTGATGAATTGTGAGTACTTAATATGTTCATTTTTATAAATTACTTAATTGAAAGTTTATATAGTTTAATTTTTAATAATGGCTGTGTTTAACTACTTGCTCCTAAAATTCCTGAAAATTTAACATGAGCGCTTGCCAGGTGGAGGGCCATGCACACCGCAGAAGGCTGGTGGCTTCTGTAGTGCCCAGGAGATGCATGTACAGCTGGGCCCTGAGATGTGCACAGGCGCAGCCCTCCTGCTGTTGGGCCCTGAGCTTACCAGGAAGAGCGGCCTGACCCTGGGCTCCTCAGGCTAAGGGGCTCGGTTTCCAGGTCTGCTCAAAACCACATGAGGTTTCAGGGCCCTGGGTGGTGGAATACTTTTGCCCAATCCTGCTGCCATCTTTAAACAAGGAATGGGGGAAAGAATACTTTCCTATAGATCACATTCCGAATATTTGGGAAACTTGGGTTGGATGCAGCGGCTCAGGCCTGTAATCCCAGCACTTTGGGAAGGCCAAGTGGGTGAATCACTTGAGGCCAAGAGTTCAAGACTAGCCTGGCCAACATGGTGAAACCCTGTCCCTACCAAAAAACACAAAAATTAACCAGTTGTGGTGGTGCAGGCCTATAATCCCAGCTACTGAGGAGGCTGAGGCAGGAGAATTGCTTGAACCCAGGAGGCAGAGGTTGCAGTGAGCCAAGATCATGCCACTGCACCCCAGCCTGGGTGACAGAGTGAGATCCTGTCTCAAAAAAAAAATTGAGAAACTTAACTGTTAATCTTCCTGGGTGGTCTCAACATGCAACAACCACCTCTGAGGTTCACAGGGTCCCCTATGAACATGTCCTAGGCAGTACCCCTCACTGTCCCTCAGAGCAGGGTGATTTGGGGGAAGTTACTGAAGCCTCCTGGGGTTCAGGCATCAGTGATATTGAGGTAGGAGGTGGGACTCAACTCTGGAGGTGGGGCTTGGACACTGGACCAAATTGAGGACTAGATAAAACAGGGCCAGGGCAGAAGCAGGTTTCCATAAGACATGCCCACCATTGTGCCGTGTCAGTTTACCATTGCCATGGCAACACCTGGAAGTTACTACCTCTTTCCATGGCAACGACCCTGACAACCGGGAAGTTGCCAGGCTTTTCCTAGAAATTTCTGCATAAACTACCCCTTAATTTGCATGTCATTAAAAGCAGGTATAAATGTGAGTACAGAAGTGGTTCTGGGCGGCTACCCTGGCCAAACTGCCTATGCGGTAGCCCTGGTTCTCAAGGAGCCGTACCTCTGCTGCTGCTGTGCGCTGCCACTTCAATAAAAGTCGCTGTCTAATGCCACTGGCTCACCCTTGAATTCTCTCCTGGGTGAAGCCAAGAACCCTCCTGGGCTAAGTCCCAATTTTGGGGCTTGCCTGTCCTGCATCAATATGGTGTGATAATAATAGGGAGGGATGAAGATTGCACTGTGAGCCTATTGTGTCCCCAACGTTCAGCACGAGGCCCAGCCCATGATGCTCCAAAGCTGCAGCAAATGAATAGGTGATTGAGGCCATGGCTGCAGGCAGTTGGTGCAGGGAAAGGTTCCTGGCAGTCAGCTGGTGCCAGTGTGGCTCCTGCAGAGGGGCTGATTTGCCAGTGCTATGGCCCTGGGCTTGGGGTAGTGTCCTGGGGCTGTGGTAGCAAAGTACCACAGACTGCTGTGGAGGTTCATCACGGCAGGAGCTGGCCCCTGCACCACTCCGCAGGCTGGGAGCCTGGGACCAAGGTGTCTGCGTGGCTGCACTCTCTCTGAAGTCTGTAGGGAGGATCCTTCCTGCTTCCTCTGGCTTCTGGTTGCTGCCAGCAGTCCTTGGAATTCCTCAGCTTGCAGGTGCATCATCCCTTGGCCATCTTTTCCCTGTCCCTCTGTCTTCCCATGGCTGTCTTCTCAGATGGACCCCAGCCATATTGGATTAGGGCCCACCCTACTCCAGCATGAGCTCTTCTGAACTAATAACATCTGCAATGGCCTTATTTCCAAATAGGGTCACATTCCGAAGTATTCGGGGTCAGGTCTTCAACATATCTTTTTTAGGAGGTTGCAATTAATCCCATACCAGAGTGAGAGTGGAGATCCATCATTCATTCGTTCATTTGGTGCATTGACTGAGCACCTTTCTTCTCCCTTGTCTTTGGTGCTGATGTCTGGTGATGCTCGAGACAGGTGCAGTTCCTGCCTGCATGGAGCTCTGGGTCTAACAGACAGGATGGCAGCAAACACCTCATCAGGTGGCCTGTTGGTTGTGCCCTGTTGTCAGAGGTATGAGAGGGAAAGCACAAGTGGAGGCCTCTCCCATGTGGCCCCTTGCCCCGTGGGCCCTGCCCAGGTTTGGCCACAAGGCTCCTGGATACCCACAGTCACCTGTATGTGTGCCACCATCCTTTTCCTGTCCCACTTGGAATGTGGGTGGGACCGGAATGTTGGCTCTGGACGTCCTGGGACCTCCCCAGGGCCAAGCTCCACACAAGTGATCCCAGATTGATCCTTGAGATGACAGTGGGAGGCGCTGTCCCAGGCAAATATGGAAGGAGGGCTACCTGGTGACTCGAAAATTCCATTTAACATAGAAGCATCAGGGGACCGGGAACCAGCGTTGTTGGGAACTGACCACACTGAGACTCTGCAGGCAAGTCTTGGACCTCATGCCATTTTCTCTAAGGTTGGGTAGTCACTCACATACTTGTGTTCAGCCCAACCTCTACTTTCACTAGCAGATTGATCTTGGGTCAAGTTTTTAACTTCTCAGCCTCCTTTCTCATCTGAAAAATGGGTGACAACAGTTTCTACCTTGAAGGTTTTCAGTGAAGTTTGAATGCAGAGCAGCCGAGTCTTCCCTGTAAGGAGACACGTGGGTGTTTTCTCACCCCCAGATGAGAACTGTGCAGTTGTAGTATCCAGTGATGTGTCAGTTAGGCTAAGGGAAGGCTGGCTGCTACAATAAATAAATCCTGATCTTATTGGTGACTTTGCACAAGTTTACACACAGAGAGAATGCCTTGAGATAATAAAGGCAGAGAGATCAGAGTGATGCAGCTGCCAGCCGAGGAATGCCAAGGGTTGATGACCACACCAGAAATTGGAGGAGGCAAAGGAGGATTCTACCCAGAGTATCTGAGTGACCGTGACCCTGCTCAGATGTTGATCTTAAACTTGTAGCTTCCAGAGCCACAAAAGAATAAATTTCTGTTGTTTTATTAAACTGCTCTATTTGTGGTACATTGTTACAGCAGCCCCATTAAAATAATACATGCTTGAATGGACTATTATGACATCTTGTAGATATGACTTTCGTACCAACCTAACTTTTTAAAAAACAAACATTACTAAACACCTGATACATGCCCTAAAAGGTGCTAGGTTTTGAGGTTACAAGAATGGGTAGACATAGCTCTTGTTCTCATAAAGCTCATAGTACCATGGTTTATATGCACAAGTCAATAGAGACAGTCAAAAGATTGTTATAGTTACAACAGACAGGCTAGGCGTGAGGAGTCCCTGGAGCACCTAGGAGGGATGCCCAGCACATGCTGGCAAAGAGAGTGACAGGGCACTGGAAAGATAGTTAGGTTAGAATAGGTCTAGGATGGGCTCAGGGTTCAGGTGGGGAGAGACAGAGTTCCTCTAGGTAGCTAAGTCCTGGGGCTTGGACCAGAAGAAGAGAGTGTGTGAGGCATGACAGGAATGGAGTCACTCTACATGACTGGATGTGGAGCGTCTCGGTGGGACTGGGAAGGAGACATGAGGTCATAGAGGTCACAAGGAGCCACTTCAGGAGGGGCCTTATGAGCCAAAGTAAACTGAGGCAACCTAAGAACTTTATACTCCTAGAAAGTGGGGATGATCAATAATTATTATGATTTAAATCATGGACAATTAAAGCCAATGCAATGGATACAAATTAGATATCTCTGGAATCATTCACATATCCATGTCTGGCCTAACCACAGTGTGGGTTAGCCAAGGGCTCCTGCCTTTCCTCTACCCTGGGCAGAATTTTACACATTGTGAGTGGCCCCTGGCTAATGGACAAAGCAAAAACATTACCCGATGTCTCTGGTTGTCCCACTTGCAGTGCCTGAGGCAAGGGCTGCAGCACAGGGAGCTTAATGGAGAGTAGATTCCCAGGAAGCTGGAGAGTAGATTGATGGTAGTGGGACAGGAGGGGAGGGAAGAATAAATCAAGGATTCATTGTTGAGCTAGTTACTGCTGTGGACAGCTGGATCTTAATTCTGCTGGAGACCCTGTGAGGAATTTTGTAGAAGGCATTTTAGAATTGCTCTCTGAAGGGTGCAAGGTGGGAGCATTTATCCACCAATTCCCAATTTCATTTGAAGGTTGCCTCTGTGTGTGGGACATTCTGCAGCTTTGGAGAAAGCCCTGGTGCAGAAAAGCAGGGAGTCAAGGCAGCACAGGTTTGAACGAAGACCCCATCAACATGCACGGAACTGTCCACGATAGCAGTGCTGAAATTGAGCGGGCCAAGGGGAGCCTGCTACAGTCTGCCCCTTAACTGTTAATCTGCACATACCTCACCTTATGTTCCCTCTATCACTGAATCTTTAACGTGGTGGCCAGTTGAACTCCCTAATGAAAGGCTTAAGCCAGAGGGATCTGTCAAACATAGCTAGTATTGCTGCTGTAGCAGACCCTGAGAGGTCATAACTGAAATCCAGCAGCTCTTTCCTTCATTACTCATCCTAGATTTCTCAGAGCCTGCTTGGAATATGCTGAACACTGACACTAGTTATTGGTTTGGAGGTAATGAGAAGCGGAAGAGGGAACCCGAGGATAAGAAGCATCACCTTATGGAGCATTATCAGATGAAGGCTTGCCTTTTCATAGTCACCAATTAAGAGGGTTTTCCTCTCTAGAAAGGGGGAGAAAGTTCCCTCTTTCGGTTTCGAGGGGTCAATGGATAAGGTCCCAAATTCTCAGGTGCATTCTTCCACGTCTCCATCCCTGGACTCAGGGTCCCACTCTTTCTATATTGATCCCTGACATTAGCCTTGGAGACCTGTCAAGGCTATGCATTCAGTCTCTTTTATGGTTTTTCCCCCTTCAGATTTAATTACAGTCCTGATTTTCAGCACCATCTGCCCTCTGGCTGCAAGAGATGAGGGTCCCTGTAAATGCTGCTATGGAGGCGTTCTGGCTTTGACAGCATAGCCTGAGCTGATAATTGGCTGACCTGAGCTTGTCATTCTCTTTCATCAAATCTAAGGCAGTTAACAAAACCCAGCAAACTCTCCCATCATTATAACTACTACTGCTTTCATACACTTCAAGTGCTAGTTAGTGTATAAGCCAATGCTTTCCTTTTGTCTGGACCTCATCCCAACACACTACAGGCAAAATATTTTATAGTTTAGAGGGATTATTGTCACACTTAACATCACCTAGGGATTTATCCATCAACTCCCAATCTTCACCATTTGAGGGTTGTCCCTGTGTGGGGGACATTCTGCAGTTTTGGAGAAAGTCTTGGGGCAGAAAAGCGGAGAGTCAAGGCAGCACAGACTTGAAGCAAGATCCCATCAATGTGCACTGAACTGCTCATGAGGAAGTGCTTAACATGTTAACTTAAGTGATTAACATCCCTGAAGACCCCGTCATGAAGTCTTTGTTGCTGTCTTTCCAGGAAGCAGTCCAGTTCCACGATTCCATCCTGAGGATTGCTTTCTTTGTTAAGTTTGGATTCCCTAGAAACAGAGTCTGAGACAAGATCTTGGATGCAGCTACTTTCATGGGGCGGTGATCCCAGGGGGTAGAAGCAGGGATAGTGGGGGTGGAATAGGGCAGGAGGAAAGTTCAGTGAAAGCATTTCCTATTGAGATAATTACAGCTGTGTTTAACTGAGCTCTAGTTCTACTGGGGATTCTGGGCACCGTGTAGAATGCCTCTCATTATTGTGCTTCTGAAGGAAAGGAGGCTGGGCCATTTGTCCATCAACTCCCATCCCCTATTCTTTCGGGTTACCTCTGGGAGTGTCCCCTCCCCATGCCTCTGGGCTGTACCAGTGAAAAGCAGAGCAGCCTCTATTGCATCAGAGAAAGCTCTGACTCCAAACAACAGAGAGTTGCAGGGTTCCTGAGGTGGGGGACTTGTCCATGCTAATAGTGCTGAGGTCAAGTGGGCTGAGGCACTAAGGTGTGAAATATCACCAGCATCTGCTACTCCCAGCAGGCAGATTTGGATCCAGAAGGCTTCCACAATGTTCAAACATGTCAACTGCTGAAACCTTGCCTGCCATAGACCATGCATTTGTTCCACAAACCTCCTTTCTGTTCCCTGTGGTCCTGGCACTTCAACCCAACCTCCAAAGTCCCTATGGGTTTCCATGAATGGGGGCACACAGCATCTGTATCAGGAGAGCAGAGGGCAGTACACCAGCTGGGCACCTGCTTATAATTTGTTCGTCAACTTCTGTTTATGCAGGAAAAAGCAGACAGCCAGCTGTCGCACTGTGCATGGATAAAACATCACATCAACTCCTGTTTTTGTATTTCGATTGAGTAGTCTGCTGGGCCCCAGGGGGTGTCAGGCCAAAACACTGTAATCCCTGGCTGGGATAAGTAGTGCCTACTCCATTTTTCTCAGTTTGGACTCCTGGAGGCAAATGTCAGCTGTTTCATCAAAAACAAAATGCTCCCCTGTGGGATGATTTCAGCAGCTCACCTATGAAGGGTATTACTTTTTCCTCCACTTCTGAAAAGTCTGTCCTAGTTTTCTCTTCTGCCTGCACCAACCTGCATGTTCCCCCTTCATGAATGAGGAAACTGGGAGTGCTTGCTGAGGGCGGCATGTGGCTCTCTGAAAAATATACTATGGCCTTGACCTTGCTCACTGCAGAAGCCCATCAGAGTGGGACTGGACAGCCCAGGTGTGGAAAGATCTGAAGATCAGGTGGGCAAAGGGGACGTTAGAGAGCAGGTGGCTCCTGGATGGAACTTCCTGAGCACTTCAGCAAATGCAGGGGCAACCCGTGGTGGCTTCTCCACTTTGGGGCCCCCCAGGACACCAGTAAGACAAAATAGAGGACAGAAGACTTGAGGATGTAAACAATTCCCAAACTGTCTTTGAATTTTCTGAGAGCCCAGGACCAAAGGCTATTTCCCAGAGGGAAGTGGGAAGAGCCTGTGTGGGGAGTGGACCTTGAGGTGACTCTCACTTCCCATTTGTCTTGTATAACCTGGAACAAGTGACAGAGTCTCTCTGAGGCCTGGCTCCTTCATTTCCAACAAGGGCATAACATTTTTCACCCCTTAGGGTTGTCATGGGATTAATGAGGTGACACAGGCAACTTGCTGGCCCTGCATGAGGCTTAACAAAAGCTACCTTCTTTTCCTTTTCCTGGTGTGTAGGGAAAAAAGATCAAGCTCTGTGGTTCATTGCCTGGAAAGCACATGAGCTTGGGGATGGTGAGCCACACCGTCGTCCCGCCAACCTCCAGGCAGTCTGAAGCGTGATTAAAAGAATGGCTTCAGATGTTGGGAGCACCAGGAGCTACCTCCCTCTTTGATCTGCTCGCTTAAAAAATTCTGTCCTTACCATAGCCTCACTTTAGGCTTTTCAGTTCTGCAGAATTTCCTAATCCTCCTTTAAATAAAGATCAAAAAGGAACCAGCACTTAGCAGCTGCTTCTTTTTCCTGCTGGTCATTACTCTGTAGAGGTTTGGGTTGAAAGTCCTAGTGAATGACTCATGAAGATGGACAATACTAGACCTGAGGCTCCAAACTAGTTGGAAAACGTGATCACCTGGTACCTGATCCAACACCTGATCTGTTTCTTTCTAGGTTTCTAAAAGAATAGGTGCAAGTCTGTCATTGTGCTAAGCACAGAGAAGCTTTATAGGTGTTAACTCATTGGCTCCTAACAATACCCTAGAAGGTAGATGTGTTAGTCTGTTTGTGTTGCTATAAAGGAATCCCTGAGGCACGGTAACTTATAAAGAAAAGAGGTTTATTTTGGCTCATGGTTCTGCAGGCTGCACATGGAGAGGCCTCAGGGAGGTTACAGTCATGGCAGAAGGTGAAGAGGGGGCTGGCATATCACATAGTGGGAGAAGGATCAAGAGAGACAGGAGGGAGGTGCCAGGCTGTTTTTAAACAACCGGGTCTCACATGAACTCACAGAGAGAGGACTCACTTGTTATTGTGAGGACAGCAGCAAGCCATTCATGAGGGATCTGTCTCCATGACCCGTACACCCCCCACCAGGCCCATCTCCAACACTGGAGGTCACATTTCAACATGGGATTTGTAGGGGACACACATCCAAACTATATCAGCTGGTGCCCATTATTGTCACCCATTTTATAGATTGGGAAGGTGAGGAACAGAGGGGTGGAGAAACTTACCTAAGGTCACACAGAGTAAGTGGGAGAGCTGGGATTTTGGCCGCAGTATTTTGGATCCAGAGTTTGTGTAGATGACCACTCTGCTGTACTACCAAGAATTCAACCAAAGGTAAATTCTCTATTCTTTTAAAAATTATTGATTGATTGATTGATTGAGACAGGGTCTCACTATGTTGCCCTAGCTGGCCTCAAACTCCTGGGCTCAAGCGATCCTCCCTCATTGGCCTCCCAAAGTCCTGAGATCACAGGCATGCACCACTGTGCCCTGTCAAGTTCTCTACTCTTACTAGATGTCCAGAACAATTCCTTGTGCAAAGAATGTGTCTTCCACTGCAGCTCAGGGGCTCCTGTGCACAGGGCTGACTGGACATTTGAGACTCCAGCACGGTCGGGGACCCTACTCCCCACAGTGTCTAGGGCGACTCCAGCACGGTTGGGGACCCTATTCCCCATGGTGTCTAGAGGGACTTGGAGAGTGAATATGGTACAGCCCATAACGTTTGACATCCTGGGAGATCGGTGGCTGTAGGGCCTGATCACCCAGCTTGACTGTACCCAAACAAAGCAGAAAATACCTACTAATTTAGTTCCAGGGTTAGTTACAGGTGAAACATAGAACTGAGGAGCGATTTTTCTCCTTTTGACCTTAAAACAAGGGTGAAAAGGCAGAGTGAGCTGAGCTTTGCTGCCCAGAAGCTGCCAGTCCCAGTTGTTTCTGTTTGAGGGGAGTTTGGGAATTGGGGCTCTGGCCCCCGTGTGCAGTGAGCAGATGGGGCAAGTGGGTGGCGTGGGTGGGGGAGGGGCATCATCAGTTGTGAGGTCAGCAGACATTTATCTTCAGAAAGAGAACGTCTCAAAGCCAGGCGCAGTGGCTCACGCCTGTAATCCCAGCACTTTGGGAGGCTGAGACAGGTGGATCATCACTTCAGGTCAGGAGTTTGACACCAGCCTGGCCAACATGGTAAAACCCCATCTCTACTAAAAATACAAAAATTAGCTGGGCGTGGTGGCACATACCTGTGATCCCAGAGAATTGCTTGAACCCAGGAGACGAGGCTGCAGTGAGCCAAGATTGCACGACTGCACTCCAGCCTGGTGATGGAGCAAGGCCCTGCCTCAAAAACAAAAAAAAAAGAAAAAAAAAAAAGAGAGACAGAGAGCATGCCTCGAGCAAAGGGAATTGTCCCCTGGAGGAGAACTGTGTGCTGAGCAGGCAGTGGGTCCTGACTCAGGGGTGTGGCCAGAGCAGGGTGGGTACTGCCCTTCACTCTCATCGCCCCAGTGGAAGGTGACTTTCAGATCTGTTTCAGGACAGGGACACCCAGGTCCCCCTTCTCCCCTCAGGGGTGTGAGATGGCCTGAGGACAGTATGAGTTTGGGAGCAAGCTGCCTCCCAGCAGCCTCCCACACTCTCACAGGTGCATGCACGTGCACACATCACACACACCCAGGGCACACATGCACAATCACACACAAGCATGCACACACTCACCCAGGGCATACATGTACACACA
Source organism: Pongo abelii (assembly GCF_028885655.2). Taxonomy (NCBI): domain Eukaryota; kingdom Metazoa; phylum Chordata; class Mammalia; order Primates; family Hominidae; genus Pongo; species Pongo abelii. The sequence continues at coordinate 230,274,328 of NC_071985.2, read as the reverse complement.
CATGTGCCACCACACATATGCTCATACATGCATGTGCACACATGCATAAGCAGGCACACACTGATGCAGGGCACACATGTACACACATGCAAAACCACATGCACTTACATACATGCACACACATAAGCACACATGCACTTAGTGTATGTGTGCACATATATGCATGTGCACACACAATAAGCATACACACATGGCACACATGTACACACATGCACAACAATACATGCACATACATGCGTGCTGACACACACACATAAGCATGCACATGCTTATATAGAGCACACATGTATGCACATATGCACAGATGTACACGCACACACTCACACAGGGCACACATGTACACACACGCATACATGCACAACCACATACATGCACCTACATGAATGGGCACACACACAGAGGCATGCCCCCCCCCCACACACTCCCCCAGGCCAAGACTCCCAGGGCAGGAATAGTTCTAGGGCTCTCCTTTAAGGCTTGGCATCCTTGCTGGGGCACTGACAGACACTCCGGGGTTTACCCTGGGGACTCAGCGCCAGATGCCTTTGGTAGCCGGGGCTGCTCCCAGGAATTTGAGGGGAAGCCCGCCGGAAGAGAAGAGCCAGTTAAGGCAGACGACCTGCAGCACCTGGAGAGATGGCTGCCCTGGGGACGGGAGGGACGCTGCCACTGTGCCTTTAGCATGAGTCTTCATTTAGATGTTAATTATTCACTCAAAAAGATTTACTGAGCGCTTACTGGGTGCCAGGCACGGCTGTCTAGTGTGCCATGGTGAACAAAGCAGACAAAGCCCTGCCCTCGTGGAGCTGGCATGCCAGTGGAGGCAGCAACAGTATTTTAAAAAGTAAAATATGTTTCTGTTTGAGGCTGAGTACCGTGGAGAAGGCATAAGGGACGAGGCAAACGGAGAGGAGAACCGCGATTGGAAGCAGGTGACCAGGGAAGGCCTCCGGAGAGGGCGAGGAACAGGTGCAGACCTGGAGGAGGGGAGGGAGGAGCCCTGCAGACAGCGGGGAAAGAGCACTCCAGCCAGACGCACAGCAAGTGCAAGTGCCCTGAGGCACTGAGAGGGTGTGGCTGTGTCCCCACCCGAACCTCACCTCCAGTTGTAATCCCCATCATGTCTGCGTGTGGAGAGAGGGACCTGGTGGAAGGTGATTGGACCACAGGGGCAGTTTCCCCAGTGCTGTTCTCGTGATAGTGAGTGAGTTCTCACGAGATCTCATGGTTTTATAAATGGCGGTTCTCTGGGGCTTTCCGCTCTTTCCTGTTGCTTTGTGAAGAAGGTTCTTGTTTCTTCTTTGCCTTCTGCCATGATTGTAAGTTTCCTGAGGCCTCCTCAGCCATGCAGAACTGTCAATTAAACATCTTTCTTTTATAAATTACCGTTCTCGGGTGGTATCTTTATCACAGTGTGAGAATAAATGAATATAGGCAGAAACACATGGCCAGTCTCCAGGAGCAGACAGGAGGCCAGAAGGCCGGAGCAGAGCCAGGGAGAGGAAAGCGAGGGACGCTGAAGCCGCATCCCGAGGGCCTGGAGGGCGGCTCTGGTGACCTTGGCTCTTGCTCTGTGTGAGCCAGGAGCCATGTGAGGGTTTCGAGCAGAGGAGTAACGTGGTCTGATTTCATTGTTTTGGGCTGGAGGGACTGGAAGATGGAGTTGCCACTGAGCTGAGAGATGGCTGGGGGCAGCTCTGGGGAATGTGGATTTGGACGCGGTAATATGCAATGCTTATTAGACATCCCAGTGGCGCTACTGGGGAATCTCTAGGAAAAGTGGACCTGACATTTGGAGGAAAGGTCACAGATGGAGAACGTGCATTCAGGAGATTTGAGTGTAGGGCTGAGGCTGGACGTGCTCACCAGGGGTGAGTGGGCAGAGAGAGGGAGAGATCCCGGGATGAAAACCTGGGCCCCACTGTTAGGAGACACGGGAGGAGTGGGATCCACAAGGGCAAAGCAGCCACGTCCCCTGACTACAGGGTCACCATTCACCTCACAGGCCATGTGAATCGCACCCCTGGAACTGTGCGGGGCCCACCTGTGTGGCCACACGCAGTGACGCTGAGCAAAGGAGTGACCAGAGAAGTGCATGGCAAAGCAGAAAGGTGTGCTGTCCTGGAGGACGGGGAGGAAAGCACGCCCAGCAGGCAGGAGCTATCACGTGGCTGCTGGCTGCTGCTGAGAACCTGGCGTGGGCCACCGTCATCAGCAGCGTGGAGGTAACTGACGACCTTGGCCAAGAAGTTGGGTGGCAGCGTGGAGGTCATGCTCAGAGTGAGTGGGGTCAAGAGACGGTGGCGGGAGAGGGAGTGGAGATCAGGCATGGATGGCTTTTATGAGCCGTTTCTCTGTAGAGGGGAGAGGGGGAACGGGGGAAGCTAGGAGGGAGCTGTGCCTTATGCATTGTGTGCTGTGTGCTTATCAGTTAAGGGGAAAAAACAGCGGCAGGTAAGTTTCGTGTGTTGCTGGGGATGGCGTGGCAGAGGGACTATCCTACGAGGGAGCAGACGGAAGCAGGCTTGCTGAGGTGATGGCCTGGGCAGGGGTGAGGGGGTGAACTTAGTGCACAGGGGGAGGGCTGGCACTGGAGAGGAGCCTGGACTGGCCCCTGGGGTGACAAGGGAGAAGGTGGCAGGCATGGGCACTGAGGTGGGTTGTGGAACCTCCTGGAAACTCCCATTTGAGGCAGTGACATGATGCCACCACTCAGGAGACCAGCATGTGGAGGGACTGGGGGCCGGGCCAGCAGGGAGGATGAGGGGCCCCCTTGAGATGCATGGGCTGAGTGTAAAGTGAGGCCGATGGCATGAGCTGTTCCTCATCCTCGTTGAGCTGAAGGACGTGGGTGTTGCAAGTTGGGGGATGGGCGACTGTCCCTGGGACTGGGGCTTTGCCGGATGCCAAAGCGACAGGGCATGAGGGTCTTGCAAGGAAATCTCTAAAGATGAAGCAAAGGCAAGGGGGGCTGAGGAGCTGTTAGAGGGGTGGGAGTCAGCAGCAGGAGTGCAGGGAGGGCCACAGGGGTTGGGGGGAAAGGGCTGTGGCAGTCGACGTGGCCCAGGGAGGGGCTAGGAGGATGGCAGCAGTGGTTGTGAGGGTGTCTGACATCGCATGGCCGTGAGGGAGGAGTTCAGCCAATGCTCGGTGAGGGCCAAAGTGGAGGAGGGGCTGAGAGGAGTCAGACTCCCCATGACTGGGTGGGAGTGGGGCGGGGGCAGGGCATGAGTGACAGAAGCTGAGCCTTCCAGGAACCAGGGCTGGAGGGGGACTTGGCAAAGGGGACGGGGCCACCATGCCCACTGACCTGGGACTCAGAAAGGAGGCTTTGACTGTGGAGGGAGGGAATGGGGTCTGTGCATAGACTGTTGGCAAAAATGACCCCACTCCCGCCTTGTGTCTCTGCTCTTGGTGGGGCGGGTCCCTCACAGACTTTGGGCTTGGCCGCGTACCTCGCTTTGACCAGTGGGACATTAGAGTCGAAGGCTAGAAAGCCCGTGTCCACTGGGGCTTGTCCTTTTGCTGGGCCTGGAGTCCCAAGGCTCCCATGGGCACAGGCTCAAGCCAGCCTGCTAGAAGGTGAGCTGCTGCCCGGTGGAGAACTGGGGAGCCCTGGCTGATGGTCTGCTGCGTGCAGAACGGGTGAGGAAGCCCAGCGAGATTATCCAGCCGCTAACCCACCAGCCTGGGGAGCACGACACGTGAGAGAGCCCAGCCAGGACTAGCAGGGACCAGAAAATTCACCCAGACAACCCAAGATTCGTGGGAAGGAACCACTGTGGCTGTGGTGTGTAGCTTTAGTGCCGCTGTTTTTTGGTCATTTTTTAGACAGTGAGCGGAAGCTCACCAGTGTAGCCTGAAAGCCACCGTAAAAAGCAGAAGGCCACCCACCCAGCTTCAGCTCTGTGGGCCGAGGCCGTGGGAGGGAATGTGGCCCCCCGCTAAGACAGAGCAGGGGAGGCATGTACCATGGGGGAGAGAGCCAGAGTCCTGCTGGAGCCAGTGGGTGAAGGGACCCTCTAGAGGAGTGCTTGGAGGTACAGGGGATTTTGCTGATGACTGGCTGTGGGATCTGAAGGTCAAAGTGGAGGGGGTTTTGAGAGCCGGAGTGGGTGGGTAATGGGGTCAGAAGGGTGAGCACTGTAAACAGGCTCACAGGACTTGCTAAGACAGCTGCTCCAACCCAGTTCAATAAACATGTCGTGAGGTCCCGCCGGGTCACAGCCCAGGGCCAGCTGCTGCAGGACACGTGTCTGCTGTCTACTGAGTGTGTAGAGCCGCCCCCAGCCCTGGCAGCACATGTGGCGCTACTCACTCACCACGCTGAAGAAGGAGCCAGTCCTTAGCCCTTCCCACTAACAGTCAGTGGGGTTTTTTCTTCTCTATGGGAACATGTCCTTGTTTTTAATTATGAATGTCATAGGAAAATCAGATTTACCTAGCAGAAATGTCATTTGTTATCCATGTATCTGTTTTGTGGGGTGAAGGCTACCTAGCGGGATAAGTGACAAAGCAAGAGACAAGAGCTCCCCGGCCATGAGCCCCAGGCCCTCTTGGTGCTCTGCTTGGTCTTGGAGAGACCTTGAACTTGCTGCTTTGAGGGCTCGTTAGCATGTAAACCAGCTATTATTAGATTTCCAAGCTCATATTTATATTTTATTAATCTGCGTAATGAAGTTGCCTTTCTCCCGACACCATCAGGGAGGCATTTGCCAGGAAGGCTGTGCCACATGACAACGGCCATGTACATCTTGCAGCCTGGTGGAGGCCGTGGCCAGGAGCGCCATCCTGCAGTTCTGGGTCTCCTGACAACTGAATGTAGCCCCCACCAGCTCTCCTGGAAGGGCCCTCTCACTCAGAACCAACCTTCAGCTCAATTGCTTCCCACTCTGGAGGGATGCTGGGGAGCCCCGTCCAGAACCCCAGCCCACCCCAAGTCCAGCAGTTATTTCTTTCTTGTGTTTCAAGGATTTGCAGCCAGAAGCTCCCATTCCTTGGAGTCCCAGAGTGATCAGCTTTTCTGAGCTGTAGGTTTTGGAAAATATGGCTTTCTTTAACTTGGCCACAAAACCATTTGATTTTATAGGCCAAGGAGCCACCTTGGAACATCCTGTGAAGCCCCCTTGAGAAACAGGCACAGACAGGACCGGCGATTTGCCAAAGTCTGGTCTGACCTGCGTGAGTGTTTGCTGGTGCCTTCCTCTCTGTGACAGTCTTCATGGGTTAGATAGATTTTTCTGCCTTGTTGCTCCAAATTAAACAATCACTACCATTGTTGGACATTTGGGTTGGTTCCAAGTCTGCTATTGTGAATAATGCCGCAATAAACATACGTGTGCATGTGTCTTTATAGCAGCATGATTTATAGTCCTTTGGGTATATACCCAGTAATGGGATGGCTGGGTCGAATGGAATTTCTAGTTCTAGATCCCTGAGGAATCGCCACACTGACTTCCACAAGGGCTGAACTAGTTTACAGTCCCACCAACAGTGTAAAAGTGTTCCTGTTTCTCCACATCCTCTCCAGCACCTGTTGTTTCCTGACTTTTTAATGATTGCCATTCTAACTGGTGTGAGATGGTATCTCATTGTGGTTTTGATTTGCATTTCTCTGATGGCTAGTGATGGTGAGCATTTTTTCATGTGTTTTTTGGCTGCATAAATGTCTTCTTTTGAGAAGTGTCTGTTCATGTCCTTCGCCCACTTTTTGATGGGGTTGTTTGTTTTTTTCTTGTAAATTTGTTGGAGTTCATTGTAGATTCTGGATATTAGCCCTTTGTCAGATGAGTAGGTTGCGAAAATTTTCTCCCATTTTGTAGGGTGCCTGTTCACTCTGATGGTAGTTTCTTTTGCTGTGCAGAAGCTCTTGAGTTTAATTAGATCCCATTTGTCAATTTTGGCTTTTGTTGCCATTGCTTTTGGTGTTTTAGACATGAAGTCCTTGCCCATGCCTATGTCCTGAATGGTAATGCCTAGGTTTTCTTCTAGGGTTTTTATGGTTTTAGGTCTAACATTTAAGTCTTTAATCCATCTTGAATTGATTTTTGTATAAGGTGTAAGGAAGGGATCCAGTTTCAGCTTTCTACATATGGCTAGCCAGTTTTCCCAGCACCATTTATTAAATAGGGAATCCTTTCCCCATTTCTTGTTTTTGTCAGGTTTGTCAAAGATCAGATACTTGTAGATATGTGGCATTATTTCTGAGGGCTCTGTTCTGTTCCATTGATCTATATCTCTGTTTTGGTACCAGTACCATGCTGTTTTGGTTACTGTAGCCTTGTAGTATAGTTTGAAGTCAGGTAGTGTGATGCCTCCAGCTTTGTTCTTTTGGCTTAGGATTGACTTGGCGATGCGGGCTTTTTTTTGGTTCCATATGAACTTTAAAGTAGTTTTTTCCAATTCTGTGAAGAAAGTCATTGGTAGCTTGATAGGGATGGCATTGAATCTGTAAATTACCTTGGGAAGGATGGCCATTTTCACGATATTGATTCTTCCTACCCATGAGCATGGAATGTTCTTCCATTTGTTTGTATCCTCTTTTATTTCCTTGAGCAGTGGTTTGTAGTTCTCCTTGAAGAGGTCCTTCACATCCGTTGTAAGTTGGATTCCTAGGTATTTTATTCTCTTTGAAGCAATTGTGAATGGGAGTTCACTCATGATTTGGCTCTCTGTTTGTCTGTTATTGATGTATAAGAATGCTTGTGATTTTTGCACATTGATTTTGTATCCTGAGACTTTGCTGAAGTTGCTTATCAGCTTAAGGAGATTTTGGGCTGAGACAATGGGGTTTTCTAGATATACTATCATGTCATCTGCAAACAGGGACAATTTGACTTCCTCTTTTCCTAATTGAATACCCTTGATTTCCTTCTCCTGCCTAATTGCCCTGGCCAGAACTTCCAACACTATGTTGAATAGAAGTGGTGAGAGAGGGCATCCCTGTCTTGTGCCAGTTTTCAAAGGGAATGCTTCCAGTTTTTGCCCATTCAGTATGATATTGGCTGTGGGTTTGTCATAAATAGCTCTTATTATTTTGAGATACGTCCCATCAATTCCTAATTTATTGAGAGTTTTTAGCATGAAGGGTTGTTGAATTTTGTCAAAGGCCTTTTCTGCATCTATTGAGATAATCATGTGGTTTTTGTCTTTGGTTCTGTTTATATGCTGGATTACATTTATTGATTTGCGTATATTGAACCAGCCTTGCATCCCAGGGATGAAGCCCACTTGATCATGGTGGATAAGCTTTTTGATGTGTTGCTGGATTCTGTTTGCCAGTATTTTATTGAGGATTTTTGCATCAATGTTCATCAAGGATATTGGTCTAAAATTCTCTTTTTTTGTTGTGTCTCTGCCAGGCTTTGGTATCAGGATGATGCTGGCCTCATAAAATGAGTTAGGGAGGATTCCCTCTTTTTCTATTGATTGGAATAGTTTCAGAAGGAATGGTACCAGCTCCTCCTTGTACCTCTGGTAGAATTCGGCTGTGAATCCATCTGGACCTGGATTAAGAAAATGTGGCACATATACACCATGGAATACTATGCAGCCATAAAAAATGATGAGTTCACGTCCTTTGTAGGGACATGGATGAAATTGGAAATCATCATTCTCAGTAAACTATCGCAAGAACAAAAAACCAAACACCGCATATTCTCACTCATAGGTGGGAATTGAACAATGAGAACACACGGACACAGGAAGGGGAACATCACACTCTGGGGACTGTTGTGGGGTGGGGGGAGGGGGGAGGGATAGCATTGGAAGATATACCTAATGCTACATGACGAGTTGGTGGGTGCAGCGCACCAGCATGGCACATGTATACATATGTAACTTACCTGCACATTGCGCACATGTACCATAAAACCTAAAGTATAATAATAATAATAATAATAATAAAAAAAATAAAATAAAATAAAATAAAATAAAATAAAACAAAAAAAAACAAAAAAAAAACAATCACTACGTTTTTTTTAAACAAGTTTGTGTTTGAAGGGCACTGTGGTACACGAGGAAGATCCCTGGGCATTTATTAATTCATCTGTGTTAGTCTGTTCTCATGCTGCTAAAAAAGACATACCCGAGACTGGGTACTTTATAAAGGAAAGACGTTTAATTGACTCACAGTTCAGCATGGCTGTGGAGCCATCAGGAAACTTACAATCATGGTGGAAGGGGAAGCAAACACATCCTTCACATGGCGGCAGCAAGAAGAAGTGCTGAGTCAAAGGGGGAAAAGCCTCTTATAAAACCATCAGATCTCATGAGAGCTCACTATCATGAGAACAGCATGAAGGTAACTTCCCCCATGATTCAATTACCTCCCACTGGGTCCCTCCCACGACATGTGGGGATTATGGGAACTACAATTCAAGATGAGATTTGGGTGGGGACACAGCCAAACCATCCATATCATCCATCCATCCATCATCTGTCCATCCTTCTCTCATCCATCCATCATCTAACATCCATCCATCCATCCATCCATCCATCCATCCATCCATCCATCCATCTATCCATCCATCATCTGTCCATCCTTCTCTCATCCATCCTACATCCATCCATCCATCCATCATCCATCCATCATCTGTCCATCCTTCTCTCATCCACCCTACATCCATCCATCCATCCATCCATCCATCCATCCATCCATCCATCCGGAGTGGTGAGACAGATGAAGAGTTGCCCACCTCACAGAGTGTGCAGGGTTGTGGGGAGGGTGACAGTGGGTATTTTAGCTGGGGTTATCAGGGTGGGTTTCTCCAATCAAGTGTTTTGATCTGAGACCTGAAGAATGATAAGGCATCAGCCACTCAGAAAACAGGACAAACTCTGTGGCTTCTTCTTGCCCATACCCCAGAAGACCATTTTGAAGTGTTGGACTCTTTTCCCTCCTTGCCGTTGGTGTCACTTTTATGTCCTGGCTGTCCTCTCTCCCCTCCTCTTTGCTGTCCCTAAATCTTTGTGACAAGATGTTCAGAGGAAAGTGGTGCAGGGCTGAGACACAACCCAGGCCCCTTCCCTTGTCCTGCACTCCATAGCAGGTGCATTTAATCTTCAAGGCTGCAGAATGGCTGCACTGCCTCCAGGTACTGCATACACATCCCAGGCAGGAAGAAGGCAGAGGTGACGGAGAAGCCATCTCACTTAGATTCCCTTCCCAAGGCGTGCAGGGTGGATCTACAGGGAAGGCTCTGAGCTGAAGGGAATTCTCAGCAGGGCTGTAGGTGGCAGGAGTTTGGGAATCACAAAGCGTGGACATCCAGTCCCTTCAAATCAGGCTTATGATTCACCAATGTCCCAGCTGCCTCTAACAAGACTCACTGCTCAGCAGACAAGCCGAAGAGCCCCCTGGAAATGGCATATTCCCAGCAAAAGCAGCTCAAAAGGATTAGGAAGGAGAGGCAGCGTGCATTCCAACCCTGTTGGGCTTCTGGCCCAAGGCCTGCGTATGTTTACAAGCCCGGCTCACACCTTTGTGATCTGATGCTCATTGGGGCCGATGTGTCTTGGGAGCCGCTGAATCTGTTAGAGACCATGTTTCTCCAGCATGGTCCTTGAGTTGCTGGCTTTGAGCTGTTGGCTTTGGAAGGGTTGGCTGGGCCCGAGCGTTCACAGCCTGGTAACTTCACGTGAAGAGAAATGGAGCTTTGATCACAAGATATGAAATTTGTCATCTCTTTCCCCACCTGGACATTCACCCAAGCCTTTCCCTCCCTGTTCCTTTAATAACATTTATTTTAACCAGTCACTTGTGTCATTTTTCTTGATTCACTTCACCTTGGGCACTTTCATTATTTTCCTCACAAAATCAAGGCTCAGATTTAATTTCCCTCTCCCGTTCGATGGCCTGGCAGAGTGGCCAGGAGGGGAGGAGGATGTGTGGAGGCATGAGATGAGGGGCCCTGGGGGCCTCCAGCAGGAAGGGCTGTACCTTCCAAGGGTTGTGCGGGCAGGAGGGAAACGCTGCATCTGGGAGAGCGGGGACCCTCACAGGCAGTGGGTGGGGGTGTTCATTCCTTGTGGGTGGGTGGGGGGAATTTTCAAGCCCTTCTCCTGGGGTCCCTCCTGGGAAATCTTTCCCCAGAGTCCAGGCAGCTCCTTCTGGCTCTCTGTCTGGCCAGGGTGCCTGCTGGGGATTTTGCTGAGACTCCAGAGGGGAGGTGTCCATGCCAGGGTCTGCCTGGGTGCCCAGAGCCTGTGGCCATTTGGAGAGCACTGGGCCGAGTGCCAGGAGACCAGGCTGCAGTCCTGTCAGGTGGAACTCTGTGTGACCTTGGGCAAGTGGTTCCCTGTCTCTGCACTTTCAGGAAGTGAGGGAGCTGGGCTTGGTGGCCGCGGCTCTGTGCAGCTTTGCCAGTCAGCATCGCTGATGCGTCCAGGTGCTCCATCTCTGCGATGGGATCACAGATTCAGCAGGCATGCGGGGACCTGGGGACCTGGCAGTGTTCCCTTGCACTGTTGAAGCCACATGCCTAGATTTCCCCACAGGGTAGTGAACGAGGCTAGCCCGGCGTGAGCCAGCGGCCAAGTTCCTCCTGTCTGGCGTCTTGTGGGGCTTGGGGAGGACACAGCATCCCCTGTGGGTCTTCCTTTCCTCTCAGGTTTAGGCGATGGCTCTCAGGGAGGGGGTGGTGTTGTAACCCCTCCTCCCAGGAGACATTTGGCAATGTTTGGAACTATTTTTTGTTGTGGCAATAAGAGGTGTGTGTGTGCGTGTGTGTCCAAAATGTCAATAGAGTCCTCTACCCAATTTGTATGTTGAAGTCCTAATAATCAGGATGTCAGAGTATGACTGTATTTATAGTTTTTTCAGAATTAAGTTAAAATGGGATCATTAGGGTGGGCCCTAACCCATTATGATTGTGTCCTTATACGAAGAGGGGATGGAGACACAGACACACACAGAGGGACGACCCTGTGGGTACAGGGAGAGGATGGCATCCACAAGCCAAGGAGAGAGGCCTCAGGAGAAACCAACCTGCCCATGCCTTGATCTCACTTCCAGCCTGCGGGACTGTGGGGCAGTAAGTGTCCGTGTTTAAGCTGCCAGGCTGTGGTGCTTTGCCATGGCGGCCCTTGTAAAGCCAACCCAGTGATGGCATTCCAGGAGTAAAGCCAGGATGGCTGGCAGAGCAGGCTTCGGGCAGAGAGTGACTCCTGTTGAGGGGTGCAGATCTTTCCCACCGCTTGGCTTCTCTTCCCCTTCTTGTTTTTCCTTATTTTAAAAATTCCTGTTTTAAGATTGTCTGTCAGCTCCATGGGTTGAAGCACTGGTATGGGGAAGAGACGGGCTTATGGGGTTTTGATTCCAACTTCCTCTCTGCCTCCGCTCTGGGTGGCTGTCAGACCCCGAGGCTTGGGGTCTCTGAGCTGGGGGAGCTGTTTGGGTGAGGCGGTTCCTGCCAGTGTGGTTGAGGCTCCAGGAACTTGAACTCCTAGCATCCCTTCCCATGGCAACCACAGGCAGTGGCTCACTGAATGGCAGCAGCTTCTAAGATCCCAGCAGGAGGGGACATGGTGAAGAAAACAATCTGCAGTTTCCCAGCAACGAGAGGGCGGCAAGCAAGAGGGAGGAGGAAGAAGAAAAGACCCTGGTGGGTAAAACCACCTGGATCACGGGAAAGAGAAGACCAGGAACAAAAAGAATGTATACAGTGTTCAGTCCCATTTTTATAAAAAAAATCTATAGAAAATATTGAAAGAATCGACTCTCAGACATCATCATGATTATTACAGGGGTATTATGTCTGGACGGTGGCAAGGTGTATGAGCCGAAGGAGTTTTTACATCTCTTTTATTTATTTATTTTGAGAAGGAGTCTTGCTTTATTGCCCAGGCTGGACTGCAATAGCGAGATCTTGGCTTACTGCAACCTCCGCCTCTGGGTTCAAATGATCCTGCTGCCTCAGCCTCCTGAGTAGCTGGGATTACTGGTGTGTACCACCACTCCTGGCTAATTTTTGTATTTGTATTAGAGACGGGGTTTCACCACGTTGCCCAGGCTGGTCTTGAACTCTTGACCTGAAGTGATCCACCCCCCTTGGCCTCCCAAAGTGCTACTATTACAGGCATGAGCCACTGTGCCCGGCTACGCCTCTTTTAAAAATGATCTAAAACATATTTTTGTAATAAGGATAATACAATAAAAAACCTTGCTTCTCTCCAGGGAAGAAAGGGATAAGGGCTGCCCCTTTGGCATCAGCTGCCTGCGCTCCTGTCCCCTTGTAAAGCCATGGGGACTTGGAGAGGTCACACCAGCTACCCAAGCCTGTTTCTTTGACTGTGAAATGAAGAAAGAAAGAGCACTTTATCCTGAGGTTTAAAGTGAGGATTCCAATTAAGTCATATCCGTGAAGTACTAGGCACACCATCTGCCCTCAATAAATGTTAGCTATTTTTGTTGTTATGACATTTTCCGGCCAGAACCATCCCTCAAGAAGAGGAAGTCTTGCTGAACAACCTCTCAATGAAACCAGAGTGGCCAATTCTGCTCTTCTTTTATTAGAAAGTGATTCTTCCCTTCTTGTTTGGAAATGGGTTTCAGGGGAGCTGCCTGCGAGACAGGGACACCCCAGCCCCTCTTCTGGCTTGTCTGAATGAAGCTGTTTGACTACAGCTCCGAGAGCTGGCCCTGCAATGGACTCCTGGCCAAGTGTCACAGAGAAAGAACACCTCGGTCCCTCCCATCTAAACTGCCGGACGGACTGCATTTGTGTTTTTTTCGGGAGGCTACCTACCAGGACAAAGTCATGAGCTTGAGGCTGCGGAAGCACCCGTGAGCCGGCACGTTGCCGCGGTCAGGGGATCTGAGGCCCCCGTATGATCAGGGAACACCAGTTCTAGAGACTTCCAGAAGGATGGGGGAGAGAAGAAGATTCCACATTGCTGACCTTTAACTTTTGTTCCCACTTCTGCCATGGAGGCTAATTGTTACATTTTCCTTGCTGAGCAGCGTTCAGCTTCCTACACCCCGGTGGCTTCGCCTGTGCCTACTCCCAGTGCTCGCACGTTTGGCCTAAAGCAGTTAAACCTCTGAGCTGCCCAAAGACCTTGTAAGAATGAGAAACTGCTCCATGGTTTATTAAAAAGCAAACAAAAAAAACCTTCCACAAAACAACAGCAATAAAAAACCATTTAAAATGACGTCCCTTCCTTCATAGGATGTAAGCTCATGTTTAAACCATATATTGCTCCAGCAGGGTCGCAGGTGGAGCTCAGGTCCCAGCCCCAGCCTGTTCCCATCCCTGGCTGGCACCTAGCGGCCCCACTTTCACCTTTACTGTGTCTTCTGGGGCTTTGCAGAATGGTCCTGTAAAACAGGACAGACAAAGCTCCCAATGGGACCACAACTGTAAGAACAGTGAACACTCTGAACACTCTAGCTAGGTGTGGTGGTGCCTGTAGTCCCAGCACTTTGGGAGGCTGAGGTAGGAGGATCGCTTGAGCCCAAGAGTTTGAGGCTGCAGTGAGCTGTGGTGGCGCCACGGCACTCCAGCCTGGGTGACAGAGCGAAACCCTATCTGTAAAAAAAAAAAAATATATATATATATGTGTATATATATACGTATACACGTATATATACGTACATATATATATGCCAGACGAGATGGCTCATGCCTATAATCCCAACCTGGGCAACATGGTGAGTCCCCGTCTCTATCAAAAATACAACAACAACAACAAAAAAGCCAGATGTGGTGGTGCACGCCTGTGGTCCCAGCTACTTGGGAGGCTGAGGTGGGAGGATCATTTGAGTCTGAGAGGTGGAGGTTGCAGTGAGCCAAGATGGTGCCACTGCACTCTAGCCTGGGCAACAGAGTGAGACCCTGTATCGCTCTCTGTCTCTCTGTCTCCCTCTTGCTCTCCATGGTTTACAGATAGGGTTTCGCTCTGTCACCCAGGCTGGAGTGCAGTGGCTCCATCACAGCTCACTGCAGCCTCAAACTCCTGGGCTCAAGTGATCCTCCTACCTCAGCCTCCCAAAGTGCTGGGACTACAGGCACCACCACACCCAGCTAGAGTGTTCACTGTTCTTACAGTTGTGGTCCCACTGGAGCTTTGTTTGTCATATATGTATATATATGTATTTAAAAACATAGCGAACCCTCCAGCTCTTTCACAGGGGCTGCTCAGATGCATTCATCTCTGTACGATTTGAACTTCAGGGCCTGAAATCACTGCAGCTTTGAGTTTTAAAGCAGTTTGTGGTGGAAGAACTCCTGTCAATTACCCACACTGTGTCGGAGGGGCCAGGGCAGTCTTCTGATGTGTCTTTGGATTGAATGTTGGTTCAGATCACCTTCCAGAAACTTCTGGTGCCACTCCAGGCAGAGAAATGCAATGGCAGAAAGCGTCCCCGACCTGGGTCCCTGGAGTCTCCGTGACTTTCCCCGCCATGATGGGTAGAAGCAAAGTGTCCCTGTGTGGCACTCGCCCACCCCAAGATTGTTTTTCATTCAGACCCTAAAGCTGACTTCTTGTTTGAGGTTTGGAAGTGATGAACACATTTTAAGAAGCAAAAGTTGACATCCTGGGTGAAAGCACAGGTCACCTTTTTAAAGGATGCCTTTGTAGTATTGTGCTGTATCTTGATAAAAATTCACTCTCCTTGGCTCCTGGGATGGGGTGCAGGCTCAGGCACCCCTGAGCCTGTCTATGCCTGGGGCAAATCGCCACCCATTTGTGCCCTACGTCACTGTCAGCCCCGGGGATGCTCCCGGGGCATGGTGGGTTAGGAGTCTGCGGGTGGGGGGGGCGGTTCCTCAGGCGGCCATCTGGGTGCTGGCCGGGCCTGCGCTCCTCTCTGGAGTTCGGGGTTTTCTTCCAGCCTTGTTCAGGTTGTTGGCAGAATTCAGTTCCTCGGGGCTGTAGTGCTAAGGTCCCGCTTCTTGCTGGCTGTTGGCGGGGACTACCGTCCACCCTGGAGACCGCCTGCACATCCTTGCCATGAGGCCACCATGGACAGCTCGCAGTGGGGTTTTTGCTTTCTTCTAGGCCAGCAGGGCATGTCTCTGTGACTTCTGTCTCAAACCTCTAGACTCCCCTTTAAGAGTTCCCCTGATGAGCGCAGGCTCAAGCAGGACACCCTCCCTTTGAAGCACTCCATTGATTAGGGACCTGATGACATCCTCACGCATCCCTGTGGCCGTGTGATGTGACATAATCATGGGGGTGATGCCCCCTCGCCTCCCAGGTCTCCCTGCACTTGAGGGGGCCACCATACGAGGATGTGGGGCTTGGGGGCTGGCCTTAGAATTCTGCCCACCACAATCCCTGGGGTGCCTCGTGTGGGGGTAAGGGAGGGGTTCCCCTGTACGTGGAGGTGAGGGAAGGAGGGGCTGTGCCTTGTGTGGGGAGCATGTTCAAGTCCCCATGCAACTCTCATGCAACCTGAACTGCGGGTTGCTGTAGCCTCCGGACCCATGTGTCCTGGTCCTTCTTCATGAGGGATCAGCGCACACATCTGGACTCTGCTATGTGTCTGCCTCCCAGTAGAAGAGGTGGCTGGGGTTTGGGTTTGGACTCTAAGTGGGCTGGAAGTTACTGGGGAGGCTCAGAGGAAGGTTTCCTGCAATGCGTGGCTTGATCCAGTCTGCAGGGATGGGTGGTGTCCATCAGTGAGAGAGGAGGGGACAGGTGCCCCAGGCTCAGAAACAGGTGGCCCAGGCTTGGGGACAGGTGATCCAGGCTTGGGGACAGGAGCACCAGGCATGGGGACAGGCGACCCAGGCTCAGAAACAGGTGTCCCAGCCTTGGGGACAAGTGGCTCAGGCTCAGAAACAGGTGGCCCAGGCTTGGAGACGTGCCCCAGGCAGGGGGAACAGGTGCCCCAGGCTCAGAAACAGGTGGCTCAGCTCGGGGACAGGTGGCCCAGGCTCAGAAATAGGTGGCCCAGGCTTGGGACAGGTTTCCCAGGCTTGGGAACAGGTGGCCCAGGCTTGGGGATAGGTGCTCCAGGCTCCGGGACAGGTGGCCCAGGATTGGGGATGGGCTGAGCAAAGGTGCTGTGAGGGGTGAGCATACGGGGTTTGGGAGTCGGGGATGGGGGAGCTCCCCTGGGGTGGACAGGAGGGCCCCTGGCTCGGGTGGTCTCTCCTCTGGTCATGGTGCATCAGTATCATAGTGTCACCCTGGGGAGGCATCTCTGTTGGATGGCACACCATGTGGCGTTCCAGAGACTGGCCACGAGTGCCCTCTGCCAGGCTCCAACACTTTCACTAAATACTTTTAATAACTCATTTTTAAAAGTATTAAAAATGGGAGGGAGGCTACTCTACTTGTGGAATGAGTTAAAGCAGCCCCAGTCCAGGGTTCTGTGGTGGTGAAAGGGCCGTGAGCATGTAAGGAGGGAGCCTGTGCTTGGGTTCCTGGTGAGTTGCCCAGAGGCAATTAGGAATGAGCCAGAAAGACGTTTTTTTAAAAAAATTGAATTCATCAGGATCATGCTGACTGTCCAGCCTTCAACACCACCCAGCAGCCATCAAGTCCCTGCGGAGGGCCCCCGTGGTACCAACCTCAGCCTGCTTTTTGCCCTGAGCTCTCCTAGGAGAAGGAGCCAGGGATGGGGCGAGAGAAGGTACCACCCTGGAGCGCGTAGAGTCGTGGCACCTTCACCTACTTGCCCAGAACCTTGGCCCAATGATGCCCTTCCTGTGAGGTATGGTTTCCCACTCATAAGATGGGGATGGCATGGACGTCAGAAGGATGTTGGATACAAATGTAAAAAATGACACACTGTCAAAAACAAGCATTTTTTTTTTTTTGAGACGGAGTTTTGCTCTTGTTGCCCAGGCTGGAGTGCAGTGGTGCGATCTCAGATCACTGCAACTTCCCCCTCCCGGGTTCAAGCGATCCTCCTGCCTCAGCCTCCCAAGTAGCTGGGATTACAGGTGTGTGCCATCACACCTGGTTAATTTTTGTATTTTTAATAGAGATGGGATGGGGTTTCACCATGTTGGCTAGGCTGGTCTCAAACTCCTGACCTCGTGATCTGCCCACCTCAGCCTCCCAAAGTGCTGGGATTACAGGTGTGAGCCACCCCACCTGGTCAAAAACAAGCATGTTTTTTGTGTGTGTCAAAGAGTTTAATTCATGAAAAGAAAACAGCTTACAATAAATCATTTAAAAAGCATGCTTACATTTACCTTTATATCTGCTTATGTGCACCTGTGTGTTGTGAGTCCATAAAGGAAGAAGCATGCTCCAATGATACATTCTCAGTGTTTCCTATACAGGGGTTTCTCTGTCATATGCTGCCATTCACTAAAAAAACCTGATTATGATGCATCTTATAGAAAGCTTGTTTACATTTGCCTTTAAAATAAAAACCCGTACTTTAAGTTCAGGGTGCATGTGCCGGTTTGTTACTTAGGTAAACTGATGTCATGGGGGTTTGTTGTACAGATTATGTAGTCACCCAGTGATTAAGTCTAGTACCCATCCGTTATTTTTCCTGATCATCTCACTCCTCCCACCCTCCACTCTCCGAAAGGCCCCAGCCTGTGTTGTTCCCCTCTGTGTGTCCATGTGCTCTCATTATTTAGCTCCTACTTACAAGTGAGAACAAGTGGTTTTTTGTTTCTGTGTTAGTTTGCTAAGGCTAATGGCCTCCAGCTCCACCCATGTTCCTGCAAAAGACATGATTTCATGCTTTTTAATGGCTGCATAGTATTCCATGGTGTATATTTACTGCATTTCCTTTATCCAGTCCATCATTGATGGGCACTTGGGTGGATTCCATGTCTTTGCTATTCTGAATACTGCTACAATGAACATATGCATGCATGTGTCTTTATAATAGAATGATTTACATTCCTTCGGGTATATACTCAGTGATATCGTTGGTCTGTGTCTCCATCCAAATCTCATCTTGAGTTGTAGTTCCCATAATCCCCACATGTCGCGGGAGGGACGAGGTGTAGATAATTGAATCATGGGGGTGGTTTCTCCCATCCTGTTCTCATGACAGTGAGTGAGTTCTCATGAGATCTGATGGTTTTATAAGGGACTCTTCCCCTTTTGGCTTGGCACCATTTTCTTTCTGCCACCATTTGAATGATGTGCTTGCTTCCCCTGCTGCCATGACTGTAGTTTCCTGAGGTTTCCAGCCATGCCGAACTGTGAGTCAATTAAACCTCTTTCCGTTATAAATTACCCAGCCTTGGGTGTGTCTTTATTAGCAGTGTGGAAACGGACTAATACACCCAGTAATGGGATTGCTGGGTCAAATGGTAGTTCTGTTTTTAGCTTTTTGAGGAATCACCACACTGCTTTCCACAATGGTTGAACTGAGTTACACTCCCACCAATGTATAAGCATTCCTTTTTCTCTGCAACCTCACCAGCATCTGTTATGTTTTGACTCTTTCATAACAGCCATTCTGACTGGTGTGAGATAGTGTATCATTTTGGTTTTGATTTGCATTTCCCTAATGATCAGTGAGGTTGAGCTATTTTTCATATGTTTATTGGCCATATGTACGTCTTCTTTTGAAAATGTCTATTCATGTTCTTTGCCAACTTTTGAATAGGTTTGTTTTTTTCTTTTAAATCTGTTTAAGTTCCTTTTAAATGCTGGATATTAAACCTTTGTCAGATGCAGTTTATAGAAATGTTCTCCTATTCTGTAGGTTGTCTGCTTACTCTGTTGGTAGTTTCTTTTGCTGTGCAGAAGCCCTTTAGTTTAATTAGACTCCATTTGTCAATTTTTTGCTTTTGCTGCAATTGCTTTTGTCATCTTTGTCCCAAAATCTTTCCCATTCCTGTGTCCAGAGGTTGTTTTGCATCGTTTTTATAGTTTTTATGTTTGCCTAGGTTGTTTTGCATCGTTTTTATAGTTTTAGGTCTTACATTTAAGTCCTTAATCCATTTTGAGTTGACTTTTTGTGTACGGTATAAGAAAGGGGTCTAGTTTCAGTCTTCTGCATATGACTAGGCAGTTATCCAAGCACCATTTATTGAATGGGAAGTCCTTTCCCCATTGCTTGTTTTTGTCAGCTTTGTCAAAGATCAGATGGTTGTAGGTGTTTGGCCTTATTTCTGGGCTCTCTATTCTATTCCATTGATCTATGTGTCTGTTTTTGTACCAGTGTCATGCTGTTTTGGTTACTGTAGTCTTATAGCATAGTTTTAAGTCAGATAGTGTGATGCCTTTAGCTTTGTTCTTTTTGCTTAGGATTGCCATGGCTATTTGGGCTCCTTTTTGGTTCCACATGAATTTTAAAATAGTTTTTTCTTAGTTTTTTGAAGAATGTCATTGGTAGTTTGACAGGAATACTGTTGAATGTATAAATTGCTTTAATGATATTGATCCTTCCTATCCATGAGCATGGAGTATTTTTACATTTGTTTGTGTCATCTCTGATTTCTCTAAGCAGTGGTTTGTAGTTCTCCTTATAGAGATCTTCCACCTCCTTAGTTAGCTGTATTCCTAGATATCTTATTCTTTTTGTGGCAATTGTGAATAAGATTGCATTCCTGATTTGGCTCTTGGCTTAACTGTTGAAAAACAAGGATTTTTTTTTTTTTTTGAGAGAGAGAGTCTTGCTCTCTCAAAAACCCAGGCTGGAGTGCAGTGGTGTGATCTTGGCTCACTGCAACCTCTGCCTCCAAGGTTCAAGTGATTCTGTAGCCTCAGCCTCCCGAGTAGCTGGGGTTACAGGCATGTGCCACCATACCCAGCTTTTTTTTTTGTATTTTTACTAGAGATGGGATTTCGGCATGTTGGCCTGGCTGGTCTTGAACTCCTGGCCTCAAGTGATCTGCCTGCCTTGGCCTCCCAGAGTGCTAGGAGTACAGGTGTGAGCTACTGTGCCCAGCCGAAAAACAAGGATTCTTAACAAAGTTTACCTTCATATTATTTCCTGAAGAGGCTGGTGTCTTGCAGTGATGCTTTGGGGAGAAGTGATGTCATGGGGGAGATGATATCATGGGAGAGGTGATGCCATGGGGAGGTGATGCCATGGGGAGGGGATGTGTTGGGGAAGTGATGTCACGGGGAGGTGATGTCACGGGGAGGTGATGCCATGGGGAGGTGATGCCATTGGGAGGGGATGTGATGGGGAAGTGATGTCATGGATAGGTGATGTCATGGGGAGGGGATGTCATGGGGAGGTGATGCCATGGGGAGATGATGTCATGGGGAGGAGATGTCATGGGGAAGGGGTATCATGGAGGGGTGATGGCATGGCGAGGTGGTGTCATGGGGAGTTGATGTCACAGAGAGGTGATGTCATGAGGAGGTGATGCCATAGAGAGGTGATGTCATGGGGAGGTGATGTCATAGGTGTGATGTCAAGGGGGAGGTGATGTCGTGGGAGAGGTGATGTCATGGAGGGGTTGTGTCGTGGAGGGGTGGTGTCGTGGAGGGGTGGTGTCATGGAGGGGTGATGTCGTGGTGGGGTGGTGTCATGGAGGAGTGGTGTCATGGGGAGGTGATGCATGGGGAGGTGATGTCATGGGGAGGGGATGTCATTGGGAGGTGATATCCTGGGAGAGGTGATTTCCTGGGAGAGGTGATTTCATGGGAGAGGTGATGCCATTGGGAGGTGATGTCATGCGGAGGTGATGTCATGCGGAGGTGATGTCATGGGGAGGTGATGTGATGGGGAAGTGATGCCATGGGGGAGACACTATTGTGGCAGTGGTGATGCCATAAGGAAGTAATGTTATTAGGGAGATGATGTCATGGGGGTGAGCCATTGGGGAGGTGAAGTTGTTGGTGAAGGATGTGTCATTGGTGGGGGCGGGATAGTGGTGACACCTGTGTGCAGCCACTGAATGCCTCATGACTGTGGGATACTGAGCTGTGGCAGGAGACTCCAGGAGGGGAAGGTGGGCTCTTGCCTCAGCAGTGCTTGCTGGCAGGCTGTGCCCAGTCCCAGCTACAGCAACTCCACAGGGACTGAGGGTAGGGCCGGGCAGGTGCTCGGGCCTCCCAGGCAGGTGGGACCTGGGGTGGTGGTGGGGGATGCTGCACTGAGTCCTGCTGCAGCCCCAGAGCCAGGCCCTTTCTGTGCTCCCTTTCCTTGCAGTGAAACAGCTGGAAAGCCGTAAGTTTTGGGGCCCAGTCCTGGACCCAGACCTATCTGCCTTCAGCCTCAGCTTTGAGCAGGCAGGGGCTGGGATGAGCATGCTGGGGTGCGTTTAGGCTGGAGGTTGGCTGCAGACACTTGGGAGGTGCGTAGCTGGTGGGACGGCAGGTGGGTGTCAGGACTCCTGGATGCCTTGAATGTTGGACAAAGGAGTTTCTGGGCAAGGTACTCTCTCTGGGTCTTAAAGAAAACCTCCTTTGTGCTACCAAATGGAGTGCTTTTTCTTTTTGGTCAGCACCCAGTGTATTTGTCAGTACCATATTCTAACTGGAGTTATGTGACTCCCTGGTGCGGTGGTCTAGAAGGCATCATTGTTACCTGTACTGACTCTTCCTAAACATCAGGCA
Source organism: Pongo abelii (assembly GCF_028885655.2). Classification (NCBI taxonomy): domain Eukaryota; kingdom Metazoa; phylum Chordata; class Mammalia; order Primates; family Hominidae; genus Pongo; species Pongo abelii. The sequence continues at coordinate 230,252,881 of NC_071985.2, read as the reverse complement.
TTGCAGCAACAGGCAATTCCTCTGCTGCTCCTGTTTCCTTGTTTTCAACTTGGAAAGTAGCCCTTCGGAAAACGGCAATTTTGCTTTCCATTCTATATGTGGGGAAACTGAGGCTGAGAGGCTTAGGAGCGCGGCCAGCTGTCAGCCGGCGGAGGCGACCTGGGAGGCCCTCCCTGTCTGGGAGGCTTCTCACCATCGCTGCCAAGTGGACAACTGCTTAATGTATTTTCCCCCAAAGCTGAATAAATGGGCCTTTACAGGAATTTAGTAGGTGAATAAACCACAGATGAAAAATCAAACACTTAGAAAAACCATTTAATGTTTTTATTTACACCATAGTGAAAATACCAGCTTGGTTTGGGATCGGAGCTGTTACATAATTTATGGCCACAAAGCCAATTCCTAACATAATGTACTCTCAAGTTTTGCAGGTCCCCGAGGCGCCCAATTTATATTCCATTCTAATTTGGAGAGGATGAATGGCAGGCAGTGGCGGGGAGGGAAGGGTGCCTTCCTGGGAGCCGGGGAAGGGACGGCAGCCTGGAGGAACGGGAAGGCAGCTTCGGCATGTATGTAGGGCAGGAGAGTGGCTTATAACGGAAGGATTGTAATTTATTTTGACACTGATCATCTGTTATTCAGCTAGAGTAAAAATAAACCTTATTAGCCAGGAAAATAGATCCCTTTCGTTACGCCCACACAACGCCAACTGCAACATCACAGTGATGATCAGGACAATAGCGGAGTTTGCTCAAACATCTTATCAGGCACTCGAAGAATCAAATCCCTCGTCGGGAAGAGATTTGCAAACATGCAAGTGCATCTACATAATATGCTTAATCTCTCCCTGAGCCCTCTGAGCTCCCAGAGAGGGAACCTGCACCCAGGAGGCAGCCCTGCCTTTTCCTCCCAGGTGGGGCCTCGCTGTTGGGGACACTTCATCTCTGCACTGACGCCTCTGTTCCACACCAGGCCTGTGCCAAACCCTTTCACACATAACCCCCCTTATCTTCCTCATGACTCCCCAAAACAAGTATTGTTGGCCTTAATTTTGCAGATGGTGGAAGCAGATGCACTGAGGCTGGGGATGTGGCCGCAGGCACGCTAGCTATGGGCACAACAGGAAGTCCTCCAGCCCCAAGCCTGGCTTTAGTCCCCACCTTGCTGACCCCTTCCTACAGTGGGTTGAGAGTGTTCCCCCAAATTCATGTCCACCGGGAACATCAGAACGGGACCTTTCTTGCAAATAGGGTCTTTGCAGATGTCATTAGTTAAGACGAGGTCATATCAGACTAGGATGGGCCTTAAATCCAACGACGGATATCTTTTTTTCTTTTAATTTTTAAAAATAGGTAGGATCTTTCTATGTTGTCCGGGCTGGCCTCCTGGGCTCAAGCACCCACCTCAGCCTGCTGAGTAGCTGGGATCCCAGGCACATGCCACCAGGCCTGGCTATGGGGTCGTTAGAAGAAGGGAAAACAGACACAGGTACCCAGAGGAGGCCACACAATGGCGGAGGCAGAGACCAGGTGATGCATCTGTCAGTCACAGAACACCAGGGTTGGCTGGGGCCCCAGAAGTTGGGGAGAGAAGGTTTTCCCTCAGAGCATCCAGAAGGAACCAGCCCTACCCAGCTTGAGCTCGAATTTGTGGCCACTTGAGCTGTGAGATAGTAAATGTCCACTGTTGCAAGCCTGGTGGCTTTGTGGTCTTTAGTTAGGGCAGCCCTGGCCATGTAGACGTTCTTTGCTCCCCCAGCCAAGGACGAGGCCTCCCAGGCTGCCTTTGTTCCTGGCTTCTCTCTCCTGAAAAGACAAGAAGGGATGAGGGGGAGGACCAGGTATGGCACCACCAAGCAGAAAGTGGTTCTCCTGGGGGCTTTTTGAGTAGGGCCGCATGGCCCTGGCTCTGAGTGTCCAGTCCTGGCAAGGCCAACACCTTGCTGTGGGCTCCTGGGCCAGTCGTGTGCCTGATTCTCAAGGGGCTCTCAGGTCGGCTTTGACCTCTTGAAGATACAGGCATGGCTCAGGTGGCAGCCATAGCAGCGAGTGAGACAGGGCAGTCATATCCTGAACTCTGGGTGGCTGCTGCAGAGGCCAGGCTCTTCAGGGTCCTTCCGGTCCTTGGACCTTATGTGTGTGTCTGCGGGAGCCTACAGGGCCACGTGAGGTCATTGCTGCCCCGTGGGGTGAGCGGGGTAAGTCAGCAATTCCTGTCCCCATGAGGCTGGCTTGGAGGAGGCCAATGGACCCCTGGTCTCCACTGGCTCTCAACCTCTGCAGAGGCCGGACTACTCGGGGTCCTTCTGACCCTCGGGCTTCATGTGTGTGTCTTCAGGAGCCTGCAGGACTACTGTGGGGCCACTGCCACCCCGTGGGGTGGTCCGGGTAAGTTGGGCGGTCCCTCTACCCCGAGGCTGGCTCAGAGGAGGCTGATGGACTCCCAACCTCCACTGGCTCTCACCCTCTGCTCCTTCCAGGGAGCCGAGGGGCATGGACACTGTCTTCTCCTTCCAGCAGGCACAGGTATGGAAGGAGACTGAGGCTGGTCTTGGATGGTGAGTGCGGAGCTCACAAAGCTCAGGGGGATGCTCAGGGACAGGGCAGGAACCCAGAAGCATTGTTTTCTCCTGCGCAGCTACTGGGGGAAGCAGCCTGTGGAGGGCCAGATACATCCTTGAGAGGCCCCATGTGGAAAAGAGGATGGCGGGCAATTCAAAACAAAACTATCTTTTTAAAAATGATATAAGACTTACAGACACCAGACAATAAAAACAGGTTCTTTCTAGAACTTTCTGACTACCAAGTTGTTCAGGCGTGCCTCCTTGGATTGTGCTGAAGTTTGTGCCTGGCCCGTCTCTCTGGTCACCTGGCACCAGCTTGCCACTAGGGAGTGACTCGAAGGCCCTGTAACTCCTGCTTCCACCCGAGGGAGCTGGGGTCCCTGCCTGCATCTCCCCCTCATCCTCTAACTCAGTTTTATAAAGAGAGGCAGAGTTATCATCCATTCCCCATCCTTACATCCCAAAGCTTTCTCCTCCAAAGTAGGACTTCTGGGGAGAGACAGTAGCGGCCATGGAGATGGATGAAGTGGTCAGAGTCAAGGTCTGCGGTGGAGCTGGAACCGGGGTCTTAATGTCAAGGATGCCTCCTTAGGGACAGCTGGTGATGGAGCTGGCATTTGGGAGCAGGCATCTCTCTGTGCCTGCTCTCAGTGGCCCTGGGTGACTGCCTCCTTGGCAGGCCAGCATCTACATTTCCCGCTGCTGTAACAGATGACTACAAACTGCGTGCCCTAAAAGAATAGAAATTCATTCTCCCTCTGTTCTGGGGGCCAGGAGTCTGAAATCAAGGTGTCTGCAGGGCTGCACTCCCTCTGAGGCTTGTGGGGTGGAGGCGTCCTTGTCTTTCAGCTCTTGGTGGCTCTGGGCTTTCTTGCTTTATGGTTGCGTAGCCCCAATCCCTGCCTCCACCTCTGTCCTCTTCTGTCTCTTAAGGACACTCGCCATTGCAGTCAGACCCCATCTGGATAATCCTGGATAAATCTCATCTGGAGATCCTTCACCAGATCACATCGGCAATGACCTGTTCCTCAAATAAGGCCCCATGCACAGGTTCTGGGGGTGAGCATGTGGATATACCTTTTTTTGGGATTGCCATTCAGCCCACTACAGTCTTGAAGTCACGTGGGGTCCAGGTCCTGATGGAACCCCCTAGGGCCCTTGACTGTCATGCACGTTCCTGGGCCCCACCCTAGATTTGGGACACAGCGATGGTGTAGGATGGAGTGATGGCACGGGATGGAGCAATGGTGTGGGACAAAGCAATGGAGCAGGACTGAGCGATGGTTTGGGATGGAGCAATGGTGTGAGACAGAGCGATGTTGTGGGACGGAGAGATGTTGCTGCATGTAGTGATGGTGCGGGATGGATGGAGCGATAGTGTGGAATGGAGCAACGATGCCGGATGGAGCGATGGTGCAGGATGGAGCGATGGTGCAAGATCGAGAGATGGTGCAGGATGGAGTGATGGTGTGGGATGGAGCGATAGTGCGGGATGGCACCATGGTGTGAGACGGAGCGATGGTGGGGGATGGATTGATGCTGCAGGATGGAGTGATCATGTGGGATGTAGTGATGGTGCTGGATGGAGTGATGGTGGGGGATTGAAGGATGGTGTGGGATGGAGTGATGGTGCAAAATTTAAGGATTGTGTGGGACAAAGTGATGGTGTGGGATGAAGTGATGGTTTGGGATGGAGTGATGGTGTGGGATGGAGTGATTCTATCGATGGAGTGATGGTGTGGGATGGAGTGATGGTGCGGAATGGAGTGACGGTGTGGGACTGAAGGATGGTGTGGGATGGAGTGATGGTGTGGGTGGAGTGATGGTGCGGAATGGAGTGATGGTGTGGGATTGAAGGATGGTGTGGGATGGAGTGATGGTGCAGGATAGAGTGATGGTGCGGAATGGAGTGATGGTGTGGGATTGAAGGATGGTGTGGGATGGAGTGATGGTGTGGGGTGGAGTGATTCTATCGATGGAGTGATGGTGTGGGATGGAGTGATGGTGCGGAATGGAGTGATGGTGTGGGACTGAAGGATGGTGTGGGATGGAGTGATGGTGTGGGTGGAGTGATGGTGCGGAATGGAGTGATGGTGTGGGATTGAAGGATGGTGTGGGATGGAGTGATGGTGCAGGATAGAGTGATGGTGCGGAATGGAGTGATGGTGTGGGATTGAAGGATGGTGTGGGATGGAGTGATGGTGTGGGGTGGAGTCGTGATCCTATGGAAAGATGCTATGGGATGGAGTGCATGTGTGGCCAGCACTCACATCTGTGTGTCCCAGCCTTCAATGGGCTTTAAGAGTGTCACTTCCTTAGTTCTTATCACAGCCCCGAGGGGGAGGCTCTGCTATGTTCACAGCCCCAGTTCACAGATGAGGCACCCGGGAGGCAATTGGAAGAGCCAGGGCCCCTAAGTCAGCAGAGCTGGGACTGCATTGGCTCTGGCGTCAACGCAGGATTGGGAAGGAAGCAGGCCGTGAGCTGAGTCACTTTGTCATGACCACCAGGGAGAGGGATGCTTTGAGGCTGGTTGGGGGCTTTGTGTGTAAAAACACAATGGCCTATTATCTGTTTAATTTTTTTTTTTAAAAATTAGAGAGGGTCTCGCTGTGTCACCCAGGCTGGCCTCAAACTCCTAGGTCTGTGGTGTCCTCCAGCCTCAGCCTGTTGAGGATGCAGTTTTTATTTATTTATTTTATTTTTGTGAGACAGGGTCTCGCTCTGTCTCCCAGGGCGCGGTGCAGTGCTGTGACCGTGGTTCACTGCAGCCTCGACTGCCTGGTCTCAAGCAATCCCCCCACTTCAACCTCTCTAGTAGCCGGGACTACAGGCATTTGCTACCACATGGTTCATTTTTTATTTTTTGTAGAGTTGGGGTCTTGCTATGCTGCCCAGGCTGATGTCACACTCCTGGGCTTAAGCAATCCGCTTGTCTCCACCCCCCACAGTGCTAGGAGTGAGCCACCATGCCTGGCCCAGTTTTTAATTCTTGGACATCTCCAAAATCAGGACATATCTTGTCATTGAAGACGTCTCACCATAGCGGCCAGCCATGCAGCCACTGGGCCTGTCTGTGCCTGAACAAGACACTGGCCTGCCTTTGTCTGAACAAGACAGCCTCAGTCTCAAAGCTTGCAGATGGGTGTAGGCCTGGAAGAAAATTCTCAAGACAACGGTGGAGCACGCTTGCCCCTAGGAGACCAAGTGGCCGGGATGTTGAGAATCAGCCTTTCGCAGAAATCCCCTAAGCGGGAGGCAGCAGGCTGACTCCATCAGCCCCAGGCAGGCTTCTGGGCCCTGCAGCTATGGCTCTTCATCCTTTTACATGTTCTTCGAGAATCAGCTGCACCCTGGATGCTTCTGACAGCTCAGAGGACATGAGCATGAGGACAAGCACAGGGCTTGATGGCTCAGAGGGAAATGGAGTTGGAAGATTTGGACTTAATAATGTGCATAATTTTTAGAAATATCTTAACAAATTTTATTTTGCTGATATCTTTCTTTTATGTGTGTGCCAAAGTGATGGCCGGTACAAATCCATGTCTAATTAAGTCCAGAAGAGCTCCTTCAATAAGCGTAAAATGAAAGTTATGAGTGATAAGAAAGCGTCATGTCAGTTTAATTGGCAGCATTTTCTCTTTTTTAGTGGTTCATAAAATAATGCAGTGCTTTGCTATCGACGGTGTCTTAAATTCTGTGAATATTCCAAGTTAAATCTAATGCTGAATAGCCACTGTGTGCAAGGCGGGTGATGTGTGTGCTGTGTGTTCGTTCATCTAATGCTCATGACACCTTGTCAGCTGTGAGGGAGGAGAGGGAACTGGGGAGCCCCGGGGATGGGAATGCAGGGTACAGTTTAGAAAGCGGGGGGTGGTCAGGGGTGGCCCCTGGGAGAGGTTTGAGCCAAGGCAGCAGGTGGCAAGGGGGTCATGCCTGAGCCTGGGAGGGGGGGTCCCAGGTCCCAGCAGTTCTGTTTATTTTTTATTTTATTTTATTTTTTAAATTTTTGAGACAGAGACTCACTCTGTCACTTAGGCTGGAGTGCAGTGGCACCATCGGCTCACTGTAGCCGCAGCCTCCCGGGTTCAAGTGATTCTCCTGCCTGAGCCTCCTAGTAGCTGGCATTACAGGCATACACCATCATGCCCGGCTGATTTTTGTATTTTTAGTAGAGACAGGGTTTTGCCATGTTGGTCAGGCTGGTCTCAAACTCCTGAACTCAGGTGATCCGCCTGCCTCGGCCTCCCAAAGTGCTGGGATTATAGACGTGAGCCACTGTGCCCAACCCCTAGTGGTTCTTGGGAGGCACCTGGGCACAAGGCCCTGAGTTCCTGGGGCAGAGCAGTGGCTGTGACCCCCATGAATCAACCAAGTGCTCTTGAATCTGCGTTGCCCTGTGGTCCTGGGTGAAGCCAGAGCTGCCCAGAATGACACGTCACAGAGAGAGGAAGGGGCCACACTGCCAACTGGGCAGGCCTGGAGTTGCAGGACATGTCACAGAGAGAGGCATGGAGTTGCAGGACGCATCACAGAGAGAGGCATGGAGTTGCAGGACGTGTCACAGAGAGAGGCCTGGAGTTGCAGGACACGTCACAGAGAGGCATGGAGTTGCAGGACGCGTCACAGAGAGAGGCATGGAGTTGCAGGACGCGTCACAGAGAGAGGCATGGAGTTGCAGGACACGTCACAGAGAGGCATGGAGTTGTAGGACGTGTCACAGGCCCCTGCCGACGGGGCGGGCATGGAGTCGTCCACAGGCAGGGGCGTCAATCTTCAGGCCTGAAGATGTTTGCGGTTTTGCGATGAAAGGGAAGGAAGGGCATGGATCACGTTTTCTTTGTGGTCCCTTCTTTCACCCATAGCCTTCTGGGCTCCTCCTGGGAGCAGCGTGCACGGGCTCTGCCTCTGTTGGCTCCAGCTGCTCTGAGACCAGGGGGCCTGCGGCCAGGTTCTGGTGAGGACCCTTTCTGGTGCAGCCTTCTTGCTGCATTCTCACTTGGTGGGAAGAGGGAGAGGCTGCTCTCTGGGGGCCCCCTTTATAAGGGCCCTAATCCCATTCGTGAGGCTCCATCCTCATGACCTGTGACTTCCCAAAGTCCCCACCTCCTATTACCATCGCTTTAGAGGTTAGGATTTCAACATATGAATTTGGGGGGCCACAAACAGTCCAAAACAGCTTCTACCCTGCTCTGTCTGACACCCGGGGGGCAGGGGGCACCAGCCCACAGTGCCTTCCCCGCCAGCCACAGCCTTCCCTGTCAAACGCACAGGTCTTCCTAATTGGGTCCCAACCTCCCTCTTCCCATGTCTTGGCGTGCTGGGGTAGGTTGAGGGCTGTCCTCGGGGCTGGCTCTGTGGGGCAGGGGCCTGAAACAGCCAGAGCCCCGCTTAGATGTTTCCTGTGTGGAGGGGCCGGACCCTCTGCAGGCTGCTCTGGGGGTGAAGTGACCAAGGCCACCTCCAGGACCATTGAGTGCCGGGCACTGGCTCGGGTGCCCTAGGGCCCCTGATTCCAATCCCTTTCCCTCGGTCACTAGCTGCTTTCCAAGAGCAGGTGGCAGAGGGGTAGGTGACTCACACCCTCGGGCCATGTGGTTCTCTGGCTCTGCTGGCACTTGAACACATTGGGGGTAAGGGCTCAGTCACTTACAGCTCAGGGTTTGTTGTGCATTTTCACATCTTGCTCTCCCCAAGGACAGACACATAGGGACCACTAAGCAAGTGCTGGGCACAGAGGAGGGCTGGACACACAGGAGATGCCCTGTGGCCTTCAGTTACGAGAGGCCGTGTGAAGGGCTGTTCACTGGGGCAGTTTCTTCACTGGTATAGTTGGTGGATTCCGTGGGTCCTGGAGGTACCTGGGGGATTTGACCAAATCAGCTGCCTCAGCTGCCCGGGGGGCAGGGGGCACCAGCCCACAGTGCCTTCCCCGCCAGCCACAGCCTTCCCTATCAAACGCACAGGTCTCCCTAATTGGGTCCCAACCTCCCTCTTCCCATGTCTTGGTGTGCTGGGGTAGGTTGAGGGCTGTCCTCGGGGCAAATCAAGCCTCAGCTGCCCCAGGCAGCAGTGACTGCAGACTCCACACACCCTCGTGGCTGGCTTGAAGACCTCCAGCTGCTGGCCGGGGAGGCAGCGCCTTCCGAGGGTCACATATGCAGGAGCGACAGGGCATTGCTGTGTGGCTCAGGGCGGCAGTGAACAGAGAAAGCTTTTGATATCTATGAGCTGAGTGTGGAGGAAAGAGACACAGGATGGGGGTGGGAATGCAGGGGGTTTGTCGTGACTATCACTGGCTGAACACCTCCCCTGGGCCTCCGCTGGCATCGGTCCCAGTCTCCATGGGCTAGATAACAAAATGTTACTATGTGGAGCGTCAAATAGATAAAATCCATCTGTTCCCTGATACTGTCCCCCCACCTGGGCCCTAAAGTTTTTCAGGATGGTGCGCAAAGCTCAACCTTTGAGCGCAGATTCTGGAAGGGCTGGCGCAGAGGCTGCTTCACCTGGAGCGTGGGCAAAGCATTGTTTCAAAAGTGTCTACAGGTTTTTATGTAACACTTTGGTGAACGTGCGCTTTTGTGCTCAAGCGCTTTTGCAATGTAGCTGCCCTGGAGGTGCCAGCCCCTGTGCTTCTCGGGGTGTTCATGTTGGAAGGGAGAGGGAGGCTGCAGCAGCACGACCCGGGGTCTGGGGTGGTGGCAGGGAGGCTGTTTGGACGGGTGGTGGGGGGCAGCCAGGCTGAGTGAGATGAGGCTGTAAGGGATCAGGAGGGGCTGGAAAAGGGAAAGGGGACACGTGGTGTCCTGGGACAATTTGCTTTCTGTATCACAAGCAACAGTAACACCCCATGTCCGACTCCCCACATCCAGCAGTGAGCTCGAGGCCACAGAGCAGTTGCCTCTCAGGTGTCACCTTTTCTCACCCTGCCCCCAAGGGCACCCCTTCCTCACACAGCACAACCTGGAACTATCTACTGCACAAGGAGGCCCCGACATCCCCCAGGTGCATGTCCTGGGGGCTGCGTACATGACATGGCTGAGGACCAGCTTTCTGCTGAGCGAGTCATGGCCTGTGTAACTCCAGGGAGTGCTGCTTTCAGTGTCATCCCTGTGGATGGTGCCCCCAAAGTTGTGCAGTGCTCCACCTAGGCAACCACCCATGGCAGCCCTGAAGATTAGAGTGAGGAGCGGAAGGGAGTGGGACATTCTCCACCATGGGATTCGGGATGAAATAGTGAAGACTATTCTCTGTATTTTCTTGACAGTGGCACACCCGTTATCAAACCTGCCTTATCTTCAAGAAAATTCAACTACTTCTGGGTCAGCACCTGAGTGTTCCTTGAGTGCCCAAGTTAGAAAATCCAATCATGCTCAGGCCAGCTGAGATGGGAAACTCTCATGCCCACCTCACAGCGGAGTTGAGCTGTAGGGGCGGGGGATGGCAAATAGTTTACCCAGGCTCATGTGGCTAATAAGCAGACTCAGGGTGTCAGGAGAACAAGCTGCTCTGCCCCCAGTGTGCTGTGTGGCCCTGGCGGAGGCACTTTACCCATAAGAGTGCCCCCTGGCTCTAGGTTTCTCAATGCCCACAGGTCAGGGCCAGCCACTGGCAAAGCCACACCAGGGAGGTTCGGTTCTCCCAGCAGCCGGAGGGCAGCAGCTAGGTGTGGAGGAGTGGCGGATCTGAAAGCAGCCAGGACCCTAGGGGACAGGTCCTAGGAGAGCTGCCACACACCACAACGGAGGAGAGAGGGGAGCACGTTTCCCTCTGCAATGTATTTGTAGAATTAAACATTTGAATAGGCGTGGATGATTCACGTTACAGAGAGACCTGCTGCATGTGAACAGGTAGGGTGACTGCTGAGTGGCAGTCCTTTTCAATAGGGTTTGGGTTACAGCAACAGGAGGAAACCATTTCAGAGGAAGAGCAAGAGGAGTCCAGGCTGGGCATGAGGGAGGGGGATGCAGAAGGCAGGGCGAAGGCCTCACCTGCCCAACCCAGCTGGGGCTGTTTGCATCCCCCGGAGGTCCTGGTAATGCAGGGGTGAGGGCCATGCCTGTAGCCGGGAGTTGTGTCTCCTGTGCTGTGGCCAAGTGGAGCATGTGGAAATGCAACGGGAAGTCCCAGGCATCCCATCATTTTTCTCCACCTTGTTGGAGCAGCTCCTCTGAAGGGAGAGCCCCAGAGCCCTGTGCTGGTGGGTCACTCACTGCCTTCTGCAATTTCTTTCTTTCTTTTTTTTTTTTTTTTTTGAGATGGAGTCTCGCTCTGTCGCCCAGGCTGGAGTGCAGTGGCACGATCTTGGCTCACTGCAAGCTCTGCCTCCCAGGTTCACGCCATTCTCCTGCCTCAGCCTCCCGAGTAGCTGGGACTACAGGCGCCCACCACCACGCCCGGCTAATTTTTTTGTATTTTTAGTAGAGACAGAGTTTCACCGTTAGCCAGGATGGTCTTGATCTCCTGACCTTGTGATCCACCTGCCTCGGCATCCCAAAGTGCTGGGATTACAGGTGTGAGCCACCGTGCCCGGCCTGTCATCTGCAATTTCTCCTGTTTTCTGCAGTGACGGGAGGCTGGAGGCAGTGCCCCCCTAGAGCCCACAACACCACAGTCCCTGGGCCAGGAGCTCACAGGAAAGTCTATACTTCCTCCAACTCCTGCTGGGGCCAAAGAGAGGGTCTTGGGCTACAGGGCTGCCCCATCTGTGCTGACTCTGGGGCCACCTCTGGTCCCTGGGTAGGGTGTGGGTCCTGAGCAGAGCTTCACAGACCCAGTGATTCAGCCAGGGCTTGCCCACTTGCAAGACACCCACTTCAAAATGGAATTGGAAAGGAGGATGTGATTAATTAGTGCCCCTGGGAGTTCCTGAAGGGCTCTGGGAGTGGCCCACCAGGCAGGGCTGGACTCATGGGTCCAAGCGATGGCCTCAGGACTCTCTCCTGGACAGTCCCTCACCTGGCTCTGTGGGTCTTTGCCTCGCCTCTCTTGCTGTGGCCTGATGCTTCCCTGCAGCTTCCAGCTCGTGTTCCTCGTCATACTCAAGAAGGGCCCTGCCTGGCTCCACCTGGGTCCCTGATGCACTCATTATCTACGGCTGCTCACAAGTTACCCAGTTTAGAGCAACAGACACTGATGCTGTCTCATGGTTTCTGAGCATCTAGAATCTAGGAGGGACTTAGCTGGGGGTTCTGCCTCAGGGTTTCTCACGAGGTTGCCATCAAGCTGTCAGCCAAGGCTGCGTCGTCTGAAGGTTCCACTGGGGCCAGAGGGGCTGCTGCTTCCAGGCCCACTCACTTGCTGTCGGCTGTGCCCAGGATGCAGCTCCTTGCCTGATGGCCTCTCTGTACGGCTGCTTTACAGCATGACTGCTTGCCGTCCCCATAATTTGAGAGTGAGGAGAGAAAGGAGTGGGGAGAGAGAGACAGAAAAAGGGTAGTGAGACAGGCAGAGAGAGACAGAGACAGAGATGGAGAGACAGAAAGAGGCAGAGAGGCAGAGACAGACAGAAAAAGGGAAGTGTGAGAGACAGACAGAGACACAGAAAGACAGAAAAAGGGAAGTGAGAGAGACAGAGAGACAGAGACAGAGAGACAGAGAAAAAAAGGGAAGTGAGAGAGACAGAGAGAGACAAAGAGAAAAAGGGAAGTAGAGAGAGACAGAGACAGAGGAAAAAAGGGAAGTGAGAGGCCGGGCACGGTGGCTCACACCTGTAATACCAGCACTTTGGGAGGCTGAGGTGGGTGGATCACAAGGTCAGGAGATTGAGACCATCCTGGCTAACACGGTGAGACCCCGTCTCTACTAAAAATACAAAAAATTAGCCAGGTGTGGTGACGGGCACCTGTAGTCCCAGCTACTCGGGAGGCTGAGGCAGGAGAATGGAGTGAACCTGGGAGGCAGAGCTTGCAGTGAGCCAAGATGGCACCACTGCACTCCAGCCTGGGCGACAGAGCGAGACTCCGTCTCAAAAAAAAAAAAAAAAAAAAAAAAAAAAAAAAAAAAAAAGGGAAGTGAGAGACAGAGAGACCAAGATAAAAAGGGAAGTAGAGACAGACAGAGACAGAGAAAAAAAGGGAAGCAAGAGACAGAGAGACAAAGAGAGAAAAAGATACAGAGACAGAGGCAGAGAGAAAAAGGGAAGTGAGAGAGACAAAAAGAGAGAGAAAAAGGAAGAGAAAGACAGAGAGAGAAGAGGGAGAGACAAATAGGGAGGTGAGAAGGAGACAGAGACATAAAAAGAGGATGAGACAGAGAGAGACAGAGAGAAAAAGAGGAAGAGGAGAGTGACAGAGATAGATACAAAGAAGGAAACCAGTCTTTTTATAACCTAATCTCAGAGGTGACGTCACCCTTTTGTCAGATGGTCACCCAGACCAGTGCCAATGCCATGGGGAAGGAACTGGGCAGGAGGTGGGGTCACTGGGCATCACCTTGGAGGCTGGCCACCCACATGCCCAAACTGGACCTGTCCCTGTCTCCAGCCCCAGTGACTCCCCTGTGCCTGCAAAGTGGAGGTCACATGACTAGTACGCCTCACCCTGGATCACATGAAGAGAGGCCTGGCAGTTCTCCCCAGCGTCTGACTGTGGGTGATGGCGAGACAGACTCTTATCTGATTGCTGTCATTGAGTGTGACCGGAGGGAACATTCTCTGTTCCCGTTTCTGTTTGCTAAGATATTGTTGCCCGTGTGTTCTCTCTGTTGTTAGTGTTGAGTTTCTCAGGCTTAGCTTGGAAACTGTAGCCCCGTCTAACTTCGGGTGAAGGATACCAGCGTGCCTCCCCTAGCGCTGCAATAAAGAAAGCTGTGCTTGGAAACATCACCACTAATGAAGGCATCTTCCAAGATCCTGGACTCTAGAGAGTGTCTTGTGCCTGGAAAAGGTCACTTTTGTCTTAAAAGTGAGCTGTACTTCTGATAAGGTGTCTTACTTCATAATGTGTTGAAGTGGCGATAATATTTGAACCAACGTCTTTGTTTTCTTAAAGGTGTAATATTTGTTATTTTTCTTTATTAAGCCAGAAGAAAATCATTAGCACATTTTACTTCTTCCCCAAGAGTAGAGGAGTAAAAAAGAGAGAAAATAATCCTTCTATGATCCTGCTGGATTTTTAAAATTTAAGCAAAGTGACAATTTAATGATTTTTAAATGAATAGCAATAATTCTATAAGGAAAGTTGATTTATTCAATTGTAGGAAGCTCATTCCTAAGCTGTTATATCTGAAGGGTGCGTGGAGACTCCCTGTGGCTAAAATCAGACGGTCCAGGTGGCGCCAGGTGCTTCTCCATGGCTGCAGTTGGCAAATGGTGCTTCCATGCCGGGGAATTCTGGCCAAGCTCTACTGTGTAGAATTTGAGGGATGTGATCAGACAATTGTTTATCTTTTGAAGTGGAGCCCAAACTACCCCTGTTCATAAACAGTTGGTTTCCTGTAGTGTCTCTCTGGAGGTATGGAGACATTTAATCCCACCAGGAATTTTGATTAAATTCCTTGCCTGTACACTGGGTTGTCAACCTCACCAACAGCACCCATGCATCACCAGCCACAACAGTGTCTCTGCTCCCTGGCTTCTACCAAAAGCCCAACAATTGCTTTTGAAAGACAGATGATTATTTGCAGGATACACAGTCGGTCCATGTCTCTGGGTTCCCTGAAGTCTACCTCTGGAGGAAGAAGTCCACGTGTCTAGACCATAGGACCGTGCATATGCAAAGAGGGCTCCTCACTGAGCAGTTCCCGCTGTGCCACTGACTCCTGCTGAGGCCTTTGTAAAAAACAGCTGCATGCAGGGTGTCCTCCTGCCGTATTTCTCCATGAAAACAGTATTGAGAATTATATTCCTATTTTATCACACAGCATTCCCAGGTCAACTGCTACAGAATTTTCTTTTCAGGAACGCATATGCTGCCTCCTTTCTGATAGGGAGACCCACCCACCTGTTCACCTCTCTCCATGTGGTCTGCGAGAGGGCTTGGAGCCATATCTGAAGCCTCACCTCTAGGAGCCAGTTTTGTCTCCTCCTCGTCCCCGCTTCTTATCACTCGTGGTACTTTTCTCTTGGGTCCTGACCCTCCATTTCAGTTGGTATTTTTCATCTTTGGGAAGCACCCAGGCATGGGGACAGAAGCTTGGGTTTTAGATTCGGCTGGGCTGGGTTCAAATCTCAACTGTGTGGCCTCGAACAGGTGACTTGACTCCTCTGAGCCTAACCATTGCCGGTTTCCATATTTTATATGAAGTGAGCCCTATTTTGAAGGTCAGGGAGCTGGGGCCTAGCTAGGACCCAAAGGATTATTCCAGTTTCTCATAAAACAAGTGCATAGTAGTTAATATTTGCCATAGGGTGCACAAAAAGATTCATTGATTGCCTTCCTATTTTTAATCTTCAGAGAAAGACGGATGGGATTTCAGTAGCTCAGGGTTGAGAATGTTGCCTCTGTGTATTTTTGGAGATAAGCCTTCCGAAGCAACGGGGGCTCATGCTGCCTGAGAACTGGGGTGTCAATCAGTGCTCACTCCCAGACTTACCAGACAGTAGAACCTCTCCCATAAAAGGCACATCGGAACCCACTTCGGACAATGCTGCTGCGGGTTATGGGTCAGAACTTTAAACAAGAGGTAGGGGTGGCCTCGTCCCTTGGGGCTGCTGTGTGCGGATGACCTGGAGGAGGCTGTGGTGGGGCCAGGCAGGGCGAGCCGGCTGAGCCACGCATCAGAGTAACCGGCCACACTTTAGAATGGAGATTCCTGGGCCTCTCCCTGGCTGCTGTGGTTCAGCAGGGGCGGGGGGGACCCAGGAGCTCCCAGGTGATCTGACTCCTGGGGAGCAGGGTTTGTATAAGCCCTGGGCCTGTTGAGGTCAGGGCCTGGTGACCCTAATTCCTTCCAGCCCTGGATAGGGGTCTGGTCCAGAACCTGCCAGGGACGGTTTGTCAAATCTGTTGCTCTTCTCCCAAGTAAACCACCGGGAACAAGACACTGTTTTAAAAATTGTTACTTATTATCCCCTTTGGCTTATTTTTTTTTTCTTTCAAAAGCGGCTGGATGGCAGAGGTGATAAAGCTGGGAAGAGAGGCATCCTGGAAGGGCCCGTGTTATGAAAACCCAGAGTTTCACTCAGATCGACAGCTGCGTGGGGGCCGGCGCTCCCAGCAGTGATTGAGTTACCCTCAGCAGCTGGGTCCCGAGGTCGCAATCCCTGCTGGGAGAGTGATTGATGCCGGACTCCAGGGCCCACCTTGGGTGACCCTGGGATGTCAATGAGTGACCGCTGGTTTTGGGCCACTTGGTTCTGGGCCATCCGCATGTCCAGAGACCTCAAGGTGGGCCGATGTACAACCAGCGAAGCAGAGCAATCCTTCTGGAAGCTTCTCTCCACGGGGTGCTGGCTGCTCCTTCATCACTCCCATCTGAGGGCTTCTGCCTGCAGCCGTCTGTCACGCTGAGCAGCTCTGTGGTGGATGCTGTGCTGCTTGCTGTGTGTCTATTTTGTCAAGATCTCCACTCTCTCTGGATTCTCTCCTCTGGGTTGGCCCACGCTCACTCATCCGGCTTTGGAAGGACATTTGTCCTCTAGCTTCCTCCAGGAGGGGGATTTGTCTTAGAGAGCGGCACTTTCTCTTCCCTCCCCAGCCCCTCGTGCACCTTCTGCAGAGAGGGGAGTCCCTTGGTGCTGAGAGGAGAGGTAGGAGAGTCAGGCAGGGCCCGCGGGAGCCCAGCAGAGGTGCCCTGGCCACCTCGAGTGTCTGAGACTCACGGTCTATTAAAAATGGAAAAACAAACTGGGCACTGTGGCTCATACCTGTAATTCCAACACTTTGGGAGGCTGAGGCAGATGGATCACTTGAGGTCAGAAGTTCAAGACCAGCCTGGCCAACGTGGTGAAACCTTGTCTCTACTAAAAATACAAAAGTTAGCTGGGTGTGGTGGTGCACACCTGTAATCCCAGCTACTTGGGAGGCAGAGGCAGGAGAATCGCTTGGACCTGGAAGGTGGAAGTTGCAGTGAGCAGAGATTGTGCCACTGCACTCCAGCCTGGGTGACAGAGTGAGACTCTGTCTCAAAAAAAAAAAAAAAAAAAAAACCAGACAAAGAAAAAAAAAGGAAAAACAACAAAGTTAGCACTGAGCAGGGTTTCAGGATTCTAGACCTGGTTTAAAGTGCATTACATGGAATAACATGTTTAATCTGCAAGTTAACTCTCTGATACAGTGAGTGGTATTATCACAATTTTGACAAGATAAAGGCACAAAACAGGATTTAAGATTTTTTTTTAAAAAAGGACAGAAACCCATTAATTCTAAATAATTAAAGATCAATTCATTATATACACATACCATTGACCCCTGAACAACATGGGTTTGAACCGGCTGGGTCCATTTATATGTGGATTTTCTCTGCCTCTGCCACCCCTGAGACAGCAAGACCAACCCCTCCTCTTCCTCTTCCTCCTCCTCAGGTTCCTCAATGTGAAGATGACAATGATGAAGATCTTTGTGGCTGGGTTCAGTTTTGGTGTCTCACACCCATAATCTTAGCACTTTGGGAGGCCAAGGTGGGTGGATTGCTTGAGCCCAAGAGTTTGAGACCAGCTTGAGCAATGCAGTGAAACCCCATCTCTACAAAAAATTAGCAGGGCATGTGCCTGTACTCTCAGTTACTCAGGAGGCTGAGGTGGGAGGACCTGAGCCCAGGGAGGTTGAGGCTGCAGTGAGCCCTGATTGTGCCACTGCACTCCAGCCTGGGAGTGCAGTCTCAAAGAAAACCCAGTCTCAAGAGACAAACCAAAACAACCCAAAAAAGATCTTAAGATGATCCACTTCTGCTTAATGATGAGTGAATATTTTTCCTTATGATTTTCTTAATAACATTTTCTTTTCTCTAGCTTACTTTATTGTAAGAATATAGTATATACTTATATAACAGATAAAATATGTGTTAACTGACTGTTGATGGTATCGGTAAGGCTTCTGGTCAACAGTAGGCTGTTAGTAATTAAGTTTTGGGGGAGTCAAAAGTGTAAAGCAATACACTTTATGGGGGCAGAGCTCCTAACCCCAATGCTGTTCAAGGGTCAATCTAATTGAACAGCTTCAAAAAATATCAAGCAATACTTACAAATCCAGGGAGAAGAACATACGTCAATAATTGTAGTTGGAGCTTTTAATGATCGAACAGAGAAAAGAAAACAGATACTGAAGTTTTGATCAATCCAATGAGTAAGCTGAAGATATGAGATATGTAGAGAACTTACCATTCATCAGACAGAGGCTATGCCTTTCCCCCATGTACACACACACCATTTACCAAAATAGGCCAGACACTGAGCCACGAAGGAAGTCTCAATAAAGTTCTAATAATTAATATAAAATAAACTGCATTCTCTAATCACAAATCAATGACATTAAAATTAACAAAAGAATTTTTTTAACAACTCCAATATTTTGGAAAGTAATTAATATATTTATGGATAGCCTTTGGAAATGATCAAGGAAATTAAGAAGTACGAACACGGTGAAACCCCGTCTCTACTAAAAATACAAAAAAATTAGCCGGGCGTGGTGGTGGCGCCTGTAGTTCCAGCTACTCAGGAGGCTGAGGCAGGAGAACGGCGTGAACCCAGGAGGTGGAGGTTGCAGTGAGCCGACATCATGCCACTGCATTCCAGCCTGGGAGACAGAGTGAGACTCCGTCTCTCACAAAAAAAAAAAAAAAAAAAAAAAAGAAGTACATAGAGTGAGTACTCTACTTATGCGAGCACTTCCTCTATGTATACGCAATGTGACATGCCCAAACCAGTGACATGCCTTCAGGCAAAGCCAAGGTAGCTCTTAAAGGGAAATTGAAAGTTTAAAATGTGTTCATCAGGAAACAACAAATGGGTAAAACAAATGAGCCAGCTATTTAACACAAGCAGCTGGGAAAAGAGCAAGAGAGCAACACCTATCCTACTCCACAGAAAACATAAGAAGGGAGATGAAAAATATAAGAGTAGAAACAGATAGAATGAATAAAACCTACAGAGGATGAACAAAATCAAAATTTGGTTTAAAAAATTTAATATGCTAGACAGACTTCTGGAAAGACCAAAAAAATGGGATCTGGTGAGGGTCTTCTTGCTGCATTGTCCCATGGCAGAAGGCAGGAGGGCAAGAGGGGGAATAAATAAGATAATAAATTGGTCTTATGCATAGGCATATTTAACAAATTTGATACTTAGATGACATAGACGAATTCCTTTTTTTTTTTTTTTCTGAGGCAGAGTTTCACTCTTGTTACCCAGGCTGGAGTGCAAAATGGCACGATCTCTGCTCACCGCAACCTCCGCCTTCTGGGTTCAAGTGATTCTCCTGCCTCAGCCTCCTGAGTAGCTGGGATTACAGGCATGCGCCACCATGCCCAGCTAATTTTGTTTTAGTAGAGACAGGGTTTCTCCATGTTGATCAGGCTGGTCTTGAACTCCCAGCCTCAGGTGATCTGCCCACCTTGGCCTCCCAAAGTGCTGGGATTACGGGTGTGAGCTACTGTGCCCGGATGGATGAATTCTTATAAAAAGCATAAAATGCCAAACTTGTGAAAGACAAGACAGATAACTTGAATAGATGAATGCGTGTGAAAGAGGTTAAATGGTAGTCAAAGGCACCAAAAAAATCCAAGTCTGGATAATTGTTTTTGGAGATTTCTATAATATTTTCTAGGAATGGTTAATTTCTATTTTATACAAGGGGAAATTAGAAAATGAATAGAAACTGTCTGACTCATTTTGTGAGGCTCATGTAATCTGGATTTCAAAATCAAATAGGGACAACAGGAATTAAAAAATATATAGACCCATTTATTTATAAATGGAGTTTAAAAAATCCTAGTAAAATATTAGTTAATAGTATCTAAAAGTATATTAAGCAAAATAAGTGATGAAGTAGAGTTCATCCAGGAATATCTAACAATCTCTCAATATAATTCACTATTGTAATAGATTAAAGAAATATATTTTATCTCAATCAATGCAGAAAAAGCATTTGATAAAGCTCAGTATCAATCTTCATCTGTTTTGTGCTCTACAACAGAATACTTGAGATTAGGTAATTTATGACAAACAGAAATGTGTTTTCTCACAGTTCTGGATGCTGGGAAGTCTAAGGTCAAGGTGCTGGCATCTGATGAGGGCCTTCTTGCTGCATTGTCCCATGGCAGAAGGCAGGAGGGCAAGAGGGGGATGAACTTGTCCTTTTATAAAAGCACGAATCCCACTCAAGAGGGAGGAGCCCTCATTGCCTAATCACCTCCAAAGGTCCCAGACCTTTTTTTTTTTTTTAAAGATGGGGTCTGTCTCTGTCACCCAGGCTGGAGTGCAGTGGCACAATCTCAGATCACTGCAACCTCTGCTTCCTGGGTTCAAGTGATCCTCCCATCTCAGCTTCTGGAGTAGCCGGAACCAGGTATGCTCTACCACACCCAGCTAATTTTTTATTGTTTTGGTGGAGATGGGGTTTCACTGTGTTGCCCAGGCTGGTCTCAAACTCCTGAGCTCAGGTGATCTGCCCAACTTGGTTTTCCCAAAGTGCTAAGATTACAGGTGTGAGCCACCATGCCTAACCTGGTCCTAGGTCTTAATACTGTGTCCATAACAATTAAATTTCTTCCTTCCTTCCCTTTTTTTCCTCTCTTTTTTTTTTTTGACAGAATCTTGCTCTGTTGCCCAGGCTGGAGTGCAGTGGCATGGTCTTGGCTCACTGCAACCTCCACCTCCCAGGTTCAAGTGATTTTCCTGCCTCAGCCTCCTGAGTAGCTGGGACTATAGGCATGTGCCACCATGCCTGGCTCATTTTTGTATTTTTAGTAGAGACAGGATTTCTCTGTGTTGGCCAGGTTGGTCTCAAACTCCTGACCTCAGGTGATCCGCCCACCTCAGCCTCCCAAAGTGCTGGGATTACAGGTGTGAGCCACCGCACCCGGCCTGAATTTCAATATGAGTTTTGAAGTGGATAATCATTCAAACCGTAGCAGTACTAATCTGTGATAAAACATTTTTTTTTAAAAACTGTGAATTCTACCTAACACCATATACATAGCTGGATTCTAGTTAAATTAAAGTCCTAGTAGCAAAAGCAAAAGTTAGAAGAATATACAGGAGAAAAATCTTTGTTACTTATAGCAGGAATGTCTTAAATAAAAATCCGAAAGCACAAACCACAGGGTAACACATTGACACATTTCATTATGTCAGAGTTAGAGATTTTTGTTAAATGAAAGACCAGATGGACAAAGGTAATGCACAGCTGAACAAATGAGGAAAGGTATTTGCAATGATAATAGTTGATGAGGGATTAACAAGGGACTCCTGCCAATCAAAAAGACAAGGAGAGCAACCGCAGCAGAAGAATGGGCAAGGGATATGGACAGATGACAGAAAGAAAAACCCCAAAGCTATTATGCATCTAAAGAGAAGCTCAAGGTCATTAGTAATCACACACATGAGAACTAGAACACAATGGCACTTTCCAGCTGTTGGACTGGCAAACAGTTGAAAAGCTGGTTAAGCCAAATGTTGGCCTGGATGGGTTCTGCAGGCAAGTTCATGGTGGCTGACGGAGTGTGGATGCTTCAGCCTTTCCGGAAGGATCTGGGGCTCCTGATGCTATGACCCAGCGGTCACGCTGCTGAGTATACAACCCAGAGGCATTCCATGGGATCCGCCGCGGTCCAGGGTTTGAGGCTGTTCAGTGTGGAGGAGGTACGTGGGAGAGCATTGGAGGCAGCCGGGTGCCGGCCATCAGAGAAAGAATGGGCAGATGAAAAGTGGTTGATCGTGCTGGAGCCACGTGCAGCCATGGGAACCTGGATCAAATGTGCCCCTGGCACACGGGTGAGACTTCAGAGCCTAGTGGATTTTTAGAGAGAAAAAAAGTCAGAAGAAGAATGAGATATATAATGCAATACCATTTATGCAAATAAAACATACACCCAAATAAGACTGCAATGCCTATTTTGTAAGAACATGAAATGCAGAAGCAACTACTCTGAAATCAGAGCAAAATTGTTGCCTGCAGGGGGAGGGGAGGAGGTGAGAGTCGGGGGAGGGGAGGAGGTGAGAGTCGGGGGAGGGGAGGAGGTGAGAGTTGGGGGAGGGGAGAAGGTGAGAGTTGGGGGAGGGGAGGAGATGAGAGACGGGAAGGGGAGGAGGTAAGAGATGGGAAGGGGAGTTGGTGAGAGATGGGGGAGGGGAGGAGGTGAGAGTTGGGGGAGGGGAGGAGGTGAGAGACGGGAAGGGGAGGAGGTAAGAGATGGGAAGGGGAGTTGGTGAGAGATGGGGGAGGGGAGGAGGTGAGAGTTGGGGGAGGGGAGGAGGTGAGAGTTGGGGGAGGGGAGGAGGTGAGAGTTGGGGGAGGGGAGGAGGTGAGAGATGGGAAGGGGAGTTGGTGAGAGATGGGGGAGGGGAGGAGGTGAGAGACGGGGGAGGGGAGGAGGTGAGAGATGGGGGAGGGGAGGAGGTGAGAATTGGGGGAGGGGAGGAGGTGAGAGTTGGGGGAGGGGAGAAGGTGAGTTGGGGGAGGGGAGGAGGTGAGAGACGGGGGAGGGGAGGAGGTGAGAGATGAGGGAGGGGAGGAGGTGAGAGTCGGGGTGGGGAGAAACGGAAAGGAATGTGTAGACAACAAAATGACCTGGGAACCTTGCAAAGATCCATGGTGAAAATATGCTACAATAGGATAAATATGTGATTAACTCCACCCTCTTCATCTGGGGTCTCAAAAACAAGCAAGCAAACAAGCACATAGAAAACGAAAGCAAAAAGAAAAGCTCTGAAACAGAGATATCAAAATGGTGGTAGGTTTAATATATTTACATTGAGCAAATATAAGTTTTTAACAAAAAAGATAATTTGAAGGTAATTTCCACATTTCATGTTCCATATTTCCATAGCAATTTGTAAGCTAATTATAGGATTTATTTAAAAATAGTAATTCTGAGAGCACTATCAGAGTATGGCCTGAGAGAGAGACACAGATTTTGAATCTCCTCTAAATTCTGACAAAATATCTCCATGACTATAAATATTCAGAGGCAACGTCAACACTTTAACTTTGGAGACCTTTGTAAATGTGAGGCCGGGACCCAGTGGCGCCCTCTGCCCCTGCCCCATTACCCTCCCATATCCTGTGTCCCCACATAGACTGAGACCATGATGTGGGAACCTGGTCCAGGTGGCTTTGAGTCCCTCTGTGTGGCAGTGTGGAAGGTTTGGACCAGGAGGAAGCTCTTTCATTGAAGAGCTTCTTCTCATGGCAGTCACCACCCCATAGATGTCGCAGGTCCTGAAAAGCTGCTCTTTGTGGCATCTGGATGGGGCATGGGGACCTGGGAAGACCAGTGGCAATGACACAGGACTGGGCAAGTTCTGGGATGGACGGAATACTCTGCCAAGCCTTGAGCCTTAACACAGTCCCATGAGGTCACTACCATGATGGTTATCATCTTTACTGCACAACTAAGGAAAGAGAAGAAAGGTTAGAAATTTGTCCAGGGACATAGGGCAAAGGTATGGACTCAGCAGCATCGTGGCAGTGGCCACACCAGTAGCCGCGGCAGGTGCTATGGTGCCTCTCAGAGGGGAGAGCCATGGCCAAGTTTTAGTTTCCAAACTGGAAGATGGAGGCGTTTAGCAACTTCCTTTGAGGCTTACATATTGAAGCTTTGTGCTTCCCTTTGCAACAGATCTTGGCTAAAATTCATGTATCCCTGCATGTACCACCACTTGGGCACATATCTGCACACACACACAACCACACACACACGCACGCACACAGACACACACATGCACACACACACGCACATCACTTAGCTTGGGGATAGTGTTGAGCACAATTCAGGGATCTTGCTTTTTTATTTTTTTGTACTAAGGTGCCATAACCTTGACAAATTATTTTATTGAGTTTAGTATATTTGATCAAGCACAACCAAACCCAAGAAGATGAATTATTAAAATGGAGGTTTACCTTCTATCGTTTAGGGCTATTGTTTGACAGTCAGAGTGCATCCAAGTCAGGGCTCTGCCAGAAATGAAGCACGGAGGAGCCACCAGTTAGTATTTTCTTGCAAAGGATACCAGTTCTTTACCATCCCTGCAGCAATCTCTCTCATCTCAGCTTCCTGCCAAGGTTTCAGATCTCAGGGAGACACAGGCTCCTTGGCACGCGCAGATAATCACAGAGCCAACTTTGGAAGTCATGGATTGCTGAGCTGGTCTTGCATAGGGCAGGCATTTGCCTTTGGCTGAGTGGCATGAAAGATGTTCGTGGGCAAGCAGTGGGCCGAGCGCTGTGTGTGTGAACATACCGTGTCCATGTTCTTCCTCGCTGCGTGCTCCACCTCTGGCTAGGATCAGGTTTGCCCTGAGTCAGCAGGAGCTGGAGCGTGACACCCGCATGTTTCAGGGATGGCCAACAGTGTCTGTTCCAGTGGGTTCATGGCGTCTCCTTGAGCTGAGAAGACCAGGGGCAGATCCATGTCCACATTCCCCATTGGATGTCAGGCCAAGGGCAGGATTGGGCAGACGGCACCATGCCCTTGTGTGCAAGTCATGGGTGCGGCCAGCACATGGCGCCATCCTGCTGTGTCCTGGAGTGCTCCCATTCTTCCCTGCTACTGTACATCCGTGCTTCTCACGAACCTTTGCCCGCCACTGTCCACCTGGCAAGCCTCTTTGGGAGAGTTTCTGGAAGGATCCTCTCCCCTCCTCACAGTGCGGTTCCTCCCACAAACCGGCCTCGTCACCCCTGCTGCCCATCGCTCATGCCCCTCCCAGCTGCCTCCTTGAGCTCCTGGCGCCCATCGTGAGCCTTCTGTTCACACGCCCTCCTTTCCGTTCCTCTCCCGCCCCATCTCACACTCCCACTCCTCCCCTTGCTCGCTCAGCCTAAATCTACTCAGCCCTCGTGCATCACAGTCCATCCGTGAGTGAGTCTATGTTTTCTAAATGATTTGCTTGTGAAAGTCCTGGTTTCCTGGTTTTCCAGCCCCGATCTCTTCCTCTCAGGGCTCAGCCATCGTGCATCGCAGTCCATCTGTGAGTGAGTCTATGTTTTCTCAATGACTTGCTTGTGAAAGTCCTGGTTTCCTGGTTTCCTGGTTTCCTGGTTTTCCAGCCCTGATCGCTTCATCTCAGGGCTTTACATGGGTCTTGGTGCTGAGGATTCCCACCGGGATTCCTTGTCCTTGATGCGACACCTCTCCTTGGAGAGCCTGATTCCTGGGTGGAGGTGCCTGCCTGGCCCCTCCACTGGGCGTCTCATAGGAACCCCAGACTCCACAAGACTCAACCTGCTTTTGGTCCCTTCAATCTGTCCCGCCCCCAGCCTTCCAGTCTCTGTAAATGGCACCACGTCCTACTCCTCTGCTGGCGCCCACATGCTAGGACATGCCCTCAGCTCCTCTCTGTCTATCCCCAACACATCAAGCCCCCTCTCTGCGACCTTCACACTATGTCTGTGGTCTACAGGTTAGGTCTAGAGGGTGGGGTCTGCTTGTTCCCTGTCCTGTCCCTGTGGCCCTGGTGTTGCCTCCTGACCATGCGCCTGTGTCGGCTGAATGAGCGAGTCCAGCCTCTTCTCTCCAGCACCAGCCTCCCCTCCTTGCAGGAATCTCCTATGTGGTCACTGACAGTGGATCCAGAAGCCCCGTCTCTGCCTAGTGTCCTTCCCTGGCTTCTTGTTGCTTGGCAGGTGAAATCCCAGCTGGTCACCTTGCCTGGTGTGAGGCCCAGCTGCGCCTTCTTCCCCATACCCTGCGCCTGGTGTCTGTCCTTTAGTATGCCCTGTGCTCCCCCGCCTCAGAACTTTCCTGGGGCTCTGTCCATGGCTCTGTCTGTGGCCAGCTCTTCCTCCCCAGGCTGAGCTTATCATCACCTGCTCAGGAGGCTCCCTGAGCTCTCTCTGGAAGCGGTACCTCCCTCCTCCCCCTCCACAGTCATTCTCCATCACCTCCCCGCCAGTTCCCTTCATGAGCACTTAGGGCCTGACCTAT
Organism: Pongo abelii; assembly: GCF_028885655.2. Lineage (NCBI taxonomy): Eukaryota > Metazoa > Chordata > Mammalia > Primates > Hominidae > Pongo > Pongo abelii. The sequence goes on along the minus strand of NC_071985.2, from coordinate 230,227,290 downwards.
CTGTGTAGTGGACAAGTGCCATCTCCCTCACTTGAGGTAAGCCCCATCGAGTCAAGGACTGGATCGGGGCAGCTTGCACGCTCAGGGCACGGGGCCAGCAGACATCAGCTGGATGGGCGAGGTTGGGACTGGGCCTCCGGTTCTCTGTAAGGCACGTAGTGGACATGAAGAGGATGACGGCCCAATGATTAATGGGGATCTGACTGAGATAGAAGCTGCTGCCCCTGCCCTGCCCTTGGGACAGTGCAAAGGCGGAGAGCGAATTGTGGGTTGAGGAATTATGCACTGAACCTGTGCACGTTCTAGTGCAGAAGGATCTCGCTCCTGGGGCTGAGCTCTCTGAGGCTAGCTCTCTGACTCTGTTATCTTGGCCGTGGCTTCCCTGCCTGCTACTGAGGATATCCAGCTGATGTCTGCTGGGGGCGAGGGAGGCAGAGGATGGTGGACTCAGGTGTCATCTGGAGCCTGTGAGCAGAGTCCCCCAAGATGACAGACACTCTCTTTCCTGGCCTTGGCTGGACTCCAGCTTTAGAAGGCTGGGGAGGGCTGCTGTAGACATGGCCGGGGTCCTCCCAGCAACTGTTGCAGCCTAGGAGCAGGGGGTCGAGGGAGGCAGGGGATGGAGTGAGAGTGAGGGTGGCAGAATTTCACCCTGACCTGGAGTCAGGAAGACTGATGAGAGAAAATGTGTGGACAAGGGTCATGCCTGGCCCCGGGCAGCCCGGAAGCCATCAGGAGAGTTCTGGCACAGATAGAGACTGGGAGAAGTAAGCTGCACGGGCAGACGGGGGCACGGGGCGACCTGTGCAGGGCGGGGACCACGCTTGGCACCCATCTGCTCCTGCCTCTCCCCACTCAGCCTGGAGCTGTCTCAAGATGCTTGCAGCTTTGATCTGAGTGGAGACAGATGCTGCCCATCGGGGACACAGACCCATCCCCGTTGTCCGTTAGTGCCAGTCCCTGGGCTCTGGGTGAGCAATGGCATGTGAAGTTGAAGCTGGCTTGCCCCTTTCATTTCTCTCTTAACTCATGAAAATGTATTTCAAGGGCTGCATCTCTGCAAGGAAACTGGAAATGTGGGAGATGAGCAGTCTGTGCGTGTTCGCCAGCGAGTCCCTGGAGACCCAGCTGACCTCCCCAGGGCAGAGCCAGAGAGCCTGTGGGGGCCTTGCCTGGCCCACATCACAGAGTGGACCTAGCTCCCCAGTGAGGAAATGGGTGGCAGGGGCTCAGGATCGGCCTGCCTGTGTGCTAGCTCTCCCACAGGCCCCAGAGGAGGAGTCTCCTTCTTGTTGTCTTGCCTGAGATGGAAGCTGTATGAGTCAGGCTTCTCTGGAGATGAACCAATTGGATATAGATATGGAGAAAGAGAGGGAGAGTTCTAGAGAGATTACAAGGAATTGGCTCATGTAATTGTGGGGCTGGCAAGTCCAAAACGTGGTACTCAGCAGGCTGGAGACCCAGGGATGAACTGATGAGACTGCAGGGAGAACCCCTCCTCTTTGGGGGAGCCTCCATCTTTACCATCACCTGATTGGACAAGGCCCACTCACACTCCAGACTCTGCTGGTTTAAATGTTAATCACATCTTGGCCAGGTGCAGTGGCACATAATTCCAGCGCTTTGGGAAGCTGAGGCAGGCAGATTGCCTGAGTCCAGGAGTTCAAGACCAGCCTGGGCAATGTGGCAAAACCCTATCTCCAGAAACAAAAGAAGTTAATCACATCTGAAGAGTCCTTTCATAGCAACATTGAGACTAGTGTTTAACCAAATGTCTGGGTACCATGGTTTAGCCAAGCTGACACAAAAATTAACCATCACAGGATCACACCCCACCGGGACCAAGAATGTGGGAGAATCCTGGGGCTCCCCTAGGGTGGTGGGAGATGCACTATCCTGTGTCCTGAGAGGAAGGCACCCTCCTCCCTTCTGGGATCTCAGCCACACTCGGGGCTGGTTTGCTTTCACCATCACAGTGTCTGCTTTGAGGGTGAATCTTCAAGGACAGGGATGAGGATGGGTGCGGGGTGGTGAAGGCGCTAGGCTGCAGAGGCAGGGGGTGAGAAGACAGTGTGGAGTGTGAACCCCCGTAGGTCTGGCCCCTTCCTGGGCCTCAGTTTCCTTTCCTGAACAAAAGCATCATGGCACGACTTTCTTTGGCATCTCGTAAGTAGGGCCAGGGGAGCTGCTGAACAGCCTGCGATGTCCAGGACAATGAAGAGGTTTTTGGCCCCAAACATCAGTGGTGCTGAGCAGAGCAACCCTGATTTAGCGACTCCTTGTTGGTCCTGGCTCCCAGTGTGTTGGGGACATGACGCGGGCGACTCTGCTGTGGGCTCGCAGGCTCTGCTGGTTCCACGGACAGAAATAAAGTGGACCTTCATGCTGCTGGAACTCGGGCGGTTGTGCTGCAATGCACCCTCCTCCTTTTCAAGCGGCGACCTTGAAGGCTGGCTTGGGGCCGTTGTGAAGGCAATGGGAGCCGGGGTGCTGAGGTGGAGCCCCAGGGAGCCTGCCAGAAGGAAGCAGAGGAGAATTTGGCCGTTAGGCTGCCGAGAGACCGAGGAGGAAATGGGGAGAAATGGAAAGGCACCCGTAGGACTCATCAGGGAGGTGGAGGAGAAGGAAGTCACTTTGGAGAGGGTACATGGTAGGCATTTGAATAGGAGCTCATGTTGTTGGAAACTTTCTCCAACAGCTCAGCCTGAACTGGTCCAGGGTCTCCATGAACCTCCTCTCCCCAGCTCCTGGCCTCCAGGGTCCTGTGTGGGCCCCTGAACCCACCTGCCACTGTGCCCTGCAGCTCCCGTGACCCAGGGGCTGGCGTGGAGGAGCAGGTGGGCCCTCCTAGCACCTGCCACACACTGGCTCCCGTAGCTTGAAATATTAATACTCTATTGACCTGAGTTTCTTTTGGCATCTCAAATTAATTTCATTTTATTTGGACCATGATGGAGTTTAACATAAGATAAAAGCAAACCTTTGCCAACTTCAGACAGTTTAATAACCAAAATATTTGATTAAAAATTTTAATAGTTTGGAATGATGGAACGTGTAGGGTCGGGACAAATTAAGCCTCTACCATTCACATTGATGTACATTTTTCTGCCTGGAATGGGGAAATCTATTGTCTTACTACTTTTCCAAGGGAACCAGGAAAAAAATTAAACTCTTTAAAACAAGGTTTTCTTACAAAATGAACCTCCATTCTGACAGCGTGGATCTTCTTTATTTACTGGGAGTCACAGGTGTGCAGGGAGGTGAGTTCTCAGTCTCCACTGCCCCGCGCGGGATCTACGTGTTGGTTTCCTGGGGCTGCTAACAGATGCCACAAACCGAGGGGCTTACAGCAACAGGAATGTATTCTCTCACTGTTTCAGAAGGCAGAGGTCCAAAGTCCAGGCATCCTCAGGGCCATGTTCCCTTGGAGGCTCCGGGGAGAGTCCTTCCTTGTTTCCTGGAGTTTCTGGTGGCTGTGGCCACATTGCCCCAACCTCTGTCTCTGTCTTCGTGGCCTTCTGCCCCTTGTGTGTCTCCCCTGTGTTTCCTGGAAGGACACTCATCCGTGGACTTAGGGCCCACCTGGGCAATCCAGGATAACCTCATCTTGAGATCCTTCGCTTAATTACATCCATAAAATAAGGCCACATTTTCCAAAGAAGGTCATAGCCACAAGTACCAGGGATTAGGACTTGGACATATCTTTTGGGGGCCATTATATTTCAACTCCTTAAAAGCCTCATATCAACCTGGGAGGAGGGTGATGATTCAAGAAGCTGAGTGTCTCCGGCCCATTGAGAAGGAAGCATGACCAGATTTGGGTTCCTGTGCTGGCACTGTGGTGGAAAGAGCACCCCTGATCCTGGCTGGTGGGGAGGGCAGGGGGTGGTATGGACCAGATGTTTATGTTCCCCCAAAATTCATATTTGGGAGTCATAACCCCCAATGTGATGCTATTAGAAGGTGGGGCTGGTGATTAGGAGGTGATTAAGGTTAGATGAGGTCATGAGGATGGGCCCCCATGATGGGATTAGTGCCCTTATAAGAAGAGACACAAAAGAACTTGTTTACTGCTCCCCTACCCCTGCCCTATGCCATGCAAGGACACAGTGAGCAGGTGGCCGTCTGCAAGCCAAGAGAGAGCCCTCACCAGGAACTGACTGTGAGGAAGAAATGTTTAAGCAGCTAGTTTCTCGTATTTTGTTATGACAGTCCAAACTAAGATAGTGAGGTCAGCTTTTAGGAAGTTAGCACAGATGTCTTGATCACTCTCCAATCCTCCTTATGTTTATCTATCTATCTATCTATCTATCTATCTATCTATCTATCTGTCTATTTATCATCTATCTGTCATCTCTATCATCAATCTATCCTCTTTCAATCTGTCATATATTTATCTTCTATTATCTATCATCTATCTCTCTATCTTCTATCATCTATCTATCTTCTGTTATCTATCATCTATCTATCAACTTCTATCTATCTATATATCATCTACCTATCTATCTACTATCATCTACCTATCTTTATATCTTTTATCTATCATCTGTCTACATATTATCTGTCATCTATCTATTATCTATCTATCATCTATCTGTCTATCTGTCATGTGTTTATCTATTATCTATCTAGCTATCATCTCTATCTAGCTATCATCTATCTATCTATCTATCTATCTATCTATGTATCTATCCATCCATCCATTCATCCATCTATCTCAAGGGCTTGGAATGTATGTGTCTTTGAACGAGAGGTGTTCCTCTTCTAGGAATTTATTTATCCTAAGGAGCACTTCAAACAGGGATTGAGCTGCACACTCTGGATGCCAGCTGCAGTAGGGTCTTTAATACTGAAAAATAGGAAAAGATCATGTCTAAAACAGGGGACTGGTTACATAAATGAATTGGAACCATAGGATATTTACTAACATGAACTGATACTTGCTGACTGAAACCGTAGGCTGTTTACTGACATGCTGCATTGCTCCATGAAAAAAAGTTGGAAAGGAGAATAGAATATAGGGCACCAATTTTACAGACAGGGCTAGGCAGAGGAAGGGACCTGACAGAAGAGTCAGATGTTAACAGCCTCTAGTTCTCAGGATCACAGGAGATATTTGTAAAATGTATGTTTTCTCTGTTTTCTGTTTTTCTGCATCTTTCAGGAGGTGCTGATGAAGTCCTGGGATCCAGAGAAGTGGTTTTGGCCCCCAGAGAGCTCCTAGTGTAGCTGGAAAAAAAAAAACAGACACAAAAGACACATAGGCACCTATGTATAATGCCATGTGGTTGTCAGGAACAGACCATGGACAAAGTCATCGCGGCAGGCAAGGTTGGGCAGGATGTGGAGGCAGGTCCTTCCCAGCAGAGGAACAGCTGGGACAAAAGCCTGGCCGTGGGTGCAGTTGTGCTGCATTAGGATGCAAATGTCTGGCAGGCTGGGGTGCAGAGCGTATGTAGAGAGGAGAGCAGAGGGAGGCTGGGAGCTGGGTGAGGACAGAGACCACCATGGGGAACTGCTGAGTTCTTAAAAAATCTATAGTAGACTATAAAAATACTGTAAGTATAAATTTAGATGTACAACATGATATTTTGATACACATATAGACAGTAAAATGGTTATGATAGGCAAGCAAATTAACATATTATCTCACGTAGTTACCATTTTTTTTTTTTTTTTGGTGGCAAGAGCACCTAAAATCTACTCTTTTAGCAAAAATCCTGAGCGCAATGCAGTATTATGAAGTATCATCCTCAGTCTGTGCCCTGGCCCTCTAGAGCTGTTCAGCCTCTGTATCTGCTTCATATCCCTTGGCTCACATTTCTCCAGTTCCTTCCCCAACCCCACCATGGCCACTGTTTTATTTTCTGTCTCCTTTTTAAAAAAGGAGCCTCCTTTTTTTTTTTTTTTTTGAGACGGAGTCTCGCTCTGTCGCCCAGGCCGGAGTGCAGTGGCACGATCTTGGCTCACTGCAACCTCTGCCTCCTGGGTTCAAGTGATTCTACTGCCTCAGCCTCACAAGTAGCTGGGACTACAGGCGCCCACCACTACGCCCGGCCAATTTTTTATATTTTTAGTAGAGACAGGGTTTCACCGTGTTAGGCAGAATAGTCTCAATCTCCTGACCTCGTGATCTGTCCGCCTCAGTCTCCCAAACTGCTGGGATTACAGGTGTGAGCCACCGCGCCCGGCCGCCTTCTTTTTAAAAAAAGATTCCACGTGGATACTGAGGACGGCTTGTCTATGTCCCACAGTGGGGCTTGGTCTTCTCCTGGGGGGCCTTGGGAGCTATTGTGTTTTAAGTGGGGACATGACGAGCTGCAGCTGAGTTTCGGGAGCTCATGGGATGCCGTGGAGGATGGAGTGGTAGGAGATGACTCTGGAAGCTGAGGCACCAGATCAGAGGCCAGGGCAGTGAGTGCTCCAGAACCTTCCATCCCTGGCACTGGAACCACACATTGCTTGCCTATGATGCCATGCTCCCACCTTGGGGACAGGGGGCATTGTCATCTGAAATAAATTAAAACTCTCCTGGCTACTATTCCTGATGGAGGCCCCCATTTCCGTGGCGGCCCCTGACGCCGGCTGTCCTCGAGGAATAATCTGGGGTCCACTGGTGCCGCCGTGGCTGCTGTTGCATTTATTTATGTCTTCAGCGCTGTGGGGAGAAGTGGCACAGGCCTGGATTCCCCAGGGAGACAGTAAACTGTCAAGCTTGTGTTTATTATTATAACACGCATATTTGAAACTCCACAAATCTCAGATCCAGGGAGAGATGGAAATACGTTAGCCTCAAAACATACTTCAAAATACTTTGGTCTCAAAAAAACCTCTCAAGTCCAGCAAATGGGTTCAGGGACCCAGGGAACCCAAATTGCCCTCAGCCCTTGTTGAGAAAATCACTTTCTGGCGAGCGATCGAAGCCACTTACTGCACTTTATTATGTTGCCTGAGCAAGATGGGTTTGGGCAGAGAAGAAAGTACAAGAATGGAGTTTAATCAAACTGGAGCCTGGCCTTGGGAATAGCTGAAAAGTTAGCATTAAAACAACAGCTGCAGGTGAAGCTATTTTGCAGGCTGCATCACCGCACCCACCCCCTCTTCTGGCGGGCACTGTGGGAGGGTGGGGGCGGGGACAGCATCGGAGTGGTGAAAAGAGGTGTGATCAAAGCACAGCCAGGTTTCTGTTCCTGTTTTCTGGTCCCTTCCCTGTTGAGTTTCCAGGGGCCACACCAGAAGGTGTGGGGTTGCTCTGCTCTGCCTGAGAATCACCCTCCATATCCAGACCTGGAGGAATGCCCAGGGTTGTTGAGCTTTGCTGGAGAAAACTGGTAGCTTAGGATATGCATGGAGCTGAGCTGGGGTTCCGAGTACACGATCCCACTGCAGGGTCCTCCTCAGCGTGCTGACAATGTCTGCGTAGTGGGAGGGCCAGCCCCAGACTCAGATGCAGTGGAGGCTGCTGTGCCTGCTGAGGTTTTTTTCTTTTTTTTCTTTTTTTCCTGGTCCCTCCAGCCCCAACAGCCTGTCCTGGTGCAGTCCTTCCCTCTGACCTGGCTTGAAATTTCTCCCAGGCCAAGGCAGTGAGCCATGACCCCAATTCGATGTCAGGGGCAAGAATGAATTCTGGGTTCCAAGGCCTAACTATCTCGTCTTTCCAGTAGCCCAGGAAAGTGAACTGTGAAACTTCTTTAAAAGGGTCCAACTAAGCAAGCCCCTCCTATCTTCAGAGGCAGCCTGTGAATGTGAATGTGAATGTACGAAAGGAGATTTGCTTCTGCGGCATCCCAGGAGGCCATAGGGGCCGTATGGGTTCTCCTCTGGATAGGCCAATGGTTCCCTTATAGACACTGAAGGAGAAGCTAATAAGGTGAGCTTCTAACAGTTGGGGGTGGGAGTTTTCTTGGGGGAGAGAAAAAATTGTTTGAAAAAAACCTAAGTCATCCCTCCTTTTATACAATTAAAAAATTGTTATAGTAAAATAGGCTTCTTTTTAGTTTACAGTTCCATGAATTTTAACACATGTATAGACGCATGAAACTCCACCTTGGTTAGGGCACAGAACAGCCCCATCGTCCCACAAAGCCTCCTCATGCTACCCTCTGTGTCAGCACCTCCCCGTCATCCCACCCTTGGCCATCACTGATCTGTCCTTCATCACCATGGTTTTCTATTTTGGAGAATACCATACACATGGAATCATGTTGCATGTCTGTTGCTGTTTGAGATGGGGCTTCTTTCACTCAGCAAAATGCCTCTGAGATTCATCCAAGTTGTGGCTCAAGAGTTCCCTCCTTTTTGTTGCTGAGTAGAATTCCATTGTATGGACACATCCGTTTGTTTATGCATTCACCCGAAGGACCTTTGGCTTGTTTCTAGTTTCTGATGATTATAAGTAGAGCTACTCTAAATATCTGCATACAGGTCTTTGTGCAAACCTAAGTTTTTATTTCTCCAGGGACAATGCCTAGGAGAAAGATGACTGAGTCCTATGGTAAGTGTATCTTTAAGTTTATAAAAAAAGCCAAACTGTCTTACTGAATGACTATACCGTTTTGTATTCCCATGAATAATGATGAGAGCTCCAGTTGCTCCATGTCCTTGCTGCTATTTGATATTATCATATTTTGACTTTAGCCACTCTAAAGGTATGTGATTGCTATGTTTCAAATGTCTCCTTCAAAACTCATGTGGAAATTTAACTGTTATGGTAGAACTATTAAGAGGTGATTGGGTCATGAGAGCTCTTCTTTTATGAATGGATTGATGCCATTATTGTGGGAGTGGGTTCCTGATGGCAAGCTTGTTCATCCCACTCTGCCTGCTCTCCTATGTGTGCTCTTTTGTCCTTCTTCCTTCACCTCTGGGATGTGGGATGACACAGCATGAAGGCCCTCATCAGATGTTGGCTCCTTGATGTTAGACATTCCAGATTCAGAACTGTAAGAAAGAAATAAGTACCCAGTCTGTGATTTCTGTTATAGCAGCCAAAATGGGCTAAGGCAGTGGTGATGTCTCATTGTGATTTCAGTTTGCATTTTCCTAATAACTAATGGTGTTGAACTTCATTTCATGTGCTTATTTGCCATCCACACAACCTCTTTGGTGAAACACCTGTTTAAGCCTTTTGACCATTTAAAATTGAGTTGTTGAGTATTGAGAATTCTTCATATATTCTCAATATAAGGCTTTTGTTGGATATGTGATTTATGCATATTTCTCTCTTCATTCTTCTAATGGTGTCTTTGGAAGAGAAAACGTTTTTAATTTTGCCAAAATTTAATTTTTTGTTTGTTTGTTTGTTTTATGAATCATGCTTTTGGTGTCATGGCTAAGAACTCTTTGCCTAAACCTAAGTGGTAAAAATTTTCTCCTATGTTTTCTTCTAAAAGTTTACATTTTCCATTTTCCATTTAGATTTTTGATCCATTTGAGTTAATTTTTGTATAAAAGTGAGGTGTAGGTTAAGGGGTGTGTGTGTGTGTGTGTTTTGCCTATGGATGACCAATACCATTTGTTGAAAAGACCACCTTTCATTATTGATTTGCATGTGTACCTTTGTGAAAAGTCAGTGAGTTGTACTTGTGTGGTCCTGTTACATTGATCTACATGTCGGCCCACTGCTAATACCACCCAGTCTTGACTACTGTAGCTGAAACCCATTAAGCCTAAATATCTGTAGCCTAAATAAATATCTTCCTGTTTCCATTTTCCTTTTCAGATTTGTCTTAGCTACTCTACTTCCTTTTTTAACTAGTTTGTCTATGTCTTCAAAAATCCTACTGGATTTTTGTGGGAATTGAATTAAATTTATAGATCCATTTGGGGAAGATTGATATCTTTACTACATGAATCTTCCAAGCCATGAGCATGTTATGTCTCCATGTTTCGTTAAGTTTTTAGTTTCTTTCTTTTTTTGAGATTTTTGAGATGAAGTCTCGCTCTTGTCACCCAGGCTGGAGTGCAATGGCGCAATCTCAGCTCACTGCAACCTCCACCTCCCAGGTTCAAGCGATTTTCCTGCCTCAGCCTCCTGAGTAGCTGGGATTACAGGTGCGTGCCAACACGCCTGGCTAATTTTTGTATTTTTAGTAGAGATGGGGTTTCACCATGTTGGCCATACTGGTCTTGAGCTCCTGACTTCAGGTGATCCACCCACCTCGGCCTCCCAAAGTGCTGGGATTACAGGCATGAGCTACTGCGTCTGGCAGTTTTTAGTTTCTTTTATAAGCATCATTAGTTTTCATTATACAGATATTGTACATGTTTTGTTAGATTTTCAATTATCCTATATTTTTAGAGATTTGTAAGTGATATTAACTTTTAAATTCTGGTTTCCACATGTTCATTGCTGTTATGTAGAAGTATTATTGACTTCTTGTGTGCTGACCTTGCATCTTGCAACTTTGAAAAACTTATTCATTTGTTAGTTTTTTTGGGGGTATAGTCACAGTTCATTCTACAGAGACAATCATATCATCTGCAGATAGGTACTGTTTTATTTCTTCCTTTCCAATCTGTATGCATTTTATTTCTTTTTCTTGCCTTATTGCCCTACCTAGTATTTCCATAGAATGAAGAATAAGAGTTATAAAAGTGGGCATCCTTGCCTTGTTCCTGATCTTAGGAGAAAGCATTCAGTCGTTTTTAATATGATGCTAGCTATAAGTATTTTGCAAAATGTTCCTTATCAGGTCGAGGAAGTTCCCTTATGTTCCTACTTTGCCAAAAGTTTTTTTTCATAAGTGGATATTTTCTATCTAATGATTTTTCTGCATCAATTAATATATGAATTATTTTATTTAGAATGTTAATGTGATAGATTAAAAATCCATTGATGGAATTTTGAAGATTGAACTAGCCTTGCATTTCCAGGATATTCTTTTAACACATTGCTGGACTCAGTTTGCTAAAGTTATCTCAAAGAGTTTTGTATCTATATTAATGAGGAATATCGGTCTGTGGGTTTTTTTTTAATACTGCTGAGAAACAGTCTTTTATTGAGTAAAACACCTTGAAGGCCTCTTTGGATGTGAAAGTTGAATCTCTGCATCTATTTTTCAGGGCATGGTGGGGAGGACTGGATCATGTGCTGCCTAATTATAGGAGCAGAAATGGGGTGCAGGTTCATGGAGGTAATAGTAGTGGCGAAGATGCAGGTTGAAGTTGGGGCTGGAAGAGAAAAGAGAGTTAATGAATGAGAGGAGGGAGGGGGTTGTGAGGGAGAGAAGAACCCAGCTATGGGCTGGAAGCTGGAGTATCCCAGGAAGTGGTGCTACTGAGAGCTGGGTGTTTGGGCGAAGGTGCTCTTCATAACAGGAATGTATGGAATCAGGCTTCAGCCTGGTGCTGGGTGGGGCTGAGTGTCACTACCTCTGCACCCTCAGCACCAGTAGCAACATCACAGCACCCATAGCCTTGGGTGGGGGTGGGGGGGCCTTTGGATGCCAGGAACCAAGCAAAGAACCGAGCAAGAATGGGGGGCCCTGGAGTGCAACAGGCGTATTGCATGCCTGCTGGGAACTGCAAACAGGGATGGGGAATGCAGTGGGGCTAGGAAAACCTGCAGCCCCCACCAAGATAAAACAAACTCTTTCAAGAAGGAAAATGTGGAGTTTTCACATGTTGAGCCCGGATTTGGGTCTACATTTGTTTAACGATTGAAAGACAGGGTGACTCCATAAAACTGGAGGACTTTGGGGGAGATTTGGCAGCTCAGTGTGGGTTGTGGTGGTGGTGGTGGGGGGTGTCTTTTTTTAAATAAAGCATCCCGGGAGAGAATCTTCTCAACAGTCCCCTGACTGTGGTGGCTCCATCCCTTTCCTGCTTCCCTGTTCTTATTTTGTGGCACTTGCCACTTCTTGCACTTCATTATGTCTTTAGTTGTTTACTGCCTCTATCTCCCAGAATGTCAGCTTCACGAGGGCAGGACTCAGTCCCTGCTCTATCCTCAGAGCTTGGGGCAAGTTCCTGGCACATAGCAGATTGCCCATAAATATTTTTTGAGTAAATGCAGAAGTGAGCGTCTCCTTTGGGCTGTCCACCTCTGGCATATCCTGGGCCAGGGGCCGTGGGCTGGGTGGACTTGGGCAGGGTGTGGCTCCATGTCCACCCATGCAAGCCCTGCTGCTTGTTAGTGGCAGCTGAGCACATGGCCTGCTCCAGCCCCAAGTACCTCTCTCCCCTGACCTCTCCCAGCCCTCAATCTGACCTGGACCAAGCCGACTATGCTGTTCACTGCAGGGCAGGGCCAAATCTCCTATACATGGGTTGAATCATGCCAAAAAGACATGGTGAAGTCCTAACCTCAGTACCTGTGAATGTGACCCAATTTGGAAATAGAATCATTGCAGATGTCATCAAGGGAGGGTGCAAATCCAATGACTGATGTCCTTACAAGAAGACGGAGATCTGGAGACGGGAGGAGGCCGTGTGAAGATGGAGGAGAGATGCAAGTGAGGCAGTCACAAGCCAGGGAACTCCATGGATGACCACACTCACTGGAAACCAGAAGAGGCCAGGTAGGATTCTTCTACAGACCTCAGTGGGAGGGCAGTCAACACCTTGAGCTTGGACTTCCAGCCCCCAGAATGGTGAGAGAATAAATCTTCTATGCAGGTGGGAGTGGGGCTCAGTGACCAGCTGGGTCTGTTTGCAGCCAGAGAAGAAAGGGCAGAGTGGGCAGGGGTCAGGCTTAGTGTCCTCTGTCCAGGCCAGGGAGGAGGATAGACAGGGGCCAAGGAAGCCCATAACAGCCACCGAGTGCCTGAGTCATCTCAGTGCTGGCACAGAGCGGCTGGCCCCAAGGGGACCCTGGCCGCCGTCCCTCCGGCTTCCGCCCTCTACGATAGATAGGGTCGGGACTGCCGTGGGGACAGCCTGTGCTCTTCTGAGTCAGACCAGCTGCTTCTCAGCAGGGACCACAGCATTTCCCGTGGCTCAGCTCAGGACAGTGGCTGGGGAGCTTCTCCGGGAGCGTTCCTGGGAGGGCTTGGCTGGCACATAGCAGCAAAATAAACCAAACACTCTTTTCTCTGCTATTCTCTCATTACTTGATGCAGAACACTTCTGACATCAAGAGTGTGGGTTCCCCCGACCCCCAGCCATCAATTCAGTTCTCCAGCAGACACCAGCTTGGCGTCCTCTAATTCAATTCTCATTCGATCTACCTGGAGTTAGTGTCAGACCCCACAGGTGAAGGGCTCAGCCCCACAAGACTGCCCCATTCAGATGCTAATCATGAGTCTGAGCCTGCAGAACTTCTGACCGATGGCTGTAAATCAAGTTTCTGCCATCTGCTAGGATGGCTCACAGAACCCAGGGAAACTTGTTACTTACATTTATGGTTTATTATAAAGGGTACAGAGGGACAGCCGGACAGAGACGTACAGGGCCAGGCATGGGGCACAGGGCACGGGGCTTCTATGCTCTCTCTGCAGCGCTCCACCCTCCAGGCACCCCCATATGTTTAGTAATTTGGAAGCGCTCCAAACCCCATAGTGGAGGGATTTTCATGGAGGCTTCATCATGTAGGCCAGATAGATGATTAACTCAGTCTCCAGCCACTGTCCCCTTCCTGGAGGATGGTGAGGGTGGGGCAGCCATAACCCCCCTGTGAATATAACTCCATTGGCCTGGGATCCACGCCCCCATCCCCCACAGCAGCCACAGCGAGCCTCACCCAAGGAGAGGCTGAGCTCAGACACGCTTATTCCTGCTTCCCCCCGGTGGTCTTTCTCTACCTGCCCTGGTAGCCAAAAACAAAGGTCATAATCTCTTGGGAGCCCTATGGCCCTGCCCACTGTCTGAGAATCCTGAATACTTAACAGGTGTCTCTAGGGCAAGTTTGCATCCTCGTTATGGGACAGTAGCTGACGCAGTTTTGAAAGCGCCACCCCCTGGCTGGAGGCCAATCAACATGAAGCCAGCGCACTAAACAAAAACAACCATGGACCCTCACAGAGTCCACCTCACTCCTCTGCTGCCTCTACTGGAGCAGATGCTGGTATCCACAGCTGCAAGACCTGAAGACAGATCATATCACATCACGGGACTCTTTGCAGGCAGACACTCTCCAGTACCAGCCCGGAGCCCAGTAGCTCCACTGGGTGGCTAGACCCAGAAAAGCAAAAACAATCACTACAGTTCGGCTCCCAGGAAGCCCCATCCCTAGGGGAAGGGGGAGAACAGCACCTCAAGGGAGCACCCCGTGGAACAAAAGAATCTGAACAGCAGCCCTTGAATCCCAGATCTTCCCTCTGACATAGTCTACCCAAATGAGAAGAAACCAGAAAAACAGTTCTGGCAATATGATAAAACAAGATTCTTTAATACCCCCCAAAAGATCACACTAGCTCACCAGCAATGGATCCAAACCAAGAAGGAATCTGAATCGCCAGAAAAAGAATTTAGAAGGTCGATTATTAAGCTAATCAAGGAGGCACCAGTGAAAGGTGAAGTCCAACTTAAAGAAATAAAAAACATGATATAAGACATGAAAGGAAAATTCTTCAGTGAGATACAGAGCATAAATTAAAAAAAAATCACAACTTCCAGAAATCAAGGACACACTTAGAGAAATGCAAAATGCACTGGAAAGTCTCAGCAATAGAATCAAGGAGAAGAAAGAACCTCAGAGCTCAAAGACAAGGCTTTCAAATTGACCCAATCCATCAAATACAAAGAAAAAAGAATAATAATAATAATAATAATAATAATAATAATAATAATAATAAAAACAAAGTCTCCTAGAAGCTTGGGACTACGTTAAACATCCAAACCTAAGAATAATTGGTGTTCCTGGGGAAAAGAGAAATCTAAAAGTTTGGAAAACATATTTGAGGGAATAATTGAGGAAAACTTCCCTGGCTTTGCTAGAGATCTAGACAAGAAGCTCAAAGAACAAGAAGCTCAAAGAACACCTGGGAAATTCATTGCAAAATGATCATTGCCTAGGTACATTGTCCTCAGGTTATCAAAGTCAAGACGAAGAAAAGAATCTTAAGAGCTGTGAGGCAAAAGCATTAGGTAACCTATAAAGGAAAAACCAGAGTAACAGCAGATTTCTCAGCAGAAAAGCTAGAAGGGATTGGGGTCCTATTTTTAGCCTGCTTAAACAAAACAATTATCAGCCAGTAATTTTGTATCCAGTGAAACTAAGCTTCATAAATGAAGGATAGATACAGTCTTTTCCAGACAAACAAATGCTGAGGGAATTTGCCACTACCGAGCCAGCACTACAAGGACTGCTAAAAGAAGCTCTAAATCTTGAAACAAATGCTTGAAATACACCAAAATAGACTTCCTTAAAGCATAAATCTCATGGGACCTATATAACAATAACATAATGAAGAAAAAGTATTCAGGCAACAAATAGCACAATTAATAAAATAGTACGGCACATCTCAATACTAACATTGAATGTAAATGGCCTAAATTCTCTATTTAAAATATACAGAATAGCAGGATGAATAAGAATTCACCAGCCAATTTTCTGCTGTCTTCAGGAGACTCACCTAACACATAAGGACTCACATAAACTTAAGGTAAAGGGGAAGAAAAATATATTCCATGCAAATGGACACCAAAAGTGAGCAGGAGTAGCTATTCTTATATCAGAAAAAACAAACTTTAAAGCAACAGCAGTTAAAAAAGACAAAGAGGGATATTACATAATGATGAAAGGATTAAACAGGAAAATATCACAATTCTATATTTATATGCACCTTACACTGGAGCTCCCAAATTTATAAAACAATTACTACTAGACCTAAGACATGAGATAGATGGCAACACAAAAATAGTGGGGAATTTCAGTACTCCACTGACAGCACTAGACAGGCCATCAAGACAGATAGTCAATGAAGAAACAATAGACTTAAACTATACCCTACAACTAATGGACTTAACAGATATTTATAGAACATTCTACCCAACAACTGCAGAATATACATTCTATTCATCAGCTCATGGAACATTCTCCAAGGTAGACCATACAATAGGCCATAAAACAAGTCACAGTAAATTAAAGAAAATCAAAATTATATCAAGTACTCTCTCAGACCATAGTGGAATAAAATTGGAAATCAACTCCAAAAGGAACCCTCAAAACCCTGCACATACATAGAAGTGAAATAACCTGCTCCTGAATGATCATTGGGCCAATGATGAAATCAAGATGGAAATGAAAAAATTCTTTGAACTGAATGATAATAATGACACAACCTATCAAAACCTCTGGGATGTAGCAAAAGTGGTGCTAAGAAGAAAGTTCATAGCATTAAATACTTACATCAAAAAGTCTGAAAGAGCACAAATAGACAATCTAAGGTCACACCTCATGAAACTGGAGAAACAGGAACAATCCAAACCCAAACCCAGCAGAAGAAAAGGAATAATGAAGATCAGAGCAGAACTAAATGAAATTGAAACAAACAAACAAACAAATGAAAATACAAAAGATAACTGAAACAAAAAACTGGTTATTTGAAAAGATAAAGTGATAGAACATTAGTGAGATTAACCAATAAGAGAAGATCCAAATAAGCTCAATTAGAAAAAAATGGGAGATATTACAACTGATACCACAGAAACACAAAAGATTATTCAAGGCTACTATGAACACCTTTATGCACATAAACTATAAAACCTAGAGGAGATAGATAAATTCCTAGAAATATACAGCCCTCCTAGGTTAATCCAGGAAGATATAGAATCTCTGAACAGACCAAGAACAAGCAGTGAGATTGAAATGGTAATAAAAATATTGCCAAAAAATGTCCATGACCAGATGGATTTACAGCTGAATTCTATCAGACATTCAAAGAAAAATTGATACCAATCCTATTGATACTATTCCAAAAGATCGAGAAAGAGGGAATCCTCCCTAAATCATTCTATGAAGCCAGTATTACCCTAACACCAAAATCAGGGAAGGACATACAAAAATAGAAAACTACAGGCCAATATCCCTGATGAATATGGATGCAACAATCCTCAACAAAATACTAGCTAACCGAATCCAACAGCACATCCAAAAGATAATCCACCATGATCAAGTAGGTTTCATACCAGAGATGCAGGGATGGTTTAACATACATAAGTCAATAAATGTGATACACCACATAAAGAGAATTAAAGACAAAAATTATATGATTATCTCAATAGATGCAGAAAAGCATTTGACAAAATCCAGCATTGCTTTATGATTAAAACCCTCAGCAAAATCTTCATGGAAGGGACACACCATAGGTATAAAAGCCATCTATGACAAACCCATAGCCAACATTATACTGAATGGGAAAAAGTTGAAAGCATTCCTCTTGAGAATGGAACAGGACCAGGGTGCCCACTTTCACCACTTCTCATAGTACTAGAAGTCCTAGCAAGAGCAATCAGACAGACAAGAGGAAGAAATAAAGGGCATCCAAATTGGTAAAGAGGAAGTCAAACTGTTGCTGTTTGCTGATGATAGGATCATATACCTAGAAAACCCTAAAGACTCATGCAAATAGCTCCTAGAACTGGTAAATGAATTTAGCAAAGTTTCAGGATACAAAATTAATGTACACAAATCAGTAGCCCTGCTATACACCAATAGTGACCAGGCTGAGAATCAAATCAAGAACTTAACCCCTTTCACAATAGCCGCAAAAATATTAAGATACTTAGGAATATACCTAACCAAGGATGTGAAAGACCTCTACAAGGAAAACTACAAAACACTGCTGAAAGGAATCATAGATGACACAAACAAATGTAAACACATCCCATGCTCATGGATGGGTAGAATCAATATTGTGAAAATGATCATACTGCCAAAAGAAATCCACAAATTCAATGCAATCCCCATCAAAATACCACCATCGCTCTTCACAGAACTAGAAAAGACAATCCTAAAAATCATATAGAACCAAAAAGAGCCTGCATACTCAAAGTAAGACTAAGCAAAAAGAACAAATCTGGAGGCATCACATTACTTGACTTCAAACTATGCTATAAGACCATACTCACCAAGACAGCATGGTACTGGTACAAAAATAAGCACATAGACCAATGGAACAGAATAGAGAACCCAGAAAAAAGCTAAATGCTTATAGCCAAGTGATCTTCGACAAAGCAAAGAAAAACATAAAGTGGGGAAAGGACACCCTATTCAACAAATGGTGCTGGGATAATTGGCAAGCTACATGTAGAAGAATGAAACTGGATCTTCATCTCTCACCTTTTACAAAAATTGACTTAAGATGGATCAAAGACTTAAATCTAAGACCTGAAACCATAAAGATTCTAGAAGATAACATTGGAAAAACCCTTCTAGACATTGGCTTAAGCAAAGACTTTATGACCAAGAACCCGAAAGCAAATGCAACAAAAACAAAGATAAATAGATGGGACTTAATTAAACTAAAAAGCTTCTGCATAGCAAAAGAAATGATTAGCAGAGTGACAGACAACCCACAGAGTGGGAGAAAATCTTCACAATCTATACATCTGACAGAGGACTAACATCCAGAATCTCTACAAAGAACTCAAATCAGGAAGAAAAAAACCAAACAATCCCATCAAAAAGTGGGCTAGGGACATGAATAGACAATTCTCAAAAGAAGATATACAAGTGGGCAACAGGCATATAGAAAAATGCTCAATATCACTAATTATCAGGGAAATGCAAATCAAAACCACAGTGTGATACCCTCTCACTCCTGCAAGAATGGCCATAATAAAAAAATAATAGAAGGTGTTGGTGTGGATATGGTGAAAAGGGAACACTTTTACACTGTTGATGGGAATGTAAACTAGTACAAACACTATGGAAAACAGTGTGAGGAGATTCCTTAAAGAACAAAAAGTAGAACTGCCATTTGATCCAGAAATCCCACTACCGGCTATCTACCCAGAGGAAAAGAAGTGATTATATGAAAAAAATTCTTGCACATGCATGTTTATAGCAGCACAATTCACAATTGCAAAAATATGAAAACAGCCCAAATGCCCATCAATGAACAAGTAGATAAAGAAAATGTGGTATATACATATATAGCTACTCTGAGATAATACTACTCAGCCAAAAAAAAAAAAAAAAAAAAGAACAAAATAATGGCATTCACAGCAACCTGGATGGAATTAGAGACTATTATTCTAAGTGAAGTAACTTAGGAATGGAAAACCAAACATTGTATGTTCTCATTCACATGTGGGAGTTAAGCTATGAAGACACAAAGGCATAAGGATGATACATTGGTCTTCTTTAGGTGGTTCCAAGAAGGCTGAATAGGAGTAGCTCCAGTCTGCAGCTCCCAGCGTGAGCGACACAGAAGACAGGTGATTTCTGCATTTCCAACTGAGGTACCGGGTTCATCTCATTGGGGCTTGTCAGACAGTGGGTGCAGCCCACAGAGCAGGGTGGGGCATTGCCTCACCCGGGAAGCACAAGGGGTCAGGGAATTCCCTTTCCTAGCCCAGGGAAGGGGTGACAGATGGCACCTGGAAAATCGGGTCACTCCCACCCTAATACTGCGCTTTTCCAATGGTCTTAGCAAACAGCACACCAGGAGATTATATCCCATGCCTGGCTCGGAGGGTCCCATGCCCACAGAGCCACGCTCATTGCTAGCACAGCAGTCTGAGATCCAACTGCAAGGTGGCAGCGAGGCTGGGGGAGGGGTGCCCACCATTGCTGAGGCTTGAGTAGGTAAACAAAGCGGCTGGAAAGCTCGAACTGGGTGGAGCCCACCACAGCTCAAGGAGGCCTGCCTGCCTCTGTAGACTCCACCTCTGGGGGCAGGGCATAGTCAAACAAAAGGCAGCAGAAACCTCTGCAGACTTAAATTTCCCTGTCTGACAGCTTTGAAGAGAGTAGTGGTTCTCCCAGCATGGAGTTTGAGATCTGAGAACGGACAGACTGCCTCCTCAAGTGGGTCCCTGACCCTCGAGTAGCCTAACTGGGAGGTACCTCCCAGTAGGGGCAGACTGACACCTCACATGGCCAGGTACCCCTCTGAGACGAAGCTTCCAGAGGAACGATC
Organism: Pongo abelii; assembly: GCF_028885655.2. Lineage (NCBI taxonomy): Eukaryota > Metazoa > Chordata > Mammalia > Primates > Hominidae > Pongo > Pongo abelii. The sequence continues at coordinate 230,207,263 of NC_071985.2, read as the reverse complement.
AGGCAGCAACATTTGCTGTTCAGCAATATTCGCTGATCTGCAGCCTCCGCTGCTGATACCCAGGCAAACAGGGTCTGGAGTGGACCTCCAGCAAACTCCAGCAGACCTGCAGCTAAGGGTCCTGACTGTTAGAAGGAAAACTAACAAACAAAAAGGATATCCACACCAAAATCCCATCTGTATGTCACCATCATCAAAGACCAAAGGTAGATACAACCACAAAGATGGGGAGAAACCAGAGCAGAAAAGCTGAACATTCTAAAAATCAGAGTGCTTCTTCTCCTCCAAAGGAACGCAGCTCCTCGCCAGCAACAGAACAAAGCTGGACAGAGAATGACTTTGATGAGCTGAGAGAAGAAGGCTTCAGATGATCAGTAATAACAAACTTCTCCGAGCTAAAGGAGGATGTTCAAACCCATTACAAAGAAGCTAAAAACCTTGAAAAAAGGTTAGACGAATGGCTAACTAGAATAAACAGTGTAGAGAAGTCCTTAAAGGACCTGATGGAGCTGAAAACCATGGCAAGAGAACTACGTGATGCATGCACAAGCTTCAGTAGCTGATTTGATCAAGTGGAAGAAAGGGTATCAACGATTGAAGATCAAATGAAAGAAATGAAGTGAGAAGAGAAGTTTAGAGAAAAAAGAGTAAAAAGAAACTAACAAAGCCTCCAAGAAATATGGGACTATGTGAAAAGACCAAATCTACGTCTGATTGGTGTACCCGAAAGTGACAGGGAGAATGGAACCAAGTTGGAAAACACTCTTCAGGATATTATTCAGGAGAACTTCCCTAACCTAGCGAGGCAGGCCAACATTCACATTCAGGAAATACAGAGAACGCCACAAAGATACTCCTCGAGAAGACAACTCCAAGATACATAATTGTCAGATTCACCAAAGTTGAAATGAAGGAAAAAATGTTAAGGGCAGCCACAGAGAAAGGTCGGGTTACCCACAAAGGGAAGCCCATCAGACTAACAGTGGATCTCTCGGCAGAAACTCTACAAGCCAGAAGAGAGTGGGGGCCAATATTCAACATTCTTAAAGAAAAGAATTTTCAACCCAGAATTTCATATCCAGCCAAACTAAGCTTCATAGGTGAAGGAGAAATAAAATCCTTTACAGACAAACAAATGCTGAGAGATTTTGTCACCACCAGGAGTGCCTTACAAGAGCTCCTGAAGGAAGCACTAAACATGGAAAGGAACAACCAGTACCAGCCACTGCAAAAACATGCCAAATTGTAAAGACCGTCGATGCTAGGAAGAAACTGAATCAACTAATGAGCAAAATAACTAGCTAACATCATAATGACAGGATCAAATTCACACATAACAATATTAACCTTAAATGTAAATGGGCTAAATGCTCCAGTTAAAAGATACAGACTGGCAAATTGGACAAAGAGTCAAGACCCATCAGTGTGCTGTATTCAGGAGACCCATCTCACGTGCAGAGACACACATAGGCTCAAAATAAAGGGATGGAGGAAGATCTGCCAAGCAAATGGAAAACAAAAAAAGGCAGGGGTTGCAATCCTAGTCTCTGATAAAACAGACTTTAAACCAACAAAGATCAAAAGAGACAAAGAAGGCCATTACATAATGGTAAAGGGATCAATTCAGCAAGAAGAGCTAACTCTCCTAAATATATATGCACCCAATACAGCAGCACCCAGATTCATAAAGCAAGTCCTTAGAGACCTACAAAGAGACTTAGACTCTCACACAATAATAATGGGAGACTTTATAACACCCCACTGTCAACATTAGACACATCAATGAGACAGAAAGTTAACAAGAATATCCAGGAATTGAACTCAGCTCTGCACCAAGCGGACCTAATAGAATCTACAGAACTCTCCACCCCAAATCAACAGAATATACATTCTTCTCAGCACCACATTGCTCTTATTCCAAAATTGACCACATAGTTGGAAGTAAAGCACTCCTCAGCAAATGTAAAAGAACAGAAATTATAACAAAGTGTCTCTCAGACCACAGTGCAATCAAACTAGAACTCAGATTAAGGAACTCACTCAAAACCACCCAACTACGTGGAAACTTAACAATCTGCTCCTGAACGACTACTGGGTACGTAATGAAATGAAGGCAGAAATAAAGATGTTCTTTGAAACCAATGAGAACAAAGACACAACATACCAGAATCTCTAGGACACATTTAAAGCAGTGTGTAGAGGGAAATTTATAGCACTAAATGCCCACAAGAGAAAGCAGGAAAGATCTAAAACTGACACCCTAACATCACAATTAAAAGAACTAGAGAAGCAAGAGCAAACACATTCAAAAGCTAGCAGAAGGCAAGAAATAACTAAGATCAGAGCAGAACTGAAGGAGATAGAGACACAAAAACCCTTCAAAAATCAATGAATCCAGGAGCTGGTTTTTTGAAAAGATCAACAAAATTGATAGACCACTAGCAAGACTAATACTGGAGTTCTTTTTAAAGGTCTTTGTATATACATGAGAGATTGCCAGTTGTTTTCCCATTATCTATTCTCCCCTTCCTCCATATTAAAAGAACTTTAGCCGACATCATTTCCCAGGCTCCTTTTAAATTAGTTGTGGCCAATGGAATGTGAACAACAACAACAAAATGATATTTAGAACTATAGATTCCTATACTTTAAAATAAGAATGTAGATTCCTATATCTCTCCTTTCCTCTTCCTCTCCCCATCAGCTGGAATTTTAATATGATGCCTGAGCTGGATAAGCCTTCTTAGATAAGAAGGTAAGAGCCCTGTGTGAAGGATCGCAGAACCAGAATGAAGGAACCTGGGTCCCAGCTCCATGGAGTGAACTGTCGATGAGACCTAGACTGTTAACACATAGACTGCTAAGTGAAAGAAATAAACTTTACTTAGTTTAAATCAGTCATTTTGGCCACATTAGAGTAGCCTAACTCATAGCCAGTCCCAGATGTATACATTATAATTTTTTAAAATTGTTTATTAAAGTAGAGACAAACCATGCTTATGCTGCTTCTCCTCTTCCTCCTCCTCTTCCTCGTCTCCTTCTCCTCCTCCTCTTTTTTGCTCCTTCTCCTTCTTCTTCTTCTTTCTTTCTTATTTCTTCTTCCACTTCCCCTTCTCCTGCTTCCTTCCCTTCCTTCCTTCCTTTCTTTCTTTTTCTTTCTTTCTTTCTCTTTTTCTTTCTTTCTTTCTTTCTTTCTTTCTTTCTTTCTTTCTTTCTTTCTTTCTTTCTTTCTTTCTTTCTTTCTTTCTTTCTTTCTTTCTTTCTTTTCTTTCTCTCTCTCTCTCTCTCTCTCTCTTTCTTTCTTTCTTTCTTTTTTGAGATGGAGTCTCACTCTGTCACCCAGGCTGGAGTGCAGTGGCACGATCTCAGCTCACTGCAAGCTCTGCCTCCTGGGTTCACACCATTCTCCCACCTCAGCCTCCCGAGTAGCTGGGACTACAGGCGCCCACCACCATGCCCGGCTAATTTTGTTTTTGTATTTTTAGTAGAGACGGGGTTTCACCGTGTTAGTCAGGATGGTCTCGATCTCCTGACCTCATGATCCGCCTGCCTCGGCCTCCCAAAGTGCTGGGATTACAGGTGTGAGCCACCGGCGCCCGGCCTCTTTCTTCTTTCTTCTTCCTCTTCCTTCTCCTCCTCCTTTTCCTCCTCCTCCTCCTTCTCCTCCTCCTCCTTCTTCTTTATAATTCTAACCCATGGAGCTGAATATCAGCATTCAGAAGATGGTGAAGCAAAGTTCTGTCGCAGACAACATTTCCAAGAAACTTGCTCAAAGCTCTTGCTCAAAGGAATGTCAGCAGCCACCAGAAGCTGGAAGAGATAAGGAAAAAAATTCTCCCCCAATGTCTTCAGAGGGAGCGTGGCCCTGTGGACACTTTGATTTCTGCCCAGTAATACTGATTTTAGGCTTCTGGCCTCCACAGTTACATAACAGTAAACCTCTGTTGTCTTTAAAGCAATAAAAAAAAGTTCTCACTCAAGAAATATTTCTAAGCCAGTTCATATGCTGCAGAGAAAAGGCTGAGTGAGCTGACTGGCGATAGCACATGGCCAGCTTTTATGAGATCCTTCTGATTGTAATTCAGTGTGGCTTAATAATTAAGGCTATAAGCTGTGAAGATGAAGTGGTGTTTTCATTGTGGAGAAAAGCATGGTCATGGTTTCCATAGTATGGGTACAACTGAAAGGGTAGGAAGAACAAATCAAGGAAAAGGAAAATCTCATCCACTAGGGTGAAGCAATTTGCTCATGACCTACATATGGAACATGCAGGATTTGTAGGGAGTAATCAGAAAAGCATCTTTCATTTTCTCTATCAGTAACCCTTTAAATGTCCTCAGTGTGGGTTGTCCTCCCAAAATAGAAACTTGAGCAATCTTATAATTTTTCCGGTAATATCCAGATAATAAAAAGCCCTATTGTCTGAGAACACATGGACATAGGAAGGGGAAAAACACACACTGGGGTATGTCTGCGGTTGGGGGTTGGGGGAAGGAAGAGCATCAGTATAAGCTAATGCATGCGTGGATTAATACCTAGGTGATGGGTTGATAGGTGCAACAAACCACCATGGCACACATTTACATAGGTAAGAAGCCTGCACGTACTGCACATGTATCCCAGAACTTAAAATAAAATAAAATAAAATTAAATTAAAAAAAAAAAGAAAAAAAGAATGATACATTGGACTCTGGGGACTTAGGGGGAAGGGTGGGGGTTGGTGAGGGATAAAAGACTACACATTGGGTACAGTGTACACTGCTCAGGTGATAGGTGCACCAAAATCTCAGAAATCACCACTAAATACCTTATCCATGAAAGCAAACACCACCTGTTCCCCAAAGGCCTATTGAAATAAAACAACAATAAAAAAAAATCTGGCCCCTCTTGGAAAGCTGCCTGGAGCAGGGAAAGGCTACAGAAGGAACAAGCCTAGGGTGGGAGATGAAGGAAGTGGGAAGTGGATTCTGTCGGTCTTGGGTGGGGCGTGTTCTTGGCAAGGAGCAGAAGGCACTCAGGCTAGTGGAGGCAGAACCTTCCAAGGTCGGGCTGAAGCAGACCTAGGGCCTCTGAGGCAGGTCTCTCTCTCTCTTCTTTCAGCTTCTCCAAACCCCAAGTCTATGTGGCCTAACTTACCAGTGCCGCTGCCCTGCATTCAAAGTCCTGATTGTTGGGGGAGAGACCCTGATAGGACCAGCCTGGGGGAGGTGTTCACCTCTGCTACAGTGGTGGTGGGTCACGTGGCGGGCTCACATGGTATGTGAGCCTTCCCTGAAGATGTGGCCTTGCCAGCCTTGATAATTGCATGAGCCAATTTCTTATGATAAAATCTATCTTTCTGTACACAGATGGTCTCCAACTTATGATGGTTCAAATTACGACCTTTTGATTTTATGATGATGGTGCTTTCAGCTGTGTACATTAGCAGTGAGGACCCACACAACCATTCTGTTTTTTACCTCCAGTACAGTATTCAGTAAGTTCCATGAGATATTCAATACCTTATTACAAAATGACTTTGCGTTAGAGGATTTTGCCCAACTGTAGGCTAATGCAAGTGTCTGAATACATTTAAGGTAGGCTAGGCTAAGCTACGATGAGAGGGAAGTTAGCTGTAATTAATGCATTTTCAAGTTAATAATATTGTCAACGTACAATGGGTTTATCTGGATGCAGCCCCATCATAAACCAGGGAGCATTTGCAGTTGGCAACAGAATTCCTCTCCAGGAGGGAACTGTCTTTATTTGGGAAAACACCTGCATGAACTGCTGAAGGTGGAGTGGATGTCTGAAGGCCCAGCAGGAGAACGTTCTTTATAAAGGATCAGGAATTTGGGGGCAGAGTGAGAGCAAGGAAGAGACAAGGAGAGGTTGGATTAGGAAGTCATGGAGGTTGGATGTTTGGCTCCAAGTTATCCATGTTCTGCAGTGTGAAGCCCTTTGTGGGTATTCACTTCCCCATAAACTGAAGCGTTCTGCTTATGCAGCCATCGTGTGCCTACTTCCTGTGAGGACCCTGGCGGGGGATGCTGCTCTTCCATGCACACTGATGAGGGGTAGAGAGGAAAGAGCACCCACAGATACATGTTGGAGACCAGGAGCTGCACAGAGGCAGGCAGCTCTCCTCCGCAGAGTGACTCAGGGATCAAGCCTTTCCTTTTGTGGCTCCCAGGTCCGAGAAGATGCAGCCTCTTGGGATGTGAAAAGCATGGAGAGGTGTTGAGCTTCCTTGTGAGCACAGCTAGGGCTTCAGGTTCATTTTGTCTACACCAAAAGGGCAAGAAGCCCCCAGCTCACCTTCGTGTTGCAGGCTGTGGCCAACTCCAGCAGAAAGCAGCAACTCAAAGAGTGGAGTTGTCTGTGGGGGCCCCCTCCTTGAACCTACTCAGGGGACCGGGTGTTTGGGACCATGCAGGCAGCCGCTTCCTGCCCCCACCAGGGCTGGGTGGTTCTGATTCTCACTGTGACTCCTGCATAGCAGTAAGAAGCTGTTCTCTGCCAGCCTCGCATCCTCGTTACATTCCTCCCACAGCTGGACCTCCGTTACTGCCTCCCACAGCCCCGTCAGGTTCATCATGCTTCATGAGATCAAGACTTGACAGTGTTTTAGGGCACACTGGTTCATGCTGGGTGGGCACTAGTTCCTCCCGGTTGGTTTTGGCCCCAACTCTTTTCCTGCTGGGGGCTGGGAGCTGCTGGGCTGAGGGTGCTGGGAGCTGGGCTCGAGGTGGAGGCTCAGGGTCAGAGCCTCCTTGCATGGGGCCTGGGTTCAGGGTTCTTCTTGTTTGAAGCAGGTGGGCTGGGACCGGAGCACAAAGGCTTCAGGATGAGGGACTGGTGTGTTTCCTGAACCAGGATCTGTGAGCAGGCAGGGATTGGGGGAGGGTGGCAGGGAGAGCAAGGGGAGGAAGGAGGAGGAAGGAGGGAAGAGGAGGAGGAAGAGGAGAACACAGTGATGGGGAAGGGAGGAGGGGGAGGAGGAGAAGGAGGAAGGAGAGGCAGAGAGAGATGGGCAGCTCTGCAGCAGGAAGTCGAGATGATTGGGAGATGGGGTCTCATTCTAGGGTTTGAGCTGTCTACTTGGAGGGAGGAACGCTGTAGCTTGGATGATCCCAAACAGTGGGGAGTCTGAAAGTCAATTATATCTGGATTTGAAGGAATTACATGATTATATTTGCTGCAGGTCAGCCTTCCTAATTATGATTAATTAAGCTAATGCTGGGCTCAGTTTGTTCTCCGAGGGCTACCAGGTGACGCCAGATGTGGGAATCGCTCCCCAGCTGACAGAGCCCAGTCGTGGTGGGTTTTCCAAGCAGCCTAGGGCCCACACTGCCTGCATGGGAGTGGGGGGTTGGGGGGGCAGCTCCCTCTGTTGCTGGGGGAAAGGGGCCTGGCTGGCTCTTCTCTTCTCTGCCATGAAATGGCTGCTCTAGCTGCCTCCAGGCGACCAGGCCATCAGCCCAGTGCCCAAGGTGCCCAGTCTTGCAAGGTGCCAAGTCAGATGTTCAGTTCTGGAGCTCAGGCCTCTGAACCAGGAAACTGCATTTGCTAGCTGCAAATGAACTGCTGTCCCACGGGGCCCTTCCTGAGCCCTGCAAGGATAACAGCAGCACAGTTACCCACTTAGAAGCTCCCTTCGGAGGCAGGCACTCTGTGTACCTTAGCGGGTGCCTGCCCACGTGCGGCCTCTGCCGGGGAAGTGGCATCTGATTTCCTCGCGTCAGCTGTGCACCCGGCATCTGGGGAGAGGAGGCGGCCAAGCACAGGAAACTTCCCATGCTGTTCTCCTTGGCGGGCAGGAAATAGAACTGGTCTGTCCATAGACATCACGAAGAGGTTGTCTGTTGGTGGGGGCTGGAGAGATGCCCAGGGACTCCCAAGGTGATGTCTGGGCCGTCGGGGATGGGAGGTGACCCTGGCATCACCTCCTGTCCGGTGGGAACGCTGGCTTCAGGATGGATTCTGGTTTACACCTTTCCTTTTGGCGAATGCCAGGGCGTGTTCCAGAACAGCTGTTTGCAGGGCCTCACCTGGGGGCCGCAGTAGTCAGTCCACATGACCCCTGAGCTCCTCACGGTGCACTTCCGACTTTTCCAGAGAAGGGAAGGAAACTGTCCCCCCCGTGCTCCCCCACTCCCCTCCCCATGGCAGGGATCTGAGCGGCCTCTGAGCGGCCGCCATCTCCTCCAGGCCTGCAGTCTCCAGGCCTGCAGTCAAGGCAGAGAACAGTGTCTCCAATGACTGCCAGAAGTCAGTGACGAAATGGTGATGGTTCTGAGCAGTAATGAATTAACACGTTGCTCCAATTTCTAGGTCCGTTTCTTATGTTCCGGGCCATGTCTCTGTGGACAGAGTCCAGACGCCCCACCACACCTTCCTGTCTCTCTCAGCCAGATTGTCCCTTTGATGCTGGGCCAGGACTTAATATACAGCCAAGGGACTGGAACAGAAACTTCTGCTCAACGATTTGTGCTGTGATCACACAGAGGTGGCCCCTGTGTACAGACGGCTTCCCAAGTATCTCGGGTATCAGCTCAAGCAGCTCGGAGCCTCGGGCCCAGCCTGGCATGGGTCTTGCCCTGGGAGCCCCTGGCTGTGCTGGGAACAGGGGACCCTCCTTCCCTTGGTACATTCATCTCACATCAAGGAATTTCCATCTCCCTTGCTTGAAAATCAGTTACTGAACTAAATTGCTCATGGACGCACTAGCATATCATAGTTGTGCCACGCTGGGCCCGTGGTTATCCTATGGAGTTTGGGCCAAATTATGAATTACATCAGTTCCTCAGAGGGGCTTCGCTTCTAATCAGGCCTTGGCTAGACAAACTTCTTCCAGAAAGGGTGCATGGGAGTAGCTCTTGGGCAACTGACCAGGACGGACGCTGGACGGTGGCCTCTACTGAGTGGGGGTGTCCGTGGGGACCCCAGAGGCCGGGGGGCAGGTAGAGCATGTGAGTGTCCCAGCTGGGCTGCTGCAGCTGCGGCTGGCTCATGGGTGCCCTGACAGATGCCCTGGTCACAGGTCAGGATCTTGGCAGAGCCTCAAGGCAGGAGTTAGTTCTCCAGGAGGAGGAAAGGGAGGAAAGGAGGAAATCAGAGAAAAAGAAGAGGGATGAGGAGAGAGAGGGAAATAGAGTGGGGGAGAGAGAGAAGAAGAGAGAGGAAGATGGAGAGAGGGGGAGAAGGAGAGAGAGGGAAAGAGAGGGAGAAGGAAGGGGGAGAAAGAGGGAGGAAGGGGAGAGGGAGAAGAGAGGGAGAGAAATAGGGGAGAGAGGGAGAAGGAGAGAGAGGGAGGTGGAGGAGGAGAGCAGGAGAGAGGGGCAGAAGGGGAAAGAGAGAGAGGGAGGAGAGAGGGAAAGAGAGGGAGAAGGAAGAGGGAGAAAGAGGGAGGAAAGGGAGAGGAAGAAGAGAGGGAGAGAAATAGGGGAGAGAGGGAGATGGAGGAGAAGGAGAGCGGGAGAGAGGAGGAGAAGGGGAAAGAAACGAAGAGAGAGGGAGAAGGAGAGAAAGGGAAAGAGAGGGAGAAGGAAGGGGGAGAAAGAGGGAGGAAGCGGAGAGGGAGAAGAGAGGGAGAGAAATAGGGGAGAGAGGGAGAAGGAGAGAGAGGGAGATGGAGGAGAAGGAGAGCGGGGGGGGGGAGAAGGGGAAAGAAACGAAGAGAGAGGGAGAAGGAGAGAAAGGGAAAGAGAGGGAGAAGGAAGGGGGAGAAAGAGGGAGAAGTGGGGAGAGAAAGAAGAGAGGGAGATGGGGGAGAAGGAGAGAGCAGGAGAGATGGGGGAAAGAGGGAAACAGAGAGAGGGAGGAGAGGGAGAGAGCGACGGGGAGAGAGCACGAGAGAGGGAGGAAGCAAGTGAGGGAGAGAGAGAAACAGAGAAAGGGAGACAGAGGGCGTGACAGCAGAAGGAGAGACGTGGACGCATGCCTGGGAATGGGTGGGGCTCTCTCAGGTGGGCCAACCGCCTCTGCAGAGAGATTGATTGAAAAATTACCCAGGAAAAGGCTGGGCGCGGTGGCTCACACCTGTAATCCCAGCACTTTGGGAGGCCGAGGCGGGCGGATCACGAGGTCAGGAGATCGAGACCATCCTGGCTAACACGGTGAAACCCCTTCTCTACTAAAAATACAAAAAATTAGCCGGGCGCGGTGGTGGGCGCCTGTAGTCCCAGCTACTCAGAAGGCTGAGGCAGGAGAATGGCGTGAACCCGGGAGGTGGAGCTTGCAGTGAGCTGAGATTGCGCCACTGCCCTCCAGCCTGGGCGACAGAGTGAGACTCCGCCTCAAAAAAAAAAAAAAAAATTACTCGGGAAAGTAGGCCAATGAGAAGGCTTTTAAAATTTTACTTTATTTTATTTATTTATTTCTGAGACAGGGTCCCACTCTGCTGCTCAGGCTGGAGTGCAGTGGTGTGTGCAGAGGCCCACTGCAGCCTTGACCTTTCTGGACTCAAGCAATTCTCCCACCTCAGCCTCCCAAGTAGCGGGGATTACAGGTGTGCACCACCACACCCAGCTAATGTTTGTATTTTTTGCAGAGACAGGGTTCACCATGTTGCCCAGGAGGCTCTCAAACTCCTGGGCTCAAGCGATCCACCTGTCTCGGCCCCCAAAGTGCTGGGATTGCAGGTGTGAGCCACTGCGCCTGGCTCCTCCCCTTATTTTTAAAGTCAGGAAGTCAATATAGAGGGCTCTTTAAAATCACAAAGAAAAAAGAAAAATACATTTTATTGATTCCCTGACTGAATCATTTTCCTCTGGAATCTTTTTTTTTTTTTTTTTCAAGACAGCGTCTCACTCTTATCACCCAGGCTGGAGTGCAGTGGCACAATCTCGGCTCACTGCAACCTCTGCCTCCCGGGTTCAAGCAATTCCCCTGCCTCAGCCTCCTGAGTAGCTGGGACTACAGGTGTGCACCACCATGCCCGCCTAATTTTTTGCATTTTAGTAGAGATGGGGTTTCACCACGTTGGCCAGGATGGTCATGATCTCCTGACCTTGTGATCTGTCTGCCTTGGCCTCCCAAAGTGTTGGGATTATAGGCGTAAGCCACTGCGCCCAGCCTCCTCTGGAATCTTTACTGAGCACCTGCCATGGTGGGGACTGTTGTCAGCACTGGGTATGAGACCTCCTGGGAGCCCTCAGCTGGGCAGGAGCCTGGGGAGTCAGAAAGGATCGAGGTTTGGAATCGAGCGCTGCAGCTGGTGCCTGGGTGGGGAAGCACACCTCACTGGACAAATCGGGATAGTGTCTCCCAAACTGCAGATGAGAGGCAGCTAGCCCTGTAATGGGGTGGGGAAAAGTGTTCCAGACAGGGGAACAGCACGTGCGGGGACCCTGAGAGCTTAGACACTCAGGGATGGTGCCCAAACCTAGACTCTGAAATGGCCAGCGAGGCTGCAGAGAAGGGTCAAGCTCAAGTCAAGAGAAACTCACAATGAGACGTTAAGACCAGAGGCTGCTTTTCATTAAATTGGCAGTGAACAAACAATGTCACAGATATTACCAGGGTGCTGGGGAGCAGGGAGTTCTGCAGATGGCAGGTGGGGTGAACATGGTACAATCTCCCCTGCAGCTGGGGAGCAGCAGGCATCGAAAGCTACCTGGCGTCCTCAGTCTGGACCCAGCGCCTCTACCGCCAGGAATGTTTGTTCTGAGAAATCCTCAGCGATGTGCACTGCAACTCAAGGGTGCTCCCTGCAGCACTGAAAACTGCGGCCAATCACCTTGTCAGCTTGTTTCAGTGAATGGCAGTATTTTTGTCGGGAGATATTGTGAAATGTTTTTCCTATTTTCAGAATATATTAAGTGAATGAGTAGGTTATGGTATAACCGAGTTCAGTAGGATCCCAGTTATTTTATTTTATTTATTTATTTATTTAAAAAATTTGCATTTTCTCCTAGGACCAAAAGCTGGGAAGATAAACAGCAACAACCCAACAGTGTGTATTACCACCCAGTGGTGGTAAAATTATGGGAATTTGGATTTTCCTCTGGTTTCTTTCGGTGTTACTTTGGTGATTAAAAAAAAAAAAAAAATCAGCCGGGCACAATGGCTCATGCCTGTAATCCCAGCACTTTGGGAGGCTGAGGCGGGTGGATCACAAGGTCAGGAGATCAAGGCCATCCTGGCTAACACGGTGAAACCCCATCTCTACTAAAAATACAAAAAATTAGCCGGGCGTGGTGGCGGGAGCCTGTGGTCCCAGCTACTGGGGAGGCTGAGGCAGGAGAATGGCGTGAACCCAGGAGGCGGAGCTTGCAGTGAGCGGAGATCCTGCCACTGCACTCCAGCCTGGGGGACAGAGCAAGATTCCGTATCAAAAAAAAAAAAAAAAAAAAAAAAAAAAAATCACTGGGCATGGTAGCTCACTCCTGTAATCCCAGCACTTTGGGAGGCTGAGGTGGGTGGATCACTTGAGGTCAGGAGTTTGAAACCAGCCTGGGCAACGTGGTGAAACTCTGTCTCTACTAAAAATACAAAATTTAGCTGGGCATGGTGGCTCGCATCCGTAATCCCAGCTACTTGGGAGGTTAAGGCAGGAAGATCCCTTGAGCCAGGGAGGTGGAGGCTGTGGTGAGCTGAGATTGTGCCACTGCAATCCAGCCTGGGTGACAGAGTGAGACCCTGTCTCAAAAAAAAAAAAAAGAAAAAAATCAATAAATATACACATTTAAAAGTATGTTTGTTCTCAGGCCCGCTTCATCTCTTCCCGATGACTATTTAATCCCTGCCCTCCAACCCCAACTCAAGACCTCTCAAGTTCATTTCCCATGTGGTTGCTGGCCTCATCTTTTTAACGCACAGTGTGAAAATGGCCCACGCCACAAACACTGCCACTCACTTCCCGCTGCCCTCAGGGGCACCCCCACTCTGCAGAACCTGGTATTCAGTGCCCGTCACTACCCTACCTCCTTTTCAGCTGTTTTCTGGCAGGTTCTCTATGGTCCAGTCCCCAGCCTCAGCCCCACTAAAGACCTCTTGCTCTTTTATGCACCTCCATTTTTGTCCATTCTGCCTCCTCTTCCTGGAATGTTAAGCTTCATATCTTTCTTCTTGGGAACACCTACTCATCCTTCAAAACCCTTTTCAAATGCCCCCACTGTAAGAATATCCTTTCTGGTTTAAGCCCTAGGGCTCTCAGGATGTAGTCCCAAATTCTTTGCATGATTCCCCCATCCTCATCTCTCACCCTCCTGCCTCTTCCTTGTCAGCCCCCACCCAGCTCTGTTCCACACGCTGAACTTCTCTGGCAGGTGCCCAGCGCACCATGCCTCATGTACAGGCTGTTCCTCCCTGCCTGGAGTCCTCCTCTCTCTCCACCCCATGGACTCCCCAGGCACCTCCTTGCCTGCCTAACTCCGACCCTTAAGTTTTAGCCTAAGGATCCTGCCCCTGAATCCCCGCTTAGCTTAGGAGTCTCTTGTCTGGTTCCTGCAACCACCCCCATCCTTCTGTGTTCACCATGTGGGACCACAGCTTTCTGTTGACTTGTCTGTTTCTGCACCAGACTGCAGGTGAGCTCTGAGGGCTGCAGCTGTCCTTGGATGGGGACGGACAGGATGAGGATGAGGAAGACTAGCTTGCATGGCCCAGGCTCCCTCTGAACCCCTGAAGGCATCTGTACTGGCCCCCTGTCTCTCTTCCTGCAGCCCACTGAGGCACTGATGTTTCTCTCTCCCACTGGACAGTACTTGCTCACAGGGACCCACCTGATTTGACTTCACCCAGGAAGTGAGATGGAAAGTCCACACCCAGCTTGAAACCAGTTCAGGCATCTGGGTGCCTGCCACCAGAAGCTCCCAGTTCATGAAAGGCTGCAGGGATGGTGCCTGCAGCAAGGCTGCACACCCCTGACTTCCTAGCCAGGCACAGGAGGGGACAAGGTGCAGAGGGAAGGAGTGGCACTGAGTCTCCAGGCTGCGGTGTGGACTGGGCCTGTTGGGAGGGCCCAGCAGCCACAGCCCTGGGGGCAGGGGTTTCGGCGAGTGCAGCCTGCCCTCCCCCTTGCCTGTCCGGCCTGAAAGTGCACCCAGAGCTGGGGCTGATCCAGAGCTCCTCATTTGCAAAAGGAGTTTTCTTTCCAGCAGGACCTGGAGACTCAGGGATGGAATGATGCCCTTGGAAGTCATGAATATGCACCTTGAAATATCTGGAAAATCTGGGAAGATCCCAGCTGAGCCCTCTGCCAGTGTTTGCTGGAGAAGGAGCCTGGGTTTGCAGTCTCATGGGCCCCAGCTGCTGCTGGTCTCACTCTGTGGCCTTGGGCAAAATGACCATCTCCAACCTCAGTATCCTCTTCCGTGGAGGGGCCAATGACCACACCCAAAAGTGATTCTCTCTGTTGTTCTCTCTTGACTTTCTTTCTTTCTTTTTTTTTTGAGATGGAGTCTCACTCTGTCACCCAGGCTGGAGTGCAGTGGCACAATCTTGGCTCACTGCAGCCTGTGCCTTCCGGGTTCAAGCGATTCTCCTGCTTCAGCCTCCTGAGTAGCTGGGACTATAGGCGCATGCCAGCACACCCAGCTAATTTTTATTTTTTTTAAAAATATTTTTAGTAGAGACGGGGTTTCACCGTGTTAGCCAGGATGGTCTCGATCTCCTGACCTTGTGATCCACCCACCTTGGCCTCCCAAAGTGCTGGGATTACAGGCATGAGCCACCGTGCCTGGCCTTCTCTCTCGACTTTCAACACCACTCCAATCCCAGCCTGAGAAAAGGCAAGACTGACAAGCGCGGCGGGGCTGTGTGCTCAGCAGGCTTTCAGCTCACCCCGGGAGTGCACGATGGTGCCTTGCTCACTCAAATAATTCAAAGATGAAGCCAGTTGGAAGTAATTGTTTAGATTAAACTCCATTACCCTTAATAAATAATTGACCTGTCAGATGTACGGCACTTACCAAGGAGCCCGCTCTTCTGCTCAGAATGAATGTGCCCGGAACCAAGGTTTACCATGCGGTTCCAGGCAGCTTCCCCACACCACTAATTCCATTCAGACAGACGAGGCTTCCTGGAGGCGGGATGTGTGCTTGCAGGTGGAGCTGACCTCATCTGGCTGTTGTTTCTGGGCAGGTTCGAGTGGCAGAAGGGAGAGGCTTTCCTGGGGGTTGTGGCCAAAAGACCTTCCCCAGGAGCAGGGAGCCCCTTCCCTCTCATCACACAGGCTGCAGGAGCTCTTAGTCCAGCTGCCAGTTCTCTGTGGCTCAGAGGGTAGAGGGAAGAGGTGAAGGGCTCAACACCCCCCAGCCCACCCTCTCCATGCCCGATGATCTCTCTGTGCTCTTATAACTCAGTGATGCTGGACAGCTGCCCAGACACACTCAGATACTGAAGCTGTCCCGTGGGCTTCCTTAGTGGAGGTGGGATTTGACTTGTAGGTGACCTATGCCTGGAGCCTGCCCTGAGAGTGAGGTGAGCTGTCCAGAGTCATAGTGCCCACCATGGCCTTGATGGCAGGTGGCCTCCCACCCAGTGCCACTGCTGGCCTGCTGCCTGCCTCACCAAGCCCAGGTCATCACCAGTGACTTGGCCTGGTGGCTGGGATGGTTCAGGGAGGGAAGTGGCACCTTGTGTATGGGGCACAGAGCAAAGGTTTAGTGAGAAAGTGGAAGCTGATCCAAGCCTCTCCCCAACCCATGGAGGTAGCGTCTCAGGAATGGCTGCTGGCAACTGCCATGCCCTCAGCCAGGCTAGAGAAGCTGGCTGGCTAGACCCCAGCTTCTGTGGGTAACGCCCTTGGAGCCATGGAGGAAATCGTTCCAGGTCCCGACCCAGAGTTTGGTGGAGCCGGTGGTCAGCCCTGCCTCCTGTCTCTCTCCCTGTCCCCCACTGTGTGTAAATAGCACCCATGGCAGGTGTGGTCTGCACGTCTGTGTCCCCCCAAAACTCATAGGTTGAAATCCTAACCCCCAGGGTGACGGGGTTAGGAGGCGGGGCCTTTGGGGAGTGATGAAGCTGTAGGAACGGAGCCTCATGAATGGAATGAGTGCCCTTATAAGAAGAGGCCCCAGAGCGCTGCCTGGCCCCTTCCGCCAGTGAGGACACAGTGAGAAGGCGCTGTCTGCAAGTCAGGAGATGGGACTGACATGGTTTGGCTCTGTGTCCCCACCCAAATCTCGTCTCAAATTGTCATCCCCATGTGTCAAGGAAGGGGCCTGGTGGAAGGTGATTGGATCATGGGGGTGGTTCCCCCATGCTGTTCTCATGATAGTGAGGGAGTTCTCAGGAGATCTGATTGTTTAAAAGTGTGGCACTTCCCCCTTTGCTCTCTCTCTCCTGCTGCCATGTGAGACGTACCTTGCTTCCCCTTCCACCATGATTGTAAGCTTCCGGAGGCCTCCCTAGCTATGCAGAACTGTGAGTCAATTAAACTTCTTTCTTTTATAAATGACCTTATCTTTATAGCAGTGTGAGAACAGACGAATACAGGGGCCCCTGACTAGGAGCTGAATCTGTTGGCGCCTTGATTTTGAACTTCCAGCCTCCAGACTGGAAATAAACGTCCATTGTTTGCAAGCCGCCCCGTCTGTGGTGTTCCACCATAGCAGCTCGAATGTACTGAAAGGGCAGGGGTGGTGAGGGCTCGTTTTGCCTCCGAGGATCAGGACAGGCCAAGAGTGTCCCATGGCCCTGCCAGACAGGAAGTCTCTCTCTTCCCTGCGTCCAGACCCGCAGGCCTGTCAGCTCTGGTGCATGTGTTGGGGGCACAGAGATCTCTTCAGGAGGGGACACCCCATGTTCCCAGGAAAGCAGAAGGAGGCACCTGCATCTTGCTGGGCAAATACCGTACTCAGAGATTTGCTTGTCAGAAACACTTTAGGTTAGTACCTGTCAGTGCTTTAGGGGCTGATGGTGATTTGCATATGTAGATGAGACAGTACCATACTAAGTAATTTCACATGCATCACTTCATTTGAATTTCACGACTCCTTGGCATGATAACAACAATGATTATTTAGAAATTAGAGTATTTAATAACAGCAGCAATGAGATGACAATGACAATGACGGTGATGATGTGTGTCATGATGAACTGCATGGAAGCCCTGTGCCAGGGGTACTATCGTCCACACCTTGGAGGCGAAGTGACTGAGGGTGGGAGAGGAGAGGGCCTGCCCAGTGTCTCAGGGCCCAGGATTGCCTTCCCACTGTCTTCTGGTGCAGGGGCAGCCCTTGTCCGTCCTCACCGTGACTGTCATGCTGTAAAGTTAGGGCACCCCTGGACCCTGACAGCCCAGCCCTACAGGGGCTGCCCTCACCAGCTCCCCTTCTACCAGGACAGGTGCACTGGGCAGGGAGGCGCTCATTCCTACCTTCCACCAGCAGAAACAAACAAATCAGCGGGCGAATGATCTGTGGCCCGCTCCGCATAAATCAGGCACATAATATAGCTGCCCGGGCTTCTACACTGCAACATTCGCAAGAAAATTAGCTTGAAAATTGAATTGATGTGCATTGACTTTTTAAATAAAGTTATTGTAATATATTCACTCATTAGAATCTGGAGCTGAAAATAGACATTTTGTTTCTGATGACAGGCCCGTCCCTATAAATCACTGGGGACGGTAGAAACAAGCCCTCATTCCACATCATAATTTCCTATTACAACTGACATGCCCATCTCGGGCGATTTTTCATCTCCTGTGTGAGGGCTGGACACATTCCAGGCCCCTTGAGGCTTTTCTGAAGAAGATGAGGCTGTGGGTGATCGGCCTGGGAGGTAGGGCCTGGAGATGGGGAAGCTGTCGGTGGTCATAGCCAGTCCCTTGTGGCTCTTGGGGCCAAGCTGTTGGGTTCCACACCCTGGGCGAGGTTGGAGCACAGACAAGATGGGAGGAGGGAAAGGTGATGTTCTAAGGCCCCCATGGAGTGGGGACACCCAGACATGTGTCTCGATCCCAGAACCACAGATGCTGGAAAGGTCAGAGAGCTCTCAAACTAGCTAGACGCTGCAGCCTGGAGGGCCCCGGCAGCCTCCCAGGAGAGCATCGTTGAGCCAGCTGTTGCGGCGTCCACTCTGCTCTGCCTTCAGGCAACCCTGCTGGGTGGAAATGCCTTCCACACATCGAGCCACAGTTGGGTGTCCCTTTCTGCTTTTCAGTGGCGACCAGGAGAGGCCAAAGATTCTTCTAGAATCACCCACTTGGTGCCAAGCCCACATGGGTGTCCTCCTGCTCTAGCCTGTTTTGTAGAGAGCCCTTGGGGTTTCTGTGGAAGCTCGGGCTTCTCCAGCAAGTCCGAGGCTCCAGGCAGGTGACTGTTCTGTCCTGGGGTGGAACTGCCACCGCCTTCCTGGACAGTGGAGGGACTCGCTGAGAAGGTGTGGCTCTGAATTTGGGGGCACCCAGCAAGTTCCCGTGTGTCACGCCCATGCGGCAGTTGGGCCTGACTGACCTCTCTGAGGGAACATGGGGGCCGGTAGGGAGGAAAGTTCTGGACTAAGGAACCCAACACCCGCCAGGGTCCTCCCCCCGAAGCTTCAGAGATTCGGTGCTGCAGAACGGAGCACAAAGCCAGTCTGTGAGCGCTCATCTGTGGAGAGACACACTGAGGTCATCAGACATCCCCAAGGGGTTGTTGTCCCCAACTAAGAACCCATTTGACAGGTGTGTGGCCTGGCTCAGTTTCCCCGGATGCAGTGCTAGTGGTGAAGTTTTGCCAGACAAAATTTGTTAAACTTGTTAAACTTCACTTTCAGGGTGTACTGGGGGTGGGTATGGAGGGAGGAGGGGGAGAGCAGGTTGTGGTCCCCCGTGTCTGTGCTGCCTTGGCTCATTGCTCCCCAACACTGACAGCCCCTCACCCCATTGTCGGATCTGCCCAGGGCTTCTAAGCTGGGGAGCACCCCTCACCTTCACGTCGGGACTCATGCCGCCCACCTTCGGACCCCTTCTTGGCCTCCAGGCTCCTCCCACATGTGGTCGTGGGTGGTGAGAAGGTGCCTCTGGGTGCAGTCGTGGTTTGGGGCCTCTCTTCCCTGGATGGCTCTGTTCCGGGGCAGTCACCACCTTGCTCTGGTTAGAGGCTGGATGGGAAGAAGGGCTGGTGGGGCTGAGGGGAGGCTGGCCCTGTCTTTTTGCCTCAGAGCTGGGCAGCAACTCCCACGTGAGTATTTAGGAGGAATGCTGGTGCCTTGCAGAGAAGCACTCAGCACTCAGGTCTGGTTTCTGGACTCATGGGCCCTGGGGAGGGGCCAGGGGCCTGGTGACAGAGCCAAGCAGCTCCTGGAGACCTCAAAATGTCCCTGGGGAAGTGTTAAGTGGGCCGGGAGCTCAGGTGGTCTTGTGTCTAGGATGGGGACCTGCCTTGCAGCTGTGTGGATGTGGGGTTCAGGGTGCCCCACCCTTCTAAACCTCTCATGTTCAAGTGCATCGCCAGGCATGTGGTAACAGCTCTGATGCTGAGCAGCTGCCCTCGCCAAATCTCCCTCCCTGCACTTTGAGATGACAGCAATGTCCCAGGAGAGACCCCATCCTCAGCACCAGGGCTGTCCATGTCCAGGGAGCCTGGGGTCACTGGCCAGGGTCTGCTAACAGGGCCACCAAAGCCCCCACCCTTGTGAAGACCCCGACCCTTGCGGAATGTGACATGCGCTAACACCCAGGCGGCCCACGCTACCTCCCGCTCAGCTCTGGAGTCTCTCACGTCACGGACTTGGCAGCTGAGAACAAGATGAAAATAAAAGCCAGCCGCCTGCTGGGTAGAGAAGGGAAGGGTGAAATCAGAGATGGGGATGGGCGCTCCAGCACCCTCAGACCACGGCCGGGCACTGCAAGCCATCCCTTCCTCTCTTTCCTGTTTCCCTTTCAGATCAAAGCCCTTCCTGGGAGAGAGAATGAGCCGAAGAGGAAGGTTGAAAAAGGAAAGGGGGAGGCGGGAGAGGGGTGGAGGCTGCGACTAGCACCTTCCGAGCAGAGGCTGCTGGCAAAGGGGGAGAGGGTGTCCTTAAGAAGTGGCCAGAGGTGGGGCTGCCATGGGGCAGGCTTCGCTCTCTCTACTTCCAGATCGCCACGCCCCTCTCGCAGGCCTGCGGGTCACAGTCATGTTAAGAGCGAAAAAACCTGTTGAGCCTCCCAGCTGGTACGGACAAGGATTTGAAGGAAGAGGGAGCTCTCGAACCTGATGCTGCTGCTGATTGACCCGAGAGGGAGCTGAGTTTTCCAGGAAAAAGGAGGCGAGATGGGTAGGGTCGGAGTGAGTCCAGTTAAGGAACCCAAAGGGGGCTCTGGGCTTGGCCTGCAGAAGGATTGGCCGTAAGTGCAAGCAGGAGTTGGGGGGCATCGGGGCAGACCCCAAGGTTGCCGGTGGTCAGGACATTCCCATCTGTTTCCACGAAGACCCTTGGACTTGCTGGGAGGGTCCCAGGGAGGAGAGTCAAACTCCCAGTGCTCTGGGACACAGGCCCTCCTGAAACCACACCTAAACCTAAACTCTGGCTTTGGACCGAGCTCAGGGGAGCAGCTGGGCCCAGCAGGCGACATCTCCCAGCCTTTGGGACATGCAGGCTTTTGCCAACATATTGGACTTTGTGTGCCTCCCCACGGTGGTGAGTGGAATCATGGATGCCAAAGATGTCCCCATCCAAGTCCCAGGACCTGGGCATATGTGGCTTTCCATGGCAAAGGGGCTGAGCAGATGTGTGGAAGGACCCTGAGATGGGAGAGCGTGCTGGATCACCCGGTGGGCCTGGTGCAATCCCACGAGCCCTTAAAGGCAAAGAACCCTTCCCAGCGTGGTCAGCAGAGGAGGCATGGTCGGGGGCAGAGGCTGGGCGTGAACATTGCAGGTGGAGGAGGGGCCACTAGCTCAGGAACACAGGCGGCCTCTAGAAGCTGGAAGAGGCAGGGACGTGGATTCTCCCCTGGAGCCTCTGAACGGAACACAGCCCTGCAGACCCGCTGACTTCAGCCTTTAAGACTCTTCTCAAACTTCTGCCCTCCCTGACTGTAGGATAGTACATGTGTGTTGTTTGAAACCACTACATTTGTGATAATTTCCTACAGCAGCCAATGGGAACAGCCACTGGAATCACCTTCGCTGATTCTTTCTCTCACCCACTCATCCACTCATGCACCCGGACCCGCGGCCTGTGCCCTGCCCCGTGCTGTGAGCACCCTGCGCCGCAGGACCCAGCCGGCACTGAAACAGGACGGGACGTGAAAGGAGCGAGCGAGGCATCTCCAGGGCTGGGCCCGGAGCCTCGTCCTGGGTAAGATGAGGGCCTTGCGGGCTCTTCCTGCGCCAGCCCTGCCCCCAGGAGCTGCCTCTGTGTCTCCCCTGTGTGGCCCGGCCTCTTGCCACCTGCCGCTGTCTCAGAGAATAGGCTGGGTGCTTTCTGGAGGCCATAATGACAGCTCGTGGTGCGGGAGCAGCTTCCCAGTGTTGGTATCTCACACCGGGTGTGCACACACGCGCTGAGGAACCCCTCATTAGCAATGACAACCACAAAAACGAGGTGGATGGGGCACTGCCCAGTCATCCTCCTCTTACCCCTCACGGGGCCCCACAAATTATAGGTTGCGCTGCCCCCACCGCCAGGGTGACATGGAGGAGCAAACCCTGCATTGGCTCTGGGAACGTTGAGGCGGAGGCTCAGGCTGGAGGCGGGCAACTGCGTTTTCATTACAGCAAAATCAGTATCCAGAGGTGGGAACCAGGGTTGGAGGGATGGGCCAGGGGCACAGCGGGCCATCCTGAGCTCCTTGACCCAGCACAGAAGCTGACTAGGAAGAGAACCTGGGGCCAGCGGCACCGGCACCAGCTCAATGTCAGACCCGATCCGAGTTGGTTTCCACAGTCAGCCACTGCTGCTGAGGGCAGGCCTGAATGACTGGTGGCGGCAGAGACAGCAGGGTCTGGGGAAACGCCTGACAGAGAGGGCCCTGAGACCATGGTTCTGGGGGGTGGTGCCACTGAGGTGCCTTCCTGGAGTGGCTCAGGCTGAGAGGGGCCGAGCTCTCTCTGTCTCTGTCCATCTCTCTCCCCCTATCTGTCCCTCGCTCTCTCTGTTTCTCTCTCTGCCCATCTCTTTCTCCTCATCTGTCCCTCTCTCTGTTTCTCTCTCTGTCTCTGTCCCTCTGTCTCCGTCCATCTCTTTCTCCCCATCTGTCCCTCTCTCTGTTTCTCTCTCTGTCTCTGTCCCTCTGTCTCCGTCCATCTCTTTCTCCCCATCTGTCCCTCTCTCTGTTTCTCTCTCTGTCTCTGTCCCTCTGTCTCCGTCCATCTCTTTCTCCCCATCTGTCCCTCTCTCTGTTTCTCTCTCTGTCTCTGTCCCTCTGTCTCCATCCATCTCTTTCTCCTCATCTGTCCTCGCCACTGCCCCCTACCCACCGTCTCTCCTCCTCCCTCTTCCCATCCCTCCCTCCACTGTGTGGACCAGCATGAGTGGAGCAGCAGGCGTCTCTGCTCAGCATACACTCTGCCCACAGCGGCCGCTGGACACAGCCTTTGGGGCTCTGGCTGGCGGAAGTCCGTGGCCTTGCTTTTTTTCTGACTTTTGCCCCCGCAGTTGTTCCTGTGGAGGTTGGAGGCCGACCCACTGTGGACTTCAACTTGGGAGAGGCCCCACCACACAGCGCCTTCCGGGAAGCCCAAGGAAGTGGCAACTTGGGATGTTCCCTGGTGTCCTGGGGGACGTGTGTGGCGAGGGCCGTCCTCCTCTCTGCTGGCCTCACACCTGGGCGGGGCTTGGTCCCAACGCTCGTTCTGTGACCTTCGTGAATCTCGCCGTGACTTGGTGCCTGGTGGGGAAAGCTGGGACCACCCCAGAGGTTTCTGTGAAGACTGAACAAGACTTAAACACAGGCAGGGGCTCAGCAAGGGCCTGGCCCACAGTGGCCACGCCTCCACCTACGGCGCTGGCTCTGGTCACTCGCTGTGGCTGCTCCGGCAGTAGCTCAGATGATCCTTCATTCCTCCAGGCAGAGCTGGGCTCAGGCTGGGCTTGCCTCCCCGGGCAGCCTTGTCGTCTGGCCTTCCTGTGGCCCGTCCGTGGTCAGCTGTGGTAGGGCCCACGTTCGGCCTGTGGAGGAGGAAAGGGCTCGGCCGTGGCTGTGCTTCAGGACCTGCTCCTGCAGCCCCGTGCCCTGCTGAGCCCCTCCTTTGTCCCCAGAGGGCTCGGCCCACCCTGCACACACCCAGGACTGGCCACTGGGCCAGCTGCCGCCACCAGAGTCTTCCCTGGTTGTTGAGGACAAACAGCCACGAGAACCCCTTGCGTTTGGCAGCACTTTCATGTTTTCAAAGCCACACCAGAATGGCCCTCCAAAACGCTGAGCAGGCATCATTATTGTGCCCATTCATCAGATGGAGAAACAGAGGTCCATGGCCGTCTGGAGTCACACAGGCAGTGATTGCAGGAGGGGCCAGCCCGGGTCTCCCCACGCCTAAACCAGGGAGCCCTAAGAAGGAGTGAAGAAGGCGTGAGAGGAAGGGGTCAGTGGTGGTCCCTGACCTGGGAAGGTGCCCCTAGATCGGGCTGGGCTGGACCTCCCGCCCATAGCCCCAGAAAGCCACCCTCAGGGCCTGGTATTCCCGGAGGGACAACCAGGTCAGTGACAGTTCTCTGGCTGAAGCAAAGAAACCAACCTTAGCTGAGAAAATGAAGAAAGGGGAGGGGGCAGAACTTCCGCTGGGACAACATGAGGAGACTTGGGGTGGAAGAGGCCGCCAGGAGACCAGGCCCCAGAAAGAAAGGGGCCCAGAATTCTGTGGGTTTAAGCAGCAGCCTCCCCAGGGGCTCCAGCTTGAGGCGTCCTCTGCAGGAACCCAAAATTCTGGGCAGGAGTCAGGCTGGCCGGGTCCCCACTCCTCGACAACCTGGGTACAGGTGTGCAGTTGGCAGAAATAGAGGGGTCAGTTCCTCAAGAGGAGGATGGGGGGATCACGGCCTGAGGGAGGACTGGGGCAGTACTCAGAGAAAACAGGCACAGACCCTCCCAGTAATTCTGGGCACACTCACATTCAATCACTCACTCACACTCATTCACTTATTCACTCACACTCACACACTCAGTCACTCACAGTCACACACTCAGTCACTCACTCATACACACACACTCTCTCACTCACTTATTCACTCACTCTCACACTCGCTTAGTCACTCATTCACACTCACACACTCAGTCACTTACACTCACTTATTCACTCGCTCACTCACACTCTCACTTATTCACTCACTCACTCACTCATTCACTCATTCCAACACTCGCTCACTCATTCACTCATTCACTCACAGAAACTCGCTCACAGTCACTCATTCACACACACTCACCCACTCACACACTCACACTCACTCACACACACTTGCTCATTCACTCACTCATACACTCACTCACTCACTCACTCACACACTTGCTCAGTCACTCACTCATTCACTCACACAAACTCACTCACAGTCACTCATTCACTCACACACTCACACTCACCCACTCACACACTCACACTCATTCACTCACACACATTCACTCAGTCATTCACTCACTCATTCACTCACATATTTGCTCACTCCTTCACTCACTCTTATTCGCTCACTCACACTCACACACTCGCTCACTCATTCACACACTCACTCAGTCACTCATTCACACTCACACACTCGGTCACTTACACTCACTCATTCACTCTTATGCACTCACTCACTCATACTCTCACTTATTCACTCAGTCACTCATTCACTCATTCACTCGCTCAGTCACTCATTCACTCATTCACTCACACAAACTCGCTCACTCACAGTCACTTATTCACTCACACACTCACACTCACCCACTCACTTATACACTCACACTCATTCACTCACTCACACACTTACACTCGCTCAGTCACTCATTCACTCACTCATACACACACTTGCTCAGTCACTCACTCTTATTCACTCACTCATTCACACTCACACACTCGCTCACTCATTCACACACTCGCTCAGTCACTCACTCTTATTCACTCACACTCAGTCACTCACTCAGACTTGCTCAGTCACTCACTCTCACAGTCACTCATTCACTCACTTATTCACTCACTCATTCACACACACTTACTCATTCACTCACACTCACTCATACACTCACTCACTTATTCACTCATTCACACACACTCATACACTCATTCACTCACACTCACACACTCATTCACTCACACGCTCACTCACTCATTCACTCACACACACTTGCTCAGTCACTCACACACAGTCACAGTCATTCACTCACTCATTCACGCACTCACACTCATTCACTCACACACTCACTCATTCACTCACACTCACTCATTCACTCAATCACACGCAGTCACTCATTCACTCACACAAACTCGCTCACACACTCAAACTCACCCACTCACACACTCACACTCATTCACTCACACACACTCGCTCAGTCACTCATTCACTCACTCACTCGTACACTCATTCACTCACATACTTGCTCACTCCTTCATTCACTCTTATTCGCTCACTCACACTCACACACTCGCTCACTCATTCACACACTCGCTCAGTCACTCATTCACACACACTCGCTCAGTCACTTACACTCACTCATTCACTCACTTATGCACTCACTCACTCATACTCTCATTCACTCACTCATTCACTCATTCACTCGCTCAGTCACTCATTTATTCACTCATTCACTCACACAAACTCGCTCACTCACAGTCACTTATTCACTCACACACTCACACTCACCCACTCACTTATACACTCACACTCATTCACTCACTCACTCACACACTTACACTCGCTCAGTCACTCATTCACTCACTCATACACACTCACTCACTCACACACTTGCTCAGTCACTCATTCACTCTTATTCACTCACTCATTCACACTCACACACTCGCTCACTCATTCACACACTTGCTCAGTCACTCATTCACTCACTCACACTCAGTCACTCACTCATACTCAGACTTGCTCAGTCACACGCTCACAGTCACTCATTCACTCACTTATTCACTCACTCATTCACACACACTTATTCACTCACTCACTCATACACTCACTCATTCACTCATTCACTCATTCACACTCACACACTCTCTCATACACTCACTCACTCAGTCACTCATTCACACTCACACACTCGCTCACTTATTCACTCACACGCTCAGTCACTCATTCACTCACACACACTTGCTCAGTCACTCACACACAGTCACACTCATTCACTCACTTATTCACGCACTCACACTCATTCACTCACACACTCGCTCACTCATTCACACTCATTCACTCAATCACA
This sequence comes from Pongo abelii, assembly GCF_028885655.2. Classification (NCBI taxonomy): domain Eukaryota; kingdom Metazoa; phylum Chordata; class Mammalia; order Primates; family Hominidae; genus Pongo; species Pongo abelii. The sequence goes on along the minus strand of NC_071985.2, from coordinate 230,181,030 downwards.
TGCACTTAGTCACTCACTCATTCACTCACTCACACTCGCTTAGTCACTCACACTCATTCACTCACTCATTCACTCATACACTCAGTCACTGATTCACATGCTCACTCACTCACTCATTCACACACTCACACTCACACAGTTGCTCAGTCACTCACACACACACTCAGACTCACTCACTTATTCACTCACTTGCTCACTTACACAGTCACTTATTCACTCACTCACATAGTCATTCACTTACACTCAGTCACTCACACACTCATTCACTCACTCATTCACTCACACACTCACACACTCACTCATTCACTCACTTATTCACGCACTCACACTCATTCACTCACACACTCGCTCACTCATTCACACTCATTCACTCAATCACATGCACTTAGTCACTCACTCATTCACTCACTCACACTCGCTTAGTCACTCACACTCATTCACTCACTCATTCACTCATACACTCAGTCACTGATTCACATGCTCACTCACTCACTCATTCACACACTCACACTCACACAGTTGCTCAGTCACTCACACACACACTCAGACTCACTCACTTATTCACTCACTTGCTCACTTACACAGTCACTTATTCACTCACTCACATAGTCATTCACTTACACTCAGTCACACACACTCATTCACTCACTCATTCACTCACACACTCACACACTCACTGATTCACTCACACTCAGTCACTCAGTCACTCACACAGTCACTCGCTCATTCACTCACATATTCATTCACTCAGTCACTCACACACTTGCTCACTCACTCACTCATTCACTCATTCAATTGTTCATTCATTTGTTCACCAGACTCCTGCTGGTGGCCAGGAGCAGAGGGGCATGGAGGGGCGCACTGTCCAGGTTAATATCAAACTGGCATGGGTGGGGGAGCTGGGAGCCCGGGGAAGGGAGTAAGGGATGGTCACTTGGGGACACCTCTTTCTGAGGTGAAAATGTTGGCACGTGAGGAGACCGAGGGACCCAGAGCCTCGTATTCAGCGCCTCCCCTTGTGTGAGTTTGTGTGACAACAGGTGGTGGGGGCAGGTCTGGGGTCCTCATGGTGGCAAGGACCCAGGGATTCAGGGAGGAAACTCATTTTGCCCTGGATGATACCTACGCATAAGTCACAGGAGCCTGGGGCACTGCCCGCCCAGCCCATGGCATCCCAGTACCCCATCCCAGCACAGGGGCTACCAGGCCAGGAATCACTAGAATCCCATACATAGCAAGGAAAATGTAGGGAGACCCCAAACAAGCTTCCTGGCCATGAGAATGTTCAGTTGCAAGCTGTGTTATGGGCACAGGGAGAAGAAGGAGGCAAATGCCCTTTCTGAACCCTGAAAGAAACCGAGGGTCTGGAACAGGGCTGGAAGCCCAGAGTGGGCCTGGAAGTGCTGCCTCCCACCCAGAACGTCGAGCGTCTGCCAGTGCTTCTGGCTGAGGGCTTTGCTGGGTCATCAGGACCGCAGGGTCTCCCTGGCAGGGGAGACGCTGAGACAAGGCACTTCTTGGCAGGGCCAGGGAGGATGTTTGCCCTTCACTTGCTGAAAAGGGGAACTGCTGTTTACACTCTGGTGTGTAATCCAAGCTCGGTGTGCCCTTCCCATGTGCCAGGGGTTGAGAACATTACAAACTCATTATAGAAAAAATGTGCCCAGATTCCATTCATCTTATGAAAAGTGTCCCTGTTCTTGACATGCCGTGTAAGGACGCGCTTTTAAATGAAAACAAGGCTTTCAGCAAAAAACCAATTTGTTTAAAACAACCTGTGGAGTTATGAGAGATGTGCTTTTGACTAATGAGCGCAAACTTTATGCAAGCAGAGTGCTCAATTATGGATGAGCTAATTACATGGGTACGTCGTGTTTGGATTGCGGAGATGTCTCTACTTCTCTTGCTCAGACGAGGCTCCGGTCTGCTAGTGATGATGATTAGTGAAACCTTGGTCTCATGTTATTTTGCTAGGCATAAATAATCACTTAATTTTGTGACTCAATCTCCATCAATCACATGGGTGTGCCTTAGGGGTTTTCTATCAGTGCAGGATGTAGGAACCCAGGAAGGATCCCTAGGCCCGTGCAACACCTGGTTGTGATGGGGCTCAGCCTGGAAGTGTGGTCTCCGGGTGTAGTGAGAGCTCCTCTTGGGAGCAGGCTGTGCTGGCAGAAGCTCCCTCCTTCCCGTCTGCAGGGTGGCTCTCCGTGAGCTCTGCAGAGGCACCCTGTGGACACCAGCTGAGAAGAGCAAGCCAGCAGATGCATTTTTAGGAACGAGAAGGTTGAGTTCTTAGAGTCCTTGAGCTTTTGTGCAGAGGCAGGGCTTCCTCAGACCCTGTCTCTTGAAGGTGATAAAAGCTCAGAGTGTTGGTTTTTAAAAAATTTTGTTTCAGGGCTTGGTCATTGAGTTGCACTTCCAGGAGTGTCTTTTCTTTCCTTTATTCCCCAGAAAAAGCGAAACTAATTGTCTTCCTTTCTTTGCTTACAAGGTAACAATAGCAACTAATTATGCAGTGTGTTGATGATGTCTGGACATTGTGCTATTTTACATATATAGTCTACTTTAATCCTTAGTACATTCATGTTGGTTGATAAGCAAATGAGCAAATTCAGGCAGAGAAGGGCTAAATTATTTGTTTGATCTTCCAAAGCTACCGAGTATCAGAGCCCACAGTGGGATCTGACTGTTGAACTTCAAAGCTCACACTTATAACCACTTCATTGTGCCACCTGTAGAGCAACTGAGCACCTACTGGCTGACCAAGTGCAAAAATAAGGTCCTCCTTTTCCCCTCAAGCAACCTATATGCTGGGGAAGAGGCTTCATGAATCCCAGCCGTTGTAACACATCCTGTGTTGAAACTGTAATTAAATCTTCAAGGTGTTACCTGTAGCTTGATTCTACAAGTTAAAAAATATTAGCAGATTGTGTTTGCACTTTTGTAATTTGTAAATATTGTTCACTGCATAGCCACATAGTGAACTATGATTTCTTTTTTCTTGTACGTATTTTTCCCTCAGAAGATTCTAGTTTCCTTTGTTTTTTCTTGCATGGTCTATCATTAGCTTACCCTTAAATTCCTCTAGCCTCTCTGTAATAGTAACAAGTCTCTGAAATTTCATTAAAAAAAAAACAAGCAACTCCCTCCGGGAATTCTTTTGCAAGCTCCAAATGAAGCAATTGCAACCCAGGATGGCTCGTCCATTAACATCTTGGGATAGCCTTCATCTCTCTCCTGAATTGGATCCTCCAATTTCTTACTTCTTTTTTTATGGTGGGTGGGGAGGAACTACATCCTTAAGTAATTTTTCTTTTTTATTAATACATGTCTAATTTTTAATAGTTTTAGATTTACAGAAAAGTTATGAAGACAGTATGGTGTCAACTTGAAATAATCAAAAGGATCAGAATCCAGTTTTAAAGAGTTTATTTAAGCAAAAAGCTGGGAATAGCCATCCTGGAGACACAGACTCTGGAGAAATGGGGTCAGTGTTCTGAAATTAAAAGTTAAGGTATTGCTTTTATAGGTAGAAGGCAAAGAAATTTAACAGGACTACAATATTTCCTATGCAAATCTGGTTTATGAGCTACAATAATTTAATTAGTTACAGTTTGTTCTCTTCTAACAGTTTCTTTTCTTGTTTTCTTTTCTTTACATCTGATTTTCATTAACTTTCCAATTTAAAAGTGTGTTTAACATTTCTTCTTAAGACAATGTGGTAGCCATGAATTCTGTGTGTGAGAAAGGTAAGAAAAGCTAATCTGTCATGAAGATCAGCAGTGAGAAAAGGAAGCCTTTAGTTATTTGCAACATTTTGCAAAACAATGTAGAGAGGAAGAAGTCTAATCTAGAATCAGAGAGAGGAAGGTTACAGCTGCCTCAGTTACAGCTGCCTGTCACATGACTCGGGCCCCATAATTACATTCCTTTGAGGCTCAAAATAATTTTGAGTTCCAACAGCTTAGATTTTGAATTACTTATTTTCACAATAGGGAGTTCATATCTACACTATACCCAGTTCCTTTTATTAGTAACATTAATATGGTACATTTGTCACACTTGATAAACCAATATCAGAAGGTCATTTTTCCCCAGATTTCCTTAGTTTTTACCTAATGCCCCAGGATCGATTTCTATTCCAGGATCCCTTCCAGAATCCTGCATTACATTTAGTCATCACATCTCCTTGGGCTCTTCTTGGCTGTGACAGTTTCTCAGACTTTTCTGGATTTTGATGACCTTGATAGTTGTTTGGCATACTGGCCAGATATTTTGTAGAATTTCCATCAATGAGGGTTTGTCTGATGTTTCTCTCGTGATTAGACTGGCGCTATGTATTTTTGGAAGGAAGACTGCAGGGGTGAAGGGCCCTTCTCATTGCATTGCATCCAGGGTACCTGTTCTCAACATGCCTCATTACTACTGAAGTTGACCTTGATCACCTGGCAGAGGAATGTGTGCCAGGTGTCACCACTGGGAAGGAAGGGGCTCTGTGGTGCTAATAGTCTGGCATTATTCATTCATTTATTCATGATTTCATCTATATAGTTGTCTATATTATGGTTTCAGTTGGCTTTTCTGGAAATTGCTCCATTTGGCAGTGTTCACTGGGCCAGGGACAACCTGAAGGCAGCATGACATTAATTTGACTTTTTCTGGCCCTGTGATGACCTTTGAATTACCAAGACTGGTTAATTCAGTCTTATGTTCTTTGATTGACATTTGATTCCTTCTCTACCATTTCTTCTGGTTGCCATTAAACAAATATTGGACTCTCAGCATAACTAGTGTTAGGATGCAGTTGTATCAAGGCAGTAGCTCTGCACAGGAAGTGTTGCTCTTGCGTATTGCAGGGTATTAAGTGATTTTATTCCACCTGGCATTAATCTCACACTGAACGCTGATGTTCCAACCATCTGGCCGCCATGAGGACAATCAGCTGAGCCAGCAAACACCATCATTGCAGGGAGGCCAGGAACAGTGGCAGGGCCTGTCCCCAGCTGCTCCTGCTGCTAAGCCACTTGCAGGCCTCTCTCACAAGCCCCTCCCTCGGGCCCTCCACCTGGGCATTGCAGCGAGGCCCCTTTGCTTCCAGTGTGTGCTTTCCAGGCTGGACAAATGAACCTGTTCCCTGCAAAGACCCTGGGGCTGGGTGTCCCCTTGGGAGAGGGAGACCATATGGGGAAGCCAGTGTGTTTCCAGAAATACGATCTTGTTGGAATTTTCCCTACTTTAGAACACAGATGGGTTTCTTCTTGGTGCTGATCTAATTGATACTATTAGTAGCTAATGCTGCCTGAGCCCTCGAGGCACCTGGCACTTCCCACGGCTAGCTCACCGTATCCTCCTCACAGTCTTATAGGGTAGGAACTACTTCTTGGCCCTATTTCTAGGGGAGAGACTGAAGCTCAGAGAGGAAGGAGCAGCTGCTGTCTGGGGAATCTGTGTGAGTGAAGAACTGCTGCTCCACTCCAGGAGAGCCAGGAAGCACCTGCTCTGTGGTAGCTCTGGCATCCTCCATCCTGGCTATCTGTGGGGCTGTGCTGGCCTTTGCCTTTGAGAAACATGGGATCTGGGATTTAGGTGGGACTGGCACGTCCTGTTGGTGTGTTTCCAGGAGTGCATTTGGTTGGAGGTGGGCATCTATTTTTGTGGTAAGATGCAGCCAGGTGAGCAGGATTGGGCCATGGGGCTGCCTGAGATTGGCACGAGGCTCCCTTCAGAGCAGGCCATTTCCAATGAGCCTGACACTCTGTCATGGAAAACAGCTGCTCTGGAGAAACGTGACAATGTCAGTGCATTCACCTTGTGGGGCTTCCATGTGATTTAAACAGTCCCGCTGATCCAATTAGTCAATGAAAGCCCCACCTCTCCATTGAAGGAGAGACAAATCCTAATGGATTTGTTCTCAAAGTGAGTAATATTGTTGAACATAGGGAAGTGCCAAGTAATAAACACTTGAATAAATGTTGTGCTCTAGCCCGTCACTTCTGAAGCTGAAAACTAATTAGGACCCTCGGGGCAGCAGAGGCATGCAGTGTGGTGATTTCCTGCCAAGCCTGGGTCCAGATGCACCCAGCGTTGTGCTGACCTAGGCAAGGGCGGCCGACCACAGCCAGTGATGGCCCCACAAAGCGGAAGGAACTAGGAGGAGCAGAAGAAACTTCTCCAAGACGTATCAAACCCAGAGCATGGCAGGACGGAGCAGGGTCCCTGCCACCGTTCCTGGTGAGAGAGCAGGTCTCCCTGCCCTGCTCTGGAAGGAACAGTCCCACAGTTCCTGAGGCTCAAACCATGGGATGACTTTTCAGTGTCTCACACCAGATTCTTGTATCAGCTGCTTCATCGGTCACTCTCAGGACAGGGGAGACGGTGGGAAGATGAGGAGAAAGGAGAAAAAGGAGAGTAGGAGAGAGAGGAGGAGCAGGAAGAGAAGCAGAAGACAATGATAAGATGAAGAGGTGAAAGGAGGGAAGAAAGAAAAAGAGGAGAAGGAGGAGAAAGAAAAAGGTAGAAAGGGGCAGGTTCAGGAGAAGGAGGAGGACGAAATAGTAGGAGGGGACAGATAGGGAGAAACAGGGAGGGAGAGAGAGGGGGACTCTGTTACACACTGCTACCTTGTAGACTACAGGCTTGGAGCAGCGTGGCTTTCAGATGCTGAGTTACAAGGCTTAGAAAGCCTTCCTGGCTTTTGAGTGGCCTGATTTGCAGCTCTGAGGTTTTTTTTTTTGTTTTTTGTTTTTTTTGAGATGGAGTCTTACTCTGACACCCGGGCTGGAGTGCAGTGGGGCGATGATCTCGGCTCACTGAAAGCTCCGCCTCCTGGGTTCACCCCATTCTCCTGCCTCAGCCTCCCGAGTAGCTGGGACTGCAGGCGCCCGCCACTGCGCCTAGCTAATTTTTTTGTATTTTTAGTAGAGATGGGGTTTCACTGTGTTAGCCAGGATGGTCTCAATCTTCCGACTTCGTGATCCTCCCTCCTTGGCCTCCCAAAGTGCTGGGATTACAGGCGTGAGCCACCGTGCCCAGCCCTGCAGCTCTGATTTTATGGTCACCCCTCACTGAAACCAGTAGGGGAAGGCGGGTCATGCCAGTCCTCCTGTGAGCCCTGAGGGAAGGGAGATTCCCTTTCTCCGGCTGTGGCAGGTCCTGGGAATACTCTGACCCCTGTCACTCTTCTCAGCCTCACCCAGCACCTCTGTCTGCACCGCCTGGTAGGTACCAGCTCACTTGGGTCCAAAGCCCATGAGATTGCATTTTTCCTACACCAGTGTTTTCATGGCCACTGCTCCCAGCAATAGGAGGCTGGCAATAAAAATAATTTATTGGGGGACTGTTGATAAAGCCCTGCTTATTGCAAACAGTAAATTAAAAGTGAGTGCTTCCACCTTTATTTCCCACCTAGGGAACAATAACCACTCACAGTGAACTCGAAGGAGAGGGAGAACGAGATATGGAACAATCGTTCAACTTCTCCCTTCTTACCAGCAACCTCATAAAAATTAAGGAATAATTTTTCAAAGAGATAAGGGCTTTAGGGACATGAAAATCAAAACAACCAAATTGTTCCTGCCCGGAGGAGGTACATGCAGGATGGGAAGGGATTTCTTTTCCCTTTTTTAATTTACAAGAACCTTGTAAACTACAAATTAAAGGAGCAATAGCAATTCAAAAGGCTTGATTCATTAAGCCTTTATTTACCCTTAATGCCTCCACAGAAAAATAATTTGCTTTCTCAACATGAGTTATGGGCTCAGAGCTGACATTTTCCCACACAAATCCCCAGGCCCCTTTCAGGGTGAAGTTACTGTGTGCTGAGCAAAGGTGGTGCCTTATAGACTCTCAGGGCCCTGCTGGGTCCTTGCTCTCAAGTGAGTGGCGGTACCTGGGAACCGTCTGTGAGCTGCCTTGAGTGGGGGGATCACAGCTCCTGGGCCCGGTCAGCTTCCAGGCTGGAGACAGGAATGGCTGAGAGGGCCACTTGGGTTTCCTGCTGGTAAATTCTAGGATGGTTTCAAATTCACATCCCTTCTCCAACAAGCCTGATGTGATTCACCATCAGCACTCATAAAAGCACATAGTAGGGGCCTGACAAATAGGTTTCTAAATGAATGAAAGAAGAAACAAATGAATGAAGGGACTTGGCACTCCATCACCCATTTGTACTGGGCTTTTGGGAAGGGTGGGGCGTTTCCATCAATACCTGGAATCATCAGGCCTGTTAACTCTTATTTTCTTTATTATTAATTTTGGTGGGTACATAATAGGTGTATTTATTTATTTATGGGGTACAGGAGATGTTTTGATACAGGCGTCCAATGTGAAATAAGCACACTGAGCCTGTGAACTCTTAATGGTGAGGTCCTGGTGTGCAGGCCTTGGTGTGGCTGTGTTCATGGGCACCCATTCAGATCATCTGCTGAGCACTTTCTATGGGCCAGGCATGGTGCCAGGGAAGAATCTTAACTGATAACTTTGGCAAACACCCTATTTCCAAATAAGGGCACTGTGGGTTAGGACTTCCACTTATATTGAGGAGGGCAAAAGTCAACCCACCATAGCCCGGAGCTGGCCAAGGCTTTGGTCTGGTCATGACCCATACTTTATGGGAGGGAAACTGAGGCATAGAAGAGGGAATGAAAGCATTTGTCAGGGTGAGGGGTGGCTTTTTGAGATTCTCCCTCTCTATGAGCAGGAACCAGCTTCAGAGGTGCCAGAGGATGAGCCGACAGGGACTCTGTGTTTAATTCTCAGAGCACAAGCCAGCATCACAGGCAGCGGCCAGGGTCCCAGAGACCCAGCCTCTTTCCAATCTGTGCTCCTTTCAGACACCTTGTGATGCTGCTTGGGGATAATTCAGAACTTCCTCGGTTCCCAGCTGGTGATAAAGCTGCCCTGGGTAAGAGGAAATTTAGCTTGAGGCAGAGGCAGAAGGTGAGCTTTGGGGGATCAGATAAGAACTTGGTGCCTTAGTTAAGTAAGGCAAAGGGAGTGAGGTGGTGCAACCTCTCTGGGTCTTGACCTGCCGGTAACTCTTATCTGGGCCTCTTACCCATGCCTTTCCTGGAGGGCTTGCACATGCCTGGGCTGCCTCTCCTGGTCTTGCCCCACCCGTGCCCAGCCTTTTAGTCTGAGCATGCTTTCTCTCCAGCCAGCCCATGAGTGCTGAGGGCAGAACCCGGGCAGAGGCACCTGTGTCCACCATGGAGCCCAGCAGCAGGGACAGCAGAGCAGCAAATGAGGCCCACCCAGATTCAGGCCACGCCAGCTTCTTTGCTGGGTCTCTGTTTCTCCATCTCTGAAATGGGCATGGCAGTCACTTTCCCTGGAAGAGAAAATTAGGAGTTAGAGAGAAGGGTGTGTTTTAAGCCATAAAATGCTGTGATCATCTGAGGAAACAGACCCTACCCCTGTGGGCATGGAGAGGTGAGCTGGGTGGCTGGGACTGTGGGGATGGGAGGGTAGGGTGCCAGGAGGGTGTTCTATCTTAGGAGGGGAGTGTCTGAGGGGGTGGGGTTTCTGAGCCCAACAGCTGGAACCGCAGGGGTACAGCCACAGCCTTCACCCCTTAGGTGGGGCCCAAAGTCGCCACCCTGAAACACATTGTGAGATGATCCGGCATGGCCCAAGGCCCCCAGGTACACAAGGACCCTCTTCTCGGGCAGGACATTCCAGGGCCCAGAGATGCCGCCTTGGGTCAAGGAAAAGGCCAGCCCTCTCTCTGAGAAGAGTTGAATTCTTGATGGCCGGCAGTGGCTTCTCTGTGGACTTCACAGTGCTGTCATTGCATCCCAGGGCACTGGGATTGTCTTTGGGAGCATGGTGGCCAGGTAGAAGAGATGGCCCGCCCTGGATTCAGACAGAATCAGAGCTGCAGCTCCCCAGCTGTGGCTGGCGGCAGGGTGTTTATTCCCCGGAGCTTCGGTTGCCTCATTTGGAACTCAGTTCCCTTTCAAGGTTGCTATGAGGGTCTAGTGAGGTGATGTATGTAAGTTCCCAGGCTGGGTGCACCCCCTTTCTTTCTTGGGGGTGCAGAAACCTCCAAGTGACGCATTTAGGGCTTTCAGATGCTGAGGAGCGGTCTTGTCTCAGCAGCTCTGTCCTCCTGCCTCTGCCTTACATGTGATTAAGTTACCCCATTTGTTTCAAAGACTTGTCTTATCACCTATTTACAAGACTTATGGATTTCTCATTACTTCCTTTGATGGAACTCAGGCTAAAGTGCTTTCTGCTCACTCCATCCAAGCTCTGCCTATAAAACACGACAGAATCACGGGCCGGGGAGGAGTGGGGCCATGGGTGGATGGAGGCTGTTGGGCAGCATCTGCCCACAGGTCTCGGGGATTTATTGCAGATGCTGCACAGATGCCAACACACCTCCCAACAGTCACCTGCAGACGCAGCTGATGCACCCCGCACCCAGACCCGGTGAGACCTCCCAACAGTCACCTGCAGACGCAGCTGATGCACCCCGCACCCAGACCCGGTGAGACCTCCCAACAGTCACCTGCAGACGCAGCTGATGCACCCCGCACCCAGACCCGGTGAGACCTCCCAACAGTCACCTGCAGACGCAGCTGATGCACCCCGTACCCAGACCCGGTGAGACCTCCCAACAGTCACCTGCAGATGCAGCTGATGCACCCCGTACCCAGACCCGGTGAGACCTCCCAACAGTCACCTGCAGATGCAGCTGATGCACCCCGCACCCAGACCCGGTGAGACCTCCCAACAGTCACCTGCAGACGCAGCTGATGCACCCCGTACCCAGACCCGGTGAGACCTCCCAACAGTCACCTGCAGACGCAGCTGATGCACCCTGTACCCAGACCCAGTGAGACCTCCCAACAGTCACCTGCAGACACAGCTGATGCACCCCACACCCAGACCCAGTGAGACATGGATGGGAATCTGTTCCTATGGTTAGGGAAGTGTCCCTAAGACCACCCTCATTTCTGACAGCAACTGCAGAATTTGGGGGTCTCTGGGACCACACCCAGGTTTGGAAATTCACTAGAAGGACTCACAGAACTCACTGAAAGCTGTTACACCCATATAAAATCAGCTGAGGGCCCAGATATGGTGACTCACATCCGTAATCCCAGCACTTTGGGAGGCTGAAGCAGGTAGATCACTTGAGCCCAGGAGTTCAAGACCAGCCTGGGCAACATAGCCAAACTCTGTTTCTACAAAAAGCACAAGATGTGTGAGGTAGCATCCAGAATGTTCCAAGTACCGACCTTCTAGTTGTCCTTGCCCTGTGGACTCACGATGGCAACACCTTGTATTAGTCTGTTTTCATGCTGCTAATAAAGACCTGAGACTGGGTAATTTATACAGGAAAAAGGCTTAATGGACTCATAGTTCCCTGTGGCTGGGGAGGCCTCACAATCATGGCAGAAGACAAGGAGAAGCAAGTCACATCTTACATGGATGACAGCGGGCAAAGAGAGAGATTGTGCAAGGAAACTCCCCCTTATAAAAGCATCAGATCTCGTGAGACTTATTCACTATCATGAGAACAGCATGGAAAAGATTTGCCCCCATGATTCAGTTACCTCCCACTGGGTCCCTCCCACAATACATGGGAATTCAAGATGAGATTTGGGTGGGGACACAGCCAAACCATATCACACCTCCCAGCAATGATTTGTGACAAGGTGCATGGAGCATGTCAACTGTGAGCTTCCTGGGCCTGGATGCCCAGAGTCTTCAGGGGGCCTTTTCATACAGACATGGCCTACTGACCTCAGTCTCCAGCCCCTAGAAGTTGAGCTGATGCCTCAAGGCCCAAAGTCCTCCCCCTAAATCACACTGTGAGATGACTCAGCATGGGCCAGGGCCCCCAGGTACACAAGGACCCTCTTATCAGGCAGAACATTCCAGGGCCCGGAGACACCCCCTGGGGTCAAGAAAAAGGCTAGCCTTCTCTCTGGGAAGAGTTGAATTCTTGGTGCACACTGTCTCTTTCTCTCAGCTGTGACCTCATGGCTGAGGATGAATACATTCAAACGTGCTCCTTATATTTTCAGAGATGTGTATTTACAGGAACTGGGTGAGCCCCGAGTCAGGATGAAATTTCCACCTGACAGTGCCTTCCAGAAGAACTGTCTTCCTCCTGACCACTGAGAAACTCCCCACCCTGGCCCAAGGCACGTTGGCCCCTCTTGCCCTAAATACAGTCAAGGGTTGACCTCCTCATAACAAAAACCTAATTTGTGTGAACTGTTTAGAGTGCCCAGGTGGTGGATGTGGATATTTCCACCTCTAGGCTCAAATGACCAAAGAAAAGGCTAGAGATGCCCAGTGGGTCTGAGTGATGAGCTGCTGACTAGAACATGATAGAGACTGTGGGTTAGCCCAATCTTTGTGATCTAATGTGATGCGAAGCTCACTTTCTAGGGAGATAAAGACAGAGGCAGGGTCTTGTTGGCAGATTATTTGTGAATAATGTTCAGTGAGTGGAAAATGAATGGGTAGATGGTTCATTGGATAGAAGAATAGATGGATAGATTGAAAGAAGGAAGGAAGGATGAGTAGAAGAAGGGATAGCAAACACCACATGTTCTCATTCATAAGTGGGAGTTGAACAACGAGAACACATGGACACAGGGAGGGGAACATCACACACTGGGGCCTGTCAGGGTGTGGGGGTCTGGGAGGGGGATGACATTAGGAGAAATACCTAATGTAAATGATGAGTTGATAGGTGAAGCAAACCAACATGGCACATGTATACCTATGTAACAAACCTGCGCGTTGTGCACATCTACCGCAGAACATAAAGTATAATAAAAAAAGAAGGAAGGGTGGATGGTTGAATGGATAAATGGAGGGTTGGATGGATGAATAGGTGAGTGGAAGCTGGATGTACAGAAGGAAGGATAGATGGTTGAATGGATAAATGGAGGGGTGGATGGATGGATAGAAGGATGGATGGGTGGATGGTGGATAGGTAGATGAAGGGATGATGTATTAGTCTTTTTTTGTTGTTGTTATAAAGAAATACCTGAGGCTGCTGGGTCATTTATAAAGAAAAGAGGCTTAATTGTCTCATGATTCTGCAGGCTTTAGAGAAAGTGTGGTGCTGGCATTTGCTCAGGATCTGGTGGGGCCTCAGGAAGCTTCCAGTCGTGGTGGAAGGCAATGGGGAGCCAGCAGGTCACATGGCAATAGCAGGATAAAGAGAGTGAGGGGGAAGGTGCCACGCTCTTTTAAACAACCAGATTTCATGTGAACTCAGAGAGAGGCAACTCACTTATCACCAAGGGGATGACACTAAGCCATTCATGTTCCAATCATGTCCCCATGATCCAATCATGTCCCACCAGGCTCCACCTCCAAAGCTGGGGATTACATTTCAACATGAGACAAATGTCCAGCTGTATCAGATGGATAGATGGATGCATGTATGGAAGGATGGACAAGTGATGTGGGTGTTGGAGCAATGTGATACATGGAATGAAATTACCATGGGTAAGAAGCCCAGTGCTCTGGGGCCTTGTGGAGTGGCCCAGGAGCTCTGGCTGGCGAAGGTTGGTATGAGAATAAAATGAAATAGTGCAGGTGATGCACCTGGTGCGGTATCAGGCACAAGCTCGGCTCTAGGTAACAAGCAGCTCCTGTCTCCCATTTCCCCTGTGGGCTCACTGTGCCCGCATGTCCATGGGTCTGTGCTCCTGCCTCCAAATGTCTCACTGTGGGCTCTTCTCCACCCTATGGTTCAGCCTGCGTCCAACAGATGTGCCCGTTAGGGGCAGAGTGAGGGGAGGGCGTCCCCTCCAGGAATGCCACGCCTGGTCATGGGGTGTCTGACCACTCCACACGGATGCTGCATCTGCCTTTAACTCAGCACTTGTTGTTTTGACTCCACCCCCTCCCACAAGCATCCGAAACTCTCTCTGTGGCTGTGTACCAGACGCTGCCATCCTCAGGAGGCTGCCCAGCCTGTTGGGCTGGGTGCAGACGGCCTTTCTTCCCAGGTCTTCGTTGCTCAGGAAACAGTGGACACAGTCCTGCCCCGACAGGCTGGACGCAGGGTTGGCCGGGGGCATGGTCCCTGTCCCTCCCTGAGGGAGTCTGTTCTTCCTGGAGGGAAAAACTGCCCCTACTTATCGCTGTAGTCCCATCAGAACTTGCTTCCAAATATTCCCTTTATGGGGCTGGGGACGCCCGCTGGGCTGGGGGTGCTACACTGGCCTTGAAGTCCTGGCCACCTGCCAGGGTCAACATCAGAGCCCCTGGAGGAGGGGGCACAGGCTTGAAGGCTGCTGCTCGGGACTGTCCTCCTGGCTGGCTTCCTCCGTAGTCAGAGCACCGACCTTTACTGGGGGAGGGAGGCTGTGGGGTGGCGACTCACAGAAAATGTCTAATTGCCCTGTCCATCAGGCTCCTGCCATTGCCCTGGGACTGCTGCCGGAGTGAGAGGAATCTCGGCTTCTCCAGGGAAGCCCCGGTGGAGCGTGAGGAGCCTGTGATCACTGATCAATTATTCTTTATTAAGTGTATTTCCTGCATTAGTCATTTCTTTGCTGCTTCATTAGCTCCTTCTCAGGTTTCAGTGGATTGTGGGCATCACAGAGTACAAGATAATGTATTTTATTAGGCAATTTATTTTCCGGGTTCATTTTTAAAGGGCAATTAATCAATTTAAATGGAGAGGTGAAGAATGGGGACCCAAATACTCCTGGGACAAAAGTGACATCATCAACACCTTCGGGGGAGAAAGCTTTGCTTTTTATTCTGACTTGGGAACAAATCAGGCAGGAGCACGTAGAGCACCTTAGCATTGAGGATGGGGAGGGCTCACTGTCCCTGGACTCCAAGTGCTGCTTCCTCGCTGCCCTGGAAGGTGGCAGCTGCAGCAGGAAGCAGAAGAAAGGAGCCTCATGGGGAAGTGGGTGGGAGGGAGACTGAGGACCGGGGTCTGGCTGTTTTGTCATTAGAGTCTGTGCCAGGAGCTGGCCTCCTGGAGAATAAGGAAAATTCATGCAGCTGATCCCATCTGTGAAACTGAAATCAGACTCAGACTCTCCCCTGTGCCTCGTAAATAATAAATAAAAACACATAATGAATATTTAACCAGAGAGAAACATGCTCTAAGCCAAAAGTAAACTGTCAATGAATGGTTTCATGTGCTGCACCCAGCGGGTTGCCTTTGCGTCCAAATTTCTATGTGGACCAGGGAGATGAGGGCTGGTTGGAAGCTTGTGCATTTCTCCCTGGGGTGGATGCGATCCAGCTGCACTTTCTAACTTCCAGCTTGTTGATTTCTGGGCGGCAGGGAACGATCTGGTTCAAGAGAGCAAAACAATGGGTGCTCTTCAGGAAAGCAGGATTGTGCTAGGCAGATATTTTCTTCATAAGATGAGTTTCTGAGTGATTAATATTATTAACAATTGGCTATTGTATAATAATGAGTGCTAACAGCAGCCAGGAGTGAATGCTCACCCTGTGTGGGGAATTGTGAACATGTGATCTCATTACATCCCTTCAAGCACAAAGCAGGTCTCATTCCTGTTTCGCAGCATAGAAGATGGAAGCCAAGAGAGGCCCTCTCGCTGGCCTGCCCTCAGGGCACTGGACTTGAACTCAGGTCTCTGCCTGCCCAGCTTGGCTGGTCTTAGGATGCAGTTCCCTTACGTCCACCATACATATGCTTCTGATGAAACAGTGCATGGCCCCAGCCGTAAGTGGCCCGCAGACTTGGGCAAGATGGACAGGCTCCTCTGTGGGTGTCTGCTGACGCCCTGGTGGACCCTGGCAACCACTCTGTCTGCTAGGTCATTGGTTGTTTCGGGATAAAAGCCATGAAACAACTTTGCTTACATGTTTCACAGAAATCACATGATGTCTTTAATAATCATTAAAGGCTGGGCATGAACCACACGTCTGGGCTGGCTGGCTCCCTGGAGCGAAGTCCAACAGGGCGCCTGCTCGTGGGTTATCACATCCAGAAAGAATTGGCATGTTATTCTATGTTTGTAAACATTTGTGCTTTTTGTTACTTTTGCTGGGTGATGTAATCTGTTCCTAGTTCACAAAGATAGACCCATGGTTCAAAAGCAGTTAGGTAAAGCATAAAATTAGTGATACAAATGGAAACGTAAACAGCACAGCTTAGAATAACTGAAACAATGTAAATAGTGTGTGCCTGATTCCAGTACAAATATAGAAAGCAATCCTGCAATCTGTGCCCCTGCTGGGGCAAGTCTAGGAAGATTTTGCGTATGCCGCAGAAAGGAAAAGCTTAGAAGATTACAGCGGAGAATACCTGAAAGCGGAAACTTGCTGGGATAGTGACTCCATTGCTCTTTGTCACCCGGCTGTGATCTCTTACAAGACTTTCAAAGAGTGACATGACACCATGGAAGTTTCAGAGCATTTTCCGAAGAGCAGAGTGGAGGCTCTCGTCAGCCAAGTGAGCTGTTCTTGACAAATGCTAAATTAGGTTTCCCAGCACAAAATTGATGAGTGATACATTTTGTCAACCGTGAACAGAGAAGAGAGCAGAATGATGGTTCATAACTGCACAGCACGTGGCAATGAGAGGTGCATGTCAGGATGCTGCTGAGAAGTTTGAAAAAACCAACTGCAAAGTTAAGTTGTCTGTCATGCTGGGAGGGGATGGGATGATGATGGCAGCATTCCCTCATCCCAGGATGCTGTTGAACACAGCGTGTGTAAATGTCATTCCCAGTGTGTGCGCACATCAGCCTGCCTCTCGCTGCATGGCTGGGTGAAGTCTCCCTCGTGGGAGAAGAGCTGAGGACACCCAGGTCCGTGTTATAGGTGAAGAGTTTTTGCATGGCCAGTGATGCTTCTGTGAGCTTCATTGAAGACTTGAAAAGCCACATGTGGTCAGCCCCAATGGCGTGTCCGCCTAGCATGTGCATCCTGATGGGGCTCTGGTGCACAGGTCCCCCAGGGACCCGAGTGCTGACAGGCTCTCTTCGCAGGAGCAGGGAGTAGTTCTCACCACAGATAGCGAGGTTGAGACCAGGACCTTCATCTTTCCAGGGTTCTGAGCAGTACAAGGAAGAGGGCAGAGGAAGCCATGTTCCACTTTCCAGTGGAAGCCGGGGGGGACTGTGCTTAGACAGGCATTTGAAATGAGAGATGGACTGAAAATAGCTCTTCACCTTCTTCACAGACCAGGAAAGGCCATGGATGGCCAAGAGCATGATTTGAAAGCCACGAATAAGACACTGGAATTGTTTAAGAAGATGGTTCCATGGGAAATGGCTCCACGTTCCAGATTTCATTCTTTCTCCACTTGACATGGCTTTTTTTCTTTGCTGATTGGAGCAGGAAATCAATAATGCATATTGGAAATATTTAGAAACTCCATCCAAAGTTGCATTAGCATGTAAAGGATCTCTAGCATCCAGTGCGACAGACAGCTCCCTCTATCTTTCCCCACGTGTTGAGACACTTAAGTTCCCAGCCTTGAACAACCTGCCGTCCCACAGAGCTCTGAAAGTGGCTTCAGTGAGAAATTCTTCAATGCTGGTCTTTGCTGCCTGCGACTCCTGCAGCCCCAGATGGTAGGCCTGGATGGTGGGAGGGAAGAGCAAGCTGAGAACAGCTGCAGGGTTGTCTAGGGTTCAAGTCATCTTCATTAAGCCCACTCTAGGGGGCCTGTGAGGGTTCACAGACACCATCCATCTCTCGGCATTTTCACCATTGTCTTTAATCTTTAAATGCTATGTTTTACTCTCCTTTAAGGAGTTACCTGAGAGCTGTTGGTTGGTATGCAGGCCCAATGCCTGTTAAGTCATCTATATACTGTGGCCCAAAGTTTCGGCTCTGATGGCTTGTGGTCAGCATTTGATGTCATGATGGACAGAGAGAGCATTTGATTGGTGCCTACTGGGTGCCAGAAGCCAGTCCTGGGCTCCTGCCCCCAGGGAGGAGCCCCAGCCCTCTGCTCAGATGCCCCCTTGCTTTAGCTGGAAGGATATGGGGGAAAAAGGGCCTCCCCCAGTGTCTCTGCACTGAGCATTCTCCCTGGAGTCACATCTCACCTCAAACCTGATCTGATAACTATGTGACCATGGAAGTTTGCAGAGAGGGAGGCTCTGAAGAGGAAAGTGGGTTCTGACCAGCTGCAGCTGCAGAGGGCTGGTGGGCCGGGGGCTCGGGCAGGGGGCTCCAGTGCTCAGTGCTCCTGTCCTGTGGCCATTCTGCCCCAGAGAAGCAAAAACTCTGTATCATACTCTGTATTGAACATGAGGAAGAGAGACCTGTGTCAAACTTTGCTGCCCTGTGCAGCAAGAGGGAGAGAAGCCTTCAGAGTACCCTGTTCCAGAGACTCCCCATGGGCTGCAGGAGCTGGGCACTGCTGAGCTTTCTGCAGGAAGCCTTGGCCCCTTCTGGTGGAGGCGTCCTTCTGTTTTCCAAAAGGCCTCTGTCGCCAGAGCTCGGCTAGGGATTGCCGAAGGGAACTAAGTAATTAGCCCCAATTTATATTAATGACATTTTAGATTAGCTGCAGCTGAGCCTGGCCTCCGTCCTGCACACTGGGGACCTAGATGTGAAGGGGAAATGTGAAAATGTAAATAAAAAAGCAAAAAAGACAAAATAATGGCGCCAGTTGTGTAAAAGGGAAAATGTGGGAGAAGGCGGGAGGGTAAGGGGAGGAAGCTGGGAGCACCTGGAGTGGGTGCCTTGGGCTGCCCTCACACCCACAAGGGCCCCTCCCTCCTGGTCATCTGTGATGCCCCCACCCACATCGCCTATGAGGGGCCCTGCAGCCACATTCACTGACCTCCACCCCATTCCCTAGTTGAAGGTGATTGGTGCAGGGGCCAGTCAAAGCTGCTCCCCACCCTGGAGTCCACATGAGAGGATGGAAAGGTCACTCCCGGCAGGTGGCCACCCCCAGATGGAGGCAATGGGTGCAGGCTCTGAGCCCTCTGCTTATATTTAAACCCTAGCTCCACGGGGCGGGATCCTAGACCAACGTGTACTTTGGGTCCCTCTGTCTGTAAAATGGGGTTGATGACAGCCTGCTGGGTGGGGCCTATGGGAGGTTAACCTGGCAGGTGCTCAGCTCTGTGCCGGGCCCCAGGGCTCACTCTGCTGCACTGATGAAGCATCTCTCTTGTCTAGCACCCTGTGTTAGTTCACTGTCGCCTATAACAGAATACCTGAAACTGGGACATTTGTAAAGAAAAGAAATGTATTTCTTACAGTTCTGGAGGCTGGGAAGTTCAAGGCTGAGGGGCTGACATCTGATGAGTACCTTCATGCTAGTAGGGACCCCACAGAGCCCTGAGATTGTGCAGGGCATGGCCTGGCAAGGGGCTGAGCGTGCTGGCAGGGTCTCTCTTCCTCGTCTTTTTAGACCACCAGTCCCACTTTCCTGAGAATCCATGAATCCACGAATCCATGAATGGATGAATCAGCTCATGGGGGCAGAGCCCTCATGACTCAGTCACCTATTGAAGGCCCCACCTCCCAGCACTGCTGCATTGGGGATTAAGTTTGAGCACGGGTTCTGGAGAGGACAGATACTCAGACTGTAGCAGAACCACTCAGCTGGGCTTGTGGTTTCCTTTCCAGGCTTATCTGTGAAGTGAATGAATGAAAGATGAGTAAATTAAATGAATGA
Source organism: Pongo abelii (assembly GCF_028885655.2). Lineage (NCBI taxonomy): Eukaryota > Metazoa > Chordata > Mammalia > Primates > Hominidae > Pongo > Pongo abelii. The sequence goes on along the minus strand of NC_071985.2, from coordinate 230,161,409 downwards.
GTAATTGAATGAATTAATCTGGGCAGTTTGCCTAAGGTTGACACCTAAGAAAGAAAGGCCAGGTGTGGTGGCTCACACTTGTAATCCCAGCACTGTGGGAGGCAGAGGTGGGAGGATCTCCTGAGCCTGGGAGTTCAAGACTGCAGTAAGCCTTGATCACACCACTGCACTCCAGCCTGAGGGACAGAGTGAGACCCCAGCTCTAAATAAATACAAAATAGAAGGGAAAAATCTTCCTTCCTCCCTTCCAGGTTTCCTGAGTCAGCTCGGAACGTTTGTCTTTCCAGTTTGTCCGTATCTGCAGCATGGGGGCAGATGCAGAGACTGTCATGAAATGGGGTGGGGGCGGTGTCTGGGACCTGCCTTGCTTCTCTCTGGAAGGCCTTTGGCACGGATTTGCCATTGGCATGGGCTGCCGTTGGCATGGATTTGCTGTCTGTTCCAACAGAGATGAGGTAGACTCTGGGAGACAATGTGCTGGCTGAGAGCAGGGCAGGGCCAGGCCTCAGGCCAGGTCTCATGCCCAGGGCGATACCTGAAGCCACCATCCATGGCTGTTTGCGCCATGCTGTGTCTGTCCTGTGCTGCAGTGGATGCTGCTATCAGATGCCATGAAAGAGACAAAGGACTACATTTTAGGAGGTGAACAGAGAGCGAGCAAGTGACCTAACAAATGCCTGTGTGATGTTCACCTGTGGTGAGGGCTGAAGACCCCCAGGCTGGGGTGGGGGCATCTGACTGTCCTGGAAGGGAAAGGAAAGCAGCTTGGGAGAAGAGAGGGTCGGGGGTGGGAGATAGGGATGGGGAGACACCTTAGGGAGAGGCCCCAAACTGGGGGGCTTCAGAGAATGGAAGCCAACATGACCGTGAATGATGTGGAGATGGGGAGTCAGAGCCACCCGCCAGCTCCTCAGGCCTAGAGAGAGTTTGCTCTCAGTTTGAAGGACGGTGGGAAGCGGGGTCTTTGGGACCCACGTCAGAAGCTGGTGGCTGCCACAGAAGAGACATTGAGCCTTCCCTCTCCTCCCTGGGTCCTGGGGCAGGAAAGTATGGAGCTGATGGGACCCCCAAGGGACCCTGTATCTGCCGATGCTCAGAGAAGGAGGCCTGTGGTGGCGGCAGCCCCGGCCCTTCCCGCATCCAGTCCCAGTCTTGATCCTGGGGAGCCAGAGGCTGTTTTTATTTTTATTCTGTTCTTGTGTTAGTTTTCTGTGGTTGCCACAGTGACTCCCCACAAACAGGGTGACTTAACACAACAAAAACGTATTCGCCCTCAGTCCTAGAGGCCACGTGTCTGAAACCAAGGTGTGGGCAGACCCATGCTCCTTCTAACCACCCTGGGGAGGGTCCCTGCTGCCTTTTCAGCCTCTGATGGACCCAGGCATTCCTTGGCTTGTGGCCACATTGCCTGATTTTCACCTCCTTCTCCACATGGTGCTCTCTCCTCCTTTCACTTCCTTTCTGTCTGCCTCAAACCACCCACTGCTTTCTCCCACAAGGACACCTGCCATTGGACTAAGGCCTACGGGGATAATCCAAAATGACCGCATCTCAAGATCCTTAGCCTAAGGACACCTGTAAATACCTGTGTTCCAAATAAGGTCACACCCATAAGCTCCAGGACGGGATCTGTCTTCAGAGGGGCCGCCCTGCAGCTCCCGTCTGTGGTACTCAGAGTCCCAGGGCAGCAGGCTGCGCTTGCCTCTGATGAGTGTTGCTTCTCTCAGTGGGATCCAGCAGCCCCTGCTTCCCCTGCTTTTCCCGGGATGGGGACTCTCAGGGCCTGGTGGGCAGCATGGAGCCAGGAGCCACCCCTGGTCCCTCGGATCCAGAACATTTGTGCCTCCTGCACTTCTCCCATGGGGACAGCATCCCTCTAACTCCCTCAGAGCCTGGGCAGGCAATTCTGACCCTGACCCATTGTCCCACTTGAGCCCGGGAAATGGAAGAAACTGGATCTGGTTTGTATTCAAGGGCTCAGGGCAGGGGCCAGAACGGATGATAAGGGGGGAACCGAAGAAAACCCCCAGAAAGGATCCACACCTCCTCCTGAGGAGCTGTGAGCCCCTCCCTCTGCACAGAGGACTCTCATGCTCCAGTAACAGCCTTGGCCCAGTGCGGTCACCCCGGCCCTGCCGACTCCTTGTAAACCCCTTCCTTAGGCCGTGCGCCCCATTAGAACAGACGTGCGCCCTTGCTCGGGGCCAGAAACTGCTGCAGTCCTGCACTGGGTTTTGCTCCCAAACATGAAAACGGTTGTTACCATGCTGCCCACTGGTCCTCCACAACACGGAGAGGCCACCATCTGAGACATTCGGGATGGTTTGTTTCTCGAGCCTGTCCTGTGCTTCAGGGGCATAACATGTTGCCTGTTGTCCTCACCCCCATCCAGAACGGCGGGTGTGACTGTCCCCATTTCACAGGTGTGCACAGTTTACACAGCCGGTGAGTGGCCAGGTGTGTTCCTTCTCAGGTTTACCTGCTTCCACCCTGATGGGTGGTGGCACCCCTTCCTCAAGTATAAGATGGCAGGTACATTATTTGGGGAAATGCCTCCACAGGGGGAAATCAGGATGGACACCAGAGGCAGCCGGGGGCCTCCACCAGTGGGTTCACGGCAGCCGAGGCTAGCAAGGCACAACCCAGCGGATGAAGGGGCTGGCCTTCCTGGTGCCCTGGAAGCTGCACTCCTGGTGAATTGCTTGCCAGCTGCTGCTGCCCTGAGCCTGCCTCCTGGGTAGCTTTTCTGAGGCTCACTCAGCAGGTGGCTGCAGGGCACCCACAGGCTCGGTAATCAAGGCCAAGTGGCTTCAGGGAGAAGGCAGTGTCAGGAGGCTGGCAAGGACGATGGCCATGATGAGTCCCATGAGGCTCATGGTGTTTCCCAGGCAAGGCTGACGGAGTTTGACTTGTCTGACAAAGGACCCTTGTCCCCAGCTGTGCTGTGAGGGGCTCTCGAGGAAGCTCTTTGTAGCAGCAGCTGCTTGCACCCCGTGCATGTGGTGGGGGATTTGCACACAGCAGCTAGGGGGGATTTGGGAGCCTCTGGAGTAGGTGGGTAAGAGGTGGAGGGGGCTGCAGATCTTGGGGTACACCTGCAGCCTCACCTGTGCCCATGGCCTGCCTCACCTGGCCCTGTCCTTCTCTTTCTTCCTTTAGGGCCTGTCTCTGACTTAGAGGTGATTGACAGATGGGGCAGGAAGCCCGTCAGTCATGGGCCACCCCACTGTGTTACTCCTCCTGCAGTCAGTTGGGATTTGGGAGCCTGGCTGTTACTCTGGCCTGGAACCAGGCAAGAGGAAAGCCCTTCCCACTCCCTGGCTGCAGAGAGGCCACCTAGCAGAGCCAGCAAGGGTCTGTGATGCAATGAGGCCTGGGTGACCCTGCTGTTCTGCCCCATCGTTGCAGGGGCTTGGTGAGCTCCCCAGTTACTTGGATCCTGCTTCCCCCTTTGTAAAGTGGAAGGTGACAGCAGCGTACACTTCTGAGGGTAGCACGAGAAGCCAATGAGCCAGGAGGGCAGGGCCAACACCCAGGATATTTAACAACTGGCAGCATCCACAGGCCTGGTGTCCATTGTCACCACTCTTCATTTGCAGAGGCAGGGAGCATGCAGACTGTTCATGGGGCCTTGGGACAGTGCTATATACCCACCCATGTGCAAGAGTATGTCAATCTTTTAGCAGTCTTGACAGCGGCACTGGGTCTGAACATTGTGTGTGTGGGAACACCTAGCACAGTGCCAGAACACAGTGCCGGTAAGAGCTCAGTGCTGGTAAGAGCTCAGCAAATGAGAGCTTCTGTCTGCCTGGGCTCCTGAGTGACTGCGTGGAGCAGAGCTGTCTGCTGATCGGGAACACTCACTGTGTGCTGTTGCTTAAGAGCTTTTGTTTCAGCAGTTTCACCTTTCATCTGAACTTGCACAAGCATCTGAGAGCCTTCTCCTCTCACCTGAGAGTCACAGCCACCTTGTAGGTCGAGGGGGTACATATCATTGCTCTAGTGTCATGGGGGAGAACAAGACTGGAATCTTGATTTGTGCAGCTGGAGGGTAGAGAATGGGCTTCCCTGTCAGAAACACCAAGGAAATATGCAGTTCATCCCGTCACTGGCTTTGAGTTCAGTCCCAGAGCCCCTCAGAGCCTCATGTTCCTCATCTGTAGAATGGGATGATGATGTCTCTCTGGCTGTGGGGAGGGCAATGTGAGAAGGCCATGCAGGCGGTCCCAGCAAACAACAGCTGTTCCTCCCAGCAGGGCAGTTGCGTGATGATTGGCCCAGCCCTGCACACCCCACCAGGGCTGTGGGTCAGTCCCTCAGGCAAAGGCAAGCACTTGAGAACCAAGTCAAAAGCCAAGTGCAGAGCAGGCTCCTCCTGTCCCTTGTATCGCACGCAGGTGACAGCCTGGGTTGATTCACTCGCCTTCACTTCTTTAGATATAGACTCTTAGGCATTCTTTAAAAACCTCCTTGGCTGGGTGCAGTAGCTCATATCTGTAATTCTAGCACTTTGGGAGGATCACCTGAAGTCAGGAGTTCAAGACCAGCCTGGCCAACATGGTAAAACCCTGTCTCTACTAAAAATACAAAAATTAGCTGTGCATGGTGCACCTGTAATTCCAGCTACTCGGGAGGCTGAGGCAGGAGAATCGCTTGAACCCAGGAGGCAGAGGCTGCAGTGAGCCGAGAACATGCCACTCCAGTCTGGACGACAGAGTGAGACTCCATCTTAAAAAAAAAATCCAAATGTGAAAGATTCTTTTCTTAGCATTGAAAACATATCCATGAATCTATATTAAGAAACAGAACACAATAGACTCTTCTAGTTGAGAGAAGTCAGCCAGACATTCCAAACCTCAGAAGCAGGTAATGGGAGCTCAGGAGTTATAATTTGCCACTAATTGTCACTCTGTTGCCTGCAGGGCCATTCTGCTGGTTCACTCCTGGAGAGAGGTCCAGAGGAAGCTTCTAATGACCAAGGAGACAGATTTATCCCAAGATGTGCTGCTGTCTACCATCACGAAATTAACAAACAAAAGAAGACAAAGAAGACAAGACTCCATTTCTCCCGCTCCCTCCTTCCCCTCTCTCTCCTCTCTCTTTCCCTCTCCTTCCTTCCATCTTTCTCTCTCTCTGTTTCTCTTTTTCTTTCTTTCTCCTTTGCTGTTTCTGTGAACTCACTCAGTTTACCAACTAGTTTGTATTAGTCTGTTTTCATGCTGCTGATAAAGACATACACAAGACTGGGTAATTTATGAGGAAAAACAGCCACAGTTCTGCGTGGCTGGGGAGGCCTCACAATCATGGCTGAGGGTAAAATACACATTTTACATGGTGGCAGGTAAGAGACAATGAGAACCAGGTGAAAGGGGTTTCCCCTTATAAAACCATCAGATCTCCTGAGACTTATTCACTACCATGAGAACAGTATGGGGGAAACTGCCCTCATGATTCAATCATCTCCCACTAGGCCCCTCCCACAACATGTGGGAATCATGGGAGCTACAATTCAAGCTGAGATTTGGGTGGGGACGCAGCCAAACCATATCACAGTTATGACAGGTGTGTTGGGCCAGGCCCAGCATTCTAACTTGGAGATCTGAGCTGAGAAGTCACAAAAGTTCAGAGTCAGGCTGCAGAGAAAGGATGAAAACATGGGAAGATGGTCCTTCTCACAAGTCAACCCTGTTCATTCTCCACAGCCAGTTCTGCTGCTGGGCTCTGCCCTGACTCCCTGTAGAAGGGCCTCCTTCCCACACATTCCATGCCCCTCTCTTTCAGCAGTGTCTCAGGGGCTGGATGTGGGGATGCAGATCCTGATGCAGCTACTCAACAGCTGCTGGCCTTAGGGGACAACTGAGCCTCGGTTTCCTCATCTTTGAAATGAGAGTGATTGGGCCCCAGCTTCTTGGGGTTGTGGTGAGAAATAAGTAAGATACCGAGGAGTCCTCCAGGCACGGGATTTGATCAGGACAGAAGTTCCATCCACCCAACCTCTCTTGTACCTTTCCTGTGTTTGCCAGGGTGCAAACCAGGGACTTCACACTCCTGTGTCAATCACGAAATGTCTCTCCTCTCCTCCTTCCTGTTTCCAGCACCCGCCTTCCTTCTCTGTTTGATCAGGGGTCCTGAGGGAGAGACTGCAGGTCTTGGGTGTGGGGAGGCAGGGAGCTGCAGGGGACTGGAAGGGTTTGGGAGGGGTAAGCGGGTGGGAACCCTAGGATCTGGGGTGGGCTAAAGGTGGGGCATGGGTAGGTGGGGCCAAGGAGGGTCTGACCTCTCACTGGGAAGGAGATTATCCATTTACTTATTCATTATTTATTCAGCAAATATTTCTTGAGAACCTTCCAGGCACTGGGCACTGGAAGTCAAGGGAAGATGGGGTGCAGGCAGCCCCAGAAATGAAGACAGGGCACCCTCATGGATCTCTCAACCAAGGTCGGGGCAGAGACTGCAGAGAAGCTGGCCCAGTGGACCAAGGCACCTGAACACACACCTGGTGGGCTGTTAGGGAAAGAGGCCCTGACCAGGGTGGACACTGGTGTCTCTCAGCCACTGCAGGCTGTGGGGGTGGGAGGTGAGGCCAGAGAACACTCAGGGTACAGACACGGAGCCCAGCCCAGCTTCACCTGCTCCTTCTCTAGCCTCTCTGGCCTTCACTGTATCCACGCATTTGTTGTCAGGGTGACAGTGACTTTAGTGGGTCAAATAATGACCCCACAACATTCTTATCTGCCTGGAACCATAGAATATGAGCTTATTTGGGGATTGGGTCTTTGCAGATGTAACTGGTTAAGATGCAGTCATACTGATTAGGGTGAGCCCTAATCCCATGACTGGAGTCCTTATAAGAAGAAAAGATCTAGAAACACACAGGGAGAAAGCCACATGACTATGCGGCAGAGACCAAGTGCTGTTGCCTCAAACCAAGGAACATGGGAGATTTCAGCAAACCACCAGCAGCTGGATGAGGCTGGGGCAGATTCTCCCTCCCAGACTCAGAAGGAACCAGCCCTGCACACACTTGGATTGTGGACTTCTGGCCTCCAGAACTGTAAGAGAGGAAATTTTTGTTGTTTTAAGACACTCAGTGTGTGATACTTTGTAGAGAGGCACTGACCCCCTGAAATCCTGCCTCTATGAGCTGAGCATGTGCAGAGGCTGTCAGAGGAGCAGTCCGAGTGTGCAGTGGGGAATCCAGCTTCACCCCTTCTGAGGATGCTGGGAGTCCCAGGCACAGGAGGCCTCCCACCTTCTCGGGACCACCAAGGCGCAATTCCCATCCCCAGGTCTCCCCAGCGCATTTGGCCTCATTCCTTCTCCTCAGCCCCTTGGCCCTCACTGCACCCAACCCGAGGGAGCTGACAGGGAAAGGACCCACAGAGAAGAGAACAAGGGGAGGTGAAAACTTGGTGGGCCCCAGGCGAGGCTCTGCCTGTCACCCTCACGGCCCCCTCTGCTCATCTGCACACCTTGGCTGGATGTGGGCTGGCTGGAGGCAGGGTGAGCCTGGCCTCCGCAGTTTCCTTCTCTAACCATCACACTTCTTCCCACAGCCATCCCCGGGCCCCCGTCTGGCACACAGACAGGCAGCCTCACCACTGCCTGTCTATTGGTGGAGAAGAGGGCCTGTTGCCAACCTGGCAATGGTCAGTGCCCTCAACAGCAACAGGGTGAGGGACGTTAGTTCTGCAAAACTCTTCCTGTCTGGCTCAGCAATGTCACCCGTCCTTACGGTGTTTGGACCTGAGCAGGCAAGGTGTGCTTCCTCCTGATCTTGCCCGAGGTGGAGTGCAAGGAGCCATCCATCTTACCTGATGCTGTCACCTGGAGAAGGGGCATCGTCAGCTGCTGCCGCCACTGCTGGATTCCCTCCTCCTGGGGCCCTGCAGGTCATCAAAGCACTAATGGCTGCTTTGATTTTTCACTTTGCAAGGCACTCTCACAGGCTTCTCATTTGCTCCTCATGCAACCTGTTGGGTAGGTGTGGCCATCATCCCATTTTACAGAGGAGGAGACAGAGGCTGAAGAGGTGAAGTGACCTCCCCCGGGGAGTAACTGAAATAGAAGATGGCAGAGCAAAATGTGCACACAGCACCTCCACACCTGCAGCCATCTGCTTAGGGAACAGGATCACAGGGGGATGTTTACAGAGATCAGTCGGGAACAGGGGGACAGGAGGGTGTTTACAGAGTCTACCAATTGGGAACAGGAGCACAGGGGAGTGTTTACAGAGACCAATCGGGAACAGGAGCACAGGGGGGTGTTTACAGAGACCAATCGGGAACAGAGGGACAGGAGGGGGTTTACAGAGACCAATGGGGGCATCTCCACCTTCAGCACCTGGGATTGCCCCCCTCTCTGGGGTTTTCCCCTGGGGTTTGGCAAGAAGCTCCATGGCTTCCTGCCATAGGTGGTTCTCAGATGGCTTTACCCATTGCTCCCACACCCCTCTCCCCACAGCCTCAGGCTCCTCTCGCCTACTGGCTTTCTGCCCATATGAATCTCTCTCCTGAGGTCTCTGGGAGCCCTCCCGTGGCCATCTATGCCAGGGCCCTTCCTGCCCCGCAGTGAGCACTCCTAAAAACACCCCTTCATCCTTCTAAAGACAATGAGAGATGGGGCCCAGGACACTTTCCCCCTGTTAGGTCATAAATTCCATGGTGCTCCATAGTGGCTACAGTTTATGATGACGCAAGTTAGACTGCAGCCACGTAAACGCTGAACGTGCCTGCAAACCTCAGGAAAAGTGGAGCGCAAGGTGAGGCTTGAAACACCACCGTCTTCAATGACGGCCACGGGCTGCACAAAGCCCCCTTAACAATGAACATGATTTAGCCTTCCTCCTCCTCATCCTCCTCTTTCTCTTTTTACCTCCTCCCCTTCTTCTTGCTTTTCTTCTTCTTCTCCTTCTCTTCTGTCCTCCTCCTTTTAAAGTTTTTGATCCTTTTAATTGAATGGTAGGGAGCACTCAAAGATGTCCTCCAGGATTCTTGCCCCCCAATGTCCATGCCCTGTGTGACCCCCAACCTGAGTGGGGGAGGGACAGGGAAGGTGATGGGATTCACTCCCACGATTTGGTTGCATTATATTCCAAAGTGGAGGGAATTTTGCAAATGCAACGAAGGCCCCTAATCAGCTGATTTTGAGATAATCCAACAGGAGATTCCCTTGGGTGGGCCTGACTCAGTTAGCTGAGCCCTTCCATGGGCTGGGGGAGGACTTCCCTGCACAAAGAGACCATCCTGCTGGATTTGAAAGAGTAGGCTGCCTTGCTTTACATCACATGGAAAGGAACTTCAGGTGGCATCTAGGAGCTGAGAGCGACCTTCAGCTGACAGCCAGCAAGAAACTGGGGACCTCATTCTGTCAACACCCTGAATCAGCCTGGAAGCGTCTTCTTCAGTCCACCCTCCAGATGAGAGCACAGCCCAGTTGACACGTTGATTTCAGTCATGGTACCCTGAGCAGTGGACCCTCCCAGAATTCTGACTTGGGGAAACTGTGAGATAGTAAATGGGTGATGCTTTGAGCTGCTGAATTTCTGGTAATTTGTTAGACCACATAGAACAATGAATATGATGAGGCACATAAACATTTCCTTAAGAATATTTTTTCTGTCTCTGTAGCTGAAAAATTAATGCTACTATGCCGGAAGCTTTCTCCCTGCCAGCCCCCTCCCTGCCCTGACTTGGACCATGAGTTCAGTGATGCTGAGAGTGGGTAAAATGTGTGTGTCATACTTTGCTTCTTGAGAGGCTGATTGGTGAGACAACTGGGGATTGGCGGGGATGACATCATCTTTTATTTATCAGAATTTCACACTTAGATGTCTGTAAATAAAACATTAGAGAAATAGTGTGGGTCTAATCACAGGCCAGAGGGGTCACTGTTCCCAGAGGAACCAATGAGCTCAGTGTGAGGCAAAACTGCTGCTTCCCCAGGAAAGGACATTTCCCAGAGGTGGACGCTCCCTCGGGTCCCAAGCCAGCAACCCTCCTTTCCACACCTGCCTCCTCAGAGGAATGGGACTGTGCCATCTTGGTACCAACTCCTGACACTCTCAGGTGGTAACCATGGGCAACACTTTCGCCCACTTAGATTTATTAGGAGAACCCTGAGAAACCCGAGAGCAAATGCAAAATCAAGTCACCAGGCAAACAGAACCAAATCAAGGTTGTACTGGGGCAGAATCCCCTGGGAGAAGAAAGGGAGCTCAGGGTGGCCAAGAGGTCAGCACCAAGAATGTGAGGCAGCAGTTCCATCACCCTGGAATCCTGGGACCAGCTGCGGCCATTCACACATTCCTCCAGTAGGCTGAGCCTTGCTGCCCGCAGGTTGACGGGCCAGGTACGGGGTGGGTGGGAATGGGGGTGCATTGGACACCATCCCTGATAACTGGACTCTGAGGTCCCTGAGAGAAGAGCCCACAGGATAGTAGTAGCTGACATTTACGTAACCCTCTGTAGATTCTGTCTTGGTGTCACCTCTTTTATTGCTAATATTGGTAATTTGTGTCTTATCTATATTTTATGACCAGTCTGACTAGAAGTTTCAAAATTTTGTTTATCTACTCAAAGACCCTAGCTTCTAATCTCATCAATTTCTATTGTTTTTCTGCTTCTCATTTCATTGATTTCTACTCTGGTCATTATTATTTTCTTTTAGTTACTTAGGGTCGAATTTGCCATTCTTTTGCTGATCTCTTAAGGGGGAAGCTGATGTCAAAGATTAAAGGTCTTTCTTCTTTTCTAAAGTAGGTATTTCAGTGCTATCAATTTTCCTCCAATCACTGCTTTGGTTGCATCCCACAATTTAGATTAGTTATGTTTAATTTTTATTGCCAATTTTGATTTTTTTTCTTCAACCCATGGGCACTTTTGAAGTATGTTACTTGATGTCCAAGTATTTGTGAGTTTTCTTGATATTTTTCTCTTATTGATTTCTAGCTGAATTCCACTGTAGTCAGAGAATGAATGTACCTTATACAACTTGTGTGTGGGGAAAAGCTCTTTCAAATCGTGTTTTTCCTCTACTCTCACACCACAACAACCATCAACACAAGAGACTTCTGTGAACAAATGTGTGTGAGTTTTCTCCATGCATCAAGCAGCAGACACCAGCTGGGCGTCCTCCAATTCAGTTCTGACACTGTCTACCCGGAGATAGCACCAGATCCCACGGGGTGAGGGCTCAGTCCCACAGGACAGTCCCCTCCCTCCCCACAGTCACAAGTCTGGGCCTCTGGAACTTCTGACCACCTGGCTTCAAGCTGGGGTTCTCACAACCCCCTCTTTGGATTTGATTGATTTGCTAGAGCTGCTCACAGAATGCAGAGAAACACTTGCACTTACTGGTTTATTAAGAAGGATATTTTAAAGGATATAAATTAACAGCCAGATGAAGAGATACATAGGGCAAGGTCTGGAGGGGTCCTGAGCACGGGAGCTTCTGCCCCTGGAGTTGGGGTGCACCACCCTCTGGACACGTGAATGAGTTCTTCACCTTCCTGTTGGCCTCCGAGTATTCAACTCTCCGGAAGCTCCTGCACCCTAGTCCTCTTGGGTTTTTATGAAAGCTTCATGAAGTTAGCATTTCTTCCCCCAGGGATAAGGTGGGACCCTCTTTGGGGAGAGTCTTAATACCCACAATCAGAAAGGTGGCGGAATATTAGAGTCATGCCTTGGGGCAGGTGAAATGAGTGCAGGAGAAGGTGACAGACTTTTTCTTTCCTGAGGCCTGCCCCTGAGGCCCTGACACACCCAGCTTTATGATAAAAGACAAGAGTTATGGGGCCAGGCGCGGTGGCTCACTCCTGTAATGCCAGCACTTTGGGAGGCCTAGGTGGGCAGATCACCTGAGGTCAGGAGTTCGAGACCAGTATGGCCAACCTTGGTGAAACCCTGTCTGTACTAAAAATACAAAAATTAGGCAGGCATGGTGGTGCACATCTGTAATCCCAGCTACTTGGGAGGCTGAGGCAAGAGAATGGCTTGAACTCAGAAGGCGGAGGTTGCAGTGAGCCGAGATCATGCCACTGCACTCCAGCCTGGGCAACAGAGCGAGACTCTGTCTCAAAAAAATAAAAAAATAATAAAAAAAAGAGCTATGGGAGTTATGAGCCAAGAACCATGGACAATAACCAATACATATCATAACACCATGTATTAGGCTATTCTTGTATTGCTATAAAGAAGTACATGAGACTGAATCATTCATAAAGAAAAGAGGTTTGATTGGCTAACAGCTTTGTGTGCTATACAGGGAGCATGGTGCCAGCATCTGCTCAGCTGCTAGTGAGGCCTTGGGCTGCTTACAATAATAGTGGAAGGCAAAGGGGAGCTGACATCGCACATGGGGAAGGTGGAAGTAAGAGAGAGTGGGGAGGTGCCACACACTTAACCAGATCTCAGGTGAACTCTCTAAGGGAGAACTCACTCATTACCAAACAGATGGCACCAAGCCATTCATGAGGGATCTGCCCCATGATCCAGTCACCTCCCATCGGGCCCCATCTCCAACACTGGGGATGACATTTCAGCATGAGATTTAGAGGGGGCCACATCCAAACTCTATCGCACCACAACTCGTATCTTTTGAAATCCATTGAAACTTGTTTTATAAATGAGAATATGGTCTATGTTGGCAAATTTTCCATGTGCACTTGAAAAGAGCATGCATGGTGCTGTTGTTGGGTGGAGTGCCTTTTAAATGCTAAGTAGATCAACCCAGGTGATAGTGTTACTTTATATCCTCATTGATTTTCTGTCTACTTGTTCCACCAATTATTGAGAAAGGGGTGTTGACTATGATTGCCATTTGTCTCTCTCCTTGCAGCTCCTTAAGTTTTTGCTTCAGGGATTCTGAAGCTTGTTAATTAGGTATATGGATGTTTAGGGTTGTTATGTCACCTTGAGGAACTGACCTCTTGATTGTGATGAAATTACTTTATCCTTATTTTAGTATTCTTTGCTCTAAAATCTACTTGTCTGGTATTTATATAGCGCCCCAGCTTTCTCATGGTTAGTATATCTTTCTGCATCCGTTTAATTTTAACTTATTTGTATCTTTATACTTGAAATGAGTTTCTTGTAGGTTTCATATTGTTATTCACTAACAATGAATATGACAATATAACTCTTGCTTTTAAATTTTTAATTTGTATATAACATGTACATAATCTGTACAAAAGATTTGTACACAATTTGTATAAAAATTATACAAATTTTTTAATGATTTCTGTACATAATTTGTCATTTTCTCTGGTTGCAGTTTGGTTATGATATCCCTTGTCATTTTTGTCATGTTGCTTGTTGATATGGTTTGACTGTGTCCTCACCCAAATCTCAGCTTGAATTGTAATTCCCATAATTCCCAGGTGTCCTGGGAGGGACCCAGTGGGAGGTAATTGAATCATGGAGGTGGTTTCCCCCATGCTGTTCTCCTGATAGTGAGTGAGTTCTCATGAAATCTGATGGTTTTATAAGCATCTGGCATTTCCCCTGCTGGCACTCATTCTTTCTCCTGCCGCCCTGTGAAGGGGTGACTTCCATCATGATCGTGTTTCCTGAGGCCTCCCTAGCCATGCAGAACTGTGAATCAGTTAAACCTCTTTTCTTTATAAATTACCCAGTCTCGGGTATTTCTTCATAGCAGTGTGAGAATGGACTAATACACTTGTACCTGGGGTTCATTGAGCTTCCTGGCAGTTTTCATCAAATTTGAATAATATTAGGCCAATATTCCTTTACAGGTTTTCTATCCACCCTCCCTCTTATAAAAATAAGACCCACAATTGCATCCATATTAGGCTATTGAAATTGTCTCATGGTCCATTGATACTTTGTATATTGTTTTCAGCCCCCTTTCCATGACATTATGGGTGGCTTACACTTCTATGCCCACAAATTTATATATATATAAAATATTATATTATAAACATAATATATATTGTATATAATATATAATATTATAAACATAATATATAATATATAATATAATATATAATATAAATAATATATATTATACAATATTATATATATTATATATAAAAATTATATATAATATATTAATATATGTATTATATATATAATGCTATTGATCTCATCCAGTGCAATTTTTCAGAACTGATATTGTAGTTTTCATCTCTGTAAGTCTGATTTGGTATTTTTCCTTCTGTATCTGTATATATTGAGACTGTGTTCAGTCTCTTTCCTCTAGCTTCTTGAACACACGAGATAATGTTATAACAACTTTTAATGTTTTTATCTACTAATTCTATAATCTGTGCTATCTCTGGGTAATATTTTCCTGCTTCTTTGCATGTCTGATAAGTTTTGATTGCATGCCACACATTTGAATTTTGTCTTATTGCATGCTGTATATTTTTGTGTTCCTATAAATACTCTTGTGCTTTTTTCCAGGATATGGTTGTGTTACTTGGAAACAGTTTGATCTATTTGGTCTTGCTTTCAAGCTTTCGTACGCAGGCTCAGGGTAGTGTTTCATCTAGGACTATTTTGCCCCAATACTAAGGCATAACCAAGGCATAGGACCTCTGAGTGTTCTCCCCTACGGCTCATCAATTATGAGGTTTCCCAGGCTGGCTTGTGGGAGCAGGCACTATTCTTGATCTGGTTGGAGCTCTAGAATTGTTCCCCTCTAATTCTTTCAGGGTATTTTTCCCTGGCCTCAAGTCATTCTCTCACTGGCATCCATTGGCAAGTACCCAATACGAGATGTTAGGGAGACCTCAGCCAATCTGCAGGTCTCTGCTTTCTCTCTTGTCTCTGGCACTCTGATGCAGCCGCCTCTGCCTTCCTGGACTTTTTAGCAGAGTCTCCTCAACTCAGAGGCTGCAGGATCTGCCTGCATCCCCCTCCCCTGCTGCTGCCTGGAAACTCTGTCCAGGTGGTGAGCTTGGGCTTACACTCTTGTGTTTCTCATTTCTCAGGGACCACTGTCCTTCACTGCCTGATGTCCAGTGTTTTGAAAACTGTTGCTTCATATACTTTGTCAGGTTGTTTCAGCCAGGGTGTAACCTGACCCCTGTCACTCTATCTTGGCTGCCCCTTATACGGTACAGCATCTAAATCTCTGCTAGAAAATATCCTCCACCGGGAACTACATCCTGTGAGTCTGTACCTCCCCCAACCCCCCACGCACCTTACTGAGCTGATTCCTCATGCATTTTTCCTGAAAGGCTCAAGGCGTCTCAGAAGTGTGGGGGCTGATGCCAGTCTTTTCTAAGTGTGAGATTCATCTTCCCATTTGCCTGACAACCTCCAAGGGCCTCCTGCATTTTCCCCATGGCATGGAGCTCTGACTCGAGTCTGACAGCCGCACAGTGGCTGGAGCATCTCGTCTCACTGCCAGCTTTGCAAATGATGGGAGGCTGTAGCCAGGAGGATTTTCCTATATGTTGAGTGCCCTGAACCCCCATCAGCCTGTCTGTGCTTTTGATGTACAGAAGAGAGGCAGGTTTCTGAAGATCTGATTGAAGTTCAGGCAGTGTCAAAGGTCAGAAACAGGAACACGCTGATGAAAGGAAACAAAACTGTACTAGAATTACTGTCTTCACAAACCCAGTGCTGGGGCTGCTGAGGTCAGGAATGAATCATTCTCTCCCTTCAGACAGGCAGAGGGGCTGTGCTCACAGTGGTGATGCTAATATGCTAACCTTTCCTTCACTGCCAGTTCATGGGAGAGGAAAAGGGGAAGCTGCCAGCAATACCAGAGCCCCAGTTCCCACTGGGGTGTCTATTCCAAAGATACATGCCAGAAGCTGATCTTGCCCCTGAACTAGAGGTGCAGGCAGCATTGCAGCACTCCTGGATCTTGGAGGAGACTCAGAATGGAGTTTCAAAAGCCCCAGAGCCAGTGAACCCGGCAACAGACACATACACAATTGCATCCACTAAATAGATGGTTTTCAAGCCCTCGCCTTCTAGGTTTTGTGGAAGCACAAAAGTTGCTCAGCAGTGACACAGAGCACTGGGCAGGGCCGGCAGCTACGGGGTCCTTTCTGTGCACCAGACAGTGGCCTGGGGCTTTCCTTTCCAGGGTAGGAAGAGTGTGGTACCTTGAAACTTTAAAAGGGATGTCATTCATCTCCATACTCTCTCGCTGTCATTCATCTCCATTCTCTCTCCCCATCTTTCTTTGCCCAAACTCCCCTTAGAAAGAGCCGGCCTGGCTAGGGTAGTTCCTTCAAATGCATCGTGGCCCTCCCGTGGCCTTTCTGTCAGACGGTTTTCCTGCAAGACTCTCAAGGGGCTGACTGTGAGAGGCAGAGGATGGAGTGACAGGATCCACACCTTCAGCCCTTCCTCGGGCAGCCTGACTCCCATGAACGGCTTCAAGAGTGCGGGGTGGGGCAGGCAGTTCACCGGGTAGATGAGGCACCCCCACCTCCATGTGCAGGCTGCAAGGAGTCCTCCCCACCCCAGATTCTGACTGGGATTAGAGAAACCCACCAGGGCTTGGGAGAAGTGGAGTGAAAATAAGCCCGGATGCCGAGGCCGTGGATGTTTGGTGCAGTCGAGGATTTTAAATAGCTGCAGACCCAAGGGGAGTGATTTTTGCTTCCTGGGAGAGCAGATGCTGGCGCCCAGACAGTCCTGCTATCCCCACCCAGCCCAAGGCCATGTCGTCCTCAGGGCTGTTCTGAGCCACTCTTGTCCTTCCTGCCCTGTTTGCCTGGATGGCTCCCTGCGTCCCTGTTGCTCCCTGGCCTTGACTCTGCTTGCACACATTGAGTGTTGGCTGTTTGCAATACTCCCTGGGGTCAGGATCCCATGCAAGGGGCTATAGCAGTGCTGCACTGAAGGCCTGGGGATTGAGTCAGAGCACCAAGACCCACACTTGCCATGGATGGGCTTTTCTGGGACTGGATGGCCTTGTATCAGCAGGTTGACCTCTCTGGGCCTCTGTTTCCTCAGCTGGCAAGTGGGGCTGCAACCTTCTGAGAGCTGCGTGGTTGTTAGTTTAGAATCAAATGACAGTTTGTAAACTGTGAAAGGAGGTTTACTGCAGATGCTAGCATGTGGCTAGGCACACAACACAAGGAAAACCCCACATATTAATTGAGCAGCAGCTAATCTTGAGAAACTGATGGGAATGTGTGCAGGACACATGGGGATGGCTCTAAATTTCTAAACCAGAGACAGGATGAAGTCATGGGTCCAACCTACTAATAGTCACTTTCATTTAATCAGTGCATACTATGTGCTGGGCACTGTGAACATGGCTTTATAGAACACAAAAGTTAGGATAAAGTTTGGTTGCATGTATCAGAAATCCTAAAATAGCACTAGCTTAAGTACATAGGAGCTTCAGGGGTAGGTGACAGAGGGCTGCCTCAGGGCTTTTGGTGTCGTCAGGCACCCAATAGCTTTCTGTACTTCTGCCATGTCATGCAATACTTCCATTCTTAGTGCTACCTCATGGGCCAAGAAAGATGCTGGAGCTCCAGCCGTCACATTCTTATTCTAGCCAAAGAGAAAAAGGAAGGGGTGGAGGGAGGAGGACAAAACAAGTGCACCTTCCACCTGATTTAGTTCCCTTTAAGGGACATTCCTGAAAGTCCCACTAATACTTCCAGCATTACAGCTGAAAGAGGGCCAGGAGGAGGGCACACCCAGATCCTGCACCCAGAAGTGACTCACATCACTCCCACTCACGTTCCATCAGTCAGAATTCAGTCAGCTGGGAAATACAAGGTGTGCATTAGGGGGTTCACTGATGCCCCACATACAGCTGGGATGATGTTTCTAAGGAAGAAGGTGAGAACAAACGTTGAGCAGTGTCCTGGGAGCAGCTGCCACCTATAGGAGCTCATTCAACTCTCATGATACAGAAGCACGTGCATTGGAGCTTTTTTTTACAGCGAGGAAGCCAGTGCTCAGAGAGGTGAAGTGCTTCGTCCTAGACCACAAAGCTTGGCTGAGCCCAATACTGATCCACCCTCTGCTGTTGCTGTAGGCTGGGCACACCGGGCAGGGCCCATCGGAGGACCATGGGCATGCCACTCACCTCCCTTTCTCCTTGGAATGCCCGAAAAGAAGCTGTGCCCTCCTTATCTGGGGCTGTGGTCAGGAACAAAGGCCCAGGTATCCCCTGAGATGGGCCCGTTCTGGATCAAAGCAGGGAGGCCAGGCCTGCATGGTTGGGGGAACATTATTCTCAGAAAGGACATGAGGGAAGAGGGCTCTAAGTACCCATTGAAGGCCTCCATCAGGCAGCTGTGAGGGGTTATTTCAGTTTTGCCAGCAGAGCTTGACCCTCCAACTGTATCAGGACCTGGGAGGGAGCTCAGCCTTCTCCCTGATGTATCCTCTGCAGTGGCCAGTGCCCGGCCCCACTTGTTTCTTTGCACAGCAGCATAGATTCAAGTCTTGGGCAATGGTTCCCCTCCTTGGGAGACAGCTGCTGGTCTCTGCTTCTGAGCCACATAAACATGGATCACATCTCTTGTGGCCAGGGGAAGGACACCTTTGCAAAACCACCCGAAGGAGTGAGCACTGGGAAATGAGAAGCCATCTGCGGCCAGGAAAGTGGTCTCCAGTGAATCAGCCCCATCCACTCAGGCTCAGGAGCCGGGCACCACCTGCTGAAATGAACTCGCAGCTCGGCTCTGGAAACTGGTGCAGAGGTGTCACTGTCACCGACACCTTATTAAGTCTTCCCTGGAAGCCAGTGGGATCACGAGGTATAAATGACCAGGAGAGGAAGAGAACAGGGGCTCGTGGCCATTAGGGTATTTGGGGTCTATGAAGACAGAGAGGCTGCAATGGGCAAGATCTCGGAAGGGCAGGTGGAGAGGGAGGGGGCATTTACAAGTGGAGAGGGTCTGGCATCAGTGGTCCAGCCAGGAGGACAGCTGGGTCACCAGCCTCACCTGTAGCAGGTAGGGCTGTTTAGGTCTGACCTTCCAGGGCTCTTCCCCTCCTCCTGGGCTTAGGAGCCTTCTGTGTGGCCAGGAGGGCAGCTCTCAGGGAACAAGGTGCTCCTTGGCACCACTTCTGTGCACCTGCCCTCGGTCCGGCACCCAGGCAGTGAGTTCTCTCTTTCAGGGGGCTCCCATTTGCTTCTGTGTTAGTGTCCTGGGGCAGGTGGAACAAAGCCCCACCCCCCAAAACACACACACACACACACAGGGTGGCTTAAACAACTGGAATTTATTGTCTTGAGGTTCTGGAGGCTGGGAGTCCAAGATCAAGGTATGAACGTGGTTGGTTCTTTCTGAGGCTGGAGGGAGAATCTGCCCCATGTTTCTCCCCTTGGCTCGTAGGCACCGTCTTCTCCCTGCACCTTCTCATGATCTTCCGTCTATGTGTGTCTGTATCCAAATTTCCCCTTTTTATACAGGCACCGGTCGTATGAGTTAAAGTCCATTCTAATGACGGCATTTTCACTTCACTGATCACATATGCAATGACTGTATTTCCAAAGAAGGTCCCCTGCTGAGGAACTGGGGTTTAGAATTTCAGCGTATGAATTTGGCAGGGACACAGTTTAGCCTGGGACAGTCCCTGAGTGGATTCCATGTGCCCCGGGGCGGGGGCAGAGTCTTACACATCATCTGTTGCAGGCACCTTACTAGTGCTCAGGAATTTGGAGCACGAGTCCCTCTGGGGGTAAAGGTCATGGGAAGATCTGGCCTGGTCCATCCCCCTCTGTTTGGATCCATGCACGTGCAGTGCCAGGACACGCATCTGCGTTGTGAGTGGATCGGTTCCTGCGCTTCAGCTTCCTCTCTCTGGTAAGTGGGGCCCCAGCAGACGGTGGTGACTCCTACTTCCTTGAGGCCATTTCCCTTCTGCCCTCATTTTTCTTCCCAGCTCCTGTGAAGCAGCCATTACCAAGCTCTCTGTAAGTGTGGGCCGCGTGGCTGAGGAGGCTGGAGTGGGCCTGGCTTGCCTCACCTCAGAGGCCTGCTGGATTCCGGCTCCCACATCCGCCAGGCTGGGCATCTGCTCCCACAGCATCAGTGGGCAGAGCCAGGGTGCAGACGACGGCCTCCCCAAAGGCCTCAGCTCACACTAGCTGCCAGCCAGCCCTGCCTGGGCTTCTAAAACAAGGAGCGCGTGTGGGCGGCTGGCGAGAGGCCGCAGAGGCTGGGCCTGGGGATTGGACATCTCCCATCATCTGAGGCCACCTGGCCAACCCCTCAAATACATATTCCCCAGGTCTTGGCCTCTCTCAGCAAGTGGGCTGGAAGACAGGGCAGGAGGAGGGAGAGGATGCATGCCCAATGTCAGTGACAAGAAAGCACAGTGCCAGCAGCTTTGGGGCCCCACGAGTTTTCAGATCTCCTTGTGCCCCAGTTAAATGGCTTTGCGGCTCATTACCTGGCAGCAGCAGGCTCAGCCTCGGCCTCTGATTGCCTGGGGCGGCTTCCTTGGGACCAGAAGAGGCTGTTCAGGGAATTAAATTCTGTAGACAGGAGCAGTGAGTCTCTAAGAGTAGGAGTGCACTTTAAACAGACTAAATAAACATTAATAAGTCGTAAAGAGCCTGGACTTCATGAGAAAATAGGGGCCGGCTGACGAGCGGAGTTAAACATAAGGTGGCTTTGGCCGAGGACTAGGTGACGCAGCTGGTGCTGAGAGGGGAGGGTTGAGCTTCCATGTGACCAGCCAGGCCTGAGGAGCAGGGACCTGCTGGACCCCAGCCCGCCACTGGCCCGGGGCTCCTGGCAGTGGGAAGCTGGAAGTCCATTCAGACTCCAAGGTGAGCACAGCTCTGTGGGGTTGGTAGGGAGAGTGGGGGAGTGCCCTGTGGAGTGACCGGCTGGGAGACTGGGGGGCGCTGGGACTCCTTGCAGGAAAGCGACACTTGGTGATGCCTGCAGGGAACTTGACTTTGCCCCCCGCCATCCACTCGCCCTGGTGACAGGATACTCACGTCCCCCTGGGCAGTCACCCCTCTCCCCTTCTCAGTCCCTCTGGGCAGTCACCCTTCTCCCCTTCTCAGTGCCAATGCTTGCGGGGAGTTGCTGCTACTTCTGGCTCCAGGACCGGACATGGGACTGAGCTCTGGCCCACCAGAGCATCACACTCATGGGCACAGTCAAGGCTTTGGAGTGGGCATGTGCTCCAGTTACAGTCGGCCAGATGCAGTGAGGCTGAGCCTCGTCCTCTTGGGAAGCGGTATGCATTTTTTTTTTTTTGTCCTGGTACTTGGAATGTTAAGGTGACATGAACCTGAAGAATCAGTGCCACCAAGTGGAGTGGGGCAATGAGACCAATGCACTGGGAAGGAAAAACCAAGAGCTGGAGAGAAACAGTTCTGCAGAGCCTGGAGGTCAGGCTACACCTGAAGCAATGAAGCAAGACCACCTCAGATTCCTCCTTTAAGCAAACACATAAGTTCCCTTTTTCCCTAATGCCAGTTGAGTTAGGTTTTCTACCACTTGACTTTGGAAAGGTGCTGATTAATACAAGGCCAGGCTGGGACCCATGTCTGTAAATGTGAGCTCATGTACACATGTCTGTTTTAAAAAGGAATCAGACCCAGGCCTTCTCACAAAACATATAATCTGGCTAGGGAGGCTAAATGTAGCCACGGCAAACAGTTACTACTCCCAGTAGGAAGTTCTGAAACCTCAGTGGGGACCCTCAGGGGTTCAAGAAGGGAGCGACTGTGGGAATTTAGAGAATTCAAGAAAGACCGTCTGGAAGAGATGAATTCTTGTTCCTGGATGGCATCAAAACCCTCTATTTTTGTTTGACACTCCTAAGAAACTTCACAAGGAGGAGTAGATCCGAGTCTTTTGATATTCTCAGCATGCTTATGTAATCCTGTTTAATTCCTGGCTCCAGCATTTTTCCAATGAAGACTCACCAACGTTGAGCACTAGGAGGAAAGTCCTCTTGGATCATCTTAAAAGAAACAATCTTTTCTCTCTCTTTTCAGGCCTTTGCATCAAGACCAATTTACAAATGAATGCCCCATTGAAGCCTTCTCTGACCTCGTAGGTGAAGGGCAAGGTCTTCCTCTTCTGAGTTCCTGCCAAGCAAGAGGTTGAACCACGTGAAATATCTGTATGTTTTATCTGTACCTGCTGGCGTGGGAGCCTGTGGAGGGCCAGGCCCTGCCATGTATTGACTTCAATGCAAAGCAGCAGAGATTCACTGATGGCTTCATAGGCAAAGGCCTGTCCTGTGGGAAATATGTGTCTCAAAGCAGGTGACCAGGAGGGTGGGGCCTTCCATAGGCTGATGGTGTCTACACATTGGATACATCTGCATTACTCAGAGACCAGGCTGCCCCCCAGACATCTAGCAACGCAGGGTAAATCCTCAGATACAGAGCAGATGCCCCTTTAGCAGGCTTTTCAGCATATCTTTGGGCTGGAGGGGCTGTTCGAGAAATACCCTGGCGGCACATCACGTTTCTGTCCCAGAGACCTTTTGGAAACAATTCATCTTCCTCCAAGACTAATTGAGCTGCAGACGAGTCACATAGCTAACACGACTTGATGTTTAGAAAAGAAAAAACCTGTCATTAACATGTGGAAACTTCTAGGGCCATGAAGAGGATGTGGGCAGAAACTCACATGAATACAATGACTCCCTCCTGTAAACTGGGGACTCCTCTGGTGCATGGGCAGGTTTGTGTTCTTTGGGGATGTGGCAGACGGAATGGGCAGACTGAGGACCTCACAGCAGAAATATCAGGACATATTCAGGTAAAGATCCAGCAGAAGAGAAGATAAAGCTTCTTTGAAAGTAAGCCCAAGGGAGAATGGAATTCAATACAAATGAAAAATAAGTTGATGAAAGTATGTGTCAGTCAGGGCAGCTGTTCCTTAAATCGAGATCCAAATGCATCAGAGAAAGGCTCTTGGGGGAGCCTTGACAAATCCCTCATGGGGGAAGGGATACCTAAAAAAAACTCCCTGGCACGGGAAGGTAAGGGGTGAGGAGAGCATCTCATGAGGATGACTGGCTGGCGAGGCGGGTGAAAAATGAGTTCTGGCTCAGCCTGGAGCTCTGTGCCTGGGTCCAGAGCCGGAGGATGAAGAGGCTGCAGGAATGTGCTGACTGAGTGGGGAAAGGAGAGTTGAGAGCATCTCCAGCCTGCTGTGTGAGTGGAATCCAACCTGCTTCAGGTTGTGGGTGATTCTGGGTGTGAAAGAGGCACAAGGAAGCCGTGGAGGGCAGAGAGGAAGACTCTTGGTGTCAGGAGGAGCTGATCAGCTTCAGGAATTTCTGAAGCAGATTGCTAATCACCAATGCCCACCTTAGAGGCCATTCTCGCAGTCAGGAACAAGGAAGGGTGTGTGGCATGTTGCTGAGAAGTGCCTGTGTGCACCAGCTCTTGAGTTTCTGCCCCTCTTGTTCCTATCTCACCCTGCCCTGCCCTTTAGTGGCACACAGAGGACTCCAAGAACAACACTACCCCCTTGGCAGTAGTTGATTGGTCCAGCAGTGAGTGCCTCACCCAAGCTAGGCCATCACATCCCTTCCATGGCAGCTTTGGATTTGGGAAAGACAGGGAAATTTGAAACAGTCTGTCTTTGGGTGGCTGAAACAGTAACACATCAAACATCAAAGCTGTTGGAGTCCAGAGTCCATGAGGTCTGGGAAGCAAAAAAAGGACCAATCTGCAGCAGGAGAGGAGACTGAAACACAGAGAAGCATGAGGTATTTCAAGAGGCGACCCAAGCACTCTGACTCCTGGATCAAGCAATTCCTGAAGCCCATAATAATCCCTGCTCTTCCCATTAACTCTTCCTTGAATTTGGTGAGATCCCTCCAGATCTTTCAAAAAACGCTCTTTTAGCTTTAGTGGGCTGGAGTTGGGTTTATTTCAGGCATCACTTCAGAAGGGAAGGAATAAGTGGGGAGATGAAAACCTCTGGGGCACGTGGCTCCCTAGCTGACTCACAATACCCATCTCCCACTCTCCTGACTAAGACGATGCTTTCTTCATTCCATGTCTAATTCCTCTTTGGTTCTCAAACTTAGTCCAGTCACCTGGCTTGGAGATCTCAGAAAGCCTGTGCTTTGAGAAGCCAGGTGCTGCCCACTTGAATTTAAAGCTTGATCTGTAGTGTCCCTGACCTTTTTCCCTGATCCAGGGCCCAGAAAACCTTTCAAAGAAAGATGCCAGAGCATGGGTAAGTTCCTTCTGTCACAGACAAACCTAAGGGTCCCTCAGACTGGCAGACTTGGCAGACTATAGCCCCATAGGTAAATGTTCAAAGGACGTATGACCTGCGGAGGAAGGACTTAGAGAACTGCAGCTGGGCAAAAGCAGGGAAGAATGTGGTTGAAAGCACAAATACCCTGGGAGGCAGCATTTCAAGGCTGGGCAGAGAAGTCTTAAGCACACTTGCAAGAGGCAGGAGTTTGAGAGAGAAAATGGATTAACCTGAACAACCCCCTCCAGCATGAAATGTGCTCATAAACAGAGTCAACTTTCAGTGGAGCTCATGTAGAAAGGTTGGAGGAAGCCCCAGGGAAAGGCATTGCTCAGAAAACTTGCTGGCTCCCAAGGCTTGCGGAAGTCTCTCCTTCAGCAATCAGGACAGCACCATCCCCTTTGTGACTGGCGCATGAACCTATGCTACACTCAGGAAATAGTTGCAAGTCCCTGGAGGAAGATGATTGGAATCCTCAACTGCCAGAGTTGGCAATGACCTTCAAGATAATAGAATCCAGTGCTTCAGTTTTCTAGATGAGGAAGCCTAGCTGAGATGGGGGAGGTAACTTTCTGAGTCATGCTCTTGGTTTGTGTCAAAGCAAGGACTAGAATTCAGGCATCTAAGGTTTCCACACATCTCCTGTCTCAGTATGCCAAATGGATGCCCACCCATCATCCATCACCCCACATGCAGCAGCATGGATATTTACTGAAAGAAGGAGGATGGCCATTAAGAGTAGCAATGTGGGTTCTGTGGCTGGTGTGTCAGTGACACTGAGTTGGGTAAAGATTTTTAACCACTTTTGACCTCAGTTTCCTCATTTGTAAAATGAAGGAACTATTACCTATACCTATGTAACTTGGCTGTTATGAGGATTTAATGAGACCATGTCCGTTGAAAAGAAAAGTTACCCCCTACTTTGGAGGGGAAGAAACTGAGGTTCAGAGAAGTTTGGAAACATTTCCAATGACACTAGGGCAGCAAAGGTCAGAGGTCAGTTTGCTGTTGCTCCAAAGGTCCCTGAGTCATTGTTGATTTTTTTCCACTTCTTTTCTCTTTGTTGTCCAGGTTAGATAACTCCCTATTCAGATATTTTCATGTTCCCTGATTCGTTTCTCTGTTGTCTTTCTTCTGCTATTGAGCCTGCCCAATGAAGTTTTTTTTTATTACTGTGATTATATATTTTTTGGTTCTTATCTTCTATTTCTTTACTGAGATTTCCTTTCTTTCTATTAGTTTCAAGAGTGTTTCCTCTTACTTGTGGGATAATTTTTATAGTAGATGCTTTAAAGTCTGTATGAAAATTCCAACGTCTGTGTCACCTTGGCATCTGTGTCTATTACATTGTCTTTTCTCATGGGTAGAGTTGTTTCTGGGTCTTTAGATGCTGAGTGATTTTGGATGCATCCTAGATATTCTGAATATGCATTATGGATCTCTGGGTCATAATTAAATCTTATTGAGAATATTGAGAATCTTTGTTAATTTGGCTGGCTCTCATCTAGTTATGTTGAAGCCATTAGTTATGCCCAGCCTGCTGAAGGTCATGGTTTCAGCACCAGTTTGGTTTTCAGTCTTTGTATTTGGATCTGTCCTGCCTGTGTGCCACTCAGTGGCCAGCCTGGGACCCAGGAGCTAGTCTGTCTCTTAGCTCAGATCTCAAAGTCCTTTTTCACAATGTATAGGATCAGATCCACACATGTGCAGCTTAGAAATAAGCCTAGAAGTTTCCCAGGCTCTCCCTCCTGCAATCTCCCTGGAATTTTCTGATTCCTTAGAACTCCCCTTTCAGCTTTATTTAAACCCTGCTCTGCCATGTACTTCCTGCAACTAATACTGCCTGGGGCCAAATGGTGGGAGGACAAAGAGACAATAAGAGCAATAGGGGTTTATCCCACTCTCTGAGGACCACAGCACCCACCTCCAATCAGAGAGGAAGCTTCTCCTGTCTTGAGGTTTTAAGCTCCTGTGTGCTCTTGCCCTTGCTCTTAATGTTGCTTCCACAGTGGGACTGCCTGGGGATGGGGGCATGAAAGAGCAAAGGAAAGAAAAGAGCGGGAGATTTCCCCTGCTTTCCCTGAATGTTAGGGACTCCCTCTGCAAACCAGAACTAGAGGGCTTTTCTGTAGCACCCTCTTTCCACATTATGTTGATTGTGGGTTATGGGGCTGTGTTGAGTCTAGACTGGGGGATACCTGAGGAAAATGGTAGCCCACTTTTGGCTTAATAGGGTGTTGAATCCTGGCCCTCGTCCTCAGTCCGCCTCAGTCTGTGGCGGGGCTGCTGCCTGCATTCTGCTCAGGGCTCACAGCTGCATTTGGTGGAAGAGATGGGGGAAGGGTGTTTTCTCCGTTTACCCTCAGAGCTTGGTCTGGATGCAGATTTGCATGACTTCAACATCCAGTTGTTCTCTGGAACCCTTGCCTCTTGTGTGTTCCCAGTGAGTCTCTGAGCTTCTCCATAGAAGAAGTAGGGGCACCAACAATGGAATTGTCTTAGAGTGCCAAGGGCAGCCGTCAGAACACCTGCAACATTAAAAGTCCGCAGCCACTACCCGCCAGTCATAACCCGAGATTGAAACTGCAGCTCCTGCCCCCAAAGCTCCCTGTTAGAAGATCAGAAGCTGTCGGGTAGAGCCATGCATACTCACGCTCACAGGAAGGAGAATGAGAGGAAATTTAAGCCCCAAGGCACACATGGCATTGAGCAGCCCCAGTGTCGGTGATGCAGATGCCCTTAGCCTGTCCAAGACTCTCCTGGCCACTCCTCAGTGGCCTCCGGTATTATTTTCTCCCAATTACTTATTTCCTCCGCTATTAGTTTCCTGGGGCTGCCATAACTAAGTGCTACAAACTAGGTGGCTTAGACTAGTGGTCCACAACCTTTTTAGCACCAGGGACCAGTTTCATGGAACACAATTTCTCCAAGAATTGTGGGTGGGGAGATGGTTTCTGGATGATTTGAGTGCGTTACATCTATTGTGCACTTTATTTCTATTATCATTACATTGTTATATGTAACAGAATAATCATACAACTCACCATAGCGCAGAATCCGTGGGAGCCCTGAGCTTGTTTTCCTTCAACTAGGTGGTCCCATCTAAGGGTGATGGGAGACAGTGACAGATCATCAGGTATTAGATTCTCATAAGGAGCGTGTAATGTAGATGCCTCACATGCACAGTTCACAATAGAGTTCACACTCCTATGAGGATCTAATGCAGCCGCGGATCTGACAGGAGGCAGAGCTCAGGCAGGAATGCAAGCAACAAGGAGTGGCTGTAAATATAGATGGAGCTTTGCTTGATCACCTGCCGCTCACCTCCTGCTGTGCTGCCTGCCTCCTAATGGGCCACAGACTGGTACCAGTCTGTGACCCAGGGGCTGGGGACCCCGGCTTAGGCGATAGACATTGATTCTCTCCCAGTCCTGGAGGCCAGACACCCAAGATCAAGGTGTCTAGGATCAAGGGAGGGTTGGTTCTCTTGAGACCTTGAGGGAGCTTCTGTTCCGGGCCTCTCCCCAGCTGTTGGAGGCTGCAGGCATTCCTTGGTGCTCCTTGGCTCCTGGAAGCATCATCCCCATGTCTGCCTTTATCTTCTCATGGCATTCTCCCTGTGTGCACATTTGGGTCTACATCTCCCTCTTTTTTGGGGGGAGAGTGGAGTCTCGCTCGGTTGCCAGGCTGGAGTGCAGTGGCACGATCTCCGCTCACTGCAACCTCCGCCTCCCCGGTTCAAGTGATTCTCCTGCCTCAGCTTCCTGAGTAGCTGGGACTACAGGCGCCCACCACCACACTCGGCTAATTTTTGTATTTTTAGTAAAGACAGGGTTTCACCGTGTTGGCCATGGTGAAAGATCTCTTGACCTTGTGATCCGCCTGCCTCGGCCTCCCAAAGTGCTGGGATTACAGGCGTGAGCCACCTTGCCTGGCCTACATTTCCCCTTTACATAAGGACACCAATCACGTTGGATTAGGGGCCATTCTCAATGGTCTTGTTTCCAACTCAGATCACATTCTGAGGTCCTTGGAGTTAGGTTTTCATTGTATCTTTTAGGGGGACATAATGAACCCATAACACCTCCCTTCATGCCCTGCTCATCTGAAGGCAGAGTGGGCTTTCGTGCCACACTTAGCTTTGGGCTCAGCCATGGGACTTGCTTTGGCTAAGGAATATGAACGGCTCTGATGAGTCTACTCCCAGCAGAAACTTTAAGTGTGCACAGGTGGTTTGTCCCTACCTGTCTTGCTCCTGAGAACAGTGTGCCCCAGGTGTGGGCACTCCTTCAGCCTGAGTTTTAGGAAAAGAAAGACACGCAGATCCCAACAGAGCCCAGTGGACAAGAGCAGGGCTGCAGCCAGTCTCAGCAATGGTGAGCGTGAGGAAGAAACAACCAACCGCTCGTGGTCAACTCCTGAGATATTGGGATCGTTTGTCCCTGCAGCCGAAGCTGACTATTACTCTAATTATCTGCATAACTAATGGCTGGGGGGAACTACAGATGCTAGCTGAAAGCTGACATGACAAAAGTACTTAAAAACTCCATCACACACCTCAAAAATATTCTATTATTTTAAAATACCATTACTGCTAATAAGAGCTTAACAGCATCCACTTTGCCATAATTTGATTAGAGATCCACATGGATTTACGTATGTGAGACCTGACTTAATAATGCCTGTGAATTATTCAGAGATGGTTCCGCTGCAAAATGCAGGGATAGCATGTCCTGCAGTGTGCTTCGCCAAGGGCCGGAGACTGCCTGGGATTCCTAAAGAGTAGGAGGTTCTGGCTGGGAACTTGAAAGCCACCTGGACATACGGCAGACCAAGGCCCTTTGTCTTGCCCTGGTCCTGAGCCATGACACTGCTCTAGGAACCCTCTCATTACTGCCACCTCTTTGGAACTCATTTTTCCCAGTTGCCAGGGTGGCTTTGCTCTGGGGCGATTCAGATCTGAAGGAGGTTCATCTTCTAGCTCTTTGCCTCCAGGATTGCACTGGGAAGCCAGGCCTTTGATCCCACTGCAGAGATCCATCCAGAGGGCCTTTATTTGGACAGGGGTGACGTACGGGAGGGCTGTGTGCTGCTGGGTCTAAGTCATGCCTGGTACACTGCATGGACTCTCAGGAAAAGCTCGGGAAGTGAGTGAAAACGCCTCTTACATCTGTGTGTGCTCCTAGGTTCACAAAGCACAGGAGGCAGCATTTGGAAGTTTATTAAATCCTGCCTGTGTGAGCAAGATGCCAGGATGCCCCCCTCGTCATGGAGGTGGCTTAGAAGGTGAATGGGGTCCCAGGGCCATTGAGCTGGGATGCCAGGATTTGAACTCAGGGCCCTCTCACTCTGAGGTCCTTCTGACAGTCGTATGTGATGAGGAGATGGTGAGATTTTTAGGATACCACAAGGTCCTCCTGCCCATAGTCTCTCCCCACCTGCCCATGTGGCCTCTCTAATTCACACAGCTCACCTCTTGGGTTCATGCCCTGAATCCACATTCTTGCTCTACCTTTGCCATCCACGGACATTTTAGGAGGGTGGATCTGATTAGATGTTCACCACCCTGACAGGTTGGGAAGGGGATGGGGAGGTCCCATCTGGGGAAGTAGGGAGGGTTGGGAGGTGGGGGGCTTCCCTTCCAGGTTGCAGAACTCTGCTCTGTGGCTCTGTGGAAACAGGGGACAGCAGAAGCTGAAGGCTCCTCGTGGGAACAAAAGAGGAAGATGAGACTGGCTGTAGAATGGAGGAAGGGGGCTGAGGGGGCATGGGGGGTGCCAAACCCTGAGGCTGTGAAGAGCAGAACTTCTGTGCCAGGGAAGGAGACAAGCCAGGTTCAAGGTCAGCTGGAAACCCCAGAGCCGTGCTGGAGGTGTCGGGATACTCTGCTTCTAGGGAAGGTGGTTGAGGGAGCTGGACAGCCCCGGGTGGGGGCTGAGCACTGACCCCCTCCTCACGGGTCCTGGCTGCTTCCCATCCTGGCTCTGAGGGCCCCACTGCCTCATCCCATGCCCCCACCTGGTGTCCTGACCCAAAACTGCAGGGCAGCTGTGCTTGCTTGTGAATGAAGCCAGGCTGAGTTATTTCAAGAGCTGGCAAGAGTTTCCAGCACCCTGGCATCCAGATGGTCTTGAAATCACTGATCAAAACCATCAGATGATGCACCAGTCTTAGAGGTGGTGGTGGTGGTGGGGGGCTTGTTAAGTGGAAGGACCTGGCCTTTGGAGTTTCAGCTGACCAGGAATGAAGGGGTTAAGAGAAATCACACCTCCCACTGGGAGGCCCACTGGGGTGACTTGCAAATTAGGGCCAGTTCTCTTCTGCCCTTGATCTCAGTGACTTGTAGGAAGTGTTTTCTTGGCTTTGATTCCAGAGAGGTGTCAGCCGAGGACTCCTGTGCATGGTGTCTGCGTCTCCTGGGCCCAGCCTCACGCCCTGTCCTGGGCAGCTCTCCATCCACCGGAAGGACGGACAAGGGAATAGGAATGACAGTGTATCCAGGGAGACAGGCAGGAGGAGGGGTTTACTGAGGGCCCTGCCCAGGGACCTGTTGCCTCCAAAGACTCATTACAAGGAGCAGTCATGCAAGGTCCTCCCCCGCTCCCTGGAGAAAAGCAGGGGATGGAGGTGTATAGGTCTAGCTCAGCTGCTGCAAGGAGGAGAAAGTAGTGAACTCGGTATGGTATCATGACTTCCACAGAAGTCATTTGCCTCCTGGGTTTCAGCTCCCCAAGGAGGTTCCATGGGGATGAAGGCTCAGTGGAGACAGATGACTGGTCCTGTTCATAGTTGCCTCCTTCACATTGTACACACAGGAAATATAGAGTGAACATTGCTGGGGTGTCGTCATGGGGCTGTAAAATGCTATGTCTCCCAGGCTACAGGACTGATGAGATGTGAACCTTGGGGCAGGACCCTAGAGCCCAGGCTGTGGCCCTGGGGGGAAGCCCCGTTGGAGGGCCGTGGGAGATGGCTTGCTTAGCTCTGCCTGGTGGGTCTGTGACCGTGCTGGAAGTCTGGGGGCTGTGTTAGATTCCTGAAGCTGCTAGAACAAAGTACCACGACCTGGAGGGCTTAGAACCACGGAAATTGATTCTCTTACAGTCCTGGAGGCCAGAAGCCTGAAATCAAGGTGCAGGCAGGGCTGGTTCCTGGCCTCACCCAGCTCCTGGTCTCTGCCTCTGTCCCCACATGGCTTCCCCTGTGTGTACCCCTATGTGTCTGTTTTCTCTTCCTATAAGGACACTGGTCACGTTGGGTTAGGGTCCACCTTCATTCAGTTTGACTTCGTCTTAACTGATTACATCTGCGAAGACCTCATTCCCAAATACACTCACATTATGGAGTTCCAGGTAGATGTGAATCTTTGGGGGACACTGTTTTTTTTTAAATTATACTTTAAGTTCTGGGTGCTGGTTTGTGGGGGACACTGTTAAACCCAGTAAAGGAAGCAGGAAATGTGGGTTCAGACAAGCAGCCATGGATGCCGTCTCTTGTGACTTGACTTGTTCCTGGGCTTGTGTTTGGGTACTGGAATCAGAAAGTCCATTTTGGGGTTTCTTCCCCATCTCTCTCTGATGGGGGCCCATCCCTTGAGCTTCAGCTACACCTGCAGGCCTCAGGGTGGCTCAGGCAGGAGGAACCTGGGATTCTCCTCTGTGCACGGAGCTGGCACTGGCTGCCGGGCGGAGCTGTCGGCCACATCAGAATGTGTTTGGATCATGTCATTGAAGGCTTCTCTTTGAAACGTCTCAGGGAAGATCAATGACTAATTCTCACACGAGAGAGGCCCTGGCTCAAAAACCACCCTTTGAGCTTGATAGTTCTCCACTCCGGCTTTTATGATCCAGATTAGTTTTCTTGAACTGTGGAATACAAATCGATACATTTCAGAGAAGTGTGGCACTGGCGGGACCCTCGGCCAAGCAGTCTTTTAAACAAAAGCAATACTCACCATTTTAGACGCTTGGCGAGGCATCTGTGGCAGAAGGGCCCCTGGCGAGGGATACGGACTGACGGGGGCCTGATGGCAGACTTGATGGGAGAAGAGCTGTCCTCAACTTTTAATTGAGAAAGTGTCCAGGCCTGCTGGCCTTGCAGGTGGCCGTCTTTCCATTTAGCAGGGGAAGCTGGAGGCTCAGCCCTGCGTTCCTGGGAGGCTAATTTGTTTGGACAGAGTAAAGGGATCTGAATTCAAATGTAATATATTTGAGATTAAAACCTCATGATGCCCCTTTGCAAACTCCAAGGCAGCCCCTGAGCTTGCTCTGAGCATTGGAGAGGGCAGGGTGGCCAACTAGAGCCATGGGCTTGGGGAAGAGCTTGCAAGTTGTCTGTCTGGCTCATGCTGCGTTTCATCTCAGGAGTGTGGAGTGAGCTGGAAAAGTAGGAGTAAGTGGCCGTGAGCCAGGCACAGCAGCCGCCCTTACTTCCTGATTTGCAGAAACACAATTTCGAGCATCCGAGGCCTCTCTTGGGAGATGTGTACTTTGTCCTTACACACTGTTTCGAGTCCGATGTGGTGAGTTATTATTTTCTCAGAGCAGGTGACTCCCCTGGGAATGTTTTAGAAGATGACTCTGCTTCTTATACTGAGAATGACTCTGAGAACTTGGAGCCAATCTCCTGGAGGGGGTGTGGTGGGGGAAGAGGCTCCTTGGAGCTGAATGGATGGATGGAAAGAAACCCAGCCAAGGGACCCAGCTCCAGGACCCCGCTCTGCTCTCCCAAATTAGCTGGATGGCCTTGGGCAAGCCACTCGACATTTTCACGGCTCAGCTCTGTCATCCATACCAGGACACCGGCCCTTCCTTCCCAGGGTTGCACGGTCCCCACGATCAGCCGTGGGGCCAATGCAGCTACACAGTCACCAGGTACTCGGCGTGTACCCTGTGGTTTCTGCATCTCCTTTGTGACAAATGGCCCGGACGCTGGAGGAAACATCGATTCTTCTGTGATGAGAGGGGAGATGCCAAGTTTCTGCTGCAAATGACAACTGCAGGCCGGGCCAGAGAAGAGCGGGACCACCAGAGGAAGGCAAAGGCGGCCACGGCTGGGGCAGGACTACCAGAGGAAGGCGAAGGCAGCCACGGCTGGGGCTGTGGTTTGTTTAAAATGTCCAGAGGAATGGATCCTGGCATCTCACTTTGCAGACATTTATTTGCAGAAGGCCATCTCTGTGCCGGGCTTGGGTCATCAGCAATGGACAGGCTGGATGTGCAGTGTGACCTCTTGGGGGTTGACAACAGGCAGAGATAAGGGGCCTCTACTATGTGCCAGTATAGCGACCTCCTCCAGGCCTCGGAGCTGCTGAAGAATCAGTTGTGCACTTCCCGAAGAGCCCGGGAGGAAGCTGCCCTCTGAGACAAAGGAGGAGGGTAGCGCATGCGTGTGCCTGAAGCAGCCCTGGCCCGCAGCTCCCTATGAGCCGAGAAGCTTCCAGGCTGGAGTAGAGTGTGATGTTCCTTCAGATTCTCTGTTTGGGAATAGGGAAGCCAGAGTCTTCTGGGGTGCCCTCTCAGCCATGGGCAAGATACTGGCTGCTGTGTGGGTTGGAGCAGCAGCTCCAGCATCTGCCAGAGCCCCGGGCCAGCTAGGGAGACGGGAGAAGGAGGGCAGCCTCCATTGAGATCCTTTGCCCCCACCCTCGAAGCAGGCCCTGAGGCATCTCTGTCCAGCTAGTTCCCAACACATCACCTGTTATGGACTTAGCTGGGTCCAGAAGGGCTGACACCTGCTCATGAGAGCAGGTCCTTAATGTTCTGGCTGGGTGGCTGCTGCCTGGGATGTGAAGAACCTTGCAAAGATGACTTTGGAGGAAGACACAGAGACCGCTGTCTGCCTGTCCTAGTTTGCCTCCGTGTAGTGACCGTGACCACAGTGGCAGGTGCAGACTTCGTGTGAGGCTGAGGTGCACACTCCATGGACAGGGAATGGTGGGGTGGCAACGATGGGCCACATGACCCTCTCCAAGCCTCCCTAAAATGGAAGGACTCTGCCCCCTGCCAGGAGATGACAGAATTCCTAGTTCGGAGCATGCTCCCCAGCCTGGACCTCCATGCAGGCAGGGCTGGGCTGTTGTGCTCAGTGATTTCATACCTGGGATTCTGAATCCCATTGTAAAGGGAGCTCAGGTGCATGAATCACCCTTAGCAAGGGCCACCAGGATCATGACCCATTCTCTGTGATACTTTGGCCATCAGGAAATACCTTTCCTTGTGGCGAGTGTCAGACATTTTGGTGCTGTTTGTTCCAGCAGCTAGTGAGTGTTTCTCTGACTAATACATCTCCCCATACCCTGCCTTTCGGAGATGGCAAGAGGGAGTCAAGGAAGATGAAGTGTCCAGTCTCCACAGCCCTGAAGGACCAGGAACAAGACCGAGTCTCACGATCTTCACTGGTCTGGAGGGAACTTGGGGTTGGCTTTGGCTCGTCCATATTTTAAACAAGTTGTAGCTTCCCTGAGCCTCAGTTTCCTCAATTAATGGAAGGATATATATCTATCTTATTCACTCTGAGTTTTGTCTAAAAGAAGTTAATAGAAAAATGCAAAGAGGAAAGTAAAAAGGGCCCCCAAGTTGTCCTTGGAAAATAGCAGGTTAGGTATAGAGGGCTGGCAGTGCCACAGTCAGAATCCTCCTCCCACTGGAGCTCCGGGTACAGGTGGGAGATGCCCCAAACTGCCAAGCCCCAGGGGGGCAGTTCAGACCAAGGCATCTTTAATCTGTGACTCACTGTTCTGTCAGTCACAAGTAACTATGATTATTCCAGACCAGTTCAACACCACTTGTACTTTAATGTAGCCATTGAGTCCAACGCTCTTAATTAATTTTCAAAAATTTAAAAGGCGCAGGCCAGACGCGGTGGCTCATTAATGCAATCCCAGCACTTTGGGAGGCCGAGGCAGGTGGATGATGAGGTCGAGAGATCGAAACCATCTGGCCAACATAGTGAAACCCCATCTCTACTAAAAATACAAAAATTCGCCGGGCGTGGTGGTGCACACTTGTAGTCCCAGCTACTTGGGAGGCTGAGGCACGAGAATAGCTTGAACCCGGGAGGTGGAGGTTGCAGTGAGCTGAGATCATGCCACTGTACTCCAGCCCGGTGACAGAGGGAGACTCCGTCTCAAAAAAAACAAAACAAAAAACAAACAAACAAAAAAAGGCGCACTGATGATTTCTGATTTCTGATTGGTCTATATGAAATCTCAAGGAGCTGCTCAGGTTTTGAGAGGCCGATGGCCACACTGGGTCATCCAGGGAGCCCCTGGGATATCCTGAAGAATAATGGTGTCAGGAGTGGGGTGGGCTCCTTCTCCCAGCTCGGTGCAGAAGGAAACCCAGGGAGCTCCCACTGAGCTCTTTTTTTTTTTTCTTTTTTCTTTCTTTTCTTTTCTTTTTTTTTTTTTTTGAGACAGGGTCTCTCTCTGTCGCCCAGGCTGGAGTGCAGTGGTGCGATCTTGACTTACTGCAACCTCTGCGTCTCCCAGGTTCAAGTGATTCTCATGCCTTAGCCTCCCGAGCAGCCGGGATTACAGGTGCCCGCCGTGACATGAGGCTAATTTTTGTATTTTTAGTAGTGACAGGGTTTCACCATGTTGGCCAGGCTGGGCTCGAACTCCTGACCTCAACTGATCCACCCACCTCAGCCTCCCAAAGTGCTGAGATGACAGGCGTGAGCCACTGCGCCCGGCCCCATTGAGCTCTTGAAGGCTGTGACTTGAGGTTCTGGGACTGTCTATTCAGAGGAAGACCTGTGGGAGAGGAAGGCCTCCATTTTCTTGTTCATTTGTTTACTCATGCGGCATCCACCAGGGTCTTGGCACTAGACTGGGCCCCATGCAGACCCCAGGCTGTCCCCTCTCTTGTGGTGATGTCAGGCTGGTCGGAGCAGATGCAGCACCTTTGGTGTGGGGTGAGTCACAATGCCTTGCCCTGTGCCTCCTGCTGTCATTTATGTCTTAGGACAAGCCAAAGGCTCAGGTGGCTGCAGGTGTTCTGGGGACAAAGAGCACTGTAGTCTGGAGAGCTCGGGAGCTTTGCTAGGGGCAGGAGCCTGAGCTGGGCTTTTGGAATGGTTAGAAGCTTACATGGAGGTGGGGAAGGGTTTCTACCCGGCAGCACCGCGAGAAAGGTGAAGCAGGTGTGGTGTTCTGGAAGGAGGGTGTGGGAACACACGAGCCAGCATGGACAGGGGTGTGCGGGGGAGGTCAGCTGGGTGACACTGTGGATGGCCTGAACTCCAGGCTCAGGAATTTGGACCCCTATGTTCTAGTCTCGGAAACCCTTTGTACTTTTAAAAGTTACTGAGGTTCCCACAGAGCTTTGGTGGGTGTGGATTATCTCTATTGATAATTTCTTCTTTACTGACAAAAACTGAGAAACTTACAACTCATGTACTTATTAATTCATTAAAAATAACAATGATAGGCTTGGCGCAGTGGCTCACGCCTGTAATCCCAGCACTTTGGGAGGCCAAGGTGGGCAGATCACGAACTCAGGAGTTCAAGACCAGCCTGGCCAACATGGTAAAAACCCATCTCTACTAAAAATACAAAAATTAGCTGGGCGTGGTGGCACATGTCTGTAATCCCAGCTACTCGGGAGGCTGAGGCAGGAGAATTGCTTGAAGCCAGGAGGTGGAGGTTGCAGTGAGCCAAGATCGCGCCACTGCAGTCCAGCCTGGCGACAGAGCGAGACTCTGTCTCAAAAACAAAACAAAACAAAACAAAAAGATGATAATAATAAGCCTAATTACAGGTTTACATAAGTAACAGATTTCAATAAAAATAATTATAGACCTCCCTCCACCACCACCAGATAGTGAGAAGTGAGGCTTTGTTTTACCTTTCAGCAAATCTGTAATGTTTGGTTGGAGAGAAGGCAGCTGGATTCGCAGAACTCCTTCTGTATTCAGTCTGTTGCAATATGTTGTTTTCTTTAAAATACGTGAAGAAAATATGGCCTCACACAGGTATGTAGTTGGAAAACAGAGGGGTATATTAAAAGCTTTGTTAGATAATTGCAGATACTGTTCTTTATGCTAAACTGGAAGTCAATAAGCAGGAGTTTTCTAAAGGTTAGATGCAGTGGGAAATTGGAAAACCCTGTCAGTAATTTTTCCTTTTCCATTTAAAGAATAGATTTTTAACCCATGTGTAATTTTGAAACATCACACCACGGTCATTTGGAAAATAACGTTTCACTGCGTTTTGCAGATCTTCCAAATGCTAACACATTTCTTCATTCAATATCAAGAATCACATTCAGTAATATCACTACGTTCTTCATCACAAAAGCCTTTAAGTGCTGGGAAGCTGTCAAGCTCCTGGCGGTGGATACGAGTCTTCCAAAATTCTAATTTTTGCTGAAAGTCAGAACTCTATTATTGGCAACAAATATTGTCAGTTGTTTTCCTTGAAGTGACAGGCTCACTTTATATATTTTGAGAAAATGTCTGCCAAATACCCACGTCTGAATAATCATAGTTTGTCTCTTAGTTATTCTCTCAAGGAAAAACAGTATTTCATAAAAAGCAGCTAGTTCAGCTCACAGTTGTTTCACAGGGCTCAAGGGTTTTCTCCGAGACAAACATTCTCCTTTGGTTTGCACCAGGAGTGTTTTATACATAGTTCCCATTTAATTACACAGAAGATTAAAAAGATTTACATTAAAAAGATGTAAACTCAGGGTTGAGAGTTAATAAAAATAATAATTTTTAGCGCCCCCTTGAGGCCAGTGCTGTTGTGGGCTAAGCCTGCCTCACACATGGCACGGCACGTTTATTGCTCACAGTGCCCACATGTGACAGGCTGGCAGGGTCTCTGCTCCACAGGCCACTCAGGGATCCAGGCCGGTGGCAGCTCTTCCAGCTGTGGCTTCACTACCTGGGACTAGTGGGCTTCTTGGCTGTTGATATGGTTTGGATATCTGTCCCCGTCCAGATCTCATGTGGAAATGTCATCCCAAGAACTGAAGGTGGCGCCTGGTGGGAGGTGACTGGATCATGGGGGTGGGGCTTTCTCATGAAGGGTTTAGCACCATCCCCTTGGTGCTGTCCTCATGATAGTGAGTGAGTTCTCGTGACATCTGGTCATTGGAAAGTGTGCGGCGCCTCCCCCAGCTCTCTCTCTCTCTTGCTCCTGCTTTCACCACGTGACGTGCCTGCTCCCCCTTTGCCTTCCACCGTGACTGGAAGCTTCCAGAGCCCTCCCCAGAAGCTGATGCCAGGGCTATTCTTCCCATACAGCTTGCAGAACCATGACCCAATGAAACCTCCTTTCTTATAAATTACCCAGTCAAAGACATTTCTCTATAGCAATGCAGTTGTTCCCTGGGGAAGACAGTGCTGAAGGGCTTTGCATACAGGAATGAGACATCCCTGCCAGAAGCGGTACGCTTCACGCCAGCTCACAGCCCGTTGGCCAGAACACGCCACTTGGCCCACCTAATTGTGAGGGCGGCCGGGGCTCCTGGAGGGAGAAGTGTTGGGTGTGAGAGAGCACACTCGTCTCCCCATCCATCCCCCTGAGATGCTGGCCTCCCATCCACCAACCTCCTAGTCCTCTCCCCGGGGAAGCCTGCTCCGCGCCATCCCTCCCCACGCTGGCTCGTCTCTCTCTGAGTCATGCTGACTCTAACCGGCCTTTCACCGTTTGTCTCTACTGTTCATCTTTGGGTGGAGTGCGGCTCACTGTGAAGCTTCTCTGCACTCGCTGGATGAACGAGGGAATGAACAGGGAGATTTAGGTTCTTGGTAGCTGGAACCTCCTGTTTTTAGATCCTGCCTTGTTTCTCCCATGCAGCCCTTCAGTGTGGGTTTTCGTAGCGGCCTGGATGTCTTCTCTAGGGAGGACCCACCGATTGCCATGACTCGAGGCCCCTGGAGACCAAAGACCGGGCGTGGAGCAAGAAAAACCGATGATGGAAATCTGCACCTCGGCCCCAGCCCCGCCACTGACAGCGTGTGGCTGTGGAGGCCTCCGTTGGCCCTGTCTGTGAGGGAAGAGCCTGCTGCAAGGCCTCCTGAGCCCCTCCGGTCCCTGCCATGCCATGGGTCTGCCTGGTGAGCCTGCAGCAGGGATTTAGTTTTCTGTGTGGGGGGTGAGTTTCCATCAAAATGGCCACATTCTCTCACCAAGACTCCCTCATGGCCCTCGGCTCTGGGAGCCACCTTTGTCTGCGCACTGCCTCCCTCTCTCTTTGCCTCTATTTATCTCTCTCTCTCTCTCTTTGTCTGGCTCTGTCTCTTTCTTGCCCTGTCTCTGCTTCTGTCTGACTCTTTCTCTGCCTCCCTGTCTGTCTGTGTGTCTCCCTCTCTGTGGGTCTCTCTCTGACTCTCTGTCTGTCTCTGTCTCTCTTTCTCTATCCCTGTGTCTCTCTTTCTGTCTGTGTGTGTGTATAGACATATTTGTCTATTTATGATGACATTCCACGGACACTCCTTCCCCCAGAGGGTGCAAGGCGTGGGGCACCTGGGCTGCAAGGCCTGTATTAGAACAAGGTCTCTGTACTGCTCAAGTGAAAACCTCTGGAAGAGCGGATGCTTCTGGGAAGGCCCCATAAGAAGCCGAGGAGTGAGTGGGTTCTCCACGACTGCCACGGAGACTCCCGTGGAAGCGTCTGTGTGATGCCGTAAATTGGGAGCCTGTCCCTTCCCTCCTGTGCCCCTGAGGGCAGTGCCCCAGGGATCATGCTTACAGGCTCCCCGCCGACCGTTCCCACACCAAGGCCAGAAGCCCCTTGCTCCGCACCCTCCTGGGGAACCCACCCGAAGCGCCTGCTGCATGCTGTCCTTTGGGGTCGCTAGTGTGTCCTTGCCCCGCCCCAGAGGCCTGGATCTCGTGAGAGGGTGGCGGGGCCAGTCGGGACTAGTGTGGATCTCTGTGAGCTGCAGGAGCTCTTCCTTCTGTGTCCTTTCCTGCTCCTGCCCAGAGGCTGTGATGGGGTTTCTTTGTCGCTTGGCTCAGAGTGGGGGACTTGGGGGGCTTGAGGGCCTGGGGGATGGAGCCCCACACCTGGAGAGGGGCACATCCGTCTGGTGTCCTGAAGAGGGTTCCTGTGGGGATTCCACAAGAGACATGCTGTGTTTTGCTGAGGATGGGTGTCTGCCACCAAGCTGTCTCCCTTGAGCTCTCTGTTTTTTGTTTTTTCTTTTTGTTTTTTATTTTTTGAGACGGACTCTCACTCTGTTGGCCGGGCTACAGTGCAATGGCGCGATCTTGGCTCATTGCAACCTCTGCCTCCTGGATTCAAGTGATTCTCCTGCCTCAGCCTCCTGAGTGGTTGGATTATAGGCGTGTGCCATCACGCCCAGCTAATTTTTGTATTTTTAGTAGAGACGGGGTTTCACTATGTTGGCCTCCAGCTCTTGGGCCTGCTCCAGCCCAGCTGAGCACTGGCAGCCACTCCTTCCGCAGTGCTTTCTCCTTAAGCCATGTTCCCTGTGTTGGAGGCAGGTCCAATTTGGGTGGGGAAAGGCATTGGCTGGCTCAGGGGAGCCATGGCCAGGAAACTCAGACCCTGGGTCACGAAGACCTTGGCCTGCGAGACCCCCTTCAGAACTAAACGCTCAACTTAGAAACATCTCACAGAAACCAGCAGTGGGAGTCTCAGTCCCTTATGGCATTGGGGTCACCAGCAGGAGATGCAGACTGGGAGCCTGGTGATCCCTCTGCCCCACGTGGCGTTGGTGTTGTCAGCAGGAGATACAGACCGGGAGCCTGTTGATCCCTCTGCCCCACGTGGCATTGGGGTCCCAGCAGGAGATGCGGACCAGGAGTCTGGTGATCCCTCTGCCCCATGTGGTGTTGGTGTCACCAGCAGGAGATACAGACCGGGAGCCTGTTGATCCCTCTGCCCCACGTGGTGTTGGGGTCCCAGCAGGAGATGCG
The DNA here is from genome assembly GCF_028885655.2 of Pongo abelii. NCBI lineage: Eukaryota > Metazoa > Chordata > Mammalia > Primates > Hominidae > Pongo > Pongo abelii. The sequence continues at coordinate 230,120,364 of NC_071985.2, read as the reverse complement.
GACCAGGAGGAGCCTGTTGATCCCTCTGCCCCACGTGGTGTTGGGGTCCCAGCAGGAGATGCAGACCAGGAGCCTGGTGATCCCTCTGCTCCACGTGGTGTTGGTGTCACCAGCAGGAGATGCGGACCAGGAGTCTGGTGATCCCTCTGCCCCATGTGGTGTTGGTGTCACCAGCAGGAGATGCAGACCAGGAGCCTGGTGATCCCTCTGCCCCATGTGGTGTTGGTGTCACCAGCAGGAGATGCGGACCAGGAGTCTGGTGATCCCTCTGCCCCATGTGGTGTTGGTGTCACCAGCAGGAGATGCAGACCAGGAGCCTGGTGATCCCTCTGCCAGCCCAGGCGCAGGTGCACAGCGAGTTCTCCTGAGTTCTCAGGGATTGTTGCTGCAGCTGCTGCAATGTCACAGGGATGAGTTCACCAGAGAACGTTGTCACCCGTGAAGCCAGTTACAGACGTGGGACCCACGTATCATCATGAAGAGAAAGCTCTGGCAGACAGTGGTGAACCATGGGGAAACAAGCCTGCCATCTTCTGTTCTTCCAAATTATTCCCTTCTTGGATGCCAGCCACCCTCAGGTGCTGGCCTTACAGCTGTGAATGAGCCAGGCCTGGCCCCTGCCCGCACAGAGCTCTCCATCAGACAGGGTGACAGCCTGACACGGGTCATGACCTGGTGATGGATGCCAGGAGAGGGGAGGCTGGAGGGCTGGGGTGGAGGCATCTCCCGGGAGGCACCAATACCAAGAGCTGCAGGGAGGCCTAGAGCCAAAGCCCATCTCCTTCCTCCCGTCCCTTGATCTGGGTTTCTAGGCTGCTAGGAGACATGGCATGGGAGAGAGGTTCCGAAGGTGTGGAGTCCCCTGTGCTGGGGCATGTGTCTCCACTGCAGATGTGGAGTCTCTAAGAAAGCCATAGGAAGGAGAGACTGGGTTTCTCAAACTTGAGCTTGCAGAAGATTCATTTGGGAACCTCGAATGGCAGGTTCCTAGGACTCAGCCCCAGTGACTCTGATTGTGAAGGGCCAGGTTGGGTCCATGGAAGTTTGACTTTTGGCAGGTGTTCCAGGTGGCCTGGATGCAGGTGAGGTCATTTGAGGACAAGGCTGGTCTGGAGCAACAGGTGTCATGGGTGAAAACCTGACCATCCATGTCCACCGGAGGGACTCTCCTAGCTTCTGGCATCCTCTGTTTTCATGTGGCCTGTTTTGCAGTAGGGGAGCTGAGACCTGCAGAACCAGTATGTGGCTTTTGTCTACACTGTGGCCTCTTTTTGAGGTTTTGGGTTAAAACTTTTTTTGTGTGCACAGCTGGTGCCAGGCAGAACCGGGATGGAGATGCTGCCTCAAATGTGGGTCTGTTTATTTATCTCAAGTTTCTACCATCCTGCCAGGAGGTGCCCCTCAAAACAGGCACTCACACACAGTCGCTGGATTCTCCAGGGGCCTCTGAAGTCCAGCTCTCCAGTGAATTGTTGCTCTTCTTTTTCTCTGTTACGTACATGAGGAGCACATCGTAACTGTGCAAAAATGTCTATTGGTGATGGAGAAAGAACCCAGAAGCTTCACGCATGCCCCTTGCCACACAAGGGATGGTGTCAGCAAGGCCGGCGTTGGTGGCTGAGCCAGAGGCTCAGTTCTCATCAAGAACAGGGTGTGTGTTGGGTCCTCATTCTCGACTTCTGCTTAATCTCAGCATTGCCCACATTTATCACAGTTGTTCTTTTAGTTCAGTTCCAAGCAGCGTCAAGCTGAATATAAGGTTTTTCTGGCATCCGAGGAAGAGAGGCTAAGACCAGGAATGAATTTCAAGGAACGATCTTCAAGCTCTGAGTTCATTTCCAAAAAGATGGATTTGTTTTTGTTCCTGAGCCTCAGAGATGATCTGTTGCTGCCGGCACCCCCATTTATTGTACCTGTTTCTGAAGTATACTGTGGCTTATCAGAGGCTAAACCAGGTGCTGGAAAACCTATGTGTGAGGTGTCCTTGGATCGCCCAGCCTGCAGAAGGCCCCCTGCCCCCCAGAGCTGAGCACTGGGCCTCACCAATTCCTCCAGGTAGTTACCTATCAGCTCTCCCTACTGCAGAGCCCACAGTGGGCCTCGTTCCCTGATGCCCAGGGCCTAGATGGATGTGAAATGTTATCAGCAAAGATGAGCGTTTCAGTGAAATAGCTGAATGTTCTTGAGGATTGCACAACCAAGGAGATATTTTTTCCAGATATGTTTGGGGAGAAAGGTGAGAATGAAGAAAAGTGAGAGAAGATGTCTGATTTCATTTACTATTCTAGAAGCTACATGACAGTAAAAGATGGATCCTGCCCAAGTACTTGGGGCAAGGTGGGAACTGTATTTTTATGCAGTGGGGAGAGTCACGGGATCAGGAAATATTTTCTCCTTTTTCCGTTTCAGCAATGTAACCCTTTTCCTGCCTTCTCCATCCTTAACGTCTCATCCACTCAAAAGACTTAACTTTCATTGAGTTTTTGTAAATCTTTAAAAAAAGTGTTCTCCTCCCTCACTCCCCATGTTAAGTTTATCTTCTGGCCGGGATAGGGGGAGGATTCATGCTTTCTCAGGGCCGAAATGGAATGATCCTTCAGATCTCAGGAAAGGAGAGAAGCTGAGGTGCCTGTCAGTTTTTGGGGCGTCTCTAGAAGGAGGCTTCCTCTTTTTCTTTTTTCTTTTTTTTCATTTTTTCATTCATTCTTTAATGATATACTTTAAGTTTTAGGGTACATGTGCACAATGTGCAGGTTAGTTACATATGTATACATGTGCCATGCTGGTGTGCTGCACCCATTAACTCGCCATTTACATTAGGTATATCTCCTAATGCTATCCCTCCTCCCTCCCCCCACCCCACAACAGTCCCCAGAGTGTGATGTTCCCCTTCCTGTGTCCATGTGTTCTCATTGTTCAATTCCCACCTATAAGTGAGAACATGGGGTGTTTGGTTTTTTGTCCTTGCGATAGTTTGCTGAGAATGATTTGAGAAGGGCTGACTTCCAAGCCAGGACTCCTTACCCTCCCCTCCCCTCCCCTCCCCGCCCTCTCCTCTCTTTCCAGGAAAACAGTCCTTTGTAAAGCGTGGTCTCCCGCTGCTGCCCCCAGCCCGACCTGCCCTGCCTTTGAGATGTCCTGTGGTCTAACAATGAGATCTTCTGAAAAGCCGTGTCCGTAATGGAGCCTGAGCTCAAGGGACGATCTGGTCCACAGAGCTCGCCGTGAGATTCTCCCCGCTCTCTGAGCCCGCTCGGGGCGTCCACCGCTTCCAGGCACCATTTTCCTCTTTTATTGTCAGGGTTGGGCTAATGAGCAGCCTACTTAGCCCATCTCGGCCCAGATGTGGCCTTCAGGGCTCCCTGAGAAGGGGCCGGGCCTCCTGAATAACTCACAGCGACCCGGGGCACCGAGTCTGTTCCTGAGGCTGAGCAAGGCCTTGGAGCTGCTGAAGGGGCATTAATCCTCATTTTATGTGGGGAAAACAGTGAGAAGAAAAGGCATGCTTGCAATTTAATGTAACTAAATGTCATTCCGCACCCCCTGTATCGCCGCTCAATTGAAAGCACCGGGGATGGGGCTGAGGGGTAAGATGGTAGTTGCATAACCTGATTCACAACCCTCAGCGCCTGTTTATCATAAAATCATTTACGGCTCCATAAAATGTGTTAATTTGGGCGGCGGTGATGTATGTCTTTGATTTAGGAGCTGACATTTCTGCCCAGTGGCTGCTCAGCATGGGTTCTGCGGCCCTGAGAAGGGATGGGGAGAAGTAATCACACCGGGGCAGCGGGGCAGCAGGCTTGTTTATGGTGACATGTTTGGGCTGGCTGGTCCCTCCCCGGGGAAGCCTCTGGCCAGGAGGGAGGGAAGAGGAGGTCTGGGGCAGGTCTGGGGCAGCTCTGGGGCACTAGGAGCCTGGTGGGGGGTGAATTAGAGGGAACCCTATCTGAAGGCTGGGGGCTGTCCCAGAATTCTGCCGTTTATATAATAAATTCTTAGTGTGATTTCCCTCAGAGGAAATTGACCGCTTCATGAGGGTCTGTTACCCTGGGCACATTATTTATTGAGCACCTACTGTGTCCAGGATTGTGTGATGTACTGGTGTAGGAAGTCGTGTGCAAGACAGATGAGGGTCCTGCCTGCAGAGTCCTCCCCCAGCCTTGGGCTCCAGCCTTATGATTCCTGGACACGTCAAGGGCAGATTCGAGGAGAAGGGCACAGGAGGCGTCTGCAGCCCCCGATCCCACCCTCTTGCCAATGCCCTTGGGTAATCAGCCTCCTCACTCTTAAGCAGGGGAGGCACCTGGCCGACAGCCACAGGACAAGCTTATGCATGGACGAGTCGCCAGGAAGAATGGACGTGGAAGTAGAAGTTTGGGCATCCCGGGGTGGGCGGTGGTGCCAGAGCATCACAGCAGGGCCTTCCATCTCCCACCAGCAGGAAAACCATCTCCAAAAATGAGCTCTGCTCCCCATCCCCAGAGCATCCTCCCGGCCTGCTCCTTCCCTGGCTCTCCTTCCTGATCACGGGCTTGTTTTTATGAATTTGAAAGGTAAAAAGCCAATGCTCCATGGAACTTCATGTTTTCTCCACCCCCATAGTTTATTAAAAAAACGAAACATCCAGCAAATCATTTTTATGAGCAATTAAGTACCCTCTAGTGCATACATGGTGGGCTCAGCTGACAAATGGATTGACGACCCAGGCTAGGGGCTGAGCTGGTCTCCCCCGGTTCTGCCCCCACCCCCACCTGATCCCTTACTGCTCCCCTTGGTGGCCGAGGTAAGTGTTTCCATTCGTCAGTCTCAGGAGGAACGATGGTTTATGTTCTGGGCATGAGCGCTTTTATTTGCCATTATTTTCTCCTCTCTATGAGAACTGTTGGTTCATAACTTCTGTTATTGCAGAATATTATTTACAGATCTCAACGTAAGGGAAGCCAGCTGGGGGAATATTTATTTGCATGGCTCCCCTTCCCCCAGACTCCCTCCCAAATCTCTAAATAAACTTTTCTATTGATTCTGGAGGGAAACATCCATCAGGCGTTGTCATGAGAGCGAGATGGAGAAGCCGATTTCATTCCTGTTTTTGGAACATTTACCCCTCATTTCATTGCCCTGAGGATGAAGCACTCTCATAGATGGCCCCAAACACTTCTGGGCAAGACCCACTTGAGAGGACCAAGGAGTTTCTCTCCAGACAGGTGACTCTAGAGCCTAATTCTCTGCCACGCCAGTGGGTTTCCAGATTTGTCCAGAGATTGCGACATTATCCAAATGATGTTTATTTGATGGACTCCTTTGCAAAGTGCTGTCTGTCAAGGTAATGCAGAGATCATCCTTTTAAACCCAATATCAAAGCTGGTGTTCTGACAGCATTTTCCCTGATGTTTAAATGCATTTATAGAAAGAGTCTTACAAGGGCCCAAATTTAAGTCAGCCATGGATAAATCACCTTTGCTTAAAAGAATAGAGATGGGCGATGGGGTCTTATCCCTGAAAATCCGAGATCTGTGGCCGCGGTAGTCCTATAACACTCTCGTTGTATGAAATCAATCACCAATAGGGAATTGTAGCTCCAAGGCCTGCTCACAAATGTTTCCTTTTTAATCTAAAATACTACTTTGTAGCAACCACAATTAGTAACTGGAACCACCAATTGTGTCCTCAATGTGGAAAAGAGGGACTGGCATGGCGTGGTAGCTCCCAGTTCGTGAGCTCCGGCCCCGGAGTTTGTCTGTCCCTCCTCTGCCTTCTCATCTTCACCAAGATGGGATGCTGTGGGTAGGTGGCCACAGTGGACATATTCCAGTTGGTCCTAACCAGTCAGTTCCTGTCTTGAATTCTATTTTGGGAAGTGAGATGAGGACATAGAAGGGGTCATATCATGTTGTGACCAACTGAACTACTGCTGAGGATTGCAGTGTGTCCTGGTCCACACCAAGAGATGCTCACGGAGAGTCTTCTCTGAGTCTCGCATCCCCCAGGCATCAAGCATGGCCTCTGCCTTGCAATCCCCAAGGATGCAGTGGTCATTCCTTAAATGCTCATTGAAAGGATGGGAAATGAATAAACAACTTCTTCATCCCCAAAGTATCAAGGTGGCTGCTCCCTTTCCGCATTTCCTTCCTAAAGACAGAGGTGGACAAAGACACAGTGTCCTCTGTGGGGGCTTTTATGTGGGTCCATGGACATTTATTTGCAACCAGTACTTACAAACATCAAAGTGGGTGAGTGCTGTAGTTTCAAGGTGTCCCTCAAAGTTCATGTGTTTGAAACTTGATCCCCAGTGCAACAGCATTGAGAGGTGGGACCTTTAAGAAATGATTAGGCCATGAGGGCTCTAGCTTCATGAATGTATGAATACCCTTATCTTGAGAGTGGGTTAGTGATCATGGGAGTGGGTTAGATATCATGGGAGTGGGTTAGTTATCATAAGAGTGGGTTAGATATCATGAGAGTGGGTTAGATATCATGGGAGTGGGTTAGTTATCATGAGAGTGGGTTAGTGATCATGGGAGTGGGTTAATTATCATGAGAGTGGGTTAGATATAATGAGAGTGGGTTAGATATCATGGGAGTGGGTTAGTTATCATGGGAGTGGGTTAGTGATCATGGGAGTGGGTTAATTATCACGGGAATGGGTTAGATATCATGAGAGTGGGTTAGTCATCATAGAAGTGGGTTAGTCATCATGGGAGTGGGTTAGTCATCATGGGAGTGGGTTAGTTATCATGAGAGTGGGTTAGTCAACATGAGAGTGGGTTAGTTATCATGAGAGTGGGTTAGTGATCATGGGAGTGGGTTAATTATCATGAGAGTGGGTTAGATATAATGAGAGTGGGTTAGATATCATGGGAGTGGGTTAGTTATCATGGGAGTGGGTTAGTGATCATGGGAGTGGGTTAATTATCACGGGAGTGGGTTAGATATCATGAGAGTGGGTTAATCATCATGGAAGTGGGTTAGTCATCATGGGAGTGGGTTAGTCATCATGGGAGTGGGTTAGTTATCATGAGAGTGGGTTACTCAACATGAGAGTGGGTTAGATATCATGGGAGTGGGTTAGTCATCACGGGAATGAGTTAGTCATCACGGGAGTGGGTTAGTGATCACGGAAGTGGGTTAGTGATCATGGGAGTGGGTTAGATATCATGGGAGTGGGTTAGTTATCATAAGAGTGGGTTAGATATCATGAGAGTGGGTTAGATATCATGGGAGTGGGTTAGTTATCATGGGAGTGGGTTAGTGATCATGGGAGTGGGTTAGATATCATGAGAGTGGGTTAGTCATCATGGAAGTGGGTTAGTCATCATGGGAATGGGTTAGTCATCATGGGAGTGGGTTAGTCATCATGGGAGTGGGTTAGTCATCATGAGAGTGGGTTAGTCAACATGAGAGTGGGTTAGATATCACGGGAGTGGGTTAGTGATCACGGGAGTGGGTTAGTGATCACGGGAGTGGGTTAGTGATCATGGGAGTGGGTTAGTGATCATGGGAGTGGGTTAGTGATCATGAAAGTGGGTTAGTGATCATGAAAGTGGGTTAGTGATCATGGGAGTGGGTTAGTGATCATGGGAGTGGGTTAGTGATCATGAGAGTGGGTTAGTGATCATGGAAGTGGGTTAGTTGTCATGGGAGTGGGTTAGTGATCATGGGAGTGGGTTAGTGATCATGGGAGTGGGTTAGTGATCATGGAAGTGGGTTAGTTTTCATGGGAGTGGGTTAGTGATCATGGGAGTGGGTTAGTGATCATGGGAGTGGGTTAGTTGTCATGGGAGTGGGTTAGTTATCATGGGAGTGGGTTAGTGATCATGGGAGTGGGTTAGTGATCATGGAAGTGGGTTAGTTTTCATGGGAGTGGGTTAGTGATCATGGGAGTGGGTTAGTGATCATGGGAGTGGGTTAGTGATCATGGGAGTGGGTTAGTGATCATGAAAGTGGGTTAGTTATCATGGGAGTGGGTTAGTGATCATGGGATTGGGTTAGTGATCATGAGAGTGGGTTAGTGATCATGGGAGTGGGTTAGTCGTCATGGGAGTGGGTTAGTTGTCATGGGAGTGGGTTAGTGATCATGGGAGTGGGTTAGTGATCATGGGAGTGGGTTAGTGATCATGGGAGTGGGTTAGTGATCATGGGAGTGGGTTAGTGATCATGAAAGTGGGTTAGTTGTCATGGGAGTGGGTTAGTGATCATGGGAGTGGGTTAGTTGTCATGGGAGTGGGTTAGTTATCATGAGAGTGGGTTAGTTATCGTGAAAGTGGGTTAGTGATCATGGGAGTGGGTTAGTTATCATGGTAATGAACTCCTAATGAAAGGATGACTTTGATCTCCTTCCATCCTCTCCCTCTCTTGCCCTCCTACCTTTCTACATGGGATGACACCTTAAGAAGGCCCTCATCAGATGGGGGCACCTTGGCCTTGGACTTCCTAGCCTCAAGAGTTGTAAGAAATAAATCTCTGTTCTTTATAAATTACCCAGTCTCAGGTATTCTGTATGGTAGTGCAGCATGGACTAAGCCGTGGGAGATAACTTATTCCAGTTTAAGAGTTCCCTGGAGCATGCACTGTGCAGTGGGTGTGTGGCCATCATGGCGCATGCGATGTTTGCTCAATGTAAGCAGCATGTTTTGGTTAGGGAGCTGCTGTGTGCTGTCTCCTCGGCTTGGGGCTAATTGTAGTTTGAATTTGAGGCTTTCTTTCTGCCTGCTCGCCTTTAACTTTTACTTCACTGCCTGGTTTTTGGGTCCCAGGAAGCAGTCTAAATAATTTGTATATGTGCTGCCTTTGGCAGCACAACAACCTAAATAATTTGGACTCCGGGAAGTCCCTAACAATTCTTGTTGGTGTTATTGCTATTGTTATAAGCAGAGCCTGGCTACTGAGTGAACAACAATGGCCTAAACCAAGCCCTAGCTTGAGTCTCAAAGTTCAGGGCACGTGTCCAGCAAAGCAGGCTGCAGTTGAGGGTTGCTGGGATGCCCCTGAGGGTTTGGTGATAGCCGAGGAGAGATCATGGAGCAGACGGCGTTCTATCTCGCAGAAACCCAAAGAACCAGATGGGCCCCAGCTCCCAGAGACCTCTCCCTCTCCTCTGCCTGACTTCCTTGCCTCCTTGCCTGGGCCTGAGCTTCCTTCACCAGCCCCTCCCTTATGTGGGGTCTGCTCCCACTTCCTCCAGAAGCCCTCCCTGCATCTGCCAGGCCTGGGTGGGGTCTGCTCTCTGACCTCTCCCGTATGACTGCTGACCCCGGCTCCTCTGCCCAGGCCCTGTGATCTGCCATAACCTGCCTCCTGTTCCTCTCATTATTACCTGCCTGCCGGCCCTTCCACACCCCTTCTCTGCCCCACTGTTCCTGCTGGCTGCACACTCGGCTGCCCCCTTCCACCAGCACTTCCCGGAGCTCCTGGGACCTGCCCGACTTCTGACTGAGCCTCTGGGGCTGGCCCAGGACTATCTCCCTTGACCCAGTTCATTCCCCACTGCTGTTCCCTGAGTCCCAGGGCGCTGTTTCTGGTTCTGATCTCCAAGCCACACTCCCACCTTTGTGCTGAACTAGAAACAGTGAAGATTCCCAGAATCTCGGACAGCCCCGCCCCCCTTGCCCTGAAGAACTGAAAGCAGAGGAGTGGGACTGCCTTGTTTTCCACGCTGAGGCTTCCCCCTCCTCACTGAGCTCTCAGAATTTTCTGGACTCCGAGAGTCCCACAAGGACTGACTGGAAAGTGATGTCGGGGTGTGGGAGTTCTGCCTGCAAGAAGCTCTGCAGAGAGATAACGAACCAAACTGTGGTTTGAATAATGAAATAACACTTAGTGAGAGTAAACCAACTGCCACCGAAATGCCAGTGAATAAGTACACACGCAAATTTAGTACAAATGCCGAAAAATACCCTCTTCTCCCCATTCGAGATGGCATGTGCCCTGAATGAGACACTGAACCCAGTCCCTCTTTTCAGCCCCTCGACACCCTGCTGGAGCCCCTGGGGAAGGAAAGCGTTTTCTTCCCAATTTCCTACCCTGGGAAGGGGTGGTTTCCTGAGCTGAGTCTATCGGGAAGGGGTGGTTTCTTGGGCTGGGTCTGTAGGGAAGGGGTTTCCTGAGCTGGGTCTCTAGGGAAAGGGTGGTTTCCTGGGCTGGGTCTATAGGGAAGGGGTGGTTTCCTGGGCTGGGTCTCTAGGGAAGGGGTTTCCTGAGCTGAGTCTATAGGGAAGGGGTTTCCTGGGCTGGGTCTATAGGGAAGGGGTGGTTTCCTGGGCTGGGTCTATCGGGAAGGGGTGGTTTCTTGGGCTGGGTCTGTAGGGAAGGGGTTTCCTGAGCTGGATCTATAGGGAAGGGGTGGTTTCCTGGGCTGGGTCTATAGGGAAGGGGTGGTTTCCAGGGCTGGGTCTGTAGGGAAGGGGTGGTTTCCTGGGCTGGGTCTATAGGGAAGGGTGGTTTCTTGGGCTGGTGCTGCAGTTCGTGGGTCAGAGCTGTCTTTCCATGTATGGTTTGCCCACTGTCTGTATATTCAGCCTCTGGTTTCTGAATCCCTGAGCCTGAGTTTTACCCACTAGTGGAAAGGGCAGAGGATGTGAGTGCTCTTCAGACCCCAACACCTGCACATCTGACTCCCTAGGCTGTCCCTGACTGAGAGCCCAGCCTGAGACTTCCACACTCAGACGTGAGCGCTGTGCACAGAGTGGACTCCTCGACCTCAACCTCTCTCCTGCAAAGCCTGGCAAACCCCATACTATGGTGCCCCAAGAATGCAGCAGATGCACCCTTCTCACATTCACGAGGCTCCACTGAAACACTGGGCTCAGAGTCACAGGAAGGAAATACTTTGTGAAAATCAGAATGTTGAAGCCACTCCCTGGAGCTGGGAGGGCAGGGACTGTCATTGCCATGTGTGTATGCAGGAGCACAGGTTTCATGCAACATCCTCACTCTGATAGAACCTAAGTGGTATATATACCTGGGCCCCAGGATATTAGCAAAGCAAATATATTCTGAGCAGCATTTCCGCCAGTAATGGGGTGACAGGATGAGTCACCCCATTATTGAATCTGTGGTTCATACAGGAGGGGCAGGTGGCACTTTCCTCCCTGTTTTCCCTCTCCCTGCTTCCCTTTCCCTCAATTTCTGTGTTCCTTGGCCAGGGTGTAGCTTTAGTCCTAAGTGTCCACTTAACTTCGTTTCTTATCCCCACTCCTCCAAGCCTGGCTGCTATCCTCTTGGCTCAAATCTGGTTTGGGGGCCGGTTTCAAGCAGAGAAAAATACAGGTCAGAGGTGGACAGTGCATCAGGTTGCCCTGGACCCAGGTAGTGACTCATCTGGCACCCTTTAAACCCACCTCTGGGGCTGACTATGCAGCCCCCTGCAGGCTTTTCAGGAGCTCATTCTGTTGCTCAAAGAAATGGATGAATGAATGGAAGACCAAGGCCAAAAGCCAAAAGAGAGACGGGGGGACAAGGGGGCCACGGACAGGGAAGTGGGGATGGGGCGGGGGTCACTTATCTCCTGGCTCTCCCTGCTGGCAGGCAGCCTGAATCCGACACCCCTGCGGGTGGGCAGGTGAGGCTGGGTAGGAGCCTCTTTTTCCCTTTGTGTGTGTGGGGTCCCTTTCAATCCATAACTCCTTGGTTTGGCGTATGGTTTCTATGGCTTTTTTTTTTCCGTAAGATGCCCTGGCCTCCACCAAACTCCACGCCATGCTCCTCTCTGCCACTCCCATTTGAGAGATTCAGAAAATTCCATTTGTTGAAGCAGATGGAGGTTTATATTTGGGAGGAACTTTCCTTTGGTGCCTTGACAGCGCTGACACTCATATTTGTCGCGAAATGTAACTTTCTCCTAGGATTCCCCCTCGAGGGCTCCCATGGGCTCCTTTCATCCCCGAGGACAGGAATTAGACTGGTCAACAATTAATGCAGTCAGAAAAGAGCAATGTAAAGGAACCCAGGCCTTAGGGGAGGTGAGAATGGGAGCGGAGCCCGCAGGCCCAGCTCACGTGGGCTGATGGAGAAGGCTCAGCGCCACACCATGGTGCACCAAGGACAAAGCAGGCCCAGCCTTCGCTCACTGAGCAGGTAACCTCGGGTCACACGCAGGACTAGGTTTCCAGCATTAACCTGATGGCTGCTTCCTTCCACTTCCCCTGAGACCCTGCAGAAACGAAGATTGTTGCTTGCTTTACCTTCTGGCTCTATACCTGGGCCCCTGAGCTGCAAGGGGCCTTGGGAGCCAGCCCCTCCTGCCACCCCAGGTTTGGGAAAGCCCCTGGATCTGAGCCCCCTGATCTAAGCCCATGGCAAGGCCAGTCTCCCCAGTGCAGGCAAAAGTCCATCCACATCATGGAATGTGTTAGAGGGATTCCGTTTGTGGGCAACGAGGTTTGGGGTGGGAGATGCAGGGAAGACGTAAAACAGTGAGAGAGTACCATCGAAGGCCACAGCACATCCCATAGATAGTGCCCCTCGGAGTGCAGCACAGCTCCCTCAGCTGAGGAGCCTTCGGGATCTCTGCTCCTCCTCTCCCTAGCTTCTGAGATGCTAGAGCTGGGGGATGGGGCAGGGGCCTTCCTGTTCTTTCTGAGCCAGGGACAGGAGGGTGCAGGCACCGTGTGATGGCCCATGAGGTTCCAAGGGCTGCCCTTCCTGCCACACCTCCCACCCAGTCTTGCACACTGTAGGGCCTGGGGTCAGGATGTGTGAGAAGCTGGGGCGGGATGTCCCCCCTGCCATGGCCCCCAGCCACCCCAGTGGGGTTTGATCCTGGGCTGAGTCCTCCCCTGTGACCTTAAGAGTCATGGGCCACCCAGTTCCTGGTCTGTGCTTTCCGAACTGGGTTCCACCTGTGCTGGGGCTCACAACTGCCAGTAAGTAGGTTCCCCAAGGCCCCCAGCTATCTCTTTTCAGGTTTCTCTTTAGGGGAAGGAATCTCCCATTCCAGGGAGACGGGACCCCAAAGCCTAGGCAGAGGATGGGACCCCAGAGTCTCAGTGGGCAGCTCAATGTTCCCTTTGGAGAAAGCTCTCTTGGAGAAGAGTGCTGCTGGCAGCCTGGGAGTTGGGAAGTTGGGAGAGGGAGGCCTACGTCTGCTCTGGGCTCCACCCCAACCCAGCCTGATCTCCGTCTGCGAGGCTGGGCCTCACCCTCCTCACCCGAGAAACCTTCATCCATCAACTGGTCCACTCCACTCCCAGCTCCCTGCTGACCTCAGGCCTGCCTCAGGGACACTCTTCAAGTGAGGGTGGTCAAAAGAATAAAGGACCTCAAAGATGTCCACATCCTAGTCCCTGAACCCTGTAAAGATGTCACTTACATGGCAAACGGGATTTTGCAGATGAGATTAAATTAAGGGTTGCAGGCAGTGGATCATCCTGTTCTACCTGGTGGGCCCAGTGGAATGAGGAGTGCTTCTAAGAGGGAGGTAGGAGGAATGGAGTCAGGGAAAAGAGCAGGGACGGTGGAGTGGAGGGTGGACCTATGCACCCTGGAGAGGGAGGAGGGGCCACCAGCAGCAGAACGTGCGCAACATTGAGGAAATGGTGAAGGTGAGACGCGGACATCCTGGAGCTCCAGAAAGGAAGGCAGCCCTGCGGAATCGTTGGTTTTATCCTCGCATAACACATTTCAGACTTCCAGAGTTGTAAAAGAATACGTTTGTGCTGTTTTAAGCCACTAATTTTGCAGCAATTTGTGACAGCAACCACAGGAAGTGAATATGGCCAGGATCAGAAATTCCAGAGGAATCTGGGTTTTCTGATTCTGCCCAACTCTATCTTCTGTCCGAGCTCTGACTCTGGGCCCTGGCTGAGGTGTGCGAAGGGGGTGCTGCTGCTGTGTCCTTGTTGTACCCAGTGACCTGCGAGAGAACCGTCCTCCAGAGGGAGCCGACTTTAGCAGCATCTGGTTTACCCTGGAGCCTCCAGGTCCCCTCTCGGGGCACAACGAGCACTTTGCCACCCTCCTGGTAGCCCTGCAGCCCTGCCAGCAGAGCCTTCCCATTTCCATTTTTTTTTTTTTTTGAGATGGAGTCTTGCTCTGTTGCCCAGGTTGGAGTGCAGTGGCGCAATCTCGGCTCACTGCAACCTCCGCCTCCCGGGTTCATGGCATTCTCCTGCCTCGGCCTCCCGAATAGCTGGGACTACAGGCGCCTGCACCACGCCCAGCTAATTTTTTGTATTTTTAGTAGAGATGGGGTTTCACTGTGTTAGCCAGGATGGTCTTAATCTCCTGACCTCATGATCTTCCCTCCTCGGCCTCCCAAAGTGCTGGGATTACAGGCATGAGCCACTGCGCTTGGCCCAGCCCTTCCCATTTCCATCCTGGCTGGCAGGAGAGATGGGATTTTGTGACCCATTGCTCCGCTGATTTCCCCAACACATTATTGAGATGCTCCAGTGCTCCAAGCCAAAGTCACAACAAATATCCTTTCCCCCTCCCCCAATCATTTTTCCAACTCACTCTGGCTCCCGAGGACTTGGTGCCATTGGGCCCGGGGAGAATGAAGCGGCTGAGGAGCCCTTTAAATGAGTGTAGGGAAAGGCAATCACAGCCTCCTTAGCTGAAGGCAGGTGCAGACAGAACACAGCACAAGAGCCTGCATGTGTGTTTGTGTGTGTGTGTGTGCGTGTACACACAGATACACGAATGCTGACGTATGTGTACATACATGTGCATGTGAGAGTGCGTGTTCATGCCTGTGTGCGTGTGTATATGTGTGTCTGGTGTTTTCACGGGGAAAGGATGGGAAAACTTCTCTCATCGGTTTCTGGCCTCTTATAGTCACAGCACAGACCTAGTTCTCAGGTGGAATTCTGCCCCTGGATGTGAAGACCTCCTGGGCGTATCATCTGGGCCTGGTTTCTATTGGCTGTGGCATGGGGTGAAAGCTGTCATTGTTACTCTATTTCACGGAGTCCTTATCCCCAGCTCAAGAGTCTTAAGGGTCAGATACTTAATGTGATTATTCTGAAACACCAAGTCAATGACTTATCTTATGAAAACCTCTGCTACCCACAGGTTACTGGAAAAACAAGCAAAATCCTTCTGTCACTCTCTATTAGACCTAAGATGCATTGATGCTCTTTTCACAGTTCATGGTTCAGGGAAATTTACATTGGATTCCTTTTAGAGAATATAAAGGTAGCTCTTACATAAGAAGGAGTAGGACTAAAAGAGATGTTGGTATAATTTAAACGTTTAAAACCGCAATTTAAAGACTTTAAATACTTTGGGCCTATGACATCTAACTGCTGACTCCCAGGTCAGTGAATGGGGCTGGGCAGAAATTTTGGGAGCGAGATAGCAGAATGTACCAACAGAAGGGCCCACTGGCGAGCTGGCATGTCATACTTCACATATAAATAGACTGTATGAGCCATTTATCTTCTCAAGTGTCTGCAGTTACAAAAGAAGAGGCATCATCCACTCAGGATTTGGTATCAACAATATAATAAACCTCATCTTTTATGTAGTCATTTCCTACATAAAATAAACCTCTTTCTACTGAACATAGTTCAGGCAATTCATGGTCATTGGCTTTGTTATCCTTTTTGTGTAACTCACTGTGTCGAGAGAGAAGCATTGGTAGCCAGGCTGTCCTTGAAACTGAGTTTACTTAGTGTGAGCCACCTGGTCTCCTCTCCTTGGGATGCCAAGAGGAGACTTCACCTTAGCACTCTGGCCTCTGCCCTTGGGCACCCATGAGAAGAGGGGGCCTGTTGGTCTGCACAACATGGAGAAGGTGTGCAGGGCTGACCGATGGAGCAGCTGCCTAGGTTTGAATCCCAGTCAGACCCTTGTCAGGTAGGCAGCCTTGAGCAAACATAAGCTCCAATGTTCTCATTTGCAATAATTGTCCCTGTGTCATAGGACTGCTGTTGGGTTAAAAATGAATGAATATGTACAAAACATTGAAAACAATGTGAACACTTAGTAAATGCCCCATGAATGTTGGCTGGGTGTTGTCATCACATGATCACCATGATCATCATTGCCACTACCACCACCATCACCATTATCATAGACACCATCCTTACTTTCATCACTGTGATCACTATCATGATCACCACCATCGTCATCACTATCATCATTACATCATCATCACCATCACCACCACCACCATTATCATCACCACCATCCTTACTATCATCACTGTGATCACCATCTTCATTACCACCATCATCATCACCATCATCATTACATCATCATCACCATCACCAGCACCACCACCACACCATTATCATTATCATCACCACCATCCTTACTATCATCACTGTGATCACCATCTTCATTACCACCATCACCATCATCACCATCACCATCACTACCATCATCACCACCATCCTTACCATCATCACTGTGATCACCATCATCACCAATACCATCATTACCATTATCGTCATCACCATCATTACCATCTCCATCATCAGCATCATCACCATCACCACCACCATCATCATCATAATCATCATTATCACCATCACCATCATCACCATCACCACCACCACCACCACCATCATCATCATATTCATCATCATTATCACCATCACCATCATCACCATGACTCTCTTGGTGGATCCCTTGGCTCAGTAGTAGGCACAGAGAGGTTTAAGGAGCTATGACTAACAGAAATGAAAGACAGAGTGGTTGTGCTGGAAATAATAAAGGAAGTATTAGTACTCTTATTGGGTGCTATTACCATCGCTATTTTATAGACAGTAAAGAAGCTGAGGCAGAGAGAGGCTGTGAAACCTGCCCAGCATCACACAGAGGAGTCAGTATTTAAACTGAGAAGTCTTGATTAAACTCTTAACAGTGGAAATGTTTAAATCCTGGAAGGAGGATGGCTTTGTAGGGTGACTACAGAGTCCTCAGACACTAGTGAGATGCTTCGAGTAAGTGACTTAAAGTCTTTGAGCACGGAAAGTCTATGATTTTATGAACACTATGGAATCATAAGTCTATGATTTTATTCAGGGAAGTGAAATAGAATGAGTTGAATCAAATGTTTTGAAACAAAGGCTGGGATGCTCCAGGGGAGAGATTGGACTATTAAAAAATAGTAAATGAGATTTAATTTTCAACACTGACATGCTCTCTGTGGTTGGGCCAGGCCCCACCCACCTGAGCTGCCCAGAGAGCTGTTCCCAGAGTGCACAGATGACTGACTGTCTGAATGACATTTCTAATGCTTGTCTAACTGTTTCTCATTTGATTCTTCTCTTATTGGAGTGTCAAGAGCTACGACGAGCCAAAACTCCCTTTAGGGCAGCAAACTCGAGGAAAAACATAAAACAATTCTCAGCCTGAATTCAGGATAAATCCTCTGTCCCCCTCATTATAAAATACCTATTATGTCCCTTTATCTCCAAGTGAGCAGCGTTATTTCAATTTAACAGTGTGTGAGAAATGTCCCATGATATAATAAAAGGACCAAGGATGCACTATTTAATGTCAGAATGACAGATGCTTCAATTAGGCAGACAGGACTATTTCTCCCTAAAATAGATAAAGATGAAATTTTTATAAGATTGTGCTGTTTGTGTTTATGGTACGGTACTGTTACAAGCTTTCATTACAATATAAATTAAAACAAAAACTCTTATTTCAGTGGAAACTGACCATCTTGCTAATAATTTTGCAACTCATAACCGCCGTTTATCAAAGCCCTTGGTCCTCTCACCTGGGAGGAGAAGTCTTCATAGACCTGAGGCATCATCAGGTAACAAATCTCACTCTGACATTCAGAAATCCTTTTCCAAGAGAGACAGAAAGGCATGTTTCAAAGTTATCGTTTGGTCGAAGCTTGTGGATATATTTTTGACATGTGAACTTTTCTTTTCTCCTTGGTCTTGATCTCAAGTCACTGGACACAGGATACTCAATGGGTGATTGCAAAGTCTGGGTGGGGGCTGGGGCACTAGTTTAGGTTCTGCCACTTGTCTGTCCCTCACCCTCGGCAGGTGCAATCGCTGCAGCTCCACTCACCACCAGGCCCACCACTCTGGAGCCTCTTGGCCATCTGAGTCTGTAGCTCAAAGATTTCAATGTTTCTTTAGCATCCTCTAACCCACTGTGGAGGATTTTCTCAATCAATCCTATCACTACGAAAGAGACGTTACCATTGACAGCCATGTATTCAGTTTCTAAAGTTTTATTTCCAGTCACTCCTCTGCTTTCCATTTTAGGGTTTTATATTCTCCAATCGCCATGAGAACACATCATTTTTTTATAAATGGGAAAATGCATCAGCTCTGTAAAAACATTTGGAATTACATAACGAAATGTCTGGTTCCAGGAAAACGATGGGCCAAGGTAGCATGGCGTGTCCCCTACTAAAAATGCACAGAAATAACAGGTGAACTATAACCCTGCAGCAGATACACAGTGTGGAGTATATGAATGCATGCCTGCACACACACACACAGGCACATACACATACACACACACACACACACACACATTCAGAATGGCCCTGGGCTAGAAATTAACAAGGAACAGGAAACGCTTGAGCTGTAGGTGCCTTAAATGGAGTAGTGAGACTGGGAGGGCCTGGAAGCTGGATTTCTGAGTTGTGATGTTCGTTAAGGGACTGGTATGAGGCCTTGGGCCCTGCTGAGGTGGGTGGTGCAGGGTGATTGAAAAATAGAAACTCCTGTTTCCCCTATGAATCTGAAGATCAAATTTATACTGTCAACATGATTCTTCTTTTAAAAAAGTTACAAATGAATCTACCACGGAAATGGTATATTCCATGGGAATCTTACAAGCTCCAAGTTCTGAAAGTTTTCCTCTAGAATTTGTCTTTGTTTTCATTATAGTGCATCTTATTCTATCATGACCAGAGGGGTATCAGCCACTTGGGACCTGTTTCTTAGCTTGGGATTTACTGGCTTCCCCCAAGAGTTCTCCCTTGAACGCCAGCATGAACTCAGCTACCAGTGAGTGCAGAGGCGGTCTCTGATTTCTACCCTGGGTCTCTGAGCCCAGCACAGGGCCTGATACCTGGCTAGTCCCTGGTGCTTGGTGGCGGCTGCTGAGTGAGTATGTGGAGGAATCACCGTGGTTCCCTGTGTGTGCCCGTCAGTTTCCCTTCTGGGACGCTATCCCCCGGTTTAAACAGAAATTTATGTTGAATGAATTAAAACAACTCGAGGAAGGAAATGTAGTGGAGAATACCTTTCAACCAGTTAAAAATTTTAAAAACATGAATAGCTGTTTGAAGACATTTTTCCCTCCGTGCCGTGAGCCTGGCTCTTTCTCCTCTGCGAGCACGCTGTGTCCTGACATGGAAGGCGGGGCTGATGCTTTTAAACAAAGGACTTTTAATAAAGCAGATTCATCATTCCAAGGGCTTCTGTTCCAACTGTCAGGCCTACCGTCGAGAGAGGGAGCGGTGGCACGGGGCTTCTAAAGCGCTGGTTTCACAGGAGATACAAAGAGATAATTAGAACCACGGGTAAGAAGATCATAGAGCGAGACACCCAGATGAGGTGGGGGAAAGAGGAGCGGTGAGAGATGGGTGGATTTAGCCCTCAAAGTCACCGGGCCATGCGGGTCCCCACCTGTCCCTGCCTCGCTGGCCACACCTCTCTTCACTGAATCTGCAGCCAGGGAAGACGAGGTGGGCAGGAGCCATTGTGGAATCTCTACCCCCACCCCCTTTTTTTCCCTAAAAAGTGGTTTATTTGGCTGGGCACAGTGGCTTATGCTTGTAATCCCAGCACTTTGGGAGGCTGAGGTGGGTGGATCGCCTAAGGTCAGGAGTTTGAGACCAGCCTGGCCAACATGGTGAAACCTCGTCTCTACTAAAAATACAAAAATTAGCCAGGTATGGTGGTGGGTGCCTGTAGTCCCAGCTACTTGGGAGGCTGAGGCAGGAGAATCACTTGAACCTGGGAGGCAGAGGTTGCAGTAAGCAGAGATGACATCACTGTACTCCAGCCTGGGTGATAGAGCGAGATTCCATCTCAAAAACAAACAAACAAAGAAACAAACAAACAAAAAACTGGTTGATTGTGCTGGGTAGCTTCTCCCTTCTCTCTGCTTGGTATTAGGTGCCAGACACAGTGCAATGTTCCTCATTCAACACAAACCTGTCCCATGTATAGAAGAAGAAAACACAGATGCCCACAGAGGCCCAGCAACTTGTGCCAGGCCTCACAGCTACCAAATGGCAGGGTGGGACTGGGAGCTGGCTCCAGCCTACTGAGAGGACAGTCACTGCTCAGGGCCTTTAAACGTACCTAAAGGTCCCCTCTCTTGCTTTTCTTCTTATTTTCTATGTCCAAGGAGTTGCTTGGCTGGGCACCAGCTCCAAATGGAGGCCGGGGCGTTCCAGAGAGAGAGATAAGCGGAAGCCCATCAACCAGGTGGAGACTGCCCCTTCCTCAGCAGGATCCGCCAGGTGGAGAGTGCACTGTCCTCAGCAGGATCCGCCAGGCGGAGAGTGCACCCTCCTCAGCAGGATCCCCCAGGCGGAGAGTGCACCCTCCTCAGCAGGATCCGCCAGGCAGAGAGTGCACCCTCCTCAGCAGGATCCCCCAGGCGGAGAGTGCACCCTCCTCAGCAGGATCCGCCAGGCGGAGAGTGCACCCTCCTCAGCAGGATCTGCCACCACAGGAGAGAGGGTCTGTGCTCAGCTATGATCTGCCGGCAGGGTGGATGTTTCACAGCAGAACCTGTTCCGAGACCCAGCTGTGCATGGTGGGGTCGGCTCTGCCCTCTGCCCTGGAACCGCCCTGTCACTCATGAAAGAATCCCAGCCTTGATGTGGGACAGTTCTGCAGCCTCCATCAAGGTGGCAAATAGAGCCCCAAACCATCTCGCTTTATTTGGGACTGAGGGGGTTCCTGGGATGCAGGACTTTTTGTGTTAAAACTGGGAAAATGGGGCTAGGCCCGCCCTTCCCCTGTTTGCCTGTTACCAGAGCTCATGGTCCTTATGAACCGCAATGGTCAGGTGCTGACAGAGCCTAGGCCAGCTAAGCAGGTCCCGAGTTAAACACCCGCTCACAGAATTGACCTCACCCATATGGACCTCTGCCAACCGTAGATGAGGTTTGACGTTTTCTCCTTGAACCCCATTAGGCTCCAGTTTTCACATGACGCTGGAGCACAGAGCTGAGGAGGAGGGATGCCACATACGCTCAAGGACTCGGTGAGGGACTTGGTCCTGGGTGGCGGAGGCTGCAGGACGGTGAGAGTGGTTGGTGTGGAGTCCTTGCCACATCCTCACAGCTCCCTCAGGGGTGCTCCTGAGCGTGGTGCCTGGACACCTGTGGCAGAGCGGTGGAGGGCTCTGAAGGTTACACATGTCACACTTGGCACCATGGGCAAGCCACAGTCCTGAACCACTCGCCCACTGAGCTGAGCCTGCAGCCTGGCCAGGAGCAGTGGTCGCAGAGCTGACTTTCAGAACCTGAAACCTTCGTTAGTGCCTCCCAACCCCAGGCACCAGGTGGGCCTCCTGAGCCATCTGAGGCCTCACAGGATTGTCCAGAGGGTCCGAAAGTTCTCCCGGACCTGGAATCCCCATTACCATCCTACCACCCAGACACCGTGGAATAGCGTTTTGTTGCAGCAGTTACTGAAACTGCAATTTGCCCCATAAAGATGGTTGTTTAGGCTTGTTTTATTTAGCTGTGTTTGCCTACGAATCAGCTCTAACGGTATTCTATTTAATTTCCCTCTCCCAAATAGCATGATGCTTAATGTAAACCAATTACTACAATTTTGCTTTCTAAGAAATCAGGAAATGTAATCAAGGAGATGCAATTTGTTTGCTTTTCATGAAATACTAGGGTGCGGTAGCAACAGGAGTGGCAGGAGGTGGCCTTTGCAGGGATCAGAACATGCGTGTGTGAGCGTGTGTGTGCAAGAGGTGAGTGCAGCCGTGTGTGTGCATGCATCTGCAAGTATCTCTCCATGTGTGCCTCTCTGGGTCTGTGTGTGCGATGTGTGCATTTATCCTGAAAGCTGCTCACAGGCCTGAGCCATGAGAAAGCCCAGTCCGCTTACACAAACCCTGAAGTATGAAGAGTTTCACAAAAAGCTGACGGGACAGACCTTCATTCACAGACAGGCAGGGCTGACCCGGGAGAGGAAAGATTTGCTTGTGGCCAACTGACTGCCCATAAAGGTTGATTGGGCATAATAAGAGGCATTTTATTTTGAATCTCTTTTTCATTGTAAATGATAATCAGGCTCCTGGGGAGAGAGGTGAGTGATCTAACAAGGAACAGTGTCCAGGGGGCAGCATGAGCACCGAGAAAAGCCTGGAGAGTGGGGGAGGAGGCTCCCTCCCTGAGGGCCACCGGGTCAGAGCTGCCCGAACAGCCTCTGGTCCCAGCATCAGGGCGGGGCGATGTCAGGCTGAGTGAGACAGGCTCTTTCCAGCAGATAGTTCCCTCTGCGCCCCCAGACTCCTGGCTCCAACTGCTGGTTTGCTGGTCTCTCTCCAGGATGGGCAGGGATAAGACCTGTGAGGGGTTTGGGGACTGTGTCCTCCAGCTCTTAAGCCCGAGGGTTGTGGCTGGCCAGCAGTTCTCCCCTTCGTCCTCCAGCCTTGGACTCTGACCAGAGAGTGAATTCTCTGATTTCTTTCCCTTCCTTGGAAATCTCCTGTAACCTACATAGCAAAGAGGTCTCCTCCTTCCAGGCTGCAAAAATGGGAGTTCAGAGACTGGTCCAGAGGAAGTGGCAAGAGGCGACGGGCCCTCAGCTGGGGGCTCTCCAGGGTCTGCACCACACCAGGTATCTGGTGCTCTCGAAGCACAAGGTCCCCTCTGTGAAAGTCACTCTTCTCAATCCCCAGGAGGCTGGGGCAGGTCTTCAACTTTTTTCTGTTTAACTCTTTTTTTAAAAGGAAAAACGTTTACTTTAA
This sequence comes from Pongo abelii, assembly GCF_028885655.2. Classification (NCBI taxonomy): domain Eukaryota; kingdom Metazoa; phylum Chordata; class Mammalia; order Primates; family Hominidae; genus Pongo; species Pongo abelii. The sequence continues at coordinate 230,097,486 of NC_071985.2, read as the reverse complement.
AAAGTAAAATTTATATAGCATACAATTCACCATTTTACACAATTTTAAAATTTATTTTTAATGGACAAATCAAAATTCTTCCTACAATGTACAACATGATGTTTTGATTTGTGTATACATTGTGGAATAGCTAAATCAAGCAGCTTAACACATGTGTTACCAACGGACCGTGTTAAAGTGGACAACTCAGTGGCATTTGGTGCATTCCTTGTGTCATCATCAGCTCTCTTTAGTTTCCAACCTTCTCATCACCTCAGAAGAGACCCTGGATCTATTCATTCCTTAACTCTTTAAGGCCTGGATTCTTTCCTTTAAAAACTGATGTGAGGCCAGGCACAGTGGCTCATGCCTGTAATCCCAGCACTTTGGGAAGCCAAAGTGGGTGGATCATGAGGTTGGGAGATCAAGACCATCCTGGCTAACATGGTGAAACTCCATCTCTACTAAAAATACAAAAAAATAGCCGGGCATGGTGGCACGTGCCTGTAGTCCCAGCTACTCAGGAGGCTGAGGCAGGATAATTGCTTGAACCTGGGAGGTGGAGGTTGCAGTGAGCCAAGATTTCGCCACTGCACTCCAGCCTGGGCGACAGAGCAAGACTCCATCTCAAGAAAAAAAATAAAAAAAAGAGAGAGAAAAAGCTGAGGGGAACGAGTGTTGCCTGCAATTTCCTTTATTATTTTCATCATAAACGCCTTTGCACATGGCCCGATGGGTCTCACTCCACTTTCCAGTGGTGCCATCTTAGAACCTCACACTCAGCCTCCAATTTCTTTTCTTTTTTTTTTTTTTTGTGATGGAGTCTTGCTCTGTCACCCAGGCTGGAGTGCAGTGGCTAAATCTCGGCTCACTGCAAGCTCCGCCTCCCGGGTTCACGCCCTTCTCCTGCCTCAGCCTCCCGAGTAGCTGGGACTACAGGCACCCGCAACCACGCCTGGCTAATTTTTTGCGTTTTTAGTAGAGACAGGGTTTCACTGTGTTAGCCAAGATGGTCTCAATCTCCTGACCTTGTGAACCTCCTGCCTCGGCCTCCCAAAGTGCTGGGATTACAGGCATGAGCCACTGCACCCAGCCCCCCAGCCTCCGATTTTCTTCTGAGTCCGGCTGGGGCTCCAAGGTAGTGACTCTTCGGGAGACACTATCCAGCCTGCAGCTTCAGGGGACCGTGGGGGATTTGTAGGATGGGGGCAGAGCCTGCAGGTGCACTCACCTGGCTCTACGTGTTCCTTCAGGGAAAGCTGTTCAGTTCTGTACGTTTAGCAGAAAATAGGGCACAGCAGTGGGTTCTTCACAGTGATGTTCATGAAGATTGAAAAATGGGACTCACCCCACTGAGTGCCATGAACATTCGAGACAATGGATAAGGTGCAGTCACTGTGTGGGAGGGTTCAGTGGGAAAGCCTATGTGTGCTTAGCACACTGTGGGGGATCTGAAACGTCAGCCCCCCTTTCCCCGTGGGGGCGTGGGGCTTCCCTTACTTGGTCCTGGTTACCCCCCACGGGATGCAGGGCCTTTGCATGCTCCCACCAACCTCCCTTGACACTATTCTCCACCTTTCTGCAGAGGCAGTGATGTCCCTATGGGGCTCACGCCCAGGGAAGCCTCGGAAATTCCCGGCCGGTCACAGCTCCCTGTAACCCATAGGCCCTGGCACCCGCACACTGCCTCTCATGTTACTCGCAGCGTGTTTCAGAATGGATGCAGAACCAGAGACAGAAAATCTCTCCTCTGAGCTGCTTGGTGTCATTCCCCCAGGATGCCAGGAAAGCCTGAGCCCAGTGGTCCAATGACAGGACCCCTCCCCAATCCAGGAGCGAGAGCAGACACGAGGGGCGATGGGGGTGCGACAGCCCGAGGCAGTGGGGCCCTGAGTCACTGTCCATTAGAGCAGTGTCTTGTTGGGAAAGGAGGGCAGGGATTTGCCTGAGGGGGACTGGGGAACAAGGTGCCTGTGAAAGAGGAGTGGGGGACCCAATGCCAGCCCCCACTGTGCAGTCCCCATGTTATAGCACAGGGTGAGTGTTCATTCCGGCCTTCGCTTCTCACCCCTCCTAAACAGCTGCCCCAGAACCTGCACTCTGGGGGCCAGAGAGAACTGTCCACATTCCCAAGACCCCCTGGAAAGGGGAGGCAGGGCTTCCGCACGTGGCTCCCAGGGAGACATGAGGACGAAAGTAGGGTGGGGACCAGAGTCCCTGCCCCGGGGCTGGGCATCAGACTTGGGGACCAGGAGGCAGAGGAACCATCGGGAATGGTCTAGGGAAAGGGAAGCCACCTTGCAGTGCCAACACCACCTCTTGATGCAGTTTTGCTGTTCTGGGCTATTTCTGCTGCTCCCCCTACACCGGCAGTGGTGCAACCTGGACGTCCTGCCCTACCCCGACATTCCCGCGTCCTGCCCTGGCCCACTTCTCATGGTGGTTCCGGTCCTCCCAGTGTGTTATCGCACAGCTGCTCATGGGGTCCTCAAGGGAGGTGGGAGAGCCTGACCCAGCAGCCCAGTGCATGGAACAGAAAAGGCACTCTCATCCCCATGAAGCAGGATGCTGTTCACAGAGCTCTGGGCCAGAAGCTGCTCTTGGAGACCAATGAGGCAGGACCAGATGCTGGTGGTCAGCCATGGCTTCAGCCTCAGGCTGCTGTGACAGAGTGGTACACTGGGGACTCAAACAACAGACATGAATATCTCACAGTTCTGGAGGCTGGAAGTCCAAGGTCCGGGTACCAGCATGGCAGGTTCTGGTGAGGGCAGAGGGCTGTCTAATCGCTGTGTCCTCACGTGGCCGAGAGCGGAGACAGAGGGGCAGCAAGTGCTCTCATGCCTGTTCTTATAAGGGCACCAATCCCATTTGTGTTAGTCAGGGATCTGCAGAGGAACAGGATCAATAGGAGAAATGCAGATAAATAGGAGAGGGGATTTATGAGGGGAAGTGGCACACACAACTATGGAGGCTTACAAGTCCCATAGAAGGCCGTCTACAAGCTGGAGATGCAAGAAAGCCAGCAGTGTGATTCGGAGTGAGTCTGAAGGCCTGAGAATGAGGAGAGCTGATGGTGTGACCCCCAACGTGAGGCCAAGGGCTAGAGGCATCATCTCAGGGGGTGTGGGGCTTGAGAACCAGGAGCTCCAATGTCTGAGAGCAGAAGATGCGTGTCCCAGCTCCAGAGGAAAGAGAGAATGAAATTGCCCTTTCTCCACCCGTTGTGCTCTCATGATCCTCCATGGATTGGGTAATGCTCATCCACATTGGTGGGAATGGATCTTCTTAATACAGTCTGCTGACTCAAATGCTTTTGGAAACACAGTCACAGACACACCCTGAAATCATGCTCTACCAGCAACCTGGACAGATACCTGTTAGCCCAGTCAAGTTGACACAGAAAATTCTCCATCACGCTGTTCATGCAGGCTCCACCTTCATGACCTAATCTAACAGTAACCTCACAAAGGCCTCAGTGCCTCACACCGTCACCATGGGGATTCGCGTTTCAACACATGGGTTTTGGAGGGACAAAAACGTTCAGTTCCTAGGAGTCAACCAGGCACCAGGGCCAGTGGCTAAACATTTCCTTTCCCGTATAAAAGATGCTAGGATTCCACTTTTCCAGCCTTGGCACAATAGGAAAAAAGGAAAAACAAACAAACAACATCTCCTCTTTTAAGAAGAAAGCACTAAATTCAATGATTCTATCTCAGTAAGAAGGAAAATTTGACTTAGAAGATTTTCTGTTGTTATTGAGTCACATCTCCGGGTGGCTGCTGCGTGGACTTGGTCAACCACAGTCATTTGGGAAAACATCAGTCCTGTGCACTCAGGGCTGACACTATTGTCTTGTCACCTAATTTTTCTTTCTTTCTTTCTTTTTAAAAAAAAAAAAAAAAAAAGATTTATTTATTTAGTTTTTAACAGGCTCCATTACCCAGGCTGGAGTGCAGTGGCACAGTCACACATCACTGCAGCCTTAACCACCTGGGCTTAAGCCATCCTCCCACCTTGGTCTCCTGAGTAGGTGGGATCACAGGTGCCCACCACCATGCTGGGTTAATTATTATTATTATTATTATTTTGAGACGGTGTCTGGCTCTGTAGTCCAGGCTGGAGTGCAGTGGTGCCATCCTGACTCACTGCAAACTCCGCCTCCCAGGTTCAAGCAATTCTCCTGCCTCAGCCTCCTGAGTAGCTGGGATTACAGGTGTGCACCACCATGCCCGGCTAATTCTTTTGTATTTTTAGTAGAGATGGGGTTTCACTGTGGCCTTGAACTCCTGACCTCAAGTGATCCGCTTGCCTTGGCCTCCCAAAGTGCCAAGATTACAGGTGTGAGCCACTGAGCCTGCCCACATTTTTTTTTAATGGCAGCTGGCTGTGGGTGCTCGTTTTTCCTGCAGCAGAGAAGGGTGCCCGTTGAGGCAGGTCTTCTGCACAGTGGACCTAGGATCCGGGGCTGTTGCTCTCAGCAGACTCCATAAAGAGACTTCAGGGCTGGGCATGGTGGCTCACGCCTGTAATCCCAGCACTTTGGGAGGCCGAGGTGGGTGGATCACTGGAGGTCAGGAGTTTGAGACCAGCCTGACCAACGTGGTGAAATCCTGTCTCTACCAAAAGTACAAAAATTACCTGGGCATGGTGGTGGGTGCCAGTAATCCTAGCTGCTCAGGAGGCTACGGCAGGAGAATCACTTGAACCTGGGAGGTGGAGGTTGCAGTGAGCCGAGATTGTGCCATAGCACTCCAGCCTGGGTGACAGAGTGAGACTTCATTGTAAAAAAAAAAAAAGAGGTGGAGCCCACCACAGCTCAAGGAGGCCTGCCTGCCTATGTAGGCTCCACCTCTGGGGGCAGGGCACAGACAAACAAAAAGACAGCAGTAACCTCTGCAGACTTAAATGTCCCTGTCTGACAGCTTTGGAGAGAGCAGTGGTTCTCCCAGCACACAGCTGGAGATCTGAGAATGGGCAGACTGCCTCCTCAAGTGGGTCCCTGACGCCTGACCCCCGAGCAGCCTAACTGGGAGGCACCCCCCAGCAGGGGCAGACTGACACCTCACGCGGCCGGGTACTCCAACAGACCTGCAGCTGAGGGTCCTGTCTCTTAGAAGGAAAACTAACAAACGAAAGGACATCCACACCAAAAACCCATCTGTACATCACCATCATCAAAGACCAAAAGTAGATAAAACCACAAAGATGGGAAAAAAACAGAGCAGAAAAACTGGAAACTCTAAAAAGCAGAGCACCTCTCCTCCTCCAAAGGAACGCAGTTCCTCACCAGCAACGGAACAAAGCTGGACGGAGAATGACTTTGACGAGCTGAGAGAAGAAGGCTTCAGACGATCAAATTACTCTGAGCTACGGGAGGATATTCAAACCAAAGGCAAAGAAGTTGAAAACTTTGAAAAAAATTTAGAAGAATGTATAACTAGAATAACCAATACAGAGAAGTGCTTAAAGGAGCTGATGGAGCTGAAAACCAAGGCTCGAGAACTACGTGAAAAATGCAGAAGCCTCAGAAGCCGATGCGATCAAATGGAAGAAAGGGTATCAGCGATGGAAGATGAAATGAATGAAATGAAGCGAGAAGGGAAGTTTAGAGAAAAAAGAATAAAAAGAAACGAGCAAAGCCTCCAAGAAATATGGGACTATGTGAAAAGACCAAATCTACGTCTGATTGGTGTACCTGAAAGTGACGGGGAGAATGGAACCAAGTTGGAAAACACTCTGCAGGATATTATCCAGGAGAACTTCCCCAATCTAGCAAGGCAGGCCAACATTCAGATTCAGGAAATACAGAGAACGCCACAAAGATACTCTTCGAGAAGAGCAACTCCAAGACACATAATTGTCAGATTCACCAAAGTTGAAATGAAGGAAAAAATGTTAAGGGCAGCCACAGAGAAAGGTCGGGTTACCCTCAAAGGGAAGCCCATCAGACTAACAGCAGATCTCTCAGCAGAAACTCTACAAGCCAGAAGAGAGTGGGGGCCAATATTCAACATTCTTAAAGAAAAGAATTTTCAATCCAGAATTTCATATCCAGCCAAACTAAGCTTCATAAGTGAAGGAGAAATAAAATCCTTTACAGACAAGCAAATGCTGAGAGATTCTGTCACCATCAGGCCTGCCCTAAAAGAGCTCCTGAAGGAAGCACTAAACATGGAAAGGCACAACCGGTACCAGCCACTGCAAAATCATGCCAAAATGTAAAGACCATTGAGACTAGGAAGAGACTGCATCAACTAACGAGCAAAATAACCAGCTAACATCATAATGACAGGATCAAATTCACACATAACAATATTAACTTTAAATGTAAATGGACTAAATGCTCCAATTAAAAGACACAGACTTGGCAAATTGGATAAAGAGTCATGACCCATCAGTGTGCTGTATTCAGGAAACCCATCTCACATGCAGAGACACACATAGGCTCAAAATAAAAGGATAGAGGAAGATCTAACAAGGAAATGGAAAGCAAAAAAAGGCAGGGGTTGCAATCCTAGTCTCTGATAAAATAGACATTAAACCAACAAAAATCAAAAGAGACAAAGAAGGCCATTACATAATGGTAAAGGGATCAATTCAACAAGAAGAGCTAACTATCCTAAATATATATGCACCCAATACAGGAGCGCCCAGATTCATAAAGCAAGTCCTGAATGACCTACACAGAGACTTAGACTCCCACACCTTAATAATGGGAGAGTTTAACACCCCACTGTCAACATTAGACAGATCAACAAGGCAGAAAGTCAACAAGGATACCCAGCAATTGAACTCAGCTCTCCACCAAGCGGACCTAATAGACATCTACAGAACTCTCCACCCCAAATCAACAGAATATACATTTTTTTCAGCACCACACCACACCTATTCCAAAATTGACCACATACTTGGAAGTAAAGCTCTCCTCAGCAAATGTAAAAGAACAGAAATTATAACAAACTATCTCTCAGATCACAGTGCAATCAAGCTAGAACTCAGGATTAAGAATCTCACTCAAAACCGTTCAACTACATGGAAACTGAACAACCTGCTCCTGAATGACTACTGGGTACATAACAAAATGAAGGCGGAAATAAAGATGTTCTTTGAAACCAACGAGAACCAAGACACAACATACCAGAATCTCTGGGATGCATTCAAAGCAGTGTGTAGAGGGAAATTTATAGCACTAAATGCCCACAAGAGAAAGCAGGAAAGATCCAAAATTCACACCCTAACATCACAATTAAAAGAACTAGAAAAACAAGAGCAAACACATTCAAAAGCTAGCAGAAGGCAAGAAATAACTAAAATCAGAGCAGAACTGAAGGAAATAGAGACACAAAAAACCCTTCAAAAAATTAATGAATCCAGGAGCTGATTTTTTGAAAAGATCAACAAAATTGATAGACCGCTAGCAAGACTAATAAAGAAAAAAAGAGAGAAGAATCAAATAGATGCAATAAAAAATGATAAAGGGGATATCACCACCGATCCCACAGAAATACAAACTACCATCAGAGAATATTACAAACACCTCTATGCAAATAAACTAGAAAATCTAGAAGAAATGGATAAATTCCTCGACACATACACTCTCCCAAGACTAAACCAGGAAGAAGTTGAATCTCTGAATAGACCAATAACAGGAGCTGAAATTGTGGCAATAATCAATAGCTTACCAACCAAAAAGAGTCCAGGACCAGATGGATTCACAGCCGAATTCTACCAGAGGTACAAGGAGGAACTGGTACCATTCCTTCTGAAACTATTCCAATCAATAGAAAAAGAAGGAATCCTCCCTAACTCATTTTATGAGGCCAGCATCATCCTGATACCAAAGCCAGGCAGAGACACAGCCAAAAAAGAGAATTTTAGACCAATATCCTTGATGAACATTGATGCAAAAATCCTCAATAAAATACTGGCAAACCGAATCCAGCAGCACATCAAAAAGCTTATCCACCAGGATCAAGTAGGCTTCATCCCTGGGATGCAAGTCTGGTTCAATATATGCAAATCAATAAATGTAATCCAGCATGTAAACAGAACCAAAGACAAAAACCACATGATTATCTCAATAGATGCAGAAAAGGCCTTTGACAAAATTCAACAACCCTTCATGCTAAAAACTCTCAATAAATTAGGTATTGATGGGATGTATCTCAAAATAATAAGAGCTATCTATGACAAACCCACAGCCAATATCATACTGAATGGGCAAAAACTGGAAGCATTCCCTTTGAAAACTGGCACAAGACAGGAATGCCCTCTCTCACCACTCCTATTCAACATAGTGTTGGAAGTTCTGGCCAGGGCAATTAGGCAGGAGAAGGAAATAATGGGTATTCAATTAGGAAAAGAGGAAGTCAAATTGTCCCTGTTTGCAGACGACATGATGGTATATCTAGAAAACCCCATTGTCTCAGCCCAAAATCTCCTTAAGCTGATAAGTAACTTCAGCAAAGTCTCAGGATACAAAATCAATGTACAAAAATCACAAGCATTCTTATACACCAACAACAGACAAACAGAGAGCCAAATCATGAGTGAACTCCCATTCACAATTGCTTCAAAGAGAATAAAATACCTAGGAATCCAACTTACAAGGGACGCGAAGGACCTCTTCAAGGAGAACTACAAACCACTGCTCAAGGAAATAAAAGAGGATACAAACAAATGGAAAAACATTCCATGCTCATGGGTAGGAAGAATCAATATTGTGAAAATGGCCATACTGCCCAAGGTAATTTACAGATTCAATGCCATCCACATCAAGCTACCAATGACTTTCTTCACAGAATTAGAAAAAACTACTTTAAAGTTCATATGGAACCAAAAAAGAGCCCGCTTCACCAAGTCAATCCTAAGCCAAAAGAACAAAGCTGGAGGCATCACACTACCTGACTTCAAACTATACTACAAGGCTACAGTAACCAAAACGGCATGGTACTGGTACCAAAACAGAGATATAGATCAATGGAACAGAACAGAGCCCTCAGAAATAATGCTGCATATCTACAACTATTTGATCTTTGACAAACCTGAGAAAAACAAGCAATGGGGAAAGGATTCCCTATTTAATAAATGGTGCTGGGAAAACTGGCTAGCCATATGTAGAAAGCTGAAACTGGATCCCTTCCTTACACCTTATACAAAAATCAATTCAAGATGGATTAAAGACTTAAACGTTAGACCTAAAACTATAAAAACCCTAGAAGAAAACCTAGGCATTACCATTCAGGACATAGGCATGGGCAAGGACTTCATGTCTAAAACACCAAAAGCAATGGCAACAAAAGCCAAAATTGACAAATGGGATCTCATTAAACTAAACAGCTTCTGCACAGCAAAAGAAACTACCATCAGAGTGAACAGGCAACCTACAAAATGGGAGAAAATTTTCGCAACCTACTCATTTGACAAAGGGCTAATATCCAGAATCTACAATGAACACAAACAAATTTACAAGAAAAAACAAACAACCCCATCAAAAAGTGGGCGAAGGACATGAACAGACATTTCTCAAAAGAAGACATTTACGCAGCCAAGAAACACATGAAGAAATGCTCACCATCACTGGCCATCAGAGAAATGCAAATCAAAACTACAATGAGATACCATCTCACACCAGTTAGAATGGCAATCATTAAAAAGTCAGGAAACAACAGGTGCTGGAGAGGATATGGAGAAATAGGAACACTTTTACACTGTTGGTGGGACTTTAAACTAGTTCAACCCTTGTGGAAGTCAGTGTGGCGATTCCTCAGGGATCTAGAACTAGAAATACCATTTGACCCAGCCATCCCATTACTGGGTATATACCCAAAGGACTATAAATCATGCTGCTATAAAGACACATGCATACGTATGTTTATTGTGGCACTATTCACAATAGCAAAGACTTGGGACCAACCCAAATGTCCAACAATGATAGACTGGATTAAGAAAATGTGGCACATATACACCATGGAATACTATGCAGCCATAAAAAATGACGAGTTCATGTCCTTTGTAGGGACATGGATGAAATTGGAAATCATCATTCTCAGTAAACTATAGCAAGAACAAAAAACCAAACACTGCATATTCTCACTCATAGGTGGGAATTGAACAATGAGAACACATGGACACAGGAAGGGGAACATCACACTCTGGGGACTGTTGTGGGGTGGGGGTAGGGGGGAGGGATAGCATTGGGAGATATACCTAAAGTATAACAATAATAAATAAAAAAAATAATAAAATGCTAATCACAAACAACAAAAAAAAAGAGACTCCAGGGGCAGCACCATCAGGACCCAGTGGCTGGGGACAGGTGAGGGCTACTGCCTAGGAGGCCTTGGCACAGCCAGTACCCAGTGGAGGTCGCAGTGTTAAAAACAGCACGGGCAACAATGCTGGAAGGCAGGATGGGCAACTGTGGTTCCATTCTGAGGTACCGGGGGTTAGGACTTTTCACTTATCTTTTTCTTGGGGGGAGACACAGTTCAGCCTATAACATGGCCTGTTTCTTGCAGGTTTGCTAGTGCAGGTGATGTCCCTTCTCGTTTTCTTCCAGAGATGGGACCCCTGGATAAGGAAGGACACCCGGGAGGGAGGCAAGAACCAGGAGGGCAGGGATGGCCTGGGACCCCCATCCCATAAGGGTGTGCCCTGTGGAAATGCCCTTCCCTTCTCCTCTCCAAGTAGCGGGGGACAGATCCTCGGGATGTGAAGTTGTCTGAGGTCCATTCTAACTGGGTTATTCCCCGTCCATCTCATCAATAGCACCATGAACCGGTGCAGGAATTGTAAGTTTCATTGTGATGTGTTGGTGATGCAGCTCACACCAGAAGCGTGCATCTAATAGTATTACCGACACCCCTCCAAAGACAGCAGCTGAGAAACCTCTGTGGCCTCTGCTTCTCTTCTTTCCTGATGGAGGCTGGGACTTTTATCCACCTGTTTCCCAGCAGGGATATTGATCCGAGGCTCTTTTTTTCTCATCCTCCTTCCCCCACCAATGCCTCAACATGGGAGGGGCTGTCTCTGCCTGTTGCATTGAGGGTTTGCTGTCAGCACAGCTAAGGGGAACTTTGGAAGGTCCCACAGTTTGTTTGAAAACTCTCTTGGAGCCGGGGGCCATGGCTCACACCTGTAATCCCAGCACTTAGGGAGAAGGGGCGGGTGGATCACTTGAGGCCAGCAGTTTGAGACCTGCCTGGGCAATGTGGTAAAACCCCATCTGTACTAAAAATACAAAAATTATCCAGGTGTGGTGGTGGATGCCTGTAGTCCCAGCTACTCGGGAGGCTGAGGCAGGAGAATCGCTTAAACCCGGGAGGTTGCAGTGAGCTGAGATCTTGCCACTGTACTCCAGCCTGGGCTATAAAGGCAGACTCTGTCTCAAAGAATGAAAACTCTCTCGGCTTCGCATTACTTATCAGGAATCTAATTGGAAGTAGCTGAGCTTTGTTTTCAGGAAGTCGGGGTCAGACAGGCTGTACCCAGGAAGTAACTAACTAAGAAGTGGGCCGCTGGTCTGTCGGCAAGAGTGGGGCCAGACGGAGGGCCCATCTTCTTCAGGCTGTAGAAGATGCTCTGTGCTGCTTCCTGGCTGGAAGATCCCAGGTAGGAACCCCCGGATATTTACACCTGGAGATACGGAACACAGACGTTTCCCTCCATGTGTTGCTGAACACGGCTGCTCTGCAAGGTGGACACTAGGGCCTGGATCACACATCGGCGGAGATGAGAAAAGTGAGAGGCAAACCATCCCTCGCTCTAGTCTGCATCCTTGGCTCTGAGCTGAGGGCAATCAGATTCCAAGATCTCCCCAGCCTGTGCCCCACAACCAAGAAGCCATCAGAAAGGCTCAAGGTTCTGACTCTTTCTCTACCCTCCCTCTTGTTCTTACCCTGCCTTTGTTGAAGCTGCTGGACCCACAGGTGAGACTAAGGGACAAAGGGACTCTCCTCCAACAGCAAACAAACTGCCCTCCCCTGCACTGGTCTCAGGAGGACCCACACTTCTGGCGGTGATTCCCCGGCCAGCTCCCAGCTCCGGCTGCAGACTGGCTCTGCCTCTCCGGTGGGCTCCCTGAAAATCAGCTAGGCCTATTCATTCTGTTCACGCTCTTATCTTCCTGTCTTTAGACCTAGAGAATCATCTTCATCTTATTCAGCCAGTAGCTGCACTTTTTGGATCCTTCCTTTCTAACCATTTAAAGTATTTCCAAATTGTTGTATAATTCAGGGAGAGGGTTGGAGGGGTTTGCCATTGAGAACTGGAGATTAGAGAAAGAAAATACCCAAGGAAAAGATGGGCTATTTTTTTCCCCCACAGAGCTTTGAAACCCTTTGCTTATCATGAGAGGAAACCGTTTGCTGTTCTTATACTCATTCCATGTCTTTTCAAAGCCGCCCACACAGGGACCCTCGATGTCTGGCCCCAAGAGCAAGAGTATCCCCCAAGGAATGGGAAGAGAGTGGAGGGCAGTGACCAAGGGGTGGGTCCGATAATGAGAATTTAAATTTTGATTACAGGAGCAATGCCTGCAATAATAATGACGGAGAAGTACCAGGGTGTGAGCCCTGGAGAGCCCTGCTGGGACTCAGCAGGCTGGGCGTGGCGGCTCATGCCTGTAATCCAGCACTTTGGGAGGCCGAGGAGGGTGGATCATGAGGTCAGGAGTTCAAGACCAGCCTGGCCAAGATGGTGAAACCCCATCTCTACTAAAAATACAAAAAAATAGCATGGCATGGTGGTGGGCGCCTATAATCCCAGCTACTAGGGAGGCTGAGGCAGAGAACTGCTTGAACCTGGGAGGCAGAGGTTGCAGTGAGCCAAGATCTCGCCATTGCGTTCCAGCCTGGGCAACAGAGCGAGACTCTGTCTCAAAAAAAAAAGAAAAAAAGAAAGGAGAGGGAGCGAGTCTGGCTTCCTGGGGGAAGAGGTGACTTTCCCCATGGTGCAGGGCAGGGCTCTGACGCTGACCTCAGAGCAGTTCTGAGGAGGGGCAGGGGTCCCCTTGTGCAGACAATGTACGCTGACAGCCTGGGCTTTGTGATGGGCACGGGTTGGGCATGGGTTGGCTGGCACAGGGACCATGGCCTTGGGTCCAGCTGGGTTTGAGTTCTGGGGGCAGTGGCCACGCAGGCCAAAGGTCACATCTACTCTCGGCAGGGTCTTGCTGGTGCCCTTTGGGTCCACACAGAAGCCTCTGGGGGGACTGGAGATGGGTAGGGGGAGGGGGCGGCTGATCTCCAGAGAGTGAGTCCAGGCTCCTATTTCTCACCAGAGAGAGAGAAAGAGACAGACAGAGACAGAGATCGTTTGACTGATTTTAAGGAATTGTCATATGATTCACTCGACCATGAGGTTTGCACATCTGGAAACTGCTGGGTAGGTCGGCAGGCTGGAGACCCAGGGAGGAGTTGATGCTTCAGTCTTGAGTCTGAAATCTGCAGGCTGGAAGCGGAAGTCCCTTCTCCTCAGAGGACCCCAGTCTTCTCTCTTAAGGCCTTTGCCAGATGGGACGGGGCCCACCTATATTACAGAGGGGTATCTGCCTCACTCAGAGTCCACAGAATTTTTTTTTTTTGAGACGGAGTCTCACTCTGCCGCCCAGGCTGAAGTGCAGTGGCGCAATCTCGGCTCACTGCAAGTTCCGCCTCCCGGGTTCACGCCATTCTCCCGCCTCAGCCTCCGGAGTAGCTGGGACTACAGGCGCCCGCCACCGTGCCCGGCTAATTTTTTTGTGTTTTTAGTAGAGACGGGGTTTCACCGTGTTAGCCAGGACGGTCTCGATCTCCTGATCTCGTGATCTGCTCGCCTTGGCCTCCGAAAGTGCTGGGATTACAGGCGTGAGCCACCGCGCCCTGCTCGAGTCCACAGATTTAAATGCTCATCTCATCTAAAAAACACCCGAGCAATGGGCACCGTGGCGTAGCCACGCTGATGATAAAATGAACGATCACAGCCCTCCCAGGAGTGCAACTGCACGGTGCCTCCCTCGGAACAGCCCAGACCTCGGGGGAGCCTCTCCTGGGGAAACGGCCCTCGCTGTTGTGCTGCCCTGGGTGCTGTTGTCCGGGTCCTGGGCAGGGAGCACCCCAGAGGAAGCAGGGCAAGCCCGGGACCTGGGGGGTGCCCCGCCTGCCCCTGGACATTTGGGCTGCAGGAGCCAGGATCTGCGCAGGGTTTCTGTCGCTTGTCACTGACAAGAAACCGGACCTGGAATTCTGCCCGGAGCCATCTGGGATGAGGCTGCACGTGTTTCTTTCCGTCTGCAACACGGAACCACACAGCTGGAGCAGAGGTGCATATGGGGGGTGCTGGGGGTGGGGGTGGGGGTTCACCAACTTGAGAGGCCCCTGGGTGTCCCGCGACCCGAGTCCCACCCACCACCACCAAACCTCCTGGGGGCGGGGCATGAGCCATGCGGGAGGGGAGGCTCTCCATGGGCCCCCAGGAGGCTCGGTGGTGAGTGACAGACAGTCTACTGTAAGTATATGGGTCAGGGCACACTGCGTAAAAGAATGGAGAGAACACACTACGTGCGTGTGTGTACATTGCAGACACGCTTGAGATAGTGCTTAATGACAGTAAACTTTACCCAGACAGCAGCTTGGCTCATTACCTCGGTTCTGTCTCTGCCTCAAGTCACTCATGCAGGTCAGGAGATTCCAAAGGGCCGCTTGGAGGGAGAAGGGACATCTGTATTAGCTTCTCAGCTTTGGACCAGGGGCTGCCGCCCAGCTTTCAGGGTGATCCCGCAAAGACTGGATAAGGCAGACACCGGTGGTCCTCAGCCCGGATCTCTCTGTCTCTCTTTCTCTTTCTCTATTTCTCTCGCTCTTTCTGTCCCTGCCCCTGTGCCCTTGAGCCCTGAAACCTGCCTTTCAAACAAGGATCAGGGTTACCCGGGGACATTCACCCAGCAAAAGGCAGGGACAGTAGAGATAGAAGAACGCAACTGTGATCCAAATGCTTGTGGGGTGTGTGGAAGATGGACGGAGTCATAAGACAGAAGTAATGCCTGAGACTGGGAATGGCGAGATTGACTGCAAGGCATCCCCAGGACCAAGTGATCTGAACCAGAATCTCGGCTGTGTGCTGGGATGGGCTGTGGAACCCTGCTATCTCTTACACCTCCATTTCCTCATCTGTAACATGGGGATGATGACTCTGAGTTGTGAGTTTTGAAGGAGACAGCGCCAGGGACAAGGTCAGAGATAAGGACTGTCATTATTTCTCAGCCTCACCTTTCTCTTCTATTAAATGGGGATGACATCTATGGGAAGGGCTGTTGTGAGGAAGGGGATTATGTAACGTGCCTCCTGAAGCACACTGATGATGAAAAGGTTCTCTTTTTCCCTCCCCTCCCCTCCCCTCCCCTCCCCTCCCCTCCCCTCCCCTCCCCTCCCCTCTCCTCCTCTCCCCTCCCCTCTCCTCCTCTCCCCTCCCCTCTCCTCCTCTCCCCTCCCCTCTCCTCCCCCTCCCCCTTCCCCTTCACCTCCACTTCTGTTTCTCTTTCTTTCTCTTTGTCTTTCTGTCTCCTTTCTTTCTTTTCCTCTCTCTCTCCTTTCTTTCTCCTTCCTTCCTTCCTTTCTCTCTTCCTTCCTTCCTCCCTCCTTCCCTCCCTCCCCTTCCCTCCCTCTCTCTCTTTCTTTCGTTTTTTCTTCCTTTCTTCCTTTCTCTCCTTCCTTCCTTCCTTCTTTCCTTCCCTCTTTCCTTCCTTCCTTTCTCTCTTTCTCTTTCCTTTCTTTCTGATGGAGTCTTGCTCTGTTGCCCGGGCTGGAGTGCAGTGGTGCAATCTCGACTCACTGCAACCTCCACCTTCCTGGTTCAGGCAATTCCCTTACCTCAGCCTCCGAGTAGCTGGGATTATAGGAGCACGCCACCATGCCCAGCTAATTTTTTTGTATTTTTAGTAGAGACAGGATTTCACCATGTTGGCCAGACTGGCCTCGAACTCTTGACCTCAGGCAATCCACCTGCCTCAACTTCCCAAAGTGCTGGGATTACAGGTGTGAGCCATCACGTCTGGCCCTTTTTTCTTTCTTGACACAATCTCACTCCATCACCCAGTCTGGAGTGCTGTGGTGCAATCTTGGTTTACTGCAGCCTTGACCTCCAGGCTGAAGCAATCCTCTTGCCTCAGCCTCCCAAGTAGCTGGGACTATAGGTGCACACCTCCACACCCAGCTGGGTTTTTACATTTTTTTTTTTGTAGAGAAGGAATCTCACTTTGTTGCTCAGGCTGGTCTCAAACTCCTAGGCTCAAGCAATCCTCCTGCCTTGGCATCCCAAATTGCTGGGATTACAGGCATGAGTCACTGCGCCTGGCAATGAATAGCTTTAATGATCTATTCAGTGCAACATGAAGATGAACTTTCTATCCCTCAGGACGATTAAACATGAACAAGTACCTCAGGGCGAGCTGAGGTCTCTGTGGCTGAATGTCCAGGTTGACCAGTGGTTGGGAGCACCAAGGCACCAAGGCAGCCCACCTTTCGTGTTCTTCCAGGGGCACTGTTTTGGGGCAGACAGGGCTGGAGGAAAATCACAGAGCAGGTGAGTGCTCAATGCTGCCCCTTTAGGGCCGTCCCCAGGTGCTGCCCTCCGCCCAGGCTTCCCAGGCAGTGCCCCCACTCTCAGCTTGATTTTCCTATTTTCTGATCCATTCTGGAATCCTGGTCTTCCACTGCTGATGGGATAAACCAACTCAGATTTGGGTTTTTCATTTTCAACCACATTTTGAAGTGCACATGATGATGTCTAAGGCTGAAAATGTCGCTCCTCCCGAAGACCTCGGGGGACCCTAGAGACGTGGGTGGGCACCTTAACCTAGGGACTGAGATGACTTCTTGGCAGGCTGTGAGGATGACTTGCTCTCAAGGGTGTCCTGTGAGTTTCAAGAGCAGTGACACCTGTTCTCTGGTCCTCCTTGTTGGGTGGAGAGAGGTTAAACTACAAAGAAAAGGCATTGCACTGAAAAAAGCAAAACAAAACAAAACAAAACACAATAGCATCTCCTTTGGGGCTGGTGTCTGGAGGTGCTGCAGGTGGAAATGGGAGCTGCTGTGTGACTGAGCAGGGCTCCTTCTGTCACTTGTCTTGAAGTAGGAGAAACAGAGGACGGTGGCTTCTGTTTCCATTTTCACTATTTTTCCCTCAGCATCTTCCGACAGGCAGAGTGCATACATGGGGTGTGTGGACATGCTCCTGAATCTCTGCAGAGAATGCTAGAACATGAAAAGCTGTCACTAGTTTCTAAAGGAAAATAAATGGATTTCAGCCTCCTGGCGGCCCCCAGCTTTTCCTGCCCTCCCCATGAGCGCTTTCACACTTCTCTGCATGCCTTGTTTTCTGGCTGTTCCCTGCGTTTCTAAGAGGGTTGACCCCAGGGTGGAGCAGCCTTCATCAGTCAGTTGTTTCTCTCAGAAGCATCACAAAACCAACAGGCTCCTGCCACAAATTTTTCAACTGAAACCATCTTCCTCCTCCCACTGCTGTCTTCTCTTGCTTGCTTTCTTTGTCCACGGCTAATATGTGGAAGCCACATACCTACCCATCAGCCACCTCTCCCTGGCATTCCCTAGGAACCTCAGGAGTGACCTGGCTCAGTGAATCTTATTTTTTTTCTCCTGCACCTATGCCTCCCTTGGGGCTCCCCAGCTTAGGGACCAGGCCATGGCGTCAATCTGCTTGATTAAGCTTCACCCTGGAGCATCCTGGATTCCAACCTTTCTCTGCCATGGTGGAGTCTGTGTCTTCAATATGTTCCAAATGCATTCACTTTTTGTCACACCTGCCCCCATGGCACTGGCTCAGTTAGCCCCCCCTTCCACCTTGTCTGCACTTTTGAAACAATCTTCTAGCCCAGCCACCTCTGTCTGTCTCCTGCTCCAAACCATCCTTTACCCTGAAGCTATAGTGACCTTTCAGAAGTACACATTTTATCACGTCCTGCCCGCTTTATTCCCTTTCAGCAGCTCCATTGACTGCAGGCCTCGGTCCAAAGCTTTAGCATGACCCGCAGGATCCAGCACCTCTCACCCCTGCAGGATCCCTGCACAGCTCCACCCCTGCACAGCCCCTCTGCAGGGCCCCATCCAGGCCCTGCCCTCATGGCCTCTCAGCTCTGCCTCTTTGGTTTCAGCTCTGGAGCTCTGGCTTCTGCAGCTTCAGTCACACCAAGCTCAATTCTGCAAGTATCGCTGTTCCCTCTCACATCAGGGTCTGCACCTAGGATGCCCTTTGCACCCTTCTCCTCCCTGCACCTGTTTGTAACTCCACTGGACCGTGTCCCTGAGCCCCAAGTCCTGGAAGATGCCATCCTGCCAGCTCTGTAGGACCGAGATGCTTTCCTGCCCCAACTGCTCTTTTGGGATCCCGTTCCTCCCAGATGGCTTCTGAGGTCCTCCAGCCATGCCTGTTCTTCCGTGAGGGTCTGATCCCAGCAGGCCTCCCAGAGTCACTTGCCTTCAGAGGGAGCACTGAGCCCTGCAAATGCAGCCCACCCTGCTGGAAAATGTACTTAAGACCTGCGGTCGAGCCCAGGACTGCCCCTCCTTGTACTTCCCTTGAGTAGCTATTAATTTACACAAACTTCCCAAGCCTAGAAACTTTCTTTGAAAGTTCATGCATCAGATGAAATCTTGTCATCTGGACTGATTATTCTGTCAATCCATTTCCTTGAAACAAACAAACAAACAAAAAAATAAACAAACGCTTCCAGACCCAGCCCCCTTCCTGCTTCTCAGGCCTTGAGTATGAAGCCTTCCTGGGAGATGATCTGTAATTTAGTCCTGTGTTCTTGGCAAACCGACTTTTTAGTGCCGTTAACTGTCCTCTCTCTTCTCTATCACGCCGCTCCAGATGTGAAGTCTTTTGATGGCGGAGGCGCCGCCTTGAGCAGACACGCCTCGCCAGCACATCCTTGTTTAGAACGTCAAGAACCCGCCACGTTTCTGCAGGTGCCAACATTTTATCTTTAATGTTTCCAGACAGATTAACACTAGTCAGGGAAGAGTCAAAAAAGCCTGTCTTTACCCTGGAATTCTCGGTTGAATTATTCATGGCAAAGAACTCTTTCTGAAAACATATCACTTACATCGACACTGGAGGTTAGCAAAGGTTTCACATCTGCAGCTCTGCACTGGGAGGCCCAGCTGGCGCTCTTTGCCCTTTCTGAGGCTTTCCTCAAGTTCTGGGCTGATGTTCCTCCTCTCTCGCGCCAACCCTTTAAAGACCCTGCCTGTGCCTGGTGAGGGATCCCAGCCTAGGGCAGTTGCTCAGGTTGTGCACTGCACCAGGTTGCCTGGCTGATTCTACCTCTTGCCCACCTTGCTCAGCTTTAGGCCCTGGAAGGGGCTATCTGCCCAGAGGGGGACACTGTTTTCTAAGTGGTAAAAAAGCACCCGATGGACCAGCAGTGTCGCAACTCACCCCTAAGCTGCTCCGAGTGCCTAGCTTGGTGGGGAAAGGTGTGGAGTCACCACCTCCACTCTGCTCCCTCTCCAGGTGTCTGTCTGTCTTTGCTGCTGTCTTGGTGACCGTCTTCTGCCCCCTTGGCCTGGGCCTGACCACATTTTTTGCCTCCCACTTGGGTTCCCCTTCCTCTCTCAGACTTTCCCTCCCTGCCCTAGCCTGGCGTTTCCTCCAGGCACCTTCCCCTTTCCTGAGGATCCAGCCTCCCTGGACTCTTCCTTTCATTGCATTCCAGATCCCCCAGTGGAAGTCTGTTTGTTGGCTTCTGCCCCATCCTCCTCCTCCCCCAGCTCCTCCAAGCCTTCCGAAACCACTGCTTTTTGCACATAAATCACAGCCTTAAAATTAAGCCGAGCGGTGCTAGGCTGACAGCCTGTGAGCTGATGCAACCGCACTGAGTATGCTGAGCCTGGTGGCATTCAAGGAGCTGCTGGTGTTAAGATGCTCTCTGTGGGGCTTGTGGTCATGATTCATAAGGAGGGGTGGACAAGAGGGTGGAGACTGGAGACGACAGTGTTTCCCACCCTGAGATGCAGGAGCCATCCTTGGCAGGCAGGGTTCAGGGGCTGGAGTTGTCTGCTGGATGGTGGTCTGTGTCCTGTACTCATTTGGAAGAAGCACTCTGCTGCATCCTCAGTCTCCTACCAGCAGCTTTGTGATTGCTCTTCTGAAGATCTCCTTGTCCATCATTTTCTCAGTGTGCAACGCCCCAATTCTGCAAACCAGAGACCTGCTAGGATTGTTGAGTGCACCGGCCACCCCGGCTCTGCCCTTAAGGTCAGAAAAGTTTGAGGTCTCTAGGTTTGGGATTCAGTCCTGCTGCCTGCTGGCTGTGTGGATGCGAGCACATAGCATTCTGGAACCTCATTGTCTCACTCTTGTCAAACCATGGGCAATGCCATTTACTGTGCCGGTTTCAGAGGATTAACTGAGGCAGTAACTGTCACATGAATTTAGCTGTTGTTATTCTTCTTATTATGATGTTTTTATAAATACACAATTACCTAAAAGCTCTGTGAGCTGATTTTCAGTCCCAAGAAAATCTGACATCAAAGAGCCTGCTAGTGGCAGATGCCAGGAGACATGGCAGACGACAGCCTGCCACTGCAGAAGAAAACAAAACGGCTTCACGGCAGCTCCCAACTGTGCTCTCTGTAACCACACAAGTGCATGTGCACAAAGTTCTTTACTCATCTAAAAAGAGGTCCATTACTTTCCAGGATTAGGGAGGCATGCAAGTGGACCATCTATATGAGAATGGTTTCCATCCACATGGGTCAGATACAGTCTGGGGACTGGAGGGCATGGTGGGTGATTCTCTCACATAGCAGGTGCACACCCTGTGCCTTTGCAATGGGCTTCGGCATGTGTACTTTAACCTACTAGCTCTGTGACCCTGGGCAACATGCTTAACCTCTGAGCCTGTATTAGGGTTCTGTAGAAGGACAGGACTAATAAGATAGATGTATATGTGAAGAGGAGTTTATTAGGAGAATTGACTCACACGATCACGAGGTGAAGTCCCACAATAGGCCATGTGCAAGCTGAGGAGCCAGGAAGCCAGACCAAGTCCCAAAACCTTGAAAGTAGGGAATCCCAGGAGCCCCTGGCAAACCACTGGTATAAGTCCAAGAGTCCAAAAGCTGAAGAACCTGGAGTTCAGTATTTGAGGACAGGAAGCATCCAGCACAGGAGAAAGAGGGAGGCCGGAAGACTCAGCCAGTCTATTCCTTCCATGTTCTTCTGTCTGCTTTTATTCTAGCTGTGCTGGAAGGTGGTTAGATGGTGCCAACCCAGATTGAGGGTGGGTCTGCCTCTCCCAGTCCACTGACTCAAATGTTAATCTCCTTTGGTGACACCCTCACAGACACACCCAGGAACAATACTTTGCATCCTTCAAATCAATCAAGTAGAGGCTTAATATTAGTCATCACAGAGTCTGTTTCTTCAACAGCAAAATTGAGATGATAATAGCCCTCTATGACTTTCTTAGGTTGTCATAGTCAAGTACCACAAGCTGGGTGGCTTAAAAATCACAGGAATTTATTATCTCACCCACCCAGGAGGCCAGAACTCAGAAATCAAGGTGTTGGCAGGGCCGTGCTCACTAAGAAGCCTCTGGGAGAGGGTCCTTCCTTGCTTCTTCCAGATTCTGGTGGCTCCTGCAATCCCTCGGCTTGTGGTAGCATCACTCCAATTACTGGCTCTGTGGTCATATGGCCAACTCCCCCTTGTGTGTCTGTCTCCTCTTCTTAGAAGGACACTAGTCATATTGGATTAGAACCTACCCGAAGACCTTCTCCTAACTCAGTTGCATCTGCAAAGACCCTAGCTCCAAATCAGCTCACACTGAAAGGTATGGGGGGTTAGGGCTTCCACATACCTTTCTGGAGGGACACAATTCAACTTGTAACAGGTCTCCACCTCCTGGGGCTGCTGGGATGATTGGTAAGGTGGAGTGTGCTAAGCATATGTGGCCCCTGTTAGGTTCCTAGGTGGTCATAGTTAAGTACCTTGAGCTGGACGGCTTAAAAATCACAGGCTCTCATACATATTCTCTCATACACTGTTCATATGTGGCCATAGGAACTGCTCAACACATTTCAGCCATTGAAGGAATTATTCATTCTTCTTACGTGTCTACATTGTCAAGGAAGTTCCGCAGATACAGAAAATGAAGAAGACTTTGCCAAGACGAATAATGAGGAAATGCTGCTGAACAGTGGGTCATCCGAGCTCTTTGCAGTCCAACACCAACCATTCCATGCTTCTTCTGCACACAGAACCAGATCCGTGCCTTCTTTATGATTCCTGCTAGCGTCACATGAACTCCACCCAAAATCAGAGAAGCAAGACCCCTACATCGCTTTTACCCTGCTCACTTAACACAATGATTGAATCACCAGTTATATGAGTGCAGTGTTATGTGGAGAAAAATACACGATTACTTAGACACGGTCATTGTGTTCAAGGAGCACAGGTCTGTCTACCTCCCGCAAGACATATGGCTGTGTGAGGAGAGCCTGCTAGAGAGAGAAGCAGGTTCTGCAGATCTCAGAGGGGTCACGTTTGCCCAACTGGAGGCTGGGTCCCACGAAGAAGGCAAAAGAAATACACACCATCCTTAAGGAGCCTTGACTCATTCATTCCACATTTATGTATTTTCATTTATTTCTTTTTTGAGATAGAGTCTTACTCTGTCACCCAGGCTGGAGTGCAGTGGTGTGATTTTGACTCACTGCAACCTCTGCCTCCTGGGTTCAAGTGATTCTCTTGCCTCAGTCCCCTGAGTAGCTGGGATTACAGGTGTGTACCACCATGCCTGGCTAATTTTTGTATTTTTTAGTAGAGATGGGGTTTCACCATGTTGGCTAGATGGGTCTCGAACTCCTGACCTCAAGTGATCCACCCACCTCGGCCTCCTGAAGTGCTGGGATTACAGGCGTAAGCCACCGCGCCAGGCCTCTTCCATGGGATTACAGGCACGAGCCACCGCGCCAGGCCCCTTCCATGGGATTACAGGCACGAGCCACCGCACCAGGCCCCTTCCATATTTATGAAGCCACCACTTAGGCCAGTCCCAGGGCATACAGTGACAAAGCTTGAACTAACAGGAGTGATGAGAACTGGGGGAGATGAAACAGCAGAGGGCTCGATGCAGGCGCTGGAAGAGACTGGTGCGTCTGGCTGGGCTGGGCCAGGTCAGGGCCAGGGGAAGCCATGCTCTCTCTGGTCTGGAAGCCCATGCCCCAGCCCTTCTCCCCGACAGTGGTCCCTCACCTGGCCAACAGGTGCCAGCAGGCAGTGTGACCCTGTTTTTGTCTCACCTTCAGGTTTGCCCAGAAACATCCCTAGGCTTCCAAGCTTGCTTCACTAAGTTAAACATCTTTAATCTGCCTCCTTTTGCAGCCATTCATTTTAATCATGCAAAGGTCAGCTGTCACCGCACAAATGTTAGACTTAATTTGTTTTCTTGATGCACATGATATCGGTGATAATGTGGCCCAGTTTCTCATCATTTGCCAACGGGGAGCTGCAGTGGGTAGGGGTGACTCACAGACAGCCGAGGGTGGGACCGAGGAAGTCTGCCTGGAAACCTGTACAGGAGAAGGGTTTGATTTGGGGCAAGATGTGCTAATGGTATCGAGTCCCAAGAACATGTCTTTAGTCCTAAGAGTCCGTGGCTTGAGAGCAGGAGCTCCTGAGAATCGCTTGGTTATTCCACACATCGGTTGTCCCTCAGGTAAGTGGTGAATGATGCCTCAGCAGCCTTCGCTTCTACTCCTAGAGCAGAGCTTTGCATTTCGACGGCCGTTCTTTCACCATTTCAGAGACGAGAGCTGCTCAAGGAGGCCAATCCTGCCTCCTTGTCCCTTCCTGGCCCCCTCTTCTTCTCACCCTTCTCCTGTCTCTTGTATCTCCTCGTCTGCTGGAAGTTTCCAAGTTGCAGACTGAAGTGGAGGCCTTGAGGCCTCTCAGCAAGCTTTTCTACTTACCACATGTTTTTCTGCTGTGGGAAGATCCCCAGAGAGAGATGTTGGAAGCACAGCCTGGCATTGCTGTGGAAACAGAGCTCACCCGTCTGCGCCCCAGCAGAATTGCATCATTTACTCTCTGTGCGGCGGCCCGCACGGAGAAATAGACTCAGAAGGACAATCTGACACTCCCACAGGCTGTGTGCTACTTTGCCGTACACCACGAACCTGCACGGAGAGGGGTTTGGTGCAGGAGGGACAGGGTGGTGTGGAGAGGGCTTCTCCTCATTAGCAGATACCGCTATGTCTTTCTATGCAGCCCCCACTGGACGTCCTGCAGCTCCTTCAACCTGTGTGGAATGTAGCTCATCCTCTTGTTGAACCCGCCTCCGGGGCTGACCTATCCCCGTTGCCTGTGTCGGCCCTCAGCCACACGCTCATCTGCGTCCCCTTCTCTGTGTCCCCAGCAGCTCCATCTCCAGGCCTTTCCCAACGCCTTCCGGTCCACGTGCTTTTCTCTGACTCTACTCTCTCCATCATGGCAGAAGCCTGCATTTGTTGCCTAGATGGCGTTGATCCTTTCCTGGCTGTGGGTGTGATGGCTAGGTTAGTGTCTCTCACCCAGCCTGGACGGCGTTCTGTGCTGGGAGGAGTCAGGATTGCTGGCGTTTGTTACCATTGCCCCTGCACAGCTCTCATGCCTGGCACATGGCCCACACTCTTAGCTGAACAGTTGTCTGTGAATAAATGAATGGTGAAGCCATGTGTCCCCCTCCGCTTGCTGCCTTCCCTTTCCGACACATCAGTAGCCACGACTGCCTCTGTGGCTGGTAGGTCACTGCTGTCTGAGCCCTGCCTGGGCCAGGAGCCACGCGAGGCATTTCATCCACATTATCTTTTTAAATCCCAGCAACAACTCTAATGTGCTAAAGCCGATTGTGTTGCCCATTTTACAGAGAGGAAGCTTGAGCTCTCAAGGGGCGAAGGGACTTGCTTCAGGTCACACAACTCGTCAGGGTCTCTCCCCACCCCAGAGCCCAGGCTCCCAGACATTGGGTCTTCCCTGCCTGAGAAATCCCAAGGAATCTTTCTCCCCCAGGGGCTCCTGAGTTCCAAAGCACTGTCAACTGGAAGGTCAAAGTCTTAAGCAGGAAATTCGGCCTAGGTGGGACCTGCCTCACCAACCTCCTTTCTTCCTCCCAACCCCTACCCCCAACCAGGGCAGCTCCCTCCTCAGGAGTCCCCCTGAGCCTCCCTGGCAAACCTGGTTCTCAGGTCGCTGGACTCCTCTCCTGATGGCCTGTTTGCCTGCAGCTCCCACACCTCCTCCACCCTCATGTGACTGACTCATCTGTGACCCCCTGGGGAGGCTTCACTGACTGCCCTGTAGAGCCCCTTCCCCGGTGCCTCGGTCACCCACCACCTTGTAAGTCCTGTCCCTTCTCTCTTCCATCAGATCCTCAGGAAGGTGCTCAGCAAGAGGTCCCTCTGAAACAGGGGCCCCCATGGTATTGAAGAGTTGCTCAGCCACGCAGGAGAGACCCAAAGAGAGAGTTGCTAAGTTCTCCTTGTGTCTCTGCCTCTCCCCTGGCATCCAGTGCTGTGCTTGGCAGGTGCAGGTGCCCACAGAATCTCAGAGAATAAGCGAGTGAATATCTCACATTTCAGGGGGAGCACTAAGGGGTGCGGAGTAGACTGTGACACCTGCAGTCCAAGAGTAATTGCTTAGTGGCAAATGTCCCAGTGTGCCCAGAATAGCATCTTCTACATTGCACCGGATGATGGAGTCACCTGCTAGTCATTGGGGAATGAAGCCAAGAAAAATGGGATCGGGTAGGAGGCCCTCTCTGTCTCTGTTTGCACACCTCTCCCCCTCCCAACTCATGGAGCAATGGAATTCATCCCAAATTAGCACTGTGCCATGCCAGGCACCGGCATCTTAGTGGCAGCAAAGTGTAAGGTCTCTGGCTCCCCGCCCCACTGAGACTGGCTAGCTGTGTGACTTGGGCAAGTCACTTAACCTCTCTGTGACTCCTCTTCTTGAAGAATCCCAATAGGCATTAGCACATCAAAGACTCAGGTACAGCCTGCACTAAAGAAAATTGTATTTGAAGACTTCAGGTTTGAGTATGTGTCTTCCCTGCAGGACTTCTCAGAGCCTTTAATGTGCAAATATGTGCTATGGACTTCCAAAGGGGGATGCTGCAAATATTTGATCACAGATCACTTTTATCTTGGCGCCTCTCTGTTTGGGAAATTGTGATCATCACAGGGGCAATGGCAAGTCCTATGTACGGGGCACTTACTGTGCGTGAGTCTGCATGCTCAGCATGGATACAGATGAAGTCTTTGATCCTCATAGTCGCCCTGCAGGGGGTGCTGGCATCTCGTTCGATTCACTGCTGAGGTTACTGAGGCTTCCACTCAATGCCACATCCCCAGCCCCAGTGGAGGTGAGAGTCCCATGCAGGCAGCCTCTGTGCTTGGCCCCGTGTTGCACGTGGCTCTCAGCTGAGGAGCTCAGCCACTTCACCCTGAGCTGATCTCCAGACCTGTCTCTCCCATCAGCGTTTAGCCTGAGCCCTGATCTGTGTGGTCAGCAGCATTCCCAGTGCCCTTGCAGGGTGTCTCCTGCTCCCCAAACAGTCTAAGCTGCATCCTCTCTCTTCTCTTCCTCCCACCCCTACAAATCATCTTTGTCCCCCTCCTTTCTGATCTCAGTGAAGGGTGGACCTGGACTAGTTTCCTGTGGTTGCAGAAATAAAATATCACAAACCTCGTGGCTTGAACAACAAAAATGTATTCTCTGGCAGTTCTAGAGGCCAGACGTCCAAAATCCAGGTGTCACCAGGCACTGGCTCTCCCTGAGGCTTCGCAGGAGGGTCGTTCCTTTTGTCTTCCAGCGTCTGGGGCTTGCCAGCATCCCTGGCACTCTTTGGCATGTAGATGCATCACTTCAAGCCTCTGCCTCTGTTGTCACTGGTGTTCCGCCTGCCTCTGGGTCTGTTTCCACTTCTTAGAAGGACGCCAGTGCTGTTGGATCAGGGCCCACGCTAATTGGGTATGAACTCATCTTAATTTAATAAGTCTGCAAAGAGCCTATTTCCAATAAAGTCCCATTCCCAGGTACGGGGAATTCAACATGTCTTTGTGAAGGACACAAACTTCACCCAAGTCGTCATCACCATCTTACACCCAAATTATCACCACTGTCCCCTGATGGGTGCTGTTTCTCTCAGAAACCATTTAGAGGCTCTCTGTGCTCCCGGCACTGTGGCCTCTCAAAGCTGGGGGTGGGACAGAGAACAAGACTGACAGAGTCTGCATTCCTGATGTCACCCATGTCGGGGGATGAACATGCTGATTAGGAAGTGATGGGAAATTCAGGACCGAGGGGTGGCAAGAGCTGGGGCGAAACACGGTGGGGCACAGGGAGGGAGAATCGCAGTTGGCGCAGGTTTGGGTGTCAGGAAATTTCTTCTTGGGAGTGAAGAAGAATGTCCCTGGCAGTGGAACTGTATTGACTTGGGAATGGACTCCATGAACTTGGGGCACAGCGGGCACCTGGGTGAGGCGGGAGGTGGACAGAGGAGGTGTGTTCTGGTCCTGAGCCCAGGGGCCTGGGAAGAGTGTGGAGTTTATTCCAGTCTGGATGGGGGGTGCTGCCGCTGGGATAGGATTATCTGGCTTGCTTATTTTGAAAGAGAGCCCAAGGCTGTGGTTGGGAGGACTGGGTTGAGGGGGGCAATAGTGAGAATATGGAGGCCTGGGGGAGGCTGTCCCCAACATCCAGAGTGTCATGGTGGTGGCTGGCATGCAGGGTGTTGTGTGGGTGTGTGGAGAGGCTGGATTCAGGGGTACCCCTGGGGGTGGAATCTCCCAGACTTGTCCACACTCAGAGCTGCCCCATAGGTCTGATGACCTTTCAGGCTCTGATCTAAGAACTGGGTACTGTTATCATCCTCATTCTACAGATGAGCATTGTCTGCGTGAACCATGAGGCCAGAATTCAGGCCCAGGCAGGCTGGCTCCAGAGGCCCTGCCCTTCACAGAGGCCATCGTTATGGTGAAGGGCCGGGGAGACTTCTAGGTTCTTGGCCTGCTGCTGAGTGATGGTGGGTACTACAGATGCAATGTTGTATCCCTCCAAAATTCATATGTGAAAATCCTAACGCCAGCGTGAGGGCCATGAAGATGGAGCCCCAACAAATAGGATGAGCCCCAATGAATGAGATGAGCACCTTATAAAAGGGACCCCAGAGAGCTTTCTTGCCCCTTCCACCATGTGAGGACACAATGAACTCGGAAGTGGGCCTCACCAGACACCAAATCTGCCAGTGCCTCAATCTTGGGCTTCCCGGCCTCCTGAACTGTGAGAAATACAAGTTTGTTGTTGAAGCCACCCAGCCTGTGGTATTTGTGTTATGGCCGCCCAAGTGAACTGAGATATGGTGCCGTCAGCAGAGCCAGGGAGTTTTTTTTTTTTTTTTTTGGCCGTCTCAGTTTTTAATCATGGCAGGGCCTCACACACATGCACACACACACTAAGGCTTCTGATCTTGTTGAAAGCTGTGATGTTGACAGTCTGCACATGCTCCTCAAACTTGGTGATCTCCTCTTCCAGCAAGTCTGTCCCCAACTTGTCGTCCTCCACCACACACTGAATCTGCAGCTTCTGGATACCGTAGCCCATGGGCACCAGCTTGGAGGCCCCCCAGACCAGCCTGTCCAGCTGGATGGAGCGTGCACAGGCCTCCAACTGGGCCATGTCCGTCTCATCGTCCCAAGGCTTGACATCCAGCAGGGATGGAGGACTTGACCACCAGTGCTACCTCCTTGTCCTCCTCACCGTCACTGCCAAACAGGTCCATGTTATCGTCCTTATCATCCTCTGCTGGTGTGGCTGGCTTCTTGGCTGGGGGCTCCACATGACTCAAATCTAGTCATGCCACTCTCCCCCAAATCAGAGAACTTTCGAGCTGAGAACCTGCAGTTCCTCCAGCATGTGTGCCCTCTAACCTCCGACCCCTCTGAACCCTGACATGGTGCCCTCTGACCTCCGACCCCTCTGAACCCTGTCTACTCTCCTGTCCCCAACTCTACCCCAGGCAGCCTGACCTCTTGCCATTCCTCAATGGCTGCAAATGTCCTCTCTCACTTCTTGGCCACTCTCCACCCTGACCCTCTGCCAGGAATACCCCACCTTCCTCTCTCTCTAGTCTTCTCCTGACCAACTTGTAAGCCATAAATAAAATTTTAAGGCCCCTCAACCATCTGAATGGACTTCCTCCTCGGCAAGGGCACCCTAAAATTTAACCTGAAAGACTGGTTCAGGCCATGATGGGAAGTGGGGGTTGGATATGCCTCATTCTACGCCTCCTTCCGGCATTAACATCAACACAGACCTGAAGTCTGATAAGAAGCATTTACAGTCTGTTGTCCCTGAAGCCTGCTGCCTGGAGGCCTCACCTGCATAATAAAACACTGGTCTCCACAACCCCTTATCACAATCCAGACGTTCCTTTCTACCGATAACTCTTCCAACTAATTGCCAATTAGACCAATTTTAAATCTACTTCTAACCTGGAACCACCCACCCTCCCACACCCTTCGAGTTGTCCCACCCTTCTGGACTGAAATGATGTATTTCTTAAATGTATTTGACTGAAGTCTCATGTCTCCTTAAAATGTACACAACCAAGCTGCACCCGGACCACCTTGGGCACCTGTTCTCAGGATCTCCTGAGGGCTGTGTCATGGGCCATGGTCACACATAGTTGGCTCAGAACAAATCTCTGCAAATATTTTATGGAATTTGACTCTTCATCAAAAAACTCCTGGACATCCTCCTATCTCAGTAGAAAGGCCACTTCCTCTAAGCAGCCTTCCTTGACCCTGAGCTGGGATTAGGTGCTCGGGGTTCATTTTCTCCTGGTCCTCGTTATCCCTGATTGCATTGTCTCTTGTCTTTCCTCTGGGAGGACAGGGTGGGGACTCTCTCTGTCACCCCAGAGTACCCCATAGCCTGAGGGGAGGATATTTGCCCAGGTGTGGCTCTCAGACCCCAGGGTTGTGGTGGGCAAACCCGCTGACTCTCCAGGGGCTGGCCCAGCTGCATCCACAGGAAACACTCAAGGGAAGGTTGGGCTAGAATCCCACCAGGGTTGTTTCCATGGTGTCACCTCTCTGCTGTGTGAGCTTGTGGCTGTGACTTTGCCTTCCTGAATTTCAGCTGCCTCACTTCCAAAATTGGGTACTCCAATCACCCTGATTTGATTACTATGCATGGTACACATGAACCCAAAAACTATGCACAATGATTTTGTATCAATAAAAAAAATAGAACAGGTCATGCTACCCCTTTCTCAGAGCTGCTGGGAAAATGAAATCAGTTATGTAGATGATTGAACCTGCAGCTCCACCCAGCCGCTTGCCCTTTTCCTAAAGCTGGAAACTGGAGCCACCAGGATGGACCTGAACATCTCCTGCATCCACCTCTGTTAAGATTCTCCCCGGGCCTGAAAGCTTAAGGGGATGAGTAGCCCCTCCCTTCTCAGGCCCAGCTCCAAGGCCACTTGTGTCAGCAGCATGTGCCAGCAAATAGCAGAAGCAGGAAGAGAGTTGGCCGGAAGACGCGTACCCCTGGAGATCGAGAAAGAGGCCATCCGGGTACAATGCAGCACTTACATCAGACTAGGACAATTCCTGTTTACAGGAAACTATAAAACCTTTGCCCCATCCTCACTTGGTGCGGACGCCATGTTAGGCCTCAGCCCGCCTCCACCCAGGTGCTCATTAAAACAGCATGTGGCTCCACACCGCCTCGTGTTGTCTGTTGGCTCGCTTGCTCTTGGGGTTTGAGCTGATACAAGAACCTTACAGTCTTCTCCTCTGTTGAGCCCTCTTTGCTGAGCCAGGTGGCTCTGCTCTCTGCAGGTTCCAGATTTGAGGGGGAGGTTTCTCCTCCTTTGCCTGGAATGAGGTGGTGCTCCTCCTGCGTGGACGGTTAACACCAGACTTTTGTCAAGCTGAGGCCCTCACCCTGGGGTGTGATGAGCAAACTTTCACGCACGTCCGTATGAAAAGACCACCAAACAGGCTTTGTGTGAGCAACAAGGCTGTTTATTTCACCTGGGTGCAGGCGGGCTGAGTCCAAAAAGAGTCAGCAAAGGGTGGTGGGATTATCATAAGTTCTTATAGGTTTTGAGATAGGCGATGGAGTTAGGGGCAATGTTTTGTGGGCAGGGGGTGGCTCTCACAAAGTACATTCTCAAGGGTGGGGAGAATTACAGAGAACCTTCTTAAGGGTAGGGGAGATTACAAAGAACCTTCTTAAGGGTGGGGGAGATTACAAAGAACCTTCTTAAGGGTGGGGGAGATTGCAAAGTACATTGATCAGTTAGGGTGGGGCAGAAACAAATCACAATGGTGGAATGTCATCAGTTAAGGCTATTTTCACTTCTTTTGTGGATCTTCAGTTGCTTCAGGCCATCGGATGTACATGTGCAGGTCACAGGGGATACGATGGCTTAGCTTGGGCTCAGAGGCCTGACACAACCCTCTTCACAACCAACGCTTTCCTGTGTCCATTCCCAAAGAAACAATTTCCATCACTCTGAGTCCTTTTCAGAGCTGAGCAGGTGTGGCACATCTCTCTGCACGTAGCAGGGCCCGCACACTGACGGCTGCAGAGGAGGACAGTGGCCAGCAGTCCTCTTAAAGGGTCATCTACTGACAGATTCACGAGTCACTGACATCCATAAGAAACTGGTTTTCCTTTCCAGTTGGCCATGGTCCTCACCATGGAGCTTAGGGCCTTCTGGAGTTTGTGGTCCCTTGCAGGAGGAGCTGCGAGCTGACGGTACCCTCTGGTGGAAGAGTGGAGCAGAAGAAGGTAAGATGGATAGAAGGTGCTGCTATGACACAGAGCGTGGTCTCACTGGAGTCAGCAAGCAATCCCAAAGGCAGAATCCATCTCGCTGACAGGCTGGGAGCAAGGTCAACCCTGCACTGCTCCGAAGTGACTCACCTGATCTGTGTAATTCTTCCATTGGTGACACCCGCAGAATATAAATTCACTCAAACAGGCAGATGTGGCTGAGAGAGTCCCTTTTCCAAGGACTGGGATGACATGAAAATGGTTTTGATTTTCTCATTCTTGATGATCGAAACCTTGATAGGGAGCATCCGCCAGGCAGGTGGGCAGTTGGGCGTGCCCTGCCTCAGTCTCCCTGCCCCTCCTCCACAGTGCTCTTATGTCTCACAGCTCTCGGAGTGGCCAATCTAGTCAATAGCAAGTGTGGCTGTACTGGGAAGCATTCTTGACTTGCAGTGTGGTGGATGTGCAGATGAGTCTCCACGTGTGAAATGTCTGATGATGATTGTATTAGTTGGGGTTCTCTAGAAAGACAGAACTAATAGGACAGGTGTATATATAAAGCAGAGTTTATTAAGGAGTATTGGCTCACACGATCACAAGCTGAGGTCCCACAGTAGGCCGTCTGCAAGCTGAGGGGCAAGGAAACCAGTCCGATTCCCAAAGCTGAGGAACTTGGAATCTGATGTTAGAGGGCACGAAGCATCCAGCATGGGAGAAAGATGGAGGCCAGAAGATTCAGCCAGTCTAGTCTTTCCACGTTCTTCTGCCTGCTTTTCTTCTGGCCGCACTGGCAGCTGATTAGATGGTGCCCACTCAGATTGAGGGTGGGCCTGCCTCTCCCAGTCCACTGACTCAAATGTTAATCTCCTTCGTCAACACCCTCACAGACATGCCCAAGATCACTACTTTGCATTTTTCAATCTAATCAAGTTGACACTCAATATTAACTATCACAGTGATGATGGCTTGATTCCCTGGGGTGGGCTGCTGCCTCTGTCTCTGCCTTGTCTGAAAGCTTGCTGGCTCCAGACAGAGCATAGTCCTGGGATGTGGCTGGGAGGGTGGCTTGGGCCAAGCAGGGAGACTTGGTCGGGGTGTGTGGTTGTGACATCCTTGCAGGGAGCTTTCTTGAATCACGGATGGAGTCTTTTAGAAATAACCTGTGCATGTGTGTGTGTGGCTGTGGTTTGCAAAATGTATTGACATCGCCAGGCTTTAATTAGCTGTGCTTTGCCATTGGGGACTTTGTCACTGCCACTTTGCAGGCTGCAAATGATATCTTTGAGTCACTAAAAGCAGGAGCAAAAAGTAGTTGCTGGTGTTAGAGCTGGAAGGGGCCCTGGGTCACCTCGTCCGGTGATCATCAGCCCCAGCCCAGGGAGGAACAGGACTGGCCAAGTCAAAAACAGCTAACAGCAGAAACAAAAGAGGCTCCTGAATCTGTCCCGAGCTGCATCCACTGTGTTGGGTTCTGTGTCCTGGAACATCAGTTCCCTGTCCTCAGGAACACAGGGGCCCATGCACGGATCATTCCACACATTCTCTAGGGCCCACGGAGGATGGGCACCAGCAGCACTGACCACAGAGGCCAACATTGCCTTCATCCCTACCCCCGGCACCCCACTCTCTCTCGCTGGACCAGCCAAGGAATTGGAATTTGGAGACTGTGTCACCTGAGCCCACACACCGTTGTGAGGCTCCTGAGTGTGGGTGTGAAGTGTGGTTTTGATTTGCATTTCCCTGATGACTAATGGTGTGCAGTATCTTGTCATGAGCTTATTGGCCATTTGTGTATCTTCGGATAAATGCCTGTTCAATCCTTTGCCCATTAGAAAGAATATACTTTATTTTTTAGAGCAGTTTGTGGTTCACAGCAAAATTAAGTGGAAGGGACAGATAGTTCCCATCCACCCCCTGCCCCCACATGGCACAGCCTCCTCCACTGTGAACATCCCCCACCAGGGGTGCACATGTTACAATCAGTGAACCTGCAGTAGAGTTCATTCTTCTTTTTTAAACATTTGTCTTTTTAAAAATTTATTCTCATTGTATGTATTTAAGGTATAAAACACATTATTTTGCTATACATAGTGAAATGATTACTACAAACAAGTGAAATTATCCATCACCTTCCATAGTTACTGCCTTCTTATATTAATAAGAAAAAGAAAACAAAATAGTGTTGAAGTGTTGGGGTGGCGAAAATTTTTGGGGGGTGGTATGGAGAGAGAGAATGGGCGATGTTTCTCAGGGCTGCTTCAAGCGGGATTAGGGGTGGTGTGGGAACCTAGAGTGGGAGAGATTAAGCTGAAGAGAGATCTTGTGGTAAGGGGTGATATTGTGGGGTTGTTAGAAGAAACATTTGTCATATAGAATGATTGGTGATGGCCTGGATACGGTTTTGGATGAATTGAGAAAGTAAATGGAAGATACAAGGTCTGAATAAAAGAAGGAGAAAAATGGATATTAAAGGACTAAGAATTGGGAGGACCTAGGACATCTAATTAGAGAGTCCCTAAGGGGGTTCAGCATAATTACTTGCTTGGTTGGCAAGTTTTTGGGTTCTATCTTTGAGTTTTTTTATGTTGTCATACACCAGGCCAGATTGATTTAGGTAAAAACAACACTCTTCATTTAAGAATATACAGAGTCCTCCTTTTTCAGCAGTGAGTAAGTCAAGGCCTCGGCAGTTTTGGAGGACAACTGCAGCTAAAGAGTCAACTTGGGCCTGGAGGACTGATAAAGTTTGGGATATGTCTGTGATGCTAGCAGAGAAGTTATTAGACAGGCTACAGAAGGTCATGACAGAGGTTGAAATGCCTGCTATTCCAGTACCGAGAGCAATAGTAGAGGCAGAAAGTCCTAAACTGACCAGCAAGGGAATTAGTGGAATAACTACTTTTTGTCGTGTCGGTGTCATGAGGGGAACAGGGAGCTCTTCGGTCCTATTTGCAAATTGAATTTTGGGGGTAAGGAAAACTAGTGTGCATGTGCCTGTCCAATTAGCAGGTAGACCTATGTAGGTAGAGGATCCACAGAGGAAGAAGAGACCTTGTGTGAGGCAAAACTGGAAATGTAAAGTAAAAAGGTGAGAAGGAGTGCTGAAAGGGGTGTCTTGTACCCAGACTCCTAGGGATCTAGCTAGGGTGGCAGCCATCAGAGGTTGTAATGGGGACGGATGGGGTAACTGTGTAGAGGGGGAGGTTCGCTTTTCATGGTGTATGAGAAAACGTTGAGTATTTACAAGCAACTTTTCACTGTTATTTTCGGGGCTGGGTATAAGTAAGCAAGAAGAGGGCCTGGGAGGAGAGTCTGATGAGCAAGGGGAAGGTAGCCAAGGATGGAGTGAAATACAGGGTAAGTGTCTTCCTGAGCAATAATTACTGCTACCATTTTTAAGTTCATCAGTATTGATAGAGGGCTTGTGTGTAATATGGAGCTGGAATGCTCCAATTGTTTCAGTGATGTGTGTAGTTGGGCTTTGGAGATGAAGAGTAAAGGAACATCGAGAAGGTGAAAGATTACCTAGGGGAATTCTAGTGGGTCTTTGCTGAGAGAAACATAAAGGAGAGGCCACAGGAATAGTAGTTCGTGTTGTGAGGGTCTAAATATGGGGGGTGTAGAGTTAATATAAGGAGAAAGGTTTTTTAAATAAGTGTGGAGGAGGGCGGCTGCTTGCTGATGTGAAATGTCTGGGGAAGTCTTGCTGCACCTGTTTAGAAAGTAAATGAGTTCTTCAGGAGGATAAAGGTGAGGGCTATTAAAGGAAGTTCAGAGGTGTAAGGAGACAGGAGGTGTTGCCTAGTCTGCATGTAAGGTGGGGACAGCTGTGTAGGCGCTGGGAGAAAGGGAAATGCAAAGCCAGCAGTTGTTCACTAAGGAGGGATTAGAAGTGGCTAGGAGAGAATGGGTAAGGTTGATAGTGTGGTGGAGATAGCTGGGGAGAGGTAGAGGGTGGCATGAGAATGGGAATGAGAAGAAGAGTGAGTATAAAAGTAAAGAATAGAACTTCATCAGGGTGGAAGTACCGGAGGGTGCCCTGCCAGCAAAGATCATCTATCCACTCTAAGAGGGAGTTAAGAGTGGCGGTTTGGGGATAGCACCAAGAGATATCAGCTGTGATGGCTTGATGAAACAGTGTAAACTGGCAGTGTAAACAGGAGTAGGGCATTTATAAGTAGTTGAGAACAGAGAATAGGAGTATGACTAGACAGAAGATAGTAGGGATGACTAGTTTTTTGGGGCTCAGCCTGTGGTGGGGGTGACTTCATAAAGCCCTGTTGCAAAAAGTAGGGTAAGGATGAACAGACCTAATAGAATGAAGGGATGTATTAGGCTCATAAGGGTTATTACTGTTCTTCAGAAATACGAGTGAGCTTAAGGGCAGTAGGGGAGAGTACTTGCGACTTCCAGGAGGAAGAGGATGGATTAGGCTGGCTGGCTGATGGACACAACTTTATTCTGGAATGGCGAACCTAGTGGGGAGGATCCTGCAGATGGACGGCAGTAGGGGTACTATAGATGACTAAGTAGGGTCCGGTCCATTGAGGTTGTAGAGTTTGAGGGGTCAGATTCTTAACAAGAACTGATTGTCCAGCTAGGGTGTCTTCATATGGCTTGGGATCTGGAGTAGGCAAGAGAAGATTAGCAGCCTGGAGAATTTCCTATCTAGCCTGTTGGAGGACTGGAAGATAGTCGCCTAGAGGGCTGGTGTCTGGGATGAGGTTGGGGCCAAGCAAGAAAGTGCATCCATATAAAAGTTTAAATGGACTGTACCTTGTAGCATCTCGAGGACAGGCTGTAATTCTGAGAAGGGCAAGAGGTAAAAGTACTGTCCAATCCTTTTTTAAGTTGGAGGCTGAGCTTGGTGAGGTGTGTCTTTAAAAGACCATTAGTTCATTCTACCTTTCCTGAAGATTGAGGATGGTAAGGGATATGAAGTTTCCACTGAATACCAAGAGCCTGAGAAACTGGATGATTTGACCAGGAAAGGTTGGTCCGTTATCAGACTGTATAGAGGTGGGAGGGCCAAACTGAGGAATTGTCTGACAGAAGTGGCCTTCTCAGACCCTGTGGGAAAGGCCTCTACCCATCCAGTGAAAGTGTCTACCTAGACTAAGAGATATTTTAGTTTTCTGACTCGGGGCATGTGAGTAAAGTCAATTTGCCAGTCCTGGGCAGGGACAAATCCTCGAGCTTGATGTGTAGGAAAGGGAGGGGAAGTAGAATAGCAGATGGAACACTGAGAAGTGATTTCTTTGAAGATAGATTTTTAGGATGGAAAGGAAATAAGAGGTTCTAAGAGATGGGCTAGCGGCTTGTAACCTACATGGAAGAGGTTATGAAATGACGACAGAATAGAATGGGCCTGTGAGGCTGGAAGGAGATATTTTCCTTGGTCTAAGAACTATTTGCCTTGTGTGGGAAGAGATTGATAAGTGGAAGTTTCAGCGGGGGAGTAGGTGGGAGTGACCGATGTGAAGGAGAAAAACTGGCCGTGAGGGACAGAAGTTGGAAAGCTAGCTGCTTGTCTAGCCACCTTATCAACATAAGCGTTGCTTAGAGCAATGGGATCTGATGCCTTTTGATGGCCTTTGCAGTGAATGACTCCAGCTTCCTTTGGGAGTAAAGCGGCCTTGAGCAGAGTTTTTATTAAAGAGGCATTAATGATGAAGGACCTTTGCATAGTGAGGAAACCTCTTTCAGCCTATATAACAGCATGGTGGTGCAAAATATGAAAGGCATATTTAGAGTCAGTATAAATATTGACGTGTAGTCTTTTTGCAAGAGTGAGGGCTTGAGTTAAGGCAACTAGTTCAGCTTGCTGAGAGGTAGTGGAGGGGGGCAGAGCGGTTGCCTCAATGATAGATGTGGAAGATACTATAGCATAGCCTGCCTTTGCTGGTGAGTGGTGATTAGGTCTGGTGGAACTGCCATCAATAAACTAAATATGATCAGGGTGAGGAACAGGAAATAAGGAAATAAGGAAATATGAGGAAATGGGGTGAATATCAGGTGGATCAGAGAGATAGAGTCATGATGGTCAGATGTGGTATCTGGAATAATGTGGGAGGCCAGATTGAAGTCCGTGCCAAGAACAATGGTAATTGTGGGAGACTCAACAAAGAGTGAGTATAGCTGAAGGAGCTGGGAAGCAGAAAGTATATGCATCAGGTGTGAGGAAGAAAATAGATTTTTGGAAATTATGAGAGCTGTAGAGAGTGAGTTGAGCATAGTTTGTGATTTTGAGGGCCTCTAAAAGTATTAGGGTGGCAGCAACCACTGCTGAGAGACATGATGGGCAGCCTAAAACAGTAAGATCAAGTTGTTTGGACATAAAGGCTACAGGACGTGATCCCGGTCCTTGTATAAGAATTTTGACTGCACAGCCCTGCACTTTGGCTGTGTGTAATGAAAAGGGTTGGGATGAGACAGGCAGAGCTAGGGTGGGAGCAGTCTCTAAAGCTGTCTTCAAGGAACAGAAAGAGGAGTGGGGAAAGGATTTAGGATCTATGGGGTCAGCTAGGTTTCCTTTTGTGAGTTTATATAATGGTTTTGTTAGGATGGCAAAACCAGGTACCTAAAGTCGAAAGTATCTAACCATGCCTAGGAAGGAAAGGAGTTGTTGTTTTGTAGAAGGTGTTGGGGTTTTAGAGATCAGCTGGACATGATTGGCAGGGAGAGCATGTGTATTTTTATGAGAATTACGCTGAGATAGGTAACAGATGAGGAAGAAATTTAGGCTTGACTGAAGTAATGGGGGCTGTCTGTGAAGCCTTGCGGCAGTGCAGCCCAGGTAATTTGCTGAGGCTGACGGGTGTCAGGGTCAGTCCAAGGGAAGGCGAAGAGAGGCTGGGATGAAGGGTGGAAAGGAATAGTAAAGAAAGCATGTTTGAGATCCAGAACAGAATAATGGGTTGTGGAGGGAGGTATTTAGGATAGGAGAGTATATGGGTTTGGCACCATGGGGTGGATAGGCAAAACAATTTGGTTGATAAGGTGCAGATCCTGAACTAACTTGTAAGTCTTGTCTGGTTTTAGGACAGGTGAAATGGGGGAATTGTAAGGGGAGTTTATAGGCTTTAAAAGGCCATGCTGTAGCAGGCAAGTGATAACAGGCTTTGATCTTTTTAAAGCATGCTGTGGGATGGGATATTGGCATTGAGTGGGGTAAGCATGATTAGGTTTTAATGAGATGGTAAGGGGTGGATTATCGGTTGCTAAGGAGGGAGTAGAGGTATCTTATACTTGTGGGTTAAGGTGGGGAGATATAAGGGGAGGAGGTGAAGGAGGCTTTGAACTGGGGGAAAATGTGGCAATGAGTTGTGGCTGTAGCCCAGGAATAGTCAGGGAAGCAGATAATTTAGTTAAAATATCTCAGCCTAATAAGGGAACTGGGCAGGTGGGGATAACTAAAAGGAGTGCTTAAAAGAGTATTGCCTAAGTTGGCACCAGAGTTGGGGAGTTTTAAGAGGTTCAGAAGCCTGGCTGTCAATACCTACAACAGTTATGGAGGCAAGGGAAACAGGCCCTTGAAAAGAAGATAATGTGGAGTGGGTAGCCTCCGTATTGATTAAGAAGGGGACGGACTTACTTTCCACTGTGAGAGTTACTGAGAGCATCTGTGATGGTCTTGTAGGCTTCCGAGGTGATTGAGCAGTGTCAGTCTTCAGCTGCTAAGCTGAGAAGATCTGGGAAGGGGTCAGACAGCCTTGGGCCAGAGTTCCAGGGGTTCTGGAAGTGGCTGCCAGGTGAGTTGAACAGTCCAATTTTCAGTGGGGTCCTGCACAGATGGGACATGGTTTAGGAGGAATCCTGGGCTGTGGGCATTCCTTGGCCCAGTGGCTAGATTTCTGGTACTTGTAGCAAGCTCCTGGGGGAGGCAGGCCTGGAGGAATACCTGGCCACTGTGGTTTAGGCGTTTGGAAGTTCTTGTGTGCTGGAGATGTGGCTGGGGTTTGTCTCAAGGTGGAGGCAAGGAATTGCAACTCAGAAATATGTTGCTACTTGGCTGCCTCTACTGTATTATTATACACCTTGAAGGCAAGGCTAATTAAGTCCTGTTGTGGGGTTTGAGGGCCGGAATTTAATTTTTGGAGTTTTATTTAATGTCAGGAGTGGATTGGTAATAAAATGTATATTAAGAATAAGACGGCCTATTGACCTTTTAGGGTCTAGGGCTGTAAAGCATCTCAGGGTTGCTGCCGAACGAGCCATGAACTGGGCTGGGTTTTTCATATTTGATGAAAGAGCCTAAATGCTAACTGATTTGGGAGAGGTCAGATAAAGAAAAAGGAGCATTAACCTTGACTATGCCTTTAGTTCCATCCACATTTTTAAGAGGAAATTGCTGGGCAGGTGGGGGAGGGCTAGTCCCGGAATGAAACTGTAAGCCGTACCAGGTGTGAGGAGGGGAGGTGATAAAAAGATCATAGGGTGGAGGAGCAGAGGCTGAGGAAGAATTGGGACCTAGCTCGGCCTGGTGAGGAGGGGAGAGGTCAGATGGGTCAGTAGAAAAGGAAGATTAGAAAGACTCAGCAACACTTGGGGTCGGGACTGAGGGGACAGGTGGGAGGGAAAGAAGGAAGATTAGGGATGAGTTGCATTGGGCACAGAGACTAGGGAGGGACCGATGTGTAAAAGAATGCCTGGATGCGATGGCTTGGCTTGGTCTCAGAGGCCTGACAGTTACCTCTTTTTTGGTGTGGTGAGGGTACCTAAAATCTACTCTTAGCAAATTTTCAGTATATTATTACTAACTATAGGTATTAGTTGTTCTTGCACTGCTAATAAAGACATACCTGAGACTGGGTAATTTATATATATATATAAAAAAAGGGGTTTAATGGACTCCCAGTTCCATGTGGCTGGGGAGGCCTCACAATCATGGCAGAAGACAAAGGAAGAGCAAAGAGACTTCTTACATAGCGGCAGGCAAGAGAGTGTGTGCAGGGGAACTCCTCTTTAGAAAACCATCAGATCTCATGAGACTTATTCACTACCATGAGAACAGGGTGGAGAAACCACACCCATGATTCAATTATCTCCCACTGAACCCCTCCCTCAACACATGGGAATTATGGGAGCTACAATTCAAGATGAGGTTTGGTGGGGACGCAGCCAAACCACATCACTATAGCCCTCCCACTGTACATCTCCTACACTTATTTATTCTAACTGCAAATTTGTACCCTTGGATCTCCTTCTTCCTTTCCCTGTCCCCCATAACCACCATTCTACATGGTTTCTATTTTTTTGATGTTCTTAAAGATTCTATATATAATTGAGATTAAAGAGTGTGTTTCTTTCTGTGTCTGGCTTATTTCACTTAGCATAATGTCTTCCATGTTGTTGCAAATGGTAGTATCTTCTTTTTAAAATAATATTTCCTTGCATACATACAACACCATTTATTTTTTATAATTAAAATTTATTTTAAATTCAGGGGGTACATGTGCATGTTTATTTCATGAATATATTTCATGCTGGGGGGTGAGTGAGGGGCTTGGATTTCTATTGTATCCATTACCCAAATCGTGAACATGGTACCTGATAGGTAATATTTCAACCCTCATGTTCCCCCCTAACTTTGGAGTTCCCAGTTTCAATTATCTCCATCTTTATGTCCATCTTACTCATTGTTTAGCTCCCACTTATTGGTGAGAATCTGCTATATCACAATTTTTTTTTTGAGTGTTTTCACTCTTACTACCCAGCTGGAGTGCAATGGTGCGATCTCAGCTCACTGCAACCTCTGCCTTCCAGATTCAAGTGATTCTCCTGCCTCAGCCTCCCGAGTAGCTGGGATTACAGGCACCCACCACCATGTCTGGCTAATTTTTGTATTTTTAGTAGGGACAGGGTTTTGCCATGTTGTCCAGACTGGTCTCGAACTTTTGACCTCAGGTGATCCACACACCTGGGCTCTCAAAGTGCTGGGATTACAGGCGTGAGCCACTGCACCCAGCCACTACAATTTCTTTATCAATTCCTGAATAGACATTTCTCCAAAGAAGACATAGGGTTCACTCTTGATATTATACATTCTATAGTTTTGAACTAATATACAATGATGTGTGCCACTGTTATAGTATCACACAGAAAAGATTCACTGCCCTGAAAATTATCTATGTTCTGCCTATTTATTTCTTCCTTTCCCCTAACCCCCAGCCCTTTTGGTACCAGGAACAAGTTTCTTAGAAGACAATTTTTCCAAGGACTGGGGTGGGTGGGGGCAAGGGATGGTTTTGGGATAATTCCAGTGTGTTACATTTATTGTGCACTTTGTTATTTTTAGATTGTAATGTATAATGAAATCATGATACAACTCACCATAACGTAGAATCAGTGGGAGCCCTGAGCTTGTTTTCCTTCAA
The DNA here is from genome assembly GCF_028885655.2 of Pongo abelii. Lineage (NCBI taxonomy): Eukaryota > Metazoa > Chordata > Mammalia > Primates > Hominidae > Pongo > Pongo abelii. Next base: position 230,055,295 of record NC_071985.2, on the reverse strand, counting down.
CCAGACGGTCCCATCTGGGGGTGATGGGAGACAGTGACAGATATCAGGCATTAGATTCTCATAAGGAATGCAAAACCTAGATCCTTGCATGTGCAGTTCACAATAGCGTTCACGCTCTTATGAGAATCTAATGCCGCTGCTCATCTGACAGGTGTAGGAGCTCAGGAGGTGATGCGAGCGATGGGGAGCATCTGTAAATGTGGAAGAAGCATCATTCACTTGCCCACAGCTCACCTCCTGCTGTGCGGCCTGGTTCCAAACAGGCCATGGACTGGTACTGGTCTGTGGCCCCGGGGGGTGGGAGACCCCTGCCCTAATGCTGAAGGACATTTTGGTTGCTTCCATGTTTTGGCAGTCATGAATAAAGCCGCTATAAGCATATGTGTGTAGGATTTTTTGTGGACATAGGTTTTCAATGCCTTTGGATAAATATCAAAAAGAACAATTGCTGAATCATATGGTAGGAATATGTTTCATTTTGAAAGAAAGTATCAAACCATCTTCCAAAGAGGCTGTACCATTTTGCAATGCCACCAGCAATGAACAAAAGTGTCTGTGGCCTCACATCTTTGCCAGTATTTTGTATTGTCAGTCTTCTGGATTTTGGTCATTCTAGTAGGCACGTGGTGGTATCTTATTGTTTTAATTTGCAATTCCCAAACGACATATGATGCTGAACATCTCTTCATATACTTATTTGTTATCTGCATGTCTTCTTTGATGAGGTGTCCGTTCAGATATTTTGTACATTTTTAAAATCAGGTTGGGTTTTTTTTTATTATTGTTGAGTTTTAAGAGCTCTTTTTATATTTTGAATAATACTCCTTTATCAAATAGGTGTTCTGCAAATATTTTCTCCCAGTCTATGGCTTGTCTTCTCACTGATTTGGCAGTCTCTTTTGCAGAGAAGTTTTAAATTTTAATCAAGTCCAGCTTATCAATTATTTCTTTCATGAATCTTGCTTTTAATGTTTTGTCAAAATAGTAATCATCATAGGCAAAGTCATCTAGATTCTTTCCTATGTTACCTTCTAGAAGTTTAATAGCTTTGAATTTCACATTTACATCTATGATCCATTTTGAGTTAGTTTTTTGTGAAGGGTGTAAGGCCATTGTCTAGATTCATTTTTTTCTTTGCATGTGGATGTCCAGTTGCAACGTTTGATGAAAAGACTATCTTTGCTCTGTTGTATTGCCTTTGCTCATTTGTCAAAGATCAATTGACTATATTTATATAGTCTGGGCTTTCCACTCTGTTCCATTGATCTGTTTGCTTGTTCTTTCAATACCGTACTGTCTTAATGACTGTAGCTTTGTATTAATAGTATATCTTGAAGTTGGATACTGTCAGTCTTCTGACTTTTTGTTCTTTTGTTCTCTTTGTTTATGAGTTTATTGTAAAATGGTGTTTTCCTTCAATATTGTGTTGGCTAGTCTGGATCTCTTGCCTCTCTGTATAAACTTTAGAATTAATTTTTTGATAATCATAAAATAACTTGCTGGCATTTTGATTGGGATTGCATTGATCTAGTGATAAAGTTGGGATCTATAGATAAAGATTTTATCTATTGGGTATTGGGTATTTCCTTTCCCCCGGGTTGATTAAGTTCTGATAGAAACTATACAGGTTAGGCTATGATAGAACATAGTCATTGGTGTTGACACCTTGACAATATAGAGTCTTCCTGTTCATGAACATGGAGTAACTTCCCATTTACTTAGTTCTTTGATTTCTTTCATTAGAATTTTGTAGTTTTCCCCATGTAGATATGACACGTTTTGTTAGATTTATATTTCAGTATTTTATTTTTGTGTGTGTGTGTTGCTAATGTAAATGGTATTGTGTTTTTAGTTTCAAATTCTACTTGTTTATTGCTGGCAAAAAGGGAAGTGATTGACTCTTGTATACTAACCTTGTGTCCTACAACCTTGTTATAATTGCTTATTAGTTGAATTTTGAAAAGATTTTCTAGGTAGATAGTCATTCTGCCTGCAAACAATGACAGTATTATTTCTTCCTTCCCAATCAGTATACCTTTTGTTTCCTTTTCTTGTCTTATTCCATTAGGTAGAAATTGCAGCATAATGTTGAAAAGGAGTGGTGAGCGGGCACATCATACCTTTTTGATCTTGGCAGGAAGGCTTCTATTTTCTCACCATTAAGTACCATATTAGCTTCAGGTTTTTGCAGATGTTCTTTATCAAGTTGAGTAATTTCCCCTCTATTCCTAGTTTGCTGAGAGTTTATCATAAAACGGTGTCAGAGTTTGACAAATTCTTTTTCTGCATCTATTGATATGATTATATGGATTATATGATTTTTCTTTAGCCTGATTATTTGATGGATTACATTAATAAATTTTCAAATGTTAAACCAGCTTTGCATACATGGGATAAGTCCCATTGGGTCATGGATATAATTATTTTTATACATTTTTGGATTTGATTTGTTAATATTTTGTTAAGGATTTTTACATATATGTTCATGAGAGATATTGATCTGTAGTTTTCTTCTTTTCCTGCAATGACTTTGTCTGGTTTGGGTACTAGGGTAATGCTGATAATGACTTAGGAAGTTTTCCATGTGAGCTTGAGAGGAAAGTGTATTCTATTGCTGTTGAATGAAGTAGTCTATAGATGTCAGTTACATCAGTTGATTGATGGTGCTGTTGAGATCAGTTGTGTCCTTACTGATTTTCTGCCTGCTATTTGCACACTTCTGATGGCAGAGTGTTGCAGTCTCCAACTCTAACAATAGATTAATCTATTTCTTGTAGTTCTGTCAGTTTTTTGCCTTGCATATTTTAACTTTCCATTTTTAGGCACATATATGTTAAAGATTGTTATATCTTCTTGGAGAATTGACTCTTTTATCATCATGCAATGCCCCTCTTTATTTTTGATAAGTTTCCTTACTCTGAAATCTACTCTGTCTGAAATTAATATAGCTCCTCCAGCTTTCTTTTGATTATTGTTTGCATGGTATATTTTTTCTATCCCTTTACTTTTAATATATATGTGTCTTCATATTTAAAGTGGGTTTCTTGTAGACAATATATAGTTGTTTTTAAAAAATCTACTCTGACAATCTCTGTCTTTTAATTGCTGTATTTATATCATTGATGTTTAAGTGATTATTGATACAATTGGACTAATGTCTACCATATTTGTTACCATTTTCTATTTATCACTCTTGTTCTTTGTTTTATTTTTGTCTTTCACTTTTTTCCTGCCTTTCATGATTTTAATTGAGCATTTTACATAATATCATTTTAATCTCCCAGCATATTAATTATACTTTTTAAAACTTTTTTTAATAGTTACCCTAGAATTTGCAATTTATATTTAAAAGCAATCCAAGTCCACTTTCAAATAACACTATGCCACTTCATGGGTAGTGCAAATACAAAATATTTCTAATTCCTTCCTCTCATTCCTTATATTATAACTGTTGTTTATTTCACTTATACATAAGCTATCATCATTGAATACATTGTTGCTATTTTTGTTTTGAACAAACTGCTATCTGTGAGATCAATTAAAAATAAGAAAAATAAAAGTTTTTATTTTACTTTCACTTACTTCCTCTATAATACTCTTCCTTTCTTTAAGTAGATCTGAGTTTTTGATCTGTATTATTTTCTTTCTCTCTAAAGAACTTCTTTTTGCCCTGTCTTACAAGGCAGGTCTAGCAGCAACAAACTGTCTCAATTTTTGTTTGTCTGAGGATGTCTTTATTTATCTGTCATTTTTGAAGGATAATTTTGCAGGATACAGAATTCTAGCCTGGTTATTTTTTCTCTCAATACTTTAAAATATTTCAGTCTAGTCTTTTCTCGCTTGCATGGTTTCTGAGAAGTCAGATGTAATTCTTGTCTTTGCTCTTCTACAGCTAAGGTTTTTTATTTCCCCTTCTGGCTTTTTTCAAGATTTGTTCTTCATCTCTGGTTTTCTGAAGTTTGAATTTGATATGTCTTTGTGTCTTTTTTGGGCATTTATCTTGTTTGGTGTTCTCTAAGCTTCTAGGATTTGTGGTTTTGTGTCTGACAATTTTGGGGAAATTCTCCATCATTGTTGCTTCAAATCTTTATTTCTCTTTTTATTTTCCTCTGGGATTCCCATTACATATATGTTATACCTTTCGTAGTTGTCTCACAGGTCTTGGTTTTCTGTTTTTTTTTGTTTTTTGTTTTTTTTTTCAGTCTTTTATCTTTGGTTTTCAGGTTTGGAACTTTCTATTGACATATTCTCACCTGAGGATTCTTTCCTCAGCCATGTCCAGGATATGAATGAGCTTATCAAAGGCTTCTTAATTTATGTTACAGTGTTTTTGATTGTTAGCTTTTCTTCTAGCTTTTTTCCCGTAGAGTGTTACCTCTCTGCTTACATTACCCATCTGTTTTTGCATTAATATGGTTTGGCTGTGTCCCCACCCAAATCTCATCTTGTAGTTCCCATAATCCCAATGTGTGTGGGAGGGACCTGGTGGGAGATGATTAAATTATGGGGGCAGCTGCCCCCATGCTGCTTTTTCGTGATAAAAGAGAACAGCAGTGAGTGAGTTCTCATGAGATCTGGTGATCTTACCAGGGGCTTTTCTCCCTTTTACTTGGCACTTTTCTTTGCTGCCACCATATGAAGAAGAACATGTTGCTTTCTCTTCTGCCATGATTGTAGTTTCCTGAGGCCTCCCCAGTCATGCTGAACTGTGAGTCAATTAAACCTCTATCCTTGATAAACTACCCAGCCTTGGATAGGTCTTCATTAGCAGCATGAGAACAGATTAATACATGCGTGTTTCCTACTTTTTCCAGTGGAGACTTTAGCATGTTTCTCATAGTTGTTTTATATTTTCAGTCTCTGAATTTCAACATTCCTGCCATATTGAGTCTAGTTCTGATGCCTGCTCTCTGTCTTTAAACTGTTTTTTCTGCCTTTCAATAAGACTTGCAATTTTTTTGCTGAAAGGCAGACATGACGTGCTGAGGAAAAGACACTGAACTAAGTGTTTTAGTGATGAGATAGTGAGATCAGGGGAGGGGAAGGATTCTATAATCCTGTGAGCTGGTCTCAGCCTTTGGGTGGGCCTGTGACCCTGGGCTATGAACTTCATCAGTGCTTCTAATGGAGCATTTTATAAAATATCATTCTTCCCTTAGATGGAAGAGGGTGGGGGGTGGGGTGGGCAGTACTGGAGTTGGATATTTCCTTTTCCCCAGGCTGATTAGGTTTTGATGAAACCTATATAACTTAGGCTATGACAAAACAATTTCTCTTGAGGGTTGTTAAAAAAGAAAACTCAGAAAACTCTGATATATTACAGATTGGTGACTTTCCCCCTCCTTCCTTCAGAAAGTAAAATAGAATTTTTCTTTAATCTTCGCTATGAGAACCTAATAGAGTTCCTGGAGGTAAAATGCTCAATAGTGTGGAGGCTGCCCAAGGTGTAATTCTCAGACTCATCCACACTGAGCCTCCAGCAATTCATCCTTTGCAGTTTAGGGTTTCCTTTCCTGGCACCGGTTCCTGCAGGGGTTTCTGCTCTAGTAAGTTCTGATTTTCTGTGCTGGCCTCCTCTCTGTCTCCAATTTGGGGGACAGTAGTTTGCCTTGTGATCTCACTTGTCTGATGGATCTAAGAAGAGTTGTTGATTTTTCAGTTTGGTCAAGTTTTCACTTGTTAGGATGAAGTAGTAACTTCCAAACTCCTTACATGCCAATGGGAAATCAGAAGCCTATCTTCTTTGCCCATTTTAAAATTGGGGTACCTATCTTTTCATTGTTGAGTTGTAAGTATTCTTTATATGTTCTGGATAAAAATATCCCTTGTATAGATGTAGGATTTGCAAATATTTTCTCCTATTTTGTAGGTTGTCTTTAACTTTCTTGATGGGATTCTTTGAAACACAAAAGTTATTAATTTTGATGAAGCCCAATTTATCTATCTCTTCTTTTATTGCTAGTGCTTTTGGTGTTGTGTCAAAAAAAATTCTTAACCCACAGCATAAGCATGAACTTTACTGCTATGTTTTCTCCCAGAAGAATCATAACTTTAGTTCTTACATTTATGTCTTTGATCTATTAAAGTTAATTTTGCATATGATTTGAGGTAGGGGTCCAATTTTATTCTCTTGCATGTGAATATACAGTTTTTCTAGCACCATTTGTTGAAAAGATTAGTCTTTAACCATAAAATGGCCTTGATACTCTTGCCAAAATTAAATGAACATAAATGTGGGGTCCTATCTTTAGCCTCCTTAAACAAAACAATTATCAGCCAGGAATTTTGTATCTAGAGAAACTAAGCTTCATAAACAAAGGAAAGATAAAGTCTTTATCAGACAAACAAATGCTTAGAGAATTTACCACTACCAAGCCAGAGCTGCTAAATGGAGTTGTAAATCTTGAAACAAAACCTTGAAATACACCAAAATAGAACCTCCTTAAAGCATAAATCTCAAGGGTCTATAAAACAATAACACAAAGAAAAATGGGGTATAAAGACAACAACAAGCACAATGTATAGAATAGTACCTCACATCTCAATGCTAATGTTGAATGTAAATGGCCTAAATGCTCCACTTAAAAGATGCAGAATGGCAGAATGAATAAGGATTCACCCACTTTGGGAGGGTGAGGCAGGCCAGTCACGAAGTCAAGAGATCCAGACAATCCTGGTCAACATGGTGAAACCCCGTCTCTACTAAAAATACCAAAAATAGCTGGGTGTGGTGGCACGTGCCTGTAGTTCCAGCTACTCGGGGAGGCTGAGGCAGGAGAATCACTTGAACCCGGGAGGCGGAGGTTGCAGTGAGCTGAGATTGCACCACTGCACTCCAGCCTGGCAACAGAGTGAGATTCCATCTCAAAAAAAAAAAAAAGAAGAATTCACCAACCACGTTTCTGCAGCCTTAAGAGACTCACCTAACGCATAAAGACTCACATAAACTTAAGTTAAAAGGATGGAAAAAGATATTCCATGCAAATGGACACCGAAAGGAAGCAGGAGTAGCTATTCCTACATCAGATAAAACAGACTTTAAAGCAACAACAGTTTAAAAGGACAAAAAGGGACATATAATGATAAAAGGACTAGTCCAACAGGAAAATATCACAATCCTAAATATATGTACACCTAACACTAGAGCTCCCAAATTTATAAAACAATTACTACTAGACCTAAGAAATGAGATAGTTGGCAACACAATAATAGGGGAACCTCAATACTGCACTGTCAGCACTAGACAGGTTATCAAGATAGAAAGTCAGAAAAGAAACAACAGACCTAAACTATAACTTAGAACAAATGAACTTAACAGATATTTACAGAACATTCTACCCAATAACTGCAGAATATACACTCTATTCATCAGCACATGGAACATTCTCCAAGATAGACCATATGACAGGCCACAAAACAAGTCTCAATACATTTAAGAAAATCAAAATTATATCAACTACTCTCTTGGACAAGAGTGGAATAAAATTGAAAATCAACTCCAGATAAACCCTCAAAATAAGGCAAAATTATGGAAATTAAATAATCTGCTCCTGAATGAACACTAGGTCAACAATGAAATTGAGAGAGAAATTTTAAAAAACTTTGAACTGAACAACAATTTTGATACAACCTAGTAAACCTCTGGGATACAGCAAAAGTGGTGCTGAGACGAAAGTTCATAGCGTTAAATGTCTACATCAAAAAGCCTGAAACAGCACAAATAGACAATCTAAGGTCACACCTCAAGGAACTAGAGAAAAAAGAACAAACAAAAGTCAGCAGGAGAAAAGAAATAACAAAGATCAGAGCAGAATTAAATGAAATTGAAACAACAACAAAAAATCATACAAAAGATAAATGAAACAAAAAGTTTGTTCTTTGAAAAGATAAACAAAATTGATAGACCATTAGCAAGATTAACCAATAAAAGAAAGAAGGTCCAAATAAGCTCAATTAAAAATGAAGTGGGAGATATTACAATCAATACTTCAGAAATACAAAATATATTTCAAGGTTACTATGAACACTTTTATGTGAACAAACCAGAAAATCTTCAACCCTGCAATAGAAACTCTGAAAAGACCAATAACAAGCAGTGAGATTGACATGTTAATAAAAAAATTGCCAACAAAAAATATCCAGAACCAGATGGTTTCAAAGCTGAATTCTATAAGACATTCAAAGAAGAACTAGTACCAATCCTACTGACACTATTTCAAAAGATAGAGAAATAGAGAATCCTCCCTAAATCATTCTACAAAGCCAGTATCACCCTAACACCAAAACCAGAAAAGGACATAACAAAAAAAGAAAACTACAGACCAATATCCCTGATGAACATAGATGCAAAAATCCTCAACAAAATACTAGCTGAGTCCAACAGCATATCAAAAGATAATCCATCACAATCAATTCGGTTTTATACAAGGGATGCAGGGATGGTTTAACATACACAAGTCAATAAATGTGATATACCACATAAACAGCATAAAAAACAAAAACCACATGACTACCTCAAAAGATACAGAAAAAGCATTTGACAAAATTCAGCATCTCTTTATGATTAGAACCCTTAGCAAAATTGGCATAAAAGGGACATACTCTAAGGTAATAAAAACCATCTATGATAAAGCCACAGCCAACATTATACTGAATAGGGAATAGTTGAAAGCATTCCCCCGAGAACTGGAATAAGACAAGGATGCCCACTCTCACACTTCTATTCAACATAGTACACAAGTTCTAGCCAGAGCAATCAGGCAAGAGAAAGAAATAAAGGACATCCAGATTAGTAAAGAGGAAGTAAAACTGTTACTTTTCACCAATGATATACTCATATACCTAGAAAACCCTAAAGACTCATCAAAAAAACCTCCTAGATCTGACAAACGAATTCAGTAAAGTTTCAGGATACAAAATCAATGTATACAAATTAGGAGCACTGCTACACAGAATAACGACCAAGCTGAGAATCAAATCAAGAACTTGACCCCTTTTACAATAGCTCCAAAAAAAAAAAAAAAAAAATACTTGGGAACATACCTAACTGTATTAGTCCAGTTTCACACTGCTGATAAAGACATACCCAAGACTGGGCAATTTACAAAAGAAAGAGATTTAATGGACTTATAGTTCTGTATGACTAGGAAGGCCTCACTATCATGGTGTAAGGTGAAAGGCAAATCTCACATGGCAGCAGACAAGAAAAGAGATTGTGCCGGGAAACTCCCATTTTTAAAACTATCAGATATTCTGAGACTTATTCACTATCATAAGAACAGCACAGGAAATATCCACCCCCATGATTCGGTTATCTACCACTGGGTCCCTCCCACAACACGTGAGAGACATGGGAACTACAAGATGAGATTTGGGTGGGGACACAGAGCCAAACCACATTACTAAACAAGGAGGTGAAAGACTTCTACAAGAAAATCTACAGAACATTGCTGAAAGAAATCATAGACAATACAAACAAATGGAAATACATCCCATGCTCATGAAGGGTAGAATCAATATTGTGAAAATGACCATATTGCCAAAAGCAATCTAAAATTCAATGCAATTCCCATCAAAATACCAACATTACTCTTCACAGAACTAGAAAAACAATCCTAAAATTCACATGGAACCAAAAAAGAGCCCTCATAGCCAAAGCAAGACTAAGCAAAAAGAACAAATCTGGAGGCATGGCATTACCTGACTTCAAACTATACTATTGAATATAAGGCTATAGTCCCCAAAACAGCATGGTAGTGGTATAAACATAGGTGGATACACCAGTGGAAGAGAATACAGAACCCAGAAATGAAGCCAAATACTTACAGCCACATGGTCTTCAACAAAGCAAACAAAAGCATAAAGTGAGAAAAGGACACCCTGTTCAACAAATGGTGCTGGGATAATTTTCAAACAACATGTAGAAGAATGAAACTGGATCTTTATCTCTCACCTTATACAAAAATCAACTCAAGATGAATCAAAGACCCAAATCTAAGGCCAGAAATCATAAACATTCTAAAAGAAAACATTGGAAAAACCCTTCTAGACATTGGCTTAGGCAAAGAGTTCATGAGCAAGAACCCAGAAGCAAATGCAACAAAAACAAAGATAAATAGATGGGACTTAATTAAACTAAAAGGCTTCTGCACAGCAAAAGAAATAATTGGCAGAGTAAACAGACAACCCACAGAGTGGGAGAAAATCTTTGCAAACTATGCATCTGACAAAGGACTAATATCCAGAATCTACAAGGAACTCAAACAAATCCACAAGAAAAAAAAACAAAAACAAATAATTCCATCAAAAAGTGGGCTAAGGACACCAATACACAATTCTCAAAAGAAGATATACAAATGGCCAACAAACATATGGAAAAATGCTCAACATCACTAGTTATCAGGGAAATATAAATCAAAACCATAATGCAATACCAACTTACTCCTGCGATAATGGCCATAACTTAAAAAATCAAAACATAATGGACGTTGATGTGGATGTGGTGAAAGGGGAACACTTTTACAATGCTGGTGGGAATGTAAACTAGTACAACCACTATGGAAAACAGTGTAGAGATTCCTTAAAGAACTAAAAGTAGATCTAACATTTGATCCAGCAATACCACTATTGAGTATCTACCTGGAGGAAAAGAAGTCATTATAGGAAAAAGACAATTACACATGCATGTTTGTAGCAACCCAGTTCTCAATTGCAAAAATATGGAACCAGCCCAAATACCCATCAATCAATGAGTGTACATACCATGGAATACTCCTCAGCCATAAAAAGGAGTGAAAGCTGGATGGAGTTGGAGACCATTATTCAGAGTGAAGTAACTCGGGAATGGAAAACAAAATATCATATGTCCTCACTTATAAGTGGGAGCTAAGCTATGAGGGTGCAAAGGCATAAGAATGATACAATGGACATTGAGGACTCAGGGGAAATGATGGGATCGGGCTGAAGGATAAAAGACCACATATTTGTTACAGTGTAAACTGCTTGGGTGATGGGTGCACCAAAATCTCATAAATCACCACTAAAAACACTTATCCATGTAACCAAACACCACGTGTTCCCCAAAAACCTACTGAAACTTACAAAATGAGCAGACATATAAATAATTATTTCCAGATTCTCAACTCTGTTCCATTTATCTCTGTGTCTATCCTTATGCCAGTATCACACCATCTTGATCAATGTCACTTTGTAGTAAATTTTGAAATTGGGAAGTGTGAGTCCTCCAACCTTTTTTTCTCAAGATTGTTTTGGCTATCTTTCTATATGAATTCCTTTCTATATTAGTTTTAGGGTCAGCTTGTCATTTTCTGCAAAAGAAAAAAGCAGCTGGGGTTTTGATAGAAATCATATCAAATCTATAGATCAAATTGGGGATTATTGGCATCTTAATAATATTAAGTCTTCTAATCTCTGTACTTGAGATGTCTTATTTAGTTAGTTCTTTAATTTCTTTCAATAATGCTTGGTAGTTTTTGGTGTATAAATCTTACACTTCTTTTGTTAAATTTATTCCCAAGTATTTTATTCTTTTGATGCTGTTGTAAATTGAATAGATTTCTTATTTTCATTTTGGATTTTTCATTGCTAGTGTGTAGAAATCTATTTTTTTGTATATTAATCTTGTATCCTGCCACCCTGCTCAACTTATTAGTTCTGATAGTGTGTGTGTGGGTGTTCCTTAGGATTTTCAATATACAAAATTATGTCATTTACAAATACAAATAGTTTTACTTCTTCCTTTCCAGTATGGATGCTTTTTGTTATTCTTTTTTTGCTTAATTATGCTCAGGGCTCCAGTACAATGATGAATAGAAATGCAGAGAGTGGACCTCTTGTCTTGTTTGTACTTTTATTTGATTTGCTACTTACTGCTGATTGAAGGTCTAGACACTGTGAAGTTTATGGTGGTTATAGGTTTTTGTGTAGTAGAAGGGTATCCTGCAGGATGCCAACTACTTTTGTCTCTAAGCTAGCTAGCTTATTCCAACTCCCCACCCACCAGTGCTTCTACTACCCCCATATGTCTCCCTCATTCCTGAGTAGATAGATCTTTCAAACATGACCATTCTCCACTTGTACGAGAGTGCTGTTTTTTCACCCTTTAATGCTATACTGTGACATAAGGACAATTGCACAATACACATTTTGTTAAAACCCATCATCTGTGCTCCATGCCATTGGCTAGAACTCAGTCACCTGACCCTACAGTGATGCAAAGGGGTGTAGACTATGTTATCTACATGCATGTGGACTTGGAATCTAGCATCAGTCCCTACCATACAACAAAACCCTCTGCTCAGAAGTTTGGGAAACATAACATGGGTGAAAGACTCACCACTGCCATCATTCCTCTTTCCTTCCCAGTTTCCACCTTGAGAGAGAAGCTCTACCTTTGAAAATGTCCAGAATAGCACATGGACCTCCAACATATTCTGTCTTCCTATCTAGGCTCAAACTATTTCTACTCATAACTTCTCCTTTAAACAACTTCAAAACACCACTTAGCTGTCTGACTGCAACAACATTCTTGAAGCAGGGGAATACTCCTTGGCTTCATGCAGTGAGGTGACCAAGGGTCTCCATCTTGGTGCCTTGAAGGAGAAGGCTTTCTGCTCTGGTGGGTTTGAATAGAAGTTTCCGGGGAACTTGCTCTCCATTGTCACCAGTTCAAGGAGCTGAGCCTCTTCCTGCATTTCCTTCAAGCCATTCATCTCAGCACCAGATAGAAGCAACATTGAATAACCCTTCTGGGCCCAGGGTCTGTGGGGAGCTAAGTGAGCTCAGAAGAGACATAATCCTACAGAATGTCTCTAGAAGGGGATTTGAAGTCTTGGAGTCACTGAACAGACATATTTATCTTAGTCCATTTTGTATTGCTATAACAGAATACCACAGACTGGGCAATTTATAAAGAAAAGAACTTTATTTCTTACAGCTTTGGAGACTGGGAACTCCAAGAGCATGGCATCAGCATCTGGCCAGGGCCTTCTTGCTGCATCATCCCATGGTGGAAGGTGGATGGTCAAGAGAGCACAGGGGAGAGTCAGAGGAGAAGAGGCCCAAACTCATCATTTTATCGGGAGTCCACTCCCATGATAACTAATCCATTCTTTTGATAACTTACCTCTTCCCATAATTAGGTATTAGTCCTTTTCACACTGCTACAAAGAACTGAAACTGGGTGATTTATAAAGGAGAGAGGTTTAATTGACTCACAGTTTAGCATGGCTGGGGAGGCCTCAGGAAACTTGCAATAATGGCAGAAAGTAAGTGGAAGCAAGCCACCTTCACAAGGTGGCAGGAAGGAGAACGAACACAGGATACACTACCAAACACTTATGAAACAATCAGATCTTGTGAAAACTCACTCACTAGCATGAGAACAGCATGGAGGAAATGGCCCCTATTATCCAATTACCTCCACCTGGTCTCCTTCTTGACAAGTAGGGATTATAGAGATTATAGAGATTATAGTTCAAGATGAGATTTGGGTGGAGACAGAAAGCCTAACAATATCACATTATAATGGCATTAATCCATTAATGAGGGCAAAGCCTTCAGGACTTAATTACCTCTTAAATATCTTGCCTTTCAACACTGTTGCATTGGGATCAGGTTTCCAACATATGAACTGTGGGGAACACATTCAAATCATAGCAATTTCCCTTTAGGGGACATGCCCAGGAGGTTTTCTGTTGGAGACACGTGCTGGTGAGGACACATGGATTCTGGGTTGACTCTTTTGATGGATTTTGAAGATTTGTCTATCTCCATTGTATTAACAGGCCTCCTGGGACAGAAGAGGCACACTGGCCTGGGTGGGTGTAGATGCAGCCTTAGGTGGCCATCTGAGCTGCTGCCATCTGCTCAGGTCCTTTTCACCATCCATGTCAGCATCACCAGGGTCTGCCTGCCTCTCTGTGCCCACCAAAAGGAGCCTTCTGAAGACATCTTGAGGGTCTGGGTTGTTTCCACTGCTATGACAGCATCTGTCACCCTTTTCCTTAAAGCCTCTTTGTCCCCTTTTGGTGTTCTTGTTCCTCTGCTGAAACTTACTCACTTTAAGCTATAAAGATCTATGTTTCTTCTCTGTCCTTGATGTCATCTCTGGTCACATCTATGAGTTAATCATAATTACCATCACATACTAGATCTTGGGTGTATTCTCCTAATCAGTGGATTTATATGAAAGTGCAGAGTAGCCTTGACCTAATGTTCCCAAGAAATCTCTGAGATGTTACAGATAATCAGAAAGAATTTTTTGTAATGGAAAACTTGCAACTTATTGGTGAAATTTCACAGGAGGCAGGAGCCACATCAGGACTGTGACACTCTCTCCCTTTGCATCCCCACCTTGCTTCTCCTATACTAACTTGGTAGCAGAGAGCAGACCAAGGAAAGCAGAAGGTGGCAGAGGAACAGGTGGCCCCAGGTAGCAGATGCTGTGAAAATCACACCCCAAGGCAATCTATGGGCAGGTTGTCCATGAACCCCACTTATTCCTCTAGCAAATACATATTGAGCATCTGCTTTGTGCCAGGCCCTGGAGACCCACCAAACAGAGAAGAATCTTTCTCCACATGGAGTTAACTTTCTACTGGAGAAGACAGAAAATGAACAGGTCAAATAGATAAAATGCATTATAATTTAATGTTGATAAGTCCTAAGAATGATGGATCAGGGAAGAGGGACAGGAAGTGTGGATGGGGGGATGCAATTTCAGAAGGTGTTACCTAAGAAGGTGGTATTTGAACAAAGACATAATATTTGGGGAAGTGAGCTACGTGGATGTCTGGGAGAGGATGTCCAGGCATTGGGGGCTGTAAGGGCAGTGCCCTAAAGATACAGAGGAGGCCAGAATGATAGGGAGGGGCAGTGGTCACTGGAGTAGCAGGAGATGGGGGCAGGAAGGTCATGGAGCAGGTCACATACAGCTGTCCATGTGGGTCCCTGAGTGAGATAGGAGAGGATGTGTGCATGGGGTGATGTGATAGAACTTACATCTTATAAGGCTCTCCCTGGTTGCTCTGATAGACCACAGAGGGCCTGGGAAAGAGGGATGCCCATTAGGAAGCTGTTGCAGTGATCCAGGTGAGAGCAGATGGAGATGTGGGTCATAGGGTTTTAGTGCAGGTGGTAAGCAGTGAGTGGATGCTAGATATATCTGTAGGGTCAAATAATCTGCTGATGGGTTGGATGAGGGGTAGAAGCAAAAGGCAGGAGCCAAGGACAACTTTTGGTTTCAGCACTCGGAAGAACAGAGGGGTGATTTACTGAGATAATAAGGAGCATAGAATGAGCTATTTAGGGACTATTACAGATTTGAGGCATTTCTTAGAAATCCTACATGGAGATGTCACGTAGACCATGGGAGGTTTGTATCTGGAATTAAGGGGCAAGGTCAGGGCTGGAGATATTAATTTGGGAGCCATTGGCAGATGGAAATAGAAGGCATGGGAGTGGTGAGAGCACTAATCATAACTGTTGACATTTATTGAATGAATCACATGTGCCAGACACTGGCATTTATTTCTTTACCTTTATCAACTCATTCAATTTGTGCAACCATCCTATGTAGTAGGTGTTCTTGTTTGTCCTTCTTTTTACAATTGAGGAAACTGAAGTGTAAAGAGGTTACATAAGTTAGCTGAAATTCTTAAAGTTAGCCACTGTTGGGGTGAGACTTTAAATCCAGGCAGAGAACTCCTGAGAACTATCCAAGGCTGAACTGAGGGCAGCTCCCAGCCTCCAGCCAGGAAAAATCCAGGCCCTCAGTTCTACAGCAGCAGGAAAATAAATTCTGCTAACAACCTGAGGGTGTGCAGAAGCAGATCCTTCCCCAGTCGAACCTCCAGATGGAAACACAGCCCAGTCCAGCCAGCAAGTTGATTGTTATCTTGTGTGAGACCCTCTCCCTGTCACACCTTGCATAAAATATTTTTCTTTGCTCTTTTATTCTTTCAAGCAGCATTTGATACTCATTTTAAACTGGCTTTGCTGCTCAACAATGTTTTGTTTGGGAGTGGTGTGTGTGCATGCATATATGTTTTCTAGAGATATGTCAGATTGTGGAAAGTACAGGGAGCATGGCGTTAGGCTCTGTGCACAAGGTGAGAAGTTCAGCCGCACCATTGTGTTTCTCTACACAACATCAAGGAACCAGATATCAGGCCTGGATGAAGCCCAGCCTTGGAAATTGGAAGATGCCAGCCCCCTTCAGTTCCTTAAACAAGGATCCCTGGATTGTAATCTCCACAAGAGCAGGGCACGTCTGCCTCATCTATCATTGTATCTCCATTGCCAACCTCAGTGCTGAATATCTGTGGGGTAAATGAAAGCATGGGAATTTGAAGAGTCACCCATAGAAACTGTTTCCTCAAGCTATCCCTCCTTTTCAGTGTTCACAGAACCCACACTTTGCTCAGAAGATTTTAAGTTTCCATCACAGCTGATGGAAAGTTTGGGCACAGCATGACTTGGTCTTTTGTTCAGATCTCACACAAGGCTGCAGTTGAGTTATTGGCTGGGCTGTGTTCTCATCTGGAGGTTTGACCAGGGAGAGATCTGTTTTCAGGCTCTCTCAGGTTGTGGGCAGGTGGGACTGAGGGCACAGCAGTTTGTTGGCTGTTGGCTGGAGGCTGCTTTCAGGTTCTAGAGGATGCCTACAGTTCCTTGCGAGGTGGGCATGCTCCACAGGGCTGCTTAAGGTGTCAAGCCAGCCAGGAGAATCTCTGGCACCAATCTACGAAGACAGAGTGTTTTATTTTTAATTTTTTTAATTTATATAAATGTATTGGGTATAGGTGTAATTTTCTTACATGAATAGATTGTGTAGTGGTGAAATCAGGGCTTCTAGAGTATCTGTCATCCTAATAACGTATATTGTGCCCATTAAGTAATTTCTCATCATCTATCCCCTTCCCACCCCCTCACACTTCTGAGTCTCTATTACCTATCATTCCACGCTCTATGTCCATGTTCTCACTTATAAATGGGAGCACAATATTTAGCTTCCATTTGCAAGTGATAACATGTGATATTTGTTTGTTTCTGAGTTGTTTCTCTTAAGACAATGGTCTCCAGTTCCAAACATGTTGCTGTGAAAGACGTGATTTCATTCTTTTTATAACTGGATGGTAATCCACTGTGTATATACACCACATTTTCTTTATCTCTTCATCCATTGATGGACATTTAGGTTGATTCCACATCTTTGCTATCGTGACTAAACATATGAGTGCAGGTATGTATGTTTTTGATATAATGATTTCTTTTCCTTTGCGTAAGATACCCAGTGGTGGGATTGCTGATTTGAATGAAAATTCTATTTTTATTTCTTTGAGACATCTCCATAGTGTTTTCCACAGAGGTTGTACTAATTTACATTCCCATCAACAGTTATAAGCATTCCCTTTTCTCTGTGTCCTCACCAATTTCAAAGTATTTTATAACTGAATCATAAGAGTGACTTCCCATCACCTTTCCTGCATTCTACTAGTTAAAAGCAAGTCACAGGTCCCTTCCACACTCCAGTGGAGGGGACCCCACAAAGGTGTAGACACCAGGAGCTGGGACCCTGCTAGGGAGCATAACTTCTGCCAGTTGTCCGGGGTCAATGAGGGGATCATCTCTTTCAGGAAGGTTCATGGTTTCCTGTGCTCATCTCCATGTTATGTTGGAAGGAGGGAACTCTCTGCTACTCTGAATTCAGAGGAGGGGTTTTCATGGACATTTTTGGGGTTGAAATCAGCCAAGCATCTCCTGTAGGCACTGAAACCAGACCATTGGCAGTCCAGGTCCCCAGGAAGCTGGCATGCTCCTGGAGGAGACAGATGATAAACAACTGGATCAATACATAGAGATCATTTCAGCTAGAGATGATGTGTGAAGGAAATAAGCAGAGTGATGTGGTACAGATTGACAGGCAGGGGCAGAGCCTCCGGTGGAGTGATAGGCGAGGCTCCTCTCAGCAGGTGGCACATGACCCGCTCTGTGTTGAGGGGCTTTGGAACACACCCTTTCCTGTCTCTCTTGCCCCTTCCAGTTATGTCATTCAGCCTCAGCAGCAGCAGGAGAGGCTGATCTGCCTCCAAGCAGTTGACATGATTATGCAAGTCTTTCAGCAAATGAGCTGTCTTTTTTGCAGTCAGTAGTCAGGACCCCCAGGCTTCTATGCCACCCATGCCTTTGCATTTCTGACACATTTCCTCAACAATGGCACGTGTCCAGGGTCCTCAGTGCCACAGTCCCTCCTCTTGGAAGACAGGTTTCTGCTTAACATTTTATACATCCTGGAAATTTAAATATTTTTCAAGAGGCCAAAAGAAGAACAACCCTAATAAGTGAGCGTTTGGTGAAGAGGTGCCAGATCCAGAGAACATGGCTGGTAGGGAAATGTTAAGCCAAGGAGTCCTCTGACAGCTCATACTGTACCTGGCTCATATTGTCTATACTGGCTATGGACAGTCTGTGTTGGAGGGAGCATGCTCTGTTCACCCTACTTACCCTGTTGGTGCAGGAGGGATCCCCCACCCTAAGTAGTGCCAGGTGGTTGGACCTTCAATCCCTGTCACTGAGAGGCGATCAGGGGCTCATCTCTTTTATGAAGCTTCACAGGATCCACAGCATTTATTAGCCACATGTAGTCATCACCCAGGGCCATGCAGGGACCGTGTACTCAGGAGCAAAGGGAGCTGGTGGGGGCTAAGGGAGGGGAAAGCTTTGCAGGGACAAGAGCGTGGTGGATGGCTTCTGGTCCCTTGGGAGGATGGGATTGGCTTGTTTGAATAATTTGTTTTTTGTTTTCGTTTTTTGAGACAGAGTCTCACTCTATCACCTAGGCTGGAGAGCAGTGGTGTGATCATGGTTCCCTTCAGCTTTGAACTCCTGGGCTCAAGAGGTCCTCCCACCTCCAACTCCTGACTAGCTGGGACTACAGGCATGCACCAACACGCCTGGCTACTTTTTAAATTTTTTGTAGAGATGGAGTCATGCTATGTTGCCTAGGCTGGTCTCAAACTCCTGGACTCAAGCAATCCTCCCGCCTTGGCATCCCAAATTATTGGGATTACAGGTGTGAGCCACTGCGCCAGGTCTTGTTTGAGTAATTTTGTGGGCTGACAGGGAGGAGTAGCTTGAGGATCAGGTGGGAGGCTGCTGGTCTGGCTGATAAAGGAACTGGCCAGGTGGGGGCCTTTCCTGCGGGGGTCAGGGCACAGCTGGTAAGAGCTGGGAATTCACTTAGGCCCCTGAGGCTCAAAGCTGCTGAGGATGTACATGAACTTTCAGGCTTCACACTACAGGGGGTTTATCACTGTAGGGAGGTTAGCAGCATCTCCAGCCCCTTCCCCCAAGATTCGAGTACCCACCCCCCATTATGACAACCAAAAATGTCTCCAGGAGAGGTGAGGGCCAAATATAATTTGGTTGAGAACCAGTGGTCTAGGTTGACCATATTCTGGAGTCAGCACTTGCAGCTAGGTTGTCATACCCATAGGATGCTTTCAGGGGCTCGCTGCTTCCATGAGGATGATGTAAAACTTCTTTACGGTGGCTCCCAGGAGCCTCTGCACTACCACCTTTGCCACTTCATCCCCCATGTCAGTTGCATGAGTCCCTGGCCTCACCTGATGGGTCTATTCATGGTCCTAAACTCATTACAGTTTTCCCAGTTTCAGACCCCTGCTCCTGTGAACTCCCCTAATCCATCTCCACCTCTCCTGCTTCCACCCTTCACCGAACTCCTGGTGACCCACCAACTGTAAGCTAAGCCCCTTCTCCCTTAAATTCACATTGTCCATTGCCCTTCTCACCACAGAATTCATGGTTAATGAAATTTCACCTACTCCTTGAGACAGAGCCTCTGAATCAGAGGCCTCATGACTGGATTATCTGTTACTCCATAAATACAGAGACCCACGGGGTGTCAAGTCTTGTCTTAGATGCTGGGACCATGGAGTGTTGTGCCTGACTGTTTATTTGACACTCTCCTCCAGTGGATAGGCCATGAGGTGCTGGAAGTCAGGGACTGACTGGGGCATGTTTTTCTCTCCTTGCTGTAGTAGTTGCTCAACAAATTCTAATTGAGTGAACAAATGCTCTGTCTTCTGCAAACCTTGGCTGTGCTTCCCCAGACTTCTCTGCCTTCTCTTCCTTTCTGCCTGGAGAACCATTTGAACGTCTCACTCTCTTCTGAAGCCCACCAAAAAATCCTTCTTCCAACCTTGTTTTCACTGGGCATTTGCAAACACCACTGTACTGTCTTTCATAGTACATAGTTGTGTACATGATTTCTTCTTACTGAACCCCAAATTCCTCACAGGTAGTGTATTAGCCAGGGTTTCCTAAAGGAACAGAACTAATAGGATAGATGTATATATGAAGCGGAGTTTATTAGGAGAATTGATCACACGATCACAAGGTGAAGTCCCACAATAGACCATCTGCAAGCTGAGAAGCAAGGAAGCCAGTCAGAGTCCCAAAACCTCAAAAGTAGGGAAGCCAGAAGTGCAGCCTTCAGTCTGTGGCTGAAGGTCCAAGAGCCCTGGCAAACCACTGGAGTAAGTCCAAGAGTCCAAAAGCTAAAGAATCTGGGGTCCGATGTTTGAGGGCAGGAAGCATCCAGCATGGGAGAAAGATGGAGGCCGGAAGACTCAGCAGGTCAAGTCCTTCTACATTCTTCTGCCTGCTTTATTCTAGCTGTGCCGGCAGCTGGTTAGATTAGGCACCCTCAATCTGGGTGGGTCTGCCTCTCCCAGTCCACTGACTCAAATGTTAATCTCCTTTGACAAGGCCCTCACACCCAGGAACAATACTTTGCATCCTTCAATCAAGTTGGCACTCATTATTAACCATCACAAGGTGGGACAAGGCCTTATACTTCCTTAGTTCCCAACAACCTGCAGCCTTGTGCCAGGCAGGATGGCTGAGCCAGTGCCCACCTGGGGGCCTGCCCTGTGAGCCTCACTCTCTTTTCTCTGCTTGTCAAGCAACTGGTGTAGACTCAGAAGTTTCTGGACCCCTCCCAGCTTTGTGATTTTGAGACTGTGTCCCTGCTGCAGGAAGGTGTTTTGGGCCCTTATTCAGTTGCTGCATGACCCTTTATATGGATTTTTGTGTCACTCTGACTGTTTTTACGACAAGATCCTGCTGGGGCTAGGATGGGAGTGTTTGCATCTGGGAACTGGCGTGATGTGGAGCTTGGTGAGATTGATGTTTTCCGGCTTGCCCCTGATTTTGGCCTGCCTCTTTGGCGGAGGTGGTTTTCCGTGAGCACCCCGGCTGGGTAGTGACCGTCCTGGAGCTGCCTTGTAAACACAGTTAAGTTGCCATTAGGTCTGGCCGCAGATAAAGCATCTATACCACAAATATTCTATTGATTACTCTCTGTTACAGTAATGCAGGGCTTTCCTTCTTGTTTTCTTTCCCATGATTAAAAAGAAGAGTTGCTGGAAACTAAAGGAAGCCTTATTGTTCTTTCCCTAAATCAATGCTGTTGCTTTATATAAAATAAAGGAGAAAAAAATAACAGTCTTGCAAACATTTTTATTTGCCAAGTTAAGCTGACCTCCAGGGACACAGGCATTCTAGCACTTATAAGTCAACTCTCACTGACACTTGTTTGCCAGAAGTTTCTGGAGAAAACTGTTTAATAAAGGGCCCAACAAACAAGACCCATTCAATTTTCTCCAATTATACATGGAAAGTAACTTTTGCTCACTCCATAGTTTTCCTCTTTGCCTTGGGTCTTCTTAGGGCTGGTTTAAATCAAAGGCTGTACAGGAGAGAAGAAAAGCTTCATGATCTCTTTGCTGAGGGTGACTTTCAACAAATTAGAAAGAAATGGAATATTCCTGTAATAGTCAAATGTCTTTATTTGGCCTTACACATTAGCAATTATGTTATTCGATTTCTCATGGTGTAGGGCTGTGGGAGCCATCTTCCAGAAATGAACCCCAGGTTTGGTTTGTTTACTTTTGACTGAGATTCAGGTTTGAGTTCAATGCACATCTTAGAAAGAGGCTGGGCTGCTTCCAGTCCCTTAGCTGCTTGCATCAGATCAAGGACTAAGGTGAAGCAGGTGGCTCCTCGGTGCTAAATTTAAGGAGGTGCTCCCTCTTGGGGCTGAGCGATCACTGACCCTTCACTCCTCTGAGACTGGAGCCTCCTTAAAAGTGGGGAGCCTCCTCACCTCCCTTGCCCCTGTCCTGTTCCTCCTCAGTCTGACGCAGGTCTGAGTTTTGGAATGGATTCATGGGAGTTTGATTGACTGGTTAATCCAATCTAGTCTGGTTTTGCATAGACCAACCATTGCCCCTTGGGATGTGCAAATTACTGGGGGTGGGTAGAGAGAAGGGCCTTTCTCCTAGGGCATTGTGTAGATTGTGGGGTGAAATTAAAAAAAAAATTCCTCCACCTATGTTAGGGTTGAATTGTACCTCCCTGCCTCAAATTCCTGTGCTGAAGTTCTAAGCCTCAGAGCCTCAGACATGACCTTATCTGGAAGTAGAGCTGCTGCAGGTGTCATCAGTTAGGATGAGGTCCTGCTGGAGAAAGGAAGCCTTCATCCCTAACGACTGGTGTTCTGATAAAAAGGGGAAATTTGGACAGTTGCACACACAGGGAGAACAGCATGCGAAGATCAGAGTGATGCTGCCACAGGCCAAGAAGCTTTCAGAAATTGAGGGAGTGTATTAGTCTGTTTTCATACTGATGATAAAGACCTACCTGAGACTGTGTGATTTATAAAGAAAAAGAGGTTTAATGGACTCACAGTTCCTCATGGCTGGGAGGCCTCACAATCTTGGCAGAAGGTGAAAGGCTCATCTTTTTTTTTTTGAAATGGAGTTTTACTCCTGTTGCCCAGGCTGGAGTGCAATGGTGTGATCTTGGCTCACCAAAACATCTGCCTCCTGGGTTCAAGCAATTCTCCTGCCTCATCCTCCCGAGTAGCTGGGATTATAGGCATGCACCACCACGCCTGGCTAATTTTATATTTTTAGTAGAGATGGGGTTTCTCCATGTTGGTCAGGCTGGTTGTGAACTCGTGACCTCAGGTGGTCCACCCACCTCGGCCTCCCCAAGTGCTGGGATTACAGGCTTGAGCCACTGTGCCCGGCCGAAAGGCACATCTTACATTGTGGCAGACCAGAGAGAGAATGAGAACTGAGTGAAAGGGGTTTCCTCTTTTAAAACCATCAGATCTCATGAGACTTATTCACCACCAGGGGAACAGTATGGGGGAAACCCCCTCCCATGATTCAGTCATTCCCCACCAGGTCCCTCCCACAACATGGGAGAATTATGAGAGCTACAATTCAAGACTAGATTTGGGTGGGGACGCAGCGACAGCATATCAGGGAGCATGGCCCTGCCCAGGGCTTGATCTCAGACTTCTGCACTTCAGGACCACGAGACTATAAAGTCACATTGGTTAAGCCCCTGGTTTGTTATGACAGGCTTAGCAAAGTGACACAACACATTGATCCAGAAGCATCTCCGTGTTGATCACCAGGCGGTTTCCGCTGTGGTGTCTCTGCTTCTAGTGGGCTTCTCATGTGGCTGTGCAATTTTGTTGACTGTTCTGATTGTACCTTAATTCATGTCTTTCATGGTGTTGTCTTTGATGGCTATCCTCTCAGTGGGAGATGTTCCCCTGATGTGCGACCTGGAGTGGGGTGGGGCAGCCCTGGCTGGTTGGAGACCAGGCCTCACAACCCCCTGAAGCTGTCCTGGTTTGGTCTACACCTCATGCTTGGCTGGTTTATTCCTCAGAGGTGAGCAGTTTGATCTTCTCAGCCAGTTGCTGGATGTTTTTCTCCCAGTGATTGTTCGGAAATGCCAAATCAAAGCCAAGGTACACACAGAGGGGGCTGCATCTCATGGTAATTACTAGCCAGCATATTTACAGAAAGCTGCGTTAGGGAGAATTTCCTCCCCTCATCGCTGGGCTAGGGGGGCTCAGCAGGCATAATGAGAAGGCTCAGCAGTGGAAATAGCGGCATTTGCATACTTCTCGGCTGCGATAATGTAATTCGGAACGCCCAGTTGCTGATGAATGCCACTTAAAGTTCATGCCTGTTTTTGTCACTCTGTGCTACTTGAAATTGAAATTGGAGAGGAGACACTCGGGGCCGGGGGTCGGGGATGGAATTCAGTGTCCACGGAAATGACTTTGTGCTCTGATCAACTCCAGTGAATGGAGCCAGAAATGCCAAGCAGACCTCCTGGACCCTAGGGTAGGACTGTCCTGCCATTTATCAGGACACGCAGCCCTGGCCCTGCCCCTGGCATCACACATTCCTTCTATTTGCATCCACTGGGACATTTCTCCGGATCTGGCTAAACTGCACTTGATGGTTTCCTTCCGTGATGACCTGATGACCACCAAAGGCTATTTTATGTTAAGGTTGTCCTTTCTGTGCCACTTAGGGAAGGTGATCTTTAGATTTCTTTCTTCTTTCTTCCTTTCCTTCCTTCCCCTTCTCCTTCCTTCCTTCCTTCCTTCCCTCCTTCCCTCCCTTCCCTCCTTCCCTCCCTCCCTTCCCTCTTTCCCTTCCTCCTCCTCCTTCCTCCTCTTCCTCCTCTTCCTCCTCCTCCAAGATCCTCAGACTCACTCCCCCAGGCTGGAGTGCAGCGGTGCCATAATAGCTCACTGCAGCCTCAACCTCCTGGGCTCAAGCAATCTTCCCACCTCAGCCTCCTGAGTAGCTGGGACTACAGGCATGCACCACCACTCCCACCTAAGTTTTAATTCTTTTTTTGTTGAGACAAAGTCTCACTATGTTGCCTAGGCTGGTCTTGAACTCTTGGGCTCAAGTGATCGATCCCCCCCACCTTGGCCTCCCAAAGTGCTGGCATTACAGCATGAGCTACCATGTTAGGTTTGGGTATCTTGCAAGTTCCAATTTTTTTCCAAGTCAGTCTTGGAGACAGTCAGGCTGATGAGTAGGTGGACAAGCATGACTGGGAAGGAGTCAAGGCTACCCAGACACGCCAAGGCTCCTGGGCCTCTGGACTCTGAGGCAACCACAGATAGTTCACTTGGTGGCTTCACTCCCATGGAAAACTAGTTTTGCTTTTTTAAATGAGGGGAAGGAGAATCTCAAGAGACAGATGACTGACACTGGAAAATCAGCCTTTGAAGAATCAAGAGTCAGAAAAAATAGCAGTTGGAGCCAGGTGTGCTGGCTCATGCCTGAAATCTCAGCACTTTGGGAGGCCAAGGAGGGAGGAGCTCATCCAAGGTCACACAGCTTCAAAGTGATGACATATGGATTTGCTTCTGGGTCTGTGTGAGTCTCCTGTGGCTGCTATCAAAAATTGCCATGGACTGGGTGGCTTCAAACAGCAGAAACTTACTTTCTCACAGCTCTGGCGGATACGAGTCTGAAATCACGGCGTTGGCAGGATGATGTTCTCTCTCACGGCTCCGGGGAAGAATTCTTCCTGGCCTCTTTCAGTGGCTGGTGGCTTCCAGCAGTTCTTGTTCCTTGGCTTCCAGCGGCATCGCTCCCATCTCTGCCTCAGTTGTCATGTGGCTGTCTCCTCCCTGTGTGTGTCTGTGTTTTCACCCGCCAGTGGATGGAGAGCCCATCCTAATCTAGTATGACCTTATTTTAATGAGATTACATCTGCAAAACCCTCCTTCCATATAAGGTCACATTCTCAGGGGCTGGGGTTGGAACTTTCATAGCTCTTTTCGGGGAACACGACTTAACCCACAACACCACTTAACGCCTCCAGCACATGGCTGTCAGAGGGAAGTTTGTTTGAGAACACAGTGGTGGTGCTAGAATGAACAGATCTCCTGTGCAGCAGCCACCTAATGTCTTAAGGACGGATCCAGAAACACCTCCCCTCCATTGCTGCAAACAGGAGAGGCAGCAACAGCTCACCTGTGAGTGTGAGATAAGGTGGGAGCTGTTGTCATCGTGTATTGTGAAAGACACATTGTGTTCCCAAGGGACCTGGATGCAATGACCCCCATGAAGGTGATCTCGCTGGAGTGAGGCAGCCCCTGCCCACTAGCTGGTTTTGGGCTGGAGATGGACCCAGGGCTCACATGCTCCTTCATACCCGACACCTGGCCCAGAAGAAGTGTCCAACTTCCCAGAACATGATGCTGGTGATGCCTCCAACCAGATTCAGGGCTCTGATCTCTTTGGCTCTTGCTCTCATCCATCGCCTGCCTCACCTTCACCTGCCTCACCATCTCCCCCTGCCTCTCTCTCCACCTCCCCCTGCCTCTCTACCTCCACCTCTCTCTCCACCTCCACCTCTCTCTCCACCTCCACCTGCCTCTCAACCTCCACCTGCCTCTCTATCTCGACCTGCCTCTCCACCACCCCCTGCCTCTCTCCACCTCCCACTGCCTCTCTCCCTCCACCTGCCTCTCCACCTCCATCTGCCTCTCCACCTCCACTTGCCTCTCCACCTCCATCTGCCTCTCCACCTCCACCTGCCTCTCTCCGCCTCCACCTGCCTCTCTCCACCTCTACCTTCCTCTCTTTCCATCTCCCCCTGCCTCTCTCTCCACCTCCACCTGTCTATCTCGACCTGCCTCTTCACCTCCACCTGCCTTTCCACCTCTACCTCTCTCTCCGTCTCCACCTGCCTCTCCACCTCTACCTGCCTTTCCACCTCCACCTGCCTCTTCACTTCCACCTCACCTCCCCCTGCTTGGGCCTCCCTTGACCCCCACCTCCCCTTCTCTCATCTCTCCCTTTCACGGTGAAAGTCTTTCATGCTTCCCACCCAGTTTTGCATGAGTGTAGAGGGCTGGGGACCTGGGGCTGGGCTTGGAGAAGAGGAGGTGGTGGGTGGTGGGATAGTGCTGGCCCTTTCCCAGTGGGGAGACTCAGGAGGCTAGGGTCCTAATTCTGTGTCTGCCACTTGCCAGCGTGTGGTTCTAGGGAACCTTCATCCTGAGCCTTGGTTTCCTTACTTGGGGAACAGGTTCTTGTGACCTTCTTTGTCCAGCCTCTCAGGGTTGCTCTGCAAACCCTCAGGTATCATGGTGGATCCTCCAGTGATCCTGCAAACCATGTGGATGGACATTAGAATTGCCCAGGAGTTTTGAAATATCCCCATGCTCAGGCCATGCCCAGACCCATTAAACCCGAATCTGCCTGCAGCATTGTCTGAAAGAACCCCTGGTGATTCCAGTGAGCCTCTGAGACTGAGAACTATGGCTGCAAACCCCAAAGCCACAGACAGGCACAAGGAGATTGTCCAATACCCTCCAGCTGGCAGGAAGGTGTCATCTGCGGAAGGCCTGGGGTAGGGAGGGGCTGTTGGAGAGAAGGTGCCCTGGAGAATAAAGCCCTGTCCCCAGGGACCTGAAGGGGATGAATGGTGACCCCCAGAAAGATATGTCTCCCTGCTAACCCCTAGAACGTGTGAATGAGAACTGATTTGGGAAAAGCGTCTTTGCAGATGTAATTAAGAATGTTGAGATGAAATTCTTATCTAGATAATAATTCTAGATTATCAGCAGGGATCTTAAATCCAATCACGAGTGTTATGGGTAGAACCTCCATTCTCCAAAAAAGATGTGTTGCAGTACTAACCCCCAGCACCTCACAATGGAAGCTTATTTGTAAGTGAGATCTTGTAAGTGAGATCTTTACAGAGGCAATCAAGTTAAAACAAGATTGTTTGGTGGGCCCTAATCCAATAGGACCGATGTCCTTACACAAAGGGGAATTTTGGATATAGAGACATACACAGAGGGAAGATGACATGGGGTACAGGAAGAAGATGGCATCTTCAAGCCAGAGATCACGTGAGGCTGCCAGGGGCTGTGAGAGAGGCCCAGAGAGATGCTCACAGCCCCAGAAAGAACCAGCCCTGCCAACTCCTCAATCTCAGACTTCTGGTCTCTAGACTATGGGAGAGTAACTTGTTTTAAGTCAGTCTGCTTTTTGGCACATTGTCACTGCAGCCCTAAGAAAGTGGCTCAAGTGTCCTCATCAGATCACAGAACATGGAGAAGCCGGCCAAGGAAGACGGAAGCAGAGATTGAGGTGATGTGGCCATAAGCCAGGGTATCCCAGGAGCCACCAGAAGCCGGAAGAGGCAGCAAGCATCCTCCCCTAGAGCCTCCAGAGAGAGCACAGCTTTGCCCACACCTTGCCCACACACTTCTGGTCTGCAGAGCTCCAATAGAATAAATTTCTGTGGTTTAAACCAAACGGTTTGTGGGGATGTCATGACAGGAAACGAATCCAGGATGTTTCCTGCAGACCAAGAGAGAGGGAGGGCAGGCGGAGCAGTTAAGTCTTGGCGTTCAGCTGGCTGTGCCGCCGAGAGCCATGCATCTTGGAGCGTATTAACCTTTGTGTGCTGCAATCCCCCTCTCCTGGTTCCACCTGTGGCTGCAGGGCAGATGATGACGGATGGCGGATGATGATGGACGCCTGCACTGGTCAGCCTGGGTCACCGTAACAGCACTGCAGGCTGGGTGGCTCCAACAGAAACTGACCATCTCACAGTCAGGGAGCCTGGATGCCCAAGATCAAGGTGTCATTTGCAGGGTGGTTCCCTCTGCAGACTGTGAGGGAGTGGCCATTTCATGCCTCTCTCCAGTGTCTGCCATCTGCTGGCACTTCCTGGCAGTCCTTGGCTCATGGCTGCATCACTCCAGTATCAGCCTCTGTCTCCATGTGGCTGTCTTCCCTTTGTCTCTACATTCTCTTCTGACAAGGACACCAGTCCTATTGGATTAAGGCCCACCCTCATAATATCAACTGTCCTGCATTTGCAAAGACCCTATTTCCGAATAAAGCACAGTCTTTTTTTTATGTTTGGGGGGACACAATACAATCTCTAGAGAGCCTCTCAAGCCTGTAGTGAAAGTTCAGGAAAAGAATGGAGGGAAAACACTGAGCGTTTGGTCACCCAGCAACCAGAGCAACACCAGTGCTATCTGCCCACCTGCGGCGCCACCCTCCCTGAGCCCATGGGATGCAGCCCTGCTCCGGATGGGCTAGTCTAGAGGTGGTCTGTCTCCTCTGGGCTTGGCCAAGCTGAGAAAGAACCAGAGGTGGGCTGGGTGCTCACTACATGGTGGTCCTTCATGATTCCGCCCACCATAGAGCATCTGTTTCCCAGGCTCGATGACTTTATTTTCTCCTTCCCGTCCTTCCCCCTCCTCTCAGATTTCTGGGGCTCCTTGGCTTAGATCTGCTGTAGCCACTGAGTTCCAGTTTGTGGTCTGAGAATCCCATGCCTGCCCTATGCTTCCAGATCCATTTTCCTATTTGCTTTTCCATGAAACCCTGAGCAGAAAGCGTTTGGATCTCCATTTCTACAGCAGCTGGGGATCGGCTGTGTTCCTGGGGAAGAGGTGGCAGGGCTGAGGTTTGCAGTCTCGTTTTTCCAGGTGTTTTGTCTCCCTGAGAATCTGGTTCCTCCCATGAGACTGCGAGATACTCTGGATTCTAGAAAACCGTAGGTTAGGTTTGCAGGGTGGCTGCAGGAGACACAGAAGCTTCGTTTTCCATAACACCAGCCCGGGGCACAGAGCGTCCTTTGCGCTGAGAGCTCAGGATGAATATTTTCTTGGAGCTTCACCTCCCCTCTCTGTCCTCCTCTCTCACGCAGGAGCTCCGGGGGCTGCTTCTGTCTTGGTTCATTTGTGAAGGATATCTCCAGCCAACAGGCTCCGGTGGGAGGCGGGGTGGATCGTGCCTTCCTGTGTAGGTATGAGCCTCTTCCCCAAGATGGCCTGTAACCTTCAGAGCAGTTAAGAACTGAGGGCGACTGAGCGCACTGGCTCAGGCCTATAATCCCAGCACTTTGGGAGGCTGAGGTGGGTGGATCACAAGGTCAGGAGTTTGAGACCAGCCTGGCCAATATGGTGAAACCCTTTCTCTACTAAAAATACAAAAATTAGCTGGGCGTGGTGGTGGGTGCCTGTAATCCCAGCTACTTGGGAGGTGAGGCAGGATAATTGCTTGAACCTGAGAGGAGGAGGTTGCAGTGAGCCGAGATCGAGCCACTGCACTCCAGCCTGGGCGACAGAGCGAGACGCTGTACCAAAAAAAGAACAGAGGGCTTAGGAACAATCATTGGGTTTTATTCTACATAAAACAAGCAAGGTATGGTGGCATGACTCTAAGTGCAGTACCACTGATGTCAGGTCCAGGAATAATTGATAATTCTCTGTTTTACATCTGTCCCATTTACAGACCTTATCTCCTTTACTGTTTGTGGGAGCAGCTCTTGGGGAGGATGAAGATTGCTCTAGAGGTCACAGCATGGTGGCAGGAGCTGGAGGGATAGCTGCGCACCCAGGCTGGAGTCTTGGCTCTGTCCCAGCCTGGGTCCTGACTGTGGCCACCTCGCTTTCTCTCTAGGCAGGTCTTCTGTTGGACGGACAGTGCATTAGTGGGGGCTAGGTCCAACCCGGACTCTGCCCTTTACTGGCAGGTCATCAATCTCTTGGGACTTTCATAATAAACGACCGCAATCTGGGGGACTTAGAGCAACAGGAATTCATTCTATCACAGTTCTGGAGGCCAGATGTCTAAAATCAAGGTGTTGGCAGGGCTCTGCCCCCTTTTTAGTAGCGATCAGTCAATAAGGTGAGACTTTGGTTTCCCTAGAACCCTAAGTAAATTCTATATTCTTTTGATAAAAACCCTGAAATGATTTTATTCTTCATAAGGAAACATGGCAACATTAGAAGATGGGAGGAGTGAGGGGAGATAGGGCTGAGCTTTAGAGTAGGAAAAAATCAAGGATTTATTTTCAAGGGGGATCCTTCCTGCCTCCCCCAGCTCCTGGTGCTTTGCTGGGAGAGTGTGGCCTTCCTTCACTGCCATCTCCATCCTCATCATCGGCCCTTGGCGTCTCCCTTGTGTGTGTTGGTCTTCCTATGGCTGTCTTCTTAAAAGAACACCCATCACAGTGCAGGTAGGCCCCACCTACTCCAGGATGACCTCATCTTTACTAATGACACCTGCAATGACCCTATTTTCAAATGCGGTCTCATTCTCAGGCACTGGGAGTTGGGACTTCAACATATATTTTTGGAGGGACAGTTCTACCATGACAGTCATTTTGGGTAGGGGAACCTTTCCTGGCCTCGATTTCATCCTCTCTGAAATGGAGACAGTCATGGTACCCACCCTAGAGAGTTGTCTTGAGAATTAAAAGAGTAAACGGATGTGCATCTTCCTTAGTGATGCTACGTAAGGTCGCTGTTACCCGTTGCTGCAAATCTGGAGTTCTGGGACTGGCAAGTTACTGTTCCAGTGGTTTCACAGAACTGCAAAGTGGCCACATGGATGCAGGAAGACAGCTCCGTGACCCTACCCTGATTAAAGGCACTGCTTACCCATTGTGTCCCTTTGATGAGGAGAACATGGGGCAATGTGCTAATCTTTTAAATACAAGCGATTTTTTGGTGGATTATCTTTCAATAGCGGGACTCAATGTAAGAGAATAAAGAATGAGAGGCTCCTGGCTGGTTGAAAGATTCAGGCTCCTACTTCTGAATCTCCCTCCCTCATTAAAAAATTGAATAATTCTAAAAATACCTGGAAGGGACACAGGCAGCTCTCCCCAAGGAGCTCCAGGGCTGGTGGCTGGCCTTGATCTCCAGTTTTTAGCCATTTCCAGGAGGAATTGGGCCCATCCAGCTCTCAGATGTCGCCGAGAACAGGGTAAGTCCAGGTGCCATCTGAACTACGCCCAAGGGCACCTGTGTATTTGCTCATTTGGGAGATAACAGAAGACAAACAGGCTGCTGACTTTTTAGAGTAGCCACATTTGCTAGCAAAAGAAACTCAAGCTTCCATTTTATTTCCATTATGAGCTTTGGTTTGATTTTTTTAAAGTAGCCACATCTGCTAGCAAAAGAAACTCAAGCTTCCATTTTATTTCCATTATGAGCTTTGATTTGACTTCCCAAATTCTTTGTTGTTGCTGTTGCCTGCATGGTGCCTGACCTGTGATCTGAGCCCATTGTCCAAGTCAGGCTGTCAGCACTAAGCCTGTGAGGCATTTGTATCATTCGCCAAAATGTCTTCCACCTGCATGTCTCCCACTTCCGCTCACAGGTGAGAGTTCACTTCCAGGCCTGTTTAATTTAGAATTGGCCACGACTTGCTTTGGCAATGAAATGTGAAGTGTTTTATTTTTGTTTTTTTTCTTTTGAGACGGAGTCTTGCTCTGTCACCCAGGCTGGAGTACAGTGATGCAATCTCAGTTCACTGCAACCTCCATCTCCCAAGTTCAAGCAATTCTCTGCCTCAGCCTCCTGAGTAGCTGGGAGTACAGGCGCCCACCACCACGCCTGGCTAAGTTTTGTATTTTTAGTAGAGATGGGGTTTCACCATCTTGGCCAGGCTGGTCTTGAACTCCTGACCTTGTGATCCACCCGCCTTGGCCTCCCAAAGTGCTGGGATTACAGGTGTGAGCCACCACACCTGGCCAAAATGTGAAGTGTTTAAGTGCTGGCTCTCAAAGCTCCCGCCCTCCTTTCCCCACCGTGGGGATCTTGGAGGATGTGTTGATCTGAGTGGCACTGCATTGCTCAGCCAGTTGAGAGGACAGTGGCCCTGGTGGGGCACAGCTGACCTGGCATGAGTGAGCAATGAACTTCAGTAGGGTCATGTCACTGATGGTTTCGGGTTCTTTGTGACTGCAGATATCCTGGCCTATCTGGATAGATGCACTGATTTTATGTATTTTCCAGAAGAGATATATAAGTATGGAACCCCAGAAAAAGTCAGGAAATCTGACGTCTAACTCTGATTTCACGAGGCCAGGGTAGCCACGTGACCGCCTGTGGTCGGCAGAATAAGAGTCCCCCAGAGAAGTCCCTGTTCTAATCCTGGAAACTTGTGAATGTGACATTTCATGGCGAAAGGGCCTTTGTGGATGGGACCAAGCTAAGGATCTCGATGGGGAGGCCATCCCGGCTTATCTTGGTGGGCTCAATGTCATCACAGGTCCCTCCAAGGGAGGCAAAAGGGACAAAACCAGAAAAAGGAGGTGTGACGATGGAGTGCAGGTGGGAGGGACACACTTTGCAGATGGGGGAGGGGGCTGCCGGCCACAGAACGGGAGGCCCAAGAAGCTGGAAGAGGCAAAGAAAATGATTCTCCCCAGAGCCTCTGGAAGGAGCCAGCCCTGACAACAGCTTGACTGTGTCCCTGTAAGACTCGGTGCAGATGTCTGAGCTCTAGGACTTTCACCCAGAAGGTGACACGTGTTGTTTTAAGCCACTGCCTTTGTGGTAAACTGTTACAGCAGCCGTGGGAACTGAATATGCCTTCCCTTTCCAGACTTCTGAGCCCAGGAAGGTGTGTGTAGCCTGATTTAACTGTGAACCCAAAAGTATCTGAGACAGGTCTTAATCAATTTATAAAGTTTATTTTGCCAACGTTAAGGACGCACCAGTGATACAACCTCAGTAGGCCCTGATGACATGTTCCCGAGGTGGTCGGGGCACAGCTTGGTTTTATACATTTTAGGGAGGCATGAGACATCAGTCAGTACATGTAAGGTGTACATTGGTTCGGTCCAGAAAGGCTGGACAACTCTGAGCTGAGAGAGGGCTTCCAGGTCATCGGTAGATAAGAGACAAATGGTTGCATTCTTCTGAGTTTCTGATGAGCCTTTCACTGAATACACAATTTACAGGAATCATCACTTATACTTTAGTCTGGCTTAGTGAAACAAGAGGGCAGAGGAAACCATCAGATATACATTTGTCTCACGTGAGCAGAGGGAGGACTTTCAGTTCTGTCTGCCCCAGTCCACAAGGAATTTCCTCGCGGGGAGGTAGTGACGGAGGCGTGTAGCTTTCTTTGTAGCTGTCTTATTTAGGAATAGAATGGGAGGCAGGTTTGCCGAGCTGCAGTTCCCAGGTTGACTTTTCCCTTTGGCTTAGTGATTCTGGAATCCCAAGATTTATTTTCCTTTCACATAACATACTCCATTTGTGCAGACATAACTTAGGGGGAGCCTGGGATCGTCAAACCAATGCGGAAACCCCTCTAAAAGAAAAGCACAGCTGATGATACACTTGCATATATTCATGCATTCAATTTGCTGATGGGTGAAGTTGAGCAGACCACAAAATCATGCTGAGATGACTTCTCTGAAGTCATGGGCCCCTGCGGGGGCATATACTTACATATCTATGTATATATTCTTTTTCTGGTGGGGGGAATTACATTTAGTGGCTTATTTGGGAATTCATCCAATAGCACACTATTTTCAAGGCCCCTAGTGTTAAAGGTTGGTTTAGAATTGCAGATAATTTGAACTCTTCCCTCCCTTAATGAATACTCATGGGCTGGGCGAGGTGGCTCACGTCTGTAATCCCTGCACTTTGGGAGGCCAAGGTGGGCAGATCACCTGAGGTCAGGAATTTGAGACCAGCCTGGCCAACATGGCAAAACCCCATCTCTACTAAAAATACAAAAATTAGCTGAGTGTGGTGGTGCGTGCCTGTAGTCCCAGCTACTCTGGATGCTGAGACAGGAGAATTGCTTCAACACGGGAGGCGGAGGCTGCAGTGAGCCGAGATGGTGCCACTGCACTCCAGCCTGGGCGACAGAGTGAGACTCCATCTCAAAAAAAAAAAAAAAAAAAAAAAACTCATGAAGGGCCCCAGGAGTGGAGACCTTGGTTTTAATAATTACTGTCATAATTGCTGGTAAGGAACCCCCCAGGAGCCTTTCTAATTTTCTTGCCTCCCCATCCTGCTGTCTTGGCATCTCTGTCCCCCTACATGTGGAGACCTGAAGGGCGACCACTGAGAATTGGATACAGACATGGCCTCGAGGTTGGGAGTTAATGAATGAAGGTGGGCAGGGGGTTCTGGAGGACCCAGGCCAGCGCTTGAAGCCACGACATCCCCATGAGCACATGGAAACAGCCTGTGTCCCGCAGGGCCATTGTGTCTGACGGGGAATCCTGCCTTGGATTTTGGAATTTTCTCACTTGGGTGATTTCAGGTGTGAGTGCAGGTAATATGGGCACACAGAGTTTAAGATGTCTTCATAGGCACACACTCTGGGATCATGCAGTGTTTATTATACCGAACTTGCAAGGTGGGTATCTTTTAATTAAAGGCAAGTTCCCTTCCCCTTCTGAAGCCTACCCTGACAACATGATGCTGCTGGTGGGTAGTGAGGAGGTAGAAAGTGACAGCTGCTGGCCCTAGGCGGCCGAGTGACATCACCAGGAAGAAAGCAAGGGAGCTCAGCTGATGAAATCCTGCCTTTGCTTCAAAATGCATTTCACCACAGTATCCAGCATGCTCTCAGGAGGCCAGGGTCCAATTCAGCCTTCCTCCTTGCAGGGCAAAGCCCATCTGAGATTTTAAGTGGAAAAGCAAACATGTTTTAAAAATAACGGAAATGGTGGTGCGGACCTGGGCAGGTATCCTGTTGGGGTCCTATTAGAATTGTCAGCAATTCTAACAGGTGCAAGATGTAATTAGATGCACAATGTTCGATGTTCCATTTCATTCCATCGAAACTGCATTATGAACTGAGGGACGATTAGTGACAACTGACAGAAACGGTATGGAGGCATGGCCCCAGTCCCTGGCGGGAGTCTGGCCCCACGCATCTGTCACCAGGTAGGGACCTCTTTCTTGGTGCTGCTGGCCATTAGAACAGTGGACATGCGGCTGCACTCATGTATCCGATTCCAGCTGGCTTGACTCCAGTGGCTAATGACACCACAATGGTGAGCACCTCTGTCATGCTAGACACTTTTTTTTTTTTTGAGACAGAGTATCGCTCTGTCACCCAGGCTGGACTGCAGTGGCACAATCTCAGCTCACTGCAACCTCTGCCTCCCGGGTTCAAGCAATTCTCCTGCCTCAGCCTCCCAAGTAGCTGGGATTACAGATGTGTGCCTACATGCCTGGCTAATTTTTATATTTTTAGTACAGACAAGGGTTGGCCAAACTGGTCTCCTGACCTCAAGTGATCCGCCCACTTCAACCTCCCAAAGTGCTGGAATTACAGGCATGAGGCACCACGCCCGGCCAAGCTAGACACTTTCTACATGCATTTTCTTTACTTACCCCAAAGCTCTGGCAGGAAGGGGCTTGCTCAGGCTCCTCCATGAATGCCCTCTAGCTGGCTACCTCCTTCCTCCTCTTCCTGACTGGCACCTCTTCCCTGGACCATCATGGTAACCTTGCATCCTCTCCTACCAACTCTCAATTTGTTCTGCTCCCTGCAGCTTCAGCGAGCCTCTATAAAATTTGATCCCTGTTAAAATGCATCCTGACTGTCCACCAAACTTACATAAAAAAACCAACAACGGGGCATGCAAGGTTATCAGCTTTTGACTACTTCCTAACATCTTTTTAATTATAAAATATTTATTTATTTATAAATTTATAATTGTGGGTAAGATACACATAAGATACAATTTACCATTGTGACAATTTTTAAGTGGCATTGAGTAATTTGCATTGTTTTGTGGCCAATCTTTTGAGCTCCTCTTCTTCTTCTTCGTTTTTTTTTTTTTAGATAGAGGGACTTTCACTCTGTTGTCCAGGCTGGAGTGCAGGGGTTCTATCCCTGCTCACTGCAACCTCCACCTCCTGGGTTCAAGTGATTCTCCCACCTTAGCCCCCTGAGTAGCTGGGACTACAGGTGGCCATCACAATGCCCAGCTAATTTTTGTATTTTTTTTTTTTTTTTGTAGAGATGGGGTTTCGCCATGTTGGCAAGGCTGGTCTTGAACTTCTGGCCTCAAGTGATCCACCAGCCTTGGCCTCCCAAAGTGCTGGGATTACAGGTGTGAGCCACCACACCTGGCCTTCTAAGCTCTTTTCATTTTGCAAAGCTGAAACTCTGTACCCTATTAAAAAATGTTTCAAACATGCAAATGTGTAGAGAATGGATTTTAGCAACCTGCACCAGGTTTTAGCACTCTGTACCTGTGTTGACCAACTGACTGCCGTGCCTTCTTAATTTTGCATCCATTAAACACCCTATGTTTTTGGATGTTTTAAAGTTTAATAAAATGGTATCATGTATCACCCTAAAACTTAGTTTCTAAACTCAACATTAGGTTTTTAAAGATTTTCCCATGTTGATCCGTATGTTTTTATTTACTTCAGTGACTACATAGCACACCATTTTATAAAAATGTCACAATTTCACACTTTATTTACAATATCTGCTAATCTGCGGGTGGAGAAAATTTTATTTTTGTTTTAACATGTGTTTTACTCATGACCTGCAAGGTTGAGCATCTACATCTACTGAGACATTTACGTGTTTTTTTTTCAATTGTAAATATTAATTGTATTAAAAAATTTTTGGATGCTGAAACATTCTTACATCCCAGGGACACTTTTTTGTCATGAAATATAAAACTTTTTTTTTTTTTTTGGGACGGAGTCTTGCTGTCACCCAGGCTAGAGTGCAATGGCACAACCTTGGCTCACTGCAACCTCTGCCTCCTGGGTTCAAGCCATTCTCCCCAGTAGCTGGGATTACAGGTGCACACCACCATGCCCAGCTAATTTTTATGTTTTTAGTAGAGATGGGGTTTCACCATGTTGGCCAGGCTGGTCTCGAACTTCTGACTCATGATCTGCCCGCCTTGGCCTCCCAAAGTGCTGGGATTACAGGCGTGAGCCACCGCATCCGGCCATAAAACTTTTTTAAAAAATGCATTGCTGTTCTTCAAACATATTTAAAAAGATTTTTATATTTATATTTCAAATTGGTCTGTAGTTGGTTTTCAGTTTTGTTATCGAGTTTGTACTACTCTTATACAATAAGTTGGGCAGTTTTCCTTCCCCTTACATATATTTTTTTAATAGTTTCATTATGTTTTTTGAGAGCTTGGCATTACACATCCTTCAGTTTGTTAAAAATTGCCTATGAACTATTTCTTATTGGTGCTTTCTGAGGGAGGAAGGGATGCTTCTGACAATCGATTTAGTTCTTTGATATTGGCTTATCTAGATTTTCTATGACTTTATTAATTTTTTAACCTAAAAATTATTCCTTCCAAATTTATTGGAAAACCAATGAAACTTTCAGAAGAAAATAAGAGAAAATATCTTTATGACCTCAGGGTAGAAGAATTTCTTAAACATGATATAAAAATTAATGGTAGCAATAAGGGTGCATATTGATAAATTTGGCTGCATTAAAATTAGGAATGCTTCTTCATTAGAAGATATCGTGAAGTAAAAACACCAAGACACAAGATAAATCTGTGTCTAGAGAAGAGACTTGTAATGAAAAATAAACTAAGAAAGAAATAGTACACAAAGAGCTCCTGAAAAGTCACCAGAAACAAAGGCTTGAACTGGCATTTTCTAGAAGGGGAAGCGCACCCTTCGTCACCAACACGCCACCTCCTTCAGCACCCACGCGCCACCTCCTTCAATACCAACACTGCACCTCCTTCGGCACCGACGCGCCACCTCCTTCTGCACTGACGCGCCACCTCCTTCTGCACCGATGCTCCATCTCCTTCTGCACCCAAGCGCCACCTCCTTCTGCACCGACGCACTGAGACAGCCAAGGAAAAAGGGCTCCCTGGAGAACCTCCCACGGGCCTGCGCACTGGGAGAAAGGGGTGGAGCCACGGAAATTCGTGCCACGTGCAGAGGGGAGGAGCCCAGTCCCTTGAGTTCCTGTGTGGCAGGGTGGGAGCCGGTTAACAGGCTTCCTTCTCACTCTGCTGAAAGCTTTTCTGTTTTTCCTTTTTGGCCCAATAAATTCCATTTTTCTCACTCTTCTATGTGTCTGCGGGCCTAATGTTTCCTGGTTGTGTGACTAGAACCCAGTTTTTAGCTGAACTAAGGAGAAAGTCCTCCAACAACACCGCCTCCTGCAGCGACACAGCACTTCACTGGTGATGAGGCCAGTGCAGTTTCTAGCAGCGGCGGGATATGCTTTTTCTCAGGCTGAGTTTTGATTTCCACCAATGCTATGGATTGGTGAGGATGCAGATCAAAGGGCCCTGGAGTCTGTCGCTCATCTCAGAGGCAGTTGTCACATCTGGCATCTTCTGGTGTGTGAGGAGAGAGGCTGTCAACATCCTGGGACAACGAATCCCCTGAGGAACAATTTGAAGAGCAGCTGGATCATCAGTGAGCCGGGAGACCAGTGAAGTTCCTCACGGCAGCGTTGTCCACACAGGAGGACGCCCAAGGACACAAACAATGGGAGCAAGCAGAAGTCTCCGGTGGCACACGCGTGCAGAGGGTTGCTGCAGCAGTCACGATTTCCACGGAACCAAAATGCCACCTGCACAGTGAGGGTGTCCGCATCCCTGACCCTCTCATTTCTCTGTGGGTGTTTACTGCTGCAATCAGGCAAAAAGAAGATATAGAAATGGCCAACGAACATATGAAAAGATGCTCAACATCACTAAGGATCAGGGAAATGCAAATCAAAACCACAATGCGCTTCTACCTTACTCCTGCAAGAATGGCCATAATAAAAAAATAAAAAAAAAACTGATGTTGGCTTGGATGCAGTGAAAAGGGAACACTTTTACACAGTTGGTGGGAATGTAAACTAGTACAATCACTATGGAAAACAGTGTAGAGATTCCTTAAAGAACTAAAAGTAGATCTACCATTCGATCCAGCAGTACCACTACTGGGTATTTACCCAGAGGAAAAGAAGTCATATGAAAGAGATACTTGCACACGCATGTTTATAGCAGCACAATTTGCAATTGCACAAATATGGAACCAACCCAAATGCCCACCAATCAACGAGTGGATAAAGAAATTGTGGTATTATATATACGATGGAATACTACTCAGCCTTAAAAAGGAACAAAGTAATGGCATTCGCAGCAACCTTGATGGAATTGGAGACTAGTATTCTATGTGAAGTGACTCAGGAATGGAAAACCAAACATTGTATGCTCTCATTCATAAGTGAGAGCTAAGCTATGAGGATGCAAAGGTATAAGAATGATACAATGGACTCTGGGGACTTGGGGAAAGGGTGGGAGGGTTGAGTGATGAAAGACTACAAATTGGGTTCAGTGTATACTGCTCGGGTGATGGGTGCACCAAAATCTCATGAATCACCACTAAAGAACTTACTCATGTAACCAAATACCACCTGTTCCCCAAAAACCTACGGAAATATATATATATATATATTTAAAATAGAATATTTAGTGGACAAGAACTATAGAAGAAGCCAAATAATTTCTATTTTCAGGTGATGTGATGATGTCCCTGCAAAACCTTAGAGAATTATTGTTAAAAGTCACAGCGCAATGAAGGGACCCTGGAGGTGAATTCATGTCTTGGGGCTGCCATAATCAAGAACACAGACCAAGTGGCTTCACAGAGATTTATTGTTTTACAGCTATGGAGGCAGGTAGTCTAAGATTAAGATGTGGGCAGGCTGGTTCCTCCTTCTGAGGCTGTGAGGGACTCTCTATCCCTCTGTCCCAGGCCTGTCCCCTGGTTTCTGGGGGTTGCTTGCAATTGATGGCCTTCTTTAGCTCGGAGCATCACCCAAATAGCCACCTTCATCTCCACGTGGCTTTCTCCCCTTGAGTACACCTGGGTTCAGGTTTCCCTTTTTTTTTTTTTTTTTTTTTTTTTTTGACGGAATCTTGCTCTGTCACCCAGGCTGGAGTGCAGTGGTGCAATCTCGGCTCACTGCAAGCTCCACCTCCCAGGTTCACGCCATTCTCCTGCCTCAGCCTCCTGAGTAGCTGGGACTACAGGCACCCGCCACCACGCCCGGCTAATTTTGTTTTTATTTTTTTTTAGTAAAGACGGGGTTTCACTGTGTTAGCCAAGATGGTCTCGATCTCCTGACCTCGTGATCCACCTGCCTCAGCCTCCCAAAGTGCTGGGATTACAGGCGTGAGCCACTGCGCCCGGCCAGGTTTTCCCTTTTTATGAGAACGCTGGTCATATTGGGCTGGCGTGAACTTTACTCTAGTAGGACCTCGCCTGAACTAATTACACCTGCAATGACCCTATTTTTAAATGAAGTTTACACATTCTTAGGAACTGTGGGTTAGGGCTTCAACATATGGATTTCAGGAGGATGCAACTCAGCCTCTAACCGTAGGGTAACAGGATACAGAAATAATATGAAAAAATCAAGGATAGGGAAAACCCCCAAAACCGAATGCCAAAATAAACAAATGAATCCAACTGCATTTCAGCTAAATGATGTCACCACAGGACTAGAATTATACAACCTCAGTTCAGGGAAGGAACAGCAAACTACCTTGACCTTGTCTCAGGAGGTTTGATTTCTGGGGTGGTAAGAGTATAGCAATTTTGAAATCATTTTTATAATTATTTATTTATTTGAGATGGGGTCTCACTCTGTCACCCAGGCTGGAGTGCAATGGCATGATCTTGGCTCACTGCAACCTCTGCCTCCTGGGCTCAAACGATCCTCCCACCTCTGCCTCCTGAGTAGCTGGGACCACAGGTGTGTGCCACCATGCCTGGCTAATTTTTTAAATTTTGGGTAGAGATGGGGTTTCCCCAGGCTGGTCTTGAACTCTTGAGCTCATGTGATCCAACCCGCCTTGGCCTCCCAAAATGCTGGAATTATAGGCATGAGCCACAGTGCCCGGCCTTGAAACCATTTTATGTGTATTGTGGGACTGACCGGATGAGTCAATACGCTGATGTGGTGGGAGAGAGGATTTCCCTGTGACTGAGGGAAAATAGGGGCGTAGAGTCGGGTAAGGTGTGGGAACACTGTAGGGCTGAATGGAAATTGTTTTTCTGGATGAACCTGTCGGAATTGTATCAGAATACCATGGAGGCCTGCTGGAAAAACACGGTGGAGGTTCTCACTGGCCAAATCCAGGGCAATGAGAGCATCAAAATAAGAACAGCAGTGGATTATAAGTCCACACTGATAATAAATAGACAAATACATAGTCATAAATATATAGGTCAGTGAAGGAGAAGGGATGTCTCTTCCTTATTGTAAAATGCTGGCTGATAAATACAGAGGAAGTTAGGGGAAAATCACTATTTTGTACTGACTGGTTTGGGTAGAAATCACCCATGAATGCTGAACTGAAGCGGTGGGATTGGTGAGGAGCTTTGTGTGGTTTCAAAGTGTTTTTCCTCGGAGGAGAAGCCAGACAACACCTTGACAGCTGATCCAAGCTGGCACCACCAATGAGAGAGGCCAGTGGGCACTGCAGACTTCCGAAGGTGCCTCGTGGGGGTAGTGTCCTGGCCAGGCATGCATAACTTGAATCTGAGTACCAGGAAACACCAGACAAACCCAGGCTGAGGACCATCCGAGAGAGTCACTGCTTGTCTTATTCAAAAACATTGGTGTCATGAAAAACAAGACCAAGGCGCTGTTCTGGTGATGGAGACTAATGAGACAGAAGAATTCAATGTCCTGTGTGACCTGAGCTGGACCATGCACTGATGGGGGAGATGCTATAAAGGACACCACCAGGGAAGCCAGCAGCATTGGAATAGGGGCTGAAGATACGATCAAAGTATGTGCTGATTTCAAACTCTCTGCATTTAATAACTCTACTGTGGTTATGTAAGAGAATATCCTCTTTTTAAGGAAAAGCACACAAAGGGGCATGATGTGTGCAACTTATTCTCAATTAACTTATAAAAATATATACACATGGGGGATGAGATAGAGTATAGCAAAATGTTAGAAACTAGTGAATCTGGGTAAAGGGCAGATGGGAGTTATCTGTGTAGTTCTTGCAGCTATTCTCTAAGTTTGCAACTATTTTGAAATAAAAAATTTAAAAATTCACCATGTTCAGGGCCGGGCGCGGTGGCTGATGCCTGTAATCCCAGCACTTTGGGAGGCCGAGGC
This sequence comes from Pongo abelii, assembly GCF_028885655.2. NCBI lineage: Eukaryota > Metazoa > Chordata > Mammalia > Primates > Hominidae > Pongo > Pongo abelii. Next base: position 230,012,453 of record NC_071985.2, on the reverse strand, counting down.
GGGCAGATCATGAGGTCAGGAGATGGAGACCATCCTGGCTAACACGGTGAAACCTTGTCTCTACTAAAAATACAAAAAATTAGCCTGGCATGGTGGTGTGCACCTGTAGTCCCAGCTACACGGGAGGCTGAGGCAGAAGAATGGTGTGAACCCAGGAGGTGGATCATGCAGTGAGCCAAGATTGCGCCACTGCACTCTAGCCTGGGTGATAGAGTGAGACTCCATCTCAAAAAAAAAAAAAAAAAAAAAAATTCACCATGTTCAATGAACAAAGCAAGTTAGTGAAGAACAGAATGAGTCCATTGACGTATGATGAAAAAACCTGCACAGCGACACTGCACCTTGTTTAGAGAGTCATTCAGATGTGCTAAAGTATCCAGAAAAGAAGGTAGTGAGGCTCTCAGAATTAAGGATGATGTGGGCTTGGCAGGGGTGCAGAGGTGATACAACAGGGAGGGCTCAATCAATTATTGGTGATGTTTCTTCAGTTGAGTGCTGGCTGGACAGCATTTGCTTCTTGACTATTCTTTAGGCAATATAGATAAATTAAATATATAAATCCGTACTCCTTTGTATGCATAGCATATTTCATAATATGTTTTTAAAGCCAAGAATGAATGTAAACATATTACCCTTCTAGCTCCATTTTAACAGATGAGGAAGCCAAAGCTCAGTGAAACTTAGAGATTTGGCGGGCTTGGGATATGAACCCAAGTCTACTTGGTTCAAAGCCCTCACTGCCCTGTGAACAGCACTTCCTATTTCCTCTACCTTACAAAGGAGCCCAAATGAAGACAGTACAAAGGAAAGGCATAAACCTCAGTGGGCACTAAGCTGTTTGAAATGGTGCAACTTCTATTTCTACTCTCTCTCCCTTTGCAGGACCCTGGGGAGCCCATGGCCCTGGGCAGATTTTGGGGCTCTCTCACTTTGATGGATGCAGGAGCAGAAGGGAGCCATGCCCAGTCCTGTGTTTTCTGGCACCTTTCCCAAGTTGACCAAAGGGATTTTAGGGTAGATATTCTCCCCACCCCAAATTAATTTAAGTTAAAAAGTAGCACCTGACAAAGAGGGTGAAAAGTTGCAAGATCAGGCAAACACTACTGGTGCTCACCTTCCATACCCCAACCGTTGCCAGCTCCTTCGCCTGATGCTGCCGGAAATAGCCTGAAAGAAGCTTTGAGTTCACCTGGAAAGCGGAAATAATTGTGGCTCCCCTGCTGGGACTACGATCAAATGGCCAGATGGGCCCACATCTGTCACAATTTGCTCCATGTCCCCTTGTCCTTGTACCAATGTGGGTCAGCTGAATAACACCAATTTCATTTTGCTTTTCCAGATCCGTAGGGAGTTTCTTGTGGAGATGTCTTTTTATCTACCAGGCTGCAGCCGTGCTTCTGTTAATTATCAATTTTTGGTCCTATAAATAATTGGTTTCTAATTGGTATTTGTTTTCGATGTTTGGCGTGGGCAACTGTCAGACAATTTGATTCAAATTCCCTGCAAGTCAGTTCAACTTGTCTGATGTGTTTTCTTCTGTTCCCTTATTCCCTAGTGAAAACACATAGGCATTTGAAAATAAACACAGGTGTTGGAGGAGCTGTATTGAAATGTTCTCTTGTGCTTGACAGCTGTGCTTTCTGTAGAAATCATGCAATTGTTTCCCATGTGATTGTGCAAGCTTCCTTGAAGCTTCCAAAGTATTAACACTTGAGTGTATTATTATAGAAACTTAGCATGGAAATAATGTATTATCAGCTCTCTTACAATATTACTAAAAGCTTATGGAATTGTAATATTATTCTCGAAAGTCTCTTGGAATAAAAACAGATGATCTTTCTCATCAAAATGTAATCCTTGTTGGGATAAGCAACTTTTTGAGAAATAATACCCTTCTGTAAGATACTTGGGCTTCTTCAAACCAGCCACCTCAGTCTGTTGCTGATAAAATTAAATCCTTGTAGTCAAATCATGGAATCAAATCATGGTATCATGGTACTGGACTGCATTTCTTGGGGTTTTTCAAAGACAGAGTTGATTTCATGTATTTCAGAACTTCTGTTTGTTTGAACATAGCAGCAGGAAGGGAGGACGGTGTTTCCCCACTTAGCTGCATTCACTGTCAGGAAGAAAGAAACAAATAAATCAGAAACGAGAGAGGTCAGAGAGACACAGGGCAGAGTTCAGACCAACTCGCCCCATTACAATGTCCCTTTGGGCTTGTCTCCCAGAGGCTAAAAGTATTTCTCTGGCTGTATTTTCAAAATGTGGGAAATTTGGAGAAGTGCCTTTGGCTCTTTGGAGGAAAGATAAAATAGAAATGTAGTTTAAAAAATAGTGCATAGGTTCTGAGACACCTCCTGTGCAGAGCCAGGGCCAGGAGCTGCTGCAGGCTCTATGGCTTCCAGATAAGTGGGTGCTATGATCAGAATGTTTCTGTCTCCCTAAAATTCATAGGTTGACATTCCCACCCTCAAGGTGTTGTTGTTAGGAGGTGGGGCTTTGGGGAAGTTACTAGGTCATGGGGGTGGAGCCCTCATGAATGGGATTAGTGCCCTTATAAAAGAAGCCTAAGAGAGACCCTTCACCTCTTCACCATCTGATGATACAGTGAGAAGGTGCCACCTATAAACCTATGAATCTGCCAGCACCTTGATCTTGGATTTGCAAGCCTCAAGAACAGAGAGATAAATTCCTGCTGTTTATAAGCCACCTAGTTTATGGTATTTTGTTATAATAGCATGAACTAAGACAGAAAATTGGTACCATAAATGGGATTCAAATCCACAGAGATCTAAATCTATTGTGCTCAGTCCTGGGGTGGGGGGGAAGAATGATATCAAAGTGGGGGGTCCCACTGCCTCACACTGCCTCACATCATGGGCTCTACTCCCCACAGTTTGTTGCTACACTCCTTGGACACTGCAGGTACAACTCTGGTGGGCTTAGCAATGTGTACTGCACCCAGCAAAGCTGTGGGGCATGGCTGCTTCTATCTAGATGATATGATTTGGCTGTGTCCCCACCCAAATCTCATCTTGAATTGTACCTCTTATAATTCCCATGTGTTGTGGGAGGGACCTGGTGGGAGATAATTGAATCAGGGAGGTGGTTTCCCCCATACTGTTCTCATGGTAGTGAATAAATCTCATGAGATCTGATGGTTTTGTAAGGGGTTTCCCCTTCAGCTTGTCTCTCATTCTCTCTTGCCTGCCAATATGTAAGAAGTGCCTTTTGCCTCCACCATGATTATAAGGCCTCCCCAGCCACATGGAAGTGTGAGTCCATTAAACCTCTTTTTTTTGTAAATAATCTCGGGTATGTCTTTATCAGCAGCATGAGAACAGACTAATACACTAGATTTGAAAGGATGTCTTGAAGAGCCTTGGGGCTGAAGTAGAGAGGGTGATGGCACCACCAGAATCCTAGTGGAGCCATGGGTGCAGGGCCACTCAGAGCCGTGGAGCTCAATCCCCTGCATGGCAAAGCTTTGGTGGTGGAGCCTCCACTCCAGTGTGTCCAGAAGATGGACCCACAGCTGCAGTTGGCCTGGAGGGCAGAGCCTGGAGCTAAAGAAGATCTCCCTCAAGCCTTAAGTCTTTGGACTTGCTCAAGAGCTGTCTCTTCTCTCCTGTTCCTCCCTTTTGGAATGGAAATGTCCACTCTGTGGCTGTCCTACCACTGTATCTTGGAACCACACAGCACATTCGATTCCACCAGTTCATAGCTGGAGAGGAATTTGCCTCAGGATGAACGGTGCCTGGAGTCTCATCCATATCTGATTTAGATTATATTTAGAGAAGACTTTGGACATTAGACTTTTGCGTTAATACTGGAATGAGTTAAGTCTTTTGAGACTACTGGGATGGAATAACTGTATTTTTCATGGAGAAAGACATGAATTTGGAGGGGGTGCAGGGTGCAATGCTTTGGTCTGAATGTTTATATCCCTCCATATCCATATGTTGAAATCCTAGCCCCCAGTGCAATGATGTTAGGAGGTGAGGGCTTTGGGAGGTGATCAGTTCGTGAAGGTGGAGCTCTCATAAATGGGACTAGTGCTTTTATAAAGAGACTCCCTACTGCTTCCACCATGTGAGTATTCAGCGAGAAGATGCCATCTGTGAATCAGAAAGCAGGGCCTCACTAGAAGCAGAATCCGCCAGCACCTTGATCCTGGTGCTGGGATCAAGAACTGTGAGAAGTAAATTTCTCCTGTGTATAAGACACCCAGTTTATGATATTTTGTTATAGCAGTCTGAAGGGACTAGAAGAGTGGGGTTCTTAAAAATATTTTTCTGTTTAAAAAAGTCTAGTTTGAAGAGGTATGCATGCACATGATGTAACTTAGAATCATACAAAGGGTACCTGGAGAGAGATCAGTCCCCCTCACTCTTCCCCAGCCTCCCAGGTGCCTTGCGATTCTCTTCCCACATTCTTGGGTATCAGCCTTTAAGGAAGTTGGGATAGCCAAGCACGCATTCTGTGGACTTTGATTCTGTACCCACTTTGCTCCCACTCAGTTGGTGGTGTGCCACAAGTCTTGTGCTTCTCTTCTCATTTAACATGGCCTTAGAGGTCTTTCTGAAGCTAAACATGTAGCGGCACATCATCATTTCATTCGTGACGAAGTAGTCCTTTATGTGGCTGTACCCTGACCTACGCACCAACCCTCTGTGGATAGACATGTGGATTGATTCCCTGCACCTTTTGCTCTTAGAAACAGTGCTGTAACGAAGGGCTTTGTACACACAGCATGTTCCATCCTTGGGTGAGTACACTCTAAAGGATAAGCACCTAGAAGCACATTTCTGGTTAAAATAAGGTGTGCCCTTTTCTGTGGCCAGCTGATCTTCATAGAGGTTTTCCTGGTCCACGCTGTGCCGAGCACTCCTTTGGGTAGGGCTGTGTGCTTATATTTTGGCCATTGCTCATCCGATAAGGGAAAATATACCTCCCTGGAGCTTTAATTTTTGCATTTTTCTGATTAAAAGTTAAGTTGAAAGTCATTACACTTGTTTAAAAAAAGTGTGCTTCCTTTTCTGTGCACTGTTATTTCCTATTCTTTGTCTTTTTCTCTGGGCAGTTGGTTGTTTTGTTACTGATTTTTTTGGCGCTGCTCATGCATTAATGAAATTAGCTCTTATCTGTAATATGAGTTATATCTTTTTCCTTCCTTCTTATTTTCCCTCCCTTCCTCCCTCTTTCTCATTTCTTCTTCCTCATCTCAATTCCCCATCCTTTCCTTTGTTACTTTTTATATTTGCAGTTTATTTGTTTTTTGACTTTTGTGCTCTATGGAAAATTTATATTTGTATATAACCAAATATTGTTTTATTTGATAGCCTCTGGACTTTAATGTATTTGCTAAAGTCTTTTCTGTTGCTGTAAGATTATGAAAGCAATGATTATTTTCTGTTCTAACACTTTCTTAACATTTACATCTTTGATTCACCTGAATTTACTTTAGTGACATATGAAAGGTGGAGATCTAGTGCTTTTCTGCCCCACCAGAGGACTACTTACTTGCCCGCAGTCCTCACTCTCTGGCATTTGGGTTGGGCCCAGTGACCAAGTTGGAGCAATAGAAGCTGAGCAGAGTCCTGTGAGCTATTTTCAGTCCTGGCCCTTCAAAACTTGCCCACACTCTCACAAGCCTCTCTTTCTTTGCTGTGTCAAATTTGTAGATCATGAATTTCAAAGAGGACAGTGGGAAGATACAGGAGGCTATCTTCCCACACTGGACTGGGTGTAAGAGAAATGCGACCCCTGTGTGGCAGACACTGAAGACTTTTCAAAATGCCATTTACATCCCACCCATTTACATCCAACCCACAGTGCATGAGAGCTTCAGAAGCCCCTCTGCCTCACTGTATTGGCCTGTTCTCACACCACTAATAAAAAGATACCCGAGACTGGGTAATATATAAATGAATGAGGTTTAATTGATTCACAGTTCAGCATGGCTGAGGAGGCCTCAGGAAACTTACAATCATGGTGGAAGGGGAAGCAAACATGTCCTTCCTCACATGGCGGCAGCAAGGAGAAGTGGAGAGCCAAGTTGGGGGAAGCCCCTTATAAAACCATCAGATCTTTTGAGAACTCACTCACCATCACGAGAACAGCATGGAGGTAACTGCCCCTATGATTCAATGACCTCCCACTGGGTCCCTCTCATGTCACATGGGGATTACGGGAACGACAATTCAAGATAAGATTTGGGTGGGGACACAATGAAGTCATGTCATTCACAAACATCTGGGCTATTCTGTTTAATTTTATGTACTTTATTTTTGTCATTCTGGTGGGGACATAGCTGTATCTCAGTGTGGTTTAATTTGTATTTTCCTGACTAATGAATATGACCAACTTTATTATATTTATTTGCCATGTGTGTCTGCCTGATGTTGAAGTGCCTCTTCAAAGATTTTGTCAATTTTCTATAAAATTGCCTTTTTCTTGCTCATGTTTAGGGGTTCTTTATATATTCTGGAAGTGAGTACATTGTTAGATGTGTGTATAGCAAGTAGCTTCCCCCACTCTGTGGCTTGGATTTTTTTTTTTTTTTGAGACAAGGTCTGGCTCTATTGCCCAGTCTGGAGTGCAGTGGCATGAGCTGGCTCACTGCAACCTCTGCCCAGGCTCAAGCCATCCTCCTACCTCAGCTTTCCAAGTGGCTGAGACTACAGGTACACCCAACACCATGCCTGGATAATTTTTGTATTTTTAGTAGAGATGGGGTTTTGCCATGTTGCCCAGGCTGGTCTCAAACTCATTAGCTCAAGCAGTCTCCCCACCTTGGCCCCTCAAAATGCTGGGATTACAGGTGTGAGCCAACATGCCTGGCCTAGAGTTTTAATCTCTTGATGGTCTTTTGATAATCAGAACTAACAGAACTTCTTAATGAAGTCCACTGTATCTTTATTTTTCTTTTTGGTCAGCAGTTTTGTTTTAAGAAATCTTTATCCATCCCATGATTAGATTCTCTTATGTTTTCTTTCAGACACATTGTTATTTTACCTTTGGTATTTAGAGCTATAATCCATAGGGAATTGATTATTCTGTAGTGTGAGGCAAGGGTCAAGATACTTGTTTTCCTAAATGGGTCCACACTGACCCATAACTCACATGGCCTTGTTTATGGGGGTCATTTTCTGGACTCTCTAGTGTGTTCCATTCATCCATTTCTCTCTCCTTGACTTTGTACTCCATTGTTTTATTTACTGTGGCTTTAGAGTAACCTTAATATCTGACAGAGAAACATTCCAGTTTTATTTTTTGGCAAGATTATCTTGGCTATTCTTTCCCATTTCATTTTTTTAAAATAAATTTTAGAACCCACTTATTAATTTTCACAAAGGTTGCTTGGATTTTTGATTATGATTGTAAATGTGCAGACTATTTGAGAATTATCATCTTGACAATATTTAGTCTTCTTAATCATCAACTTAGTCTGTCTACCTATTAAGACTTTCTGCTGTGGTTTGGATATGGCTTGTCACTGCCAAATCTCATGTTGAAATTTGATCCCTGGTGTAGCAGTGTTGGGAGGTGGGGGCTAATGGCAAGTGTTTTGGTCATGGGGCAAATCCCTCATAAATAGATTAATGCCCTCTGATATGGGTAAGTAAGTTCTCTCTTGCATAGGAATGGATTAATTCCTGGGAGAGGGGGTTTAAAAGAGTCTGACTTCCTTAGTTTCTCTCTCTTGCTTCCTGTCTGTGATGGTTAATATGAGTGTCAACTTGATTGGATTGAAAAATGCGAAGTATTGTTCCTGGATGTGTCTGTGAGGGTATTGCCAAAGGAGATTAACATTTGCGTCAGTAGACTGGGAGAGGCAGACCCACCTCAATGTGGGTGGGCACCATCTAATCAGCTACCAGTGTGGCTAGAATAAAGCAGGCAGGAGAAGATGGAAGAGCAGACCTGGTGGGTCTTCCGGCCTTCACCGTTTTCTTGTACTGAATACTTCCTGGCATCGAACATCAGACACCAAGTTCTTCAGCTTCTGGACTCTTGGATTTACACCAGTGGTTTGTTAGGGGCTTTCAGGCCTTCAGCTACAGACTGAAGGTTGCATTGTTGCCTTCTCTGCTTTTGAGGTTTTGGGACTCAGACTGATCCACCACTGGCTTCCTTGTTCCTCGGCTTGCAGATGGCCTATTGTGGGACTTTACTTTGTAATTGTGTGAGTTAATTCTCCTTAATAAACTCCCTTTCACATATAGAATATATCTATATTCTGTCCCTCTAGAGAACTCTAATAGACTCTCTTTGCACATGCCCCTCCTGTTCCACTTTTCACCATGAGTGGAAGCAGCCTGAGACCCTCACCAGATGCAGCTGCCCAACCTTGGACTTTTCAGCCACCAGAGTTATGAGCCAAATAAACATATTTTCATTATAAAATCACCCAGCCTCAGATATTTTATTATACAAGACAAAATGAACTAAGACGTCTTTTAAATTTCCCTTGGTAATATTTTTTAAGATCTTTTAATAAAATGATTTACAATCTTATTGTTAGGTTAATTCCTAGTATATTTTTGGTTCCAAGGTAAATAATATGATCTACAATTTTATTTTCTAATTTCTTTCTTGTTATTTTATAGCCATACTTTTGATTTAAAATATATATATGTGTGTGTATATATATATTTTTTTGTTTTGTTTTGTTTTGAGATGGAGTCTTGCTCTGTCACCCAGGCTGAAATGCAGTGGCATGATCACAACTCACTGCAACCTCTGCCTCCCAGGTTCAAGCAATTATCATGCCTCAGCCTCCTGAGTAGCTGGGATTACAGATGTGCACCACCGTGTCCAACTAATTTTTTTAGTTTTAGTAGAGATGGGGTTTCACCATGTTGTCCAGGCTGGTCTCAAACTCCTGACCTCAGGTGAACCACCCACCTTGGCCTCCCAAAGTGCTGAGATTATAGGTGTGAGCCACTATGCCCAGCCTAAATATTGGTTTTATGTACAGGAACTTGTTAAACTCACTTTTCACTCCAATTGTTTGTTTGTGTCCTCTTCTGGATTTGCTACATACACAATTATGTCACCTGTGAATAATGACAGTCATATTTTCTGCTTTCCAATCCTTTTATCTTTTATTTAATTTTCTTGACTGATTGCAATGACTAAGACTTTAGTAGAACATTGAATATAAATGGCGGCATTGGGCATTGTATGGGGTAGTATCTCATTTCCAATATTGAGGTGAAAGTTTTCAATATTTTACCATTAAACATTATGTTTGTTATGACATTTTTCTTTTGGGCAATATTTTTGCCCAATACAAAAATTTTCATTTATTTCTAATTTTTTAAGAGTTTGAATTTTATTAAGTGCTTTTTCTGCAGGCACTGAAATAATCACGTGGTTTTTCTTCTATTCTATTAATATGGAGAATCACACTGAGTAATTTTTGAATGCTAGTACATTTTTGCATTTTTGGGATAGACGCCACTTGGCCATGGTGTATTATTTATGTATTTCTGAATTTAATTTGTTAGTATTATGATTTGGGTTCTTACATCTAAGATCATGAGAGAATTGACCAATATTTTTTATTTCTTTTACACTGCGGGATACAAATTTTATGCTATCCTTAAAAACAAGTTGGGGAGTGTTTTTCCTAAATTTTCTTTAATTTCCTCTGAGAGTTGTGTACAATTGGTATCATTTCTTTTTTTAAATGTTGTAATTATTTATCAATAATACTGTTTCTTTTTGAATATTCTTTGTGGGCAGTTTTAAAGAAAAATATTAACTTAATTAAAGTATAATCTACAAATAATACAATTAACTCATTTTAAGTGTACATTTAGATGAGTTTTGAGAAATGTATGCATGTGAATAACTGCAATGAAGATATAATATTTTTATCATTCTGAAAGGTCTCCTTATGCTCTTTGAAGTCAAATCTACCCCCTCTTGGCCCAGGCAACACTAATATGCTTCTGTCAGGAGAGATTAGTTTTGCCTGTTCTGTTACATCATATAAATGGACTCAAACAGTATGTAATATTTTTTGCTTTTACCCAGTACATCATTTTGAGATTCATCTATGTTGTTATGTGTGTTGTTTGTTTCATTTTATTGTTGAGTAGTATTCCATTGTGTGAACCTGACACAGTAGTATTCCATTGTATGAACACACACAGTTGGTTTATCCATTTGCCGGTTGATAGATATTTGAGTTGTTTTCAACTTTTGGCTATTATGAATACAGATGTTATGAACATTTATGCCAAATCAACTCCTTTTGTGGTCATAGACTTTTATTTCTCTTGGGTAATTATCTAGGAGTGAAATATTTGGGTTGTATTGTAAGTATATAGTCATTTGTTAAAAAACTTGCCCAGCAATACTGCAATGTGGTTGTGTCTTCTTGTTACCTTCTTGTTAGCATGAAGGAATGTCTGAGTTGCTCCAAGTGCTTGCCAATGCTTGGTATTGAGAGTCTTTTAAGATTTAGTAAATATGTCCATGGTGTTAACACTGTGGTTTTCATTTGCATTTCCCTGATGACTAATGAAGTTGAGCTTCTATTTCTGTGGTTAAATGACACTCACTTATCTTTTTTGTGAAGTGTTTTGCTGTGGTCTGAATGTTTGTGTCCTGCTAAAATTTATATGTTGAAGCCTAGTCCTCAATGCAATAGTATTAAGAGGTGAGGACTTTAGAGGATGATTAATACCTTAATAAAAGAAGCTAGAAGGAGCTTATTTTCACCCTCCACCATGTGAGGACACATCTAGAAGATGTCATCTGTGAAGAAAGGGCCCTCACCAGACAACAGGTCTGTGGGTACCTCGATGTTGGACTTCCCAGCCTCCAGAACTGTGAGCGATAAATTTCTGCTGTTTATAAACCACCCAGTTAAAAGATTTTGTTTATCAACTTGAACAGACTAAGACATATTTATTCTAATTTTGTACTCAATTTTTAAAAATTTGATTTTCTTTTCATATTGAGTTGTGAGATCACACACACACTCACACACACACACACACACGATTCAAATCCTTTGTTAGATATATGTATTGTGATTCCCCCCTGGCCCAGATTACTTCTTGTATTTTCCTTTTCTCAATAATACTTTTTGAGGAGCAGAAATTTGAATTGGAATAAGTCCAATTTATCATTTTTATCTTCCATGGCTTATGTGTTTTTGCATCTTATATCAGAAATCTTTGCCTATGCCGAGTTGATAAAGATTTTCTTCCATGTTCTGAAAGTTTGTAATTTTAGCTTTACATTGAGTTTTGGATCAATATCAAGTTAATTCATCACCAGCAGTTGGAATTGTAAGTTTTTTAGACTTCAGCAGTTCTAATAGGCTTCCAGTAGTACCTCATCGTTGTTTTAATTTGCAATTATCTAATAAGATATGATGCTGAATATGTTTCCATATGTTTAATTTTCATCAGTATATCTTCTTCAGTGATATGTCTGTTAGAATTTGGCCCATTGCTAAATCAGGCTGTTCATTTTTTAACTGTTGAGTTTTAAGAATTCTTTGTGCGTTTTGGCTAACAGCTCTTTATCAGATAAGTTTTGCAAATATATTCTCCCACTTGTGGCTTGTCTTTTCATTCTCTAATTGTGTCTTTTGCAGAACAGAGGATTTTAATTTTAATAAAGTCCAACTTATCAATTTTTTCTTGCATAGGTTGCACTTTTGGTGTTGTATCTAAAAACTGACCTCAAACACAAAGTCATCTAGATTTTCTTCTGTGTTATCTTCTAGGAATTTATAGTTTTGAATTTTACATTTATGTGTATGCTCCATTTTAAATTAATTTTTGTGAAAGGCATAAGTTCTGTTGTCTAGATTTTTTTTTGACATGCGAATGTTCAATTGTTCTAGCACCATTTCTTGAAAATACAATGTATGCTCCATTGAATTGTCTTTGCTTCTTAGTCAAAGACCAGTTGACTGTATTTGCATAGGTCTATTTCTGGGTTTTTTATTCTGTTCCATTGATCTATTTGTTGATTCTTTTGCCAGTATCATACTGTGATAACTGTCATTTTATGCTAAGAGCTGAAGTTGAGTAGTGTCAGTCCTCCAACTTCATTCTTATCCTTCAATATTATATTAGCTATTCTAGTCTTTGCCTTTCCATATAAGCTTTAGGATCATTTCTAATTGCACTGAATCTGTGGATCAAGTTGCGACAAATGTAAAAGAAGTGACGTCTTAATGATATTGAGTCTTCCTATCTATGAATATGGAATATCTCTCCATTTGTTTAGATGTTTTTTGATTTCTTTTACTAGAATTTTGTAGCTTTCCTCATACAGATTCTTTATATATTTTATTAGATTTATACCTAAGTATTTCATTTGTTGGGGTCTACCATAAATAGTGTTGTTATTAATTTCATATTTCAGTGATTTATTGCATCTGTAAACAAAGACAGTTTTATTTCTTTCTTCCTAATCTGTATGCCTTTTGTCTCATTTTCTTGTCTTACTGTATTAGGTAAAAGTCCTAGTACAATGTTGAATAGGGTTGGTGAAAGGAGACATCCTTACCTTGCTCCTGATCTTAGGAAAAAAGCATCTAGCCTTGTCACAGTTAAGTATGATGTTAGGTGTTGTAGATGTTCTTTATCAAGTTGAGGAAGTTCACTTCTATTCCTAGTTTGCTGAGAGGTTTTTTTTTGTTGTTAAATCATAAACATGTGTTGGATTTGTCCATTTTTCCCCCTTGGTAAAAATTTTTTTTACCTATACTCTATTGAGATGAGCACATGGTTCTCCTTCTTTAGCTGTTGATGTGATGAATTACATTAATTGATTTTTGAGTATTGAACCAGCCTTGTAGACCTGGTTCTTACAATGTGACATGATTTTTTGACTTTATGATGGCGTAAAAGTGATATGCATTTAGTAAAAATCTGTTTTTCACTTTCAGTATAGTATTCAATGAATTACACAAGATATTCAACACTTTACTTTAAAATAGGGTTTGCGTTAGACAATTTTTCCCAACTATAGGCTAATGTAAGTGTCCTGAGTATGTTTATGGTAGGCTGGGCTAAGCTGTGATGTTTGGTAGGTTAGGTGTATTAAATGTATTTTAAATTTATGATATTTTCAACTTGCAATGGGTTTATCAGAACGTAACCCCATTTTAAGTTGAGGACCATCTGTATGTTCATGAGAGATAGTGGTCTGTATTTTCCTCCCTTGTAATATTGTTGTCTGGTTTTGGGGCAAAGGTAATGCTGGCCTCATAGAATGAATTAGAAGATACTCCCCCTGCTTTTATTTTTTGGAGGAGATTGTAGATAAATGGTATAATCACTTCCTTAAATATTGGCTAGGACTTACTAGTGAAGCCATCCGGACCCAGTACTTTCTTTTTGGGAAGATATTATCAGTTCAATATCTTTAATAAGCATAGGCCTATTCACATTACTTATTTCTCTTTGCATGGGTTTCAGTAGATTGTGTCTTTCAAAGAATTGATCCATTTCATCTAAGTTATCAAATTTCTGGGCATTGAGTTATTTATGATTTTTTTTATTATCCTTTTAAAGTCTGTGGTATCAGTATTGATGACTCCTCTCCCATTTATGACGTTAGTAATTTGTGTTTGTTTCAGTTTGGTTCCTTTAAAATGGAGAGTACCTTTTTAGTGATTAGGAGACACACAAGATGGAAATAAAGAACTTTTTATCATTCATAGGTCCTAGAAGTATATGGCACACCCAGAGGCCACATGGAGGTCAATGAGCACCTGGAATGAAAGAGAGTATAGACCTGGCATGTCTGCCTTTATTGGCATCTAGCAGGGTGGTCAGAGCATGAGAGCAAGAGGATCTGAGAAGATTGAAAGATTTGAAGCTAACACGCATGAAGAGAAGCTTTTGCCACTTGGGCCTAACCTAACTTTGCATTTAGTTCAGCATCTGGGTGTGTATGTTTTTGAAAGAGGCCCAGCAGTGAGTGAGAGGGAAAATAAAAGGAAGTAGTTGGGACTCCAGGTTTAGGTGGTTAGCTAGGGGCATGATGTGGTATCTGTGGGCCCATATCAAGACAACAAAATGGATGCTGAGACAGCAGAGTAATATTAAGTCTCAATGCTGTTTCTTCTCTCTGTTTCTCTTGGTTAGCCTGGCTAGAGATTTTTGTGTATTGATCTTGTATCCGGCAATGTTGCTGAACTCTCTCTCTGTATTAGATGCCTTATGGTTGTCTATGAACAAAGGTGTAGATCTGCAAATAGAGATAGTTTTACTTCTTCCTCTCCAGTCCAGATGCTCTTTATTTCTTTTCCTTGAATGAGTGTCATGTCTAGGACTTTCACTTACAATGTTGAAAGGAACTGGTGAGAGCAGACAGCCTTGCTTTCTTCTGAACTTAGAGGGAAAGTATTTAGTCTTTCATCGTTAAGTATGATGTTACCTGTGGATTTTTTTGTAGGCTCCCTTTATCTGATTGAGGTAGTTTCCTTCTATTCCTAGTTTCTTGGGTGTTTTTAGTCATGAAAGGGTGTTTTATTTTGTCAAATGCTTTTTCTACGTATAGTGAGATGAATGTTGCAGGTGGTCAGCAACTACCTAGGCTGGTTGCATGGGTGGTAAGAAGAATTTACCAAGGCAGTTATAGGTATATAGAAAGGCAGATTTATTAGAGAAAATATGAAAGTACATTGCAAGGAAGCAACAGGCAGGTCAGCAAGAAAGGAGCTGACTGCAAAGAGATGAAGTCTTGCTGGGGGATTTTATAGGATGATGCTTGTGCTGTGTGCTGAAGAAGGCCTTGTGTAGTACTGAAACACCAATGTTGCATGAGTTAACTTGCATTTTTCTGTCAGCCAAGAGGTGGGTAATAGCTGAGTGCAGGATGATTGTGAATTATTTGTGCAGGAGGGCTATGTGTACTGGACCATGAAGAAAGGTAGACTTATGGCTTATCTGCTTTCTTTTCTTGCTTTTCCTTGGTCCTACCAGCCTGACTCCTTTTTCCTAATTAGGATTTCACAGTGAACATGTGTTTTTCCTTAACTCTATTAATATGTTGTATTACATTAATAATACATTGCATTCACATGTTAAATCAACCTTGTATTCCTGGAATAAATCCAACTTGTTCGTGGTATATAATCCTCTTAGTGGTTACCATTGGGATAACAATTAACATGTTAACTCAAAATAACTTAGCTTGGATTAATACTGACTTAATTCCCATTGTGTAAAAAATATAGCTCTGTTTTCTCCCTGTTTCTTTTTGTTATTATTGTCATAAAAATGATATCTTTATAAGGCAGTTAACAAAGCTTTGAAATTTTTTTATATAGTTGTCTTTTAATTCTGATAGAAGAAAAAGAGATACAAACAAAAATATATTTATATTGTCTTTATATTTACTTTTGTAGTTATCTTTATTGGTGTTCTTTATTCTTTTATGTGTGGATTTGAGTAGCTGTCTCATTTCAGCCTGAAAGACTTCATTAATACATCTTATAGGAAAGGTATGCTAGCAGCAAATTCACAGTTTTTGTTTATTTTGGAATGCCATAAGTATAGTTTTACCTGATATGGAATTCTTATTTGACAGTCTAATATATTCAATGTTATCCCACTGTCTTCTGGCTTTTTTTGCTTTTTAATGCGAAAAAAGCTGTGAAAATCCCTTGAATGTGATGTATAACTTTTTCTCTTTCTCCTTTCAAGATTCTACTCTGTTCATTTTGTTCTGTCTTTTTTTACAGCTTGTACTTGAGTTTTGATGCTTTCTATTGCTATTATCTTTGAGTTTACCATTTTTTTCCTCTTTATGTTTTTACAGTGTCTATTCTGATTTTAAATCTGTCTGGCAAATTTTCCACTTTTCTATGTTAGATTTTATTTTCTATCTTCCCATTCTCTGCTAATTATGTTCATATTTTCCTTTACATCCTTCGACATATTAATAACAGCTGTTTTAAAGTACATGACTGACAATGACAACATCTTCATTTCTGGATCTGTTTCAACATGACTGACTTTTTTTTGTGATTATTACTCATAATTTTTTGCTTTTTGTCCTGACTAGGAACTCTGGATCAGTTCCTGGGCTCTGTGAATTTCATACAGTTGAGTGCTGGATTTTGTTGCACTTCCAAGAAGAGTGTTAGACTTTGTTCTGGAGTCTGCTAATGACCTAAACCTTGGAGGCAAGCTGTATCCTTTCAAGGCTTGTTTTTTAATATTTGGAAAGAGGATCTAGTTTCACCCTAACTCTAGGGTGCTTACCATAAGGGCACAAGTTTTCTGCATTTACTACTGAATAACCTGGGTATTCAGTGAGGACCCTTCACTTTTCTAGTTGGAATCCAAATTATCCCAGCTTTTTTTTTTTGACAGAGTCTTGCTCTGTCACCCAGGCTGGAGTGCAGTGGCATGATCTCGGCTCACTGCAACCTCCACTTACCAGGTTCAAGTGACTCTTCTGCCTCAGCCTCCTGAGTAGCTGAGACTACAGGCACGTGCCACCATATCCAGCTATTTTTTTTTTGTATTTTTGGTAGAGAAAGGGTTTCACCCTGCTGGCCAGGTTGGTCTTGAACTCCTGACCTTGTGATCCACCCACCCCAGCCTCCCAAAGTGCTGGGATTACAGTCATGAGCCACCGTGCCCAGCCAATTTCCCAGTTTTGTGTGAGTTTAAGGTTGCCCAATTTTTCTTGTCCAATCTTGTGAAGTTTCCCACTGTGCATGTGAGGCTCAGCTTCCAGTCAAAGACTCAAGGGGATTCCATGCAGGCTTTAGGAACTCTTTCTAGGTAGAGCATCTCTGGTACATGGCCCATGTGGTCTAGCTGTCTCACCCTCCCCAGGCTCTGAGCTCTCTTCGTTCAAGGCAATGGCACTGCTGTGTTGTTCTGGTTCCCTTCCTTACTCAACAGCATGGGAAGAACCTCCAGTCAGAAAATCAGGACATTGTTAGCATCAACTTGCTTATCTCTCTCCTCACAGTCATGTGCTGCCAATATCTGAAAACAATTGTTTCATATAGTTTGTGTAGTTTCTAGTTTTTTTTTCAATGGAAGGGCAATTCTTATCCTGGGTATGCCATCAGCCATCTTTTTACTTTTAACCTACCTGTGATCTCTCTAAAACACAGATCTGACCATGTGATATCCCTTCCAGAAATCCTTCAAGACTTCAGTATTTACTACTGGACATAAAGATCAGGCCCCTTGCCTAGCGTACTTTCCCTTTCTTGTGCCCTCCTGGAACCAAGTTGTAATGGTTAATACTGAGTGTCAGCTTGATTGGATTGAAAAATGCAAAGTACTGTTCCTGAGTGTGTCTGTGAGGGTGTTGCCAAAGGAGATTAACATTTGAGTCAGTGGACTGGGAAAGGCAGACCTACCCTCAATCTGGGTGGGCACAATCTAATTAGCTGCCAGTGTGGCCAGAATAAAAGCAGGCAGGAGAACATGGAAAGGCTAGATTGGCTAAGTCTTCTGGCCTCCATCTTTCTCTCTTGCTGGATTCTTCCTGCCCTCAAACATCAGACTCCAAGTTCTTCAGCTTTTGGACTCTTGGACTTACATCAGCAGTTTGCCAGGGGCTCTCAGGCCTTCAGTCACAGACAAGGCTGCACTGTCAGCTTCCCTGCGTTTGAGGTTTTGGGACTCGGACTGGCTTCCTTGCTCCTCAGCTTGCAGATGGCCTATTGTGAGACTTCACCTTGTGACTGTGTGAGTCAATTCTCCTAATAAACTCCCGTTCATATATTCATTTATCCTATTAGTTCTGTCCCTTTAGAGAATCCTGACGAATACACAAGTGCACCCCTCTGTCACTGCACATTTTATCCTGAAGGGTATCACTGACTTGCCTGTCTATCACCCCTCACTCACAATAGACTGAAGTGCCCTAAGGGCAAACTATAGCTGATTATTTCCAAGATCTTAGCCCTGTTGTTGATCTACAGAAGGTGCTCAATGCTTGCCTTGTAAATGAATTATTACATCAATTAACAAAGGAATAAATTCATAGCTATTTTAGGTAATATGTAATATTAATTAGGTATGCTTATGTGCTAGAAACTGTTCAAAATAATTTTCATGTATTATCTCATTTAATCCTCAAAACATCCTAATGGGACAGATACCCTTGTTTTACGTAAAGGATAGTGACTTGATCAGGTCTTCACTGACTGAGTGGTGATTCTAAGATTCTATTTTGGGCAGTTGGACACTAAAACCTGTGTTCATAGCTGTATATCACAGTCTATTTCTCCAAAATAAAATTTTATAATAGTCTGGGCACAATGGTTCACGCTTGTAATCCCAGCACTTTGGGAGGCTGAGGCAGGCAGATCACCTGAGGTTGGGAGTTCGAGACCAGCCTGACCAACATGGAGAAACCCTGTCTCTACTAAAAAATACAAAATTAGCTGGACGTGGTGGCACATGCCTGTAATCCCAGCTACTCGGGAGGATGAGGCAGGAGAATAGCTTGAACCTGGGAGGCGGAGGTTGCTGTGAGCTGAGATCACGCCATCGCACTCCAGCCTGGGCAACAAGAGTGAAATTCCATCTCAAAAAAATAAATAAATAAAAATAAAATAAAATTTTATAATAAAATCTAATATAAAAACCTTATAGTAACATACCAGCATTGTATTTTTCTGTTAGTTCTTCTTTGTCAGAGGAACAAATCTTCCTGAGAAGACCCATGGAGAACACAGAGAATGCTGCCAGTGTCCCAAAGAGCAATAGACAGGCAATTTATCCATTTAATTTTTCCAGGGTGAGAATGGCCCCGGTGATTCATTCTGTGCTCTCATTAGAGCAATTATCCAGCTAATAGCCTTGATTTGGATTTGGCCAAGGCAGTCACTGCAGCTGGAGCACACCAGAGAACAAACAGATGGACTGCAAGGAGAAGCCTGAAGGAGGCCTAGGATTTGATCTGACAGTCGTGGGCAAGGAGGCTGGTCCCGGCTGTTCAGCCCAGTCACACTGCATTTATTGATGGGACTTGCTCCTCTATGCCCTTCCCTCTCCTCCCTACTGATGTCAGCATAGAAGGATGATTACAAGGTTCCAGTAAGGTGACCCCTAAAACTTGGAAAGAGTGGAAATGAGGCTGTTCTCTGCGAGGCCATCTATGCAATTATTACATCTCAGGCTGTTATGACAGAGATATGCAAAGTCACCTAAGTGATGGAATTATTCCCAGGCCAGCAAGTCTTGACTGCCACCCAACCATGTTGTTAAAGTAGCTAAAAATAGGACATTTCAATCAGAAAGGGATGGACGTTGGTTAATGTTGCAACTGCACAGCTCAATTCTGTTTCCCTCTCTCTTTGACAAGAGTTGCTCCAAAGAACACTTCCCAATAATAGCCTCGCACTTGGTCATTGACCTCTTCATTGATGCCGTTTCTGATTCCCAAGTTTGTAATTGGAGTGGGAGTACTTGGGTTGGTTAAAGCCTCCTTTTGCTCCATGGTCTTTGTGGTAAGAGCTATTATAGTGAGGAAGGCCAAGTGGAAGCCTCCAGAATGCTGACCTGCTCTGGTCAAGACAATGAATTAGAACAAGATATCAAATCCCAGTGGGAATGGCAGCTACCTTCAAAAATCTAAAGGACACAGGGATGGTTTCCATTGTATTCCCATTTAATTCACTGATTTCATGCACAAAAACCAGATGGATCCTGGAGGGTATTGGTGGACAACTGCAAACTTTACCTAGTAATGGACCTAATTGCAGCTGCCCTACAGGAGTTGGTACCTTTACTAGAGAAGAGTAGCACAGCCCCAGGTGGATGGGGTGTGTCATCCATCTGCTGAGTGTGGTCTTTTCGCCCCTCATCAGGAGGAAAGAGAAGCAGTTTGCATTCCCGTGGGTGGACCACAGTAAACATTTTGGTCTCATCTCAGGCCTGTTGTATCTCCTGCCCCGACATAATATAGCCCAAAGGGACCTGGACCATTTGTATTTTCTGCAAAACACCACATCAGCCCCAAATATCACTGGCATCATGCCAACTCGAACTGAATGAGCTATCAGTGGCAAGTGTGTTTTGTTCTTGGTAAGATGTACGTACTCTAGAAGGTGGAAGGAAAGCCCTGCCAAGCTCTGGGGGTCTGCCACATCAGCAGTGCCTCAGTCTCTAATGGTCTGAGTCGTGCCAAGATAGTCTCTCTCAAACAAAGAGCAAGTATTTGCATCTCACACTTCCCACCAGTAAGAAGGAAGACGAGGCCTGGCCGGCCTCTTAGGTACAGGGGCAGCACATTCCTCACTTGGGATACTTTCATGTTCCCTTTTGGCGAGTGGTGCATAAGGCTGCCAGCTTTGAGAGGGGTCTGGGGTAGGAGAGGGGTCTGGGGTAGGAAAGGGCTCTGCCAAAGATCCCGGTGGTGGTGCCAGCACTTGCTACCAGGGCCATACGTCTGGGCAGGCCTTATGATACTGGAGGTATCTATAGTGGAAAATATGCCAAGAGGAGTTTAGGACAAGCTCCAACAGAAGAGTCCCCAGGGCGTCAGAGCAAGGACGCACCATCTGCAGTGGGAGGCTTTGTTTCCTTCACTCCAGGATCCCCAGGGGCTTCAACAGTGTCAGGCACAGAGGAAGCCCCCACTGAGTGTCTGCTCAGGGAGTTTGTGAATTGAGTGAATGAAAAATATCCAGTAAAGCCCAAGGTCCCTGTGCTTTGGCCTTTGCCTTTCTCTTGATCTGATTTCTTGCCCCTCTTCCCAGCTTCTGCCTTCAATGTGCAAAGCTCACTGCTACTTCCCAGCCTCCCAGATCCCTTGCTCTTTAGGGTCCCTCTGCCTGGGACACATTCTTTCTGATGCCACATGGCCCCTCTGTCACTTCAGTCTTCAGAGAGAGGTCCATGAACCCGGGTTGAAATTGAAGAACCATTACTCCTCACTTCCTCTGTTTTTCCTTAAAGCAACTATGGGCAAGGATTTACTTTATTTGCTGCTATTTCCCCAGGTCTTACAACAGTATTGGGTACACAGTCAGTACTCAAAATATTTCTTGAATAAATGAAGTAAGTTTAAGGGTTTAACAAAGTTAAACTAGTCTCTTTACTGCAAGCTTGCTCAGAGACTTTAAATGCTATGTGCATTCATCAGGAATTTCTAAAGGGGAGATGCAGCAATGAAGATTCTCCAAAACTCATTTTACTGTAGAACCGTCTTTGCCATCTCTTAGGGCATTGTACTGTGGGCCACACTTTGGACATCTCTGAACTGAGGTAGTCTCAGCCTGCAAGAGGGACACTCTCAGGAGAGTGCCAAGCTGTCCTCTTTGGCAGTCTCCCATGGCACCTGCCATCTGCTCTTTAATATTCTCCACCTGCACTTCCAAAATGACTCCACACCAGAGCTCATTTCAGGTCCTGTGTACCCCAGGATGTCTTCCCTGGCTATTCCTCCTCCCAGTGACCTGTTGCTATGAAGGGACTTTGATGGTGAGAAGCAAAGTGATTACAGGGGCCTCCTCAATACTTTCATGCTGTTATTTCACCTGTGCATTGCTGTTTAGAGTAAATGTACATGTGAATTTTATACTGAGATGTCACGTTCCTTGGGGGCAAAACCAGGACTTACTTTCATTGTAGGTTTGAGTAAATGATTGTGGAGGAACTATTGGAATGAATTACCCTATGGACAGCCTAAATGGTTAAAACTTCCATTCTTTTTAGAATTTTTTTTTAGATGGGGTCTCACTAAGCTTCCCAGGCTGGAGTGCTGTGGCTATTCATAGGTGCAATCACAGCATATTACATTCTTATACTCCTGATCCTCCTGCCTCAGCCTCCTGAGTAGCTGGGACTATAGGTGCACACCACTGTGTCTGTCTTTTCTTAGGAAATTTTTACAAGCTCTTGGGGCATTATGGAGAGGGGATTTCATAGTTAGGACTGAGACATGCTCAGCAGAGTTCTGGCTAAGAGGGCAGGCAACATGAACAGCCTGGGGCTGGGGGTGTTGGAAAGGGTTTCCCTGAGCTAGCCTATGGCAGGAAGAGTCACAAATGAGGAACCAAGGCAGGTGCACATATTTGTCACATCATTCAGAGGGTTGTTAGATTCAGAAGTTGGATGGATAGACAGGGGTTCCAGGAATCAATTTGGTATACTGAGAATTGCAGAGCAGGTGCAGAAGAACTTGAGGCTCTGGGCAAACCCACTGTATTAATCTGTTCTCATGCTGCTACAAAGAACTGCCCAAGACTGGGTAATTTATAAAGAAAAGAGGTTTAATTGACTTATAACTCTGCATGGCTGGGGAGGCCTCAGGAAACTTAGAATCATAGTGGAATGGAAAGCAAACATGTCCTTCTTCACATGGTGGCAGGAGAGATAAATGCCAAGTAAAGGGTGAAAATCCCCTTATAAAACCATCAGTTCTTATGAGAACTCACTCACTGTTATGAGAACAGCATGAGGGTAACCACAGAGAGTAAGGTGCTGCTATAAAGATACTTGAATATGTAGAAGCAATTTTGGAACCGGGTAACAGGCAGAGGTTGAAACTGTTTGAAGGGCTCAGAAGACAGGAAGATGTGGGAAAGTTTGGAACTCCCTAGAGACTTGTTGAATGGTTTTGACCAAAATGTTGATAGTGCTGTGAACAATGAAGTCCAGACTGAGGTGGTCTGAGATGGAGATGAGGAACTTGTTGGAAGCTGGAATAAAGGTGATTCTTGCTATGCTTTAGCAAACAGACTAGTGGCATTTTGCCCCGGCTTTAGAGTTCTGTGAAACTTTGAACTTGAGAGAGATGATTTAGGTTACCTGGTGGAAGGAATTTCTGAGTGGCAAAGTGTTCAAGAGGAAACACAGCATAAAATTTTGGTAAATTTGCAGCCTGATGATGCAATAGAAAAGAAAAACCCATTTTCTGGGAAGAAATTCAAACCCACTGCAGAAATTTGCACAAGTAATGAGTAACTAAATGTTAGTCACCAAGACAATGGGCAAAATGTCTCCAGGCCATGTCAGAGACCTTCACAGCAGCCCCTCCCATCACAGGCCTGGAGGCCTAGGAGGGAAAAATGGTTTCCTGGGCCGGGCACAGGGCCTCCCTGCTATGTGCAACCTCAGGACTTGGTGCCCTGTGTCCAAGTTGCTTCAGCTCCAGTGGTGACTAAAAGGGACCAAGGCACAGCTCAGGTCATTGCTTCATATGGTGCAAGCCCCAAGCCTTGGTGGCTTCCATGTGGTGTTGAGCCTGTGGGTGCACAGAAGTCAAGAGTTGAGGTTTGGGAATCTCCGTCTAGATTTCAGAGAATGTATGGAAACACCTGGATGTCCAGGCAGAAGTTTGCTGCAGGGGTGGAGCCCTCATGGAGAACCTCTGCTAGGGCAGCATGGAAGGGAAATGTGGGGTTGGAGCCCCCACAGACAGTCCCCACTGGGGCACTGCCTAATGGAGCTGTGAGAAGAAGGCAACTATCCTCCAGACCCCAGAATGATAGATCCACCTACAGCTTGCACCATGCACCTGGAAAAGCCACAGAAACTCAATGACAGCCTGTGAATGCAGCCAGAAGAGGGGATGTACCTTGCAAAGCCACAGGGGCAGAGCTGCCCAAGGCTATGGGAGACCACCTCTTGTATAAGCATGACCTGGGTGTGAGACATAGAGTCAAAGGAGATCATTTTGGAACTTTAAGTTTAATGACTGCCATATTGGATTTCAAACTTGCATGGGGCCTGTAATCATTTTGTTTTGGCCAGTTTCTTCCATTTGGGATGGGTGTATTTACACAATGCCTGTACCCCCATTGTATCTGGGAAGTAACTAACTTGCCTTTGATTTTACAGGCTCATAGGCAGAAGAGACTTGCCTTGTCTCAGATGACACTTTGGACTTGGACTTTTGGGTTAATGCTGGAATGAGCTAAGACTTTGAGGAACTGTTGAAAAGGCGTGATTGTGTTTTGACATGTGAGGACATAAGATTTGGGGAGGGCCAGGGGTTGAATAATATGGTTTGGCTGTGTTCCCACCTAAATCTCATCCTTAATGTAGTTTCCATAATCCCATGTATTGTGGGAAGAATGTAGTGGGAGGTAACTGAACCCTGGGGACTGTTTCCCCCATGCTATTCTCATGATAGTGAGTGAGTTCTCACAAGATCTGATGGTTTTATAAGGGTTTTTCCCCCTTTGCTATGCACGTCTCCTTCCTGCTGCCATGTGAAGAAGGTCCCTTTCTTCTCTTTCACCTTCCACCATGATTGTTTCTTGAGGCCTTCCCAGCCATGCAGAACTGTGAGTCAATTAAACCTCTTCTCTTTGTAATTACCCAATCTCAGGTATTTCTTCATAGCAGACTAAGAATGGACTAATACACCAGCCCACAGGTGTCTTGGTGTGTGACTGTCACTGCAGTTGGGGGCCAACTGTGTGGGCTGGAGCTGAGTAGGTTTTGTGAGAAAATGTGTAAACAAACTGATTTCTTGTTGGTAACTCCAGCACATATTTGTGTAAGGGGGTGCTTGTCAGCTGAGAGCTCAGACCAGCGTTTTTAAGATTGTGTTCCGATAGGGCTCACAGTGACTTTCCCCAAGTCTGTTCTCATCAGAGAAAAATGTCTGGCCCATCATCACAGGGATGATGCCTGTGATTCCTATTATAGATTAAATGTTTGGGGAATGTGCTACTGGGTAAGGCTGTCAGGGGCATTTCTTGCAACCTTAAGTGGATCAGTTGGTAATAGATCTTCTTGGTTAAATCCCAGCAATTGCTGTCACACAGGACTGACTTTACTTTCTGACCTGTTACTTAGTAGCTGTGTAGACTTGGACAAGTGATTTAATTTTTTAAACCTCTGTTTTCTCCTACAAATGATGTAGGATTAGATGATGCTATGATTATAATATGCATAGCACCATTATATATTCTCTTATCCTAATCACCAATATCATGACAGTTCATGTCTGTTGAGCTCTTACAATGAATATTTGTTGAGCAAATAAAATGAGTTTTAAATATTGTGGTATAGAAAAAACAGGGTGGGAATGTCAGGGACAAGGGTTCTTTTAAAAGGGCAAAAAGAAACCAGGCTTGGAAAGAATTGGGAGCTGGCTAATACAATTAATTGAATTATTGAACTACTGATATAGGAACCTTTTTGTAAATAATCAAATAAAGGAGCTACTTATCTCTCAGACATTCCTTCTGAGCTCATTTTCCTAATCCTGGATTATATTCTTTAGATATTCCTTTACTGAGGGTCTTCTCAGTTTTTGTTTGTTAGAAAGCATCTTCACGTCATTGAATTCTTCACAATTGACAGTTATTTTCACTCTGTAGCCTGGTGCTTTCCACTGCCTTTTGTCTTTGCTGTGGCTGTTGAGAAGTCTTTTTTTTTTTTTAGATAAGCTGTCTTTTCTCTTTGACTGCGTTTCAGATCTTTGTCTTTGACGTTTTACAGCTTTGATATAATTAAATTTATTGAATCCTCTTTCTCCCATTGCTTTGCATGTTTACATTCCATTTCTTTTCAGTTATGATATAGTTTGGGTCTGTGTCTCTACCCAAATCTCATATCGAATTATAATCCCCACTGCTGGGAGTGGGGCCTG
Source organism: Pongo abelii (assembly GCF_028885655.2). NCBI lineage: Eukaryota > Metazoa > Chordata > Mammalia > Primates > Hominidae > Pongo > Pongo abelii. The sequence goes on along the minus strand of NC_071985.2, from coordinate 229,986,872 downwards.
GTAGGAGGTGATTGGATCATGGGAACAGTTTCTCATGGTTTAACACCATCCTTCCTGGTTCTGTCATCATGATAGTGAGTTCTCCTGAGACCTGGTTATTTAAAAGTGTGTGGCAATCCCCCCTCCCTCTCTTCTTCCTGCTCCAACCATGTGGCATGCTGGCTCCTCCTTTACCTTCCACCATGATTGCAGTTTCCTGAGGCCTCCCCAGAATCTGAGCATATGCCAGCATCATGATTACTGTACAGCCTGCAGAATCACGAGCCAATGAAACCTCTTTCCTTTATAATTTGCCCAGTCTCAGGTATTTCTTTATAGCAATGTGAGAATGGATAAATGCAATTTATTTCCTCAACAAATATTTGCAGTTTGGCTCCCTGTTCTGAGGATATGGGATTCCAGCCCAATGACACTTACATTCTAGCAGGGAATATAAGCATTAGACATAATAAATAGGTAACTTAGCTCATAGAATAAGCTAATTAAAAGAGTTTTGAACAGTGTAGAGCAAGGTATGGAGGAAGTCATATGGGTTGGTTGATAATGATGATAAATAGGTGATGAAGGTCATTGAGAAGGTGACATTCTGTTACCAAAAAATCAGCAATTCAGTCTACATTCTGCTGCTCACTGCACAGAAAGCCAATCACTGAGACAACAAGTATTGCCAGGGAAGAAGGCTTTAATCAGGTGCTGCAGCCAAGGAGATGGAAGATCAGCCTTAAATCCATCTCCCTGACTGACTAAAATCAGGAGTTTATATAGCAGGGAAGAAGTATAACTACATGCAGGAAAACAGGAATGAAGAAGGGATAAGAAAGAGGAGTTGGTCAACAGGAAGCCTGTAGTCCCTTAGGCAACCATGATGGGTGAGGGGGTTTGTCTTCTCACTGTCCAGATGTAGTGATCTGGTGAGGTACAGTTACTTGATAGTATCTGGGAGGCCTGATGGTTGGTTTCCTGAGAATAGAACTCAGATAGGACAAATGTAAGTTTCTCAAGTTTTAAAATAGGGAAGGTCAATTTCTATGTTTATTCAAAAGAAACCATAAGCATTAGTTCTATGGGACAAAGGGGCTGGTTTCAATTTGAGCAAAGAATGAATTTAATTGTACTTAACTGTAACATTTTTGCCTTCACACTTGACTTATACAGTCTGGAGTGAATCGGAACCTTGCTCTCGACCTGTTCAATACTAGGATCACACACTCTTCTCTACCTACTCTCTCTTACCTCACATTCCTGTTTTCCAGCGCTTTTGTTCAACCTGGTTTCAATGCTCCTGAGATGCTCATTACGGGGGCCTCTGCAGGGACTCCAAATATAGCTTTGTTCTTTCCCCCTCGGGCTCTGAGGAATTTCTGAAATAAAATCAATATCAGGATTGAGGTCAAAAGATCACCTTCATTCTTGTGGGTGGCTAACCTGGAAGATGGAGCTCAAATCCCAGAAAGAGGCAGGCCTGCCTGCTTGCACCTATGCTTTTCACCCTTGTGTGGTGTGAGTTTGCTCTCAGGGCTCTCTTCCCACTGTCTTTTCTTTCCTTGATTTTTTTTGTTTTGTTTTAAGGAGCAGAGAGTTTAATAGGCAAGAAAGAAAAGAGAAGGCAGAAAAAAGAGGATCCCTCATATAGAGACAGAGTGAGGGGGGGCTCCAAAGCTGAAAGAGGAGGTCCCCAAGTGTGGTGGACACCAGCCAGGTGTATATGCAGAGGCTGGAGGAGGCAATGTCTTGTCACCCTTGCTGGAGAGCAGGTTTTTGTTTAGCCTACATTTCTGCTGAACTCCTCAAACGGGGCTCTCACTTCCAAGACTCTGCCTTATGTGGGGTTCATGATTTCACTCCTGTCTTTGTGTTGGTTACAGAAGCCGAGATGTACTCCTACCCCAGCTTGCATGTGCACACATGTTTATACATGCATACAGAAAGACATATGCACAGACATGCAAACACACGCACACACATGTGCACACAGTCACACATGCACATGCATTCACAGACACATACATGCACATATAGACACATGTACACATGCACAGACACACACATGCACACACATAGGCACACAGACATACACAGATACTTGCACATACAGCCCCCCATCCCCCCCCCCACACAGACACATAGACACACACCCTGGGAGTTGTGGCCTCAGCTTAGGTGCTTACCATTCTGGTTGTCAGTTTGTCTCATTCTTTTTTAAGCCCTCAGGGTTTTCCCTTACTCTCTGGAGAGTTCAGCTGTGTATATAAAAGCATGCTTGCAGATCTAACCAAGCATTTCTAGGGATTTGAAGTTATATAGTCTATCACATTCCTGGAGGTGGAAGATTGGGTGATTTTTAAAAACACTCCCCACACTATTCTGCACCTTGCTTTTCACACATCACATGATGTCTCAGAATTATTTTCATACAAGTGCATAAAACCCACTTCCTTTTTCTTAAGTGTTGTGTAGTATTCCTATATCTTAATTCATTTACTATTTCCCTTTTGATGCACTTTGAGATTTTTTCCAGTTTTTCAATATTAAAAACAATGCAATAAGCATTTCATGCATGTCCACATGCACATTTTCAGGGTTTCTCTATGGTAGAAGCAGAGATAGAGTTATTGGGTTAAATAGGCTGTCCATGTCTAACTTAAAAGCATTGGCAAAGCTTTATCCAGACAATATCAGTTTCCATTCTCACAGATGATGTATGCGTGAATTCCCTTCACTCCAACCTCAAAAAGACTTCTTCATCCTTTATGTTGTAGGGGGATAATGGCTATGCAGAGAAAGAAAGTGAAATCAGGGTATAGAGGGAGGCAGGGATACTATTTTGAAAAGGGTTGTGAGGGAGACCCGAGGGAGCAAGGGAGGGAACCCTGCAGATATCCTGGGAGGCATGTCAGGAAAGAAAACAGAAGTGCAAAGGCCCTGGCGCAGGAGTGTGCCTGGGCAGCAGGGGTGGAGAGAGAGAGGAAGGGAAAGGACCAGCCAGAGACGTGGTGGGAGCAGATGGGGATGGGCTCTGGGGTCTCTGTGCAGATGGGGTGGGCCAGGTTGGTCTCTGTGCAGATGCTGGTATGACTCACAGTGAGACAGGAAGCCATTAGAAGTCTAGGAGCTGAGATGGGGCAACATAGGCTTTTGTCTTGGGAGGGTTATTCTGGCTGCTGTACTGAGAATGAACTGTTAGCAGATGTGGGCAGAAGTGAGGAAACCAGTTAGGAGGCTCCTGTGGAAACCAGGAGGCACATGGTGACATCTCAGACCAGGAGGAGATCAGTGGAAGTGATGAGAAGTGATTGAATTAGGGATTTATTTTTAAGACAGAGTCAACAGCATTTGCTGAGAGATAACGTGTGTGTGTGTGTGTTATGTACACAATTATTTGTATACAGAATAAGAATTTCATCCAACACAGACTGTCAAACTGGGAAGGTGTGTGTATGTGAGATAGATGCATAGATAGATGAATAGATGGATGAATGGATAGATAGATACATAGATAAAGAAATCAATGGATGGATAAGTGAATGGATAGATACATGGATGGATGGATAGATACATAGACATAGATAAACGCATAAATGGATTGATAGATGATGGATGGATAGGTGGATAGATACATAAATATATGCGTAGATACATAGATAAGTGGGTAATTGGATATATAGATAGATGATGAATCAAAGAGTGGAAGGGTGGATAGGTGAATGGATGGACAGGTACATACATAGATATAAGTGTAGATAGATAAATGCATAAATGGATAGACAGGTGATGGATGAATGGACAGATACACAGATATATACATAGAGAGGTGCATAGATAGATAAGTAGATGCATAGGTAGATAGACAATGAATGTATTAATAATAGATAGATGGACAGACAAACAGATAGAAAGCAAGGTAGATAATGCCTTTCAGAGAAAAGGAGAGAGAGCGAGAGGAATGCTGGACCAGAGTGTGGGGGTGCAGTTTGATGAGATGGGGAAGAAAATGAGAAGTAGGTTGGAGTGAACTAGTCTGCTCAGGCTGCCATAATCCAAGACTAGCACAGACTGGGGGGCTTCAACAACTGAAATTTATTTCCCACAGTTCTAGAGAACGGACATCTAAAATCTAAGATCAAGGTGTTGGCAGATTTTGTTCCTGATGAGGTCCTCTTCCTGGATCTGTGGATGGCTGCCTTCTTGCTGTGTCTTCACATGGCATTTGTTCTGTGTGAGTGGAGAGCTCTGGCGTCTCTTCTTCTTCTTATAAGGACTCCAGTCCTATCTTGATAGGGCCTTGTTCTTCTGACTTCATTAACCTGAACCACCTCCTTAAAGGCTGCATCTCCAAATATAGTCACACTGGATTTAAATATTCAACATATAAATTTTGGGGGGACATAATTCAGTCCATAATATTGGAAAATCAAATTTATTTTTGTTACATTAAGTTTGAGATGCCTATTAGATCACCGAGTGAAGGTTGGGTGAAAAGCTGGCTTTATGAGTTTAGGAGACAGGGATGGGCTGGCGATGTGAATTTGGCAGTTGACCCTATGAAATTTGTGTTAAAAGCCATGAGAAAATCTAAGAAATGGACCAGAAAAGAAAAGAAAAGAATGGAAATCTGATCCCTGAGGGATGTGAATATTTAGAGGCAGACCTTTCTGTAGACAGGCACTAGCCACGGAATTGTCTGCATGTAGAATTAAACCCCAACCCCCTTCTTTTTTTTCGGGCTCTGGAGAAATCCCTTACATTCCTGAGAGCTTTGCCCTGTCTGTAGTGCCACGATTGTGTATTCACCAGGGACTTCTCAGGGACTGTGGTGGAAGCATTTCAAGCTATTTAGCTTTATCTTCAGCTTCAGCAGATGTCAACCACAATGCTTCCCAAAGTGGTGGTACTTATTTATAATCCCACTTGCAGCTGCCATTCTTTAAAAGAAGTTGGTGTAGGAAGAAGGAAATGGGAATGTTTGGAGAATCTTCCCCCACTCCCCCAAGCTCTGGATGGGGATGGGTTACTCTGAGGTCGTGGGGGACTGAGTTCACTGCAGGACATGGACCCATGCCCATCTTCTTTGACAAACAGGCTGCTGTTTGAGGACCTGGAAATATGCCTTTTATACTCTTGTTCTGGATCAGGAGTTCTCCACCTCAGCACTACTGACATGGGGAACAAGATGGTCCTTTGTCCCAGGGGGCTGTCCTGTGCATCATAGGAGGTGGAGCAACAAGCATCCCTGGCCTCTACCCACCAGATGCCAGGGTTCACTCCCAATCACAGCAATCAAGCATGTCTCCAGACTTTGCCCAGTGGACCCTATGAAGCAAAATAACCTCTGGTTGAATCCACTGTCTGGTGCAGACCAACCAGGTTCCCAAAGCAAGAATGTTGCAGATCGCTCTTATCTACATAGGATGAAAAATGTGAGGACAGATGCCAGACTCACGTTGAAATTTAATTACCATTGTAACAGTATTAGGAGGTGGGACCTTTAAGATGTGATTAGGCCATGAGGGTGGAGTGAATGGATGAATGTCATTGTCTTGGGAGAGGGCTCCTGATAAAAAGATGTGAGTTCAGTCCCCTCTTCTCTCTCTGTGGTCCTCTCTTTGCCCTTCTGCCATGGGACGATGCAGCAAGAAGGCCCTCACCAGATGCCAGCACCTTGATCTTGGACTTCCCAAATTTCAGAACTGTGGGGAAATAGGTTTCTGATTTTTATAAATTACCCAGTCTCAAGTATCCTTTCGTAGCAGCACAAAACATACTAAGGCAACAGATTTGTGCAAAGCTCCTAATATACTAAGGGGGCAAACCAATTGCACCCTGAAACCACAGATCTCTGTCTCATCATCGTGTCTCCTTTCATTATAAAATTACATAGTATACACCACTAATTACACAAATCATCATCTGTTGGAAAAAGCAAACACAGCAATCATGGTTTAATAGAAATTAAAATAGTTTACTCTCATCAAATGATTACCTTGCCATCCAAGGCAAAAATGACAACTTCTGGCATGAACCCAGCCCCTATTTACAGCTGACTCCTGAATTGATGGTGGTTGTCTTTTAATACGAATTATTTGTATACAGAATAAGGATTTCATCCAACACAAACTGTCCAACTGGGAAGGCTTAAAACTGGAATCTTTTTACATAATTAACCAGCCAAGGGGACATGCTTAGAAATAAGATGTCGGAAACATTTACCCTGGGCAGCTGGGGGCAGAGCGGGCTGCCAGGCAGTCAGTGGTGAAGCCATCCAGGCCACTGCCCCCAGCTTGGGGACAATTAAATGATCCTTCCCTTTGCCATTAGCCACAGGCTCAGCTACTGAGGGCTTAAATGTTCATGAGAAGATTTGCCCAGATCCACACGGCACCTTCCCAGGACATCTCTCTGAAGGGTGCATGTGAGCTTGTGCTTGGTATTTTTTTTTTTTTTTTTTTTTAACTAATTCTGGGCCTTTCCCTCTTCTGCCTCAGAGGTTCCTTGTTAGAAGGAGTGGGAGCCACGCAGTGGGTGCCAGGAGAGAAAGCCTGTACCAACCCATGGAACCCACTTTGCTCACTAGGCTAGGACCCCAGGGGACCTAGCAGGAGCAGCAGGGCAGCCGTAGCCCGTGGCTTTGATGTTTGCCTGTCTTCACTCGCTGTCTTTGTTCTTAATGGAAGCTGCTTCTCTCAGTTCTCTTGTGATTTTCAGAAAGACCATGAAGCAAAGATCAGAAGAGCTGGTTCCTGGTAAACAATTAACTGGGCATTTATTATGTGAGCAGGTTGTTGCTGAGTCGGGGCAGCCTCCCTGAGAGGCATGCGAGGCAGTGTTTGGGGTTTGCTGGGTTAATATTCTGGCTCTCAGTCTCTGAGCCTGACTTCTCATCTGTGATGGGGAGGAATAATAGCTCTCTGGGAAGCCAGGGTCCCGCAGGGAGCAGGCTCCATTGCAAGGCTCAGATGCAGGGTCCTTTGCTGAACTGTTGGCAAGTTACAGGAGCCAAGAACTCAGGGAACCCAGAGACCACGCAGGATGGGCAGTGGATAGCACACCAGAGGCTGATGGGGCGCGGGGAGGAGAAAGCACTCCTGGCATCCTGGACTGAAGGTGTCCTGCAGAAGGGACAGAGCAGCTGCCGAGAAGTCACACCCAGGCAGAGACGGAGAGGGTCAGAAAGAACTGACCTCTCTTTCCTCCACCTGCCATGGCCTCCTGGTTCCTCTCGCTGGCCAGAGGTGCAGGAGCCTGGGTGATGTGGTCTCAGGGGTCAGCCTGCAGGACACAGGGAAGGCAGAGGACAAACCTGGGGGCAACATGAACAAGCAACCCCATCTCAGGCAAGGTGACCACAGTGACCAAATGGAATGAAGTGCCAATCACAGAGGATGTCTTAATCAAGGTGAGCTGTGTAGCATCAATGTTCCTTGCAGGAGTTAGGGACACCACCTTACTGCCCCACCTCTCAACTGTAAACAGGAAAGAAAGTCTCCTCCAATGCTGCTTTTGACTCAGCAAGCCATAGGAGGCGAGGGTTGAAGGGAGGTCTGTGGTGAAGAATTTGTAGGTGCAGAATATCTCGTCTCCTGCGTCAGGAAGTTCTGCTGCTGGTGTTCCCCGTTCCACTCCATAGCCTTCTCTCCTGGCAGCGCAGCCACCTTTCTCTCCTAACTGAAAATGAGGACGACATTTGCAAATATCATGGGGAAGGCTGTGCAGGCCAGAGCTTGCTTGATAGTGGGCCTCAGGTGATATGGCTTCGACGTATTTGCCAACCACCCCTTCATCCCAAGAGACCCGTCTCAGGCCTGAGTCTTGTGTGATCTGTCCCACTGGCTCGGGCAGAGGCAGTTTCAATGAAAGGGAGTGCAGTCAGCCTCCAGGAGCTAAAGTTCCAGCTCATCAAATGCCTCGGGAGACCAGATTTGTCCCAGGGGACTTCTGCAGGCGGGAGGGCCTGCTGGACGCTCATAAATGCTGTAGAGAGTCAAGCGGCTAATTGGGAGTGAATGTCTCAATTCATCAAGTCACGTTTGGTGCTGGTGCACATGGCTGGGGATAGAAGAAATGGATATCTAAAACCCTGCTGCAGTCCATAAAGGGCTCTCCATCTTCATGGGTGGCAAGGCCAGGCGACATGGCCAGTGCCCAGTGGACAGAGAGCTCCCAGTGGTCAGGGAGAGGAGAGGCGGCCAGGGCCTGGGCTGCTGGGGTGCGGGAGCTCCTGGAGAGGTGAGGATATTTCTAGAGGATATTAAGCAAACAAGACCTGGGAGCTATCTCCAAGGCTGAGAGAACGTTCCAGCAACTCACCCGTGGAGGGTCCCACATGTCCAGTCCCGTGCCCTCCCCACGGGGACACAGAACCAGCCGTGCGGCCAACATGCCGCACCACACTCTCCTGATGAGGTCTCTTCCTCTTTCAACCCATCCCAGAGATTGCAGCTCTCTTTTCTCAAGTCTGTTTATTTTTTGTGCTTCTCTTTGCTCAAGAACAAGATTTAAAAACTGAATTAATGTAGCAAAATTCCATCACAAAAGCTTTGAAGCAACAATTTTCCAAATGCCACGCTGAGAAGGGCAAGAGGACCGGCGCGGCCCCACTGGCGACTTTATTATCCAGTTGATAGCTTGCTAAGTGAATCTCCACTGCATTTTTCTACCCGGGACACCCAGCTGACAGCAGCTTTTTACCTCTGTCTTTGAAGCTTAATTTACAAAGTGCCATCTGACATAGCTAAGATTTGGCTTTCTCTTTTTAATTCCCTTCCCTCTGGTTTTTCAAAAAAAGTGGGGGAAAGACTTAAAAGCTGCACAGGCGAAACTAATGAATAAATAAAGAGCCAGGACGAACACATGGACACAGGAAGGGGAACATCACACACCGGGGCCTGTTGTGGGGTGGGAGGAGGGGGAAGGGATAGCATTAGGAGATATACCTAATGTTAATGTTAAATGATGAGTTAATGGGTGCAGCACACCAACATGGCACATGTATACATATGTAACAAACCTGCACGTTGTGCACAGGTACCCTAAAACTTAAAGTATAATTTAAAAAAAAAAAAAAGCCAGGACGGTGGCCCCAGGTCCGGGCTTCATCATGCATAAACAAAGGGGTTTCGGTGGAGAAGCCTCAAATCTTTCCTGCTTCCTCAGTCCTGGGGTTCGGGGTGATTTGCTCAGTCATGGCTGGACCTGAGCTCTGTTAGAAGTCTTCTTCAATTAACTGTTCGTTTTAGGATGAAAAGAGCCGCGGCTCTGTCCGTTATGCCTCCATATTGATCGTGTAGAAATTGGCTGTGGGTTCAGCCATTTGGCGGTTGATTCATTATTTTCAATCAAGCAGCTTGTGTGTCAGGCTGTTAAGGTAGCCAGAGTCTCCAGGGCCTATGCATGATCCAGTTATTTCCGTTATTGAGACACAACCCAAATTAACTGAACCATAAATGTTTTCTTTTAGTGGGCAGCTGGGGAAGAATGCATGGAAATCTATCAAGAGTTTCATTTTCCATGGAAACGTAACATAGTAAATGGAAACCTCTCAGTCCTCGGAGAGAAGCCCATGACACTAGCACTGGGGTCTTTTAGGGGACCCCAGCCCAGCCTTTCAGTGTCTCAGGAAGGGGTGATTTTGAGAAGCTGATATATGTAATGCAACAGAAAAATACTGCGCTGGGCGAGCTGAGTATTTCCAGGCGAAAAACAAGTGTGCAGCCTCATTCAGAGACAGGTATCACTTAGGGCTCTTTTTAAGGGAGGTTATAGAAAGTCTAGCTCCCGATGTCATCTGGCTTAAGGAAAAAGGCAGTTCCTTGCCTCACAGGGCAGAACAGACCCGGGAGAGCCCTAGCATCAGGTGTGGTTTGATCAGGGCTCACCATCACACGGTGCCTGGGTTGTCCATCTCTATTCTTGGTGTTGGCACTGTTTTCAGGCAGCTCTCCCTGTGCTCATAACTTGGCTGCCGGCAGCTCTCAGCCTGCATCTTTCCCATCTTGAATCTGTAAGAACAAAATAAAACAGTTTCTTCTAGTAGCTCCTGCAGAAAGCTAGAAGAGACTTCTTCCCAGGAATCTTCCAAGATAAACCTTGATTTCATTGGCCTGGCAGATCGCATAACTGTTTACAAATCAATCAGTGTAGCTATGGAGATGGGATATATGAAGGGCTAACACTGCCCGTGGTGGGGCCTTGGAGCCTGGGGTGGCATCAAAGCTCTCCAACACCTCTGCTGAGGATGGAGGAGGACAGTCTGAGACTACGGGAAAGAGAAGGAGCATGGAGGCTGCTGTCCATGTGGGTGTGCTCTCCTGCTCAGTGGGCAGCCAAGACAAATACCCTCAGAGAAAACAAACAGCCCCCCTTGTCCTCATTCCCTAGTCCTGCGGGAGCTTCATTTCCAGGTGGGAAAGCCACAATCTTCCCCAAATGTTCAGCGGCACCTGAGCCAGCTCTTCCCCTTCCTGCAAAACTGCACCACCCTTCTCTGGGCCGGCTCCCTCACTCTGGGCTCCTACACTTAGGGCTCTAGCCAGGGTCCCACCTGGGCATTTCCACATCTAGTCCCCTCCCTGATTGCCTCTGGGCTGGCACGGGGCTGCCGTCATGAGCCAGGACCATGGGAATCATTGTTGTTCTGGTTTCTTTGCATAGTTCCAGCTAACTTCCCCCTGTACAAGTTAAATGTTATAAAGCATTTTAAAATCACATAAATCCATATTTTGTAATAAAAATGCAAATGATACAGAGGTGACTACCTCCCCACCTCCCAGATCACTCCCTCCCGACTGCCCCTCGTCCAGTTAGATGTGGGCGGGATGAGCAGGAGAGGGCCCTGCTGGAGAGGCGCAGTGGTCAGAACCACGGTGGATGGGCTGTGAAAGGCCCCTGCTGAGAGAGGCTGCAGCATCAGGTGGGAAAGGCTGGAGGGCAGGCAGGGCTCAGTGCAGGGGCTGGAGCATGCAGTCTGCAGGGTGGACCCTGAAGGAGGATGGAGCCTCTTTCTGGGTCAGGCTCTGTGGCCTTGCCTGCCACCTTCTCAACTGCAGTGTCTGTAAACCTCTTCCAAGTGTGACTTCCCAGAGCTTGCAATCCATTGCTTCCTCATTTCTTCTTCCTTCCTTCTTCCTCCTACTCTTTCTTCCTTCCTCCATTCCTCCTTTCTTCTTTCTTCTACCTCTCCCTCCCTCATTCCTTTGCCCTGCTCCATCCCAGGGCATTAGTGTGCTTATTGTGGGTAGTGGTGAGTGGGAAGACATTGCCGGGTTAATAGCTGTAATTATTGACTCATGGACAATCAATCGCCCCAGCAAGTCCACAGTCCTGAGTGACTGCAAAGAGCAGCAGTGACCGCTAGGCTTGGCCAGCAGCAGATGGTCCTCTCCTCTCGTGTAACCTAGGAGGTAGGACCGGAGGGGCTTCTTGGATGAAAGAAGGGCAGGCAGTCCGCTCTGGGCTCAGGGCAGGGTGGCTGGATTTAGCATTTTATCTGGCAACCTCATCTTCCTGCATCCAGAGGGTTGTCCCCCGCAGCAATCACTCAGCAGATATTTGCTGAATGGACGACTGAAGCATCTCTGATGGTGCCCGTTCTCTCAGCTCTCTGCCTCTGTCCAGCACCTGCTCCTTTCCTGCCTGGATCATTCCAACAGGAATGGGCCCCAGCCTATGGACACATAGAATTTTGTGTTGCCACTTTTCCTTTTAGCATTTTAAAGGTGTTCTACTGTTGAATTGCCTCCATAGTTTCTGGTAGAAGTCTACAGTAATTGAAATTATTTTTTCTATGTCTGTGACTTATTTTTTAATCTCCGATTGCCTTTAAGATTTTTGCTTCATCTTTGTTTTTAGCAGTTTGATTATTATGTGCCTGGCATGGTTTTCTTTGCATTTATATTGTTTATGATTTGCTAAACTCGAAAATGTCAATTTATATGCATCACCAAGTTTAGGAAGTTGTTGGCTATTATTTCTTCAAAATTTTTTTTCTGCTTATTCTTCCTCTAGTCTCCAGTTACCTGTATTTTAGAGGCAGTCCCTAAGGCTCTGTCCATTTTTCTTCAGTATTTTTCTTTTTACTCTTTAGATTGGATGATTTCTACTGATCTGGTTTCAAGTTCATTTACTTATTCACTAATAATTTCCCTGTTGCTATGAAACCCATCACTTACGTTTTTATTTCAGATACTCTAATTTTTAGTTCCACCTGCTCCATTTTCTCTGTTCATACATTTTCTACTTTCCGCTGAGAGTTCCTTTCTCTCTACTTGCTGTCAGCATTTCCTTCTGCCTCATGGAGCACGGTTGTGCTAGCTGCTTTACAGTCTACCTCTGTTAATTCCAGCATTTGAGTCATCCTGGGTCTGATCTCTGTTGATTGTCTTTTTACTTGAGAATTATCCCCCCTTTCCTGGTTTTCTTGTGTGTTGAGTAATTTGGGGTAGCACCTGGATGTTGTGAATGCCGTGTGTGGAGATTCTGGTGTTTGTTACATTTCCCTAAGGAGGATTGTTTTGTTTTAGCAGACAATTAACTTGGGTAGATGCAAACGACAAATTCTCTTACCTACAGGTAGTGGCAGCTCAGATCTTGGTTCTGTTCCTTTTCCTTTTTCTTTAACTGAGTTGTTTTCAGGTAAAGAGAACAGTTCAAAGGCCAGTTGGAGACTTTGGGTTGAGATTAAAGGCAGACTCTGGGGCTCCCCTTCTCTAGTCTTATCCTTCATGAGCTCCCTTCTCACTCCCCAGCATCGGTGGCCTCCTGGGCTATGTCTCTTCCTAGCCAGAGAGATGGCGGGTTCTCTATCAGGGCTCCAGCAGCACCAAGCCCTGCTGGAATCAAGGTCTTTCTACAGATCAAAGCCACGAAGATGGGAGACTTGTCACGCACTGGTCTTTTCTTCTTGCCTTTGTTCACTCTCTAAAGCCTTTGAGAAGTTTTGTTTGTTTTATTTTGGGCTGGAGTTTATCATTCTTTTTCCTTCCTTCCTTCCTTCCTTCCTTCCTTCCTTCCTTCCTTCCACTCTCTCTCTCTCTTTTTTTTTTGACAGAGTCTTGCTTTGTCACCCAGGCTGGAGTGCATTGGCACGATCTCAGCTTACTGCAGCCTCCGCCTCCCGGGTTCAAGCGTTTCTCCTGTCTCAGCCTCCGGAGAAGCTAGGATTACAGGTGTGCCCCACCACGCATGGCTAATTTTTGTATTTTTGGTAGAGATGGGGTCTCACCATGTTGGCCAGGCTTTTCTCGAACTCCTGACCTCAGGTGATCCGCCCACCTCGGCCTCCCAAGGTGCTGGGATTACAGGCGTGAACCACCACACCCGGCCCATTTATAGTTATTTTCCATGGAAGCATTAGTCCATTGGGAATGTATTCTACCGTATAATGTCAATAAATATTTAATTCTGTCCACTTATTTATCTGTTTACTTATTTACTTTTTGGACTCCTTGGAGCTGGGGATCTATGCATCTAGTTCTGCCAGGATTGAAATGGGGCAAGGAAGGGGAGGGCTGAAGTGTAATGTGGATGAAGTGTCCATCAGTGCCTGAATCTCTGCTTCAGAAACAGCAGCTTGGGTTTTTTCTTTTGTAGCTATTTTATATATGGACATTTCAAGTAGGATTTCATTGTAAACTTTTTATTGGCTAAAGGATGTTTGAAAACCATTTCTCTAAATATTCTCCAAGTTCTGATGCTCGGAGGAACTCTGGCTTCTGGGGGCTTCAGCCGTGTGTGTTTAGAACCCTGGTTCTTGAACCAGACTGACTTGTGTTTGAATCCCAGTTTGGCATGTACCAGCTGTGTGACCTGGGGCTCATTCCTTACCCTCACTCCACCGCCATTTCTTCATCTTTAAGATGGAGATAATTACACCCCGCTTATAGAAGGGTGTGAGTATCCAGGGAGATAGGGCACATTTAGCCTTCAGCAGAGGCGTCACGTACGGCAGGCATGTGTTATGGACTAAATGGTTGTGTCTCTCCACATCCATATATTGAAGCCTTGACCTCCAGTGTGATGGCATTTGAAGGCGAGTCCTTTTGGAGGTAATTAGGTCATGAGGATGGGGCCCTCTTGATGGTATTCGTGCCCTTATAAGAAGAGATGCCACAGAGCTTTCTCTCTTCCCTGCTATGCGAGGACACTCAGAGAAGGCAGTCAAGCCAGGCCCTCACCCTGCTGGCACCCTGGCCTTGGACTCCCAGCCTCTACAGCTGCATGAAGTAAGTGTCTGTGGTTTAAGTCCCAGTCTGCACTACTTGGCTATGGCAGCCCGAGATGCCAAAGACAGTGTGAATGCTGTTGATTAGTAGTACTCATTAAAGTCGACATGGATACTTCTGTGAATAAAAGCTAACCTACTGGAGAGCTTGATGAGATCTGGGGACAGCATAGAAAGCCCCCTTCCCCCACTCTGCGGAGCAGTTGCATCCATGTGATCGTGAGACAGAAGCCCTCTGCTCATTGTCAAAGATGTGACAGCTGCCACTTGGTCACTTTAGAATCAACAGTCCTAGGCGCCTTACTGACAGCTCCCGGCTCCCCCAGCTGGACTGGCCAGGGGGATTGCCTCTCTTACAAATCCCCTCCAGGATGCAGCGAATAGGAAACTTGCATTTAGAAAAAGGATGGACCAGGATTCTGGATGTGAGTGGCATTATCCATTGTACAAGAGGGTTTCCAGTATGTCCCATCCTAAATAGCTAGCTTCTTTTAATGCCCTTACAACAGATTCATTGTAAGGATTTGAGCGTTTTAGGGAGTAGGTCTAAACTGAGGTCTGCTGCCCCTTTATTGGAGTCCTGGCATATCTGGAGGTGAGAAGGGCACTGCCCTCTGAGCAAATGCCCAGCGAAATTGCAGAAGGAGGTGGATGTGGGGTGGGGAGGAAGGAAAAGTCATGCAGGGCACTTGTCCCGTCGGGCAGCTTTACAAGGTCATCATCAAATGCGATTTTCCAATTGCCACCTTGTTGCTGTGGGAACAAATGAAACCTGAGATTATTGGAAATCTATATGAAAATCCTGTTCTGTGTCAGGCTCCTAACAGCTTTTCCTTGTGCCTCCCCCGAGCGGGGGAAAGCTAACCTGGCACAGCACAGGAACAAATGTTTTGGTTTGGTGAACATCTTTAAATCTTTTGTAGCTTAGGGCTTTGTCCTCATTTGCGAAGCAGGATTGAACCTTTGTGTGGGTGAAGGTGGGGTGTGTGGGGAGGAGGGAAGTCAGGATTTAGGCTTAACACAGAGACTCCCAACTGAGGCTAACCCAGTGTGGCCCACACTCTAAAGTATCCTGACAACTGTCAGGAACCACCTAAGGCTCCCTGACATGAAAACAGACTTTTTCTCCCTGGACTTAAGAGCCGGGTTGGGATTTGCTTAATTTCAAAACTGAGTTAACACCTTTTTGCCCAAAGAGGTCCAGGATCTGTGGTCTGTTAGTGTTAAATCAAGATAAGCCTAAAGCTGTCTCCTCACATATTTTAAGTTTGACCTAAATATTTCTATGTTCATGGTGAACTATAATCTAAATGGATTTGTAAACAGACTGTAGCCTACTCTTGTGCCAATCACCGAGTTTTGGCCCATCAGAGGTGGCCAGCTGTTCAAATCGTGTTCAATAAGGCAAGTGCCAACTTGTAAAATCTGGCTGTTTCTGCATCTCACTTCTGTTTTCTGTACATCACTTTCCTTTTTCTGTCCACAAATCTTCTTTCGCCATGTAGCTGTGCTGAAGTCTCTGTGCCTACACCGGCTTGGGAGGCTGCCTGATTTGTGCATAGTTCTTTGCTCAGTTAAACTCTTTTAAATTTAATTTGGCTAAAGTTTTTCTTTTAACAGCAGAGAGGTAGAAAATCTGATCAGCAAAGGTCTTTGATAAGCACTTTTTGCTTATTTGTTTGTTTTAAACAAGGTCAACCCATGTTTCTTAAGATCAAGTGGTAGAAAATACTCTTTGCAAAGTTATAGCTCTCCTAGCAATGTGTGCTTGCATGAGTGTGTGTGTGTGTCTTATTTCACCCTTTGTTGCCACTGTTGATGTCTTCAAAGCAACTGAAGTACTCAACTTTTACAACTGCAGCAACAGGGCCTGGCATCTGTGCCTTGGTGGAGAGTCTGGGAGAAGGCAGGTCCAGAACCCAGCAATGGGTATGATCCTGATCTGGCCTACTCAGATTGGGAAGGCTGAGCTCCTGAGGCAAGTCAGCGCCCTGAAGCAAGGAGGAAGAAAAAGTAACTGGTGGGTGAGAAATCAGAACGCGTCACCTGGATCAGACTCTGAGAGAAGTGGGGCTCTCAAGAAGGGCTGCTGAACTTCAGATAACTCCTTGAGGCTATTAGTACCTCAGAGGCAGTCAGTAAGCGGATGATGAATGAATGAATGATTAAATGAATGAATGAGGCTGGGGACTCTGCCACACTTACCTGTTTATTCCCCACAGGTCTTGGCTCAGGGCTGGGTACAGAGAAAGTACTTGGTAAATGTTGAATTAATTACAGAATTGTTTCAGCCCCTCAGGGAATTCAGAATTCCACAGCCTTTGCCATCCTGGGGGCTATGCACCTGCCTTATGCTGCAGCTTTGGTTTCTCTAAAGGAACCTGGTCCAAGGTCTTTCCATCTGCTCTGGAGCTGTGGAACTGGTAGAAGAATCCTACCAAGCTGATTTACCCTCAGGCAAATTCAAGCCTTTTCTTCACAAGTCCAACTGTGAATATTTGTCTGTACTCAGATTCATTTTCTCTTACTCTGCTGGAGGACTGAAGCCAAACTGATATAATGAGTCATAATAAATAATTTATGATGGTGGTGGAAATACAGATGTTATTCTTCCAAAGTATGCAGATACAGAAAAGTTTTTAAGTCTCAGGGAAAGATTTGTGAGGATATTTTCACCACTTTGACCATAGGTGGAAAAAGATTTCAGGGCATGTTTAGCAGCCATGAAGTCATAACATATAAGGTCATGCCTTAGGTGGCCCAGAGCTCTTCCTTCAATCTGACTTAAACTGCACACCCTGTGTTGATGGAGCCAGACAAGCATATTGAGCTCCTTTAACACTTGCTTCTGAAACTGGGCTTCACTGTGGAACTTGGGAGGGACTCCACCTGAACTAATTCTCCTCTAGGCAATTTTATTGGAACAAAGTTTTATGTGGCAAATAATGAGCAAAGCAGCTGTAAAATCCTAAAGGAATGAAAAATAATTTCTGAAGAGATGCTGAAATCTCTTAGAATGAGAATATCACATTGATTCCTTCAATTACTATGAGAAACATACATCTGTAGCATACATTTTAATAGGCATTAAAGACAATTTAATGAGAAAACAATTTAAAATTTGGTAAACATGCCTTTTGTTGATATGCAGCAGAGCTTTTTGGGGGTTGGGGGAGGGGCTGGAGGCTCATTAGGTCCAGGTTGCTTTATTAGGTGCTCTGTTGTTCTGAATATTTTAGCAGCTGAGGTTCAGTCTTGGGTGCCTGCAGACTTGAGTGTGATTATAAATAGGTTGTGATGTTGATGAAGAACCTGGGCATCTGTTTCAGAGATGGGCTGATGTTAAACTCTGGCACACTGCATCCAGTAGCCAATATCAGATAGCTCAAAACACTCATTATTCCTTCTCAAAATAAATGGCTTGAGAAGGAGGCAACACAGGCTGAAGATGTAATTTCATGAAAGTCCAGGCGTGGTCAGGGGGAGAACCATTCAAGTTACTGGATGTGAGAGAGTGACCACCCTGTAGGGCTTTGACTTTGGATGCTCCTTGAGCTGGAATTTCATCCCTTGGTGCAGCAGAGCTCACTCTGGCAGGGAGAGAGGAACACCAGCTAATAACCCCAAACCATGCTTGTTCTCAGGCTAAGCCAAGTGAACATGGGACACAACCATTGTTTCTGACTGGTTTTACTCACCTAATTAAGGGACAGTGAATAATAATAGCTCAGTTATTCAGCTCTTACTCTGTACCAGGCACCATGTCCAGGATTCTACATGGGTTACTATATTAGTTTTCTATTTCTTCAAAACAAATTACCATAGAAGCTTAAACAACACTCATTTATTATCTTACAATTGTGGGTCAGGAGTCCCAGCATGGCTTAGCTGGGTCCTTTGCTCAGGATTTCCCAAGGCTGCATCAAGGTGTCAGCTCGTTTGGGTTCTCATCAGAGGTTCAACTGGGGAAGGATCTGCTTGTAAGTTCTTTCAGGTGATTGTCAAAATTCATTTCCTTGCTATTGTAGAATGCATGGTGACTTTCTTCTTCATGGTTAGCAGGAAAGAAAGGATGTGTTGCTTGGAGCCTTTGACTTCAGGGAGGGTCCCTGTCCCTTTTTTGAAGGGCTCATCTGATTTGGCCAGGCCCACCTAGGGCCTTTTGATTAGCTCAGAATCAACTGATTAGGGACATTTATCACCTCTGCAATGTCTCTTCACTTTTGTCGTATTCTATTGGTTAGAAGAAGGTCATAGGTCTCACTCATACATATGATGTGTGTGACAGGCCTAGGGCTGCTTGATGAACACATTGTCCTGATTAGAGTGTCATGACCAACAGCAAAATACACTTTGAGTGTTTTGGATCACACAAAGGCATGGATATTGGGGGAGTGGGAATCAAGGAGTCACCCTAGAGTGCCACATTGCTGCCACAATTGGCAATATCCACCAAAACCCTATGAGCTGCTTATAAGTTCATATGCTGCTGTTCTTCATTCTTCTTTCTACCGACCAGGGAGCTGAGCCTTGCAAAGATAAAGTGGCTTGTCTAAGGTCGACCAGCTAGACATTGGTTAAGTTAGAATCCAAACCTAGAATGTCTGCTTCCAGAGCCCTTGCATGCTAATATCCTGCAATCCCTGGTGAGAAATGAATGAGGCAGAAAAGTCCTGTGGGAAAGGTCATGGTGGCTCTATCATGTGAAATGTATATTACAAAAACAATAGATTGAATTTGCTCATTTGCATAAACAAGCCCTGAGTGAATGTTAATTCCCACCCTGATTATTTTCATGATTTTATTTTTTTGGCTACAGGAGTAGAGTTCAACAGAGTCTCTGGCTGGTGGAAACACACAATAGCTGGAGTGAGAGCACATCATAGGCATCAAGGTTAACAGCAGCTTACATCCAGGTCTAGAGGCAGCACAACTCAACGTGTATTTTGCTGTTGATTATGACATTGTAGTCAGGACAACGTGTTCGCCCAGCATCCCTGGGCCCGTCACATACATTATCTCATGCAGTTCTCCAAGCATTCCTTGTAGCCTGTCTATAATACCCGTGTTAACAATGGGCAAATGGCAGGTCACCAGGTTGAGAGACTTCTGCAAGTTCACCCAGCTTGAGAACAGCCAAGGTGAGATTTAAATCCAAGTCCAGGGGTAGGCCCACAGCTTAGTTTTTGTATGTAGTTATCATGATGAACTGCATTCTATGGCAAGCTGGCAACATGTCTTTGCTCACATGGCACCTGAGTCTCTGAGGGCAGGACCTGCCCTGGTACCTGTGTGCTGCACAGAGCTTGTTGCCTAGCAGCACTGGCCCTGAGTTCCTGGCTTATCATGGAGGTGCTGTTGAATAGGCCCTGGGATCTTGTGAGTTGAGAGTCTTTAGAGACCTATGAACTGCACATACAGCTCCATGCCCTAAGGGCTCACAGCCATCCAGGCTGAGGGCCTGAGGATCTGAGGATCTGAGGGTCCACTGCACTGAGCAATGGCAGGGAGGTCATCTGGAAGGAGAGAAGAACCTCAGCTGTGCACTGATGTGGGTTCATGGACCAGGTCACTGATTCACTTAGGTTTACATCCTGGGAGTGTTGGGTGTGGGATGGGAGTAGATGTGCCTGTTGGCATAGGCTGGGTGGAGAAGGGCCTCCCCTTCCCTCTGCTACAGCCATCCCTTTGGAGCTTGGCCTCATCTCCCTCACTGCTGTCATAAACACTGGGCCTTGGGCAGGTGGGTCATGGAGCGGAACTGCAGAACCCATTGGTGTGGGCTGGGCCAGGTCACTTGTTCACCCACTTGACCTCATAGTCCTGTCCTATGATGGCATCTATCTGGCTGGCTCCACTCTGTGCTTCCTGGACCCCTAGGATAGATGCTGAGATGGGTCCTAGACCCCCGAGACTGATCATGGCCCCGTCATTCTCAGTTTCCAAATCTCTTTCCTAGACAAGGATCCAACATTTTCTTGCCTTTCACCTGCAGGAAATTAGGACCATTCATAACTTAAGAAATCAGGCTGTTACCACCCCACTCCCAAAACACCTCCCTGAGTCCTGTGCAGGCTCAATGAGGTCCTTGAGAGGGAGGGCACTGAAAATGCAGTGAGTCAACTTCAGAAGAAAAATGGAGAGCTCACCAGAGATGCATTTTCATGAGAAGGAATATTCAAGGAAGAAAGACTTCTGGAATACACAGAACCATGCCCGAGGTCTACTAGAAAGCTCTGTGAATCACAAACACAGTCAAATAGTTTTATGACTGATCTAATGCTTTTGATAGGTTGCTGCACAGAGCTGCTGGACTCATGACCTATTGATAACTATACTTCCAGGAGCTAAATTCACCAGTTACACACATTTGATAGGGAACATACTTTTCTCTTTCTTGCTTTTATATTCTTTTTCTCTCCTCTCCTGCCTAAATTTTGTGTGCTTGAGAGTGACAGATGCAAACATCACAAAGAATTAACAGCATTTTGGGAGGTGACTTGTGTATCCAGCCTTACGAATGGCCCCAAAGCAATCTTGCTTTCTTGATTCCTGTGTGCAGATGATTCACTGATGCTCACTCTTGGCATGGATTCTATTAACTTCCATCAGCAGCATCCCAAGTAGACTGCAGATCCTTTGGTGCCCGGGATTTCTGTCTTATCCTTCTTAGGAGCTGCTACAGCTCCAAGTGTAACATCTGATGCACAAAGTGTGCATAAATATTTGTTGGTTGGTTTAGATCTGAAATAGGAGTTTGGAGAAAGGAGCAGCCTGCCTTAGGTGAAATAGTCTAATATTTCAACTCCTTCACATGATGCAGTAATCTGTGAGATGTCCAAGCATCTTGTGGGGGACATTTCTAGAATGTTCTAGAATTTCCTAGAATATTGCACACCCACAGAGTAATGAGCAGAGCAGATCAGATCATCAGATCTAATCAGAGAGGAGATATGATGATCCTGGCAGTAGACTGACATATGCTACCTCTCATTCACCACAAAGGGACACATCCTGCTACTTGGCCCACACAGCATCTGTTTTTCCCCCTTTCTCACTCACAAAACCATGGATCTTTTATGGTGACATGTGTCCAACTAAAATGACAGCTCTCCCAGATTCCCTTGAGAATAATGATGGCCAGATAACCCAAGTCTGACCAAGGAGACTCAAATGAAAATTACTGGAAAAAGCAACCCTTCCCAAACAAAAATTAAAGGCCGCACTGGAAGAAGGTTATTTGCTCCTCATCCTTTCACCCTTCCCTTTTCTTCCTACCTGGAAACTGGGAGTGATGGCTGGTGGCACAGCGGCCATCTTGGGGCAATGAGCATAAAAACCGTAGTAATGATGATGGAGCAGAAGAGGGAAGAACTGAGGTCTCGTGTCATGGTTGACTATCCTACCAGCTCGGGACTGCCTATCCCTGCTGCATGAGTTAAATAAACACCCTGAAAATTACAGCCACTGTTAGATGGTTTCCTGTTATTTGCAGCTCAGTGTAGTTCCCATGTGCTGCCATGGTGATACTTCATATTCTCCCCATGCGTTGGGTATTATTATTATTTTTTATTTTATTATATTTTGAGATGGAGTTTCACTCTCGTTGCTCAGGCTGGAGTGCAATGGCACAATCTCAGCTCTCTGCAACTTCCACCTCCTGGGTTCAAGAGATTCTCCTGCTTCAGCCTCCTGAGTAGCTGGGATTACATGCATGCACCACCAAGCCTGGCTAATTTTGTATTTTTAGTAGAGTTGGGATTTCTCCATGTTGGTCAGGCTGGTCTTGAACTCTTGACCTCAGGTGATCCGTCCGCCTTGGCCTCCCAAGGTTCTGGGATTACAGGCATGAGCCACCGTGCCTGGCCTGATTGGGTATTATTAATCATGTTTTGCAAATAAGAAAGTCCCAGCTCAGAGAAGTGATATAACATGCCTCTGATCACAGAGCTTGTGGGTGGCAAACATGGACAAGCATGTCTTATTCCAATGCCTCCATTCCATATATTCTTTCTGGGTGTGAAGAAGGGGAAAAGATTTGAACAAGAGGTCCCTTCCTGCCTGCACAATCTCATTTATCATTGGGTAATTTATTCAATAAGTATTATTATACTTAAGCTCTATCTGTGGTGGTCCATAAACAAGAGGCCCTTCTCTGTAGAATCTTCTAGACTGAAGGGCTCTCCTTCTTTCTGGAGATCTTTGGGGCAGGGATTTGTGTTTTGCTGTTTGCTAAGGGAGGTGGCTCCCTCACCCCAGTTCCCACCCCACCCCTCTGACCCAGGTTCCCAGTATTCTCAATGGAGTTGCAGCATCTCTCGCCCTCCATGGTCAACAGGGACCAGGGAAAGTTTAATCCATTTGCCACCTACTGAACCATGGACAACAATTGTTGACAGGACAAAGTTAACTCAGGTTTTCAATTAAAAAGAACACTAGGGATCAGCATCCAAATGCTGATGTAGCTGCCAGGAAGAAAGTGATGTAGATCCAGCAGAGTAGGAGTGGCTGTGGCTCTCGCAGGTGCATTTATAAGGAAGTTTCCTTCTACATTTGTAGACACCATGGGTGGTGTCTAAAGGTTAGAGATAGGAGACCCCTATTCAAATGGTGTGGCTATTGTAGAATTAAGGGAAAAGCAAACACTCAGTGAGTGCATACTCTCCCTTGGCTCTGTGTTAAGCACAGTAAGAGGAGGTGTGTTGCCTCCTCTTACCCCATGACAACCATGACCTCTCATTCACCACAGGTGAATAACCATGGGGTCATTATTACTGTGATTGCCAGTTTAGAGGCAAAAAATAATGGGAGGGCCAGAGAGGCCAAATGACACGCCCGAGGTCCCATAGGAAGATGGGCCAGAGATGCTTCACCAGAGCCTCTTCTTTTGTCTCTGGGCTGGGGAAAGGGAAGTCTGAGGCTGCTGTAGGAAAGGCAAATGTATCTCTTAACCATTTGATGAGCATCTCTGTTAGGTGTTCAGGATATAAAATTAATAATTGATGTCTCATTACTGGGTCAATATCCAAAAGAAAATAAATCATTTTACCAAAAAGATAGATGCACTCCTATGTTCATTGCTGCGCTGTTCACAATAGCAAAGATATGGAATCAATGCAGGTGCCCATCAATGGTAGATTGGATAAAGAAAATGTGGTACATATACACCATGGACTACTACACAGCCATTTTTTAAATTTAAAAAATAATACAATCATATTCTTTCCAGCAACATGGATGGAGCTAGAGGCCATAATCCTAAGCAAATTAATGCAGGAACAGAAAAGCAAATACCACATTTTCTCACTTATAAGTGTGAGCTAAGCATTGAGCACACATGAACATAAATATGGAAACAGTAGACACTGTGGACTACTAGTGGGTGGAGGAGTGGGTGGGTTAAAAAACTACCTATTTTCTGGGTTCAGTGGCTCACACCTTTAATCCTAGCACTTTGGGAGGCTGAGTTGGGCAGATTGCTTAAGTTCAGGAGTTTGAGATCAGCCTGGGCAACATGGTGAAACCCCATCTCTACAGAAAAAACAACAACAACAAAAATATAGCTGGGTGTGGTGGTGCGCAACTGTAGTCTCAGCCACTTGAGAGGCTGAGGTAGGAGGATCATTTGAGCCTGAGAGGCAGAGGTTGCAGTGAGCTGACATTGTGCTATTGCACTCCAGCCTGGGTGACAGAGCAAGACCCTGTCTCAAAAATAAATAAATAAATAAATAAATAAATAAATAAATAAAATAAACTACCTATTGGGTACTGTGCTTATTAGCAGGGTGACTGGATCCATACTCCAAACCTCAGCACTATGCCATTTACCCATGAAACAAACGTGCACATATACTCCCTGTATCTAAAATATGTTTGAAATTAATAAAAAAAATCTAGCCTCTTTCTGGGAGGGAACTAAATTGAGTGAGGAAGTGATGAATTCACTGAGAAAACAGGTCAGATATTGTAGAAGAAAAGACTCCCAAGCCATTTGCTTATGACCCCATCAATTCCAGCAATGCTTACAACAATCCACTTCCCCAGGGTAAAAAGCTCAGCAACTTTTTGAGACCAGTGACGCTGAAGATTTCCTGAATGCCTCCAGTGTGCCAGGATTTACTCAGATTAACTCACTCCTTACAACAATTGGAAGAGGATGCTCTCTGCTTAAGTTGCCCCCAGAATCAGATCCTGAGATAACGATTCAAGTGCAAGTTGATTATTTAGGAGGGGAATAGAGAACTGACACAGGGGAAGGACAGTGTTATAAAGGGGATGTTGTCAAGCCAGCTTGACAAGCGTGATATCTGGAGTTTAATCCCACAGGGAACCTCTGAGAAATGGGTAAACACAGCACCATGGTTTACTGTGTAATTTACTATGATGGTGACGGTGATAATGATGGTGATGAGCATCGTGATGGAGGTGCAGGCGATGATGTGGAGATGATTTCTTTTCTAAATATTGAAGTATATTTTGCATTTTGATGAGGTTTCTGTCTCTATAGAATAAATTCTTGGTCATTAAAACTCAAATAACAGGAGATGACTACATTTTATTTATTTTGAAATTAAATTTATTTTTTTCCAACTTTTATTTTAGGTTCAGGAGGTACACATGCAGGTTTGTTACATGGGTAAATTGTGTGTCTTGGGGTTTGGTGTAGAGATTATTTCATCACCCGGGTAATGAGGATAGTACCTGATAGGCAGTTTTTTCATCCTCACCCTCCTCCCAGCCCCCACTCTCAAGTAGAGCCTGGTGTCTGCTGTTGCTTTCTTTGTGTCCATGTGTATTCAATGTTTAGCTCCCACTTATAAGTGAGAATATGTGATGTTGGTTTTCTGTTCCTGGGTTAGTTTGTTTAGGATTATGGCCTCCAGCTCCATCCATGTTGCTGTAAAGGACCTGATCTCATTCTTTTTTATGGCAGTGTAGTATTCCATGGTGTATATGTACCACATATTCTTTATCCAGTCCACCATTGATGAGCATTTAGGTTAATTCTACGCTTTTGCTATTGAGAATAGTGCTGCAGTGAACATAGGCATGCTTGTGTCTTTATGGCAGAACGATTTATTTTCCTCTGGGCGTATACCCAGTAATGGGATTGCTGGGTTGAATGGTAGTTCTGTTTTAATTTCTTTGAGAAATCCCCAAACTGCTTCCCACGGTGGCTGAACTAATGTGCATTCCCACCAGCAGCATATAAGTGTTCCCTTTTCTCTGCAACGTCACCAACATCTGTTATTTTTTGACTTTTTATTAATAACCGTTTTGACTGGTGTGAGATAACATCTCATTGTGGTTTTGATTTGTATTTCTCTAATGATTAAACATTTTTTCATATGCTTGTTGGCTGCATGTGTTTTGAGAACTGTCTGTTCATGTCCTTTGTCCATTTTTTAATGGGATTATTTGTTTTTTGCTTGTTGATTTAAGTTACTTATAGGTTCTGGATATTAGACCTTTGTCAGATGCAGAGTCTGCAAGTATTTTCTCCAATTCTGTAAGGTGTCTGTCTACTCTGTTGCTAGTTTCTTTTTTGTATAGAAGCTCTTTAGTTTAATTAGGTCCCATTTGTCAGTATTTGTTTTTGTTGTAATTGCTGTTGGTATCTTCGTCATGAAAATCTTTCCCAGTACCTATGTCCAGAATGACATTTCCTAGGTTTTCTTCTAGGGTTTTTATAGTTTTGAGTTTTTTTTGTTTGTTTGTTTGTTTGTTTGTTTTTTGAGATGGAGTCTCACTCTGGAGTGCAGTGGCATGGCCTCGGCTCACTGTGAGCTCCGCCTCTTGAGTTTTAAATTTAAATCTTTAAATCACTTGAGTTGATTTTTGTGGTGAGGGGAAGGGGCCAGTTTCAATCTTCTCCACATGGCTAGCCAGTTACTGCAGCAACATTTATTGAATAGGGAGTCCTTTCCTCATTGCTTATTTTTGTAGACTTTGTCAAAGATCAAATGGTTGTAGGTGTGTGGCTTTATTTCTAGGTTCTCTAACCTGTTATATTGACCTATGTGTCTGTATTTGTACTAGAGCATGCTGTTTTGGTTACCGTAGCATTATAGCATAGTCTGAAGTTGGGTAGTATGATGTCTCCAGCTTTGTTATTTTTCCTTAGGATTGCCTTGGCTATTCTGACACTTTATGGTTCCATATAAATTTTAGAATAGTTATTTCTAATTCTGTGAAAAACGTTGATGGTAGTTAGGAATAACATTGAATCTATGAATTGCTTTGGGCAGTATGCGCATTTTAGCAATATTGATTCTTTCTAGCCATGAGCATGGAATGTTCCATCTGTTTGTGTCATCTCTGATTACTTTTAGCAGTGTTTTGTAATTCTCGTTGTAGAGATCTTTCACCTCCTTGGTTAGCTGTATTCCTAGGTATTTTATTTTTGTGGCTATTGTGAATGGGATTATGCTCTTGATTTGGCTCTCAGCTTGGATGTGGATGGTGTATAGAAATGCTACCGATTTTTGTGCTTTGATTTTGTATCCCGAAACTTTGCTGAAGTTGTTTATCAGATTTAAGAGCTTTTGGGTAGAGACTTTGGAGTTTTCTAGGTATAAAGTAATATCATCTGCAATGAGAGATAGTTTGACTTACTCTCTTCTTATTTAGCTGCTTTTTATTTCTTTCTTTTGCCTGATTGTTCTGGCTAGGACTTCCAGTACTATGTTGTGTAGGAGTGGTGAGGGTGAGCATCCTTGTCTCAAGGGGAATGCTTCCAGCTTTTGCCTTTTCAGTATAATGTTGGCTATGGGTTTGTCATAGATGGCTCTTGTGATTTTGAGATGTGTTTCTTCAATGCCTAGTTTATTGAGGATTTTTTAACATGAAGGGATGTTGAATTTTATCAATAGTTTTTCTGCATCCATTGGGATAATCATGTGGTTTTTGTTTTTATTTCTGTTTATTTGATGAATCACATTTATTGATTTGTGTATGTTGAACCAACCTTGCATCCCAGGAATAAAGCCTACTTTATTATGGTGAATTAGCTTTTTCATATGCTGTTGTATTTGGTTTGTTAGTTGAGGATTTTTGCATGTATGTTCATCAGAGATATTGGCCTGAAGTTTCCTTTTTTTTGTTGTGTCGCCACCAGGTTTTAGTATGATAATGATGCTGATCTCATAGAATGAGTTAGGGAGGAGTCCTTACTGCTCAATTTTTGGGAATAGTTTCAGTAGGATTGGTACTAGCCCTTCTTTATACATCTGGTAGAATTTGGCTGTGAATCCATCTGGTCCAGGGCTTTTCCTGGTTGATAGACTTTTTATTACTGATTCCATTTCAGAACTCATTATTGGTTAGTTCAAGGAATCACTTTTTTCCTGGTTCAATCTTGGGAGATAGTATATTTCTAGGAATGTATCTATTTCTTCTGGATTTTCTAGTTTGTATACATGGAGGTATTTACAATAATCTCTGAAGGTTTTTTTCTGGTATTTCTGTGAAATCGATGGTAATGTCACCTTTTCATTTCTGATTGTGTTTATTTCTATCTTCTCTCTCTTTTTTCTTTATTAGTCTAGCTAGCATTCTATCAATCTTCTTTCAAAAAGCACACTTTTGGTTTGTTGATCTTTTTTTTTTCTGTATTTCAGTTTCATTCAGTTCAGCTCTGATTTTAGTTATTTATTTTCTTCTGCTAGCTTTGGAGTTGCTTTGCTCTTGTTTTTCTAGTTGCTTTAGGTGTGATGCTAAGTTGTTAATTTGAAATCGTTCCAACTTTTTGATGTGGGTGTTTAGTTCTACAAGTTTTCCTCTTAACACTGCCTTAGGTGTGTCCCAGAGATTCTGGTTTGTTGTATCTTTGTTTTCATTAGTTTCAAAGAATTTCTTGATATCTGCCTTAATTTCATTGTTTACTCAAAAGTCATTCAGGAGCAGGTTGTTTAATTTACACGTAATTGTATGGTTTTGAGAGGTCTTCTTAGTATTGATTTCTATTTGTATTGAGCTGTGGTTGAGACTGTGGTTGGTATGATTTCAGTTTTAAAGAATTTGTTTAGAATTGTTTTATGGCTGATGTTGTGGTTGATTTTAGAATATGTGCCAAGTGCAGATGAGAAGAATGTATATTCTGTTGTTGGGTGGAGTGTTCTGCAGCTGTGTGTTAGGTCCACTTGGTCAAGTGTTGAGTTCAGGCCCTGAATGTCTTTATTAGTTTTCTGTCTCAATGATCTATCTGGGACTGTGGGTGGGGTGTTGAAGTCTCCCACTATTATTGTGTGGTTATCTATGAACTTGTTTTATCAATCTGGGTGCTCCAGTGTTGGGTGCATATATATTTAGTATAGTTAAGTCTTCTTGTTGAACTGAACCTTTTATCCCTTCTTTGTCTTTTTTGATCGTTGTTGGTTTAAAGTCTGTTTTGTCTGAAATTAGAATAGCAACTCCTGCTCTTTTTTTGATTTCCATTTGCTTGGTAGATTTTTCTCCATCCCTTTACTTTGAGTCTGTGGGTGTCATCACATGTGAGATGAGTCTCTTGAAGACAGCATACAGTTTGGTCTTGCTTCTTTATCCAACTTGCCACTCTGTGCCTTTTAATTGGGGCATTTAGCCTGTTTATGTTAAAGGTTAATATTGATATGTGCAGATTTGGTCCTGTCATGATATTGTTAGCTGGTTGTCATACAGGCTTGATTGTGTAGTTGCTTTATAGTGTCAACGATTTATATAGTTAGTGTGTTTTTGAGGTGGCCAGTAATGGTCTTTCATTTTCACATTTAGTACTCCCTTAAAGACCTTTTGTAAGACAAGTCTGGTAGTTATGAACTCCCTTAACATTTGTTTGTCTGAAAAGGATCTTATTTCTCATTTTCTTATGAAGCTTAGTTTAGCTGGATATAAAATTCTTGATTGAAATTTATTTTCTTTAAGAATGCTGAATATAGGTCCCTAGTCTCTTCTGGCTTCTAGGGTAGGGTTGATGATGAAAAGTCTGCTGTTAGCCTAAGGATTTCCCTTTGTAGGTGACCTGTCCCTTCTCTCTAGCTGCCTTTAATATTTTTTTCTTTCACATTGACCTTGGAGAATCTGGTGATTATGTGTCTTGGGAATGGGAATGGTTGTTTTGTATAGTATCTCACAGGGGTTCTCTGTATTTTTGGATTTGAATGTTGACCTTTCTAGAGAGGTTGGGGAAATTTTTATGGACAATATCCTCAAATATGTTTTCCAAGTTGCTTGCTCTTTCTTCCTCTCTTTCAGGGATGCCAATCAGTCATAGGTTTGGTCTATTTACATAATCTCATGTTTCTTGAAAGTTTTATTTATTCTTTATTCTTTGTTTTTGTCTAACAGAGTTGATTCAAGGAACCAGCCCTTGAGCTCTGAGATTCTTTCCTCAACTTGATCTATTCTGCTGTTAATATTTCCAATTGTATTGTGAAATTCTTATAGTGAGTTTTTCAGCTCTATCAATTCAGTTTGATTCTTTCTTAAAATGGATATTTCATCTTTCAGCTCTTGCATCATTTTATTGCATTCCTTGGATTCCTTGGATTGGGTTTCAACTTTCTCCTGAATCTCAATGATCTCCACTCCTACCCAGATTTTGAATTCTATGTCTATAATTTCAGCCATTTCAGCCTGGTTAAGAACCATTGCTGGAGAACTAGTGTAATCATTTGGAGGTTTGAAAAAAACACTCTGGCTTTCTGAGTTGCCAGAATTCTTGCATTGCTTCTTTCTCATTTGTGTGTGGTCTGATGTTTCTTTAATCTTTAAAGTTGTTGTCCTTTGGATAGGGTTTTTGGATTTTATATTCTTTTATGCCCTTGAGGGTTTGACTGTGGTAAAAATTTGATTCAGTTGAATGGCTTCATTTCTGAAAGATTCTGGGGGGGCAAGGCTCAGCTTAGCACTCCTGGCTGCATGCTGAAACTCTGGGAGGCTATTATCAGGCCCATGGTTTTGTTCTCTGGTCCCTTAAGGTTAAGCACCTGCTGGACTGGAGGGGCTGACTCATTCCTAGTCTGCTGGCAACAACACTCTTCTGGAGGTCACTGGCCAAAACACTTCAGTGGGGCAGTGGCAGCAAGGTCCATGCTCATGTGTGCATGCCAACAGTGGTGGTGCATAGTGAGGTACATATGCATAGGTGGGGGTAGAGCTGTAGTGGGGGCAGGGTGTCTGTGCATGTGTATGCCAGTGGGGCAGGGTGGCAGTGTCTGTGTAGGGACCTTTTTAAAAAGTTACCTGCTATTTAAACAATAAATAGGTAAATTCACACCAGGTATATTCTGGAATCAGTAGAAGTTCAGAGTGATCATTTATACTTCCCGTAACATGTCTTGTAGGCTGTTAATCCCAGTGAAAGCAGACATCAACACCACCAAGCTTCTAGCATGGGGGCTGACATAGTGTAACCTGCAGTGAACCTTTGCAGAGTGAAGGATGAGTATAGCGAACGTATTCGGTGATGGCCCTGTGAAAGCACAACGGCTTTTTGTATGTAAGAAGTGTTAAGTTCCAGTATAGGTATGTTTTAGTTTTTATTTTGCATTGTTTTGTTTCTAAATTTTTGTATTAGATTGGAGTACAACATACGTATAGTGAATTGTATAAATCACAAATGTATGGCTTGATGAATTTTTACAAAGTGCATATACCCATGTGACCACTACAAAAGTCAAGGTTTGGGGTGTTGCCTGCACCCTGGAAGCCTCTCTCATGCCTGTTATCTTCATTATTCCCCAAAGTAACCCCAATGAGACTTCTACCTTCACAGAATAGTTTTTCCTATTTTTAAACGTCATTTAAATGAATCGTGGTTTTTACTCTTTTGTCTGGTTTCATTTGTTCAGTGTTATGTGCTTGAGATTCATTCATGCTTTTGCATATAGCAGTACTTCATTCTTTTTCATTGCTATACAGAACTCCTTTGTATGACTATATTACAATTTATTTATCCATTCTACTGCTGTTGGACGTTTGAGTATTTCTAGCTTTTTGTTATCGCAATAAAGGTGCTATGAACGTCCTTGTGCATATCATTTAGTAGATAAACGTGTTCATTTTTCTTAGGTATTTACATAGAAGTGGAATCTCTGGGGACTAGGTTAAGAGGGTGTTTAGCTTGAGTAGGTTCTGAAAAACATTTTTCCAGACTGGTTGTGCAAGTGTGTACTCTGCC
Source organism: Pongo abelii (assembly GCF_028885655.2). Lineage (NCBI taxonomy): Eukaryota > Metazoa > Chordata > Mammalia > Primates > Hominidae > Pongo > Pongo abelii. Next base: position 229,955,499 of record NC_071985.2, on the reverse strand, counting down.
AGTGTTGTGTGCCCGTCCTAGCTCTGTAGCTGGTCTTGTGTAGGTTCAAATCTCATTCTTGCTGCTTCCAAGCTGTGTGAAATTGGAGCTTAGAAAGGTTCAGTAACTTGCACCTTGATAACTGTAAAATAAGAATCCTAATTTGTCTACTTCATCTATGCAGAATGAATGCGTTTAAATATATAGAAAAAGAGCATACTTTAGTAAAGTCCTGGCTTCTGGTGCATGCTCAAGAAGTGATAGCTGTTATCATCCCTATTAGTATTTATCTAGACTATTTAGTGAAACAGACTTATCCATGCTACACTTTTCCAAGAAAATGGAGACTTGGTATGACTGGATTATTTCATTTTGATGTTTTACAAGCATGACGAAGGATGTGACCTGAGGCAGAAATGGCAGGTCTGAGAACTACACACCAGAGATCATCCTCCCAGGAACTGTGCAAATTATCTCATGCAGTGTCATTTTGTAGAACATGGATTTTTCACGAAAGCCTATCAAGGGTAGAGTAATTATTCTCCATGACAGAAAACATCAGTCAGCTAAAATTATCATTCTAGCCAAGCATGTAACTAGGATTAACTAAATATGCAATTGTGAAAAATGCTCATGAGGTAGAAGGTTTTTCTTTTTTCACACAGTTGTTGGGGGGTTCAAATAAGTGACTGTCTTTCCAGCTTCACTTCCTCCAAGTCCTCCCCCAAGCCTGCTTGCCAGAACATGCTGGACTTTTCTGCATCTCAGGGTCTCCACTGGCAACATCTCTCTCCTTCTCCCCTCCCCAGTGAACTTCTTTCAGCTCAGTCGAGAGGCAACACCCAACAGTAAACCTCCCTCTTACTGCCCCCTGAGCTACCAAAGTAATTCATCACATCCTCTGTTACACGGGTGCCATTGCACCTTGATCAGCTGGGTATCTTTGCTTCCTATGGTCTTCTAGAAGCTTCTCAAAGCCAGAAATTTTCAAGGTTCCTATTTGTTTCCTCTGCTTACCCAATAAATAGTTGATGAGTTAATTCATTCACAGAACACAAAATAGGGCCTCTCTGTGACCCCTTCTAACTCTAAACACCTGCCTTCTTCCACTGCAGTATTGAGTGCAAGCTTCTCCACCACGGCTGATGCTCCAGGCTCTTTAGAGAGGCCACACAGGGCAGTGGCAGGGAGCACGGGTGTCAGGTGCAGACCCGGTTGCTGCACACTGGCTCTATTGCTTATGAACTGTGAGGTCTTGGTCGGGCTGGCTACCTGCTCTGGACCACAATTCTTCATCTGCCATCCCTAGGGGGCTACCATTAGAGACACAGCCACATCCACGATAAAGGCCACCAGGGTTGTGTGAATAAGGAGGTTGAAAATCTGCTCCAAGTCACCTGTGACAAGGGGCCTTTGGGAACCAGTTTCCACCAGAAGCCAGTGAGAGAACTGAGGGCACTGCCTGTAGACACTTGGGGAGTATTTGGGGGTGACAATGTCTGGGAACCTATGAGAGGTTATACTTGGTTAACTGCCAAGACCTGTGTGGTAAAAGGATGAAAAAAATGGAAATTAATCAAAAGAGCAAAAGAGAAAGTATTGATGTTTTGGTAGATGTCCAAACTCTCCTTGCTATTTTTGCCCTGACATGCCTGAAATGTGTTGATTTTTCTAAAAGGTTGGGATCAGAGAGACTACATGACATTATCTGGCTTCCTGCAATGGACGTTCAACTTCAGGTTCTCAAAAGTGCCCTGTGAAGGGCTGTGTGAGCCAATGTTTCATTGACTTTCCCATTAGTTCAACATCTAGTCTGTTATTTCCATGTGCTTATGAAAAAAGATTCTCTAAATCATACTTGGTGCTAATTATTTCCCTAGGTCTAAATTAGTGACAATAGGGAAAATTAACTAATATTTCCCCACTTGGAGGTAACTGTGTAATAACTTCAGACATGGGTGAGCCCGTGGAGGCAGGGGGCCTCTAATCCAGTTTCCACACAGCAGCCAGGAAGTGACAAGAGCAGAATACCCCTGGGAGCCCATGTGCAGACTGGGGGCCAGTGTCCCTGGCCCTGCCCTGCTACAAGTGCAGAGCCATCCATGCTGGTCAGGGAACCCCCTTGGACCTAGGAGTCAAGGGAAAATGTTTCAGGATTTCACGAGAAATCCGTAGCAATTCCTTCAAAGAATATGAAGACATATTTCCACAACTGATAAAAAGAAAACCAATTACAACACAAAAGAGAACTGAAAACCAGCCTTGCTCAGCCTTCAGGAAATCAGGTGACAATGGGCAGATACCAGCTCCTGAGCCAGGACATCACCCAGAGGAGCAGAGACATCAGCAAATGCCTCTTTCTGGGTAGGGAGCCAGGGGGGCTAGTGGGAGCAGCTCTGGATCTCCTCCCAGGGCAGGTTGACTAGGCTCCTCTAAAAACAGTGCCGTGTCCTTGCTGGTACCTTTATGACCTGGTTGCCCTTCTCTGGCTGGGGACCTGGCAGGGTGACCAACCATCTTGGTTTGTCCAGCACTAAGGGGGTTTCTGGAATGTAGGACTTTCAGTTTTAAAATTCAGACAGTCCCAGGAAAGCCCTGGGATGTAAGACTTTAGTGCTGTCATCTGGAAAGTCCCAAATAAACAGGAGTAGTTGGTGGTCCTGAGTCTGGGTGGCTCATTTTGCTTTCATGCCTACCCTGCCCACGCCTAGGAGGCTTGGCCAGGCTCAGACCCTGTGTGTCTTGGTTCCTTAACAGCTTGGGGCCTGGCATCCTCACAGCTGTCCCCTTTTCTCCTCCCAGACTCCCAACTAATGCCTTCCAGCCTCTGATCATCAGGGATGGTCCTTTTTTGTGGTACCCTGTGCGGCCGAATTCCACCCTTCACTCTGAGCAGAAGCCACTGCTTTGGTACAATCTGTTGATTTCAAGGCAGGTGTCCAAGTCAAGATAAGGATGAGCAGAAGCCCCTCCCTCCATTGCAGCCCCCATCTCCCTACATGGCTCATTCAACCCCATTCCATTCACAGCAGATCCTCTGAAGGTGACCCCCCTCGAAAAGAGAAGCTGGGTGGTGTGGATGGAACAAGAACAGGAAACAGAAATGAAAATCTACTGAACTCTCTCTGTGGCCTCAGCACCTCATCAATAATCTTTTCAGATCCTGCATGAATTGATTCATCTCTCTGAGTTTTCAGGCTCCTCGTCTACAAAATGGGTCAATAAGTGTGCCCACTTCAGAGGTGTTTGTAAGAACAGACATGTGAAGCTCCAAATGGAGAGTAAGCACTGTAACAGGGCTAGCTGTTCTCATTATTGTTTTCATTTATTCATTCATCCAGCTATCCTTCTGCCTATCTATTCACCCATCCATCCATCCATCCATCCATTTATCCATCATCCATCCACACATCCATCCATCTGTCCACCCACCCACCCATCAGTCATTCCACTTATTCATCCACACACTCATCCATCTATCTACCCATCCATCCACCCACTCCTCAACTCATCAACTCATCCATCCATCCATCCATCCATCCATCCATCTATCCATCCATCCGTCTACCCACCCATCCATCTACTTATCCATCCATCTACCTATTCATCTATCTACCCATTCATCCACTCATTCACCTATCCATCCATCAATCCATCCATCAATCCATGCATCCATCCATCCATCTACACATCCATCCATCTATCTACTCATCTAACCACCCACTCATCAACCCATCCATCCATCCATCCATCCATCCATCCATCAGTCCATCCATCCATTTCATGAATATTCACCAAAAGGCCATGTTCTAGCGACTGTGGGAATAATTACGAACAAGACAGACAAGGTTTCTGTCCTCACAGGGACTATATTTTAGTTGGGGGATTGTATTAGTCCATTCTCACGCTGTTATAAGGACATACCTGAGATTTCCTAATTTATAAACAAAAAGAGGTTTAATGGGCTTACAGTTCCACATGGCTAGGGAGGCCTCACAATCATGGTGGAAGGCAAAGGAGGAGCAAAGGCATGTCTTACATGGTGGCAGGCAAGAGAGTGTGTGCAGGGGAACTGCCCTTTATAAAACCATCAGATCTCATGACACTTATTCACTATCATGAGAACAGCAAAGGAAAAACTCACCCCCATGATCCAATTACATCCCATTGGGTCCCTCCCATGACATGTGGGGATTATGGGGGCTATGATTCAAGATGAGATTTGGGTGAGGACACAGCCAAACCACATCAGGGACTAAGAATAAACAGATAAAAAGAGTTACTTCAAGTGTGGTGGATATTAGAAAGGAATCAAACAAAGCCAGGAGGGGGTGTGACAAACATTCTTCTAGATGTACTGAGAACAGGAAGACCAAGAGGAACTGCTTGGGAAGAATGGGGGCTGGGAGCTGACGTTCCGAGATTGTGGGGCCACATGTGCATGGCCCTAGGTGGAAAAGAGGTTGGCGAGAGAAGGAGGAATGAGTAGGTGAGGAGAAGCTGATGCTGTTGTAACTGAGGGGCAGAGGGCCCTTGTCAGGAGGTGATACACAGGCAGACCCTCAGGTGTGGGGGTGCTCAGGTGTGCTCTTCTGCAGTGGGAGCTTTGTGAGGTTGCCACACAAAGGAGTGGCCAGATCTGAGTTGCTTTAGGAAGATCATAGGTGGAGACTGGACTGGAAGAAGCAGATGTAGATGTGAGGGGGCCAATGAGGAGGGTCCTGTGGTCACGTGGAAAAGAAGGATTGGTTCCCTGGATGAAGATGTGGCATGGAGACAGAGCAGCAGGCTTGAGATGGGGTCTGAAGGGAAGGGATTGGAAGTGGAGGCTGAGGAAGAGGATGCCATCAAAAGTCACTCCCAGTTTCCAGGCCGGATGATCAGTGGGTGGAGCTGCCATTGCCAGGGCCCGGGCTGCAGTGGGCTGGGTGGAAGAGCTTTGGGGAGCATATGGTGGGCAAGGAGCATTCACCCCACCTTGTGCTTTCAGGAACCCAGAGACCTCCAGTGGGGACGTCAGGTGCCCAGGTGGAAATGTGAGTGGAGGGTCCCCTCAGGTGAGGTCTCGGGCAGGTGTAAGGGTGGGTCAAGAGCCTGTGTTTATGATGAAGGCACCTCAGAGATGTCTATGTAAGGAAGCGCAGTGTGCTCCACATGCACCAGGCCAGTTGTGTGGGCTTATCCCTCCTGCAGTTTTACAGCCTGCTGTGGTGTTGTCTTTTGAAAGGGGCCAGGCAAGGGGGCGCCCATATGGAGAGCTGCATGATACAGCAGTGCAAGGGCATTGGAGGGAGGGAGGGAGGGCTCCTGAAGGAAGTCCCTGTTCAGGGAGTCTGGAGGCCTCCAAGCCCTGGGAAGCAGGGTCATCCTCCTCCAGACTGTGGTGTTAACTTTCGAATTCACCCAGCAAAGGGCAGTGGGAGGAGCCCCCTCCCCACACCAACTGCCCTCGGCTGCACGATTCACAACATCAGGGAGAGAACCAGGAGGCGTGCACCAGGCATGCACCCATGCACCTGGCATGCAGCGTGCAGGTGTTGTGGCCTTACCAGCATGTGGGCTTAGGACCCCTAAACTGGCCCTGCTGAGGAGGGGAGATGGCCATGAGGATGAGGGACTCACCTTCTCTCCCCAGGAAACGTGATAAGAGAGACAGCTCACTCTGAGGCAGAGCTAACAGCTCCCTGCAGACACCATGAGCAAATCCCTGAGCCGTCAGGGAAACAGGCCAGGACCACCCTGCCATACATCGCTCCTACAGGGAATGTGTTCTGAGTTCCAAGCACTTGCTGACACTGCATTTGCGGCTGAGCTTGGAGTGGTGAATGAGGAGGGGGTGGGCATTTTCTGTGCAGGACCTGGGATGGTGGGGAAAGAAAGGACGTTGCTCACGTGTCTCCTGGGACTGGGCCTCCAAGTTCCCCACCTACCCCTGGCAAGGAGTGGGACTGGGGAGGGGGTGGCCTACAGCTCACCCTTCAGAGTATACATGGAAATAATTATGTTACTGAGCAAACATCGCCCCAAATAAAAGCAACGAATTTGTCCTACGGAGGATTTTATAGGGAACATGAGCTAAAGGCAACATTCTAAGTGGTTGTCAGAGCAAAAAGACAATAAAGCCTGCAATTAGGTATCTAAGCCTCTTCCAAAATGCCAAATTGGATTCTTATAATTCCTTAAGATTTCTAATGTCCAATTCAGACCTGCTGGGCCAGTGCGAATGTCCCATCGATGTTAAATGCATCTCCCTTCTTATCTCCAGGGAGTTTATTTTCACAACAAATGCTCCCAGAGGTGATAAATACATGGATTGATTTTTCCACTTGTGTTTTCCAGCCAATTGTCTTTTCAGAAGAACGATGAAACATTCTGGGATAACAATCCCAGTCTCCCCAATTACTCCAATTGCCTGAAGTTGTCTTTATCCAAGCAGATTCTCTTCCCTTTTGCGGTCTTGGAGGGCTTGGGATTGGGGGAAGCTGCTCCCTGGCCTGCAGAATGCCCGTGGCCAGACCAGGTGGCCAGGACTTCATGGAGCATCCTGGATGCTATCATGCTTTCTCCCCTGGCAAGGATGGCCCCGCTCTACTCCAGACTAAACAAGGGCAGAACACACCCTACCTCCCTTGGATTGTGCCCCTAGACCCCAGGATTTGGGTCATTTCTCTCCCAGGCCACGCTTTCCACACCCAATGCCTCTGGCCGGATGTTAAAAGCAACAAGTCGACACACACATCAACTGAGAGTACTTTATTCTCCATCCTGCCTGATAAATCCTTTTGCCTGGGGCTTCATCTCTGAATTAGTGTCTTCTGGAAAAAAAGAAAAAAGCAAGCAGAAGCCTGACAAAGCAGCCATAGACAAGTCATTCCCCATTTGCGGTGTTGGGCTGCAGCTGAAGTTTCTGTCTACACATCGGGTGGAGGGGGAAAGGCTGATGGATGGAGTTGGGGGAGGGTGGGGCGAGGCCAGGTCAGGGAGTCCAAGTGGGCCCTGTCTGGGGTGAAACTTGCACCCTTCACCTGGTAGAGTCAGCGTGGCTCATCCTGTCCCTTCCTCCTTCCCTCTTCCAGAAATATGGCTTTGCCCGAGGTTCATGGCGGTCCATCCAGACCACCCTGCAAGGTGTGTGCATCACGTGGGTGACACAGTTGGGGACAGGTGTGTTGTGATGAGGCCAGGATTTGTTTTAATCAGGTTTGGTAAGACACACAGACATGGAAAAGACCTGTGAAGGAGGAAGTTTGTTATACTCGCAGATCCCTGGAAAACAGGAGGCGCCGTGTACCAGGTGGGGCCACGTGGGGAAGCACTAGGGTGGGCCAGAAGGCTAGTGGGGAGGAAGTGGTCTGCACCACTGTTCCCTGTGGTTTCTGTGGGAAGGAATGGGCGGGGCAGGGTAGGCGGGCTCAGAAAAGGCTCGTGTGGGTAATTGCTGCTGGCTCTGGGGAGAGACGCTGTCCCTAGCTCTCTGGCACCTGGATTGGGTTGACTAGGGCAGGTGGATGGTGGCCCTGGGGGGAGACCCTGATAGAGGAGGTCGTGGGGTGTGGGCTCTCGGTGGGTTGGTAGGAAAGGTGGGCTCCCAGGCCAGTCCTTTACTACCTCTAGGAATTGGCCAGGCCTGGGAGGGGCAGTTCCTCCAGGGTCAGTAAGACCCCAGAGGTCAAAGCGCCAGAAACACAGAAAATTAAAAGCATGGTGGAAGATTGAAGAAATATAACATCATCTTCCTTTCACCAAGCATACATGACAGACCAGGCGTTTTTCAAATATTCACTCACTTAATTTGTGCCATAGCCCTGAGACGTGGGAATTACACCCGTGCACAGACGGAGATGCTGAGGCTCAGAGAGCTTCAGTGCATTGTCTGTGGTCATGGAGCTGACGTGGCCCCAAGGGGTCTGTACCAGGTCTGGTCCCTGACCCTCACGGACCCCAGCCAGTGACCCTCACCAAGGCCCTGGTTGGGAAATTCAGTCTTCCGTCTCCTGCTCAGGCCCCTTCCCTGTCCCACTAGGGACTGAGCAGTGCTAAATTGATTGATTGATCCATTGATCAGTTCATTCCATGATAGGCACTGAAGGGCTTCTAGTGCTGGGTTCAGATGGCAGCCACCCAGGGAAACAGAGGCGGACTGTGAAAGAAATAGACCCTTACCCGCTAGTGCTGGCGGGGACCCCGGCCTGGAGAAATAGGTGGCGTGGCCTACACGGAAGCCAACACATAATCTGTTGTTAGATAGATGTGTGCTTTTAAGTGCAAGAGAATGGGATTGTTTCATTCATGGGAAGCCAGGTGTGGATGCGATGCAGATTTCTTCCCTGCGGGCTCTGCCTCCTGCAGGTGTGGCATAGATGGATGGGCTGTGTCGGGACAAAAGGCACCTGAGGCCTCTGAGGCACAGCTGGGCCTGAGCCCGTGGCTGCTAAAATCATTTCCAATCTCCTCCCATTTATCACCTGGCATCCGCATGTTCGAGTATTTATTTATTGTATTTATTCATGTTCTGGAATTTCACCCTGTATGCTGTGGGAACTGCCCCCCTCCCCGCAATCCAGTGAGAAAGGGCAGCCCCAGGACTGCTGGCCTCGGGGTCAGGGCACCCACAGGGTGTGCACGGGGGCTGCCAGTCCTGCATCTTGTCCTGAGCTCCATGTTGAGCTCTGCCCCGTGACCCAGTCCCTGACTGAGACCAAGTCCCCGCCAGGCACTGTAGCCCTAGCTTCAGGGGAAACCCAGAGACCACCTGGGTGAAGGGTCACCCAGAGACAATGGGGCCGTGGGTCCAGCTCCCCCCGTCCTGGTCATCCACAGGGATGCTGTCGGGGTCAGGCCCCTCCTCTCTGACTGTACCATTGCTTTGGGAAGAGATGCAGCTTTTCTATGCTAGGACTTTCAGGGGCTCAGCTGTCCCTGAACAGCGCAGGTGCCCACGATCCTGAGACGCCACAGGTTCGTGTTTGCCTCGTATAGCAGTTCCTTGTTTGCCCCTCGAGTGGCCAGGCCCAGGGCCCGGAGGAAACATTTCATGGAAAATCAGCATCTTCACCGGTGTCCTTTACAATGGAAACCACAGAATGTCCCTTGAAATCCCGTGAACACAGCTGAGTTGGAACGGAGGAAAAGCAACACGCCTTGCTCTCCCCTCTGTCCCGAAGCAACGCCTGGGCCAGGCCCTCCTCTCAGCTTCCCTTCAGGAACCACCTCCTGGCAGAGTCCTTCCCACAGTGGGGACAGGGGCAGAGGCTCAGGGGGGGCCACAGTGGCTGCTCTGGGGTGCGACAAACCACTGATGTCACTGATGGTCACTATGACAGAGTCTTGGCCCTGGCTGGTTGAACACTGAACCTTCAAGGGAAGGGACCTTGGGGAAGCAGAGCTCTGGATGGGTGGGGGCATCTTTCGCTGAGTAATTCAGCGAAAACCCCAGCCCCCATGGCTGTGTGCAGAGAAATCTGTATTTTTAGTAGAGATAGGATTTCACCATCTTGGCCAGGCTAGTCTCGAACTCCTGACCTTGTGATCCACCCGCCTCAGCCTCCCAAAGTGCTGGGATTACAGGCGTGAACCACCATGGCTGGCCTGTACCAGCCACATTTCAAGTGCTCAGTAGTTAGATGTGTAGTGCAGAGAATGTTTCCATGGTTCCAGAAAGTTCTATGGGGCAGCAGGGCCGTCTATACCTCACTTACATAGTAAGTTTATTGTTTATGTCCTCAATTGGAACATGAGCCACCCATGAGGACAGAAATTATCATCTAGTTTGTCCACGGCTATGTTTCTGGCTCTAGAAAAGTCTCTGGCATCCAGTAGACTCTCATAGGTGTCTTTCAAAAGGATGACCATGCAGCTGGGATGAGCTTAGACCTGCCTTCAAGATGCCCCCCTTCGTGTCCCTCCACGTCCCCTGCAGCACCCCTGCAGTAACACTGGACAGACAGCCCTCATTTCTGCAGGACCCCATGGGTGTTGCTCTCCCAATGTTCAGCAGACCTCCTCCTGCAGGGGTGATGGGGCATCCCTGCTGGCCTGGGGGTAGGTGTGGCTGTGGGACTTGCGTGGCTAGTGTGTAAGTGGCAGTGACCTGGCTCAGCTCCAGGTGGATGCTCAAAGGGCCAGCATGTGATTCGCTTTCCTTTGTTTCCCTGGGCCACTGCCATGTCACTGGCATGACCCAGATAGGGGCTGCTCCATTGTTGGCAGAATCGGATCCCCTGCCCTGTAGACAGAGTGGAAAAGTGGAATAATAGATAAGTCTCTCATGTCAAAGCCACTGAGATTTGGAGGATGTTTGTTATGCAGCTCAACCTAGTCCTCCATGACCAGCACAAGTGCTTACTCTGAGTCCAGCACCAAGAGCTTCCACACACTGTGAAGGGCATTCTCTGGTGACCAGCCCCATTGCAGGTGGGTAAACTGAGGTTCACGGAGTCGCAGTGATAGCCTAAGGTCAGATCCTTGTGCTCCTCCTGCATCTCCCTGCTGCTGCTCCTCTATGGCCTCATTTCCTCATCCGACTACAGGCTCCAAGCCGAAGTAAGGTCCATGTTGTAATCATTTCTTATATATTAGATTATATATATTATATTATATTATATATATTATATTATATTATTTATATTATATTATATTATTTATATTATATTATATTATATTATATTATATTATATATCCCCGGAGCTGCACTTGAGGCTGGATTACATGAGGAGCTGGAAGCAAGTTAGAGGACATGCGGGAGCTGCAGTGAGGGCTGCTACTGCAGCCAGTTCCTGGCTGGGGGCTGGCATCTCCCTCCACTCACTGTGGGACTAGCAGATATGACACTCCAGCTGTGGAGGCTGCCGGGGGCTGGGTGGGGCACAGTTGCAGAAGGCTGTGGACTCTCCCATTGGGAGAGTTTCTTTCCCTGGCACCCACGTTGCCCTTTTCTGGTGCTCTGTTTTTCACCGGATTCCCATGGAATCCGAGGGGCAGTGGTCTCAACTGCATATTTTTCATGTACAGACTTTGCAGTGCCGCTTGTATCCCATTAGTTCTGACCTGCTCTTTCTCTCTCCCTCCCTTTCCCTTTCACACACTAGTTTAACATCACAATTCAAGACTAGTAAACAGTCTGCATCCTCAAGCAGTATCTTTTCTACATTCTGCTCTTGGGTGGAGTGAAAGCATTCATTATCAGCTTGATGTTTAAACATTTCCTCCTTGCCTGGGCACTGAAACCATCAGCATCAATACTCACCCGGGAAGCATGCAGGTTTCCCTCCGTGGCTGTGCCGGTCTCATTCCCAGTGAATGGGTACTTGGTCAGGCCCGGAGTGCTCAGATCCCCCCAGGGATGTGGGGATGTGGCACACTTTGCTTTATAAAGTCCACTGAGCCACTGCATGCCCCGTTCCCTTCTCCACAACCTGGAATACTCTGCACATCCACCTGAGGTCCCTCAAAGCAGGGACTGGCCTGAGTGAGCTCCAGGCAGGAGGGGGTTGTTCCGAGCAAGGAGAGAGAAAGCTCATGTTCTTTGAGATTTTCCCCAAGGCAGGCTGGTGTCCACTGGAGCAGGCCCAGCCTCAGGCCCAGCCCCCACCTTGCAGTCTTCCCATCCTTAGAACATCTCTTCCCCAGGCCCTCACGGGCTGAGTATCCCCAAGGGCAGAGAGCTTTCCTTTCCCTCATTGTGGAAACTCCTGGAGAGCTCCCTGATGGTCTGATCAAAGGACTCAGCACTCTGCAAACTGCACAGGTGCACACAGTTGCCTAAAGAACACAGGGCTTCGTGGGACCCTTGTGCACAGTCACTGGCCTGCAAAGGTTGTGGGGCTTTGTTGGGGTCCTGTGGCCAATCCAGTGAGAGTTCCCAGTCTACAGGGATCGCATCCAAGTGTAGGACCCTCTGCCTGCTGTTACTTTCCGTTCATCCATCCCCCAAATCCTACACTTGTGTGAGGATGTACACACGTGTGTGTGTGTGGGTGTGTGTATGTGTGCATGGCCAGAGTCCAAGGGGAAAACATGCAAAGACACCTCAGCTGAAGACTAGAATAATTGTACATTACCCACCCCAGCTGCAGGAGGTGTGCTCTGGATGCGGAATTTGCTTCTGTGACTAAGAAGGGAGGTGAGCCCCCGACAAGCTGGCTCCCCACCTGAGTGAACTGTGACTCAGAACCAGGCATGGAGGAAAAACATCTAGCACAGTAGAGTGGGCAGTCTCCAAGGCTCTCAGAAAGAACCCAGGATGAGTCTTCCCCACCCCAAGGCTTCCTCTTCTTCCTGGCTCCTGCAGACATGGAGGCTGTTGTTGGGGAGGGCTCTGGCCACCTGATCTGTGGCTTCCATATCTGTCGTGGGATTTGAAGGCCCCCAGTGATGTGGCAAAGAGCAAAAGGGAGGAAGAAAGGGGCCTGAGATGCTTCCCCCAGCAAGGTTCCTGGGCAGGGAAGCTGTGGCCCTGGGCTTCTGCCTGGCTGAGCTGTGAAAAGACAGAAATGGAAGATGAGGGAATTGAGGGAGGACCTGCTGTGGTGATCATGAAGCCAGGCCCGAGGCAAGAGCTGGCCAAGAGGAGTCCCTGCTTGGGAGAGTGGCCAGGATGCTATGGGGGAGGGAGAAACTGCAGAGAATTGTCCCCTGGGGCTGGGTCAGGGTCCATATAACTTACAGGATCATAGGAGGGCTGAGGGTCCAGGCTGGGTGTCCAGGCCCCAGTCTCTAAGTCCCTCTGCAGCAAGGAGAGCCAAGGCATCCCCATCTGGCGATGATCAGAGAGGTGGGTCCATGGCTGCCAGCTCCCGTACCAGCCTCTATTCTGTGCCACAACGTGGCCCTCAGGCTCTGCTGCCTTCTAAGCTGACTGAGGACCACAGGATCTAGACATCTGACCGAAGCACCAAATCTCTCCTAAATCTCCCTCTGAGCCCTGGTCAGACAGGGGGTGCTCAGACCAATGAAGGGCAGGCAAGCCCCAGACTGGGGCTTAGCCTGGGAGGGTTCTTGGCTTCATTCAGGAAAGAATTCAAGAACAGCTGGTGGTAGAAGAAAACAGCTTTATTGAGGCCACCACATTCCAGCTCCATGACTACTCCTGCAGGGCTGGGCTACCCCACAGGCAGCATGCTGGGAGCAGCAGTGCAAGGACAGCGCTGCAGGTATATTTATACCCACTGTCAATTACATGCAAATTTAGGGTCAGATTATGCATACATTTTTAGAAAAATGGTAGTAACTTCCTGGTCATTGGATCCTTGCCCTGGAAAGGGGAGGTAATGTTCAGGTATTGCCATGGCAACAGTAAACTGACATGGCACACTGGTGGGCATGGCTTATGGAAAGTGGCTTCCAACTCGTTTTTATTTTAGCGAGTCCTCAGTCTGGTCTGGTGCTTGAGCCCTGCCTATGAAGTTGAGTCCTGCCTCCCACCTCAAGACCACCCAGGCATGCAGGGGTGTGGAAACCTGCAAGGGGGTTTCCAGGCCTCAGAGCGGGGACGCTAGGGAGAAGGTGCCAAGACGTGGGCTTGGGTCTTCCTGCCCTGCCAGGCAGAATGGATGCTGAAGCAGCTGATGGGCTTCGTGCATGTATTAGTCTGTTTTCATTCTGCTGATAAAGATATACCTGAGACTGGTAATTTATAAAGAAAAAGAGGTTTAATGGCCTCACAGTTCCACATGGCTGGGAAGGCCTCACAATCATGGTGGAAGGTGAAAGGCACATCTTACATGGCAGCAGACAGGAGAGAATAAGAACCAAGACCACCACCCTTATAAAACCATGAGATCTTGTGAGACTTACTCACTGCCGTGAGAACAGCATGGGGGAAACTGCCCCTATGGTTCAATTATCTTCCATCAGGTCCCTCCAACAAGACGTGGGAATTATGAGAGCCACAATTCAAGATGAGATTTGGGTGGGGACACAGCCAAACAGTATCAGTGCATGTGCAGCAGACGCAGTTCTCAACAAAGTGCCTGGTCTCACGTGACCCTCGAGGTGCACTGGAGAGCAGGCAGCATCCATAGGATGGGAGTGGAGGAGCTGAGGTCCAGGCAGGCCGGCAGAGGGGAGGTGACGAAGTTGGGACTCATGCCTAGGCTGTGTGCCTCCCAAGCCTGAAAGCCTTGTTTGGGTGCCATGCTGACTGGCAGTGGAGGTGACATCCTCACCACAGAACAGGCGTGGAAGAGCCATAGGGCCTTGGGAATGGCAGTCTGCCTGGTGGTGGGGCATTTGTCTGGGCACTGGAAAATAGGTGGCCCTTTGCATGCATGGTTAGCAGGGACCTGAGAGGGCTGGCAGGAGTGTCAGGCATATTTTGTCAGCTCTTCTGAGCTGCCTGTGAAGTGCAATCGACAACTGTGCCACCTCAAAGGGTAGGAGGGTCAGATAAGTGAGACAGGCAAGAGCTTCAATACAATTCCTGGCACATGATGTGAGCTCAGGAACACACAGCCGTTCCTACTGTCATTATTATTGTCAGAATTTGGCTATTTGGAGATTGGTGCAGAGAATTAAGCACATATAAAATGCTCAGCGCAGAAATAAAAGCTCTTTGTTTCTGACAGCTCAGAACTGCCTAGTGTGGACTGGGCTGATGGTGGGTTCTTTGCAGAACTAGCTGGCCTCAGAGCAGGGACACTAGTGAGAAGCATCTGGTTCAGGTGTGGACAGCCCAGAGAGGCGTCTCAGTCCCTTCCAGCAACATGGGGGATTCCAAGCCCCTCCTGTGTCTGCCCTTCTGAAGTCTCTGCCCTCTTTTTAGAAGCAACACTGTCCTCTGACTTGAACCTGGTGTTTTTTTCTTCTTGGCCCCAGTGAGCTATGCCAGGTGGCCACAAATGCAGAGCCTTGGGTGTCCCTCTCATTCCCAAGGAGAGGCCTTTTCCCTGTAGTCTCTGCATGTGCTGGGCACCCTGCCAGAGCCAACATCTTGTTCATCTTCCTCTTCCAGCTCCCTCAGTGACCAAAATGGACTTTTCTGCAGAATGTGGAGACTCAAGGCTTGCCCATTGCTGGAGCAGAGGAGAGGCTTCCCTGGATACCTCTGCAGGTGTCATGAGGGCTGCTGTCCTGTCCTCGCGGCCGAGATAAAAGCCCTTCAGTGATGCCAGTACATGCCTGGGGGATTGAGGAGGTGACATGGGTGAAGAACACTCATTTGGGTAAAAGAGAAAAACATGTACAAATTGCCCTTAATGGAAGCCAAACGCCCTCTTGGTGCTTGGACCCACATGTAAAAGTTACCCATCAAAATTTAGGTGTCGAGGAGGTGGCTGCAGGGATGCAGGCTTATGTTTTTCCTGCAGGGATGGCCACGATTTGGATATTTCAAAGAAGAGAGAGTGGGAGTCCATTGAGCCCAGAGCCCTCTCTGCTGTCACTGAAGCTGTCATCTCCTGGTCCCCAGGCTGGCAACTGCCCTATTTCTTTCGCCCGCCACCAGTGTGACCAAGTGTGTTCAAGCTGAACTCCTCCCTGGACAGCGGCGTGTGCGGCCATCTCAACGTCTCAATCGCCTGTAAGGAAAGATGTGTCTCTCCTGCTTTTTTTCAAACTGCAGTGGCATCTTTGGGGTGTGAATGATGGATCAAAGCCGCATTTCTTCTGCACCCCTCTCCCTTTCAACGGAGGCAGTGTGCTTAGATGGCAAGCATTGTTTTTTAGCCCCTCAGGTGTGCTTGGAGGAGGCACTGGCTGGGCTTCCCTGCAGGAACAACAAGTCTTTTGGTGACTCTCCTGAGCTTGACAAATAGCCCTGTCTGCCCCGATGACAGGGGCCCGTGTGCTGGGGAAAGAGCAGCAGGAGTGACTCACAACAGATAGGTTTTCTTTTCTGAGTCAGAGTCTGCTTGTGGGGAGTGGATGCCAGAGAACATGGAAGCCAATTAAAGGCCATTGAAAAATTGGGTTGAAAAAAAGCCCCCTAAAGACAGGGCCTGTTACAGCTGGCAGGTATTCTGGGATGTGGGGATGGAAAGAACACTTTTCTGCAGTAGCCCATGTTGGGGCTGTGTGGCCGCGGCCATGGAGGGCAGACGCAGCCTCTCCACGAGGCCACCCACACTCCAGTGACGGTCACACCAGAAGGTGGGCTCAGCGTGGAGGGACTGGGGAGAATGTGTTGGGCAGTTTATTCGTCACTTTTTGGAAAAGGATCTAGGGATATCACGGTTGCTCTGGGTGTCCAGGATGGGGTGCATGGAGTGGGAGCCGGGCGGGAGCAGTGGCTTCTTTCGAGCATATGGTGCCACCAGCCCTGCCCTCTCCCTTCTCATAGGACCCCTGTCTCGGCTCCCTCTCCTCTGAGAGGTTCCTAGCTCGGCCTTCCAAGACCACCCTAGGTGACCAGAGATGGCTTCTTGTTCCTGCAGACCTTCAAAACCAGCCCTGGTGGGCAGGGCAAAGGGCAGGGCACAGTCACAGTGTGGGTGGAGATGGAGTAGAGAGTTTTCCTGGAACCAGTTAGACTCCTGGGGGAGACTCCCAGCAGAGCTGGTGGCCACTCCCAGGCTATGCTCTCGGACATGGCCCCTGGCCACCTGTGGCAATGTAAATTTAAATTCTTATGAATGCAGTTACATAAAAAATTAAATTCCTCAGACATAGGAGTCACATTTCAAATACTCAGTAGCCACGTTGTGAACACTCATCCACGCAGAAAATTCCATTAGACACTGCTGCTGTCTCTAATCTTACTCCTTGCCTGCTTACAACTTCCTGGTCAGCACCCTGGCCAGGGCTGCCGTCCTTTCTCCACCAAGCTGAGACCCAGAGGTTTCTCAAGGACTGGTGATGACACTGTCTGCCTGTCACTGAGTGTCCCCGGGGGCCGCGTGACAGAGCAGACTGCCTGAGGGACAGCAAGAGTGGCTCTTTGGGTGTCTGGGGGTGGGGCCATGTCCTCTCAACGGATTTGGGGTAGGAGGGGTCCAAGAAGCCAGGGCCCTACCTCCCGCTGGGACCCACCCAGAGGAAGGAGATATTGGAGGCGTCTTGCTGGTCCAGGATGCTTGCTGGCTGGGGCTCAGGGTGAGGCATGGAGCCAGTCCACTGTCTCACTGGGACAGGTGGCCTGTCCCAACAAGAACAACAAATGTATGGTCTATCTTCCCTCAACCGCGTCCCTGCTGCACCTGGGCCAGCCACTGGCTCCCTTTTGAAACTCCTTCCTCTCCAGGGGCCTCCAGTGTCCCAGCAGTCCCTCTAGGAGCCCTCCTCCAGTTCAGCTGTAGGACAGGGTGGGAAGCTGCCTGTTCTGGGGGGGCTCAGAACTAGTGGTCTGCCTGAGAGTGAGTGGGACAGTTCAGCACACTGCTCATTGTCAAATGCCATCAACAGGGCAACAGATGAACTCTACTACAGCCATTCAATCCAAGGACACTGGCTGGGGATGGCGTGCACCCCAGGCATGGGCATGGTGTGCTAGAACTCCCAGTCTGGAGGGGGAGTGAAGCGCATACAGCCCTGGGGAAGCCATAGTGCCCAATATTCACCTGACCCATTGTTCTATAGGCCAGCGCATCTCCTCCAAGAACCTGGTGCTGCGCAGGGGCTGTGCTTCTGCACCTTGGCAGTGCGGGACATAGCCTTTTCTGTGTTGAGAATCCCTGACCTGTGCTTCACCTCTGGAGCTGCCGAGGGTTTTCCCGTTTGCGTCTCAAGGCCTTGGGTAGGCACAGGTGGCACCTTTGGGAGGTGACAGCAGTGGTGGCGAGGAGTGGGGCAGGGAGCAGGGGTGGTATTAGTGGGAGAGCGGGGTGGGCTTGGGCTCACATCCTCACTCCACTTCGTCTCTGAGTCTGTTGCATCGCCTTTAAAATGGGCAGTCATAGTGATCTTGCTGGCTGCTGTGGGATTCACACAAAGAAACAGAAAGCAGCCCAGCACCTGGAAGGAATGTGGAGGCTGACAGCTTGGTATCAGCATGTCTGCCTTGGGTTTTCGTTCTGCCACTGTGCACAGCTCGGGGGATCTCAGGGGAGTCACCGAGTCTCTCTGGGTCCAGGAAAACCCCTTGCTCCAAGGGCTTATGGTACACTACCTGTGGGTAATGCACACAGGCATGTTGCATCGTGCCAGGAAAAGTTGAGATGCTCAAGAAGGGGTAGATAGCTTCTGTGCTAGAATGATTCCTTCCTGTGTTCTGTTGTTATTTGCATACCATTCTTCAGTTTGTTTCTAAGTTATTTTTTATTTTTTGAGACAGAGTCTCTCTGTTGCCCAGGCTGGAGTGCAGTGGCGTGATCTCAGCTTGCTGCAACCTCTGCCTCCTTGGCTCAAGCGATTCTCCTGCCTCAGCCTCCTAAGTAGCTGGGATTGCAGGTGCCCGCCACTATACCTGACTCACTTTTTCTGTTTTTAATAGAGATAGGGTTTCACTGTGTTGGCCAGGTTGGTCTCAAACTCCTGGCCTCAAGTGATCCGCCCACCTCGGCCTCCCGAAGTGCTGGGATTACAGGCCACACCCAGCCTGTCTGTAAGTTATTTTAAACAGTGCTTTATGGGGGCATAGTCTCAATACTGTAAAATGCACAGTTTCAAATGAAATGTTAGTTGAATTTTGACAACGGAAACTTACCCAGATTGAGTGAACATTTTTATCATGCCAGAAAGACCCTGCCCTTGGCAGCCGTCTCCCCTCCCGACCCCATCTGCAGGCAGCCATTGATCTGACTTTCATCACCTTAGATTCGTCCTGCTTGTTCTTGAACTTCATATAAATGGAATCATGCCATCTGTACTCTGTCTTGTCTGGCTTCCTTCATCCCACTCATGTTTTCAAGACTCATCCAAGTGGCTGCATGCATCAGCCATTTTTTCTTTATTTTTCTCCCTCTTTCCTCCCCTTCTTTCTGAGTAGAATTCATTGAATGGATATACTACAGTTTGTTGATCAATTCTGTTGTTGATGAGCATTGGGGTTTTTCCTAGTTTTTGGCTACTACAAATAAAGTTGCTATGAACGTACATTCTTGTACAAGTATTTGGTGGGCCTATTTATCGTTGTTATAGACCTAGAAGAATTCCTGGATCTTAGGGTAAATGTATGTTCAGCCATATAAGAAACTGTCAAAAAGCTTTCCAAAGTGGTGTAACCATCCCCACACATGCACCAGTAACGGGTAAGTATTCCAGCCTACCCACACCCTCGCCAGCTCTGTGGCTTTCGGGATTTGTAATTTTTGCCATTGTGGTGGTGTGTAGTGGTTCTTTACTGTGGTTTTAATTTGCATTTCTCTAATGGTCAGGGATGTTGAGCAACTTTTCCTGTGGTTGTTATGCATTCTGTTATCTTGTGCCCTTGAAATAAGGTAGACTCAATCTTCCGACTTTACTCTTTATTTCAATCATATCTTGACCACTTATTCTTGTTAAGTCTTTTGCAGATTTAGAGGGAAGTTGTCTCTTTATTATTGATTTGTGATAGACTTTTATGTATATATCCAGGGTGTAGGCTTTTTGTCTGACATATATATTACAAATACTGGCTTTCACTCCATGGCTGATTTTGCTGCTGTCCTTTGATGAACAAAAGGCCTAAATTTATAAGAAATTGGTTTTTTTCCTTTTATGGGTAGAGCATTTGTGTCCTAAGGGATTATTGTGTGCCCCAAGACCACAAAGATCCTCTTCTATGTTTTCTACTAGAGATTTATAGTCTTAACTTTCACATTTAAGCTTATGACCTATATTGAATTAATTTTTGTATATGGTATAAGGTAGGAGTGAATGATTATTTTTACTCATGTAGATGTGCAGTTACTTACATATAACTTATCGAAAAGACGTTCCTTTGCCCATGGCATTCTTTTGGTGCCTTTTAAAAAACTAGTTCACACACACACACACACACATACACACACATGTGCATACATATACATTTATTTATACATGCACAAATGCACACACACTTTTGGAGTCACTGCTTTGTTCCATTGATCTATTTGTTTAATTCCTTTACTCATACTACACTATCTTAATTACTATAACTTTATAGTAAATCTTGAATTATGGTAGATTAAATCCTCTGACTTTATTTTATTTTTTCAATAATACCCTATTTATTCTTAGCCTTTTAAAATTTTCATATAACATTTTAAATTAACTTGTCAATTCCTACCAAACATTCTGCTGGAATTTTGATGAAAATCACAGTGAATCTGTAGGTCAACTTGTGGAGAATTGACTGCTTAGTAGTGTAAACTCCTCCCATCCATGGTCTCTCTCCATATATTTAGGCCTTTTAAAATTTCTCTCAGCACTGTTTTGTGGTTTTAAACATGCCAGCTACATACGCTTTTAAACATATCATAACCATGTTTATGGTTACACTTTTCCACAGGCTGTACAGGTGGCATGGCTGGGGAAACCTCAGGAAACTTACAATCATGGAGGAAGGTGAAGGGGAAAAAAGTACATCTTCATGTGGCCACAGGATAGAGAGAAAGGGAAAGTGCTACACATTTTACAACAATCAGATCTTCGGAGAACTCACTCACTATCACAAGAACAGCAAGGGGGAAGTCCACCCCCATGATTCAGTCACCTCCCACCAACACTGGAATTAGAATTCAACATGAGATTTGAGTGGGGACACAGAGCCAAACCATATCATTCTGCTCCTGGCTCTTCCTAATCTCATGTCCTTCTCACATTTTAAAACACAATCGTCCCTTCCCAACAGTCCCCCACAGTCTTAGTGCATTCCCACATTAACTCAAAAGTCCAAGTCCAGTGTCTTATCTCAGACAAGGCAAATCCCTTCCTCCTATGAGTCTGCACAATAAAAAACAAGTTAGTTACTTCTGAGATACAATGGGGGTACAGGCATTGGGAAAATGCTCCCATTGGAAAAGGGGAAAATTAGCCAAAATAAAGGGGCTACAGGCCCCATGCAAGCCTGAAATCCAGCAGGGCAGTCATTAAATCTTAAACCTCCAAAATAATCTCCTTTTACTCTATGTCTCACATCCAGGGCACACTGATGGAAGAGGTGGGCTCCCATGGCCTTGCACAGCTCCTTAATGAGCTGACATTGAGTGCCTGCAGCTTTTCCAGATGCATAGTGCAAGCTGTCAGTGGATCTACCATTCTGGGGTGTGGAGGACAGTGGCCCTCTTCCTACAGATCCACTAGGCAGTGCCCCAGTGGGGACTCTGAGTGGGATCTCCAATCCCACATTTTACCTCTGCACTGCCCTAGTAGAGGTTCTCCATGAGGGTTCTGCCCCTGCAGCAGACTTCTGCCTGGATATCTACTCATTTCCATAATCCTCTGAAGTCTAGGTGGAGGCTCTCAAACTTCAACTCTTGCCCTCTGTGCACCTGCAGGCACAACACCACGTGGAAGCTGCCAAGGCTTGGGGCTTGCACCCTCTGAAACAATGGCCCCAGCTGTACCTTGGCCCCTTTTAGCCACAACTGAAGCTGGAGTGGTTGGGATGCAGGGCACTGTGTCCTGAGGCTGCACAGAGCAGTGGGGCCCTGAGCCTGATCCACAAAACCATTTTTCCCATCTAGGCCTCCAGGCCTGTGATGGGAGGGGCTGCTGTGAAGGTTTCTGAAATGCCCTGGAGGCATTTTCCCCATTGTCTTGGCTATTAACATTTGGCTCCTCTTTACTTATGCAAATTTCTGCAGTCTTGAATTCCTACCCATAAAATGGATTTTTGTTTTCTACCACATGGTCAGGCTGCAAAATTCCTAAACTTTTATGCTCTGCTTCACTTTTAAATATAAGTTCCAGTGTCAGATCATCTCTTTGCTGACAAATATGAGCATACACTATTGGAAGCAGCCAGGCCATGTCTTGAATGCTTTGCTGCTTAGAAATTTCTTTTGCCAGATACCCCCTAAATAATCTCTCTCAAGTTGAAAGTTCTACAGATCTCTAGAGCAGGGGCACAATGCCATCAGTCTCTTTGTTAGAGCATAGCAAGAATGACCTTTACTCCAGTTCCCAATAAGTTCCTCATCTCCATCTGAGACTACCCCATCCTGGACTTCACTGTCCATATCACTATTAGCAGTTTGGTCACAACCATTCAACAAGTCTCTAGGAATTTCCAAACTTTCCCTCATCTTCTTGTCTTCTTCTGAGCCCTACAATCTGTTCCAACTTCTGCCTGTTACCCAGTTCCACAGTAACTTCCACATTTTCAGGTATCTATATAGTAATCCCTAACTCCTGGTATCAATTTTCTGTATTAGTCCATTCTTGCACTGCTATATGGAACTACGTGAGACTGCGTAATTTATAAAGAGAAGAGATTTAACTGACTCACAATTCCACAAGCTATACAGACAGAATGGCCTCAGGAAACTTACAATCATGGCAGAAGGTGAAGGGGAAGCAAGCACATCTTCATGTGGCCAGCAAGAGAAAGAAAGAAAAGGGGGAAGTGCTGCATACTTTTACAACAACCAGATCTTGTGGAAAGTCACTATCATGAGGACAGCAAGGGGGAAGTCCACCCCCATGATTCAGTCACCTCCCACCAGGCCCTTCCTCTAACACTAGAATTGTAATTCAACATGAAATTTGGATGGGGACACAGCCAAACCATATCACAGTTTAACCTTTTTCATTAAGAATACTCATGGCTTGGACTTTGAGGTCATTGTTTGGCAAATATTTGGTCCTCTTCCCCTGTACTGTGAGTAGAGGGTACTTCCTTGCCCATGTAAAGTTGGGGTTGGCCACAAGAGTTCCTTTTGCTAAAGGAAATGTGGTAGACCCAAGGCAAGGCAAGCCAAGGCCATAAATGAGCTCATGCTGTTTGGCCTCTTGTAATCTAGGGATCCTCATGGGAAGGGCTTCCCATGAAGCCTGGGCTTAGAAATGAACACATGTGGTTGAACTTGCATCCAATTGTACAGTCTGCAGTTAATTCACCTGCATGAAGCAGAACATCAGAGCCACCCATCTGGTTCTGCCTAGGTCAACCAAACCAACCAAACCTAGGTCAACCTGTGAAGCCATGAGCATCAGAGTATGTGCTAATTGCTGTAAGGCTCTGAGTTTTGGGATGATTTGTTATGCAACATTTCTGTGGACATTGCTATTGCTGACAAATACAGCCATCATAGGATTAATACTTCTATTAGGCATTCAAAGGGATATGTCCTGGAGGAGCGAGGGAGCTGTGTGAATCTGGAGGAACTTATAATCGTGGGAGACATCAGCACATAAATTTGTGGGCCTGGATGAGACTACCAAGGCAGAGTGTGCATAGAGAGAAGACAGCTGGATTCAGAGCCCTGTGATGAGGGATAGATGAAGAGGGTCTAGAAGAGGAAGCAGGTGAGTAATGGGAAAAATAGGTATGTGAATCTTTGCAGTCTTGAAGAAATTATTTCATAAAACAAAAGGTGATCAACTGTATGAAAATTAAAGAAGACCACCCCATGAGAACAAGCAGAGGCTTTCCATTCAGAGCTTGCTGTAGCAAAGGAGTTGACCGCCATCACCTGCTTTTGGCAAAGACCCAAAGACAGGCAGAGGGATGGGAGAACTTTACAGTGGAAAACAGAGACAGCTTCAGGTGCATCCTGATTGGAGGCCATTGGCCTGGAGGAGCAGAAGGTGGGCTGAATAGATAGGGGCAGATGTCTTCTGTGATGGGTTTGGGGAACATAAGGGGCTTTCTCTACTTGGCCCTAAGTTGGAAAAGAGGCAAAAATTAGGGAAGCTGCAGTCATTGGCCAAGTCCTGACTGTTCTGGGCCAATGGCTGCAGAACTGATAGGTTGGAGTGCCCTGGCTGTTTGTCTGTTCAGTCCCTCAACTGTATCAAAAGCTGTCCAGAGTTTGAGCAAAATGAGAAGAGAGCATTGGCAATGCCTGATCATTGGTGAACAAGTGGGCAGTGGGAGGAAGGGAGCCTGGATGTGAGATGGAGAACACAGAAAATGGAGGGATGGCTGCAAAGGGGAGCAGTGTGAGTGGGTGGTGGCTGGAGGGGAACATGCAGTCAAGGGGTTCTGTACTTCTGTTGTCATTACTTTGGAATGGGCTATTCCAGCATGTTTGTAGGCAGATGGGAATCATCCCCCAGGGAGGAAGAAATTGAAGAGGCAAGAAGGAGAAGGAAAAGTGAGGATAAGAGAGGTGGGATTCAGAGTGCTGGGGGAACCTGGAGTGGGTTGAATAGGGCACCCTTGGAAATCATGGCCTCCCAGAACCTTAGAATGTGACCTTATTTAGAAATAGTGTCTTTGTAGATATTATTAGTTAAGGACCTTAAGATGAAATCATGCAGGATTTTCGGATAGATAGAACCTTATAATGACTAATGTCATCATAAGAAGAGAAGACACAGAGAAGAAGGTGAGGTGGAGATGGGGTCAGAAACTGGAGTGATGGTGTCTGTAAGCCAAGAAACAGCTCGGACGGAGGGATGGAGGGCTGCCACCAGGAGCCTGGGAGAGGCGTAGCATAGAGTCTCCCTGCAGCCACCAGGAGGAACCAGCCCTCCCACACCTTGATCCTGGACTTCTGGTCTCTAGAACTGTGAGAGAATAAATGTATGCTGTTTTAAGCCACCCGGTTTGTGACAGTGTGTTATGGCAGCCCAATTCTGTCTCCCTCCCTGAATCCACCGGCGGCCCGGGTAGGAGTTAGAGGGGGAGGTGCCTTATCACCATTGCTCATTGCTTCTCCTCATCCGTTGGGAAAGTGGGAGAGGAACTGGGTTTTCCAACATTTCATTTAAATCTGACACCAACTGGAGTTAGTATAGACTCAGAGTAGAGGACACAGTCCCACAAGACTGTCCCCCACTGCAGACACCAAGCACAAGTCCCAGGTTGTGACCTGTATGTACTTCTGATCCACCTGCATAAATGACCCCCTCCTTGGGTGTGAGAATTTACTGTTAGGGCTCACAGAACTCAAGGAAACACTTAACTTAGGTTTACCAGTTTACTGTTTAATAAAGGGTAAGATAGATGAAGAGGGGCACAGGGCGAGGTCCAGAGGATCCCCATGCAGGAGCTTCTTTCCCTGCAGAGTTGGGGTGCACTCCCTCCCAGCGTGTGGATGTGTTCTTGTTCACCAGCCTGGAAGTTTCCCGAACTCTGCAGTTCAGGGATTTTCATCACATAAGCACGATTCATTATGAACTCCATCTCCAGCCTGTCTCTCCTCTCCACACTGGTCTCTTGAGTGACCAGCGGCCATCCAGGAACCCACAAAGAGTCACCTCATTACACCAGAAGACGCTCCTGTCACTCAGGAAATTCCGACGAATTTAGCAACTCTGTGTCAGGAAACAGGGTCAAAGACCAAATACTAGAACAAAAGATTCTCCCAGCACCCCTACTGCTCAAGAAATTCCAACAGTTTTAGGAGCTCTGTGCATGGAACAGGGGGCGGAGATCAAATATACATACACATATACATACACATATACATATACATATACATATACACATACACGTGTGTGTATGTATAAACATATTTTTTATACACACAGACACACACACACACACACACACATTTTTTGAGATGTGGTCTCGCTCTGTCACCAGGCTGGAATGCAGTGGTGCCATCTCGGCTCACTGCAGCCTCTGCCTCCCCGGTTCAAGCGATTCTTCTGCCTCAGCCTCCTGAGTAGCTGGGACTACAGGCATGCACTACCATGCCCAGCTAATTTTTGTATTTTTAGTAGAGATGGGGTTTCACCATATTGGCCAGGATGGCCTCCATCTCTTGACCTCATGATCTGCCTGCCTCAACCTCCCAAAGTGCTGGGATTACAGGTGTGAGCCACCACACCTGGCCCAAATATACATATTTTTATGATGTCACAGCCACAGGGAGAATTTGCTGGGCAGGCCCTGCTCCTGGGGGAGGCCTGCCTGGCCTCATGTGGGTTGAATCTGGGAGAGGATTAGGAAGCCCGCACAGTCCCCATCTCGGCTTCACTGCCCTGTCGTCTCACTCTGCTTGATGCCAGCTGTCACACTTGGGGTTTTGTTTCTTGGGTGATTCTAAACGTGGTGTCCCTTATTGGTCCCCAAAACTATAGCATGAGGAGGGTCTGACACTCAGGGTGGGGAGCCTGGTGGCTGCCACCTAGACCACTCTGCCAGTTGGGGGCTTCCCCGAGCTCCCTCAGGCAAGCCTGGAACTTGGGGATGGAATGGTGAGGGTGGGCTCTGGATGGGACCTTCCCCCACTAGCTCACCTTCTGTTCCATCTTTTATCCTCTCCAACCAGTGTACCTCAGCTTACTTTAACCTGCTCCTGTATTTCATTCTCTGGGCTTTTGCTCCAGCTGTTTCTCCCAGCTGGAAACTTTGCATGCATTTCTTTTCATTAAAGCCCAGCTCGAACCCACATCATCCAGAATGCCCCTTCTGCGCCACTGCATCCCCCGCCCCTGATCACCAGGATGCATACTGCACCCGCTGGCACTCACTCACCCTGGCCGTTTCTGATTTCACAGCTGTAGGCAAACATGGCAAAGATCCTCAAGGCCCTTCTTTTGTGTGGAAGTAGTGAACTCTGTCAGGGTGCAAACAGTGGCCAGAGTTTTCTTAGGACCCCTGAGAAAACTTGTTCCTCCTCAGTCCCTACCTAGTACGCCATGAGTTTCTACAAATGCTGGCAAATGCCTGCGAATGCAAATTTCCCTGACTTTTCATGGAATGCCACTTGTCAGCCTCGTGGAAATTTAGAAAGCATCTCATGCGGCAAATCAACTGCCTGAAACTGAGTTAAAAACAATTCTGCATGTTAGGGCTGGTCTCGTAATCAACACTGCCCAGACCTGCCTCTATGCAGTCCCCAGCACGCCCACTTCCCACATCAGTTTCTTCCACATTGTTCTGCATCTGCTGAGGATAAAGGATGAAGGGCGTTCATTTCCTGGGGAATTTTCTGCAACCTCCAGAGCTTTGGTCTGCAGGTTTCAGCCACCAAATAAAACAATGATATTTGGGACAATTACCACCCCCCACCTCTCCCCTTCCACCAAGTCAAAAGAGGATCTTGCTGACATCTGTGTGGAAAGAAGCAAGTTTTGTCCCCTAGACAGGTAACAGAGCTGAGACTGCCTGCTGGCCGTTGCCACCTGTGGCTGAGTCCTTGTTCTTCAACCTCTCAGGAGTGAGTGGGGGATGCAACCCTGAGTTCATTCAGTCAACAAATATGTATTGACTATTTCAAGAAGACTAATTATCCAGGTGGGCCCAGAATTAAGGCAGTTTCCTGGGACGGGAAACTTTGAGTGCCAAACCTGGGAAACTGCACCCAAACCAGGCTTAGTTGCTCACCCTAGAGAGCTATAGCAGGTGGGGGGCTGGGGAGGCCCTCCCCACAAGGAGCTCATAGTCTACAGAAAAAGAGAGATGCGAAAATAAGTAGCTCTCAACTTCCAGTTGCCATATGTCCTCCTAGAGAAAAGTTGGTTTGTAACTGGGGCCACGTAATGAGACCTGTCCAGTCAGTACTCAGAGGTTTCCCATGGGTCCACAGAGTCAGAGGCTCCCCCGGTGCCTGTGTGCGTGCGTGTATGTAAGCATGCCTATGTGTGTGTGCACGCATATGTGAGCATGGAGCACGTCCTCCTGGTTCATTATTTCACGGAGGGGAGGGAATTAATTTCACTGCCCTGGCCTGAGAGGGAAAGAACTGGGAAGAGGAGCTCAGCTTCCAACCTGCCCAGGAGTGACCCCTGATTGGAAGGGCTGTGTGTGTGTATGTGTAGCTCTTCCCTTCCTCTCCCATCCCATGGGGGCTGGCCTGGAGAGTGTGCCTTTGTCTTCCTTCCCACTGTGCTACTGTGCTGTGGGAGCTGATTTGGGGAGGGGGTTGCAGTCACCTTCAGAGCTGGCAGCTTGTTGGGGTGCCTGTATAATTCAGGAGCCCCATTGAGGCCACACAGCTGGCTTGGTGGGTCTCCTAGCTTTTATCGGGGATACCTACCTGACTCCTGTCTTTCTCAATTGATCTTCTTTCAAATGTTGGGTCAGGGAAAGGGGGTTGTATTGGCCCCTTAAAACCTCAACATGAAAAAAACCAAAAACTCAAATGTAAATTATCTGTGTGGAGTACACAGAGGGAAATCTTGTTTGTGACCCAGAACCTTTGTCTGAGCCCAGAGGTCCCTGAGAAGGTGGGGCTGGTGCAGGGTGATACTGGTTGGTTGCTTGAGGGGGTAGAGCTGCTTGGGGTGGAGCTTTTATTGGGGTGAGGTTATTTGGGCCTAAGGCCATGTATTCATTCTCATGCTGCTAATAAGAACATACCCAAGAGTGGGTAGTTTATAAAGGAAAGAGGTTTAATCGACTCACAGTTATGCATGGCTGGGGAGGCCTCAGGAAACTTACAATTATGGTGGAAGGGGAAGCAAACGTGTCCTTCTTCACACGGCAGCAGCAAGGAGAAGTGTTGAGCAAAGTGGGGGGAAAGCCCCTTATAAAACCATCAGATCTCATGAGAAGTCACTCATTATCATGAGAAAAGCATGAGGGTAGCCACCCCCATGATTCAACTGCCTCTCACCATGTCCCTCCCATGACACACGGGGATTATGGGAACAACAGTTCAAGATTAAATTTGGATGGGGATACAACCAAACCATATCAAGCTGAGGTGGAGCTGGTTGGGGGTGGGGCTGTTTAGGGTGGGGCTAGTTGGAGTGTGGGTTTGGTTAGGGGTGAGGCTGGTGCAGGGGGGTCCTCACTAATATAACTTTACCTTCGCTACCTCCTGGGACTTCCTGGAGAGCTGGGGCCACATTTGAACATCTTTATCTCCCATAGGCCAACTGTTTCTGAAACACAGGAGGCATATGATGTATTTTGAATTATTATTCTGGAATTTTAAATGTTTTCTTTGAAGTCATACAGCCATCTGTCTGTCTTTTTTTTTTCTCTCTCACTGTTTGTCTACCCTTCTGTCTCTGCGTCAGCATCCCTGGAGGTCAGAGCAGGGCAGGGGAGGCGGTGTACCCTTCCATCCTCACAAGGCTTTGGGCCAAGTGAAACCCCCTCCCTCGGAGGCCCCTTTCTGGGACTACACCTTCCACCTGACTCTTGTGACAGCAACAGAACTTCTTGCTGCCTTTCCAGGGGGCAGTAAATAGGTTTGCATCTGATGGTGGTCAGTAAAAGAGATAAAGGACGCAGGGTCACTGTTTGGAAAAACAACCCATGGAAGGACCCCCCACCCAACCCCGTTGATTCACCTACCTCTCCAGCCACCCACCCTCCTTCCCTCGTAATCATCTCCTCCCAGATGAAGGAGCTTTCAGAGAGCCAAAAGAGAAGGTGGAAGGCACCGTCTCTTCTGGTGGACACGGGGAAACAAGATGAAAAAAACCACAAGACCTAGTAAGGTCAAGATCCACCCAGCCACCTCCCCTCCCACCAGAAGTTATTAAAGCCCCTCTTCCTGGCTCTCAGAGCACCGCAGGGGACCCGGGGCAGGCAGCAGGCCTTTCTGATGCTTAAAGTTTTAGCATTTAGGACAATGCCCTGTGCTTATCCTCTGCACACCCCTAGCTTCCTGGCCATCTTTGGAGTTCATTCATTCATTCATTCATTCATTCATTCACTCATTCAACAAATCTCCACTGAACATCAACAATGTCACTGGCACTGCTCCGAAAGCAGGGGATAAACTGATGAGCAAAACAGACCAAACTGCAGCTCCAAGGACCTTTTAGCCAGGGGAGGAGAGCCTGGCAGTTGGCAAGCGTGTCCACAGCCCCCAAGGAACCAGAAACCGCGTCCTGGGGAGCAGGGAGCTTGTGGAAGAACTGAAGCTCAGTAAAGAGGTGACTGAAATGGGGGCACCACGGGGTCAGAGTCTGCAGGGCAGTCACAGTTGGACATGGCTGAGGAATCACGGAGGAGACTCAAGGCATGAGCGAGTAGGGGTACTTGTGACACAGGTGGTTCAAAATCAGCATGGAGTGGGGACCCAGAGCAAGGGCGTGAGCCGTCAGACTGGGCCCTCCAGGGGTGACTTCATTCCCTATCTCCTTTCACGTCTGAGCCCTCCCCACAAAACTGGTTCTGCTTGGCACCCTGCCCTGTGCCTAAAGCTAAGCCTCAAAGTGGCCTCCTGGGCCAGAGCCAGGGGTAAGGGCAAATCAGGAATTTGACTTTGAAGCAGGCAAGGGGCAGGGAAGCAGCTGTGTACAGAAGTGTGGGATTTCTTCCTTTTCTGTGCATCCAGCCCTTCTTGCTACTGTCCGGGCACACCCCAGGCATCTTGGTGCAGCCCACAGGGCCCTCTGGAGCCTGGTCCCTGGGGACCCTCTGTTCCCACCTCCTGCCACCCAGTGACTCCTTCACTCACAGCCTCTGCCTGTTCAGTGTTCTGCACCCAGGTCTCAAATCCCATTGCACTGCCCCCCAGAAACTCATTAGAGTAGAGGTGTCCTGCAGGAAGCAGTCCTCTGTCCTCCTGCTGAGGGTCCCTACTGCTTTAGGGCCCACTGTAGTATTTCACAATCACTTAATCTCGCCTGTCACACCATTGGCTTCTTCAGGGATGGACCTAGCCTTTTCATCTCTGTGACCCCAAGATTTTTCCCTGTGTCCTGCATGGGGTAGGTTTTCCAAATAGGACTG
Source organism: Pongo abelii (assembly GCF_028885655.2). Classification (NCBI taxonomy): domain Eukaryota; kingdom Metazoa; phylum Chordata; class Mammalia; order Primates; family Hominidae; genus Pongo; species Pongo abelii. The sequence goes on along the minus strand of NC_071985.2, from coordinate 229,924,934 downwards.
TGGAGGGGATATGCAAATAGCAACCAACCTTTGAAGCACACTTCACTAAATAAAAGGAGTGGGAAATGGCACTGGGAAAATGAATATCTTGGGGGATTGAGCCAAAAAGACATCAGAAATCAGCTCCAAGAAGGAGCCAGGAAAGGGATGGAGTGGCTGGCCTGGAGTGGCCTAAAGTGAACAGATTCGTGAGCCACAGCCACAACTCCGTGTTTATCTTGATGGTGAATATCAGGCACCTGAGAAAGGAGACGGAGCTTTGTAAGTCTCTTCATTTTCCCCTCTATTTTTAGCAAGGTAGAATTGTTACGGATTTAATGGGGGAATAAATACTGCCCTTCACCATCCCAGGTATTCGTTCTGTTAATAATTTTTCAAGCGGAGAATAAAGAGGAGCCGTGTAAAAATAGTTACATCCTAATTTGGCCCGATTTCAAATTATCTAATTAGAGAAAGTCCGGAGTTTCTTATTTTTAGAAGTGTTTACTCAGGATATTTCCAGCTAGGTGGGGGAAATGAACAGAAGAAGTGCAGTGCAGGGCACAGCAAGGTGGGTCTGCAGCGGCAATGACCTGGAACGGCTGAGGCCAATCACGGGAATCAACCAGAGGATGCCTGGGGACCGGTGAGGGGTGCCCGTCCCCACTCAACCCACAGCTAACCGCGGCAACGATGCCACGCTGATTTGCTTCATTGAAGATGAACATTTATGATACCAGCACCTCCTACAACCTTTTCTTCATTGTTCTGTGTAACATGGACCATTTTCTCTCCAACGTTGCCCTTCTTGAGAGAAGGGTGATAAATACGTTGAAGCCCAATTGTCTTTATTATTGTGAAAGTCCTTTCCTGGTACCACTGTCAGGCTCTCCACCTCCAAACATCAGTCACTCTCCATCCCCACCCTGCCGGTCTTCCAGGTCATTAGTGAAGGGCTGTGTCTCTTCACTCAGCCTCAGAGTCAAAACTCGGCACGCAGCATGCTGGTGTCTGGCCCCGGGAAAGTGGTGAGAGTGATGTGAGGATGTGTGGCCTCATGGTTAGACGGCGGGGTGCTGAGCTCCAGGCATCGCTCCGTGTGAGTGGATGGACCCCAGAGGAGGCAGTACAGTAGGGAGGCTGTGGCCACAGTGTGATGAAGTCATACTGACAGTTCCCTCAAGCCCCTATAAGCTGGTTTTGCAGGATTAATCATCTAACTTATTCAACAAACCTTCATTGAACACCCACATGGTGACTTAGACTGAATCACAGCAATGAGTCCTGTCTTTACGGGGCTCACAGTTGTCTGGGAGGAGGTGGGCAGAGCAAAAATTCAAAAGAAAACAGGACAGAGTGGAGGAGCTTGACTGTGGGGCAGCTTCAGATTGGGAGTGGGATTCAGAGGAGACATGTCAGCTGGAACTCGAATGAGCAGAAGGAGGTGGCCAGGGAGATGCTGGGTCCTTCTCTGAGATTGAGAACTTCATGTGAAGCTTTATGGTATACTTGGCGTTTCTTTAATTTTGGAGGCACAGCTCAGATCTGAGTTGGAATCATATCTCTGGAGCAATCAGAGCTCAATACAGTCTCCATCTCCTGGGCTCAAGAAATTATCTTTCTTTAGCCTCCAAAGTAGCTGGAACTACAGGCACATGCCACCTTGACCAGCTATTTTTAAAAAATTTTTGCAGAGATGAGTTCTCACTATGTTTCCCAGGCTGGTCTTGAACTCCTGAGCCCCAGCTATCCTCCTGCCTTGGCCTCCCAAAGGGCTGGGATTACAGGCATGAACCCCCATGCTCAGCCCTCTCTCCTCTTTCGTTGTGAGACCTTGGGCAAATCCCAACATCTGCCTGGGTCTCAATCTTCTCACCTATAAAATGGGTTTAATGGTCTCGTTTGCTGAGTTGCCAGGTCGATTGCAAGAATCAAATGAGTGGAAGTGTGTAAAATGCTCAGCAGATGGCAAATCCTCGTAAAGGATAACATGTCCTGGGTCGGTCCCCAAAAGCAGGCCCTGAGATAAGGACTTGGGTCTTCCAGGAAAAACCAGTAAGAGAGTTGATGTGAGAACATCATTTAAAAGAAAAAAAAAAGGAGAGGAGAAAAGGGACAATTTTGGGCAAAATCCAGCCTCAGCTTGCCCTTGTAGGGAGCTCTGGGGAGTAGGTTGTCGCTCTGCATTTATCCCTACTAGAAGTGAGAGAGCTGTGCTATTCTATTTCTGCACTGGCCAGCCCTTGACCTAGGCAATTGTGGGGTTGAAGTAGAGGTTGAGGGGGAAGAAAGTAAACTTCTTGACATTCTGGCTCGCTGATTTGTAGGAGAAGCAGTCCCAGCAGCCTTTGGTGTAAGCCTAATATATGTATATGTATATATATATATATATATAAAATTTATTTATTTATTTTTTTTTTGAGACAGAGTCTCATTCTGTTGCCCAGGCTGGAGTGCAGTGGTGTGATCTTGGCTCAATGCAACCTCTGCCTTCTGGGTTCAAGCAATTCTCCTGCCTCAGCCTCCCGAGTATCTGGGATTACAGACGCGCATGACCATGCCTGGCTAATTTTTTGTAATTTTAGTAGAGATGGGGTTTCACCATGTTGGCCAGGCTGGTCTCGAACTCCTGGCCTTAGGTGATCCACCCACCTCGGCCTCCCAAAGTGCTGGGATTACAGGTGTGAGCCATTGTGCCCGGCTGTAAGCCCAATATTATGTGCTACCTTGATATCTGAAACGAGAAGGCCTCAAATGGCCTAACAGCAAGCTCCCTGCCCCGATTCTACTCCCCCAGATAAGACCCCCCAGCCAAACCACACCCTTTATCTTTGCCTGTTTATCCTGGAGGAGTGTGCTTCAGTTTCTTGCCAGACGCAGGACTCTTGAAATAAGGAAATCACATCCTCCCATGGGAACCAGAGGACCCAGTCTCTTGATACAGCAAACGACACCTCGCACAGCCAGGGCCAGTCCACTCTGTACCCAGTGCAGTCTCTGTGTGGGCCTGTGTGGGCAGGGACCCCACCCCTGGGCTGTGAGTATGCAACACTGATAAGCTGCTGTCATTTCATCTGCCCAGTGTCAGGTGTGTGTTTAGCCAGCCCCATAACCCTGGCATGGGAATCTTTCCCCCACCAACAGGGGGAAGAGGTCAAGACATAGCCCAAACATTGGTCCTCTGAAGAGGGTCTCAGGTATGGGGCTGTGGAAGCAAAGCCCACAGATGCCAGGATGTGCACACGGAAATGGCACAGGGATCTGGGCAGAGCCTTAGTGCTGACTGTTTCAGCTGGGTGGACCCAGCAGAGCTGGACAGTGTCAGGCTGCAGGGCTCCCGTCTTGCCTCCTGATATGGTTTGGATCTGTGTTCCCACCCAGATCTCCTGTTGAAATGTAATTCCCAGTGCTGGAGATGGGGCCTAGTGGGAGGTGATTGGATCCCGGGGTGGGTTCTAGTGGTTTAGCACCATCCCCCTAGTGCTGCTCTCATGATAGAGTTCTCAGGAGATCTGGCTGTTTAAAAACATGTGGCACCTCCCTCTTCTCTCTCTTGTTCCCACTCCTGCCCTGTAAAATGAGCTGCTTCCCCTTTTTTGCCTTCTGCCATGATTGAATGTTTCCTGAGGCTTCCCCAGTCATGCTTCCTGTGCAGCCTATGGAACTGTGAGCCAATTAAACCTCTTTTCCTCATAAATTACCCAGTCTTAGGTATTTATTTACAGGAGTTCAAGAATGGATTAAAACACTTTCCCTCTGGGTCTGATCTCCCTCTTTGGGTGCATCGGCCACCCTTCTCCCACCGCCGCCCACCGCCCTTGCCATGAGGCTCCATCTTGGTGCTTCCACCTCAAGGCTGCGGCTTTATTCTGGGGGGTGTGTAGCTTCTGGGCTTCTTCCAGCTCAGCTGACTTTGCCTTTGAAGGACAGGTGCGGTGTCTCGAAGACAGCTCCTTGCACCTTCCCTGGGATCAGGGAGATGGTGATTGCTGAGTCTTCTCCAGCAGATCTGGAACGTGATTGTGAGGGTTGTGGATTGGAGGTGGGAGGCTGGGATTGGCCACAACAGGCCAGCCTAGTCGGAGGCACTGCTGTAGCTACAGTGACCACCAAGGGCTCACATTTGCCAAATGCCCACATTTGCATGCCAGGCATTGTGTCCAGCAGTTCACCTGCCCCATCTCGGGTCTTTCTCAGCACCCAGAGCTACCAGATGTTAGCACTGCCTCGAAAGCAGGTGCACACTGGGCCTCTCAGGGTGGAGCCCAGTCTGATGACTCCGAAGCCCGTGGGTGTGACTGCCACACTGCTCCCTGCCCTACAGTCCTGCCCCCTCCCTTACAACACACCCAGCAGTTTCCCGAGGGGAGACTAGACCCTTCTGGTTCCATTCAGTACAACAGACATTTATTGAGCACCTGCTGTGTCTTGGAGACGCTGCTCGGTGCCAGGGCCACACTCAGAGGGGGGCCTGTCCAGAATAGATGACTGCTGTGCAATGAGACAGATGCCAAGACAGAGAGTAACCTGGATATGACGGGGTCACCAAGGTGACAGTGGCACCTGCTCACCCCTGCCCAGCTTCTGGAGGGGAAGATGCCTGAGCTGGGACAGGAGACAAGACAGGGATTTCCAGGGAGGGAATCTGGGCAGGCCCAGGAGCACCAGTGAGAGGAGCAGCCCTGGGCGTGTGGAGCGCACCTGGCCTGGTGTGGTCAGAGCTGGGTGGGGACCACTGCGGAAGCAGAGGGAGGCATAGATAGGCTGGGGAGGAAGCCAGTCTGCGGTAGGTGGGAGGAGCCACTGGTCTATTTTCAGGGAGATAAGTGGTTCAGACATGAAGAACAGCAGCATCTGATACAGCCTCTGTCCCAGTGGCTGTGAAGGGCCACAGGTGGTGCAAATGGTCTCACCTCCATGTCCCTAGGCCTCCCGCACACGTCCTGCCTGCCTCACCTGTGCCTAGAACCCGGGTCCACGCCTGGAGCACATGTCCTGTCTGCCTCACCTGTGCCTAAAGCCCAGGTCCTGCCTACAGCACATGTCCTTCCTGCCTTGCCCTACAGACAGAGAACCCGGGTCCACGCCTGGAGCACATGTTGCTGTGAATGCCACTGGTCACACCCTCCCCCGTGGATGGCAGGCTGGGGGGTTCTGTGGGCTCACAATTCTCTACCATGGGGGATTGCTCAGAGAAAGGAGAAATAAATACCAGTGGGGGGTGGGGCGGGTTTGCCAGAATCCAGGTGAGAGGTCCGGGTGCCTGGATGGAGGTGGGGCTCAGATCAGAGGATTTCAGGAGCAGATCGGCCACAGGTGGCAATAGTCAGATGGGAGTGTTAAGAAGAGCGAATAATTGAGAAAGCTACATCCCAGGACCAGGGACCGGAGGTGGGGCACACGGCAGGCTCAGGCACCAGGGGCCGGGAATGGAGCCTGAGGCGTTGATTGAGGCTCTGAAGGGAGACTTCCTTCCCATGGGGTAAGGAGAGCCATGTGTCCTACAGCCCTCAGCAGTGAGAAGGCGAGTCAGGGCTCTGGTCCCTCTAGGAACAACATGGCCACTCTGTCATTTCCAACCTCATGGAAAACCCTTCTGTGAAAGATTGAATCCTACATTTAGCCTCAGCTAAGGGACAGCGTGGACCACAGTTCAATCACCCTTCAGATTGGAAGGCCCTGGAGGCCTCCCAGCTTCCTCCCCAAACACAATCCCCATTTTCCAGGGCTGTAGGGAAGTGCTGCTTGGTGGGGGGCAGGGGCCAGGCGGGACCTGAGTACTTTCTGCTCGGCTGCATGCACATTTCATTTTCCTTCAGAGCATATGCATTTCACTAATGGGGAGATTTTAAGTAAAGACCTTATTACTGCAGTAACAATAGTGACTGTGTTAGGGTGGTGGGATTAGCAGGTGCTTGTGATGTCTTTTAAATTCCTTTAATAGTGCTACTGCATTGCTCTTTCTATTATAATTTTTGAAATGTGTAACAGTAAAAGATCGTGTAGGGCCATGCAAGCCTTCTGCCAAACAAAAATCCTGGGGGGGTTAAGACTGCCATAGATAAGGGGAATTCTGGTGAAATGCAGCCCTGAGCCTCCACGAGGCCCCATCCTGGCTGTATTGGGGTCTCTGCCAAACTCCCATCCTGCAGGAGAACAGAGTGGGGGCTGCCTGTGCCCAGTGGTCTAATTGTGTGTGAGCAGGAAGCTGAGACTGAGTGTCACTCGCAGACAGGGACCTTTGTCACTTCGAAGATGGCTTTTGCATTGTGGAAAGCAGGCAAGCCAAGGGCAGGATGTGGGGCAAATAATAAATTCCAAGGAATGAGGGGCTGCTCCCTGGCGTCCCTGGCATGTTCTGCAGAGCCTGGGTCTAGGGAGGGAAAAAGGAGCCGAAAACAGAAAGAAATGATAACAACGGGGAAAGAAAGGAAACAAAAAAGGGGAACGTGGACATGCTGCAAGGGGCTGAAGGGTCCCATCAGAAAAAAATGAAATGAATTAAGGAGAGCTGTGTTCCAAATACTGCAAACTTGGGAATGAGAGATGCGGTAGGAGGAAGAGAGCAAAGGCAGGCAGGAAAGGAAGTGAATCTGGAGTCATTCTGATGGGATCCCGGGGTGCCCAGGCATCTGGTCAACCCTGTTATCCTGGGCGCATCTGTGAGGGCGTTTCTGGATGAGATTAGCTTTTTCCCTCTCTTCGGACTCTGAAACATCAGTGCTTCCTGATTCTCAAGCCCAGTGGCCTTGGGACAGGAACTCATTCAACAGCTTGCAGCTCTCCTGGGTTCCTGCTGGCCTGCCCCGCTCACCTTGCAGCTCCTGGGACCTGCCCGCCTCCATGATGGTGGGAGCCAGTTCCTCATAATAAATCTCTTTATAGATCTCTATATGTCCTCCCACAGGCTATGCTTTTCTGGAGAGCCCTGACTAGCACAGGAGGGTGGGAACTGCCAGGGAAGGGAGCTCTCAAGAGTCACAGTGTCTTTGTCCTCTTGAGGATGAGGAACGGGCCTCCAAACAGAAACTGGGAACCTTGCTCTTCTTGGGGAGACGGATGCGCACTTTTAATATTTATGAAGTAGGAAAATAAAACAAAAGATGAGTCAGAACATCAAGCCTATAGATGAGAAAATTAAAGTACATAAAATATTGATCCATTTGGCTGGGCGGCAGGCGGCTGTGCGTGTGGTGGAAATGCTGTTTCTGGGCGTAGTTATCCCCCTCCCTTCCCATCCGTGAGCTCCAGCAATTTAGTTAATGGGAGCTGAATGCAGAGTTCATTTTTCACATTCCATTAATGTTTCATTTCTAATACTCTTTTCAGTATAAATTTAAAAACAAAATAGAAATCGAGTCTTGATCATTATTCTCTATTAAGGGGAAAACGCGAGTGCTTCTCAGTTGCTAATCAGGACCCTTCAGGGGGGCACAGCTCCTGGGACAGTGTCCTGCTTCCAGGCCCTCTCCTCTCCTCCTGAGCCTTCCAAACAAACACCTCCCATGCCCTCCCAGCTGAGCCCTGCAGCTCCCACTCTCAGCACCCTGTCCCGAGGTGCTTTTGGGATGTGAGTGCTGAACCCCTATCCCAGGAGAAGCCTGAGAGCCAGTGTGATGCACAGGCTGCATAGTGCACCCGGGTCACAGCTACAGCACACACATCAAGCACCAGAGGCAGCACAGAGGGCAAGTCCCCAGGGATGCCCCAGGAAGGACCGTGGCTGCCTGGGGAGCTGGGAAGGGGATGGGGGCAGGCCCAAGGATGCTTTCAAAGTCTGACCGCTGAGATGCTGAATCTACAAATGGGCAACAACTAGATAACAGAGAAAAGAGAGCTCTAACCCATGACCTGCAGCACCAGCCCAGGAAACGGCCCCTTCCCTATAGACAGGCCCGGGAAACCACCCCTTCCCTACAGACCCAGCCCAGGAAACCACCCCTTCCCTATAGACCCAGCCCAGGAAACCACCCCTTCCCTACAGAACCAGCCCAGGAAACCACCCCTTCCCTACAGACCCAGCCCAGGAAACCATCCCTTCCCTACAGACTCAGCCCAGGAAACCCCATCCCTACAGACCCAGCCCAGGAAACCCCTTCCCTACAGAACCAGCCCAGGAAACCACCCCTTCCCTATAGACCCAGCCCAGGAAACCACCCCTGGTCTACAGACCCAGCCCAGGAAATCCCTTTCCTATAGACCCAGCCCAGGAAACATCCCCTTAGCTACAGACCCAGCCCAGGAAACCACCCCATCCCTAGAGTCCAAGCCCAGGAAACCACCCCTTATCTACAGACCCAGCCCAGGAAATCCCTTTCCTATAGACCCAGCCCAGGAAACCACCCCTTCCCTATAGAATCAGCCCAGGAAACCCCCTCTCTATAGACCCAGCCCAGGAAACATCCCCTTAGCTATAGACCCAGCCCAGGAAACCACCCCATCCCTAGAGTCCAAGCCCAGGGGCCAGCCTGCTGCCATGAGTCTGACTTGTAGGAACAGCCCAGAAAGCCAATGAGTAACCCCTGCCACAGCCAGCCCCAAATGACCAGGACTTGATTAGCAACTGATGGCTTCCCTAATTTTTGTTCCCACTTCCTACTCATATTCCAACTCTAAACAAGCCCCCTCCCTAATCCCATGGCACCCTTGTTTCTGGTCAGCCGCCTCCAGCTCCCCAGGCCGACAGCCTCTGTCGGGGCTCACCCAGGGCCTCCCCCTCTCCATCTGGAGACTTCCTACTTCCCTGCTGAGGCAGGTGATGGTGGCCGACTCCCTTGCTACAGCAAGCTCCAAATAACCGGTCTCTGCTTTCCTCAATGGGAGCAGAGTCTTCCTTCATTTTCACACTATATTTGTTTTGCTGTAGTACAGAAGCCTCTCACGTGTTCTAGGGTTAAAAACAGCCCACGGGTGTGAGGGGTTTCACAGATTTCTCCTGCAGATACCAGCTGTGTGTCACCTCCTGATGACACTCCCCTGAAGGGCAGGGAAATGGGGGAGGAGCAGCAGCCACTGTCCTGCTGGGGTTCAGTCCCCATAGGAGGGTCAGGGATGTGTGCAGGGGGCTCCTCTGGAAGCCTGGGGCAGGAAGGCCTTGCTGTGCCTGGGGTGGGTGTCACTAGAGGCTACGTGGGGCTCAGCATCCTGCTGTCTGCACTCCCACAGCCACTCCCAGGCTCTGGAGGAAGAGAGTGGGCTGAGGCAGGTAACAGGGCTGACTGGAGGGTACAGAGCAGGGGAGGAGCAGCAGAGGGTCCTGGGGTAAGAGGAAGGGATGTGCAGCTGTAAGAACCAAAGGCCAAGGTGGAGGGAAGTGGGCGGCCTCAAGGTATAGGATGGAGGTCACCTGGCAGGACTCCAAGGGCTTGGGGCATCAGAGAGAGGGTGAGTTGAGAGTGGTTATCAGGTTTCTGGCAAGAAGGACTCATGGATGATGCTGCCTTTTACTAAGATGGGGGTTTGGGGGAGGGTCACAGCTTTGTTTTTGGCAGGTTCACATGCTCATGGAAAAGGTGAGTCAGCATCACCCTTAGGTCTGAAGCGTGGAAAAGGTGTCATGACCGGAGGTGGGGATGTGGGAGCCACAAGCCTGCAGCTCATGCGAGCTCTGCAGCATGATTGCATAAGGAGGGTGTATAGCCCTGTGCTGCAGAGCTACTGCCATGAGCCCCATGTGGATGCTCACAATTAAAATATTTAAGATTAGATTAAACCTTCCATCTCTTTTTCCAATTGTCATGTCTGGAGATCAGTAGCCACATGGATGGATCAGAATATAACATTTTTGTGGTCACAGAGTTCTGCTGGGCAGTACTGGGTTGGGGGAGGTCAGAAGAGTCAGGGACCAGTGCCTGAGGAGTGCCCACATTAGGGCAGTGCTGTGGACTGAATGGTTGTGTCTTCCCCTAAATTCATATGGGGAAGCCCTAAGCCCCTTTGTGGCTATGTTTGGAGATGGGGCCACCAAAAGGTAAAAGTTTAATGAGGGAATAAGGGTAGAGTCCTGATCCTACAGGTTTAGTGCCCTTATAAGTAGAAATGTCAGAGAGTTTCTCTCCCCTGCAGCCCCCTGTGCTCATGCACCAAGGAAAGTCCATGTGAGGGCACGGTAAGAAGGCCACCATCTGCAAGCAAGGAAGGGAGCCCTCATGAGGAATGAGTCAGCTGGAACCTTGATCTTGGACTTCCAACCTCCAGAACTGTGAGAACATAAATGTCTGTTGTTGGAGGGGCCCAGGAAGGAGGAAAGGAGGGAGAATGTGGGCTCTGGAAGCTGAGAGAAGAGGGGATTTTAGGAGTGTTGGAGAAAAACGTGTTGAATGGTGCTGAGAGGTTAAAAGTCAGACAGGGACTATAAGGCATCTATTGAATCTAGTGACAGCCTAAGTGACCTTGGCAAGCTGAGAATAAGCAGAATGAGGAAGGTGGCATCCAGGCCAGAGTTAAAGGGAGTGAGTGGGAGGTGACAGATGATAAAATGGGGCAGCAGCTCTCCCAGGAATCTCACTGTTACCCCATTCACAAATCACGAAGTCAAGGTTTCTCAAGGTAAAGCAAGTTGTCTGAAGTGAAGGCTCAGAAAGCAGCAGGATGGGAATTGAACCAGCCCTGCCTTCCATGCTTCAGCCATAGCACTGAGAGCAGCACCCCATCAATAAGGCTCTTGATGTGCCTGGGTGCCGTGCTCTTGGGAGCCCTTGGCTGTCTGGGCTAGAGCTGACTAAGCATCAGTGCTGGAACTGGAGAGGGACATCCATTTGGAGCCCCAGGGTTCAGCCAAGCCAGGGGCCTAAGGCAAAAGGAGGCTGGCTGGGGAGGAGGGAGGGATTGGCTTTGAGAGGGGATTGAGATCCAGTACCCAGTGTTGGAGAGGTAGGGGGAGAAGGGATGAGAACCTCTGTTGTGGGCCAGCCCTAGTGGGCAGCCAGGCTTTCCTCTTCCCTGTGGCCCTTGGGGGTTGTGGCCTGAGTAAGCGGGGCTCCTTGAGTGGCCAAAGCAGGGTTGACTGCCTGAGAAGTGGGGACCCAGCTCCCTGCTCTTGTGCCTGTTGGTAGTGGCATGGCACATGCTGCTTTCAGCTGGCTTAATGGAACGTGCCCTCTGCTTCACATCACATCCTTCTGAGGGTGAGACGATGCTTATTTTCTCTTAAGGTTTCTAAGTCACAGGGTACATTCTCCCATCTTTGGGGAGTGCTGGCAAAGTGTGATGCCCGCCCCACCCTGCACAGGAGCCCACTCCAGCAGCACAACCATAATTACTCCCTCCAGCTCTTTTTGTCCTGAGCTGTTCAGGGGAGAAGTGAGCAGAAGGTGGCTCAGAGAGGCCAGCCTTTCTCCTTGCTGCAATCCTAATGATAGCCATGGCTCAGAGGCCTCCACACATACACTCTGGTCACATTGGGAGTCCTGCTGGGCTGTGATATATCCTCGCTTTACCGATTAGGAAACTGAGGCTCAGAGAGTTCAGAATGACCTGACCCTGAGAATTACTGCTATTGCTTCCCAGGGAGAAGGTCTTTCTGTCTACAGGGGAGCAGGAGTGAAGTTGTCCTTTGAACAGTATGCAGTGAGTGGTCTGAGTTTTTCTCCTAGAGACGTAACCTGGATCTTCTCATGCCACTGCTCTCAACTCCTGGCTTTTCCTTTGGAAGAGGAAAGAGACAGTGAGGTAGTGAGGTGGAAAGAGCATGGGGCTGCAGTCTTGCCTGGCCATGGGAGGATTTAATTATCTCAGTTAAGTGAGGAATCTCTGAATCTCTCATTTTCAGTTTCCTCAACTGCACAATGGAGGCAGCAAAGCAAGCCCAGGTGAACTTCCACATGAAGGCTGTTGGCAAAGCACTTCAAAAAGTGCCGTGGGGCAAGGATTATTTCTGCCATGCCATGAAGGTTGAAGGTGTCTTTCTTCATCCTGGCAGCCCTTGTCTACATCAAGGCAGAGCGTGTCCTGGATGCACCTTCTGTGTCTGTCTCCCCACCCATGTGGCCTGGAAGTGGCCCACCCTGATCTCTCAGACTGCAAGTCTAAGACTCAGTGGTCTCAGAGCCATGCCTGGGCTGCTTCAGTCTATTTTTTCCAGTCCCACTAGCCCAGAGGGTCCCGTGAGCTGTCGGTGAGTTTACATCTTGGACAGGCATCCATTTCCTAGGAGCAAAAATCATTTAACAGCTGTAATCTCCAGTCTGCTGGTTTCATTATTTAAACCAAAATGAAATGTGACCCAGAGTGAGAAAAGAGACCAAGTGTGCAGCTGAGAGCCATAATGAGACATTTACAGACTAGCTAGGAGATGCCGTGTCCCTTCCCGAGAAAGGATCAAGAGTCCCCCTAGGTGGGAAAGAGACAAAAATGACTATTGCCAAAGCTAGCCAGTGGGAAATCTAACAATAATGGTACATTTTGGAGAGAACAAATCAGCTCTCACATTATTCCGATTACAGTAGTCCAGAGCTGGAGGCCTGGCATCTGCAGCCTGCCAGCTCCTGTCACACCATTCTCATTACCAACCCAGGAGGACTCTTCAATCAGCCTCTAAGAAGAAACCTGGGATGCCCTTCCATTAAACCAAGAGGGCAGGGTAGAAAACTGCTTGGGAGGGGACATGCCCCTGTAAAGGAAGGAGTGTTTGGGTGGCCTGAAGAGGCTGACCCTGGGACATAATGCGTGGGCCTCTGCTGTTGCAACCTACACATGGCAACAAGGTGGTGTGGAAGGGCTCCAGAGATGGAGTGGTGATTCCTCCCAAGTGTGGGGTCTGAGGAAAATAAGGGCAAAGCTAGGAGTCAGGGAGGCTGGGGAGGAGGAGGAGATAGAAAGATATTTTAGCCTCCTACAAAGCAGGTGTGAGTTGACCCCAGCTTACCTTGCCACCAGACTCTGCTGCTGACCCTTTATTCTAAATGGCCTTTAGGAATCCTCCACCTTCCCAGGCTTTATTCCATACCTACCTCATTTAACCTGCCCAATGTGCTTCCCCATCCCTCTTTCCTATTCCAGTATAGCACATCTCTTAGAGACCAGCTCAATCTCTAGCATCTAGGACATAATAACTATGATAATGTTTGTGATAATGATGGTGATTTTAGGGGTAATGTCAACGGTAATGGTGGTGATGATAACAGTGATGGTGATGGTAAACATGATAACGATGATGATAGTGGAAAGCGAATGATGGTATTGATGGTGATGATGAAGATGATGGTGATAATAATGATGATGGTGATGATTATGTTGCTGATGATGGTAATGGTGATGATAATGATGGTGATGGTGATGATGATTCTGTGATGATGGTGGTGATGGTGATGATGATGATGGTGATGGTGGTGATGGTGATGATGATGATGGTGGTGGTGGTGATGATGTGATGATGGTGGTGGTGGTGATGATGATGATGGTGATGGTGGTGATGGTGATGGTAGTGATGGTTATGATGGTGATGGTGATGGTGATGATGATGGTGATGGTGGTGATGGTGGCAATGATGTGATGGTGATGGTGATGATGATAATGGTGATGTGATGGTGATGATGACAGTGATGTGATGATGATGGTGATGGTGATGATGATGGAGATGATGATGGTGATGATGGTGAAGATGTGATGATGATGGTGATGGTGATGATGGTGATGATGTGATGATGGTGGTGATGGTGATGATGGTGATGGTGATGGTGATGATGATGATGGTGATGGTGGTGAAAATGTGATAATGATGGTGATGGTGATGATAATGGTGATGGTGATGGTGATGATGGCAGTGATGTGATGATGATGGTGATGGTTATGATGATCATGGTGATGATGATGATGGAGATGATGATGATGGGGCTGATGATGATAGAGATGATGATGATGATGGTGATGATGGTGATGGTGATGATGATGGTGGTGATGATGGTGATGGTGATGATGGTGGCGGTGATGATGGTGATGGTGATGATGGTGATGGTGATGATGATGGTGGTGATGATGATGGTGGTGATGATGGTGATGGTGATGATGGTGATGGTGATGATGGTGGTGGTGGTGGTGGTGGTGATGGTGGTGATGGTGGTGATGGTGGTGATGGTGATGGTGATGATGGTGATGATGGTGATGGTGATGATGATGGAGATGATGATGATGGGGGTGATGATGATAGAGATGATGATGGTGATGGTGATGATGGTGGTGGTGATGATGGTGATGGTGATGTTGGTGGTGATGATGGTGGTGGTGGTGATGATGGTGGTGATGGTGGTGATGATGGTGATGGTGATGGTGATGATGATGGTGATGGCGGTGATGATGGTGATGATGGTGGTGATGATGATGACAATGATGGTGGTGGTGATAGTGATGAAGACAATAATGATAGCACCTGCTGCATGCCTGACACTATTCTTGCCAGTCGTTATGTGTATGAATTCTTTTAATCCTTATAACTACCCTGTGATGTGGAGGCTATTAGCATTCCTAGTTTACAGGTGAGGAAACCTAGGCCAGTAGAGGTTATTGTCCATGTTTACCTGACTCCCCACTCCAATGACCTCTGTCATCCATTGGACATTTCTGCAGTGGTGGCTCTATTTCCCTTTCTGATGCCCAGAAGCATTACTTATGTCATCTGTGGCCATTTCTCCCTGTTTATCTCTGTCTTTCACCTGGCTGGGCCCTCCATATGTTGTCCACTCTTGTATCTGTCACTGTGCCGTGCAGGTGATTTCCTGCATAAAATATTCAACAAACACATGGCGATGCTGAGTAGAGGAGTCAGAGAGACAAGCGCGGTTTCAGGAAGCAGAAGTCAGCAACTAATGGGCTATGCAGATCCAGCAAGCCCCCGAGGACTTGGGAGAGAGCAGATGTGGGGCTGGATGGGAAGAGGGGGCTGAGTGCAGGGTAAGGGGCAGCTGTGTGCTGGAATTGCTCCTGGGGGATGGCACCTCTGAACATTCACCCCTGGAGAGAAGTCTCCTTTCCTGCTTCGGAGCCCAGCCTCCACCGCACTGGCCTCTCGTGCTCCAGTCAAATGAACTATATTTGCGTTTATGCTTCCACATCCTAAAAAAGCACTTGTGAAACACTTTAGCGTCTCAGCCCCTGGGGACACAAGGACTTCTGAGAGAGACAGACTAGAACCATTTATTTTTCCTTCCTAAATGCCATGGGCAGCTCTTTATGACTGAGCTGACAAGGCTGTGTCTTTTTAAGCATCACAATGCAGAGGGGGTCAGGGATGCCAGGCAGGGAGGAGAGACGGGAGGGGCATGGGGTCACTTCTCTGGGGACACTGGTGCAGTATCACTGTGATTGTGGGTATCTGAAACCAGTGGGACAGCAAAGACAATTAGGTTTTATTTATTTCACACACTCTTAGAGGCACCTATGCACCAGATGCGCTTCCTAGCTCTTTAGAAAATTAACTTGCTTAATCCTTATGATAACCCCATAAGGAAGATGCTAATATCAGCCCACCTGACAAAAGAAGAAACTTGTCCCAGAGCAGAGAAGTTGCTCCCCAGGGCTGCAAGGCTGTGAGGGGCAGAGCTGGGTTTGCTCCAGTGTCTCCAGATCTGGCCCATAACCACACTCAGGGTGGCCTAGCATATATTTTAATTACTTCAAATATACTTTATGCTTATTATTTTAAATTCAAGCATAAACATCCTTTTACTAAAGGGACAGTGCCTCGAAACACAAAGAAAGGCCCAGAGGAATGTGCAAATGAAGGAGTGTTGAAGTCAGAGAGGGTCCCCAGCCTAGCTCCTGTTACCCCAAGAAAGCAAAGCCCATGGGTGAGTTCTGCAGGAGCTGAGGCCAGACCACAAGGCGGGAAGAAGGATGGAGCCTGTGACTTCCTCCTAGAAATGAATACAGGAGGCTCTGGTAGCTTGCTCAGATAGGACAGGTGAGAGGGACAGGTCAGGGACCAGGCCAGGTCTGCTCCCAAGTGAGCCCAGCCCATCCCATGACCTCCAGTGACCCTTCCTCTTCTTCCAGGGTAACATTTCACAGACCCAGCCTCATATGGTTTGGCTGTGTCTCCACCCAAATCTCATATGGAACTGTAGTTCCCATAATCCCCACATGTTGTAGGAGGGACCTGGTGGAGACAATTGAATCATGGAGGCTGTTTCCCCATCCTGTCCTTGTGATAGTGAGTTCTCACGAGAGCTGATGGTTTTATAAATAATTGAATCATGAGGGCTGTTTCCCCATCCTGTCCTCATGATAGTGAGTGAGTTCTCACGAGATCTGATGGTTTTATAAGGGGCTTCCTCCTTCCCTGGACACTCATTCTCTTTCCTGCCACCCTGTGAAGAGGTACCTTCTGCAATGATTATATGTTTCCTGAGGCCTCCCCAGCCATGAGGGGCTGTGAACCAATTAAAACTCTTTCCTTTATAAATTACCCAGTCTTGGGTATTTCTTCATAGCAGTGTGAGAACAGACTAATACACAGCCCTTGGTGTAGGTAGACATGCTTGTGCTGGGACGGGGCCATGAGGCCCCTTTATTTAACATCCCATTGCTCTGAATCCCTTGGTTGGGCCCCATGGAGCAGAGCACTCTGGCTCCCTGGGCCTCACTGCACGGCCTCTCTCTCTCTCCTGTTCCTCTACCTTATGCCCTGTGGACGCTTCCTGATGCCTCCCTCCCAGCATGAAGAGAGTTTGCAGCCCACAAGCTGTGACCTGGTTGGAAACACAGACTCAGTTCCCTTGGAAAGAGGTGAGCGCAGCCTGTGGGAAGTGCTTGGGCAAAGATGAAGGGCTCAGGCTTGGAGGCTTAGGCAAGATGGGAAGTAAGACAGGAAGGGGTCTGTCTAGGAGGCTCTCTTACATAGAAGCCTGGGGCTGGCAGGACATTTTTGGTGCAGGGCAGAACTGGTGAGACCACACAAGGAGGTGGTATCTGTCACAAGAAATTGGTGGAGGACAGAATTCAGGGGAGCAGGTGGAGGAAGAGGAAGCTGCGGTGTTGACTGGAGGTAAGAAGAGTTACTAGGAGGCCAGGGGAGCACTGTGCATGGGAGTCCTTGGAGAGCTGGGGCCCAAAGGGGCGTGGTCACAGGTCCAGAGGGCCCAGGGGCTTTTGACATTCAGCTGAATAGCATCTTCCCAAAATCCATGATCCCTTGGAACCTCAGATTCCTTATAAAACCATCAGATCTCGTGAGAACTCACTATCACAAGAACAGACTTTATTTGGAAATAGGGGCTTTGCAGATACCAATAAAGATTGAAATGAAGTCACACTAGATTAGAGTAGGCCCTGAACCCAATGGAAGTGTCCTTTTGAGATACAGAAAAGGACACAGAAACACACAGAGGGGAAGGCCACATGAAGACGAAGGTAGAGATAGGGGTGAGACGTCTACAAGCCATGGAATGACATGGACGGTGGGAGCCACCAGCAGCTGCGGACAGATTCTTCCTCTGAGTCTCCGTTGGACTTCTGGCCTTCTGGAGTGTGAGAAAGTACATGTCTAGTATTTTAAGGCCTCAGTTTATGGGAATTAGGGCAGCCCAGAAACCTAATCCAGTGGTCACTGGCCGTCTTTGAGAAAGGGCTTTGGCTCTCAAGGTGGGAGCGTTCGGTGATGGGTGGAGAAGACCTGGATACAGCAGGCAGAGGTGGGTTCTCAAGGACCTCAGTGGTGAGGGGAAGGGAAGGGATAGGGCAGCAGCCTCGAAGTCAGGTGGAGAGAAGCAGAGAACTTTTAAGGAAAGGGACAGAGGCCGCAGGGGAGGGAGTGGGGGAGAGGTATCAGGGGCTGCCTTCAAAGCCAGGCCCTGGGGGGAGGATGGTTGAGACCTCCTTCAGGACATGTGCTGAGGCTGGGCATGTCAGGAGGGCTCTTGTAGCCCTGATGCCTGCATGGCCTGGCACCAGCTGGAGCTCAGTGGGTGTTTCAAGAATGAGGAGAGGGCAGAGATGGAATCAGGAAATGGGTGGAAGGCCTCTCACTTCCAGCTGAAAAGGCCACAGGTTTATTCTGGAAGATCTTGGAACTGAATCAGGAGCCTGCGCCCCAGGGCACTGAGCTGAGTGAAGAGCCAGGAGGGCTTTTATGGCCTGGAGGACTGTCCCCTCCCATCCATATTGGTGGAAGCCATTAACTTTCAAATTGGGCTACACCAGAATCATCTTGGGGGCTTATTTAAAATGTAGATGCCTGGGGCTTGCCCTCGGAGATCCTGATGTAGGAGACCTGGAGTGGGGCTCAGGAATCTGCATTTTATCAAGCACATTCAGCTGATCCTGACACAAAAACTTCAGATGGGACCTGGGGGAAGATGGGGCACATTCAGCCACCCTTTGTGTAGTTTGAGTGTCATGCAAGTTTTCTTCCCTACATGGCCCTTGAGTCCTTACATTGCTGCTGGTTCCTGGAATCTCAGCCTCAAATCTGTGAGGTCATGTGTGTGGCTTTAAAAGCTCCTGCTGCCCTGTTTACCTTAGTGGTTCATGGCAAGAGGTGGGGGATGCATTTCTGGGAATGCCTAGCCCTCCTGCAAACATGCAGAAGAGTCAGAGGTGACTCTTCTTTTTAAATTTTGAGACAGGGTCTTGCTCTCTCGCCCAGGCTGGAGTGCAGTGGCACAATCACAGTTCACTGTAGCCTTGACCTCCTAGACTCAAGTGATCCTCCCACCTCAGCCTCCCAGGCAGCTAAGACTACAGGTACACACCACCATGCCCAGCTAATCTTTGTATTTTTTGTAGAGATGGGGTCTCACTACATTGCCCAGGCTGGTGTTGATCTCCTGGGCTCAAGCCATCCTCCCACTTTGGCTTTGGCCTCCCAAAGTATTGGGATTACAAGTGTGAGCCACTGTGCCTGGCCAGAGGGGACTTTCTTTACTCCTCCAAACATTTTGTAAAGACTGAAGATGGAAAGGTGGAAGGAGAGAGCTGGGCTGGGCACCACTCCGCATGGAGGCCTTTGTTTGCCGACTGAAAGGGTCACAGGGGGAAGCCCTGTGCTGGACTCTGAGAAGCCGTGTCAAGCACACACATTTTTCTTTGAGAAAGCGGCATGTGGCATGCGGCAGGGGCCTGTATTTAATAACACAACCCTCACACGAAAGGCAGGGGAGATGTGTATGGCTCCGTCGCTGGAGAGCTGTCTAATCCTGATAAATGCAGCATCATCCCTCCCACAGTGAAAAGTCCCTGCATTAGATTAAACATATCAATCCTGTGTGTTACCATCTGTTGTCTGACAGCCAGCACCTGGA
Organism: Pongo abelii; assembly: GCF_028885655.2. NCBI lineage: Eukaryota > Metazoa > Chordata > Mammalia > Primates > Hominidae > Pongo > Pongo abelii. The sequence goes on along the minus strand of NC_071985.2, from coordinate 229,905,723 downwards.
CAGCCTCTGGTGACCTGCCTTCCACGGCCCTATGTGGAAAGTACACGGCTGAGCCCCAGATTCCAGGTAATGTCCATGCTCCAGCCCTGGGGAAGCTGCACCGAGGCTGGATACTGTTGCTGAGGCAAGGCTGGGCAGCTGCCCTGGGTTGGCAGTTGGTCACAGCTCTCCAAGAGCTCTGTGATGCTTTGAAGGAAGAATGTGTGTTTTTGTAGCACACGCTGTTCACGCCCCAACAGGCTGGTGCCCCATTCCTGAGCCTTCTTGGGGTGGCCCAGCTCTCTCCTCTGGGACTGTGCAGAGATGGAGGTGAGAGAAGTAACGCAGCCTGGACCGGGAAGGTAGACTGCTGTGTGTCGCCGTGGATCCAGGCAGCTCTGATCCCGCCTGACAGGTAGACAAGAACACACTTGGCAACTAGTAGCCACTCACCTGGTACCAGGGCCATGTGGACCTGCCCTAGCGTGGCCTCGCTCAGTGCCTGCCAGGGACTCTCAGTGCCTCCCCTGGCTGATGGTCCTGCCTGCCCCGGATAGGTGGGTCCAACTCCAGAATCCCCCTCGGAGCCAGCCTCGCAGGGATTCAGGTGCCTTTGACTGGGGCCCTGCTTGCAAGGGAAGGATGGATGGGGAGGAGATGGCAGGGGAAGAGCTGAGCAAGAGGTGGTATCTGCAGGAGACAGCCTCAGTCTGTCCTCCAGGGATCCCTGGAGTGGGAATCAGGAGGGGGTGACCTGCCCTCATGTAAGGTGGCTCCCATCAGCCAAGGACAGTTCCTGGTCCAGGGCCACATGCCTTCTCTCATGCTGATCTCTGCATGGTCCGAGAGGGGAGGGCTGGGCTGGTTGGGCACCTTGCAGGACAGTGTGTGTGCTCACCCCATCGCGGCATCACGTCAATGGACCAGCGAGGAAGGAGCAGCTGGTACGTTAGAGGCTTTGGTGAGACACTCATGTTCCAAAGGCAGGAGCTAAACCCTATAAAGACTCCAGGGCCGGGCCTGTCAGTGAAGATTTCAGGGATCCAGAGGTCTGGGGCATGTCAAGGCACCCCCTCCAAAATCAAAGATAGGTGAGGGCACCTCAAACCTCTTACCACTGAGAAAGGCACATGAACCTCGGTGGGCAGAGCCCAGAGCAAGGCAGGCTTCTGCAGCAGGTCCAGGCTGTGCCGCAGGCCAATGACCATGGTGAATTCATTCGAGGCCTGTGGTGCTGGTCAACAGCCACTGCTTAGGAGCCTGCGACCCACTGCACTCCTCGGAACAGCTCCCTGCAAAGACCATCCCTCCCCATATAACCTAGATGAGGCTCACAGACACCCCCACCCATTTACCCAGGACGAGTCCAGACACAGCCCCTCTGAATTCCATTTCTTTGCCTCACAGATGATTAGTGGAACTGTTTTGTCCCCACTCATAATTGGAACAAAATGCTTGTTAGTGAAACAGTTCTGCTTCTCTCCTGCCCCAGGCCCTGAACTCTGGCCTACCCTCAGCCTGAACCCATAGACGGCCATCCGGTCTGAACGCAGGCTGGCCTCAGGGTCAAATGTTCTCCGATCCACTGTCCCACTGAGCCACCTCCACCTTTTCTTCTCACCTCCTTCACCAGTCCTTTCTAATCCCGTACACAAAAGCCTCTTTCTGCCTAATTTTTGGGATGCTTTCAGGTCTCATGGTGGGAGCCTTCTCCTCACTGCAACAGCCCCTCCCCCACTGCAGTAGCCCCTCCCCCACTGCAGTAGCCCTTCCCCCACTGCAGTGGCCCTTCCCCCACTGCAACAGCCCCTCCCCCACTGCAGTAGCCCTTCCCCCACTGCAATAGCCCCTCCCCCACTGCAGTAGCCCTTCCCCCACTGCAGTGGCCCTTCCCCCACTGCAACAGCCCCTCCCCCACTGCAGTAGCCCCTCCCCCACTGCAGTGGCCCTTCCCCCACTGCAACAGCCCCTCTCCCACTGCAGTAGCCCTTCCCCCACTGCAACAGCCCCTCCCCCACTGCAGTGGCCCTTCCCCCACTGCAGTGGCCCTTCCCCCACTGCAGTGGCCCTTCCCCCACTGCAGTGGACCTTCCCCCACTGCAGTGGACCTTCCCCCACTGCAATAGCCCCTCCCCCACTGCAACAGCCCCTCCCCCACTGCAGTAGCCCCTCCCCCACTGCAGTGGCCTTTCCCCCACTGCAATAGCCCCTCCCCCACTGCAGTAGCCCTTCCCCCACTGCAATAGCCCCTCCCCCACTGCAGTAGCCCTTCTCCCACTGCAACAGCCCTTCCCCCACTGCAATAGCCCCTCCCCCACTGCAGTAGCCCTTCTCCCACTGCAACAGCCCCTCCCCCACTGCAATAGCCCCTCCCCCACTGCAGTGGCCCTTCCCCCACTGCAGTGGCCCTTCCCACACTGCAATAGCCCCTCCTCAGTAGCCCCTCTCACACTGCAATAGCCCCTCCCCCACTGCAGTAGCCCTTCCCCCACTGCAGTGGCCCTTCCCCCACTGCAGTGGCCCTTCCCCCACTGCAGTAGCCCTTCCCCCACTGCAACAGCCCCTCCCCCACTGCAATAGCCCCTTCCCCACTGCAGTGGCCCTTCTCCCACTGCAGTGGCCCTTCCCCCACTGCAATAGCCCCTCCTCAGTAGCCCCTCCCCCACTGCAATAGCCCCTCCCCTGTTGCAATGGTTCCCACCCCGTATTGCAAGAATTCTTCTGAATCCAGTCTCTCCTTAGTGAGTCCAGAGTTATGCTTTTGTTTGAACTGAGCAGGTGCCATGAGAGCTCTGGGGAAGGGGCTGATGGTCTCTTCTGGGGGTCAGTGGTTCCCCTGCACTTGTGGACATCAAGGCTCTGAGAGCTCAGGTGCCTGCCTTAATGAGGCCCTGCCCCACCTGGACGGTCTGTATTAGAGACAGTGACTGGGATGGAGGGGTTGGAATCATGGGGTTCACTTCATCCACTCCATCCAACTAGAATCCATGGAATCTGGAACCTCCTTGCTTTCCGTAATGATCCTAAACATGAACACGGTGAATCATCATCAAGGCGCAGCCCCTCGAGTCATCTTATTCATGGCAGAAACTCTGAGTCCAGACGGAAGACACGCAGAACAGCATTTTCCCTTCTTGAGTTAGCCCCGTCCATCCAGGGTCCTAGTGAACCTTCACTAGCATTCAGGGGAACTACCTACTTCAGATCACGGCACAGCCCGCTTGATTGCATCAGCTCATGTCTCCTTCAAGTTCCGTTTTCTCCTAGTCCCCTGACTTCAGGCTGAAGTCACAAATCTTGCAGAGGTTTACAGCCCCACCCATGGCTCCATTTGCAGCGTCCCTGCGGGCTGGCAGGGATGGCTCCGAAGGCCGAGGGGCTGAGGAGAGATGATTCCTGAGCCTGAAGGAGGCCGGCCAGAGCTCCATGTAAGACGCCACAGAGGCCACCTAGCTGGTGGAGTGGGCTGCCTCATGGATGTCATCTCTGAAAGCCACAGCGAAACTCAGGCATGCTTTGAAATTGTCCCCAGGGGAATATTGGGAAACCAGCTGAGGGCATTTTATCCGACAGCAGCCTGTGAGGCATCATGTGATAATGGTCATTGTAAACCTCCCTTACAAAGGGAAAAGTGAAAACAGACTCATCATGCCCTCACATGTGTTATGGGAATGAAAACTATCTCACCTTTTCCCTTCTTCTCCTTTTGAAGGCTCCAGGTAACCCCACTTCTTCCAGGAAGCCTCCTTGGTCAGCTCAGCCTGCACACTCCTCCTTCAGATGCCAGTGGCAGGAGACGCCTGGGTAAAAATCAGGAGTGCAGGGCCCCAGTCCGTCTTCTTGTCTTGGTTAAGGCAGACAAAAAATAGGTCCACTTTCTTGATTTCACATGCCCCTTCCCACCTACTGTGCCTGGCCCCGGTGCTGTCTGTGTTTGTAATGAGTGTTCATCTCTGACTTGACCTTCTCTCATCTCTGCTGGAGCTTCTCAGGCAATATCCATGAGCATTTTCTGAGTGTCTTTAGGGGTGGTTATTTGAAGGCACTGAGAATGTCAGGCTCAGCTCCTTAGTAAGCTGCCAGCCTTTAGTAATGTCACCTCCCATCCCACCCGGACACTCCTGCGTGCGTGCCTTCCTCCCCGGGCTCTCTGCTTGGTGCTGGCCTGGGGCTGTCAGAGGGGATCTATTCCTATTTTTTATTATTATCATTTTCTGCAGACGGACTGAGCACTTCATAAACCTTAACAATGACAAATCACCAGCCTCAGCGACACCACAATCACATAATGATAGTCATTATCCAGTGGCTGTATGATGTGCCGAGCAGCATGGGCCAGTGGTCCACTGCAGCCAGACGCAGATGCTGGAACAGTAGCCATGAGCGAGGAGAGGGCCAGAGCCCACCAGGAAGGGAGGCCACGTTGGCGAGGGTCTCGGCCCTGCACTCTGAGGGGTGTAGGTGGCAGAAGGGAAACTCAAGGTCACTGTACGAGTCCCTGTGGCAGTCTTATCAAGTCACCACCAACTGGGTGATCTTAAAACAACAGAAACGTATTCTTTTGCAGTTCTGGAGACCTGAAGTTTGAGGTCATGGTGAAGGAAGGGTGGGCTCCTTCTGAGGCTATGTGGGAGACTCAGTCCCCAGCCTCCCAGGCTCTGGTGCTGCGGGCCGTCCTTTGCCCTCTTTGGCCATCCTTGGCTTCTAGATGCATCACCCCAGTCTCTGCCTCCAACAGCACATGGCCATTTCTTCTGTGCCTCTGTGTGTCTCTCCTCTCCTCACAAGGACACCAGTCACCGAATTAGGGCTCACTCTAATCCACTAGGACTTTATCTTAACTTAATTGGATCTGTAAAGGCTTTATTTCCAAATAAGGTCACATTCATGGGCTCTAGATGGACATGGATTTGGGGGGGACACTAGCTCACTACAGTCACTGACTGATATGGTTTGGCTCTGTGTCCCCACCCAAATCTCATCTCGAATTGTAATTCTCATCTGTCGAGGGAGAGACCTGCGATCCCCATGTGTCGAGGGAGGGAGGCGTTTGGATCATGGGGCGGTTTCCCCCATGCTGTTCTCTGGACAGTGAGTGAGTTCTCACAAGATCTGATGGTTTATTAGGGTTTCGAAGTTCCTCCTTCCTTCCTCTCTCCCCTGCTGCCTTGTGAAGAAGGTACTTGCTTCTCCTTTGCCTTCCACCATAATTGTAAGTTTCCTGAGGCCTCCCCAGCCATGCAGAACTGTGAGTCAATTAAACTGCTTTCCTTTACAAATTACCCACTCACTCTCAGGGAAGTTCTTTATAGCGGTGTGAGAATGAACGAATACACTGAGTCAAGATTTATGCCAGGCATTCTGGCTCCCTGGCCTGAACCTTCCCCAGGAGACCACACTGCCTCCCAGACACTCAGCTCACTCCGTTCACACACTGGCCAGATGCACTGAACGGTCTTCTCTGCTTTCCAAACACGGGGGTGGACAGGGCTGAGGAAGGGCCCTGCTCATGTACTTGCCCGTGGTTGGCCTCTGAGTTTGAGGAAGGAAGATGCAATCTGTTCCCACCAAGGATGCTGAGGAGCCTTTTCCTTGAGAATCATGGCCAAGACAAGGAGCTGAGCCCAGGAAGCCAGATCCAAGCTGTAGGAAGGATAAATACATAGACAGGCAAAGGAGCCAAGGATGGCCAACCATCATCAGACGTAGGAGCTCCTTGACCAAGAATCCAAGTCAGAAAGTCTGTCTAGCAGTTGAGTAAATGACCAAGAGCTCCCAACAGCTGGGAGCTGGCCTGGCTGTATGGAGTAGGCCTTGGTGTTCTGTTGATCAGAAATGGTTTAACAGCATGTTAATATCTGACAAGGCCACCATGTCAGAGCACAGCCGAAAATGTCCAGTCCACAGAATAACCAATCCACCTGACCTGACCAATGTGAATGACTGCTAATTCCTTACCAATTGCAGCTTTGTCCTCACTCCATTGTTCTGGCCTTCTCCATACAAATACTAAGATATCAAATTATTAAATTATCTCCACTTCTTGGCAGCATCCAATCCAGGGCAAAGCCCCAAATTCCTCCCACAAATCACCTAATACAAGGTCAAAGCTCTAATCAGTTCTTTCAACCCCAAATCCCCTAATATAAGGTCAAATCTCTAATCAGTTTTTTCCTCCCCCAAATCACCTGATATAAGGTAAAAGCTCTAATCAGTTCTTTCAACCCCAAATCACCTAATACAAGGTCAAATCTCTAATCAGCTATTTTTCCTCCCCCAAATCACCTAATACAAGGTCAAAGTTCTAATCAATTCTTTCCTCCTCCAAATCACCTAAAACAAGGTCAAATCTTTAATCAGTTCCATCCTCCCACAAATCACCTAATATAAGGTCAAACCTCTAATCGTTCTTTCCTCCCCCAAATCACCTAATAGAAGGTCAAAGCTCTAATCAGTTCTATCCTTCCCCAAGTTACCTAATACAAGGTCAAATATCTAATCAGTTCTTTCTAACATGCTCTTATGAAGACGCTCCATGGCTTTCCATGGTGTGTGGTCTCCCGCATTGCAATGAGACAGTAAACTTAACTCTGTTTAACATTAAAAGTGTGTTCTTGGAGGGTTTGGTGGCAGGATATTGACACGGGAAAATAATCGTAGCTACCAGTATAAGCACTGTCTGTGCCAGGTACTGAAAAAGTGCTTTAGATATATTATCACATCCTTCTCCTCATCAAACTTTGGAGTACTTACTCTAAGAGGGGAAACTGAGACACAGAGGCGACTGGTTCTTGGTTGTGCATATCTATGCCTGTGTGTGTATTTATATCCATATTCAATTGTGGCCATCTGCACGTATACCTAGTTGCGTGCCTATTCGTGTAGCTCTATCTGTATCTATATTTATGTCTATGTGCATATCTAAATCTATACTGGGTTGTGCATATCTATATCTATATTTATATCTGATTATGTATGCATATCTGTGCATTGATCTATATCTATGTATTTTCAACTTTATCAGATGCTACAGAGGAGGGAACAGAGGCATGAAGATGTTGTATAACTCACCCAAGGCTGTCCTATTAGTCAGTTGTGGAGTTAGGTCTCGCATCCAGACAACCTGACCCAGCGTCCACCACGGTTCTGGACCACAGAGCACCTGTGTTTGTGTCCCCAGTGCTGAGAGCTGTGCCTGCACAAGGTAGGTGTTCACCAAATATACTTTTGGGATGAGTGAGTGCAGGCATGAATGAAAGAATCCACTACTGTTGGAAGTGTAAATTGCTACAACCCTTAGGAGAGTAATTTGACAATATTCAGTAAAATTAGAAATACTCACATTCCACAGCTCATAACATCACTCCCGGGATATAACTAGAGAAACATTCACACACCTGCACAGAGACACATAAAAGAGTATTCACTGCAGTACTGTTGTGCTCACGTGGGCTGGTGTGAAGTGGAGAGGAGTTTGGGGAAACACACGCTGCAAGTTCCCCAGTGGGGTGTCATGTCATACCACAGTTAAAACGGATACATTCCATCGGTATTTACCAAGACGGATGGATCTCAGAATTAATAATATTGACATAAAAGCAAATTACAAGAAGATAAATAACATAATAATGTTATTTATGTAAACCTATAAGTACTTCTAACAATACCATATATAGATATATCTGCGTGTGTGTGTGTGTGTGTGTGTGTGTGTATAGAAAAAGAAAGAGAAAAGAGAGAGGGAGAAAGAAGATGGAAGTAGAAGAGAGAGAGAGAGAGAGCATGAATCAAAACATGGATGGGAGGAAATTCCAATCTCAGGTGGGGCAGAGAGCTGGCACCTAGAGACCCAACCCTTTCTGCAATGTATTCATTTAAAAAATAGGTTTGAGACCAGCCTGACCAATATGTCAAAACCCCGTCTCTACTAAAAATACAAATATTAGCCGGGCATGGTGGCATGCACATGTAATCTCAGCTACTCAGGAGGCGGAGGCAGGAGAATCGCTTGAACCTGGGAGATGAAGGTTGCAGTGAGCCGAGATCGCGCCACTGCACCCTAGCCTGGAGACAGAGTGAGACTCCGTCTCAAAAAAAAAAAAAAGGGTCTGAAGTACACATAGGGACATAGGTCACACACAGGGTGCAGGTGCATGGTGTCTGTCTTTTTTATGTTTTTAAGTTTTTCATAACTAAAATTGTGTAAAAGAGAGAAAGAATGAATTAGAGTTTGCTTGACTAAGAGGAGAGGGAACAGTGTTCCCATTCATGCTGCTTCTGTAGGGGGCAGGGCAGTAGTGAGAGAGGAGGCTGGGGAGGCACGTGGGGCCAGTCCCGGCCTGGAGACTGACCGCATTAAGGATTTTTATTTTATATGAAGTGAAATGATGTCTGAGCAGAAAGGGAAAGGGGATGATTTGCCTTGTGCAAAGTTCAGTCTCCTTCCAAGTGAAGACAGGTTACAAACTGTATTAGTGTTGGTGGCTGCTGTGACAAATGGCCACACACGGGCTCAGAACAGAAGTTTATTCTCTCACAGTTTTGGAGCCAGGAGTTCAAATTCAAGGTGCTGCAGGTTTGTGCTCTGTCCTAGGGCTCCAGGGAAGGATTTCTCCTTGCTGCTTCCAGCTTCTGGTGGAGGGCGGCAACTCTCGCTCTTCCTTGGCTTGTAGCTGCATCTCTCCGCTCTGCCTTCAACATGCCACGACCGTCTAACCTCCGTATGTGTCTGTGTCTGCATCTCTTTCATAGAATCATGCCAGTTAGAATGGTGAGCATTAAAAAGTCAGGAAACAACAGATGCTGGCGAGGATGCAGAGAAATAGGAATGCTTTTACACTGTTGGTGGATGTGTAAATTTGTTCAACCATTGTGGAAGACAGTGTGGCAATTCCTCAAGGATCTAGAATCAGAAATACCATTTGACCCAGCAATCCCATTACTGGGTATATACTCAAAGGATATACACATATAAATCATGCTACCATAAAGACACATGCACACGTATGTTTATTGCAGCACTGTTCACAATAGCAAAGACTTGGAAACAACCCAAATGCCCATCAATGATAGACTGGATAAAGAAAATGTGGCACATATACACCATGGAATACTATGCAGCCATAAAAAAGGATGAGTTCATGTCCTTTGCAGGAACATGGATGAAGCTGGAAACCATCATTCTCAGCAAACTAACACAGGAACAGAAAACCAAGCACTGCATGTTCTCACGCATAAGTGGGAGTTGAACAATGAGAACATATTGGACACACGGAGGGAAACATCACACACCAGGGTCTGTCAGGGGGTGGGGGACTTAGGAGGGAAAGCATTAGAAAAAATACATAATGTAGATGATGGGTTGATGGGTGCAGCAAACCACCATGGCACATGTATACGTATGTAACAAACATGCACGTTCTGCACATGTATCCCAGAACTTAAAGTATTGAAAAAAAAGAAGGAGATCTATAGCTTAAAAAATAGTAATCACCAAGTTTAATCAATTAAAAAATAAATATTCTCTTAATTTAACAGAAAAAAAAAGAATGACACCAGCCACTCCATTTAGGGCCCATCCTAATGGATGATATAACCACATCTTAACTAATTACATCTCCAAAGACGCTATTTCCAAATAAACTCACATGGTAAGGTTCTGGGTGGGCATGAATCTGGAAAGACACCCTTCAACCCCGTGCACAGGGATCAGAGGGCAAGCAGGAGAGCAGCCCCTGGGTTATCAGGGTCCAGGAGAGCTGACGGAAGCTCAGAGCAGAGTGGCAGTGGAGCTCTAGTGGAGCCAGAAGTGGGGATTCTAGAAGTATTTGGAAGTGGTTCGGCCACCACTCAGTGATGGACTGGCTGTGAGGGAAGAAGAGGCATCTGCATGAGTGGATATCATGGAGAGTTGACCCGAGGGCAGTGGTCCAGGCAGTACCTCCTCTCCTGGGGTGAGCTCACCATTCTGCAGGGACACAGGCGAGACCACCTGGAAAGACAGGGCCAAGCGGGACTCTGAGGACCCCTCCCTCCAACCTGCATCTCCAAGCAGCATCTCACGGTGGAGCCAGGTCTTTAGTGGGTCCTGCCTGAGGTCCAAGGAAGAGCTTGGTTGCCTCTGGGATTGTTTCTAGAACGATTTTTTTTTTGTGGCAAGTGTTCAAGGGTGATGTGAAGCCTGGCCTCCCTTTGCTGGCTTGAAAAATAGGAGTCTGTGTCAACTGGGGGGGCTGGAAGTCACAATTAGGGGCCCACACACCCACCCAAAATAGCCCTGGGAAGTGGTAGGTGGGGTCCGGAAGGCAGCGGCAGGAGGCTTGGAAGTCAAGCCTGTTATTGACACAAATGAGCAACTACACCCAAGATGGGAATGCACAGCTGAGGCCAGAGCAGCCAGGCGGGGGTGGGGGGCAAATTGCCCTTGAGGAGCAATTCCTGCCGCGGCGGAGGAGATGGGGGCTCCACGGGGTCACCTCTAGCTAATAAGGAAGAGGGAACCAGAGTGCTTCCGAGAAGTCCTGCTGGCAGGTGGCCCGGTCCCTGCACCCAGCGTCCCAGGCCACCCCAGCCACTGCTCACTCAGTCCCACAGCTAGACTGTCTTGGCTTCAACCGATGGGAACACCACGTGGACTGACTGAAGCCAGGAAGGGGCTATACTGACTCACATATGAGTGCGGCTGGATTTGGGCTCAAACCAAGTCAACCCGTGGGCCTGGTCCTCTGCTCTCTGTGGCAGCCCCACTGGTGTCAGGCCCGCTGTCACATCTGGAGCAGCCCCGGGGACCAAAGGGCTCTTTTTCCTACACAGCTCAAGCTGCATCCTGGGGTTGATGGGCACCAGCCTGGTTCAGGCTGATGTGAGTGGATGCGGTGTGGGTGTGTCCACTGGGTCAGGTGGGGTCAGGTGGTGTCCTCTCCCCGTGACTTACTTAGAGAGGGATCGGGGCCAACCCACCACCAGGTGTTTCTGGAGGCAGGGCCAGTGGCTGCCAAGCCAGCAGAAATCACAACTGTTGGTTACACCGCGCACATCTTCTCCCAGAGAGGGAAATCCCACTGGACATTTCAATGGAAATCATTTAATATTAAAAAAATAGTTAACTAGGGGCTGGATTTGGTGGCTTATGCCTGTAATCCCAGCACTTTGGGAGGCCGTGGCAGGTGAATTGCCTGAGGTCGGGAGTTTGAGACCAATGTGGAGAAACCCCGTCTCTACTAAAAATACAAAATTAGCTGGGCATGGTGGTGCATGCGTGTAATCCCAGCTACTTGGGAGGCTGAGGCAGGAGAATTGCTTGAACCTGGGAGATGGAGGTTGTGGTGAGCTGAGATCATGCCATTGTAGTCCAGCCTGGGCAACAAGAGTGAAACTCCGTCTCAAAAAAGAAAAAGGCCAGGCGCGGTGGCTCACACCTGTAATCCCAGCACTTTGGGATGCTGAGGCGGGCAGATCATGAGGTCGGGAGATCGAGACCATCCTGGCTAACATGGTGAAACCCCGTCTCTACTGAAAATACGAAAAATTAGCCGGGCGAGGTGGTGGGCGCCTGTAGTCTCAGCTACTCGGGAGGCTGAGGCAGGAGAATGGCGTGAACCTGGGAAGCGGAGCTTGCAGTGAGCCCAGATTGCACCACTGCACTCCAGCCTGGGCGGCAGAGAAAAACTCCATCTCAAAAAAAAAAAAAAAAAAAGAAAAAGAAAAAAATAGTTAACTAGGTATAAAAATTGTTCCTCAGTAACAGGAAGGCAAACAGAGAAGAAAGTGAATGCAGAAGCTGCTCGCAGCCCCCAGGGCTGGGAGAACGCAGGGAAGAGGCTGGACTAATTCAGGTGAGGCCTTGGAGAAGGGTCCAGGCTCCGAGATGCAGCCCCCTGCTGCTGCCAGCCCTGCTGCGGACCCGCGGGCTTGGCTCTGCAGGATGAGAAAAGCTGCAGCCTGGTTGACCTCATGCTGTCGGGGAAAGGAAGGGCTGTGGAGTGAGACTGGCAGGAAGGGGGAGCCTCCAGGCAGGAGTCGCCTCCAGGCAGGAGTCGCCCCCCTCCTTGGTTCAGAGCCCATGGACCCATCATCAGAGCTTCCAGGAGCTGCAGGTGTGGGAGGGTGGGAGTTGGGTGGGGTGGGCCTGGAGTTTGCTGCCTTCGGTGTTTCTCTCCCATGTAGGTCTGTTCTCCAGACCTTCCCTCTCAGCACCAAATGCTGGCCCCAGGCATCCCTCCCGTCGACCCTGTCTCTGTGTCTCCTCTGCTACCTATTTCATTCCTTCTGGTTCTAGGCTGCAGCTGGCCTGAGTGTCCCGCCTGCCTTCCTCCACCCCACCCTTCTTCTGATGGGAGCCATGCTAGCGGCTACCACCTGACAAGCCTAGCATCCTCAGTGCCTCAGCCTCATTAGGTTTGTTTCCTGCTTACATTGGTCCTCTTGGAAGGAGTCACTGGGGTGCTCTGCAATGCACAGCCAGTCAGGGCCCCAGGCTGAGGGAGGCTCTGCTACCTCCAGCACATGGTCTCCAGGTTTAGCACATGGGTTTGCTAGAGACACGCTAACAAAGTAGCCCAAACGGGGGACCCAGAGCCAGATGAATGCATCCCCTCACAGTTCTGAGGTCTGAAATCAAGGTGTCTGCAGAGCTGGTTCCTGTTGAGGGTTGCAAAGGAGAATCTCTTCCAGCCTCTCTCCTAGCTTTGGTGTCTGTGTGTGTGTGTGTGTGTGTGTGTATACATGTAGATATATGTGTGCATGTGCATATATGTGTCCACATGTGTACATGTGTGCACCTGTGTTGTGTGCATGTGCATATCCATATAGGTGTGTGGTACACATGTGTGTGCTTGTGTCTGCATGAATATGTACGTATGTACGTATGCATGTGTGTGTGTGCATTTGTGATGTGTGTGCACACGTGCCTGCAAAGGCATCTCCTCTCAGATCAGGGGCCTTGGTCTGTCATGCTGGCTGCCAGTGGCTGGCCGTGAGAGCTGCAAGCTCTGCAATCAGCACAGAAGAGGGTCCTGCCAGCTCAGTGAGGAAGGGCAGGGCTCTGCTTCCATCGTGTTGGAGAGGACCTCACACATCAAGTCTGGCTGCTGAATGGCCAGGAGGGATGTGGCATCCTGGAGTAGTGTCACTTGCAGGCACCTTAGATACCAGCAGCCCTGAAGCAGCAAGGGCACCTGTTCTTCTTGAGGTTCCCTGGAGTTTGGAGGAAGGCCAGTGAGAGGACACTTAAATCCACAGTCACATTTGCCTCACAAGCTACAGGTAGATCCCAGGCTGCCAGCACCTTGGAAAAAGCTCTCCACACAAGCCCACTTCCCATGGATAAGGCTGATACTTTGTTCTTGGATCTGAGTGCAACGTACCAGCCACATATTATTTTGTCTGGACTTATTCCAGGCACTGGCAGGTGCCGGGGGAGCTCACTGCTAACCCTACCCACCTGCTGGTGTGTCAGGGTTGATGACCTCAGAGCCAAGAGGCGGTTCATCTCTGGACATTTTCATCGGCAGAGTTTATGCAGCAGGTACCTCTTGCACACTTGCTCCTTGGAGGAGGGCTACGGAGGCATAGTACAGGCCCTCCAGGAACTCAAGTCCACTGATGATGGTGGAAATAATAACATCCACGTTTGAAGCAGCTGCCAGCCCAGTGGCTAAGAATGTGGCCTCAGGAGCCAGGCTGCCTGGGCTCCCATCCTGGGACCACCACGAGAGAGCTGTGTGACTCTTGGCAATAACTTCACATCTCTGTGCTCAGTTTCCTCCTGATATGGGACGCCTACGTTCTGGGGATGGTACAGGATTCAATGAGTTAGTCACCCTAATGTTCTCATAACAGTGGCTAATGCACATAAGCACTCTATAAATGTGGGCTATTATTCCTAATAGTTGATATTTATCAAGATTTTATTATATACCAAGCACTCGATGAAGCATTTTACTTTTCTTATGTCATGTGATCCTCAGAGCAAATCTATGAGGTGCATGCTGGTGGGTGTCCAGCCTCAGGGCTGTGCTGGGCATCAGCCTCTCCTTGGTGATTTGTAGCTCCAGAGCTGCCTGTATAAACCCACAGTCTGCTGTTTGTCAATCACATAAGAGTGCCGTGGTGCTCTGTGCCTGGTGAGCACAGGGATGCTGAGCAGAAGGTGCTGGGCTGGGGCCTCCAAGTCATCGTGCCATAGTGTGCTTTCTAGCAACGGCATCCTCCAGAGGGGGAAACTGAGGCTCAGCACACTGGAAGAGCTTTCCTATGGTGGCCCCAAAGCCAGAAGGTGGCAGAGCTGGGATTTGAACACAGGCTTGAGTCTGTATGACACCAATGCACCTGGGCTTCAGCCACAGCACTGCTCCCCTGCCCACCTTGCCTGGCATCCCTGGCTCCCCTGCCCACCTTGCCTGGCATCCCTGGCCCAGCACTCAGATGGCTACTAGGCCACATTCACACTTTGGGATGTTGGCTGGAGGGAGAGTAAGTGGGAGATGAGTACGGAGAGGGTGAAGTTCCATCAGGATGCTTGGTGCTAGCCCTTGTTCATTCAAACACAGATGGAGATAATGCCCATTTCCTCAACATAATCACCGTGGATGCTCTAGGCAAGGGGCTAGGTGTGTGGTGCTGAATGAGATTTAGAAATAAAATCTTATCAGAAGATGCAAAATCCTTCTAAAACACCCCAAGCAGAATTGATCCATGAGGCAGCTTTCAGAGGCTGCTTAGTGAAGGCTTGCTTCCTGGCTTTCCTAAGGATAAGCAGGTGCGTGCTGACAGAATGTGCTCCCAGGAGAGGCACGGGGCAAGGGCCACCTGACCACGTGGGCACATCCCTTCCCACTGCAGGTCAGGAAGGGAACCAGGCAGGACTTCAAGGAGTTGATGGAGAAACAACCACATGGCCAGGGGCTGATGCCAAAGGGGCGTGGAGCCTGACACGGTGCAGGTGCTCACTAAGTGTGCGCTACAGAGTCTAGTGTGGGCAGGGGCTCACTGGGTGTGAACTATGAAGTCTGGTGTGGGCAGGGGCTCACCAGGTGTGCATTACAGAGCCTGGTGTGGACAGGGGCTCATCGGGTGTGACCTGAAAGGATGGACAAGGTCGGGGACTTCTCTCATCCAGCAGACTCTCCACCCTCTCAGCCTTGGAGGGACCCTGTGCAGCCCCCACCCCATGGCTTGTCACCCTCCCGTGACAGCATGACCTCCCTCCCTCTGAGGTGCTCAGGCCTCCTGGGCCGGTGGCTCCACCTCCTGCATGTGACTGATGGGTTGGTATTTACTCTTCACCCCATTTCAGTGCAGTTTACCTTCTTGCAGAGTCAAAAGGAGCAACACGGGGGTATCCTGAAATGAAGCAAAAGCAGTTCAACTCTGAGAAATCACAGGGGCATGGCTGACTGTGAGTGGGAGGGCTTCATCTGGTGTCGCAAACCCCCTGAGATCTGCTAAATTGCCTCTTTCTCACGACATTACATCTTCTTTTGAGCAGAGGGTTGGGGATCTCTCTTTCTCAGTTCACCCCCTGGGCTGCTCAGTTACTTCTGCCTGAGCCCCCTTACACTGCAGCCTCACAGAGCTGCCCCTTGTGTCTCCTGTTCCCTGTGGGGGGTGCAGCCCACCCCCCTCATTTGCCCCTGCAGCCCGGGGGCCCTGCACACAGTCATAGTCACATGCTGCATGGGAAGCAAGAGTCCACTGAAGGTCACCTTGCCCAGCCTCCCATCCTTCCGAGGAAAAGCCTGTCTGGCCATTATTGCCCCAGTTTATGAGTCCAGCCTGCTTTTGAACATCTCCCCAGTGGATGGACTCAGGATGGGTGCATTTTGCAGAGGGAGACAGGAAGAGCCTGCACAGCACGGCAGTGTCGCATTCCTTGGGGAATCTGCCCTCCTGGCGAGGAGGCCACAGAAGCATCAGTGGGCAGGGCTGGAGGCGGTGGGGCCAGCGCCATATGTGAGCAGTGACTGCTTGGGAAGAACTAAAGATGTGAGCCAGGAGTCGGGATGGAGAACGAGGCCTCTGACCAGCGACCAGCGTGGAGCCCTCTGGCTTCCCCGGAGATCCTTGCTGACCCCGTCCACCGGGGGAAGCCTCCTTCTCTCCCCTTCTCCCCTCGGGCACTCAGCAGTGCATTTCTTCTCAGCGCGGTCACCTCTGTGGCCACCAAGGACACCGACCTGCAGGGCAAACGCTGCAGCAGAAGCTCCTGGCACACTCCAGGCATCTTTGCCCCTTCTCTGGGTCCTTATGCAGACAATTCAACTCTGGAGGAGGGACAGAAAGAGAGAGAGAGACACAGAGAGAGAAACAGAGAGGGAGACAGAGAGAGAATGAGGGAGAGAGAGAGAGTGCGAATGAGAGAAAGAGGGAGAGAGAGAGAGTGAGAAAGAGAAAGAGAATGGGAGAGAATGAGGGACTCCAGGGGAAAACCATCTCCCTTCTGGCTCCCCCATCTGCTGAGAGCTCTTTCCACTGAATGAAACCTTGCACTCATTCTCCAAGCCCATGTGGGATCCGATTCTTCCAGTACACCAAGGCAAGAACCCACGATACAGGGAGACCTCTGTCCTTGTGAGAAGGTAGAGGATCAAATTGAGCTGGTTAATACCAGCCTGTAGATGGCAAACTCAAAGAGCGCCCTGGAACACATGCCTACTGGGGCTTCAGGAGCTGTAAACGTCCACCCTAGACACTGCTGTGGGGTCTGAGCCCCACAGCCTGCCTGTCTGCATGCTTCCCTAGAGCGCTGAGCAGCGGGGCACCAAACAAGCGAGCCCCACCCTCATCACACTCCCTGCGAGGGGGACAAGGGAACCTCTCCCATTTCAGTACATTGCTGTAATTTTTCTGTTTTAGCATTCGTTATTGTTAATCTCTTGCTGTGCGTAATTTGTCAATTAAACTGTATCATAGGTGGGTACATGTAGGGAAAACGTAGTGTATATAGGGTTTGCTACTGTCTGCGGTCTCAGGCACCCACTGGAGGTCTTGAAAGGCATTCGCCACAGATAAGGGGGACTCCTGTCTTCACTAAGGTGATCATTGCTGCTGGGGAGTACAGTGCCCTAAACTGTCTGTTGGGAGAGCCATGAGATCAGCCGAAGTGCCCCGTGGGGACAGGCCCCTGGTGCTCTGGGGTAGAGGAAGCACGCTTTCTGCAGGTCAGAACTTCACTCATTTGGAAAAACACGGCTGTCAGAATTACAGGGGGAAATGCTCTCAGTGTGCCGCATGCCGCCAGTGCCCGAGACACACACAAGTCGCAGCGTGGATTATTCTGGGCTCCCAAACGACACAGCAAGTCATGGTGGGTTTTTCCTCAGCTTCTGCCAAGTGTAATTAGGCTTTAATTAGGTGGGGCTCTGGTCACAGGATCACCACATGAAGCCTGGGGTGAATGGGCTTGTTGCTGGGAAATGGAAACAATTGTAATAACAGTAAATCTAAGATATATGTTATATCCTTAAAAACACAGACATAGCAATGATTAATCTGCTAACGCGTTGGGGGAGCTCAGGGAGGGAGTAGATGGGGAAACTGAGGCTGGAGTTAGCAAAAGCCCCTTTCTCTCTGTTTTTTCTCACTGGGAGGGTTGGAATCATGATGCAGGGTCTCCCTAGAATGTTTCTTAATCACAGCAGACAGCAGTGATGGGAACAGGAAGAGCCGGCTGGCGAAAGTGGAGTGGGCTTGGGGAGCAGCACTTGGCCCCCTGGGCCAGCGCCATGCGGGACGACGCAGCAGTCCCATGCCTGGACACACAGTTTTCATCCTGCCTGCAGCGCAGACGCTTCTCATGGAGTGCAGTAGAATACCAATAAGGAAATCATCAACATTTTATGTGGCTAAGAAGAGTCACAAAATTAACTTGCATTTATGTCATTATTTTTTAAAAACGATAGTGGCCGACATGGGCATAGCTCTTATTAAGTGCTGGGTGCATTTCTATGAGCTTTATAGAAAGCAACCGTAATGGGAGGAACAGTGTGACTCCAAAGGTCTATGTCCACCCAGAGCTTCTGAAGGTCACTGTATTTGGAAATTGGGTTTTTACAGATGTAACTAGTTAAGATGTGATTAGACTGGGTTAGAGTGGATCCTAATCCAATGACAGAAGAGAAGAGGGAAGACACAGTGGGAGGAGGCCCCATGAAGACAGAGGCAGGGGCTGGAGTGCTGCATCTGCAGACCAAGGAACACCATGGATTCTGTGGGCACCACCTGATGGGTATTTATGACTTCATCTGAAAATGGGACTGACTAGACTCAGAGAGGTTGAGTGGTTGGCCCCAGGTCACACAGCTTGACTCAGTACAGAGACCAGTTTTGAAGGATACCCTTGTGGATCCTCCCACCCCTACCCCAAGTAGTAAGGCTCTCTTTTTATTATTATTATTATTATACTTTAAGTTTCAGGGTGCATAGCGAGGCTCTCTTACTGGTGAGTGCCCTCATCCTCAAAGAACACAGGTAGGGAAGGACCTGCTGAATGTGGCTTTGCTTTCAATAGGATTATCCACACAGCTCAAAATTGCCTGATGGTAACTGACAGTTTATATTGTGGAGGTTGTTAGTACAATTTAGTTCAAGGCAGGTAGGGAGGAATCTATGGGGGGATGGACAGCTGCTCCCTCTTCTTCCCTCAGTGCTTGAGCAGCACCCACCTCTACAGGGGGTAAACTTTGCCACAAGGCATGTGGTTGTCATTAAAATAGCATTGTGCATTTAGCAATAACACCAGGCCTTTGTTCTAATGGGAATGTTGCAAAAAAAAAAAAAAAAAAAAAGGAAAGAATGCACTGTGTGGACTCAGGAAATGGAGACATCCTTCGGATAATCTGTGAGGAGCATTCTTAGTCTCTAACCAAAGACAAACTAAAGCACAAGGATTCAGAGGAGAAGAAAAACTGTAAATTCTCAGGTTAGATACTGTCCTCATAGTCAACCTGTCGGGGCAGCTTGTCATGTAGGGTTGAGGCAGATGGGGGCCTGGGGGGTGGGTGTCTGGGTGTGAGAAATGTGTTTGGAGGAGGGTGTGTGCCGCTGGAGGGCCTGGGGCAACTTCTTGGCCGCCTTCATGCCCGGTGCAGCAGAGCCTAGCTCAGGACCCAGAAGGAAGGGTTTTACTAAGTGCTGTCTCCCTGCCTCAGCCTGGGTGCAGACCAACAAGAGCTGATGGAAAGATCTTTCAGGATTGCACCAAAGGTTCTCCAGTGCTGCTGGCTTCTCCCAACTCCCTCCATTTTTGGCCCATTTCCACTGTTCCCCAGATGGCCAGAAGGTTCCAGGTGGCCTCCCATCTACCTGGGTACTCTCCTGCCTGCCCCACCTGTAGCACACTGGCCTTGCCTCCACCAGTAGCTCAAAGGAAGCACGGAACAACTTTTCTGGACTCCAGGGTACTTAGAACATGCTCCAAAGCCCTCACCGCTGTCTGCAAAGTTCACCAGCCTAATTTCAGGGGCCAGCAGCACCAGCCCCCTGGGAGTGGGTGAAAAATGCAGGTGCCCAGGCCCCATCCAGCCCTGCTGAGTGAGAACCTGCATTTCTACAAGGTCCCAGAGGCTCCTGCATGCTGGTGTTTGAGGAACCCTTGCACCCTGCCTGCCCCTCTGCCATGACCACCCATGCACCTCCTGCAAGCCACACCGGTCCCAGTTTCTGAAATAGAAATGCTCCATAAATGCTGAATAAATGATATAACAATGGGATTCTTCACTTCTGTTCTCAGACACACACTCAAAAGAAGTGTGTGGAGGTCGGATTCCATCAGGACCAGAATTGGGGCCATTGTCTTGTCCCAGGGTGGTCAGGGCAGGCAGCTGCAGCTATGAAGGCTCCCCCCAGAGCCCACTACCCACCTCTAGATCATCCTGGCACTGCAGCCCACAGACGCTAGCCTTCCTTTCTGTTTAATCCCAGCCTCGGTTCATTTAGCTGTTTCATGTAATTGGATTAATCATGTGGGCTTAGCCCAGTCTACTCAGACCAGCTTCGTCAGAGCTCAGGGTCAATTTTAAGTAACTATATTTCCCCAACTTCATTTCCCATAGACATTTCAATAGGATTTCTCTACCCATTGCTGGGAGTTGTAGTGTGGTGTGTTAAAGGATTACTCTGCAGGGTGCCCCTCTCCCTGTGGGGGCCGGTCTGGGTCTCCTCAAAGGTCTCAGGTCACAGTGCCCCGGAATGACCCCTGGGGTTCTGGCTCACAGGGACTTGCTCTCTCATCCCTGGCCCCTGGGCCATGGCTTCTGCCTTCTTTGTGTCCTCAAGGCTAATTCTGCAGGCAAGATCTGCTCTGTGCGCTCCTCTTTTCTGAGGCTGCAGGCTGGGATAGGTGCCCTCTTCCCCTCAGTGCCTGCTCTCAGCCTGCACTGACACTCAAATGCCCACTCCCACAGTGGATTGAATGGTGGCCCCATGTTCTAACCTCCAGAACCTGTGAACGGGATCTTAGTTGATGAAGGAGTCTTTCCAGATATAAGCTAAGAGCCTTGAAATGAGACCATCCCAGATTCTCAAATGGGCCCTAAATCTCATGACAAGTATCCTTATAGGATACAGAAGAGAAGAAGACACAGAGAGGGGAGAGAGATGGCTGTGTGGAGACAGAGACCAAGATGGAGTGATGCGGCCATCAGCCGAGGGTCACTGGCCGCCAACAGGAGTTGAAAGAAGCAGGAAGGATCCACCGCTAGAGCCTCTGGAGGGAGTGCAGCCCTGACCACACCTTGATTTCAGACTTCTGGCCTCCAGAACAGTGAGAGAATAAGTAAGTGCACGTCACTCTAAGCTACTGAGTTCGTGGTACTCTGTTACGGCCGCCTGGGTAACGAATACGTCTTCTGATGATGACCTCAGGCTCTGTGGGGCTCTAGCCTGTGTGTGCCTTGCTAAGGTCAAAGTCACAGTCAAAGGGCGGGCATTTGGAAAGAGAGGTTCCAGGCACAGCTGGCAGAGAGGGGAGAGGGACATGGAGGAGCGGGGAGCACCTTAGTCACCCCCAAAGTTACATGGCAGGGCAGAGAAACCCCCAGTGCAGAAAAGAAACGATTTGAATAAAGGCAACTGCGTGCCCTCCTTTGGGGTCATCTTGCAGAGATGTCCCCAGCTGGTCCTGGGCTCAGACCCAGCAGCATTTTGGGAATGAGAAAGGGCACCCTGGACAGGGTCTTGTGAAAACACAAACATCTCTCCTGCCGTGAGGGGCAGCCCTGGCTTCCTTCCCTGTTGGCTGAGCCCTGCCCATACGTGACTTTAACCTGGCACAAGGGTGACTTGAATGCCACTGGGAAATCACCTTGGGAGCTTGCGCTCTTCCCTGACTTGGGAAAAACACAAAGCCCTGTGCAGTGCTCAGCGGAGATCACAATGTGGTCTATTCCTGTGCTCCGCCGGCCTTTGAGTCTAGTATTGATTTTGCTGGGGCTTGTGGTCCAGAGGTTGTGCTGGGTGACATCTGAAGCCTTTTGCTGGAAGCTTTTGGAAGCTCTTTAAGTCCTCACTCTGTGAACTTAATCCAAGCTCTCTCCGCAAAACTCTCCTCTCTGGGGCAGAGCAGGTCAGTGGGAGGCTGCGGGGTGTGTTGCCTTTCTGTGATTTTATTTTCCCTTCGAGGATGAGCTCATGAGACTGCACAAATTCCAGGGTCATCGTAGGGATTTAGCATTTCCAAGTTAGCCCAAAATGTGACACTGGGGTCACTCCAGTCCCATTCAGGACGTGCTTGAGCAGTCACCTCCAACTCTCAGTGAGACTCAGTGGGGCAGCCAGCCCGGGGCGATGGCCACTCACACTTCACTGTCCTGCACCGGGAAGGAAGAGACTTGGGTCCTGGTTCGGGTTGGACATGAATGCCAAGTGCATACTATTTCCGGGATTTTAGCTCGGATCACCACCCTGGTATTTGTGTTGCTCTTTAAATTAACCTTCTCTTAATTCATCAGCATAATATAGGCATAAACTAGAAAAGAAAGAGATGCCTCTGAACTCCGTTTCCCAGCAGGCTTCGAGAGACAAGTATCCTACCTCCCTTCCCCAGGCCAGGACAGGAGTCTCGGTTGTCCTGGAAGGTCTCACGCTTGTCCACCTGTCAGCCACTGGAGCCTGCTGTTCTCTCTTCCAGAGTCATTCCTTTGGACTAAGCACCTGGCCCCCCCCTCCAACCCATCCTTTTGAAAGCTGTTAATTTTACTAGTGATCCATGTTCATTGAAGAAAATTAGGTAAGGCCCTGTTAAATGTAAATATTTTACCTGGGATGTCTGCCATGTGAACACATTTTTATCCATTATCTCCCTAATGAGGAATCATTCATTTGATTAAATAGCTGCCCCTGGCTGGGCCAATGAATTTTACTGAGTGTAAGTAACATTTATGGGTTTTTTGCCACAGTCTGGGAGCTAACAGGGATGTGTGAGACAATATCTGTGACTGCTGCTTGTCTCCTTTCTTCTTTAATGATAGATTCCCCCAAATTTTAGCTGCACATAGGATGACCCAGAATAAAGCCGACATTTTCTAGCCTCTTTTGCTGCTGTACGTGGCCACAGCAGCCCGTGGACTATAAGTAGATGTGGGACATGCAGCTTGGAGAAGTGGCTATAAAGGGAGATAAGCATTCCCTTCCCTGCTAGCTGGGATGTGGATGCGATGACTGGAGCTAGAGCAGCCATTTTGGACCACAAGGTCATACTGGGAGAGGAGACCATGTACAGCAGAGCAACAAGAGGCGAGGAGTTGTGGTCTGTGGCATTTCACATGGCAGGGCCACTGAACAGCCCTGGAGAAAGAGAAACAAGCCTATTCTTGTCTAAGACTCTGCTACTTTGGATTTTTCCATGAGGTACAGCTGGCATACCTCCTAATGAATAACCCTAAACCTAACTAGCCCAACATCATAGAGCTCCCCAGGTGCCCAACTTTGGAGGCTGTTTGCTAAATTGTGAGCGTCTTCAGTACTCAGCACCACACTGGTGCACAGTAAGCCCTCTGTGAATAGTTTTTGGATTAATGAATGAATGAAAATAATATGGTTTGGATCTGTGTCCCTGCCTAAATTTCATGTCAAATTGTAATCCCCAGTGTTTGGGGTGGGGCCTGGTGGGAGGTGATTGGATCATGGTTGGGGGGGTCCTTCATGAATGTTTTAGCACCATGCACTTGGTTCTGTTCTCATGATAGTGAGTGAGTTCTCAAAAGGTCTGGTTGTTTATTACTGGGTATATACCGAAAGGAGTATAAATCATGCTACTATAAAGACATATGCACACGTATGTTTAGTGTGGCACTATTCACAATAGCAAAGACTTGGAACCAACCCAAATGTCCATCAATGATAGACTGGATTAAGAAAATGTGGCACATATACCCCGTGGAATACTATGCAGCCACAAAAAAGGATGAGTTCACGTCCTTTGCAGGGACATGGATGAAGCTGGAAACCATAATTCTCAGCAAACTATCACAAGGACAGAAAACCAAATACCATGTATTCTCACTCATAGGTGGGAATTGAACAATGAGATAACTTGGACACAGAGTAGGGAACATCACACACTGGGGCCTGTCAGAGGGTGGGAGGCTGGGGGAGGGATAGCATTAGGAGAAATACCTAATGTAAATGATGAGTTGATGGGTGCAGCAAACCAACGTGGCACATGTATACCTGTGTATCAAACCTGCACATTGTGCCCATGTACCCTAGAACTTAAGAGTATTAAAATAAAAAAGAGTGTATTTCCTCCCTCCTCTCTCTCCTTCTCCTGCTCTGACCATGTAAAGCCTGCTGCCCTTTCACCTTCTGCCAAGATTGTAAGTTTCCTGAGGCATCCCCAGAAGCAGAAGCCTCTTCCTGTGCAGCCTGCAGAACTGTGAGCCAATTAAACCTCATTTCTTCATAAATTACCCAGTCTCAGGTATTTCTTTATAGCAGTCTGAGAATGGACCAATACAGAAACAAATGTCAGAAATTTTAGTCTGGCCACCAAACCCTTTTTTTTTAGCTGGGTTATTTTTGAATGTGTATATATGTAAGTAATATATAAATATAAATATTATACAAAGCTGGGTCCTTTTGAACAACTTTCTGGCTCATAGACAATGAAATTGTGGCCCCAAGAATTGAAATGATGGCATGGCCTGCTAGGGACAGTGTAGGGTCAGGATCTGTCCCCAAGGCTGAGGGAATCTCTGTCCCCCTGGCCATGTGCCTATCCCTGGCTGCTGGAGAGTGGTGGTTTCCCTGGCCTGACTCTAACGGGGCTGTCCCTGAATTTCCCCCTGGCCCGTGCCAGCTGTCTTTCCTGACCTGCCCCTGACTGGTCATCGAATTGACTTCTTCTCTCCCTCCATTCCAGGAGCTCTTATCTCTAGCTGTTTCCTGAAGCACCCTAAATAGGAACAGGATGGGGCAGGGACAAGATGCTGGAGTCACATGGTGACCCGGGCAGTGGATGGGCTGCAGAGAGACTTCAGGGTCCTCCGGGCCCGGGAGCCTTGAGTGTGTGGGAAGATGCAGAAGCAGAGAAACCAGCTATGACAGGCGCCTGGGCACCCCTCCCTTTGCTACTACTCCACTCTCTCAGATTGTCCCATGGAGCTCGGTGGCCCACTCTTCTGGCCCCACCCAGGTGGGCATGCCAGGTGCCCACCCACTGTGCAAAGGCCCCGGGGCCCAGGTGTTATGGTGCAGCATGGCCAGCAGATGAGGGATCCAGAGGGCTTCTTTGCTGGTGGGGATGAAATTGGGCTAAGGCCGTAGACGAGGGGGCTATGGACTGTTTGTGTTCCCCAAATGCATATGTTGAAATGTAACCCTCAATGTGAGGCACCTGGAAGTGGGTCTTGGGGAGGGAATTAGGGTTAGCTGAGGTCCTGAGGGTGGGGTTCCCTCAATGGGGCAAGTGCCCTTACAGAGGAGGATGCCCAAGCCCTGGCTCCATCCACCATGTGAGGCCACAGTGAGAGGGCACCCTCTGAAATCCAGGAAACAGCCATCACCAGATGCCACACATCGGCCTGCACCTTGACCTTGGATTTCCAGGCTGCACAACTGTGAGAAGGTGTATTTCTGTTGTGTAAAGCCCCCCAGTCTACGGTGTTTTGTTGTGGGAGCCTGAGTGGACTAACACAGTGGAGGACCCAGAGACAGCAGTGGGTGGAGAGTATCCAGGCAGAGCCACCCCTGCTGCAGAGGGCCCGGGGCAGAGACCCTCACGGAAGGCCCGAGGAAAGGAAGATGGTCACTAGGCCCAGCCTGCAGGGACATGGGTGAAAGGGCTCAGTGTGAGTAGGGACAGAGCATGGTGGTTGGAGCGCATTATCGGATATGTGTGGAGTGAGGATTTCACACAGGTGTAGGTGAATTAGGACCTCTGCAGGCGGGCTTGGGAGCTGTACTTTAAAAAACTTTGTTATAGGTTAGATAGTATCTCCCTGAAATTCACAGGTTGAAGTCCTAACACCCAGGCCCCATGAATGTGACCTTATTTGGAAATAGGGTCTTGATAGATGCAATAAAGTTAAGATGAGGCCAAGACAGTGGGCCCTAATCTAGTGGGACTGGGGTCTTCACACAAAGGGGAGGTTTGGTTACAGACACACACACAGGAAGAGGGCCACGTGAGGACAAAGGTAAGAACTGAAATGATGCTTCCATAATCCAAGGAGTACCAAGGATTGCTGGCAGCCACCAGGAGCTGCGAGAGGCACGGAACACATTCTTCCTCTGAGCCTCCAGCAGGCCAGAACTTGCTCTTGGATTTCTGGCCTCCAGACTGAGAGCATGCATTGCTGTTGGTGAAACCTCAGCCCTGGTGCTTTGCTGCAGCAGCCCCTGGGTTCTCATATGGGCCACTTTGCAGATTCCAGCCTGGGAACCCGGAGAGCACTGGGAACCATCAAAGCGTGCTGGAAAGTGTCACCCTTTCTCCACTGTCCTCAGTCTGCAGGAAGACTTCAGCTCCACAGTGAATCCACAGTCCTGGGAATGACATGTCACGGTGGGACTCTGCCCTGGGCTGGCGAGAGGGGCCAGCTGGCCCTGTGTGTCCTTGTCCCCTACCTCCGACGGCTGCTGGGGTCACCTGCAGGATCTCTGTGTGGGACACTCCTGTTACATTGGTTGTCTTGTCCTGGGCACATGAGACACCACCTGAACACCTCCAGGACAGAGAGCACATCTTCTTTTGTATCCTTCAGACATATGGTGTTGTGTAAGGCAACAGGTCTGCCAAGACGTCACGAACTCCTCTCCATGGTTGAGGCAGCTTTCCTCAGCTCAGGATGCCGCTCACTGCGGCGGCTGTTAACAGATGGCCAGGGGAGAGGCAGGCACTGGCAATCAAGCTTCGGTGCTGAAAGTGTGGCCCAGGCCTCATGTTCCCTTTCACGCTGATGCTGATCTGAACGTAGCCAGCGGGAGCTGTTCAGGTGGTGGCTGCTGCGAACTGGGTCCCAAAACAATCCTCCAGGAAGAAAGGCTGCAGGGAGGACCATGTGGGTGCCTGTCCCCATCCTCCCCAACCCCCACATGTAATTCTAAGTGCCCTTTGAACAGGAAAGGGCTTCTGAGTGTTTTTCAGAGGCCACCCCCTAGTGGGCTCATAGTTCCTAAACACCATGCCTCCCCAAGGTTAAACATATATTGCTGGGGTCCCTTCCTCTTTGGGGGGCCTGAGACACCCCCCCATTGCTTGGAGATAATGGCTTTTTCTTTTTTCCTTTTCCTCAGCTGCTAAAGGCTCCTAACTATATCTTCTTCTATCACTGTAATCAAAAATGAACTTTAAGCAACTTTCTTTCAGAGTAATTTATTTAGCCTTGCAGACAAGCTAATTTACAGAGGAGCAAATGTCATGGGTACATCCTGGACTCCTTGTTTCTGTTCTTGGAAGACTGGTCTCAGAGAGCGGTGGGTTTATAAGCAGGTGCACAGAGGTCAGTGGGGGTGACGGAAGAGGGTGAATAGGATGCTGTCGGGGAGAATGGAGAGAAGGGAGGATGAATTTTGTGATTTGGCTGAATATTACTGTTTCAAGACATCTCACTTTTCCTCTCAAATGGTAAAGGCAGGCTCAGAGAGGAAGGCAGGGAGATTTCTGAAAGGTCAAAGCCATAAAAGCAAAAAGATCCTAATTCAGGGCTTTTCGTGTTTCTAGAACATTTTATAAAAGTCAGGAAGGAAAATCTCCTGCCTCCCTGGAGTCCTTTGGAACAAAGGAGCCGGGTGGTAGGTCTTGGTGCCCAGTTATTCATTCATTCAATCATTTCTTTTTCCCAGCAGGCATTTCCTGGCAACTTATAAGCAGCAGCTTCATGTGATGGTGTAAGATGTGGCTCGGTCCCTGAACGTATGGCCTTGGGCGAGGTAGCCTGTGACCCTCGGTTTCCTTATTTTTTAAATTAGTGAATGGTTTGGCCAACATTTTTTGAGTTAATTGCTTCACATGGACCAACATCTTGAAATCCTTATAGCAAATCTGTGAAGTAAGCACTATTATTTCTTCCATTTTATAGGTGAGGAAACTGAGGAAGAACAAGGTTAAATAACTTACACCTAAAGCCACATAGGAGTAATTCGACACATCCACACAGCTTGATTCCAGAGTTTAGGCATGTCTTCTGTCAACCAGTGGGACATTGTTTATAAAATTAGGGCAGTAATGCCCACTTGAGAGATGTGTGGGTGTGTTGCATGGGGGTGGGGGGCAGATTATAGGAGATGATGTGTGTAAAGTATCCAGTACAGGCCTAGAAGAGTCAATAGTTGATGAATGGTGGTGATGGTGATGTGATGATGATGGTGATGGGATGGTGATGGTGATAAAGGTGACGATAACGGTGATGATGATGATAATAATGATGTCAGTGATGATGGCGATGGAAGTGATGGTGACTATGATGATGATAAGGACGGTCATTATGACAAAAGTATTGTGGTGATGATAGTGACGTGATGGTGGTGATGATAATGGTGAGGATGGTGATGATGATAATGATAATGGCAGTGTTGTGATGAAGATTATAGTGATGTTGGTGATGACGATGATGGGGATCGTGGTGATGATGGTGCTGTGGTGAAGATTAGGATGGTGATGATGATGATGATAACAGTAGTGTTGGGATGAAGATTATAGTGATGATGGGGATGGTGATGGTGATGGTGTTGTGGTGATGATTAGGATGGCAATGATGATGATGATAAGAGTAATGTTGGGATGAAAGTTATAGTGATGGTGGTGATGATGGTGTCATGGTGAAGATTAGGATGGTGATAGTGATGATGATGATGATGGGGATGATGATAATGTGATGAAGATTATAGTGATGGTGGTCATGATGGTGTTGGTGGTGATGGTGGTGATGATTGGGATGGTGATGATGATGGTGTCGTGATGAAGATTAGGATGGTGATGGTGATGATGACGATGATGATAACAGTAGTGTTGGGATGAAGATTATAGTGATGATGGGGATGGTGATGATAATGTTGTGATGAAGATTATGATGGTGATGGTGATGTTGGTGATGATAATTTATCATTACATGCGAGGAAGTGCCAAATCCTCTGGTAGTTGCCCAGGATGCATAAATGGAAAGTACAAGCCTGATCACAAGGACTTAAAGCCTAGTGAAAAGCAAGAAAACCCAATGTCCACAAAGTCTACCGCAATAAACGCATGACAGAGAAAGACAGTTTGTGCCACATTGGTGGCCATGAATGTGAAGATAAGTTGTGAGATTGGGATATGTGTTGGAAGCAAAACCAGTGATGTGTGTCGATGAACTGGATATAAGGCAGGGTTTTTCAACTTTGGAACTACTAATGTTTGGGGTTGGATCATCCTTTGTTTTGCAAAGTGGTCTTTTGCATTGTGGAATGTTTAGCAGCATTCCTGGCCTCGGCAAGCTAGATGACAGTAGCATTCCCTCCCCAGTTATGACAACAAAAATTGTCTCCAGATCTTGCCTAATGTTCCCTGGGGGCCAAAATCACCCCAGTTGAGAACCACTAATGTGCAAAAAGAAAGAAATTGGGGATGGTTCTCAGGCCTTTGGCTTGAGGAACTGGGTGCACAGTGATGCCATTTGCTGGAAGGGAAATTTTGTCTGTCTTATTTATGAGAGTGTCCTCAGCACCTAGAACAGTGCCTGACCCATGGTAGGTACTCAATGGGTATTTGTTGAGTGAAAGAATAATTGAGTGGGGAAGATGGTGGAATAATAGTTGTGTGTGTGGGGAGAATGGAAATAGATGGTGTTGCTTCAGGCAAAGAGAGTTTGAGATTGATTGGACATCCCACTGCAAATACTGAGCTGTCAGTTGAGTATATGAGACTTCATGGGAGAAGTCAGGAGCTAAATCTGGGGGGTCATCAGCACATCCATGGGATTGACAGTGGTGGGACCATCTGAGGTCTCCTAGGGCAAGAGGGTAGACATTGAAGGGAAGAGAGCCTGGGAAAGAGCTCTGGAGTAGTCAGACACTTAGAATTCAGGGAGACAATGAGCAACGTGCTTGGGACACTGAAAAGGAACAGTCAGAGAGGTCAAGATCAGACAAGGACAGGGAGATATCATAGGAGTCCAGAGAATAAAGTGTTGAATGGAAAGAATGGACCACCCCATTGATTGCTGCTGAGAGAACAAGTTGGTGAAATCAGAGAAATGCCCATTGGAATTGGTAACGTGGAGCTCAGGTGACTTGAACAGAAGTTGATTTAATAGAACAGTGAGGACAGCAGGCTATTTGGAATGAGTTCAAGAGACTTCAGGCAGTGAGGCACTGGAGAGGGCCTGTGAAGTTTTACTGTAAAAATTCTCAAAAAGTGGGGTAGTAGGTAGAGACAAATGTAGTCTGTAAAAGAAAAAGAATTATTTGGACACTTGTTAAAACAGCAAGGAAGACTTCACTTAAGGCTATTGCAATGGGGGAGAGAGACTGAGCTCAACCCTGAGTACAACAGGGACCAGTGGAGATTTATAGCCAACAAAGAGAGTGAGGGGGGGTCAGTGGATAGAAAATTACTAAGAGGAGACATCAGGGTGAGGGGATTCTAGTTAAACTGGATGAACAGGATGGGTGAGGAGATTCTCTCCAAACTGACCTAGCAGGATTCTTGCTAAAAGCAGGCCAAGGTTAAGAAGAGGGCTCAGGGCAGCCTGGATAAAGTTTGATCAAGGAAGAAGACCTTGTCAGGGGTCATGGGCAGGTTTTTAAAGAAGGGAGATAGGGAACATTTGGTATGCTGATGGGGGTGGCCCTGTGGAGAGAGGTCTGCCACCCTGGTGCTAACCCCAGTGGGAAGGATGGCAAGGCAGGTCAGGACCTGGCATCAGGCTTTGGATGGTTGCTCTAGCCTGTTCCAGAGGCCATAAAGCTCTTGGCTGTTCACAAGGGAAGCCGCAGATGGGCTCTGCTCCCTGCTAATCTCCTCATCATAAATTTGGCTTTTAGGACAAGCTGCACTAATTACCACATTGCTCTGCCTTGGCTCTCTGTGAGGCTGTGGCAGGGCTGCTAGTGGGTTTACTAATCCAGCACAATAAATTGATCACTGACACGGTGGCACTGGGTCCAAACAAGAAGACAGAGACTCCTGCACCCCATCAGGAATGTCCCTGCACCCTTCCTCCTTCCAGATTGACAGGCATTACCTGTTTTCTTCTCTGGATGCGGGGGGAGTGGCTGCAGCCCAAAGATATCTCTTCATTCACCACTGGGTAAGGAGAGAAAGGCCTTAGGTGACCTTCCTCGTCAGTCAGCTCAACCCTTGCAGAATCAATGGTCACAAGATCGAATTGATCCAAAGGTTGAATTGTACTCTTGACAAAGGCTCCAATAAAAATGTGCAGTTGGAAGGCTGCTCCTCCGTTGTCTGCAGTGAGTGTGAAGCCTTAGTGAGGTGTCTGGCATGTGATCAGTGCTCTGTATACATTTGCTGCTGTTTCTATTTTTGTTTTTGTTGTTTCTGTGAGTCCATCACCTGACTCCAATGGTATGAGATAGGTCATTTGTCAGCACAGTTCCCTAATATTCTGCAGCCAACAACTTCAGTCCTCATTCACCTTTTCCTAGGATTCTAGAGGCCATGGTTAAGGGCAATGAGGAAGCAGTGGGGTTTGTGGAAAAGGATCAAGCAAGAAGAGGTGTTTGGGGAAACCTAGTCTAATGGCGGAGGTCAGAATGGGTTCATGAAGGAAGTGAAGCAGGGGGCTCATCCTCCTTCTCTTCTGGTCTGGCCATTAAGAAGTAATAATCAAATGATGCTTTGTAGAGACCTTTCTGTATCTGAGCAGTCCTACTCAGAGGGGACCATATCAAGAGTGGACGTGAGATGAGGACATCACCATGTCCTTTGGGACACATGCACTAGAACCAGTTCAGTTGCTCTGCTCCCACTTGCCATCCGTCCACCCACTTGCTCATCCAACTGCCGCAACTACCACCATCCACCCACCCCCATATCCACCCATCTACCTACTCATCCACTCATTCACCTATGTACCCACCCATAAACCCATCTGTCTATTCATCCATTTAACCATCCATCCACCCACCCATTAACTCATGCACCCACCTACCAACCCACTCTTCTATTCATCCAACCACTCATCCATCCACCCACTCATCCACCCATCCACCCACCCACCAACCCATGTATCTATCTATGCATCTACCCACCCATCAACTCATGCACCCATGCACAAGCCCATCAATTCATTGATCCATCTACCCATGTATCCATTCACTTGCCTATCCACCTACCTCAACCACCCTTCCATCTACCCAATCCCATATCCTCTCATCTATCCACCTATCCACCCATTCACCCATGCGCCCACCCACAAACCCATCGATCTATCCATCCATCCATCCACTCACCCATCCACCCACCCATCAATCCATGCACCCACCTACCAACCCACCCATCCATCCATCCCTCTATCCACTCATCCACCCACCCATCCATCCACCCATCCACTCATCCACCCACCCACCAACCCATGTGTATCTCTTCATCTACCCACTCATCCACTCATTCACCCACCTACCAACCCATGCATATTAGTTTGTTCTCACATTGCTATAAAAATACTTGAGACTGGGCAATTTACAAAGAAACAAAGAAAAGAGGTTTAATTTGCTCACAGTTCCACAGTCCATACAGATTGCATGGCTGGGGAGACCTCAGGAAACTTTCAATCATGGCAGAAGGCAAAGAGGAAGCAGGCACATCTTACACAGCCGGAGCAGGAAGACGAGAGAGAGGGGGAAGGTACTACACACTTTTAAACAACCAGACCTTGAGATAACTCACTCATTATCATGAGAATGGCACCAAAGGGGAAGTCTGTCCTGTGATCCAATCACCCCCCACCAGGCCCCACCTCCAACATTGGGGATTACAATTTGACGTGAGATTTTGGCAGGGACACAGACCCAAACTATATCACCATGCATCTATCTATCCATTTACCCACCCACCAACTCATGCACCCACACCCAAAAACCCATCTGTCCATCCATTTACCCATCCATCTACCTCAACCACCCTTTCACCCACCCACACACCCCAACTCATCCATTCATTCATCCACCCATCCAACCACTCACTCATCTTCTATCAACCAGTCTGCACACTTATCTGCCCTCCCATCCATCTACCTATCAGACTATTCATGCATCCATTCATCCATCCATCCATCCATCCATCCATCCATCCATCCATCCATCCATCCACCTACCCACCCAGTTATCCATTCAGCAATGATTGTTGAGACCATTCTGTGTGCGAGGCAGAACATATATGGTAATCCACCTTCTTTCTCATAAAGCTCTCACTTATACCCAAAGGATCACAGCAATGTGCAAAAGCCAAATCAGAGGTATGCACGATGTGTTATTCTAACCCTGAGGGGTAAGTGCTTATATCTGGGGAAGTCAGGAAAGGCTCCTTGGAGGAAAATTAACATTGAAAGGAACATGGCAATTAGCCAGGCAGAGGCAGGGTATACACATTTACAAATATAGTGGGGCAAGGAGCCCAGGGTTATGGGGACAGGGGAAGTTGCAGATGTTTGGCTACATGGCTGGACCACCAGGTTTGTGTGAGTTTGCTGGAGTGGTGAGCTGGAAAATCACATCTCAAAGGACACTGCTGAGTTATGTCATTGTGTCTGGATTTAATCCTGAAGACAATGGGAGCTACTGGTTAATTTCACAAAAGATATGTCATGATCTGTCTTGTGTTGTGAAAGATTGCCCTGGAGAGATGAGACCTCTCCATTATCAGGACCAGAGCTGGAAGTGAGAGGTGGGGGGTAGTCAACCAGATGAGAAGATCGAGTTCTGCAGCCATTGTTGAAATCAAAATAGTCATCATCATTGTCACTGTCATCATGCTCCCTATGTGCCAGGTACTGTCCTATGTGCTGGGCATGAGCTCCCTCATGGAGGTTTTCCAATGCCCCACAGGTGGGCACTTTTATTGTCCTTATCTTATATCCAAGGAAATGAAGGCACACAGATCTTAAATAAATTGCCCAAGATCGCTCAGCTAGTAAGAGGCAGGTCCACTTCTAGCTGGACAGTGGGACCCCAGCCTCCTCCTCTTGGTCAAGATAGGGTGCAGTGAGGTAGGGAGAGTGGAAGAGGAGGGCGGCCCATCTGAGAACTAAGTCTCTGATTCTGGATGCCATTCCTGAGGCTTTCTCCCCCAAGAGGGTGGCTGTGTTAGTCCATTCTTGCGTTGCTGTCAATAAATATTTGAGGCTAGGTAATTTATAAAGAAAAGAAGTTTGATTGGCTCACAATTCTGCAGGCTGTACAGGAAGCATGGTGCCAGTGTCTGCTTCTGATGAGGCCTCAGGGAGCTTACAATCATGGCAGAAGGTGAAGGGGGAGAAGGTATATCATGGCGAGACAAGGAACAAGAGAGAGAAGGTGAGGTCCCAGACCCTTTTAAACAACCAGATCTCGCTTGAAATAACTCATAGACTAACTGAGCAAGAACTCACTCATCACCAAGGTCTAAGCCATTCAGGAGAGATCCATCCCCTTGATCGAATATGTCCCACCTCCAACACTGGAAATCACATTTCAACATGAGATCTGGAGAGGATAAACATGCAAACCATATCAGGGTATATCTATGACCGTGAGCTTTCATTAGGCTTGACAAGAAAATGGACTAAATCAGTGGAAGTTGATGGAAATGGAGCCCCCAATCCTCAGCTCACTGCTGATTAAGAATCTCAAAGTGCATTGGTCTGTTCTCTGCTGTTTTTTCGTGTTGTTGCGGCTCTTGAAGACAACCAGTCCCTGATTGGGCTCTGCCCCAGTGAAACCCACGAGTGTCCTAGCAGGATGGTCACCTAGGATTTTGATGGTGCCACACACAGAGAACCCTGAGGACTGAGGCCATGGAGCAGGAGGAACTCTAACATGCTGTGGGGGTCATGAAGAATGACTCCAATACTCTGGTAATTTTGTTTGGCAGGTTTTATAAAGTTCAGCCTGCATCTTCTCTGTGACCCAGTACCCCATTCCTAGGGATTAAGGATTTACTAGAGAATGAATATGTATGCCCACCCAAAGATGCATGGAAATGTCCATAGCACCTTACTCAGTCACATTAAATGGGAAACTACCCAAATGTGCATCAAGCAGGTGAGAAGAGAAGATGATTGTGGTGCATCCACACAACAGTATACTCCTCAGAAATAAAAGAGCAAACTACGACCCACACTACAGGAATGAATCGCAAGAGCATGGTGCAGTGAAGGAGCTGACTTAGAAGATTGCCTGCTGTGTGATTTCATTCACAGGAAATTCCAGAAGATGGAGAACCGTCTATGGTGGCAGAGAGCAGAACAGTGGTTTCCTTTTGGGGGCGTATTATGCTACTTAGTGGAAAGACAACATGGGAGCTCTCTGGGGTGCTGGAAATGTTCTCTATTTCCTTTTCTTTTCTTTTCTTTCTTTTCATCTTCTCTTTTCTTTTCTTTTTCTTTTTTTTTTTTCTCTCGCTCTGTCGCCCAGGCTGGAATGCCATGGTGTGATCTTTGCTCACTGCAAACTCCGCCTCCCGGGTTCAAGCAATTCTCCTGCTTCAGCCTGCCAAGTAGCTGGGATTACAGGAGTGCACCATCACACCTAGCTAATTTTTTGTATTTTTAGTAGAGACGGGGTTTCACCATATTGGCCAGGCTGGTCTCAAACTCCTGACTTTGTGATCTGTCCGCCATGGCCTCCTAAAGTGCTGAGATTACAGGCATGAGCCACTGCACCACACCTGGCCAATGTTCTCTGTTTCGATGGGGCTGATGTTTATATGGGTATATTTATTTGTCAGAATTTATAATTTGACCTTTGCATTTTACTGCATGTAAATTATACTTTAAAGAATAACAAGAACAACCAAAAAAACAAAGAAAACAGGGAGGAAGGAAGGAAGGGTAGGAGGCAGGCAGGGGGAGGGGAGGAAGAAAAAGAAGAAACAGGAGACCCCAGGCCCATCCAGGGTGGGTGTGCACAGGCAGACTTGCTGGTGTGGGACCTGCTGTGTGTGTCCAGCTGAGACAGGAATTCTCAGGGCCTTTTCCCCAGGCCCAGGCCTCCAAATCACACTTGACTGATGAGCCTGGTTTCTGAGTGAATTCCAAGGCAGCCTAGGATGGAGATCTGGGAGACAGGAGCAGGTGTATATAAGAGGCGGTCATGTGCCCTGAGGTTCAGCTGAGCTGTGGGGAGCAGTCGTCCCCTGTCTTGCAAGCCCCCTTGTGCTGTGAGGACATCCTGGACTGTGTTTATACCACAGAAAAGGGGGCAGGTGTGCCTGGTTCTGTGTGAATCCACCTCCCCATTGCCCTGTATCATTCCCAGGTGCAATGAACTAGGTGAGCAATGAAGCCTCCGTGTGCTGAGACTCTTACCAGCAGGAAGTGGGTGCCTGGGTTGGACACATCAAGGAGACCATTGTGGGGTGGCAGCCGGAGAGCTTGTGTCTATAAAGGCTTGTTCCAGGGCTTGGTGGAGTGTTGTTTGTGGGTGATCTCATTAGCCTCTCACCCAAAGAAGCTGTGGAGGTACAAGGTCAATGACAACTTGGGGTCACACTGCAGCAAGTGGCAGGGTCAGAGAGAATTCCAGGTCCCTCAGATGCCAAGTTCCATGGTCTGTACTTGTCACTATATGACCTCAGGGTCCAAGATGTGGGCATGAGGAGCCACGTGGACTGGGGACATCTCAGGAGGACTAAGCGGCTTCCTCCAACCCGGGAGTCCTAAGGAGTGCCTGTCACATCCCTGCCTGTATGGAGAACTCCCTTCTTTCCTTCTAATGACAATGGTCATCCTCGAGGGAACCTGCCTGTCTGAAAGCAATGAATCACCTGGAGTCAAACTTACTGGAGATGCGGCCGAGCAGACGCTCCAGGGTCCCTGGTCTGTTTTGAATTTACGGACACTTTTCATTTTCCCAAGTGGAATCAGGGCTGTTTTGCTCGGAAGCAAAAACTTCGAGCCCCGCTGCCCATGGCAAAAGGAGAGTTGAGGATTGATGCCCAGCCCAGCAGAGAATGAGGACAAAGGAGTAAAATGCGAACACTCAGCTAAACTAGTCCCTGCCCAGGCAGCCAAACCAGACGAAGCTGTCGATTCAGGTGCCCAGAATGCCTGGAAACACCTGGATTCTCCCAATTTTATTCAGAAGCCAAATGCGTTTGCCTACAGAGAACAAAAATAAATCTTTCTTCTGGTAAAGGAGGAAATTAGCAAGTGCCAAGTGAAAACACGTTTTCTCTTTCCCTGGACTTGATTGGATGAGACCGTGAACAGGCAAAAGGAGCTAACAGGCCTCCTGGCCCCGGAGCTGCATCCAGGTGGGAGCTGTTGAGGCCTCAGCTATAAAGGGAGATGGGAGGAGAGGAGGATGAGTCTCTTCCCGTGACCTTGAGAGGTCACGATGCCAGGGCTGGAGGCCACTGTGGCTCGCTGTAACATTTCCAGATGTTAATGAATATTTCAGGAGTGGTTGTGAAATTCGCTAAGTGAAATTTATTTCCCTTTGCTCTAACTTTAGAAATGAATGTCCCACGTCTCAGCAGGACTGGCTCTGCTGTGCCTTGCTGGCTGTAGTGCGAATCCACAGACTTTCCACTGAGTGATAGCTGATCTGAGCACAGTCATACAATGTCCATCACTCATCAATCTCTCTTCTGAGAATCTGTTCTGCTGAAATGATCATAGATGCAAATAAACATTTGTGTGCAAATCCATTAATAGCATCATTACTTAAAATAAGGAACAAGTGGAAAAACCTAATAATTAGGGGAGACATTGATTGTGGCTCATTGACATGATGGATTATCGTGCAGCTGCATGAACAATGTTTTGAATAATTTTTTATCACAATAAAGAAACATTTTCCCAACAAAATACCTAGTAAAAAGAACATATGGCCAGGCATGGTGGCTCATGCCTATAATTCTAGCACTTTGGGAGGTTGAGGCTGGAGGATCCCTTGAGCCCAGGAGTTTGAGACCAACCTCAGCAACATAGGGAGAACATGCCTCTACAATTTTTTTAAAAAATTAGCCAGATGTTGTGGTGCATGACCATGGTTCCTGCTACTTGGGAGGCCAAGGTGGGAGGATAGCTTGAGCCTTAGAGGTCAAGGCTGCAGTGAGCTGTGATGCTCCAGCCACTGCAGTGAGCTGCTGTACTCCAGCCTGAGCAACAGAGCAACCTGTTTCAAAAACAAGAAGAAGGAGAAGAAGAAGAAGAAGAAGGAGAATAAGAAGAAGAAGAAGAAGGAGAAGGAGGAGGAGGAGGAGGAGGAGGAGGAGGAGGAAGATATACTATATGATCTATACTAAGTATTACGCCTAAACACCATGTTGGTTGTCTTTGTGTGGGTTGATGAGAAGTTTGAGCTCCATCCCTAATCTTTACAGCATTTTTCAAATTTCCTTAAATGATTGTATATTGATTTTATGGTCCAAAGCACAATGTTGTGGAAACAGGATAGGTCATTGTTGCACAATTTTCCCTCTTGACTTCTTCTTTCTCCTGTCTTTTCTCCATAACCCTTTGATAGGGTTGGAAACAATGTCACACATTAAAGTAATAATATTTTGGAATCAATGTTATGACCCTTCCACCCCCAATTCTCCTAACAATTTGTGGTCAATTTCTCTTCTCCCCACATTCTCTCTTCTCTGATTGTCATTAGATGTGGGGCCTCCAGGATCTGGGCTCAGGGTGGTTGTCAGCTTTCACTTTGAGTAGTCAGATATTGGTCAAAATGCAAGCATAAGGGATGGTTTTTGGGCCCTGACCAATGATGCTGAATTTTCCAAACTGAAAGGAAGAAAAGAAAGATGACAGTGCTGTCAGCACCCAGCTGAAAGTGGTGAATCGACATTTCCTGTCTGTGTGTGTCTTTGTGAGAACCCTGTGCTCATCTGTGGTTTCCTAACTCAGGGAGATAGATTTGCTTTACAGGTAGTTTTCCCTTCAGAAAGAGTCTTTGGTGCCTTTGTGTATCCACTGCAATACTTTGCAAAACAAAATACACACACTGGGCACTTTAAACAATAAAATTGTGTTCTCCCACAGTCCTGGAGGCCAGAAGTCTAAGATCAAGGCGTGGGCAGGGCTGGTTCCTTCTGAGGCCTCTCTTGTGGCTTGAAGGTGGGTGTCTCCTTCCTGTGTCCTCTCTATGTGTGTCTGTGTCCTAATCTCTTCTTACAAGGACACCAGCCAGATTGGATGACTGCCCACCCTACCCAGTGTGACCTTATCTTAACTAATGACCCTGCAATGAGCCTATTCCCAAATAAGGCCACATCCTCAGGTACTGGGGCTTAGAACTTCAACATAAGACTACGGAAGGTTCATAATTCAACCCATAGCACCTGAGATTTGTGTTCTGTTTCTTCAGCAAGATTCTAGCAAATTTACTTTTGGCAGGAAAAGATTCTTATTTGGTGGGAGGCCAAGGTGGGTGGATCACTTGAGGTCAGGAGTTTGAGACCAGCCTGGCCAACATGGTGAAAATCTGTCTCTACTAAACATACAAAAATTAGATGGATGTGGTGGTGCATGCCTGTAATCCCAGCTACCTGGGAGGCTGAGGCAGGAGAATCATTTGATCCCAGGAGGCTGAGGTTGCAGTGAGCCAAGATCACATCATTGCACTCCAGCCTGGGCAACAGAGTGAGACCCCTTCTAAAAAAAAAGATTGTTATTTGAGTGTTTAAAAAACTAACTGGTCACTCTTTGAGGTTCTCTAAGAAGGTTGGGAAGGAGGGGTTCCTATTTTAGAATAATTGTGGTAAAAATTAAGAACTCCAAAGGAAGGTGAATGTTCACAAAGCTCATCACTATCTTGCAAATAGTTGGTGCTGAGTAACTGCCCAGTGAATCATCAAGTCATGCTACTGAGAGCTCTTTATTGATGGAAACTGTTTCAGGCAGAGTCATTCTCCAGCATCAATGTGATGTCATTTACATCCACATCTTTATAAATGTTCAGTAACTTTACTGTCACAGGTTTGTCTTACTCATCACCTGGGATGTACAGAAAATATGCTAGACTTTGACGTATTTTACAGTACATTAGTTTGAGTGGGAACTCCTCTGAAGCAACTCAAATCTAGCTCTTACTAAATTTAAACATTCCTTCAAAGGGGCTTTCACTTCTGGATGCAGACATTCATACGGCAAATATTTATTTTGTTGCAATAGGGTTGCAGGCTGTGATAACAGTGTAATGAAGACTGTGCCCCCACTTCTTCAGAGGTCTGGCTTTTGTTCTGGCTTCTGCAAGGTGACCTCTAACTATTGGGGGAACCCATCCCCAATATTTCAACATAGGTTCTTTCTATTTTCCATAAGTGTCGGCTGGCTGAGAAATAAAGAGAGAGGATACAAAGAGAGGAATTTTACAGCTGGGCTGCTGGGGGTGATATCACATATTGGTAGGACCGTGATGCCCACCTGACCCTCAAACCAGCA
This sequence comes from Pongo abelii, assembly GCF_028885655.2. Lineage (NCBI taxonomy): Eukaryota > Metazoa > Chordata > Mammalia > Primates > Hominidae > Pongo > Pongo abelii. Next base: position 229,865,719 of record NC_071985.2, on the reverse strand, counting down.
AGTTTTTATTAAGGGTTTGAAAAGGGGAGAGGGTGTAAGCACAGGGAGTAGGTAAAAAGATCACATGCTTCAAATGGCAAAGGGTCCAACAAAGATCACAAGGCAAAGGGCAAAGGCAGAACTACTGATAAGGGTCCAACAAAGATCACAAGGCAAAGGGCAAAAGCAGAGCTACTGATAAGGGTCTATGTTCAGCGGTGCACGTATTGTCTGGATAAACATCTTAAACAACAGAAAACAGGGTTTGAGAGCAGAGAACCGGTCTGACCACAAATTTACCAGGGCGGAGTTTTTTCCCACTCTAATAAGCCTGAAGGTACTGCAGGAGACCAGGGTGTATCAGTCCTTATCTCAACTGCATAAGACAGACATTCCCAGAACGGCCATTTATAGACCTCCCCCCAGGAACACATTCCTTTCCCAGGATATTAATATTAATATTCATTGCTAGGAAAAGAATTTAGTGATATCTCTCCTACTTGCACATCCATTTATAGGCGCTCCGCAAGAAGAAAAATATGGCTCTTTTTGCCTGACCCCACAGGTAGTCAGACTTTATGGTTGTCTTCCCTTGTTTCCTAAAAAATACTGTTATTCTGTTCTTTTTCAAGGTGCACTGATTTCATATTGTTCAAATACACATGTTTTACAATCAGTTTGTACAGTTAACACAATTATCACAGTGGTTCTGAGGTGACGTACATCCTCAGCTTACGAAGATAACAGGATTAAGAGATGAAAGTAAAGACAAGCATAAGAAATTATAAAAGTATTATTTGGAAACTGATAAATGTCCATGAAATCTTCACAATTTATGTTCCTCTGCCGTGGCTTCAGTGGGTCCCTCCATTCGGGGTCCCTGACTTCCTGCAACACTAATCCCTTGGAATTTCCCAAGTGATAGGAGCAGCAGTGTTTTTTCTGGGGACCTCTGCTCATGGTGTGGCTCAGGGCAGACCCCTCAAGACTTTATGCGGATGAGATGACTCAAGATGGGGGCTGGCACACCAGAAAGACCAACCACGTGATTAGAAGGTGTCTGCTTTGGGACATGGGAAATCAACTCCACTTCATGGAGGAGGGGAGGGCTGGAGTTTAAGTTCAGCCTCATGACCAGTGGTTTAATCCACCTTGTATTAGCCCATTGTCACGCTGCTAATAAAGACATACCTGAGGTTGAATAGTTCATAAAGGCAAGAGGTTTAATGGACTCACAGTTCCACATGGCTGGGGAGGCCTCACAATCATGGCAGAAGACAAAGGAGGAGCAAAGTCACATCTTAAATGGCTGCAGGCAAGACAGTGTGTGCAGGGGAACTCCCCTTTATAAAACCTTCAGATCTCATGAGACTTATTCACTATCATGAGAACAGCACGAAAAAGACTCACCCCCATGATCCAATTACCTCCCACCAGGTCCATCCCACAACATGTGGGAATTATGGGAGCTACAATTCAAGATGAGATTTGGGTGGGGTCACAGCTAAACCATATCACACCTCAGTAAAACCGTAGATGCTCACATTCAGGCGGGCCTCCTGGGTTGGCCATACTTGGCACATATTTTCACGAGTCCCTTCTGGGAGAGGAAGGAGAGCATGTGACACCTCCCCATGCAGGGCTTCCCAGATGCCCCAACTCTGTGTCTCTTTCTTTGCTTGTTCTAATTTGTATCTTTTTGCTGTCATTAGAATGTAGTTGTAACCATAGCATTGCCCTGAGTTTTGTGATTCACCCTCTGAAATGAGGGTGCCCTGGGGACTCCTAATCTTGCAGCTGATGTCTGAAGTGAGGGCAGCCTTGTGGGGACTGTTGCCTCAGCCTGAGAAATTTGACCAAGCTCCTTTGTGATAATTCATTGAATTCATTTTTTTTATTTGCTCACACATTTCATTTCTTACAATTTATATTTAGGTTCATAAAATTTAAAAAAATTTAATTATAAAGCATTGAAAAAGACATTTAATTACCATGTCAGACTGGCCTCCATTCCACATGAACTAATCCGTAGGAATATTAAACTAACGTTTATTCAAGACCTGTCTGCATCAGGGACAGTGGGAAGTGGGGGTCCATGCCAATTGGCATGAGGCATGGCCCTGCCCTGGAGATTTCAGAGCATATTTCTGTCAGTCTGGAACCACTGCACAGTCTATTAATATACATTATAATATATGTTATTTTGAATCATGTAATTGTTTTTATTTATACTTATGGGTTTCCAGTCTATTAATGCCATGCCCAGATGTGCGAGGAAATCCAGTTCTCTCTAAGTGTGTGGCTTACCTCCCCCATTCTACCTTGCTGGGTAGCTGGTGGGGGTTTCAGGATGGGATGAGTGGGAAGCGAGGAGCAGGTGGGCTCTTCGGAGAACTTCACCAGTGATGGGTGAATTTGGGAGAAGGATCAGCTGCTTACCTTTGCGTTTGCCTGAACATGAAGGGGCTGTGCTGTTGTCCATGCTCCACTGTGTGCTGACTTTCCCTGGGGGGCTGCAGGGCCACCTTCAGGCTGGGGAGCCTGTTTTGATTGTTTATCTAAACTGCACTCCCAGCTGACTTTACCAGCAGCCAAGAGCTGTACTTTGGTCTTTCTGTCTCTGACACATGCATTTTCCTCTCAAACCATTCCTTCTGAACCTGAGAAGTATGACAGGTTGAATAGTGTCCCCAGTGAAGAGGCACTGGAGTCCTAACCTCCCATACCCTATTTGGAAATAGAGTCTTTGTGGGTTATCAAGTTAAGATGAGGCTATTAGCATGGGCCCTAATCCAATATGACTGGTATCCTTATAAAAAGGGAAATTTGGACACAGACACACACACACAGGCAGAACCCCATATGAATGTAAAGGTAGATGGGGGGTGATGCTCTACAACCCAAGGGATGTCAAAGATCGTCAGCAAACACCAGAAGCAGGAGAGAGGTATGAGGCAGAGTCTCCCTCCCAGCCACAGAAGTAGCAGCTCTGCCAACACTCAGTGTTGGGCTTCTGGACTACAGGACTGTGAGAAAATACATTTCTGTTGTTCCAGGTCACCCAACATGTGGTATTTTGTTCCAGCAGCCCTGGGAAACTAATGCAGGAAGGTAAAGAAAGGTGAATTATGTTGCTCCTTAAAAACCTCAGTAGTCTCTTTACATAAATTTTGGGTCTCATTTTGATAAAGAGTTGAGGCTTCCATGGTGTCCATGCTGGGCAGGGTCATGGACCTTCTCACCAACTCTTCTCCCCCTCAATACCCCAGAGCAGAAATGCCACTGGACACACCAACTGCTCTACACTTAACAGGTAGCAAGAGAGTCCCCTCCACTGGGGAAGATGCTCAGTGTGACCTTTGGGCTTGGTCCTGATGTGTTCTACAAGATAAGACAACTTAGAAAGTCCCATTCTCAGAGCAACATCTAGGTTTCACTTGCCTTGTTTTGCTGAATAGTTCTAATAAACTCAGCTCCAAGACAAAGTGTTGATGCATGGGCTCTTTATTCCCTGAGCCTGGGTTCCTCAAGGCAAGAAGTCTTGTGGCTCAGCCTTGGAGGTAGAAGGCTGCAGAACAGGATGTTATAGGAGATGCAAATGCTTGCTGGATGTTTGCATGCATGGGTAAACATCTGAGCACCCTCTTGGCCACCAACTGCACCAGGACGATGGACAGCAGCCCACCCGCACATCTCCACTTTGTGTATTTGTGCTTTGAGAAGTATGTACGTTAGGATACTTTTGAATGTGTATTAGTCTGTTCTCACACTGCTATAAAGAAATACCTGAGATTGGGCAATTTATAAAGAAAAGAGGTTTAATTGGCTCACCATTCCACAGGCTGTACAGGAAGTATGGCTGGGGAGGCCTCAGGAAACTTACAATCATGGCAGAAGGCAAAGGGGATGCAGACACGTCTTCACATGGCCAGAGCAGGAGGAAGAGAGAGAGGGGAAAGATGTGACACACTTTTAAAGAACAAGATCTCATGATAACTCACTCACTATCATGAGAACAACACCAAAGAAGAAGTCCGCACCCATGATCCAATCACCTCTCACCAGGACCCACCTCTAACATGGGGGATTACAATTTGACATGAGATTTGGGCAGGGACACAGACCCAAACTTTATCAGACTGCAAATAACAGAAGCCCTGAATAAAAAGCGTCAACATAAGATGTTTGTTAACTCGCAAATGAGAAGACCAGGGGCAGAGTAGTTTTATAGAATCTGCAGTTTCAGTGTCATGATGGCATTATCGAAGGCCCGGAAGATTCCTGTCTTTTGCTCTTCCATCAGCGACACCCAAGCATGTCACCCTCCAGGGTGAAGCATGTCTGCTGTAATTTCAGGCTTCACAGGCAGACCTGGGTCCCCTGTGGCTCATACTTAGTTTTATTTTTCAAACTAGGGAGGAAAATGCATCCCCTATGCCCACACCACAGCAAGTGTTCCTCAACTCCACTGGCCACAGTGGATGACACTTTGTTGCCTAGACTGGCCCTTGGCCAGGGGAAGGACTAGTTCAGACCAATCACATTTTAGTCCCAGGGGAGAGAAAGTTTCCATCTCCCCAATCATGTGGCTGCAGAGACTCTGCTGCATGAGGAAGCAGAATGGCCCTTTTTGGGATTGGAGCTGAATTGTCTGCAAAGAAGAAGTCATGGTGACCTGTCTTGGCCAGGAAACAGGGCAGAAATAGGTGAACAGACAGGTGTAGCAAAAGCATTCAGAGTAGAGTCTGTTTTAGGATTTAGATCAAAGATCATGATCTGGGCCTTTAAAGGTCTGATATGGTTCGGCTGTGTCCCCACTCAAATCTCATCTTAAATTGTAAGTCCCACAATTCCCACATGTCATGGGAGGAACCTGCTGGGAAGTGATTGAACTATGTGGTCAGGTCTTTCCTGTGCTGTTCTCTTGATAGTGAATGAGTCTCATGAGATCTGAAGGTTTTAAAAGTGGGAGTTTCCCTGCACAAGCTCTCTCTCTTTGCCTGCCGCCATCCATGTAAGATGCAACTTGCTCCTCCTTGCCTTCCACCATGATTGTGAGGCCTCCCCAGCCATGTGGAAATGTAAATCCATTAAACCACTTTTTCTTCCCTGTCTAAGGTACATCTTTATCAGCAGCATGAAAACAGACTAATATAAGGTCCAACAGCCAAATGATCACCCTTTTCAGAAAGCATGCACTGTAATTGGGTTTCTGTCACTTGCCACCCAAAGAATCCTACTCTCCACAGTGCATTGTTGGAAGGATACTGGAGTCCAAAAAAGAGTGTAGAGCTTGTCCAAGAAAGCAGAGCTTTGGGGACTGGAAACAGGATTTAATCACTGTCAAAATTCTCTCTTGTTTTCATTCATTGCTGCTTCTTGACTTGGTTCTCTCCGACAGGACATGAGCATCTCTATGGTCCAAGGAACAGAATCAGAAGCAGCCTCTGAATTCCATGGCTTCAGTTCCTTGGCACAAGATACAGGAATGTCTCAGTACCACTCTGTGCCACAGACTTGGTGGCTTACACAACAGAAATTTATTTCTCCTGGTTCTGGAGAGCAGAAGTCTGAGGTCAAGGTGATGGCAGGCTCTGTCCCTTCTGAGGCTGTGAGGAAGAGTCTGTTCCAGCCTCGTTTCCAAGCCACTGGTGGTTTGTGGGCACTCTGGTATTCTTTGGCTTGTAGAGGCATCACCCTGATCTCTATTTTATCTTCAGATGGTGTTCTCCCTGTGTGTTTGTGTGTGTGTGTATATGTCCAAATGTCTCCTTTTTATAATGACAGCAGTCACATTGAGTTAGGGGTATACCCTACTCCAGTGTGACTCCATCCTAACTTAACTACAATAATTTCATCTGCAAAGATCCTGTTTCCAGAGAAAATCACATTCTGAGGTTCCTGGAGTTAAAAATTGTAACATAAATTTTGGAGGATACAGTTCAACCTGTAACATGCTCCAATAGAAAAAATTCCAGGAGAACTCTAACTGATGTTGTATGCTCACCCATATCGCCAGGGAACCATGGTCTTTAACCTGGAGTTGGAAGGGAACAGTCCTAGAGAAAATAAACCACTGAGCAATCAGGGGTCACCTGGAGGCCATGGTCCTACGAAGATAATCCCTTTCCAACTCCGAGAGAAGACAGAATTTCATGGAGATCACCACCCTGGACATATCTATGACTGTTCTATAGAGGCCCACACCAAAGCCCTCCAAGCTTTGTTCCTTAGGCGACACTCGGGCTCTGGCTGGGGTTGCTCACCCCTCACCACATGCCATCTGTCTGTTCTCACACTGAATGAAGATGGGATGGCATATCATCCTGGTGGAGATGAGAGTGATGACCCCACCAAGGACTCAGCTGGTGACTTCCTGATATGAGGGTAGAGAGGCCCAGAACCCAGTCCCTCTGGCTTGTCCTTCTACCCCAGGGAGGGTGTGGGGTCTGCCACTGCCAGGGGATGAGTGATGGGTGGGGTAGATGCTCTTCCACGTTGGCCTCTGGAGCAGCTGCACCCGAATTGCTCTTCAAAAATACAGATGTTTGGCTCTTATCTGAAAAGGGTCTGAGTCAGGACCCAGGGCCCAGGGATTGGTAGGTTTTGGAATCTCCCCTGGGGAGCTTGACACTTGACCATGCCTGAAAAATGCTGATGTCCTGGAGCAGCATGAAAAATGCTGATGTCCTGGAGCAGCATGAGTGGTGGGGTCAGGGGGCCCAGAGGACAACATCCCTGCCTCTTCTTGGCTTCCTGACCCTGGGCAAGGAATGGCAGCAATGCTGGCCACTGATCCCCTATGGTTTCTGTTGCTTGTTAATTTCTTCCTATATCCCAAGCGCTTGACCTTCCCCAATCCATATCGTGAAGAAGGTGCTGTTGACAGGCAGGATAGCAGTGACGGAGGGTGTGGCCTGGACCTTGCTGGCTCAGCTGGTGACCTTGGGCAGATTCCCTTGGCTTCTTTATGCTTCAGTTTTCTCATCTGTACAGTGGGAATCAAAATAATAGCACTGGAAATATCACCAGGTTATTTGTGAGAATTAAATACTTATATATTTCACCTAGGATGGGGCCTGGGTTCATTTTTGCTATTTTGTGTTAATGTATCTGTTTTGTGTGTGTGCTCTTGTGCGTGCCTGTGCCTGTATGTGCACATGTGTGCATGCATGCATGTGAGTGTAGGTACCTTTCATGTGCCAAGCACTGTTCTGGTGCAAAGATGCAGTCATGAACAAGAGACAAGAATTGCTGCTTCCAAGGAGTTTATATTCTTTTGGGGGAGACAGAAGATGAGCAACATGGAAAAGGAAACTATACAATGTTTTCCATGTTACGAATGCTGTGGGGAGATATGGACCCTGGCGCAGGGTGGGGCTGGGGACAGGGCTGCAGTTCACTCTGGTTTGGTTAGGAAGTGGAATGGGGGTGGTGAGGGTGAAGGGGAGAAGAGGGAGGTGAACATCAGTCAGGGCAGGACACATTATGCTGCTGTAACAACATCCAAAACCCAGGACCTCCTGCCATGAAGACTTATTTCTTCTTCATGCTATGTGTTCATCCATGTCAGTGTGGCTCTGGTCTGGGCTGTGTCATCTTTCGTCTAGAACCAGAATGACGAAGTTAGCTTTCTCCAGAACATTTCTGAAATCATAGTAATGAGAACAAAAACTGCACCATGTGCTGGCTCTTAAGCTCTTCTGCAGCTGGGAAACAGGTTGCTGCTGCTCACATGTCATTGGGTGGACTGGACCTGAACTAACTAACTTGACATCAAATGGGTCAGGGAAGCCCCCTCCTCCCCTGGGGAGGGCCTCTGCTGTGTGAACAATGATGCAGCCCACCAGCAAAGACTGAGGAGGGATCTGAGAAGGTGAAGGCTGGAGCCACTTTGCAATTGTGGGAACTGAGGCACACTGAGCTTGGTGACTCACCGAGGGTCACCTGGCTGTGAGTGTTGGTGGCAGAGCCTTGGTTACAGCTGAGATTGGTCCTCCATGTTCAGAGCAGGACCATTAGCGCCTACGTCCCCTGAAACTTCTGAGCATCTGAGACTATTTGAATGTGCCGCCTCTGAATCTCATGCTGAAATGTGATTCTCGATGTTGGAGGTGGGGCTTGCTGGGAGGTGACTGGATCATGAGGGTGAATCTGTCGTGAATGGCTTAGCACCATCCTCTTGATGATGAGTGAGTTTTTGCTCAGTTAGCTCACTTGAGATCTGGTTATTTAAAAGTCTGGGACCTTCCCTACCTTGCCCACCTCCAATTCTCTTCCTGCTTCTCTCTCCATCAATACATCTGCTCACCCTTCACCTTCTGCCATGATTGACAGATTCCTGAGGCCTCACCAGGAGCAGATGCCAGCACCATGCTTCCTGTACAGCCTGAGAACTATGAGAAAATTAAACTCCTTTTCTTTATAAATTACTGAGTCTCAGGTATTTCTTTATAGTGATGCAAAAACTGCCTAAAACAGTGTCCTTGGTCCATAAAATGGGCTAGCTGTGATGACCGGGCAGGGCCGTGGAGAAGATAGAGGTTCACTGCACACAGTGGCACCAGCTTAGGGATGCTATATTTTTATATCATCTTGGCTGGGGATTTCCTACTTGATTTTCTAGTGAGTTCTCTTCAAAGTGGCCCTTGTCACAGAACTCCAGGGTGTGGATTGGCATCATCATTCTCCCAGTTGGCACTGCCTGCTGTCCAGCCCCTGCAGGCCACATGGAAGCTGCCTCTCTCTCCTCCACACCAGCCAGTCCTTTCCAGCACAGCTTGGAACTAAGTGCGATTGGCAAGGTGAGCTGGCTGACTGACTTTTGGGATAGGCCCACACCAAGCCTACGCCCAGCAATGCCTACACAGGTCTGGCAGGCTGGCTCTGTGGCTCCAGGCATGTGGGCAGGATGGAGCAGGAGGGACAGGGTTTGTCTTTTCCTAATCACCTCCCCTGGTGCAGCCGGCCATGCTGGACTGTGGTGACCCCAGAGCCTGGCTCCCTGGTTGGTCTCACTTTCTCCTGTGCCCTCCCTGCTACTCCACAATCAAAACTTGCCTAAGAAACGTTCCCTCCGAAACGTTCCTACCTAAGTCGGTTTTCCCAGCTGTCTCCTCTAACCAGCTGTGCGGTCAACTAGAGTTGCTCCCTACAGGTTAATTGAGAGCGATTCTTCAGCTTCCCTGCCTCCTTCTCTTCCCAGGGTGCATCTCTGCAGGGGACTTAACACCTTATTCTAGAACTATGAAAGGTGGGGTCTATAATGAGTAAAAGGAGGACCATAAGAGCTGTCTTTTGCTGGGTTCTGCACTCAGCTCTTTGCTTGGAGTGTCTCCTTTAACCACCCTGCAAAGTAGGACCTATTGCCCCCATTTCACAAATGAGGAAGCAAATCTCCAAAGACTGTGTCACTGCCCAAGGAGTGGGACTGAAGTGGCCTGGATTTGGCCTCAGCCACACCTCTCTGGGATGCTATGTCCCTAACAGCTGTGCTGGGATTCCTAAAACGGGGCTTTCTAAGTGACTTAGGTCATATTGACAACTTGCCAAGACCCAGGCTTTTTCTTATCTCACAAAACAAAATCATTTTGCTCCTCCCAACCGTTGACTCTGCTGTCACTTGTCCTTCCCCCACCCACATTTGTGGAATCTTTAAGAATCCCTCCATCTTGGGCACAGGCCCAGGGGTTCCCAGAGGTTGCAGTGAGTGGAGACAGTGTCCTGCCCTGGTGACTCAGTCCATGCATCTATCTTCTTAACCTCTCAGCCTGTGGGCTTTCCACCCTGGTTGCCCTCTGGCTGATATCAAGGGTGCTGGTGACTGAAAATGGACAGTTCTCCCCCTGATCTCTTCCTGGGAAGATGCACTGAGCCACTGGTATATCCTCACTCTCTCTGACCATTCTTTCCTGTGTCCACTGCAAAGAAGTCCAAAGCCCTTTTGGAGCCGAGATCCTGGGCCCACATCAGGGACTGGCAGCTACACCCAGTCCCTCAAGAGCCTCACAGTTTTGCCCCATGCCTGCCCTGCTTAGCACTTATGTGGACTTCAGCCCACAGGGCCTGCACTTCCCAGCTTGCTGATTGGCTGTGTCAGAGCAGAGGGCCAATACATGTGCCCTAGCATGACCTTTTCACTGGACTGGTGACTGGTCAGTCATGCTGTGTAGCCAACCCCATCTGTTGGGCTGCAGTGGCCAGTTCCTCATCTCTATGCCATTGGTGTCCTGAGTGCTGACACTCTGTGGAAAGTCTTGATCGTAGAAATGGCCCAAGATTGGGAACAAAGTGATATGGTTTGGCTGTGTCCCCACCCAAATCTCATCTTGAAGAGTAGTTCCCATATTCCCCACATGTTGTGGGAGGGACCCAGTGGGAAGTAATTGAATCATGGGTGTGGTTACCCTCGTGCTGTTCTCGTGATAATGAGTGAGTTCTCCTGAGATTAAGGGGCTTCCCCCACTCTTCACTCTGCACTTCTCCTTCTTGCTGCCATGTGAAGAAGGACGTGTTTGCTTCCCCTCCACCATGATTGTAAGTTTCCTGAGGCCTCCCCAGCCATGTTGAACTGTGAGTCAATTAAGCCTCTTTTCTTTATAAATTACCCAGTCTTGGGTATGTCTTTATTAGCCATGTGAGAATGGTCTAATACACAAAGTAAGGATGTCCCAACTCACTACTCCTGTCAATATCATACTGGAAGTCCTAGCTAATACAATCAGAAAAAGAAAGGAAATAAAAGGTATACAGATTATGAAGAAAGAAATAAAATTGTCTTTGCTCACAGGTGAAATGATCACTTAAATAGAAAATATGAAAGAATCTGCAAAAACGAAACAAAACAAAAACCCTCCTGGAACTAATTAGTGATCATAGCAAGGTTGCAGTATACAAGGTTAATATACAGAAGTCAATTGGTTTTCTATGTACCAGCAATGAACAAATGGAATTTGAAATAAAAAACACATTACTATTTACTTTGGCACCCTCTAAAATGAATTACTTAGGTGTAAATCTAAAAAAAAATTGTACAAGACCCATATGAGGAAAGTTACTAAACTCTGATGAAAGATATTTTAAAAAACCCTAAATAAATCTTGCCTGTGCATAGATAGAAAGACTCTATATCATCAAGACATCAGTTCTTTCTACCTTGATCCATAGAGTCAATGCGATCCCAATCAAAAGCCCACAAGTTATTTTGTAGATATCAGCAAACTGATTCTAAAGTTTATATGGAGAGGAAAAAGACCCAGAATAGCCAACTCAATATTAAAGGAGAAAAACAAAGCCAGAGAACTGAAATTACCTGACTTCAAGATTTACTGTGAAGCTGAAATAATCAAGATAGTGTGGTCCTAGTGAAAGAATAGACAAATAGATCACTAGAACAGAATAGAAAGCTGAGCAACCGTCCCACGTAAATATAGTCAAGTGATCTTTGACAAAGGAGCAAAGTTAAAATGACCAAGCAAAGATATAATCTTTTCAACAAATGATACAGGAATAATTGGAAATCTATGTGCAAAATAATGAAACTAGAAACAGACTCTACACACTTCACAAAAATTAACTCAAGATGAACTATAGTCCCAAATACAGAATGCAAAACTATAAAACTCTTGGAAGATAATATAGGGGAAAATCTAAATGATCTTGGATATGGTGATGACTTTTGAAATACACCAAATGCATAATCCATGAAAAAATAATTGATAAGGTAGACTTTATTAAAATTAAAAACTGTGCCTATGAAAGACATGTCAGGAAAATGAGAAGACAAGCCACAGACTGGGATAAAATATTTGCAAAAGACACGTCTGATAAAAGATGTTTATCCAAAATGTGCAAAGAACTCTTAATACTCAACAATAAGAAAATGAGAAAATGAACAACCTTATGTAAAAAAAAAAAAAAAAGCCAAAGACCTGAACAGATACTTCACCACAGAAGGTATACAGAAGGCAAGTAAGCATACTCAAAGATGTCCAACATCATATGTCATTAAGAAATTGCAAAATAGTAGACACCACTACACACTTATTAGAATAGCCAAAATCCAAAGTGCTGACATCACCACATACTGATGAGGCTGTGGAGCAACAGGAATGCTCACTCATTGCTGGAAGGAATGCAAAATTATGCAGCCACTTGGGAAGGCAGTTTGGCAGTTTCTTACAAAACTAAACATTCTTACCATATGATCCAGTAATCACACTTCTTGGTGTTTATCCAAAGGAGTTTAAAACATGTTCACACAAAAACTTGTGCACAGATGTATATGGTAGCTTTATTCATAATTTCCAAAACTTGGAAGCAACCAAGATGTCCTTCAGTAGGTGAGTGAATGAAAATATCTGTGGCATATCCAGACAATCGAATATTATTGAGTACTAAAAAGAAACAAGCTATTAAGCCATACAAAGACATGGAAGAATAACCTTAAGTACATATTACTAAGTGAAATAAACCAATCTGGAAAGGCTGTGTGATTTCAACTATACAACATTCTGAAAAAGACAAAACGATGGAAATCAGTGGTGGCTAGAGGTTTTGTGAAGGAAGAGATGAATAGATGGAACACCAGTATGGAGGATTTTTAGGGCAGTGAGACTTACCTGGATGATGCCAAAATGGTGGACATGTGTCATTCTGCACTTGTCCAAATCCATAGAATGACCAGCACCAAGAGCAAACCCTGGACTCTGGATGATAGTGGCATGTCAATGCATGCCCATTAATTTCAATAAGTATACCACTCTGGTAGATGGTGCTGATCATGGGGGAGGCTGTGCAAGTGTATGTATGGAGGGTACTTGGAAAATCTCTGTACCTTCTGCTCAGTTTTGCTGTGAATTTAAAATTGCTCTAAAAATAAACTTTGTAGTTAAAAATAGGAGTTTTTGGAGTGATGGAAATATTCTGTATCTTGATGGTGATGGTGTATGCATTTGTCAAAACTCATCAAAATGGTGAGGTTCATTTAATATAAGTTATATTTCAAAAAGGCTGATTTGAGAAGATCAGAATTGTCCCTCAAATCTGCTTCCCTGCAAAGGCAGCATTTTTACCTGCATTGTGTTTTATGATTTTGACTTGGCTAATCATAGAAAAGGATGAGGTTTCTACAATTGCTGTGACAGCTCTGAGTTTGGGTCTGTGTACTAACTGCATCACCATCAGGAGCGGAAGCTCCAGGGGCCCACCAGAGTCATCATGGGTGTAGGATTAATGTGTGTGATCAGCATCTGCCCAGACGCGGCCCATGTGCCAAGGGGAGAGTGAAGGAACAGCGGGCACCAATTGCAAGGCTGGGGAGCAGGGGCCTGGCAGAGGTTCACCCTCTGGCCAGTTCAGGGCAATTCAATTGAGTTCAATTCAGCATAGGTTTGCTGAGGCCAGCTATGCAGACCCTGCTGCCAGAGCCGGTGAGGCAAGCAGAGAGGATGAGAACATCCTCCTTAAGGGGGTGGTCTGGGAGGCAGACATATACTGGGAGCAATGGTTTGTAGCTGGGGTGTCCCCTTTCATGATCTGTGTTTTGGAGTGTGGAGCAGAGGAGCTAGGGATGTCTAACTGGGGGAACTGAGGGCAGTTCCCTGCCATGGCGTCTTTACCTGGGTCTTGGCGTTGGGCAGGTTTCCACAGGTGACAATGCAAGAACGGCAAACCAGGAGGTGGAAAACTTGGGGTAAGGGATGTGCTATGTGTGAGCACATCTTGTGTGAACAAGGTAAGCAAAAACAGCAGAAAGAACCAGAAAATGGACCAGCATCTTGGGGCTGACACCCAGGTGTCCCCAGGTGAGCGGGAAAACCCCCTCCCAGCCTGCCTCCCTATCACGTGGTGTGTCACCTGCTCTGCTGGTTTTTCGGTCTGAATGTCTGTGTCCCTTCATATGTTGAAGTCCAAACACGTAAGGTGGTAGCATTAGTGGGTGGAGCCTTTGGGAAGTAAGGAGGTTATGGGAGTGGAGCTGCCATAGTGGGATTAGTGTCCTTATAAAAGAGGCCCAGAGAGCTTCCTCACCCCTTATACCACGTGGAGACTTAGCGAGAAGGCGCTGTCTATGAGCCACGAAGAGAGTCCTCATCAGGAACTAAATGAGTCAGACCCTTGATCTTGGACTTCCCAGCTTCCAGAACCATGAGCAATACATTTCTATTGTTTATAAACCACCCAGTTTATGGTATTTTGTTATAGCAGCCTGGACAGAAGAAGACGGGGGCAAAAACTCTCTTCAGCGTGTGGAGCTGACCCTCCAGCTATAGAGAAAAGAGTGGGTCCCAGACTCACTGAGCACTCCTGAGGGGCAGTAGGCTGGGGCCTTACCTATGCTGCTTTATGCCAAGAGTGTACTTGAGCCTACAGGGATGCACAAGGCTGTCTGATGCTGTGAATAGCAAAGTTGAGCTTTGTCTCATGAAGACCACTGGGCTGTGGGATGTGAATGGCCCGGAGCTAGGGGGTTCTTGCACCAGGATAGGCTGGAGGTCAGTAGAATGGAGCCAGGTGGTGACACAGTAGGAAAGGAAGGGGACAGATGCACAGAGCACTTCAGAGGTGGAGTGTATCATTCTTCAGCGCAAGCTGGACGGGAGCCGTGAAGTGAGGATTGCATGGATCTTTCTAGGACTCTCAGCCTGGGTGACTTGGAGAATAATGAACAATAATAACTACATGTGACTATTACTGAATGCCTATGTGTGCCAAAGAAGTTGTACAGAATGCTTAGATAAAGAATTCTAATTTTAATCTTCGCAAACCCTCCAGCTGGGGAGGGCTGACAAAACAGTCTCAGGGAGGGTAGGTGTCCCACCCAAATATCCAGGTGGGACTAGAATTCAGAGCCCCCACTCATGTTTGTCCACTCCTGTCACTCAGCGGAGCGGGGGTGATGTTCCAGGCTTGAATCTGGGTGCAGAGATTCTGGGTTTCAGATCCAAGCTGACAGTCCCGAGAACGACCCAGCAGGTGGCTTGAGAGGAGTGTGGAGCTCAGGAGGCAGCAGGTGCAGCAGAAAGGGGACTGGAGGACCATGAATGTGTCCCCTTGGAGAACATGGCAGAGGCAAGGGAGGAGGTGGTGAAGGGACCTTGGAGGAGCTGTGCAGACGCAGGCTGCTACCTGGTCCCCTCTGCTGCCTCCCTGACCTCCCCTCCCCTCTTTTTCAAACCATCTTGTCTCTCCTTTCTCTCCATTTCAAACTACTGATTTCCTTAAATAAACTGTAGCTTAGACATAACATTTCACCAGTGAAAATTAAGCACAAAAACTCCACCTGATTTTTTTTCTTTTAAGAACAACCCAGATCTAAGCAAAACTGGAGCTTTGATTTATAAAATCACTCTCCCGGGCACACAGAAGGAAAGATGCAAATGAAAGCTACTGTTTGTAGTGAACATGCTGA
This sequence comes from Pongo abelii, assembly GCF_028885655.2. Lineage (NCBI taxonomy): Eukaryota > Metazoa > Chordata > Mammalia > Primates > Hominidae > Pongo > Pongo abelii. The sequence goes on along the minus strand of NC_071985.2, from coordinate 229,850,328 downwards.
GTACATGACTACAGTGTTCCTTCAGCCAGGGGGGATGCAGCTGGCTGCAAACATTCGTGAACCACTGGAAGGGAACACAGGCAGAACAAAGGGCTGAGGCATGGGGTGAAATCTGATGTCTTCATTCCCTCTCCCACAAGAAACAATCGCTGGCGAGTGCCGCGGGCCTTTGCAAGACAGGAACAGGCCAGGGATCCAGGAGGGCGCAGAAATTCGGAAAGTAGTTAATATCAATTTTGTCATTATATGCTACTCTCCCTAAAGCAGAGCCGCCTCAATGTGCTTTGGGGTCCTCAACTTCCTTGGCTATTTAATATAAGAACCCTACATTGAAATTTGGGTGGGAAAAACACTGAAATACACGAAGAGAAGTTAGATAAGATTGGCAAAGTGAGCAGCGCAAATTGATAAGCAGCTTAGATGGGGCCCGCCAATCAGCTGACGTCCTCCAGGGTCTCCAGGTGACCTGGGTTCTTCTAGGTTCGTGGTGGGAGCTGGAAATGTTCCTGCCGAAAGAGATTTGGAAGCAATTGCGGGAAAAGTCCTCAGGGAGCCGAGGGCATGCTCATGGGGTTCAGGAACACCCCACTCACCCCCTTTACTCTTCATTGTCCCAACTTCAGCAAAAGCTCAGGTTTTCTTTTAGCTGGGGCCAGGGCCAGGGCAGGTGGGAGCCAGCCAAGCACCACCCCCACCTCCACAGCCCTGGGCTTCTCACTCCTCCATTCAATTTCTGTGCAGCGACTAATTATACTTGACTAGTTGCCAAACATCCTATTTTGGTGCCTGAGCTCATATGACTGAGCTGTGATAACAAGGCTGTCTTTTTTCACACCAACTGAGTCATGAATAATGATCTTATATAGATATTTTTGGTGTGGGTCAGAATTTTGTTCTGTTTCTAAATGTTCCCTTTTTCTTCCTTTTAAAACCAGAGTGAGGCTTGAATGGCAGGCAGCTAAGCCTTCCCGAAAAAGGGTCAGAGACAGCTTTGATGCCAGGGTCTGTGGTCCCCCTGGGAGCCAGGGCATCCCTCTCCTCACTCTTTTCCCTCCTCCAAACACAAACTTCCCACAAAACCAATTTTATGTGCCAAATGTTCCCCAACGCTGCAAATCTCGGTTCTGTGAGTGACATTGATTGAAAGACATGAAATCAATCACAACATTTATTAAGTATGTAAAATGTTGTACAACACCAGGGTTTCATATTGAGGAGTAAGCAGCACTAAATTAATAACTTCTGAGACCTTGGGGCCACAAAATAGCCAGCAGATAGGCCTCGGGGAAGAGCAAATGAATCAATGTGATCAATTATTTGTCATTTACAATTTAAATAAGCCCCGGGGATAACGTTAACATCGCAGTCAAAATTGGATAAGCCTCTCAGTGATATCTGGAGCTATTATTTTGGGACCAGGTCAGTCTTTTATTCATGCCTCACTTCTAAATTCCGATTATAGATGGCACTTGATCCATAGCCAAGGAAGCAGAGTGAGGATGCTGGAGGAGGGAAGGGTGCCCAAGAGGCAGCAGACAGGAGGGAAGGAGGCTAGGCTGCCTGGAGTGTCTGCTCCACAGCCTGAGGGTGAAGAAACTGCTGGGTAGAAATGAAGCCCTCCAATGTGTGACTTGGCAAAGGTGGATATTTGAACACAGTCTACGGTTGACTGAGCTGCTCAGATTGTCCTAGGGAAGCTTTTCAGAAAGTGTATGAGCCTTTTTTAGTATTATTTTTAAAGAATCGGGTTGTTAATGGCAACCATTGAAAAGATGATTGAATAACTGCATGATGCAAGCAGTGTGCCGCCGGGCCTGGAAATGGAATGGGAGCATATCCATGGCTGTAGAGGTGGCATTCCGACCTCTCGTGTGTGTGTGTGTGTGTGTGTGTGTGTCTGTGAACATCGGTCAGGCCCGTCTCCCCTCTTCCAACCTCAGTGACTGAGAAAGAAGAATGGCTCCTATGGACAGGTTACCCCTAGGGCTCCAGTGTCCCACTCGTGGGGATGTTTTGCAACCCCCAAGAGAAGCACCCTTTGGATAAGTATTTGTGAGCATTGAAATAATCCTCAAAACATGTCCTTTGTTTACCCCCACCCCTCTCTAGTTAACGACATAACATTCAAGTCCTTTTGCCATCTCACCTAACCTTGTATTCAGCTTAGCAGCAGTGTGTGCTTTGAGTAGAAGCTCACACAGAGGGATCTCCAAGAGCTGATGAAGCAATCAATTATTTGGCTTCCAGAGTTCCCTTCCAGTGCTGGGGAGAATCGGCAATCCCCCCTTTCCCTGCAGAAAGAACATGGTGCTCTGAGTTTCTGGTCCATCGTTCTCCCCGGAGGGGCTGCTGAAGCCACAATGCTCCGTTCAGTCTTCTCAAGAATTGGCAAGAAAGAGCCTTGTGCATTGAAGGCCACTGAGGGCATGTCCTCCTGGGTCTGCAGGGCTTTCCTCAGGAGACAGGACTTTTCCAAAGCCTTGGACCCATTCACCAAGGTAAGCAAAAGCAGCAGAAAGAACCAGAAAATGAACGAGCAACTTGGGGCTGACACCCAGGAGTCCCCAGGTGAGCAGGGAAAACTCCCTCCCAGCCTGCCTCTCTATCACGTGGTGTGTCACCTGCTCTGCTGGTTTCTTGGTCTTCTTTGGATTGGGAGTCCATTTGAGGAGCTGAAGAAAGCACAGTCCTGCTTGACTGCTGCCCCCAGACAAACTCACAGGATTCCACAGTCATGTCCATGGCACCTTGGAACCTTCTAGGGCAGCATAGCCCCCTGGAATGCTCCAGGGTGATGAGAACATTCTATGCCTCTATTGTCCAGTGCAGAAGGTAGCAGCCACATGTGGCTATGAGCGCTTGGAGTATGGCCAGTGTGGCTGAAACACTGACTTTCTAAGGGTATTTAATTGGGAATCCTGGATTCAGGTCAGTGACCTTTGGCAAATGAAGAATGACAGTAGGTTCTTACGTGTTCACTCATCGGCGCATTGACCTTCACTTTCAGCTTAGGGGCTGGGAGCAGGTAGGCTTAACAGAGGAGTGTGAGAGTGAGGGTCAGGGATGATGGGGTCATGTTTGTGCAGCGTCCCATCCCTGTCCCTGTCACTATCACCATCATCAAAGCAGCCCCAAGTGCCAACTAGCCCTTGGGTGGAATCTTCATCTCTGGGTCCCGATCTTCTGTACATGAAGCGGCTGGACACACATTCATCTACATTCACACCTACTTGAAGATGGGAACCAAAAAAAGCCAGACATTGCAGGCAGCCTGTCCATGCCTCTGACAGTGGTGATGGGGACTTGATCGGCTGTGCTTCCTTTTGGAGGCGGTCAGGGATGGGCATTGTGAACAAATAGGGAAAGGTCCTTTTTGAACAATACTGACCTTTTATGACCCCAGATTCCCCCAGGAACTGCCTTTTCTTGGGCCTTTATGAGGAAGAGAGGGACTTCTTTTGTGAGCTTTTCTAGGAGAAGTGAGTATCTTTGAAAGGAAAACAATTATTTAAAAGGAAAATGCCTTTTACCAACGTCTAGCTCTAGAAGCCTATGAACGAATTACCATGGGAAACAGGCCCTCCAGGTGGCATTTTAGAACAAAGTCAGGAGTGACTGTCGCTGGCAGTTACCTATAGTGATGAAATAGGACAGTTCCCTTATCCCCCTTGCAGGACATCCGACAGGGGTGTGCCCCTCTCCTTCGATCACCCGCTGCTCAAACCCCTAGGGGAAGCATGCAGATGGGCAGGTGCACAGGCAGTGGGGAGCACTTCTGGGCTCTGGCCCCATGGCAGCCTCTAGGGGTAGGTGTCTTTGACTCCCAAAGCCCAAGTGGGCATGTGTTACCAAGCCCTTTTAGATTTGCTGTTTGCAGACAGCTTGTGTGTTAATCAGCTCAATGAACCCTCTGCCTTAACCCAAGAGCAAGGCCAGTGTGACAGGCTTCTGTATTCTGAGTTCTTGCCCAGTGTACCGGAAGAATTGGATCACACGTGAGCTTGAGGGATGAGTGCAAGGTTTTATTGAGCGGTGGAGGTGGCTCTCCAGGAGACAGATGGGGAGCAGGAAGTGGGGGATGGAGTGGGAAGGTGGTCTTCCCCTGGAGTTGGGCCGCCCAGCAGCTGTATTCTTCTCCCACCGCCCTTGGCTGAACTCTCCTTGGCATCTGGACGTCCTTCCCCATCCCTCTTTCTCTGCCATGTTGTTCCGTTGTCACTCACCTGCTGGTTCTGACATTCAGCTGTTTGTGTGTGTGTCCACTAAGGTCTCGGGTCTATATGGGGGAAGGATGGGGAGTATGGCAGGCCAAAAAGCAAATTTTGGGGTGCAAAAACAGAAATGCCTGTCCTCATTTAGGGCTGTGGCTCTTCAGGCTTGAGGGTGGGGCTTTTGCCTGGTAACCGCCCTCTTCTACCCAGTATTTCCCTGTCCCCTGTCCATTTCAGTGACACCAGCCTGCATGTGATGTGTCTGTCCTTTGTGAACAGAGCTTTCAGCCCTGCATCCCAACAGACATTTCAGAGGTCTGTTCTCCCAACACAGCCCCTCCTCTCCTTGCCAGGGCACTCAGTGTCTCTGCTCTTGAGGTCAAGGGCCAAGAACCCAATTCAGAGGACACTCTGCTGTGATGTCTCCCAGGGCTGCTCCTGTTGGTGGGAGCCTCACCACCCTGGGACCAGCCCCAGAACCCCAATATCTTCACACAGCCCTTTCCCTCCATGGATGTGGCTGGCCCTAAAACTACTGCCATGTGTGGCTCCTGAGTCTTTTCATGGGGGTCAGAACATTTCCGCCATGTAGCTGCCTCTCCAGAGCCAGGGACAGCCTGTCCTCTGAGTGGGGGTCACCATGGGCCACCCCTGGAGCTCGTCTTTGTGTTGCCAGCACCAGGCGGCACCTTCCACTGTGCTCTGGGCTTTTGGGTCCCTCCACAAAACAACATCTTGATTCTACCTTCTCCCGTGCCTCCTGCTAAGAGCCTCAGCCTTCAGATTGGGTGGGATTGCTGGGGATGGGGGAGGCTTAAGGCAGCAGAGGAAACATGGGCCTTAAATGGGAGTTTGGAGGGGCTAAGAAGGACTTAGAGGCCCTGGAGACCCCAGATTCCAGCTCTGCCTACTTGACCATGGGGCAAACCCATCCACTGGGTCTACTAAGAGCCCCTCCCTCCCGGCACTGTGGGGAGATCTGAGGAGTTGATCTGTAAAAGCCCTCAGCCCTGCTGTGCTTGGAAAAAACTCTCCCCAGATCTGAGTGCCACATTTATCTTTTATTTTTCCACAGGTGATCTGGGTGGTGGAACTTCCTTCTTCATTTCCCCTGCCCCTTAGTCTACACTAGAGTAACCCCTTGAAGATTCCTCACAAATAAACACCTGCCCAACCTTGACATCGAGGTTCACCCTTGTGTTTGTTGGTTATCCCACCTTGGCAGGAACCCTTCCCTCCTGTGGCAGGGGGCAAAATGGAACTCAGTTTACCTCCTCCTTGGGGGAAAGGAGTGGATAAGAGGATAATGGAAGTATGTGTGAATTAATTAAATTAAATTAAATTAAATTCAGATTATAATTAAATTCAATTCACATTTTAAACTAAGTAAATTAAGTCACATTAAAGTCAAATTTTATTCAGCCAAATTTCTCTTAGAATAAACTCAATCTTCTTTGAGGTTAGTTTTAAGACGATCAACTATTGGTCAAGTATTTGTTGACTTCCTCAACTGTTAACAATACTCTGCTAAGGTGTTGAGATGCAAAATAAGCTGTATTTTACCTCCAGCTGACAGGAGGATGAGTTCTCCCTTCCTTTCCTTTTAATTTTTTCTCCTCTGAGACAAGGTCTTGCTCTGTTGCCCAGGCTGGCATATAGTGGTACAATAGTAGCTCACTGCAGCCTCAAATTCCTGGGCTCAATCGATCTTCCTGCCTCAGTCTTTTGAGTAGCTATGACTACAGGTATGTGCCACCATATCTGGCTAATTTTATTTTACTGTAGAGACAGGGTTCTTGCTGTGTTGCCCAGGCTGGCCTTAAACTCCTGGCCTCAAGCAATTCTCCTGCCTCAGCCTCCCAAAGTGCTGGGGTTACAGACATGAGCCACCGTGCACAGCCCTTTCCTTTTTCTTGAAGATGACATAGCTAGGCCAAGGAGCCAAGGTTTAATTAAATGCAAGAAGTAAATTCAGAACAATGTAAGATGTCCAATTGCATGATGGCGTGGAGTCTGTTTCCCACAGCACAGCAGTAACCCCATCCCTGGGGCATCTGGGCACAGCTGGTGCACACCAGGGACAAGACAAGCAGGGTGGTCTAGAGAGTATGGCCTTCTCCCTGGGAGGCTGTACCCAGTGACCAAGACCAGCTCTGGTTCCTGGGCCTGGGCCTCATGGAGTGGCCCTGCTTCTTGGGGGAACTTATACTGTCTCAGATTCTGGGCCCTAGGCTAACCTTTCTCCCACTTTGGAATTTGGTCCAGAGTTTGAGATTAGCATGATGTGAATGGAATATGAAAGTCTCCTGCAATTCAGCCACATAAGAAGGAGAAAAAGAAAAGAAACAAATGAAAACTTCCTCATAACCCTCATTCCTTCAATTTGGGCTGCAAATAGCAGTGACTTTCTACCAGACACTGTGGTACAGAAAAGGGGAAGAGTCACCGCCTGGTGGAGAAACCTGACACACACTCCTCCACCAGGTGAGCATTAAAGTCACCACAAAAGTGATGCCTCAGGTGCCCTGGGTCTGATGCGATGAGAATAGCAACTTCACCTCTAGGGTCTTCCTTCCCTAAGACTCATAACCCCAGTCCAATCATGAGAAGATCATCAGACATCAGACTAGAGGAACATTCTATAAATGCCTGGCCAGTCCTCAAAACTGTCAAGGTCATAAAAAAACAAGGAAAGCCTGAGAAATATTGCTGAGCAGAGCCTGAGATGTGACGACCAATGGATGGGATCCTGGGACAGTTAAAGGATATTAGGTAAAAGCTAAGGAAATCCAAGTAAGGTATAGATTTTAGTTGATGTATCAATATGGGTTTGTTAATTGTTACAAATGTAGCATACTAATGCAAAATGCTAGCAATAATAGGAAAAACGGGATGTGGGGCGTATGGGAACTCTCCAAAGTGTTGTTGAAATTTTTCTGTAAAGCTGTAACTATTCTAAAATAAAAAGCTATTAAACATTTTCCCTCCTTTTACCAAGAATAGTCAAATTCATAGAGACAGAAAGTAGAAAGATGGTTGCCAGGGGCTAGGGAGGGAGCACCAGGAATTAAGGATTAATGAGGACAGAGTTCAGTTTTGCAAGAAAGAAAAGCAAAGCAAAGTCCTGTGGATAAATGCTGGTGAAGACTGCACAATAAAGGGAGTGTAAATGTTATCGAACTGCATACATAACGAAGGCTAAGATAGTAAATTTTTTGTTATGTGTGTTTTACCATGAATAAACAATTTTTTAGGTTTTGACATTTGATTTTTTTTTCCTTTTTAAGTTCTGGCACACCTGTGCAGAACGTGCAGGTTTGTTACATAGGTATACATGTGCCATGGTGGTTTGCTGCAACCATCAACCCGTCATCTAGGCTTTAAGCCCCGCATGCATGAGTTATTTGTCCTAATGCTCTCCCTCCCCTTTCTCCCAACCCCCCAACAGGCCCCGGTGTGTGACGTTCCCCTCCCTGTGTCCCTGTGTTCTCATTGTTCAATTCTCACTTATGAGTGAGAACATGCGGTGTTGATTTTCTGTTCCTGTGTTAGTTTGGTGAGGCTGATGGTGAGATAGTATGGTGATTCCTCAAGGATATAGAACCAGAAATACCATTTGAGCCAGCAATCCTATTACTGGGTATATGTCCAGAGGATTATAAATCATTCTACTATAAAGACACATGCACATGAAGGTTTATTGCAGCAGTATTTACAATAGCAAAGACTTGGAAACAGCCCAAAAATGCCCATCAGTGACAGACTGGATAAAGAAAATGTGGCACATATACACCATAAAACACTATGCTGTCATGAAAAAGAGTGAGTTACTGGAAACCATCATCCTCAGCAAGTAAACATTTTTTTTAAATGTCCCTCTTCATCTTGTCATTGCAGCCTTGGCCCCTAGCCCCCCAATGTGTGCCATGGAGTGTCTTGAAAGCCTGCCTACACCTGTCCTCCCAGCTTTGCATTCCTTTTGGGTCATGCAGTTCAAGAGCAAGACTGCACTCAACACCGCCATGCCTTAGGAAAACATGTGTTGACCGCACATCTCCCACTTCCCTGTGGACTCAACACCCAGTGGTTTCTGCCTGGTGCTGAACAGCTTCTCCCAGGCTCCTAAGGAGCCCCCAGTGGACAGATGTGTGGCTGTCAGCAGCTGATCAGAAGAGTCCTCTTGTAACACAATTGGGGAGAATAGATTTACCGCCTTTGCAAACATTTCTGATTCCTCCATGAATGTTTGTGAGCTGGGCGGACGGTGATGACTGATTAGTCGTGTGTGCTGGGCCCCCTGTCCTGGCATGGAAAACACACAGGTGCTGTCCTCCATGCAATTACCCTTCACTGCTTTCTAGCGGTGACTTATTTCCACCGATAGCGCTCCCCTGGCCGCCTTCCCTCCGGGTGACAGCTCTTCACCGTGTTATGTGGCAGACTTCCTCTGCGCATGATAAATAGTCCTCATTTTCTTCCCAACAGTCCCACAACCAATAAAAAGCGATAAAAAGTGAAATGACACACAAATTGCATCCCCAAAGGGCTGTAAAGGCCCAAGATGTTGCTGCATGCAGTGATCAGATGAGATTCTTTGCCTTTAAACAAATAACCCTCGTTAACAAAGAGAGGTATTCAAATGAGGAGGAGGCAGGGCCTTGGGGGGCCTGGGCAGGGCAAGCAAAGGTCAGTGGGCTGATGCCAGTGCACCTCCAGGTGCTGGAGGCTCCAAGCGGATCAGGACGCTTCTTTGGGATGATGGCAGATGACCCAGAGACACACCTGGCAATTTTGTGCCATAGTGAATGGCCATGTCATTGCTCTGGGTTTTGGGTTAGTGAAAATGATATTGCTGCAGCTTTTTAGAAGCCTCAAGAAGCACTGATCTCTGGTTTGTGTGTGCCATAATGATCAGATGTGACTGTCCCCTAGAATCTCCCCAGGAACCTTAACAAGAACAGATGCCCAGATCTTGGGCTCAGTGATTCTGATTCTGTTGCTTTTGGAGGATTCCAGCATCTCTGTTTTTAAAGGGAAGTGCCCCCAATATGCAGCCAGGTTAAGAGCCCTGGGAAACCCAGGGTCCACACCCAGCATACTGGCAGAGCCTGTTAATGTTCAAAGTTCTCCATTCTCTAAAGTGATAGACTATCAGCTCCTCTCCCTCCTGGCACCCTACTCATGGGAATATGCAGCCTTCCTGATTAACCAGAGAAGAGGAGGAGGAGGGAGGAGAAAGCAGTGAATTCTGCCCAACTACCTATACCAGTTTAACTTCCTCCTACCTACTGAGTGCCAGGTACCTGCTCAGTCCCTCTTCACACCAGCCCTGTGTGGCATCACTGTCCTCTTGGTAAAGATGAAGAATTAGGGCAGCAGCAGGAACCCAGGCTGCTCCCCACCCATGCAGACCACACCCGGTTTGGAGTTGGGGACAAATGATTGGGCATGAGTGGATGCTGACGGGAGATGCTAGAACAGTCTACAGAGCTGGGCATTTGCAGAGTGAGCAGCCAGGGAGGCTTCCAATGAGAGTCAGGCTTGGAGGTGGCTCTTGGAGGCTCTCTGTGCACCCATAGGTGGGCTGGCTGGAGGAAATAACATACTAGAAAGTGTAGTGTTTGAGATAACAGTTAGGAAATACCAAGTTACCAAGTGGAGTCACCACGGTTTGTTTTAAATGTGAACAATATCTTGCCTTTGCCAATATCTTATCTTTGCCAAAACGCTTTTCTAGAATGAGGGGCCTGAGTGTGCATTAGCATGGGAGGATCCCTTCCTCACCTCTAATATTTCAGAGGGAAAACAGTAAGGTAGGCTTTTGAGCTATAGGACACACATCAGCCCCAAGCAAGCACCGAAAAGTGCAGGTGTGGTTGCCGCCTCTGGTGTGCCCCGCCCTCTCTGGGAAGCTCATTTTCCTTCTGTGAGCTGCAAGCAGGGTCCATTGTCCTGGGTTTGGAGATGGCTGCACTCGCACCATCAGAGGTGGTCTTGCCTAGAGTCATTTGCTCGCACCCACACTGGCACTTACGGCTGCATCTCCTGCATGCCAGACAAGTCTATCATCCCCAGGAGGCACAGAATCATCACTCACTGCCACCCCAGCAGGGCCCCAAGGGGCCAAACAGGCAGGGGCCTCTAAGCAGAACGAGGGGAACCCAACACATGTTGGTGAAAGGCAGATCGTAAAACTAACCCCAGAGAGACTTTGGCTGCCAGCTGCTTACAAGGGAGTCATGGTCGTGCCTTCTGAACTGTCCAGGCTCCAGGATCAGTTGAGCCAGACGCCCGGCATCACGGTGGCTCTGACAATGAATCTTCTGAACTGTCCAGGCTCCAGGATCAGTTGAGCCAGACGCCTGGCATCACGGTGGCTCTGACAATGAATCCACATAATTCCCTAGGCCAGGAGACAGACAGGAATAGTTTTAAATTCCAAGCAGGGTTGAAACAAAAAGACAGTTCTGGGTATTTATTTTTTATTTTTGAGACAAAGTCTCACTCTGTTGCCCAGGCTGGTGTGCAGTGACACAATCTCAGCTCACTGCAACCTCTGCCTCCCAGGTTCAAGCAATTCTCCCACCTCAGCCTCCCAAGTAGCTGGGATTACAGGTGTGCGCCGCCACACCTGGCTAATTTTTGTATTTTTGTAGAGACAGGGTTTTTACCATGTTTCCCAGACTGCTCTTGAACTCCTAGGTTCAAACTATCTGCCCACCTTTGCCTCCCAAAGTGCTGGGATTACAGGCTTGAGCCATGGCGCCTGGCCCTTGGTATTTCAGCTGACAAGGATCCCGCTTCACCAGGGTCCCTGGAACCCAGGCATCGGGTTGAGTGAGGTTTCACTCCCCACGGACCAGAGAGAGAAGCCAGGGAAGACTAGAGTCCAGCAAGCATCACGTGGCCTCACTGGTGTGTTGAACACTTGGCAGTCACTAATATTTCAGCCTTAATCAAGAAAGCTAGACTTTTAGATGGGTATCAGGCCACCTGGGGTGTTCTAGCTGAGAATATCAAAACAGATGTGAGGACTGTGAGGACAAAACAAGGCTGAAACAGTGAAAACATCTGACACCAGTGAGGGCTATGGTCGAGTCACACCACTTTCATCTGGGTGACTTTAAAGTTCCCCTTTAACAGGACCGTAGATGGCAGGGATTCCACCGTGCGTAGTGTGGATGCCCCAAAATCGGGATGCCGCTGGCGGGTGTCAGCAATGGGTTAGGCTATTTCTGGTGCAGACCAGCTGGTTCTCCCAGCCTACCCCCGTGACGTGGACTCTGCTACCTTCCCTGTCAACATCGTCAGCGGAGGCTTTGTATAATTTACTCATTCATTCAGTAAGCATTTACATACCTCGGTAACATTTCCTCATTGGATTTAAATTGCTGGAGACTGTTGTCTACGTTGGTGGGCCCGTAAGGAGACTAAAACAGACTCTGTCCCATTTTACGGCTAGTGGGCTGAATGGGAGGAGGCCACCCATCCACAACAGGGAGAGAAGTGGGCTGTTTATGGAATGATTATGATGAGCCTTGCACCGTGGCAGTCGGGTGCCCTGCGGTTTTTAATGTTTTGCTCCACCCTGTCGGGTGGGTGTTATTTCTTCCCATGGCAGGTGGAGATATGGAGATGGGAAAGGTGGAGCAATCTGCCCAGTCAGGACTCTGACTTTGCTCCCTCTCTTCCCATATGTGAGGTTGCCCCTGTGCTACATACACACACTGTGGAAAAAGAAGCACCCCATGGGTACTGTAGGAATGCTGGCAGAGCCCAAAGAGCTCACCTGGAGATCAGCACAGCCTGGAGATAAGGCACAGTTCGGGCATGAGTTGGCCCGGAGAGGATGCGCAGGGTTCAGACAGCAGAAGAGACATTTCTACTGCCTGAGCATCAGGCACCTTGCCATTCTGTCCACAATGGGAAGGCTGGGAGGGAATTGCCAAGCAGGAAGAGAATCACCTTCTCATTGTAGACAGAATGGCAAGACCCAAAGAGAGGTGGGAGAATGTGGGCCATCATTACAGTATGGCACGTGGCCTGGAGTCCACCTCTCATGCAGGGAAAGAGCAGAGAGAAAGATACAGAGCCCTCGGGGTCATTCTGCACAGCTCAGGTGCCCTTTGGGGAAAGCCTGTGTCCTGGAGAGGGCAAATCACCGTGCATGCATCCATGCTGTACAGGTTTATAAGATCCAGACATGGCTCTTTTCTGCAGAGGCACCAGCCCCTGAGGTGGCTGAGACCCCAGGTCCCAATTCCTGCTGCTGTGCCCTTTCCTTGATAGATCAGTCTCTGCGGAGCTTCCCACGGAGCCCACCGTCTCGCCTGACCCACGACTTCACACTTGCTCTTCCTCCTTCTTGGAATGTTCTTTCCCTGAATCTTAACACAGCTGGCACCTCTCATCTTTCCCCTCCTCAGACAAGACTGGCCTGCCCACCCCCACCTAAGGCACGTACTTTGTGTCATAGCAGCCTTTTTAAGTTTACCTGCGTCTCATCTAATGATCATCTCACTGTTGTTTTAACTTGTATTCCTGGATGCCTGGGGATGCTGCCCAGCCATGCATGTGTTTATTGGCTGCCTGGAACCCCTCCACCGTGGCTTGCCTGTTGACAGTCTTTGCCCGTTTTAATGTTGGGTTGTCTTTTTCTTATGATTTGTAGAATTTCTTCATGTATTATGAAAAGTATTACTATATCTTATAATCACCAGTCTCCTCCCCTAATAGCTATTTCTTTTATTTATGATGCCTTTTGTCTGTGGTCACCAGCCATACAGAAGTTATAGTTAGATACAGTCAACTGTGATAACCTTTTCCCATGTGATTTCTGCTTTGGTCTTGTTTAAGAAATCCTTTCCGATGTGGTATGCTGAAGGTGGCCTATCATTTCTTCTGATGTGGTATGCTGAAGGTTTATTTTCCATGTTTGGTTTCAAATACACTTAGGGCTTATTTCTGTACATGAGGTGAGCATCTATTGTATATTCTTTCCATATGGCTGGACGGTTGTCCCTGCACAATTTATTGAATGGTCCCACAGATTTGTAATGCCTTCCATATCAGTTAGGATAAACATGTACCGTGAGAAACACAAAGCCCCAAGATAAATGGCTGAAACTAGGTAGAAGTGTATTTCTCGCTCATGTGTGAATCTGGGGCAGCCTTTCTTGGGCCAGTCTGCTGGCTCTGCCAGGAATCCAAACTCCTTAATCCCTAGGGTATGACTGGAGCTTTCATGGTCCAAGATGAAGTTCCCACCAACCCCTGAGTTTCCAGGTAGCATGATAGAGAGAAAGAGGGAAGGAGGGTCAAGGACAGGTATCAGCTGTATGTATTCTAAGCCACTGTCCAGCATTTCTGCTTCTTCTTTTAGCCAGACTTTTTTTTTTTTTTTGCAAAAGGTTTGGAAATTCTAAGTAGCCCATTCTCAGACTTAGAGTGGACATCCAGCAGTCTCTACCACATCTTCTGTATCTTATGCCAAAGTTATATATATGCAAATATACATTTCTGGATTTTTAATTCTGTTCTGCACATCTAGTTGCCTATTCAAATACGATAGCCCTTAATTACCATGGATACATCTTGACAGATAGAACAATCTATCTATAGACAGTGATGTGTCTTGGATATTTGTCCCACCCAAATCTTATGTTGAAATGTAACCCCCAATGTTGGAGATGGGGCCTGGTGGGAGGTGTTTGGGTCATGGGGGCGGATCCCTTATGGCTTGATGAGTTCTTTGAGATCTGGTTATTTAAAAGTGTGTGGTACCTCCCCCTGCCTCACTCTCTTGCTCTTTTCCTTGCCACGTGAGACGCCTGCTTCCCTTCGCCTTCTGCCATGATGAAAGCTTCTTGAGGCCTCCGCAGAAGCCGAGCAGATGCCAGCACCATGCTTCCTGTAAAGCCTGCGGAACCATGAGCCAATTAAACTTCTTTTCTTTATAAATTACCCAGCCTCAAGTGTTTCTTTATAGCAGAGCAAGAATGACCTAACATAGATAGAATGGTGGAGATGAGCATCTACTACTTTCTGTCTTCCGCCCCACATCTTCCTGGTTCTTCTTTTCCTCTTCCATATGAATTTTAGTGAGAATTCTTGTATCAAGTACGACAGCACTTTTGATTGTGGATTTTATTGAATTTCATAGAAATTATAGACACATTTGGGGAAGTATTGACTTATTTATGGTATTACTCTTTCTACCTATGAACACAGTAAATCACTCCATTTATTCAGTCTTCTTTTATGTCCTTCAATAATATTTTATAACTCTCTTTTCTAGCTCATCTTTCCTTAGATTCATTCCTGGGTAACTTACAGTTTTTGTGGTTTGGGTAAATCTTTTTTTTTTTCTATGACACTTTTGGATGTGCTTTTCTTAACATACAGAAAGACTTCCGATTTTTGTACATTGATTTTGAATCTAGAGTCACTTACTAGTTTTAATAGGTAGTAGAATGTCTTTGGAATTTCTCTGTTGACAGTCTATTCATCTGCAAACAACGGCATTTTGCCTTTTCATCCCAATCCACATTCTGTCAGTTCTGTTCCTTACATTGAATTGGCCAGCACCCGCGGAAAAGTATCAGGAAGGCACTATGATAGCAGTATTCTAGAAAGTTCCTGATGTCATTATCGTTTCGTGACTCTAAAGTTTCGTCATGAAACTCAGTGTTTGCTTTTTCTCCTTCTCCTCAGCACCTTTTCCCCTCCCCTTCCTCCTCCTCTTCCTTTTGTGTTACTCTTTATCAAATAAAGGATGTCTTTGTCTTTTCTCTCTCGTTTTGGATTTCCTAGGAGGTTTCTGGTTTGTCAGCATTGTTTTGTTTGCTTCTCTTACCGGCTGCAAATCTGTACAGTTCTGCAGCAACCTCAATTCTTGCCTCCTCAGAAGAAAGAATTCGACTGAGGCGCATAAGGCAGAGGGAGAAACTGAGGCAAGTTTTAGCGCAGGAGTGAAAGTTTATTAAAAAGCTTTAGAGCAGGAATGAAAGGAAGGAAAGTACACTTGGAAGAAGGCCAAGCGGGTGACTTGAAAGATCAAGTGCGTGGTCTGACGTTTTGACTTGGGGTTTTGCATGTCAGCATGCATCCAGGGTCTTGCGTTCCTTCCTCCCTGACTCTTTTTCCTTGGAGTGGGCTGTGCACATGCGCAGTGGCCTGCCAGCGCTCGGGAGAGGAGCATGCGCAGTGTTTACTGGAGTTGTGCGCATGCTCGCTTGAGGCATTTTTCTCTTACCAGCGCAATGTCCGTAGGAGGTCATGCACCGGTTAAACTCTGCCATTATGCCTCTTACTGGGCATGCTCGAGCCCACGGGCCCAACTCCTGAGATCCCATCTGGAAGCTGCTGATCACCAGTTTCAAGTGTTTCTGTTTATTGGGAGACTGCCTTCCTCTGGCACTGGCAGTGACCAATTATTATTTTAGAGAGATTGTTAACTGCCTGCTCATCACCTGATGAATATCAGGAATGTGGCCTGACATTCCTGGTGTGTGTGGTGGGGGGTACTAGGGGAGCTCTCTCCTACGCTGCTCGTGTCTGACTAGATGGATTCTGCAGAGTGGAAGTGGGAAACTCCTTCTGACCCTGGCCACCTGTCTCCACGTGAAGGCAGATCCATTTGAGTGACAGTCCGAGGCAATACGTCAACTGCCTCTCACTTCCCAAGACAAATAAACCCACTTGACCTTGATGTGCTTTTTGTGAATACATTGTGAGATTGGACTTTCGGATATTTTATTTAGAATTTTTGCATCTATATTCTTTGGGAGGTAGGCCTATAATTTTCATTTCTCATCATGTCCTTGCTCAGTTTTGATATCAAATTATACTGGCATCAGAAAATGAGTCAGGTATTTTATTTGCTTCATCTATTCTGGAACAATTTGTATAAGAAGACAATTTTCTGTTTCTTGAGGCTTTTGTGAAACTCTCCTTGAAAAATCACCGGAATCTAGTGTCTGAATAATTTTTGTAAATTTTATCTAAAAACCGTTTCTTCTAGGTGTTCAAATTTATTGTCAAAAAGTTGTTCATGATAGTCCTATGATTTTTAACCTTACTTTTGCATCTCTTTTTATGCTCCTAGTGATGCCTTGTGCCTGCTTTTTTCACCATGATCTGTCCACTCAGTTGACTATTTTTTTTTCATTAGTTTCCAAAGAAATATCTTTGGTTTTATCAATCAGCCATATTTTGTTTGCCTTTTCTGTTTTCTTAATTTCTGCTCTTATCTACTGTTGATTTTCTTCTCCTTCTTATAGGCTTTCTCTTATTTTAGTAGGTTCTCGAATTGAATGATTAGCTCGTTTATTTTATAACATTTTAAAATGCATTAAAAGCTATAAATTTACTTAAAGAATTGCTTTAGTTATGTCTTATGAGTTCTGGCATAAAGTGGGATTTCTTTCAATCAATTCTAAATGTTTTGTTATTGCTACTATGATTTTTCTTTAATCCGTGAGTTATGTTATATGTAGTTTTAGTACATCTTTTTATACATATTTGTTATAAATGTTTGTCTGCTTTTAGCATTACTCTTTTAAATGGCATATAGAAGGATTTTTAAGTTATCTAATTAGTCTCTGTCTGTGATAGGTAATATTGTCACATTTATTGTAAGTATTGGTATATTTATTTCTATTTTTGTTTTTTATAGATACTAGCTTCTATTTTCTCTATGTCTTGACTTGTTGTTTTTGATACAGCTTTTCTTATATCTTTTTTCCCACCAATTTGGAAGTTATTATAGTATATCTCTCCATATATTTTAGCTGGTAAACTTAAGTTGTTAACATAATAACTGTCTATTTTTCTAACAAAGTCTAAAGTTATTTGACGTTTCCCTCCTTTTCCAGTTTTCCCCACCCTACATTCTTGTTTTACATTTTAATTCAATACTCTTAAATACAAATTTCCAATTAGTGGTTAAACACATTCAGCAAAATACTTTCATTATTATTTTTTTGCTCAGTATTATCTCTAGCAGACCACTCCTTCCCCTTTGGTTCACTTTTCTTCTTGTTGGAATATATCCCTCAGTAGCTTTCTTTGCAACCATCTGAGGATGGTAAATCATGTTTTCTTCCAGTTCATATTTTAAAAATATCTTGGCCTCTTTTGCCCTCACTCTTGAACAATGGTTTCACAGGGTACATCGAATATGGCATTTGCAGTTAGTTTTCTTGACACTCTGAGGCTATTTATTCATTGTCTTCTAGCATCTATTGTCACTGAGGAGACATTTGTTGCCAGTCTCATGGTCATTCTTTTGTCATGATATCTCTTTTCTTTTTGGTACCTCTAAATATTTTATTTCATCTTTCTGCACTGCAACAATGTTTCATCATAATTCATGTATACTTATATATATATATATATACACATTCATGTATATACTTATCCTACTCAGTGCTCCAAGTGTTTCATTAGCTGAAATTTCCTGCTTTTTCATTGAATCTAGAAAATTTCTAGCCATGTTTACTTCAAATATTGTTTATTTGCCATTCCCCTTGTTTTCTCCTTCCTGTGTGGCAGAATCTCAATTTCTTTTCCATATCTCTTAACTTATCTCTCATAAGATAAGATTTTTTCTCCATGTGCTGCATTTAGAAGGAGCTTCACAACACTGTCTTACAGTTCACAAATCTTTCTCTGACCAGCTTCATATCCATTTGTAATTTTAAAAAGTTTCAGCCTGGGCGCAGTGGCTCATGCCTGTAATCCCAGCACTTTGGGAGGTTGAGATGTGTGGATCACTTGAATCCAGGAGTTTGAGACAAACCTGGGCAACATGGAAAAATCCCATCTCTACAAAAAATACAAAAATTAACTGGTTGTGGTGGCACACACCTGTAGTCCCAGTTACTAGGGAGGCTGAGGTGGGAGCATCACCTGAGCCTGGGAGGTTGAGGCTGTAGTGAACTGTGATCACACCCCTGCACTCCAGCCACCCGGATGACAGAGTGAGACCCTGTGTCAAAACAATAAATAAATAAATAAATAAATAAATAACGACTATATGTTTTACTTCCAGAATCTTGAATTGAGCTTTAAAAAGTGATCTGTTTTTAATTCATATCTAATTCATAATCTTTCCTTATTTTTCATATATTTCTTTCTTTACATCTTTGAGACCTTTAGACCTTTGAGACCATAGGGTATTCTATAGACATCTCGAGGTTTCCTGTTGTTTGCATTTCATTGGTGATGAATATCTTAACTGATAATTGTCGCTTTAGTGTAAATCTTCTTCATGCTGTTCAGAACCTTCTATTGAGTGGGTCTGTCTCTCCCTTCTGCCCTCCACCCAACCCCATTTGGTGGTTTTGCAGGTGCTTTTTCTCTGCCCCTGAGAATCCTGGTCAGAACCACATTGTATTGGAGGCCCCTGCTCCAGCCTGTCAGGATCCTGGGGAGAGCACAGGTGCAGTCATAGGGCAATTGGCAGCCTAGCCCAAGTCTGGACCACGTGGCTGCTCTGCTTCCATTGGGACCGGCTCTCCCCGGCCTCCTTTCACTCACTCCAGGTTTCATACATGAATCTGGCTGGGGTCTTCTGCCATATGGGGTGCCTGGGTCCCTGTCATTTTCAGGAGTCAGATCCCTGCCACTTCCAACAGACTCTTGCCCTGGAGCCCTGCATGTCCACAGCTCTGCCTGCTTCTAACACTTGCCTCTATTGCGGGTACACGGAGCGCCTTCTTTTCGTTTAGAGCATTGGTAAGTATCTAAGTATAAATTCGACTGACCTTTGCTGTGTTGGAGAAGAGAGGACAGTTCCAAGTTTGAACTCAGTTGTAAAGTTTCCTAGCAGTCCAGCCCCACATCCCTCCAGGGCCTGGCTCACTGGAGATGTTTCTGAGTAGGAATGATCAAAGCAGAGTCAGTTCCTCCAATCTCATGTATTTTAGTGTTTTAGGGTACTAAGAGTCTTCTCCCTCTGAAGTTATAGACAGGGAGCTTTCCAGTGCAAGGAAGACCCAGGGCACAGTCTGTTCCTGTAACCCCAAGGCCACCAGGAGTCCACAACCAGGCTCCTTATCCAGTGGGGAGAGTGGAGCCTGCAGGAGAAGGAGGCAGGACCCATCAGAGGCCTGATGGAAACAGGGTCCCCAGCACAGCTGTGTGGGGGGCAAAAGCCATGAAGGGGGATAATGAGGCTGCTCTTGGATGGGCTGGTGATGCCGTCTTTCCTAATGAGATGTTAAATGAAGTTATGGCAGACACAGACTCCACTGATTTGGGAAAAGATGATCAATGAATTCCCATCTTCAAGTGCACTTATTAGCTGCTGCCTGACATGACAGACTGAAAAACTTGGAGTTGAAATTAGTGGTGTCGGTGTGTCATGACCCAGCTCAGTCTGAGTGGATATGCGTGTGTGTGTGTGTGTGTGTGTGTGTGTGAAAGAGAGAGAGCGAGCATTTTCTTAAATAACTAAAATTCACTCACAGGTGGCTCCACATTAGAAGCATCCTATGTAGCTGTTCTGGCTGCAGCTGCCCAAGTCTGCCTGGGCCTCCTGCATGAGGTCACGAGTCTTAATAAAGCCACTGACCCACACATTTGGAATCGTACTGACTTTTCACAACTAACAGCCAACACATTGCCAAGAAGCAATTCAATTGTTGAGGATATCACATCATGCCAGGGAAAGAGAGATGGAATTCAGAAAGCCTGGGATATTGCAGGTAATTACTAAAGCATGTAGTTTATAGATCAATTTGCTCCATCTACTCAAATCCAAATAGTCTAGGACCTCAACTGCATGAAAATCTTTGTAAATATTTGTGTTAAAAACCCCTTGGTAAACATTCCCTGTGGTGCATTTGGAGCACAGACAATAAAAGATGTTTTGTTTCAGTGCCTTCTTCCCATGATTTAAAAAGGAAATGGGAGAACTGTGCAGTCACACTGCCATCCTGCATCCACACAGAATCTGCTCAGCCACGGTGGAGCATCTATTGGTGCACCGAAGGGGATGGCAGGGGCCCCAACACACAACGCAATTTATATCAAAGCAAGGAGTGGCCAAGTTTTCTCTTTCTAAAAATCCAGTTGCTTTAATTTCATGTTTAATGTGGCACAGACCCTATCCTATAAAGACAGCGTGAAAAATTGAGCAGCATTAGACTGTGCTGAGGTGATAACATTGATTAAAAAAAACAAAAACGGTACCTGTAATCCCAGCACCTTGGGAGGCCAAGGAGGGTGGATCACAGGAGGTCAGGAGTTCAAGACCATCCTGGGCAATTTGGGGAAAATCCGTCTCTATGAAAAATAGAAAAATTAGCTGGATGTGGTGGTGCATGCTTGTAATCCTAGCTGCTTGGGAGGCTGAGGCTGGAGTATCACTTAAACCTGGGAGACAGATGTTTCAGTGAGCCAAGATCACGCCACTGAACTCTAGCCTGGGTGTCAGAGCAAGACTTGGTCTCAAAAACAAGCAAAAAAAATTAAAAAAAATAAATAAAAAGAGGTAGACACGAAACTGCAGTTACAGTGACCAATAGTCATCCATGTTCATGTCTCTTTAAAAATTAGTATTGTAAAAATGTGTGTATGTATATGGCCTCTACTGAATTGAAAAGACCTGACATTGATAATGCATTTCATAACGAATATAATTTAATGATGTGATGAACATAATGCATCCCTAATAATCTCATGATGCTTTCTTTCCCTCAGCAAATAATTTTAAGCTTAGGTCATGTGTTGGAGGCAGGGGCACTGTGGAGAACGTGCAGGAAGAGCTCTCTAACAGGACTTAATTTTCATTCTAGTGAGGGGGGCTGGTGGCTTCAAGAAACAAGTCAACAAAGGAGGTTATTTCAGGTTGTGATCATTGCTAGAGAATAATCACAAAGGGGCCGGGAGGTGACAGGTGAGTGCATGGGGTGAGGCAGCTCTGAACCCTTCTCTTCTCCATGGCAGGTTCTCCCCATTCTCTCTCTCAGTAACCCCCATTCTTCATTCACGAGGCTTATTATCATTCTCTCTTCATGAGCCCCATGCGGACAGGGGCTTTATCCATCTCCTTTGCTTGGTCATCTCTGGGTCCAACATCCAGCCTGCCTGTGGCCATTAATATTCTGCATGAAGGGATCAGTCTACAAACAGAAACTTTGGCTGCCTGGTCTTGTCTCGTGATGACTTTGGAATTATCGTAATCCCATTCTTTTTAATTATTTCCACCATTCTGCTGTATGCAGTTTATGTTACAATTATACGTTGGCGACTAAATCTTTAATTGTCCTCTACTCATTTCATGGATCACTAGGAACCTTTTTCCCAACTAAATTACTTCTCAAGGGCAGGGATATGTCTTCAATTTCTTTATTACTCCTCACCATCAACGCATTTGAGCACTAATGTCTGGACCGAGCCCAGTGCTCCATCTATACTTGCCGACATTGTAGAATGTGTATTATTCCCTGCGCAGTCAGTGGGGCTCTGCCGCTGGAAGAGAGAGGAAGCTTGGATAATTGAAATATCCCCATCTCAGACATTACCGACTAAGGTTAGGTAAGGGCAAGTCAGACTGACTTTCATATCTTGGGGTTTTATTTCCTGCTGTTTCTTGTATGTATTCTTTCAGAAAACCTTAAGAAGGAAAAGTCTGGGCCACAGAGAGAACAGGGAGGTGAAGAAAGATTCTCAAATGTTTTTCTTTAGAAGTGAAGAGGTTGCTCTAATCAGTTTCAAGAAACAGCAACAACAGAACCCAAAGGCCATGATGAATCTGTTATGTCCTCTCTCCCTCTTCTCTCCTCCTCCTTCCTTCCCTCCCACTCTCCTTCTTTTGGACACAATCAGCTCTAAATGGAATAAACAAGGAAAATGATGCTTAGGTGGGTTCCACAAACACTGATGTGCTGATCACCATGAATGTGCTGGAAATACAGGATGCACAAGGTCTCCAGGAGCTCATGCCTATTGGACTTGGCAAGTGGATGAGTTGGATGTTAAAGAAGGAACAATCTTAGTAGCTGCAAGTGAGATGGAGCACACAGTATTTGGATGGAGTGGGATGAGCCACTTAAACATGGCGGGTTGGGATTCAAGCACAGAGAGCCCTTGGGTTCTCTACCAGGACACAGTCATCTTCTTGCTCCTCTTGTCACCTCCTTCAGGCAAAATTGTTCCCTTTCTTCATGCTCTGCCCTGCCACAGACCTTTCTCTAACACCCGAAAATGACTGGTCTTGCCTTTAGTCTTTTTTAGTCCTTATCACGCAACAAAAGATTGGCTGCTATTTTATCTCCTCTTCTTTCAGAGTGAGGCAGTGTGGCAGGGTGGATGGCCTATCAGTGTAGGCCATCACTGATGGCCTTGACATTTACCGGCTATTAGATCTTGGCTGAGTTACTCAATGTCTTCTGACTTCCATTTCCCCTTCTGCTAAATGGAAACAGTAATTACCACCCACTGGGTGAGAAAGAAGATCCAGTGGGTTAAGGTTGGCAAAGCGTCTTGCAGATTAGAGAGGGCTCTCTGAATGTTAGCTAGTCATCATGACTGTGGGTTGGTTTCTATCACCAAGGAGTCTAAAATGTAGTTATAGAGGCAGAGTTCTATTTTGTGCTCCCTTTCTGTTCTAATGAGTCTGCACTATTAGGAGAACAGAACAGGTGGACATTTTTTGATAGATGAGTATAGGATATGAATCTATTCCACAAACATTTATTAACCAAACACCTGCTAGAGAGGCCCTCTGTTTGACCCTGCAGACAACATAAAAATGAGGGAGACAGCATCTCAATATAGTCACTTTCTTTTTCCCATTTTGTCTGATGATATTTGTGGTTGGCAGAATAATGCTCCCCCAAAGATGTCTATGTCCTAATTCTTGGAACCTGACATATGTGACCTTACATAGCAAAGGAGAATGAAGATTGCAGATAGAATTAAAGTTGTTCAGCTGACCTTGAGCTGGGGAGAAGATCCTGAATGACCCACATTGGCCCAATGTAATCTTTAGGGTCTTTAAAAGTGGAAGAGGAAATCAGATGAAAGAGTCAGAGAGAGAGAGAGAGAAGCATGAGAAAGACTTGGCCCAATGTTGCTGGTTTTAAAGGTAGAGGGGGCCACCAGCTCAGGAATGTGGGAGACCCCCAGAAACTGGAAAAGGCAAAGAGGTAGATTCTCCCCTTTTGTCTCCAGAGGAATGCAGCCCTGCTGCTGATGCAGGATGTTTTACTTCTTTGCTTAGCTAGGTCCAGGTTCTTGTCTCAACCAGGGAGAATTAGGCACACAGACACTGAAAGACTGAGTGGAATAGACTTTATTAAGCGAAAAGAAAGCTCACAGCAAAGAGAGGGTTCCTGAAGGCAGGTTCTCAGTTGCCCCCTTCCCAACTGAATACCAGTGTGTGTGTGTGTGTGTGTGCGTGCGTGTGTGTGTGTGTGTGTGTGTATGTATAAGGCATGAATTCCTGGTGGCTCCACCCCATTACCTCCTTGTGCATGTGGGCCCTTAGTCCACTGTGTGCCCCACTGTGCAAGTTCCTTTATCTGCACAAAACATCTGGTATAAGCACCTGTGGGACAGGTCAGAGGTTCTCTGGGGACCCTTCCCTTAATGTCTGCCTAAAGCAAGCTGGCTAACTCCTTTCACTGCCACCTTGATTTCATCCCAGAAAGACCCATTTCAGACTTTGATCTCCAGAACAATGGGATAATAAACTTGGGCTATTTTCACTACAAGTTTGCAGTAATTTATTATAGGACTGATAGGAAAAAAAAACACAATACTTATCATGCTCTTCTTTTCAAACATTTATTTCATTCAGCCAATGTGTATTGAGTGCTTACTTTGTATCAGCCATGGATAAGTACTCAATATGAAATGTTGGCTGGGGACCAGACATGATTGGTCCCTGCCCTCATGAAGCTTACAGTCTAGCTGAGAGTACAATGTTAATCAAATGGGGGGAGATTATCAATTGTCATGAGGGCTGAACAGGATGGGTACATGGCTCATGACTTCTATTATCCCAGGCAATTTAGAAATGTTTCAGAAAATCACCCTGAGCCCACCCTGCCAGCCCTCATCCAGCCACTTCCTCTTCCAAGGATCAAAGAAAGGCAGGGACATAGCTGGCAGCAGAGGCCACCTTGTCCCCAAAGTGCTGGGGTACCTGTTCATCAGAGTGAAGCACTTGACCAACTGCCCTTGACATTCTACCTCTGACCCTTTCGAGGCCAGATGGGTTGGCCAGTCTGCCTCCTTCTGTCTGTTTTTTTTCTGCACTGTCAATCAATGGAAAAGACATCAGAGACATTTAAGAAGCACAACTAATCAGTTAAGCATTCAATTAATTAGGCAATCATTTTTCTGCACTTGATTTTCATTACAGTGAGTTTATT
This sequence comes from Pongo abelii, assembly GCF_028885655.2. Lineage (NCBI taxonomy): Eukaryota > Metazoa > Chordata > Mammalia > Primates > Hominidae > Pongo > Pongo abelii. The sequence goes on along the minus strand of NC_071985.2, from coordinate 229,825,730 downwards.
TTCGTTTCTTGTGTAGGAAAAAACAGGTGCTCACATTTAGCTTCATCAGCTTCCTGTTGCCGTTGGATTCACGTATTATTTTAAAAATAGGTTTATTTTAGGGGAAAATGTGACCTGGGAAAACCCACTCGTATTTACTCCCCAAGGTTTCTGCTTTTGTTGTGGTGTTGGTGGCGTTTCCCCCCCCCTCCAACACTGGGACGGTTTAAAAACATAAGTGAAGCTGTATCACATTCTACCCACTGTTGCTGAAGCCTTTGTTCCTTCTCACAAGTTACGCCTTTTCCTTTCTCAGAGAGGAAAGAGGCCTAAATTTACATTTACTAGGAGCCTCTGAAACAGGTTAGCCCCAATGTAGGTGGTGGTTAACATTATTTCCTAAAATGCGACTGTGTTCACCCACTGACAGTTTCCAGGCCCCTCCCAGGGGGCTGAGAACTGCTGTAAACCCAGACCCAGTGGCATAAGGCTGGACGTGAGCCCCGGTGCAAACCCAGAATAATGACCTGCATACACACATTTCTCACTGCCTCCAGGATCAAATCCCCCATTCCGAGGCTCGCAGATCCCGGGATGAAAATGCTGCTGCCTGAGTTGGAATGGTCCTCGTGGTGCAAATAGCAGACTTAACGACATTCATGTTAATTACTTTTCCTGAGTGTCATTCTAAAGGAAAGAAATATACCAGCCTGCTTTCCGTTTTCAGATGATGTCGGCGGTCTTGTCCTCCAGCCCAACTGCACTTGTGAGGTCTTTAAAGCACAAGTGAAGATAGTTAAGCTGCCCCTCCCCATCTCTCCCTCTCTTGTCTATTTTTCCTTTGTTTGTGATACGAAGGGTTAATGTAAAAATAGATGTTCTCCAGGCATTATAGAGTTCCTCTTTAGGTTCCCATGGAAACCGAGCAGCGCAAGTATGTGAAGAATTTTTTTAAGTTAGCCCAAGATTTTATCCTCCAAAGATTTAGGGTCATTCTGCCTTGTGGTTTGGGGAAATTTTTTTAAAGTTTTTTTTTAAGTAATTAATGAAATGACTTCACCTGCCCTCCATCGTCCCCCAACCTACTCACAGAGCATTCTTTTATTTAAAGTGGCCAACACAAAGGTTATTTTGTGACATTTTGAATAATGCAACCCCTTAAGGGTATTTTTTTTAAAGTTCTTTTGCAACAAAGTTTCTTCTCCCCAACCTCAGAAGACGGAAACAAAAGAGATATTTATTTCCTTCGATTTAAAGTGATTTGGAATTGCTGCTGGGGTTAGATTATGGGAAATTGCCCAGCAAGGAAACAAACTTGGTCACCACCCCTGAACTGCAGTGATGACATCCCATGGGGACACACAAGACAAACAAAATACTGAGAAAATGAGGTTCTTGCTCTGCCCACGGAGGGAGCTCCGAGTTGCAGCTGCCTCTTTCTGTTCCTTTTCAGTTCAGATGAATTGCACTTGGTCAACGGAAATGTCCTAAGGGCATTGCAGCTGCAGCTGGAGAATGAAGAAGACATAAAATTAGGGCTTTTGTCACTGTCGCTTGATTTCATTAAAGGGCATTAGTTCTTGGCGAGATGTATGGGGTTGGAGAGGACAGAAGCCAGCAGCTCCCAGTGCAGCAGCAAGGCTGGCCCACGTGAGCACCTGGAGCATCATTTCTGCTGCCACATGCTTGGGCTGCCCCACCCCGCCGTGCCCTGCTCAGCCGTGCCCTGCTCCATCTCCCTCGCCAGGCCTGAGACCGGCCCCCATTGTGACTCCTGAGGTCTCTCAGCTGTCCCTCAACCTCCAGGAGAATTGCTCTCCACTCCAGAAGCCGCCTGATGGGGAGGCTGACCCCTCTCCAGGAATGACTGATCCAGGTACAAAGGGTCCCCTTGCAGCAATGGTGGAGCACCCTGTACAGCAGTTTGGGCTCTGGGCTCTCCTTTGAGATCAGGCCAATGCCTGAGTTATCCTGGCTTGACAAGGTGGGATGAAGGTCTCCTCCACCTCCAGGTTCCTTCCTTCCTTCCTTTATAGGTTTATCCTGACAGTAACCTCTCCCCAGGTCGGAAGACCTCTCAGGCTCTGTTTCTAGGGAGGCTGACCTGCTGACAATGCTCCTAGCTGGATTTTGTAAGGTAAAGATACCCTTTTATATGGGTTGAGTTATGTCCCCTTAAAAGATGTCAAAATCCTGACCGCTAGTATCTGAGAATGTGACCTTATTGGAAATCGGGTCTTTGCAGATCATCAAGTTGACAAGAGGTCACTGAGGTAGGCCTTACTCCAATAAGAAATGTCAAAGGTCAATGTCAAAGGACAAATCAAGTGTGTAAGGTCAATGCCAAAGGACAAATCAGATGTGAAAGGTCCATGTCAAAGGTCATATCAAATGTGTAAGGTCAATGCTAAAGGACAAATCAAATGTCACTGGTCAATGCCCAAGGTCACAAGTGTGTTCCTGACAAGGTCTTTCTCATTGACCAAGCTTTTGTCTGTCTTGGCCACCTCTAGTTGCAGCCCAGTTGCAGCAGAAGCCCTGCTGAGTCCACAGCGACAGTCCCTGTCCCTGGGTCTCCTCTTGGTGGTTCCATCCACTAGCTCCTCATGGGCCCCCAGACTACAAATCCCAGGTGTCTTCATTGCATTTGGCATTGATCTCAGTCTCCCTCCTCCATTGCAGTGGTCTTGAATAAAGTCTTCCTTACTGTTTTAACAAGAGACAGGGTAATGTTCATTGAATATCTTATACAAAGAGGAAATCTGGCACAGAAGTGGACACGCACTCGGAGGGAAAATGCCAAGTGACAATGAAGGCAGAGATCAGGTGATGCATCTGCAAGCTGAGCAACATCAGGAATTGCCAAAAACCACCAGGAGCTGGAGAGGCCTGGGACAGAGCCTCCCATGGAGCCTCAAGGGAGCCAGCCCTGCCCACGGAGAGGCCTGGGACAGAGCCTCCCACGGAGCCTCAAGGGAGCCAGCCCTGCCCATGGAGAGGCCTGGGACGGAGCCTCCCACGGAGCCTCAAGGGAGCCAGCCCTGCCCACGCCTTGATCTTTGACGTCCGACCTCAAGAACTATGAGAGAACCCATTTCTGTTGGTGAAGACTCCCCGTCTGTGGTCCCCTATCCTGGCAGCCCTGGGAAGCTGACCTCTGGTCCCTCTGCATCCCTGGCATCACTCTGCCTCCCCCTCTTTTTCTCCAGTGAATCCGACACACTCTCAATGAGACAGCCAGGTGGCAAGAGGTCCTCGGAGAAACTCCAGCCGGCCTGCTCACTGGGCATGTACACTGGAGTAGAGCCACAGAAGTTCACGGTGTTTGCAGCAGGGAGGAGCCTGGCCACTCCTCTTCCTGGTTGGAACCTGGGATTTATTTTGTGAGGCGGGAAGCCTATACTGGGGAGACTCTTGTTCTGCTGAGTCACCATTCCCCCTTTATTTTCCTTTTTGCCCAATAAATCCTATTATTCTCAGTCTTCAAATTGTCTGTGAGCCTAAACTTTCATGGCTATGTGACAAGGACCCCGTCATTAGCTGAGCTAAGGAAAAGTCCTGCGACATCAGAAGGCTGAGTCCCAGGTCCTTTGTTCCAAGAGCTGAGCTTCCACATGGGATGTGGGGAGGGGGTCAGCGCAGGTGATCGGGAGGACTGAGGCTGTTGGAGGGGGACCCCAGAAAGAGGCTTCAGGGGCTGCATCCAGAGCTGGGCCACCTGGGCATCCTTCTGAGGCAGGTTTCTCTCCACGTGCACGGCGTGGCCCTTCCACACAGCTGTCACAAGCTAGGAGGCTCACATGCTCTTGGGATTCTCGGGACATCATGGGTCCCTGAGGGTGGCACAGGCTGAGGGTGCGCTCCCCCGCTGGACTGGCACAATAACAGTAACATTAACATGCTTCTCCAGACCAAAGAGGCTGCTCTCAGTGTAATAAATGATGACAGGGACTTCGAAATGTGCTTTTCCAGTGAACAACAATATTTAGCCGCATGTAGTCATCAGGCACACCTAATTGGCTCCGGAAAGTGTTATGTTGTGAATTAAGATGACTGACGGAGAAATGTCAGTTTTATTAACATTCTTCCTTCGGATGATAATTTTATGTCTATAAGGACGAATTACAAAGGACTTAATGAAGGCGTCAGTCCAGAATGATGGGGTCCTTTTAGCAAAGCCTGCTTCCTTCCCTCGCTCTGTGTGTGGAGGTTTGATCTCTGCGTGGGGTATGGTTTCCAGGTGCTGGACATGATTGGGCAAAAAGTCAACAAAACAGGCTGCTTGGCTTCAGGCTGACTGTGTAAAAGCCTCACCGGCTCAAGGAGGGATCGTCCTGGGCCCGGCGGCAGCGAGGGAAATAGCGGCAGCGTTGCCATGGAAGATGGTTCCGCGGCACCCAGACATCAGCAGTGGGGCTGATGGGACTCACATCCACTCCATCACGACTTCATCTCCCAGGAAAGTGTCCTCTGGAGTTGGGAAGGTTCTTCCTTTGCTTCAGTCCCCGTTTCCTGCTCGTGTTCTGCCCAGGAGCCTGTGCAAAGGGCCCGTTGCCTCTCTCTGGCCCCTTGTGATGACTCCTCTCTGGGAAGTCCTCCACTTCCCGCACATTCCTCTCTAGAAATTCCTTCTCTCTGCAGCGATCTGGTCATGTCTTCAAAAGGTGAGGTGCATTTTCAATTCTCAGCTCGCACCTAAGCTTCTGGCAGCTTTCAGGTGCCCCTAAAAATGGCATCCAAGGCCTCATCCTAGCCTACAGCCCCGCCCCCTGTGCCTCCTCCCACGGCCCCACCCACTTCCCTGCTGTGCCTCCTCCCACGGTCCGCCCCTTCCTGTGCTGTGCCTCTTCCCATAGCCCCGCCCATTCCCATGCTGTGTCTCCTCCTACGGCCCCACCCCTTCCCTTGCTGTGCCTCCTCCCACAGCCCCGCCCCTTCCCTTGCTGTGTCTCCTCCTATGGCCCCGCCCCTTCCCTTGCTGTGCCTCCTCCCACAGCCCCGCCCCTTCCCTTGCTGTGCCTCCTCCCACAGCCCCGCCCCTTCCCGTGCTGTGCCTCTTCCCACAGCCCCTCCTCTGAGCTCTTGCCCTTGCTGTCCCCTCCCCCAGGCATACCGTCCCCCTGGAAGCTTCCTTGCCCTCTCCCTTGTGTTGTGAGGTTTGAGTCAGGATGTCATTTATGAACAAGCCTGTTGTGAGCTCCCTCCTTGAGCTCTCCCCACCTGGTTCCGTGTCCTCACCTGCAGATTAGCCACTGCTGAGATCTCCTGCATGGACTTCCTACTTATGGAGGATCTCACACATGCTAGAAGGTTTCATGGGGAAGCCCTGGTTGCTCTGTCCAGGGTCTGGAGCAGGGCGGGTGCACAGCAAGGCAGCTCACTGCACGGTTATTTGTGGAATGAAACGACTTTGCCAAAGCCATGGCTGCAGACATACGATGCCCTAAACATGCTTGTTATAACCGTGTAAACACTCTTGTTTAGGAAAGCTTATTTCTTAGGAAACCTCTTTCAGTTTCTGTGGCAACAACTCAGATATTCCTGAGGTCCAGAAATGCGGCTGCTCTGCACGCTGGTCACAGGCCTCTCCTCACCTGCCCCCAGGACAGGAGCATGGGCTCCATCTCTGGGCCTCCTGAAAAATGAGATGTCGACTTGAGTGGCCTCCGACCCTGTGAGGCTGATGTCATCACTCACCAGGCTGAAGTTCAGCCACTCACTGAACCTTTCTCAGGCCCTCAAATTCAAACCCAGACCAACCTGTCACTCTCCTTTCCAAAGCATGGGCCACTCATCATGATCAAATGTCCCCTCTTCAATCTACACACTGCTTGGCCTTGCCTGTTTGACTGTGAGAGACTCTGTGTCTGTATGCATGCAAGTGTGTGTGTATGTGAGTGTGTGTGAGATTGTGTGTGAGAGTGTGAGTGTGTATGTGTGAATACAAGGAGGAGTGAGTGACTAAGAATGTGTGTGTGGGCGTTTATGTGTGTGAGACAGAGTGGTGAGAGACTGCAGAGGCTAAGTGTGGGTGTGTCTGTGTGAGTGTATACGAGATGAGTATGTGAAGTGTGTAGGTGTGTGAGTGTGTGTGAGTGTTAGAATGTGTGTGGGTGTCAGTGTGACAGCGTGAGTGTGTATGAGTGCATGTATGAATGTGAGAGTAAAATTGTGTGATGAGTGGGTTTGAGGTGGTGTGCAAGAGTGTGCAACACATTGTGTGTACAAGATGCAACAGAGACAGAATGTGTATGTACATAAGTGTGTAAACATGTGTATGATATCCATGCGTATATATACATGGTGTGTGCATAAATGTGCAGATGATACATAGTATACATATGTGATGCATATGTATAAACATGTATGTGATATAGATGCATGTATATATTGTATATATGCGACGTGTGTATAAACATGTACATGGTATAGATGCATATAAATATGTGATGTGTATGTATACACATGTATATGATGTATGTGTGTGTGTGTGTGTGTGTGTGTGTGTGTTGGGAGGGCCTGGCTAGTCAGGGTGTAGTTAAAACATCAGCTGGGATCCTCCACCTACACAAAAACAAGGCAGTCAAAGGAGAACTTCACGTGGCTTGATGCCGTTTCAATGAATGCAGAGTAGTGTTTATCTCTGGGCCAAATTCAGAGGCAGGGGATGGGTTTCAAGAGGGGCACGCACATGCAAACACACACACATATACACATGCATGCATGTATACACACATGCATACACATACATACACACATACACACATGCACATACATACATGTACACACCTATGCACACATATACACTTGCATACATACATATACATATATGCACGTGTGTGCACATACACACACGCACATGTACACACATACACTCATGCATGCACACATACATGCACATATATACACATACACATGCACATATATGCATAGATATACACATGTATTCACACATATACACATATGCATATATACATGCACACATGTATATGCACATATATACAGTTATGTGCACATATACAGTATATATACAATATACGCACATATATAGTTACATACACATACACACATACATATGCACACATATACATACATATACACATACAAACATATACCTACAGACACATATGTCTATACACATATAAACATACATATACTGATGTGTACACATATATACACATATACATATGCATACATGTATACATATACACACATATACACACACAGGTGTATACACACACATATATACACACATATATATACGTACATACACACAACACGAGAGTTTCACCCATATTGTTGATACTCTGGCTTTTAAGACAACCGCTGGTTTCATTGTTTTCTATTTTGTACATATGGCATTTCACAGTAAAAGCAGTAATTGAGCTCTTGTTAACAAAATGAACTCTCCACATTTTTCAATTTTAATTATTTTGAAAAAATCCAGCCCTTTTGTTGAAGGCACTTACAGGTGGTTCAGCTTCCTTTTTTACCCTCTGCTGGCTGTTTGTACTATGCAGAAATATCGTAGTAGAAAGAGTATTTACTTTCTTTCGACTGCACCTTGACTATATTCAGGTTTCAGTAGAATCCACAATGCGAAGTTATCTAGGCTCAATGAGAGCTGATCATTTCTGCTCCCTCCTGCACCCCGTCAGCAAAGAGCAGGATGTGGGACCTCAGTTATGCAAAGTAGGGGCCTGGGGAAGACTGTGGGGCTTACAGACTGTGGCAGAGTCTCTTGACATACGCGTGGAAGAGAACAGGAGTTTTTAAATCTGGGATTTCATAGCATAAGGCCCCCAGCTTTTAACTGCAGCAAGTCTCAGTGAAATAGTAGGAAAAAAATAATAACAATAAGAAACATATATTTGGTCTCTGTCCTCAGTTCCTGGCACAGAGCTCCCCAAATCCTTGGAATTTCCTGAGTGGTAGCGGTGCTGTGAGAAATCTTTTGTTCAAATATTTAGTCTTTGACCCTGCTTCCTGACAGAGCTTGTAAATTCTTTGGCATTTCCTGGGTGGCTGGAGCATCTTTTAGTCTAATAAGGTGACTCTTGAAGGCTCCTGGATGGGGCCTGGTCATCAGAAAGATTGAGCCAGGATTAGGAGCCTGGAACTTTCAGCCCCATTCCCTTCTTCTGGGAAGGAAAGGGGGGCTAGATATTGAGTCAGTAATCCATCATGCCTATGTGACCAAATCTCCGTGAAAACCCCTGAACTATGGGGTTTGGAGAATTTCCAAATGACCAAACATGTGGGTGAGCCTGTAGGGTGGAGCTCTGTAGAGAGAGCATGGAAGCCCCACACCCCATTCCCCATGCCTGGCCCTAAGCACCTCCCGTCTGGCTGCCCCTCTGTGCCCTTTGGAATCCCCTCTATTGGCATAAAATGCCAGTGAACGTAAGCGTGTGTTTCCCTGAATTCTGTAAGCCACCCTAGCAGATTAATCAAATGGGAGAAGGGGTTGTGGGAACCTCCAATTTGTTGTCAGGTCAGACAGAAGTTGTGGGCAAGCAGACTTGCAACTGGCATGTGAAGTTTGGGCAGCCTCTGGGACTGAGCCCTTCACCTGTGGGGTCTGACGCTACCTCCAGGTAGGTAGCATGAGGATTAAATTGAACCAGAGGACACCCTGTCAGTGTCCCCTGGAGAACTGCTTGGCGTGTGGCGGAAAAGCCCCACAGGTCTGGTGTTGGAAGTGAAGTATGCATAGCGGTGAGAGTAAGAGCCTGACTGGTTTTGCTTCTCTGTTTGCTGCTCTGTGGCCTCATACAGAGTCCCCGCAGAAGAGAGCCTGAGTTGGGTGCAGCGTCAAGGGCTCAGGTGCATGGTTGATAAGCCTGTAGGAATGAGGAAATCCACACCTTCCCTGCTGTGCTCTGAATTTCTGTGCTCCTCAAAACCTCATATGTTGAAAGCCTCACCCCCAGGGGGATGGAATTAGGAGGTGGGGGTCTGTGGGAGGTGATTACATCATGGGGACTGAGCCCTCATAAAGGAGATGAGTGTCCTTATAAAAGAGACCCCCTGGCTGGGCGTGGTGACTCACATCTGTAATCCCAGCACTTTGGGAGGCCGAGGCAGGAAGATCACTGGAGCCCAGGAGTTCAAGACCAGTGTGGGCAACACAGCAAGACCCTGTCTCAAAAAAAAAAAGAGACACGTAAGACATGCTTTGCCCCTTCCACTGCGTGAAGACACAGCAAGAAGGTGCTGTCCATGTACCAGGAAGTGGGTCCTCAGCACCACTGAGTTTGCCGGTGCCTTGATCTTGAACTTCCCAGCTTCCACAAGTGTGAGAAATACATATTTTTGTCGTTTATAAGACACTAAATTTATGACATTTTGCTCTAGCAGCCCGAACAGACTCGGACCTTCCACCACGCATTTTTCTTAAGGAGGTGAATGTAGTCTTTGCCCTTTGAGCTGGCAGCCCTAGTTTGAGGGTGATGGACTCCCATAGACAGCACATCACCCGGTGTTTCCAGGAAGGGCCCCGGGGGGGGTTGCTGGCTCCCTGGGTATTGTGGCTCACTGTTAGAACCCTTCTCTCAGTAGGAGGATAAGACAACTTTACCTGTTGCCACCAAACCTCAGAGCCTTCCTGATGGAGAAGCTGTCTCCTTCACTTGAAGCTGGAGGTGGGCACATTGAGGGGACAGGAGTGGATCCGGCATTGGTCTCATTGAAGCAGTTCCCAGGGGCAGCACCATTCTGGAAGCTGGCCTCGCTCCTCCCAGTGCCATGAGAAAGTCCAGTCCCAGGCCCAATGAAGAGACTTGGGGAGCAGCCCCGCATGGCCCGAATCAGAAACAAACCTCCGTGGCTTGGGAGCCACTGGGATTGGGGGATTGTTTCTTACTGCAGCCTTTTAGTGAAACCTGGCTCCCATTGGCATCTTGCCACCAAATCCTCCTTTGGGGACTTCAAGTCTAAAAATCCTCCTGAGCAGGAACCTGGGGCCTGTGTGGATCCAGACACTGGAGGTTTTCAAAAGAGAAGCAGTGGCGAGAACAGGTCCAGACCATGACACCCATGCTCCTTATTGAGATGGGGTTAGCATCAATAAGGAGGTGCCCAGTTCACATTTCTAGTCTGAAATATTTATGGATTGGCACATACCCTAGAAAGAAGCTGTCACAATCGGTGGCATGTGCTGGAATGCTGGCAGGACAGAATGATCAGAAACCAAGCTTAGAAACAACCCTGCTCACTGGCTTTCTTCCTGGTGAGTTATTGGGGCTAGTCCAGCCCTACAGCTCTCAGCTTCAACACTGGCATGTCTTGTCCTCCCTGCAATAACAGACAGACCTGATCCCTGCAAGATGGCTAGGACGCTCTCACCAGCCATCTCAGCCCACTCTCCCTCCAACCCTGGCAGGTTGGTAGGACAGATCTTACCCCTGTTTTAGACATGAGGGGCTGGAACTGGGGGAGTTTAAGTGGCCTCTTTCGTCCAGGTGACAATGAAACTCTGATGATTACAAATCCCACATTATTGACATTATATCTGTGTCTTTCAATGTGCATTTTGCAGAAAACTACTTACGTGGATTATAAAAGATGTGCTCTAAATACAGGACATATGTTTAAAAATAGGGGGAATGCTGGACTGCATGAAATTGATGCTGTCACCCCAGGGAGTCTCAGAGCTTTGCCATGCCGTGGTGCACTGTGGATCTCCAGGCAGCATCAGCGATCCGGTCACTGGTTGAATTTGGGTCTCAACTCTGCCCTCCCCTACAGTCGTGTCCTGTCTTGGTGTGGTGGCTAACGTGTACTTCCTTCTGCTTGAGTTGGAAGTGGCCACATAACTAGCTTCAGCTGATGGAATATTCCAGGACATGACCAAGCAGGATCTGAAATATGTTCTGTGATTGGCTTTGTCTTCTTTCACTGTAAGAAAAGATACCTGGGCCAGGCGCGGTGGCTTATGCCTGTAATCCCAACACTTTGGAAGGCCGAGGCAGGTGGGTCACCTGAGGTTGGGAGTTTGAGACCAGCCTGACCGACATGGAGAAACTCTGTCTCTATTAAAAATACAAAATTAGCTGGATGTGGTGGTGCATGCCTGTAATCCCAGCTACTCGAGAAGCTGAGGCAGGAGAATCACTTGAACCTGGGAGGCGGAGGTTGTAGTGAGCCGAGATCATACCATTGCACTCTAGCCTGGGCAACAAGAGCGAAACTCTGTCTCAAAAAAACAAACAAACAAAAACAACAACAAAAAAGATACCTGAGTAGCCACTGAACCAAGCCAGATGAAAGGCCCGCAGGTAAGATGCGGACCCCACCAGCTTGCCACCCAGCCCAGCTAAGGCCAGTCTGGACAGGCCAAACTCCTGCTGGCCTGTGGTCGTGTGGGCAGTGGATATCACAGAGCTTGAGTTCCAGGGAGGTCTTCTAGACAGCAGTCTTGTGGCAGTAGCTGACATATTGTGCTGTTTTTTTCTCTCTTTTTTGACCACAGAACCCTTTGTTTGGTGAGTAGCTGCAGAACACACTTGAGGTATATCCAGAAATCTATCCTAAGACTGCCTGAAAGCATGTTCATAGCATGGCCAAGGCATTTACCGTGAGTGGATGGCCTGGCAGAGGCAGGGAGGGACGCTCACTGCACATTCAAGCCTCTTGCTTGATTATTTCTTTAAAAATCCACCTCTGCAAATTTCACAGAAAAGGAGATAGGGTTAGACTAGGGCCATTGAGCACACTTTCCCTGCCTGAGCACAATGCGTGCATCCTTCATGATCAGCATTCCTGTTGTGTGATGTCATGGCCTGTAGAAGAAAGAGGTGGGCAATGCTCATCAGCTGAGAGGAGCCTCTCAGGGTCATGGCTTCTTGGAGCTAAGGTGCATGGCCCTTGCCACAGTGCTTGGGCAGCAATTGGCCAATCCCTTCATTCCTGGGGATCACCACCATGGGTGGTGTGGTCACAGGGTTGGATCTACTATAATATTCATGGGGCTCTGAGGTTGGCCTCGTGGTTCTTCTTCTTTAGGACACAAATATGCATTCATTAAATGAGAGCATCTTTTTCTTAGACTCCCCCTTATTTACTGTAAGACACTGTCGAGCTGTCACTCAGGGAAAAGAACCTGAGTTATCTCCAGGGCCCTCAGACTTTTGCTCAGATCTTCAATTTGAAAAGAGAAAAAGAAGAGCAGTTTCCAGTGTGGTGCATCTGCAGTACCGTGGGGAGATGCAGCCGGCTTGCTCCAAAAGGGACCTGCTGGGTGTGGGGTGGAACATTCTGGTGGGTTCTCAATTTGCTGCATCTCACGACGTGGATCCCTGAGGGTGAGGCATCCATGGGTACTGCTGCATGTGATGGGAACATGGGGATGTGCCATCTCCCGCTACCTCTCCCAGGTGCCCCCTCATGTCTTCCTAATGGAAAACAGCCTTGGGATGTGTGTTCATGACATTGGGATGGCCACCCAGAAGTAGGTCACCGGGAATGGCAGTACCTCTGAATCCTGGAGCAATTGGACCAGAGAGTCAGCATCTCCCAAATGTATGGGAAAGTCCCCATCCCAAGAACAGATCAAGAAAGTCTTTTCTGACTTTTGCCATGGTAAGAAATCGTGAAAGAAGCAAGCCCCAATAACTCAAAGCAGATGAAGTGTGACCTATCTGAAATTTGTAATCCTTCAACCCCATTAATCCCCTGGCATTTTCTTTCCTTCCAGCTTAGAGGGAGGTCGTTTTTCAACCTTTCCAAGCACCACTGGACTTGCAGTGTCCCCAGGCTTTGGGATTAGAAGATGCAGGAGGAAGGGAAATGCCTTCTCTGGCTTTTGGCCCCAGCTCTTAAAGAGGCAGCAACGATTGACGTCCACCTCCAGGGCATTGATGTTTCTCATTATTTATATCCAGTGGCAGGGCAGGATGTTGGAAGGAGGACAGGGAGTACTGAATGCCTTGTCCTGAAAAAATTCTGTAATATAGGAGCAGCCAGTTGACTTCTCTGTGTCCTTATCCCCTCTGTACACAGGACAAAACAGGCCTAGGAGGGCAAGAGAGTGCTGAGAAGGGCCTGGGTGAGCAGAGAATTCCATGGAACCAAGGGAACACTCTGTGCACAAAGAACCTCTGTGATGTTTCCTTGCTGCTTTTCTTCCCCCTTCAAAATGAATTTGTCCTGTTTTAGGAAAAGTCACTTAAGGTAAGTCTAACTGTTTCTTGATTTATTTCCTAGGTAGTATCTGAAATAAATGAAAACAGGTGGGTCATTTGCCAGTTCCTCGATAGCAGCTCTTGAAGCTTGAGAGACCCAAATTGAGGAAAATCAAAGATGTGGAGCAGTTAAATGCCCTGCCCTTGCTAGCCAGAGGGGGAACATGGACAGATAGACAAGCCAGAGGCTGGCAAGTATAGCCTGGGGGACACAGCCAGCTCTCCCCTGCATTTTTTCCAATTGTGGTAAAATACACATAAAACTTAACATCTGAACCACTTTTTTTTTTTTTTTTTTTTTTTTTTTTAAAAAGACAGAGCCTCACTGTCACCCAAGCTGGAGTGCAGTGGCGCCTTCTTGGCTCACTGCAACCTCCGCCTCCCAGGGTCAAGTGATTCTCCTGCCTCAATCTCCCAAGTAGCTGGGATTACAAGGACCCACCACCACGCCCAGCTAATTTTTATATTTTTTAGTAGAGACGGGTTTTCACCATGTTGGCCAGGCTGGTCTTGAACTCCTGATCTCAGGCGATCTGCTCGCCTTGGCTTCCCAAAGTGCTGGGATTACATGCGTGAGCCATCCCGCCCTGCCCTGTTTTATTTTTTGAAAGAGAGTCTCGCTGCAGCGTCCAGGCTGGAGTGCAATGGTGCGATCTTGGCTCACTGCAACCTCTGTTTCCCAGGGTCAAGTGATTCTCCCACCTCAACCTCCCGAGTAGCTGGGATTAGAGGCCACGCCACCAGGTCTAGCTAATTTGTGTATTTTTGGTGGAGACAGGGTTTCACCACATTGGCCAGGCTGGTCTCGAACTCCTGACCTCAAGTGATCTGCCTGCCTGAGTTTCCCAAAGTGCTGGGATTGCAGGCGTGAGCCACCGTACCTGGCCCCTGAACTACTTTACATGTACAATTCAGGGGAATTAAACACAAATGATGTTGTGCAACCATCACCACCCTCCATCTTCAACTTTTTGTATCCTATGAAATCAAAACCCTGTCCCCTTAAACACTCACTCCACAAAGCCCTTCCCCCAGCCCCTCACACCCACCATTCTACTGTGTGTCTCTATGAATGTCACGACCCTAGAGAGCTCCTATAAGTGGAATCCTACGGTCTCTGTCCTTTTGTGATTGATCTCAAAGTTTATCCATGTTGTGGCAGGTGCCAGGGCTTCTGTTTTAAGGCTGAGTAATTTACCGTGCTGTGGATGGACCATGTTTTTCTTATTCATTCATCTTTCTCAGAGGACACTTGGGCTTCTTCCTCCTCTTGGCTCTTGTGGGTAATGCTGCTGTGAACACGGGTGTGCAGGCAGCTCTTCAAGACTCTGCTTTCCATTCTTTTGGTATACACCCCGAAGTGGGATTGCTGGATAGTCGGATAATTCTACCTTTAATTTTTTGAGGAGCTGTCATATTATTTTCCATAGCCTCTGCACAATTTTACAATTCTCACCAACAGCACATAGAGTTCTGATTTCTCCACGTCTTCACCAACACCTGTTATTACCTGTTTTTTTTTCCGTAGTAGCCATCCTCCTCCCCCTGCATTTGTAAATAAAGTTTCATTGGGACACACTGGGACACAACCACACCCATTCATGTACATATTGCCTATGGCTGCTTTCCTGCTATAGTGGCAGAGCTGTGTCATTGTACAAGACCACTTGGCCCACAAAGCCTAAAATATCGATCAGCTTGTCCTCTACAGAATAAATCTGCCAGCCCCTGACACACACACACAGATTCCTAAGTAGAATTCCTGGATTTGCAGTGGCTTCTAAGATCCCCCAGGGTAACTGAGAGTCATGTGAAGAAACTGTGCTTGATTAAACCATGTCACATTGTATACATACATCAAAATATAGCATTGAGCCTCATAAATATACACATTTATGATCTGTCAATCAAGACTATTGTTAATACTAATTTAAAAGGAAGAAAAAGGAAGTCAGCTGTCAAAACTTTTCACCATCAGTCTCCTGGGCCGATGACATGGCTGACCTATAAATGAATGAGCAGGTCTTAGCAGGGGCTGTAGTTTCCCCACTTATGGCCTCCCAGTCCATCCCAGTCTCCCGCAGCTGTGGACAGTTTCCAGAGAGCTGGGCATGAGGGGTCACTATAATCCCATCAACCCATGGGCACAGGAGGCAATGATGTACACCTCCCATGTCTGCAAGACTGTCCCCAGCAGGCTCCCTCCCCATGGCTGTGGTTTCCCAGAGGACCTTCATCAGGAGTGAGGCCCAGAGGCCATCCCTTAGCACACTTTGGTTTCTCTCCTCCCTGTCTCTTCATTTTTCTATTGTCCGCTGTGATTCCTGGGTCTCTTGGCAGGTAAACTACCTGAACCCAAGTCCTGTCTTTGAGGAGGCCCTTGGGATAATCAGTCTAAGAAGCTAGTACTTATGAGGCACTTACTCCATGCCAGGTTCTGGGCTAATTGCTTCCATGTGAATATTATGTGTGTCATTTTTCCACATAGGCACCTTCACCCTGAAAACATCTTTCCTGGTCAGGCAGTGATAGCAGTGGGGGCAGAAGCAGGTTTGCTGAAGCCTGAAACTTGTTCAATTTTGAATGCTCTCTTTAAGAAAAATTATGCTGGGACATTCATATTTGTTTAGAGTGGGAAAATACATTTGAAAAATTACAAATTTTAAAAAGCTGATAAGTGCCGCAAACAAACAAATAAAAAGTATATCGATAACATTGTTTTATTTAACCACCTGACACAGCTCTGACCTGGTGCCCCACATGACAGCATGGGATGAGTTGGCCCAGTAGATGATTAGAAAGTTTGGGGGGTCATTCTTCTAGTGGATACCCTAGCTGTTATGGGCTGAATTATGTCACCCCAAAATTCACATGTTGAAGTCCTAACGCTCAGTATCTGGGAATATGACTGCATTTGGAGATAGGATTTTTAAAGAGCTGAATAATTAGGGTGGACCCTCATCCAGTAGGATTGGTTTCCTAATAAGAAGAGGTCAGAACACAGACACACATGGAGGAATGACCATGTGAGAACACAGGGAGAAGACGTCCTCTACAAGCCAAGAGACCTCAAAGGAAGCCAACTGTATTAGTTCATTCCTGCATTGCTCTAAAGAACTACCTGAGACTGGGTGGTTTATAAAGAAAAGAGGTTTAGTTGCCTCATGGTTCTGTAGGCTGTACAGGAAGCATGGCTGGGGAGACCTCAGGAAACTTACAATCATGGCGGAAGGCGAAGGAGAAGCAGGCACGTCTTACACGGCCAGAGCAGGAGGAAGAGAGAGAGAGAAGAGGGAGGTGCCGCACACTTTTAAACAACCAGATCTCATGAGAACTCTATCATGAGAACAGCACTAGGGGGATGGTGCTAAACCATTAGAAACCACCCGCATGATCCAATCACCTCCCACCTGGCCCCACCTCCAACACTGGGGATTACAATTCAACATGAGATTTGGATGGGGACTGAAATGGTTTGGCTCTGTGTCCCCACCCAAATCTCATGTCAAACTGTAATCCCCACATGTCAGGGGAGGGACCTGGTGGGAGGTGATTGGATCATGGGGGCAGATTTTGTATATGCCATTCTCGTGATAGTGAGTGAGTTCTCACGAGACCCGATTGTTTAAAAGTGTGGCACTTCCTCCTTTTCTCTCTGTCTCTCTCTTGCCGCCATGAAAGATGTGCCTTGCTTCCCCTTCATGTTCCACCATGATTGTAAGTTTCCTAAGGCATCCCCAGCTGTGCAGAACTGTGAGTCTATTAAACCTCTTTTCTTTCTAAATTACCCAGCCTAAAGTAATTCTTTATAGTAGTGTAAAAATGAACTAATACAGGAACATAGATCCAAACCATATCGCCAACCCTGCCAACACCTTGAGCTTGGACTTCCAGCCTCCAGAACTGTGAGACAGTAAGCTTCCATTGTTTACGCTGCCTCGTCTGTGGTACTTCCTTCTGGCAGACCCGGGAAGCTCATACACTAGTAACAATTAGCCATATGGAAAAGTGGCTGTGATTGCAGGATCCATCCCATTGACTCAAACTAAAGATATCCCCAACTCAACTTCCTCTTGGCTGGATCCCCAGCACTCATGGCCACTCCACCAATACTTGAGCCAAGGGTCAAAGGTCTGTGTGACACAGACTCTAGTGGAAGGAGATGGCTATGAGGAACCCTGAAGTTTCATTTTCATTGGCTTCCTGGTGAGTTCTTCAGCCATCCCAGCCCATAGACCACATTGGCTTCCATGTTTTCATGAGGTCTTGGTACCTTGAAGGAGCTAGTCCAATGTGGATCACTGCAGGACTCTCTGCTGTCTTGGTGAGGCATTTGGTCAGACATTAGACATAACACAGCTGTGCTCCTTGACTCTGCTGATGTCATCCTATCCGTAACCAGCTCTGGCCACCCACTTGCTCAAAAACCTCCAGGGTTCTTCTGCAGTCCTCAGTCTTTTCTGATACTCACATAATTTATGGGATACCCAAAACATGATGGATGTTACAAAAGCTATGGTAGAATTATAGAAGTATAGTTACTGTAAGATCTACAAAATGAGGGAAAAGGAAAAAGGATGGTTTTAAAAGATGGAGTGAAAGAGGCCCGAAATCCCAGAGCATAGGAATAAGATTATTGTAATAACCACAGCCTACACATTTGCATTCTACAAAGCACTTTCACAGGCTGAGGGTGTAAACAGATTTCAAAAAGCTTTGCTTAAACTCATTAGGCCTGGGAGGACTATTAGAATATCCCCATCATGTAATCTCTGTTTTACAGCTCAGAGAGATCAGGTAACTGCTCACCATAGAGAAGCTCCTCGAGAGACTAAGCCTGGATACAAATGTTGGCCTTCTCACTCCAAATCTTCTTCCTGCATTCCCACAGCAGGCTCAGCGGGGCATCATGAGACAGAAAAGCAAATGAGAAAGGTAGGTGGGACCACTAGTGGGTGGAGAGCTGACTCCCAGGTGGACACAACTGGAGCACTGAGGTGGAGAGGCACATTGGACAGGAGCTGAAGCCCGGGGGTTGATCACATCAGGGACTCATCAGGGAGCCATTTGTCAAATAGGGTTTGGATTGAGGAATTCAGCATTGTCCAATTGGCCCTCCATGCCCACTGCCTGAGCACTGAGCTCACCTATGCCCCTCCCTGGGCAATATCAGGAAATCCAGACTTCTCTCTGGACCACTCTGCTGGGCTCAGGAACTGCAGTGCTCTCAATGGTTCATTGGAGATGTCCACAGCATGACTCACAGACCTTACAACTCAACACCCCACCACATCCAAAATGGAAGTCAACTTTCCCCAGCCGCCATGGGTGCCACCACCTTCTCCTTTGTCAGTGGGGGTCCCTGTTAGAGAATGACACCAACCCAAGTCATAAGGGTTGTGCCCTGATCCTTATAAGAAGAGACATCAAAGAGTTTATCTCTCTCTCTCTTTCTGTATTCTTGCACCAAGGAAAGCCATGGGAGGTCACAGTGAGAGGGCACTGACCCACAAGCCAGGAAGAGAGCTGTGACCAAAACCTAACCATGCTGGCATCTTACCCTCAGACTTCCAGCCTCCAGAACTGTGAGAAAATAAGTTTCTGTTGTTTGAGCCGCCCAGTCTGTGGTCTTTTGTTATGACAGCCTGAGCCTACTAAGACATTTGGGTTATGAACATCTTCCATTCCCACGTTCATGGTGGTGTCTCTTATATGATTATTTTTATAAGATAATCTTACAAGAAATCTTCTATTCAAAAGTGGTCAAACATATCAACCTTCTGTTTTCTGGTTTGTTTTTTTCATCTTGTTTAAAAATCCTTTCCTATCTGATGTCCTGTGAATCGTCTCCCCTGTTTTCTTTGGAAAGATATTGCACTACTGGCTTTTTATATTCAGGTGTTTAATCCATCCAAAATGTATTTTGCGTACATGACACAGAGGACCACTTCTTCCCCAAGCCCGGAATTTCTGCCCATTGGAGAGAGCTCCACGTGGGTGATCCTGGCAGCCTCTCTCCAGACTCTTTCCTTCACCCTAGGGAAGTTGAAGCACTCATTGGGTTGGCAAACCTGAGAGACAGCCTTTGTTCAGCAACTTCTTTTTGGCTCTCATAAGCTAGTTCCCTGCACACTCTGTGCTCCTCCTGGATGGACCCATCCTTTATAGAAAGGAGGCCCTGCCCTGTCTGAGTTCCCTGGGACTGAATGGGAGCTTGGGCCATTTCTCGGGGGCAGTTAGAAGAACTCATCACTATGCCGACCCCCATCCTCCATCTCAGCCCCACCCATAATAGAGGTGAAGTTGTAGACTTCTACAACACCTTGGTCCTAGAGTTTGTTTTATGTTTCTGTGTGTTCAGAAGCCAGGGGGGAAAAGGGTGCTGTGTAGTCTGTCCCCTCAAATATCTCAACAGGAAGAGGTGTGGTGGTAACGTGTCCATCTAATTTCATCAAGAGGAGATCGTTCTTACCCCTCTGGTCTAAAACTGTAACCTCCCAATGGGTTCACCTTGCCCACTGCCCGGACAGAGCCAATTTATTAAGATCGGGGAAGTGCAATGGAGAAAGAATAATTCATGCAGCGCCGGCTATGTGGGAGACCAGAGTTTTACTATTACTCAAATCAGTCTCCAAAGCATTGAGGGATCAGAGTTTTTATAGATAATTTTGGCAGGTAGGGGCTTGGGAAGTGAGTTTTTCTTGCTGTTTTCTGTTCCTGGGTGGGTTGGCAGAACGGGTTGAGCCAGATTACTGGTCTGGGTTGTGTCAGCTGATCCACCCAGTGCAGGGTCTGCAAAATATCTCAGGCACTGATCTTAGGTTTTACAATAGTGATGTTATCCACAGGAAGCAATTTGGGGAAGGTTCAGACTCTTGGAGCCAGAGGCTGCATGACCCCTAAACTGTAATTTCTAATCTTGTAGCTAATGTGTTAGTTCTGCAAAGGCAGACTGGTCCCCAGGCAAGAAGGGAGTCTTTTCGGGGAAAGGGTTATTATCAGTTTTGTTTCAGAGTCAAACCATCAACTGAATTCCTTCCCGAAGTTAGTTCAGCGTACACCCAGGAATGAACAAGGACAGCTTAAAGGTTAGAAGCAAGATGGAGTCGGTTGGGTCTGATTTCTTTCACTGTCATAATTTCCTGAGTTATAATTTTGCAAAGGCAGTTTCAAAAAGGTGCCTCTGTCCTAGACTGGCTTCCCAGATGCAGGTGGATTTGTGTCTGGTGCCATCTTTGGTGCCAGAGGTCTATTTTTCTCCCATATTTCAATCACTGGAGCTTCTGTCTCAGCGTGTAGTAAGGAACATCCCGACCTTTCCTTTTTCTTCCCCTTTAAAATACTCTTGACCCTTCCCAAGTTTTTATTCTTTCATACAAGTTTCAGAATAGGTTCGTTAAATTTTATGAAAGATTTTATTGAGGTTTTTATTGAAATTGCATTGACTTTATAGATTAATTTGGGAAGGATTGGCAATTTCTACGGCATTATATCCTTTTTCTCCATTTAGATTTGCTTCATTTTCTTTTACCAACAAAAGTTTGTCATCTCTGTGAACACCTTGTACTTCTTTTGTGGGATTTATTTTCAGTAACTTGTACTTGTTTTCCAATTGCAAATGATATCTTTAAAGTAATATTTTTTGTTATTGGTTGTTACCGAACTACAGGCATGTTGACAGTTTTGGGGGTTTGCACCTCATAACCAGAAGCTGTGCAGAGCTCTATTATTTATACTGAGTTGATCTCTGTTCTCTTGGGTCTTGTGTGTTGCCAGTCATAACAGCTATGAATAATGATGGTTTTTGTGTCTTCCTTTTAAACCCTTATAACATTTATTTTGGTTTTTCTTGTCTTGCTGTGCTGGTCAGGACCTCGAGCACAAAGCTGAATACAAATGCACCTCTTTTTCTTGTTTCTGATTTTGAAGGGGACTGTTGCTGCCATGTTTCCATAAAATGTAATGTTTGCCACTTGTGTTCTGATGAATATATATGATCACTGTGGCTTTCATGAACCACCGTAAAAAAACAAAACAAAACAACCTCTTGACTCCGTGACTAGTGCCCATGTACCTGTGTAAACAGATGTATACCTGAAACAGACACTACCCCAGATGTTACTTATCCTGCCTGCATGACACTTGCTCTGGCGGTTTCTATTCTATTCTATTCTATTCTATTCTATTCTATTCTATTCTTTCTCTTACATGAAATATGCTAAATTCTATGATTTTTCTTATATCAAAAATGATTACAACTCTAAAATGCACGGCAACACATAACTTGAAAATAATGACAGCAGCAAGAATAGTATTGCTTTAGCAGGTTAAGAAGATGAGGAGATTTCTTCTACTTGTAGGAAATTTATTTCATATTGTTTTTAATCATGTATTGGCTTGTGGTGAAGCATGAGAGGAAGAGACGGGTTAAGGATGACTCTAGGCATCTGGTCTTGGGTCCCTGGAAAGGTGGCATTGTCCTCTCCTGAGACCGGCACTAGGAGGGAGATGCCAGGCATGTGAAGGGTCCGTCAGCCCTCCAGGTGGAGGTGGGAGCGGGCAGTGTGAAGGAGCCTTGCATGAGGGGAGAGGCTCAGGCTGGATGCAGGTCCTGTTCTGTCACTTCCTATGACTTTCACTGTTTTAACCACACTTGTGTTTTCTTGCAGGGCCCCAAGCTCATGCACGCTCTGACCCTCTTGTGTGCTTTGACCCACTCGTGGGAGAATGGGTCCTCACATATCTTGAGAAGGTTAAATGGAGACTCATCTTCATCATGGGTTTGGATTCCCTTGTGAGGCTTCCACGGACATATGGGGAGGGCTCCTCCAGAGAGGGTTTGGATTTGCTGCTGTCAAAGGGAGGCACCCCTGGACCACATTGATAATGTGAAGCCGAACTGTAGACCTGCACGAGGCACAGCTCCAGGCTGTTTGTTGTTGGGGCAGATTTTTATTTTTTCATCCTGAACCCAGGTAGAGGTGTCTGCATTTTCTCATCTCTCCCCATACAGGCGGCTTCTACAGCATCTCTAAGGCTGCCACAACTGAGGCTGCATTTTTAGTCAGGGGTCTTGCCTCTGAATCCCCAGTTGCATGGATTAATTTGCTGTTGACACTTTGGTGTTAAAGCTCAAGTTCTTGTTTACAAACATACCTTTCCACTTCATCTACTTACTTTACCTGCAAACCTCACCTCCTCACCTCACAATCTATCTCACCTGCACATCTCACCTCCTCACCTCACCCGACCACTTCACCTGCCCAAATCGCCTCCCCATCTCCCCTGTACATCTCACCTGCTCATTTCACTGGCATACTTCAGCTCTCCACCTCACCTGCTCATCTCACCTGTGCACCTCACCTGCCCACTTCACCCTGGAGCAGCAGCCTTAGCTCAGGGCTCACCATATTTGCTTTCGATTCTGTCTTTATGCTTGAGACCAGAGGATGTCCTTTTCTCCTTGGGTGCTCATATATGCACCTAAAATAGACTTCTGTTATCTTTTATCCAGCATATCTGGGGATAACTTTGAGGTCTTTGGTCTGCCATCTTGCCAGAATCACAAGTCCTCCAGAATAATCTGTCTAAACACAAATATGACTGCATCATTCCCCTGCTTAAACTTTTCTGGATTTACCCCTTCCCCTCAGGATAAGGTTGTTAACACTTTTTGGCCACATGACTTGTGCTGCTCCCGACGTTGGATGGGTGTGAATTTGAATCTGGACCCTGCTGCTGGCTCCTGGGTCTCAAATCTTCCCCTGTCTCTGAGCTGCGTTCACAGTGTTCATCATCTTTTAGAAAGATGCATATCATTCTGGACCCAGTGTTTTAACAGATTCCAGCCATGGTGTAAGAAAGCACACATTCAGAAAATGAATGTTCAAATTGAATAATAAAATATCAATAGCTTATGAACAATAAATATTTTCTACTGTAGAATTCAAGGACTCATGTTTTTGTCATGTACTTTTCTTCAATCATGGCATATTTTACTTGCTTTTCTCATGGGACTAGCGTGAGGCCCAGCCACCTCACAGCCGATGTCACTGTATGAGGCAGATGTGTGTGTCCATAGCAATAGTCAGGGTTCTAAAGCTGTCCCATGAGATCACCTCCCTCTGCTCATCGAAACACTGACCTAGGGGCTGCTGTGAAGGGGTTTGACAGACATCATTAAGGTGACTCATCAGCTCACCTTGAAACAGGGAGATGCCCTAGAGTATCTGGGTGGGCTCAGTGCAACCACACGAGCCCCTAAAAGCAGAAGAGCAGCTCACAGACATGTGGCAAAAGAGCTACCAGAGAAAGCTGAAGTGTGAAAGGGATTTGTCTTACTGCTGCTGGAGGGGCTATGTGGAAGGCACAAGAAGGTGCTTGTCCTGGGAAGGGATTCCCTGATGACAGCCAGCAAGGAAATGAGACCTCAGGGAAGTGGAAAATGCAGGGTACTACATTTGACGGACAACCTGAGGGAGCACAGACATGGTATCTTGCTCAGAGCCTCCAGAAGGTTAGAGCCCAGCCCAGCAGACACCTTGATTTTAGTCCATGGCCCCGCTGAGGCCCCCTGTGCCTGGACTTCTGACCCATGGGATGAGAAGACAGAAGTGGATGCTGGTATAAGCCACTAAGGAGGTGGCACTTTGTTAGAGCAGCAATAAGAAAACCAGGACATATATGGGCATGCTGGAATGATCTCTCTTTTTCTTTTTCTTTTTCTTTCTTTTTTTTTTTTTTTTTGAGATGGAGTCTTGCTCTGTCGCCCAGGCTGGAGTGCAGTGGTGTGATCTCGGCTGACTGTAACCTCTGCCTCCCGGGATCAAGCAATTCAATTCTCCCACCTCAGCCTCCTGAGTAGCTGGTATTACAGGCAGGCACCACCATGCCTGGCTAATTTTTGTATTTTTGGTAGAGACAGGGTTTCACCATGTTGGCCAGGCTGGTCTCGAACTCCTGACCTCGTGATCCACCCACCTTGGCCTCCCAAAGTTCTGGGATTACAAGCGTGAGCCACCGTGCCCAGCCTGGAACTATCTCTTATAGGTTATGTGTTGTACGTCATATGCTGCTAGTGGAATGTGTATTCTATAGGATATAGCATTTATCATACACCAAATGATTTGCACACATATACATTTGTGCTGCTCAGATGCTATCTCAGCCATCTGCTTCCCTTCTCCTTCTTTCCAGTCATCTTGGTTTTGGTGGAGGGAGGTGGGATGTGCAGTGAGGAAGCACAGCTGCAGGGTACACCTTGGGTTCATGTGTGGTGCATAAGATAACTTCATCCACAAAAACTTTTTGAATAACACAAACAAACAGATGACAACGAGAAGGCAATTGAGGGTATAGGTTTCTCTCCTGCCTTTTTTTGTGAGATGGTTTGCAGGCGTTGGGTTAGGAAATTAAATGCTGCACGTCTTTTGCCTGCTGAGTTGTAGGGAGAAAGCCTCATTTACTACGAGACTAAAAATTAATTAGAGGTTCGCGATTAGATATTAAACCACTAACAAATTAAATGCAAACTATGAGGTCTATTATTAATAAAGATAAATCCAGGATAGTATAAAATAAGTGGCTATGTTAGAATTCTTTTTTTTCCCTGAAAGATCACTGCTTTCCAACAACACTAGAATGTTGGTAGCACATGCCATAAACAAGCTGCTTTTCACTCCTATGACCGTGACATTGGTGTCTCTACTGCCACCAAGGGCCTGCTCTGATTTCTTCCTTAGCTTGGCCAGTTCCTCTGCATCCTTTAAGATTCTGTCCAGATTCCCCCTCCTCCAGGAAGTCTGTTCTGACTGCTCTTCTGGTACTAAGACTTCTCCTGTCACGGTGCCCTGGTTTCCTCTGCCTCCTCTACTAGACCAGGGGCTGCTGGAGGCAGGGGCAGTTGTATATGTATACAATATACCTTTATCTTATTGATCTTAGTCTCTCCAGACCCCGATGCTGGGAAATGGAGGCCTACAGCCTGAATGACCAGCCCTCTCATTGCACAGTAATGACATGAATATGTAATTGATTATCTCAACCAGGCCTGCAGAGAGTGAAGAGGGTGTATGAGTAACCTCAGTGGGACTGCAGGCCTGCCCTGAGGCCATCCTGCTGGCTGGCAGGAATCAGGTCTTGGATGGAGGTCAACTGGTCACTTTAGCCATTCTATAAAGACAACAATGGGATATTAATCAATCATGGTTATACCTTTGGTAAAACTTTCCATACTCATCGGATTGGAAATACACAGTGCTAGCTGACAGAGCAGGAGCATCGCCATCTTGGGCAAGCCCCTCATTCTAAAGTTCACCTTAATAAAAACCTGCCTCAATCCAAAGGACATCAGCCTAATGGCTAAGGTCAGCATGACCGTAAACCACAGATAACATCTCCAGCCAGAAACATTCCAAACTCCTCCCCGACCAGAGACATACTAGCCCCAAAGTAAACCCCCCTCCAGGCCGGAAAGATGTAGCCCCAAAATAACCTCCCCTCCTCCCAGAGAGATTCCAACCCCACCATGAACTTCTCCACACACGTAAACATTCAAAGCTTATGATAAGCCCTCTCACCCTAAAACCAATACATACTCTTAGTCTGTAAGAGAAAGCACTTCTGACCGCAATGGGCCAGGAGCGCCTGTCAGGTTTTACGTAAAGAAAACCTGTCTTTAACTGCCAAGCCACGTTTTGTGTTTCTTTCCTGTCTTTTACTCTTACATTAGTATGTTGTTTGTTCAGATTTGCTGCGATCCACTGGCTGCTCGCATCTCAGCATCCTGTCAACCTGTACATCACAGGATGGCAGATGATCACTCATGGGCCAAATCTGTTCATCATCTGGCCCTCCTGCCCAGTTTTATAAATAAAGTTTTGTTGAAACACAGCCCTGTTCACTGGTTTACATATTATCTACACTGCTTTCAAGTCACTGTGGTAGCGAGGTTGTGGGAGGGAAATAAATCTTGGAACCCCAAAATCACTAAGCTAAAGGGAAAAGTCAAGCTGGGAACTGCTTAGGAAAAACCTGCTTCCCATTCTGTTCAAAGTCATTCCTCTGCTCCCTGAGATAAATGCATATTTGATCGCCTCTTTTGGAAAGGCTAATCAGAGACTTAAAACAATGCAACCATTTGTCTCTTATCTACCTGTGACCTGGAAGCCCCCTCCCTCATTTAGAGTTGTCCGGCCTTTCTGGACTGAACCAATGTTTTTCTTAGGTATATTGACTGATGTCTCATGTCTCCCTAAAATGTATAAAATCAAACTGTGCCTCAGCCACCTTGGGCACACGTCCTCAGGATCTCCTGAGGCTGTGTCATGAGGGTGTGTCCTTAACTTTGGCAAAATAAACTTCCTAATTTGACTGAGACCTGTCTCAGATATTTGTGGTTCACAAGGTTTTGTGACAGGGACCTGTGTGGTGACAAAAACAGAAAACATTTACTAAGTGGCCCTTTACAGGAAGAGGTTGCAGACTCTGTTATAGATGCCATGAACTTCTGGAAGCACAAAAACGGTTCTTTTTCTATATTTCCAGCCTAGAACGGCTGAGCCCACTGTGATCAGATGCCAGCAAAAGGCCCTGGGCTTAGCAACCACAGTGGGTACTGATTAGATACAACAGCCTAAGCAAATCACCCGCTCATCCCTGCCTCAGTTTCTTCATCTGTCAAACACAGATAATGCCACCTTCCCTGTCTGTCCTAGAACCTGCTGTGGTAGTCAGATGAGGTGATGCAGTAAATGCACTGTATGCCCTGTGACATGCTCTGCAAATCCTCAGCCTGCTGTCCCAGAGCACTGCAGCACTGGCCAGAGTGAGCCCCAGGGAAGGCACATGCAGGCCTCCCTGAGAGTTCAGTCCAAATGGGGAACTTTCCCCAGAACTACACTTAAGAGCCCTGGATCCCAACCACAGAGACTGAAAGTTTTCAGAAATCCTTTGTTCAAGCAGTGTTTTTGAATTTCCCAGTGGCTGAAATTCCCTGCGGGAAACAGGGCTAATTGTGAAATGGCTTTGGAGTTAGACGTGCAGTTATTCTCAAAGAATGAGGCGGGTTTTGCATTTGAAATGCATGGTGCTGACTGTGACTGGGAAAGCTTGGAGGGGCTGGTTTTAAGACTTCTAGGCTCTTAGTGCAGTCTCCAGTAATTTTCCATCTCTGAGATGCTCATCACCCGCTGGGGCCCTGGAGAAACTGTCTCTGGCAGCCCCCGACTTGCTGGCGGGTCTAAAGAGAATTCTTGGTTCAGAAATGGGAAAAAGCGAGCCAGACCAAAAATAAAGATGCTTTGCGAGGCACACACAAACCATTTGTGAAGAATTCCAAGTCTTTTGAGGGAAAAATTAATATATAAGGGAAAAAAAAGATGTCCAGCCACCAGAAGTTGCTTTCTCCCTCCATCTCCAGCCACATTTGCATAGAAAGTAAGCTCCCCAGTAATGCTTTAAGAGGAGTACAGATTAACATGGGATTTGCATACTTTTTGTGCATTCCATTTCCAGAGATGTTTAAATGAATTGCTTGATTAAGCCTTAGTCTATTTTTTAATTTATTAGAATTTTGTTAAGTCACTAAATGTTTTCAAGGTGGAGAAGAACATCTAAACTTGGAATGGAATAGACACTGGTGGAGGCATCTCATCTGTCTATCCCTAGCCCGTCAGCCTCCCTTGCAGAAAGAAATTTATTTTATTTATTTATGTTTTAAAAGTTGCATTTTAGATTCAGGGATGCACGTGCAGATTTGTTATATACGCAAATTGTGTGTCGCGGAGGTTTGGGGTACAGATTATTTTGTCATCGGGGTAATAAGCATGGTACCCGATAGGTAGATTTTAGCTCCTCACCGTCCTCCTGCCCTCCACCTACAAGTAGGCCCCAGTGTCTGTTATTCTGTAGAGATCTTGAAACTGTGTATGACCACACTTGATCTCTTGATGACTGGCCCAGAGTGCAGCAGAGTGAACTGGATGTGTACCAATTACAGGGTTCCCTGCATGAATTTGAATCCACTTTCTGACATCATGACCTTCACAGTAACTCACTTCCCTATGCCTCAGTTTCCTCCTTCATACAACATGACAGAATGCACTCACCTTGCAAGCTGTTGTGAGGAACGAGTGGGAAGATTCAGGTAAAAGGGCTAAACAGAAGCATTCACCATGTGCGAGGCACTGTGCTGACCTCATCTTTATTCCACTTAACATCCCTCACCCGCCCATGATGGAGGAGACTGGAGGCGGGAGGACATGGGCTATGGATCCCTGTAACCCCAAAGCCTGGCACACAGGAGGCCCTCAATGAACTTGGTGACATCGAAGTGTGCAGGCACCACATAGGTTCTCACCTACGGTAACTCAAAACCTTGGCATCGAGGTCACATTTAACCTGAGTCTTGGCTGGGCATGGTGGCTCAGGCCTATAATTCCAGCACCTTGGTAGGCTGAGGCAGGCAGATCACCTGATGCCAGAAGTTCAAGACCAGCCTGGCCAACATGGTGAAACCCCATCTCTACTAAAAATACAAAAATTAGCTGGGCAGGGTGGCAGGTGCCTGTAATCCCAGCTACTCGGGAGGCTGAGGCAGGAGAATCACTTGAACCCAGGAGGCAGAGGTTGCAGTGAGCCAAGATTGAGCCATTGCACTGCAGCCTGGACAACAAGAGCAAAGCTCTGTCTCAAAAAAAAATAAAAAAAATAAAAAAATAACCTAAGTCTCCTTGAGACCAAAGCTGCCTCAGAGAGGGACTGGTGGTTTCCTACAAAGCCAAATGGCATTAATTTTATTTATTCATTTTTTTAATTGACAAATAAAAATTGTACATACTCATGGTGCACAACATGATGTGTTGAGATATGAATGCATTGTGGAACAGCTCAGGCGAGCTAATTAACATATGCATTACCTCTGTGAAAGCTGCCTAGTCAAAGTGGAGTCACTTGTGTTAAAAACCCTGACAAATGGAGCCAGGGAAGGCCAGGAGGAGAGGTTCTTATGCACGGATGCCTGCAGACAAAGCCATCACAAAAGACTCTGCAAACACCACAACCCTGCACAAAGGCCATCACAGCCTTACACACAAAAATATTTCTGCATGGACATCTGCTCAGCAACTGCCTGTCCCACCCTGGACTGGCATCACTCATGTTACTGATCCTTGTAGACAGGGATAATTATCTCAAAGCAATTATATGATCCTCCTCATTTTTTCCCTGAGAAACCTTTGTCTTCCTGTTTCTCCCTGAATACACATGTAGTTTGCTATGGCACATATATTCCCATTGCAATACTGACTCCAAGTAAATGTCATTTTCCTTTAGAGAAACTTTCTTGGTTATTTAGGTTGACATCTCATACACTTATTCCTTTGCGAGTACACTCAAAGTTTACTCTCTTAGCAATTTTCAAGTCTACAGTGTGGTGTTATTAACTACAGTCACCAGGTTGTTAGGTAAATCCCCTGAACTTATTCTTCCTGTCTAACTGAACTTTTGTATCCTTTAACCAATGTCTCTCCGACACAGTCCCTTCCTAAACTCTGGTACCAAGTGGCATTAACTCATAACCCCTGATTGCCTGGAATGGGCTTAGACATCATACATCGCATGCTCCTTGGGCCTGTTTCCTTTAATCAAGAATGACCGTGTTCGGTGCTGTCCATGGTAGGGTCTGGAGCATTTGCTGACAGTGAGGCTGTGGGCTCCTTGACGAGCACTTGGCCTTTCTTATCTCTTGTTTGTGTGGTTTTTCATGCCCTTAGAATTTGTCCAGCAGTGGGGCTGGGCACACATCACATGCTTGCAATGTGGTTATTAAACAGGGTTCAGCTTCATCAGCAGGTGGGAGAAGATGGTTTGGGAGTAGGATAGTGGAGAGCTGGGGATGACGACTCCCCTGGTCAGTATAGAGCTAGAAGCTGACCTGGAGCTCCCATCCATTCCTGCTGCCTGCCATGGTACCAAGACGAGGCCAGCGATGTGTGAAGTGTGTGTGCCGGGCAGCCCCTGCCCCCCCAGCTGCTGTGCCCACACTGGTGCCCACCCACAGGCCTCCCTCCAGCTCTCCAGCCCCTTCCTCTTTCCCAGTCCTTCACCACCCGGTCAGTGATGAGGTTCCTGTGGATTCCAGCCTTGTAGCTCTACTTTTCTCATGTAACACGACACCCTGTAACCCCACCCAACCCCAGGTTTCAGTTAAACATCAGACATAACCAGTGTAGCCAGAAATGAAAATCCCTCCAGATGAGAACAAGCAAAGGCAATTTACTCAGAACTTGCTGTAACAAGGGAGTTGGCCACCACTGCTTGCCCTGGCAGAGACTCAAAGACAGGCAGGGGAGTGGGAAGCCTCAGAGTGGAGAAGGGGAGGCTCCAGGTGAGGCCCGACGGAGGCTGTTGGCCTGAGGAGCTGGAGGCAGCCAAGAAACAGGGGTTCCTGGGATTGGTGAGGGGGCATATTTGAAGTTGGAATATGATTTGGAAATGGGGACAAAAATTAGGGAAGCCATTAGTTACTTCTCAAATGCTGGCCACATGGGACTTGTTTCTGCCCTTGGTGGTCAGAGCCGCGTCTCTGTGTGTGGCCTGCCTGTTGTTCATTTGCTGGTGGTCAGAGCTGCATCTCTGTGTACAGCCTGCCTATTGTTCATTTCTGTATTCAGTCTTTCTGCTCATATATGTAGACGTCTACATTGCCTGGCCACTCAAGATTCTGCCAGGTCCCCATCGCCTCCTCTCAGCTTCACGTGGATGGCCTGCAGGGGCCTTACAGCCAACGTCTTCTGCCATCTTTTCTAACCTTACTGCTGTGGTCTGAATGTGTGTGCCCCTCCTAATTCCTATGTGAAAATCCTCATCTCTAAGATGATGGTATTAGGAGGTGGGGACTTTGGGAGGTGATTAGGTCATGAAGGTAGCACTCTTGTGAATGGGATTAGTCCTTTTTCAAAAGGGGCCTCAAGCCTTTTGTCCATTTCAAAAGTGTTTTGTTATTTTGCTATTGAGTTGTTTGAGTTCCTTATAGATTCTGGATATGAACCCCTTGTCAGACGCATAGTTTGCAAATACTTTCTACCATTTTATAGAGTTTTCTTTTCACTTTATTGTTTTCTTTGTTTTGGGGAAGATTTTTAGTTCATTGTAATCCCATTTGTTTATGTTTGCTTTTGTTGCCTGTGCTTTGTAGGTCTTATTAAACAAACACACAAACTAAAACCATATCCTCGCACAGGCTAACATCATGCTGCTTTTCCCCAATGTTTTCTTTTAGTAGTTTCATAGCTTTGGGTCTTACATTTAAGCCTTTAATTGATTTAGAATTGACTTTTGTATATGGTGAGAGATAGGGGACTGGAAGACATATGAATGGACAACAAATATATGAAAAAAATGCTCAACATCACTAATCGTTAGATAAATACAAATCAAAACCACAGTGAAATATCACTTCACCCCAGTTAGAATGACAATTATCAAAAAGCCAAAAAAAAATCACTAACGCTGGCAAGGATGTGGAGAAAACGGAACTCTTTTACCTTGGTGGAGGGAATGTAAATCAGAACACTCACTACGAAAAACAGTATGGAGGTTTGGAGGTTCCTCAAAAAATTAAAAATAGAACCACCATATGATCCAGCAATCCCATTACTGGGAATATATCCAAAGGAAATGGGCTAAGTATGTCAAAGAGAACATCTGCCCAACCATGTTTGTTGTAGCATTATTCACAATAGCCAAGATATGGAATCAATTTAAATGCCAATCTAATGACGAATGGATAAAGAAAATGTGGTATACAGAAAACAGAATACTATGTAGCCATAAACAGAATGAAATCCTGTCTCTTGTGGCAACAGGAATGAACGTGGAGAAAATTATGTTAAGTGAAATAAGCCAGAAACAGAAAGACAAACACTGCATAATCTCACTCATATTTGGAAGCTAGAAAAGTTGATTTTATAGAAATAGAGAGTAGGGCCAGGCACAGTGACTCACACCTGTAATCCCAGCACTTTGGGAGGCCGAGGCAGGTGGATCACAAGGTCAGGAGATCTAGACCATCCTGGCTAACATGGTGAAACCCTGTCTTCACCAAAAATATAAACACAAAAAATTAGCCTGGCATAGTGGTGGGTGCCTGTAGTCCTAGCTACTCGGGAGGCTGAGGCGGGAGAATGGCGTGACCCTGGAGGCGGAGTTTGCAGTGAGCCGAGATCGTGCCACTGCATTCCAGCCTGGGTGACAGAGCGAGACTTTGTCAAAAAAAAAAAAAAAAAAAAAAGAAAAGAAAAAAAAAAGAAAGAAATAGAGAGTAGAATAGGGTTATCAGAGGCTGGGAAGTGTGGGGAGAAGGGGGACTGGGAGAGGTTGGTCAATGGGTGCAAAGTCACAATCAGATAGGAAGAAGAAGTTCTGATGTTCTGTCACACAGTAGGGTGATTACAGAAAGTAACACTGTGTCGTATATTTCAAAATAGCTAGAAGAGAAGATTTTGAATGTTGTCACCACAAAGAAATGATAACTGTTTAAAGTGATAGATAAGGTAATTGCCCTGATGTGATCATTAGATTATGTATACATGCATTGAAACATCACAATGCACTCCATAAATATATGCAATTAATATGTGTCAATTATAAAGAAAAAAATTAATAAAACAAAAGAAGGCTCCAGAGAGCTCCCTTATCCCTTCCACCTGAAGACACATAGAAGATGTCATTGATGAACCAGGAAACAAACCCTCACCAGACAGGGAATCTGCCACACCTTGACGTTGAACTTCCCAGTCTTCAGAACTGTGAGAAATAAATGTCTGTTGTTTATAAGCCACGGAGGCTGTGGCATTTAGTTGTAGCTGTCAGAATGGATTAAGTCACAGCCCCTCATCCTCAGTGCCTGCATCTCAATGAAGGCCCCGCCCTCCATCCCTCGCCTGGGACAGGTGCTCTCCCCTGTGTCTGCTCCCAGCCCTCCCACACCAAGACACTCAACACCAGGCCCTGTTGATGAATCCTCCTCCCAAATAGCTCCCAACCCCATGCTTCTCTTCTTGCCTGCTGCCTTCATCATCACCCAGGAACCTACTAGCACCTCTCACCTGGGCCACCAGGGTTTTCCTGCCCCAATCCAGCCCCCTCCAATCTAGTCTCCCAGCTGCAGTTGAAGGGATCCCCTCAAGTGCACACCTGACCATGCTATTGTCCTGCCCTCCCACTGAGGACTTCAGCCCTCATGCTGGGCCACTGTCCCAGCTCAGGCACTTCACCCATAGAGAAGTGGAAGGCTAGGGGGAGGAGAAAGGCCTCCTGGAGGACCCCCTTCCCCACTTGTCTTGGTGTGGATGATGACTCCTGCCCTTTCTCCAAGTAGCAGCTTGGGTCACGCTGTGGGAGGCTCCACCCCATGGCATATGCCCCCAGCCCTCTTATTTGCCTTCGGAATATTCAGGAGATGGCATTATGGTGACCCATCATAATGCAGTTAGGCTGCAAACTCCCTGTGCTTGAGTCCCGGGTGAGTCTTGCTCACCATGGAAGCCCCAGACCCAGCATGGGATCTGCAAGAGCAGCACAGGGGGGCTCAGGAAGAGTTTGTTGAACAAATGCAGCCCGTTTCTACCACCACACACTGAGACTGACACCTCTCACCTGCCAGGGGTACAGCCAGGACTGGGGGAAGAGTATTTAGAACAATGGGCACATTGCTACCCCTTGGTGAGCCGGGTACCAGGAATACGGCTTTCCACATCAGAAGCAGCCTGTGTGTGGCATGCACAGAGGCCCACCGTCTCTCCACAGAGTCATAAGCAGACGCTGGAGAACCAGCGGAGAGTGTGTCCTAGAGAAGAGGAAGGGACTGCACCGGATTAGGGGCAGGGAAGAGCACCAGATTAGGAGCCCGGAGACTTGAGTCCAGCCCTGGCCACGCCATCATGACCACGAGGAAGCAGATCAACTCCAAAGACAAGGTATCATCTGCCAGACAGATGGGTAGGGGGAGCTAAACAAGTGTAGGATTAAAAACTTCTCTGTCTCCAAGAGTGGTGGCTCACTCTTGTAATCCCAGCACTTTGGGAAGCCAAGGCGGTCAGATCCATTGAGCCCAGGAGGTCAAGACGAGCCTGGGCAAAATGATGAAACCCCTTCTCTACAAAAAATACAAAAATTAGCCGAGCATGATGGTGCATGCTTGTAGTCCTAGCTACTCAGGAGGCTAAGGTGGGAGGATCACTGGAGCCCGGG
Source organism: Pongo abelii (assembly GCF_028885655.2). Classification (NCBI taxonomy): domain Eukaryota; kingdom Metazoa; phylum Chordata; class Mammalia; order Primates; family Hominidae; genus Pongo; species Pongo abelii. The sequence continues at coordinate 229,791,315 of NC_071985.2, read as the reverse complement.
AGGTTGAGGCTGAAGTGAGCCGTGATCATGCCACTGCACTCCAGCCTTAATAACAAAGTAAGACCCTGTCTCAAAAAAATAAAAGCCGCTACTGAGTGTTGTGTGGGTGACAGATGATTATTATTCCCCTTTAGGGTGCAGATACTATTATTATTTTGCTTTGGATTTTTGTATGCAGGTAAAATTCATGTGACATACAATGAATCATTTTCAAGCATACAGTTTAGTGGCATTTAGTGCATTCACAATATTGTGACCATCACCTCTATCTAGTTCCAAAACATTTCATCACCCCAGAAGAAACCTCGTACCTATTAGCAGTCACTCTCCATTCCCCTCTCTTCACAGCCTCTGGCAAGCACTCATCTAATTTCTATTTCTAAGGAGTTCCCTGTTCTGGACATTTCATAGAAATGAAGCTGTACAATGTGTGGTCCTTTGTGTCTGGATTCTTTGGCCTGATATAAGTTCTTAGAGTTCATCCTTGCTGCAGTGTGAACCAGAACTTCATTCCTTTTGTGACTGAGCAACAACCACCAGATGGAGGGGCCTCAGCGTGCTGCTGCTCTCAACCAATGATAGGCAGCTGGGCTGCTTCCGCCTTTTGGCTTTTGTGCACAGTGTTGCAGGTATTAATTTTATGGTATAATAAGGAATAAGATGAAGGTGCAGCAAGTTCCCACTGAGGCCCTTTAGTCTCTGGGTGCTCATAGAGAGGAAGCAGAGATATTCCAGTTCCCTGTCCTTTCTTGCTGTGGCCAGAGCTTCTTTCCTTGTTTGCTTGGGACATTGGTCTTCTGCATTGGGTGACATTTAAAAGATATGGTTTGGCGGTGTCCCCACCCAAATCTCATGTTGAATTGTAGCTCCCATAATTCCCATGCGTTGTGGAAGGGACCTGGTGGGAGATAATTGAATCATGGGGGCAGTTTCCCCGATACTGTTCTTGTGGTAACAAATAAGTTTCATGAGATCTGGTGGTTTCATAAGCAGAAACCCTTTTCACTTGGCTGTCATTTCTCTCTTGTCTGCTGCCATGTAAGGAGTGCCCTTTGCCTTCCACCATGATTATGAGGCCTCCCCAGCCACGTGGAACTGTGTGTCCATTAAACTTCTTTTCCTGTCTCGGGTATGTCTTAATCATCAGAGTGAAAACAGACTAATACAGTCATCCTGCCTCAAAAAGATGCCTTGAGACCTCTGACTTCTCCCCAAACACCTTTCCTCAGCCAAGGAAGCTATCACCTTGAGTACAGTAACTTTCCCAAGGTCACAAAATTCTCTTTCCCAGGGTCACCTGGTTCTCTTTTTTTTTAGACAGAGTCTCGCTCTGTCACCAGGCTGGAGTACAGTGGTGCAATCTTAGCTCAGTACAACCTCCACCTCCCAGGTTCAAGCAATTCTCCTGCCTGAGCCTCCCAAGTAGCTGGGATCACAGGCACGTGTCACCCTACCCAGCTAATGTTTGAATTTTTAGTAGAGACGGGTTTCACCATGTTGGCCAGGATGGTCTCGATCTCTTGAACTTGTGATCCACCTGCCTCGACCTCCTAAAGTGCTGGGATTACAGGCTTGAGCCACTGCGCCTGGCTGGTCTCCCGATTCTTTAGTGGCCAGACTGGGATGGACTCGCAACACTGATTGAGCTCTCACTTGAGGTCAGACTTTGCACTTGGAGTGTTCATAAGGTATCTCTTTAGGAACCTGCTCTTAGGGCTCTGTTCATGTCCTCTGCCATGACAAAGCTACTCTGTAGACTGCCTTTAACCCATGACAATGGGACCAAGGGTGATTAATTATCAGCCCCTCATTCCTGAGCTGGTCCAGAAACAATTAACATGAAATTTCCGGGGATCCTGAAAATAAAAAGAATCCCCTCAACAACCACTTGTAGCCATAGAAGGTCCACAAATCTTGTATTGGTAATAACAATGAGAACACAAGTCCCAGACTTGCGAATGTAGGTTTTAGGCTGGGTGTGATGGCATGCACCTGTAGTCTCAACTACTTGGGAGGTTGAGGTGGGAGGATCACCTGAGCCCGGGAGGTGGAGGCTGCAATGAGCTATGACTGTGCCGTTGCACTCCAGCCTGGGCAACAGAGGGAGATCTCATCTCAAAAAAAAAAAAAAAAAAAAGAAAAGAAAAGAGAGTGTAGGTTTCAAATGGGTTCCGTCACTTAATATGTAGTTTGCTGTTAGAGTTCTTACTGTTATAGGCAGTATCAGAGGGTGCTGAGGGCCCCATGCACAGGAGGTATCCAAATAGAGGTTAGGGGACTGCCCACCAGGTGTGCTGCACTGAAGGAAGAGGGGAGAGGCTTTGCCCGGTTGCCCTTTGAGGAGGGTATTATTTGAATCCACTTTTTGTTTTTTTGGAAATGGAGTTTTTCTCTTGTTGCCCAGGCTGGAGTGCAATGGCATGATCTGGGCTCACAGCAACCTCTGCCTCTCAGGTTCAAGTGATTCTCCCACTTCAGCCTCCCAAGTAGCTGGGAATACAGGCCTGCATCACCAAACCTGCCTAATTTTTGTATTTTTATTAGAGACAGGGTTTCACCATGTTGGCCAGGCTGGTCTCAAACTCCTGACTTCAGGTGATCCACCCACCTTGGCCTCCCAAAGTGCTGGGATTACAGGCACGAGCCACCACACACAGCCTGAATCCACATTTTGAAAATGAGAAAACCAAGGCACAAAAGTTAAGTAACTTGCCCATGGCCCTGAATTATGTACCCAGTTTAAGGGGTATTCAAATTTTTCTGTTTCCAGAGCCCATTTTCTTCATTGATAATTGTTCCCTGCCCACTAACTGAGATTATAATCTCACATACTGCTTTAAAATCTGCTTTTCCATTTAACAAATATATCATAAATATTTTTCCATATATTTGAATATTCTTCAACAACATAATTTTTTAAAGCTGTGTAGCATTTCATCATATAGCTGTAGTATAATTCATTTACCAAGCCTCTACTCTTCAATATTTAGGGTGTTTCCTATTTTTCCATGGTTATAAATATTGCTGGGAGAAATATCCTAGCAGATAAATCTCTTTGCTTTTCTGTGGTTATTTCCTTTGTGTACAATCTCAACAGCAAAGTTGCTGGGTCAAAGAGTATTCTGCACCATTTTAAAACAATTTCCAAGGTGCACTGTGAATTTCTTATGATCAAAACAATTTTGAAACCTGCAAGAATTAGTATATAAAGACAGTGTTTGCTGAATCAGGTGTAATAATAAATTAGGCTTCTGTTTGCATTTGAATTGCAAAATAAATGAAGGCAGCAGTGACTAATAAACTATCATTAGAGATTGGTGTATTTTACTAGGGAAAAGGTATGTTAATAAAAGCATGATTACTGTCATTGATGGTGGTTGAACTGGCATTATCTGAGAATGAGATGATGATGGAAATAAATCAATTTCAGGTGGTTTTAGACAACACGTGCCCTGTACATGCAAAACTTTATGTACCCTTCTCATTTGATGTTCCCAGAAAACCTATGAGTCCAGTATTATTGCCTCTGGCAGAGAATGTTAATCAACCCTTCAGCATCTATTTTATGCCTTTTCTTTTTAGCAATACAATTCTGCTTTCTCTGAGTTTTAACAGGACCCCTCACTACGCAGTTGGAGATTCTGTTCCCAGCCTCCCTTGCAGCTGGATTTGGTCTCTGGACTAAGTTGTCATCCTTGCAAAGTGACCAGAAAGTGGTATATTGCCACACATTGTATGTCCTTTCCTTCAAAGAAAATCTTGCTTTGTGCTTGTTTCCTTCTTTCTTCAACCACATGTATTGTGATGGGGTTTGGTAGGCAACTTTCAACCATGCAGAAGAGGATGATTTCTAAGAATATTATTGGGAGCTAGGTTGAGAGAAACCCTGGTCCTGATTGAGCTCACAAAAGGAGGCCACCTACCTGTGGATGTTATGTGAGCTAGGAGCAAACATTTGTCCTGCTGAAGCCATTGTATCACGGGTCTTTTTTGTTAGAGCAGTTGAACCCATTTTACAGATGAGGTTAACTGAGGCTTGGTGAAGACCCCCTAAGCAATAAGATGTGGGATTGGATTCCAATCATATGGTCGGTCTGACTTGGGAGTGCACTCTTGGGGCTCAAACCCAATGCCTTCTCCCTAATGATATCAGTGAGTCACACCTCAGAGAGAAATCAATGAAAAGACTGGCCAAATTCTAACCATTTTAGAGCAGTCTGGAAATATCAATGAGGGCACCCTGGGGGCAGGAATCAGAGACAGATGGTTTGACGGGAAAAAGAAGGGCACAGCCATGAAACCCGTGTTTGAGTTCTGCCTGCACCACCCACCTGGGGAGGTTGTTGGGCTGCTCACAGCATTGTCGACTTTCTCTTCTTTAAAAAGGAGACAATGACACTGACATTGTGTACCTCTATGAGGATTCAATAAAATAACATGGCTAAAGGGTTTAGAGCAAAACCTGAACCTAGAGAAATGGTTCAATAAATGAAGCAAACATCGCTTCTCCATCCAACCAGAAGGCCACCCTGTGATTTCCCTATGGAACAAGCTAACCCCTCTGACAGCACCTCCCCAGGGCAGGTCTTGGGCACTGGTCACCTGGGCCCAGGCTGGCTGCCATAGGCAGAGAGTGTGCATAGCTGGGCCACCTGTACTCAAGAAGTGCCAGGGTCTGGGCTGGCCTGAGAAGAGGCATCAGCACCCAACAGCCAAAGCCACAGGAGCTGCTGCAAGGTAGCTGCGGATGGAGAGAGTTCAGGACCGGGCTGTGCGTGCATCTGCCGGGCTGTGTGCGCATCTACCTGCAGGCTCACCCACCTAGATAGACTCGGCCACCCTTGCATTCCCAGTCCATCCCACCAGCCTGGGAACAGAGCTGGGAAGGAAAGCAGGTGCCTGCTTGAGGCCCCTCTGGCCAGCCTGTCCCAGCCTCATCCTTGAGGTCCAAGGTCCTTGCGACACTCGGGGAAGAAGATGCAGAGAAATGGTGGGTGAGGAGAAAAGAAGGCCAAAGGAGGAGGCCATCCTATTACCCTGTCACTATTTTTCATGGGGTATAAAACAGGAAAATTAAAATGAGCATGGTGCTAGTAGCTTAATGTAATTGAATGCTTAAGAAAAATGAAACTGGGGACAGGGACAGTTAGGGAACAATTTTAGAGAAGACTGAGTGGCAGGAAGGATCCTCGGCTCTTGTGGAAGAAGCCATCCACCTTGTGAGATCCACGTTCTCTGCAACCCCAGTGCGGGGGCAGGTGCTGAGGTCCAGGGAGTCAGGGGGGCAGAAAGCACAGGCTGCCCTCAACCCCACTGGAGGCTGGGGAGGGCCTTGCAGGGTGTGTAGGAGGAGAACCAGACTGCGGCAAGTGCAAAGGCGTGTTCTCAGGAAGGGCAGAATGTTCCGGAGGGCAGGGACCAGATGCCAGGAAGTGCTGCTTCTGAGAGCCAAGCCCCCGAGTCAGCCGGCCTAAAGGAGGCAGGAAGAGGGGGCGACGAAGAGGCTGTGGGCACAGCCAGGCCAGTGACCCAGCAAGCACACAGGCACGGGGCCTACCGCCTTGCCACGGGTTTGCAAAACAGTTTGGGGGAAAAAATGGTTTTAAAATGTATGAGAAAACTGTAAAATCGATAATAACAACACTTTCAAAACCAAATAAGAAATTTTTCCCCAAAAAATGTGCAAAGCAAAACGCACCCCGATGGATAGACTGGTCACACCTTTGGTGGAGGAGATGGAGCCCGTGAGGGAGGAGCAGCCCAGGCCAAGGGAACTTCAGGCTCTGGTGGAGGGATCTGGCTTCTAGGTGAGGTGCTTGTGTGCAGTGATGGAGCTACTTATTTTAAACTTTCAGACGCCAGCATCCTCATCAGAAAACAGGGATGATAAAATCGGTGAGGCTGTTTGAAAGCCGAAATTAGTGAGACTCAAGTTCTCTGTGAGTGTCCAGCCCTCTTATTATCAAAATAATAAGAATAAACTCTGCTTTCAGCCCTGGGGACCACGGAGCCCTTCGGTCTTCTATCTACTGTGGGTAACATTCCTTATCTCTTTCTAGAATCTTCCAGAAAGGACATCCTTTGATGGTTGGAGACCCCCTTCCCGTAAACCCACATGCAAAGGTCAGATGAGCAACCCGTGTGTGGGTTACTGCAGCACCGTCCGGGGGCCACGATGTGGGCAGAACCTTGGAGAAGGACACATCAGTTCTGGGGATGGGCTGGTTCATGCATCGTTGTATCCTGCTAGGAAGGTATGACCCCAGAAATGGCTACAAAATGGCCACAGGAGGGAAAGAAAAGGCCCAAGGTGACAGTGTGTGTGGGCAGCTGGCCAGGGAAGGCCAGAGACAGCTGTGGTGCAAGCTGGATGGTGCCCAGGCCAGGAGAAGCTGACGCCTCCCTGCTTCTGCCTGGCCGCTGCAGCTGGCAGGAGGCTCACAGATTCTAAGTCTACCCACCCGTGCTGCTTCTCTGCCCGGCCCCCTGATGGTCACAGGGACCTACAGGCCTGGTTAACCTTCCTGTGGGAAGAGGGGCCTCATCCTCCCCCATAACTGTCTGCCCCAGTGTGGCCACATAGACGTCCTTGCCAGTCCTTGGCCTGCCTCAGGGCCTTTGTACACACCCTTCTCCTCACCTGGCCTCTGCTTTCTGCAGGCCACAGCCGGGCTCAGTCCCTCACCCCTTCAGTTCTTTGCTTAGAAGCCCCTTCCCAGAAAATCCTTCTCGGTTTGGCCCATTCCAGAAGGCAACTCCCCTTCCCAGCACGCCACGCCTCCACCACCACTCATTTTACTTTCCTTCCTAGGACCTTGTGAACATAACATACATTCTAGTCATTTATCCTGTCCTGTCTGGCTCCCTAATAAAATGTCAGCTCCATGAGTGCAGAGAGTTTTATCTCCCTGCCTCCATTTTGTTTTTTGTTTTTTTGGTTAACTTGTGTTTCTCCAGGATTTAAGACTGTGCATGGCACATACTAGGTGCTTAAAGATGCCTATAAACAGACGAGCGCCCTTGAACTCTTGTCTTAGACACAGATCCTGTTTTTCTAGATCCTGTGGTGGAGATGCCTTCGGCAACCTGCAGGGATGATGATGATGATCAGTTTGCTCCTCCTTGGAGAGGGTCCCATGGTCTTGTGTTAATACACATTTCCTGGGTATCGGGAATTGCCACCCATGTTGGCATCATCGGAGTGCTGCGGGACTCAGAGCCAGCTTCAGAAAGGAGAAGCTCCTTGGAAACACTGATAAGCTCTGACCTGGAGCAAAAGCCACCCACACTCGTGCACGCACGCAGGTTTGCTCAGGAAAGGATCTCAGAGGTTATCTTTCCTCCAGCCCTTCTCCTGGAGGTCACATGCAGAGCGGGAGCCTGTGTGTGGCCCAGAGCTCTGTGGCCACACCAGGCAGCAGACAGACAAACTCAGGATGGGCTCTGGGGGGCCTGGGCACCCTGGCAGAGGGTTGAGTGGAAGTTTCCAACCCCACAACACACCATGAACCCCTCTCAGCAGGTTCCCTGTAGTGACTCACCTGGGCTCCAGCCCACAGGCTGATGTGCTGTCGAGCCAGGCACGGGCATGGAGGGGGGCCGAGAAAGGGCAGTCCTGGCCTGGGGTGGGTGGAGGGTGGGGCGCAGCCCGAGGAGGGGACTCGAGTGTTGATGGAACGCAGGGGGACTGAGAGGTCAGGTAGGAGGTGTGGAATTCTGGAGAGAGGCTCATGGCCACCAAGGCGCCTTCCAAGGGCAAAGTCTGTGAGTTAAAAATAGGCCAGGGCTGGAGACCAAATATCCGGACCAGGGAGGATTCCAAAATAGGTTGGAACAAAGTAGTGTCCGGAGCCTACGGCCGGGGAGGCCTAAGGAGTTTCCGGGGTCAGGAACATGCTCTTCCTGGGCTTTGGGCTGCTCCAGCCCTCCTGAGTCCATCACCCTCACTGCCTTCATCCATTAACCCCTTCCTGGCTGGTGCTGGTGGGTGAGGAGGACATCAGAGACCCCAGGACAGCCCCCACTCCCATGGTTAGTGCTCGCTGTACTATAGGGTCCCCAAATTCATGAGCAGCCTTGACTCTGAGCCTCCCAGGACCCCAAAGGCCTCACTACGAGTTTCCTGCTCTCACCAGATATGTGCCCCCATCCCGCCGGAAAGGTTCCCACCCAATAGTTCCCCTACCAGCCCGACACACTGCACCCCATCCAGTCCTCAGCCTAACCAGGTCACATCCCTGCCAGCCCATGGTATAATTCAAAGAAGCCACTCACATCCTCCCCTGGGACCAGGGTCATCCCACCCTCTTGTCAAGCATCACAGAGGCTGCCTCCCACAGCCCCGGCTGGTGCCATCTGTGCCGCAGTGTGGGCCCCCATGGCCCTGCTTGGCCTGCAGTGCCTGCCCCCGCCCTGGGCTGAGTACATATGACTCAGAAGCCCCGTCGGTCTCGTCTGTCCACAGTAGGGTGCTGCGTGTTCGGTCATCCCTGTGACCCTTGGGTGGGAGTCCCTCCCTCCCAAACAGGGTGAAGAGGAGGTTCTCAGAACAATTTCGTAGGTGAAATCCACAAAGGGAAATAGAAGTTTGCCAACAGCGAGACTGTTCCCCTGACCAGCTGTCTCCAAGGAGAGCCAGCAGCACTAGAGTGAGGAGCCAGAGCTCCCTCCTTCCCTCCAACCCCACTGTCAGCCCGGACTTGCCCCACCCCACAGTGTCAGGCTCTGCACACCCTGGTCTCAGCTGCTCTTGCCCACTTGACAATGAGGCTTTGGGGTCAGGGACTGGGTTCTGTTCACATCTCTGTCCTGAATCCTAGCACGGGGTCTGGCCCTAGGCTGTTTGTTGAATGAATTAGCGAAAGAATGATGAGTGGCCAATCCAAACATCCGTCCAATTATACCTACCACTCTGGTCTCCAAGGTCAGATGGAAGCCCCTGAAAAAAATCCTTCACAACAGGAAAGGCCAAGAGGGGTTTGCATAGCTTTTCTTCCAATTTGCTATAGGGTTTTAAAAACATACATGCAAATAAAAATAACTGAACACACTGTGTGTCCACAGTCTGGGCTAAGGAAGGCAGACGGTGGAGGTTTGGCTGGTTGTTGCTGCCTCTGATGGTCCTTAAGCACCATCAGCTGCTACAGCGAGGAACTGTGAAGGTGAGGAAGGAAGGACTCTGGGCCTACATCCCCAGCTTCAGGCCGGAAGAGACAATGCTGAGGCCGGTGTGAGAAGCAGATTTCAGGAGAACAGGTCAGGCTTTCTGCTAACCCAGCAGTTTGCATTTTCCCTGGTAACAATAAACAGCACATGAAAGTGGAAGAAAAATACCAGTGCATTCATTTTTCTCCCGTTTGGGCCAAAGACAAAGATGCAGGGTAGTTCGTGACCAAAAATGGCCTGGGAATTACCGGTGCATTTCTTGCCTAGTGGTTAATGAGATACCATCAGCAACATTCACTATTTTGGATGATAGAAGCTAAACGCTGCATGTTCTTGAGTACATGCAAAAGAAAACTGACCAGTAAATCCACTCCCAGGTTGATATGGTCTGGCTGTGTCCCCATCCAAATCTCATTTTGAATTGTAGCTCCCAAATTCTCCAGTGTTGTGGGAGGGACCTGGTGGGAGATAATTGAATCATGGGGGTGGTTTCCCCCATACTGTTCTCATGGTAGTGAATAACTCTCATGAGATCTGATGGTTTTATAAAGGGTTTCTCCCTTTTGCTTGGTTCTCATTTCTCTCTTGCCTGCCACCATGTAAGCTGTGCCTTTTGCCTTCCACCATGATTGTGAGGCCTCCTCAGCCACATGGAACCATGAGTCCATTAAACCTCTTTTTCTTTACAAATTACCCAGTCTCGGGTATGTCTTTATCAGCAGCTTGAAAATGGACTAATATACAGGTGTATACCCAAGAGAAGTGAAGACACATGTCCCCATGGAAAACTGAGAATGTTCATAGCAGCCTGACTCATAGGCCACCAAAAGGTGAAAACAGCCCAAATATCCATCAACAAATTAGTGGATGAACAAAATGTGCCGTGTCAAAATGGACTGTTATTTGACAATGGAAAGGAATGAAAGACTGACACTCAGTACAAGGAGGGTGAACCATGAGGACACATCACGCTCAGTAAAAGATACAGAAGCCAGCCAGGTGTGGTGGCTTACGCCTGTAATCCCAGCACTTTGGGAGGCCAAAGCAGGTGGATCACGAGGTCAGGAGTTTGAGACCAGCCTGACCAACATGGTGAAACCCTGTCTCTGCTAAAAATAAAAAAAAAATAGCCAAACATGGTGGCACGCACCTGTAATCCCAGCTACTCAAGAGGCTGAGGCAGGAGAATCGCTTGAACCCAGGAGGTGGAGGTTGCAGTGAACTGAGATTGTGCCACTGCACTCCTGCCTGAGTGACAGAGAGAGACTCCATCTCAAAAAAAAAAAAAAAAAAAAAAGATCCAGAAGCCTGACATGGGCAGACACAAAAATGCATGACTCCTTCTATATAAAAATGTATGGTTCCATTTATGCACATTATATAAAGTGCACACTTCACATAATAGGCAAAGTGATACAGAGAGAGACAGATTGGTGGATGCCTGAGGCTGGGGGCAGAGGGTGGGCATGGGGATTGGGAAGTGAAAGGTGAAGCATGCAGGGCTTCTTGGTGGGGATGAAATGTTCAACATTGATTGTGAAGATGGTGACATAAGTCTGTGAATGTGTGGAAAGCCATTGACTTGTGCACTTTAAATGGGTGAATTATATGGTGTGGGAATTGTAGCTCAACGAAGATGTTTAAAATAAAATAAATAAAATCAAGGACTCCCAGAGCCTACGTCTCACCCCACATTTCCACTTAAGCAAAGGAGAAGGTCCTGTGCCTGTGTCCAACCTGAGTCCAGCCCTGTGGGTGGCCCACGCACTGTCCCTCACCACTTCTTGCTGATGAACAGAACTGATTTGACCCAGGGTGGTCGTGGACTCGGGTACAAAAGCTTGCTTGGCCAGATTTTCTGGCAACCTGTGGTGGCCAGGTGACACATCTGACTACAGAAGGCAGCCGCTGGTACACAGATGGGCCCCTCTCAGGTCATCAAAGAGTCAGTTGTGGGGAAGGAGTTGGCCCATCTGCTTTTATTCTGCACGAAACATGGACACAGTGACAACCTTTCCCCAGTGCCCCATGGACACAGGGCCAAGCTTTCTCGCCGCCCCATGGACACAGTGTTAACCTCCTACTGCCCTGCAGACACAGTACGTACCTTTCCCCCACTTCCTCATGGACATTGTGTCAACTTTCTTCACTGCCCTGTGGATGAAGTGCCAACCTCCTCTACTGCCCCATAAGCACAGTGTCAACCTTTCCCATTGCCCCATGGACAGTGCTAACCTTCTCCTACTGCCCTGTGGACACAATGCCAATCCCCTTTCACTGCCCCATGGACACAGTGCTACCCTCCTTTACTGCTCTGTGGACACAGTGTCAACTTTCACCACTGCCTCCTGGACACAGTGCCAACCTCCTCCCACTGCCCCATGTACACAGTGCCAACTTCCTTCACTGGCCTTGACTGAAATAACCCACAGGATAACCCATCCATCTTTGCTCCTGGAGGTGGGCTAGTTATGCTGAGATTTGGGGTTCTGGAAACCTAGAGACCAGGAGCACCCACATTCGGCCACAGACCTCCCCACTCCTCCCCAAGGAGTTCTGGTGGGAGAAAGGAGCACTTTAAGGACAGTGGCAAATGAGAGCGAGGTGATGTGGCCTGGCCTTGTAGAGCTCCGTCTTCCTCCCTCCTCATAACACACTCAGACCCACTCTATGCATGGGAGCAGCAGAGAAGGGAGCTGCCTGACCACCCACAGAGGGGCTGCAGGGGAGAAGGGAGTGGCATGGCTAGGTGTCCTCCCTCGGCTGGCCCGGAGCAGTAAGCAGGGCTGGACAGACTGTCCCTATCTCCCCTGGCTGGAGGAAGGGAAAGGCTGGCGGCTGCCTTTCCTAGTCTGCTGAATACACTCGCCAGCCATCACCCTTCCCTGTCTGAGGTGTGGGTCATCCATGATCACCCCCAGCCCAGGAGGCCCCTGGGATTCCTCCCGGAGAGGCCATGGTGCAGAGGCCATAGTTGGCTGATAATGTCATGTCCTGCCTTGAACCTGCCTCTTCCTCAACGAAAGGGGAAGCAGCAACTGGAGAGGTCATAGCTCACAGCCCTGAAGAGCCTGGATTCCCTGAGTGAGGATCTTTATGGCTTTAGAGCCAAGTGTCAATGGCTCAAATCAAAGTGACAAACACTCTTTCTGTGACCGGGAGCTAACATTAGGAACCCTGCAGCCTGTCCTTTATTTTTTATTTTATTTTATTTTATTTTATTTTTGAGATGGTCTCACTCTGCCACCCAGGCTGGAGTGCAGTGGCGAGATCTCGGCTCACTGCAACCTCCACCTCCTGGGTTCAAGCGATTCTCCTGCCTCAGCCTCCTGGGTAGCTGGGATAATAGGTGTGCGCCAGCATGCCTGGATAATTTTTGTATTTTTAGGAGAGACAGGGTTTCACCATGTTGGTCAGGCTGGTCTCAAACTCTTGACCTCAGGTGATCCACCCACCTAGACCTCCCAAAGTGTTGGGATTACAGGCGTGAGCCACCGCACCTGGCCCTGTCCTCTATTTTAATTTCTGCAGCTCTTTGAGTCTCAGTGGTCCCAAGTGAAGCCCAGGACTTGGTCAGGAGGAGAGGGGCTGTCTTTGGGAGTCAGTGCTTCCCTTGGATTTGCAGTGGCAGGAGTCCCTTCCTTGGTATATTACATGCTATTCCCCAGGACCTCAGAATGAGGTTATCAGGGTGGGTCTTAATCCGATTTGACTAGTGTTCTTACAAGAAGATGAGATTAGGACACAGACACACAGAGAGGGATGACCCTGTGAGGACACAGGGAGGAGACAGCATCTGTAAGCCAAGGAGAGAGGCCTCAGGAGGAGCCAGCCCTGCCAACGGACACCCTGATCTTGAACTCCGGGCCTCCAGGACTGTGGGATGTGAAGTTGGTGTGGTCTCAGCCCAGGCTGTGGAACCTATTATGGGGCTGTGTTGTCTGCTCCTGTGTTTGAGCCTGCACTGCACGGAGGGTGTCCAAGGCCCCACAGCAGGTCACATGTTCATACCATGACTGTGTCACCAGCCCCATCTGGGAGCAGTCCTGCTTTTGACCCTTCATGACTTGGTCACCTGAGCAGGAGACAAAGCACCTGACTTCAAGTAAACAGCTGCATTTGTTTTCTGTGGCTGCCATCATAAAGTGCCACACACCGGGTGGCATAAACAACAGCCTTCTATTTTCTCCCCATCTGGAGGCCAGAAGTCTGAAATCAAGGTGTGGATAGGGCTATGCTCCCTCTGAAGGCGCCAGGGGAAGAGGATGCTTCCTGCCTCTTCCAGTTTCTGGAGGTTCCAGCAATCCTTGGCGATCCTCCACATGTGTCGGCATCTCTCCCATCTCTGCCCCATCATCACATCACGCTGTTTGTGTCTCTCCTCCTCTTTGTATAAGGACAGCAGTCACATTGGACTAGGGCCCATGCTAATCCAGGATGAGCTCATCTTCACTTGAGTATATTTGCAAAGATCCTATTTCTAAATCAAGTCACAGGCCCAGGTACTGAGGGTTAGGACTTGAACATGCCATTTGTGGGACACAATCCAAGCCCTAACAACTGCCGGGTGGCCTCATCAGCACTTGGGAGCAAGGACTCACCTTGTCCATCAGGGAGTGCTGGGCAGAGTCGAGTCACACCCTTGCTGTCTGCAGTGCTAGAGGCCGCTGGAAGTGGGGAATCCATCCATCCTCCATTACTGGCCCTGGAGGCACGGAGCCTTTCCTGTGTGTGTCCTTCCCATTAGGCTAACGAGTAGTCAGCAGTGGGAGGAGGAGGGTCCGCTCTCCCCTCTACTAAGTAGATGAGAATGATGTATAATAAACACATGAATTATGAATATGAAAATGATGCTTCTGAAGTTTTAGGAAAGAGATTCCTTCCTTTTACAAGTAGAGCTGCACAGACCTTACTGCACTCATTGGTTTGGGAAGACTCTGGTTATAGACTCGATGCAAAAGAACAGATATTCCCAATTAGGGAGGTACAGACATGTGCATTTCAACAAAACAGGCCTCCCGGCTTTGCTCTGTACTGGCTCTGGAATCCCGTCAACCCACTGAGTCCAGCTGCAGAGGCAATAAGGGGGCAATGTTTCCACAGAGGGGAAAGGAGGCAGTCATGGCCTTGGTGTGAAGAGACAAAATGCCTGAAGTCCATCTGCCACAGGCCTCCAAGTCAAAACAAACCCCACAGAAGATTGCGTTTTGCTTGTACTTTGTCTGCATGCCATCCTCACCTACCGCGTTATTCACACGGACTGTGTACTGCATAGTTTGTGAATTGAAGGCACCAGCTACACAGGGCCCTGCCTTTTGTGAAACCAAGAAGCACAGGTGAATGAAGCAGGCGGGGTTGGGGCCTGGAATGAACCCGCCATTGTCTGCGTTCTCAATTCCTTAGTCTCAGGTTGGGTGAGTTGCAAGTGGACGCTTGGAACGGAAGCCACTTGTTGCGTGTTTTAATTTACCACAGGAGCCACCGATTTATAATTCAAATGTTGCTGCCCTGAATTACACACACATTTTGAACTGAGTGAAGATGGGAGATCTGGGTCCTTTAAAGAAAACCCATAAAGTCCCCACTGCTTTCCCATCTTATTGAGTTCTGCTCTTGAGCAACTTTTCAGCTCCCTGAGAATAGCATGTTTTGAGCAAAAAGAGACAATAAAAATGAAAGAAGAAAATTAAATATGAAAATTTAATTAAATCCCTCTTTGATCATTCTCTCTAGAACCGACCAGAGGGGCTGCTGCCATTCAGCCACAAATAAGATAACCTTGCTGGCTAATTAGGAGAAAGAATTGACAAGGTGAGAGGGAAACGCAAGTCTCCAGACCCTAGAAATGTTTGAATGAGCCATTTTGATGCGAGCAATATTTTATTCTTCAATTGTTTGCCACTCCTCTTTGGAGAAGTCTCAGAGGTATATAAAGTATTCTTTGTACTTCCTTTAAGGTCTTCTGGCTTTTGTACAGAGGTCCAGGGCTGTCTGTGGCATGAAGGGCCCCAGTGGCTGCGCTACCAGCTTTGGGTCTTATTTTCCAGGGCTGGGGGAAAACTTTGCTTTTTAAACCAGTCCCATCCATCCCACTTCGGGGAGCTGCATTGCTGACGTGGGATGACACAAATGAACAACAGAAAAACTATAGTCACAAAGGGTCTGGAAGCCACGCCATCTGCTTAGGGACATTAACACAGCCCCTGTGCTATGTTATCTCAAACAGGACTGAGTCACCTTCTCAACAGATGGAGTTCAGTCCAGTGTAGAGAGTGCATACTCATACACACAAACACATGCACACTCACAGAGACACATGCTAACACATGCACATATAGGCACACATATATGCATACACAGAGATACACATATATACACACAGACACATCCACACATGCATACTCACAGAGACACACGCACACACATGTGCATACAGGCACACACATATGCACACAGTCATGTGCACACACGGAGACACACACATATACACACAAACACACAGACACATCCACACATGCACACTCACAGAGACACATGCACACACATACACACACATGCACACACAGAGACACACAGTACACACAGACGCACATGCAAATGCACATGTACATGCACACATGTTCACACACAGAAAGATGCACGCGTGGCCAGGCGTGGTGGCTCATGCCTGTAATACCAGCACTTTGGGAGGTTGAGGCGGGCAGATCACCTGAGGTCAGGAGTTCGAGGTCAGCCTGTCCAACATGGTGAAACCCCGTCTCTACTGAAAATACAAAAACTAGCTGGGCATGGTGGCACAGGCTTGTAATACCAGCTACTTGGGAGGCTGAGGCAGGAGAATCGCTTGAGCCTGGGAGGCAGAGGTTGCAGTGAGCTGAGATCACGCCATTGCACTCCAGCTTGGGGGACAAAAGCAAAACTCTGTCTCAAAAAAAAAAAAAAAAGGATGCATGCGTACACGTGTATGCACACATGGTGGGATTCGGTTCCCAGGGAGTATCTTCAGGAAATTGCTGTGAACCTTTGTGGTTTGTGCGCTGTGACAAATGTAAAGGTCCAATGTAAGCCCTACATTTTAGGAAATATGCTAACTTAACCAACTTTGGGAGTAAAAAGGCCCCCAAAGGGTAGATAAAGCAAAGCAATGAAGCTTGGTAGGGTCAAATCCAGGAAGACAGCCCTGACTCAGGCAACAACAGTGTGGAATTTGTGATGGTATAATTTATAGGGTGATTAAAGTCTTCCCTTAAATGATTTAGGAGAAAGTATTTTTCTAAGCAGATCATGTTGCAAAAGATTTCAGGGGCATTGTTTAAATTATTAAAAGAATCGATTGTTTCCTAGCCTTTTGGAAGCATTGTTTGCATATGATTAATATAATATTACAAATTATTTTAAAACATGGCTTCAGGGCTCTGTGTCTCTGAACAATTTTATTGGACAACTTCTTTGTTTCATTAGTTTAAAAATAATATAACTAGATTTTTAAAATTTCTTGAAAGCCTACCTTTTATCAAATTCAGACTGACCTTCTTTCTTCATAAACTGACTGAACTGACTGGAAGAAAAGTATTCCAGTTATTTCTAAGCCAAACAACCCTCCAAAACTAGTGGCTTAAAACAACAGCAACTTAATATTCCTCCTGATTCTCTGGGCTGACTGAGCTATTTGGTGACTTGTTACACCTGGGTCCACTCATGAGAGTGGGCTTAGCTGGGTTGGGGGCTCAGCTGGGACAACCCCATATGACTTTTCATCCTTCTTCCTGGCATGGGGGTCTCAGGAAACATTTCAAGAGGGCAAAGGTAGAAATTGCAAAGCATGTTAAGGCCAAGGCTCCTGTGATGATTTATTTTATGTGTTAACTTGACTGGGCCACAGGGTGCCGCCCAGTGTGGGTGGGCACCATCCAGTTGGTTGAGAAACCAAATGGCCAAAGGGCCAATGAGGGGCGAATTCGATCTCTCTCTGTCTGACTGCTTGAGTTGGGACATTCGTCTTCTCCTACCCTTTGATTGGCTCCCTGGTTCTCAGCCCTTTGGGCTCAGACTGGAGCTGCACCTCCAGCTTTCCTGAGTCTCCAGCCTACAGGCTGCAGATGAGGGGACTCGTCAGCTTCCATAATTACATGTGCTAATTTCTCATAACATCTCTCTCTCTCTCCACACATACACTCTATTGGTGGTTGTGTTTCTCTGGAGAACTCTGACTAATACAGCTCTGAAACTCACACATGTTATTTCTACAACATTCTTTTATTTTTTTATTTTTTAGACAGAGTCTGGCTCTGTTACACAGGCTGGAGTGCGGTGGTGCGATATCTGCTCACTGCAACCTCTACCTCCCGGATTCAAGCAATTCTCTTGCCTCAGCCTCCCAAGTAGCTAGGATTACAGGTGCATGCCCCCACGCTTGGCTGTTTTATTTATTTATTTATTTATTTTTGTATTTTTGTAGAGACAAGTTTTCACCATGTTGGCCAGGCTAGTCTCAAACTCCCGACCTCAACTGATCCATCTGCCTCGGCCTCCCAAATTCCATGCTGGAATTACAGGCATGAGCCACCATGCCTGGCCCATTTCTACAACATTCTATTGTCTAAGCAAGTCCCAGCCCCCATATTCTAGGGGAGAAGAAATAGACTCCAAGTCTTAATTAGAGGAGGTACAAATAATTTGTGGCCCTATTAAATTTGCTACAAAATATTAGTGAAGATCATTGGTTCCTCAGTGATAAGAAAACTATATGATCATTTCCTTTCTCTAGACAAGACATTTTTAAAAACTTGTCCCAGCACCTCTTTAACAACAACACAGAAGAGAGTTTGGATACATTTCCTGAGTGGGCCAGAACATGGGTTTTTAAAACAAAACTTTAGTGTTTAAAGTTTTAAAACAAAACTTGAATGACTTAAAAAATCAGTCATTTTTGTATGAAATGAGCCTCCATGTCGGTTCTTGCCCCAGATTCCTTCCCAAATACTATCAGAGAACTCCAGGGTAGAGATAAGTTGAACTCCTGCATCTCTTAGACATCCACTTGGGTCTCTGTTCCTGAAATTCCCTCCTGGATTCGTGACCATGGAGAAACTTGGCTAAGACCATGAGTGGGCTAAGACACTGATTGTTTTGCTCAAATTGTCATAACAAACTACCGTAGACTGGGTAGTTTAAACAGAAATTTACGTTCTCACTGTCCTGGAGGCTGGAAGTCTGAGATCAAGGCATCGGCAGGGTTGGTTTCTCCTTGGCCTGCATGGCCATCTTCTCCCTGTGTATTCTCACGATCATGCTTCTGTGTGCGTCTGCGTCCTAATCTCCTCTTCTTATAAGGACACCAGTCCTATTGGATCACAGCCCATCCTAACAACCTCATTGTAACTTAATCACCTTTGTAAAGATCTCATCTGCAAACACAGCCATATTCTGAGATACTGAGGTTAGGACTTCCACACATGAATTTGGAAGGGAGGGTGGCATAATTCAGTCCATAACAGATATAGTCTCCTCTCCTGGAAAAAGTAAATTAGTAAACACTGCATCCTTCTCTCCTTAGAATAGAAAACACACTTACAAAGTGGGGATTGAGTCTGCAGCACGGGGTGGGAGGGTGTTATTTTAGGGAGGCAGGAACAGGGGGATTCACATCGCTCCTGGTGATGACAAAATGAAGGCTATGAAGGTTAGGTTTCTGGTTGACAAGAAGCAGACTTCTACCTCCAGTCTCTGGGTTGTATAAGGGTTTTTTTTTTTAAAAAAAAAAAACACTTTATTTTGAATGGCTTCATCAAAGGGATGACATTGTAATGAATGCGTTCAACTTTGAACAAAACTTAAAAGAACTTTGTTAAATGTCAAAGCGAAACAGAGGAGAACCAGAGCTAACAAATAGAGGATTGTTTTCTCTGTTTCCCTCCTGAATCTGGTGCTCACTGTCCTCGCTCACAGACTTTCATCCTCCAATATCAAAGACGCCACAGGACAGCAAAACCCTTTATAAACATTAATTAATTCTCGCAACCCTCCTGTGAAGTGTGGCGATCATTCATTTTTCTCTTTTAAAGAGAAGTCCTGAAGCCAAGAGGCTAAATGACTCACCTGAACAGAAGTCTCCGGAGAGCATTAGGAAATTGAGTTTGGTTTGAAATTGGGTATGGAAAATTTATTACATGTTCCAAGAAGAGAGAGGAGAGGCACAAATCTTAGTCAAAGGAAATTGTTCATTGAAGACATCAGGTGGAACAAATAGCGTACGTGAGGCTTGGGAGTCAGATGGATTTGGGGTCTGAATCATCAAAGGGATTTGAAAACACAATCTAGTTAGTAACGTTCCCATGGCCTAACCTTCCAGTGTCATCTGGCTAGAACAGACACCACCGAATGGTACTCAGAATTGAAAAACTCAATCCAAGGTGATGACGCTGTCAGGGATGTTACAAATTGTAGTGATAAAGGCTGTTTGGAGGGTTCATTTTAGGGTGAACTCAGACCTCAGGTGCTTCATGGAATGACAGGTGGTTAGACAAGAAGCAGAGCTGCTGCTCTCCTGGGCCTAGAGCTTCATATTGCAGCTGGAGAGCATCTACTCTCTGTCCAGTACCTTCTACCTCCACCTGAGGACAAGGGGTTAGCAGGTGGCTGTTGCCAAGTCCTCTCCCAGACCAGAGCTCTTCTGAGAGTGACCTGGATTCTCTGTCAGGACACTGACAAGAAAGCAAAAGTCTAACTCAGTGGCTTAAGCAAAAACATCAATGTGCTGGCTCACGCGTCTGAAAAGCTCAAGCAGTGATGACTTTGAGGCTTGGTGATGCCCTCGGCTTGAGGACCCTGCTCAGCTCTGCTGCCCTCTATTCTTTGACAACCTTTTCCCTCATGGAGACACAATGTCTGCTGGTTCTCTGGAACTTGCTTGTCTTCTGTAGAGGCATTTTAGTACACAGGTGAAGAGCAGGGACACCAGTTCCAAGCCACTGCTGAAAAGCTGTGTGATGTGACCATGGACAAGTGATTTAATCTCTCTGTGCCTCCATTTCCTCATCAGGATAAAAGGAGTATGAGAGAATCTTGCTCAAAGCATTGTTGGGAGGATGAAATGAGCTAATGTGTATTAAGCACTTGGGATGGTGAGAAGCAGTACTCTAGAAAGTACACAATTTTGGTCAGCTGTTAGTATCATTAGGATGCTGTTGGCCGATTCATCTGAACTAGGAGTCCACTAGTGACAAGAGATGACAGGCATTGACTGTGAAGCTCAAACATTGTTTTTACATAGAACTGTCAGCTCAGGGGGCTAAAAATGTGGGTGCTGGGGTAGGCTGTCTGCCATCAAAGTGGCCCAAGTTTGCATTTCCCCATTCTGTGGCCTCAGTTTCTCCATCTGCTAAGTGAAAATAATAGTGCCTACTTTACAAAGAGGTTGAGAAGACTTAGTGACTTTCTGCATGTGAAAAGTTTAGAACTGCATCTCCTTCATAGTAAAAGCCCAACAGTGCTATTAATGACAATTTAAAGCTTTCCTATATATACAAATTTGTGTGTGGCTGGAAGAAATGAGTTATACTTCCCTTGTTAGTGCCAGGAAGTATTTGTTTGTACATTCATGGCTGTGGATTTACTCTGAGTAAATTTACTCTTGTGCTGAATGCTGAGCCCATGAAAGAGGAAGTAAAAGACTCTCGCTGTTCTTCAAACTAGTAATAGTTGACAAAGTGAACACTTTCTGCATGTCAGACACCATTCTAAGTCCTTTGTCAATGACTTTTTATCTCTCATATTATGATTTTTATTCCATTTGGCTCTTTCTTACAGTTTCCATCTCTCTGCTGTAATTCCCCTTCTGTTCATGCACGTTGTCTACCTTTCCATTATATTTTTAAATATATTAATTATAGTTATTTTAAAGGCCCTGATAGTCCCAAAAGTCAGATCATCTTTGGGTCTGGTTCTGTTGACTCTTTTGCCTCTTGAAAGTGGGTTGTTTTGTTCTTACTTATGTGTGTGTGTCTCGTAGTTTTTAAATTAATTTCCACATGATATGCATACAAGACAGATACTGAAATAAATAGTATTTAAACTCAGAAATAGATTTTTTTTGGTCAGGCATCACTGTCAGAGATTAAGGAAATTTATCCAGGAGTTGAGTGAGAACATTGCTCCCAGTCTAAAAACTAGGAAAAGTCAGATAATCTAACAAAATCACACACTTCAGTGAGCCCATCAGAGAGCTGAGGCAGCAAGGCAGCCAGGTGAGCTGAGTCCCAAAGGGTGGAGAGTTCGTTGCCACGGTTACCTTCAGCACATCAGAGACTTTAAACCCCTCCATCCGTGGGCTCCACCTTCAGCTCTCTGCCCATCTGTGTTACAGAGGGGATATCCCTTTCCGTGTGCTGGTTCCTCCCCCCAGTAGTAGATTGCCATTTCTTGTCATACATATAAAATGGTAGTGTGGGTATGGGATGTTCTTTCTTCTCCTGCTCCAGCCTCAGTCTTAGGCATGCACTCTAAGCCTGGTCCTGGGGTTGATGGGGGTTTTCTCAGACCCTGCTCCTCCTCTCACCATAGCATGTACTCTGTCTTATACATGTGGGGGGACTGGGTGGGAGAGAGTCTCCCATCCCTCCCCTGGGGATAGCAGAGCTCTGATATCTGTTCAGGATCCTGGGTCTTGTCCAGTGTCTTTTCCGCCTCTCTGTCATGGACAGATGGCTGTAGCTTCTCTCCTCCCCTCTGTGGGGGTCTACTTTTGTCTGAGGTTGGGCTAGAGGTTCCCCTTCTCCTCCCACAGAGTCCAGGGCTTTTGCAGCAGAAGTGAAGTGGGTGCCTGGGTACCACCATGGGGAGGTCCTCTCCTGGTCTTTTTCCCTGCCTCAGTGTCTCTTGAGACCCTCCCCACAGTAAGGACCCTAGAGAGGAGTTTGTGGGAGAGTAGAGACATCCCTAGTGTCTAGGCCCCCAGGAAGTCTACTTTATCATGCTGGCCCATACCCTGTCTTTAAGAATTTGTTAAAATTTTAGCTATTTTCTTTTCACTTTTATGATGGCATCTTGTCCTCCTGTACTTTGCCAAGATAAAACAGCTATGGGTCCCATCTTTCTTTGGAGGATCTCTCCACTCTTTGGGACTCAGCTTACCTGGCTGTCTTGCTGCCTCAGCTCTCTGATGGGCTCACTAAAGTGTGTGATTTTGTTACATTATCTGACATTTCCTAGCTTTTAGACTGAGAACAATGTTCTCACAAAGGTTTTTCTTCCTTAATCAAAAGCAGAGCTTTTCACAGATGAATACGTTCAACCCTCTCCACAAATCTATGAGGTGGCTATCCTTAGCATTTCTGTTTTGCAGATGGGGAAACTGAGGCACAGACAGTTATAATCACTCGCCCCAAATAATCAGGCTCTTATGAGGTGGAGCCCAGGCAGGGTGGCTCCTGGGGGCATACACGGCTTAACACTATATCATGTTGCCTCTGTGGAGGCCTAAAAACCAGCACGGGAAACTTAACCAGCTAAAACTGTTAAACAAGCTTAAACTGGCAGAGAGGTTACAGACAAGGGACTAAAGCAACCCAGGGAAGTGCCAATAAGCTCCTCCAAACACACATGTTCATGTGTTTCCATGAGTTTGAGCCAAGCAGAGGGGTGGAAAGATCAGCCTTGGAAGCTCCAGTCCTGGGTTCAAGACCCATCAACTCCTCTTAGTATCTGTGTGATGTCAGGCAAGTTATAAACCTTTTTAAGTTCTTGCCCCCTCATTTACAGAATAGAGGCATTAGTATCTTTAAAAAAATTTTTTATTTCCATAGTTTTGGGGTACAGGTGGTGTTTGGTTGCATGGATAGCTTCTTTAGTGGCGATTTCTGAGATTTTGGGGCACCTGTCACCCAAGCAGTGTACACTGTACCCAATATGTAGCCTTTAACTCTCATCCCCCTCCCACATTCCCCTCCAACTGAGTCCCCAAAGTCCATTATATCATTCTTATGCCTTTGCATCCTCATAGCTTAGCTCCCACTTAAAAGTGAGAACATATGATATTTGGATTTCCATTCCTGAATTACTTCACTTAGAATAATGGCCTTCGGGTCCATCCAAGTTGAAAGGCCACTATTTCATTCTCTTTCACAGCTGAGTAGTATTCCATGGTGTAAATACATCACATTTTCTTTCTCCACCCATTGGATGTTGGGCATTTAGGCTGGTTCCATATTTTTGCAATAGAAAATTGTGCTGCTATAAACATGTGTGTGCAATTGTCTTTTTCATATAATGACTTTTTTCATTTCATTTGGGTAGATACCCAGTAGTGAAACTGCTGGATTGAATGATAATTCTACTCTCAGTTCTTTAAGAAATCTCCATACTGGTTTCCATAGTGGTTGTACTAATTTACAACCCCACCAGCAGTGTAAAAGTGTTCCTTTTCACCACATCCACACCAACATCTATTGTTTTTTTGATTGTTAAATTATGGCCATTCTTGCAGGAGTACGGTGGTATCTCATTCCAGTTTTAATTTGGATTTCCTTGGATAATTAGTGATGTTGAGCATTTTTTCATGTTTGTTGGCTGTTTGTTTATATGTCTTCTTTTAATAATCCCACTTTTTTATGGGATTATTTGTTTTTTTCTTGTTGACATTAACATCTTTATACATGAGTTGATTAACTTCTCAGACAAATCTGGCACATAAAGACTTCACAGGCAAGTATGACTGTGCTTGTTGTAACTGTTATTTGTATTTGTGTGTGTGTGTGTGTGTGTGTACAATGTCCTCCAGGCCCCAAGATAAATGTAAATAGACTTAAATTCTCTCCAGATGTGACGGACCCACTCTGGTGATGCCAGTACCACTGCTTTGTGAATAGCTCACGATAGGTGTGGTGAATTGTTCATTCAACAATTATTTCTTGAGCACACTCCAGGTACCCTGAACTGTAAGAGGCACTGGGGATATGGCTGTGAAAAAGGCAGAGATGACTTTCCCTACAAAGCATATACTCCAGCAGGAGAAACAGACAGTGAACTGATAAACACATAGTTAAGGTGGCCTGGAAATTGATAAAAGTTGCCAAGCAAATAGAAAAGGTAAAGTGTTGGAGGGTCACTGGGGTCAGGGCCAGGGCAGGCAGAACGGCTTAGCAGGAGATGTCAGGAAAAGCCAATCTAAGGAGGATTTTGAGCTGAACCTCAAACGGTGGAAGGCAATCCCTCGGCTCCGCCACTTGCTCAGCCATGTGGACCCTGCTGTTTCTCAAATGCTCCAAGTTCTTTCTTACTTCGTGACCTTGGCACTGGCCATGCCCTCTGCCTGGATTTCTGGGTCCTCACACCACTGAATGGCTGCCTTCTTTCTGTCACACAGGACTTAGAGTCATCTCTTAGCGAAGACTTCCCTGACTTCCCCACCAAATAGTCTTTCCCCACACCCTGGGCTTCCCACATTAGCTTTGCTATTTTATTTTCTTCACAACAGTCTTCACTATATGCATTTATCTTGCTTGTGAATTGATTTACTTGTTTATTGGCTGTCTGGCCCCCTAGGAGTTAAGCCACATAGGAGGACAACCTCATCTCTCCTTTTACCAATGAACTTCAGTGTAGAGCTTGTGTGCCACACTGGGGATGCCTGATAGGTCTCAGTTAGACAAATAACCTGACACAGGCTGCGTGGGTAGCATTGCCAGTGGATGTGGCTAATGGAGGCTGATTTGGCTCAGAAGGCTTAGGTTAGTAGGTGGGTAGGTTGGGGGACACTGATTGGATGAATCCAGAATGTCAGACCACAATCACCTTCTCCCTTACCAGAGGACATGGCAAGCTCAGTGTGATCTTGGAGACATAGTGCTCTAAGACACTCACCATTAAAAATGACAACAAAGCCAAAATAACAAAGACAAGCAAAGAGCCTGACCCCAGAGGGCCTGCAGCACATCCCACCAGACAGTCAGGAGCTAGCGCGCCCTGGTTCCCCAGTGAGAGACTGAGCCATGCTTGGAGGAACAAGGGCCGCCTGCTGAGACATGCAAGGACATGAGATTATCTTTGCCTGGGTTGAAAATAACAGCCAGGAACTCATTCGTAGCTTGGTGTTCCCTTGGACAAAGCTACTCTAGGATAAAGCCTGTCAGAGGCTCCCAGAGGTGGAGTCGACTAAGAAGTCGGAGTCCCTTGGGTCCTACGGACCTGGAAGAAAATAGCTCACACTTGCTGAGGGCTCACATTTGCTGAAGTCAACCAATGGGGGCTGACTTCTCAGTCATGAGCACCCGCTGGGAGTGAACAGAAGTGGGGCTGTGCTGGCTGAGCAGCCGCCATAGCTAGGGGTGTGTTTCTGTTGGGGCTAAGTTCCAGGTTTATGACATGAGACCTATTCATGAGATGCCCAGTCCTAGATACGGATATGTCACATGCCTATAGCGTGACACAGTTCATTAAGGAGCAACTTGAAGATTTGCATACTTGATGCTAATGAGAGCTGCAGAGGACCCACCTTTGAAACACTCACCAACACAACGAACTAAATATACCCATCCGAGGTTTTGTCTTCTTCAAATTACATATCACAATAAAATGTCAGAAGAAAGAAAAGGAAGCAGATTTCTGATATTATTACTTTGAACTTTCCTTATTTATACTCCCTTGAAGCATGACATTTACTGGGGGAAAAAAAGAATAGACGGAGGGGTGACCCAGGGTGTGTTGTTCATCATCTTTATCTCCAGAAATTTCCCTTTAATTCTTTAATCCCCCTTGCACGCTTAGAGTCTGGGCTCCGGTTCTGGAGAACTTTTGCTGCACAACGAAGCACGCTGACACGCAGCGACTCACAACAGACGTGTGATTTTGCTCATGATTTTGTTGGTCAGACATTTGAGCAGGGCTTGGCTGGGGGGCTGTCCCTGGTGGATGGGGCCAGCTGGGCCACCTAAGTTCCACATCCGAGCCCTGGCGTCCCCAGACCTTGCTCTCTCCCCAGGACTGCAGCCTCCAGGGTCTCTCCATTGGCTGGGCACCCTCAGGGTGTGGCACTGCCCGGGTCATGAGCTCCACTGCATGGCGTCTGGCTTCCTGCTGAGCCGGGACTCCAAGGGTGGGTCTAACAGGAGGTCCAGGCAGCAGCCTCCAGGCCTCTAATGATCCTGCCTGGGAGCCCCAGACCTCACTCTGCATACCCAAGGGGAGGGATGTGGATTTCACTGCTCAGTGGGACGTAGCAAAGAATTGGCACCACCTTTAAGCCCACAGGGTGAGGCTTCTGTCTGCAGAAGGACAGAGCCTGGAAAGGACAGTCCTGGTGGTTTCCTAGAGATCATGGAGAAAATGGCCCACTCTGGTGGAGGGACAGAGGTGGGGTGGCCCCTCTCAGGACACCTCTCAGTCACGAGCCACCTCCAGAAACCAATGGGAGCTGACTTCTCAGTCATGAGCCACCCGGGAGTGAATAGGAGCTGACTTCTCAGTCATGACCACATCTGGAAACCAATGGGAGTTTACTTTTCAGTCATGTGCCACCTGGGAACCAATGAGAGCTGTCTTCTTAGTCACATGCCACCTGGAAACCAATAGGAGCTGTCTTCTCAGCCACATGCCGTGTCTGGGACCCATCTGGAGATGACTTTTCAGTCACATGCCACCTCTGGGAGCCAATGGGAGCTAACTTCTCAGTCACTTGCCACCTGGGAGCCAATGGGAACTATCTTCTCAATCATTTGCCACCTGTGGGAAACATTGGGAGGTGTCTTTTCAGTGATGTGCCACCTCTGGGAGCCAATGATAACTGACTTCTCAGTGACATGTCCCCTCTTGGAACCAATGGAAACTGTCCCTCCTGTCACAGGCCCCGCCCCTCCTCAAGAGTGACCCTCCCACGATCAGGACGATGAGAACGGCTTGCTCTCTGGCCTTTTCCGTGGCCTGTGCACCTCTATGCTGTGTGAGGACCCCCGTCAGGGAACTGGTTGCTGCTGCCGCTGCTTCTCCCCAGGAAGCACTCCCCGAACACTGTCCTGCGTGGCCACCACGTGCTCCTCCCTGCTGCAGCCCTGCCCTCCCGCCGGGCCTGCATGTCCAGGACCGCCCACGAGATGCTCGCTGCCCTCCCACAAGGCTGGGAGTCGACACAGTGGGCACGGAGGGGTATGGGGTGGTCGGATCAGAGAACTCAGGAGGTAGCTTTGCCCCCACGCCTTCCTCTGACCTTAGGCGAGCACCTCTCGTCTCTCTGCTCGGCCTCTACACTTTTAAAACAGGAGCGAAGTGTTCGATCTAGGCCCGTGGAGACCCAGTGCAACACGGCAGTAGGTCTCCCAGCAAGACACCAGCCTCGTGCTGGGGAGAAGACGGAAGGAGCTGGAGCCCAGCTGCCTTCTGCCCACTACCTCCCCTCAGCCGTTGCCCGGAAGGGCTTTGTCTCACTGCTCCCGAGACCCTGTGCCGTATTTTCCCACAGCCACTCCCAGACCCACACCCAAAGAAATGGCTGTGGTGCACCTGGGGCTTGAGCAACACTCAGACGATTCAAAAACTCAGCACAGACACCCATCTCTTCCAGAAAACCAAACAGGCCAAGTCTTGGAGCCCATATGGCTGTAAGCCAAAGTGCAGCAGAGTGTGAAACGCTGCCTCTCTCCAGTGGAGAGGGTCTCTCTGGGAGGAAAGAAATGAGGATCTCGAGGCATGATCTCAGAGTGCATCCCTGAGGACCAAATTCTCACTCCCACACTGGCTGGGGTTCATCTCAACCTGTCCCCTCACAGCCTTGCAATCTGTATCTTCAGAGTCGCTGCTGTGCACCAGCTTGGAGATGCCCACAGGAAGGCAAGGCCCACCCCTGCCCTGGGGCCTGGAGACCAGCAGGGGAAACAGGCAGGAAGTCAGGTGGTTTATAGAGTGCCATGAGGGCTCTTCCAGTAGAAAGGAGGGCATCTAAGCCAGTCCGGGGGGGCTGGGGGTGTAGTGTCTAAACTGAGCCCCAAAGGCTGAGTCCAGGGCACTTCAGGAGGGGGAATGGGGTCTAGAATGAGGCCTAGGTCCTGCATTTGGGGGGTGG
Organism: Pongo abelii; assembly: GCF_028885655.2. Taxonomy (NCBI): domain Eukaryota; kingdom Metazoa; phylum Chordata; class Mammalia; order Primates; family Hominidae; genus Pongo; species Pongo abelii. The sequence continues at coordinate 229,763,102 of NC_071985.2, read as the reverse complement.
GCCTGCTCAGTGAAGGGGCAGCAGTTCAGGGCATCTGGAGCCCCAAGTGAGGGGTGGGCCGGCGGGGAGGAGGATGACTTCTGGGGCACTGCTCTGGGCCAGGAACTGGGCACTTAGATCCAAGCCTTGTCTAGTAATGATCGAGATGACTTGATTTTAATTCTTTTCTGTGTGATGGAGCTGTCTTTATGGAGTGTCTGGAAGCCCATTCCACCTCTGCAATTCAATTAGCAGAACTGGAACAACAGAACCTGCCTCCCTCCCGCCCATCTCCGCTCTCAGGATGCTCAAACCAGATCATATATGAAAAGATGCTGAAAAATGGCCCGATGCAAGGGTGAAGGAGGGAGGTCTGCATGCCACTTCCGCCCAGGTGCCTGGGCAGGATGCTCCTGGTTCCCCTTGGCCTCCCTTGAGCTGTCCTCTCCCCCATCACTTTATGATAACTTGTCATGCTCCTTCGCTAACCATCTGGAATGTACAACAAGAGCATCAGAAACCATACCTACCCTGAATGTTCGTGTTGATTCCTCATGCCCTTTTCCTTCTCCTTCTTTGAATCGAGATCCCTTGGAATAAGCTAGTTCCTTCCTGGCACCATTTAGACCCATTTTCACACTAGTTGGGCTGTGGCCATTTGATCTATATAAGTAAATCCAATTTAGCTGATTCATCTCTCATGTTTAATTTCTATGTTAACATAACAAGGTTATACAACTGAACATGAGAGTCCAGGGAACAGAATTTATAATTTATAAGTGACAGTTATGGTTTAAAAAAAAAAAGTTCCTGAAGGAAACTGGCTGAAAAGGCAAGATTTCAGACAAAGATTTTCTCTTATAAGCCTAGAAAGCTTCCTGCTTGATTTAGATATAAAATCAAAACTATTGGCATTTAACAACCTCTGTTTAAAAGTCAGGATTGACTTATAAATAAGACCCCGGCATGGTCAAAAGGATTTCACAGAATAAATATATCATCTAGCTTTATTGATTGGGATAGGAGAGGAACACGGTAGAAGCTGGGGCGACAGAGATTTCTGTGCTAGTGGATTTTCCCGAATTGGCTGTCTTGTTCTTGTGATTCTACAGAATGAAGCCTGTCAGTTGCCCACTCATTCCTTGATGCTTTAGGGCAGGGCCATTTGTGGGGTTTCTCAGCATCCTTCGGTTAGTAGAGAAGGCTCAGGCTCATTTACATTCTGGGTCTCACTTAACACCAAAAGAGGAAAACACATTCTTTTCCTGGGTGGGCCTGATCCTTGGGTTCTGGGGAGTTGCCTGCTGATGTGGAAGTGGCTCAAGTCTTCCCTCAAGACCTTTGAAGGTCTACACTTAAGAGAAGTGGCATCAACTGCAGACCCTGGATTTGCACCTGTATTGGGCAGTGACTGACGTGGCCTTAGACACTTTACGCCTCCTTGGGACCTTGGTTTTCCCAATGGGAAAACAACCCTAAACTAACTTCTGCTCTTCCATAATTTCTTCCATAATTTCTCTGTGATGGAACAAAGCTAAGCAAAGCCTGGAAGTCACGCAGCCATGTTAGGCTCTGAGGTGAGGCCAAGCTGAACTGATTCCCTTAGGATTCAGCTGTTTTTAGACCAGGGCAGGAGGGCAAACCTGGTCCTTACTTGGGAGTTTGATCAGGAGCTCCACACCCCAAGAACAGAGGAGGAGGACTTGCCTCCCCTCTCCCTTGAGGAAGCCACTTTGCAGAGCCCCCTGAGAAGAACCAGGCTGAAGAAGGCTGGTATTTAAACGTTCTGGAGTGGGAGAGAGGGGTTGTTATGGCAACAAATTGCTCTGAATCTCTGAAGAGGCTCAGCCCTGGTGAAATGAGGGAGGTGCAGGAGATGCAGAGGATAATGTTTCAGAAAAAGCTCTACCCAGACAGGCATCACACATTTGCATTTGGCTGGAATGTCTGACGGCTGAGAGGGAGGAAGGGGAGTGTTTACAGATTGCCTTTAGGGTGCCAGTGGAGAGCTTGGTCTCCCAGACTCACAAGCAAACCTGGTCCTGCCCTGCCCTGTGCTGGCCTTAGAGCGGGGCTGTGGGGAAGGTGTAGAGCGTTGTCGCCCAAATCCCCTGGTGGTGGGCTCCATCCTGCACCCAATTCCACATTCCTGAAACTTCTCAGCTGATGCTGCCTAAGGAAAAAAAAAAAAAAAAAAAAAAAAAGAGGAGTAACCATCCTCCCTCCCTCGTAGAGTTAGCAAGAACACTATAGGAATAAAAGCCTTCGCATGTTTAATGGGTACAGGGTTTTCTTTTGGGGTGATACAAATGCTTTGGAACTTGAGAGAGGTGATGGTTGCACAATATTGTGAATGTACTAAATGCTACTGATTTGTGCACTTGAATATGGTTCATTTTATGAAATGTGATTTCACTTCAAAATGAAAGTTAAATAAAAGTCATTGCAGCTGTGTGCCCACTCTGGGCTGCTGCAGAGCCCTACTCTCCTGACCTTTCCACCCTGGAGGCCTCTCCTATGTGGCCTGTCTCCCTCCCTCCCTCAGGCTGGGCATCCGGTCCCATTCCTCAAGACCACTGAGAATCCTAGTATCTGAGTCTTAAATGGCACCTCCAGAGTGCCCGTCACTGGGCTTTACCAGAGTGACTCCTGAATCCTCAGCACCACCCCACGATGTGCCATCCCCATCCCTGTCCTAGCGGGCACTCAGAGGTGAAGTGATAGCCAAGTGCCTACATCTGGGTGGTGGGTGGCACTCAAGCTGGGATGCTTCTCGCCAGGATCCACTCACTGCATCCCCCACACTGCACCACATGGCCATGGTCCCACCACAAGCTCCCACGGCCACTGGGACTCAAAGCAAACTGGCCAAATGTAGCCGTTCCCTGAAATCCCACCAATGAGCGGCAGGTCATCCACGTGACCCATGGTCCCCAGCTGACTGCACCACATGCTTCGTGTAAAGACTTTGCCTCCCAGCTTAGCCTGACCTTGGCTATGGCCGTGCCTGGGCAGAGGGTGCAGGAGGAAGAGCCAGGCCTGGTCATGAGAGTGATACAGATGGTCCATCACCACCTGGACCGTCAGGAGTGAAGGTCTGAAGGGGCTTGGCAGGTCCCAGAGAGGGGAGACCGAAAGGAAGCAGTGAAGAAATAGGAAAGATGAGCGGAGAGGAGGGGGAGTGGAAAACAAAGGGAGGAAGAGGTGGTGGCTGCAGTGCAGGAAGCTGCAGGTCCCGTGGGACAGCTCCACGTGCCCTGTGCATTCACCTGGGAGGCTCCTGGAAGGCCGTCTGGTCAGTGCCTCCAAGTCACATTGTTCTCATCTGTGTTATAATCACCCAAGTCAGTATCCACAGACTTCATAACGACCATCTATGGAGGTCCTGGCCTGTTGTCCTAGGCTCTGGGACTGGAAAGGAAGCAAGATGGACCCAGCCTTGCCCTCATGGTGCCAGCTCTTTGGTGAAAATGAGGCTGCATGAGCTCCTGGGGCTGCTGTAACAGATGAACACTAGCTGGGTGGCTTTGAACAAGACACTCACTGTCTCACAGCACTAGAGGCCAGAGGTCTAAAACCAAAGTGTCTGCAGGGCCACGTTCCCTCTGGAAGCGCGGGGGGAGGATCCTTCCTGCCTCTTCCAGCTCCTGCTGGCTCCAGGCACTCCTTGGATGTGGCCACATTGCTCCAGTGTCTACCTCTGTCTTCACATGGCCTCCTCCCTGTGTCCCTGTGTCCGTGTTTCTGTGCCTTCGCAGGATGTTCTACTCTCTGTGTGTCTGTGTCCAGATTTCCCTGTTTTTGTAAGGACACAAGTCACTGGATTTGGGCCCACCCTAAAGATCCTGCTTCCCAATAAGGTCACAATCGCAGGTTCTGGGGGTTAGGACTTGAAGATATCTTTTGTGGGGACCACACCTCAACCCACAACATAGACTTTAATCTAACAATTTTAATAATAATAATAATAATAATAATAATAGTAACAAGTTTGAACCTGAGAGAAGTGAGGTGAGGGCAAGGCTATTGGAAGGCTAACTGGCTGAATGAAGGATTCAAACAGAGGCCTGACCCCAACAGAGGAGTCTGAGAGTTTCCCCAGTGGAAGGGATATTTGAGTCGTGACCTGAAGGACCAGCAGGAGTTGGCTATATGGAGTAGGGCGGGTGGCATAAGGTGAGCTTCCTAAGCAGTGAGAAGGGCGCATACAAAGGTCCTGTGGCAAGAGGAAGCAAAGTGGCACAGCTAGGAAGTTCCAGAGGAAGGAGTGAGGGCACAAGAGGTATCAGTGAGGCCAGAGGCTGTGGACAGAGGTCAGGTCTGGCCAAGTAGGGCTGGGGTGGGGCATTTGTTTTAAGAAAAATAAGAAACCATGTGTGTCACTGGCTTGGCTGCCTTCATAGAGGCCACATAACAGTGCTGTTGCTTTTCAAGTGACAGTTCTGGCAGGTAGATACCTGGAGGTGTTAGATCTCTGTGCTCCAAGGAGTACCTGGAAACCCATGCTCCTTCCAGCTTGCTGCCAGGCACCCTTGATGTGCGGTGTGGACTTGGTGCACCTGCTGGAAGTTGGCCAAGTCTGCAGTCCAGCTGGCCGGAAGGGGGAGGAGGAAGCCAAGGGCCAGCAGTTTCCTTGGGAGGAAGGAGGGGAACCTGCTCACATACCTTCTCCTCATGTCCCGCCAACTACGATCCAGCTGCCCTCTGCTGTAGAGGAGGCAGGGACTGTGGCCACATGCCCAGCTAGGACGAGGGGAGTCCTAAGGGAAAGGGAAGGCAGGAGGAGCCAGTGGCTGCACAGTCACTGAAGGTGTGAGGCAGAGGGAAATAGAGGGGAGAGGGGTGGGGGCCAAGAAATAACCCCTGGATCATTGGAAATGGTCACACTGATGGCCATTTGGAGAGAAGGGTTTGGGGGTAAGGAATGGGGCCCGAAACGATGCAGGGAGAGGGTTGAAGGGGCCGTGGCAGTTGTGCAGGGAAGGAGATGCTAACTCAGCTCATCAGAAGGACAGAAGTGGCAGCTCTGGGAGCCTTGGTGGGGAGCCCACTTGACTCAATGGGTAAATAGAGGAGGGTTGTCTAGGATGATGCTGGTCCTCTGGCTGGGGCTCCCTGGGAGGAGCCCAGGCCCCGTGAGACGTCAAGGAAGGGCCCAGCCATGGGGCTGGTGGGGAAGCTCACAGAGTCTGAGTCTCCTCCCTCGGACCCAAGCTTCCGGAGCTCCCCTGTCCTGACAAATGCATCCTTGTCAGTGGGCTTAATTCAAGGGGGATGATGACTGGTAAGAGGTTAGCACCCAAAATCTGGGCAACATGGCCCCTCCTCTGGACTTGGGGTAAATATTTGGAGCTAACGCTCTCACTCTTTGGCTCATCCCTTGCTGTCAAGCAATGTGAAATCGCTTGGTGTGCTGGAGTCCAGAGCACAACAGAACCCATCCCAGCTGGGAGGCTCGCCTGCAAGTTCAAGTAAGGACTTGCTGCCCTCCAGCACAGGAGGCCAAGCTTGGATCATTGAGCCTCCCACAGCCACCAGGAGAATGGGATCAGGAGCAGCCAAGCTACCCCGAGACCTTTTCCTTTTATCTCCCCGCAAAGATCCATTCATGCTCATCGATCAAAAGAAACACAGCAGCGAGTTAGAAAAATCCAATAACTGGAGTGTAGCAGGCTGCAAATGAATCCCTGTCCACTTCCCTTCTCGGGCGCCAGCAGCATAATTAGGTTATTCCCAGGAGATGAGAGCATCTCTAAGCACCATGAGAGGGAGGCTACCTGGCACAGCTTGAGAAGCACCAGCTCCGTGTCGTGAAGCAAACTCTGGGGTACACTGCACCCCTCAGCTCTGTTCTCCTAGGAGCTCAGTGAGAGGCAGAGGGTGGGTCTGTGTGGCTGTGGGTTTGAAGACCGTGGCTGCCTCTATCCCCTCCCAGGTCCAGCTCCCCAGGGCACTACCTCTGAGAAAGCCAGAAGCCACCTATCAGCTGGAGCCTGGGCAATCAGGTGCCAGGGCAGGTAGTCATGACGCCCCATTGGTGGGGCTGAGCACTGAGGGCGGAGTGGAGGGCTGGGTGGCTGGAAGGCAGGGGGCTGCCAGGCAGGGAGGAGGCCACTGAGCAGCTGTCAAAGCCACCCAATAAGTGCTTTCCTGGTTGGAGTGGGACATGGAGTTCTGGCCCAGGATGAACATAACTGAGAGAATGTCAGAGCAGGGTCCTCGAGTCTATTGCAGACGATGACATCTGTGTCGAGAAGAGTAGATGGATGTGTGCTCTTTTTCTGAGACAGGTACCAAATGACACTGTAAGACCATGGCTTGGTGTATGGCCTCATGGTAGTTTAAAAGCTAATGAGGGCACCCTTAGGATGTGCTGTAAGTGACTTTGCTGCAGCAACTTTCCTTTTATTATTATTATTATACTTTACTTTCTAGGGTACATGTGCACAAATCAAATCAAAACCATCTCACACCAGTTAGAATGGTGATCATTAAAACGTCAGGAAACAACAGATTCTGGAGAGAATGTGGAGAAATTGTGGTTTTGATTTTCATTTCTCTGATGACCAGTGATGATGAGCATTTTTTTCCTGTGTCTGTTGGCTGCATAGATGTCTTCTTTTGAGAAGTGTCTGTTCATATCCTTTGCCCACTTTTTGATGGGGTAGTTTGTTTTTTTCATGTAAATTTGTTTAAGTTCTTTGTAGATTCTGGATATTAGCCCTTTGTCAGATGGATAGATTGCAAAAATTTTCTCCCATTCTGTAGGTTGCCTGTTCACTGTGATGTTAGTTTCTTTTGCTGCTGCAGCAACTTTCAAATCCTGAGTCTAGAAATCTACCAGAGTCTCCATGCTTCTTTCTCCCAACCCCAATGTTTTTTACTTCTTTAATAGACTTCAATTTTCTGAATGTGTTGATATGTTTCCTATCTATCTCCCATGCTAGAAAGTAAGTTCCGTAGGGGCAGGGGATTCTGTGGTCTTATTTGCTGCTATGTTCCCAGATCACTGCCTGGCACATAGTAGCTGCACAATAAACATTTGTTGAGTGAATAAATGAATGTCAGATGGAGGAAGTAGCATATCTCCTACACAGGCAGACTCTAAGTGTGACAAGACTGCTGGGCTAAATACAGAGCACCCAGTTGTATTTGAATTTTAGGAAAATAGTGAAAGATACATTAGCATAAGTATTTCCCAAATATTGCACGGGACATACTTATATTAAAAATTACTTTGTTGTTTATCTAAAATGCAAATTTCACTGGCTTCCTGTATTTTTATTTGCTAAATCTAACAGTCCCAGCTTCTGTCATATCCCCTTGGAACTTATTCTCTCCTGTCACCTCCTTTTTCTTCTGTGTCATCCTCTTTCTTTTTCAAATGTGTCGGTCACATGATCACTCAATCATGCTTTGGGTCACGGTCTTCCCTTGGTTTCACACTCCCTTCCAGGTCTCTCCCTTCTCTCTGCTTCTAATCACACACAGTCAGGCTTTTCTGCAGGGTGGTCCTTCTGGAAACTTCCATTTTCACATCCACTTCCCCAAGGGTCACTCTGGTCAAGGGAAAGCAGGATCCACATGACCCAAGCCCCCAGTCCTGCCTGTGTCCTGACCTCACTCCGAGGCTCAGCTCCGTGAACGCTGTTTACTGCTTTCCCCCTCTGGCTTCCACGATGGCTCAGCCTCCACTGTCCTACCTCTCTGGGCACTTTTTCTTGGTCTCCTTTTGGTTTCTCTTCCACTCTGATCCTAAACGTAGGAGGCATTCAAGGCTGGGGCCTGGGGCCTCTTTTTCCTATGCACACCCTTGCCTGAGGGCACTTTGTCTATTACCATTGTTGAAACATCCACAGGCTGACAGTTCCTGGATTGACACCTCCAGCTTCCATGTCCAGATGAATCCACTCAACCATCTACAGGACATCTCCCCTCAAAGGTCTTGCAGGCTTCTCAAACTCACCGGATTCATAACTAAACCTTCCAAGCTTAAAAGACCTCAGTGTCCCCATCTCAGGTAATGACACCAGGGTTCCCCAGATGCTCCAGTCAAAAGCTGAGTCATGCTTTACTGTCCCTTTTCCTCATACCCTACATCCAATTTTTTTCACCTCTGTGCAGGAAGAACAGCAGGCCCAAACCCTGCACATTGCAAAGAAAGCTCTGGCTCTTGACCTGCTTGTGGGAGACGCCCTTGGAAATCCTGATAGGAGTGTCTTTGTTTACCTGAGGCCTTGGACCACATGAATAGTCTTTGCAAATAATGCGACTGATGGTGGGGGCCTGGGCCACATGGTATCAGTTTGACCTCTGGAGAGGCTGACACTGAGTGATTAAGGTCTGTCATGTGGATGCTCCCTGCTTCCATGACTGGCCCCCAGCAAAAACCCCAGACAACATGGCTGGGCTGAGCTTCCTTGGTTGACGATATTCTATGTGGGTTGCCACATGTCATTGCTGGAAGAATGAAGCATTATCACCACAACTCCACAGTGAGGACAACTGGAAGCTCTGTGCCTTATCTTCCCTGGACTCACACCTTTGCTGATAATAGTCTGTATCTGCTCACTGTCATAAACCATAGCCATTGACTATAACAGCTCTTCTGAGTTCTGTGAGTCCTTCTAGCAAATCAGTGAACCTGGGAGTGATCTTGGGGAGCTCAGCAACAATACTCAGGTCGGCCTGCATCCTTCTGCCCTATCAAGTCAGAGCTCATGAGCAGATGCCGCCTCTTGTCTTATCTGCATGTGAACTGTGGTGGCTTTCTGGTCTCTGTGGGGTGTGGACGGCTGCCTTCTTATACAATGACAGCAACAACCTTGCCATGACATTGCCCTTCTTAAACCTTTCAGTGACTCCCCATTGCCCCTGAGATGGAAATCCAAGCCCACATGGACCTTGACCTCTGGGATTTATTTGGTGCCCCTCTTCCCTTCTCAGCCTGACCCTGGCACAGTGCTCCCCTTCCTGCCTGCATTACTTTCCTGTGGCTGCTACAATAAATTACCACACACTGGGTAGTTTAAAAATAGAATGTATTGTCTTGTAACTCTGGAGATCAGAAGTTCAAAGTCAAGGTGTCTGCAGGACGGAGTTTCCTCTAAAGGCACTAGAGAAAGACTCTCTCTGCCTTGTCTAGCTCCCCTGGGGCTCCCCTGGGGCTCCTGATGCTCTTAGCTGCAGGACTCATGTCAGGCTCTGTCATCCCACACCTCTCCTTTCCTCATAAAGACATAGGAGGAGTTAGGGCCCACCCTGTGATAGTGAATACTGAGTGTCAACTTGATTGGATTGAAGGATGCAAAGTATTGTTCCTGGGTGTGTCTGTGAGGGTGTTGCCAAAGGAGATTAACATTTAAGTCAGTGGACTGGGAGAGGCTGAGCCACCCTCAGTCTGGGTTGGCACCGTCTTATCAGCTGCCAGCGCAGCTAGAATAAAGTACGCAGAAGAACATGGGAGGACTAGACTTGCTGAGTCTTCTGGCCTCCATCTTTCTCCTGTGCTGAATTCTTCCTGCCCTTGAACATCAGACTCCAAGTTCTTCAGCGTTTGGACTCTTGGACCTACACCAGTGCTTTGCCAGGGGCTTTCAGGCCTTTGGCCACAGACAGAAGGCTGCACTGTCAGCCCCCCTACTTTTGAGGTTTTTGGACTCGGACTGGTTTCTTTGCCCCTCAGCTTGCAGATGGCCTACTGTGGGACTTCACCTTGTGACTGTGTGAGTCAATTCTCCTAATAAACTCCCCTTCATATATTCATCTATCCTATTAGTCCTGTCCCTCTAGAGAACCCTGACTGATGCATACCCTAATCAAAAATGATGTCATCCTGGCCAATTCCATCTGCAAAGACCCTATTCCAAGTAAGGTCATATTCTGAGGTTTCAGGTGGACATGTGTTTTTTGGGGACACTGTTCAACCCACCACACTGTCTTTGAATACATCAGGCTGCTTCCCAGCCCAGGGATTATGCCCCTGCAGTGCCCTCTGCCTGGGACCCCCATGCCCACATCTCTGTGTGGCTGCCTCTTCTTCTTCTTCTACACTTTGAGCTTAAATATCCCTTCTTCTTAGCAGGTCCTCATGGCCCCCTCCCTCTGCGCTCTTTCCAGCTCCTGCTGCCCTCAGTGCATTTGCTGAAATGCTTTCTTTATCTTCTGCCTGCCTGCCCCACCAGGCTATTCCTTCCGTGAGGGGCTGTGTCCAGTGAGGCCCTGGACCCACAGTGCTCAGGTTCAAACCTGACCCTTCCCCATCCCATAAAATCCTGCGAGCACTTCTGTTTTTAAAAGTCAATGACACTTGCTGTTATTTGCAAATAATTAGTACATGTGAGCTTTTCAGAGATATCTAGAATGTGGTCAGAACTGCACAGATGTTGGTGTTCCACAGAGCAGGGGCCATGTCTCCTCTGTGCACGGCTGGTCATGGACAGCTGGGCCCACAGTAGACACTCCCAGATATTTGCTGAATGAAAGGATGGAATTTGAGTGGGGGAATGCGCCTGGCATCCCTGAAAGGGCTCATCTGGTGTTGGCTCTTTGGGACAGCTTCGGACCTCAGCTCTGGGTGGGGAGGGGCCCACTGGCCTCTGACCAGAAGGTCCAGGACGTATGTCCTCCGTGGGCTTGTCCAGATGGCAGCATGGTCTCCTGACCTGCTGCAGGAGACAGCTGTGAGGCTTGCAGTCTGAGGTGGCCTGGCTTACGTCTGGGACCAAGGCACTGTCAGTCACTGATGTTTGTAACCTGAGGTTGGAGCAGAATCTGGGGTGTGACTGGGTCCTCATGCTGGGATATCCCAAATTCAAGCAGGGTGAAAGACAAGGGGCAAAGCTAAGGTCGCACCCCCACGCAGGCCCCCTGCAACCCCTGGATGGGGGGCTGCCCCTCCCTTTTCTCCTCTCTATGGGTTTGTAACTCTGGGTCTAGGCTCTGAAAGCCCAGAGGCTGGAGTTCTTGTCTTCCTTCCTGTTTCAGGCCCCAACGATTTCCATCCCTGCTCAAAGAGGGGAGAATGTTTCCCTGGCCTCGTCCTGGGCAGTCTGCATCAGGAGCTGGACAGGGAGCTCAGCCAGTGGGGGAGACACGTCCAGCCACCAGTTGGCCACAGAGCCCTCTGAATGCCCGACCCACGCCCCATGGCCCCTCCTCCTCCCTTTGCCACTTGGGACTCGGGGAGATGGCAAATGTGACACCAAGACTAATGACTCCATTTTTTCTTTTCCCTTCGTTGCCTCCAGCATGTGAGATTATTTCTGTTTCAAGGATGGATACTGGGGGAAGCTGGGGTTGGACGGAGGACCTGAGGGTGCAGAGTGGGGTTTGTCATGCCTGACTTCATCTCAGCGGCCCCACTCTGAGTGGCCCCATCTTTGCCCATCTTGATTCTTCTCAGTCTTTCAAGCCAGGCTGAACCGAGTCTTTCCTGACTCCCCCAGTTAGAAGGAATCAGCCCCGTCTCTATGTTTCTGCAGATTTTTGAAAAGGAACAACTCTCCTTGTACAAAGCCCAACAGACCTCCTTGCTTTTTCCACCAGACCCTGGGGCTCTTTATTTACTTTGCCTCCTTCTGCCCTTAGCAGGGTGTGTATGTGGAGGGCGACAGGGTTGGGGAGTGGGCAATGCAAGGAATGGAGAATGGAGAAGGGGAAGGAAGCTGTGCATGGATTGGTGGACGCGCAAAGAACTAACTAACACAGGGCTATTTAACGCATATACACATTGTGTCTTACTATGCATAGCCTGTGTATGTGTACACAGTGGCCATTAGGTATTACACACACGTATGCATATAAAACACATATAACATACAGTGTCTGTTGTAAGATGGAGAACATAGTAAAGGGTGCTATATGGCATAAGAAGGGCATAAAGGAGTCGTGTTTATGTACTTGAGACTCAATACATTCCTTTCGAATGGGAAGAACGAATAAAAGAGGATGTTGATATTGGGACCAGATGCCGGGAAGTTGATGAAACATACACTGTGGGTAAACAGCAAGTCGTCGTCACTCTGTTGACTTCCTCTGTCACTGACGGATTGTTCTGGAGGTCGCAGGACTCATGATACATTGCTGGGGCTTGTCACTCACCATGCCTGGGTTTGGCAGCAGCTTGGGAAGTAGGGACGATGCAGAATGCTTGAAAAGCCATCTTGACACATAAGTGAGTGACATTCTCCCGAAGTGAGGCTCCCTCCAACTCCCAACTGGGGAGGGAGAGCTGCCTCCCAGCCCCAGACAACGCAAAATGAAAAAGTGAAGAGTGAGGTCGTCCTGGAGGCGGAAGAATTTCTCCACTGTCAGAATGCCGGGTTTGCACCTGTCGCTCAGAACCACTTTTCACCTTCCGTCTTTTGGAGTTGATGTCCCAAGAAGTACCATGGAGCAGGTGTTTCCTGTGCAGGCCAGAAAGGACATGAGAACATGAGGCGGTGGAGGGGCTGTCCTGATGTGGGCGATGCCAGTGCGTGCACAGTTGCACATACATGCACAACCAAACACACATTCACATGCACACACGTACTCATACATGCTCACACACTCATGTACTCAAACATGCACTCACATACACAGACACATGTATGTATACACATTCACATGCACACACACTCACTTATACATGCTCACATGCTCACGTACTCACACAAATATGCACTCAGACACATATACATATACACACATTCACAATATACACACCACTCACACATACACTCACTCCCATGCATACGCATTTATATAATATACACACTTATTTACACAGGAACACACATACACACTCATACACACTCACACATATACACACTCACAAACTCACTCTCACGCACACTTTCACACATGCACACACATATACCCCCCACACTCATACAACATACACATTCTCCTATACGTGCATGCACCTATACTCATACATACACACTCTTATACACACAAATATGCACACACATTCATATACATGCACATACTTCCACTTACACTCACAAACACACTCACTTGCATATGCTCGTACACTCACATACTTACACACAGGTGCACTTACATATACAGACACAACTCACTCACACATACACACACGCGTAATATATACTCACACACCCGCTCCTCATATATGCTCACTTGCATGCGTTCACACACACAAACACACAGTCACACACACTCACAAATACATGTTTGCCCGTGCACACACAGATACACGCCTTGCACACTCACCCACATCCCTATTCTCCCACACATGCACACAAAGACACACACAGACTCACACACATGCACACTTTCACTTACACACATGCACAGACAATCTCTCTCTCTCCCTGACACACACACACACACAAACACACACACACACACGCACTCCTGTTGGAGACGCAATGGTGCGGTGCAGTGTTGAGTTTTCTTCTAGAGAGCAAAGAGGGACCAGGAAGAGACACATCTGCAGGCCAGTCGGCTGCCTCCTCGTGACAGTGACTCCCCGCGCTCCCAAGCCAGGAACAGAACCGTGATGCTTGGGTAATGTGCACGCACCCTCAGCAAATCTTCCTGAAACCCAACTATTTTGGGGACCCCATTCTCCCAACTAAGATTGTTTTCCCTTCCGTGGCCCGTGAATGTGACTCACCATCCTGGAAAATTGTCAGCTTGCTGTAAGGGCCCTTTACCATCTTGGCCTTGGTAATGACAAGATGAATTGGTTCTGATTTGGAAGTTGTTGCTCTAATTTTTGCACCCAGTCCCATGTTATCGCTCCATCATGGGTTCTGGAGCCCATCCAGCTGTGGGATTTAGTCAGGTGCACTGACTAAATCAGAACCCTGACACTGGAACCCAAATCCATTGGCAGGAACACATGAGAACGCCTAAGCCAACTTGATTCTGTTTCCACTGCAACCCATATCACCCCGGCTCTCGCGCTGCAATTCAGTTCTTATGCTCACACCTGGAGTTAGCACAAGCCCCACAGGTGGAAAGCTCGGTCCTCCATGAGGCTGCCCTCATGTCAGACACCAGATGCACTTTGAGGGTCCCCAGCTGCCTGCACTTCTGGCCAATTGGTTACAAATTCAACACTTCTCATGACCCCACAGCTTTGATAATTTATTTGAATGACTCACAGCACTCAAAAAGCAGTATACTTATGATTAGAGTTTTATTTTAAAGGATGAAACTCAGGAACCACCCAATGAAGAGACACAGAGGGCAAGGTCTGGGAGAGTCTCAAACACAAACTTTCCATGGCCTGTCTCTGTGGAATCAGGGGCCACTCTCCAGGCGCATCAACATGCTCAGAAAGCATCTGCGTCCAGAATTTTTATCAGGGTTTCATGATGTGGCCATGGTTGATTGAATGCTTGGCCAGGTGACTAAATGCAATCAGCAGCCCCTTCTCCCCTCCCTCCAGGCTGGCACCACCAGGCTCAAAGCCCCAACTCTCTCGTCACAAGATCAGCCTTTCTGGGCCTTGCATGGTGGCTCACGCCTATAATCCCAGCACTTTGGGAGGCCAAGGCGGGTGGATCACCTGAGGCCGGGAGTTTGAGACCAGCCCGGCCAAATGACGAAACCCCGTGTCCACTAAAAATACAAAAATTAGCTGGGCGTGGTGGCAGGCACCTGTGATCCCAGCTACTCGGGAGGCTGAGGCAGGGAGAATAACTTGAACCCGAGAGGCAGAGGTTGTGGTGAGCCGAGATCGCACCATTGCACTCCAGCCTGGGCAACAGAGGGAGACTACGTTTCCAAAAAAAAAAAGATCAGCCTTTCTGGTGACCAGCCCCACCCTGCACCACCTCATCTTGTTATCACCAATGCACATGTTATTCAAAAAGTTAATGAATAACAAAGACACTCCAATTATTGGGAAAATTCCAAGGATTTAGAGTCTTCCTTGGGAACTATGGACAAAGGCTAGTCAAATTCTTTATGATACAACATTTTGTTGGGAATTCGACTAAAGAATGCAATCAATGATTTGATGTGGAAATGGCAATTGGAAACAGCACGTGCAACAAAAACTCTTGCCACACCGAGTGAGGCCAACTTTGCATCCAGCCTCACATCTTGTCTCTAACAGCAGGTCTAAGCACACTTTGCCAGGGGTCTGGTTACTTTCACTAAGTCAACCCCAACTCCCTTTAACAGCATGGCAGGACTCCGGGGCTCATTCATTAATCAAAACTCCTTCTGGACCATTTATTTTTAGTCTGACCACTTCTGTTAGTTAATGGTCTGAGGTTGGTTGTGAGTTATATTTCCCCCTCAGATAATCTCTTAAGGCTTGGTGAGTGCCTGAGAGATTTGATATAAAGGAATATTTAAGCAAGTCCACAATAATGGCAGGGGGACTGAGAGAGAGGATACTGGAAACATTTTCACTTTGTGGCTTCCTTTTTTTTTTTTTTTTTTGAGACAAAGTCTCACTCTGTCGCCCAGGCTGGAGTGCAATGGCACAATCTCAGCTCCCTGCAACCTCCACCTCCCAGGTTCAAGCAATTCTCCTGTCTCAGCCTCCCAAGTAGCTGGGTTTACAGGCCAGCACTACCACGACTGGCTAATTTTTTGTATTTTTAGTAGAGATGAGGTTTCACCATATTGGCCAGGTTGGTCTTGAACTCATGACCTCAAGTGATCTGATCCACCTGCCTCGGCCTCCCGAAGTGTGTAGCTCCCCTTAAATACTTGTGTCTGCCTACAGAAGCCCTCATATCCCTGCTGCTGTTTGTCACTCATGCCCTCTGACCCTTTCCGAAATCCATGATGGTTCTTTTCGAAGAGTGTTAACAAGAACCACTGTGAGATGGAGACCTCAGAAAAAGCCATGGCCTCCAGGAATCCGGAAGCACCCACAAAATATGTGACAAGCATGTTCAATGATCAGGATTAATTTAAAGTAGGGCTTTGGCTGCCTTTTGGAATAGCCCCTTCTGCCTCTAGAGATTTGCAGGTGTCCAGTCTAGAGCCTTTGAGTTTTCCTTTAAAATTCCATTTCCTCAGATCTTCTCTCTGAAGACCCCTCCTGCACACCACCCTCACATCGTCTCCCACCCTTACTGAATCTTATTCTGTTTCCAATCACTCATTACCATTTGGATCAAACCTGCCTTCAGTTTGCTTATGTCATGTCAGTATCATAAGCTCCACGACAGCCTGGCTCTGCATGTCTTATTTGTCTCTGCATCTCCTGCAGCTAATGCATGTACAAAGAAGAAAGTACAATGAAATATCTCTGTGGTTCTGCAATGGAGTTTGGGGTCAATGCTGACTGCTTGTGGCGATCTGGCTGAAACTTGAAGGCAATGTCTCTCTTTAAGCAAGGTCAGCCTAACTGGCCCAAACAAAACTGGACACGACATCCAAGGGCCCCAGGACATATCCAGCATCCCCTCCTCAGAGGTGGGCCCACATCTGGGAAGATTTTACCCTTGACCTTTATGAACTCAAAACAATGGCCCTGCCCTTTGAATTTGATGTAAGCAAACATAAACTGAGGAACTAATCGCCAAGTGCAGCTACCGGGGAGCAGGGTGGTGGCGGTGCCGGAAACAGAGGGGCAGCTGCTTCCTGTGCCTCTTTGCATGTCCCTTAAACTTCTCAAAGGCACCTCAGACTCAGCAGGTGCAGGTCCAAGCTCAGGATTGTCACTGTCCTTCAGCACAGTAACCACGGCCCCAGATGATGCCATTTGTTGGCTTGTGTATTGGTTCACTGCCTGTGCTCCCCATGAGAAAGTAAGCTGGTGGAGCTTGGTCATCGCTCTAGTCCCTGGCTTCCAGAGCCATTCCAGGCAGCAGGCTCCATGCAGAGCACATAGCCAGACGGAGGAGGGATCCCCACCCCACCTGCTGTGGCCATGTCCAGGGAGCCTTCTTCAAGGAGGGCTTCATCCAAAAGCCTGGGATTCCTCTGAGACCTCCTTCTCCCTGATTTGCCATCTTATTTGGCATCTGGGAAAGGCAGCCGTCTGCTTCATAGATGGTGCCTTCTTACAGCATCAAATCCTTCCCACCAGCATCCTGAGCACCCCTTCAACTCAGCCCACACTACTCTGTATCTCCTACCATCCCTCAACGCAAGTTCTCCCAGCTCTTGTCTAGAGATTGCATGACTTTCCTAATTGCTTTATGAACATTCATCCTGGCCTCCTTTCTTTGCTTTCCACAAGATCGCCACCTCCTACATTGGGATATGCCTCCCCCTACCTTGGGATATGAGGGGGGTCATGCATAATTTGTTCAGATTTAGAACAAATTCTGAGATAAACAGGGAGTCAGGCAGATGGAGACCAAAATGCCAGCTTCATCACACATGGATGTAATGAAAATGTGACTTTGGGGAAGGATGGCAATGGGGCTCCCTAATAGTGCACCCCAGAACAGTGACTCCCCCAGTTGTAGGTGGCCTGAGAACTGCAGACCTCCACCTTGGGGGCACAGCCTGAGCCGTTCAACAGTCAAACCCTGGAGAAGCAGATCGTACTCAGAAGAGTGAGTGAGTAAAGGGGGTCAGGAGGCATATTTGTCCATTTGGGCTGTGATAACAAAAATACTGTAGACTAGGGGCTTCAATAACAGACATTTCTTCTCACAGCTCTGGAGGCTGCAAAGTGATCAAAGATCAAGGTGCTGCTGGCAGAGTCCGTGTCTGGGGAGGGCTCTCTTGTTGGTCTGTAGACGGCAGCCTTCTCACTGTGTTTTCCCACGGTGGAGAGAAAGCTCTGGTCTCTCTTCCACTTCTTATGAAGACACCAATGCCATCAGGGGGGCCCCATCCTCACAACCTCATCTAACTCTAATTACCTCCCAAAGGTCTCACTTCCAATTACCAGCATACCAGCGAAGTGAAGTTAGGGCTTCAGCATATTAATTTTAGGAGGGCACAATTTAGTCCATAGAAAAAAGCCCGAGGGTTTTGAGAAATTGAGACCTTCCACATCCGCGTAGAATAGTGGCAGTGGGGAGTCAGTGTCCACTCCACACTCTCCAGACTCTTCTTAAAGTCATTCAACAACAAAGCCAGCCCCGTCTCCTTTCCATTACCACCCCCTTCCACAGTCTCTGCTCTCCTTGTGTGGCCTTCTGTTGTCTCTCATATTCCTTGCGCTCCACCTTGCCCCTCCTTGCACCCTGACTCAAGCCCTCAGCACATGTTAGCCACCCTGTCTGGCATCCTCCTTGTCCCCTCTCCCCAGATCCTTTCATTCTTGAGATTTCTGTGTGATTATGACTTCCCCCAGCACCCACCTGCTGGACCATCAGCAGCCTCCATCATACGGAGCCCCTCTCGGTTGTGCCTGCACTCTCAGCCGTGGCATCTTTTACACGGTGTCATGTGTCGATTTTCTGCTTCCTCCACGGGACCTCAGACTCCATGGAGCTGATGTCAGGCTGTGTTTCTTTGTTCTGGTGATGCTCTTCATTGCGTCTGCAGGCCTAACACAGAGCAGATGCCCGAGATGTAGACCTCAAAGAAGTCAGAGTCCAGGAGACAGCACTGCCATGTACACAGCCTGACTATGACGCCAAGTTGCCCGGGAACATAGAGATGTGGGAAGAACTCTGCCTCGAGGGGTAGGGGAAGAACATTTGAGGAGGAAACCAACACTTTTATTCCTGGCGACATCTCATTCTGGGGCCACCACTGGAGGTGCAAAACTCATTATTTCCTAAGGCAATGGGGGTTGTTTTGTGCTTTCCTGCACCGACATTCATAAACCCCTCTTCCTGCCCTGTCATAGCACCTTGTAAGACCTTCTCCCTATGCTGTTCCATGGACCTGCAGCTTTCTCTCTGGGATGAACGTTTAGAGTCATTTCTGTGCAGCAATCACAACGCAGTGGTTCTTTTGCAAAATTTGTAAAATTTCAAATACATTTAGTCTGGGCGAGGGTTCCTGGGAGGCCCCGTCATTGGCTGTTCTCCATGTAGGGACTCTGTTTTCCTTCAGCCTTTAATATATTTCTCCATGTACGACAAAATGTGGCCTCAAGGACATTTTAATTCTTTTGTAACAGAGTTTTTTTTTATAAAACCTAGTTAAAAGAACTCTGAAAATGTAAATTCCCTCAAAAACACATGTCTCCGAAAGGCGCTAGTAGCAAAACAAAACAAAATGGAACCGTCTGTGCCCAGACCTCAGTTTATGATTATTGCTCCCCACTAACAGGGCCCAGCACAGAGAAGTGGCCGATTCCAGGTATGGGGCAGGGAGAGTGCTGGGGGCCTGGACCATTCTGCTGTGCCAGCAGCCAGCAAGCAAGCACAGGGCCCATGGACAGGTCGGGCATGGTGGCTCATGCCTGTAATCCCAGCACTTTGGGAGGCCAAGGCATGCGGATCACTTGAGGTCAGGTGTTCGAGACCAGCCTGGCCAACATGGTGAAACCCCATCTCCAATAAAAATACAAAAAATTAGCCAGGCATCGTGATGTGCACCTGTAATCTCAGCTATTCAGGAAGCTGAGGCAGAAGAATCGTTTGAACCCGGGAGATGGAAGTTGCAGTGAGCCGAGATCACACCACTGCACTCCAGCCTGAGTAACAGAGTAAGACTCCAAAAAAAAAAAAGAAGAAAGAAAGAAAGAAAGAAAGAAAAGGCCCAGGGACAGCCTGAGGGATCCCTACTGGCCCAATGTGGGATGATGTGAGTATCAGAAGAATAATGCTGGGGACAGATGATAAGACATTGAGATTTAAAAGAAACTCCATTGTCTGTAGTGGTACCCAGAAAGGTCTGGGAAAGGGTGGTGAGTGAACAGTTCTTTCTAGAAAAAAGAAGGCTCATAGGTCATGGAATCAGAGAATGATATGTTAGAATGTGCCTGTTTTGCAGCCACCATTGTAACACAGCAGGCAAGCAAGGCCATCAATTGATGTTGAAACTTTTGGGTAGAAGCTGCGGGTTGCCGTGGGCTGACTTGTGTCTAGCCCGAAATTCACATGTGGAAGTCCTTACCCCCAGCACCTCAGGAGGTGGTATATTTGGAGAGAGGGTCTTTAAAGCAGTCATTAAGGTAAACGAGGTCATTATGATGGACTCTAGTTCAATAGGAAGGGTGTCCTCATGAGAAGAGGAGACCAGGACATAGATCCACAGACGGAAGGTCCTGTGAGGACACAGAAAAAAGATGGCGTTCTGTAAGCCAAGGAGAGAGAGGCCTCGGGAGAAACCCACCCCAAAACACCTTGATCTTGGACTTCCAGCCTTCAAGACAGTGAGGAAATAAGTTGCTGTTGAAGGCCCCCGGGGTGTGGTGTTGGCTCTCCAGGTGCCTGAGCTGACTCATAAGCAGTGTCTCACTCTCACGAAGCACTCCCTTCCTCACCCATGGAAAAGATATGTTTTGATGGAGAGGTCCAGTGGGCATTATTGATGGAAAAATCAGGTGGGCATCATTGGTGGAGAGATCAGATGGGCACCATTCTGACCCCTAATAAGACGAACCACTCCACACTCTCCGTCGTGTGCACTGAGAAGGACTCAGGATCTGGACAAAAAAGGTTTCACCTGAATTTAATTGTGAGGAAACAGACAGATCCCAGTTACGAGGCATTCTGTAAAACAACTGTGCCAAATGCTTCCAAACGTCAATCATTAGACATAAATAAAGTCAAAAACTAAAGCAAGGGAACAGTTCTAGAATAAATTAGACAAAAGAGACGTGTCCATGAAATGCAATGCATGAGCTTTGATCAGATCCTAGACAGCGAAGGCAAGCTCTAACAAACATTAGGAGCCAGATTTGGAACATTTTGATTAGGACCCTCTACAAAATTGGTATTATCACACTAATGCAAAAAGTCAACATGGTAAAACCAGTGCACTTCTGGGTGGACCTGGGTACTCCTGCTCAGAACTCGAGTCATTGCACTCTGAGTAGGTGGCGTTTGCCTATGTGTTAATGACTTAACTGTTTATTTCGTGTTCTAGCAACCTGAGGTTGCAGAGGTGAGACTGCGGTTGTTTACTGACCATGGTCTCCTGGGGAATGTGAGCCACAAGGTGCTCGGCCAGGAGGGGGAGATGGCCAAGTTGTCCCGGAGGTATCACCTCACCTGGTAGGTCCTCAATTTCACCCTTGGGGGCTCCCAAAACTAAAGGCAGACCCCCCTGAAGTCCCTGAGGACTCCTCAGACCTCCGGGAGCAGGCCCTGTGCTTCCTTCTAAAGCAGGGAGGGTTTCCTCTTCACATTTGATGGATGGAACCCAGCACCCCCATAACCAGGGCCAGAGACCTAATTTGCAGGGCTACAGTGGACTGAATGTTTAGGCCCTCTCAAAATCCTAACCTCTAAGGTGATGGTATTAAAAGGTGGGAAGTAATTAGGTCATGAGGGGGACCCCATCATGAAATTCATGCCCTTATAAAAAAGGTCCGAGGGAGCTAGCCTCTTCCACCCCATGGGCATGCAGTGACCAAGAAACAGGATCTCACCAGACACTGAATCTGCCAGCACCTCTATCTGGAGCTGTGGGCAATACGTTTCTGTGGTGTGCTAGCCACCCAGTCTATGACACTCTGTTAGGGCAACCGGAACAGACTAAGCCAAGATCCCAGTGCAAAATGCAAATGCAAAGGACCACCACAGCACAGCCTTAAACCAAGGGCAGGTTTAGCCCTTCTGAGCGTGGAGCCCTCAACTGCACAGATCTTGAAGCCGTCCGGGACACTCACAGAGCAACTCCACTCACATTCCCTGGTGGGTGTCTCTTGTCCTTCTCCTCACGTCTCCATGAGATAAGGGGCATGCAGCAGAGCAATGAGGAGGGAGCCGCATCCAAACCAGCATCTCTCCACCTTCCTGACTTTAAAGGTCGAAAGTGTGATAAAGAAAATGAAGTGACAAATGGCAAGAGATGGAAAAAAGCCACTTAGCCCCTAGCAGTTGCTTCTCAGGGACCCTATGTCTCTCATGCAAGAAATATCAGTTAACCTCCTCCCCTTAAACATGTTATGAGCCACTGTTCTTCCCCAGGAAGATATGGAACACCTTGAAGACAGCTCCCCTTGAATACCTTGTCAGATCTAGACCATCGTCACCACGACAGCTTTGGCCACAGGAACGCACATCTCTGCCAAGGATGCTTGGTCCAAGGGTGTGGCGGATAAATCGCTGGCAATTTTGCTTCCTGCGATTTGCATATCATGAATATTCAGACATCGCTCTTCCCTCTTCCCAGCCTGAACACTGATGGAGACCAGAGTGCTCCGTAAGACTCAGAGACAGCACCGTCTGAGCCTCCCCAACCGTGTGCACAACGTGCAGGCTCATGGGTGCTCTGCTCCTCAATAGGTGACAGGTGCTCCGGGCTGGCAGCAACATCTCCTTACTAGATCTGAGACATTACATTCTCGGACAAGTGGCCATTTATTTCTGCCAGTAAAGGAACATTTTCTTAAGTGAGTCTGCATCAGGGGCTCAGATATTGACTAAGCGGATGTGGCCCCCTGAGGACCAGGTGTTTCTTTCTTAACAGATTTGCTCTTGCTGGAAGTATGTGTCTTTGACAACACGTCCAGGGAACCAAGCGAAGTGATTTTGACTCAGGATTAAAGAGAGGAGGTTCCTGAGGGCTTGAGCTTTCAGAATCAGTTAGAAGTTAGCACACAGGCTCCTGGCAGTGGACCCACAGGTAGGGAAGGAGCTGGTGGTCAAGGCTTTCCTGCTGGGAACTGGAGGAGTCTGCCTTTCTTTTTCTTTATCTTTTATTGTGGCAAGAACACAACATGAGGTCTACCCTCTTAACAGAAGCAGATCGCTAGGACTTATATATTGCGTAACTGGAACTTTATATCCATTCAACAGCAACTTCAATTTCCACCGCCCTCACCAGCCCCTGCAACCACTCTTCCATTCTTTGTTTCTCTGAGTTTGACTATTTTACATACCTCACATCACAATATCTAAGATGTGGAAAAAACCCTAAATGTCCATCAATGAATAAATGGATTAAAAAATGTGATCTATACTTACAATGGAGCTTTAAAAAAGATGGAAATCCTGCCATCTGTGGCAAAGTGAATGAAGCTGGAGGACATGGTGCTAAGTGATGAGCCAGAGCAGAAGGACGGAACCTGCGTGAGGCCCCTGTATGGAGGTGACTATGTTTCAGCAGCTGCTGCCTTTGTTGGTCCTGCGTGGGTCTTTGGAAGATGGAGCTGGCTTGGTTCACCCCTCACTGGCATGCAGAGGAAATCTCAGCCTACAGAGAAGGAAGGGGTTTCAGGAGGCCAAGTTGCCTGGGATGCAGGGTGGATGGTCCATCCACCCAGGCTCCCGGAGAGCTCTTTTGTGTTCAGCAAAAACTCTGCTCAGAAAATGCTTTAGGGGTAAAGACTTTGGAGACTTTTATGAGTGTTTTCCCCAAATCCGTGCTGAGCAAGGCTCATTTCTACTGGCCTCTGCTCAGTCCATCTAACTCTGGCAGGGGCCACCTTGCCCAGAAGAGGAGGAGGAGACCCAGCCTTTATCAGGCTGCGGGAGGCCACAGAGGGCAGAGTGTTCAGAACCAGCTCCTTTGGCAGCTGCATTGTTTCTTTGGCATTTCACAGGACTGATGACAAACCATCTTTCATGGGGAGGACAGGCAGGCACATTTGGGGGCATTATCATTCCTGGCGGGAGGAGAGATATTTGCTTGCCAGGTGGAGAGCAGAGCGGGTGACTCTAGGCATCTTGCTCTTTTCAGCGGTGTGTCTGAGAGGAAAGTCACAGGTACCATAAACTGTGGTGTCGGGACTTTCTGCTCCCAGCCCTTCCTGCTGATGCAACACAGCCGGCAAGAAGTGGTCAATTGATTAGAGTCAAATTTTCAATGGAGACGCAGAGACTGGACTCACGTGATAAGAATGCCTTTCCTTTTAGCAACTTTTATCGGTTCAAGATGATTTCACAACCGTTGCCTCCTTGGAGCCCCCTAATGTGGCAGGGGGTTAGAATATGAATTTTCAACCCATGTCACGTGGGAGCAGCAGACGTCTGAGTTTTCTTGCCTGGGGTCACTCACAGGGACGATGGCCTGGCTCTTCTAAGTCTCAGAGCTACCATTTGAGCCCCTCTCTGCGGTCAAAGGCTGGGGCTTTGAAATCTGCAGTGCCCCGAAGGCACTCCATGAGTCAGGGCTGTAAGAGGCAGAAACCCACCTCCAAGCAGCTCGGGCCAGAAAGGAGTTTGTGGGAAGAACATTGGCTTGAGGCAAACCCACAAAACCAAAAAGCTATGCCACGTGGGGCCCCCGGGACTTCCTGCTTCCCTCGTCATGCTCCCAGGCCCGTGTGGATCGTTTCATGTTTTTTTCTTTTTCTTTTTCTCCCCTCCCCTCCCCTCCCCTCCCCTTGTCTTCTCTTCTTTTCTTTTCTTTTCTTTTCTTTTCTTTTTTTCTTTCCTTGAGACAGGGTCTCACTCTGTTGCCCAGGCTGGAGGGCAGTGATGCAACCACAGCTCACTGCAGCAGCTTTGACTTCCCAGGCTCAGGAAGATTCTCCCACCTCAGCCTCTGAGTAGCTGAGACTACAGACACATCAGACACATGCTACCATGCTCAGCTCATTGTGTGTGTGTGTGTGTGTGTGTGTGTGTTTAGATAGGAAGTGTGTGGATCATTTCATTTTTTTCTTGACTCATCTGCTGCCGGCAGGCAGGGTCGTGAGTCAGGGTGGGAAGGCTCTCTATGAGGGGGACACTGTCCCCTGTATTTTCTCTCATTTGCTTCTCACAGCCAGCTCTGGAGAGGGAATTAAGGGTGGGGAAGGACTCAGAGGCTCAGGGAGGTGAAGGAACTGCCGGGGGGCACACACCACAGCAAGCAGGGCTGGCCCCAGGAGACACGTTTCCTTCCTGAATAGAAAGTCCAAGCGGCCGCCTGTGCCCCAGTGTTGAGAGAATCTCCTATGCACACAATGCTGCACCCTCAAAGTTCTTGACTTCAAGGAAAAGAAGCTCACTCAAAGTGGCTCAGACTGGGGAGGTTATGGTCAGCATTGGGAGTTAACCTGTGCATTTGCCTGGGAGTTGAGGGGGCTGGGCCGGGGCCCTCAGGTTCACTGGGTGTTTGCATACTTCAGGCCCCCTGGCTTCCCCGGGCTCCTGTTGCCCTCTCTGCTTCTTGCCTTTGGTCCCCCTGTACTGTCTGCTTGCAGCTTTGCACTGAAGGAGACTCATTCCTACCTTCCCCATGCTTACCAGCGGCCACCCCTGCATCCTCAGCTTGGACTCTGGAGAGGAAATCGTGCCTGGCACTGGCCAGGTGACTGCCTTTGGTGGCTTGAGCCTAGGCAGGCAGGAGGAGCCCAGGACACAATACGGCTGTCTCTGCTGAGCGATGGGGTAGGGAGAGGGCTTTAAGAGAACAGGGCCCTGAGAAGGAGGGCGGAGGCCTCAAAATCTCCCCCTGACACCTACCATATGCCCTCCGGGTGAAACCCAGGCCTTCCCCAGCCTTCCTCAGATCAAAGGAGCTGCAATACCGTCATCACCACCCATCATGTTTTACTGGGAAGAACGCATCATTCAAGGGCAGGTCATGAATGCAGCCAAGTTCCCTCCAAATCGAGGTGCACCAGCCTACCCAGGTTTGGTGCTTATCACTTCCATGAAATGATGCTGACTGAAAATACAGACGAATTTGGGACATAGCCAAGACAAATTCATGGATTATGAATTTATAATAGAATCGCAGGCTTCTTTGTAGGGCCAGGGGAATGTAGCCACACTTTGGTATTGATTTCAAAGCATAGCCCTGAATTCTCAACACCTGCCCTTGTGTGACTCTCAGAGGGAGGCTTGTGTTGATGTCCTGATCCTGCTATTTTTATGGCCCTGAGCTGAGAGAGGTGTGAGAAAAGCTATTGCAAGCCAACAGAGCTTTCACACTTCCAGGATAGCCCTCGCTGTCTGTGTACTGTGCAAGCAGAGGGCAGAGAGTATGTGTCTTCCATGAGAACTTGGAGACGCCTTGCTCATCAGAGGAGCTGCCAAGAGCTGGTGATGGCATGAATGAGTTCTGGTGCAATTTGCCTTCTCCCAGCTCCAGGACGGAGGCCTCTCAGCCCCCCACATTCCTGCGCAATCGCTGTTTCTGGAAAAGAACTGAAATGGCACAGAGGCCTTGACCACAGAAAGTTCTCATCAAGGTCTCCACAGAACCTTGGAGGCTGGGGAGGAGGCCTTCTTTGATGTCTTTCAGAGCCCTGTGGGTGTGTCGACCAAATCTTCTCAACCTCAGCACTCTTGATGTTTGGGGTGGGAGGCCTCTGTTGAGGGGGCTGTCCTGTGCACTGTAGGAGCTTGGCAGCATCCCTGGCCTCCCC
Source organism: Pongo abelii (assembly GCF_028885655.2). Taxonomy (NCBI): domain Eukaryota; kingdom Metazoa; phylum Chordata; class Mammalia; order Primates; family Hominidae; genus Pongo; species Pongo abelii. Next base: position 229,736,815 of record NC_071985.2, on the reverse strand, counting down.
AGACTGTGACAACCTAAAATATCTCCAGCCACTGCCAAATATTCCCTGAGGAGCAGAATCATCCCTGGTTGAGAACCACAGCTAAGTCTCTCTCAAAACCGATCTTAGAGGCAGATATGCAGGCTGTTTGTCTAGTCACAAGGTGTGGCTTACACAATCTAGAAGCTTCTTGAAATCCTGAGTAGTGGCACAAACACTTTAACACTTTAACCATCAGGCAATCCAGGCAGACAATGAATGAGACCTCCTGACCCAGGTGATACTCTTAGGATCCGCTCCTCACGGGGAAAAGAAGCCAGTGGCTGTTATCAGGGATCGTGACTTCCTGAGGTTGTGTCTGCATCCGGTCAGGAAGGACAGCATCTTAGCTTCCCGGTCATCTTCTCGCCTTTTGCATTCCCCAAACCAGTTCGATACCAGCCAGCCCATCAAGAGGCCTGAGTCCCAGAGGACACACAACATCCCTACAGTCCCAAGTGAGATGCAGCCGATGCCTGCTGGGGGTGGTCATGCCCTGCTCTTCTCTGCACCCCTAGAGGGACAGCCAGGACCTGCTGACACGCAGAGGCAAGCAGCTACGGCACAGTCAGGCGGAGGCACCCGATGGAGCTGTGGGACACACACATCTGCGGGGCACCAGGGAAGGTTCCCCCCGGGAGCCTCGTGCGGAGCGATCAGCCTGGTCAAGGGGACAAGGAGTGCGGCAGTGAGTGGAAGGGAGGACGGGGAGGCGATGGGTGTGGAAGGTGGTGTCATGTAGTCCACCCTTGCAGGGCCCTGTTTAAAGTAGGGTGGCCAAATGCAGCCCCTGCTTGGTTCTGCAGAGCCTGCAAACTGAGAATGGTATTTACATTTTTAGCTGGTTGAAAAAGTAAATCAAAAGAAAAATATTCCTTCTTGACACATGAAAATTCTATGAAATTCCCCTTTTGGTGTCCATACCAAGACTTCGGTCGGGACAAGGCGGCGCCTATTCATTTGTGCATTGTTGACGGTGGCTTTCAACAGGAGGTCACCTTGAGCCATACTGGGCTGCTGGGATGAGCCGCCAGTGTGAGGCTGGAGGGTGACTCTGCAATGGGAATCACTGGCATTTGCACCTGGGCAGGGATCTGGGGAAAGCAGGGATGTGGGGAGGAATGGCAGGTGTGGAGTGTGCAGATGTCTGACCAGAGTTGAGAGATTAGAGATGGGGAAACCCCTTAGGATTTGTTATTGCATTTTGGGGACCCTTTTGTGGGGTCAACATCTTACTGTTCTCCTCAGAGCATCGTGGCCATCCACTTCCCAACTAGCAGGGAACTGGACTGACTAGGATGCCTCCATGGCAGAGCCTGTTGCCCAGGTGGACCCAGGAGCTCAGCGTCCCCCCACCTGGTACCTCCTCAGCTCAGCTCCCCCAATGCATGTTTGCAGGAGGAATGGGAAAGAGAAAGAGAGGGGAAGACAGAAATGAGGAGACAGAAAGAGACAGAGAGGCAGAGGCAGAGATGAAGAATCAGAGAGAGAAAGAGGGGGAGGAGAAGAGAGAGACATAAGAAACAGTGATGGGGAGACAGACAGAAAGAGACCGACAGGCAGAGGCAGAGATGAAGAGACAGAGAGAGATTGGAAAGGAGGAAGGGAGAGGGAGAGGAAAAGAGGGCACTCACAAGCAGTTGCCCACCTCCCAGGAGGCCCTGCTGGCTCTGTTCCCCAGGAACCTCCTCTTTCTCTCGTGGCAAGTCTAGGCCACAGCAGCTGTGGCTGTCCTGAAATCATAAGCCATATCCCATAAGTCTCCTCCACGTCCCTCCAATGCCCCCATGACTGTTCACCCCTCCGCGATGTGCTTCCTCCCTCCGCAACCCAGGCAGTGTCCAGAACCGACTAGGTTCTGTTACATAAAATTAATTAGGTTTCAGGGCCAGGAGGGGCTGGGGCCTCATCCAAGAACCGCAGAGGAACATCATCTTGCTGTGTGATTCTCATGGCTGAGGGATTTCCTACTTTTTCTCCTAACTCTTTTGATAGATTCCTCTGGGCAGGAATCCCAAGAAAGGCCAAATGCTGTTAGCAGACAGATGGGAAAGGGTGGGGAGAGGGAGGACAGGGAATGGAGGCGGCCCGTGGGTTCGTTTTTCTCCTGAAAACCTGTTCTGTTTCCCTCCACTCCCTACCCCGTCCTGGGGGCCTGGCCATGAGTCCTGAGAAGGGGAACAAAACTGATGCCTGGAAAGATGGGGCAGGCACACTGCCCTCCTGCCCTGGTTCTAGCCCCGCAGAGGGGAGGAGGGTGGCCAGGAGTGCAGTCGTGGAGGGAGAGTGTGAAGACATCCCTGGGGGCACTTCTCAGGGAGTACCGTCCCCCATATTTCCAGCCTTTGGGGTCCTATCTACCTCGTGAAATCTCACCCCCATGCTCCTATCCTGGTGGGCTGCTGACCCAGACAGCAGAGGTGAGGGAGTGAATTAATCCATGCCTAGCTAGGGGGTCATAGGCCATTCAAGGTGGACAGGAACCAAACCACCCATCTGCCCCACTTCCCTTCAGATCAGAAAAGTGAGGTCACAGCGGAGGAATTTGCCAGATGGACAACCCAAGATGTGCCCCATCTGGGCCTCTGACTCCCAGACCTGTGCTGCAACCTGGCATCTCACCCCCACCGTGTCTGTACAAAGCTGCCCCCAGGGCCCTGCCTTCCCCTCCTCCCACCCAGCCTTCCCCTCATCCACTCAGCTTTGGGGAGACTCCGTGGTTTCTCCTTTAGGATCCAGGTACTAGAACCCAAGAATCCAGAAGACAGCCAGGCTTCTCTCCCCCAAGCATGTCCCGTTTTGTGTGGTGTGAGCTGAGCTGATTTCTATTCATGCCTGATGATGAAGGGAAAGCAGGTTTGACTATCTAAATGCAATTTGCATATAAAGCTACGAAGTGGAGCCGGCAGACTTTCTATTACCCAGTCAATAAATGAGCTCTTTTCCCAGCAATATGGCTTTCTGTAGGGAGAGAAATAGCTAGTGTGGGGAGGGAAACCAGGCTCGGCTCCAGGGAGGCTGCTGGAGGGAATTCTCCACGGCCCTGCTGCCTGGCATGAGGAGCTGGCCTCCTGGGCTGGGGAAGGTGGCTCCTTCTTGAGGGGATGACAAAGCACAGGCCTCTCCCTCGATCCTTGGGAGCAGGAGGTGGTGTTCTGCTCCTGCAGCCTCTGTCTCCTCCATGGGCATCCAGAACCCAAGGGTACCAAGCCTGTCCTGGGAGATCTTAGGAAATGGGTCTAAAGCCAGGACTTCTGTGGCTTATCAGGCATATCAAGGTTAAACCTCTATTAAGGGTATTCCCATGGTCAGGGGTGTGTGTGTGCCAGTTCACATGGGCATGAACCATGCTGGGGCCTGAAAGGCAGCTCAGGCCTCTGGACTCTCCTCAACTTTCTCCAGGAGAAGACCCAGAAAGGCATTCCCTTGTGTGCTCCCAAATCCCCACCCTGGCCTTAACAGCCCCCACAGGGCCACTGCAATGTGAAGAGGAAGGACAGTAGGCTTGAGATAGCCCCTCTCTCTACCCACACGTCCCCACCGAGTCCCTGAGATAGCCCTGCTCCCTATTTGAACGACCGTGTCATGTCTTTGAGATAGCCCTGCTCTCTACCTGCACATCCCCACAGTGTCCCTGAGATAGCCCTGTTCCCTCTCTACCTGCACGTCCTTATCATGTCCCTGAGATAGCCCTGCCCTCTATCTGCACTTCACCATCATGTCTCTGAGATAGCCCCATCCTCTACCTGCAGGTCCCCATCATGTCCCTGAGATAGCCCTGCTGTCTACCTGCACATCCTTATCATGTCCCTGAGATAGTCCTGCTCTCTCTCTACCTGCACCTCTCCATCATGTCCCTGAGATAGCCCTGCCCTCTACCTGCGCGTCACCATTGTGTCTCTGAGATAGCCCCACCCTCTATATGCATGACACCATTGTGTCTCTGAGATAGCCCCGCTCTTTACCTGCATGTCTCCATCATGTCCCTGAGATAGCCCCACTCTCTACCTGCATGTCTCCATTGTGTCCCTGAGATAGCCGCGCTCTCTACCTGCATGTCTCCACTGTGTCCCTGAGATAGCCCCGCCCTCTACCTACACCCCTCCATCATGTCCCTGAGATAGCCCCACCCTCTACCTACACCCCTCCATCATGTCCCTGAGATAGCCCCGCCCTCTACCTACACCCCTCCATCATGTCCCTGAGATAGCCCTGACCTCTACCTGCGTGTCTCCATTGCATCCCTACATTAAAGGCGAGGGGAACGCACAGTCTGTAGCCATGAGTAGCATGTTTGTGAACGGGCTGCCTTGGAAACGCTCTGCAGACGTGGGAGGTTGTTGATTTCTACTGACGGAGTTAGAGGTAGCTGGACTTACAGAGAAAGTGTTGGCTGTCCCTCTGTCCAGAGGTTGCCACCCTTGGCAGAAGGCTGGGGAATGCCCCCCATCCACCCCCAGGAGCAGAAACAATGGAGAAGGCCAATGATTGGTCCAACTGCAAGGCTGTGGGAAGAGAACAGTGACTGTGCCACCAAGCGAAAGGGCAAAGTATTCCCAGACCCCAGCTCTCTGCCCCTCAGCCAGAGTGCCCCCAAAGGATATGTTCACCCCTAACTCCTGTGAACCTGTGAAGGTGACTTTATTTGGAAAAGGGTCTTTGCAAATGTAATTAAGCAAAAGATGTTGAAATGAGGTCATCTTGAATATAGGGTGGCTCCTAAATCCAACAACGAGTATGCCTCTAGGAAGAGGCGAGGACAGACGCCACAGAGAAGATGGCCATGTGATAAAGCCATAAGCCAAGGAACTCCTGGAGCCACCAGAGCCTGGAGGAGTCAGGAAGGAAGAGCCTGCAGAGGGACTGTGACCTTCTGACCCTGAATTTCAGGCTTCTGGCCTCTAGCACTGTGAGAAGATAAATCTAATTCCCAAACACATATTCCAACCAAACTTTGACCATAGGCTCCTCAACACCCTGGCCCTTTTCCTTCCATATATGACAACTTATCTAAAGCAGGGGTCAGCACGCTGTCTCGGTCACCGGCCCGGCAGTGAACACTCCAGGCCGTTCAGCCCCTGTGGGAGTGGCTCCACTCCAAGTCGTGGCACAAAAGCAACCAGAGGCCACCTGGATATGAACAAGTGTGGCCGCATTCCAGGAAAACTTTATCTGTGGATGGGGAAATTTGATTCTCATATAATTTCCACCTGCCACAAAATAATATCCTTCTTTTGACTTTTTCCCTAACCATTTGGAAATGTAAAAACCATTCTTAGCTTGCAGGCTGGGCAAAAACAGGTGGTGGGCCGGGTGTAGCTGCACCATGGTTTAGTGACCCCTGAGCTGGAAGAATCACAAGATTAGAGCAAGTGAGAAGGAGGGAGCTCCCCGCGACCTCCTCCAGTGCCTGCACTCGCCTTGACTTAAATACAGAACATTTTTAATGCTGAAGAGCCTAATAACAAACAGCTTGAGACAGATTAGAAATAGCTTTGGATGGAAAAGTGAGGCATATTGATTGCCACCTCTTACGAGCCGTCTTTTTTTCCCCTCTATCCACACAATCCAAAGCCTTGCTGTTTTTAAGTGTGAAGTGTTTCTCCTGAGAAAGCCTGCAGGCACCTGTCCTGGCTCCAGTGCTTGCTGGCTGGAAGTTGGGTGCAGCCGGCTGCTCTGCGATGGCCCCGAGGCTCCTGTGCTCTCTGCTTGTGCATGTCTTGATCACAGAGCACAAGTCTGGGGACAAGGTGGGCAGAGGGTTATCACTGATAGGTGAGGTGCTGGCTGAGTCCCATCAGAAGCCCGGGACCGGAGTTAGTTGCCAGAGGAGGCAGCTCGGTGGAGCAATCCTTAGGAAATGATACTGATTTTTCAGCAAAGCACAAGACTGTCGCAAGTAGGAGCACAAGACTGTCGCAAGCAGGACGGCCTCCACGCTTGCTCCTATTTACAAAAAGTTTGTCACAAAAGTGAACACCACTGCAGAATGGGAAAGACGTGCAGCTCTTTCCAGACACATGCTCTTCAGACTGCCCCAGTCAGCTGCTTTAAACAAGGTAGATTAGAAACGGCACTTTATATACAATGGAGGTGAATACTGATGAAGACAGCCTAACAGGACAGAGAGTCTAAGAAGCAAGAAAGGCAAGGGTAAACATTCTAATCACTTCCACCAATAACGCGTTAATCATTCATCCTTAGAAAAGCGCGGTGATTCAGTCAACACCGAGCACGTCGCATTAATCCATTGATGAAACAGACCCCCAACCTCCACCAGGGGCAAGCCCCGCAGCTTCTTCAGGCAGCTCTGTTGTGGACCATTCGATATGTTTATATTAATTCCTAAACACGGAACAAAAGGTTTATTAAGCATGCATGAAGTGTCGCGTTAATTCATGTAGGCTGCCCACTTGTGGTTCCCTTAAATCATCGTCCACTTTGCAGTGCGTAACCCAGACGCTGGCCCCTGCCGCTGCAGCTATCTGCAGGAGCTGGTCCTGGACAGGGTCCTGGGTCCCCTGGGAAATAGATGGCCTGTCCCTTCCAGGCTGGAGCCGACAGCTGAGCGGAGCCAGGCTTCCCATGGTCAAGGCTGCTGACAGCTCTGCAAACCTTTGGGTCACAGGTAACCCCTCTGGGGAGCAAAGCACTTTGCAAAGGCTCTCTGACATTGGAGGAGATGGGGCCACTGGGATAAGTCATCCTTAGGAGAGACACATGTGACAGCCTCTCACAGCAGGTGGCTCTAATGAGCTGACCCTGGCTTCTGAGGCCAGCATGATCTGGACTCCTACAGGAGGAGGGCCTTCAAAGAGTCTGCCCAGGAACAGTGGTGGAAATAGAAGGGATAGCAAATGACAAAATTCCATCCATGTCAGTTGCAGAGGACTGCGGTCTTTGCAGGAGCCTGCTTTGGGGTGCTTTTGCTCACTCAGCTTCCTGCTGTGGCTGGGAGTATCTGTTGTGGGGTCCGTAGGTTTGCCTGATGAATTTTGTCTCTCCTTCTTAGCTCATCTCCACACAGCTTCATAAATTATCTCAATAGGCCTGTCCAGCCTGTCCAGCCTTGCTTCTCAAGTCTTCTCTGCAGTGGGCACTGTTCCCTGGCGTGATGCCTTTGTCACCCTAGGGATTCCCTTTGGATCCGTTCTACATGCTGGTCCCCCGTGAAGTCTTCATGCCCCTCCCTCAAAGGCATGATAAGCTCTGTGTCCACCGCTAATGGCACTCGGTTACTGAGAATCACCGGGAAACAGGGCAGGGCATGTCCCCTCTAGCCAACCCTCAGCTCTGGGAGAACAGAGATGGCAACTTCTTATTTGAATTATCTGTTGTAAGAGCCAGTGAATAGCTTTTCTCCTGGGCCATCATCTTGTGATCTGAGCAGTCAAGTTTGGGTTGGGAGAAAGTAAAGTTATATGGAAACAGATAAATAGAAGATCAGGGAAATTAAAAAATGTCAATGTTTCCTTTTTAGAGAGAAGAGTTATAGGAAGAACATGAAATTAACTTAGGGGAGAAGTTTCAAATTAGGGGCATAAAGACAAGACATCCTCTTCCACCACCTAGCTTCCTCCCTGACATTCTATTGGCCCTGGCTAGGGGTATCCTGACGTCACGCTTCTCTGAGTGAGGCTCTTCAGGCTGGGATGCTCTGAGCTGTGAGGAGTGCTTGCTGCCGAGGTCCTTACTGCAGAGCTGGAGTTAGGTTGAAAGCCAAGTGTTGCCTTGGTGTCCAGGCACGGCCTCCCCAGCCTGAGCTGCCCGAGGAAGCAGACAGGTATGCGCGATGGAGACGTAGAGTCAGCGCCGTGTGTCTACCGCACAGGACGGGTCAGCACCAGGAGCCAGGGACTGCCAGATGTCTGACTGCCGTTCTGGTTGCTCTCCAGCCACCCCTGTGTTGCTGAGTGGAACAGAACTTTGTGGGAGTGGAAGGGGTTGTGAGCTGAGCTGTGTCCCTCAAAAAGGTAAGTTGGAGTCTTAACCCCCGGCACGTCAGAATGTGGCCCTATTTGGAAATAAGGTCTTTACAGAGGTAATCAAGTGAAAAATGGGGTCCTTAAGGTGGGCCCCAATCATTGGGGTGGGCCCTAATCCAACATGACTGGTGTCCTTACAAAAAAGGGGAAGTTTGGACAGAGGCAGCGATGTGAAGACGCAGGGAGGAGTCGGCCACTGAATGGGAGGGATGCATCGTGTTGATGACACGCGAGATGCTGAGGGCTGCTGGTAACCACCGGAAGCTGGAAGAGGCTGGGAAGAACCACCATGACAGCCATCAGCAGAATGAGGCCCTGCAGACACCTGGATTTCAGAGCTCCAGCCTAACAGCTGCGGGAGGGTGAATTTCTGTTGTTTAAAGCCACAGGGTTGATGCCAACGTGTGGCAGCCCCAGGATTCTATTGCAGATTGGGCTGCAGGGACTGGTCAGACTCTGGTCCCAAATAACTGTGTCTGGGATGCTGTGGAAATTCAGGGAAAAGGCAGAGAGCTTAGAAGAAAGTGGTGCTGAGTGGCTAAGAGGGTCTCGGAGGATAATCCAGAAAAGAGACAGCTCAGAGGAAGTGCCCCCACACTGCAAGCCATGTGGGGAGGCAGAGTCCCTCCAGCCATGGTGGCTGGGGAATGACCAGGAAGATGCAGCACGGGGGCTGGATTTTGTGCCGAGTCCTGTGGGCTGTGCGTGTACCGGGACCACCAGCAAAGCTGGGGAGTGGACGACGCTGGTCCTGAGTAGGCTTCCGTAGGACTTGGATGGCCACGCACATACCTGGGACCCACTGCTGATCCTGACACTTGAGTCTGCTGGTGAGCACTTGGCCTTTCAAGAAAGGGAACACTGGACTGAACAAGACTCTCTGCTGAGGGTGTGGGCACCCTGGCCCAGAAAGCCCCCAAGCAGAGATTGACGTTCAATCAGTCATGATGAAAAATGAAATCACTAACACGTATTAAATTTAAATCTGACACTTGCACCCCTGCCCCAAGCCTGCCCTGACCTGGCACCCATGCACCGTTCTGTGAATGATCTTAGTCAAACATGATTTCCGATTAAGACACCTTTCATCAGCTGATGTTCGTGGACATTTTCCTCCTTCAGGAGCAGGTGGACCTCAGAGAGGGCTGGGCTGACTTGGGGAGACAGAAGAAGAAAGCACAGTGCTGCCGGGGTGAGGAGTCCTCAGCCAGGGGCCCAGATAGCTCCTCACGGCCCCAGAGGTAGCACTGAGAGTCTCCATCCCAGACAACCCTCAGACCAGAGTCACCAGAACAGAGGGACCCATGGCTCAGGGACCCAGGGTCACCTGCTTCCCATCACACATGACCCCACCATTTCCACCACACACAGACCTTCCACCCCCACCTTACATGAACTCACCATCTCCACCAAACACAAATCCTCCACCTCCACCATACATGACCCCACCATCTCTACCACACACGGAACCTCCACTTTTACCACACACAGACCTTCCACCTCCACCACACACAGACCTTCCACCTCCACCACCCAAGAGCTTCCACCTCCACCTTACATGACCCCACCATCTCCACCACAGGTGAACTCTCCACCTTTTCTACAAACAGACCTTCCACTTCTACCACACACAGACCCTCCAACTCCACCATACATGTACATGACCTCACCATCTCTCCACCACACACAGACCCTCCACCTCCACCACACATGAACCCTCCACCTCCACCATATGTGACCCAACCATCTCTACCACACACAGACCCTCCATCTCCACCATACACGACCCAACCATCTCCACCCCACAAAGACCCTCCACTTCCACCATACACGGACCCTCCACCTCCACCACAGACAGACTCTCTACCTCCATTACAAACAGACCCTCCATCTCCACCACACACAGACCTTCCACCTCCACCATACATGACCCCACTATCTCCACCAGACATAGATTATCCACCTCCACCACCATATATGACCCCACCATCTCTACCACACACAGACCCTTTACCTTTACCCAACAAGGACCCTCCATCTCCACCTCCACCACGCAGACCTTCTATCTCCACCACACTGGGAGCCTTGGTTTCCCCAATACTTTCATGGTTGGGTGACTCAGTGTTAAAACCATTGCCTGCTATTTCTGCCAATGAACATGAGAAAAATCTTTCTACATACAAACTCAACACGAAAGAATTCTGAAACCCATTTGTTGCAAGAACTTTAAACTTCTTTGTGAATCTTTTGACCATACCTAGACTCACCTGCCTTTGAATCAATGCAATCTTGGAAGCCCACAAAAAGGTTTTCCTATTCTGGACCATTAGTATTCAGCCAGGTCTCTCTTTTGTTAGCAACTGATTTTCAGGGAAACATTGTCAGGTTGTTAGAAGAAGAAACTTCAGGAGTGTATCAATGCCACTTACGGAGGGAGAAAATACATGAGGCCTGTTTTTGCCAATCAGCTTGCTTTTGAGTGAGCTTAGCTATGACCTGGATGGAAAAGTAGAGTTGCCTTTATTTGTAACAATACCACAAGTCTTGGTGGATTCCATGGTCCATTGCCCCAGGCTATTGTGGTTCATGTAGGCGTGTGCTTCTGTACAAGTGACAGATATCCAACAGGTGTAAGCAAGAATGGAACATCATTGGTTCACTCATTCACTCATTTAAATATAATTGTTGTGCTCCTACTCTATCTCAGGCATGGTTCTAGGCATTTTAGGTGAAGATGTGAATGAACCCAAGCTCTGCCCTGTTGGAGCTAGCATCAGAACCTACAGTTTCATCATAGAAACATCTAGACACTCTAGGTAAGGGGTTTAAATGGATTACAGGACTCACAAGCTTTCCTCTTTCCTGTCTCAGCCTCTCAGTTCTTCTAACAGTTCACACAATTTCACCTGAGTAGGGTCTCATAGGAACTGCTTGAGTTACCATCCAATCCTGGATCTACCACACTGGCCAGGAGTAGAGGGTAAGAAGAAAAAATACTCTGATTGACCAGCCTGGGTTATGTGTCCCTCCTGAAAGCTGAAAGCAATCCCTATGGCCTGAAGGAAGAAGTGAAGGTGAGCATGAAGTGGAAAGGAATAAGCTGATTGATCAGGCCTGACTCATCATCTACACCTGAAATCCGCGGTTCAGTCTGTGTACCCAAACACATGGTTCCAAGGATTGAGTGAAGGAGAGGAGGTTTTCTAAGGACCATGTGAGTTGAGTTCCTTGCAAAAGGAGGAATGGATGCTGGCAGACACAAATCAGCTGTTAATTTTATGTGTCCACTTGGCTTGGCTCTGTTGGCCAGTTGTTTGGTTAGACAACAGTCTAGATGTTGCTGTGAAGTTATTTTGTAGATAAAATTAACATTTAAATCAGTAGGCTTTAAGTAACTCAGATGACCTTCCATAATGTAGGTGGGCCTCATCCAATCAGTTGAAGGCCTTCAGAGAAAGACTGAGGTCCCCAAAGAGGAAGGAATTCTGCCTTGAGGCAGCCTTCATTCTTGAGCTGTAACATTGACTTTCCCCTTTGTCTCTACCCTGCTGGAGAGCTAACCCCCATAATCACATGACCCAATCCCTTAAAATAAATCCTATAAATCCTATCTCTCTCTCGCTCTCTCTAATCTATCTATCTATCCAAATGTTAATTTCATCTATTTATTAGCCATCTATATATCATCTATCTAATCTATCTATCTATCTATCTATCTATCTATCTATCTATCTATCTATCTATCATCTCTCTCTCTCTCTCTCTCTCTCTCTATCACGGGGAGGTGGGGAGAGAGAGACAATGAGAGAGAGAGAGAGAGAGAGGTTACCAAAGCCACTATATAAGGCTGCACAGTGCATAGGCTGCCTAATCACACTTAGGCTACAATTTGAACAGCACTTTGTGGGGGTTGTGCAGTGTGGATGTCCTGTCTGGTTCTGACCTCAAAGATATAGTTTTGTGGGTTCCTTAAGCTCTCATTTTCCCCTCCAGGGTGACCTTGTCCCAGGCCCTTGACTTCTGCTATATACCATTAAACTTTCCTGCTCTTACCAGTTAGAATGGAAACAATTTACTGCTTAAATAGTTTATCCAGATTCCGCACAGCCGGTCTTTTGCAGAGATTCATCTGCTAATAAAGAAAATTGATTTTAGAAGCCAAAGTCAATACAAGGTTAGGGAAACATTCGGTTATTTGCATTTTCCTGTCCTGAGATTCTCTGTTACTCTGTCCGATGAGAATATCAGCTGGGGCACACTTTACTGCAAGTCATTTTTCATTCATTATTTTTCAGGTACCATTGCAGCGATCTGTCCAAAGTTGGAAGGGGCAATGGATGTGGAGATTTTATTAGCGATTTATCAATAAAAGTGAATATTTCTTTCCTCAGGTGTTCACTCTAGGAAATTACTTGCTAGTTTGAGGATAAAATGCCCTGAATTTTAGCAGGGTCCAAATGAGAGCGTATTTTTGTTGGATCGCATTCAAGCATGAGCAGGGAGCTGACTTGAATATTCACGGTGCGTTTCCGTGCATCTGTTCTAATAATGGAGACTCATTTGCATTTAGAAAAAATGATTTGCATATAGACAATTAATGTAATAAGGTATCCAAAAACAATTTTTCCCCTTTGAATAAGCTGCCTTGTAATTTTGTTCACTTAATTCACTTCCATACTAAGCCCTTTGTTTACAGATAATGAAAAGGTGAATTTCAGCTGAACCAGAAGGAATTCACAACATTTTGGTTACAGAGGCTTCCTTGTATTGTTGTTCACCCATCTCAGGAAAGCACATGGGGAGGGCAAGGGGGCTGTCCACCCTGCCTAGCGGAAGGGTTCTCAAACTCCAGCATGCATTGGAATCGCCTGAAAGCTTGGTAAAGCACATTGTCTGGCCTCATCCCCAGAGTACCTGAGTCTGTAGGTCAGGGTGGGGGCCAGATAATTTACATTTAAAACAAGTTTCCAAGTGATGTGAATGCAGCTGGTCCAGAAACCCCACTCTGAACCACACATTCTTTGAAGACTATTGGTGAAAAGTCATCGCCCAAAGAACGGGTCCAGATTCATCAATGGTCATGAATGAATCATGGTGAGTTACACTCCCCGAAGAAGCGTCTATAAGCCCTTAATCCTGCGCAGGTGATAAGTAATTTAGAAAATCACAACTGAGCTTTCCAATGTGGTATTTCATTTCTTTTCGTACTTTTCCATCTTCTAGTGTGTTGAGAAAAGCTGATCAGTGATTCCCTTTGCCCCAGTCCTTCATTAAGATGGAAACAAAGAATGGATGGATGAACATCATATTTATCCTTCCAAATCATTTCCTCAGTTTTCTCCTGTTCCAGTCCCCACCCTCACACTGTCAACATTCTGGGGAAAAAAAAATGTACTCATGAAGATGAGCTGTGCTGTCAGGGCCGTGGGTTAGTATCAGGACACACACGGGAGAAATCAGAGGCATTTTCCTGGTGGCTAGAGGAAGAGGGAAAATAAGAGTGCCAAATGGCATCCACTGTGGATTGAAAATTAGGTTGATAATGATGATGATGATGATGATGATGGTGATGATGATGACAACGATGACACAAATTAAAGTAGATTAGCCCAGGCAGCGAGGGGCTCTAAGGACCGGGTAAGATGTTTATTCTGATTGATCCTGCACCCAAGGGGCAGAGATTTGCCAAATGCTCTCAGAAAGAAAAAGATGAATTACAAATGAGCTCCTGTCTTCTTCTGGCTCTCAGTCACATGGTGGTGACCAGATGAGCTGTGAAAGCAAAGGAGGGCTCGTTTGCTGACCAAGGGTGTCACTGGCACGTGTTTTCATCACAACCATATTCTGCCTGGAATGTTCTTCCTCCCTATCCCAGGCTAACAAAACAATACAAATTCTCTAAGAATTGGCTCAGACCCCAAGCAGTCTCCAAAACCTCCTTCAAGCAGTCTCCAAAACCGGTTGCTCCAGGAACTCTCAAATTGATTTGGATTACTGTCTTAGGCCAGAGGTGGGCAAACCATGATGCATACACTAGCTGTCTGTTTTCAGAAGTAAAGTTTTATGGGAACACAGACATGTACATCATTTACATATTGTCTAGGTTGCTTTCACAGGACACCAACAGGGTTGAGTAATGGTGACAGAGGTCATCTGGCCAACAAAGATGAAAACAGGTACCATGTGGCCCTTTAAGGAAAAGCCACCCCATCTTAGGCAGCCCTGTCTTAGCAACGTCATGATTACTGGCTCCTCTGTGGGTCTCATCCACTGGGTTCCATGCTCTTTGAGACAGGGAGCATGTCTTGGTTGTCCTTTTATCCCCAGTGCTCCATGTGATGCCAGGCATCCAAAAGGCTTTAGTAAATGTTTGTTAGATCAAAGCTTGTAGCATCGGTGGGTGCCACATGCTTATCATCTCGTTGCACCAGGAGAAGCTGTTCTTTTTCTAATTGTTGGATGCTACACAAGGTCTCTGCAGAGATGGGCCCAGTGCATAGCTCCAGGACACACAGACACTCCCAAGAATCCAGCCTCATTTGATGTCGGAATTTGAGGGAGGCTATCACCTTGAAGCCTTGGTGATCACCAAGACTGGGGTGAATGGAGACCTTGCCCATCCAGGCCTGCCCCTTGACCCAAGAATCTGGTGATAGCTTATGGGCAAGGCATCCCATGTACATCCCTTAAGAATTGGCAAGGAAACCAAAGATGAGGAAAGTATTATTTTATAGGTAATTCTTGTTATTCCAAGAGTTCTGTTCTATAAAGTTTATGGACACTGAATTAGCAAACACTGAGCCAGTGCTCCTAGAGAGCATATAGGACTAGGCCCCCTAGGAGCCTCTGGACACCACATTTTCATCAACCAATCAATACCTAGACTTGTTTTATGTGTTTCTGCTTAAAGATGCCTGATTTAATACATGTCGTTGATTCATCAACATTGGACTGGTGGCCCACAGCACCGTAACTCATGCCTGAACGAAGCTTCTCTAACACGTGTTTTCTCGATAATGTACATCACAGCCTCCTTGTGCTTTAGAACACAAGACAGCCAGCCCTTCAACAGTGCTTGGGGCCATTTGAAACAGCAAAGCCACCAACAGAGAGCCCCCAAATGCGAAAAATATGGAACTAAATAGACCACAAAAAGGACACTCACTGACAGTATGAAAGCTGAAACAAGGAGGCAGAATGCTTTTTTGTTCAGCCTCAGCTGGGAATCCGCACACGGGGTGACTCAACATTTTCCCCCCTCTGGGAATGACCATGAAATCACCTTGAGTTGATGCTGGGGTTACAAATAGATTCTAGTGAGTAGGCAAGTTTGCAAATACAGAATCCATGAATAATGAAGATTGACTGTATGTGTTTTTAAGCATCAAGAGAGGCATCAAAAAATAAAATACACACTCCATTGGACTCCCTTGCACTTACTTGACAGTTTAATAGTATTCTTATTTATAGTCCCATGTGGTAAGATGGCATCCCTTTTGAAGGTCAAAATCAAGGGGAAAGCACATCTTCTATTTTAGCAATAAGTGCTGTGCATCTTTTGGGGAGGCTCCTAGGCTCCCTGTTTAAGTGTGTTTCAGCCTGTAAAATGGGGAAAGGTTACTGATCACCCTGGCTTATTTACCAGTGACAGAGTTTTTAGAAGCAGTGAATTAAAAAATAGTCATTGTAAAGTAAAGGTCGCCGTCTACCATTCTGTTGTTAGTATTGTAATCCCTCCGAGAGCTTGGAAGATTTCCAAACCCCTACATTTCAGAAAAACAGTCATTAAATTTTGGCTCTGGTACCAATTTTCACGTAATTCAGTTGTTAATTTTTGTGCAGATTCTAGCTCCAAATCGGCCACTGGGAGCCAGCTCCAGAAATGAAGGAAAGCAGTGCCTATTGGCGGCTCAACTCTTCCGCGTGGGAATTTGGTAACAAAATTACATATGCAGTTACCTCGGAGCCAGAAATCCCTCCTCTAGAAGTTCACCCTGAAATTACCCTCCAACAATGCAAAAATAAACATGCACAAGATGCTTTATTATCAGATAGTTTGTGACAGTGAAATATCAGGAACAACCTCAATGTTCGTACCTAGGATGTTAATCAACTATGGCGCATCCACAGGATGGAGCAATATACAGCTGTCAAAAAGATAATGATGCCCGTGGGCGAATATGGAGCGATTTCCAGGGTACATTGTTCAGTGTAAAAGAAACAAGCTTCAAAGGAGCATCTATTATATGCTACCATTCGTGTCAAACTAAAGATGGTCCTATTTCTGGGAAGGGTGAACTCTTGCTGGGCTGTCAGGTGGCTGCCCTCCTGGCTTGGTGCATGTCACCCTGAACCACCTTGGCACAGCCGGTTCACTGGGGCTGTGAACCTGAGAACGTGAGCCAGGGCAGGTGTCTTTCCTCCCTAGAGTCACTGTAGCCCCCACTTCCCTGTCACTCCCCAGACATCCTGCTTGCCTTTAACTGTGGAATAAGCATGAAAGCTGAGCATTTTAAACCCGATCCGCAGGCTGGAACACAGGGCTACGTGGCCTATAACTTTGAAATGGGCTGACGGCAGAGTCCAGGAAGTTAAAAAATTAATGAAGAGTCCTGTGCTCCTCCTGCTTGCCATCTTTGAGAGCATCGGCTCCTCCCTTATATTTAATAAGCGAGCAGCTGGTTTGCGCAGCTCGCCAGCCCTTTGCAAACATCGCCTCTTACTATCTCCCTGCATGAAGGGCTGGTGCTCCTCCTGATTGATGCGTCAGCACAGAAGTGCAGCCGGCAGAGGCCCCTGTGTGTGTGCACTTGCAGCCTGCTGATGCCGTGTGTGCAATATCGCACATGCACGTCCTTTGCCCACACAGAGCACCGCGAAACGTCGGGGCCAGCCAGGTCCCAGGTGCCTTCCCGTCTGGGTGGCGTCACACTTAGAATCTCGCTGGCTGCCCGCGCTTGGTTTTCTCCGGTTATGCACCAGCTCTCCTTTGCCTGTCTGGAAAGCTGCGGCTGGCTCTGCTTCCTGCATTAAGCAGAAATGACTGGAAGGCAGAGAGAGGCGGTAGCCCAGAGGCCGCACCTCTTTCTTTCCTTTCAAAAGTTGTCTCAGATTGGAAGGAATGTTTCTTAAGCCCTTTTGGGGGTGAACAGTGGGGAGCGGGGTGCAGCAGAGGTGAGGAAACTCGAGTAGCAGCAGGTCCTCTCTTCCTCAGTTGGAACAAAGCAAGGTCTGCAGGAGGCTGTGAAATATGATTAAATTGTTGCCAATCAAAGTCACCTTAGCTCCTCAGGACCCACCAAGGCCAGCCTTCA
The DNA here is from genome assembly GCF_028885655.2 of Pongo abelii. Taxonomy (NCBI): domain Eukaryota; kingdom Metazoa; phylum Chordata; class Mammalia; order Primates; family Hominidae; genus Pongo; species Pongo abelii. The sequence goes on along the minus strand of NC_071985.2, from coordinate 229,719,498 downwards.
GGCAAACAATAAAGCCGGCATTCTCTGCTAGGCCAAGTTCAGGAATCTGCAGCTATGAAGGTGATTGATGACAGAGTCTCGGGGACAAGAGGATGCTGCTGGAGCGACCGAACAGGAGTCAATTTTCTCAATGAGGCAGAGGGGATTCTCAGGAGGGCCCTGGGCCCAAAGCCCTTGTGCACTGCTGGGTGGTGGACACAGCTCCCACCTACGGTCTTGGGGGAAGGTGCCACTCCCATCTCTGTGTCTGCTTCTGGTAAAACAGCAGAGCACCATGAGCCTGGGAAGACGCTGCATCCTGCTGCCTACTCTGTCACCTGTCACCTGTTCCAGCTTCTGGCCTGTTGTGCCAGGTAGTTGCCTGAGCCCCTGACCTCCCACCCCTCCCAGGGTTCATGCTCATCGGTGGCCCCATTTCCTGGCCTCAGGAAGCCCCCAAATCAACCCCTAGTCCCAGGGAGGATTTCTGGATAAAGAAGGGTTTCAGGTTCTGCTGGCTGAGGAGGCTTAAAGAAGAAAGAACACAGAGAGGCCAGGGGCAGTGGCTCACACCTGTAATTCCAGCACTTTGGGAGGCCGAGGCAGGCAGATCGTGAGGTCAGGAGCTCGAGACCATCCTGGCTAACACAGTGAAACCCCGTCTCTACTAAAAATACAAAAAATTAGCCAGGCATGGTGGCACGTACCTGTAGTCCCAGCTACTCAGGAGGCTGAGGCACGAGAATCGCTTGAATCCAGGAGGCAGAGGTTGCAGTGAGCCAAGATAGTGCCACTGCACTCCAGCCTGGGCAACAGAGCAACACTCTGTCAAAAAAAAAAAAAAGAAAGAAAAAGAAAAAAAGAAAAAGAAACACACAGGGAGAAAAGGAACCCCAGGGAAACACCAGGCTTTGGGATGACAGCAGCCCGCCTGACCAGACACACCGACAGTGAAACGGAAAGGCAGAAAGATCAGACCCACAGGTGGTGACATGGAAAGGCAGGAACACCTTGAAAGCAGGTCCATGGTCCTCCTCAGATGCCAAGCCCAGGTGCTGGTGACTGAAATTCACCTTCCCATGCTCTGTCACTTCTGAAACTGCTCTTTATTCGTTTAAAGACCCAGCAATGACATCTCTGAGGTCATCAAGGGTGCACAGAGTCTCAATGCTCCTAGGAAGCATGAAAACCCACGGCTATGTGATCTGCTTAGCGGAGGGTCAGAGGCCACGGGCCTTCTTCCCGCTCCCGCCAGGACTGCACACCTGTCACATCATCTCTGCAGGTAGCCCGGCAGCACCGCACTGTGAAGCTCCAGGCTCCTGGGTGACCTGCAAGTGACATTCAGGAGCTCACAGGATAGAGCAGCAAGGATGGCTGTTTAACTCCACACTATTGTTTGGTCTTGTTAGGTTTCGCTCTTGTTAGGTTATTGAGGAAGATGCAAATGACTGTTTCGTAGTGGGAAAATACAGTCCTTAAAGAGGCATGGGAAATCATTGTGAGATAAACAGCAATGTTGAAACCCATACAAGTGTCTGAGCTTCTGGTTGTTTAGAAATCAGCCGGCAATTGCTTTTGCGATTGATTTCTTCCGGCAAGGGCTGCTTTCCTTGCACACACAGCGAGAACCATAAAAGGCAGGTGACAAGGTTGAGGATTTAAATCCTGAGTAGAAAACTAAAGGCAGCTTCGGAGCAATTGCTATGAAATTTGTAAGCAACAGTTGAAAATGGACACCTGGGAAGAGTTTTCCAGATAGGGGCTGTCGGGTAACGCTGAATATAAATGACCAACTTCCCCAGACAGCCCTGTGCTTTTGTTAGCACACCACATATCTGGAAGCTATTTTTAAAAATCACCTTTGTTCTCACAAATTTGCTGGCTAGCAGAAGCCAATCTTCAGTCCAAAGGTTATGGTAAATCCAATATTTAGTGGGAAGTTTGTAAAATAATCTCCTTGTGGAGTCAATTTTTTCATTCTGACTGGCTAAGTTGAGGTGAAAGGTTACCCTTCCCAATTGGCAGGTATCTTGTGTGTCTAATTATGGATCTGGTCTCAAAATCAGAAGGGTGCCAGGAAACAGGATGGCATTTAAAGTGACACTTGGGCTGGGCACGGTGGCTTATGCCTGTCATTCCAGCACTTTGGGAGGCCGAGGCAGGTGGATCAGCTGAGGTCAGGAGTTAGAGACCAGTCTGGCCAACATGGTGAAATCCCATCTCTATTAAAATACAAAAAACAACAACAACAAAAAAAACATTAGCCAGGCGTGGTGATGTGTGCCTGTAATCCCAGCTACTTGGGAGGCTGAGACATGAGAATCACTTGCACCAGGAGGCATAGGTTGCAGTGAGCTGAGAATGCGCCACTGCACTGCAGCCTGGCTGGGTGACAGAGTGAGACTCTCTCTCAAAAAAAAATTAATGAAATAAAAATAAATCAATACTTGGAGTGATCACTAACCTCAAGCGAACCTGGTGCCTTCCTTACCAGGGGATTTGTTGACCCCCTCAGGAGGGAGAAAGGACTGATTATAGCCCTTCTGGGGGTCTCTGCCCCTCCTGAAATCCCAGCAGGAGATAAACATTCCGAAGCAGAAGCTGGCTACAGGCCTCAGTTCGAAGAAGTTACAAAGGATCGGATGTGACCCCTGACAGCCAGACATGCCCAAACTTGTAGCGTGTCATTGATCTGAGATGGGTCCTTCTGAGCCCACTCTTGGGTGGTCCTGGTCGTGAGGCAGCCCTGTAGCCTGCATGGGCACGTTCAAGGGTGCTGCTCAGGCCTGCCGCTCTGCACCCCTGGAAATTGTGTGTCCCAATAGGTTCAGGATATAACATTAGTGATGGAGAAAGTCCCTGTGATGGTGACTTTTATATACCAACTTGACTAAGCCACAGTACACAGGTATTTGGTCAAACTCTATTCTGAATGTGTCTGTGAAGGCATTTTTTGGTTGAGATTAACATTTCAATCAGTAAGTGGGCTTTGAATAAGGCAGATGACCCTCCATAGTGTGGTTGGGCCTCATCCAATCAGTTGAAGGCTTTAAGAAAAAGGCTGAGGATCCCCTAAGATGAAGTAATTCCGCCAGCAGATGGCCTTTGAACTTGAGCTAAAACATCAACTCTCCCCTGTGTGTCCAGCCTGCGGGCCCACGATGAAGATTCTGGACTTGCCAGTTTCCATAACCACGTGAGCCAATTCCTTAAAATCTCACCAACCCCTACACACACCACACACACACACACACACACACACATCCTATTGCTTCTGTTTCTGTACAGAACCCTTACATAGTCCCTAAGGCTTATTGGGGTTTGAGCTGTGAAAACAAACCCCTCCAAAGACCACAGGCCTTTATAAGCCACCTTTCCTGTGAATCACATACAAGTGGACACCGCTTGTATGGACATCACTCAAAAGCTGTGATGGAGACTCCCTCCGTGACTTGATGAGGAGCAAAAGGATTTAGCCCCACTGCTGTGCTTCATCTCTGGGCAAGGATTCAGGTCTCGGCATCAGGACTTCTGATCAGACAGTTAGGACAGCAGCACAATTTGCTGACTGAATGTTCTTGGACAAGCTGCTTAAGCTCACTCAGCCCCAGTCTCCTCCTCTGTAGGACAGAGGTAATGGTACTTCCTTCACAAGGCGACTGTGATGTCCATGCAAGACACTTTGTGTATGGCCCTTAGCCAACAATGTAACCTGATGACATTGTTGTTCCTGCCATGCACTACTAAATTACCTGCAAAAGTCTAATCTAATCAAGTTCATTGCAATGGATCATTACAGAGTTTTCTTATTTCAAATGAAAAAGGGGTCCCTGTAGCATAATTCTGCTGCAAGATGCTGCCTGGTCAGCAGCATGGCTATTGAGAATGCCAGAGATGTTTGCAACCCACCCTGGGGCTTCAGCAAGCCTCGGCCCTTAGGGCTCTTCTCTTCCGGAAAAACATTTCGGTACCAAGGAGACATCCCAAGGAAAGCACTAGTTTAAAAAGGTTGTCTTCCATCAGCTTCCCAGTATTCATCTAAAACACAAAGATGCCAGAGGCATCAGTGGTAGACACCAAATTGGGAACGTAAAATGAATGTGAGAAGGACGTTTGAGTAGCTTAGAGAGAATTAGGAGCTGTCCAATGTTTGACTGCAAAATCAAAGCCTCAACTTTCGACTCCAGGACACCAGAGTCATAGCAATCATTTGGGAGGGCTGGGGAGAGAAACTCATAAAAAGTTGTTGCAAATTGTATTTATTCCTTCTTTAGCCAGAGAAGTCTCATCTGTGAACATAAACTCATTAGCAGAGTGATGAGCAGGACTTGAAATGCAGCCTGCGTTCGTGCTATCTTTAACTCCTCATCTTGGACCGAAGCAATGAGACAGAAGGCAGAATATAGTGCCTCTTCCCTTCTGCTCAACTGACCATGGAGAAATAGGAGGAACTACATAATACAGGCTGAGGTGGGGGCAGGGGGCTTGGAGAGAAACCGCTAGCAATGGGATGTGCATGCCAGGGAGCCGCTGTCCCAAAATCTGAGACGACGCACCACTGCAAGACAAGAAAAACCTTGTTAAAAGAACATATGACGTCGGGCATAGTGGCTCATGCCTCTAATCCCAGCACTGTGGGAAGCTGAGGCAGGAGGACCACTTGAGCCCAGGAATTTGAGACCAGCCTTGGCAATATGGTGAGACCCCATCTCTACAAAAACATAAAAAATTATCCAGGCATGGTGGCAGATGCCTGTAGTCCCAGCTCGAGAGGTTGAGGCTATAGTGAGTCAAGATCATGTCACTGACACGTGAGCAGATGTGGAATCCAAAAGACAATATCCCAAGCAAGGGCAGATGCTTCTAATGTTGGCTTCCTCTACCAGCAAAAGAATGATGTTTCTGGAAGTTAGAAAACTCTGGGGTCAAATGCTGGTGCATCCAGACACAACCCGGGATGTAGAGCACATCACTTAGTCTCTCGAGCCTCAGTTTCCTCTTCTGTAAAAACTGGCAGTGATTACTTACCTCATAAGGTTGTTGTGAGGAGTGGACAGGGTATCCCATGGAAAATGCCTGGTGTATTGTCCATGCCCAGCATGTGAGTTTCACTCATATGTAGAAAAGATCATTGAGCTTTAATTCCAATCATATTGGTGACCTGACTACAGAATCTGGTGGCTTTGAGTGGTGCTCTGTGTTGTCCCAAGGTTTATTCAAGAATGTCTGGGAGAAACAAAAAGTGGAAGCTCCCCACCATGAATTAGAACCCAAAGAACTCCCTATTCATTCACCTTCTCTCTATTCATTCACCTTCTCTCTTTCAGGTAAGATTTTGTTTGGGGCACCGCTTGGAGCCAGCACTTGACATTGTCTCAGCTCCTCCAGGTGTTAAGCTTTGCACAAGGATACCCGCTTTCAGCAGATGGATAGAAATAGAAAACACTGGTGACACACTGTTGGCTTGCTGTGGGGAACATTGCTGGTGGAAATGCAAAATATTATAACCCTATGAAGGAAAATTTGGCAAAACCTTATTAGCATTTCCCCTTTGACCCAGGAATCCACCTCTAGGATCTATCCCAAAAATTCACTGGGAAAATCATGAAAAGACATGCACATGAGCTGAACCCAGCACAGCACTACTGAAGAGGGCAGAAGGCGAGGGGCAATCCCAATGCCCATCACTAGGGACTGACCAATGACACCATGGTACTCTCACTTATGTTGTAGCTGTAAAATGGGATGACGAATTTTTTTCATGGCTCCGAAGCAATCTCCAGGATGCAGAGTTAAGTGAAAACAGCAAGGTAGCAAGTAAAAACAGAAAAGATACATATTTTTTTATATTATGGTTTTCTCATATATATGAGAAAAAAATATATGTATAGCATGCATATTTGATATTTGCATGTCAAAAGGACACAGGAATCAACCTGAGAGAGTTACCAAAGCTGGAACAATTTGAGTGACAAATAATGATAGTATTAGATTATAGTCCAAATACTAAAACAAATATCCATGAGGTCATACAGATATGGATAAATGATTCAATCCATCAATCATTCAATGAGATAAAAGGAACAAGTCTTCCTTAGAAAGAAAAACATCCCAAGTAATAAATACAGATGTTACCCTCTCCAGGAGCTGAAACTTAATTTCCCTCTCCTTATGGATCAGGTAGACTTAGTGACTCATATGCAAAGAATAGAGAATGGAAAGGAAAAAATAGTGACTGCAGTGGAGAAACCTGATAGATACCATCTTAGCAAAGTGACTGAGGTTAACGTCACCAATGATAAGTCATCTTTGTATCACGCACCTCCTGATATGATGTGATATGGCATGGCTGTGTCCCCACACAAATTTCATCTTAAATTGTAGCTCCCGTAATTCCTAAGTATCATGGGAGGGACCTGGGGGGAGGTAATTGAATCATAGGGGCAGGTCTTTCTTGTGCTGTTCTCATAAGAGGGAATAATTCTTATGAGATCTGATGGTTTTATAAAGGGGAGTCCCCTTGTACACGTGCTCTGTTGCCTGCCACAATGTAAGACATGACTTTGCTCCTCCTTTGCCATCCACCATGATTGTGAGGCCTCCCCAGCCATGTGGAACTCTGAGTCAATTAAACCCCTTTCCTTTATAAATTATTCAGTCTCAGGTATGTCTTTATTAGCAACATGAGAACAGACTAATACATTATGTGACAAGAAGGACACCTTACCTCTGTAGTCTTCTTTCCCCTAACTCACAAGCCCAGTCTAATTGTGATGAAACACAAGACAAGCCCAAATGGAAAGGCCTCCTATAAAATTCCAGGCCAGTGGACTTGGAAAGTGTCAGGGCCATGAAAAATACTGAAAGACGAAGGTAACTACCAGAGACTGCAGGAGACTAAGGAGGCAGGATAACTGAATGCAACATGAAATGATATCCTGGGCTGGATTTCAGAACAGAAAAAAGGATATTAGTAAAAAAAAAAAAAAAGGCAAACTTCAAATAAAGTCTGCAGTTTATTTAACAGCATTTTATCAGTATTAATTTCTTAGTTTTGAAGAATGGACCCTGGTTAAGTAGGATGTTAATAGCAGGAAAAGCTGGGTGAAGAGTGTTCAGGGGCTCTCTGTACTATGTCAGTCATTTTTCTAACTAAAATCATTCAAAACAGAAATTTAAAAAATATTTTTATTTGTTATTTTTTATTTAAAAACATAGTGGAAGGGTAAAACATAAACTGTAACAGAAAATGGTGACCAAAGAGACATTGAAACAATAGGTTAGTGGGAAGAGCCATAGAACCAAATATTTGAATACACATTGTTTTGTAGACTTGGCTTTGTAATCTTTTGTAAATATTTTATGTAATTTAAAATAAATTTAAAACGATAAAAAGCATGTTTAACTAGATATCCACATGCAAAAGAATGAAGTTGACCTCTGATACCACATAAAAATCTCAGCATAAAATGGATCAAATGCCCAAAGCAACTCATAGACATCTAAAGCAAAAATAAATGAATGAATTTAACTACACATTGAGTTGAGTTGCATGGAACCCAACCATGGAATCTTACCATAGAAAATAACTAGTTTAAAAGACTTTCAATGAATTGGATTATAAATCCCTAGTAGACTGCAATCTAAGGTAAAATAAATGTGGAGATATTTGTACAGTTTTCATAAATCATACTTTTGGTGGTACTGCTATTTTTCTGAGATGGTTATATGTGCATTGTGAGATAAAAGAGTTAGTAAGTGTGTTAGTATTCTGAAAATAGGATTTTCACTGCGGGAGAAATAAAATATAGATGTAGGACCAATGATGCTTAGTAAATATTTCATAGTTCTTACTTTATATTAAAAATATCCATATAAATTAATAATACATTTTCTGATTAAAATGTTTCCTAAATATCCATGATTTCATAGTGTCCACTAAAAGAACTGAAATGATGACACACCCGTAAGCAGTGAGCACTCTCAGCACTCAGACTGTGGTCTCTACATACCATTAGAGGGACTAGAGCTCCTTAAATAAACAGTTGATTTCAAATATGAGGCAGGAAATGAAAAAGATGTGCCCAAGTCACCTTTCATATAGAATGCAAGGAGCTACCAAAGATTACTGGGGTCATATAACCATCATCATCATTAAAGTAATTGTAATAATAATAAACAAATAATGCTCAAGAGCCAATTTGAATAGATTTATTTCCCAAAGGCCAAGAATGTAATAATTTGATCATAATTAAGAATAACAGGCTGGGAGCAGTGGCTCATGCCTGTAATTCCAGCATTTTGTGGGAGGCTGAGGTGGGCAGATCACCTGAGGTCAGGAGTTCAAGACCAGCCTGGCCAACATGGTGAAATCCCATTTCTACTAAAAATACAAAAATTAGTCGGGCATGGTGGTATGTGCCTGTAATCCCGGATACTCAGGAGGCTGAGGCAGGAGAATTGCTTGAACCTGGGAGGCAGAAGTTGCAGTGAGCCGAGATTGTGCCATTGCACTCTAGCCTGGGCAACAAGAGTGAAACTCTATCTCAGAAAAATAAATAAATAAATAAAAAGAATCCAATAGGGAAAACACATTTCAGTTCCGTATATCAGCAATAAAAATGAAATGTAATTTAGACTTTCGTTGCTTTGTAAATGGAAAGTTTAAAAATGCGTTTTAAATCCAGGAATACATCTAATGGAAGTTGTATAGGATTTAATGGAGAAAATTACAAGAGATTTATTTTAAAACACTATAGAAAACATCATCAATGGGTCATGCTTTATAAAAATAAAAATTATCTTCAAATTTATAATGTCATGCAATTCCAATCAAAATTTCAATTTTTTGTAATGGGAAAATTGATTATCTCATTCTATACTAAAAATGTAAGAGAATAATGAAAATGACCGAAACAATCTTGAGGAAATTAAACAAGGTGATGTGGGGTGTGTTGGGGAGATTGCCATGTCAAAGCATATTATAAAGGCATAGTAGGAGGCCAGGCACCGTGGCTCATGCCTATAATCCTAGCACTTTGGGATGCTGAGGCAGGTGGATCACCTGAGGTCAGGAGGAGTTTGAGACCAGCCTGGCCAACATGGAGAAACCCCATCTCTACTAAAAATACAAAAAAAAAAAAAAAAAAAATTAGCCGGGCATAGTGGTGAGTGCCTGTAGTCTGAGCTATTCAGGAGGCTGAGGCACGAGAACTGCTTGAACCTGGGCAGCAGAGGTTGCAGTGACTTGAGATCGTGCCACTGCACTCCAGCCTCGGTGACAGAGTGAGACTCCGTCTCAATAAAAAATAAATAAATAAATAAAATAAAAGCCATAGTAGGAAACAGCAGTATTAGTAAAAGACTGACTGAATTGGACACAGTGCCCAGAAACAGATCCATGCATGTGTGAAAAATTAAAATATGAGAAAGATGTTACTGTGGGTCAATGGTAAAACAATGGATTAATCAATAAGTGGAGGTGGAACAATTGATTGTTCTTATAGGAAACAGAATAAAATTAGGTCCCAATCTCATTATCTCATGCCACATTCAATATTCAATTGTAGTTGTGTAAAGCCCTAAATGAGAAAAGCAAAATAATTTAAATTTAGAAAAAAATTATGGGACTACCTTTAATGTTTCACAACAGGGATATATATTTTTAAAGAAGACTAAAAAGGCAAAAACCACAGAAGAAATAATTTCTAAATACAAGTACATTAAATTAAGAAAGAAAAAAACTTTTTGGTAACAGGAGATACTATTTTAGAAATGCAAAAATAGCCACAGGTCAGGACAATTAGGCAAGAGAAAGAAATAAAAGGCATTCATATTGGACAGGAAAAAGTAAAACCATCTCCATTTGCAGATGACATGATTTTGTGCAAGAATATCCTGAGGAATCCATAAACAACCATTAGAGATAATAAACAAGTTCAGTAAGGTTGCAGAATACAAAATCAATACACAAAAATCAATTGTGTTTTTATATGTTAGCAATGAGCAATCCAGAAAGAAAACAAATAAAACAATGCCACTTACAACAGCACAAAAGAGAATAAAAGACTTAGGAATGAATTTGACAGCAGAAGTATAAGCCTTATACATTGAAAACTACAAAACATAATTGAAAGAAAATGAAAATCTAAATAACTGGAAAGATATCATATGACCATCGATTGGAAGCCTCTATAGTGAAGACGGCAAACTTCCTAAGTTGATCTACGATCTGCAGATTCCACACAACCACTACCAAAATACTAGGTGGCACCGATTGATTGATTGATTGATTGTAGAGATTGACAAGGTAATCCTAAAATTCATATGAAAATTCAAGGAAATCAGAATAGCCAAAGCAATCTAGAAAAGTTTCAAAACTTACTACAAAGCTGCAGGAATTAAGACTGTGTGGCACTGGCATATGATAGACACAGATCAAAGGAAGAGTACGAAGAGTTCAGAAATAAACTCATGCATTTATGGTGAATTGATTTTCAATAAGAGTGCCAAAGCAAATCAATTGAGGACATAATAGTCTTTTTAACTAACAACGCTGATACAACTGGTTATCTACACACAAAAGAATGAAGTTGGATGCATACCTCACACCATATACAAAAAATAACTCAAAATGGATCAAAGGCCTAAATGTAAGAGCTAAAATGAGAAAGTTGTTAGAGGAAAATATAGGCATAGATCTTGGATTAGGCAATGGTTTCTTAAAGTATAAGCAACAAAATTAACAAATAAGTTGGAGTTTATCAAAATTAACAAATTTCATGTTTCATGTTTTGAAAGAATAAAGGGAAAAGATGGCCCAGAGATTGTGAAAAAAACTTTAAATCCAATATCTGATAAAGTTCTAGTATTCAGTATATATACAGAACTCATGGTTCAACAATAAAAAGACAAATATAATGAGCAAGAGATTCAAATGGACATTTCTCCAAAGAAGATATGCAAATGGTCAGTCAGTACATGAAAAGATGCTTGATCTCCTTACTCATATAATGAAATAGTAGCCACAAAAAGGAATGAAGAGCTGATACATGTTACAACACAGAGGAATCTTGAAAATATTATGGTAAGTGAAAGAAGCAAGTCAGAAAGACCGCATCATGTATGAATCCATTTCTATGAAATATCCAGAACAGGTTAAATCCAAAGAGATAGAAAATAGATTGGTGGTTTCCAAGAACTAGGAGTACAGGGAATGGGGCATGTTTGCTAATGGGCATGGGGTTTCATTTTGGGGTGATGAAAATGTTCTGGAATTAGATAGTGGTTATGGTTGCACAGCCTTGTGAATATGTTAAATGTCACTGACTTGCATTTTATTTTATTTTAGTTTAGTTTAGTTTTTGAGATGGAATCTCGCTCTGTCACCCAGGCTGGAGGGCAATAGCACGATCTTGGCTCACTGCAACCTTCGCCTCCCAGGTTTAAGCAATTCTCCCACCACAGCCTCCTGAGTAGCTGGGACTACAGATGCATGCCACCACGCCCAGCTAATTTTTGTATTTTTAGTAGAGATGGGGTTTCACCATGTTGGCGAGGCTGGTCTAAAACTCTTGACCTCGAGTGATCCACCCACCTCACCCTCCCAAAGTGCTGGGATTACAGGCGTGAGCTGCCTTGCCTGGCCTATTTTAAAAGGGTGAATTTTCTGGTATGTGAATATATAGATAGACTGGGAAACATATTTGTAACAGGCAACAACGAAGGACTAATATTTAGGATATCTGATGTGTGATAACTTTGAAACATGAATAGAATAGGAAAACGAACAAAGTGTGTGAATGGCCAGTTCAATAAAAAGAGAATAAGGATGGCCAATAAATCCATGATACAAAGCAATGAGAAGCCTTGCACACTGCCGGCGGGAATGTAGGTGGCGTAACCACTGGGAATAGTGTGTCAATACCTGGTGAGATTGGAAATGCAGACTCTGTGGCCCAGTGATTCTATTCCTAGTTATGCAGCCCAGGGAATAACTCCTATAGATCAAAAGAAGACGTGTAAAAAAATTCATAGCAATTTTTCTTGCAATAGAAAAAAATCAGAGAAACATCTAAAACATCCAACCACAGGAAAACAGATATATGTATTAGCAAGGATACTATATCCATGAGCATAAATGAACTAGCACTACAATTTTCAAGAGAGGTAGATTTCACAAATATGTTGAGAAAAATATTTTAAATTAGAAGAAATAAAAAATGCAAGTTGTTGAACAGTGTATCCAAAATAATGTTGCTCATACAAAGGTCAAAAAGGCCAGATGGGGTGACTCGCACCTGTAATCCCAGCGCTTTGGGAGGCCAACGGGGTCGGATCATTTGAGGTCAGGAGTTCTCGAGACCAGCCTGGTCAACATGGTGAAACCTCATCTCTACTAAAAATACAAAAATTAGCTGAGTGTGGTGGTGGGTGCCTGTAATCCCAGCTACTCAGGAGGCTGAGGCACGAGCCTGAACCTGGGAAGCAGAGGTTGCAGTGAGCCGAAATTGCACCACTGCACTCCAGCCTGGGTGACAGAGTGAGATACTGCGGAAAAAAAAAGAAGGTCAAAAGCACGTATAGCAATAGCAATAGCTATGGATGTGTATATATGAGGTACAAGGAAAAGAGATGCATGTACATAAAAAAACCAAACAGAATAGTGGTTACCTCTTACAGAGAGATAGAGATGTGTGACTGGGAAGCGGGGCCAGGGAGCTTCAATGACATTGATAACATGTTATTTCTTAACCCAGGTGATGGGCACATGAGCATATATTATTTTATTCTTCATATCTTATTGTATATCTTGAATATCATGTAAGAATTTCTAAAAGAAAAAATATTAGAAACGGAGCATGATGGCTCACATACTAAACCTAGCACTTTGGGAAGCTGAGATGGGAGAATTGCTTGAGCCTAGGAGTTAGAGGCCAGCCTGGGCAACACGGTGAAACCCTGTCTCTACAAAAAGTACAAAAATTAGGTGGGTGTGTTGGCGCACATTTGTAGTCCCAGCCACTTGGGAGGCTGAGGTGGGAGGATTGCTTGAGCCCAGGAAGTCAAGGCTACAGTGAGCCATGATTGTGCCACTGCACTCCAGCCTGAATGACAGAACAAGACTCTGTCTCAAAAAAAAATTAGAAAATATAATTTTGAAACTCTCTCATCAGAACATCAAATTATAAGATATCTAGGGCATAAATATAAAATATATAGAAGAATTAATCTATAAATTTAATGGGATTCCAAAAGGCCAACAGAATATTTTATGAAAGTTAAAAACTGATTATTGAAATGATATGGAAGGGTATTTAAAAATGGCCAGGAACATTTTGAAAGAGCTGAACAAGAATGGGTGGCTGGCCCTATAATTTCTATAAAATTATAGAAATAAAAACTATGCCATTGGCAGAGCTATAAGAAATTAAAGCAATGAAACAGAAACCAGAGGCAAGGGATGAACAGATACGCACACCTCTAGATAGATCTTGGTTTGACAGAGATGACCTTAAATTTGTTATAAGAGAATCAAATTTGTACCTCACAACTGTACACATAAAATAAATTGCAGATGAGTTAAAGTTCTTAAATGTGTAAAATAAAGCTTCAACATTTTAAAAGAAATGAGGAAAGGATATCACTTGGAGATGGGGAAGGATTATTTAAACAGGCATAAAGGCAATACTTGTAAAGAATCCTATCAAGCCAAAAAAAATCTGCATAAAGGAGCTTAACATGGCTAGTTAATGACATCCAATAACAATGGGGATACATTCTGAGAAATGCATCATCAGGCAATTTCATCACTGGGCAAACCTCATATCATGTACTCACACAAACCTAGATGGTGCAGCCTACACACACCTAGACCCTGTGTACAGCCTGCTGTTCCTAGGATATAAACCTGTACAGCACGTGGCTATACTGGATACTGCAGGTCATTGCAACACAATAGTATTTGCATATCTAAACATAGAAAAGATACAATAAAAATATGGTATCAAGGATAAAAGATGGTACATCTGTTTAGGGCACTTACCATGAATGCAGCTCACAGGACTGGACGTTGCTCTGGGTGAGACAGTGAATGATTGGTGACTGAATTTGAAGGCATAGGATATTACTGTTCACTACTGTGGACTTTAAAACACTGAACACCTAGGCTACACTAAATTTATAGAAAATGTAAGCAATTGTGCTACAGCATTACAATGACTATGCTGTCACTAAGGGATAGGAATTTATAATCTTATGAGATCACCGTTTTCTATGCAGTCTGTCATTGGCTGAAACGTTGTTATGACATTGAATACACAACTGTATTAAGTTCAGGAGAAAACAGCAACATCAGTCAGTTTTGAGGAATGAGAAGAAGAGAGGCACCCTGTGGAGGCAGAGACAAAATAAAGGTGAAACCTGACCTGTGGAATCCTCACCTTTTCTTAACCTTACCTGAGTGTAGGGGGCATCTGATGAGCAGAGACCTCTCCGTGTCCTGGTTGTTGGACCCCACCTTATGGTAGTGACATCATCATGAGAAAAAAACATGTAATCATGTGACCTATGATTAAAGGCAAGGCCATCCATGATGTGGTTCTAGTCTCCTGCAGGGGTGGGCTTCAAGGGGGCAGGAGAGTCCTGGAGGAACTGGAGGGGTACTTGGGCCATAGGAAGAATGATGTGTGGCAGGATTAGGGTTTTTCTTGAGACTCTCCTTAAGAAAATGCCCAGGCTTTGCTGATCTTTTGCTTTCTCCTCCTCGCTGGTGTGTGAGTGCACATGGTGAAGCAGATGGTGACGGAGCCATGTTTTCTTGCCTTGTGTGTGGTGGCCTGCTGCTTAGAGGGGGTCCCCAGGCATCAGAGACCAGGGCAGTCAGAAGCTCAGAAGGAACCAGCCCTGCCAACACCTGGACCTCAGGCTATCACAGGCAGCCAGAGCTGTGAGAAAATAAATTCCTGTTGTTAAACCACCCAATGTGTGGTAATTTTTTATGGCAGCCCTAGCAACAGAATGTACTTATTATATCATTTATATCTACATCTATGTCTGCCTACATCTATCCCTCTTCCTGTCCACCTACCTGCACCTGTGCCTGTATTTATACCTACATCTGTATTTCTGTTGGTCTATTATATTTCTATGTATCTGTGTATCTATCAATCAATCATCTACCTATCTTTCTATCTGTCATCTATCTATCTCTCTGCCTTTGTGTCTATCTACCTATCTCTATCATCTGTCTATCTATTATCTATCTATCTATCTGTCTGTCTGTCTATCTATCTATCTAGCTATCTGTTGGTCTATCTACATATCTATCTATCATCTATTTATCTATCATCTATCTATGTGTCTGTCATCTATCATCTATCTATCTAATTTATCTGTATATCTATCTGTCATCTATTTCTCTATCTATGTATCCTCTATCTAGCTACATATCTATCATCTGTCTATCCATCAATCATCTATCTATTTATCTATCTATTGATCTATCAATCTCCAACACAAATTTCTGAGTGATGAAATGCAGTGGCAGAGTGAGTTATACTATAAAAATGGAATTCATGTAGAGTTAACAGTTCACTTAAAGTTGATAGAAAGGTCATGTTTCTACTTTTTGGGGCCAAAAGAGTCTGTCACCCTTTCTAACTCTCCTCTTTCTTCAGTGTCCCACATCTGCCCTGGAGGGACATCCTGCCATCTGTACCTTGGAAACACAGGCAGACGTTGGCCACCTTCACCACCGTTCACCACTTTCCCACTTTCACCTAGTCTATCATTCAAACAGAAGGCAGAGCAATCCTGTTGGACCTAGACTCAGACCCTTCACTTAGTCTCCAAGAAGAGAAGACACACAGCCCCTTTATTCTGAACAGTGAGCTCACAGGACGGGAGCCGAGGGCCATCTGGCTGCACTTCCTCCACCCACTTCCTAACTCTTTCCTCCCCTCAGGAGGAAGTGCTTCTGCAGAAGAGGAGACAGCAATGGACAGTGTGAGAGAGAGAAGTGAAGAGACAGAGACAGACAGAGACAGAGAGAAAGACAGAGAGACAGAGACAAAGAGACTGAAAGAGACAGAGAGGACAGAGACAGAGACAAAGACAGAAAAAAGAGAGACAGAGACATAGAGAAAGACAGAGACAAAACAGAGACAAAGAAGAGAGAGAAAGACAAAGAGACAGAGAGAGGAAGAGAAAGACAGACACAGAGAGACAGAAATAGAGACAGAGAGAGACAGAGACAGAAGAGACAGAGAAAACAGATACAGAAAGAGACAAAGACAGAGAGACAAAGGGAGACAGAGACACAGAGAGACAAATACAGAGAGAGATACAGACAGAGATAGAGAGACTGAAAGAGACAGAGAAGACAGAGACAGACAGAGACAAAGAGAGAGAAAGACAGAGACACAAAGAAAGATGGAGACAAAACAGAGACAAAGAGAAACAGAGAAATAGAGACACACAGAAAGACAGAAATAGACAGACACAGAAAAAGATAGAGCCAGAGACATACAGAGAGAGACAGAGAGACAGGGAGAGACAGACACGGAGAGAGAGGGCAAGCCTTGGGAAATGGGAAACCAGAACGCTGCCCACAGTGAGGGAATCTTTGGGTTGGCTCCACCCTTGGACTTCTCAAATATAGAAGCCAGATGAATTTCATTTTTGCTTAAACTGTTTTGAGTGGGGTTTCTTCCACTTTTATCTGAAACCACCCAGTATGTAGCTTTTGTTGGAGCACAGTCAATGCATGAAGGTATTTGTGAAATTGAATTGTACTCACTATTTCCAAAGACAACAAATGTGAAGAACCAAGTGCTTATTTATCAAGCTATTTTCTTGGTGCCACAGGTCACTGAATGCTACATGATGAATGTCTCATCATATCATTGTCTCCAGAGTACCTGGAAGACTTTTGCCACTTCTATGGGCATTTTTCTCTTGCGAGTATAGAATAGGGGTACTGTGGTTGCTTGTGATCTCACAACCCCCTTTCAGAATCTGAGCAGCAGGAATTGCTTAGAAGTAGATATACTCTTGCTTACCCCTTTTCTCGGATCACTAATGGGGTCGCAACTCAGCCAAAGGCAGGACAAAGAGCAGGCAGAGCACATCTAGGTGGGTGGGGTTTGGGGAGAAGTTTCTGTGCGGGAAACAGTGAGCAGGGCCGCTGAAGCAAGACCCAGAGATGTGCCTCCATTACCTGAATCCTTCCTGGATGCTCACCAGGGCAGGGACCCCCTGCCTTCTGCCCACATTGAATGGGTAATGGCCAATCAAGAGAAGTCTGTGCCCATTCGCTGTCCTGGGCTGCCATGGAGTCTGTCTCAGGACCCCCCAGCCATCTGGATTTTCCCACTCAAAGTGGGACCACCACATGTTGATTCTTGGATGCTTCTTGTATTGCTGCCCTCATCTCTGCCATGGCCACAGGTACCAGCTGCCAGACCCAGACCTCCTGCTATCTTCAGCCCAGTTCATCCAGGTTCTCCAACTTTCCACTGGCTGGTGATCACACCCCTGGGGCTCAGCAAATTCCATAGGTGATGAGTAGCAGCTCCCAGTTTTGCAGGAACTACAACTTGGCCATTGAAAAGCATATCCCTGGTGGGCAGCCAGGCTGTGGATAAGGCTCACACATTTCCCCAAACAAAAGAGGCTGACCTCTGGCCACATGAGGACAGACACCTGCAGAATCACGGCTGTTGTGTTACCAAATATTAAAGGAAGGTGCCCAGAGAACAACGGAGGCCTCAGAGGAGGCCATGGCTGCTGCAACCTTGGATGCTCTCTGTAGGGACACTCTACTAACTAAGCTCTGTTGTGCTTGTGACCAAGAATGGAGGTCACTTTTTACTCTGCAACTCAGAAAAGAGAGTCAGTCAATCCATGTGGTCCAAGGGTGTGTATGTGTTTAGTGTGGTGAGGGTAAGGGGAAAGAGAGATAGAATGAATCTTTGTCTTAAGCATGAGGAACCACATGGGTGCAAACAGTCCTGATCTAGGGCATGTGAAAAGCAAACATTTTGCGCCTGTGTTCAAAGGTGAGGAGCAGAGAGGTGAGGGAGGGGGCGGAACTGGGTGTCAACTCTCAGACGAGGTCATGGTGGATGACAGCTGAATCCTGTCCTGTTGTCTCCTACAAAGCAGGAGGTAGGGGATGGTTATTAAAAACCCTGAGAATCGAAACAGATACCATAAAAATCATCTGGATACAACTTCATTCTATTAAAGCAAATAATTGAAGGGCCCGCACTGTGTTGCCTCCCAGTCTTGTGTGCATACATCCTGTCTTTCATCTGTGCATCCACAAATGCCTTAGGGATACCGGTTGTTATAAAAATGAAGAATTGCCTAGGTGGGTTCTTTTATAAAAAATAAAGGAAAGATCATTTGTAGACATTATTTTCTTGGGGGACATGCAACAAAAAATGACAACTGGCTTCTCCAACTTTGCCAGGTGTTTTTTTTTTTCTTTTCTGTTTGGTTTTGTTTTGTTTCTGAAGGAAAATGTTCACAAGCACCAACATCTCTAGATTTGTGGAAAATTAATTCTGTAGATGATGTGGAAACGATAGCCTATAAAGTTAATGAGATATTACTGAAGTCTGGATAAACAATTAGCAGTATTAGCTGGGAAGATAAACCAGGACCTGTTGCCATTGAACAGAACTGCAACTAATTAAATTGAAAATTACAGCACAAGCGTGTGAAAACAAAGGCGAATTGAATGGGGGCTGAGAATTAACGGAGCTAATATTGCAAAGGCAACACTGTTATTAAAAATGAAAGGGAGGGTGGTGGTATTAAAACCATTCATTTCCCCCTCCCACATGCTCCACTGGATTCTGTTTTCATCATGGCATTTCTCAGTTGTCCCTATGATCCGAGTCTCTGGTTTTGGCCACTCTGTAGGTCTCTGACGATTCTGAGTTTACAACTTTTCATGTAAATCCCCTGTGTAGAGGTAGGGCCCACTCAAGTGAAGGGGTCCCTTCCTGACCCCACAGACCATTCACATGTCCCTGAGGCATGAAATTGGCTTCCTTGTTTCTGAGCATGAAGAGCTATAGGCCTCCCTGGGAAAAATTAACTGCACGTCACATCTCAGCATTTTGTGTTAAAATTCGAGAGCCACACAACCCGTCTCTCAGGCTCAGGGTGTAAAGCTTTATTTATCCTTTTAAAAAAAATTATCATTTACAGTCTTCCTATTTAATAGTTTTGCTCCTCTTTCTCCTTGTCTTGGAGAGCTTGGAGCATCCTAGGAAGGCTGGTGGGAATGGAGTCTGAGTGATCCCAGAGGTGGATGGATCCTTCCACCAGGCGGAGACCTGGGCTGGATGGGGTCAATGGCCTGATGGCTGCTCTGGTCCCATCTCCAAGCAGGTGGAGACTGGGGGAACCATATATCTCTTCGTGAGATCCAACATTAGCTGTAGCCAAGATAGGAGACAAAAAAGCGATTTTGCCCCCTTTTTAAAGCATATCCAGGTGTTCTGAGGGCTCTGCCATCTTCTGCACCTGTACACTGAGGGGCCAGGAAGTCACCCCCCTTCCATGACAGCCATTCTCACTAACCATTCAGCTATGTGGTGCTGAGGACTTCTCTCTAAAGCTGTGTACCCTGCTCTGCTGACAGAGAAAAAAGCCTGCTCCAGAGCCTGCACAGCATCACACAGGCGGCTGGATTGCTACAGAGGTTCTGAGAAAACTTGAACAGTCAGCCCAGCAGCCTGAGAAAGACCACGCCATGCTTGAGAACATCTCTGCTGCCCACAGGATTTCCTGGAACTGGAACCAGATACACTGAACTCCCAATAGGAC
Organism: Pongo abelii; assembly: GCF_028885655.2. Classification (NCBI taxonomy): domain Eukaryota; kingdom Metazoa; phylum Chordata; class Mammalia; order Primates; family Hominidae; genus Pongo; species Pongo abelii. The sequence continues at coordinate 229,699,674 of NC_071985.2, read as the reverse complement.
CTCTTTTCCAATATACCAGGCCTCCCCTACTTGGGGAATCTTCTGCTACTGGACAGATTCCCTCCCTCAGGGCCCCAATAGTGCTTTCTCTTTCACTATAAAATGAGGGCATGGGTGGAAGGTGGCATTCTCTGAATCCTCAATCCTTGAGAATAGACCACTTAGTTTTGCCCTCATTGTATTCTCTAGCTGGACATATCACAGGGCTCAACGGTGGCCCTCAACACTTATTTAAATCTGTGACATTTAGCTCTCTTTAGACCAGCTCAGCTCTGTCTCCTATAGCTGCTCCATTTAAGAAGAGAGCAGCCCCAGCTCTTTGCTAAAAGATACCCTTAGAGCCTCTGCCTCCCCACATGCCATCCCTGCCACTGATAGTGGTTCTCTGTCTTGCTCTATCATTAAATAAAGGTCAGCTATTGACAATCCGGCTAGAGAAGAAGCATTATCAAAGAGGCCAATGGATGGAGCTGCCATGTTTGATGCATACAGTCTCTTTGATGGATCACAACATGAAGGCCTTTGCTTCAGGAATTCTGCTCTAAAGTCTGGCTGGATTTTCTTCAGGAAAGTAGAACTTATTTGGGAAAACATTGGAGGGGCATTTGCTGCTCAGCAGTGGCCTGAAAGATAGGTTGAAATCTCAACCCACACCAATCGTGAATGAGTAAAATACCACAAAGGCCATTCAACTGGACATCTCTTTACTATCCAGCAAGGACTCAAAGGGCAGTAGGACTGTGTGCTATGAATGTCCAGCTCCCAATAGAACCCTCATTTTTCCATAAAGAACTGGGATTTGGTACTAATTGAGCCCCAACCCAAGTTATCCTACACAGGAAGGGAGCCAGGTGCTGGGTTTTCAAGACTCAATCCTATACCCAGTTACACTGCACAGAAGGAGGATGATCAATTAGCCTCATTAGTAACTTCCCTATCAATACAGATATGGGTTCCAGAGACACCTGTCTAACAAATAGTTGATAACCCTATTGATTAAACAAATTTGTATCATTTCAAGTGAAAATAATCATTCAAACAAAATGCCAGAAAGAGCTAGACTTGAAACTCTTTCAGCAACTTATCACACATGAGAATAGAGCTGCAGAAAAGATTTTAGTGTAAATACTGTAATTCTGCCAGCAATTAAATAACCTCAAACTGACTTATTATCTTCAGAGTAACATGTTAATAATTTAACTGACAAACATTTCATAAGTTAATTCTGAAAAGACTTAAGCATAGATAGATTTAATTAATTCCATATTTACACTAGTTTTTGCGCTTTTAACTTCAAATGATTTTTTGAAAAGTCAAACAGCGAATAGACATGCCGCACAAATGGTGAAATGACAATGTCATCTCGAAATCATTTGGAGAGAGGAACTCCATGATAGCACATGAGGATGAAAGAAGACAAAAGTCGCTGTACATAGCTATGGTAATGGTGTGTCACACTTAGGTGGGGAGGGGTCCTCTGATGGGAAAATTAGGTATCCATCATTTTGCTATCCCTTTAGTTCATTTAAAAATTGGCAAGTGTGTTATCTTATAAGATGTCTCTGGGTGCTTTCTTCATATGTGCATGTCTTAGACATGCTATGTGCTTGTAAATGGACCTGGTGTTCAAACAATGATTCACAGTATTCAGGGTAAAAAGTTAAAATGGACCCTTTGACCTTGTCTCAGAAAAGCATTTAATATGTAGTCCCAAAATGTCCACTCTTCACTATGACCTACTGCCGACCCTGGAGAAAGAACAAGTGCAGCTTTAATTGTTATTTGAAGACGTACCTGGTATCATATTTCACCTAAATGCTTTCAGCACTAGGTCCTTTGGACAGCTCCACAACAGCACAAATGTTCCTCTCCTGGAGTAGATAATTCCCTTCTCCAGAAGTTGATTCTGCCATCTCCCCCCTTATCCTCAGGGTGAGCCTCTGCCAGAACCCAGTGGGGTTCCTGTCTTTCTCCTCCTGGTTTTATTAGAGAAAACTCCAATATGCAAGCTGGACCACACCTCCCTACCCCCAGCCCCTACCATACTTCAAAGTAGACATGTGATCATCAGCCCCTGATCCCATCTCTTGTCTTCATTTGTTTCAAGAAAAAGATGGATATTGGCTCCTAATTAACCCACCTAACCTTGCAGTTTTTAATATCTTTGCTTTAGTGAAATTCTAGGTTAAGGTTAATGATTGAACTCTGCTTCTAAGCATGTTCTTTCAGAAGGTAATTCATGCATATGAGAAGATGGGTATGAGGACATAACATGCCTGGGCCACAGGGTCAGGGCAATTTGAAACAACTTTTATTAGGGAAGAGGGCTGGAGTTTGGGTCAGATTCTCAGCTAATTACACACTTTATTCTGGGACTGATTAACAGTCAGAGTCTGCCAAAGCTGCAGCAGAGAAAGAACACGGTAGGAAGAGGTGTTTGAACTAAACCCTCAGATGTCTATTGCATAGAAGGAAGCCCTACACTTAGGGATGGATCCAGCCATGACTCTAATTTTCCTCTGTGAGCTTTAACAATTAACCTTTTCATTGAGAGCTCAAGAGTGAGTCCTGTTGAAGGGGAAGAATGTCACGGCGCAGTGAATGGAGGCCAAGACAGCCCTGGGTGTGTGGCTTGGCTGCTTTCTCTGAGAGGCTGAGGAGATGGAGGGTTTCCACATAAAACCCCCCCATTAAAAATTCCTCCTGTTCTCAACAATACTCAACTCCATCATAGATACAAGCATCATTTCTTGTCTGTGTTAATTTTTAATAAGCTAGTTGCATCCAACCTAATCATGCCACTGAGGGCAGTTTGTATATTTTATAAGCACAAATAAATCCCTTCTCAATCTGCAAGCTCCTTGGTGGCCGTTTGCAAGGGCCTTTGGGTAGCATCTTTAAACTTTCATCTCCTGTAGGCATCCCTGACTTGTAAGTACCTCTGGAAGATTCATTCTTGCTCAAATAATTGAATCTATTTAAAGAAATGAAGTCAATTAACTTTTCAGTTTATGACCAAGAAATAATTTCACTGTGTGTGGTCAGATTCTGCTAAGTGTCTGGGGAATCAATTATTGTTTAGAGCTCAGAAAAATCCAAACAGGATCCTAAACTACATTGGGCAGCCCCTACCACGGCATTCAGCATGGTCACCTTGGAGCCTGGCCTTGATGGTGAGACACCAAACATTGAAAACACTACAGAGGTAACATCTTTAAGCTAGAAACAGACTTTTTTTTTCCTGCCAAAATCCTCATGCAAAACTTGTAAGTTGGATATTTCTGCCTCTACGCTCTAGCTTGCACATAGTTTGTTTTTTTTCTGACCTGGTAGACCTTGCTTCCCACCATAAGAAATGCAATACGCACCTAGGCCTCTCTTTAATCTTGTTTTCTTTCCCTTTGACTCTATGTTCACATTTAGGTATAAGTAATGAATGAGACGTTTTTAAAAAGTGAACTTTTGTGGGCATTTGTATTTTTAATAGGAAATTATATCTGAGAATGTAAAGAATAAAATGTGGGCCATTGGAATATTAGGCTTGATCGTGAGCTGAGAAGAGCTCTACAGACTGCTGTGGGTACCAGCTGAGCTCCCTGTGGTCTGAACCCACAGCTTTTCCTCCTTCCTCTGACAGTGGTTCACAGTACGGGCAAGCATCTGAGAGGGGTGATGACTGAACCCTCTGTACTTTCTCACTCCTTGAAGCAGAATTCATCCTCTGGTGTCCACAGAATGTTCCCTTTGACAATGCCATGAGAAAGGAAATACCAAGCCTAGGGAGGGTTTTCCAGTGAGCCATGAAGACCCACTTTGCTCCAAGCCACTTACCTTCTGGTTTCTTCCCAGGTCCCAGAATTGCCCCCTGTATTAGTCTGTTTTCATGCTGCTGATAAAGACACACCTGGGACTAGGAAGAAAAAGAGTTTTAATTGGACTTACAGTTCCACATGGCTGAGGAGGCCTCAGAATCATGGTGGGAGGCAAAAGGCACTTCATACATGGTGGTGGCAAGAGAGAATAAGGAAGAAGCAAAAGCAGAAACCCCTGATAAACCCATGAGATCTCTCAAGACTTATTCACTATCACGAGAATAGCATGAAAAAGACCAGCCCCCATGATTCAATTACCTCCCTCTGGGTCCCTCCCATAACACGTGGGAATTCTGGAAGATACAAGCCAAGTTGAGATTTGGGTGGGGACACAGCCCAACCATATCACCTGCACCAAAACCCCACACTGCCTCTCCCTCCTGTTGCCAGCTCTCAACACTTGAGTGACTTCTGTGTCCCAGGGACTGTGATGGGCACTGGGGATGGAGTACTGAACGAAGGCTGGCATGCTCCTGGATGCCACAGAAGAAACCCTGGAGGAGAAGAGATGTGAATCCAGAAGAACATTCATCTCTGCTGTCTCTGCGTGCCCCTTGGCAGCCTTCTCAGAGTGCATCTCTTGTCTGCCCACACTGTCGGTGTTTATGTGCAGGGTCCTCTACTTTCTTTACTCTGAGCATGTGATCGAGGTGGTCCGTGGTCTTCCTGTCTGAGCACTGTTATTTCATTTCGCTGTGAATTCTATGCCCACGACCCCCACATCTGGGTCTCTTGTCTACCCATCCTCTCAAACTCCAGCTCTGTTTCTAACACTTTTGAATAGACATCTCCACTTGCATGCCCCACCTGCTTCTCAGACTAAACATGCCCAAACTCGACTTAGTCATTTATGAATATGCTGCCACCATTTGCCCTGCATTCAAACTAAAGGCATGGATGTCACCCAAGTCTCTTCCCACTCACTCTTCTTGCATCTCCAATCCATCACAAAGATGGCAACTTTACCCCCTAGGCCTCTTACATTTCATTTCTTTCATTCTTATTCCTTGATAGACATGTTTGTTCTTTCTGCCTGTGTTTTTTCTTATTCCTCCATCTTTGCTTGTCTATCCCACCCTAAGTCATTGGACAGCCTTCACGAACGGCACCTCCTCCGTGAAGCCTTCCTTGAATCTACACCCCCTGTAATCTTCCCTTTATATGAACCTATCATCTCTTCCTCCTCTCTTGACACATATTTTTGGCCGTCTTATATAAGAATTATTTGGGCACCTGTTTTGACCTGCCTACTATTTTCCTGAGGAAGATCATGCTGTTTTCATCTCTGCACTCCCCTTACCTACGACAATCCCTGGCCCATGACTGTTATGTGAGCAGCAGGCAACACTAGGCTAAGACCAGGGTCAGGAGGCTCTGTAGAGGAGAGAAGAAACCTGCCCAAGCTGCCTCACTGTTCTGAAGAGAGACTGAGGGGAGAGCTGGCATTCTGGGGTGGTCCAGCTGCTGTATTGCATCTGGCTGCTGCCCCCAGCCCTATTGGCTGAGATTGGAAGAATGTAAGCCTGGGGGCTCAGAGCCCAAATCTCTCCATCCCATCGTAATGCCCTAAAGATTACCCTGAAGCACAACTAGGTTTGATGTCACACAGATCATATGGTGATCTGCAAAAGCCTCCAGGGCTAATGCATTTAACTGTGGCTTGGACTCAGGTGAGAGTGAGCCTCTTGGGAACCAGTCCTCAGGCAGGTGAATCTGGGGTAGAACGGGCACTACACTGCAAAAGAGGCTGCAGCCAGCAGTACCGAAACCATGAAGGCAACATCGTGGTCCACACTGGGGCTGCCTTCCCTGCCTCTAAGGTCTTCAGGTCCAAGAGGATGGAGCCACTGCTTTCCTTTATCATCCATGGTGAGCTACAGTCAACTAAGGGGCATGTCAATGGCTCCTCTCCTGCAAGGGGAACTTGAGGAAGGGTCCTACCTGGAAATGCTTTCTGGAAAAATATGTTCCAGAATGATGCATGCTCTATGGGACTGGGGTCGTTAGGCAGCCCCAGGCTGGTTTAGGTTTGGGATATTGAAAAGGTTGTGTGAAAGGTAGCTCATGCATAAGGCAAGGTAACATTTACCTGATCCTGGGATTTAAGCAACGTTCATCTCCCTCTATCTCTGAGTCTGTACACGTGGTGAAATTATTTCTTGGTCATAAACTGGAAGTTAATTGGCTCCGTTTCATTAAGTGGCTCTAATTATTTTAGCCCCAGTGAAGGTTCTGGTGATAGTTACTAATGAGGGTGCTCTTCCTTGCCTCTGGCCTCGGGGACCCTGCTGGCACCTTAGTGGCCTGCTTGAGTTGATGCAGCTTCAAAGCAATAACTAAGAGGCCCTGGGGGGATGCTCAGGCCAGGGAGGAAAAGAATCAACAGAACTGAGGCCTTGGGAGCAATTGCCCGAATGAAGGTGTTCACGTACCTCCCGGCTGAATTAGAAATGGGTTTAGAACTTTATCCAACAACATAAACCAGCGCAGGGCATTCTCAGCAAAAGGGAGAGGCAGAGGGCTGTGGCTGGGGATGGGGCCTAGAAAGGGCCCGCAGTCAGCATCTGTTGATGATCTTGGGGATTTGGTCCAGAATCAAGGCTCCTGGGAATTTGTAAGGTTGGCCATGCTCCTGGAAGGGACACAGAGCCATGTCCTAAAGACAATTTTCTCTTCATTAATTTTATTCAAGAGCCACCTATAAACCTGTAAATGAATAAATGATTATACTAAGTGAATAAGAGAGTTACTGAGAATTAAACAACTATTCTCACATGTCTCATTCACAGGAGAGAATTTTTTTTTGTATGATTGGCAATGTTGTTTGGTGAAATAACTAACTGACATTAATTTTTCCATCCTGAAACTAATTCCTCAAATCCAAAATTTCAGTTTATTCTTAATCCCTTACTCTTGAGTCCAATTGATGATGCTTAGATTATGGGAGTATTTTGAGGTATCTCTTTCTTACATAATTTGAAATGTACTTAGAAATGTGTTAGAAGATATTGGAGAGAGTGGGGTGTATATGTACTTGTGTCTCAGTGGCTACAATAACTATTTTTACAGCATGAAATGGCACTAAGTGACAGAATGAAGGATGAGACGATGATGCTGATAATGGTAATAATGGTAGCTATTGGGACCTCTGGGCACACCGTTATGATTCTTCCTATCCCAGTCCCCCATCCCCTGGAGTTCTGCACAAATAGAGAAATAACATAAAGAAAAACAAGCCAGCCGGGCGCGGTGGCTCACGCCTGTAATCCCAGCACTTTGGGAGGCCGAGGCAGGCGGATCAAGAGGTCAGGAGATCGAGACCATCCTGGTTAACACAGTGAAACCCCGTCTCCACTAAAAAATACAAAAAAATTAGCCGGGCATGGTGGCGGGCCCTTGTAGTCCCAGCTACTCCAGAGGCTGAGGCAGGAGAATGGCGTGAACCTGGGAGGCGGAGCTTGCAGTGAGTCCATATGGCGCCACTGCACTCCAGCTTGGGCGACAGAGCGAGGCTCCGTCTCAAAAAAAAAAAAAAAAAAAAAGAAAAGAAAAAAGAAAAGAAAAACAAGCCATTGGAAGATGAAATGTGAGCACATCACTGGCAGAGGTCAGTTTAGAAGATGTAGCTCCAGTTCCAATAGCCTCAAAGCCAACCGCGTCAAGTAGATTTGCCCACCCAGCTCAGGACTCCTGTGTTTAGCCGTGGAGGAGCAGAGAGCATGTGATCTTCCAGAGACAGCCTCAGTTTTATCTCCCCAAATTTACAAATGAGATAGGTCACACATCTTCCTGGGGAAGAGAAGAGGGCATAGGGGCAGAGAGAGGTCAGGGGTTACGAACGGAAGACCCCTCTGCACATGGAAGGAAGCATTCTGGGGAAGGAGTGTCTACTGAAGCCAGGGGCCAGCCAAGCGCCACATTACTGCTGGGACTCCGTTACTTCTCATTTCACCACAGCCTAGACGTAGGTGTGATTGATCCTGTTTTAGAGATGAAGAGACCGACATGGTCAGAAAGTTAGATGACTTGCCCAAGGTCACACAGCTGGGAAGTGATGGGATGGGGCTTGAACTCAGGCATTTAAAGCCTTGAGACTTTCTGGATCTTGAATGTTTCTACCTGAAGATTGTGCAAAGCTGTGATTCACAAAATGTGGCATGAGGACTCCTGGGAGGTCCCTAGACCCAGTGGTAGGTGGGGGTCTTCAAGGCCAAAACTATTATCTTCCAGATACTAAGATGATTAAGATATTACTTGTCCTCTTCACTCTCATTCTCTCTGGGGTGGAGTGGGGAGTTTCCCAGAAGCTACATGACATGGACTGTCACAATGAACCAATCGTGATTCACTGGAGAAGCGGCTATGGATTCATCTGTCTCCTGTTAAACCAGAGATTCAACAGATTTGCAAAATTTTTCATATAACACCACTCTTCTCATTAATTTTTTTGTTCCATAAAATATAGTTGTTTTAGTAAAAATATTTCTATTACTACGTTAAAAGCTTATATTTTTAATAAAATAATAAATATATTTTTAATTCTGTTTTAATTTCTAATATGATAAATAAGAATAAACATAAATAAAAACTCTGGATCCTCAATTTTTAAAAGAACTTGTAGAGGTCCAGAGACCAAAAACTTTGAGACCCACGGGTATAAATCCTTGGATAAAACCTATGGCCCCGTTGGGCATTCACTTCTGCTCAGGCCTCCAAGAGATGAGTTTAGTCACCAGCCAACCAAAAGCAAATTTTGAAGAGTGGATTTCAAGAAGGCAGAGAGACGAACCTGGGATTTCTTTTTTTTTATTCCTTTTCAACTTTTATTTTAGAATCAGGCAGTACATGTGCATGATGCTGAGGCTTGGAGTAAGAGTGAACCTGTCACCCAGGTAGTAAGCATACTACCCAATAGGTAGTTTTTCAGCCCTTGCTCCTGCCCTTCACCCCCACTAATAAACCTCAGTGTCTATTATTCCCTTATTTATGTCCATGTGTACCCTATGTTTAGCTTCCACTTATAAGTAAGAACACATGGTATTTGATTTTCCATTTCTGCATTAATTTGCTTAGGATAATGGCCTCCAGCTGCATCCATGTTGCTGCAAAGACCATGATTTCACTTGCTATATCTGCATAGTATTCCATGGTGTATACGTGCCACATTTTCTTTATTCAATCCATCATTGATAAACACTTGGATTGATTCCATGTCCTTGCTATTGTGAATAGTACTGTGATGTACATAGCATGTATCCTGTTGGTAGAAGGATATATTTTCCTTTGGGTATATACCCAGTAATGGGATTGCTCTGTCAAATGGTAGTTCAACTCTTGGTTCTTTGAGAAGTCTCCAAATTGCTCTCCACAGTGGCTGAACTAATTTACATTCCCATCAACAGTGTACAAGTGTCCTATTCTCTTCAACCTTGCCAACATGTGTTATTTTTTGACTTTTTAACAAAGCCATTCTGACTGGTACGAGATAGTACTTTATTGTGGTTTTTATTTGCATTTCTCCAACAATTAGTGATAATGAGCATTTTTTCATGTTTGTCGGACCTCTTGTATGTTTTCTTTTGAGAAGTGTCTGTTCATGTCCTTTGCCCACTTTTTAGTGGGGTTATTTGGTTTTTGCTTGTTGATTTGTTTAAGTTCCTGGGATTTTGTGCAGCCTGTGTATCTCATAAGTGCTCAGGAAAATCTTAACAAACATCAAGTTTTTCTTTTTTTCTCTAAAAGATCATTTGTGAGCTCTGTGAAGATACAGCCCTAAACCAGGAATATCCCGGTTTAGAATGGAAGCACACACTTGGAAAATTTACTTTGTGCTTTCTTCACCTTTAACATGGTAAATGGATATTCAGGGCTCAGAATTTATTCCATTCACTTTGACCTGAACAAATCAAGCCCTCAACTGTATGGCTTGTGGTGATGACCAGCCCCTTTGGAGAAGCCACATGACCCATGAGCTACAGAGGAGCCTCAGTTGGTCACGGTTGGACCTGGGCCAAGTCACGACCACGCGAGACCCCTTTATGTCAACAGCCACTCCTTTTGCTTCTTGGGCAGCTGTGAGAAGTGCTGATGGGACTGCTGATGAGATTTAGGCGGCTCAGGCAAAGCAAAACCAGTCTCTTGCATGCAGCCAAACTCATTGCCATTTTTTCCTGTGTGGAAGATAGAGCTGGAAGGAACCTTGCATATTGGCTTGGTCCAAGACTCTCATTTTACTGGAGAACAAACAGAAACCATAGGAGTGAAGCATCCAACCCCTGGTCTCCACCTACTGCTGTTTAGAGTGGTGCCTGTGAATGCAAGGGAAGTGGGGAGTTCTCAGAGAGCCTTTGGGCTCCAAGACTGCACAAGAAGCTTCCTGGGACCCAGAAGGTGTGTGCCACCTGGAGGGAGGGTCAGGGCTTGGTTCCTGCAGGGCTGATTCTCTGCGCTCACAGACTGTGCCTTCTGCTTTGTCAACTGTCTGTTGTAAAGCATTGATCCTGCATCCAATTTAGTGACTTAATCCTATGTTCTCTCCCCATGGCCTGGGAGTTACTTTAATTATGTCTCTAATAATCTTTGTTTTCCAGCATCTGGCATGAATCCTTAGTGCCTGTTCATTGAGTGAATGCATAAATAACTTGACAATGGTTTAGGATCTGTTCTTCACTTAAATGGGATGGGATGGCATCATCAAAATATCTGGCCCTCTTAATGAATGCCAAAATGACTTCTGGCCTATCTAAGAGATGTCGTCCCTTCATAGTAGATGGCAGGCCCTGCAGTGTCATCAATTGTTGTCAAAACTTACAGAACAGGGTAGATTGACTTCAGGGGGTTACTTTTTCACTGATCGAAGTAATGGGAAATTAGGATCAACCAAAGGCTCTTTCAGGTCATAAGTTCCAGGGTTTTGTGTCCTAAACTCATTTTGTTCAACAATATTTATTGGATGTCTACAAAGCACCAGATCCTGTGCTGCAGACCCCCACACTCAGAGCTCAGGGTCTTGCTGGGACAATCGGACAAGCAATGGCAGTCTAATCCAGTGGGATGAGCGAGTAAGAGGCCACAGAGGAGGAGCAGATAACCTGGTGTGGGAAAGGCTGTCCACAGGATGAGTCACTGAGCAGAGACCTGAAGGACAGGTCCAGGGGAGCTGAGAGGAAGGCAGTGGGGTGGGAGAGGGACGAGACATCTGAGAGGAAGGGGCTGCTTGGGTAAGGCCAAGAGGAAATGATACCTCACCATGTTTGAGGACACTGGATGGAGTGTTGGGCTCCTTGTCCAGCTGGGCAATCAGTCATCTCAGCACCTCTACTGCCATTTGTCTTCTCTCTGAAATGATGCACCATGTGAGGGACCCATAGGGAGGGGTGAACTAACCTCTTCCCACCTCCATAGGTTTTCCTGGCCAACATCCCCAGTGCAAAACATCTTCCAACCCATCTCATTCTGACCTCCCAAAATTAGAAAAAAGAGCTGAGCTAGACACAATGCAGTCGCGGGCATGGACCGGGACTGAGATCTGACTTTCCACTCTGGCAAACTGGCATGCCCACTCCTGGCTCCATCAGCAGTTGGCCTGAAAATTGCTGTTTCATGCGAGCAACCCATCTATCAAGGACAGGACAGTTTTGATGGTTATGAGAATATATGAAAGTGCTGTTTGGATGATATTAAATGGAGCAAAGTAGGTCAATATTTTCTGGAGTAATGAACTTGAGTTTAATCAACATATCATAAGCAAAATTATGTGAAGAAGCATAGCAAGTTATTATTGCTGTATTTGGTTATTTGACTACTTAATCTTCTAATATATGCACATAATAATAAAATAATTTTACTGTGGATAGAACTCATTTTTCTACAATCATGCAAGTGTATTTAACAGCATGTTAATAATGCATCATGCTATATTTGTGAGGAAATGTTTTTAAAGTTAGACCCCTTTGGGGACATTGGGCCCCCATGTTCTCACATCCATTGACAACTATGTGGCCTTGCCCACATAGTAGATGCTTAATAAAAATGGGTAGGAACGTTAATAAGTTTAGGAGTGTGACTGTTTCCAAGATCATCAGCTATACACGGACCAAGGAAGGGCTTCTTATTGGTGTGTGGTTTTTCTGATACAGAACAACCCTCGAAAATTGGAAGATAGTTCTGTCAATTTCAAGAAAAACAAAATGTATTTTAAAGAGGTCACTTTTATCAAGCTGGAGATCCTTCTCTATGTCCCTCATCACTCCTGCAAACCTTGGAAGAAGAGTTTGAGTGAGGCAAGGAGAACACAGAAAGACTCAGCGGCTTCCATGCGGGAAGCAAGTTGAGAGCTTGTGCTGAGGAATAAACTGGTACTGGAATCAGAGCCAGCCCTCCTGGCTAGGTGGCTTCAGGGAGGTTACTCATCCCGACTGAGCTTTCACACCTCCCTCTCAAGGTGGAGTGAGGGCTAAATGAAGGCCTTCCTGAAAGTGCCTATAGCAAACATTGCTCCTGCAGATATATTATTATTATTGTCATAGTCATTATGATCATCATTGTCATAGTCACTGTCATCATTAGGGCCCGAGGGGAGGCATCCTCATGCCAAATATGCATTTGGTCCCCTGAACCTGATGTATGTTCTTTGGCCAAAACAAAACAAACTGGCTGAGCCATCTCCACTCTGACCCTGTTAAGTCAGAGTCTGGCACCATTCTGTAGCATCAGCTGTCTTAAGCCCAGCCGTTTCTTACTCAGTGACATCCCAGGTGCCCTGGGGTCTGGGACTCCTGGCAGCAGAGAAGAGAATGAACCAACCCATTCTAAGAAGTCAGGCATTGTTATGGCCCTGGAGATGGGTGGTGAAGGCAAAAACTGTGTGTGTGTGTCTATGGATGCCTGGATTCCTGACCGCAGTCAGCATTGCCCATCAATTCCAGGTCAAAAGAAGGAAAGGGCTGGGTCCCATGGTCACCAAGCCCTTGCCGCTCTGCTCTCCTTGTGAAAGTGACCTTCAGAGTTTCATCAGCTGATAGCAGACAGCCAGATTGCCCTCTAGTAAAGCCTAGTTTAAGATCAGTTTCAGGAATTTTCTGGGTGTTTTTATCTTTCCAGTGAAGCCATAAAGGCCCTCATAGCAGCTGGGCAGGCTGCAAAGTTGATGCTTCCAAGCGGCTCATTAGAGTGTAATGGCATTTCTGAGAGAAGATGTTGCTGCAAGCAGCAGACAGCAGCCTGATAGACACTCCACGTCAAGGGGGTTTTGGCGGATGCGCGGCAGGCAGGCAGCGGTTACACTCCACGGGCGGTGCTGGGTTGTGAAAGGGGCTGACAGTGCTGCTCTCCGGCAGAGGTGTGGGGGCAGGTGCATGCACAGGTGCAGATGAAAAGGTGAGGGGTCTCAGTGGGTGTGATGGGAGTTAGACAACAGCACTGTTTAGGAGGTGGTTTAAAGCTTTTTCTCTAATTTAAATTGGGTAGTAAATTCTGACACTAACATGAGTATTGTATCTGATGGGATTTAGTTTGGGGAAAAATACGGTCTTGATGTCTAGCAAATTCCAGTTTCAGTCTCAACCTTTGGGTCATCTTGAGGCCTCAGAGAAGTCAATCATGTTGAGACCCACTTTCTTTTCTTAGGACAGCCTAGACAAATGGGACTTCTCATGATCCCTTCCTGTGCGGCGAACCACTCCAACACTTCGTGGTTTACTATAGCAGCAATTGTAAGTTATCTCTTAAAGTTTCATGGATGGACTGCGCCCAGCGGAGTGGTTTTCATCTGGAATCTCTCTGGTCACATCCAGATGGGGGCTGTATGTTGAGTCATCAAAGGTTTGGTAGGGCTGGAAGGGCAAACTGGCCTCTTCACTTACATCTTAGGCACCAAAGCTGGGCTGGCAGGAAGGCTGGGGTGGGTGGGGCAGCCTGCTCTCCCCATGGCATTTCCATGGGGCTGGCGTGGGCTTCCTTGCAACGTGGCCATCTCAGAGTAGTTTATTTCTTTTCTTTTTCTTTTTTTTGAGACAGAGTCTCACTATGTCACCCAGGCTGGGGTTCAGTGGAATGATCTTGACTCACTGCAACCTCTACCTCCAGATTCAAGTGATTCTCCGGCTTCAGCCTCCTGAGTAGCTGGGATTACAGGTGCTGTCTACCACACTCAGCTTCAGTAGAGATGTGGTTTCACCATGTTGGCCAGGCTGGTCTCACACTCCTGACCTCAAGTGATCCACCCACCTTGGCCTCCAAAAGTGCTGGGATTAAAGGTGTGAGCCACCGTAGTTGGCCCGAGTAGTTGATTTCTTACACGGCAAATGTCTTCCGTGTAGAGTGAGCATTCTAAGTTGATGGGAATGGAAGCTGCCATCTCTGAAGGCCCTGGCCTGGAAGGCAGCACCGAATCACCCTGGCCATTGTCTACTGGACAAACGGTCACAGAGCCCGCCCAGATTCAAGTGGAGGGGCAAGGATTTTTCCTCTCCATGGGAAGAGTGGCAAATAATTTTTGTGGCCATCTTTAATTCTTCTCTGCATTGAGAAAATGATATTTTCCCCCAAATGCTGCTGCATGAATGAAATGAAGGAAAATTTGTAGAGCATCTCGTTGAGTGCCTGACACATACAGGTGTTTAGTAAATACCCATTTCCTTCTCCTTCGGCCCTTTGTCCTTCCCTAGGCCACTTGCAACTGAGATGCTCTTAGCAGCAGCAGAGCCAAGAGACCTGGCTGGCCGTCCCTTCCCTCAGGGATGGGAAAGTCAGGCCATCAAAGTTTCAGGTTGAAATGGTTTTTCTCAACCCCATCTGCAAGATAGAAACCCATGGGAGACTTTTTTATTTTTTTTATTTTATTTTGATTTTTACTTTTTATTTTTGAGTTGGAGTCTCATGCTGTCACCCAGGGTGGAGCAGTGGCATGATCTCAGCTCACTGCAAACTCCACCTCCTGGGTTCAAGTGATTCTCATGCCTCAGCTTCCCAGGTAGCTGGGACTATGTGCCACCATGTCCGGCTATTATTATTATTATTATATTTTGTATTTTTAGTAGAGATGGGGTTTCACCCTGTTGGCCAGGCTGATCTCAAACTCCTGACTTCAAGTGATCCACCTGCCTCGGTCTCCCAAAGTGCTGGGATTACAGGTGTGAGCCACTGTGCCCAGCCTATTTTTTTAGAGACAGGGTCTCTCTCTGTAACCCAGGCTGGAATGTAGTGGTGCGATCATAGCTCACTGCAGCCTTTAACTCCCGGGCTCAAGTGATCCTCCCTCCTCAGCCTCCCGAGTAGCTGGGACTACAGGCATGCACCACCAAGCCCAGCTAATTTTTTATTTTTTGTAGACATTGTGAGGTCTCCCTATGTTGCCCAGGCTTGTCTTGAACTCCTGGACTCAAGCAATCTTCCTGCCTCGGCCTCCCAAAGTGCTGGGATTACAGATGGGAGCCACTGATCCTGGCTAAAATGGGAAGCATTTAAACCCTGTCACTTTTGCCTTAAGCCTAGGGCTTCTCATGAAGCCCTAGCTGTTTGACATGAGGCTCCTTTATGTTTCTAAGCTTTCTTCCCCAGGCCACTTCAACGCTGGCAATTGAGGGTTGAACACTGGGGTTCTAGGATACCATGTTCATGTGCCAGGGTGTGGCAGGGAGAGGACCTAGGAGGTCAGTAGTGATGGTGGCACAGAGAGAATGTGAGTTACCCACAAGCGAAGTCCCAACCAGGCCACTGCTTACAGTCACCAGGGGGTGCCACAGCCCTGGGCTCCCTGGTACCCAACAGCAGCTGGAGGGCATGGACAAGGTCATGCCAAGGTGAATCTCCCCCCCATCTCCCCGCCTCCTCCCGTGAGCAAGGAATGAACTTTTCTTTTCTAAAGATTTAACACCCCATTCATAAAAATAAAATGGTTACATGAGACCCCCTACTAGAGAGAACACCAAGTACATTTGGTTCCCATCAAGTCCAAGGGCGACAATGGATATAAATAGTTGGCTTTTAAGAGGAAACTGCTGAGCAGGTGCAAATACTCCCCGTACCTTGGAAGCGTCTGCTGAGCCTTATTACTCTGGGTAATTGGGGTTATGTGCTGTTGCTCTCTCTTACGGCCAAGGTTTCTGTTTCTGAAGCTGGTGCCTCCAGGATGAATTAGCGTCTGCCCCTTCATAAGCAGTGAGCCATCCATCAGCCAGTTAACCCTTTGTGCACCCAGGCAAAGAGAGTGTATCCTAATCTCCGCAGCTTCTCCTCTACCCAGGGAACCCCCATCCTGCCCACTGCAGCTGCCTAAGAGGGTGAAGACTGGCTGGGCGCAGTGGCTCACGCTTGTAATTCCAGCACTTTGGGAGGCTGAGGCGGGAGGATCACCTGAGGTCAGGAGTTCAAGAACAGCCTGGCCAGCATGGTGAAACCTTGTTTCTACTGAAAATACAAAAAAATTAGCCAGGAGTGGTGGCAGGTGCCTGTAATCCCAGCTACTCTGGAGGCCAAGGCAGGAGAATCACCTGAACCCCGGAGGCAGAGGTTGCAGTGAGCCGAGATTGCGCCACTGCACTCCAGCTTGGGCAACAAGAGCGAAACTGTCTCAAAAAAAAAAAAAAAAAAAAAAAGAGGGTAAAGACCTGCGATCTGAGCACATGTAAAAGACAGATGAATCCCGCTGCAGGAAGAATGTAATTTTTTAGGAGCAGAAAGGCAGAGAAAGAGTGGAGCGCTGGGATCAGTTAATACATGACTGGCTTGATCATCCTGACTCCCCAACTCACTTTTCAGATTGGAGCAGGGTTTCAGACAGCCAGTTTATCTGAACAAAATTACTCAGTTCTCCACCCACGCCTGGATTGCCAGTTCAGTGATGACCAGTTGATTTATTAGAAAGAATAGAAAACTGATCAGAAGAATTGTCTCTTATGTAAGATTTTCCTCCTACCTAGGAGTTTGTCATTTGCTTTCATTCTCTTGATTGATCAAACCAGGCCTCCATTTGAATCGCCTGCAGGGACTTGGTGGAATCAGCAGAAGGGGCAACATTCTAACATTTTTTGAAAATCAACGTCAGTCTTTGAGAAAGTCTCTGATTTATACAAAGTCTCATAGAGCCTCTTACCCCTTTTTAAATCGTTAATTTTTAAACATACTAGGTTTTATTAATTTTGATTATCCATGCTGTGAGTAGCTAATTTGTAACCAACTGTGTGACCTTTCATTGGCCTCAGCTGCATAGACATGGAATGTGGATTTTTGCATAAACCATCTGTATTAGTTTGCTGCCATATCAAAGTACTGCAGACTGGGCGGCTTAAACAACGAAATGGACAGTCTCACCGTTCTGAACTCTGGAAGTCCAAGATCAAGGTGTCAGTCAATAGGGCTGTTTCCTCCCGAGGCCTCTCTCCTTGGCTTGTAAACGCCATCTTCTCTCTGGGTCCTCACAGGTTCGCCCCTCTGTGTGTCTGTTTAATAAGGATGTCCATTGATTGGGTTATGGTCCACCCTCGTGACCTCGCCTTTAGTTGATGACCTCTGTAAAGACCCCACCTCCACGTACAGTCATGTTCTCATGTACTATGGGTTAGGACTTCAATATGTGAGTTTGGGGACACAGAGCAGCCCATCACACCCCTCAGGCCAGCCCCAGTATCCTGCCTCGCATTGACACCTGACACAGAGGCTGCAAGGATCTGCAGCCAGGCCTGCGGGGGGCTCCTCATCTCCGCCCTCGCTGCGGCTCTGGCAGCTGCTGCTGACTTGGTTCAGGAAGGGGATGCCCCTCCTGATAATGACCTTCGCTGCATCTCCACTGGGTTATTTAATACGGCAGGTTTCCTTTCCACCTCCCACTGCCGTAGACGAAGACAGATTGCTCCTCTCACGTTTAAGGGCTTTTGAATATAGAGTAGAATCAATCTTATATATGGGAGAGGTAACATTCCTTGAACACACCAGCATAAGATTGTATTTGATGACAAGGCCCCTCGCTCAGTAAATTCCTCCTCCCAGGGAGATCATAGATGGACGTGCTCCCATATGAAGGTGAGAACATAGCAGAGATAATGTTTAACTATTGTCCCAATGGGTCTGAGTTAAAATTCTATTTTCCTAATCATTTACCAAAGATTCGCTGCCTCTTAGTGAAACACAGCTTTGCAAGTCACATAAATCAGATCTGTTGGTAGTCTCTAAACTCACTGACTTCATTGTTTTTCTGTGTTGTGAGTCTCAGCCTGCCTTGCCATGCATCTCCCTTGCTCAAGAACCTTCAGTGGCTCCCCATTGCCTCTTGGATCAGACCCAAGTTGTTGTCCCTCGCCTTGTATCCTATTTCCCTCTCCTGCTGCAAACAGCAACTTCCTTGTCTGAACAGACCAGCTGCTCACCACCCACACACTCCCCCACCACCCTTGAGAGCTCACCTTCACCACTAAGCTCTCCCCAGCTACCAACCCCTTCAGAACAAGGTAAATCTTCTCTCGAGTACATTTGTTGCATGTGTATGGATCTAAACAAGATTCAACTCTGAAGTTGCAGAAGATAGAGGAGAGTGAAGAAACGGCACTACCAAGTTCATTCTTGCTGGGCTTGAACAAGAGATAATTTTTTTTTTCAGGCCACAACATGGCAGTCTACCTTACCAATCATGGTTTTGAAATAAAGGCATTGTTTATTTATCTGAATGCTCAAAATATCTCAATCTGCAGATTTCTTTTTACCTCTATGAGATTCTATTCAGTTCTCTTATTGTTCTTTTTCTCCTGTGATCCTTGGGGTGGGGGAGGGGGGCTTGCACTGGCATGAAGAGGAGAGAGCCCCGGTCACTTGACTCACTGAGTGCCACCCTGTCATGTCTAATTAAACTGCAGGCTTTGTGGACGGCTTAATGGACTTTCTCTGCAGATTTCTCTAGCTTCTGCTTTTCCTGTACTTTTTTTGGACTTGTTTTTGCAAACGGCAGTGTCAGGTAGGGCATGGATTTGGGAGCCAGAAAGCCCAGGTTCAAATCCTGACTGCCACTTACTAGCTATGTGGCTTTGGGCAAGTTACTCAGCCTCTCTGTGCCTTACTTTTTCCAGTTGTAAAATGGAAGATAATACTAGCACCTCTCACTGAAGATTGTTGAGGTGGGTCCAGAACTGTGACGCTTACATCCAGGCAGTTTACTTATCAGGACTGAAATGAAGGCACTCACGCCAACCTAACTTTACTATTTGTGCCAAGAAATTCCTGCCAGGAAGATAAGGCTGTAAATGAGTAAACCATAGAATTATTACCGTCAGCGACACCCCCAAAATCTGTTTGGCAGCACCATAGTTGGCGCCTCTGGGCAAGCAACCCCATTCTCAGGACAATAGATTGCTAACTGAGTGGTATGGTTTGGCTGTGTCCCCACCCAAATCTCATCTTGAATTGTAGTTCCCATAATTCCCACGTGTTATGGGAGGCACCTGGAGGGAGATCGTTAACTCATGGGGGCAGTTTCCCTCATACTGTTCTTGTGGTAGTGAATAAGTCTCATGAGACCTGATGGTTTTATAAGGGGAAACCCCTTTGTCTTGGTTCTCATTTTCTCTCTTGTCTGCCACCATGCGAAACACACCTTTTGCCTTCCGCCATGATTGTGAGGGCTCCCCAGCCGTGTGGAACTGTGAGTCCATTAGATCTCTTTTTCTTTATAAGTTACCCAGTCTCAGGTATGTCTTTATCAGCAGCATGAAAACAGACTAATACACTGGGAAAACCCAATTATTTATCAGCTGATTGTTTACTCATCAAAATTTTGTCCAAGACCCTTGCCTGGTTATGTCTACCAATCCTAAACCATTATATGGCAAACATCCCAATCAGACCTGTGTATTGAAAAGCCCATCTCGAGCTACCCAAACCCAGACCCCCAAAATCTATATGTGTTCCCCCTTTACGTCCCTGTGACCTCTGTCAAGGTGGAGTTCTCTCCACTGCACTGAGCAATGAATTTGGCGTTGCTCGATCCACAGGTTACTATGGTGCTGTTTGGGAAACTTGGGAGTTAATGAGATTAACTGCATGATCCTTCATTCACAATATCTAAGAAACACTTTGTCAATGCTTGGTGCATGCAGGCAATAGGAATGAGTTATTCTTCTAATACTGTGCTTCGAAAATCATTTGGGTGCATAAAAACATGTATTTCACTCTCTGTATTTCATTGTGGGACCCACCTCCTGGTCTTCACTGCAACTTTCTCCAGCACCAGGTCAGACCTAAAAGCATCAAATAGCTTTTAATGCTCAAAAATGGCTGCAAGTGAACAAGCAAAGACAAAGAAGATCTGTCACTGGAAGATAAAATAAAAGCACTTGTCAGAATTGCAGCTGCACTGTTGGGGCCTCCGTGGGGCATTTTTAGGCAATGCAAGAAGCTCACAGCAGTTCTCAGCCTCTAACCATAAGCATGATCCATGTTGAACAGTAACCATCATCCTTGTCACTGCAGTGGCTCTTGTGCAGGTGAAGAAGAGCATGTGCCTCTGTGCCAGGCCAGCATAGAACTTGGGGTAGGAGGACTTTAAAGGGAATGTTTCCTTGTCCCTCACCAGCCACCCCTCGGAGATTTTGATACGCCCCACCCCAGCCTGCTCGACAAGTTTTACAGAGGAAAACTCAATAGGAAGGACAGCAGTTTTGTGTTTTCTTCTCATTTCCTGTTTTCCATGGGATCTTGACGTCAATTTCAGTTTTTCCCACTCACCAGGTTACTTTTCAGGAACATGACCTTCATGCCAGCCAGCGGGAACAAAAGCTCACAGAGTCTTCCGCAGGATGAGATCTTAGGAAGGACCCATTGGAAAAGCAGGTATGCAAGCATTCCAGAATGTTATCTTCTTCCACCTTTTGTAATCTCTTATATTTGGATGTCAGTTCCTTTTGGTACGAGCACCTCAAGGGCATTTCATGATGGATGGCAAGGTAGCAAAAGAAGACACGTTGACTCGGTGAAACCCCATCTCTACTAAAAATACAAAAAATTAGCCGTGCATGGTGGCGGGCACCTGTTGTCCCAGCCACTCGGGAAGCTGAGGCAGGAGAATGGCGTGAACCCGGGAGGCAGAGCTTGCAGTGAGCTGAGATCGTGCCACTGCACTCCAGCCTGGGCCACAGAGCGAGACTCCGTCTCAAAAAAAAAAGAAGACACATTGCATGTACATGGATGCACACTCCTTCTGACCCTGTGACACTTTTCGCAGTTTGACCAACAACATTGATTTTTGTCTGTGCTGCTATTTGATGCTTTTAGGTCTGACCTGGTGCTGGAGAAAGTTGTAGTGAAGACCAGGAGGTGGGTCCTACAATGAAAGAAAGTCGGGTAGGAGAGTGATTGGTGACAGAGGGAGGCCAGAGCTACTCGCTTACCAGGGCTGATGCCTCTAAACCAAAATCGTTGTGGTGATGGGAGTGAGTGAGAGACCTCTTTTCTAATGGATGACCCCAGTTCCATTTGGAGAGGGTATTTGAAGCTACTTTTCAAATGGGTTTGGCTTGGTTTCTTTCTTTTCTTTTCTTTTTTTTTTCCTAGCCCACACAACTAAATTACCTTTTTTTCCCTCTGAAACAAATTTTTTTTGGAAAAATACAACTACCCCCATTTCCTCACATGCCCTTCCCTAGTATACAAGCTGGTCAACTTCTTTGGAAACTGATTTTAAAAGTAGGACACGGTGCCTTGTTAATAAGCCATAGGGAGAGCAGAAATGTTGACATTGGCTTGAAATGCCAAGCCCCTCAACCACTTTTATTTTAAACTTCAGACCCCGAAAGAACTGTTCTGATTTTCCTCCCTGCCTCTGCCAGAAGAGGGTCCTTAGGAAGGCCACCATGGATGTCAGATGAGCTCTCAGCCCCTCAAAGGCCTCCTCTCAGCTCATTTTGCTTGGAAACTAGCAAACACTCATTCCTATGCAGGCCACTAATCTGAAATTTATGATAATGCAGAGATACAGTGAATGGAAGGTTTAGCTAAACAAATTTATAATGCAAACAAGATTGCAGGAGGGAGGCTGAACTTCTTGTAGTTAGCAGCTGATTTCCAAGGACCGGAGGACCCCATTTATGTGATCTATAATTGATTTGCCAATTGCCAGTCTGTCTTAACAGCTTTTCTGCTAGATTGAAAGGCGGGGACCTCACGTAGGCTGGGACCAGCCTGGTGCTTAATGCTCAAAGATATTTGCTGATTGAAAAAATGAATATTTTTTAGTAAAATAAGCGCCCCAGGGGAAACACTTAGTTTTGGTGATTCAGTATGCTATTTGACAAATTAATCTCTATTTCTTTTAAAACATGCTCTATTTTAGACTTTTCACTAATCTAGATTAGTAGTTCTCAATAGGAGTAATCTTGCCCCCCTCACCCAGGAGATACTTGGCAATATCTGGAGACATTTCTTGTTGTTATAAATTAAAGGAATGGGGGAGGTCCTGGCATAGTGGGTAGGGACCGGGGATGCTACTGAACATTCTACACTATACATGACAATCCCTGCCCTTGCAAGGTATCATCTGGCCTCAGTGTCAATGATGCTGAGCTTGGGAAACCCTGACTAGGGGGCCTTCTTCCAGTTCACCTGGACAAGGGAGCTTGGGGTATGTGAGTTTCTGGTTAGAATTTCTGTGGTTTTCAAGTATTTTGGCTCTTGAAGTATTTTATCATTTCTGCTGTCTGTCCATCATCTCAGACTCCAGGGGTTTCATAAGACAATGAAGAGGAAAGCTTACTCATGACCATATTCCTACAGAAGAGCAGGCCTAAAGGGGGAAGGGAAGGGACCTCTTTTGCTGCCAGTGAACTCCTGCGTCCATTGAGCAACTTCATTTGTACCACCAGGTGGACTTCCCCTAGGCAATGGTACCTAAAAGTGGTGGGCGTTTTTCAGAGCCGCTCTGTCCTGAACAAACACCAAGGGGACCAGAAGATGAACAAAAGCTGATGCAATGCAAGAATTAAGAGCCCTAGAGAAAGGAGGGTCTGAAATTGCTCCAAATTCCTGGCATTCCTGGCATGAAGCAGAGGCTGAACACATTATCCCCTTGTGTTGATTGGAAATTTGTTAACTTTTGCCATCTTTTTCTGTCTGTTTGGCCAAAAATTTAATAAAACGCAATTTTGTGGCTGTGAAAATGTGCTTGAGAATGTGTCTCATGGTGATGACTTGGAGCATATCATGAGGGTGCAGAAATGCAAAATGAAGTGGAGGGTCTCACCTTCTCCAAGAAGCTGAATGATCAACCCACTTTCGGGTGTGCATTTACCCCCTGCTCCCAAGCAGGTGGAGACTGCTGTGGGATGTCACGCTCTGCATGGTGATGAGCTTTGCCATCGTGTTTACCCAAACAAGAGGTCAAGAGCATGGTTTTGGAGTGAGGCAGAAGTGGAGTCACACCCCAGCTTCATATGTGTGGTGCCCACATCACACAAGGAGCCACTTCAATGTAGCACACCTCATTTCCTTAAAATGAGGATAATAATGCCTGGCCTTTCTGGTTGTCATGGCGATGGAGATAATGTAGGTATAATGCTCATCCAGGTGGGTGTCTGCCACAAGGGAGGCCTCAACAGTGATGGCTGCAAATCCTTGGAGGTGGCATTGCCAAAAGCAGGCATTAATAGATGTAATGCAAAAATAGTGTCTTGTGTTCAAAAAAGGTTGGGAAATACTGAGTGAAAGTTAAGTAGGTTTCTTTTTCTTTCTTTCTTTCTTTTTTTTTTTTTACTGTAGGACTTCTCAGAATCATTAATATGCTAATGTAAATTAAGGCTCTCCAAGAGAGATAAATAGTGGGCAGCATTTTCCAAAAGTATTTTATTCATTTCACACATAATTATTATGTTCATATATATGCAAAACACTGTTTGAGATGCTCAGGATGCTGCAGGAATAAGACAGACAAGGTCTGCTCTCTTGTAGGTTTCATCCTAGTGAGCAGATAGGAAGGAAAGGAGGGAGAAGAGCAGAAGGGAGGAAGGAAGAAAATACATTAGGAAGGGAAAGGGCAGTGCAGAGAATGAAAATGACTTGAGATAAGGGGTGGACGCCTCAGCTGGGAAGTCAAGGCAGGACTCCCAAGATATTTTAGCTGAGGACTCTGGGACCCAGATGCCACCAAGGGGCAACCAGGGCAAAGAACATTCCAGGTAGCAGAAGCAGCTCTCATAGATGAGCTGCAGCAAGAATGAGCATGATGTCTTCAAGCAAGAGAAAGAGAGTGACCAGCAGGTGTAGAGCAGGGGAGGGGAAGAGTGGCAGGAGGTGGGGTCAGAGAGGCAGGACAGCCCCAGTCCTGCAGGATTTGCTGTGGGTTTGAGAAGGATCTCTCTGGTTGCTCTGTTATGAGTATCACAGCCAGTAGGTAAGGTGGAAGCAGAGAGACCATCCAGAGATTGCTGCAGAAGTCCAGGTGGGAGGCAACAGGGGCTTGAGACAGCGGCAGCAGTGGAGGTGATGAGTGTGCATGTTCTAGATATGTGGTGTTGTCTCAAACACACATTTTCTATTTAAATGTTTGTTCATACAGAATAGTGCACAAACCATAGGCACACAGCTCGAGGAATTATCAGGAACTGAACATGTCCACGTGTGCCCGACCCTGCTCTCCAGCATACCCTCCCAGCCTCAACCCATCATCTGGATTCCGAGGGTAACCAGTATCTCAAGTTCTAAGCCATAGAGTAGGGTATGCCTCTTTTATAATTTGTATAATGGAATCATACAATAGGTATTTTCCCACAAGTGGCTTTTTTTGTTCAACATGATAAATGATTCGTCCAGTTGTCAATTGTAGCAAGAATTTACTCTTTTTTGTTGCTGTATAGATTTGCGTTGTTCAAATATACCATGATGCACTTTGCATTGGAGATTTGGGTTGATTCGTATTTTGGCCACTGTGAGTAAGGCCGTTAAAGTATATACTCATTTCATGTACACCTAGCAGTAGAATTTCTGGGCCACCGGATATGCACATTTCAACTTCAGGAGATACTATCCAACACTTTTCCAAAGTGGTTGCACCATTTTATGTTCCCACCAACAAGCGAAGAAGTTTCTCCCCACTTGGTATTGTGACTTTTTAATTTTAGCTATTCTGGTCAGTTTATAGTGGTATCCTCTCATGATTTTAATTTTCATTCCCTGGATGATTAATGAGGTTGAGCATCTTTTTCTGTTTAATGGACCAATTTGAATATCCTCATTTGTGAAGTGCCCATTTAAACCTTTGGCCCATTTTTCATTGCATTTGTCTTTATAAGTGCTTAATATGTGGATGTTTATTTTTTTAAGTTCTAGAATTTCATTTTGATTTATTTTCACAGTTTCCATTTCTCCGCCAACATTCTATATCTTGTTCTTAAATTTCCTGAACATATTAATCACAGTTACTTTAAAGTCTGTGTCTGAAATCGCAACATCTATGAATCACTGTGGGCTTGTTTCTACTGTCTGTTTTTCTCTTGGTTTTTATTTAATTCTTGCATTTTGTTTAATGGAATAGGACACTGAAAATAGGAGGTGTTTAACAGGGCTTCCTGTGATAGAAAGGTCCTGAATTTTAATTTTGTTTCTCTAACACTGTGAGATTACCAAGCGCTCTGCTAGCCTCTCAGCTTCCTAAACACCATTTTCTTCCTGGTTTTTCAACCTCTAGACTTCTGCTAATAAATCAGGAGCTGCCTGCACAGAGAACACAGCACTAAATGGGGCTCCTTCTCTATGTTTTTCTCCTTGCTGGAGGTGGGGAGGGAGATGACCTAATCAGTCTGTAACCAAGCCCTTGCAAGTCAGGATTTACGGTTCTGTTGTTGTTGCTGTTGTTCCTCCTCTCTTCATTCCTTTTTGGCGGTCTGGGGGAGGCCAGTCTACTGATGGTGGCTCTTATACCCAGGCTGCAGCCCTTGCTGGTTTGAAGTCGACACCCAGCGTGCTTGCTGGAACACCTCTTCCTCCTGGACAGCCAGGTCCCTCCTGGACAGCCAGGGCATCTTTCGCACCCACTGTCTGCCCCAGGAGCTGCAAACAGCTCTATTCACCTTCTTAGTCTCTCTGCCACCCCATTTTTTTTTTTTTGAGACAGAGTTTTGCTCTTTCACCCATGCTGGAGTGCAGTGAGGCGCAATCATGGCTCACTGCGACCTCCACCTTCCGGTTCAAGCGATTCTCCTGCCTCAGCCTCCCAAGTAGCTGGGATTACAGGCACCTGCCACCATGCCCAGCTAATTTTTGTATTTTTAGTGGAGACGGGGTATTACCATGTTGGCCAGGCTGGTCTCGAACTCCTTGTGATCTGCCCATCTCAGCCTCACAAAGTGCTAGGATTATAGGTGTGAGCCACCGCACCCGGCCTCTCTGCCTCCTTTTGTCAAATCAGTAAATGCTTCAAGTGGAAAAGTCAGGCCACAGCCCTGGCTTGCCCTCTGGAGTGAACCTGTTTCTGGGATCATGGTCCCACACTTCCCTGCTATCTCAGTTGCTGTCAGATGCCTTCAAACAGACATTTTTGGCTTGAAAACATATTTTTTTCTAATTTCCTACAAAAAGACATTTTTCTATACAAAATTTTCTATACTAAAGTTGTTCTGTATGTGACATCCTAAAGAAGCTTGTCTATCATCTCCAGATGTGGAGATGTGGAGCTATGTTGAAAGGAGAGCCAACAAGACAACATAAGAGAGTGTGCATGGGGGTGAGAGAAAGCAGGGAGTCAAGGATGGCCAAGGTTTGTGGCCTGAGAAACTGGAAGGATGGAGTTGCCATTCCTTGAGGCAAGTTGGAGCAGGATTTGTAGTTAAATTTTGGACATGTTGAATTTGAGATGTTGGATCTCCTTGCAGAGCTGTGGACCAAGCATTTGGATATTAAATCTGGAGTTTGGGTGAAGGATCCTGGTGGAATTTGCAAATGTGCACACATTGAGCCTGCATTGGGGCTGGAATCTGGACTTTCTGAGAGGGTCTTGCCTGAAGACGTAAATATGGACTCATTGGCATGTAGATGTTATTTTAAACCATCCAACTGACTGTATAGAGAGTGGATATTCTTGAGAAAAGTACCAAGGTCTGAGTTCTCTGGCTCTCTGGCTTTAAGAAGCTGCATATAAAAGTGTATAACATCTAGTATCCTGTATCTTGCTTAGTTACTTAACATTATACTATAAAATAAAATGTTAAAAAAAAGAAGCTGTGTAGATGAAGAGAAACCTCAAAGGAGGTGAGAAGGAGCAGGCACTGATGCAGCAGACAGACCAAGAGCACGTGCTGTGTTGGAAGCCGAGGGAAGAAAACCACCAATGAAGAGAAATCTATTTTCACAAAAGGTGGCATCAAATAGGGAGAATGTGTTACTGATTTCTGGGACCCTCCAACACTTATAGGTCAATCAAAGAGTGAGGAGCTGACAGCAGAGCTTGAGCCACAGCTTCCTGCGAGACAGGAAAAATCTGGAAGAGTGAAGGGTCACAGGAGTCAAGAGAAGATGTGTTCCAAGGAGGAAGTAAGACGAAGGGAGTCAAATATACCGAAATTCAAACAAGATCAAACCACAGCAGCCACCATTGTCTTTGCAATTTGGAGGTGACTGGTGACTTTAACAAGAGTAGCTCAGTGGAATCATCAGTGGGGACAAATGCTCCTGTCTACCACTCCGCTCTTCCACTCCCCACGTTCCCTCTGCCTTAGGCCAACACTGTGGCTGGGCATATCCTTTACTTGGGGTCATATTTCAACCCTTCATTCCCGAGGGATCTGAGGCCTTGGTGGGACTGCCCATAAACAACAGCTCTAGTTTCTTTATTACCATTGGGCTTAGTAATACTAGTAGGCACCAGGGGATCCCCTGAATTCCATTCCCCTCCTTCTCTTCACTGTTTATCATTGTTTCCATTTGATGGTCAAGATCCACCACTTGAGCCAATGTCATAGTTTTTTTCTGGTAGCTTAAAGAACACAAAATGTCTTCGTGAATGGTTACTTGTTTCTACTTGGCCCTTTCTATAACTGTAGGTCTGTTTTTTTTTTTTTTTTTTTTTTTTTTTTTGAGAGGGAGTCTCGCTCTTTTGCCCAGGCCAGAGTGCAGTGGCGTGATCTTGGCTCACTGCAAGCTCTGCCTCCTGGGTTCACACCATTCTCCTGCCTCAGCCTCCCGAGTAACTGGGACTACAGGTGCCCACCACCACGCCCAGCTAATTTTTTGTATTTTTAGTAGAAACAGAGTTTCACCGTGTTAACCAGGATGGTCTCGATCTCCTGACCTTGTGATCCACCTGCCTCGGCCTCCTAAAGTGCTGGGATTACAGGCTTGAGCTGCCGCGCCCGGCCAACTGTAGGTCTTATTTCATGGATCAGAAAGGCATTGTGGGGATTTTGCTGTATGTCTTCCAACTAGAAATGTGCTCAGAAATTACGTTGGTTCAAAGTGCCCCTGGACCTACCTTCAGAACAGGGATTAGTGCAAAATTCCGTGTGTCATGTGACACTCATGATCCCCCAGTCTAACATGAACCCTGAATTACTGTGAGCTTGGTCCATGTCCAACAATCCCTGAGTCCGAGTCTGAGCATTTCCCATTGCCCAATGCATAGACAACTTGCTAAAATGTTGCTGGTTCTTTTTGGAGAGAGCTAGGAGGATGATACACATTCATGAGGTTATCCCCAGATTGTTTCTCCAGGGTGTGTAGCTAGCTCCTAATTCGAGAGATCCTGGCTCTATGGACTGATTTAGTTCAGAGAATTTGGTGAACGCCTGCATCATTATGGCTCATTTTAAGCTCTGTTCATCAGGGCTGTACCAATTGAACAGGCTTTTTTTGGAGCATTTTTATGAAGCCACATTTTTATCATAGCCATATTTTGAAGTAAGTAAATCTATTATTATTTTTTCTCTTTTTTTCTTTTTTTTTTTTTAAAAAAAATTACTTTAAGTTCTGGGATACATGTGCAGAACGTGCAGGTTTGTTACATAAGTATACGTGTATCACGGTGGTTTAGTGTACCTATTGAACCAACCTCTAAGTTCCCTCCTTTCGCTCCCTACTCTGCAACAGGCCCTGGTGTATGTTGTTCCCTTCCCTGTGTCCATGTGTTCTCATTGTTCAACTCCCGCTCATGAGTGAGAACATTTGGTGTTTGGTTTTCTGTTCCTGTGTTAGTTTGCTGAGGATGATAGCTTCCAGCTTCATCTATGTCCCTGCAAAGGACATGATCCCATTCCTTTTTATGGCTGCACAGTATTCTATGGTATATATGTACCACATTTTCTTTATGCCTATCACTGATGGGCATTTGGGTTGGTTCCATGACTTTGCTATTGTAAATAGTGCTGCAGTAAACATACGTGTTCATGTGTCTTTATAGTAGAATGGTTTATATTCCTTTGGGTATATACCCATTAATTAGATTGCTGGGTAAAATGGTATTTCTGGTTCTAGATCCTTGAAGAATCGCCATACTGTCTTCCACAATGATTGAACCCATTTACACTCCCACCAAAAGTGTAAAAGCATTCTTATATCTTCACAGCCTTGGCAGCATCTATTGTTTCTTGACTTTTTCATAGTCACCATTCTGACTGATGTGAGATGGTATCTCATTGTGGTTTTCAGTTGCATTTCTCTAATGGTCAGTAATGTTGAGCTTTTTTTCATATATGTTTCTGGCCGCTTAAACATCTTTTTTGAGAAGTACCTGTTCTTATCCTTTGCCCACTTTTTGACGGGGTTGTTTGCTTTTTTTCTTGTAAATTTGTTTAAGTTCCTTGTAAATTCTAGATATTAGACTTTTGTCGGATGGGTAGATTGCAGAAAAATTTCTCCCATTCTGTAGGTTGCCTGTTCACTCTGATGATAGTTTCTTTTGCTGTTCAGAAGCTCTTTAGTTTAATTGGATCTCATTTGTCAATTTTGGCTTTTGTTGCAATTATTTGGGGCATTTTTGTCATGAAGTCTTTGCCCATGCCTATGTCCTGAATGGTATTGCCTAGGTTTTATTCTAGGGATTTTATGGTTTTGGGTTTTATATTTAGGTCTTTAATCCAACTTGAGTTAATTTTTCTATAAGGTGTAAGGAAGGGGTCGAGTTTCAGTTTTCTGCATATGGCTAGCCAGTTTTCCCAGAACTGTTTATTGAATAGGAGATCCTTTCCACATTGCTTGTTTGTTGAATATTAGATAATTGTAGATGTGTGGTGTTATTTCTGAGGTCTCTGTTCTGTTCTATTGGTCTATATGTCTGTTTTGGTACCAGTACCACGCTGTTTTGGTTACTGTAGCCTTGTAGTATAGTTTGAAGTCAGGTAGCTTGATGCCTCCATCTTTGTTCTTTTTGCTTAGAATTGTTTTTGCCATACAGGGTCTTCTTGGATTCCATATGAAATTTAAAGTAGTTTGTTCTAATTCTGTGAAGAATGTCAATGGTATTTTGATAGGAATAGCATTGAATCTATAAATTACTTTGGGCAGTATGGTCATTTTCACGATATTGATTCTTCCTATGCATGAGGATGGAATGTTTTTCCATTTGTTTGTGTCCTCTCTTATTTCCTTGATCAGTGGTTTTAGTTCTCCTTGAAAAGTTTTTTCACATCTCTTGATAGCTGAATTCCTAGGTATTTTATTCTCCTTGTAGCAATTGTGAATGGGAGTTCATTCATGATTTGGCTCTCTGCTTATCTATTGTTGGTGTAAAGGAATGCTTGTGATTTTTGCACATTGATTTTGTATCCTGAGAGTTCGCTGAAGTTGCTTATCAGCTTAAGGAGTTTTGGGGCTGAGACGATGGGGTTTTCTAAATATAAAATCAAGTTGTCTGCAAACAGAGACAATTTGACTTCCTCTCTTCCTATTTGAATACTTTTATTTCTTTCTCTTGCCTGATTGTCCTGGCCAGAACTTCCAATACTACTTTGAATAGGAGTGGTGAGAGAGGGCATCCTTGTCTTGTACTGGTTTTCAAAGAGAATGCTTCCAGCTTTTGCCCATTCAGTATGATATTGCCCATTTACGATTGCTACAAAGAGAATAAAATATCCATGATATGATATTGGCTGTGGGTTTGTCATAAATAGTTCTTATTATTTTGAGATATGTTCCATCAATACCTAGTTTATTGAGAGTTTTTAACATGAAGGGATGTTGAATTTTATCAAGGCCTTTTCTGCATCAGTTGAGATAATCATGTGGTTTTTGTCTTTGGTTCTGTTTATGTGATTGATTTGCCTATGTTGAACCAGCCTTGCATCCCAGGGATGAAGACGACTTGATTTTGGTGGCTGTTTTTTGATGTGCAGCTGGATTCAATTAGCCGGTATTTTATTGAGGATTTTTGCATCAATGTTCATAGGGGATATTGGCCTGAAGTTTTCTTTTTCAGTTGTGTCTCTGTCAGATTTGTAATCAGGATGATGCTGGTCACATAAAATGGGTTAGGGATGAGTCCCTCCTTTTCAATTGTTTAGAATAGTTTCAGAAGGAATGGTACCAGCTACTCTTTGTACCTCTGGTAGAATTCGGCTGTGAATCCGTCTCGTCCTGGGCTCTTTTTGGTTGGTAGGCTATTAATTACTGCCTCAATTTCAGAACTTGTTATTGGTCTATTCAGGGATTTGACTTCTTCCTGGTTTAGTCTTGGGAGGGTGTATGGGTCCAGGAATTTATCCATTTCTTCTAGATTTTCTAGTTTATTTGTGTAGAGGTGTTTATAGTATTCTCTGATGATAGTTTGTATTTCTAAGGGGTCAGGGGTGATATCCCCTTTATCATTTTTTATTGTGTCTATTTGATTCTTCTCTCTTTTCTCCTTTATTAGTCTAGCTAGCAGTCTATCTATTTTGTTAATTTTTTTCAAAAAAAATCGCTCCTGGATTCATTGATTTTTTGGAGGGTTTTTCGTGTCTCTATCTCCTTCAATTCTGCTTTGATCTTAATTATTTCTTGTCTTCTGCTAGCTTTTGGATTAGTTTGTTCTTGCATCTCCTCCCTTTTAATTGTGGTATTAGGGTGTCAATTTGAGATCTTTCTAACTTTCTGATATGGGCCCATTTAGTGCTATAAATTTCCTTCTTAACACTGCTTTAGCTGTGTCCCAGAGATTCTGATATGTTGTTTCTTTGTTCTCATTGGTTTCAAATAACTTCTTGATTTCTGCCTTAATTTCCTTATTTACCTAGGAGTCACTCAGGAGCAGGTTGTTCAATTTCCGTGTAATTGTGCAGTTTTGAGTTTCTTAATCCTGAGTTCTAATTTGATTGCAGTGTGGTCTGAGAGAGTGTTATGATTTCCGTTCTTTTGCATTTGCTGAGAAGTGTTTTACTTCCAATTATGTGGTCAATTTTAGAATAAGTGCCATGTGGCACCAAGAAGAATGTATATGCTGTTGATCTGGGGTGGAAAGTTCTGTAGATGTCTATTAGGTCCACTTGATCCAAAGCTGAGTTCAAGTCCTAAATATCCTTGTTAATTTCTGTCTTGCTGATTTGTCTAATACTGACAGTGGGGTGTTAAAGTCTCCCACTATTATTGTGTGGGAGTCTAAGTCTCTTTGTAGGTCTCTAAGAACTTTTTATATGAATCTGGGTGCTCCTGTATTGGAGGCATATATATTTGGAACAGTTAGCTCTTCTTATTGAATAGTTTCCTTTACTATCATGTAATGCCCTTTGTCTTTTTTATCTTTGTTGGTTTAAAGTCTGTTTTGTCAGAGACTAGGATTGCAACCCCTGCTTTCTTTTCTTCCCATTTGCTTGGTAAGTTTTCCTCCATCCCTTTATTTTAAGCCTATGTGTGTCTTTGCATGTAAGATGGATCTCCTGAATACAGCACATCAATGGGTCTGGACCCTTTATTCACTTTGTCAGTCTGTAAATGCTGCCTATTTTGTTCTTAGAGTTCCCAGCATCAGTTATCTGCCCCTGATGATTTATTTACATCAGAGTATTTGGTTATATTTTTGGTGCCTAGGTTGTAAGTACATCCACTTTGCACATTCATTTTGCCTGGATGGTAAAGTATTCAGGTCCTCCGCCTCCCAGGACCCTAGAATTCATATTTAAATTAGATAGCATAATTTAATGGCAGCAACTTCTGCATCTTCAGCCTAAAGACAACTGTTGTTGTCACCATTCTTTTTAAAGATTCAGGTGCTTCCTTCAACAAATAATTTATTTCTTTTTTCTTTCTTTCTTTTTTTTCTTTTTTTGACAGAGTCTCACTCTGTTGCCAGGCTGGAGTGCAGTGGCATGATCTTGGCTCACTGCAACCTCCGCCTCTTGGGTTCAAGCAATTCTTGTGCCTCAGCCTCTGGAGTAGCTGGGACTACAGGTGCCTGCCACCACACCCAGCTAATTTTTGTATTTTTTGTAGAGACAGGGTTTCACCATGTTGGCCAGGATGGTCTCAATCTCCTGACCTCATGATATGCGCACCTTGGCCTCCCAAAGTGCTAGGATTACAGGCATGAGCCACCGTGCCCGGCCCAAAGAATTTCTTAATGCCTTGGCAAAGGGAGTGTTCTGAGCCCTCTTGTAGAAAATAATCTGGGAGGGAGTGAGTGGATGGGAAATCCACTCCAGTATTTTAATCTTCCTAGTCTTAGATTTCTTCCTCTACAGTAGTCAAAAGAAGGCTGGGGCCTCTGGTGAATTATTGGGTCAGGGTCTATTCAACCAACTCATCAAACAATCACAATTTTCAGAAGTTTGACCTAGCACATTGAAATCAAAATCTCTGGTACCAGCACTCATACTGGTAAAATAAATCAGCCTGTTCAGTATTGTGTTCTCCCCAGCTTGTACTAGAACCTCAGGATCTAGCACCCTTCCCGTTTTCTCATCCCTGGACATTATCCCTAACCTTAATTTTATGACTATTAATTGCTTACTATTCTTTAGGCATTTACCATGTTTTAAAATTACCAGACAATATATGGAATATTTGTATGCTTTTAAACTGATGCGTAAGTGTTTCTATGTTTTATGTCTCTCTCTGGGTCCTGGTTTAAATAACCAAGATTAGAATTATGATATATTATTTTTCTGATATAAATAAATGAAACCTTGCAGTTCTTTCAGTGTGTTAGTTTATAATTGTTCCCACCATGGACAAACTAGGTTTTGAGTCTCGTGAAAGGTCTGGAGAAAAGAAGGGCATACTCGGGCCTGGCTGCCTCTCACAGTGGTTGTTGGTCAAGACAATTACAGTATCTTCAAGAAGGCAAGAGTCCACTCCATGAGAGAGGGAATGTGGGCTTTTGGCTGTCAGGGAAGCTCATGGGGGTTCAGTGGCCCAGGGTCCTCTGATTCAGCAGCCTCCTCCCATGTATCTCCTTTCCAGTTCTTGGCTCCAGTGAGGACGTTATTGCTGAGAATTAGATGCTGAAGTTGGCACCATCAAATAACTAGTCCTGGATGCCTGTCACTAATAGCAGCCATCTCACTGCCTCAGGAACTCAAGTTTACCATGGTCACCACAGCCTCGGAGAATACTCACCTCATCCTTTTTGTGCATCACTAGCTCTCAATTCTAAAAAAGGAAAGAACATCTGATTGGCAAAGCCTAGGTGATACAAATACCTGGAGTTCTCATCTTTTCTAATGGGAAGTAACTCTGCTTGCTGTTAAGACTCACAGAGGTAGGAAATTTTCCAAGTGTAGGAAAGGCAAAGCAAGGCAGCCAAAAAGAATGGCAAATGTCTACCACTTCCCAGCAAAATTGAGACTGTGTTTTCTTCTCTTGCTGGTGAAAATAATTTTTAGATTTTAATTTTAAAAAAGCAAAAATTAAAATTTCATAGAAAGATCCTGATGTATTTGGTCATGATGGTGACAAAGCCCAGAGAGACCCACAGGCTGGGTGATATTTTATCCATCCAAGTCCTTATTAACTGAAAATTAATTATGTGGTGTGCATTCTGCTGAGCCCAGGAATCCAGGAAAAATTAACCCAGAAATGGTCACAGGCTCTCTATGTGGAAAGACATAGAACAAATAAGTGGTACAAAGAAACATACAATTGAAAATATCATAAGAAGAAGGAAGAAAAAGTATGTGTTGTTACAAGACTCTAGAATAGAAATCTAAACTTGTCTTGAGCTCACCATCTCTCTCTCTCTCTCTCTGTCTCTCTCTCTCTCTCCCCCCCAACTCTCAGTAAATAATCACCAGCTCCTGGAGGGGCTCATGGGTAGGTATGGAGAGAGATGAGCAATGGTCTACACAGATGACAGAACATATCTGCACCCCTAAGGTAGGAAGAGACTCAGTAAGTTCTGGGAAAAACTAGCTGAGTATAACACAGTGAACCAAGTAGACAGAGACATGTTGTGGAGCTGGGAGGTAGAGGGTTCTAGATCTTTGAGATAAAACCAGGGAAGTAATGAGGAGCACATTGTCTATTTGTGGTCTCTTAGTGACTTTGGAGTAAACCAGAGTAAAAGCAACCAAAACAGAGTCCAAGTCAGGGTCCTTCCATCCTCAAACCAGGCTCCAGTGGTCTGCTCTAGCTCAGGCGTGATTAGATTTGCATTTTAGAAAGAAACTTTGGCTACCGCATGGAGAAATAATGAGGAGAAGCAAATGAGAAGACCGCCCAAAGCAGCAGTTCTGGCAGGAGATGGGCACTGGATCTCCTAGTTGGTGGCTGAGTGCAGATGCTGGCAGGATGTCCTGAAGGTAGAATTGGGTGCATAATTCTGCAGGCATGATGTATCCTCAAATATCAGAAAAGCAGGAACATGCTGAGACTGAAACAGAAAAATAAATCAAAAAGAAATCAAAAGATTTATTTCTAGAGTATATAGAATACCATAGTTCTGTTGTTTTGGAACCTTCCCACCCTGTGCTCTTGTGGGGGCCACTTCTTGGAGTTTTAGTCAGGATTCTCCAGAGAAAAAGAACTGATAAGATGTGCATATATATATATATATATATATATATATTTTTTTTTTTTTTTTTTTAAGGAATTGGCTCACGCAACGGTGAAGATTTGGCAAGTCCAAAATCTGATGGAGGAGTCTGGAAGGATGGAAACTCCGAAAACAGTTGCAGTTTGAGTCAAAAGGCAGCCTGTCGGTGAGCCAGGAAGAGCCGACGTTGCAGTTCAAGTCCAAAGACCCTCTGCTGGCAAAGTTCCCTCCTGCTCGGAGGAGCTAAATCTTTTGTTCTATTTAAGCCTTCACCTAATTGGATAAGGCCCACCTGCATTATGGAGCTCATCTGCTTTACTCAAATCTACTAATTTGAATGCTAATCTCATCCAAAAACACTGTCGCAGATACGTTCAGAATAATACTTGGCCAATATCTCGGCCCAACCAAGTTGACACATAAAGTTAACCGTCATAAGGGCTGCATCTGAAATCCTAGATGGGAACACTTCAGAGAGGTAACAGCAGGTTGCTTGACTCACTCCTAGGGCCCCTTGTGCTAAGGTTTTTCTGTGGCTCCCAAGCCATTTCCAGGAATTGAGTAGAAACTCTCTCTCTCTCTCTCTCCCCACGCAAACAATATTCCCTGAAAGCTATTACTTCCTGCAAGCAGGAGCTCAACTCAAACAAATGTTTCTATAAATGGCCAGTCAGCAATGGGCGGCTTGGGAGATGTGGCATCTTGTCCCTGGGGACCTTCAGTAAGAGAATGCAAACCATCTGTTCCATTGCGTCTAGCCAGGGCACCCACTGGCTTGTGCAGGAGCCTGGGCCAGATGTTTTCCTGAGGTCTCTTCTTGCTCAAGGATCTGATGACACCAACTCTTCATTTCTTCTGAATCAACAGCTGCTGATTTCATTCAAATAATCTAATTTGAAATTCTGTTTCTGGAACACAGACAGCTTCATCCGCCCAGGCAGAACAAAGGAAGTGGAACGGGGGCCTTAATAGGAGATATTTTGAGTGTTTTCAGACATAGAAGTCAACAATCTGTTCATTCATAAGGGCTCTGACCTCTTGTTTTGAAGGAAAACAGGAAAAACAAGCTGGGTACAAAGAACATAAATATTTTACTTTCACCCATTCTCCAATCTGGGCTGAAACAGGAAACAAATGTCTCCTCTGCACCTTCCCCACCCTCCAAACACATCTGTGAAAAGCAACGTGGAGATCAGATGATGGAAGTGGATTTAAAAAGTAATTTGCCACTTTTCAAGAAATATAAGTTGCAGATGCATCTATTCATTTTAGGGAGAAGAAGGGGGGTACTCTGGGATTCTTAGGGGAGCTTTTGGGGGAGAAGGCATTGTCTCCTTCCCTTGTGGATGTGTGGAGTCAGCCAGGAGAGAAGGAGGCATGGTCACGGGAGAGGAGGGCAGGCAGGCTCTGACAAGTGCATATTGGGGTCTCGGTGGAGATGCCTAAAGGATCTACCCCACAGGCAGTGAGAGTCTGGAAACGCATGGTTGGAAGGCTGCACTGAGCTTCAAATCGTGGTCTGCGTGAAGCACCCCATCTCCTGCCGCTGGTGGCGCAGCTCTGTACTGCCTCTGCGTCTCCTCCCTGGCGGGGTGACTTTGCGGCAGCCCCGGAACTGCCTTACCACAACAGCCAGAGGCACGGTCTTCTCCCATTGCAGTTTCGGGTTCTTCTGGGAAATTTCCAAAGGAAGGACTTTCCAAAGGACTTTCCCAAGGAAGGTCTTGGCCGGATCAGGAATGGTGACCGGGACAGCACAGCTGGTCCCTGCTGAGACCAAGGCAAGGGTTGGTACTGTGAGCTACTTAAAGAGGTGAGATTATTTAAATCTTTTTTCTGGGGAAAAAAAACTGAGACAGGTTTTCCCATGATTGCAAAAATGTCACATCACTTTTTTAAAATCAAAAATTAATATAGAGGGGATTGCTGCCCCTTGGCACCAAAGTCATCCAACAGGACCTGGTCCTAGAAGAGGAGGCAGCTGCCACAAGCACAGCCGCACCCACATCCTTGCTCCATCCCCTCTGGAATCAGGAGAAGGGCTTCCTTCCACGCTGCTTCCTCCCTGGGGATGTCTGTCCAGGAAGCCTAACTATTCCATTAAACCCACAGGGGCCTTGGGCACCTGCCGTGAATCAGGCTTGTTGTAGGTACCAGCCACATGAGGATAAATAATGACCCTCTTTTCAAGGAGAACACAGTTTTGCAAAGAAAACAGACGCATGTTGTATTGTCATTTGTAAAGCAAAAGGGAAATGAAAAATATGCTGGAGGAAGCAGAGGAGGACTGACCAGGATTGGGGAGGGTGCTGAGGAAGGCTTGCAGGAGAGGGAGCTTCAGGAGTGAGGGTCAGAGGAGTCTAAGGGGATCAGGAACTCCCTGTAAAGACTCAGAGGACAGAAGGAAGACTGTGCATTGGATGCTACTGATTCAGGAGGGTGAAAGGGATCATAAGAGGTGAGATGGAAACTAAATTTGGAGGCAGAATGTGAATACCCTTCAAAGTCAGACAAAGACGTTTAGACAGCAGAGCAAAGGTAGAGGCCCATTCCCATGATGCGGTCATTTGGAACACTGGGTTGAACTTCTGTCCAGCAAGGCAGAGATGAGAGCTGAGTAGCGGGACCTGGCCTGGGAACAGAGGGTCCACGTGTGGGTTCCTGACTTCCCAGCACTAGACCATGAGAAGCCTTGAGCAGAGATCACCCTCAGCATCCAGAGGTCCTCAGAAGGGCACATCCAATGTTGCTCATTTATTCGCTTATTTATGAATTCATCATTAATACAGTAAAGCCCAGCAGACCTACATTTCCCTTAGAGGAATTCAAGCCATATGAGCTCAGTGAAGAGGAGGGAGACTAAGAGAGGAGGCGGGCACATCCTCCCGAGAGACAGAAACGTAGCCTCAGTGGTGAGGTGGCCCCTGCCCTGCCCCATTCTCTACCAGAGAGGGGCTTGGATCTGCTGCCCCCAGCCAGGCCACCACACTCACATTTTGCACCTGGCTGGATTGGGAGAAACTTCTTGTTCAAATGCTCCTGCTGTTCTTATAGCACAGTCCCTTGAATACATGCCAACTGCTTTATCTAGACACCAAACCACATCAATAGACCAAACCAGGCTGAGTGAATGTTTTAGACTTTTCAGGGGGATCTTGACTATTAGCACCTCTCCTCTCTCGGCCAGTTCAGGATATCCACATCCAGGCAAGAAGTTTCCACATTGTCCCCAGTGTGTGACTGACACTTTCGGGGATGAACAGGTGTGTGTGGCACAGTCTCAGGCCCCAACTCCACCCATGAGGGCAGTGGCCACACCCACCAGAATGGTTCCATCCAAGAGGTTAGTTCTTGATCCTATAGTTTAAAAGGTGGCAACTGATGCTTCATAATGGGATATCCTTTCCTTTGCCTACCTTCCCTTATCCTCCAGCATCCAACAAAGGCAGCCAGATGGGCTCAGTGGAAATGATGTGGCTTCAGAGTGAGTTATTTTTGAAAACTTCCAAATGGCAGAGTCGGTGCTGGGTGTCACCCCCATTCACCCAACCTTGGTACCTTAGCTGAGCCCAGAAGAGTATCATTTGTCAAATTTCAGACTTAAGCTAACAGGGCCAGAATGAAGCTGCAGGACCCAGAAGTGCTTTAAAGACCAGAATAGATGCATTTCCCTTTAAGCCCTGAAGCTCTGCTG
This sequence comes from Pongo abelii, assembly GCF_028885655.2. Lineage (NCBI taxonomy): Eukaryota > Metazoa > Chordata > Mammalia > Primates > Hominidae > Pongo > Pongo abelii. The sequence continues at coordinate 229,660,208 of NC_071985.2, read as the reverse complement.
GAGCATCACTGTTTGGTGCAGGAGACGCGCAAGGGGAGAAGAAAAGGCACACACACAATACCTTTAAGAGTAAACAAGATTTATCCCACGTAAATGGCAATGCAGATATAATAAGAAAATTAATATAATAAGCAAATTAAAATAAGCAAATGATATAATAAGCAAATTGCAATGGGAAGGGGAGAAGGGAAAAGAGATATATATATTTACACTCGCCAGACTATGGAGGATTCACCTTCAGACTGGGAAGCAACAGCCTGGACTCCATAGTCGGCCTCTCATCTGTGCACAGAAGAGGAGAGGTCTCATGAAGCTTTGGCACATGAGCACCTAGCTCTTTTTGTAACAAGTTGTTTGGCATGAGGCCCATTCACGAGGGCCCTTTACAACTGGGCTCAAGGAAGACAAAAAGGTCAACTTGTTTTTGCAATTGTCTATTGTTTTTCAATGACTAACATATAGGAATAGATTGAAATATAGATGTCTCTGGAACAGCACTGGATGGACGACTCAAGGGGCTTACACAATCTGTTCCGGGACTTGGTGACCATTTTTTGTGCCCACGTCCAATTGAGTTCAAATCTGGTATTTAACTTTTCCTCCACATTCGGCCTCCATTTAATACTCAATTGTAGGAAAATACCCTTACAGATACATGGGGAAGGCATAGTTGATATAGATTACAGATACAGAATAAGCACAGGAGAATTAAAAACACAATTAATAAAAACCACGCCCAGCATGGCTTTGCAAGGAGAGTCATATTGTGAGAATTGTCAGGGATATACTCACAACATTCAGTACGCAGTAAGGTGCAAACCCCTCCATGGGCAGTGGTAAGCATATCTAATGCCATTCGATGTTGCAACACAACAGTACGCAGCTGAGCAAATTCATCTGATAACAACGTAAGTCCAGTGCTACTATCATTAAGAGCTTTTTCTACACGAAAACTTATTATTTAAACTTGTTGCTGAAACAGGATTGTACCGGCGGCGGGGGAAAATACTGTGGTAGGGTGCTACCACCAGGGAGTCTGGCGCATTCGCAACCAGCGGTGTTTGTAAGCATCTAGATTACTGGGGAGGGGAATATTATCCCAGATGGTGAATGGAATTAATGGCCACCCCCAAGTGCATCTTCCTGACCAACGTGGAGGCAGGTATCACCTCCTGTAGGATCCACATACCCAGCGGGCCCCCCAGGGAACAGGAAGAGTTCTACTATAATTGTATTGCCGTAATGTGTAATTTAAGTAACAAAGGTGCTGTGTCTCATTTGGGCTTGGGCAAAAATAGACAGTTAAGTTTGGCTAAAAGAAGTCCAGTTTGGATTACAAATGTTATTATCCCATCCCCACTGGCATCGGCATATCCATTCAGAAATATCAGCAGGGACGATTCTCCAAGGTAGCCCATTCCTGGCGGCCTCCGGCAGCTCAATGCATAGCCAGCAATGACTACAGTTGGCTTCTGTTGCAGCAGCGGCTACCCAGTTGATGAACTCATTCCCAGCCTCAGACATGATGACCCAAGTACTGATTTCTAGCAGACAGATTATTCGTAATAACAAAACTGGAGGGGAACATGACATTGTTTTTCATCTTTAGGAAATTGTATTATGCCTTCGTTTTTTGCTCCTATAGCTACAAAGTCACCAGCCTTAGGGGCAGGACCTGATGGACACTGTACCCATATTTTGGCTCAAGGTTTTAAGTTGCCCACCCACTCCGATGGACCCAATTTTTCCAGTTCTATATGTTGTTTCTATTGGGGCAGAAATTTCCTCAGGGGTTAATTGTTGACAAGGTACCACTAACAATTGAGCAACCCACATCTGCGGATTTATAGCAAAAGAATCTGGAGTGGTATTATATAAAATGAGCTTTAATTCTCCCCGGTGATCACTATCAATTATACCACCATACCTTATAATGCCTCTCATTATAAGGCTTGAACGTGTTGTAATCCATTCATCTGCATTCAAATTTGCAGTTATGGTGGAAATGTTGGCCTATTGATCTGCCTGCTGATTAAATAGTCTATTAAGAGAAAGCAGAGATGCATGAGCATCAACATGGAGAACAATGATAATGGTGGTGTGCACCAGGATCCAGATATCTTCCCAGTATTGTTTTCACCAAACCTCTTTATTCCCAATTAACCATTTGTTTCATTGCCATTGGGTCATCCAGGTAGTAAGACCATTTGCTACTGACTAAGAGTTGGTATACACGTGACAAATCCCTCTGGCCTCCTCCTAAATAGCTTGGAGGACGGCTACCAATTCAGCCAGCTGGTGCTCCCACCGCTTCCTTCATCAGAACCAGTGAGTTCTAGGGGAACTCATGACCCAAGTCATAATCAAAAAGACATCATGGTTGAAGCAAGGTGCTCTGTTTCCAGCAAGGCCCAATAGCAAGCTAACAGTTGGTTTTTGAAAGGGGTATAAGCTTTGCCAGACTCTAACAGCTTCTGGTTCCAAAATTCCAAAGATAGCCTATTCCCATCTTGTTTCTGCCTAAGGCTCTTATTAGCATATTGATCTAGGACAGTTACTTGCAGTTCTTTTTTTTTTTTTTTTTAGACAGAATCTTGCTCTGTTGCCCATGCTGGAGGGCAGTGGCACAATCTCAGCTCACCGCAAGCTCCACCTCCCGGGTTCACGCCATTCTCCTGCCTCAGCCTCCTGAGTAGCTGGAACTACAGGCACCCGCCACCACGCCCGGCTAATTTTTTGTATTTTTTTAGTAGAGACGGGGTTTCACCATGTTGGCCAGGATGGTCTCGATCTCCTGACCTCGTGATCCACCCGCCTCAGCCTCCCAAAGTGCTGGGATTACAGGCGTGAGCCACCGTGCCTGGCCGTTACTTGCAGTTCTACTGGCCCATCCCGTAAGGGCCATAGATCCAGGGCCAGTTGCACCGCTTGTTTAGCTTGTTAAAATCCGTGCTCTCTTTCTCTCCCCAGTGAAAGTCACAGCGTTTTCTAGTGACAGCATGCAGAGGTTGTAAAATGTTACCCAAGTTGGGAATATGATGTCTCCAGAATCCAAACAAGCCAACAAATGTTTGGGCCTCCTTTTTAGTAGTGGGGGTTGCAAATTCTAGTATTTTAGCCTTAGCCTTTGGTAAAATAAACTATTTCCCTGCATTCCATAGAATGCCAAAGAATTTTACAGTTTGTGCAGGTCCTTGAATTTTACTAGGGTTAATTTCTTATCCTTGAGATAGAAGCTGGGTTTTTACCTGCTCCAAGCCCCGGTTGACTAGTTCTTCAGTTCTACCCTGACTAGGCTACTTGGATAGCTGCTTTCTTCAGCAATAGGCTGATAGCTTTGAGCCTGATCACTCAAGACATAGGCCTGGCATTGGGCCAGGGCCAGTCTGGAAGTCAGATTAGCATTTTTCTTTTCCAGCTTACATTTCTCTTGAAGCAACCAGTTCCTATCTTGACACATCAACTTATAAGCAGTAAGCAAGCACCTTCCACGCCAGGAAATTCCCTCAGCATCCCCTTTACCAATGGGATTCCCTGAAGAGCCTCACACATAGTCAATGGTTCAAAATGCACTAATTTACACCCCCAATTTTCACAAAGGCCAGTTCCCTTGAATCACTTAATGGCCAAAAGGGAGAACTGAGGGAGTTCCCATCCCAGGATATGGGAAGTCCACGAGCTCCCAGCTCGGTCCTTGCAGCCGAAAAATGGCATGCTTTCGCTTTTGGATCCTGTTCATGATGCCGAAAATGTTCTGTGTGGGAAATGCGTGAGGAGAGAAGAAAAGACACACACACAATACCTTTAAGGGTAAACAAGCTTTATCCCACGTAAATGGCAATGGAGCTGTAATAAGCAAATGATATAATAATAAGCAGATTGATATAATAAGCAAACTGCAATGAGAAGGGGAAAAGGGAAAAGATATTTACACTCACCAGGCTATGCAGGATTCACCACCAGAGTGGGAAGCAACGGCCTGGGCCACAGAGTTGGCCACTCTTCCTTACACAGACGAGGAGAGGTCTCATGAAGTTTCGGCGCAGTCTGGGACCCTAGCTCTTTTTGTAACAAGTTGTTTGGCATGAGGCCCAGTCACAAGGGCCCTTCGAGACTGGGCTCAGGGAACACAAAAGGTCAGCTTGTTTTTGCGATTGTCTATTGTTTTTCAATAACTAATGTATAGGAATAGATTGAAATAGAGATTTCTCCGAAACAGCACTGGATGGACGCCTCAAGCGGCTCTCACAGCCTGTTCCAGGACTTGGTGACGATTGTTTATGTCCACATTCAATTGAGTTCAAACTTAATATTTAACTTTTCCTCCACAGTCACCCCAGCAAGGTGATCCGTGCTTGCAACTAGGACAAAACAAGCATGCAGTAGGCACCCAGTTCCTAACATCATCTCCTGCATTTCAGCAAAACCTTGTCAGGTTTTCCACTGAACCAAGGGGGCCTCTTTCCCCAGAACCAGGCCTGGCCACTTTCATCTCTGAACAAGGAATCTTGGAGGTGTGGCACTAGAAACACTCATGCTGTCTTGGTTGACCAAGATCAGTGGTTTTGCCATCCACAGGCACCAAGTAGCTTTGAGTAAGTCCTCTGAAAAAGGGGAGAAGTAGAGGTGGGGCCAACCCATGATGATGGGCCTGAAATTGGCACCACTCTTGGGAAGCTTTCACTTGGTTTTGGGATTCCGTTGATGCCGCCCTGCTCCTCAGCAGCACTGGAAAGCCACTGAGTCTCATGTGGGCTGTTGGGTCCTGAGTGCTGCACAGCCCTGCAGAGGGGCTGCTCTCTGAAAGCTGCCCTGACCCCTCCCTCTGCCTGTTAGGTCCAGAAAGCAGAGCCAGCCAGTCACCTGCTTGTAATGAAAGCTTGTGTCTCCAATCCTCCAGTTTCTCAGAGCCCCAAGCTTCATGTTACCAAGGAAGCATTTTCTCTCCACTTGACTCCAGGTACCCTGTCCTTGTCACTGAGGGATCTCTCACTGCAGGGTGATGAAAGAGGGGTAAAACCAGGCCTTCAGGGAAAGAGGGGGAAAGAGAACGGGGTAATCCAGGATGGGAATTCCAGTGAGTAATCTCACCGCAGGGTGAGCCAGCCTTCACACCGGCTGCTTCCTCTGCCTGGATGCTGTCACCCAAAACTCTCTGTAACTCCCACCTGGAGACACTCCCTCTGGTCTCTGCTCCAATCAGACCTCCCCGTGGCCCTATTTAAATGGCAGCTTCCCTCAGTGCCACCGCATCGTCCACACCCCAATGCCCCTACTCCGTGATTTCTTTTTCTGCTCAGCACCTGTTATCCTGTCGTCCATGCTTTGTGTTGACTTGGGTTTTGTTTGCTGGTCTCTCCTCGAGCTACCCTGGAATGTGAGCTCCATGAGGGTAGAGTGTGAATCACTCTTGTTCTCGCTATTTTTCTTGTGCCCAGAACAGTGCCTGCTGCTCGGTCAATGCCTGATGATGGAGTGAACAGATTTCTGCTTTCTGTGGCCACCTCTGGGCCACAGAAGGCCCAGAGGTTACAAGCAACCTCTGGTCTTTGAAGAAGGAGAAAAAGGTCAGAGAAGTATGAGAAGGAGCCCCATTTGGATGCACCCACTGAGCACTGAAGGGGAGGACTCTTAGGTGGCCCTGTCCTTTGCAAACAGGTTCAGTGGTTCTCCCATGCTCACCCCAGGGCCCAGAATCCATACATACATGCAGGATGGGGCAGGCTGGCTCAGGGTGACACGTCCAGCCTCTGCCCAGCTCCTCTGTTGGAGTCTCTCTGCAGGGAATTTGGCAGAGCTTGGTCATTCCTTCACTAATTCGCCATTGTAGAAAAGCCACCCAGTTAACAGGTCTGAGTCATTTCCTCTCATCCTGGGGACTAGAGGTGACTGCCACTTTGAGGCCAGTTAAGAGTTCTTGCCCCTTCCTGGAAGTCCTGCACTGCTGGGAAGCAGGTGGACACACACTTCCAAGAATGAATTCCAATCGAATTTTCCCATTATTTCTTTCCCCCTAGCAGTGCGAGGCTGGGGCACACAGGGAGAGAATGTCTCTCTCAGATGTCAACTCCCGTGGTCTCCACTAGGCCTCGGGGGAAAGAAGGGGAAGGAGAATGGGGCATTCCACGATGGGAATTCCAGGGAGTAAGAGGCATTCTGGGAAGGAGGACACTCCTGATGCATGCATGGCCTACTCAGAAGGTCCAGGATCATCTCCCCAGCCCAAGCCTTTAATCACATCTGTGAAGACCCTCTTCCTATAGAAGGTGACATGGTCCCAGGTTCTGAGGATTAGGATGCAGACACCTCTGTTCAGCTGACCACAACCACTGAGGAACCCACTGTTGATCCCCCATCCATTCTGATAAAGGCTTTTATGATGTCAGAAACCATGAACAGCTCATCTCCTGATCCTCCACTGGCGAGTTTGTGAGCATCTTAGGGCGGCATCTGAGGGTCCGTCCTGGTGCTGATGTGTCTGAGGTGTGGGGACCTGGTCTGAGACTGAATGCGCAGCAGGACCAGCCTCTGGCCCTCCCCAGCTAGAAGGGGGGAATTTTGCACATCTTGCTCTATAGCTCACTCTCCCCTGCTGCTCCCACTGAAGCAGTGAGTTCCAGACTGCTCTGGGGGTTACAAGCAACCTCCGGTATTTGAAGAAGGAGAAAAAGGGTAGAGAAATATTAAAAGGAGCCCAATTTGGATGCATCCACTGAGCACTGAAGGGGAGAACGCTTAGGTGGCCCTATCTCTTTGCAAATAGGCATTGCAGGCCCCTGAGGTAGCCCCCAGCCAGGACCCTCACTCAGCTCAGCTCAGCTGACAACAGGCAGCAGAGCTGTGCTGGCCAGGTGGCCTTGCCCTCCTGGGGAGCCAGGGACGCCTGCGCGAGCCTGAGCCCTCTAGTGGAAACTGCAGCCATTGGCCATCGGGCCTCTGCAGGCACCTGGTCCCTCCTGCTGTTGTCTGCACAGCCTGCCCCTCCAGGCTGCCCCCACGCCTGGGTTCTGCCTTCACGCCCAGGCTCATTGGGGAGGAGTGAGCCCGACAACTATTTCCCAACCCTGTGCAGACAGAGCCCTGGCATCTCACCGTCCCTTCCAAATGCCGGAACCCACCCTGGGCACCCATGCCCTGATGGTTCTCAGCCCCGGGTGATGCCCTCCTTGCATAGAGTAGGGACCCGAGCACACCCAGAAACACAGTGTGGCCGGGGCCAGGCTCTCTCTTGGTTTTGACCCTGTTGCAGGCCTGATGACCCTTGGGGACACAGTCTCACTGGGTGGCAAGATGTCCATTCAGAATAAAATAAAATAAAAAATTAAATTAAAACTCATCAAGCGGGTGCACACGCAGTCACCTGCATATTCTGCAATTCGGAGAATAACAGGCGGTTTTCCAAAGTCAAACTTCAAGAAACATGTCCCACATCATCCCCAACATAACCATAAACCTCACTCAAAGGAATGGCAGTCCCACTGGAACGCAAGGCCCTCCGGGTGGCTGAGTCAGTGTGCTCTGTCCCCAGCTCCTAGAAGGAGGCCTGGCTTACAGCAGGTCCTCCATAAACATCATTTGAAATCCAACCTTGGGATTCTCCAGCATTTGTTGGCCACCCCACCTCTTCCCATGGATCTCTGGGCCTCCAATTTTCCTTCCACAAAATGGAGCTTACACTCACGAACATGCTTGTGTTTGCAAAAGGAGTTACCAGATGTTTAAGAAATTCTGGGTGCCAATTAACAAGATTCTAGTTTACAGCACCAAGTGGGAGTGCCACATCTTAGCACCAGCGGCTGTGTTTGCTCCTTCGGTGCCTTCACATGTGTGCGATGGTGACTGTCCAGACAGTGATTCCAGACAGAGATTCCAGGATTTCCATAAACCCCAGCCACCTGCGCGCTGCAGGCTTCTCCGGAGTGCATGGAATATTCATTCCACAGGTATTTATGGAGGACTTGCTGTAAGCCAGGCCACCTTCTAGGGGCTGGGGACAGAGCATACTGACTTGGCCACCCTGAGGGGCTTGTGTTTCAGTGGGACTGCCATTCCTTTGAGTGAGGTTAATGGTTATGTTGGGGATGGTGTGAACATGTTTCTTGAAGTTCAAAGCTGGTGCTGTGAGCAGCGGGCCCTCCAAGAACAGGGCTGGAGCCAACTTGCACCATTGCGCGTCCCATGATGCTGGGCCTGGGGCCCTGATCTTGGGAATCTACCATTTATACAGTGATGTACAGGCAGTCCCCTCTGGAGCCCTCTATCTGGGCAGGGCCTCTGCCCAGAGGAGCCGGCTGAGGACAGAGTAAGTTCCAGGGGAGCATGGAGGCCGGCTATCCTCTCTGTGAGACTTGCTGGGCCCCACACGGCTAGGGTGATGGAGGCCTTTGGCTGGGGCTTTGTGAACATCAGGGCCCGGGGCTGCCATGGCTGGGTGTGGGGTCCTGGGCAGGATCAACTCATCATTTATTCCTCAGTGCCCTCCCCATCTGGAGTGGGGGTCTTGGACTTCCTCCCATCTCGAGGCATGTGATAACTAGGTGTGGCCAGCAAGTCACCCTGCAACTGTGATGTCCCAGCAACACATTACAGGCTGAGCTGTGCCAGTGGGCACTCCCAGGCTCAGAGGACATGGCTAGGGAAGGGTCCACGGGACACCGGCACAAAAATGCCTTGAAGCAGCCCACATTGATACTACCAGGAAAATCACTCAAAAGCCCCCGACTTACTACACTTAGTAAAAGCTGCCAGTGTCGCAAGCACACTGTGAGTGGGGTCCTAGAGGATCCATGACACAGAAAGCTCTCACTGTGAGCAGTGCTTCCTCTGAGAACAGGGCTGGAGCCCAGCTTGCATCATTGCACTTCCCATGTCACTGGGCCTGGGGTCTTGGTCTTTAGAATCTGCCTTTTACACACTGATGAGCAGGCCGTCCCCTCTGGAGCCCCCTTGGCCAGCCCTGGCATTGCTTGTTCCCCGACTGCAGTGCTGTGTCCTGGGCACTCTGAGGATTCCCTTCTTCTTTAGGAGTGTCAGAGCCCGGTGGGGTCAGCCGCCTGTGCAGAATCCTCTCCAGACAAGTCAGCTCTGGTGCAGAGACGGCTCGTGGCTTGTGGAACATCAGAAGACAGAGGAGCCTCCTGGGGACTGAGCTCCAGCACCGACACGGCCGGGCCCCTCCCAGTAGGTTCCCACATGGCCTTCTCATTAAGCGCTCCTTGGAGGAAACCCAGCTGCGTGCTGACCACAGAGAACCTCGCTCAAGCTAGGAAAGTTCTTGGACTGCTTAATAAAATCACAATGCTTGTTAATAAAATCATACTTTAGTTGCCCCGGGGGACGTATAATTTAAATAAATGTTGCAGGTGGGTTTTGTTGATGTAGAAATGACTTAAATGTCTCCAGCTCTGGGACTGGCACCAGAACACAGGGATCACCAAGCGCCCTGCCTTCAGAGTGTTCCTGAACCGGCAGGAGGGAGGGGACAGGTCCACGCACAACTCCTCCCTAAGAACTGGTATTTGGGAGAGACACATCTCCCCCTTCCCATCTACCAGGGTAACACGGGTGTGGATTTCCTTCCAGAGTCCTTTTTCACAATCACCATTTCCCAATTATGTTATCAGATTTTCTAGGCAAGACCTTGTAAATCACTACATATTTACTTATCAAATAGTAGGTATTTGAACACCTGCTATCTAAATACTAGCTGTACCTCATATTTAAACTTACTTATTAAACACTGGGTATTTAAACTTGCTTATCAAATCCTAGGCAGCTGAATACCTACTTATTTCAATACTATCTATACCTCATATTTAAACTTAGCTATTAAATATTAGGTGTTTAATTTAAACTTATGAAATGCTAGGTATTTGACCATCTCATGCCAATTAGAATGGTGATCATTAAAAAGTCTGGAAACAACAGATGCTGGCAAGGATGCGGAGAAATAGGAACACTTTTACACTGTTGATGGGAGTGTAAATTAGTTCAACCATTGTGGAAGACAGTGTGGAGTTTCCTAAAGGATCTAGAACCAGAAATAACATTTGAGCCAGCAATCCCATTACTGGGTATATACCCAAAGGATTATAAATCATTCTACTATAAAGACACATGCACACTTAAGTTTATTGCAGCACTATTTCCAATAGCAAAGACTTGAAACCAACCCAAATGCCCATCAATGATAGACTGGATAAAGAAAATGTAGCACATATACACCATGGAATACTACGCAGCCATAAAAAAGGATAAGTTCATGTGTTTTGCAGGGACATGGATGAAGCTGGAAACCATCATTCTCAGCAAACTAACACAAGAACAGAAAACCAAACACTGCATGCTTTCACTCATAAGTGAGAGTTGAACTATGAGAACACATGGACACAGGGAGGAGAACATCACACACCGGGGCCTTTCAGAGGGTGGGGGCAAACGGGAGGGAGAGCGTTAGGAGAAATACCTAATGCATGTGGGGCTTAAAACCTAGATGATGGGTTGATAGGTGCGGCAAACCACCATGGAACTTGTATGCTTATGTGACAAACCTGTACATTCTGCACATGTAAAATTAAACTAAAATTTAAAAATTTTTACTTGTAAATTATTACAAGTAAAATTAGCACATGTAAAATTAAAGTAAAATTTAAAAAAATAAATAAAAAAAAGAAATCCTAGGTATTTGAATACCTAGTGCCTAGTAGGTATTTACTTCCCTATTCCCTAGTAAATTACACATCACCTAGTACGTTGCAGGCTCCAGGCAATATGGGAGAAGCTATAAACACGTGGGTGCTTGGCGGTGCAGTAGATCCCCTCCTCCGCCGACTAATCCACTTTCCTATGACCACCTTGTTGTCCATAATGAAAACCCAAGCCCTAACAAAATTCCAGTGATTGCAGGAACCTGTCAGTAACCTGTGGGTTCTTTACTCCTATCTGCCATGGATCTGCTATGCTGAGCACTGAGAAGGCAGAGGTCGTGTTGCAGAAAGTAGGGGCTGCCACGGACAGCTTTGGGACTGAAGAGAGACATGGTCAGGAGCTCCAAAGGAGGGTATAGTGTGTCCCAGAGGAGACAGTCTATGTGGCCTGGCTGCAGGGGAGATGGAAGACTGGTCACGAGCTGGAGCAAGGCCTTGGGAACTGAGGGAACATCTCATCTTTTGCTGAAGGCGCTGTTGGAAAGGCCTGGAGGAGGGAACTGCCACCTGAGCTCCAGGGCAGGGGGTTGGAGGTAGATTTGGCTGAGTTTGGCTGGGACAGGGCAAGCAGAGGAGGCTCTGGAGTCAGAGAGACAGGGGTTGTGCTATGACCAGCTGCACATCCAGGACCAATGGCTTCACCTCTGAGCCCACCCAAAAAGGAGAACTTCAAGAAACATGTCCCACATCATACCCAACATAACCATAAACCTCACTCAAAGGAACGGCAGTCCCACCGGAACGCAAGGCCCTCCGGGTGGCTGAGTCAATATGCTCTGTGAGAACTGCAGAGGGACAGAGAAAGTTTGAGCCCGGCCAAGTGCGGTGGCTCATGCCTGTAATCCTAGCACTTTGGGAGGCCGAGGCGGGCAGATCACAAAGTAAGGAGATTGAGACCACCCTGGCGAACACTGTGAAACCCTGTCTCTACTAAAAATACAGAAAAATTAGCCAGGTGTGGTGGTGGGCACCTGTTGTCCCAGCTACTCGGGAGGCTGAGGCAGGAGAATGGCGTGAACCCGGGAGGCAGAGCTTGCAGTGAGCCAAGATCGCACCACTGTACTCCAGCCTGGGTGACAGAGCGAGACTCTGTCTCAAAAAAAAGAAAGTTTGAGCTCATGCTCCATTCCCTGTTATGAAAGGCTCTGAAGGTAGATAGTTTAGAAAGGGGTCTCTCAGGCAGGGGGCTGTGCATAGAGAGATGAGTCTATGGTGACCTGTGTTTTACGTGCACTTCAGCGTTTATGAAGCTGGGGTGCCACCGTCTTGTTTTATTCTCACCAGTGCCCTGTGAAGAGAACCAGGCAGATTCTCTGATACCTGTGCTATGCACGAGATGTGTGGCGTGCAGAGTGATTCGTGACTTTTCGCACAGGATATGTCAGGAGGGAGATGCTCACAGGGTGTTTGTCCTGGAAAGCTCCCACCTCTTCCCTGCCCAGCTCAGCACCGTGGGGACAGGAGTGGGACACGAAGACAGAGGTCACTTTTGACGGGGGCTTTAGCTGGGGTCTGCTGAGTGCATCTGTGGGGTGGGTTTGGGTTTCTGCCTCTGGGACTTGCCTGAAGCAAGACGTGTGCACGATGCATGTGATTGTTAATGAAGCCTCCTCAGCAGCGTCTGCGACTCCCTAACAGCCTGTGGGTGCAGGCTTGGTGCTGATGAGGGTGACATGGCAGCTTCTGTCTCTGAAGGGTCGGCCGGCCTGCCCCTTACCAGCCGCAGGACCAGCCCGGAGAAGGCTGGAGGCGGATCCCACTGCCTGAGGGCCTGGGTGCAGCCTCGCTGCCCCACAAGCAGAACCAACACCTGTGAGCTCCTTAACAATGCGTGGTGTGGGCCCCATCTCGGACCTACTATGTTCCGACAGAATCCCCGCATAGAATCAGCCCTGTGCCTCCAGAGCCCAATCCTAATGCCCCCACCTGGAAGGGGCTTCTGTTGTCCTGGGACCAGCTTCAGAATGGCAGGTGATGAAGCCAAGATCCACGGATCCACCGAGGGTCAGGGGCCTGGCCTGAGTCGCTTGGCTGGCGGCAGCTCTGGAGTTCAGCCACAGTGAAGCTTCCTCCCGGGACTCCAGGACCCATCACAGGGCCTGGCTCGGAAGATGTGCTGCTTCCGGGCTTGCCAGCGTGTGGAGCATTTCACCGGGGATTTCTAAGATTGTGTGGCTCTTGCTTAGGTATGATTAAGATATCTCATAAGATAAACTCTCACAGAGTAAAGAACATGTCTCCTCCTCCCCTTGGGGCCAGGCTTGGGTAGAGGAGGTACAGCCGCTCCTGGGATCTTCCCATGTCCAGGGCGTTTCTCCAGTGCCTGAGGCACAGACACCAGCCCCAGAGCCCCAGCCTCAGCCTGGAGCCCTGCACAGGGCCTGCAAAGCACATGGGGGTGTTTATTGCGGCAATACCTGGTGCAGAGACTCACCAGGTCTCACATATGCATTAACTCTATCAACCCTCACAAAACCCACAAGGAAACTGGGGCTCAGAGAGGGTGATAAATGTGCCCAGGATGGCACAGCAGGTACATCCAACCCAGGTCCTGCTGGTTCCAGGGCACACTGAGTCTGCTCCCCACCCCCAGGCTCTGCTCAGGATGGATGGGTGGGAGCTCTGCCCCTCCCAGCCCCTCTGGCCCAGGGAAAGCTTTCTCTGGCACCAGCAGCGTTGCTCTCGGCCCCTCTTCAGTTCTGTCTTCTTCCAAGCTGCCTACCTGTCATCTCTTCCCTTCCACCCTCTACACTCGGAGTGGAGCCTGTTTCCAGCCTGCGTGTCAATCACGTACTGCTGGGTGTTCACCGTCCTGGGTGGGTGAGTCCATGGCTACTTGGAGGCTGGGTCGGTGATCTTTCCTGACTGTGAGTGCCGACCGTCCTGGGTGGGAGAGTCCGTGGCTACTTGGAGGCTTGGTCAGTGATCTTTCACAGCCTTTCTCAGAACAAGCTCAGACATAAGAGTGGGGCACACCTCTGTTGATCCAACCAAGTTGAGAAAAGGCAAAGAAAAGTAGACCGACAACACTCCACCCTTGCTGTTGCCCAAATCATAATTTTCATGCATCAACATGGCTGTGGGGTCCTCAAGTCACTTGGAAATATGGAAAGGGAGGGGACAGATGCAAAGAGAATGCAGGCACGTGAGTGGTGAGATTGTGTCCTCCCCGAGCCAGTGTCCCTCTGGATTCAAGCCCCAGCACTGCCATCCCTGTGGTTGTTGAAGGACACCCACTGCCTTCTTCCTGTCCCTGCAGTTAATGAAAACAAATGCCACCTGGAGCCCGATGCTATCTTCTTTTGGACTCGGCTGCCCTGGAAAATCAGCTCACCCCCTTCCCTGCTTTCTCCTTTTTGACTTCAAACAAATGGACAAAATCACACCCTGCTGCTTTCTGATGAACCAAATTCCCCGGCACTAATGGAGTGATTTCTATTCAGTTCCCATCCGTCCTATTCCTGCCAGGTTTGCTGGCTGCTGATGGAAACATGCAGTGGATGTTACTGTCAACACACAGCTCCAAGAAGCTGACAATCAGGGATCGGCTCTTTCTAGGATGTGACCCGGAGCAACAGAAAGGAGTGGCACTCCCTACTCCCACCCAGTCTGGTGATTCAAGGGTCTCGGCTAAAGCTGTTCAGCCCCAGGGCTGAGTGTGTTTGGGGCTGTGACACCACCTCACTGGGCCATTTGCAGTCAGAGTATCTTCCCATGTGGGGCTGCTTTGTCCTGGCAGGCCCAATAATGCACCCATGCCTGAGTGAGAGCAGGAGCTGCTGCATGGCAGTCTGACCTGGCCTCACCTTGAGGCAGGTGTACTCTAAGCTCCCAGGACCTTGACGGACACACACTATTCTCCCTTAGTGAGTTCTAGGATACCCAGAGCTGTCTCACTCCCCTTCTGAAAACAAGGGCTCCCAGGTAACCAATCACCCCAAAAGAGGCAGTCATTTCCATCTGTATCTTAATTCCACACAAACAGTAGAATTTCTGTAGGACAAAGAGGCTATAGAGATTGGCAACAAAGGGACAGCCTCTGCTGCCAGCTCATGCTCCCCCACCTCACCACTCCCCTTTCACAGCAAAAGCAAACTAAGTGTCAGACAGTGCCCTGCACCCTGCCCCCAGCCTTTTGCTGTAACTAGGCATCATCCTGGATAAGTCCAGGCCTCCGTGAAAGAACTCTCCTGAGGACGAATGGTTTTCTTTCCCTTAGGTGGACATCTGAGTCGAGGCCCTGACAGGAGTCAGGGCGTGGCGCCTAAGGCCAGGCCAGGCAGGTGCTTTGAGTCTATGGGGGCACCACCCCAGCGCGTTCTTGATGGACACTGTATCCTACGGCCGGCTCGTCTCTCTGCTTTATGTGTTTTCACACTTGTCAGCCTGGTAGGTTTCCAATTGTTTTTAGCAATCTTCTGTTTGAAAGAAAAGGAGCTGCACCCAACAGTGCCATAAAAACCCGCGTATCAGCTGGCAAAACGCAATTCCTTCTAAAACCCGAGAATGATTTTCTAGATGGCTCATGGCAGAACCTTAACAGACAGAAGCACGTAGATACAGACAGCAAGAGGGAGGTTCATGGAGTGAAATAGCTTTTGTGAACGTGGGTACAGGAGAATGAAGGTTGGTGGAAGCTGCCTTTCTGGTGGCCTTGGCAGAGAAACCAATACTAAAACTCAGGGGAAGGAAACACCTCCCATGAAAACCTTTAAAAAGAACACTTTGTTTTCAATGGCATCTGTGTTCTGACAAATGGCTGAGCACTGAGCAGGCCAGATCAGTTCGTTTTGCAAATTTTATTTTAAGTAATTGAGTCATCTAAGGATGATTTACCAAGTGCCTCTTGCATGGGAGTTTCTATACAAAGCCCTGGGCAACCCAGGGTGGAAGTTGCCAGCCCTGCCTTCAAGGAGCGTGGCTGGACTGCAGGCATGCACAGCCTGGGGGGAGTCTAGCATTCTTCTGTAGTCAATTCTTACATCAATTTGTAAGAATGTTGAATACAGGTGTAGCTTGAAGCAGGGCTCAGGCACCCTGGACAGTTTCCAGTTCTCCCCTACACCCAAATGGCTCAAGCCGGTGCCCAGAGATAAGAACCCGGAGGCATCTCTTCTGCCCAGCACTTTCCTGTTGCTTCACTTAAGCAGGCGATTCAGGCATTTGCCCGTGATCTTAAAGTGACTCACAGCCTGTTCCTTATATATACTGCCAGTTGCCACGCGCTGTCTCTCTGCCTGACTATGTCTCTGCCTGGGAGGACGGAGGACTGCCCTCCCCAACTCGCTGCTCCCTCCTTGCCCAGGATTTGTAAATAAAAAGTCTTCAAACTTGTTTCCTACCATGGTGTGCATTGAATCTGTGTCTTCCATGGGAGGATCTAGGGGCTGTCCCAGGCTCTGAGATGCCAGAGAGAACGCAAAGCCAGGCTCCCGGCACCCGAGCAATAGTCAGGCAGGCATAAACTGGACAAGGCTCAGACAAAAGCCACCCAGGCATCTACCAGAATGACCAAGTTCCCCACGAGGGATGCCTGGTCATGGGTCTGACAGCCAGGAATTAGCCCGTCCACCAGGTAATAGAAGTTTCCCATGAAAGGTGCACTGTGAACACTACGTTTAGCTCCCCTTCATTTTCCATTAGGGCAGGATTGCCAACTGTTCTGATACTGAAACCCCAACTTGGCTGGTGGCTTGCAAAACATTTTCAACCAGGAAAAGGCAAAAAATCAAGAGTCAGCAGCACCTCTGGCGTCAGAGTCAAACTTGCCTCTGGTGGAAGGTTTCGGCCATGACCTCCGATCACACTTCGTTGCCTGATTCTCTATGCCTACAGTGCTAGCAAGGAAGAGGATTGGAAGCACCATGTGAGGTGGGCACGGCTCACAACCTGGAGGGTCTCAAGTGACGTGTTCGGCCCATGACCCATTAGCAACGTTATAGGAATCTATTTTCTGGATAGAGGTTGGGTGGGTGGACTTCTAAAGGTGTAGTGAGGATTCTTGTCTTGGAACAATTCTCAGTCTTGCTTGGTATCAGATGCAGCCTTGGGAGCTGGGACATTCCAGGGAACTTTATAGTTGACTGCAGACAGGGACCATTTAGAGCCCCGCCAGGGACAACTCCCCACATTCCTAGTACTCATTCAGGGTCAAGTAAGTACTACCCCTGGAGGGGTTTGCTTTCATGTTTTTCAAAGTTTAATCATCTTCTGTAGACAGAAAAATGGCAGAATTCATTCTCCAAGTCCAGCTGTATTTTGGGGGTGTCTCCCTAACAGGTGTTTGCAAAGATTTTCAGGTTTAGAGGAGTCACATAGGAGAACAACAGGCAGCTCTGGTTTTGAAGTTAACAAATGCACAGGAACATAATTTGGAATCTCTGTATGTATACATATCTAATTATAGTAACATAATACAAAAATATATTATTTAATATCTATGTTGATGCAAAGGGCGGAGAAACCTTTGAGCCTGCTGGTTTACCTTCCAAACTTAATGTAATAACCCTCAGGAGCATTGCAAGGGGACTTTGGAACTCTGGGCTCCTGCTTCTGGGCTGCAGCCTCCAGATACCCTCTCTAGTCTGTAACATAGCTATTCGGGGCGTAAGAGGTGACTCCAGCCATTCCAACAGGTTTAGACTATCTTAATGATGAGGTGGGGCTCCATGATCAGGAAAGTGACCCCTCTGGCTATCACATTTCTTTAGGAGCCTTTGTCCTGGTCCCAGAGGCTGACCAGACCACTGAAAAGGAGAAAACAGGAATGTTAATTATGTAGCTCCCATGCTACCCAGAGAATTCACTGAGCGAGTACCCAACAACTGCTTGGGAAAATTGAGGGCGCGTGCCCTTGGAGAACAAGGTTCTTTTGCACATTGCCCATACTGGTGCTTACAATAGACCTCACGGCTGGAAGAATCTCAAGCGTGACCTGATAATAACATGCTCTTAGAAATGGGGGCTGAAATGACTGATGCTCTGCCAAGCAGTGGGTTAAGTGGATTCCAGGAATTGTTTCTGATTCTCAGCAGCAGCAACCTGCCTGGCATGTGGTCAATTCCATCCTCATCACTAAAACCCAACCTCTTCAAGGTCACCTAGGACTTCCACGTGGCTGAATCTAAGGGACGTGTCTGTCTTCATCATGCTCAACCTTTCTGCAGTATTTAGCACAGCAGGTCCTCCTTCTCCCATGTCACCCCTCCCTGGGTCACTTCCTACCTCCCTGGCAGCTCCTCCCCAAACTACTTTGCTGTCTCCTGTTCCTCGGCTCAGTCTTTAGAGATCAGAGCACCCCATCTGCCTCCTGACCTCCTCTCATCTCTATCTCCACCCATTCTAACTTCATCATCCAACCCCGTGGTTTTAAATCACCCGTGGGCTGATGATTCACAAATGTCTCTCCTCCCTGTGGCTCTGGTCTCACACATCCAGCTGCTTGCTTGACTTCTGCACTTGAAAAAGCACCATACATCTCAAGCTCAGCATGTCCCAGGGACAGCCTGGTCTCCAGCCTGCCCTGGCATTGTCCCTCACTGGTCTTTCACCTTTCAATGAATCTGACCACCCCAAAACTCGGAAATCATTCCAGATACTGTGTTTTCTTCTCCTCCCGCTCTCAAATCCTCACCCAGCTCTGCAGCTCTCTGGCTGGGTCACTGCAAGGCTCGAGATCCCTGTACCTGCTGTATCTGCTGCACTGCCCCCATTGTGGGCCCATCAGCGTCCTGGATTCCTGCAGTAGTTCCCACCCGTCTTCCCACGGCTTTTCATGCCTCAGAGCCTGTTCTCCACAAGCAGTCAGAGTGGTTTCTGTTTGGCTTCTTTGTTTTTAATGTAAACCAAATCCATCGCTTTCCTCCTTAAAATCTTTCCATAATTTCCTGAGTTCTTAGAGGAAAACCTAAGCCCCTTAGTGTGGCCCACAAGACCCCATGTGGATGGGTCTCTGCTGGGGCATTTTCGTTGTCATGCCCTCTGCCTGGTAGGTTCTTTCCCACCCTTAGCACATAATGTCTCACCAACCGGCCCCCAGGGCCCCCCTTCTGTCCACCTCTCTAAAGGTGTTTTGCACCTGTGCCTGCTCATTGGTTTCCTTAGGATGCAACAACAAAGCACCTTAACCCAAAGGGCTTCAGCGACAGAACTTATTTTCCCACTGCCCTGGAGGCTGGAACCTGAGACCAATGTTGGCAGGATTGGTTCCTCCCAAGACTTCTCTCCTTAGTTTGTAGACGCCATCACCTTTCTGTGTCCTCACATGGTCAGCCCTCTGTCTGTGTCCTCACGTCCTCTTTTTATAACGATGCCAGTCAGGACCCACCCTAATGACCTCATTTTAACTTAATGGCTTCTTTACAGACGCAGTCTGCAAATACACCACTTTCTGAGCTCCTGGGGGCAAGGATGCCAACAGGTATATTTGGAGGGACACAGCCCAGACCACATTGTCCTGACCCTCCACATCTCATCTCTCTGCTTCTTTCTCTTGAGTAGTCATTACGTTTTAGAATGACCTCGCTCTCTTTTTATTTTTTCACCTTTTTTGTTGGCTGTCTCCGGGGATGGATATTTTGTTTGTTTGTTTGTTTGTTTTGAGACAGAATTTCTCTCTTGTTGCCCAGGCTGGAGTGCAATGGTGCAATCTCAGCTCACTGCAACCTCTGCCTCAGAGGTTCAAGTGATTCTCCTGCCTCAGCCTCCCAAGTAGCTGGGATTACAGGCATGCACCACCATGCCCAGCTAAAAATTTTGTATTTTTAATAGAGACGGGGTTTCACCATGTTGGTCAGGCTGGCTGGTCTCGAACTCCTGACCTCAGGTGATCCACTCGCCTCAGCCTCCCAAAGTGCTGTGATTACAGGCATGAGCCACTGTGCCTGGCTGGGATAGACATTTTATGAGGCTTTTCTGCTTGTTTGCCAAGTCCTCACCATCCATACCATGGAGGCTGCAATGACATCTTCTACAAATACTTGGGAAAGTTCCAGAGGAGAGGGGATTTCAGTGGAGAGGATGAAAAGCAGGAGGAACTGTTCTGGTTATTATTAGTCCCATGGAAAGGATGGGGAGGGCTCGAGGGCCAGACATCCCTGAGATGCCCAGACGTGGGCCATTCTGAACCCAAAGCTTATCACTTTCTCCCCTTCTGTCCCCGCCTATAGGAGTGGGCATTGCTGCTTCTCAAGCTCTGCGCCAGAGCAGAAAAATCCCTGGTCACCTGTGCAGAACAGACATGAGTGAGACTCTTACAAGGCCACCTGCCCAGCCCCGGTGGCTCCTAGTCCAGGACATGGAAAAGGGGCTGCTGCCTCAGAAAGCCAGGAGGACGAGAAGACCTTGAGAATGTCCAGAACACTGAGAACTGGATTAGGACCTAGAGGCACTGGGCCCCTGGAGCCTCAGAGGGATCAGATCCAGAAATGGAATTGTGCTGTCTGCATCCTCTCCCGGCCAGATCAGTGCAGAAGTTTTCTCTGTGAGTGACTCTCCTCTATCTGCTGTCACAAACTCCCACCTATTTGATGGCCTTAAACAGCAGAAATTTATTCTCCCACAGTTCTGGAGGTAAGAGGTCCAGAATCAAGGCATCGGCAGGGCCATACTCCCTCTGAAGGTTCTGGGAAAGGGTCCTTCCCCACTTCATCCGAGTTCTAGGGACTCCTGACATTCCTCACAGATGGCCACATCACTCCAATCTCTGCCTCTATCTTCACATCGCCTTGTCCTCTGTATGTGTTTGTCCCCAAACTCCCTCTGCCTCTCTCTTAAAAAGATACACATGATTGCATTTGGGGCCTGCCCAGATAATCTAGGATAAGCTCTTCTTTTCAAGATCCTTAGCCTCATCACATTTTTTGCCATAAAAGGGAACATTCTCTCTTCTGTCACATAAGATGGCATTCCTGTGTTCTGGGGATTAGGATGCAACCTCTCTCTCTGGGGCCACCTGTCAGCGCACCACACTGTTTTATGAGTTTCTTAAACAAACAGGTGCCATCTCCTGTGTAGATCAAGGGAAGAGCCTCTGCCTGTCTCACAGGCTGGGCAAAACCGCCCATAATAGCAGCATGACATTTGAGGTGGCTTTTCGGCTTGTCGCAGGAATATTCTCAATATGAAAAGATAAGACCTTGGCGTTGGTGGGGAAAATAATGCTTCTGTCTTTCAGAGCAGGAGTGGCACAGAGCAGCCCTCTGTGCTTGAGGAGGGGAGGTAGTGGTTGTACTACAGAGGCTCTGTTGCTGGGTGGTGAGACTTCCCCAGATGAGGGTGAGATTAGGATCCAAAAAAAAAAAAAGAGCATGAAGGAGAGGACCTTAGGGGCCCAGCAGTTGGATAGAAACCAGGAGGCATGAAGCCCCAGAGAGAAACCAAACGGGGTCCTCTTCTCCCTATCTCCAGAGTGGGATGAACCAACCTGCCTGTCACACCCCACCAGCACACATGCTCTCCAGTTCTTCAATGAGCTCACAATTAACCTGTGGGTGCCTGGGAGAAGACACAGGTGACAGCTGCCCCTGCCTTTGGCCTCCCTGGGCCAGCCTCCTTGCTGCTCCCTCTGCTGTCCCTGGGCACTTGTTGTCAGCGTGAGGCTCAGGTAGCCACATCTCAGGGCCTGGAGTACCACTTTCCCTCCTCCCATCCTCCCTCCTGTTCCAGCTGGCATGTGCATGGGCTGTCCATAGGAAAAAAAGCCCAGATTAGAGACATTTTAAAAAGAGTCAGTTTACCCCACCCAGGGGTAAGAAGGACCAGACCTCAACAATCCAAACCTACTTCCTTCTGGAATGTTTGCTCCCCTGAAGGACTGACAGAATGAAGCTTGCCCCATTTTCCTTGTTAGGAAAACAAAATGCAAATGAGTTTTCTGAGGATTACTTCTGAGTATTAAGAGTCTTACGTAACATTTTAGCACACACAGGGAAGAGTAAGGGATGCACAGAGGGTGAGCTGAGAACCAACCAGGTAAGTCTTCAACTTCATCTTCAGTTCTGCCCCTGACTCTCCTTGTGACCTTAGGCCAGGCTGTAACCACTTTGGGCCTTTTTTCCTTTTAAACCTGTAGCAATGAAGCATGGTTTGGTAGAAATGAAAAAGCATGAGTTTTAGAACCAAACAGAATCACATTGAAACACTACCCGGTCGTGTGATCTTGGGAAAGTTTTTTTTAACTACTCTAAACCTAGTTCCTGAGCTGAAATAGACAGATACTATGTTCCTCATTGGGTTGTTATGAAAATTGGGAAAAGATACCTGAAAATGCGTAGTCCAAACCCTGGCACATAAGCACTCAAAAACAGTGCTCTTTCCTCCTTTCCTGACTGGGACCAAGAACTAAACAACAGAAGTGAGTAGGTCAAGTTCAGCTCCAACCTTTGAAAAGTGATCTCATGGTCTTAGCAGTAAGGAGCTGAATATTTGCTTCTTCATCAATAGGAACTCAATGTTTACAAACTTTGGTAATTTAGATTGAAGGGATATGTAGTACATTAAAATGTCACTCAGAAATAATTTATATTCCCCAATCCATTAATATGAGGCATTGAAATGTCTAATTTTAAATGTTGCCCTCTAAATGCAGCCTTTGATGATCAAACTGGCCAGGCAGGATCAAGCCATCTGTGAATTCCTGCAGTGGCTTTTCTGTAGTAAGCTGAATTGTAGTTAAGTAGCTTGCATCTCTCTTTTTCCAGCAGTACAGTGAGCACTTCAAAAGGGGGCTAAATATTTGGTTATTTGAGCTGTGAGGGAGCCTGGGGAGGGGTCTGGGATGTGTTCACTGAGTGGTTAAGGTACAGATTTTTCTGCACTGACATGCACATTTCCTACTCCTGCCCAGCCAGATGTGTTCCCTTGCTTGTTGTGGAGGCTGTGTCCATTAGGAATCCACTGGTCACAAATCACCATGACCCACTTTAAACTGGCTGAAGCAAGGCAGGGTATTTGGAAGCCCAGCTAACCCCACTGTCTGATCCAGGGGTGGGAAAGCCTCAACACCCACAGCCCAGTTATACTTCTTGATGAGTTCCCTAAATGCAGTAACAACATAATTCAATTGGTTGGCTTGAAACAACAGGTGTTGTCTCACAGTTCTGGAAGCCTGAGATCTGAAGTCAAATTGTGGGCAGGCCCATCCCTCCTCCAAAGGCCCTGGGGATGGCTCCCTCTGAGTCTCTCTCATAGTTTCTCATGGCTCCTGGCAATCTTTCTTGTTCCTTGGCTTGTGGCTGTATTGCTCCCATCTCTGCCTCATTCTTCACATGGCTGTCTTTACAGTGAGCCTCTGTGAGTTTCTTTTTATTCTCATAAGGACTCCAGTCATATTGCATGTATAGCTCACCCTATTCTAGTATGACCTCATTTTTTTTGGAGACAGGGTCTTTCTGTGTTACCCAGGCTGTTGTGCAGTGGCAAGGTCTTGGCTCACTGCAGTTTCGACACCCTAGGCTCAAGCAATCCTCCCACCTCAGCCTCCCATGTAGCTAGGACCACAGGAGTGTGCCACCATAGCTTTTTTTAAAATTATTATTGTTTGTAGAGATGATGTCTCACTATGTTGCCCAAGCTGGTCCCAATCTCCTGAGCTCAAGCAATTCTTTTGTCTTGGCCTCCCAAAGCTGGGATTACAGGTGTGAGCCACTGCCCCTGGCTGACCTTGTCTTAACTAATGACCTCTGCAAAGACCTCACATTCTAGGCTCCAGGTAGGCATGGATTTCAAGCCTCACAATTTGACCCACGCCCCACTCCCCCTGATTGCACTTGATCGCTTCTTCCTGCTTTCAGGTCTCATTCTGAGGCTGACTCTCCTATCACCAGTGCTGATGACTATCAACCCCCTGGGCCAGTGCTGTTCTCTTCCGCTGCCCGTCCTGTGGGAGAGACTGAGCTCTGGTCTGTCTCACCCCTCCCATAAGGTGGTGCGAGGTCCCTCGAGTGGAGCCAACGTAGGCCACGTGCCCTCCTGTGCATGGATCCCTGGGGCCAGGGCCATAGGAATTGCTGATCAGCTGAAACCAGGAAGGTCCCTAGGCTCCTCGAGAGAGAATGAAGTGGGGGTCCCCAAAGGAGACGTGGGTGCCCTTTCCCTAAAGGAGGAGGGAGGATGGTGCCTGCTACAGAGAGGGAGAGAGTCACTGTTAGAAATACCACGATAGGAGAATACGCATCATCCAGCTGCCAGGGCTGAGGCGGCCCCACACTCGGCTTCCCTGCTGCAGCTGACAATACCCCAAGTCCAGCGGTGCTTAAACATGTTGAATAATTTAAATGGCAATTCCGGGGAGCGCTGCCAGCAGAGACAATCAAATGACACTCCATGTCCCACCCGCCGCCCCCTCCCAGCCTTGCCCGCAGTGTCTAATCAGGAACCGGGTTTTCTCTTTCTGCAGGCCCGAGGTGGGTCTCCTGTTACCTCCTCAGCTTTGTTCCCGATCACAACCTGTACACTTTCCTCCATTTTCCCAACAAATAAAACCAGAGGCAATGACCTGTCATTTCCCCGGCATTCAATTAGAAGGGAAAGTGGTGGTGGTGGGAGGTGGGCAATCTCCTCCCGCTCCTCCACACAAATGTGTCCTGGATCCCTTTAGCCAGCCACAGTGGCTCTCCAGCAAGGACGCAGTGAGTGAGAAACCATAGACGGTCCCCAGGGTCACCCAGGCACAGACCCGATGGGGTCCATGATAAGACAGACATGGGGTCCAGGCGGCCTGCAGCCTGGGTTCAGGTAAGAGGCTGCCCCTCCGCATGCCTTTCCTGTCTCCTCTCCCTCCCCTCCTCGCCACCCCGCCTCCTCTCCCCTTTTCTGTTAATCTCTCTGTAGGATCGGTACACCATGACAGCCGCCTTGACAACCAAGGTCAGAATCTTCTCAGCAGAGCCTGGCGCTCCTGGGCGTTCCTGGGCTGCCAGGGTGTGTATGCTTTGCAGAAACAGTCAGGAGCACACCCCCGTCCAGAAGCCTATATCAGGAAGTCTTCCCCTGAGGATGCAAAGGGCTCCTGGGCTGATGTCTCTTTCTTTTCTGAGGGTTCAAAGCATCTGTACGATGATCCCATCCCCTGGACACACCATCACCATCAGAAAAGCCTGCAGAGTCCAGGGATGGGGTTGGGGGTCTCTCCTGGGAGGGTCTCTCCCTCTGCCTCCTGCCCCACCAGCCCCACAAAGGATTGTGGGGCTCCATGGCATCCACACAGGCCCCGGTTATCCGCAGGACTCTAGAACATGGACTAGTCCATGTGCTAGTGGCTTTCGTTCCGACTTCTTTACACCTTCATCCTCCCGAAGGATTCTCCTATAAATTGATAGACAGATAATGTTAAACCCAGGCACCTGAGGGAAGGTGAAACGATGCTAAATGGAAACACACAAATTGTCAGGTGCCCAAGTGGAGGCAGTAAATTCACAGTTTCGCTGTAAATCGGGTCTGTGCTTTGCACTTTACATGTAATTGTTAAATTGCTCTAAAAATAACCGATAAAATGAATAATGATCCAATTTGCCTCATCCACGACGCGGTTTGAACCAAGTGCTGACACAGATACCATCGCTTTTACACTCACCATTTGGCAGCGGCAGAGAAAAGGCTTTTATTCCACTAAGTTTGGGATCCACTTAAACAGTAGCGTAGTTAGATTCTGAAGTCAGCCTGGGACTCTCAGAATTCACGTCCAGCCCTTGGCACTGGGCCCATCAAATCTTCTTCTGGGCAGAGCCTGCAGCCTCAGAAGACCTCTCTGCTCAGGGGCTCTGTCCTCAGGCTAAGCCCTGCTTGGTCCCGTCCCTTGTTATCATGAGCCTTGCTTTGAATTAGTCTTTCCTTGTTCATATACCATGTGTTTCCTTTACACTGATTGGGCCCTGACAGAGACACCAAATTATCTGGACCCAGGAGAAAAACCCCCAGGCAAACTTTTTATTGGCAGGCTTTGCAACACCACATCCTTCCAACTTTCAATAGGGGCTCGGTTTCTAGACCATCTGCCTCAGTCCCCTTCTGCCACAATTCCACCCTGGGACTCTCACGGGGGCTTTTAGGGGCAGCAGAGGCACGGTGGGGCCTGGAAACATTTGTGCCTGGTTGCACCTGAGCCTGACATCGTCTCCACCATGCTCCCTGTCTGCAGAATGAGAACAACTGCTAAACCCCACAGAGCCATCCTGGGGATGAGGTCAGGCCATGTGCACATGGGGGCAGGTGCCCGCAATCACTTAACAAGGCTTAAACAAGCTCTTGCCATTCTGGCTTTGACTCTGCAGGACCAATTTTTACTTCCCGTGTGAGTTCAGCCCCAGCCTGTGGAATGCAGGGCCCCTGTAAGTGCGGGTTCAAAAGAGAGGGAACATGGTCCTCTGCTTCACTCCATAAGTTGACCAGGCTCTATGGAGGACGGAGGGCCCTGAGGGCAGCTGGGGAGGGCAGGCATGGGGGAAAAGGGACAATGTGAGTTAAGCCCTCTGAGTGGGAAACTGACTCGTCGTAGGAGTGTATCAGGTCTGCAGCTGGGACTGAGGACTTCCTAGGCTGCAAGGCAGAGGCGGCGTGACCACAGGGACTGAGCCCAGCCTCCACTGTCCAGGCACTGGGGAGCCACGGAGGAGTGAGACACAGAGCAGCAACAGAGTCAGACTGGACCCCAAGGAAGAAAGCTTCGAAGAAGGCAGGTGTGAGGCAGGGAGACCAGTTGGCCGCCCACAGACTGGGCCAATGCAAGAGCTGATGAGCCCTGAGCTGACGCCAAGCGGGTGGAGGTGGGGACGAGCAAGACAGGAAGATATAGTTAGAGGGCAAATCTGCAGAGCTGGCCACTGAGAATCAGGGTGAGGAGGAGACAGGATGAGGCAGATAAGGATCTGTGCTGGAGAACAGGCCATCTGTGATCTGGAACGAAGCCTCCCCTAGATTCTATTAGGCAATTGTGCAAACTCCCACTCCTCTGCTGTTCATTCCTCTGATGCTCAGGTTCAGGCTCCTGTTCTCAACCTCACACAATTCAGTTACCTGGGAAAGGAAGATGTGGCCTCAGGCCCCAGGAGGTCCCCATTCTAGCAGAGCAAACAGACAAGCAGAAGGGTGTCCACAGACCCAGCCCATTCCTGAGTTCAGGTGGCACCCTCCTGTGGCTCTGTGGGACTCAGAGCAAAGGCCTCTTCCCAGCTGGGCAGTGACGGGCCCTGCAGAGGGGGTGCTGTTTGAAATGAGTCTGGGGGAACAGACAAGGTGAGATGGGGGAAGGAGATGCTGGAATGTTCCTGGCAAAGGGAGCAATGGGGAGGGCAGGAGGGGGACATTCCAGAGTGGTGGATGAGGGCTGAAGGGGACAGGTCACACTGCACGGGTTGGAAGGGACTGAGAGCTCTGGGCCCATGGGCAGGCGGATGGGGGACCCTCACATGGTCTGGCCTCGAGATTCAGGCTCCTGCTGCTGTGTAGACATGGGCTTGGGTCATTCCTCAGGGGATGGTTCAAACTGCTGGCATCGTCCTCTGGGCCACCCCATCATAGCTGGGCTTCCCCAGTGTGGTGCCTGGGGACAGACTGCTGGCAGGGCCCGAGGAATGGACAGGGAACCCCTGGCCACCCAGATCCTGTCCCAGAAATCGTACCAGGAGCAGACCAGGCGGCCCTGCCAGCTGGCACCTGCCCCGCCTCCACACCCCACACCTGGCTGTGCAGGAGCCACTCAGAGGCTGTTTTGATTGGCTCATTTCAGCGGAGCTCATTATTTTTACAGGGAACAATTTCTAACCATTTTCCTTGTCACTCAGGGAGGTTGCTACTAGCTGAGTTACTTGGGCCGTTATAAATACATTATCAGACATGTTCAACAAGCGATCGCAGGTAAAAATAATCCCCGCAGCGCTGGCAGTGTGGAGCGCAGATGCAAGCCAGGCTGATTTCTGGCGAGACACACTGGGCTCCTCATCTCTCCCCATGCGCAGGGGCAGGGGTAGGAGTGGCACTGCCGGGTCCAGGGAGGGTCTCAGAGGCCTCCTGTCCCCCTCAGGGTAACAGAGTGTCAACCCTGGGGTTGCACCCTGGAGGTGCAGGGGCTGTAGAGAACACTGGCCCCACTGGCTGGGGGCCCCTGTAGGCCTCGTGTCGGAGTCTCTTGGGAACTTCCTAACAGGCCAGGCCTGCTGCACAGGGGCCTCTGGAAGTGGGCCCAGGTGGCCCTGAGGTCCAGTCGAGGAGGGGGCACAGGCAGGTCGGGCTCACCCACCCCTCCAGTGGGGAAGCAGGGTGGAGCGGAGGGGGAGCCAGCCTCAGAGTCGGGGCCCAGTGCTTTCTCACAGGTTCAGGTGGCCTAACTTATCCAAGCCTCAGCTATATCATCTATCCAGTGGGTACAGTGAGGCTTACCATGCAGGGTGTCTAACATTCAGTTTGTGAAACGACGTTTCCCAGGCACTCGTAATCGTCACGTCATTAGTAACTAATCACAGTGAAGGAGAGATGCTGACTCACATAGGTGTCAGCTGCCAGGCTCTGAGGCTCACCTCCTGTGCAGGTTTTGGGTTGTGTTAGGTGCTAAACCCGGTGCACACAATGAGGACGTTGGTATGTCATCGAGGGGTAGACCTGAGCTGAGGGCCCCAGATGGGTGGGACACGTGTGTAGGTGGCATGTGCTCGGGAATGCGTGGAGCCCTCTTGGAGTAGGAAGGGAGAAGAGGTTTCAGGGAGAAGACCGAATTCCAGACAATGGGGTGCACACAGTGTAAAGAAGGAAGATTGCAGGGAGCTTGAGCAGACAGGTAGGACACCTGGTAGACAAGTACAGCTAGGACACCTGGTAGACATGTAGGATACCTCTTCTACAGCTAGGGAACCTAGTAGGCAGGTAGGACACCTCTTCTACAGCTAGGGCACCTGGTAGGCAGGTAGGACACCTCTTATACAGCTAGGGCACCTGGTAGGCAGGTAGGACACCTCTTATACAGCTAGGGCACCTGGTAGGCAGGTAGGACATCTCTTATACAGCTAGGGAACCTGGTAGGCAGGTAGGACACCTCTTCTACAGCTAGGGCACCTGGTAGGCAGGTAGGACACCTCTTCTACAGCTAGGGCACCTGGTAGGCAGGTAGGACACCTCTTCTACAGCTAGGGCACCTGGTAGGCAGGTAGGACACCTCTTCTACAGCTAGGGCACCTGGTAGGCAGGTAGGACACCTGGTAGACTGGAAGGGGAGAGAAGGACACCTTGTCAGATCAGACTATAAGATCGTGTCATCTCAGTTCCTCCATGCAGACAGAATCCCACACTAGTGGGACCCTATTGTTTATCATTTCCACCCTCACTCTTGTTTACTGAGTGCTCACTGTATCCTTAACCCTGTGCCAACCACCTTATCAACTCCTGGTATCTTTCAGTGACCCTGGGCTGGGCTGTCATTTGGAGAGTATGAGCAGCTTGCCCAGTGGATGCTCACAGCTGGTCTGTGGCGAGCCAGGGCTCGGACCCACATCCTCCTGAGTTCCCACGGTGGGGTGTCGCCCCCAGCTGTTTCCTCACACCTTAGTATCTGGTGGGGTCGTGATCCCTTCCCTCGCCTCCAACTTGCTGCTCACTCAGAGTTGGCGTTTGCCCTGACTGGGGTCACGGTCATGGTTAGCACTCACAGTGGACACGCCGACCACCCTTGAACTCGTGATGGGCCCCACTGAGGCTACAGGTCCCCCCTCATTGGAGACACACTGACCGCCCTTGAACTCTTGACGGGCCCTGCTGAGGCTAGAGGTCCCCCCCTCACAGTGGACACGCCGACCACCTTTGAACTCGTGACGGGCCCCGCTGAGGCTGGAGGAACCAGCCCCACTGCCAGGCCTGATTTCGTTCCTGGTACTCCCATCACAGCTCAGTGTGTGTTGAATTTCTTGCCCCAGCCTCGGTTTGTACTGGCTTGAGCCTCGGTGCTGCTGTCCTCACCTGGATCTCAACCTCTGCATTGCAGGAATCGAGCCTGTGGGGCAGGAAGGTGGACACCAACACATTCGTGCAGGGGCTGGGCAGGGGTTGGGCTCTGCCATCTGGCCAAAGCGCTGCCTGGTCCTCCCTGGAAACTCGGTGGGCACCTTTAGTGCTCTGATACCCAGAACTTCCTCTCTTGAAAAGACCCTCAAACTTCTCAGTCTCTAAAGGGAAGGACCAACACCGGGCATCTTTCCTCATCCCGCCAGGTCTTGCCGCGTGCCCACAGCAGAAGTCACACCTTTGAGGTGGAATGAGTCACACAGAGTCTTGAGGAACAAGAGCAGCCAGGTCAGCCTGGAGTGGAGGGGCCGGGGGTGCTGAGGTCTGACTTGGGAAGGGCAGGGGCAGGGGCAGGGCTGGGTCTCAGGTCAGTGTCAGGCCTGGGAGGCTGAGCCCCTGGGAGGCCAGCCCCTGTGACCCCCCTGCCTGTGATCCCCCCCCTCTGGAGCAGCACACTTTCTGCCGTGCTATCCAAAGGTGGCCCTCCAGGCCTCTGGGGTCTCTGTTCAGGGGCCCTCAGCCTCCACTACACCCACAGAACCCTGCAATAAATAGATCAGAATCACGGCCCATCCAAGACAACCTGCGCTTTCTATCCTAGGGCCTGCAAAGACCGGAGACCCGAACTTCTCAGAATGTGGGTCTCCACAGGCAAACGTAGTCTACAGCCACAGAAATCAGAAGGGTGTTGACCTCTGCAGGCAGGACTAGCTGCAAAAGGGGCACAAAACCACTTCTTAGAGTGATGGGAACCTTCCTTATCTTGAGCAGGTGCTGGTCACCTGGATGTATACATATGTCAAAACTTACTGGAGGGTACACTTACTGTGTTCTCAGTTATACCTCGATTCTTAAAAAAGGTCTTAGACCACATGCATCAGAAGGAAATAAACCATCTTGGAAAACCTAAAGTTTGAAAACCTCTGTTCTAGACACACTTAGATAATCTGTAGGATAATCACTCAATCTGCCATCCAAATGAGGACACTTTTTTTTTATTATTATTTATTTTCATTATTATTTTTTATTATCACATTAGGTATTTCTCCTAATGCTATCCCTCCCCCCTCCCCCCACCCCACAACAGGCCCTGGTGTGTGATGTTCCCCACCCTGTGTCCAAGTGTTCTCCAAATGAGGACACTTTATAGAGGGAAGGAGGCACTGAAAATAAATGAATATATATATATTTATTTATTTATATATAAGATACATATTGTATATTAAATATGTATTTCATAAAATATATATTTAACTATAATTAAATACATAACATATATGTATTACATAATATATACAGCATATATATTATTGTATAAATTTATTTAAAAATATATTAAGGTGGTACAAATTAATCATGATTTTGCCATAATTACTCTATTTTTTTGTTTGTTTGTTTTGTTTTTAGGTGGAGTCTCACTCTTGTTGCCCAGGCTGGAGGGCAATGGTGCAAATCTCGGGTCACTGCAACCTCCGCTTCCTGGGTTGAAGCGATTCTCCTGCCTCAGCCTCCTGAGTACCTGGAATTTCAGGCTTCTGCTACCACACCCAGCTAATTTTTTATATTTTTAGTAGAGATGGGGTTTCACCATTTTGGCCAGGCTGGTTTCGAACTCCTGACCTCAGGTGATCCACCTGCCTAGGCCTCCCAAAGTGTTGGGATTACAGGCATGAGCCACCACGCCTAGCCTGCCAGAATTACTCCTGTACAAATGTAATATATTTATTATTTAATTAGATCTATTATTTATTTATTTATTTATTATATTTAATAAATATAATGAATATATATTTAATTTATTATTTAATTAGATAGATATTTCATATATAATATATAAATTATACATATATTATATATGATATATATTATATAATTTATATATTATATATAAATATAGCGAGAGACTGGTAAATTGGTTTTAAGATATTGGTGAATCCACTGAAATTTTTCTAAAGGAGTTTCTTTTCAATAGAGTCCTAACATTTTAAATATTTTCTTAAAATTCCTATGCCCTTCTTCAAAGTTGCTTTTTTTTTTTTTTTTTTGGTTAGTATGCTAGAAATTGTTGACATCTTAAACTGACTCCTCTTTGTTAGACTGTAACCATTTTAATTAAGACAATTTTCTCTCTGCAGGTGCAGAGGTACCTGGTGAGCTCAAAGTAAATTCTGCTCACTTTTTTTTTTTCACATTGAAAAGTGAAGATATTTCACCCAAATGCACTTCCAGATGTTGGTTTTTTGGCTCCATTCAGATACCTTTACAAGAGAAAATTCATGAAATAAGTTGTCTATTTTGGAGTTGTTTCTCTATAAGTTTCTCTTGAATGTTTCTCAAATTTTAGATACAGCAAACTTGTACATCTTTTATTTTTGTCCCATTTTGGTACAGTTTATAAACGTGTTTGATTAAAAATAGGGCTTCATTAAAAGATGCCTTCCACATGTTGAGATATTCTGAAGCAAAATTATATAATTTCAAAATTAAATCTTATATGCTGTCAGGACACTCATTGTTGAATTTATCTCATCCCTCCCTCACTTGTAAGGGGTATATTTAATGTCTTCCTGTTTGCAAGCTTTGTCTTCAACATTTGCAATTTTCTAGAAGCTTTAAAAACTGAAGTTTGAGGCCAGGCAAGATGGCTCATGCCTGTACTCCTAGCACTTTGGGAGGCAAAGCAGGAGGATCATTTGAGCCCAGGAGTTCGAGATCAGCCTGGGCAACAGACTGGGACTCTGTCTCTACAAAAATTACAAAAATTAACTGAACATACCTGTAGTTCCAGCTACTTAGGAGGCTGAAGTGGAAGGTTTGATTGGACCCAGGAGGTTGAGGCTGCAGTGAACCGTGATTGTGCCACTGCACTCCAGCCTGAGTGACAGAAAAAGACCCTGTCTAAAAAAAAAAAAAAGCTGAAGTTTGTTGTCATTGCTCTATTCATTGAATTCGTTAAATTATTTGGTGCAACCAAAATTTAGAGGATTCCTTTACAGAAGATCTCACTGCAGTGTAGGACCCTTGGATTGACTTACAAGGCAGCTTTCTATGGGCTCGGTTTATAGAATCATCCTCATCATGGGCACAGGGAGAGGGCATAGCCGCACACTGAGATCTTTTTAAAATTAAAAATCAGCTTTATGGCCAGGTGCGGTGGCTCACACCTGTAATCCCAGCACTTTGGGAGGCCAAGGCGGGCGGATCACCTGAGGTCAGGAGTTCGAGACCAGCCTGGCCAACGTGGTGAAACTCTGTCTCTACTGAAAATACAAAAATTAGCCAGGTGTGGTGGTACATGCCTATAATACCAGCTACTCAGGAGACTGAGACAGGAGAATCACTCGAACCCAGGAGGTGGAGGTTGCAGTAAGACGAGATTGCACCACTGCACGCCAGCCTGGGGGACAAGAGTAAAACTCCATCTCAAAAAAATAAATAAATAAAAGACAAAATCAGCTTTGCCACAAAGTGTTGTAATTTGGCTACTCCAACTGTATGCATATAAATATTTGTAAGTTTGTGCAACTACAACTTACATTGTTTGATTGTTAGATTATCCCAACTTGATGGACACAAGTTTGAATGAAGGTGCCCTATAATCCATTCGCGGTCCATATTTGCTCCGTAGGTATCTTCATATAATAAGAACATCACTTCTACCCGGAAACTGTTTTCTAGTACGTCCATATGTGACCACTACAATGAAACAAGGAATTTCATATTCAGTGTGGAATTTTTTTTTTTTTTTTGAGACGGAGTTTCACTCTTGTTGCCCAGGCTGGAGTGCAATGGCGCGATCTTGGCTCACTGCAACCTCCGCCTCCCAGGTTCAAGCGATTCTCCTGCCTCAGTCTCCCAAGTGGCTGAGATTACAGGCGCGCGCCACCAAGCCCAGCTAATTTTTGTATTTTTAGTAGAGACGGGGTTTCACTATGTTGGCCGGGCTGGTCTCAAATTCCTGACCTCAGGCGATCCCGCCCGCCTCAGCCTCCCAAAGTGCTGGGATTGCAGGTGTGAGCCACTGCTCCTGGCCTCACTGTGGAACCTGTTAACTGAATTTGCAGTAGTCCTCATCAGAGTCTCAAATATCTCCCCTCAGACAGAATGAATTTTTTTTTTTTTTTTTTTTTTTTGGGAGACAGATTCTCACTCTGTCACCTAGGCTGGAGTGCAATGGCTCAATCTCAGCTCACTGCAACCTCTGCCTCCTGGGTTCAAGTAATTCTCACGCCTCAGCCCCCAAGTAGCTGGGGCTACAGGCGTGCACCACCACACCCAGCTAATGTTTGCATTTTTAGTAGAGATGGGGTTTCACCATGTTGGCCAGGCTGGTCTTGAACTCCCTGACCTCAGGTGGTCCACCTCCCTCGGCCTCCCAAAATGCTGGGATTACAGGCCAGAATGAAATTCTAAAAGTTGCTTTTTTAGTTCACAAATGGGATTGAAAAACACGGGCCTATTCCTGGAATTCAGTGACTTCCTGTATGAAGTTCCAGATGATGTCATTTGAAACTGGCTTCAGTGACTGTTTACTGAGTTTTTCTTCTGCTAATGGTGCTGGCACATGAAGAGTTAACTGTTTGACTTTACAGACATGCACAGGGAAGCTTAGCTGCCAAGTGTGAGCTGAGAGGAGAAGAGCAGCATTTGATCTAAATGAAAAACCATGCTCTGACCTTCTGGTGCCACATGTTGCATGCCCTTGTCTTCAACAAAGCCTTCGACCACTGTCTTTGGAAGTAGATGCGGCTGTTTCTTTAGCAGATGATGATCCTTTGGCTTTTCTGAGGTCAAAATAATGCCAATATGTATTTTGTGCAAGCTGCAGCTTTGCCATCAATATTAATGGCCAGTGGAAATTCTGTGCTTTTTCATTAAACATGTACTTCCATTATTTTAGCTCATTGCTATCAAACGAGTTTCTTACAAAATTTTAAAAGCATTAGCAAGCAAGAAAATAAATAACTCATTGTATGTTCATCCCACAAAACAGCGATGATCACCTGTAGCAAGAGTGCGCAGCAGCTCCCTGTCTGTGTTTAGGGTTACCCAGCCTCTATTTCTTCACTGCATTTGACACGTTTGCCCTGTAATGTCCCACGGATCCCATGACTGGCATCTGGTGGCTTTGACATCTTTCAGGTGTGGCATGGGCCACAGCAGAGTTGTCCACGAAGTGTTGGTCATAGTGGGCAGGGGGCAGTAACGTGGGACATTTCTGCCCTCTTGCTTGGGGTCAGAAGGAGGTAGTTCTACCTGGGTTGATGTCTGAGTAGCTTCCTCCATGGTGCCCAGGTACAATCCTGGATAGGGAGGGGTGGCCGTTGGGTCTGGAAAGAGCTGAAAACAAGCTTAACTGATCCTTGCCAGTGGTCTGGAACCACAGGTTAAATTAAAAACTGCTCACTCACATGTCTCATTCACTAGTGGACAAGATCATTGCCGAAACCAGGGTTCAAGGTAGAGTCTACCAGACCATGTTCTGCTTATTTTAATATGAATGTTCACAATAAACTTGTTTAGAAAATGAAAAATCTGACACACATGCCAAACTGACCAGGTGCCGGGGCAACAGGTCACCAGATGATGGTCACCCTACAGGGATGACCGACTAACACTGCCCAGGGGTGTCCCATCTTCCATGAGCCCCAGGAACAGAAAGCTGCCCCTCTCCTCATCCAGCTGCTCCAGACGGGGTAGCTGACCCAGCACCACCTGGGGGCCACCACAACTGCGCTTACAAACCATCTTCAGCCTGGGCCTCAGCAGACATGTCTGAACCCTTACCAGACCCACTGAGTTAGAAAGTTAGAATCTGTCATGGCAGGAACTCATGAATATGCATTCCAACAGATGAGTCCCATGCAGGTGAGCAGCAAACCAATGCTTCCAGACTCCAAATCGGACCCTCCTTCCACCCGCCCTGTTCCGAGGGACACACATGCGCGGTCACCTGGTTTGCTTTCCTCCCCACCTCCTGTCCCCAGCTTTGCCCCCACACCACCTATTTCTACAGAGACCATGGCTGTACATGGCTCCTCCAGATTCTGTGAGTGGCCCTGGCCCATGCATCCTTCGGGAGAGCCTTTCAGCCCGGTCCTGGCAGATGCCCTCCCACCGTGGCTTTGCCCAGGAAGCCGGGCTGGATGCCGTGAGTGAGCGTCCTTCTGTCACTCTCACTTGCACGAACGCTGCTCCTCTAGGTCAATAGGAAAAGACAGGGAAAGGGAGTGAATGTCCATGAAAACCTCACAGTGCTGCGAGCTTCACCTCCACCATCGGGGCAAATTCTCACCACATCCCTGCGACAAGGTGCACCCACGAGGCAGAAAACCAAGCCAATCTCCCTAAAAAAAAAAACGAGAAAATCCACCTGCCAGGGTGCCTGGTGGTCTGGGGTGCAGCCAGCCCCTGATAGGGGCCAAACCTCCTTGAGCCCAAACCCCACAGCCAGGGCTCTCCCTCTCACTTACCTTCTCTCTGTGGGATCTTCCCTCTTCTCAGCCTCTGCGTGGGCTGGCGAGATTGCCATAGGTGGGCCAGGATTGCCGTCTGCTCCCTGTGCCAGCTTTCCTCTGCTTAACTCCAAATCACAGGGACTTGACAGAATAGAGTTTATTTTCTGCTTGTGTCTGGTCCTGTCTAGGAGTTACTGTTCCAGGGTTTTCCAAGACATTGATCCATGGGCCCACACTCCTCCCATATGTGGCTTTTCCCAAGGTCACCCAGAGGGCCGTCTCCATCCCTGCCACCAAAACAGAAAAGCCCATGGGGGTGTCCTCTGAGAGGGTTTGGTTGGCCAGGCCTGGAGGTGGAATCCACTGCTTCTGCCCAGTGTCCAGCTGCTGGCAGATGCATGGCCATGGCTGATGGGAAGGGGGAGCAGGAAATCAGGAGGAAGGGGAAGATGGCCACTGCACCCGTGGAAGCATCCCCCACAGCTCTCATCCTCAAGGTCTGTATCATAGCCAGAGACTCTGACCGGCCGTGCTTTGGTGACACCTCCTCCCTGCTGCAGGGGAGGGGCGGCTGTGAAGCAGATCCCCTGTGCACTGGTTACCGACGTGTCTGAGCCTGGTGAGATAGAACACTCACACAGGTTACATGAAGCAGCTCAACGCCTCATAGATGGGCAGCGAGAGGCAGCAGAGCTGAGAGTTCATGGCCAGCTCGTTCCCCAAGGCTCACGAAAGCTGACCAGCCTGGCTCGGGCCCCACCTGCACCGCAGCTGAAGGACCCTAGAAAGTAGCCCGCCCTAGGTATCATACCTTAGGGCCACAGGCCGCACTGAGCTAAAGGACATCTGTTTCTGGGGGACGGTGGGCCTGGAATAGAGCCTGGGCTATTCCAGCTAGTTCCTCCCTACCTCAGGGTGTTACTTTCTGGCACATTCTACAAGAGAGAACTACAAGTGAGAAATTAGGGAGGCTTCCCTGTGAGCCAGCCTGCAGCTGCCAGGGTGAAATGGGGCAGCTAATGGACAGTCTTGCAAGAACCCACAGAGGGGAAGCCCATGGCTCTCAAAGGGAGGGACGCTGTACAAACACCATGCTTACCAGGGCAGGTAACATCCCCCCACTCCTACCCCCGACTCCCACGCCGTTTCTTGCAAATTGAAACCCAGAGGCCCTCACTAACTCAGCCCAGGCCACACAGCTACTATGTTCAGAGTGGAGGCTGGAACCCGGATGTGTCTGACTCCAGCACCCATGTCCAGGTGACCACTGGGTGCCACCTGCATTTGCCTTCACATGGCTCTGAGGTGGCTCCAGGCCTGGGCTGGGCAGCAGAGACTGGGGCCTGGGGTATCTTTAAAGCTTTGCTGCAGCCCTTGGTCCTCCGCAGTGAATGGCATCTCCACCGCCTGTCTCATGCCTCCCGAGGAGTGATAGACAAGTCTGGGCTGCAGCTCCGTCCAAGCTCTTTCCTGTACTCGCAGAGCGCCCGAGTCCCCCTGGAGAGGAAAGCTCTGGGTTTGAAATATCTCTGCTGCCTCCAGGAGAAGGCCATGTCCCCACATCTACAGGGAGCAGCCACCAACGTGGTATTAACTCTCACAACCAAAAATAAATCAATACCTCCCTGAGGCACATCACAGACAGACATGCGGCGAGAGAGGATGCGGGGCAATTTGTCCAAATTATAAACAGGAACGCTTTTCAGAGGATCTATCGCAATTAATGCCGATGCCTTAATTCCAAAGGTTCTCTGACAGGAGGAGCTGCAAACCCTGAGCAAACCTGCCCCTCCCTCCCCTCGACGGTGATTGGGTCTGTGATGAGCTAATAAATGGCACTGTCTTCCAGGAGCCACCTGCATTCATTCCCCAACTATGCTTTTATTGAGCACCTACCGTGGCCCGTGGAGCTGAGCAGTGTCTCCTGGGCCTGCCCAGGTGGATCCAAGAGTGAACAGAAGGATAGGGCCTGACCCCAAGGAGCTGGGATCAAGCAGCTTCTGGGGTTTTCCACCAATGGGCTCCTGCTCTCCTGAAGCCGTGTTTGCAGCCTGGGCAGATTCCATTCTTTCATTTGGCCAAGGTTCCCTCGACCCTTGTGTTCTAGGCACTGTGATTCTTGATGCATGTTTTGAAGTCTAAATGAGACCTCAGACTTGCCACTCATGCGGAGGGAACACAACAGATAATTATAACATGAAGTGCAGAGACCATGCTGAGATCTGTGCAGGGCTGGGGGATCCTTAACCTGGCCAAGAGGTGGCTGACCAGGGAGAGATTCCTGGAGCAAGAGAAGGCACACCTGTGCTGAGGCAGCTGGGAGCTGGGGCCAGGCGGAGGGCTGGGTGCAGGCAAGTGGAAGCCACAGGTTCTATGCTGCTGGGGCCAGAGAAGGAGGTGGGAGGTGAGTCCTGGGGCCTGGGGATGGCAGTCCCAGCATGCATCCCCAAGGTGGGCAATGTTTGCTGAGTGTGAAGAGCCTGGCCTGTAGATGTAAGGACAATGGAGCAGATGTGGGCCCTGCCCTGCCCTCTGGAAGGAAGTGTCCAGAAGAGACAAAACAGACACGAGCACAGCAACCCAGCTCCTTGGTGTGGGCAACTTGCGGTACGTGCCGTGGTGGTCAGGAGCTGGTGTGGGCAGGCACACTAGAGCTGATTGTTGGGTGTTCAGGAATTTTGTGAACAGGTTGTTACACAGACAGTGGCTTAAATTGGCCCAGCTGGGAGCATTTACACCATGAGGATTGGCAGAGACTCCGTATCAGATGTTTTCTGTTGAGTAGGCTTGCAGTGCACTAAGACAAGCAAGGGCAGGCCAGGTGTCGAGTGCAGCAGCCAGGCACAGTTTGCTCAGCAAGTCTCTGGGTGAGGGCAGGGGATGGACAGGGGACTGGGCATGGAGGGGCTGTTGGCCTGGACAGCTCCTGGGGGAGCAGCAGCCTCCACCTCGCCTTTGCCAGCAGCCCCAGGTGCAGGGCTGCAGGGACCCAGGTACAGACAAACTGCAGGCTTCTGGGGTGCAGGAGCTCCCCATTCTGCCAGGATACAGCCGGAAGCAGCTCCATCTGGGGTTTCCTCTGTGGGAACAGAGGGCGAGTGACCCCACAGAGGAGCCCAGGCCTGTGCTGGGGGGGACAGCTGTGCTCTGACAGGTGTCCCAACTCCAAATGTAAAGACCAGACCTTCTCACCACCCACAAAGACATAAGAACAGTCCAAAACTGACTGAAAAACAGACAGAGCAGCTGTTTGTCTCCAACCTTTAAGCACAGAGTTTGAGATGTTCCAGTGC
The DNA here is from genome assembly GCF_028885655.2 of Pongo abelii. Lineage (NCBI taxonomy): Eukaryota > Metazoa > Chordata > Mammalia > Primates > Hominidae > Pongo > Pongo abelii. The sequence goes on along the minus strand of NC_071985.2, from coordinate 229,620,767 downwards.
AGGGGACTGGCCAGCTGTCCCAAGCCAGGAGACTCTTGGCATGGGCTCTACAGAAACAAGTGACCCGTGGCCAGAATTGGTCCCCAGCCAAGGGCGGAGGTTTCCTTAACTACTGAGCAACAGGCTCCCGGGGATCCCTGAGCGCCTCCTTCCTGAGACTCCGAGCATCCAGAAGAGTTTTCTTTATTGTGCCCGTTTAAATTAAAATCTCTCCATTTTGAGGAATTGTCAGCTGCTGGAGGAAATAAAACTGTTCATTGGCTTAATCATTTACATATGACACTTTAATATGGGCGGTGACATGCAAAGGAAGAAAAGCTGCCCCACTTCCAGCGCAGATGGATCACTGGAATCATTACCCCGCATAACTTTTAATTCGAGGGTTTCATGTACCAGGCCCGCTCTGCACTGATAAATAGCAAAGGCAGAGAACAAGGGCTGCAGGTGTGGGGGTGAGGCCTTCCAAAAAGGACCAGCGGGGGCAGCCTCTGCAGGCAGGGAGCTGAGCCTGCACTACAGAGCGAGAGCCAGTGTGGACAACATTGGCAGGAAAGCCATCCCTGCAACAGCAAGGACCCGCTGTCTCGTCCGACTCATGCACAGGCATTCAGAGTTTGCCACCAGGCTGCCCAGGGCTGCTGCTGGAGGCCCTGCTCACCAGTGGAGCGAGGCAGAATGAGAGGTGGTGACAGGTCCCTATCCCCAGGCAGATAGCAAACCAGAGGACGAGAGCCTGATGTCCGGCATCAGATGTAGACTCTGCTTCCTTTTCTTGTGTTAGTTACTAGCTGTGTGACCCAGGTAGAGTGGCCGGATTTAGCAGATAAAGAGACAGATGCCCCGTTCCATCTGAATTGCAGATAAACGAGCATGTGTTAGTGTAAGTATAGCCCATGGTATATTTGAGCTATTCTTAAGCTTACATGTATATTTATTCCCCTCTGCCACCCCTGACACTTGCTCTCCAGGACTCCCCCACACAGTCCTCTGCTCTCAGGTCCGCGCAGCTCCCCCAGGTCACCCACCTAGCCCAGGCTGGAATGATGGGTACTAGATAGGTTCTAGACTTCCTGTCTAGGTACCGGCAGACTAGACCTTGGAATCTAGAACCCATTATTCTGAGTTTCTGGACAGATTAGGAGACAGGTACCATTCATTCATTCATCTGAAATTTAAATTACACTGGGCATCCTGTATTTCATCTTGCAGCGCTAAGACCCAGGCAGGTCTTAACTTCTCGCAGCCTGAGTTTGCTCTTCCCTAAAATGACAAACAATATCCACCCTGGGAGGCAAGACGATTCCAGATAAGCAGCATGAGCACATGGCCCAGCACAGACGTTCCTCCTCTTGAGGTGAGCAAGTGTTGCTCGTCCTTTCCGGCCTCCCCAGATACACAGGAACCAACCAGAAAGTCCTGCCAGACGGCCGCCCAGGGCCAGGTGCAGCATAGCGATGGGTGGTGTCCGTTTGCTAAGGCCATGGGGCCAGGCTGACCAGGATGCTGCTTTGGGAGGAAGGTGAAGGGCTAGATGTGAGCCACGCAGCAAAAATACAGGTTCTGAAAGAAAGGTCGGGTCAAGGAACAGTCTAAAGTCTGAGTCTGGAGAAGAAAAGGCTGCTGGTGGCCAGGATGGAAGTGGAGGAAGGGAGCTACATTTGGGATGGCTTTGCTTTCGGATGTAGAGTAGGGAGGAAATGAGGAAATCAAGGCCCTGGGGGATGGGGATGGGCCTTCCAGGCAGAGAGGCAGCCTGGGTTGGGTGGGTGCCGTGGAGGAGATGCACAGAGCTGAGAGCAGAGAACTGTGCGGGGGAGTCCTGGGGCAGCTGTTGTCAGGGGTGGAGGAGGGGCCAGGCCGGGTAGCCTGGCCAAGGATGACGTGGGGTTCACCCCGTGGGAAGGAAAACCTCGAGTCTCAGGAGGCTGGGGATGGGCTGCCTTGTGGACGCTGCAGCTGGCAGAGTTCTCAGATAGCCCCGTGGGCATGTCCACCCTCACATACGGTTGGATCTGTGATTTGCACCAAGCCAATAGCCTATGGCAAAGGGGCAGGACTTTTGTAAGCATCATTAAAGTCCCTAATCAGTTGATGTTGAGTTCCTCCAAAAGGCTGTTCCCCTGGGTGGGCCTGCCCTAATCAGGTGAGGGCCCTGCAGAGCCAGAGTCCCAGACTCTCTCTTCTGCTGGCCTTGAGGAAGGAAGCCACCATGAGCTCCACAGCTGCAAGGAACTTGATTCTTCCAGCAACCCTAGGAGCTTGGAAGAGGACCCTGAGCTCAGATGAGACCTCAGCCCCTGCTGACACCTTGAAGGACCCGGCCTGGCTCCTGACCCCCAGCAACTGTGAGATAATGAATGGGTGTGGCTTAAGCCTCTAAATCTGTCATGATTTGTTTCACACCATAGGCAGCTGGCTCAGACACCCATGTCCTGTCCCTGCAGGAGCTCGGGGTGCCCATCCCACAGGTGTGCTGCACAGGGACTTCCTGTCTAGGTAAAAGGTCAGACTAGACCTTGGAATCTAGAACTCATTATTCTGAGTTTCTGGACAGATTAGGAGATGGGCGTCGTTCATTCATTCATTCATTGCAACACATTTTGTGCAAGGCACAGGTTGAAGCAAAAACAGAGTTGGCGCCTACCCACAGGAGCCGAGACGCAGGTGGACAAGGTCAGACATTCACACATTGACATGAGACAGCCGGACTATGCTGCAAAACTGAGCATAGATGTGCGCTGAGGGCAGGTGCACATCTGGGCCTTCCGAGCCAGCACACCAAACCTAGGTCCTGAGTTTGGATCTATGTGTGTTACAAAGCTCACGAGCACCTGGAGGTGACACTGATGTTTCTCAACCAGTTTGTGTTTCCAGAAATGTGCCCTCCACTTTCCTGGCCTGGTCTAACCCTCCGCCCCCCACATCGCCACCAAGTGGTCTCCCTGTACCAAAAGAGCCTTCCCAAAGGCCTCCTCTCACTTCTGCTCCCATGTGGGAGTTGGAGGCCCCACCCAGCACAATGGTTCTCACTGTGGGCTCAGATGAGAAAGGAAAGTGGAAGAGAATCAAGAGAGCAAATTAGGGTGTGGAAGCGATTATCTTTCCCTCTGATTTAAAGGGGCTGCAGGGCTGGCCTGCTTGGCTGGCCACAGTGCCAGCGTCTGTCTGTTTTTTAATAACAGTGCAGACTGAGCTGGGGCCATGAGATGCCTCTGAGGTCCCTTACCTAGAGCTGTGGCTACACCCTCATCCTCTGTCCCAGAGAAGGACCTAATATCCATTTGGGGAAGTGGAAAAGTTCTCCTGCCGTCCTGAGTTTTGTTCCTAAACAAGGTGCTGTTCTTTCTTGCTCTCTGCGCAGCAGGAAATTTGCATTTTTAATGCTCAGTGCTCACGTATTGACTGAAATTACACCAATTTGCATTTTTGAGGTGGTCAACCGGTGCAGCTGACTTTCTCACATTTGATAGAAAACTCAAAGCCATAACAATTAATAGCAAAGGACCTGGAACGTGAAAGCAGTTGTTCAGCTACCTCAGTTCTCGAGCCCTTCTTGGGGTGGAAGAGCTGAGGACAACCAGCACGGTCAGACCCAGCCAAGCAGGTCAGCGCTTGGGGCCTGCAGAGAATTGCTGGGCCTGTGAGACCCCAGGGTTACCCCTCCAGGATGGAAGGGTCTACCCAGAGCTAGGCAAACGGCAAAGTTTAGGGGACCCAGTCTCATGCAGGTGACCATTACCTGCACTTCTGACATGGACTGCAAAGCCTGGGGGATTTCCCCAAACATCCTGAGTTTTCTTAACTTGCTAGAAAGACTCAGTGTCCACTGAAAGCTGCTCTACTCGTAGCCGTGGTTTATCACAGGAAAGGACACAGATCAAGTCAACCCAAGGAGGAGACAGGGCTGGGGCTGGGGACTCCAGACCTGAGGCTGTGGGTGTCCTCTCCCTGTGGAGTCAGGATGTGTCACATTCTTGGCATTGAGGCATGACAAGAGGCACGGAGCACTACCAAGCCAGTGAGCTCCCCTGAGCCCCAGTGTCCTGGGCTTCGTCAAGTCTCCATTCTGTGTGCACGACTGATCGATGATTGAGCCACAGGGTTGGTCTTTCCAGCATGGTCAACCCCACCTGAAGATCTGGCACAGCCACAGTCTCAACAAAGCCCCTCCCAGAAGCCGAGGACAAGGGCAGACCTCTTTGCAGGCCAGGCCACATTCTTTACTACACGGGGGGCGCCACTGGACCCCCCACTCCCAAGGCCAGACCATACCCTTGGAGCTCTCTCTCACCACCCAGCTAGGAGGGGGTTGGGGCAATCCAAGAAAGAGCTTTGTGCAGTCAGGGGCGGGGCTCTGGGCTGGGAGTCATGGGATCACATCTGGCGCTGGACCATAAGAAGAACAAAAGCACCTGAACCAGGACAGGGGGTGGAGCCAGTTGCTCTGGGCACAGCCTCAGACTGTGCTTCTGGCTGCACACTGGCCTTGGCTCTTGCTGACTTTTCAGACCTCCACGGCCCTGGGCTGGCCCCTCCTCACCCATCAAGCCTCTGCTCAGAGGTCACCCCCTCCAACCCAGTAAAGATTTTAAAGTGTCCATGTGCACCCTCCTCTTCTGCTTGCTCTCCAGCTCATGACCCTGTTTTCTTTCATCCACAGACTTTTGGTGGGTGTCAGGGGATGAGGTATTCGTGTCCTATGACTGCTGTATCAAAATTGGTGTCTCCATAAACTTAGAGACTCAACATGGCACAAATGTATTATCTTACATTTCTAGAGGCCAGAACTCCCAGAATAACGGTGTCAGCAGCACTGGCTCCTGGAGGGTCCAGAGGAGCCTCCTTCTCTTTACCTTTCCCAGCTGCCAGAGGCTGCCTGCAATCCTTGGCCCATGGCCCCCTCCTCCGTCTTCAAAGCCAGCAGTCCAGCATCTTTCCATCTCTCCCTCACCTCTGCTTCCTCTTTCTGTCTCCCCCTCTGCCTCTGACCCTCCCGTCTGCCTCTTACAAAGACCTCTGTGATGGCATCACTCCCCAAAACCCTGACTACTCCAGGATAAATCCCCACCTCAAGATCCTTACATTAATCCCACCCGAAAAGGCCCTATGCCATGTGAGGCTCTGGGATGAGGACATGGACATTTTTCATGTTGCCACAGCAGGAGATGATCTCTGTATGATCCGTAGCTATGCCAAACCCTACAATGCCCGCACTATGACTGAGTGTCTATGTGCCCGTTCTCACACCAGACCGGACGTTTCCTGAAGGCAGGGACTCGCTCATGCTGTGCCTCGGTTCCTAAGTGCCTGGCGCGCAGCCCACAGCCCACGGCCCATGGCCCACAGCAGGGGGTCCATCACACAGCACATAGCACATAGCACACAGCCTAAGCCCACAGCAGGGGGTCCATCACACAGCACATAGCACATAGCACACAGCCTAAGCCCACAGCAGGGGGTCCATCACACAGCACATAGCACATAGCACACAGCCTAAGCCCACAGCAGGGGGTCCATCCTGATGCATCCTGTTGCAGGGCCCACAGCCCACGGCCCACGGCTCATGGCCCACAGCCCATGGTCTAGAGTCCACAGCACACAGCCCATAGCACACAGCCCACGGCCCACAGCATACAGCACACATCCCACAGCATGCAGCCCACAGCCCACAGCCCACAGCCCACAGCACACAGGACACAGCCCACAGCACACAGCACACAGCCCACAGCACACAGCACACACCCCAAAGCCCACAGCACACAGTACACAGCACACAGCACACAGCACACAGCCCACAGCCCATTGCACACAGGACACAGCCCACAGCCCACAGCCCACAGCACACAGCCCACAGCCCACAGCACACAGCACACAGCCCACAGCACACAACACACAGCCCACAGCACACAGCACACAGCCCACAGCCCACAGCACACAGCCCACAGCACACAGCCCACAGCCCACAGCATACAGCACACAGCCCACAGCACACAGGACACAGCACACAGCCCACAGCCCACAGCACACAGCCCACAGCACACAGCCCACAGCACACAACACACAGCACACAGCCCACAGCCTACGGCCCACAGCAGGGGGTCCATCCTGATGCATGCGGTGAAGTAGCAGATTAATTCAGCTGAGGGAGCTCACAGGGTGCGTGCTGCCTGCCTGACCTGGAGAATGGTTCAGAGGGCAGCAGCCGGGGGTGCAGAAGCATCCGCACAGGAGCCCGCGCTGGGGGCCAGCACTTCGCTTGTCAGAGGCTGGACCCGCCAACCTCAGTGCTGAGCAGTGCGGGCCAAGGAGTCCCATCTGTCAAAGAAACCCATGGCGGATGGTAGCCGAAGCGATGAAAACAGATGTTCTTCAGGAACAATTACAATAGAAAGAGACCTAGGTATAGAACCGGGATCAACTCCAAACACACCACGGGCAGTGGAGATTCACAGCCAACGAGCAGGGCAGGGTCCACGGAGGGAAAGTGACTAGGAGGAAACATCAGGGGCTGGGGGATTCAGGCTCGAGCCACCTAACAGGATTCTTGCTGAAGGTAGGCTGGGGTGGTCAGACTCCCCTAGGGGATGGTGGGGTATGAGAAACTAATCAGATATTGGAGGTGAGGGTTTCAGGCCAAAATGACTTAGCAGGGATCTTGGTAAAACTGGATTTCATAGGGAAGTGCGGGCACGGGCCTTGCTGGAGGCGGGGATCAGGAGCCTGCCTCAAGTTTGCTTAAGTGAGGAATCTCTGTCATGTCAAAGTCCTCTTCGGAGTGGGAGGCTGCAAGAAGCCAGCAGCGCAGCCATGGAGCTGGTTCCCCACCTCTGTCCCTGCAGAGCTCTGCCTTCTCCCCAGCTCTCCTCCCACATGGATGCTGTCCCAGCCAGGAGCCTGTGAACCACAAAGAACCACCACCAGCAACTTCTGATGCCGGCCACGGGTACCCGGGACCCTGGGAGATGCTCAGGCCTTGGGGATGCCCAGCCCCTCGCCACTTCCTCACAGCAGGACTTGAGTGCCGCTACATTCAGGCAGCATTGGCGGTTTGGGGGTGCCACCCCCTCCAATCCCACCAGCCTCCTCTCAGCTTCCAGAAGGTGTGGCTTCATTGCTCATCCCTCACTCACATGACCTGTGCTGGGAGGAACCGTGGACATCAGTGGATTAGCTCGTGTTAGCTCAAAATACACAACTGTTGCCACCTGCTTCCTGCGGCGGAGTCCTCCCACAGGGAACCCCGTCTGTCTGCATCCTTGGTCTCTTCTTGCGTGGAAGGTGGGCCTGCTTTGCTTCTGAGTGAGTCAGACATCCTGAGCTATTGTGCTTTGTCTCTAATTTGTTTTTAAAAGTCTCCAGAGCCCAAAATAGCATAATCTTCTTCAGGCACATAAAGGCAATGCATGGGAACCTGCCTGTCTCTACAGTACCGACTTCAGAAAGGCTGAACCTTGTGAGATCCTCTCTGCAAGCCTGGGCCGCTCCTCCCTGTTTGGACCTACAAGAGAGCCACTGCTGTGAATCCACAATGTCCAAGATGAAAGGAAGCCCTTCCCCAAGAAGCGGAATGTGTCTTCTTGATCACAAATACTAAACGGCACACTGGGGCTTCTGCACTGGGTGGAGCTGGACAGACTTTATAGGGGTTAACTGGTCATTTGCATAAGACCAGATGCCAGGAGGGCCAGTGACCTGACAGTTGGCGTATTGCAGGCCGTCTTCCCAGCCTGGTGAGCGCCTTAGGTTTGCTCACTGGGGAAATGAGTTTGCAGGACTGGGTTGCAGCACAGCACAGTGATCACGTGCAGATGCTGTGTGACCTCAAGCTAGTGTCTAGGCTTCTCTGTGCCCTTATGTCTCAACTTAGTGTTCAGTAACTGAAAACAGCAGTGGGACCAGGCAGTCTCCAGAGGACATGTGCAATCCCAAACCATGATTCTTTTACAGCTTTTCAGTATATGCCTACGTCTTTCCTCTTACATAGTTCATGTTTTCATATGACTGGGTGACCCCATGGCAGAGCTGAGGCTCAATAGTTTTTATGAAAGAAATGAATTCATATGTCAGCTAATAAATGGATAATATGAAGAACAAAGACATCCTGCTGCTTCTTGACCTCTGAAGGTGACACCAGTGCACAGTCCTTACCCAACATCTTCCCTTGGTTTAACCACCTTCTTGTTCTCAGCCGGGTAACCTCAAATGCAGTCAACGGACTGCTGTTGAGCAAAATTCTCTTTTTTTTTTTTTTTTTCTGGAGACTGAGTCTCACTCTGTTGCCCAGGCTGGAGTACAGTGTCGCAATCTCGGCTCACTGCAACCTCCACCTCCCAGGTTCAATTGACTCTTCTGCCTCAGTCTCCTGAGTAGCTGGGACTACAGGCGAGCACCACCATGTCTGGCTAAATTTTGTATTTTTAGTAGAGACATGTTGGCCAGGCTGGTCTCGAATTCCTGACCTCAAGTGATCCACTGGCTTCGGCCTCCCAAAGTGCTGGGATTACAGTCGTGAATCACTGTGAACCACTATACAATTCTTGTATATAATATGTTTCCAGAATGAACTTGCTACTTATGATATTTAACTACAATGAGAAAAGCTGTCTACTCATTGGGGGTCTCCCTAGAAGTCACTCTATGTTTTCTGTTAATTTGTCAGAGGGTTTTATGATGACACGGGTGAATGAGTTTACCAGGTGACCTGGGGGCCTTGCCTGAAGGACAAAGAGGGACTTCAGCCTCAGCTGGAATGAACCGTGCCACCCACCTGCGCACACACCCATCCATTCACCTTCTCACACACCCATCCATCTGCTCCATAACCAGGGACTCAGCACCTTTGGTGAGCCAGGCAGCATATGACTCCCCTGTCGTCTCTGCTCTGACCCCGAAAACACCCAATAGAAGGGAAAGAGCTTCCTTGACAAGTGTGGACATCACCTTGTTCTCAAACACCGAAGTATACGCTGAGGCTGCAGCACCCCTCATGGAGCTGGGAGTGGCTTCCCAGGCAGCCTCTGGGCATCCGCAAGGACCAGGCACTGAGATGGCCAGAGGCAAGGCCTGCCCTGCTGGGAACGAGGGTCCAGTGGGAGAAACAGAAAAAGAAGGAGGAGAAAAAGGAAGATGACAGCAGAAGGGGAGGAGGAGACCCTACCTTGGGCTGTGGCACTGGAGGGGGATCCAGCTAATCGAAACAGGAAAGTCGGGAAACTTCTCAGGAGAGGTGACACTCACAGGAGTCCTGAAGGACTAGGGCAAGTTGGCCAAGGGACATGAGTGCAAGGAGGAGCTCTCCAAGATGAAGTGCCGGCCGATGCAGGGGCCTAAGGGTGAGTGAGGTGGACAGAGGACTTCGGGGACGAGCACACGAGGCAATGGCAGCGCTGAGGGAGGAGCGGGCAATGCAATGGTGAGTACCAAGGAGCTTGCACGGAGGAAAGAGGAGCCAGGCCCTGGAGAGCCTCTGGTGCTATGCGGCGGATCTGCGTCCTATCAGAGCAACAGGGAGCCCTTGTTGCATTTCAAGCCAGGGAGTGGCATCCCCACGGCGGGGGGCCCGCATCACTGTAACTTACTGAAAGCTTTCTGTGCCCAGTGCTGCTTCCAGGGCAGGGCCTGTGATGACTCAGCAAACAGAACCACCAGGAGGTGGAAACTATCATTAACCCCATTTTATGGAAGCAGAAATTGAAGCACAGAGCAGTTAAGTAACTTGCCTGAGGACATGCAGCTGGAATTTCGGATACAAAGCCAGGGTTTGAGGCCAAGCCACCTGGCAGAACCTGTGGCTTAGCCATGCTGCTCTGCCGCACGCACAGGGCCGGGGCGCCTGTGACCTTTGATTCTGCAGCCCTTGAGAAGACGGTGACCATGGGAGGGGGCTGCAGAGAGTCTCAGAAGCTTGGACACCCGAGGTGCTGCTTCCTGGAGTGTTCCGGGAGCTCGCCTCTGACCTCAGAGTCTGGACCCCACTCAACAGACACATTCATTCTCAGGAAAGCCCTTGTCTGGTTAATCACGCTGAGTGGAAATCAGAGGGTTTTTTTTTTTTTCATCAAGAGTCTGAAAGCTCCATTTTCAAAGGATGCCGCTCGCTGAACAAATGAATAGCTATCTTCTTATAAAGCATTCTGCTTTGAAATTCTGGGATGAAAGGGCCAGAGCACAAATGATTGCAGTGCTGGTAATAATGGTAACAATAATCATGATCATCATACGGTACCGGGATTTTATTTTTGAAATCAGGGGAGGGCTCGTTCGTGCTCTCTGGCTTCAGGCTGAAAGCCTGAACCAGGCCCTTCCTAGAAGCCGGGGTGCGATCAGGCTGAGAAAAGTTACTCGTGCAGAAATAGGGCCTCGGGTAAAGTAGTGCTCTCACCTTGGGCTCTCCCCTCCCTTCCCCGGGCCTTTTGATAATCTGACAAAGGTGTTTCAGTCCCTGGCAGCAGCCGCTGGGACCACCAGGGACGAAAACGTGTTAAAATCCAGGACAAACATTCTGCAGCATCTCCGGGCCGAGCCACGTGTCTGTCCCGCACTGCAGCCTTGCGGGGTGGGAACGTCTGTTCTGCCCCAAATACAGGGAATCCCTCACCTTGGAGCAGGTCAGTGAGAGCCTCAGACACTGGTGTGTGCGGAGACTCAGGAAGTGGCCCACACTGGCGTGGAGGAAAACGAGGGAAATGGATTTCTGTCCCCGCCCCAACAACCAGGCCAGTCCCCGCGCCATGCCCTTCTAATCCGCGCTGCGCTCCCTCCTCTGGCTGAAGGTCATCTTCCACTTCGTGCTGGGAGCACAGGAAGCTGCCAGGCAGGCTGCGCTGGGGGAGAAATCACAAGATGCTCACATCAGCGGACCGTCCTTATTGAGCTGCAGAAAAATAAGAGTAATCGCGGGAGAAAGTAAAAGGAACAGAGCCTTTGGAGCTGGAATGTGCTCTCCAGCCAGGACACTTATTTTTGCACTCTCTCTGTGGGAAATGGCCTTGAAAAGATGGCAGGATGGTGTTCCCTTTGTGCGTTTCAAGATTCAGTTCCCTGGGTGTTCTCCCTTCCCCTGTCCTGTGCAGGGTCGGGGTGGAGGCCCTCCTGCAGGCCCTACAGCAAGTGACTTGGGGTTTCCCAGGCTCTCATGCGTCAAAGGCAAATGAGGAGGAAGTGACAGGATTATTTAAGGAACTTGGGCAACTCTTGTAACGGGGCACTGTCAGGGGCAAACGGGGGAAGGTGAGTTTTCTGACTCCTCCATCCCGGTGGGAGGAAACAGAGGAAACAGAGCCCACCTTGCCCTCTAAACACAAGGGAGCCCTCGGCCGAGTGAAGAGACCAGAGGCTGTGGGAGGGTTTGGCTTAGAGAATTTTCTGGTTAACAGAGGATGAGGCAATGATTCCATCTTGATTCCTGACCTCACAGGAAACCCTTAGAAAACACTTCACTTCCTGATCTCCATTGGGAACCTCAGTGCAGGGAAGAGAAGGTGACCCTTACCTGCTGGCCGAGGCTCATGGGGTCAGCACTGTTGCTGCTCAGGACGCAGACAGAGTGCAGGGAAGGAAGGACAGAGAACCCCCGGGGTGTCTTGCTTTTTGAATTCTTGTTTGTTTCCCTTCGCAGACTTTAGGTGCACATAATTTGATGAATGCCACGCCTGGGTTCATGACTCGCCAGCCATGCCTGGCCCTCTTTGCTATTATTATTATTATGTTTTTTTGAGACAGAGTCTGGCTCTGTTGCCCAGGCTGGAGTGCAGTAGCACTATCTTGGCTCACTGCAGCCTCCACCTCGCGGGTTAAAGTGATTCTCCTGCCTCAGCCTCCTAAGTAGCTGGGATTACAGGCACATGTCACCATTCCTGACTAATTTTTTTTTTCTTTTTGAGACAGTGTTTCACCCAGGCTGGAGTGCAGTGGTGCGATCTCGGCTCGCTGAAACCTCTGCCTCCTGGGGTTTAAGTGATTCTCCTGCCTCAGCCTCCCAAGTAGCTGGGATTACTGGCACCCGCCACCACGTCTGGGCTAATTTTTTCTATTTTTTTTTTTTTTTAGTAGAGACAGGGTTTCGTCATGTTGGCCAGGTTGGCCTCAAACTCCTGACCTCAGGTGATCCACCCACCTCGCCTCCCAAAGTGCAGGGATTACAGGTGTGAGCCATCGCACCCGGCCTAATTTTGTATTTTTAGTAGAGACAAGGTTTCGCCATGTTGGCCAGGCTGATCTTGAACTCCCGACCTCAAGTGATCTGCCTGCCTCGGCCTCCCAAAGTGCTGGAATTACAGGTGTAAGCCACTGTGCCTAATCTATTATTATTATTGTCATTGTTGTTGTTTGTAGTTTCTTTATTTTATTTCTTTATTTTTTTGAGACAGGGTCTCACTCTATCACCAAGACTGGAGTACAGTGGGGTGATCTCGGCTCATTGCAGCTTTGACCTCCTGGCCTCAAGTGTTCCTCCCACCTCAGGCTTCCAAGTAGCTGGGACCACAGGTGTGCACCACCACACCCAGCTAATTTTTGTATTTTTGTAGAGACGGGTTTCACCACGTTGTCCAGGCTGGTCTCAAACTGCTGGGCTCAAGCAATCCTCCTGCCTCAGCCTCCCAAAATGTTGAGATTACGGGCATGAGCCACCAAACCAGGCCTAGTTTCTTTATTTTTAATAACACAAGGCACTCCCATGAATCCACCATGCCACCCAGGAACTAGCAAACTAACTTGCATTTGCCTATAAACTTCTACAGAAGCTAGTGCTGATCATTCCTTCTCTGAAAATAGCTGTGCTATATCTACATGGATGCCTCAGAGCGTATTATTTGTCTTATCTGATTTTCTAGCCTTTATTTTGATAAAGAATATCGTGCTGTATGTAGTCTTCTGGTACTTGCTTTTTTTCACTTAACCTAATTACTAATTAAGTTGGATTTTTCTTCAAATGTTTATTGGCCGGCTGTATTTTCTCTCTTGTGAAATGTCTGTTTCTATATTTTTGTTCACTTTGATTGGTACATTTATCTTTGCATTAATGATGTCTGGTTTTAAATATGAAAATATACATACACACACATACACACACATATATACACATTATATACGTACACATATATATATATAATTAATACTAATGCTTTTTCAATTACACATGTTGGAAATATCTTCTCCCAGTTTGTAGCTTGTCTTCATTTTCTTGAAGGAATTTTTGATAAACAGAAGTTCTTAATTTTAATGTAGTCAGTGTATCGATCTTTTACGTAAGTGCTTTGTGTATTTTGTTTAAGAAATCCTGGGATCTCAGGAAAGCGTCTCACTCTGGCTCACGGTGGGCACTTCATATATATCACTGAATGAAGGAATGAATGAATGAATGAATGAATGAATGGGCAAATGAGTGACTGAGTGGCCAGCACTTCAGTCACACTAAGAACGTTAGGAACAGTAAATTATCCACCTCCCCAAGCCTCATGAGGAGAGCCTGTGTGTTAGCCGTAGCAGCAGACAGCTAACCTCCTGCCTCTTGTGCAGGTCACCCAGTGAGGAAAAAGCCAGAGCAGACCTTGGCCAGGGCTCCGACTCTGGAAAACGCGCCGCAGACCTATCCCTGGGGCTGCCTTCTGGAGCTAGTAACGATTCTTACTTTCCAGGGCTGCTGTGGGGTTTAAATGGCTCAGACTGAGAAACCATTTGGCACATAGCAGCTAGTTTATTATATTAGCTAGTACTGATACCATCATCATCGTCATCATCATCATCACCTCATCACAGAGCGGGTGTTCAAAGGTTATTTTTGAGTGAGGGAATGAGCAGCTATGTCGGCTCGGGATTAACAGTGCTTGTTTTACAACTGAGGCTGGTAGACTCAGCCACTGAGTCTCCATCTCAAGCCTCATTCTTTTTTTAAAAAAATTATTATTGCTAATGTAAATAACATTTTGATTAAAAATACCATTTCCAAATTAAAAAGAAATTACATGAGGCAGCTGGATTCTTCTATCTGTTTTTTCATTCAATCTGTTGCAATATGTTGTTTTGGTTGAAGAATAGGAAAAGAACCTGGCCTCATACTTCCAAGTAGTTAGAAAAGAGATGAGTGTCTTACTAGCCTTCTCAGGTAACACTGGATATCTTGTTTGACATCACACTGAAATTTGACAAGTTGGGGTTTCTTTGATAGGTGGTGGTTGATTAATGATGGGTTGTAAGTGGAATTCCATATCCATGCTTTTTGTACTCTATTACATTACAACCCGCTGGTTTATCTTACTTTGTGTGGACATTTTACCCATGCATGATTTCTTTAAAAGGCTTTATTGAGATGTAATTTGTATGCTATACAATTCAGCCATTTAAAGTGTATAATTCAATAGTGTAAAGTGTGCAATTCAATTTAACTTGGTGGATTTTGGTATATCTGCAGTGTGTGCAATCATCACCAATGTCAATTTTGGAATATGCCATCACCTCAAAAAGAAACTGTGCCCTTTAGCTGTCACTCTTCTATCTTTCTTCTACCCCCACCGCCAGCCCCACTTAAGCAGCCACTTATCCATTCTCAGTTTCTTTAGAACGTCCTATTCTGGACATTTCCTATCAATGAACAACACGTGGCCTTTCCTATTTGGTTCTTACACTCAGCGCCATGTAAATAACATTTGGATTAAAAATAACATTTGCAAGTTAAAACGAAATTATATGAGGTGGCTGGATTCTTCTCTCTGTTTTTTCATTCAATCTGCTGCAATATGTTTTCAAAGGTCTTCCGTGTTGTGGCAAGTGTCAGCGTTCCCCTCCTGTTTCCGGCCACAGAATATGATGCCACTGTCTGGATAAATCACCTTGCATGTATCCATCATCCACTGATGGGCATTTGGGTGTGTCCACTGTTTGACTGTTGTGAATAATGCTGCTATTAACATGTGTGTACATGTGTGGACTTTCACTCCTCATTCCTAACACCTCAGGTGGGTTTACATCCCCAGGGGGGCTCTGTTTAATGCTGAAAGCCATTGATGTGGCAGTACCTGGTGGATAGGGTCAGTGTGTTCTGGACAGAACTGTGGCCTCCAAAGACTCATATGCCAAACCCCAAACCTCCGCTGAACATGTTTGGAGACAGGGCCCTGAAGGAGGTAATTAAGGTTAAATGAGGTCGTAAGAATGTGGTCCTAGTCCTATAGGGCTGGTTTCTTATGAGCAGAGGAAGAGACATGAGGGATGCACACACACACAGGGGGAAGTTGGGGACACACAGCCAGAAGACAGCCACCTGCAAGGCAAGGAGAGAGGCCCACGGAGAATCCAACCCTGACAGCACCTTGATTTGGATTTTCAGGCTCCAGAACTGGGAGAAGATGAATTTCTGTCATGTAACACCCCCAGTCTGTGATCTTCTCTTATGGCAGCCCTAGGAAATGAAGATCGTCACTGCAGAATGGACTGGAGAATTTATTGTCCAAGCTAGGGTGCTTCGAGTGCAAGGGGGCTGCCGTGAACCCAAGGACCACAGCTCCAGGCAGACCAGAACATATGGGTCACCCTGCTGGGGTGACCCCTCTGGGGAACTTACTTCTCCTAGATTGGCAATCACCTTCCTAAACACTATGCAAAGAAAGCTACCTGCCCCCTCTTCCCATCTCAAGCCAGGGTTAATTAATATCTCCAATGTCCCAATCCCAGAACACTTAATAACTTTCTCACCTTCATCTTTGGGACTTGATATTTGATCAGAGGCATATGGGCATGGAGAAAACCCAATCTCAGCAGACCCTCATCCCAAGTCCAGGTTTCAAAGGGATGCTTGTCTGGTCTATGTTTGCTGAAACTCACTGGAACAAAATAGAAAATCATATGAGAGTAGAGACCTCATTTGTTGGATTCAGCCTTCACAGAATAAATTTTGGCTAAATGAATTGAAGAATGACTGAATCTAAACTGCCGATTGCTCTATTCAAAGAGAAGTTAACCCAAATATATGTGGATTATTATTTTTCTACCAAGTTTCTTAGAGGCACAGGCATCTCTGTATCCCGCACAGCATTTAGCAATACCTTGTGTACAGTCAGTCTTCTCTAAATTCCTACTGAACGAGTTATGACTATCATGAACATGTGTGGCTGTGGCACACACTTTCCTACATTCTGATTCCACTAACTCTCTTGTGGGACCCAGACACTGTCATTTCGCAGTAATACATGAGATCATTTTGCTCCTACAGGCAAGGAAGTCTAGGGAGTGTAGTTTGCAGGTTTCTAACCCCCGAGAACAGGAGAGAATTTGGAAGGGTGGTGATGGTGCTGAGAACCACAGAAAATAGCCAGTGACGTTCAGAGATTTTCAATGAACAATTGTGCATTTATATCTTATATATCTGTCTAGATTATGAAAGCCCTGTGAGGGCGGGGACCAAAGGTGTTTAATTTACTGAAGCATACTTGGGACCTAGGATCATGTACAATAAATGCTTGCTGCATAAAGTTTAAGTTAATAGGCACTTGATGGCTGTCCTCAGGTCTCAGGTGTACATCAATTTCAATCAGTTTCACTGATAGTGGGCCTCATACCAACAATGGTGACTGTTTGAGAGTACCCAATAGGACAGGTTTTCATAGTTCATCCTCAGCCTGGCTCCTGAGGCTCGGTTCTTCCCCTCCCATTCT
Organism: Pongo abelii; assembly: GCF_028885655.2. Classification (NCBI taxonomy): domain Eukaryota; kingdom Metazoa; phylum Chordata; class Mammalia; order Primates; family Hominidae; genus Pongo; species Pongo abelii. The sequence continues at coordinate 229,604,118 of NC_071985.2, read as the reverse complement.
CTAGATGTGAAAATCATGGTCAGGGAGGTGACGTCAATGGTCTAAGATCATGCAGCTGGTAGGTGGTGGAGGTAGAACTTGAAATTATTTGTTTAATTCCCCCCCCCAAAAAAAAACCCAAAACCCAGAAACAAAAACAAAACAACAAAATTGTGTTCTTCTGAGTAACATGCTTCTTCTTGCTTGATACAAGTGTCTATACTGATTTCACGGACCTGTGTCCTGGGGGGTGAGGTGGATGGCAGGGAGGGATGTGTCCTGGGGAGGGGATGGGATGGCAGGGAGGGATGTGTCCTGGGGAGGGGGTGGGATGGCAGGGAGGGATGTGTCCTGAGGGGGGTGTGGGATGGCAGGGAGGGACGTGTCCTGGTTGGGGGGTGGGATGGCAGGGAGGGATGTGTCCTGAGGGGGGTGTGGGATGGCAGGGAGGGACGTGTCCTTGGAAGGGGGGTGGGATGGCAGGGAGGGACGTGTCCTTGGAAGGGGGGTGGGATGGCAGGGAGGGACGTGTCCTTGTGGGGGTAAGGGGTGGGATGGCAGGGAGTGACGTGTCCTGGGAAGGGGGGTGGGATGGCAGGGAGGGACGTGTCCTTGTGGGGGAAAGGGGTGGGATGGCAGGGAGGGATATGTCCTGGCGGGGGTGGGGGGATGGCATGGCGGGACTTATCAGGAAGGGATGGGATGGCAGGGAGGGACGTGTCCTGGGAAGGGGAGCGAGATGGCAAGGAGGGATGTGTCCTGTGTGGTGGCAGGTGAGACGGCAGGGAGGGACGTGTCCTGGGTGGGGTTGGGGGGATGGCAGGGAGGGATGTGTCCTGGCAGTGCTCCTCCCCAGTGCAGACCCTGGATTGCTATCGCCACTTTCTATGGCTTGGGAAAAAGAAACTCCTTGAGTTCATTTGGGAAGCCTTGGACCTGATTCAGCATTTAAACATCTGCTCAGAAATGGAGATCCATGTTGCCCTCTCACGAGCCTTCTGTTGGTGCCTACAATAAAGAACCTTCATCAGAATGCACACCCAGAGCCAGGAGGAGTCAGCCTCCTGGGAGACTCAGCATTTACCTCTTCACTCAGTGAAAAGTCCAGCAGCACTGGAACAAAGGGATAACGAATTTCTTAGCTTTACCACCCCATCCCAATGCCAATCTCAGCCAATAATATAACTTTGAGCTTTGGTGAAATTGGTGTACATAAAATTGTATAAGGGATAATGTGAAGGCTTAGCTTAAAACCCATGTGTTGTGTTTCTATTTAGCCCTTTGATTCTACATTTATCTCAGTCTTCCTCTTTGATTATGACTTTTTTTTTTCTTTTTTTTTTTTTGAGACAGAGTCTCGCTCTGTTGCCCAGGCTGGAGTGCAGTGGTGCGATCTTGGCTCACTGCAACCTCTGCATCCTGGGTCAAGCTATTCTCCTGACTCAGCCTCCCGAGTAGGTGGGACTACAGGCATGCACCATCATGCCTGGCTAATTTTTGTATTTTTAGTAGAGAAGGGGTTTCACCACGTTGGCCAGGCTGGTCTTGAACTCCTGACCTCAGGTGATCCACCTGCCTGGACCTTCCAAAGTGCTGAGATTATAGGCGTGAGTCACCATCCCTGGCCGATTATAACTTTTAGTAGGAGTAGGTAAGATTGTTCCCTAGAAAAATTAAAACCCTGAAGAAATGAAGGCCTGTGTTTGAGTTTTAACTGCTTTGCAAGTAAGCACTTGCCCCCTTTGTCAATTTAGGATTATATCTGGCCAAAAGTTATAGAAAACTGGAGTCAACTACAGCTTAAACTAATGAAAGATTTCCTTTTCTTGCCTGATAGCAAATCTGGAGACAGGTAATTTGGGGTTCCAATGGACATCTGTGATGTCTCTGGGCCCTAGACTACTTGTATTATTTTTCCCTGGTATTACCAGAATGCAGCGTCTACCCTCAGACCTGTTACTGCATGATGACAACATGGCTGCTCCACCTTTTGCATCTCATCTGCATCCCAGCCAGGACTAAGGACATGGAAAGGCAAAAGACATGTGGAAACAGGTCAGTCCTCTCCTTAAGAGCTTTGCCAGAAGTCACATCAAGCAACTTCTGCTTACACATCATTGGCCAGAGCTGTGTCACGATCCACTCTAGGTATAAGAGAGGCTTGCAAATATAAACTCTTGGCCTGGCACATTTGTTATACCCCCTCCCTCCCCTCACCACCACCACCACCACAGTTTTCCACAGTTTTGTTAGCAAGAAGAGGAGAATGAACATTGGGTGGTCAGCAGGCAGCATGTCACCTTCTTAGCAATTAGCCATGTTCCATCAAGTAAAACAAAAGGGAACATTGCACATCAGCACAATATCAAAGGTGAAATTTAGGACCCGCATTGTACAGGGATCAGCTCTACTGTATCCAGGAAAATAACCATCAGGACAGCAATTCGTCGCATTTGGATGTCGCTGCCTTGAACACATGCTGCCTGCTAGGGGTTCTGCTGCACACAGTGTAGTCAGAGCGTGGGAAATCAATGGGCTGAGCAGTGACTTTGTCTCAAGTGCCGTCCATGGGCTGTACTAAAGGAGGCCTTGGCACCGGACAAGTCAGGTCTGGGTCACTTGTCAGCCCTTCCCAGCTGAAGCTCCTCTGACATGTGCGCATGTGATCAGGCAGCCATGCTGGATGTTGCAAAACTGAATACCTGAACATCAGTTGGGTCATAGCCTGGACTCCAGCCTGGAGCTTCCTCTCCTAGGAACCATCTCTCCGTCTAAGGAAAAGCCAGTGATTGCCTGGCTGTGTCTGTGGCCAGCCTCCACTTCAGTGCCTGGGCTGCATGGGTGTTAGATTTTTAAAATAGTAGGCCTGGGTATGATAATGTTACCAACCTTCTGGGTCTTTGTGGAGGTTAAATGAGATCACAGATGTGAAATGCATCCTGCCGAGGCTGATGCTTATAGACGGGGGTGAGTTTTAGGCTGAACTACAGTGAACCAGGTGGGTATCTGTTCTGCATCAGGCCACTCAATAAGTGAAATGTCTTCCTCCCTCCCCAGCATGTTCCAGAAGCTTCTTCAAGTCCAAGGACAGCAGCTCAGACAGGGCACTGCTGGAGGAAGTGGCTTTTCTGCTCAATTACCCTCTACATTGGTGGCAAGTTGCCTATATGCCTCCAGAGCTGCTGCTTGGGGAAGATGAGGTCCTGCAATGACTGGGCAAAAAGGGGGCCACAGGAGGGTCAGCTGCTTTTTCATGTTTTAAGAATGGGTATCTTGGCAGATACTGAATCCCAACAAAATTCTAAAAAAATAATATTGCTGATGGTGTGATGGTGATGGTGGTGGTGGTGATGATGGTGGCCGTGATGGTGATCGTTGTGATGGTGGTGGTGGTGGTGGTGGTGGTGATGATGGTGGCTGTGATGGTGATCATTGTGATGTTGGTGATGGTCATGGTTGTGGTAATGGTGGTGGTAATGATGGTGATGGTGGTGATAGCGATAGGGATGATGATGGTGGTTGTGATGGTGATGGTCACGGTGGTGGTGATAATGATGGCGGTGGTGGTGATGACGATAATGGTGGTGGTGGTGATGATGGTGGTGGTGCTGATAATGATGGTGGTGGTGTTGGTGATGGTGGTGTTGATGATGGTGGTGATGTTGGTGGTGATGGTGATGATGATGGCCTTGGTGATGGTGGTGGTGATGATGGTGGTGGTGATGGTGGTGGTGATGATGGTGGTGATGTTGGTGATGGTGGTGATAATGATGGTGGTGTTGGTGATGACGGTGATGTTGGTGATGGTGGTGATAATGATGGTGCTGGTGATGACGGTGATGTTGATGATGGTGGTGATGGTGATTGTGGTGGTGGTGATGATGGTGGTGGTGCTGGTAGTGATGGTGATGATGGTGGTGGTGGTGATAATGGTGGTGGTGATGTTGGTGATGGTGGTGGTGATAATGATGGTGGTGATGTTGGTGGTGGTGGTGATAATGATGGTGGTGGTGATGACGATGGCAGTGGTGTTGGTGATGGTGGTGGTGATAATGACAGTGGTGTTGGTGATGGTGGTGGTGATAATGACAGTGGTGGTGATGACAATGGCAGTGGTGTTGGTGATCATGGTGGTGGTGATAATGACAGTGGTGGTGATGATGATGGCAGTGGTGTTGCTGATGATGGTGGTGGTGATAATGATGGTGGTGGTGATGGTGATGGCAGTGGTGTTGGTGATCATGGTGGTGGTGATAATGACAGTGGTGGTGATGATGATGGCAGTGGTGTTGGTGATGATGGTGGTGGTGATAATGATGGTGATGGTGATGTTGATGATGGTGGTGATGGGGAGGAGGGTGGTGATGATGGAGATAATGATGATGGTGATGGTAATGATGATGATTTTTTATTGGTATATAATATTTGTACATATTTTGAAGGTATGTGTGATATTTTGATTCATGTATACAATGCATAATGATCAAATCAGGGTAATTGGGATATCCAATCCCTTGACCATTTATCTTTTCTTCATGTTGGAAACTTTCCAATGCTTTCCTTCTAGCTATTTAAAATTGTACAATAAATTATTGTTGACTATAGTCACCCTACTGTACTATTAAACATGCCTATTAACCAACCTCTTGAGGACTTTTATTGAACGACCACAGCTCTGCCTTCTAGATAGAAGCACAACCCTGAAAGATGCACTATCTAGCCATCTGAGAATTAGAGGTGAACCCCATCACTCCCACAGCCCAATGTTATTTACAAGCCCCCGCCTCTGGTGTCCACCTCATGGATCAAAGATCTATGTTGAGCTTTGGAGGCAGAAGAAGGGATGCAAACTCAGCATGCTTCATGGGAAACATGCTTCTTCTTTCTCACAAATTCTGACATTATCAAGTTTAGGGGCCTGAGAAAAACAAGACATAAATTATCTTCTTGAGTTGTTAGTGCTCATGAGTGTAGAAGATTGTATGACTGTGCAGTGTCCCCTGTCCTCCCTGTGTGAGGTTCACACTTTCTCACTCCCTACCCAACATCAGCCTGGTCCCGTGACTTGCTTTGCCAATGAAATGTGAGTGGATGTGACATATGCCTCCTCCCAGCAGAAGCCGCAACTGCTATGGCATGGTTCTGCCTTGATTCCTTGCCCTGTGCTATGTGACTGGGATGTCCCAGGTAAGAGCAGCTCCTTCAGGTTGGCTCACAGGATGAAGACAGCATGGAGCAGGGCAGATGCCAGCTGTTGGAGTTTGTGAGCATGGACAAGAAATTGACCTTTGTTGAGTTAAGCCAACTCTGGGGGTTGTTTGTTGTTGCAATATAATCTAGTGCAAGCTGGCTGATGTGGTTTATGAATTGACTTGGAAGAGGCATCGATAGCCCAGGCTCAAAGCTGGTGTCCAGCTTTGCCACTTCTGCATGGAGCTGATGGTCTCCAGAACCTGGTTGGCTGCTCCCAGGTCAGACCTCCAGCTCCACCTGCTTGCACATCATCCATTTTGGGAGCTCCTCTTCCCAGGCCACGATTGTTCCCAGTGACCCTCACTCACTAGCACTTTCTTTACCCCCTTAAGGGTCAGTCAACATGATGAGTGCATGTTCTTACCTCCTGTACTCAGGGCTGAGTCAGCAAGATGAGTATATACTCTCACCTCCCCTACTTAGGGCTCAGTCAACAAGATGAGTACATAAATCCACCTCCTGTACTCAGGCCTCAGTCAACAAGATGAGTACACACTCTCACCTCCTCTACTCAGGGTTCAGTCAACTAGATGAGTGCAGCTTTCACCTCCCATACTCAGGGCTCAGTCAACAAGATGAGTACATACTCCCGCCTCCTGTACTCAGAGTTCAGCCAACAAGATGAGTACATACTCTCACCTCCCATACTCAGGACTCAGTCAATGAGTGCAGCTCTCACCCCCTTTACTCAGGGCTCAGTCAACAAGATGAGTACATACTCACACCTCCTGTACTGAGGGCTCAGTCAACAAGATGAGTACATACTTCCACCTCCTGTACTCAGGGCTCAGTCAACAAGATGAGTGCAGCTCTCACCTCCTCTACTCAGGGCTCAGTCAACAAGATGAGTGCAGCTCTCACCTCCTCTACTCAGGGCTCAGTCAACAAGATGAGTACCTGCTCACACCTCCTTACTGAGGGCTCAGTCAACAAGATGAGTACATACTTCCACCTCCTGTACTCAGGGCTCAGTCAACAAGATGAGTGCAGCTCTCACCCTCTTTACTCAGGGCTCAGTCAGCAAGATGAGTACATACTCTCACCTCTATTCAGGGCTCAGTCAGCAAGACGAGTGCATACTCTCACCTCCTCTACTCAGGGCTCAGTCAACAAGATGAGTACATACACACCTCTCCTACTAGTGGAACCAGACCTTCAGGGCCAGCGATGTTGTCTCTCGATGTTATGTGAAACCAAGTGCCTGACTCTTTCATGTCCCCATTTCCCCCCTTCCCTTAAATCCAAACTATTTATCTCAAGTCCCATCCTGAGGACTGTGTGAATTTCTGCATTTACTCCTGCTTGTCCCCTATCCAAGGTCCAGAATCCTCTATAATATGAGGAAGGAAGGTCCTATTTCCTAAGTTTCTTTCCAAGTTAGTCGGAGGGTCCCAAGTCTTCCTCTTGCTCCTCCGGCCACTATGGCCCTCCCCTCTGGCTGCCCTACAGTAGAGACACCCTTTCCATCACTCCTCCACACACCTGCAGCACAAGCCTGACTTCCGTGGAGGTTTTCTAGAAGTGGACAGAGCTGCAACACAGGACAGAAACCTGAGATTCTTGTCCCAGTCACAGTTATGAGAAAGCATAAGGGCTTCACTGGTCCCGTTATCCCCCTGGTCCTCCCCTTTGGGGCTTCCCTGGTGTGGACCCTACTCTTGGACTCCCCTCTTCTCTCTAATTTCCCACCCCGACCTTCCAATCCCAGCAATGCCAGGGAACTGCTTTCAAATTGTGTCACTTTACTTTGCAATGCAAATTAACCTTCTTTTTCTTCATCCCTCTCTATCTAAATAGAAGAGGCAAACCGATCAACACAGAAGATCCATAAAAGCCTTGAGATGAGAGTTTTTCTCCATTCTGGGCCAGATGAAATTCTTAGGTGGCCCTCTTTCCATCTGTGCCAGGAGGCTATCACTTGCTCAGAGCAACCCCAGGAATCCCGTCTTCCTCTCTCTGATGCACGGGTACACGTTAACAGGCAGTTCAGACCTGGCATTTTCTTTTGCTGGCCAGTGCTGGGCTGCAGGATGATTGTCCTGTGAGTCATTTTGTTGCTGGGAGTACAGCTTCTTGGCTCCCACCTCTGCCCCAAGGCTTGGTCTCTGCCTTGCGCTCAGCTGGTGCATGTAGTGCAGCCGTGTGCAGCCTCACCCAGGAAACAGCTCAGGTGCCAGGGGGAGGAAACCCCAAATCTCCAGCATATAACCTCCCTGAGAAGGAAAAGCGACTTTGCGTCACTCCCCCTGCCCCCGACAACCATGAGCTTCCTGCAAGTTTTATTGTGCGTCACTCCCCCTGCCCCCGACAACCATGAGCTTCCTGCAAGTTTTATTGGGAGGCAGGTATCCAGGGAGATAGGAGAGTCAGGGAAGACACTCCTGTGAGTGCTTTCAAGAAACTTATAATAATTTTAATCAGCATTTTCCCTTCCATTTAAAATCACAAACTTAGCTACTTAATCGAATGTCATGGTTAAGACACATTTACCTCCTTGGGAGAAAAATGAACAATGGCAGCTCAATTTGGCTTTGGATGGGTTTTAAAAATAGTCAAGTCTGTGAAGGCCATTAGATAAATGGCCTCAGAGAGCTTCAAAGAGGACCTCCTGCGGGGGCCTGCTGGCTCCTTTGTTGGGAAAATAGGGGAGGGGACTAGGTGAGGAGACCGCAGGGGTTCCCCAGGGTTCCAGGCTGTGGACTTCTCCCAGCGGGGAGAAAGGGCCAGAATTAGCAGGGTGACCGGAAGAACTTTCCACAGCATGAACATCTGAACAGTTCCCTTTTGTATTGCCGAAGCTGGGAGGTGTGTGTGTGTGTGTGTGTGTGTGTGAGCGCGCGCGTGTGTGTGTGTGTTGGGTGGGAGTGACACACACACAGCTTCCCAATCCCCAAGGGAAGAAAAATGAACCAGTTAGAAATATGAGAGCCATCAAAGTATAGAAAACCAGTTCTAGAAATGCTGAAATACAAGTTAAGGTTTTGTCGTTTTACAGTCTCTAAAAAAAAGACAATGATTTTGTCATCGAAATAATAATAATAGGCTGGGTGCAGTGGCTTAGGCCTATAATCCCAGCACTTTGGGAAGCCAAAGTGGGTGGATAACCTGAGGTCAGGAGTTCGAGACCAGCCTGCCCAACATGGTGAAACCTCATCTCTATTAAAAATACAAAAATTAGCCGGTCGTGGTGGTGCACACCTATAATCCCAGGTACTTGGGAGGCTGACACAGGAGAATTGCTTGAACCTGGGAGGCAGAGGTTGCAGTGAGCTGAGATCATGCCATTGCACTCCAGCCCAGGTGACACAGTGAGACTCCATCTCAATAATAATAATAATCATAATAATAGGTGGATTGCTCTTTTTGGAGAGAGGTGGACCTGAGTTACCCTAGAGAAAAAGGAAATCAGTGTACCCTGGTCCCAAATCATAATTTTAAGCCTGGGTGAGGGCAGAGGGCATCCTCCGTCCCCATAGACTGAAGAGGCCCTCACTCACCCGGGGCAGCAGCTGTGGTCTTAAGGCTCTGACTTTGCCTGGAGACTTCTGCAGGGCTTTTTCCCATCTCGGTTTGCAGAAAACACTTCCTTCCACGACTTTCTTTGCCCAGAGATTCCCAGGGTACTTGGATAGAATTCAAAGGGTCTTTCAGCTCGGATGGGGGAAAATTGGCATCTTTAACCCTAACTGAAACTTGGCATTTCCTTTCATTATAAATGTCGGTGGCAGAGCTTGGTGCCTGTGACCGTCAAACATAGAAAGCACTGGCATTTTCATATCACATTGCCATGGCCGCAGATACCTCAGGATATTATTGCTGCATATCTAGACTTCAAAAGGAAGGTAATTTAGGATCTGTCAATTGCTTACTAAGTGTATTAATAAAAAATATATACGGCTATATCAGAAATTTGTTTTTATTACTCTTTTGATAATACATTTGCATAGAATTGGTTTCCTAATAATCCTGGGCTTTTTCATCTATGCACTTAGAAGCCATTCTGAGAGAGGTCAGCAGGCGTCCACAGGGCTGCACAAGGGGTTCCTGGAGCCGACACGGTTCGGTCCGGAGCCCCTCGCTGCCCTCCTGGCTCCTCGTCTGCCAAGCCGGCCTCCTCCAGGCCCACTCCCGTTGCAGGAAGGGCCTCCCTAGTGCAGCACCGCCTCCTCATCCCGCTAGGTGGCAGCACTGCGGGCGCCTCCTTCCCTGCCGGCCGCCATGGGCCCCGCTGGTTCCAGGACCTCCCTGCCTCCTTCGCCTCTTAATGGGATCCGCTCCCTCACACCCCTCAGGGAGAGGCTCTAGGGGACGATGACCCAGGGGCGGCCCGGCAGGGAAACTGCTGAGTCACCCTGCTGCCTCTCTGGTCCTCTGACCGGCTCACAGATCACCACAGCCACACCGTGTGTGAGGCCTTCTCATGGAGCCCTGCAAACACCTGCCCGGGGAGGGGCTGTGGCACCCATCTTACAGATGAGGAGACCGAGGGTCGGAGAGGCCACACAACTCGGCCAGGACCCCGAGTTAGCAAGCGCTGGCCCCTGGTCCAGCCACGGCAAGGCTGGCGCTCCTGCCACCACACCTCCCTGCCTCTGGCCCTCTCCCAGGAGTCTTGGTGGGGAAGTCACTGTCTTCATCCTCCTGCCTGGGCAGAGTCGAATCCTGTGCCTGGCTCCTCAAGACCGTTGGCAAAGATCCTGGAGGCCTGGGGGTGAAAGGGCTGCTTGGGGGACTTAAGCCCCTAGCTATGGTCCTCCTGGGAGACTAAGTCCCAAGCTATGGTCCTCCTGGGAGACTGAGCCCCAAGCCATGGTCCTCCTGGCTCTGCCCTTCCACCCCCTCACTGGCTGCCCCTCCCAGGGAGGCCTCACTTGTGAAGTGCTTCCCTCCCCGTCCCCCCAACACCCCACGGCTCTGGCATGGCCTGGGGCGATTCCAGAGCTGGCCTAGGTCAAGCACCTGCACAGAGCGCAGAGCGAAGGCTCGGCATGGTATCTCCCGCCCCTTGCGCCTTTCCCCGGTGAAGGGTGGCACCAGTGTCCTTTCCAAGGCCCGGATTCTGCACTGCCCTCAGCCTGTGGAGGATTAAAAGCAGGGCTTTGTCGTGGTTTCTCAAGGCGCCAGCGGGTCTGCGGAGGATTCCGTCCCTTGTCACTTCTCTCAGTGAAAGGGCCCCACCCAGTGTCTGTCCTCCTTTAAGTGCCCCCCCATTTGTTTGTTGTTGTTGTTGTTTTTGTTTGTTTTTTGCAAATACAGACTAACCAGTTAGGCACAGAGGAGTCCTGGCATGGGAAGGGAGCAGTGAAACGCCGGTGGAGAGTCTGGGAGGCCCAGATTCCCTGGAACTTTCCAGTGACTCCTCCGGAGCAAGGGCCTGGCCAGGCAGCAGCTGCGCTGGGCGATGAGGGACCGTTGGGTAATCGGGGGCATAGGACCGGGCTTCACTGGGTTCGGGGCAGAAGCGCTGAAGCTCCGACCCGGAACGCGGTGACTTCATCAACGCAGAAGCCCGCGCAGCCGAGCAGAGGAGTCCCTCGTAGGGGACCCTCGGACAGACGCTCCCGCGCGGCCCGCGTGGCTCAGCTCCGCCCCAGGAAACTTTTCGCGCAGCCCCCGCTCCATGCGCCCCCACCCAGTCCTTCTTCGGGGCCGCCGCCTCCCCAAAGTAGCTCTCCGTGTCCACTGGGCGCCCCCGTAACCGGGTCGGAACCTCCAACGGCTTCACATGCCATCCGGTTACCCTGGCAACACCATCCGGCGGCGCCCGGCGGTCCAATCGGAGCCTGCGGCCTCTCTCGAGCCTTTCGCAAGGTGGGGACCGGGACGCGACCGGGGATAGGGAAGGGGGCTGAAGGAGGCCCCGCCCGCTCTGTCGCCCTTGCTGGGCACAGCGCGCCCCCCACCCGCGGCGACCCCGGCCCCCGCAAGGTGGGGCGGCGAGCAGGCGCCGGGGCTGGGCCGGGGGCTCGAGCTCCGTTCGAGGGGCGGGGAAGGCGGGTGACGTGAGCCGGGCCGGGCGGGCGGAGTTGGGACCGGCTCCGGGAGGCGGGGGCGAGCGCGCGGAGAGGCAGACGCGAGGAGGGAGGCGGCTGAGCAGCGCGGGAGGCTCTGCGGCGGGCGCGGTGGGCGCGGGCGGCGGGGCCCCGGGATCCCCGCGCGCCTCCTCCGCGCGGCGCCGCCGCCGCGCGTCCCCACGCCCCGCGCTCCACGGCGCCCTCGCCCCGCGCGCCTCCCGTGCCCGCCTCCTGCCAGCCTCCGGGCCGCGGCCGTCTGCAGAGCGAGCGCTCAGACGGAGCCCCCGGGCAACTTGAGTGGCGCCGATCGGCGGCGGAGCTTCTGGCAGAGCCCCCCGACCCGGCAGCGCGGAGGAAACCCGCGTCCGCCCGCGTCGCGTCGCCCCAAACCCTAAGCAGCGCCGCCCCATCGGCGCGGAGCTCTGGCTGGAGGCAAGAGCCGCGCGCCGGGAGACACGCACCGTGAGCGGCAGCGCCGCCGGCCTCCCTCCTCGCTGCCCCGGAGGGCGAAGCCGCGGCTCCCCAGCCCTTTGCTGCGCGGCGACAGCGCCGGAACACGCCCCGCCTCGCCGCCGCCTTCGCTGTGCCGCCCGCGGAGGGGGCCGCGAGCCCCGCGCCCCGGCCGGAGGATGTGCGCCCCCGCGGGCCGCCCAGCCTGAGCCATGCGCCCCAACGGCGGCGGCGCGCCGGCAGGCATGGAGCCCCGCGCGGCCGCGCTCTGACTCGCTGTGCGCCCCGCGGCCGGCGGGCGGCGGGAGGCGGCGGACCGAGAGCCGGAGACCGGCGCCGCGGGACGGAAGCGAGCGGGCGCGGGCGCCGCGCAGATGGCCCGGGCGAGCCAGGTCTGAGGCCCCGCTCCCCGAAACGTGACCATGTGGATTCAACAGCTTTTAGGACTCAGGTGAGCGACCCGGCCGGCGCCGGGTGCGTGTGGGAGCGTGGGTGCCGGGCTGGGCGGAAGCGGCGCTTTCCTCTATGTTGCATATCAAGGGACCTCTCTTTGCTTCCCGCAAGCGGGCAACGGGGTGCACCGGGAGCCGGAAAGGGGCGCCCGCCCGGATCCCGGAGCCTGGGGCGCCGCAGCCCCGGCGGGGAGCGGCCGGGTCTCCAGGGCTGCGCGCGTCCGGGGACCGGGCAGCGGCGCCCGCCCCAGCAACCCGGGCAGTGGGGCCGGCCGGGCGCTCCCGCAGCTCTAGGCGCCAGCAGCGCAGTGTCCTGGCCGGCTGCCCCGGCGCGCCCCCTCCCCGGGGCCCGGGGCGAGGCGCCGGCCGCTGGGCGCGGCGGGCGCGGGGGCCGGGGCTGCCGGGGAAAGCTAAAGCTCCGGGCTCCCAGCGAGAGCTTCGCAGGCGGAGTTGGAAGAAACCAGAGCCAAACAGCCACTCCGCCCCACCTTCTCCTTTCTCGGGGCCCCGGGGCTGAGCAGGGGCCTCCCAGGCTCCCAGCTGCCGACCCAGCTGTTTGCGGGTGACCTCCGGGCCCGACGGGCGCCCACAGCTGGCGGGCAGCTGGGGCGGGAGAGCTGGGGTTCTTGGGGAGCGCCGGCGGCCACCCCCCTGTAAACACACACGCACATACGCCCGCCGGCGCGCCCGGGATTTGTCTGTGTCTGGGACTCCAGGGCCAGATGGAACAGGGGGCTCGAGCCTAGAGCCCGTGGTGGGGGTGTCCAGAAGGACCCTTCTCGGCAAACTTTGCCAGCCCGCCGGGGTTCTCGGGCTTCTCTAGCTTCTGCCTGGGGTGGCCCAGGGCCCACCAGAGCACAGCTGTCCTTTTTGCTGGGCAGCCTGCCTCTGAGCCCTCGCCCTCCTGCCGGGGCATTCACCGAGCTCGTGCATTTGGGTCCCGGGTTGAACCGCGAGCGGGGAGGACAGAGGTGGAGGCGGAGAGCAGCGTGCGGTTCTCGAGTTTGTCCACTGGGATGCACTGCGCTCCCGCGTTGGGGACGAAAAGGCCAGTAGTTGTTAGCCGGCTGCTTGAGCAGCCCCCACTCCCGGATGAAGCTGCGGGGGGAGTGAGGCGAAGGGAGGGAGGATCTATCTAGTGCATGTCCTGATTTTGAGAAATCGGAAGGGGACTCGGACGCCAAGTGTTTTCTAGCGACCCTTGATTTATGAGCCGATTCTGCGCCCAGAGGCGACTACTGTGTAACACATCTAGTGAACATTGTCAGATGTTATTATTAGCATCCCTTCTCGCAGTGGCCGATCTTGCTGTGCGGTTCAAAGGTTAATCATGGAGCCGATTGTGTTGGGTGTTGGATATTGGCCGGGCCTGAATCGATAAGTGTGCTTGGGCTAGATAAGGTTTAGGCTTGGACCGTTCTGGGATGTCGTCAAAATGGAGCGAGGACAGCTTTCCAGGTGCTCTGGAGGCCTGCCATCCCCTGCTCTGCCCCGGACTGTCCCAGGTCTCAGCAAGACCTTCCAAGGCCTTGTGAATGACCAGACGTGTCCCCACCCCGGCCAGTGGCTGGTCTTCAGCTCCGACCTGCTTCCTGAGCTGCCATCTGCCACTTGATTCCTGATGGCAACTTATTTGAACAGACGTTTTTTTTTATTGCTAAGTTGCTAGATTAAAAGATGAGTACATTTTGATAAAGGGAGAGAAGAGCAAATATCTTGGAAAGAAGCCTCTCTTTTGGTTTGAAATTTACTAAAACAGTTCCTCTCAAGCATCCTCAAGCCAGATCTTGGGATTTTGCTTTAGGAAATAGTTCTGTTGGTTCTTTTGAAGTTTGACCTTTTGTTTTTCCCCCCTCGATGTTAGCACGGGAGATTTTCTGTAAGTGTGCCTTTAAGGACGAGCTGTCACCTATTTGGGATCCTGATGGGAGAGCTCTGTCTTGTTACTGCTGTCTCCTGGCCAGAGAAGGAGACCTGTACCCAGAGGGTCTGGGTGGTTTTGCATCACAATGGGCACCTGGGGACTCTGAGCCAAAGGGCTGCAAGTTCGAGGTCTGGAAATGCACTTTTTCTTTCAAGACAGCCCTTCACCTTTGCTTGCAAGCCACTCCACGGCTCCCTAGGTGAGCACTGGGCGTCTTGCTGCCAAGCTTGGAGCCTGGTTAGGACAGGTAGACACTGAGCCTCCAGCTGGGGTGGCAGAAGGCCTGGCTTGCTCCCCCATGGGAGAGGTGCAGTGTAACTTGCTGGGCAGGGGGTGAGGGTGGGGGTGGGATGGGCTTTCCTAGTTCCGGCCCCAGAGACAAAGTCTGGGCTTGGTTATTTACTTCTGTGTTGGAACTGAGCTGTATGTGGAGCTTTTTTTTTTTCTTTTCCCCCCAAGAGGGAGAAGCAGATTGAGACTTACTGAGCAGCTTTTGTGTCTTTTGCGGTGGTATTTAATAGTTGTAGCAAAGCTCCAAAGATACTTTCCATCAGCTGAGAGAGAGGGAGCCGTTGAAGGAGACCCAGTGGCTTGACAAACCCTGCCAGAGCTCGCCCATGGAGGGGGCGCATATTCAGCAAGCAGCTCAGAGCTCACCCGTGGAGGGGGCACGTACTCAGCAAGCAGCCCAGAGTTTGGAGTTGGCTTCCTGGTTGTGAGTCGCTTCCCAGGCTGCAGACCTCAGATGCTGTGGCTTCCTCATGGGCTCCAAGCATCCACCTAATATGTTTGCTGAGTTGCGCTCAGGACTGTGATCCCTAGCAGAGTGCCACGAGCTCATTCCCAGCCCATGTCCCTGCGGCCATCCCATCTGTTCTCCCGCTCTAAGGTTCTGGGGCCCCTTTTGTTTGGGAGGCCCTGGGTGTGTGTGTTGACATAATTCACAGTTCCCCAAGCCCTCTCAGTGCACGCTGTACCATGTCTGGGCCTCATGGCAGGGATCCATTGGCTTGGCTGTCACCATCCCTGCTGTAGAGTCCCCAGGCAGCTGGGGCTGTGCAGCCCAGCTTTAGCGGATGAAGTCAAACGCTCCGTCCACAAACACTGCGCTCCCGGTGAATCCTGGCTCGCGCCGATTTCCAGCTGCTGCTACTAAATTGATTGCAACTGGAATCCATCTAGTGTCAGTGGCTGTGCTACTCCTTGGGGACAATCATGCTTGACTAAACTGCAAATTTAGGAGGCAGCTCAAATCTTTGGGCAACATCGGTACATACCCCCCTTTCATGCTCACCCCCACCTTGGGGATACACTGTCCAAGTGGAGGAGCTGATGGCAGACTCCTCCCAGTCTGTCCCTGTCGTTTATTTACTTTGATCACCTGCTTCCTTTTCTTCCATGCATTGGAGAGGGGAGCAGGACAACGCAGCTCAGGAATGGAGACAGCCCCACGCCTGCCAGGGACAGCTGTCTCTGGGTCCCTGGAGGCAGAGCAGCACCGGCTTCTGCAAGGCATGCACCTGCGTCTTTCTAGCGGGGGTCGCTGGAGGTGCTTCTGGACCCCAACCCAGTCTCCACTTCCGCAGCCCCAGTCCCTCTGACCCACACACAAACGGGGTGTTTGGCAGGTGGGGCCCTGTGTGCTCCTGGGTTCTGCATTTCCCTGAGCTTTTTGTGGGAAAGCCCCAGGGTACCTGGAGCGTGACCCTGGGTTACAATGAAGTAGGTAAACACAAAACCCTGACTGGATTGCAAACAGCTGAGCCTTCAAGAGTCCAGGGGCTCCTCTCTGGGGTTATGTAAGAGTCATCTGTTTTAAATACGTAGTTGCCAAGTTTTCTTCAAAGGGTTACAAGTCAGTAGAGACCAAATTGATGTAAAGATTAGCTTGGAAAGCCAAATATATCCTTGATCTAGATTTTACATTTGAAGTCTGGCTTGAGAGGGTTTCTCCTGCCCGATGCCAATCAGACACAAGGAGGAGACAGGAGCAGGGGCTTTCTGGGGCTAAAGCAGGCAAACGTAGTATGGTGGACTCCATTCTTTCTTCCTCTGAGACCCCTTCCAGGAATTCAAAGGGGCTGGTGAGTCATGAGGCCTCGGAGCAGGGAGTGGTGGTGGTTACATAATTTAGATTAACTCTCAGTTAATCTGCCTTGAATAGAGAGTCAGGCTGGAGGGTGTCCATGTCAGACCTCTGGTGGCCCTTAGGGGGTGTCCCCAAGTACATCCACCTCAGAGCTGGGATAAGATCAGGCACCAGGAGGAGAGAGGAGGACTGGCTACTCCTGGGTCAATCCCAAAAGGTTACTTACTATATGATGATTTCATAGCATTGAAATTGAGGTAGGAGATGGGACTTGACTCTGGAGGTGGGACTCAGACTATGGACCAAATTGAGGACTAGCTAAAACAGGGACAGGATGGAAGCGCCATTCCATAAGACATGCCCGTCAGTGTGCCATGTCAGTTTACCGTTGCCAGGGCAACACCCAGGAGTTACTGCCCTTTCCATGGTGATAACCTGATGACCCAAAAATCACTGCCCCTTCCTTAGAAATTTCTGCATAAACCGCCCCTTAATCTCCATGGAATTAAAAGCAGGTATAAATACAACTGCAAAGCTGCCCTGAGCTGCTACTCTCAGCATGCTGCCTATGGGGCAGCCCTGTTCTGCAGCGGCAGACACGGAGCTTTCACACTGCCGGACCAGTAACACCACCACAGCTGGGACACCTCCTCAATAAAGCTGTTTTTCTTCTACCACTGGCTTGCCCTTGAATTCTTTTCTGGGCAAAGCCAAGAACCCTCATGGTCTAATCCCCACTTTGGGGCATGCCTGCTCTGCATCAAAATGACAAAATTATAGACGTGGTACAATACTCATACTACTACTACAGATTAGTAGTTGCCAGGGGTCAAAGAAGGGATGGGGAACAGAAGGAAAGAGGGTGTGGTTACAAAAGGGCGACATCAGGCTTCCTTGTTGTGATGGAAACGTTCTCTATCTCTACTATATCCATGTCACAATCCTGTTATATTATTGTACTGTCGTTTTGCAAATGTTACCACTGGGGGAATCTCGGTGAGGGGTACACAGGGTCTCTCTGTATGATGTCTTACAATGCCTGCAATTCCACAGTTAAAATAAAAGGTTTGATTAAAAGAAGCAAACTAACATTCTCTGTCAGAGATTAGTGCCTAACTGATCTGACTGGCGAGCGTGGGCACACGTGTGTGTATGTGAGTATTTAGCTTTTTTAGGGCCGTGTATTTGTATTTAACAGCAGTCAAAGGTGATGTGGAAATGGGGAAAGGGGTAAAAAAAATTGTCTTACAAAACTTGCTCGGTTGTGTCTCTACTACATATTTTAGAACGAAAAATTCAGCAGCATGTGAACGTGTGGTGTTGCTAATGTTATGAGATCCATCATCGGTGACAGTAATAGATGACTTCATGCATAATTATTGGATAAGAAGATCTGTCTACATCTTTACGTAAATTAGGTCAACTCTGAAGATACAGCAGCTTTTCGCGGTCAGCCCCACTTTTCTACCCTGGCTTATAGGCTTCAAGACCATATTCTGAGGGTTTTAAGTCAAACACAAAAACAGCTGGTTTCCTGTTTCTAGATCAGGGAAACATGAGCCTCCAGTTTGAGAAGGCAGACGTTGGTTTGTGGCTTTGCTCTTATCACCTCATTTGGGGCTTTATGATAAAAGAACTGGGGGTTGGGGTGCTCTATCAGGGCTTATTGAATGAAACTGGGAGATACAATGGGCAACTCTGTCAGATTTGTCTGTGAACTTCTGAGATCTCATGACCTACACCGTGATACTCTTTCTCTCTCTTTTCACATCCAGATGGGAGGTGCTGGAACTAATACTATAATACTGCTAGGCTTTTCCTAAGCCAGGCTTTGTGCTAAGTGATCTGATCCAACGGTGCTAAACTATTCAGCCATTCTGCATCGTCCCACACCACCCTCATGATCCTCATGGTGGCCTTGCAAGGCAGGTATTATTGCTCCCATTTCACACAGGAGAAAACTGGAGCACAGAGAGGTTAGGTAATTTGCTCAAGGTCACACAGCTAGCTCATGGGAGCGGTGGGATTTGAACTCAGGTTTCCAGGACTCGAAGGTCCATTCATGCTCCTTATGCTGACCTGTGTGGCTTTCTTGTCTTATACAAAATCTACTTCTTACTCACTTTATTAAGTTACAGATTGCCCTTTTGGGAAACACAAAACAAAATTTTCAAACAACAACAACAAAAAATAAAACAAGAAGGACCCAGCTGCTGTGATGCCAAGTCAGCACTTCATGGATTTAGCCGTGTGTTCAGCTGACTCTGAAATCACAAGTCTCTCTGGCACCCATGATTTTAAGTAAAAGGTTTATGGTCAAATGACAAATTATTTTGCAGCACAGTATTAATGAAACGTTACGGGGAGATGAAAACCTATCTGTGACACAGATACTGCTATTCAATCTATTTAATAATTAAAAATAAATATGTCACCAAATCCAAGGAGGCCTCTATTGAGAGCTTGCTTGAAATTAAAAACTGTGGAAATCAATGAATGATCACATTGAGAAAGTTGGGTTTAGCATAAGAAGTCTGAGTAAAAGGAATTGCCCTTTATATATTTGTGTGTGTGTCTGTGTGTGTGCATTTTTTTTGAAGTACAATTTACATGCAATGAAATTTACCCATTTAAAGTGTATGGTTCATTGATTTTTAGGAAATTGGCTGAGTTGCACAACTATTGCCATGGTCCAGTTTCAGCACGGTTGCTTCACCCCTGATAAGATCCCTTTTGCTGTTTGTAGCAATCCCCGTTCCTGCCTCCAGCCTTTGACGACCACTCCTCTGATTTGGCCTTGATGGATTTGCCCATCCTCACTATTCCTGTAAATGGAATCATCCGGCGTGTGGTCATTTTTGTCTGGCTTGTTTAGTGTCATGTTCCGAGGTGTGTCTACGCAGTAGCTTGCCACTTCATTCCCTTTTTGTTCCTGAATGGTATCCCGATTTTCAGACATCCTGTTGGCTTGCCGGTTCATCTGTTGATGCACCGTTGGGTTGTTGGCATGTTGGGGCTGGGGGAGCAGCGCTGCCATGAACTTCGTGTGCACGTCTCAGGGTGGATGTTGTTTTCATTTCTCTTGCCTCCACGTTATACTTTATAACCACAGACGTCAATGCTCGGTGGGGCCGCAAGAAGCCCCTTATGTGTCGTTAGATGGATGGAAAGTGTGCTGGGCTAGGCGCCCGCGGTCCAGCTCTGGGGTGGGATAGTCTCCTCTCTTTTGTTCTAAAGAGAACTCCCTACACACAAGCCATTGTTGACTCGAACATTTCTCATTCAACAAGCATTTATTGAGTGTCGAGTGCATTCTGCCACGGGGATGTGTTTTGGTTAGATAGAGGAGAACAGGCATTTCCATTCTGCCTTGGTATAAAGGGGAATATTTTGATGCATTAGAAGAACGCCTATCTGGTCAGATGTCTGGAGGTGGAGGGGAGAGGGTCAGTGGTCTCTTGAAGGACCCAAGCTGTGCCTACTTCCCTGCACGTGGAAAGTGTGGGCTTCAGGGGGCTTCCAGGGAATGTAAGGGAGGCAGCCATGCCTCCCCCTTCCCAGGGGGCAGTGGGGCCAGTTTGGGGAAACCATCCTCATGTAGCATCATCTAGTGAGGGCTGAAGGGCATCATTTTGTTTTTATTTTATTTATTTTTTTATACTTTGAATAGATTAGGTCTTGCTGTGTTGCCCAGGCTGGTCTCAAATGCCTGAGCTCAAGCGATCATCCCACCTCAGCCTCCCAGAGTGCTGGGATTCCAGGCATGAGCCTCTGCACCCAGCCAGGCATCATGTTTGACGGACAAGGCAGTGCCAGGGTCGTAGGCACAGGGCAGACTGTGGAAAGCACCCCTAGAAGGCACGGGTCTTCGTGGGTGTTAGACACTGCCACTCACAGAAGGGGCAGCCCTCAAGCAGGCCATGGATTCCAGGAATTCCATGATGGGGATTGTTCGGCACCAGCCACAGACTTGGAAGAACCCGACTGCATAAGAGGGAGAAATGAAGAGAGCATTTCCCATCCTGGGGTAGATGACAGCGAACCCATGGCACCCAGGCACCTCAAATTCAGGCTGCAGGTGGGAGGAGGGTGGCCCCTGGAGGAGCTCCTGGCATCCCTCTTGTGCTAGCCCCATGAGCGTGGATGAGGGTCTCGGCTCAACTGGCCCCAGATGGTCTTTGTATTCAGCTGCCAAGTTGTTAGCTGGTGTCAGGAGCAGAGACTGCCCAGACCTAGGGGTGGGGAAAAGATCTCAACTCTGGCAACCAGTGTGGACTCTTCGGTAGTTGCTTCTTCGAGCTCTGTGTAGAGAAGGATTCTGAGTTCTTCTGGGGATTTAGAGAGAGAAAAGTGCCTATTTGCCATGTCTGCATGGGACATGGGATGGAAGAAGGGTGACTCCAGTGCTGCAGAACTGCCCTTTTCAGGAGGCCTGGGTGCAGGGCTTGCTCATAGCCACAGGTTCTTTTTCATAAACACCTTCACTGAGGCCTGTGTATACAACATATCAGTGAACAGTTGTATGACACTTAGTATGTAGCAGGCACTGTTCTATGCCCGTGCTGTATCTTAACTCATTCCTACATTGCTATGGTAGGAGCACTTTAAGGATCTCCTGTTTGCAGAGAAGGCACAGAGAACCTGAATGAATTTCCCCAGGCCACACAGCAAGTAAATAGCAGAGCCCGCACTCAAACCCAGGCACTCAGCTCCAGCATCTGGCCTCTGAACCGTTACATCCTGTTCTTCCTAGTCTAGAAGAACACATTGGATTTGATGTATTTAAGGAATACAGCATCCACCAGGCTGGGGCAGGCAGCCAAGTGTGGGATTTGAGCCCAGCATCCAGGGCCAATTTCCTTGCTGCCTGGCACCACACAGAACATACATGGATGTCCATGGTATGGAGGTGAAAAGGACATGCCTGGAGCTTCAGATGTTCTGAGCCTGGTAGGGGGACAATGGTGGTGCAGTTCCCAGGTGACAGCAGCAGCCTGTCCGGGTGGTTGGGCCCAAGGGTCAACCCTGCTTAGACTGCAGCAGGGACCGCGTCTCACCAGCTGATCCCCACCATCAGCTGGGCGGCCCCGGTCATGCCCTTCTGCTGGGGTGTCATCTTTACACAGGTGAAGAAAGAATGGCCCCAGGAAAGAGCTGGCGATTTTGCTCATTTCCTGGGCTGCCCTTTGGTGGCATCTGCCTGGCTCTGATTTGCTTCTGCTTGGAGCATCTGAATAACTCAGCGCGCCTCTACTCAGAGCATCTGAATGACTCAATGACAGAGTCCCGTAACCACCCTCCCAGGCTGACTACAGCCCTGATCAGACAGAAGTCAGCATCCTGCTGTGGATTCAATTTCCCGAATGGTTGCGGAGAGCCATCTTAGGCAAGGGTGAAGCAATCACCCACGGATGGCGCCGGTAGACTTCCTAGGCATGCAGCTACGACATATATATATATATATATATATATATATTTTTTTTTTTTTTTGAAAAGATTCAGTTACTAGGCAGGGTCATTGTATTTGGCGTGTTAGCAAGGAACCTATCCGAACCACGATGCCAGCCTTTGTGGCAGAAGCCTCCGCCCCAGGACCAGCTGAGGATTGTGCTCTCTGGCTTGGAAAGGAGTGTGGTAAAATGCGGAAAAAGCCCCACGAGAGCCAGTTTTCAGTTGACGCCCCCACCCCCCTCTTTTTTGTCAAGAGAAAATTCAAGACTGTACCCAGATGCTGAAAAAAGCTGCGCTTCCTGCTGAGGGACACGGTGGCTTTCAGAAGGCAAGGATTCTTTAGGGAGCCAATTATGCGAGACAAGAGTAAGCATGTTTATTTTTATGACACTGCATTTCAAAATCCCAGAAAATGTTGATGGAATGGCCCCATTAGGCGCCTGGGTCTCCTGGATGCTGTGGCATTACACTGTGCGGGCTTCCAGGGGCATTTTGGGGACTCTTGATTAAGCCCTGGTACTGGGCTGATTTACCGCCCATTACTACCCTGGAGGGTCTCTTTGAACACTCACAGCTCCAGGTTCCTTCTTCCTTCAGCATTTTTCGGGCTAATTTGATTCTCTGCACAGAAGCCTGATGCTCTGGGAAGACCTGAGCCGGCGCACTCACTCCAATAGCATCTGTTTCTCAGGCTCTCACCCTGATGGTCCCTCGGGAGCGCTGGGCTGGGGTTTTGTGGCACCAGCCACGCATGTGGTCCCCCGAGAGTCTGCTGGCCCCAGGTGAGAGCCAGGCAGTGTGACAGGTATGGCAGCCACTGAGGTTTGTCCTGGGACAGGCTGCCTATGGGCCTGACATCCAGACACTTCCATGCAGCAGACACGGATGAGTGGCCACCGCATGCTGGGTACTGTGCTGGGCACAGGGATGAAAAGACCCCTCTCCTGGTCCTACAGGAACTCCAAGTGGAGGAGAGGACAGAGGAGTAAATGGAATTGCAGGAGCTGAGAGGAAGAAGGAGATGGGGAAGATTTCTTGGAGGGAGCAGCATTTGACCCCCTTCTCAGAGGATGAGAGGAAGGAAGCCCATTGGGCTCGAGGAGGAAGGGACAGCCAAGCAGAGGGAATGGGGTGGCTGCCATTGACTGAGCACTGGTGGTGGGTGTGCTGCACAGATGGGGATGTGGAGGCACACCACGGTGAAATAGCCCACTGAGGCTCCTCCGGCCCACCCAGGAGGAGGGCGGGGCAGGTGTATTTGGGTTAGCCCTTAGGAGTTGGCTCCGTGAAGCTGGAGAGGAAGGTGTATGTTGCGGGGGGGATGCTTGGAGGAGACTGGAAAGGCCAGCAGGCCCCAGGACTGGAGCCATTCAGGGCCAGAGTCCCAGGGAAAGTGTCATGCTCTCTGCCTGTGTGCGTTCAAGTGGAAAGGGAATGACAGACCCTGGGGAGTGAGGGGTGCAGAAAGGGGGCCTGTGACTCACAGGAGGGGTGTGGAGAGGGGCCCATGAATCACAGGAGGGGTGCGGAGAGGGACCCGTGAATCACGGGAGGGGTGCGGAGAGGGGCCCGTGAATCACGGGAGGGGTGCGGAGAGGGGCCCGTGAATCACGGGAGGGTGCGGAGAGGGGCCCGTGAATCACGGGAGGGGTGCGGAGAGGGGCCCGTGAATCACGGGAGGGTGCGGAGAGGGGCCCGTGAATCACGGGAGGGTGCGGAGAGGGGCCCGTGAATCACGGGAGGGTGCGGAGAGGGGCCCGTGAATCACGGGAGGGTGCGGAGAGGGGCCCGTGAATCACGGGAGGGGTGCGGAGAGGGGCCCGTGAATCACGGGAGGGTGCGGAGAGGAGCCCGTGAATCACGGGAGGGTGCGGAGAGGGGCCCGTGAATCACGGGAGGGTGCGGAGAGGAGCCCGTGAATCACGGGAGGGTCGCGGAGAGGGGGCCTGTGATTCACCAGAGGGTTGCAGAGAGAGGCCTATGAATCATGGGAGGGTGCAGAGAGGGGCCCATGAATCACGAGAGGGTTACGGAGAGGGGCCCATGAATCACGAGAGGGTTGCGGAGAGGGCCCCGGGAATCATGGGAGGGTTACGGAGAGGGGCCCATGAATCACGGTAGGGTTGCAGAGAGGGGCCTGTGAATCACGGAAGGGTTGCGGAGAGGAGCCTGTGAATCATGGGAGGGTGCAGAGAGGGGCCCGTGAATCATGGGAGCTGCATGCGATGGAGCCTCTGTGTCCTGGTGGAGCAGCTTAGTTTCGTGGAAGGAGAGTCCTGGGGTAAGCAGAGGGAGGGAGAGGCAGCCCTCTGGGCCTGTGATCTTAGGGAAGTCCCAGAGGACTCCCCAGGCCGGGAAGACAACCTGGCCTGGCCCTGGGAAGCATGTCTGCAGTCAGTTGCCCTGATTCCCAGGCTCTGCTTTTACTCAGAATTACTCTGAGGGAAAATGCCAGCCTAGACCACGTGGGCACAAAGGTGTGACAGGCCCTGACCACCCAGCTTTCCTTTCCTGAGTCTCTTGCTGCTTCTCCACCCTTCCAGCCCTAACCTGCTGCCTGCCCCTGCCCCTCCTTGGGGACCTTCTCACCTTACAACAGCAGTCCCCAACCTTTTTGGCACCAGGGACCAATTTCATGGAAGACAATTTTTCCAGGGATGGAGGGGGTGGATGGTTTCTGGATAAAACTGTTCCACCTCAGATCATCAGGCATTAGATTCTCATAAGGAGTGCACAACCTAGATCCGTCACGTACGCAGTTCACAGTAGGGTTAGTGCTCCTGGAAGAATCGAATTCCACTGCTGATCTAATAGGAGGGGAGCTCAGATGGTGATGCTGGCTCACCCACTGCTCACCTCCTGCTGTGAGGACAGTTCCTAACAGATGCTGGTACTGGTCCATGGCCCAGGGTTGGGGACCCCTTCCTTAAAGAACCGGACCCCCACTCAGTTGCTGCTTGGGGTGGAGTCATCATCCCACCCAAGCTGTGGGTCTGAATTTTGGGAAGAGCCCCTGAGACACAAGGCGATGAGCCCACAGCACTGAGTGAACATGGAGGTTTCAAGTGGGAAGGGGAAGACGTTTGGGGAAGTTGGATTCCTCCCTAAAGAATGCCGTTAGGGTGAGGCCAGGCGCAGTTGCTCATGCCTGTAATCTCAGCACTTTGGGAGGTAGAGGCGGGAGGATAACTTGAGGTCAGGAATTCAAGACCAGCCTGACCTGGTCAACATGATGAAACCCCATCTCTACTAAAAATACAAAAATTAGCCAGGCGTGGTATATGCCTGTAGTCCCAGCTAGTTAGAGGCTGAGACAGGAGAATTGCTTGAACCTGGGAGGCGGAGGTTGCAGTGTGCTGAGATCGCACCACTGCACTGCAGCCTGGGTGACAGAGTGAGACTCTATCTCAAAAAAAAAAAAAAATGCCATTGGGGTGGCAACTTTCTTCCTCCTTGTGTGGGGCCAATCCTGTGTATTTGAAGCTAAAAGCCCTCTTCTTAAAGTAGCTTAGAGAGCAGTGCTGTGTGTGCGTGTGCGTGTGTGTGTGTCTGTGGGTGTCTGTGTGTTGTGAGGGTGTAGGCGTGCGGCATCAGTTGACTTTAAAATGCCCAAGTAATACATGTCTGCACTTTTTCCTTCATCAACTGAAAAGCTGTTTAAAAATGTAATTAACAAAATCTCTCAGCAGACCTTCAAGGTCAGGAAATATTATTAGCCTTATTTCACAGATGGGTAAACTGAGGCAGAGCAGGAGTAAGCAACTTTCCTAAGGTCATACAAAGTCAGCAGAGTGGTGCCTGAGGACTCCAAGAGGAGCGTGCCCGTAACTCAGGCTCTGGTGACTCAGTCCTGGGACAGGGATTCCTGGGGAGTGTGGGGCTCATCCATCTCTATCTCCGCAGGCTGTGCATGTCCTGGAGCCAGGGTCCCCTGCCCGGGAGACTGGGCACATCCAGGGTTAATGTCTACGGGGTGGAGCCTTCACTGTCCAGGCTTTCTTGCTGGGCTCTGCCTGCCTTTTATTTTCCCTCCCTTATTTTCAGTGAGAGACTGATGTCCATGACAATTCCTTTTGTAGGAATTCTGGTGTTCCCAGTGAGTCGCAAGTAGGTAGAATTTACGTCAGTTGCCACAGGGCAATTTGAATTTTACAGGAGATAGTCAGAGTCAGTCAATGAGAGGGACCTAGATTCAGACAACAGGAGGGACTCAGACTCAGCCAACATTTTTTTTAGCTTGCTTTTAAAATTGAAGTGAAATTCACATAACATAAAATTAGCTATTTTAAAGTGTAAACTTCAGTGACATTTAGTGTATTCACAATGTTGTGCAACCATCACCGTTCTTTAGTTCCAAGACCTTTTCATCACCCTAAAAGGAAATTCCGTATCTTTTAGCAGTCACTCCCCATCCCCCTGGAAACCACTTATCTACTTCCTGTGTCTTCAGTTTGGCCTGTTTTGGACATTTTATATAAATGAGATCATACAATTAATACATTCTTATACTGCTATGAAGAAATGCCCAAGACTGGGTAATTTATAAAGGAAGAGGTTTAATTGACTCACAGTTTCGCATGGCTGGGGAGGCCTCAGCAAACTTACAATCACGGCGGAAGGCAAAGGAGAAGCAGGCACCTTCACAGGGCAGCAGGATGAAGTGAGTGCAAGCAGGGGAAATTCCAGGCGCTTATAAAACCGTCAGATCTCATGAGCACTCACTCACTATCACGAGAACAGCATGAGGGAAACCGCTCCCACGATCCAGTTACCTCTACCTGGTCCTGCCCTTGATTGTGGGGATTATTACAATTCAAGGTGAGATCTGGATGGGGACACAGCCAAAGCACATCATACAATATGTAACCTTTTGTGTCTGGCTTCTTTCACTTAGCATGTTTTTTAGTTCACCCCCATTGTAGCGTGCATCAGTACTTCACTCCTTTTTATGATGAATTCTATGCCACACTACGGATAGGCTACGTGCTGTTTGCCTGTTCGTCCACTGATGGACATTTGGGTTGTTTCCACCTTTTGGCTGTTGTGAACATAATGTACAGGTGTCTGTTTTGGCCCCTGTTTTTGATCCTTTGAGGGACATACCTAGGCATCAACACTTCTTGGACATGGGCTTTATCCACAGTTGCCTAGTTACGGCGCTGCTGCAGCACTTGTGTGATCTTTGGAAGTTCCCATGGTTTTTCTGAGCCTCAGTTTTCTCATCTGAAAAACGGGGATGTCACTCAGCCCTGCACAGGGCTGGAAGGATGGTGACCCCCTACCATTTACGAGTGGCTGCCCAGCAACAGAGCCAATGCAGGCTCCTTCCCCATCTCATCCTAGATTGCAGACAGGCCTCTCTATGCCGGTGCACCTTGTTCACAGCGCTGGGCCTGAGGCAGCCAGTCTGTCTTTACTCCTCACACATCCCCAGGGAGGAGGCTCAGTGAGAAGCAGCATTTTTTATCAGCTCTGCACTAAAGAGGAATTATGAACCATTTTGGGAGTGGATTAAAGCAATTGCCCCGGGATGAATCTTATTCTTGGTGCCTTTTCCTTTCCCCTCTTCCTGGACCTCAGAGCTGAGCTATGTGATCTACTGAAAAATACCCAAGTTGGCATTGATCCTTTTAGTATGACACCAGCCCTGACCCACAGTAACAAGGAACTTGTGACCCACCCACGTACAGTGAACTGGGAGCTTCCCTGGCGGCAACCTGGTTTGTGAGCCTGTCACTTTTCACTGGAAGCAGCGTTCTTGCTGGCACGGAAGCATGCTGCCTAGGCTGCTGCTGGCTCCCTGCAAACTGCCTGGTTTCCCCACTCCAGTGCCCAGGTTGTCGAGCCATGACGAGTGCAGGTCTCATCGCCCAGCCTCGTTGGTCTCCAGTTTCCTATCCCAAGAATGCACTGGACAGCCTGCTCAGGAAAATGAGTGAAAGTAAGCAAATTAACTGCAACACAGTTTTCCAGAGTGTTCCAGAATGTTCTTCCCTTCCCTTTTCCTTCCGGAGGAGAGGGAACAGAGCAAATGACAATAAACATTCTGTTTTTGGAAAGCATGTAAAAACAAAGTCTTCCATCACTGTAATGGACCCAAGATGTCAGTACCTGGCTGTGCCTGGGCTCCATATTCATGGCTGTGGCCCTTCAAGGCCCTTCTAAGGGATGTGCTATCATGCAAGTCATTTGAGCTGTTATCCTGTGTTGTCTCATCATTTCTCCACATAGGTGATTGTAATAGGCACATGTGTTGGTCTTTTAGAGTCTGCATCACAGGCCAGGTGTGGTAGCTCATGCCTGTAGTCCCAGCTCTTTGGGAGGCCGAGGCTGAATTTTGAGGTCAGAAGTTCAAGACCAGCCTGGCCAACATAGTAAAACCCTGTCTCTACTAAAAATGCAAAAAATAGCCGGGCATAGTGGCAGGCGCCTGCAATCCCAGCTATTAGGGAGGCTGAGGCAGGAGAATTGTTTGGACCTGGGAGGAGGAGGTTGCAATGAGCCGAGATTGTGCCACTGCACTCCAGCCTGGGCAACACAGCGAGACTCTGTCTCAAAAAAAAAAAAAAAAAGAATGGCAGCTGATTGTTAGGAGGACATGATGCTGTGGCATGTGCACTGCATCCATTACCTCCCTTTGTCCCCAGCCCACTTACAGCCCAGGGCACTGTGGTCTTTCTATCTCAAAGGTATGGAGCCACAGGCCCCGGACAGCTCAGTTTTCCTGAGCACCACCAGGAGGAAATGCACCACCAGGACCAAATGCACCACCAGGACCAAATACACCCACCAGCTCTGACAATTCTCCCCCACACACCTCTTCCAGTCCTGTGACTGCCATATCCCCATTCATCAAATGATGTGGACGTGTTGATGTGGAAACCTTGTTAGCCCTGCTTTTAATCTGAAAGGTATAGGCCCATTATTTTTCCTGCTTTTGTAAATCCAGAGACTGAGCAAAATGGAATCCCTGGGTAACCAGAAAATGTAATTAATGGAAACAAGGTGCTTCACGAGGAAGCTGGTCAGAGCCTGCTTTTATTGTCGTGGTTTAGCCAGGGACCTGGTGTGGAGGTGTCCCCACTGCTCTCAGGCGCTGCAGTAGGAGCAGACTTTCAAAAAGGAGAGCTGTGAGGCACACTGGTCTCCTTATCTCACAGGGCCCTGCAGACCCTCGCCCACCATCCCGCGGCTGCTATCAGCCTGGGCGCAGTCGTGTTTGAGACTCACGAGCTGCTTGTGAATCATGTCGTAACGCACATATGTAAAGTAAGGAGGCTGGTGTCTCCCCGGGGTGTGTATTATTATCTGGGATTGTTGTGAAGTGCTCAAGAGTGGACTGGGAGGAGGGAGCGGTCGGGAGTCACTTGGGCCCTGTAGAGCTGGACTTTATTGCCACCAAATGTCACTGAAGTTATTGGACCCCAAATCACTGCACCATGAAGGAGCGCCAAGCGTATCAGACAAAAATGAAACAACCATTCCGCCAGGAGCCCTGAAGGGCCACAGTCATGAATACGGAGCCAGACACAGCCAGGTGCTTTCATCTTGGGTGCATTACAGTGATGGAAGACTGGTTTTGCATACACTTTGCCCACATGATATGCAGATATTTCCTATTTCTTTTCAAGACCCTGTGTTTTGCTTCTAGATAGATGGGGAAATTCTCAGCCTGGGGATCCCAGTACCACACTATCTGGCATAAAGTCCTCAGGAGGCTCCCAGGCAGCTGTTTCCTGTGGACCCGAACCCAGGGTAGAGGGCCTTCCATTGCACACCTGAGCTGTCTGCAAAGTCACTTCCAGGGAATGGTGGCTGGGTCCCCCTGGTGCTCCACTGCCCTCCCAGTGTGTGCATCCAGGCTGTGTGAGTGAGAAGGTGGGATCCAGGCAGATTCCATCCCTGTCCCCTGAGCTGTGAGCAGGATGTGAAACCACACCCCTTAATACATAACCCCACACAGCAAAGGGGACTTGGCAGAGGTAGGGAAGATCTCTAATCCATTGACCCTTCCATAGGGAGATCATCCTCAGTTATTCCCAGTGGGTCCAGTGTCATCACAGGAGTCCTTGGTTGCAGAGGTGGAAGAGGAGATAGAGATGCGGGCAGGAGGTTGAGGATGGTGGCCTGAGAGATCTGAAACTTAAAAAGGATCAACACAGCATTGTGGCTGGCTTGAAGATGAAGCAGAGCTTCCAGTCAAGGAGGTGGGACCTCTGTCCTACAGCCACAAGGAACTGGATTCTGCTGACAACCTGAATGAGTTTGGAAACAGATTATTCCCCAAGATCTCCAGAAGGAGACACAGCCCCACCAATGCCTTGATGTCAGCCCACGGAGATGACCCTGAGCAGAGAATCCAGCCAGTCTTCTCACCAATGGAACTGTGAGCTCATAGGTGGGGTTGGGGGGTGTTTACACTGCTGTGTTTGGGGTAGTTTGTTATGCAGCAATAGCTAACTAATTCAATAGATAGCTACCTAAGTACACAGGATGCATGAGTGAGGTGCCCCTGATGGCCCAGTGTCCTCACGCTTTCTCATTTCCTCTCTCCTTCCTGTCCCCTCTCCTGCCTTTCATCCCTCTTTCTCTGTTCTCTTTGTCTTTCTTCTAACAAGAGCTCATGCTTGTTTCCAAAATTAGTGTTGGGACAATTGTAAACAGGTGAGGTGTGGACAGGCCTTCAACCCAGTCCCACTAAAACTCTGGGGACCCGGTATAGCGCCCCCCACAGCTCTGCTCCAGCATGGGAGCCTCCACGGACTCATTCTTTCCTGCACTTTTTATTTGGAGGTGTGGAGGGAGCAGGGGTCATGAGGCTGCTTGTGTGCTGGGGCTGTGGGCACAGACGCTGCCAGGCAGCCTTCCCAGGGCATGTCCTGGCTTTGTGTCTCTGGAATTGGCCAGATGAGGGCGAGTCCTGGCTATGGCTCTGGCTTGGTCAATGAATAAATGAATTCATGATCAGCGTTTTAGATGTGACTCTTCTTGTCCTCTGATCAAGGCTTTATACGAGTCATGGGCTCTGGAGAGGCTTTACTCCTGAGCCAGGAGTGAGAAGTCAGGGTCTCCATGAAATGAATTGAACCTCATTACTCCCAAATAGGGCTGCCAGATAAAAGAAAACAGGATGCTTGGTTCTGTTTCAATTTCAGACAAACAAATGTATTTTAGTATAAGTATGTTCCAGGTTTTGCATGAGATAGGCTTATCCCCTCCCACCCCCCACCAAAAAAAAAAAAAAAAAAAAAAAGGAACAAAAAGGATTGTTTCTTTCAAATACAAATGTTACTGGGCATTCTATCTTTTTGTTAAATCTGGCCACCCGATTTCCAGACTCTGCAAATCGGCCAAGAAGGCAGGGCAGTGCGCAGGAGAGGGCCCTGGAGAGGAGGCCTCACTGAGCTCTAGTTAAGCTTTAGTAGCTGTTCTCTAGGTCAGGGGTTGGCACACCACAGTCTGTGGCTGCCTGAGTTTGTAAATAAAGTTTTATTGTCATCACAGCCCATGGCTGCCTGACTTTGTAAACAAAGTTTTATTGGCACCATGGCCCTTGGCTGCCTGACTTTGCAAATAAAGTTTTATTGGCACAGGGGCATGCCTGTTGATTTTCATAAGGACAGAGTTGAGTGGTTGTGACAGAAAACGGCCTGCAAAGCCTAAAACATTTTCTGTCTGGGCCTTTTCAGACAAAGGTCAACGACCCCTGCTTTAGGTTCAAAGGTCAGTGCAGAAGCAGAAGTACAGGGGGTGGAGTGAAAGATAAGGTCAGACATGAGGGGGCTTTCATATTAGGAGGTCCCTGAGCCCCAGCAGCTGGGTAGGCACCAGGAGTGGCTGGCCAGGCCTTCAGGAGTGGCTGGTGCTGCGGCTGTCAGCTGCTGGTCTTGGGGCCTCCTTTTCCTGGGCTGTGGTTCAGTGGGAAGCTCTCAGAGCTCTAGTTCTCTGATGGATCGGTCAGGGCCCAGGGCAGAGTGAGCAGGCAGCATTCTGCTCTGCCTCCTTGTCTCGTGTTTTGGATCTCTGGCAGAAAGTTCCATGCAAACGAAAGCCTTGCTTCATCTGCACGCGCCTATTTCTGTCTTGTTGCCTGCCTCTGCTCTTCCTTTTTGACATTCAGCGTTTTCAAACAGAGATTCTGCACAGGGCGTGAGTCACGTTGCCATGTGGCCGTGGAGGAGTCGTCTCAGGCACTGGCTGAACTGCCGTCCTGCAGGCTTGAGAATGCTGCCCTTTTGCCGTGAAGCCCGGGAGGGCAGTGGTCAGAGCCATCAGGGCTGGAGGGCGGTGGGGGGGATACAGAGCAAAACCTGTGCCCTCCTCTCCTCCCCAGGCCAGCAATGGGAGTGGGCTTGTGTGAGGATAGAGGGAGTAGTCCACAAGACCACTCCCACTTTTGACACCAACTGCAGTGTTTGGAGGTCCCCAGGACCACCTTCAGCTGCAATAATTCACTAGAAGGATTTGAAGAATTCACTGAAAGCTGTCATACTCACAGTAATGGTTTATTAAAAGGAAAAGACACAGATGAAAGCCAGCCAAGGGAAGACACATGTGGGGCAGAGGCCAGAAGGGATCCACACATGGAGTTTCCGGCCATCCTCTCCCGTTGAGGTCAGGATACATTGCTTTCTTGGCAACAGTGAGTGACAGTGCCCAGAGAGCATTGCCAGCCAGGGAAGCCCCTGGCCTTGGTGTCCCGAGCATTTATTACTGGGGCCTCTTAACATAGACCTGGTTGAATCACCACATGGCCTACCTCAGTGTCCTGCCCCTTGGGAAGTGGAGCAGATACCATCTGACCCAAAGCCTGTGGCCTAAATCACGTTGCTCGACTGTACGGTGGCCAAGGCCCCCAGGCAAACACAGAAATTCTTATCAGGCAGAACATTCCAGGGGCCTAGAGATGCCTTCCAGGAGCCCAGGGCAAAGGTCTGACCTCTCTTGGGCAAAGTTCTTTACTAAACAATCTGGTTTACACCAGTAACCAGGTGCCTCACATTATTCTACAGTTGATAATGGTGTAAGCCAGGCCAGTTAAAGCTGCCCCGAAGATGGTGTGGGTGGAAATTTTAGGAGAGAAGATGGTGAGTGGTTTCTCTCCCCCTAAGGAAGACATTCTGGAGGGTACGGTGGAGTTGCTGCAAAGAAGCTGCGTGGAGTCTGCTCGCCTTCCTGCAGGGGCTGAGACGCCCACGTTTAGGAGGAAGCCCGTCTTGTGGGCTCCCAGCTCTGTGTCCTCGTGCAGGGACGGCCTCTCTCTAGGTTGCTTGCTGCTCGTTTTGTGCATCTCCTCTTTCCTGGTTCCTGGACGCTCCGTGTGTTTGGGAGAGGATCCTCGGTGAGTTCATGATGCCCGCTGCTGCAGAGGCCAGTGTGCACCGGTCTTGCTGCCTTGTGTCATTTTTGGGGCTAGTGTCTTAGTCACGCTCCTCCGATTTCCTCATCTTCCATGCACTTGCGCATTCTTTATTTTTTTTTTTAACCAGTTCCAAAAAAAGATGATTTGTGTGAAGGGAGTGAAAATTGAGTTTATTTACGACAAATCAGTAGAATCCAAACTTTGGCAAAGAAATCCAGAAGAGGCCACCCGCTTCTGAAACACATCTGGTTGCCTCACAGAACGTGAAGCTTCCGGTCCAGCTGGCTTGGTTGGACTCTGACCCTAGCTCTCGTTGTCCTGGGGGCCTGAAGCCGCCTGCATCACCCCTTCTCAGAAACAGTGAAACCAACGCTGCCTCAGGGACTCTGGGAAGTCAGCTTTGAAATCATGTGAGACTGAGAGAGAGGGGCCGTTCCTTGGGAAATCCAGCCCATGAAGTAATCAGGAGATGATGGGGGGATGGGAGTGAGGGAGACTGGATTGTCGGGTGCCCAGCTCATCTGTCATCCGGCCTTTGGGGACAACATACTCTCAAACAGATCTTTGCTCTCAGCATTTGCACCGAGGGGGCAGGCAGCACAGAATTAGCCACTTGAAGTTTTTAGCCTGTAGATGCCAAAAGGGGTATTGCATTCTCGAATTTGCCAAGAGTGGGAAGAACATGTGCAATGCTGTTGGCTACAGAGTTTCAAAAAGAAAATAAAATGGCCAGGCGCAGTGGCTCATGCCTGTAATCCCAGCACTTTGGGAGGCCGAGGCGGGTGGATCACCTGAGGTCTGGAGTTCGAGACCAGCCTGGTCAACGTGGTGAAACCCTGTCTCAACTAAAAATACAAAAGTTAGCTGGGTGTGGTGGCGTGCACCTGTAATCTCAGGTACTCGGGAGGCTGAGGCAGGAGAATTGCTTGAACCCAGGAGGTGGAGGTTGCGGAGAGCTGAGATCGTGCCACTGCACTTCAGCCTGGGTGACAAAAGTGAGAATCCGCCTCAAAAAATAAAAGAAAAGCAATTAACCAAAATGCCTCTAATGCGATGCTATGAATTTCACATGATCAGAGGTTGGTAAGTCTGGGTAAGTGGCATGTGGCTGGGATGCTGCCAAGGGGACCCGCCAGCAGACAGTCAGGGTAGACAGTCTTCTATCCAGAACTTGCCTGCAAGTTCTCCCTTTGTAGGGCTCCTAAAGGTTGAGGATTCTGACCTCACACGTCCCTGATTCCACGAATAGAGAGGCTGCCCTGTGTGTGCAGCTGCCCGGCTGATTAATTGCTTTTATTTGTAGTAAATAAACTCTTCAAATGCAGGAGGGCTTCCACAGGAGCTGGCCAGCAGCTTTTCTCTCCTCTTTCCAGAGGGGATTCCACCTCTCTCTGGGCCCACCCTGATGCCAAGCAGATGACAGAGAAGGGATTAAGGAGGGAAGGAAGGATTAAAAAAAATTTAACATCTGAAACCAAGGCTTGCCATTCAGTGGGCATAAACCCAGGGTGTGCAGGAGAAACTCTTAAAAAGTCAGCCAGCGGGTATTCATATGGGGTAGATGATATTCCAAGTAATGCTCTGAATGAAAATGACGTGCATTCAAAAAAAATTATGTGCATGTGTGTTGAGGTCATTAGAAGCCAGTAGCTAAATATATCTCATAGGTGATGAAAATGACACAGTTCCTTTCTCTGTCCATTGTGGTGCTGGAGCCAACTATTGCTTCCAGTTGGAATGCCAACTCACTAATTTTCATAAAACATATAAATATCAGGTGAGGAGGAGGGCTTGTTATGTTCATGAGTAGCGCATTTCTTGGTGGCTTGTAGAGGATGTCGATCAGCCCTGGTGCCGTCAGATGGTGGGTACAGCAGCCCCCAGTGGGGTGGGTTGATGCATTTCCCACACACAGCAGAGAAAGCCATGCCAGCAAGACTGCAGCAGAGTGTCCCTTTCGCCAGTGCTAGGGGCTGTGTTGAATTACCATCTCCCTTGTGAATGTTTCCTGTGGCCTGAAATTCATAGCATTCCTTTGGGTGCAGTTGAAGAAGAACGAATATTTGTGAAGCGGTTAGAATGGTGTTGGGTAGAAATGAGCACTTGAAATTGTATCACAAATATGAGTGAATCTGGTCTAGGAGTGTGCGCTGCTATCTATTGGTTACATACTGCTCATTCACAAATGACCACAACTCATACATATTATCTCACATGTTCCCTGGGTCAGGAGTCTGGACACAGCTTAGTTGGGCCCTGTGCAAGGCTGAAACCAGATGTTGGCCGGGTCTATGATCTCATCAGAGGCTCAACTGGGGAAGGATTTACTGCCAAGCTCTTGTGGTTGTTAGCAGCATGCATTTCCTTGAAGGCTGCCTGACAGAGGGCCTCTGTTTTCTGCTGGCTGTCAGTGCCTTGCCCTGCAGCCCTCTCCAAATGATAACTCACAACAAGCCAGCAAGGGAGAGTGCCCTAGCGAGATGGATGTTACAATCTCATGTACCGTTATCACAGAAGTAACATCATCACCTTTGCTGTATCCTGTTGGCTAGAAGTGAGTCATGGGTCCCACCCACACTCGAGGGAATGCACCATCTAAGACTGAACACCAGGAGGTGGGGACCCTGCCTGCCTCCTTAGAGCATGTCCACCACTGTGGTCATTTGCTCTCTTTGGACAGTTCCAAATAATCACTAACATTTATTGACTCAACAGGACTGTGAGCCAGATGCATCTCATTTAAAACATCTTATGTAATCCTCATAATAACCCAGTAGGTATGCTCCTATCCTAATCCCCATTGCACAGCTCAGAAAGCCAATTCCCAGAGAGGTTCAGTAACTTGCACAAGGCTACATAGCATGCATTCAAACTGCACAATCAGGTGCACCTGCCCTTAACTGCTTCATCCTAGAAGGCTAAGGGCAAGCTGCTGACCAAGACCTGGACTCTGGGAGACAGCTCAGTGCCATGCATTTGCCAGCTTTCTCAAGTTTGGAAGAGAACCATCCTATTTCAAACAGCAGCCTAACACTTGGCAACCTGCTGCCTGATGTAGTAATTTCTCTTGACAGTACTCATCACCATGGGATCCACTGTGCACTTTACACATTGGCTTCTCTCCTGCTTGTCTCCTCTCCTGGGACCTGAACTCCAGGAGGGCAGTGAGTTTTGTCCCATGTCCTCAGCTACTAGATCAAAGACCCACAAGTAACAGGCACACGAGAAATATCTGAGTGATGAATGAATGAATGAATGAATGAATGTTATTTATATTCTGGAATCTTTATTAGGGGCCTCAGATCATAAGTGACCTGAGGACTTCAGGCTGTCTGCATTAGATTAACGTGGCCACCATAAAGTAGTACAAACTGGGTGGCTTAAAATGATAGAAATATATTATCTCATAGTTCTGGAGACTAGATGTCCAAAATCAAGGTGTTGGCAGGGCCATACTCCCTCTGAAATCTGTAGGGTAGAATCCTTCCTTGCCTCTTCCAGCTTCTGGTGGTTGCTGGCAGTCCTTGGTGTTTCTTGGCTTATAGATGCATCACTCAAATCTCTGCCTCCACTTCACATGGCCTTCTTCCATCCACATGTGTCCTTGCCTCTTCTTATAAAGACATCAGTTGTATTAATCAGGGTTCTGCTTAGAAACAGAACCAATAGGGTGTGTGTGTGTGTGTGTAGAGAGAGATACTTACAAGGAGTTGGCTCACATGATCGGGGAGGCTGAGAATCCCCAAGATCTGCAGCCAGCCAGCTGGAGACCCAGGAGAGCTGATGGTGTAAGCTCTCATTTAGTACTGTAGAACTGAGAACCAGAAGAGCTAATGTTATAGTTCCAGTTCAGAAGCTGGCAAGCTTGAGACTCAAGAAGAGCTGATGTTTCAGTTTGAGTCTGAAGGCAGGAAAAGACCAATGTCCCAGCTCAAAGCAGTCAGGCAGAGAGAGTTCCCTCTCT
Source organism: Pongo abelii (assembly GCF_028885655.2). Classification (NCBI taxonomy): domain Eukaryota; kingdom Metazoa; phylum Chordata; class Mammalia; order Primates; family Hominidae; genus Pongo; species Pongo abelii. Next base: position 229,567,180 of record NC_071985.2, on the reverse strand, counting down.
GTCAGTCTTCTATCCAGGCCTTCATCTGATTGGATGAAGCCCACCCACATTACAAAGAGCAATCAGCTTTACTCAATCCACTGATTCAGATGTTAATCTTATCCATGAACACCTTCACCCACACACCCAGAGTAATCTTTGACCACACATCTGGGCACCCTGTAGCCCAGTCAAGTTAAGTAAAATTAACCCTCTCACCAGTCATTGGATTTAGGGTCCATGGTGATCCAGTATGACCTCATCTTAAATACATCTTCAAAGTCCCTATTTCAAAATAAGGTCATAGTCTGAGGTTCAAAGTGGACTGAACTTGGGGGGACACAATTCCACCCAGTTACACCCTCCTATGGGAGACAGAGGCTGGGTAGGAGTTGGGTTATGGGTCAGCCGGCTTTCTTTCTTTTCTACCCTGTAGTGCTCAGAGCCTTGCCCCATAGATGTTTGTGAATGAATGACCATTACAAAGCTGGCCTCCATCCAGGCCACTGATGTCCACTTATCTCTCATGTAAAGCCACCCTTGAGTCTGGTACATATGCTGAGCATAAATGACTTCCTAGAAAAAGAGAATTAAAGCTGTGTTTTCAGGTGCACTGGAGTTTTTATATATAGATGTATAAAATTTGTTTCCATTCCAGTAAGAATGGTGAAGTTCAGTGTAGCATTGCTACTTATGATCTTTGATTCCATCCCAAACATCTTTCTAGTGGTGTTTTTTATATGGACTTTTGGCTGAAGTAGAGTAGAAATGGACTATTTCTGTGCGGGATTACATTTTAATGTCGTATAACCTGTACAATATATGAGCTAAATAATAGGGCTTTGGCATTCGAATTCAGGCGGATTTGGAAATATAGCAAAGATAAACTTCTGAGAAAGTTCTGTTTGAAATGGAGTGTTCTCTAGCACCCGCTATTGGTTTAAAATCCTGGGGGGAAGAGTTAAATAAATCAAAGAGACAGGTGCAGTTTTTAGATTAAACAGCCAAACTCATACAAAATCCCTTTGTCTAGACTGGACAAACATCAAGTGTTATTTCAGACAGTTTGATGAAATGCCCCACTGTTAACCCGCAGCCCGCTAAATGCCTGCAGTGTTTGGTAAAGCCCTTTGGAAGCCCATGTTTTCAGCAGCACGGACAGTGTGCAAAATTGCCACAGACTGCAAGGGTGAGGAATGTCAACTGGGCCACACTGTTGGCGTCCCCCTCCACCAGCCCCAGGCCAAGGAAAGGAGGCTGGGCGCCTGCCAGAGCGAGGCAGGGGCTGCCAGCCACACCCACCCTGGGCGCAGGCCTCTGGGAAGACCCATGAGGCAGCCAGGGTTCTAGGAAGGGGCCCATAGGCAGTAATTTTTGTGCCTTTCTCGGGCTTCTGGCCTGCAGAAGGGCTAGGTTCTGGCCATATTCCGGGCATTTCTGCTTACCTTGTTCAGACAGGTATAGCTGGGGCAGAGAGCACAGGCTTAGACAGAGGCCATGCCTGGGGGCAGAATACTTTCCCTTCTCATTCCGACCAAGCCTCACTCCCATCAGAGGCACTGGACAAAGCAAGGTCTCTCCAGAATAGTGCACCCTGGATTTGTCCCCCTCTGCTCTAAAGGAGAGGCAGACCACGTGCAGGAAGGCCGCCTGCTTGGGGTCAGACAGACCTGATGGGGCACAGTGGTGAGCTCTATGAACTTGGGCGATTCACTCATGGTCTCTGCCTCGGTCTCCCCACCTGCAAAGTGAAGGGGATGACAGCAGCCTCCGGGAAAGCTTCTCTGGAGCCTGCCAGTTCCAGGTGCTGCTCTGAGTTCTGGCCAATCCTCATAGCAATCCTATAATGAACTTCATTTTGCATATGAGGAAACTGAAGCATAGAGAGCACGAGGAACATAGTAAGGCCACATATCCAGGAAGTGCCAGGGCTGGAATCACTGTAGGGAGTCTGATGCAGAGTCCACCAATGATACTGCGGTCCACTGATGATGCTGAGAGGCCTTGAATTGGCCACACATCCAATTTCCCAACTTCAGAGCTGGTAAACGTGCAGGCTGCATGCATCTTAGAACCCATGAAATATGGAGGTGTGGACGTGGCAGGCTGTGCTGCTCATTGATGGTCTTCATATGGTGCCTGATCAGTGCTGTTGTAGTTGCTAGAATAGTAGCTCCCTGATCTCAAGCCTGAAAGATGCTTTGTTCATTCCCAAGTGGAGCTTGGCCACCTTCCCCTATGCATCTCCCTCCCCACAACCATGCTTGGGCCCCACTTCCACCCAAGACTATGCCCAGAATGCCTTTTCTCCGAGCCCAGCCATGAGGCCCTATCAGCCCTTTCCAGCAGCTGAAATCTCCACCAGCCCTGAGTTTTCATGACCCCATCTGTGCTCTGTGGCTCCTGCATGGAGTTGGCCTGGTTTCTGCTCTTTCATGAGTGGTGATCTCTACCCAAGACTGCATTGTGTGGTTCCTGTATCCTCCCTCCAACCCCGAATGGCCACCAGAGCTATGCTGAGCCCTTTGTAGGGTTTCAGACATGAATGTGATGATGGTGATGATGATGTTGGTGATAAGGATAGTGGTAATGATGATGATGGTAGTGGTGATAATGGTGGTGTTGATGGTGGTGGTGATAATGGTGGTAATGATGATGTTGGTGATGGTGATGATGCTGATGGTGATGATCGTAATAATGAGAATGATTGTGATTATTCCAAAAGGAGTAAGGCTGCACCATTTTCCAGCTGTGTCAGTCCAGGCCCCAGTTGGCCCTTGGCCCCTTGGAGTCCAGCCACATACTGTGTAGGATCCAAGTGCCCTGCTTGCCAGAGATCCAGCACTCTTAATGGCAAGAGTCAGATGGTGGGGGTTCAAATTTGGACTCTTACCTGCTGTGTAATCTTGGTTGTAGTACTCCCCTTCTCTGTGCCTCACTCTCTCATCTGTAGAATGGGGTTAATAGCAACATCTGTTCTTCAGGGGCATGAGAAGAGTAAAATGATTAATGCCACAGTGTGCCTGGCACTGGGCCTGCCCAGAGTGCCCAGGGAAGATCAGCTGATAGTCTCACTTGACCTGCAGAGCTCAGAATCAGCATCCCTGGAAGCCTTGTTAAAATACAGCTTCCTTGGCCCGCCCTCACTGTTTCCAATTCAGTGGTCTGGGTTGGGTCTGAGCATAAGCATTTCTTATCAGTTCCAGGTGACGCTGGTGCCACTGGCCTGGGGACCCAACTCTGAGGACCCTTGAGCCTGTCCATCCATTTCAGTGGGTCCACTGGGACGTTGATATATGGGAAGGGCAAATGTGACCTCAGACATTCAGGAAAGCAAAGAAATGTAGGCAAGGAATTTCTACGGGTTTTAGGAAAATGTTTCATCCTGCAGTGGGTACCCACAGTCTTTCCCCCTGGGGACTCTTGCAAACATACTTGACTCAGATCTCCATGGGACTCACCTGGCTGAAAACAAGCTGTCACACCACCTTCCTCTCACTTGTCCCACAGGCATTTGAGGGCACTCCCTGTGTGCCAGCTCCCAAGTAGGGATGGGGCTCGGGGGCAAGGAAAGAACATCACTGTCCCCAGAGAGGCCAGGGTGGGACTTGCACAGGTGCAGTGTTAGAAGGTCAAGAAAGCTTGATGCGTAGGACAGGGGGCACTGAGGAGGAGTACGCATGTGAGGGGCTTCCTAGGGAGCATCAGATGCGTAGGCATTCATAAGACACAGACACACAGGGCAGGGTGAGAGGGAGGCATGAAGAATGGGGAGGAAGGAGATAGAGGAAGGAGGGCCGTGAGCAGAGGGCCCTGGGAATGGCCTGAAAAAGGCTGAGCCCTTGGATCCTCTGGGTGGGTGCATCTGGGCTCACCTCAATGGATTTGGGAAGATTTAGTTTCATGCCTGTCTCTGAAGCTCCCAGGTTGAGCAAATGTTGCTGCTGTCTGCATGGGCAGGGCTGGAATGCGTCCCCAGCTGTTTGGGGGGCAGCTGTTAACACGCGGATAATTTTACTCGGTGGAAACCGTGTTCATTCCATTTGCTCCTGGCTCAGCACATCTCCAGGTTTAAGAGTTCACGGGGCAGGCGGGAGGAGGAGGCCATGAGGCTCACCTCCTGCCTGGGTCTAGGAAGCTGCACATCGGCCTTTATGAGTGTTCTGAGCGCCTGCTTTCTGAGTCATCACCATCATGGGCTACAGGAAGGAGAGACCAGGGAGCAAGGTCTAGGGCGGCCTTGTGGCCAGCCTGGCCACCTGGGGTAGGGGAAGGGAGTACCTTGAGCACATTCTCAGGGGGACCTTCTTTCCAGGAGCTGTTTCTCACCACTTCTTAGACATTCTCAAGCCATGGCCTTTCCTGGGTAGAGTCCTGGGTTGAGAAGGTTTTTGCAAGCGCTTCCAGCTTCTCACGTGCCTCCAAATGGACCTACATCTTAATCATTCAAGACAGACAGCCATCTATCCATTTCATAGGTGGGAACCCTGAGGCACAAAGGTATCACTGTCTAGGGGCTGCTGGTAAATGCAGAGCAGATCTAAAGCCCACATCTCCATGCAATGGGATCGCCGTTGATTCCATTCAACTTGCCTCACCTCCCCCAGCCCCTTGGCTGTGCCAGCCTCCTCCACCAGAGCTGTCAAAGAGGCCACAAGGAGCCAGCAGATCTCTTTCTTTGGGAAGCCAGGCCCATTGGCAGCCTCAGAGGATGGAGTCAGACCTGATCCCAAGCCATTGTCTTCTGCTTTTTGTCATAAGTCATTGTGGCAGGAGGAAAAAAGGCCCAACAACAAAGGCACCCTCCTGCTGCTGGAGTTTCCTCTCCCAGCAGGGCTTCTCTGGAGGATGCAGTCGTGGCCTCGAACCCCCTCTGATCTGTCCAGCATCCGGCGTTTGTGTGACAGCCAGCTTTCTCAGCACCAGAAACACAGCGATGGGGCATAGCTGTGTCCACAACCAGGAGCTGTGAAATGCTCCAAGTCCATAAATCATGGAAAACAAGGACATAACCTTGGTTCTTTCTGCACCATCAATACATTACCTAATTCAATCATAAAATGGAAGAGCGGTTCCATTTGTATAATTCCATATGAAAAATCAGCAGATCTTTGCATTTTAAATGCCGCCTGCATAGCCTCTCCACAGTGCTGAGCACAGCCTCCCTTTGATGGAACAAGTGTCAAATAGAAAGGATATAAACAAGCTCCCATGTCACTACCTTCCTGAGGACGCTTATTTAGGGGGTCTTTTAATGCCTGGCTGTGATGGTTTATTTGCAAATAGTCTGCAGGCTGCTAACAATTTGTATTTCACAATTTGCTGGAGCCTGGCAGGAGCCATAATCCCATCCAATGGCATCGACAGATCACCCAGCACAGGGTCTTGTTTTCCAGCTGCTGCTGGAGGTGCTCATTGCCGGGACCCAAGACCAAGACCCTGCCCCAGGCAAAGGAGAGGCAAGCTCCACAAAGAAGGCTCCTTGACGCCATGTTAGGGTGCACCGTGGGGACCTCCCCTCTGCCTCCTTGGTGGGGTCAGGTGCCATCTGGTCATCCAGAGGCTGCAGGGCTGGGCTCTGCAAGGTCATTGCAGCCCATTGTCAGGATTGAGGATGGCAGGAAGTGTCAGAGGACAGAGGGACCTGGGTGGCCATCAGCTGCACCCCAAATTTGAAAGGACCCCTTCCTTTAGGGATCACCTCCTGTTTTCTGCAAGTAAATCCAAACTGCAGGCTTGAGGGCAGAGCTGTTTCTTCTCCTCAGAGGTTTTGCCTGGGTATCTGGCACGTGCCAGGCACGAGACAGCTGATGGTTGATAGTTGCTGACTAAATGACATGGCCTCATCCTCACGTCTTCCTTGAAGCCAGTAGTGTCTCCTCACTGAGCAACTCCTTAACAAATAACCACGACTGTGTTAGATTCCTGGTGCAGTCATCACAAATTACCACGAATTGGGTGGCTTATAACAGCAGACATTTGTTGTCTCAGTCTGGCAGCTAGAAGTCCAAAATCAAGGTGGGATGAGCTGGGTTCAAGGTTCAAGTTCCTACCCTTGATTGCCCCGCCTTCCTCTGCCGTGCTGCAGCTGGGTTGCAGAGGGCTGGATTCAAGTTCTCTTTCTTCCCTGAGTGCGTGGGTAAGTCCATTAATTTCTTTGGGCTCCCAGAATAACCCCATCTCCAAAAGGAACACCCCATACATAGTTATTCGGCTTCAATAAGTAAATAAAATGATAAACCCCAGTCTTTATGGATAACACACCAATTCTGCAGGAGTGCATAAGCCCACGCCAGCCTTCCGCAGAGCTTAGCCGAGCAGGAGGCTTTCAATGGGAATTCATTTCTCACTGTTACTGTTCCGATCTCAATGCCATGAAATAAAAAGGAAGAGTCACTTAGATGCTCACGTGGTTGGAGCTCTTCTAGAAAGGCTTGCTCTTCCCGGCTGAGGTCAGGAGGCCAGTGTGGCCCTGGCCTTTGGCTCTGGAGCGAGGTGAGCCCCGTTGTCCCTGTGTCCCCTTCAGTCTGCAAAAGCCGCATGCCCTCCAGTCTCTCAGTGTGGCCTCCGTTCTCTGATGCACTCACTTTTATTAGCCCTGCTTCTAGGATGTCAACCTCCAAGCAAAGGGAATCTCCACTTCTGCAGAGGGGTCAGAGCTGGAGTGCCCCTGAGGTTGGGCTGCCCACTTCCTGCCCAAGTTGACCAGGGCTGCCTCTGCCAGCTGCAGAGCACAACCAACCCCCTGCAAGGCCATGTCCTCAACACCATGGATGGGGACAGGAACCTGGAGCCCCATCCGTCCTTCCAACCTCTGTGTAGGCCTTTTCCTCGCTCTTTCCTTTCCTCCTCTTTACAGAATCCATTCCACAGACATGGACAGTAATTTAGTTTTAGAAATCATGATCACAGCCAGAATGCAGGCTTGAGGACCTGAATGCCTCTCGAAAGCCACCACGGGCACTCGCTATGTAGTGAGACCCTGGGAGAGTTTATTCTGGGAAGCCGTGGATGGGTTTCCACAATCTCCCATGACTGGTGCCTCAGCTGTTACTTGGAGATAACTTTCCTTTAAGTGGAGCGTAAAAATGTGTAGAAATGCTGGCTCGCCCTCCATCAGCCTCAAAGCACTGATTCAGGTCATGCTCAGCGTGAGGTCAAGCCTCGGTCCGGGCAGCCTGGGGGCAGCCTCTGGGCCGGGGACAAGACCCCTGTGGTCCATGGGGAGGGCAAAGGTCAAATGTGACCAGATAAGACAGAGAAGGAACAAGGAGTTTCAGGGGAGGACAGTGGAAGGTTCTGCTGTCTGGTAGCCACGGCTGCTTTAGGAAAATAAGGCATTGGCACCTGGATTGTGATGACTCGAGCCACAGCTGTTCAGTGCCAAACTGAATCATCGAGTGAACGTCCCTGTCACTCTGAGAAGAACGAGAGCTCCGTGCTAGGGGAGTCAGTCCAGGCAGAACGCCCAGCCCAGGGAGGTGTCAAGGAAGGGCAGGGGCGCCAGCTCCATCCATTCATCCATCCATCCATTCACTCATTCATTCATTCAGCCTCCTTCATTCGCCAGGCCTCTGTGTGGGAGGTGCTGGGGACACAGGTGAACTGAGACCTCAGACCACACAGGAGGCCAATGATGAACAAACCCTTCACAGCCGAGGAAGGGGCTGCAGCTCTAAGTGGCCACTGGTGAAGAGCAGGGCCCACAGAACCTCTCCGTGGGGTACAACCTGTCCCAGTGAGCTGGAAGGCCTCAGGGGAGGAGGTGTTTCTGCCGAGGCTGGAGGACGCAGCAGTGGGGAGCCAGGATGGGGAAGGGGACAGCTGAGGCTGGGCTGTGCTGGACGAGGCCGGAGAGGTGGCCCCAGTGAGGCGGGGGTCCCTCGGAGCGCCCAGTAGTCTTGGGAGGGAAGTGACACTTAGGAGGTTGATGGCATGTTGCCCAGGGCATTGGTGTGCGTGGGGAGCCGGGACGTGTACTCACTGTGACCACACGGGGCTGGGTGAAATGCAACCTGTGAGAAACGTAACTATTCTGGTTGACATTCAAACACGGTCTTATGTAGTGAAAACATTCAAGGTGTAGCTTCTCACTTAAAAACAAACAAGTGATTAACCTGAAAATAGACTTCTGGAAAAGAAAGGATCGTGACGGGGCCGGGCGCGGTGGCTCACACCTGTAGTCCCAGTACTTTGGGAGGCCGAGGCGGGCGGATCACCTAAGGTCAGGAGTTCGAGACCAGCCTGGCCAATATGGTGAAACCCCATCTCTACTAAAAATAAAAATATTAGCCGAGTGTGGTGGCGTGCACCCGCAATCCCAGCTACTCAGGAGGCTGAGACAGGAGAATTGCTTGAACCCAGGAGGCAGAGGTTGCAGTGAGCTGAGATCGTGCCACTGCATTCCAGCCTAGGTGACAGAGTAAGACTCTGTCTCAAAAAAAAAAAGAAAGGATCGTGATGCCCTTCTTGTTTTCCTTGCCGTGGCGATGACGCCATACTCGAATTGTATTAACTCGGGAAGGTCACAGGAGGACGCTGAGCCCTTTATCTCCCTTCTACAGGTGGGGAAACTGAGGCAGGGAGGCATCTGGTGAGCCACCCTGCCCTGCTCACTCAGAGCGGGTACCCCTCCAGTACCCACCGGTGGGAAGAAAGCCTCTCACATACGTGCTCAGGCCAAGAGTCGGAGACCCCCGCCTGCCCCCCTCACTCGCCTGTGGGGGGTGAGGGTTCCTCGGGGACCATGGCCTTCGGCTTCGGTCTTCAGTTCCTCAGGTCATGTAGAAGGAATGGGTGTCCAGAACGGTCCCTGACAGAGTGTAGGGAGAGAGAGAAACACACCGACGTCCTCGCCCCAAAAGAGATTTCAGAGACAATTACCGATAAATCAGAACGACGCGCCTGGTATGAATTCAGCTGATTAAGGCGGTTAAATTGTTTTTCCCCTGCCAAAGGGTTGCCCGATTAACAACTAAACAAGCAATTTGTTGCACCTAAAATACCTATTTTCTGATTTATTGGCAAGGAGAGTGGAGCCTCGCACAGCCCACCCACGAGGAGGCGGAGAGCAGGAATGCAAGACCCAGGAAGGCGGAGGCAGGGGGCATTCCTGGCAGGATCATGCACACGGCAGAGGGGCCAGAAGCCTCTGAGCCGATGGCCCCAGGGGCCCTGGCTGGAAGTGGTGGCAGGTGAAGGCCAGACAAGGTGCAGGATGGGGGTGCCTGGATGGCCTGGTCTTGGTTTCAGCTCCTTGGGTGAGAAGCACCAGGACAGGATACTGGACTTGGAGGGTCCATTTCCTCCACCTTGAAACACAGCTTTCGGGGTTGACTGTTGCTCCCAGGAGTCATGAGTATCCGGTATGAGCACGAGCATGAACCCACTTTCAAGCTTGAAAGCTCCCAGCACAGCTGAGCCTGGGAAAAATTCAGGAGAGGCAGAGAAATCCTGGCAGCTGGGAAACAGCCCCACCAAGGCTGCCCCCTTTCGCGGGTGCCCAGCAGCAGAGGGGACGAGAGCCTGGAGGGGACAGGTCAGGGGAAAGGCTGGTTCTCTTGCTTTCCTTTCAACGAGAAAAGGGGTGACTGTCCCTCAGCCAGGCTGCCTGGCCTGGGGCAGCATCCACATTTCATCACCGCCCCCAGTTGAGACACACCCAGCCCCCCTCCCTCCTGGCCCTGTAGGAACTTGGTGTATACCTGGCCAAGGATGAATGCATTTCCCACTCGCTGACAAAGACAAGACTCAGTGCCTGCCCTGGAGGGGTAGTGTGGAGCATGGGGTGACACAACTGCCCAGGGCCAGGAAATGCCCCTAAACCCCCAGGAGGCCCGAGGAGGGGATGCGCCCATCCAGACCCTCCAGGAGGTTTGTGGGCTCTGAAGTCAGTCCCCTCCTTCACTGTCACCAGGGCCTGTTCCTGAGGCAGGGCTGCTGCCCACCCTCCTACCACCAAGAGGTCCCAGATGCTGAGCTGGCTCTGCAAAGTCCAGCCCTTCCCCACCTTCAGCTACTTTTGTGACCTCTTGTTTCAAGGATGGGAGCCCGTGGAATGGCCACTGGCAGCCCCCACAGCTACGCCCTCTCTTCGTCATGGAGCCACAACCAGGAGCTGTCACCAGGGGCGCGTGGAGGTGGCTGCAGTACGGGAGAGGGGACGTCGTGGCTGCTTTCTGCGCCTCTTGGCTGGTGGTTGCAGAGCACTGCCCCTGTCTGGGAGAAACACGGTGTCCCCCACTTTTATTGGGTGTCACTGTGCCTGAGTCCTGGATCCAGACAGACCTTATTTCATCTGATCCTCTCCACCAATCCTGGAGACAGGCATCTTAGTGTCCATTTTGCAGATGGGGACACAAAGCATAAACAGCTGTCCCAGGCCACATGGTCCACAGAGAGATAACTTCCCTGAGTTCTCTCCACACTCAGGTGCTGGGACCATTTCTGGCAGGAGGGAAGCCTCCACTCAGCCGCTGGTGCCTGAGCAAGGGGCGTCTTTGCTTGAGTCCACCTGACTTCTTATCCAGGGAGCGGGGACCTTGGGGGTCAAGTGTGCTCTGGGTCATTGGCCTGGGTCTGACTCCCATCCCCTGTGCTGGGCTTGGCCTCACTGAAGGGCAGGCCGTGTCTGCCTGGTCACTGTGCGGACCGGATAAGCCTGAAGCCAGGGGTCCCAGGCTGAGGCCTGGGGTGAGGAGGGCCACTGAGCGTGATTCCAACCCCAGGGTCAGAAACGCAGGCTGATGCACTGTGGGTGACTCATGGCCGTGAGCTCATTGTGCTTATGGTCGTGACTAAGCTGGGACCAGAAGCCAGGAGCCCAGAGTCCCCATCAGGCTACTGGAACAGACTCTGTTCCTGTTTGGGAAAGAGCATCTGGGGCTGGGGTGTCCAGCCACCCTCGGGTGCTCCTCCCTCCCTCCTGGCCTTCCTGGGACCAGGCCACCTTCTCCCAGGTTGGCTGGAGCTGGGCAGCCAGGATCAGGCCGGGCACACTGACCCCTTGTCCTCTCCAGGCCATAGAGTCTGTGGTGGCTGTGGACGAGGTGCCCTGCGCTTGTGTCGTCAGCAGGGCCAGTGCTTTAGGTGACAGGTGTCTCTGCTGCCTGCTGGCCCTTTGGGCTGGGTGCACAGTGGGGCTTGGGAATTGTGCTAGGCCTGGGAGTGGCTCCAGAGGGGAGCTTGGGCCTCCAGGTCCTGTGTGCCTCTTGACCAAAAGCCCTGGTGGTGGAGGAGAGTTGGAGCTAACTCCCAGCTCGGGGGATGCCCGGGCAGACACTGGCACTTGCCATTGGATGGCAAAAGCGACCCACCAGCTGACTTCAGGAGTCAGGGGGGCTTGGGAAGGAGGGACAGGACCCGAAGGGAGGAGTAGGGCAGGCGCAAGTGGCAGAGAGAAAGGCACAAGGCAAGGGCTTTGAGGTCGGTGGTGAAAATGTGTGGGGGACAATTCTCAGAGGGGGCCCATGACCTGCAGACCCAGGACCGCCTGGCAGGGAGCCCTGCCTCCTCCCCTCCTGAGCCTGCAGGAAAATCAGTTTTATCCTATTCCTGACTCAGGAGTGTCGGGGACCTGCAGAGGGTCAAGGGTCTCCAGTGCTCAGAAGAGGGTGTAGGTCAGACTTGGGGTGGGGACGGGGTTGGAGGGAGCCAAGAACAGCCTTTGCCCCAGGCCGAGTGTCCCTGAGGCTGGCCGTGGCCCTCAGCCCTGTGCTCCTCCTGGGAATGGCAGGCAGCATGGCGCCCGGCCCTGCGTGGATGTGTTATCTCTGCATCGTTGCCGCCTTCTCAAGGGTTAGGAGTCAGCCCCGCTTAATAGGTGAGGAAACCTAGGCACAGAGACACTCACTGTGCCAGGCTGGCTCCTGCTGCTGCCTCCTGCCACCAGGACAGGGCTGTCAGGGCTTCTCGGGCTCCTCACCCTGCACCCTGGGCCACTCTCCTCTCTCTGTCTCTGGGCCCCTCATGCAGCCCTTTCCCTTCTGGCCTCTCAGCCTGCAGGAGAGGCTGGGGGGCAGGTCTGAGGGTACAGCAGAGGGACATAGCCTCCGTGGGACTCATCATTACGAGGACTTGTAATTGCTTTGCTGGCTGGGTCCCAAGGAAGCACCTGCCCCCAAATCCCCCACCCCAGGCATCTGGGAGGAACTTCCTGGGAAAAGAGAAAAACAGCTCGGCCGCAGCCTGACCTCCGCAGGCCTCCTGACCACGGCGGGGCCTTCCCTAGTGGACCCCACAAATCAAGCCTCATCATTCCTTCTCTCCCTGCCTCCTGTCCCGGGTCAACTCCTACTTGGCATTGGAGACCCATCACTTCCTCCAAGCAGCCTTCCAGGCTCAGCCAAGCAGAGATGAAGCCACCCTGGCACTCTGCTGTCCTCCCTCCAGGTCTTGTCAGCTGAAATGCCTGTTCCCTCAGTGGACTGTGAACTCCCCATCTGGGTTCCTCTGTCTGTTGGCCCACAAACGGGCATTAAGTGCGTATTTTTCCAAGCTCAGCCCTGTGCTCTGTGCTGGAACTGGACAGGGAAGGGACGAGGTGTGCCCCATTCTGGAACCCAGCGCTCCTTGCAGCTGCTTTATTAGGTGGCTATCAAATAATTGTATAAAAATAAGCGGTTAATATTTCTATTACAGTGTAATTAATACTAAATAAGAATTGAGCTTCATAAATGCCCACCTCAGCCGTGCTTTACAGTTTCCTGGAAGCCACACTTCCCTCACCATGGCCGGACTTTCTCCCAGTTTATGGGGAGAAACTGAGGAAACCTTGGAGAAGCCCCCATGAAGGCCCCGTGCTGCCCAGGATTCAAAGGCCCACCCGAGTCGGGAGGCGCCCGTGGGAACTTTAGACACCAGGCCACTCAACTGAGGGGAGAAGCAGCCCGTGGTCAGCGGACGTCAGAGGCATGTGCTGATGGAGAGGGACTCTGGGCTTCGGAGGGAAAAACCCCATGGGGTACTGGGAGTCATGGAGGGCTTCCTGGAGGCAGGGGGTGTGGGGAGGGATTGGAGGAGGCCTAAGCAGGAGCAGGGAGGGCTTCTGGGCTAAGACTGAGCATATAAGCCTTCCTTGGAGGCACCAGAGCCCAAACCCAGCTGGCTGCAGAATGGCCCTTCCTCCCCGCGTGGGGCTGACAGCCTGTGCGTTGGGCATCCGGGGACGGGGAGCGGGAGGGGAGGAAGAGTTGCCAGCTCATGTCAGACTTGATTAGTGCCTGTCTTAGCCTGTTTTATGCGGCTCTAACAGTATATGTGAGACTGGGTATTTTATAAAAAGCAGAGATTTATTTCTCACAGTTCTGGAGGCTGGGGCACCCAAGGTCAGGGGGCCCACGTCTCGCTGGGGCACCCAAGGTCAAGGGGCCCACGTCCCGCTGGGGCTTCTTGCTGTGTAATCCCGTGGTGGAAGGCAGAAGGACAAGAGAGCACATGGAGGGGAGGAAGGGGCCAAACGCGCCCTTTTATCAGGAACCTACTCGGGGGAGATAATGGCATTCAGCCATTCAAGGGGGCAGAGCCTTCAGGGTCCCCAACCTCTTACAGGTCCCACCTCAGTGCTGTGGCACGGGGATTACGTTTCCACAGAAGCTTCTGGGGACACTCCAGCCCACTGCAGTGCTGGGAAAAATGGAGCCTCGTTCACAAGGCAGGCAGGGTGGGGCGAGCGAAGGAGGGTAGACCCGCGTTGGGGCTGCCCCTCCACCTGCCCAGCACACTCCCAGGGCTGTTCCTGGTGGCCACTGGGCCCTGTAGAGCTGGGAGGGGCGGGGTGAGCCTCCCGTAGTCCATTATGACCAGCTCAGCTCAGGGGCACGGGCGCCAGTCTGCACCTGCTTCATGCCCTCAGCTCCTCTGCCAGGGTGGGGATGGCCCCTAAACGATCAGGTGCTGTCGTAATCCCAGCCCCCCACCCACGGTGGTGGTCTTATAATTGAGCAGAGCGGTTGCTTCTGAAGCCTGGCTGTCAGCTCCTGAGCCTTGCACAGCAAGGATTATTTTCTCTCTGACACATGAAGGAAAGTGAGGCTTGGCGTGGCCATGTCACCTCACCATTCATTCATTCAGTCTCTCAGCAAACATCTTTGGGAGCTTCCTCTTCCCTGGGCCTATTCCCCTCCTTGGGACGCCCTGGTCAGGGGAACAGACACCGTCCTTGTTCTCCTGGAGCATAAACTCCCGAGTGGTCCAGGCCCACAGCAGATGGAACATTACAAACTGTAAACTCTCAGAAACTAAATGACCTGACTGACAAGGAGATGAGCTCGTGGGTCACGCGAGGGGTCTCCCCTAGGTGGGCAGGTGGAGGTGGGGAGATGATGCTCAGCTGGGGTGAAGGATGAGAAGTGCCGGTGCCCCACGTGGCTGCAGAGAGCAGGTGCGCAGCTGGGGGCGGGACCCACAGCCAGCAGGTACCCAGGGAGCCGAGCATGGGTAGGTGCTGCCCTGGGAGCTTTAGGTTGAGAGCACAGTGGAGGCGAACAGAGGAGGCCATGCAGGAAGGGAAGTCATGGTCAGGTTAGCCTCAGTATTGCTTTGGCAGCTGAGTGGACACTGGATTGTGGGGAGTCAGGATGGAAGCCGGAGGAGGGTCGGAGATGGCCAGGAGTCAGACGGGACCACGGCTTGAGAAGGTGGTAGGGAGAGGAGTGGACGGACCCAAGGCTCTACACTGGGGGTACTTTGGCCGCCAGCGGACCTGTGGCCATGTCTGGAACATTTTTGGTTGTCACAACTTGGGGGAGGGTGCTGTGGGCATTGTGTGGATGGAGGCAGGGATGCTACCGTCCCTTCAGGGCGTGGCCGCGTGGGGACTGAGAGCCCCTGCAGGAGGGGGGATGGGCAGGGCCTATGAGCAATTTTTTGGGGACCGTGAGGAAAGGGTGGGCTGCGATGGCTGGAGGCTTCCTGCTGCACTTTGTGGTGAGCAGTGGTGGCATTTGGGCACCTTGGTGAGCACACTGTGTAGAAGTGGTCAAAGGTTTTGCAGGGCCCATGCTGAGTTTCCTCTGTGAGCTGCCCATGAAGGTCAGGAGGCCACGGCTGGCCAGGCAAGGTGAGACCAAGGTGGGCCCATGCTTGTGAGTGTTCCCTGCAAACACAGTACCTCGAGCCATGAGGCTCCACGGGAGAGTGGAGATGGAGAGTGGGAACCGGCGAGGAGGAAGGAGCCTGGTTCAGGCGGGCCTGGCTGCTGTGAGAAAGTACCACAGACTGGGTGGTTTAAAGAAGAGAAATGTGTTTCCTTGAAGTTTTGAAGGTGGAAGTCCAGAATCAAGGTGTCTGCAGGGCTGGTTCCTGCTGAGGCCTCTCCTGGGCCTGTAGATGCTGTCTTTCCCCTGTATCTTCACGTGGTCTTGGCTCTGTGTGTCTGTTCTCATCTCTTCTTTTAAGACCCTATTGGATTAGGGCCCACCCTAATACCCTCGTATTCACTTAATTACCTCTGTAAAGACCCTTTCTCGAAATGCAGTCACACTGGTGTCTAGAGCTTCCACATATGAACTTGAGTAGACCCAAGTCGGCCCCTAACAGAGCCTCAGGGAGACAGCGCACGACCCTGTGGGATGACATTGCTGCACCCATTCTCAGTTCTCTCATACTGGGGAGTTCATCAATAACTCCATGGCCATTTGTGTCTGGCGGGAGAACTTTCTAGATAATCACAGTAAACCCTATCCTGAGTGGAGAATTATGTGTGTCTGAAACCCATCCCTCCTTGGAAGCAGCCAGCAGGTGGTCAGGGAGTGGCTCCTATAAAAAGCCAACCAGAACTTGAGACACAGGGGTTTTGGGGTGAGGGTGGGGGCAGGGAGGCTCCCTGGCCCAGACAGTGCTGGCTCCTGGTCATTCAGAAACGTAGGCTTTCCCAGGAAACTGTTTTTTTCCCCCTTCAAGTCATAGCCACTGCTCAGAAGCACCAGGGCCTCCTGGAAAGGCTGCTACACATCCCAGACATTTTAGCAAGTGTCCTCCTGACACCTTCTCAGGAATAGCTTCTGGATGGGATGATCTCATTAGGGGGAGTTGGAAGTTCCAGCCCCAGGGGAGCCCTGTCCCTGGGCTGCCTGGCTGCCCTGGCTATGCTGTGTCCCTTTGGGAAGGAATTACCCAACCCACAGTGCTTCATCCCCACGCTGACGGGCAGCTGCCAGGGCAGCTGTATGCCAGGCTGTGTCTGCTCTAGACACTCCACTTGGGAACCCAGGGAGACAGCTTATTCCCGGGGGGCGGCCAGGGTGGTGGGATTTCACAGCCAGGTTGCAGAGGGAACCTTGCAAGGACTTGGAAACTGCAGCCAGTGATTGTTGTGTGTGCATGTGCATCTGTGTACTGGCTGTGCCTGCATGGTGTGTTTGTGTGTGCATGTACTTGCGTTCTGTGTGTGCATATGACTGTGTGTGCATTCAGGCATATTCTGTGTGCATGTGTGTCTCTGCATGTGCACATGTGCATGTGTATATGTGTGCATGTTTTCTCTGTATGCACACAAGATGTGTTTGTGTGTATGCACCTGTGTTCCATGTGTGCATATGACTGTGTGTACATGCATGCATGTTCTGTGTGCATGTGTCTCTGCATGTTTTGTGTGTATGTGTGTCTCTGCATGTGCACATGTGCATGTGTGTATGTGTGCATGCTTCTTCTGTATGCACACATGGTGTGTTTGTGTGTGTGCACCTGTGTTTGTGTGTGTATGTTAGTTTGTGCATGTGTGTCTATGTGCCTGTGTTTTCTGTATATGCATGTATCACTCAGGTTGCATGTACAGACGTGTGCCTGTATTCTGTGTGTGCATGCCTGACTGTATTAGTTTGTATGTGGCTGTATGTGTGCACCTGTGTTCTGTGCATGCCTGCATTTGTGTGTCTGTGTGTGTGCATTATGCACATGTGACCCATATATGTGAGTGCAGCACACGATTAGATTCGTCCTGGGTGCCCACGGCACAGGGCTGGCAATGGGAGTGGAGGAGAAATCAAAGGAAGCCATTTGTGGCTTCGCACAAGGAATGCTTTTCCAACAGAGGCCCTGGCCAGCATTTTTCAGTGGTCCCTGTAGGTAATGAGTTCCCTGTCATGGTTTGTGTTCAAACAGAGGCTGGGAAAATGCTGATGGTGGCTGGTACTGTAGTGACATCACCTCAGGACAACTCTTTCCAGACCTCTTCTACTTCTGAGTGAACCATGGCTGGACTTGCTCCCCTTCCTTTGTGCAGCTTCAAGGTGGGCACCTGAGTCCCATAGGCTGGTGCCAGGTCCATGTGCTGGCAGCTACTAGC
This sequence comes from Pongo abelii, assembly GCF_028885655.2. Classification (NCBI taxonomy): domain Eukaryota; kingdom Metazoa; phylum Chordata; class Mammalia; order Primates; family Hominidae; genus Pongo; species Pongo abelii. The sequence continues at coordinate 229,549,917 of NC_071985.2, read as the reverse complement.
TGGTGACCTTGGGCAGGTGCGCCACCATCTCCAAAACGCCAGCCCCTCAGGGGTAACACGGGGAGAGTAGCGTGTCTGTCCCTGAGGGTGTGCACATGTCTTAACAGGATGCTCCCAGGAAGACCTGGACAGGAGCTGAGCCGTGGTGTGCCCACCTCAGCAAAGGCAGGGCCAAGACTCGCAGCGGCCACTAATGGGCTGGATCTGGACCTGCCTGGTCCTGGGCCTGTCCTCAGGGCAGCGTTCCAGTGGCCGGAGGAGAAGCAAGAGCCAAGGGGACTGCTAAGTCCGCGTTCTGTGCTCTTTTCCTCTAGCCGGCTTCACTCTGTACCAGCGTGGGGTGGTGGCGGGCAGCCGGCAGGAGATTCCGCTATGCAGTCATCGCGGCATCTCCTGTGAGGCAGCAGAGCCTCGCTTCTTTTCATTTCCTCTCCTGATGAGAAAATGGGAACTTCCTGTAGCTGAAGATGAGACAGAACCACGGCCTCCATTGAGTGATTTACGTGGATGATCTCACCTCCTCTGGCCGTGCCAGCGTGTTTCCCCATCAATATGTTCTTTGCTCGTCACCATGGATGTGGGATACTAGATGGGCCGCTAAGGGGCCTGAGGCTGGAGGACATATTGCCCCCATGCCGCTGTCCCCTGCGAGCCTCTGGGGCTGTGCTTATTCTCAGGAGCCACATGCTCCCTGGAGGCCACCAAATGAATCTTCATCTTATAGACCTTGGTCCCCTGCAAAGGCGTCATTTACACTCAGGTATAAAGGACTGGGGATGGTGATGTTCACAGCAGGATATGGAGAAGGCTGTTTGAGGACTTTTGAGGTCTCCACATCATCTTAGGTGGGCTTTTGTACCTACCTTCAGCTGTGTGAGGCTAGGCCGGCCTTCCCCCTCCCCCCGAAATCCAGTGATCACAGACTCAGAAGAACCTTCAAGGTCATTGGCCCTCTCCCACCCTCAGTCAACTGCAGGGCCTCCTCCCCTGGCCACCTGAGGAGTGGTCATCTTTCCTCTGTGTGACGGTCATACATGCAGGTGCCTCCCAGGAAACTCTGAGCTGCTCTAGCTCCTTCTGTAATTTCAGTTCTTTTATAAGGTCCACCCCTGGCCATGGCTCTGAGTTCTGAAACTCCTGATTCTGTCCTCCTCACTGTGTGCCCTCTGATGTGCCAGAACCCAAGGTGCCTTAGCCACACTGAGTCCCTCTCAGTGGTGCCCCTGGAATGGAAGCCCTTGGCTGCAGCTTGTACTAAGGATGGTCCGGGGGGGAGTGGCTTGAGCAGGGTTGCAGACAGCTAAGGGGTCCCAGGCCCTGGCCTCTGTCTTGCTCCTGGCTCCCCGGTGCGCCTGCAGCTGTGTGCCACCTCCATCACAGGGCACACTGCTGCCCTGGGGGTGTGGCCTCCTGTGGCCAGAGTCCAGAACCTCCTTCTCACTCCTAACAAGGGTAGCATCTGGTCATCGTCACACCCACCCTGGGGCCCAGTGAGGTGAAGGGGCTTGCCCCAGGGTGCGTGGTGAGCGGGCCCACTGAGAAGCTGATGCTCTGCCCAAACCCACCTGACCCCAAGCTTCTTCTTGACCATCGTGCTCTCCTGGCCCCATGCTGCACCCTGCCCACCTCCACCAGTGCTATTCTTTTCCTGTCTTCAAATTCTAGAAACCCACGGAACAGCCACGCACTTGTTTCCAGAGGCAGAGCCTTTGCTGTTCTCCTCCCATCCTTGGTTGGCTTCAAAAGCGCCTGGCATGCATACCGAGTTTCGTAAATACCAACATAACAATTGCAACGAAACCAAAATAGATATTTCCTATGAAGACAGAGGGACTGCTGTGAGTGTTTTGGAAGCTGGCGATAACCTGACATTTATTCCTCTCAGTTCCCTTTTCAGGGACAAGACCATCAAGAATGAGCTATAGCGCTGTCACTGGGAAACAGTGTGGGTGATCTGTGGAACGCTCTCTGTGAGGAATGCATTTTCCCAATGTAGGAGAGATGATGGAGCCGTCTTGAAAATCTGAAGCCTTTGGAGGGACACATCCTTCCTAGAACCAACATCTCCCTGCAGCTGAATACTTCCCTCCCTGAGCCCCACCTTCTTTGAGTTGTATTTTTAAGAGACTTCATTCCAGAGAAAGACACAGCTACTATTTCTGTGTTTTTCCTTCTTCTGCAAGAGGAGAGTCAATGCCAACTCTTCCCCTAAGGTTACTGTGAGAACGGCATGAGACAATTCCTGTAAGATGCTTAGCTCAGTGCCTGGCGTGTAGCTGTGGCTGAATCCCTGTGGGGTATTATTTTAGTATCCTACGCTGTCTTTTTCTCTCTGCGTGCCGTCCTCTTCAGTTTGGTTTTCTCTAGTTAAATATGCATCTGTGTGATGGTGCTTGTGTCTTTGCATGATTGCGTAGAGCTCTCCCCTGAGCGTCTTCCTGGCCTGGGGGCTCTGGCTGAGGGGCCCCGAGCTCCGGAAGGGACCACGTCACGTGCTGCCAGGGCAGCTGTGTGCTTCTGATCCACCTCCTTCTTTGCTGTTGAAGAGTCCTCATCACCGGGCTGGCCTGTGGCACCTTTCTTGCACACCACCCACATCCTGTATCTCGGGTTGAAACAGACATAAAGTAGGATCAAACCAGGTTTGAGGGAGGCCCTGGGGACACTCCTCAGCTCTTAACCCAGGATGTACCCTGGGGTCTTCCACAACATACAGATGCTGGGCCTCACCCCCACAGGTGCCCGTGAGTGGATCTGCCTGAGGCCTGGGCCTCAGCATTTTCTGAACTCCCTCCTCCCCAACCCCAGAGGATCCTCATGTGAGGCTCAGGCTGAGAACCTCTCCTTGGCTTTGCACAATAGACCTTGCCCTCCCAGAGCTCTTCTGAGCCACCTCCCTTTGAGCTGACCCCCAGGGGATGAGGTTCCCAGCCAGTGAGTTCTGTTCCTGCCCCGTTCATGTCTTTTGCCAGTCTGTCCCTTTGCTCAGGGGGAGATGGAGAAGAGCTAGGGCTTGACCCTGGGATGGGATATCTCCTGCTGGGGGCCCAGTCTGGGAACTTTGTCTGCACATACAGGGCAAGCACAGGAGGTGGCCTGGGGTACTTGGCTAGGCTGCCCAGCAGCTGAGGCTGCACTGCTGACATCCTGAGTGCTGCCCAGAGAGCACAGATGTGATGGAGGAGCAGGCTGAACCAAGGGGACCTGTGGGGCCCTTTGTGGGGCAGCTGGTCTGGACTGGCCGCCCCTCTGTCTTCCTGTGGAGTTGTCCTGCAGGAGGGACAGGGGAGCGGGGCCCAGCAGCAGGGGCTCAGCTAAGACACAGAGCCAGGTTTCCCCTCCCAGGGACTGAGAACACTGCCACCCACCGTCCTGCCCACCCACTGCTTGTCACCACTTCACTCCTCCAGAATGCTCGCGGGCACGTTGCCCAGGCAACCAGAACGCCAGCGCCGTTGCTATCCTTCAGTCTCCTCCAAGCACCTGCGAAGGCTGTCGAGCAACATCCCCCGTGCCCCAAAGTTGCTGCAGACTCCGTGCTCCAGAGCTCCTGGGGAAAGGGGATGGGAGTGGAGGAGTGCTGGGTGCTCCCGTGAGCAGTCACAAAGAACCAGGCTTAAAATATGCACCGTCTAGTCTCCCGCACACCCCTGCCACTCGGTGGCAGGTGTACAGGTGGGAAAACCAAAGCATAGGGTGGTTACACGGATTAGTCATGCTTATGCAGCTGGCAGGTTGCAGTGCCAAGCACCAAAGCCGTCTCATGTCACCCCCACGCCAGGTTGTTTTGGGAGCAGCTGCAGGTCAGCCATGGAGAGCTGCATGTCCTGCAAGCCTCTTTCCTCTTGGAGATGAGACCATCGTTCCTCCCTTACTGGGACTGGGAGGAGCAAGTGGTGCCCATGCCATCAGGTTTCCCAGCCTCGGCCCTCTGGTCTTTTGTGGTGGAGTCTGTCTACACTGCAGGATGTGTTGAAGCATCCCTGGCTTCTGTCACTAAATGCCAGTAGCAAACCTGAATAGTGACAACCAAATATGTCTCCAGATATTGCCAAGTGTCCCCTGAGGGGCAAAATCACCCTTAGATGAGAACTGGTGATGTGTCTAAATGGTCTGCGGTACCACAGGATGCCATTTTTACCATCTTCTGCAAGAAGGGGCCATGTGGTTCACTGAGGCCAGCTGTGCCGCTGGGCTGTGATGCTGCATAGATGCAGGGTGGCACCTGCCAGGCGCAAGGCGTGCCCAATGTCCCTCCCCACAGGGCACAGCCACCTTTACCTCCCTTCCCTTTCCTCCCCCAACACCCCGCCGTGCACAGCCATTCATGGATTGCCCAGGAAGTAGTCCCCGAAGTTACAGGTCACAGGAGTTACTGATTTTGCCCTAGTTTTCCAGTATGTCCTCAGTGTTTTGACATGTCCTCAGTGTTCTAACGTGTCCCCAGTGTTCTAACATGTCCCCAGTGTTCTAATGTGTCCCCAGTATTCTAACGTGTCCCCAGTGTTCTAATGTGTCCCTGCTCCTACAGCTGCAGGGTTGTTGGGACCTCATTCCTGAGCAGAGATCTCAGGTTCCCCGAGGCCTAGACTCTGAGTCCAGATCGGAGGCCAGCTCACTGTGACTTGAGTCAGGTCACTCCATTTTGGGGTCTCACACTGGCATTATCCAGGTTTGGGTTAAGATTAGTGCTTTGTCACGTATGGCCTGCAAAGTACTGATCCACCGGTTCCCAAGATGTTCTGTGGAAAGGAGGTCAGTTAGAGAGTTTGGCTTCGCTTACTTAGCTCACTACTTTGCCCAAGGGCTTGACCGTGGAACCCTTTGTGAAGGTTCACAACCCCTCCTGGGGTCCCAGGCATTATCAGCTTAAGGAAAACACCTTGGAGTGGGCTAGGCCAGACCGCTGTCATGGTCCCTTCCATCCGGGGCATCCTGGGGCTCCCGGTGAGGCCAGTGGGTGAGTTGCAGGGAATGCCCCTCCCTGTAAGTGTGGCCCTTGGTGTGCTGGGGCAGGGAGGAGGTGATTTTGGCTCATGAGAGGAACCTCTGCTGGCTACTCTCCTGTACACTGTCCCGGGACCACCCCAGGTTCTGGGCCGCCTCCCAGAGCTGTCTGGGGAAGCTTCGTGGGCCTTGACCTCAGAGCAGGAGTTAGACCTGCTGTCCTGGGGATAGGGCATTGGGAGGCCCCCAGACAACCAGGGCTGATTTCCAAGCTCTGGGGAAGGAGAGTAGCCAGAGATTCCATGATGGGATTCAGAAAGGCTTCTTGTCGTTCTGGAGGTTTCTATCCGACCCAAATGAGTCATCTCTACGCTACTGATTCTCCATGAGTCAAGTATCGCATGCGTGCTGGACGTGTATGGGCCTCTGATGATGAAAGCCTCTAGGCAACCTGGAGCTCCCTTCCAAAAGGGAGGGATGTTTTTAATCATATTAAATCAAGAGGTAGAGCGCGGAGTGGCTCTGACAGGACATTACAATGACATCAGGCTGGGAATGCCATGAAAGTGAATCACGGCTTAATGTGTTTTCATTAGAGAAATGGAACCAGAGACTGCAGAAGAAAGTGGGTGTTCCCTTCCTGCGCCAGGGCTGGGGACTGAGACTGGGGGACGGCCGTGTCCCCTGAGTAGAGGGGGTTGGTCTCTGCTCTGAAATTTAGTGGGAAGCCATCTGCACCATCCTGGTGGTGACTCAGGGGGATACAGAGCGAGCCTGCTCTTGAGTTGGGGGAGTCAGAGGTTCTTGTGTGAAGGGGAAAGGGATGGAAGTCTATCTGCTTTGGAAGACACTTTCCCTTTCTCTCAAGGGCAGAACCACCAGGGCACTTGGAATTAGAGGAGAATTTAGGGATAATGAGGCCATTTTCACCTCTGAGCTGAAGTCTCGCATCCCACCTAACATCAAATTTCTCTTCCTGCTGGAACTCACATCTTATCAGCGAGCGGGAGGTTAGGATGGTGAGAAAGAGGCCCAATGTACTTGAAGTTTTATCCTACCCAAAGGTCACGGGCTGGGTATGGCCAACACAGAACCCCAGTCACAGAGGGCTTGCCACCAGCTCCAGGGGACCCTGAGCCCACACCCCTTGATCTGTTGTCTTTGCAAAGAGCAGAATATGCTGCCATATTCCAGGAGAAGATGCATCTGAATGTCACTGAGAACAAATCTCCAAGAAGGCGCCCCTCCTGCCTCCCCGAGCTCCCTGGGCTAGGAATCCCTGGCAGTGCAGGCTCTCTGCCCTCCAGATGGAGCCCAGGCAGCCAAGGGTCCTCCACCCTGCTTCTCCCCACAACGCCCTGTATGTTTCCAAAGCCCAGAAATGTTTGGAACATTGAAGGTAGGTGTTAAGGAAAGGAAAAATAGTGCCCTGTTCCCCATCCACTGTATTGTGGATAATTACCCCCTTACACTAGCCAGTCCTGCTCCCTCCTGCCTGCTCCAGCTGCCAAATGGGGAAGTTTTGAAGAGTTTTTTTTTTTTTTAATGAGTACCCCTCCCCCTCCAAGAATGCGCATTGTGCTTAGTGACCTGCTTCCAAAGATTCTGGAAAGGAGCAGGACTGCCTTCCCAGTGACAGTACCGCGCAAACTTCCCTGGCAAATGCTATTCAAGGTCAGCTTCAGCAGGGAGGAGTCTTGTTGAGAGCAGGTGCCCTGGGTACCCTATATGAGGCAGACACTTCCTCTCTGTGGGCATCCCCCAAAACACAGAAGGCCGGTCTCATCACGGGACACACTTCAGACCAATCAGTCAATGAAGAGGAGCGTTCTATGCAATCCCTGACCAGTCCTCCTTAGAACTGTCAAGGTCCTCAGCCACAGAGAACGCCTGAGAAACCATCACAGCCAAGAGGAGCCGAAGGAGACGTGACCGCTTGATGCCACGTGGGATTCTGGATGGGTTCCTGGGACTGAAAACGGACGCTAAGTGAAAACTGGAGAAGTCTAAGCCACATGTGTAGTTTCTGGTTGTGCACCATGACACTGTTGCATGGTGACCTAAGGTGTCCCTTGAGGGGAAACTGGAGATGAGTTCCCAGCAACTCTCTAGGCTCTTTTGGAATTTTTTGAAATGTCTTAAACTATTCTAAAATAAAAAGCTTTTTTGAAGCAAACCAATTGAAGTAGGGTGGGAGTCAGGAAGCATCTGGACACAGGTCACTGGGGACCGAGGGGTAGACCCTGGGTCCTCGGGGAAGGGAGGTCCACTTCTGGGGTGGGGCCTTCCACAAAAGAGCATGAACTCACAAAAAGCCAACGGCACCGCTGTGTCATAGAACAAATATGTCTGTGTCTATTCTTTGTGCTTCCTGGAGATTGTTTCTAGTAGTGCCCTGTGAATTACTGATCGTAGAAGCACGGGTCTTCTTCAACGAGGAGGAGGAGACCTCAGAGCCCACCTGCCCCAACTCACTGGAATGAATGACAGAAAAACTGGGCCTTGCAGAGCGGGAAACTATAAGCCCATGCCAAGCTAACTTCTCCATCAAATGCAGCATCCTTCTCCTGGGCCCCAGGGCCAGTGAGCGACAGGACCTGGAGGAGTCACGGGAAGTGGGTGTCTTCATGGAAGGACTGGGGTGGACTGGCCACGGGCACAGCTCCAAGGTTCCGTCCCACCCTGAAGATTCTGGGCTGTTCCCCGATGGAACAATTCCAGGGCCTGGCCTGCTTCTCACTGTGCCGGTGCTCCCACAAGGCAGACACCAGCTGCTCCCAGGAGGCTCATGCTGCACACTCTCGGCTCGGGGAAAGGTACAACTTTAGGTGGAAGAGATGTCTTTGTCCCCTTAATTGACAATGATTTTCTTCTGTGAAGAAAATATACAGAAGGTAGTGAATTGAATCTCAATTCACCAAATCTTATTAAACTGTTCTTGGGGAAAAAATATTTCAATAAAAATTTAAAAGGAAGAGAAGCAAGAAAGCCACAAACTAGAAAATAAAGTGAGACGGAGCAGTAGTTCCCCATTTGGAAGTAGCTGGGGAGCAGCGGGTGGTGGCCAAGGAGTTTGTTCTTTCTTTGAAAATCATGGGCTCGAGGCTGCTGAGAGGGAGCTGTTCCTGCCTCTTCTCAAAGGGTGTGGATGTGGTCCTCAGGTGCTCAGGCAGGGACCCTGTCTCACGTTCAGGGTGTCCCAGTGAGGACTGGGTGGATGAACCCAAAGTCTCCATGGCTTCCTCCTGCCCATGTGCCTGCAGCTCCAGGGGCCGCTCTGCCTTCCACCCATCTGCCAGGGCCATGATTAGGGTGCCACGCCATGCACTCCACATTGTCCCCACAACCCTTGCACACACCCCATTCTCTAGCATGTTCCTTTTTATTTGTATTGGGATATACATCGCACAAAACTCACCTATTACAAGTGTACAGTTTAGTGGGTTTTGTATAGGCATAGAGTTGTGCAGCTACCCCCACACACAATTCCAGAACATTTCATCACCCCAAAAAGAAACCCCCTACACCATACCCCTTCCCCAAGCCTTGGGCAATTGCTCATCTTTCTGTCTCTGGATTTGGTCACTCTGTGCATTTCCTATAAGTGGAACCGTGCACCGTGTAGCCTTGAGTGCCTGGCTTCTTTCCTTGCTCAGGGTTTTCAAGGTGCTTCCACATCATAGCCTAGATCAAGTAATCCTGCCTTCCTTTTAAAGGCTGAACGATACTCCATTGTAACGTTACGCCAGATCCCCTTTATCCGTTCCTCAGCAGACGGGCACGTGGGCTGAGTCAGCTTTGGCTGTTGTGAGTTGTGAGTGTGGCCCTGGGCCTCCCTGTGCAGGTTTTCATGTGGACAGATGTCTGTGCCTAAGAGAGGGGCAGCAGGGTCACTGGAACTCTGTCTTTAGGGTTCCAAGGAATTGCCGAACTGTTTTGCCCAGAGGCATTCTGGTTTTCATTCCCACCAACAGCATACTAGGTCTCTCGTCTCCTCGTGTCCTCGCCAACACTTCATGTTCTCTGTCTTTCTGCTTGTAGCTCTCTCTGTGGGTGTGACGTGGGTGGTATTTTTTTTTTTTTTTTTTTTTGAGATGCAGTCTCGCTCCATCTCCAGACTGGAGTGCAGTGGCATGATCTCGGCTCACTGCAACCTCCGCCTCCTGGGTTCAAGCGATTCTCCTGCCTCAGCCTCCCAAGTAGCTGGGACTACAGGTGTGCGCCACCACACCTGGCTAATTTTTGTATTTTTAGTAGAGACAGGGTTTCACCATGTTGTGCAGGATGGTCTCGATCCCTTGACCTCGTGATCCTCCCACCTCGGCCTCCCAAAGCGCTGGGATTACAGGCGTGAGCCACCATGCCCGGCTGGGCGGTATGTTCTTAAGGGGCCTGTGGATGCTTGAGTTTTGGGGGAGCCGGTGCCACCTCTGCCTGCCCCACAGCCTCGCCTCCTGATGGTTGGTGCTGTGGTCGGCAGCCATGCCACAGGGCCTGCCTCCAGAGGAGGTGTGGGGTCGCCTGCCATCTTGGTGCGTGTCTGACAGTGCCATGGATGCCTTGTGGGGTGAGGCCCTCCCGAAACCTGTTTATCATGAAATGAGAGGTGCTCAGGGCCCAGCCCCAGGCTGAGCAGGATCAGTGAGAAGAGTGTTCCCAGGCTCTGCCTCATCTCAGAGCCGCCCAAGGGATGAGGACAGAGATTGTTTGTACTGCTCACTGGTCCTTGGAGATAGAGCCAAGTCCTCCTCCTGCAGAGATGCAGCCTCTCACCAAGGGGTCCCCAAGAGTCTCAGGACCAGGTCCGGGCAGCACACCAAGCTCAGCCATCTTGGTGGCAATGCAGAGCCTGGGGCCCTTGGCCTTGCACAGAAACGAGCAGTGGCCCCTACACATCTTCCTATGGGAGGGGCTTTCCCCCTGCCCCCCCCATTTCTTTGCTGCTGGGAGTGGGCCGGGGCCTCCGTGCTGGTTGCCCACCTGCCCTCTTTTTTTTCCTCTCTGAACAAATCCATCACTTTGAAAAGGAAGAAACCGGAGTTGAAGAGGAAAAACAAATCGACCTCTCCCTGCCACTGTTGCAATTGGTTGGTTTTTCTGCATAACAGCTGGGTGTCTTGAAAATGAGGGGGTTTCTATAGTAACCAATTACAGCCATGATTGGTGAAAAATCACAGAAATATCCTGTGTGTGAAGTTATGCCAGGGAGGCAGGCACAGGCTTAGGTGCTGTGGTTTTAATTTCCTGGGGCAATATTTCTCTAAGTACTGATGGCAGGCAGGTTTGCTTGTCATGGCTTTTGATTCAGCCTGCCTGGAGGTGGCTGGTGGGGCCTGGCGAGGGCTGGTGGGGCCTGGCGGGGGCTGGTGGGGCCTGGCGGGGGCTGGTGGGGCCTGGTGGGGGCTGGTGGGGCCTGGCGGGGGCTGGTGGGGCCTGGTGGGGGCTGGTGGGGCCTGGTGGGGGCTGGTGGGGCCTCATGGGGGCTGGTGGGGCCTGGTGGAGTGTAGTGGGGCCTGGTGAGGCCTGGTGGGGTCTAGTCAGGGCCTGGTGGAGTATGGTGGGGCCTGTTGGAGTCTGGTGCAGTCTGGTAAGGCCTGGTGAGCTTGGTGGAGTGTGGTGGGCCTGGTGAGGCCTGGCGAGGTCTGGTGAGGCCTGGAAGACCATGGCAGAGTCTGGTGAGGCCTGGTGGAGCCTGAAGGGGCTTGGTGGGGCCTGGTGAGACCCTGCACCTGCTCAGAGCAGCATCTCATCTTCCTGGGGGCTGGACTCCCACCCAGCTCTGCAGGTCGTGGGAGAGCTCCCATCCTCACTGGGTCACCTGCAGCCACAGAGGAGCTACCTTAGTGTGTATATGGGGGAATTTCACCCTAACTTAAAGTCGTCCTTGTGGTGACAGTGGCCCTGGTCCCTGCCCCGAGCTTGGCTGCTAGTGCAGAGAAATTGCACACCAGCAGAAACACTGTGCTGAGGATTAGCATAATGAGGAGGTCCTCATTTCTGCAGCAAAGCACTTCTATTCTGATTTAAAAACTGAAGCCTTATTGTTTGGGGATTAGTCCTTTTTGGTAATTAGCACTCATTAGCAAGAGTTTCTCTCTCACCATCCTGATGACTGGGGGGCCATCTGCTCCCCAGATATCTGGGAGAGTCAGCACTGGGCACAAGGGTCTCAGTACTGAACGGAGGGTGTGCCCCCAGGGACACATTCACACACAGCTACAAGTAAACTCTCCTACACAGACACACACAGACACACTCACACATAGAATCTCTCACATGGACACTCACAGACACACTCGCACGCTCACACAGATACAGTTGCACACACAAATACACAGACACACTCACACATAGAGTCTCTCACACGGACACTCATAGACATACTCACACACTCACACAGGAACACACAGATACACTCATACACACTGACAGACACGAGCATAGATGCACTCACACACTTCTGTGCTGACGCACATGGACAGAGTCACACAACAGTATACTCTCACACTCACACGCACCAAATACACACGGACACCCTGGCCCTCACTCACGCACAGTCTCTCACACTCGTGGACACACCCCCAGATGCGTCTTTACACTCATGTACGCTGGCTCACTCTCACACTGGCACACTCACACAGCTTGACCCACACGCACACACTCACACCCAGTCACACACGTACACACTCACATACGTGTGCTTGCCTACACGCACACACACACTTGTGTGCATGCATTACAATGACACACACAGCTTCCTTCCTTTGTGAAGTCACTCACCGCCTTATAAAGAAAAACTCTACCCAACCTGCTTTCCAGGCCTGGCGTTGGGCGCGTCAGGCTGGCGCTTGGCACCTGAACACCCTCGCGCCCCCCCACCCGCTTCAGTCATTACAGTTTTTGGATTCATTTTAACTTTCAGACGTGAGGCTGGTGACGAGAACTGACTTTGAATGACACCTATAATCAGTCTTCAATTATCTGTGCTGGTGGAAGAGGGAGCGTGGGCCTGGCTCCTCTGAGCCCTTCCACGTGGCTCTCTGCCGCGCCCTGGTTTTCACGTGACACCAGAGAGTCCACTGGTCCAGAGGCGACCCCAGACCTGGTGACAAAGCCGCTCCATGTGAACTGGGGAGGGGCCGCCCTGCCCGCCCTGACTTCTCCCCTGCAGCCCTGCTGCGTGGCGAGGCAGCCCCGCCCTCCTCAAGGTTGTGCACGATTTGCCCTTTCTGCAGCCCTCCGGGGAGCTGAGGAGGTGGATAACAGGGTTTCAAAGGGCACCGGCACCGCAGATAAACAGGGGGAGCGGAAATGTCAACAGAACAAACACTTCCCGTCAATAAACTTTCGGTTTATCCAGAGCAGATCTCATTTCCCTGAGTACGATCCAGAGGAGGCCAGAAGTAAGAAGCCTTCCCATGTACAGCATTTAAAGTGATGCCTGTTTACGATATGCATGCCGGGCTCTGGGTGAGGGGCAGGGGGAGCGGCTGGTGTTTGCAAAGTGCAAGTGCCTGGCAGGTGTAGGTGCTGGGAAGCGCCTGCGCTCACGCTGGGAGGTTTCAAGCTTGAAACCTCCGCTCCTCCTAGACCTGGGGAGAGGCGCTTCCCCAGTGGGCAGGGGGTGGCCTGGGCTATGTAGAGGAAAGCGCCTGGCCCTGGGGTCCCAGGTGGAGGCCGGTGTCCGCTGCTTCTGCCATCCTCTCACTTACGTCCTCTCGTCGTGTGATGGGCCAAAGGAAGGAGGGACTCGCAGGTCTTTTCAGGTTATCTTGTCGAGGCTGACCTGAAAGGCTGGGGGTTTCTGAGGCTCGGTTTTTGCTCCCGTGAAATGGACTATCCCGCGACCAGCCGGCTCTGTGCCTGGCAGGCGCCTCAGCCCCGCGGTGCCGGCAAGCAGCTCCCCGCACCCTCGCGGCCCGCGCTGTTCTTGCACGTGAGTCAGTCTTTGAAGTAAAGGAAGGAAGGGTTTCGGCTTCCCTTTTGAAGTTAGGAGGAGCTCTTTCTAGAAGAAGAGAGCGTCGTTGTCACAGTGGGGGGTGGAGGGAGAGGGCCCCGGGGCCCAGTCCCCCTCCTCGGCTTCGTCCACTGACCGCTCTCGTCTCCTTCCCCCCGCACAGCTCCATGTCCATCCGCTGGCCGGGCCGCCCCCTCGGAAGCCACGCCTGGATACTGATAGCCATGTTTCAGCTCGCCGTGGACCTGCCCGCCTGCGAGGCCCTGGGCCCGGGGCCGGAGTTCTGGCTCCTGCCGCGGTCGCCGCCCCGGCCGCCCCGGCTGTGGAGTTTTAGGAGTGGGCAGCCAGCGCGCGTCCCGGCCCCGGTGTGGAGCCCCCGGCCGCCCCGAGTGGAGCGGATCCACGGGCAGATGCAGATGCCCCGAGCCAGACGGGCCCACAGGCCCCGGGACCAGGCGGCCGCCCTCGTGCCCAAGGCAGGACTGGCCAAGCCCCCAGCTGCTGCCAAATCCAGCCCTTCCCTCGCCTCTTCGTCCTCGTCCTCGTCCTCCGCGGTGGCCGGTGGGGCCCCGGAGCAGCAGGCCCTCCTGAGGAGAGGCAAGAGGCACCTGCAGGGGGACGGTCTCAGCAGCTTCGACTCCAGAGGCAGCCGGCCCACCACAGAGACTGAGTTCATCGCCTGGGGGCCCACGGGGGACGAGGAGGCCCTGGAGTCCAACACATTTCCGGGCGTTTACGGCCCCAGCACGGTCTCCATCCTACAAACACGGAAGACAACTGTAGCCGCCACCACCACCACCGCCACCACCACCACGGCCACCCCCATGACGCTGCAGACTAAGGGGTTCACCGAGTCCCTGGATCCCCGGAGAAGGATCCCAGGTGGGGTTAGCACAACAGAGCCTTCCACCAGTCCCAGCGACAATGGGGAAGTCACCCAGCCCCCAAGGATTCTGGGGGAGGCCTCAGGTATGGCCATCTCTCTTCTGGTTTGGGTTTGCTTGGGGTTGAGGGCTGGGAGCGTGACTCGGGAGAGATGCTTAGATGTCCCTGGGTGATGCTATGTGTGGAGGCTCCAAGAGATGCAGGCGTGATGTGTCCACCAGCTTGCACATGCGTGTAGACTGGCAAATACAGGCTGTGCCTTAGAGGAAGGGGGCGTGAGAAGGGAGAGTTTCCCTTTTTAGTATGTACCTAGAAGTGGGCGCTGCACCTCTTGTGCCTCTGTTAGGGACCAGCTGAATCCACCAGGTGCTGCACCCCTGTTACAGACCGGTGGAATCCACCACACACAGCCATGTCTTCCAGAACCGTAGAATTTTGTCTCTGGGGCTAGCCCTTGAGCAAGATGCTTGCTCGTCTCATGATACAATTAAGGATCCCCCCACCCCAGAGTCTTCAAAAGCCTTCAAGGGTTTGGGACCCATGGGCGGGGGCAGGGTACCTGCCAACTTGACCTCAGTCGAGGATTAGGAATGGCCTTAAATAGCAAGAAAGGCCGAGGCTGGGTAAAAGGAAGAACTTCCAGCGGTGTTAACAGAAGCTTCGAAGACAGTGATTCAGGTGGCAATGTTCGGCTCCCTGGGGATGTGTCAGGAGGGTGTTTGGAGGACGGAGATCAGAACAAAGGGCTTTGGTTCTTCTGTTGCTGTTATCCTAGCTGCCTGTGGACACACACAGTTCATTGGCTTTGGAATATCTCCTTCTGTGCAGTTTTGTTGCATTTTATTTTCCTCCTATATGCTGTCCTCCATTTGCTTTGAAAGGAGTAGCCCTTGGAAATCTCCCAAGCCAGGGCTTGTCCCTGAACTGGTAGTCTGCACTGATGTCACCAGGCTTCATGGCAGGCCTGTGGGGGAGAGCGCAGAGCCCTGGGCACCCCGTCACCCTCACCTCCCTCCAGTTTTCTCTGCCTCTGTTAACAGGCACAGCCCGATGTGCCAGGTTGGCTCAGAAGTTCACAACCTAGATCTGTGCATACACATTCTAGACAAACAGCAACATTTGCTAACTTTAAAATCGGTTGCAGATTTCAGGGCGTCAGTACAAAATGGGTGGGGGTGCCCTGTGGCCTCCTCACAGCTTGCTTTCCACAACCTCCAGCTTGTGGGCTCAGTAGGCCCCACCCAGGCCTCTGCAGAATCAAGGGGAGGGAAGAGAACTGCTCTTCAGAGCTCATCTGCAGGTGGCCAGCACGGCATCCAGGCCCTCTGCGTCCTCACTAGATTGCGTCCTGGCCCTGGTTCCTCTTCATCTTGGGCAGGCAGGCACCAGGCAGTCCTTGGACAGGTTTTCATGGGGCGGGTGGCTTTTGTCCTTCAGCTGGTGACCTACTTTCTTCCTTCACCTGGACAAGAGAACGTGCGGTTTTTATTCTGAGCTCCTCTTCCCTAGAGAGCAATGTTTCTATGGAAGCACAGCCTGGGCTCCCTGCGCTTGCTGAGGGCCTTGCCCAGAGATGGAGGCTGTGGGCTTGGGAGAGGCTCTGGAGGAAGAGGCTCCGGAGGAAGAGGCTCTGGAGGTCTTGCATCAGCTTCCTCTCATGCAGCCTCTTTTGGGAATCCACGGACATGCGGGGTCTGCAGTTCATCCTGCACCGTCGGGCGCCTGCTAGCAGTTTACAGAGTGTTCGTTTTCACCTCGGTAAACTCAGCAGCCATCATCATCGTAGGATTTCTTGCTATTCTCCCTTACTGTCACCTCCTCTGTATACGTCACTTACTATATAGACATGGATGAGGAAACGAGTTCCCATTTATTCCAAATTACATTTGTTATTACTAAAGTTAAACACCCGGGACAGCGTTGTAGGCTTAGCAAATTAATTCACAGTGCATTGGATGTTGCTAATCCATCTCGACAGATGCTTATCTTGGAAGCGATTTATGGTTCTTCATAATATAATCTGGTGCTAGATTAATTTGTTTAGCAAAACAAATCTAAAAAGAGGAAAATATGTGTGTTTGTTTCTAATGCAGAGAAATGTTAATTCTGGAACGCAATGCTGGGCCACAGGGAAGGGAACAGGTGGTTTACAGCAGCGCTCATCAGGGCTAGGCCACCGTCCTGAGCTTCCCAGCCAAGGCAAAGGGAAGAGACGAAATGCGGGGATGATTCGCCTAACTGGGTTCCTCATAGCCCAGTGGGTACCGTGTAAATGAATTAGACCACAGCAGGAACAATTTAGGTTAGACACTGGGAAGTACTTGCTGGTGATGCAGGAGGTGAGATCTTTGCTTAGGCTACTGAGAACAGGATGCATAATCTCCTTATCTGAAGTCCCAAGTCGAGGGGGATGGGGGAGGGGGGAGGAAAACAACTGTTTAAGCTTCCCCAGATGGAAGGAGTGGTGGGACAGAGGGCTGAACTCCCTGGAACCCCCTTGCTTGGCAGTCATCAGATGCAGACCTGTGCCCCTGACATTTGGTGGAATGTGAACACTACTCACACTTCTCAGACATCTAAGGCAGCAGAAGTGGTCTTGGGGACTCCAGAGCTGCAATCTGGGAGGCCATGAATTGCTGCAGTTAGTTAGCAGGTGCCTTGAGGCTGAAGATCTGGGTGAGAATCTGGGCTCTGTTGCATGTCACTGTGTGACCCTGGAAAAGGTCTCTTCTCGCCTGATTTTCTTTTCTTCACCAGCAAAATTGAGGCTTAGAAATAGGCCACGCGTGGTGGCTCACGCCTGTAATCCCAACACTGGGAGCCTGAGGCGGATGGATCTCCCGAGGTCGGGAGTTCGAGGCCAGCCTGACCAACATGGAGAAACCCCGTCTCTACTAAAAATACAAAAAATTAGCCTGGTGTGGTGGCACATGCCTGTAATCCTAGCTACTACGGAGGTTGAGGCAGGAAAATCACTTGAAGCTGGGAGGCGGAGGTTGCGGTGAGCCAAGATCCTGCCATTGCACTCCAGCCTGGGCAATAAGAGTGAAACTCTGTCTCAAAAAAAAAAAAAGAAATATTTTTCCTAAACGGTTGCTGTCAGAGTTTAGCGGATGAACACTGAGCATAAAATAAGGCACCTGGCACCGAACAATTCTCCATACTTATTAGTTGTTTTTATACCCAGCAAGAGTGGCCTGAGGAGGAGAGGGTTGCCAGTGTCAGAGGCAGAGCAGGCTGCCAAGGACTTGGGAGTTTTATCATCTCAGACACAGCCAGCTTTGCCACTTACTGGGGGGCACCCCAAAATTTGGAATTGGAGTTTTAGGAGGTGGATGAAACATCCATTAAGTGAGTTTTACCTGTCCAAAAAGGGATCTTTGGTATCACACTTGGGGATTTATAAATTTTATTTTTGTTTCTGCAGAGAAATATTTAGAAGGGACATATCATATTTTTCTATCTATCTATAGCACAGGTATTGCTGGGTGCAGAGAGGAAATGTGGCTGGTGATTTGGGGGCACTCTGAAATTTCTCTGGAAGTAACATTACTTGGGATAGCTGCTGGAATGATTAAAGGGTCCCCTGTCAGGATTCACCCTACATAGGAAGTAACAGGGAAATCTTTTTGAGTTTCAGGGTAATGGTTAAGAGTCCCACTGCCTGTCTTCAAATTCCTGGCATCAGCTCATGATCGCTGTGTACATTTGGGCAACTTGCTTGTCCTCTCTGTGCCAGCGGGTATGATAGAGTTAACCATCTCATAATGTTGTTGTAAAGATTCAATGAGACAGAGC
The DNA here is from genome assembly GCF_028885655.2 of Pongo abelii. Lineage (NCBI taxonomy): Eukaryota > Metazoa > Chordata > Mammalia > Primates > Hominidae > Pongo > Pongo abelii. The sequence goes on along the minus strand of NC_071985.2, from coordinate 229,532,330 downwards.
GTGCCAAGTACTCAGTGCCTGGCACATAACAGTTTTCAGTATGTGCCTGCTGCTGTTAATATAAGGATGGTGATGGTGATGATGATGGTGATGGTGATGATGGTGGTGACAGTGAGGATGATGGTGGTGATGGTGATGATGGGGATGATGATGATGATGATGATGATGGAGATGATGGTGATGATGGTGATGATGATGGTGGTGATGATGGTGTTGATGATGATGGTGATGATAATGATGGTAATGGTGGAAATGGTGATGATGATGGTGTTAATGATGATGGTGATGATAATGATGGTAATGGTGGAAATGGTGGTGATGATGGTGGTGATAGAGAGATGATGATGGTGATGATGGAGGAGATGATGATAATGGAGATGGTGATGATAGTGATGATGATGCTGATCATAGTGATGATGATGATAATTGTGGTGATGATGATGATGGTTACCGTTGTGCCAATTTGCTGCCACTACCTTTACTGCTCTATTGAGGGGTCATTTGATGAGTTCCTGCAGCCATGTCCCTGACCTTGGCGCTCTGTACAGAGGTGTAGATGGCACTAGCCAAGAACCTCTTGGGATGGAAAATCACCTGGCGCAGGTTCACGGAGGCATTGAGCTCCAGCCTCACGTGAGCACTGGCAGAGTGTGACCGTCAGATGGGTCAGAACTTAGCTTGAGGTCGGGGAGGAGGCTCCCCACAGTGCAGCCCCAGCCTTCTATGACAGCTCTCTTGCTGGTCAGGTTTCGAATCTGGAATCACAGAGTCTCCTGGGAGAAAAACAGAAAGTCATTTTCTGAGCTTTTATCTTAATGTGTAAAGGAAACTTGTGAGGAATTCAAGCCAACTGATTTGGGTTTCTGAATATGCCCACTGTGGGAATACCTGGGGCAGGAGTGCTTGGTATACAGTTAGTGCTCAATGAAGGTTTCCTGAACCTTACGTTCTTAGGCCGTGTGTGCTGGCATCTGGCCCCAAGACTTTCCCGCCTGCTCAGGCCAATCTGCCGCTTTCCGCAGCTCATGTTCTGTCTCTCAGAAAGCTCGCCACCCAGGAGGGGCCCTGAAATCCTCTAGGTTCCCATCGTCATTCAGGGTTTGCCTCTGTTCAATCAGTCACGTATTCGTGACATCCAGCAGCTCAAGGATGAGATGGCTCAGATGTCATCCAAGTCTGGCCTGGAAATTTTTACATTGGAATTCACTCATGCATTTCTAAGGATGATTTCCAAGTTTGCTTTGTCCTTGTCACCGAGTGGGAGTGGGGGGACCTTCCATGTCCTTTAGGTATGTCCCTCGGTAAGCACAGGTGACAAGCTGGTGTCATTTTCTCTGCACCCCAGCCATCAGCAGACCTAAGCATCAATGCAAGCCAGCCAACCTTAGGAGCAAGCCTCATGATGGTGAAATATTTTTTAAACACCAGAATTGGAGTGGAAGAAAATGAGAAGCAGATGTCACAGGGAGAGACATCCTCTTCCCCTTTGGTTTAAAGCTGTGATGGCCATTTAAATGCTGAGCCCATTTTAATTAAGTTGCTGGGTGTTTGCTACCAGGGAAGTGAATCTGTCCTTAATTTAAAGATATTTGAAGCAAATGACTCATGAACTTCAAAAGTTTTGAGTGATTTAATTGGGATAAGAGAATCAAAGAACAAATCAGTGCTTGGAGCGCTACAAAAGATCCTAAACTTTGTAGACAGCAAGGCTGGTCTTCAGGGTCTTAACTGGGATCTTCTGAATGGATGCAGCGTGGCAAATCCTGAGTGCCGTGGTTCTGGGTGGTGGCCTGTGGTAGAGGTCTTATGTTGGCCGACAGCTCACTGGACCCAATCAGCCTCTTAGAGCACTCCCTCTATTTTTGCTGGGCTAACTTGTGTTCATACCAAATGGATAAGTGTGCTCCAACTCATGAAAGTCCAGCCTCTGATTCTTCTGGACACGACTGTGTTACAGGTCTTCTTGCATTTCCCTGTCAAATGTTCCTGGCTTCAACTTATTGCATTTAGTCCTTCTTAAGCTTCTTCATTCCCTCAGGCTCTCATTCTTCTAAGGGCATGATAGGGATGTGAAAGGTCTTTAATCCTTAAGAACTGAGATGTCTAGCCTAAGGCATTTTCTTTCTTTCCTTTTTTTTAGATGGAGTCTCGTTTTGTCACCAGGCTGGAGTGCAGTGGTGCGCTTGGCTCACTGCAACCTCTGCCTCTGGGGTTCAAGCAATTCTCCTGCCTCAGCCTCCTAAGTAGCTGGGACTATAGGCACATGCCACTAAGCTCAACTAATTTTTGTATTTTTAGTAGAGACAGGCTTTCACTATGTTGGCCAGGATGGTCTCGATCTCTTGACCTCATGATCCACCTGCCTCGGCCTCCCAAAGTGCTGGGATTACAGGCATGAGCCACCACGCCCGGCCTCCTAAGACACTTTCTGTGGGAGAGCTGCTGGGTTCAACTCTGTCTTCTTTTACCAGGCCCTGGAGAGGTGCCTTTACTTGTTGACCTGTTCAGGAGTTTCCAGCAACAAGAGGAAGGCCTTAATGAACACTCCTCTACCTGGAAACCAGTCTCCTTTAAGGGAATGGGTGGGGTCACTGACTACTCGGGTAGCCGGTGGCTGCACGTAACACACCCTTGTAGGATATGGCTTTCCTTACATCATGAATGTCACAAAACCCTGGATTGATAACAAATCTGTTTGATATATAGTGGGTTGAATTCATGATTGCCATCTGCTCACAGGGGAATGATTCTGAGTGTAGAGATTAAATGTTAGACAGAATACCATTTTTAGACTTTTTGTTTTACTGTGTTACAAGGACCAGTTTTAGAATGTCTGGCTTCTTAATCAATTATTCAATGAACCATCAGCTCTGTACTTAGTTGATAGTAAATGCCACACCTCCCGGTAGGAGCAGGGTGAGGAGTTGCAAAATGTGGCCCCTCCTCCTCTTTTCAAGGAGTTAAGAAAATCCAGTTGGGAAATCCAGACGGATAAAGACATATCCTTGCACAAGAGAGAAAAGACAGGTAAGGATGGTAGAGGAAATGTCACCAAGCCACAGCTTCGTCAATCGCCCAGTTGTTATTCTGGCAATACAGATTGGAAGGAAACAGGAGCCTTTGCAGGTTTCTTGGAGCCGAGCCCTGGGATGGGTAGGGGAGGCACAGGAAGAGCCCATCTTGGGGGCGCGTGGCGGGGCTGAGATAGAATAGGCAGAGCTCCTGCAGGCCTGGATTGTGGAGGGAGCCAGGCCAGGCCTCCACCTCCCAGCAGCTCAGTTTCTTGGCCTTTGAAACAGATGCTGAATAAGACGACCTCCGAGGTCCCTCATCTAGCTCCTAATTGCCCTAAGAATGGGCGAGTCCTGGTGTTCCCTCTGCAAGGAGCAGGAACGATGGTTTTGGAGGACCCCCTTCCCCGACTTGTCATCAGTGAAAGAAGAATGCTGGAGAGGTGCGCCCCTTCCCTCCCTTCCAGCATCCACAGTTGGCTGTCCTTGGGGACGCAGCAGTGAGCTCAGTGGTCTATGTACACAGGCAAGCTGGGGGCCTGGTGGGACCATGGCTGTGGGCTCAATTTTAAGCTTCCATTTTGTGATGATGAGTCACTCTTCTCCTGGTGGAACCCTCCGCCCCACCTTTGCGCAGGAGTGGCCTGCGTCGTGCTTGTCTAGCTTAAAAGGCTGCCATGTGAATCCTGCTGGTAGAAAAAGCATCACCCGCATCTTTGCAGCAGATAAGTTCCAAGTGACGTTTGAGGGCTCCCCAGGTGGTCACTGACACTCAGTCCCAGAGACTCAGCCAAATTCAGAGGCAGACGAATGCGTGATGGACCCATGTGCCATGTGGTTAGACGTGAGGACAGGCTTCGGGTCCCCGCTTTCGATGGGGTTCAACATGATTCAGTGAATCTCACAACTGTCCACCTTGCAGTCTGTTGTAAGGGTGTGATGATGCAAAATAAAGGGAAAAGGCTTCCCTTTCCAGAAGTTTCTTTCAGCACTGGGGAAGCCAATTTTGTTGGAGGAACAGAGAGGCTGAAAATCTCCCTCCAGAGGTGACTGATGGGTGCGACATGTCAGGGACAAAGCTGGTGCCAGAGGAGACAGCGCCCACCTTGGCCGAGATGGACCCAGGCCATGGCTGCAGGTGTCCTTGGCTCCCCCATGTGACCCCATGGTCCTCTGAATCTTTGCCTGCAAAATGGGGAAGCAATTTCTTTCTGACAAGGTTGTTCTGAGACTGGACCATGCCAGCACATGTGGGAAACTGAGAGCTGTAGTGAGCACGCGGCCCCTAGAGTTGAGTCAGGTCTTAAAAGATGCACGAAGCCCACCTCACTGGTGGCTGTGCCAGGGTAATCGAATGGTGTTTGTGGTGGGAAAACGCCATTTGCTTTCTGTGACCTTTAGTATCCTCTTCTGAGGTCAGTTAGGTTGTGTCGCTGCATGCTCAGTGCTATTCTGTCCAAATCATGATCTTTCCCTGCCCTGGAAGGCCTCAGTTCTCACCGTGGTGGTCAGACCTACCTCAGGAAGCCCTTAGCCTGGCTCCCTTAATGTGCCAGGTCAACACACCTGAGGCGTGGTTTGTGTGAGCCCCGTGGAGAAGATGGGGGACAGGGATAGGGGCTGGAGCCAGCACCATTTCCTTTGCAAGGGGCCCGACTCTCCCCTTTACATAGCTAGAATAACACTTTACAGTTGCACACGCTCCTCCCTTTACGTAGCTGGAATAGCACTTCACAGTTTGCCCAGCTGATGTGCTGTTCTCCAAGCCACCCTGGGAAGGGGGTAGGAGGGGATCTGCAGCTGGGAGAAGCCCAGGCATTTGTGAGTGGGGACTGGGGCAGAACCCAGCTCTCCTGACTCAAGGACCATGGCACTTTCCATGATTCTAGGGGTGCTCTTCGGGGCTTGGGGACCCTCCCACCACATACCTCTTCTGCCTGAAGCATCAGGATGCCCTGAGTGTGGGTTCTAGATCCAAGTGGAAGTTCTTGGTCTGTGTGTAAAAGCCACTGATCAAAGAAGATTCCTGGTCTTCTTGACCCTTCTGAAGCTCCAGAGGGTCCTGTCCATCAGCAAAGCCAAAGGCCACGATCAAAGAAGATTCATGGTCTTCTTGACCCTTCTAGAAGCTCCAGGGGGTCCTGTCCATCAGCAAAGCCATGACAGGCTGGACGGAAGAGTCGGATGTCCCCACCATGTGATTTCAGAGACACACCCTCTGGTGCGTCCCTCGCCAGGACTTCATGGATGTGTCCTGAGACCAAGGCCAAGCTGCTGAGACCCACCTTGGGTCCTTGTCACTTATTCCCACCTCTGCAAGGAGTAAGTCAGTGCTGTCTATGGCAGGGAGGAAGAAGAGAGGCTGTGAGGGTAGGGGCTGCTGGGGAATCTTGGGTTGGGCAAAGATGGCTAAAGGGAGGAGAAAGAAAGGCCAGACTCTCCTAACCCTTGCAGAGCCAGTGCCCGAGTTTGTGATGGATTTTGTGACATTCCCTTTACACACTGCCAATGTACCTTGCATAGAAAACATAATCTTTGTTTTAAAAGCTTGATATAGTGTCCTAACTGTGCTGAGGAAGACACGCAAAGGAGAGTAATTTAGGGTAAAACGCTGTATATGTACATTTAAGCTCCCCAGCCCATCTTCACTGGAGGGGTCTGGTGGTGCTTACGTGCATATGTACAGCATTTTATCTGTATGTGTGCTGAGGCAGTCAAAGGCTGGCCTCTGCATAGGGTCACTGGGAACACGTCTGTCACACCAGCTGGGACAGTTGCCTCACGTTAAGGGCAGGTGACTTTCCAAAATGAACAACTCTCAGAGATGTTTGGGACAAAAATGCACACAGTCTTCTTTTGATTTATTCAGTGGTTGCATGCGAGGGAACTTCAGCGTGTTCCAGCCATGCACTGGAGAATCCCCTGGGTTCATATGTGGCACAGAGGAGGCCCTCTGGGTTCCAAGTGTGTTGGTTAGCAGCACTGAGCAGTGGGGCAGGTGGAAATTCACAGCGCAGAGGCAATCCGTTGTCTGCACACTTGTCCTGTGCATGGCAGGACCCGCGGCGTCCATCCCCGCCTCATTCTGTGACTGTTAGGAATCCCTGCTCTAGTCCTACACATTCCGAAAGCAGCCATTCACCCAGCATGAGCCTCGTCCTCTATGTTCACACGCATCTTGTGCACGGGAGAACCAGCCTTCGTCTGTGTGTGAGTCCTGGGGCTGCTGTAATGCATCGCCATAGTCTGCATGGTTTAAACAGAAACCTATTCTCCAGCTGTTCTGGAGGCCGGAGTCTGAAGTCGTGATACGAGCAGGGCTGTGGTCCCTCCGGAGGCCCTAGGTGAGGACCCTTCCCAGCATCTTCCAGCTCCTGGTGGCTCCAGGTGCTCCTTGGCTTGTGGCCGCATCACTCTGGTCTCTGGCTGCATCTCCACATGGCTGTCTCCCTGTGTCTGTCTTCTAAGGACACTTGTCATTGGATTTAGGGCCCACCTGGATCACCCAGAATGGTCACATCCAGGCCCCGTGTGCTGGGAAAGGCAGGTCATGGTGAGTTGGGTTGGGACAGGTCAGGGCATTGGGGTGGGGCAAGGTTCCAGGAGGCTTGGAGGCGGTCATGAGGATTTGGGGTTTATTCTGAGTGTGCTGGGGCTCAGGGGATACACTAAAGAGCAGTGTGATCTGAGCCGGAGGTACTGGCTGCTCTCTGAGGGCATTCTAGGGGGAAGACAGGAGGCGATGATACTAGATGGGACGTGATGACTTGTGGAAAGGTGGGACACGAGCCCCAAGAGACCATTGGCTGGGGAGTAAGGGAGAGAACCATCTAGAGGGCCCCTGGGGTTTTAGTCTGAGCAACTCTTTCTTCGGCTGAAAGGGGTGCATTTAATTGAGAGGCAGAAGCTGGGGAGCAGCAGATTGGAAGGAGCCCTTGGGACGGGACCTTCACTCGTGTGACACCCAGCCGCCCTGGCGGCCGTCCAGGGGGAATGCCTGTGGATACTCCTTGGATTCCTGAGTCTGCCACTCGGGGGCTGGTGCAGCCCGGAGTAGAAGCTCAGGGGAGCCTCGGGTGTGTGGAGGGTCTGGAAGGCCATGGAGACAGTGGGGACCACTTGGACAGAGCGGGGACTGCAAGAGGGGAAAATGAAGGGGCAGTCGGGGGTGATGAGGAAGAGCCCACCGGGAGGAGGCGGCCAGGAGGCTGCAGGAGAAAGCTGTTCCCAGAGCATGGAGGGGTCCTCGTGGCAGAGCTCCCAGAGATGCGAGAGAGGCCACTTTTGTGAGGCGGAGGCTGCTGGAGACGTGGTGAGGGGAGAGTCCTGCGAGGGCGATGGAACGGAGATGGGAGGTGAGCCGCAGATGCAGTGGGTGGAGCTGAATATTTTGAAGAGCTTTGCTCTGCAGGGGTTTGGGGAAAGGGAAGCTGTAGTTGGAGGACTATGGAGGTGGACGAGGATTTTGGTTGTTCTGTTTCATTTTCATTTTTTTTTTAAATTGTGGGAGTATTTGGGCACGTCTCTCTGCCAACGTGAATGACCCAATAGAGAATGGAAATGGACAATGTGGCAGGGACAGAGGAATGGGGACAATACAGAAGCCAAGTCCTTAAGGGATGAGAACCAGCCTGATGTGTGTTGTTGGCTGAGCTTGCTGTAGAGAGCTCAAGAGGCGTTCAAGAAAAGCCTGGTTTCCGAATTCTGCGTTTCTCCCCAAGGGCTGACCTTTTTCCTCTTTTCCTTGTGAGAGTCTGTGATAGTCGGAGGAATGAAATCCCATGGGAACTGCACTGACGTGGCCCCTGCCATTGCTGGGCGGCCTCCCCAGGCTGGGGCAGACAAGGAGCAGGTGCACACAGAGGTCACGTGTGGTGGCCGCGGGCACGTGCGGATGCCAGGCGAAACCATGGGCGGTGGCGGTGATGGCGGCCGGGATGAGGAAGGCTCAAGGAGAGGGGGCACTTGAGTGAGGTCTGACGTGAGAGGAGCAAGTGGCCAAGGGAGGAGTTCTGTCCCCTCTGGCCTTGGCGGCATACCTAGTCCCACCTATGGCCCCTCACCTGGTCATGAGCTGGACATCCTCATCTGGTCACAGAAGGGGTCACCAACCTGCATTCCCACCCCCAGCCCTCTTCTCTCTGAAGCCCTCACCTCTGGGCGCCCCCCCCCCCCCCCCCCGCCGGTGGTTTGTCTCCATCGACTGGCATTACCACAACGCCTCTCATATTATGGCCACTTGCACTGCCCAGAGGTGGGCCTGCCTGCTCCTCCCCAGCCCCTCACCAATATCAGTAATCGCCACTGTCATCTGCCTGCATGGTGCTTTCCACAGGCTGTCACCTAGCCCAGGACTCCTTGAGGGGCCGCAACAAACCTTCCACCCCCAGATCCTGCACCTGCTGTGCCCCTGGCTACCAGCACCCTGCCTGGCCCACAGCCAGCTCCATAGCCATTTTCTGAACAGTTTTTTAAAATGCAACTTCTGGGCTTAGAGACAGCTGCAGGGAATGGGTTCCTAAGTGCTGAAAGCCATGCAGATCTTGCGATCTTTAGGTGGAAGAGAAAGAGGAAATGAAAAGCCAGGCAGGGTGATAAAGTGCCGTGCTTTTAAAAGTCATTGATGCCCACACTGGAGGGAGGTACACTTCTCCACGAGCACCCTCCCCTCCTGCTGCAGACACAAAGCAAGGCTGCATATGCTGGCTTGACCCAGGGCCAGCCTGCCCTGATGAACACTCTCCGGCTCTGGACTGCCCACACTTGTGCCCAGAACGAGCAATGAAACTGCTTGCCAGCCGTCAGGGTCCAGGGAGCTGGGAGCACCTGGGGCGTCAGCTCAGCCAAGGCTTGCTGGTCCCTGGGCGTTGGGTGCAGACAGCGGCCTGCCGCAGGAACCTCTGACCCAGGCAGAGGAGTAGTTAAAGGACCTCCAGCCCCCAGCAGGCAGGAAAGAGGGTTTCAGGTTCCCTGGAAGAGGCAGATGTGCATCAGGTTAAGTGGCTGCTCCAGTGGGCACTCACTTCCTGTGTGTGGGGGAGGAATGTGAGTGGCGTGGGCCATCTGGATACTTGGTGTAGAATCCCGCATCCTCCTATGCCCCATGGATGCCCCGTGGAGCTCACGGGCAGGGCTGTCATCATGGTCCCCCTGGTGCCTGGCCAGGGCTTGCTTGTGACAGATGCTCAAAGTACACATTTAATGAATAGGCAGACTCCCTGTTCACACCCGCCTCCCCTTCGAAGGGGGCTTGAGGTTAGGAGAGAACTCAGAATGTCCAGGATGTCACCCTAGAGGTCACCAGCTCCTTCCTTGTTGGCGGGACTTGCTCAGCCAATGGAACGGGGGACCTCCTGTGCTGGTGTCCTGGGCAGCTGCAGCAAAGCATTCCAGCCTGAGTGGCACAAACAATCAAAATATGTTCTCCACTGTCCCAGAGGCTAGAAGTCTGAGGTCAGGGTGTCGGGAGGGCCGGCTCCTCCCAAGGCCTCTCTCCTTGGCTTGTAGACACCGTCTCCTCCCCGTGTCCTCACATGGTTGTCCCTCTGTGTGTCTGTGTCCTCATCTCCTCCTCTATAAGGACACCAGTCAGCATGGATTAGAGTCCACCCTAATGACCTCATTTAACTTTAATTACTTCTTTAAAGGCTCTGTCTCCAAATACAGTCACATTAGGGGGTGGAGCTTCAACATGCAAATTTTTGGAGGACACAGCTCAACCCATAACACCTCCCACCTCCAGGGGTCATGGCCCACCTGGGAGAGTGCCTCCTCCGGGATGAAGCAGAGGGCCCCAGGAGACCTGGAGTCCTTGCGGGGTGGGGGAGGAAATGGAGTTCCATCGCCACCCCCCGCATAGAGATGGAGAGAGCTGGGCTCAGGGGCAGGCCCTGAATCCTGCAGAGAGCTGGGCACAGGGGCAGGCCCTGAATCCTGGAGAGAGCTGGGCACAGGGGCAGGCCCTGAATCCTAGAGAGAGCTGGGCACAGGGGCAGGCCCTGAATCCTGGAGACAGCTGGGCACGGGGGCAGGCCTTGAATCCTGGAGAGAGCTGGGCACGGGGGCAGGCCCTGAATCCTGCAGAGAGCTGGGCACAGAGGCAGGTCCTGAATCCTGCAGAGAGCTGGGCACAGGGGCAGGCCCTGAATCCTGCAGAGAGCTGGGCACAGGGGCAGGCCCTGAATCCTAGAGAGAGCTGGGCGCGGGGGCAGGCCTTGAATCCTGGAGAGAGCTGGGCACAGGGGCAGGCCCTGAATCCTGCAGAGAGTTGGGCACAGAGGCAGGTCCTGAATCCTGCAGAGAGCTGGGCACAGGGGCAGGCCCTGAATCCTGGAGAGAGCTGGGCACAGGGGCAGGCCCTGAATCCTTTAAGGCTGCCGTGCTTGTGCCAGGGTGTGGTGGAGGGTACCACCCTGGGGGGCAGTACTGGAAACTCACAGTGGCCAGGGTTTGTGTGCATGCGGTATTCCAACATCGTCCTGTGTTTAGGGGGAGAACACTTGAATAATGGCGTAATTTACGGAAGTTGACCCCAAGAGCCCAGTGGGGTGAGCAGAGTCTACTTGCAGGAGTTGTGGGGAGTGGGAGGCTTCTCGGGTGGTGTGGGTGCTCCTGGGATGGCAGCAAGTCTGGGAGCCTAGAGGAGATCTGGTGGTGGGGTCTGGGCTGGAGGAAGAGGTCAGGTTCTGAACACCCAGAGAAGGTGAGTTTTGAAGCCTCAGCCCCCACTGTGTGGCCCTAGTGAGGGTGGGAGTCCCCTGGGGAATTGGTTTTAAGTGCACACTTCTGGTCTGCACTCTCCAGAAATCCTGATTCAAGCAGGAGGGGCCCAGGAAGCTGCCTTCAGAAGCCCTGTCTTCAGTGTGTGGGTCTGGGAGGCAGAGAAATTGCAGCCGAGAGCCGGGAGCCTGCGTTGCAGGGCCGGCTGCTGAGCTTGGGCCCGGGCTCCTTCAGGGTCCCTGGGGGATGGGGCTGCCTTCGTGTCTGGTGAAATAGGACAGAAAACAGGCACGGAAGAGCTTCCAAGAGGTAGAGGCTTGGCCCAGAGGGAAGCTGAGGGCCAGGCTTGTCCCCTCTGTGTCCTCACTGTGGCTTCTGGGGGATGCGGATCCCTGTGTGAGAGCCCCCGGGAGCCCAGGCCCCCGGCGTGGGCCACCCCCCACAGCGAGCCACCTGTGGCAGCGGATTGCCATTGCTTCGCAGTTTGGGTTACATCTGTTCCACCGTGAGTCATCGGCTCGGAGCTGGGGCGCACACACAGCTCTCACTGTGCCAGGCGGCCGTTCCCAGGCTCGGGCGGGTGAAGAGCAGGAGATGAAGGCTGCATCTTTGCAGCCCAGTGGGCAGCAGCAGAGGCCAGGAGGAGCCTCACAGCCTCAGAACAGTGTGGCCTCTGGCCCCCTCTGTCCCCTCGGGATCTCAGGGAGTGTGGAGGGCTCCCGGCCCCACCCTCCCTGTGTTTCAGGAGTCCCAGCCCATTGCATTTGCCTCCAGCCCTCTCCTGTGGGGGACGGTGTGGAGAAAGCTAATGTCTCCCTTAAATGGCGTTGACGACACAGCCATATGGACCAGGGCCTCTCTGGTTATGCTGCCCTGACCCTGTCTGTGTCTGTAGCACTTCATCACTGATGTCCTCCACCTGCATGTCTGCCTCTACAACCATATTCTCACCCCTGGGCAACAGAGGCGTGCTGCTGGAGACCATGTCCCTGACACAGGACCTGGATGCCTGGAAGACCCTGAGGTGGACCTGGGGTGCCCACCTACTGGCATTTGCACCTCTGTGGAATCCCTTCCCCTGGAGTGTGGATGGGGCCATGACCTGCCCCTAACCCATGGCTATAGCAGCAGTAATGGGACTCTCCCATGTTTAGTAATTTAAGTCTCCATACTACTGGCCTGGAGGGGCCCATGTGGTGGGGGCTAGCAGGTGTCCAGGAAGTGAGGGCGGCCCCTATCCACAGCCATCAAGAGGCCTAGTGCTCGGTCCTGCAGCCGATCTTGCCAATGCCTGGAAGAAGGTTGAAAGTGGAAACTTCTCTAGTTGAGCTTGCAGATGATTGCAGATGACAGCACAGCCTAGCCCCGGATGGTACACGGAGCCTCTGAACAGCAGGGCCCTGGTCCCCTCCGTTCCCTGTGGGACCTTGAGCAGGGGACCCAACAAAGCCATAGCCAGACTCCAGAACAGAACTCGCCCACAGAACCAGAGATCACTAACAGGTGGTGTTCAAGCCTCTAAGTTTGTGGTCATTTGCTACTTGGCAAAGACAACTAGTAGAGCCTGGAACCAGGCGAGCGTCTGTGGGTGATGGGTGAATGCACAGGGAAATGAGGGTCGTGGGCAGGGGGTCTGAGTCTGGAAGCCAATGAGACATGGCCTTTGGCAGCTTGGAGAGGAGTCCTGGGCCCCAGCGGACCCTGGCTGAGCACGGGGCCCTTCCGATGGCATACTCTAGGGTTTATTCCAAACTCCCTTTTTCCCTGGAGTCATTGTGTGGCCTGTGGTTTCCTTTTAGTCCAAGCATGAGGAATACACTCACACTGCCACAGCCAAATGCACCTGCGTGTTCCCACCCAGCCCCGGGGTTGGGGTTTGGCATCTGAGTGACACCTGCTCCCAGTGGCTGCCCCGATGCTGTGTAGGGGTGTGAGCAGCCATCACATTCTGCTCTTGCTGTCACTGTGGGGCCTGGCCTGCTCCAGAGTGGGCTGTGTCTGTGGGAGCAGCTCCTGAATAACCCTGTGCTCCGTGGAAAGGCACAAAGAGCAGGACAGACCCTCAGGCACAATGGCAGAGCCCAGGGGACCCTCTACAGCGAAAGGTCATTTTGCAACTTGCTGGAAACTTCTGTCCTGGGCTGCTGATTGCTGGGCCCCAGCTCCTCAGAGGACACTGCATTGGCTTTTTCGGGTGGTCAGGTTTTCCCTCCACCCTGGGCCTGGGGCTCGCTTAGTCTGGCCTCCCTGCCGACGGGCTCTCTGTCATTGCTCCCTATTGAAACCAGCGTCCTGTCACCTGGGACATGTGAGCTCTCCGGGGCTCCATCGGCCCTGGGCCCAGCCACCAGACCGCACATCCATGTTTCCATTAGCCCCTGAGGCTCTGTAGGGCCTGCTGACCCCGAGGACGCTGCCCACTGCCCTCCTGCTCACTCCAGCCCTGGTGAGCTTGGGGCTGAGTCTTCTGATACATCCTGGAAAAAAAATCATTGAAATGAATTATACATCAACACCAAGAGATGGATCATTAATTAATAAACTCAGCCATCTCTACTTCCCACAGCCTACACAGCATCCACGGTGAATGAATAAGTGAGCACAGCCTCGCAGCCCGGGATGCGGATGAGTCGCCCTTTCTTGTGAGAAGGGTGCAGGTCGGAGTGAGGGGAGCACAGGGCAGGGCCCGAGTCTCGAGGGCGTCACTCCTCCTGCAAGTGCAGACCTGGGGCCTGGGGTCCAGCTGGCTGGTGCAGGGCTGCCCTGTGAGACTTGGAGCTGCTGCCCCACACACTCCTGTACCCTGGCCCTTCCTGGTGAGCTAGGTTTTCGGCTCCTGGCCTCTGAGCTGTGCCTACAGGGTGACCTCGAGCTGCACGGGGTGGGACTCTGCTGACAGTTGCTCATTGAAGTGTGGGGTCTTCCAGTCTGGAGGAAGGCATCAGAGACCAGGGCAGCAGCAGGGCTGGCTCCTTCTGGGGCTGTGAGAATCTGTCCTCTCTCCCAGCTCTGATGCCCTGAGATGGTGTCTCCACCCGAGCCTTCCCATTGTCTTTCCTCTGTGCGTGTCTGTGTCCAAAGTTCCCCTTTTGATAAGGACAGCAGTCCTATTGGATGAGGGCCCACCCCGATTGCCTCATTTTACCTTGATTACCTCTTTCAGGGCTCTATATCCAAATAAGGTCACAGTTCACGGGTAGTGGAGGTTAGGACTTCAGCATATTCATTTGGGGGTGCATAATTCAACCCATAGCACATGTTGTTGGATTTAGGGGCCACCCTGATCACCCAGGGTGAGCTCCTTAGTCACATCTGCAAAGATCCTCTTCCAAATAAGGTGTCATTCACAGGCACTTGCGTTAGGATGTTAGCATCTTTTGGAGGAAAAAAGTTCAGCCCCAAAAGTACCCTCCCTTCCTTCTACTCCCCATTGTGTAAGCAAAACATAGCTCTTAGAGCAATGACCCCCATGCAACCCCAGAAGAGGGAAGCCTTAAAGAGACAGGCGTTCAGTAGGAGATCCACAGAGTCCGCAGAGGGCAGGGGACTATGCCGGATATGTCGGTATTGTCTGTGCACCCGGCAGATTCCACACCTACAAGAATGGAAGTTTCCGGAAGATTTCCATGATTGCTAATCGTTTATTTAACATCCTATTAGAGGAGGAGACAGGGAGCAAACAAGCTTGCTGCTGCGTTTGTAGCCAAGGTGTGTTGTAAACTTCGATTTTATTGTTAACTTTGGCTCCTGGGGAAAAAAAATAGCACACAGACACTGGAACAGAATTCCAGGCAGAGCAGCTCGGCACAGCTGTTCCAGAGCCAGGCTGAATCCGCAGCTCACCCAGCCTGGAGCCCAGAGAAGCGGGTGTTGGGAGAGCGCCTACCTTCCTCTTGATCCCTCTCATTTTTACAAATTTTCAAGAAAAGCAACAACACAAGCCGCTGCCTCTGCTGAAGCTGTTGCGTGTGTGATTGATTCCTGGAAGGTACACAGTGTCTACTGTTAACCCAGATATCAGGAACCTCTGAGGGGCTGCCCGTCTGCACCTAGCAAAGGCATTGTCCACCCCCAGGTCACCTTTCAGAAGCCAGACGCCTGGGGAAAGGACCCGTGTTCCCAGGAGGAAAACACCAGCCATATCTGACCTTCCATGTTGAGCCACACCTGGGCCCTGCCTGGGCCAGCATTTCTTGAGCTGTGAGTGCAGCCTGGAGTTGGATACCCAGAGGGACTCAGAACAGACATCTCAAGCAATGCTCAGACCTGGCCCTTCCTGCACTTGGTGCTCCAGTGTTCTCATCCCCTGCTTGGCTGGATCAAACTCTGCCTGCAGCCCTTCTTTCCCCTAATCACAAAATATGTCCCTGCCCCTTTTGGGTATGTCCTCTTAGTCTTACTCGTAAACTCAACTCCTTGACTTAAAAGGAGATTGCAAATGTTTTCACCATAAGAACATTTGTTTTTTGTTTTGATTTTTTTTATTTTATTTATTTTAAGTTTTAGATTTTGTTTGTTTTGTTTTTGTTTTGTTTTGTTCTGTTTTGAGACAGAGTCTTGCTCTGTCGCCCAGGCTAGAGTGCAATGGCACAATCTTGGCTCACTGCAACCTCCGCCTTCGGGGTTCAAGCGATTCTCCTGCCTCAGCCTCCTTAATAGCTGGGATTACAGGCATGCACCACCATACTCAGCTAATTTTTGTATTTTTAGTAGAGACGGAGTTTCACCATGTTGGCCAGACTGGTCTCGAACTCTTGAACTCAGGTGATCCACCTGCCTCAGCCTCCCAAAGTGCTAGGATTACAGGCGTGAGCCACTGTGCCTGGCCTGATTGTGTTTTTTAAAGTAACTGAAGAGCCAACATTTGCTCAAACTCCTTCAAGATGTTGTCACTGCCGGGCAGATCCAGGCAGATCCTCAGCTCTTTGCCTTTCTAGTGGTCCCCAGAGACTTCATAAAGGTGTGAACATTGTGCGTGACAGGTAAGAAAGTCAAGGACTTTAGGGCTTCCTCAGCCTGCAGGAGTTACGGGGACAGCTTGAGAAGGAGGGAGAAGCAGGTGGTTTAGGGCCTGTGACCCAAAAGCTTAGCTGGTAACATACAGGGTCCCCAACAGAGCTGGCTCATTCCAAAGCAGGTTGGTCCAGAAAGGCCCGGGCCCTGGGCTCCAGCCTGCCTGAGACAAAGGCTAGAGAAGCACACAGGGCCGCCGCTGTTTTCTGGCTGTTTTTGGAGAAAAGTTCAGGCCAAACCCAGCTCCTGGAAGAATTGCCCCTACCCTTCCGCCCCTGTCCTTCAGCTCAGGTGGGTCCTGGGAGGCTGGGATCTCTCCTGGAGAGGGGCTGGGCCTCACCTGCAGGCCTCTTCTCCATGTTGCCCTTCCCTCGGACACCCCCTGGGTGGCCAGGAGGCCTCCCTTCCCGATAAAGGCAGCAGCCTTAGGGACAGAGTGGGGAGGCGGGAGTCTGTGCCCCACACGCAGGAGCCCCCTTTCTGAGTGCCAGCAGGATGTGCTCTTGGGGAGAGGCTGCATGGGGAGGTACGGGGCACATATTTCCTTAGGTCTCTGAATGTTCATACAGGGAACAGCTTTCAGCCAGCCCCTCTTGCCCGAAGGGCCCCATGATGTGGGGATAGGGCAAAGCCAACTTCTCTCCCTTCCCTAGAAGAGACTGAGAAGGGAGCAGCTGGTGCTAGGACCCTCCCTCCAGTCTACTGTGCTGACGAGGCCAGGCAGGTTCCAGAGGCCCTAATGCCACCATCCTCCTAAGACCTGGCATGGCTGAGGTGTCACATGGGCCCACCTGGGCAAGGCCAAGCCTATGTGAAAGGGAAAGGGAGCAACTGTACGTGGCTCCTGGAGAGTGGACCTCCAAGCTGCCCTGCCCTGTGGCTTTGCCCTCCCACCTTGGGCCCCCTCCCTCACATGGCCTGCCAGCTGTCCCTCAGTTCCCTGAGCCTCAGAGGCCCAACTTGGGCTCCTTCGGGGGCCCCTAGAATTGCACTCTGCCTACAGACAGCCTCTCAGTGCTGTAACTTACTGTTAACAAGAGTGTCCCTTGTCTCAGGCCCCACCGTGCCTGTGCAGACAGGTGAGAGCAGCTTCACAGGAGCGCAGGAGTGAGGGAGTGAGGATGAACCCCTGGCCCTTCTGTGAGACCTGGGGTGAGTCACAGAGTCCTGCGCCTCAGTGCGCTCCTTGATACAATGGAGATGATCTTCCACACCAGGCCCCAGTCAGTTCTCCAGACTAGGGAGGTGAGAGAAGGCTTAGTAAGTTACAGTCTGCTTCGAAAATTGGAGCTGTTTCTTTTCTTTCCCCTGACGTTCTCGGGAGATCCTTGGAGGAACTGCTTCTCCAAATAGACATCTTAGCCTGGACTTCTGGCTATGGCCTCTTGGGGTCCAAATTCTCCATAAATGAATGAAAATAGGATTTCTGGACTCTTCTTTGCCCAGCAGGGCATTTCAGAATCTGTTTGGATTGAGAAAAATTAAGAAGCTGTTAAAATGCTTATTTTTGCCTCAAGAAAATTCTGCGGGATTTCCTGCGCTACCTCCAACAAAGTGGGCAGCTCCCACCCCAGACCCCCTTCTACTCTTAGAATTGGGGCTGGGAAGGTAGCAGAACCCCCAGGGCTTGGCTCAGGGTTTTCACGTGATTTTTAAAATGCAATGCCGCCTTCAGATGATCTGCACACCCAAGACGTCAGTGTCACGGGGAGCCGTGGGTCTGTGCTTCCCCAAGGCTGGATGGCCCCAAGAGTCATCATTTCCAAAGCCTGGGTTTAGAACCCAACAGAAGCAGGTCACAGGACAGCGAGAAGCTGCCCAACAGAATCTCATTCGCTTGTTCACCTGTTCAACCATTCATTCATTCATTCATTCAGCTGACCAAAGTATCTCGTGTGCCCAGGGCTGTGCTGGGAGCGGGACCCTTCACAGGCAGCCAAATCAACTGAGCCCCTGTCCTCACACGGCATGCAAGTCCATTTGCACAGCTGTCTTCCTGTCCTCAGAGGCCCGCCCTCCTTGTTCTGGAAGAATGGGATGTGGAACACAGATCCTGCTCCAAGCGCGGGAAATCCCAGCGGGCCGGCCTTGGGAGGATTCGGTTCATCCTGACCCATCTCTGACCTGGTCCAGGACAGCCCACCCCTCCCCTTGTTCTCCTTGTGGGCAGGGATAGGAGAAGGCCACTGTGACTTGTGCTATTTCCCAGAGACCAGAGAAAATTCTGGCATTGTGATCTGCCCACACGCCGTCGTCTGTGTCAGAGCCAGAAATAGAACGCAAAGAAGATTCTTGTTCTGATTTCTGTGCTCATAATTCTAGGGCAAGATGCCCTTATGAGATGTGGATCAAAGGAGGTGGGGGCGGGGGGAGCTGAATGGAGCGGTTCACGCGAGGTGTGTGCGTCGCGAGCAGGGCCCTTGCCGGAGCTCCAATTAGCGGCTTTTGTAAGCGATCACGTACCGAGTATTGACTTGGCTCAGCCCAGGAAAAGCGAGAGCGATTTGCAAAAGGCCCCTTCAATCATGACAATTAAAATCCAAATACAGACCTGCAAGGGCCCTGAACCCATGCACTTGTTCTGTGTGGAGGAAGAGAGGCACCCGCTCAGATGCTCCTTCTTAGATGAAAGGAGCGCATCAGCTGAGCCCCGGAATAGGAAGGGCCCACCCTACTGAGCCTCCTGCCTCACCATTAACAGCGCTGCGTCCATACTGGGAGCCAGGTTCTGACAGCTGACTTGAATTAAATCTCATAAGGCCCACAGGACACACGTCCTGGGAAGAAGGCATTCCTCTGATCTTAAATCAGCAGAGGCAGAAGCAGAGGCCCCGAGAGGTTAAGTGACTTGCCTGAGGTCACACAGCCTGAAGGGGGTGGAGTCAGGATTCAAACCTAGGCTCCAGGGATGGTGTTTTGACGGCCTGCACCCATCTGACTGTATCTCCTTCAGTCTTCTCCACCATCCCTTGGGCGTATGATATTTTACAAAGTAGGAAGTGGAGACAGGGATTAAGGAGCCTGTCCAGGTCTGCCCATGAATGAACGTCAGGCCTCGTCACTGCAGGAGCTCGAACTGCACTGGATGGGGCTGGAGTGGCACCTGTGGGCGATGCTGAATATAATGTATGATCTGTCTTTGGGGTGTTCTTGGAAGGAAGGAGAAGGGCAGCACCTAAGAGTGGTCGGTGATGGTGACAGGGCCAAGGCTCTCACCTTCCCCTGGACAAGGTTTCTAAGGCCCAGGAAGCATCTTCTGCTTCTGAGGCCTGAGACAGTGGCGTTTCCTCTTCCCCGAGCACTCAGCCTCCATCTGGCTTTCTGTCCACCAGCACAGATGGCAATGTTGTTTCTCCACTCCTCCGTCCATCGCCTGCAAGCTGAGCCGCGTGATGGAGCTCAGCCTGCAGCAGCCGTCTTCACCTCAACTTCCCTGGGAGCCGTCCTGCTTTGCTTACACGTATGAGCTCCGCATGCTTGGCGACCCTTGGGGGTGATAGAGGGCTGGGTAAAGGGGCTTCTCTTCTACACCTGGGTGAGCTCCGCCCCAGCAGCAGGAGCACACCCTTACAAAAGCCTGCCACAGCACGCAAGGCATGGTGGGACCAGGCCTCCTGGCTGCCAGAAGAAGACAAGAAAAGCATTCTGGGCTCAAGTCACTTCAAAAGCTGGTCACAGCAGGTCTTTTCTTCCGTGACACTCACGTAGGGGAGATGGGGAGAGAAGTCATCCCTGGAATTCCAGCCTGGAGCGTATGGGAGGGAGGGTGCAATGTGCGTCAGTGGGGTGAGAATGCCTATTGGGAGAGGAGACCAACTTGGGCCCCAGGTTTGGGATTCTCCTAGTTGAATCTGTCGCCCATCCAATTTTGCAGGAAAGGAGCCTGGTATGCAGGCTCAGCACCCACTGCACTGGGTGGGCAGCTTTATTCTGCCTGTGGCACTGGCCTAAGAGCTCAGAAAGGTTTAAAAAGATAAGACAGCCCACTGAATAGCCAGGGACATTCAGGAGGCTGCGCACGGAGGTCTCTCCTCCCAGGCTGCCTGCTGTACAGTGGGCACCTCTGCCTGCTGTGTGCGGTGTGAGCTCCTCCCTGCTCCTCTGCTCCCTGAAGCCCTGCCCTGGCTTGACTCATGCAATGCGGCCACCTGAGACTCAGTAAGCCCCTCCACAAGCTGCCGCTTCCTCCGGGGTCCCATCTTCCTGAAAATGGGGCACAGCCCCCGTCACCCCTGCCTCTGGCCTCAGAGCTGGCTCCCCTTCCCTGTGTCACTGCAGCTCAGCCCTGGGGCCTGCCTCCTGAGGGTCCCCACAGTGATCTTCAGCCTTCGCCATTGCTGGTCAGATGGAGGGGAGCAGAGCTTAGAGGAAGAGGGTTGGCGCTGAGGTTCCATAAGGCCCCAGATCAGCTCCGTACTTGCTACAGTGGCAAGCTGCCTTACCTGCGCCTTACTTTTCGTCATTTGGAAAACAGGGGTAAGAAAAATGCCAACCTCCCAGGGTTGTCAGGAGAAAAAGTTAATGTTTGTAAAGGGCTTGGGATGTGCCCTGGCACATGGTAAGAGCTACAAAGGTGTCCCTGAGACCGTTTACGAAAATAGTTTTCACACAGTTGCCACATCAGTTCTCCTAAACCACAGCTCTGATGTTCCCCCTCGCCTGCTCAAGAACTGTCAATGGCTCCCCACTGCCTACCCCAAGAAAGTTCAAGCTCTCTCACCTGTTTTCCAGGCTGTGATTGCCTTCTCCCGTGGCCTCGCCTTACCCGCCACTCTGTGGGCAGCCCTCCCTTTCCCACAGTCTTGGCTCTGCCGGTCACGTGGTCACGTCTTACCTCTCCCGGCTCGCTCTGCTCCAGAAACACCAGCCACAGGTACTTCCCCTCCCACACATCTTCCTCTAATCCTCTGTGGCCAGGGGTAATCTCTTCCTTCCTCGAATGTTCATGCTGCCTTCCCGGTTGTATTTATATGTATAAATAACTGCAAAATAGGATTAAAAGTGAGGCCCTGACTCCCCAGTGAACCTGCAGGCTCCTTCAGGCCAGAGCCTTGATGTGCTTTTTGATTCTTTTTATCCTCTGTATAGCACACGGCAGAGCAATTTGCACACGTAGGGAGTTCAATGTGTATTTATTGAATAAGCAAATGAAAATTAAAGAATAAAGAAAAGGCCTTGTAGCTCGAACCCCTAGTTATCCTAGTGTATCTGGGGAGAACGTGTGGGGGCCGCTGGTAAACTTGGAGTGCACAGCTTGGGTGGGCTGGTTGGAAAGAGGGCTTCTACATGGACCTGCAGCTGTAGGACTCAGACGTGGGTCTCCAGGGCTGGCTACTGGAGGTGGATTGAGGCCTGAGAATTCTTCCCTGCGGGGGCTTATTTTCATGCCCTGGTCAAGCAAGGGCCCTGCTTAATCCAGCCATCGTCTAGAGAAAAAGGGTTGAATGAACTAGAGCAACTCTCTGAACGTACTGGAGTTGGCACACTTGCATTGGGCAAAGTGGGAATTATTACGCCTGTTTGCAGTATCGCAGGCAAATGGGATGCTGTGTGAGAGTGTCCTTTCCTTGCCTACAGTTTACTGTGCAGCTATGGATGGGCACCCCCGGGATGGGCAGGTTCTCACCAAACCCAGGCTGGGAGGAGGCTGGGGCAGAGCACAGGGTTGGGGAAAAGCGAGGCCCCAACGGCTGAGCCTAAGCCTGAGCCTGAGCCTGCCCCTTGGCTCTGCCGAGTCCCTGGACAAACCCCCGTCACCACCCACCCCTCAGCCCCTCACCTCTCTCAGGGAAATGCCATAGCACTGATTACCCGGCAGGGGTGGGGACCTGTGGGTGAGATTTTTTTTTTCTGGGGCTCATGTTGGATTTCATGGTGCAGCAACAGGACGCAGTGCAAGTGCAAGCAGAGACGAAGCCCCCCCGAGACAGAAGCACCCCGAGATCTGTGAGGTCATCCTTTCCTTAGGCCTGTGCATAGGCAGGGCCAGGGTGCCCAGGTTCCAGACTCCTGAGGCCCTTGTTGTGGGTTTTAAAGAAATTCTAGTCCAAGTGCAGTGGTTCACAGCTGTAATCCCAGCACTTTAGGAGGCCTAGGTGGGAGAATCACTTTAGCCCAGGAATCAAGACTAGCCTGGGCAACAAAGTGAGACCCTGTTTTCTACAAAAATAATTATTTAAAATATTAGCTGGATATAGTGGTGCATGCACCTGTGGTCCCAGCTACTCGAGAGGCTGAGGCAGGTGGATCGCTTGAGCCCAGAAGATTGAGGCTGCAGTGAACCATGATTGCACTACTGCACTCCACCTGGGCGACAGAGCGAGACCCTCTTTCAAAAAAACCAAAACCAAAACCAAAACCAGCTGCCTTTTGCACCCATGGTTCCATGTGGATTTTGAAGAAGCCCAGAACTCAGTTTCACGAGAGCTGGTTAAACTCCAAAGGTGTGCAAAGCGCCTGCCTGGGGGAAACAGCTTCCCAGGCTTGATTTTTACCTGGTGCTGAGTACAAATTTTACTCATTCCAAATGTTATACTTCTTCTCTTGATAATGTTTCAGAAGAGTAATGGGACCCAAAGCCCAGGCGTCCTTCAGGCATGCAGCCCCCAGCCACATGGCAGGCCATGGCCATGCATGATCAGGCATGATCAATGCAACGGGGGCCCTGCTCTCATGGGGCTAGCAGGCCCACAAGGGTGATTGTCTGGAAGTTCACTCAAATAAATGCATAATTGTCAACCATGTTGAGCAGACTGAGTCAATACACAAGATAGCCTAAGAGTTTCTGCAAGAAGAATGTGGATTGGCTGGGGAGTTAGCGTGCATGAGGGGGCTCTCTCTGAAGAAGGGGAGGGTGATTAGGCGGTAGCTGGTCTGGAGCTAAGAGAGAGCACCCTAGGCGGGAGGGAAGCCAGCCCTAGGGCAGGAGTGGAGGTGTTGGCGAAAGCCACTGGCAGGCAGATGTGGTGGGAAGGATTAGCACAGAGCAGAAAGGAAGAGTAAGAAGAGGGGGTGGGAGCCAGGGCAGGCTCCCCAGGCCATGGCAGCACTGCGGGGGTGTGCAGAGACTAGGAGAAGCCGCTGGAGGATTTGAGCTGGGAAGCAGGAAGATCTGAGCTCTGTTCTGGAAGGGTTCCCTGGGCTGCTGGATGTAGGAGAGGCTGTGGGAAGCGGGGAGCCCTGCTGGGGAATTCCGCCCGAGGCGGAAATGAAAGTGCCTAGGACATGCGTGGACAAAATGTGGGCGGAGGCCACCGCTTGGCTCTTCCATGAAGGGAGGCCCTGTAGGAGCAGGAGAAGAAGAGAGAACTGCTGGAAGACCTGGGGCCCTGGCAGCAGGGCAAGGTGACCACTTAGGAGGAGAAGGAGGTGGGAAGGGCATGGGGGCACATCTGGGGGTTTGGACACCCTATTCATGTTGGGAATCGAGATGTGGGGGAGGCAGGGCCACTGCTTCTCCTCTCTCCTGCGAGATTACGTTTTCCATGGGCACCGGAATTCTTGGTGAGAATCCTGGTACCTGGAGCTAAATGATGCAGAAAACTGGTGGATGTCCCACTCAAACACATGTGGGAGAGTCTTCCCGTCCTGGGGGTGCCCTTCCACAACCCCACAGTAAACTGCAGGCAGGGAAAGGACAATCTCACACACAGCATCGCACTTTGCTCGCAATGCTGCAAACATGCGTAATAATTCCCACTTTGCCCAGTGCAAGTATCAGCAGGCTTTGGGGTCTGCCGGCCTTGGAAAGCAGGTCCGTCCAAGCACAGACATCTCCCGTCTGTCGGCAGCAATGGTCACGCGACAGGCCCAGGAAGCCCACTGTTGGCAATGCATTTGGAATGCAGTCCACCCCCTACCCTCGTGTTAACTCCAGGTCTCCTTGCCACCTTCTGAGCTTTCTGGGGAAATAAGTCAAAAAGTTAATTTGATTTTGAACAGATTCTTAAATCATTTCCCAAGAGGCAGAGATCAATTTGCATTTCATCTTTTCTTAGTCATCTTGGCTGGTATTTCACACGAGCTGTTGGTATTTTTCGTGTTCTCTTACTGCACAGAAATGACCCTTGGAGCATATTTTTAAAAGGAGAAAAAACCATCTGAAGAGGGGGAGGAGGTAGCATGTTCTGTTTTTGGTTGTTGTTTTTTTTTCTGTTTTCTTTTGTACTTGTGATTTCTGTTCTTCACTGCACAGCATGGTTGTGGCGGTCCTCACCTCGACGCTGAATTGTGTTTGGTTCTTCTGCGTCCCTCCTAAAGTCTGAGGTTCCTTCTTGTGCCTTTGGCATCAGAGTGTCTGATAAGGGGCAGAGCCCACCCCAGGCCTCACCCATCATCTCCTGAGAGGGCTTCCGGGATGGCCCACCATGGTGGCCACTCCCCGTCCAGCTCATGACACCTCTCATCTTAGAAGGAGAAAGGACCTGACGATGTGTATCTAAAAGAATTTAAAGTGGAGTCTCAGAGAGATGTGCACATACCCATGCTCACGGCAGCGTTATTCACAATATTCAAAGTCACGCCTCCCAGGTGTCCATCTGTGGATCAGTAGATAAACAAAATGTGGTCCATCCACACAATGAAATATCCCTCGGCCTTAAAACCAAAGGAAATTACAGCATACGATACAATGTGGCTGAACCTTGAGGACATTCTGCTAAGCGAAATAAACCAGCCACAAAAGGACAAACTCTGTCAGATTCTACTCGTATGAGGTCCCTGGAGTCACCAAATGCAGAGACAGAAAGTCAACTGGCGGGTGCCAGGGCCTGGGGGAAGGGGATGGGGAGTGAGTGTTGATGGGGACAGAGTGGGGGAGGGGGATGGGGAGTGAGTGTTGATGGGGACAGAGTGGGGGAGGGGGATGGGGAGTGAGTGTTGATGGGGACAGAGTGGGGGAGGGGGGTGAGGAGTGAGTGTTGATGGGGACAGAGTTGGGGAGGGGATTGGGGAGTGAGTGTTGATGGGGACAGAGTGGGGGAGGGGGATGGGGAGTGCGTGTTGATGGGGACAGAGTTTCAGTTTTGGGAAAATGAAAAAGTTCTGGAGTTGGAGGGTGGTGGTGATTTCCTGACAATGTAAATGTGCTTAATGCTGCTGAACTGTACGCTTAAAAAGTGGCTGGCTGGGCACGGTGGCTCACGCCTATAATCCCAGCACTTTGGGAGGCCGAGGCGGGTGGATCACAAGGTCAGGAGATCAAGACCATCCTCGCTAACATGGTGAAACCCCGTCTCTACTAAAAAATACAAAAAATTAGCTGGGCGTGGTGGCGGGCGCCTGTAGTCCCAGCTACTCCAGAGGCTGAGGCAGGAGAGTGGCGGGAACCCGTGAGGGGGAGCTTACAGTGAGCCGAGATTGCATCACTGCACTCCAGCCTGGGCAACAGAGCAAGACTCCGTCTCAAAAAAAAAAAAAAAAAGTGGCTAACATGGTCAATTTTATCTTATGTGCATTGTATCACAATTTAAAAATTTTAAAAAGAAAAAGGATCTGCCAGAGAGAGCTTCCTGCAGGGTGGGGTCCAGGTGTCTTCTGTCTGGCACCCATCTTCATCCTCAGGAAGACTTGGGTCCAAGGACACTTCCTGGATGTTGTGCAGCAGAGGAGCTGTCCGACTCTGCAACTGCAAAGTCTCGTTGAAAGCCTAGGGGCCGTGGCCACTCAAGGAGGACATGAGAGCAGGGAGGGGCTGGCAGGGCTGGGAGGTCTGCCTCATGCAGGGGTTGGGTGGATAAACAAACACAAAACGGGAGCTAGGTTTCTCTCTGGGAGAAGGGGTGAGAATGAGCCCACGGTCTTGGCTAGATTTGGAGGTTGTCCGAGTGTCCTGGCGCTGCCGTCAGGAAGGACCACAGACCTGGTGACCTAACCCAGTAGAAAGGCATCCTCTCACAGGGCTGGAGCAGGAAGCCCAAATCAGGGTGTGTGCGGGGGTCTTGCTCCCTCTGGAGGCTCCAGGGGAGGACCCTTCCCGGCCTCTTCCAGCTTCTGGGAGCTGCTGGTGTCTCTTGACTTGTGGCCACACCGCTCCGACCTCTGCCTCTCTTTCTCTATGGACCTGTGTATGTCTGTGGGTCCTCTCTGTCTTACAAATATCCCAGTCATGTGTGACCTCATCTTAACTCATTCTTGAAGTCCCTATTCCAAAAAACATCACATTCTGAGGTTCTGGGTAGACATGAACTTGGGGACACATTTTTCATTCCAACACAGAGATGTCAGTATAAACTCAGGGTTTCAAATGCGAGTGTTCATACATATATTTCTTGGCTCTCCAATTAAGAGGCGCTAGGCAGTGATGCTCCAGCAGAGATGGGCATACCTGGCAGCCAGGCTTCAGTTTGCAGAATTTCTTGGAACCAGGGCTCATTGGGTAAATGGCTGATTCCAGGACTGGGGCAGGGAGAGCACAAGTCAAGTCTGGAATATCTTGTTCCAGAAAGTAAGAAAGTACTCACGGAATGATGGGCACCTGTCTAAAAGACCCAGAGGCCAGCCCAAAGGGGCTCCCACTGGCCAAATCAGAGACAATTTCTGGTCTAACTCGCATAATAAAGTGGAATCCCTGAGTGAATAAGACACGGAAAAGGAAAATTCTTTACAGTAGAATGCCAGGTGATGGATGTGGAAGGAATGATGGAATTAGAGCCATGGAAACCATCAGAGTAATGATTAATTCAGGCAAGAGACATCAGTGAGTTTTAAAGAGTGGGTGAACGTTGGATGGCAAATGGGACATTCATCTCCAGTTATCTGCCATGAAATGCTGGCCACGCAAAGCCAGGGAGTGACTTTACCCTGAAGATCCTTTGCAGGCACCTCTGCCCCTAGTGATCCGAGTCACCCCCCCTCTCCAGTAAAAGGACAGATCGGCTCCTGCGCTGCCTGATTGGAGTCGCTGAGAACACAGTACAGCTTCGTGATTTTCTTTCCCCAAATTCATAACCTGATCTGTTCATGAGGAAATGTCAGACAAATAAAAACTGAGGGACATTCTACAAAATGACTGATCTGTAATCTTCAAAATGCCGAGGTCATGAAAGTCTAGCAAGGGCTGGGAAATTGTTCCCGATTGGAAGACGAGAGGCTCAAATGCAAGTTGAGAGCCTGAATTGGATCTCTTTGCATGCTTGGGGTCCCTGGGGAATCAGGGTCGGGGGCTCTGGGGAAGGTCTGAGGGTGTCTTTGTCCCGTCCTTTCCTGTTTTCTCGAAGTTCGAAATTTTTTTTAAACTTTAGTGCAAAATAAATCAAATGATGCCGTATAAAAGCTGACAGCCTCTTCAATTCCTCTCTTAAGTCGCTCTCTGCAATGTCAGACACCTCTACAGGAAGAAAAATGTGGGTTGGCTTCATGAAACAACCCTTTCCCCACCCTAGCCCAGGTAGAAAATAGTTTAGAGGTAGTGCTTTTACTTTTCCCCAAAAGCCCTGATATTGATTCAGAGGTTGCTGTGCTATGAATGGTCTTCATGCTGTTTTCTTTGGGTGACCCCTCCTGGTGGGGTAAATGTGGGGATGATGGTGATGTTGACGACTGACCGACCCACTGGGTCAGGTTTCAATGTCAAGTTGCCTGATGAGGTAGACGCAAGTGTGCTAGCATGTTCTGGAGAATACCCCTCAGGTCCCCTCTTCCCGTCAGAACCTGTACGGATTCCACGGCTTCCTGGGGAATGACTTGAGGATCCTGGAACTTGTCCTGCATCCGCAGATTACCCCTTGGTGGCTGCAGTGACATCCACTTCCCAACTGCTACCGTCAGAGGCTGTTGTTGAAACGGAGACGTGTTCTCTGCTGGGGCCCCGCAGAGTCATTTTGGCTCTTTCCTGTCGTTATAGGAATTTCATCAGGTCCTAAGGAGGAAATAGAACAAGAGACAGAGGTCACAAAAGCAAAGACCTCAGCACAAGAGCGCACATCTTAGCTGGGGATCAGCGTGTGGTGGGGAGGGCAGGGCCAGGGAAAGAGGGCAGAAAAGGGGCTCGAGACAGTGCACCTGGTTATGGAAAACTAAAAGGGAAGGGGCTGAGGATAGGTGGAGAAACAGGGAACTCACACTTTACAGGAAGTGCAGCTGCCACCCGCGCCTGCTCCCTGCATATTCATTCATCCAGATATGTGTTAATGCGTGTGTGTCCGCGTTCATTCATTCATCCATCCATCCATCCATCCCTCCATCCGTCCGACAGCAGGCCTACAAAGAAATGCTGAGACATTGCCAGGAGCTTGCAATCAATTGGCCAGAATGATTTTCTAATTTCTTCCCCTCTGCACCCTTCAATGAATTTATCTTTCACATTCTGACCTGAACCTTTAAGTGCTCTGTGCAGCTGAGACAGATTTGCAAAATGAAGGTCAAACTGGATCAACTTCATCTATGGGAGGTCTCGCCGAGAACAATCCCTGACTTACCTGGTCAGAATCAATTGGGGAGTAATTGGCCTCCTGACTTCAATGATGCCTGCATGCTGATTCAGTCTTGATGATATAATTATGGGAGAAGGTGGGGCCACGGCACCTGGGACCATCACTGCGCGAGCTCTCCAGGCTCTCCAGGTTGGGATGGGGAGGTGGAGTGATGCGGTGTTTTTTTATCTGGGAGAGAGCTGGGATCTCTGTGAACAGGGCTGAGGGGATAGTTAAAGGGGTCATGGGACGAGAGTGGGACGTGACCTCCAGGGACGTCCGAGTGTGTAGATCAAATGGGCCTTTGAGGGCCTGAGTCATTTTGTCAAGGGCAGCAAAGCCAGGCCAGAGCTGGTGCAGCCACGCATGTGTGGATTGACCCAGAAGGAGCTTTGGCCACCGCGTGTTGATGGCAGGCGCGTCTTGTCTGGCGTGCAGCCGTTCCTGCTGTTCGGAAGCCTCACACGGAACCCTCCATTTGTATAATGCTCTGTGATTTTTCAAGGACTCTCACGTATTTTTTCCTCTGGTAGATGAGTGGGCTGAGAACGTAAGTGATTTGTCCAAGGTCAATGAATCAATCAGCAGAGCAATTATTAAACTGTATTAGAGAGTATGTTGCTGAGTGCTGTGGGGAGAGGCTTCAGGGGAGGATGTGGGCCTGGCTGGGCCTAGCCAGAAAGACAGGGCAGGATCCAGATGCAGACCTGCTCACGTGCACACACAGGGGTGCACCCAGGCGTGCACACCCTCACACCCAGCTGTGTGCACACAACATGAAGGGGCACACATGCACACGCACACATGCCCACATGCATATATATACACACATACACACATATACATACACACACATACACACACATACATACACACATACATACACACACACACACATACATATACATACACACACGCCCACATGCATAAATATACACACACACATATACACATACACACACAAACATAAATACACACATACACACACACATACACATATGCCCACATGCATATACACACACATACACACACATACATACACACACACATACATACACACACATGCCCACATGCATACACACACACACACACTCACATGCACACACACACACACACGCCCACATGCATACACACATACATACACACACATACACACACGCACACATGCCCACATGCATATACACACACACACGCACATGCCCACATGCATATACACACACATACACACACATACACGCATACATATACATACACACATACATACACACACATACACACACACATACACACATACACACATATGCCCACATGCATATACACACATACATGCACACATACATACACACACATACACATACATACACATACACACACACACACACGCCCAAGCATGCCCACCCTCATGTCTGGCCATGTGCACATAACACACAGTCACATATACCCTGGCACACATGCCCACGTGCAGACACAAAACACAGGCCCACACCTGCATGCACACAGGGGTAGGCACACGTACCATGCACACATAAAGACAAATACCAGGCCAGACATGATTTGCGCCTGCTGTTGTCACTGTTAAGTGTGACAGACAAGCAGATGACACACACCCACTTGGGTCTCAGGGCTTCAGGAGAGAGGCAGACCTAATAGGGCCCGGATTCGGGGCTGGGAGGCTCCTGAGGGGCCATGGGGTCCAGACCTCTCCTGTACCTCCCTGTCCTGGGGCCAGTGGTTAGGCCGCTGCACCGAGGAAGGAAGCCCTCAGACAGAGCGTCCTTGGAAGGACTGAGTGAGCCCATCCTAGCAGAACCTCCAGCTCCTCTTCCCCTCCACAGCTAGAATTGAAATAATCAAAATAATCACATGCAATCATACTAAATAACAATGTGCAGTGATAACAAATGGACGTCAGAGACACCCTCAAAGGCCTGGAGTTTGCTGGAGAGTCTAGGGCGACAATTTCCTAAATGAGTTGTTTTGGAGCCCTCCCACCTCCGTCAGCACCGAGAAGGCTGTTGTGGGCGTGTGTGTCGAGATGCACTGGGTTCCATCCTCAGAGGGAGGGGACAGGTCTCCAGGGCTCTGCCTTTCTCCCCGTTACCAGCCTTGCTTCTGTCCACACCTTTGGGAGGAATGCTGCCCTGCCGCCATCCTGGATGGCAGGCAGGGCTCTGCCAGGCTCTGATGACGAAAGGATAAAGCTCCGCTCCACATAAGGGGGGGGCCTGGGGTTTTAAGCCAGCCTCCATTTCCTCTCTTCCTTCCACGCAGACTGCCTTACCCTCCTCTGCTGTTCACAGTGCCCTTCTCAGACTAGCTGGTGCTTAGGAATGAATTATGCACACCTTGGGGCTCCCAGAGCACAGAGGATGGGAGATGAAAGGCCTCCTCCAAGAGGCGTGAACATACCTTGTGCATTTGGCTTTGAGTCAGTCAGCAGGTCACGTGGGGATGGTGGGTGGAGTCTGAGCAAAGGAGGCTGCGGGGTCCTGGGCAGCGCTTCCTCTCCAAGGCCAGCATCCTGACGTCCCTCTGTTGCTGGGGGCGAGTCAACTGCTTTCAGTGTTTGGCTAGGACTTGGGGACACGTGGCGGGAGCGTGGGTTCTGGAATCAGGCTCTGCTACTGACCAGACTGCGGGTAAAATGGACTAGTGTCTCAGCCTCTCCCAGCCTCCCTTTCCTCTTTGTAAAATGAAAACAGTGAAGCCAATTGCATTGGTTTCCCATGGCTGCTGTAACCAAGTTTCGCAAATGGGTGGTTTAAAACAACAGCAGTTTATTCTTCCATAATTCTGGAGACCAGAAGTCTGAAAGAAAGGTATCCTAGGACCATGGTCCCTCTGGAGGCTCCTGGGGAGGAGCCTTCCTTGCTGCTTCCAGCTTCTGGGGACTCCAGGCCTTCCTTGGACTGTGGTTGCATCACCCCAATCTCTGCCTCCATCATCACGTGGCTGCCTCCTTTATATCTCTATGTGTCTCAGATATCCCTCTCCTTTCCTTATAAGGACACTTGTCATTGGATTTAGGGTCCACCCTGAGTCCCGGGCAATTGAGATCCTTAGCTAATCACATCTGCACAACCCTATCTCCAAATAAAGTCCCATGCACAGGTACCTGAGCCAGGATGTGACCATATCTTTTGGGGGAGGGAGCACCGTTCAACCCACATCGCCCACCTTGTGAGATGATTACTGTAAACATGAGCAATAACGGGTGGGATGAGCCCAGCAGAGCACCTGGCATAGAGCAAGGCCCCCAACACATGGTAACCCCTTATCAGCATCTGTGCAGGGACCACAACTGTCCAACAATCGACCACTCCAGGTGCCTTCTAAGGCACTGAAAATACATTTTAGGGCTTACAATGAAAAATTGTCCTACTTAGTACAAACGACTGCTATTGAATTCTATTCCTTGCAGCTCAGCAGGCAGCCTCTGGGGTGACAGAGGGGCATGGAGTGAACACCAGGCTTTGTGGTTTGCCCACACATTTGGGTGTCACAGATTGGCCTGTGTGCTCCCCAGCTCGGGAAATCGCCTCCCCACCATTGGGACTTTCGTTGACAAGGCAGCTGGTGGTACGACACTTGCTAGGTGTTCACCACCAGCCTTGTGACCCTACGCTTCAGGGACTGTGGGTCTCGATAGGAGCGCCAAGGTAAAAGCACCAGATTAGTCTGCAGAGAAGAGATTCATTCACTCTGTAGTCCAGGCAGGACAAGACCGTGTTCACGTGAGGTCACCTGTGGGAGAACGCCACTGTCCCAGCCTCCATGTTGACACAAAACCAGACGTCAGCCAGAGCCAAAGGAGACAGACGTGGCATCAAAGGGAGAGAAGGAGAGGAAGATGTCCCACAGAGGGGTCTGAGGGGTCTGTCCTTGCAGGCATTTGCTGTGCCGTCATCAGCCTCACTCCCTCCAGGAGGGCTCCATGCATGTCCATTTGGCCTGCACTCTGGCCCTCTCCACTTGCCCACACTCTGAGACACCCCTGGCTGCTCCTGATTTGGCCCCCACTCCTCCAAATGCCGTCCGTCCCCCCTCTCCACCTCGCCTGGCCTCTGTTGTCTCTCCTGGGGGCCCTTATGTAGCTTCTGTCTCTTGCTGCTGTCTTGCAGACCGGGTTGGCCAGGGCCTCCTCCTCCTCAGGCTTTCAGGCCTTTAGGCTTCTTTCAAAACCCCCATCCTCCAGCGCATGTGAGGTCTGGCTGTGCCGCCCCCTCCCCTCCTAGGCACTGAACCATCCTCCCACTTGTCCCTCTTGGGCCCCATTCTACCTGACGTGCAAAACCTCCACCTTGAGTGAGAGCAACTGCGTGCCATCCACACATATGCATGGAAGGAGCGGATAGCTCACAGTTAGGCTGAGTCTAAGTCCACAATCGCCGACCTCAAATGAAAGCTTCCTTCCTTGGCCGGGCATGATGGCTCACACCTGTAATCCCAGCACTTCGGGAGGCTGGGGCAGGCAGATCACCTGAGGTCAGGAGTTTGAGACCAGCCTGGTCAACATGGCGAAACCCTGTCTCTACTAAAAATACAAAAATGTGCCGGGCATGGTGGCGCACACCTGTAATCAATCCCAGCTACTTGGGAGGCTGAGGTACGAGAATCACTTGAGGGCTGGAGGCCAAGGTTTCAGTGAGCCAAGATCATGCCACTGCACACCAGCCTGGGTGACAGAGCCAGAGTCTGTCTCAAAAAAAAAAAAACAAAAAAAAAACCCTCCTTTCCTTACTCTCCAACCCAAACCCCACCCACTGTGTCCCTGCAGCCAGATTTTGCTGCCAGATGCAGCCCTATACAGTGTCAACCTGGCCATCCCCTCACCTGACCTTCAGAGCCACTGCCTCTGGTCTCATCCTCGCCCTTGCATCCTCCCCTCCCCGTCCATCAGCCACTCCCTCCCATCAACCTTCACCCTAGAAGAGCCTCCTGTGGTCTCTGTCCCATCTCAGCGCTTCTGCTGTGTGGGGTGCATCACATGCATGATCACCCTGCTGTGCTGGGTGTGTTACATGCATGATCTCCTGTTACTCATGATGCCGGGGTGAGCTGAGTTGTTGTGTGTGTCCCCGGCCAGCACCTGCAAGGGGGAGGCACTGCATAGGAGTCGGCCTCTGTGACTGGTAGTAGCAGTGTTGTGGTCCTCAAGAATGGAACAGGGCTCTGACTGGGTGTGGTGGCTCATGCCTATAATCCCAGCACTTTGGGAGGCTAAGGCGGACAGATCACCTGAGGTCAGGAGTTCGAAACCAGCCTGGCCAATATGATGAAACCCTGTCTCTACTAAAAATGCAGAAATTAGCCAGGCATGATGGCGTGTGCCTGTAATCCCAGCAACTCAGGAGGCTGAGGCAAGAGAATCACTTAAACTGGGGAGGCGGAGGTTGCAGTGAGCCGAGATCGCGCAACTGCACCCCAGCCTGGGTGACACAGTGAGATTCTGTCTCAAAAAAAAAAAAAAAAGAATGGAACCAGGGCTCTTACAAAAGAGGATGACAGGGCACCCTGGAGTCTTTTTGCCCTTCTGCCATGTGAGGATGCAGCAAAAGGCACCATCTTAGAAGCAGAGAGCAGCCCTCGCCAGACCCCAAACCTGCTGGCACCTTCATCTTGGACCTTCCAGCTTCTAGAACTGTGAGAAATAAGTCTGTGTTTATAAGTCATCCAATGTAAGGTGTGAGAACCGCAGGAGTGGACTGGGCCAGGACTTCAGCCTCTCATTTCTGGTGGACACGGTTCAACCAGCAACACTGTCCCCATCATGCCAGGGCCCTGCAGTCTAGTTCGCAGTGCCCAACTCGTTCCAGTCTTAGCAACATCATATTCTCTGCTGGGTTGTAAAGGGCCTTCCGTGAGCTCACATGGTGGGCAGGGTGTGTCCAACTTAGGTCCCTTGGGACCTGCAGATGCTCTCAGGACAAAACCATGTCAGGTGGACACACCTTCCACAGACATGGAGTCAGGCACTGCCTCCAAGTCTTGCTCTGCTCGAAGCTGAATACCTCCCCTTGCAGAAGTCACCTTGTCCCTGGAACCTCAGCCTTTACATCAGCAAAATCAAGACAGTGTTCCTTCCACTGACCCTGTCACCCATGGGGTTTCTGTAAAAAGCGAGACACAAGACGCTATGGCCCCAGATGTGTGGGATCCTCGCGTGGATGCAGCTGCTGTCATGCGCTTATATGCCTCTGTCTTCTCCACTGCTGGCTTCTGGAGGATGCGCAACCCAGTCCTCCACGGACGTGGGGAGGCACACTGTGGAGGCCAGGGGGAGGCAAGAGTGGGGAGGACCAGGAAAAAACAAAACCAGTGTATTTGGTGCATCTCCCTCATCACCGGGAGCTGTGCACAGAGGGACACAGTGACCCCAATTCCTTAGGGGCAGCGGCCCTACGTGCCAGAGGCCCTACGTGCCAGAGGTCTTGCATCCAGGCAGGTATTCCATGAAGGGTGTGTGGGTGTGTGCTTTAAAGCTTAAAGTGCTTGTGCCTTTAAGCTTTAAGAGTGTGCCTGTGTTTGCATGCATGCAGTTCTTGTGTGTGTGTGCACCCGTGCATGCCTGTGTGTTTGTTCATGCCCGTGCGTTTGTGTTTTTGTGTCCCTGTTTGCAAATGTGTGTGTGCTGGGTTTTGTGCTCATATATGCTGGTGTTATTGTGTATGCATGTGCCCATTCATGTGTGTGTATGTCTGTGTGTTAGTGGGCATATGTGTGTGTTTTCATGTCCATGTGTTTGTGTGTCTGTGTGTGCATGTGTTTGTGTGTGTGTGTGTGTTTGTATTTATATATGCCAGTGTGTGTTGTTGTGTTTGGGTCAGTATATGCTAATGCATATGTGTTTGGGAATGCATGTGTGTCTGGGGGCATGTGTGTGCATTTGTCCCTGGCCGTGTGTTTGTGTGTATGTGTGCATGCCCATGGTTGTGCGTGTGTGCATGTATTTGTGTGTTCATGCATTTGTGTGTGCATGTATTTGTGTGTGTTCGTGCATTTGTGTATGCATGTATTTGTGTGTGCTCATGCATTTGTGTGTGCATGTATTTGTGTGTGCTCATGCATTTGTGTGTGCATGTATTTGTGCGTGCTTATGCATTTGTGTGTGCATGTATTTGTGTGTGCTTATGCATTTGTGTGTGCATGTATTTGTGTGTGTTCATGCATTTGTGTGTGCATGTGCAGGACAGTGTGTGTGCACACACACATGCACCTAAGGGAGTGATGGAGGTGTGAACACACTTCTCGCTGCCAATGCTGGAAGAGCCTGGCTGTTCACTGCTCTGGAGACCTGTGTGCTAAAAATAGAATGAGTTGGGAGGTGACACAGAGCCCTGCAGGACCACGTTGTCATCCTCATAACTGTTTTGAAAATGGCTTGTGAGCCTGAAGTGAAAAGTGCATGTGGCAGCCACAGCCTTTGCAGACAGAGCAGCGCCCTCTGCCAGGCTGGGATTAGTGGGTTCTCTAGGAGCAGGGCTGGAGGTGAGATGTGCTGGGATGGACACAGTTGCAGACAGAGGCAGTGCCCTCTGCAAGGCTGGGATGAGAGGGTTCTCTAGGAGCAGGGCTGGAGGTGAGGTGTGCTGGGATGGACACAGTTGCAGACAGAGGCAGTGCCCTCTGCAAGGCTGGGATGAGAGGGTTCTCTAGGAGCAGGGCTGGAGGTGAGGTGTGCTGGGATGGACACAGTTGCAGACAGAGGCAGTGCCCTCTGCAAGGCTGGGATGAGAGGGTTCTCTAGGAGCAGGGCTGGAGGTGAGGTGTGCTGGGATGGACACAGTTGCAGACAGAGGCAGTGCCCTCTGCAAGGCTGGGATGAGAGGGTTCTCTAGGAGCAGGGCTGGAGGTGAGGTGTGCTGGGATGGACACAGTTGCAGACAGAGGCAGTGCCCTCTGCAAGGCTGGGATGAGAGGGTTCTAGGAGCAGGGCTGGAGGTGAGGTGTGCTGGGATGGACACAGTTGCAGACAGAGGCAGTGCCCTCTGCAAGGCTGGGATGAGAGGGTTCTCTAGGAGCAGGGCTGGAGGTGAGGTGTGCTGGGATGGACACAGTTACAGACAGAGCAGTGCCCTCTGCCAAGCTGGGATGAGTGGGTTCCCTAGGAGCAGGACTGGAGGTAGGGTGTGCTGGGATGGGCACAGTGAGCCTCAGAAATCTCCAGTGACACACCCTCCTCCTCCATCACTGTTAGAGGATGCTGCTGTCACCTTGGGAAGAAGACCAGGGGTCCAAGTTGGTCTGATTGGACCAGAGAGGAAGGGATCTGACCTTCAGAGAAGAAAGAGGAGTGAGGTGGTTATTCTCATCTCCAGCAACACTGTTTATCGTCCCAGGGAGCTGGTGGCATACTAAATGGAACTGCCAGGAAGCAGGGAAAAGACCTCCAATCCCCTGACCTGGCTGGGAGGGCCAGTGGAAAGGTCAGTTTCTCCCAATCCCCAGTGTAGAATCCGAGACTCTGAGTGGTCAGATGATCTCTTTTGGCGGGTCACCACCCGATAGTGACCAGGCCATGACAGGAACCATCTGGGTGGCCTCAAGGCAGCTCCTGCACAACCCCTAGTGCCTCTCGCTCCCCTGGCTGCCCTGGGAACCTACCTGGACAGGTGCTCCTCCTCCAGACCACCCATTTCTCCCCCTCTGTTTTGTCTGGAGATGACGGCACCATGTCTGGACCCGGCAGATCCTTTTGTGGCCTGGGAAGGATCCAGCCTTGGTCACTGGACACCTTCGTCCAGCATAGCCTCTTCCCTGGTGGAGGTGGCCACTGACAAACATTCCATTTCCGCTCAGTTCCAGAATGTAGCTGATGCGATGAACCTATTAGCCGATGCTTCCTAACTCAGCAGGGCATAGGAGCTAGCAGAGAGGTCCCAGCCCACAGCCAGGTGTGCCCCAGCAAGGAGAGTGCTGAAAAGAAAGGGAGGCACCTGGAACCGAGTCAGATGCCATCTTCACTCACTTGTTCAATCAGTCATTCATTTGCCAAGTATTTATGATGTGGCTGCTGCTCTGGAGACAGTCATGAACGAGAGAGACACCTGCCTCTGCTTGGAGCCCATGATCTGGCAGCTCGTCCTCCTGGCTGTGCACATTCTGTCTTGGAGTCGACTTGTCCACAACTTTACCCAGGACCCAGCCAGTGCATCTAAAGAGCAGAGAGTCCTGGTGGCCACACCGATGATGGCATTTTGTCCAGGAGTACAGAGTGCAGTTGAAACACAAGCCAAGGGAGAAAGCACTCACGCTCTCTGCAAGGTGCGTTTCCACTTTGTGTACAGTAAGATTGGATCACGGACACAGAAGCAGCCAACACAAAGGCAGGGTCGGAGCAGAAGCTGAGTTCACAGGTGACTCTGGAAACAGCAGCTGAGGAGTCAGACAGGGTGCACTGAGTCCCTGCCCACACCCCACAGCCTAATGCAACCAGACCTTCTTATGCCAGGCACCTGGCGTCTGGCTGGATGGTAATAGTTGTGCCCACAGGAGTGAGTTAGCTGGGCAAATGACTGCAAAGTACAGGGCTCAGGTGGGTGGAGAAAGTGCCATCTCAGACACGAGAAAGGGAAGCAGTAAGGTCACAGCATGTCATTAAAGGAGGAACAGAGGGAGGGGAGGAGGAGGGAGGAGAGGAGGAGGAGGGAGGAGAGGAGGAGGAGGGAGGAGAGGAGGAGGGGGGAGGAGGGAGAGGAGGAGGGAGAGGAGGAGGAGGGAAAGGGGGATGAGAAGATACTGGTGGCTTTGTTTCACTGAGATGAAGGAACAAGGAAAGAAACAGTTGTTTGTGTGGTTGAGGAGCTTGGAATTTCCCCAGGAAAGATGTCCAATAGACAAGAGAATGCAGAAGGTGAGGGATCTGGGCAAGAGAGGACGTCATGATCAGTAATTGCTCTAGAGATGATAATGGCAGTGCCCAGAGCTGAAGGGATTGCCCAGGAAGAATGCCTATACCTTCTCTGTGAGCCCCATTCTCAATCTTATGAGCTATGGGGACCGAGTGGTCCACCTGGCTCATAGCAAGCTCTGAGCAAATAGTAGTATCATATTGTGGAGTTTAAATTTAAATCAGCAGGAGGGAGCCCAGCACAGCTTCTAGCATGCAGCTCTGATGAGGGTTGGCCTCCTTCCTTCCCTCACTTTGATGCCACTCTTTGCTTCAGGGACCAGGACTCTCTTGCTCCCCTGCATCTCTTCTGTCACAAATAAACAATCCTGGACTCCCAAGCCCACCCTCATGCTCCAGTTACCCTATCATTTGAATAATTTATTCTTCCAAGGAAAGTTTGCTTCTTGAAAGACAACTACAGAACCAGGATCCAAGTGGAAGAATTCAAGGCATAGGAAAGACTGGGTCTTCTAGGGAAAAGGAGGCCTTGCAGAGCCCCCGAAGACACAACCTGTTTTGCTCACACCTCCTCATGTTGTCTTCAGACTTCCCGCCAACCCTTCCTGGGGTGCTCCTTAGCCACATGCTTTTGTTCTGGACTGTCCAGTGGGTCCCCTTCTATGATCTTCTCTCCATCTGTACCATCCCTGCCTGTAAAGATGCCAGCCAGAGAGCCTACCATGAATCTTCTCCTTTTACCGCGTTTTATATCATTGCTGCTGGAAGGGCCCTGTGCACTAATCAGTCCCGAGATTTTCACAGTTCTTTTCAGCTAAATCTTTCATCCCCAACATGGAAAATAGGTTGAGGGGAGACAGCAGTGTATGGAGAGAGAGTGGGTGCCCTGCAGCTTCCTCTTTGATTCTTCTCTAGCCCCTGGAAGCTACATTAAGGCCCAAGAGAACACCTTGAGGCTTACTGATCTAGGCCCAGTTTCCTGTTACACAGATGGGAAAACCCACACCCAAAAAGGACGTGAAAATTTCCCAAGGCTGATTGCACAGGAATTAGCAGGAATTTACTCCATTTTCTTAAAAAATATTCCTATGAATTATTCATATATAAATATGTAAATTATTCATATACATTATTTATATATAAGGTAGTAGTATTTATGTGTCCCAGTTCTCTCTTGAAATTCTCCATCTTGTAATCTATTTTCTTTAATATATTAATTGCTGTTTTTGTTTTTGTTTTGAGATGGAGTTTCGTTCTTATTGCCCAGGCTGGAGTGCAATGGCATGATCTTGGCTCACCACAACCTCCGCCCCTTGGGTTCAAGCAATTCTCCTGCCTCAGCCTCCCATGTAGCTGGGATTACAGGCATACACCACCATGCCCAGCTAATTTTGTATTTTTAGTAGAGACAGGGTTTCTCCATGTTGGTCAGGCTGGTCTCGAACTCCTGACCTCAGGTGATCCGCCCACCTCAGCCTTCCAAAGTGCTGGGATTACAGGCGTGAGCCACTGTGCCTGGCCTAATTGCTCTTTTAAAGGTGGTGTCTGATAACTCCAATACTTACTTATTCTATGAGACTATGTCTTTTGTCTTTTGTTTTTTCTCTGGTTTTTGTTCACTTGGTTCTGTCCCCCGGTGTGTCTGGTAATCTTGTGTTGAATGCTAGACATTGTGCATGAAAAGCTATAGAGATGATTCATGGCTGTAAATCAGACATTGACCAGCTATAGTCCGTGGACCAATCCTGCCTGGTTCCTGTGTTTGTACATCTTGGGAGCTAAGAATGGTTTTGTCATGTTTAGAAGGTTGAAAAAAATTAAAAGGATAACGGTTTGCAACACACGAAAGTTATTTGAAATTCTAATTCTAGTGTCCACAATTAAAGTCTTCCTGGCACATAGCACACTCATTTGTTTACATTTGTCTGTGGCTACACAGGCAGGGGTGTGTGGTTACTACCAAAGCTGTATGGTCTGTAAAACCTAAACTGTTGACTCTCCGGCCCTTTGCAGGAAAAGTTTGCCAATTCTTGCTCTCAAGGCTGTTTCTCCTGTAGCAGGGACTCCCTTTCCCTTCTGGCTACCCACTAGGTTGCGACTATGTGGAGAGAAAGTGAGTTTCCAGTCTCTCAGGCAGCCCATCCTCCTTGACAGTCCCAACCTCCATTCCAAGCTTCCCAGCCCATGGATGGCTTCCCGGCCTCAAGCAGCTGCCACTTTGGGGATGAGAGGACAACATCTCACATCTTCTAAACTCACAGGGAATTCCCAGCTTCTGATTTTCCAGACTGAAACTGAACATTTGTCTATTTGTTTGTTTCTGTTTGTTTTCGGTGACAGGGCCTCAGTCTTGTGCTTTGAAAGGCCTTCTTGGAAACATGGATTAAGACGTTGCTGGGACCCCAGCGCAAAGCAAGGAGCGGCCGTTTTCCTATGGCTTCCTTATTCCAAGCGAGCGAGCCTCCCTTATGCTGTCCCACGTTGGGCCCTCCTTCCTGCTCTCCCCTCATCTCAACCTGGGGCATTTGTGGGGACAGTGCTCAACCTGGGGCATTTGTGGGGGGCATTGTGGGGACTGCTCTCCCCTCATCTCAACCTGGAGCATTTGTGGGGACAGTGAAAGGCCACCACTCCCTGGGCCTTTCATGTCCTGACTTGCAACAGCCCCAGTGGGCAACATGCAGGGAGATCAGCCCTGCCTGGGCAGGAACCCCCAGCTGGCCCACCAGGTGTCTCTGCCTTGGAGCCGGGTGGTATGAGCACAGGGATTCTCACCATGTGCCCTCCCTGCAGCCCGTGGAGCCATGGTTGGATGGCACAGCCCACTCCTGTCCTGCTGGGAGAAGGGGCACCAGGTGACTGTCCAAGAGCAACAGGGAGGGTATGGGGGTAACTGGGGGCCTTTCAAGTACATGTATTTATCTGTTTATTGTTTTTAATAAAATGGCTGTTGGTGTCATAAAGACAGCAGCTGTTATTGAATGTAACAATATTCTGCAGCAGGAAGCCTTGAAAAGCACTCAGAACCCCTGTGGGAAGTGGGTGCAGGGGACTCTCACGTGTCCCCCTCCTCTCTCACACCACCCCCACACTTCAAATTGCATTGCAATTTCTCCACTCTCTGGCTGCATAGAGGTTTTAATGAAACAAGGGGATAACCATCTTCCTCCTGCTGGCTCTGTTGACACTGCCAGTGGGTTTTGCAGGCAGAGCACCCTGCCTGACCATGCGACTCTGTTTGCAAGCTTCTGGCCTTGCTCCAGGGAGATTAAGCTGCCCCCATCCCCACCCCCTGCCTGCCCATGGACTCAGTCTAATACTGGGGGTTTGACTCAGACCTCGCTGGAAGGCATGTCTTGGATGTTAAAGGAAAAATTATTCAATGACACTTGTTAGAGAGCAGTAAGGAATACTTTACTTGGGGCCATCACAGCAAGTACAGGGACCACACAATGGGATTTTGCAATGGGGGAGAGAGATTGGGCTCAACTTTGAACACAGCCTGGGCAAATGGGAATGTGCAGCCAAGGGGCAGGGCGGGGTGGTTGGTGGGATTAAAAACGACTAGGAGGAAACATCAGGGGTAAGGGGGATTCTGGCTGTTAAACCCACCTAACAGGGTTCTTGCTGAAGGCAGGCCAGGATGATCAGACGTCACCTGGGGAAGGGTGAAGGATGACAACGGATCAGAAATGGTGGGTGATCCCATATGGAGGGTGGGGGTTTTGGCTAAACTCACTTAGCAGGGTTCTTTGCTAAGCATAGACTTTAGAAGGAAGTGCCCAGACAAGCCTAGGAGAAGGTGCAGGAGCCTGATGAGAGTTTCTCCAGGCAGAGGATCTTTGTCACTGAGTTTGGTGGAGTTTGGCAGCTGCATCAGTGAGCAAGCACCTCTCAGCACAGAAATAGAAGTGTGGTCCCTTTTTCACATCACGGGCCCCCAAACAGAAGCAGCCCACAGTGGTAAGGGGCTTGGCCCTGCCGAAAGCAGCTCAGGGAGGGCTGCAGGAGTGAAATGACTGTGTCTGCACCGTGGAGTCCCTCGCTGGGAGCCAGTGCTCAGGGTGCCTGGGCCAGGTGTGTGGTGGTCTCATGGCATGGCCTGACCTTTTCTGACCCAAACTTCTCAGCAGGAGCTTGTCTGGACCAAGATTCAGCAGCAAGTAGTGCCCTCCTGGGTCAATGTCTCCCAAGCTAAGCTCTTTCTCTCCAACTCACAAATGTTTACGGAGGGTCTAGGGCAGAACAGAGATGGCTAGATTTGGAGGGCCTGCCGTGAGTGGAACCCAAGACAGAGAGGCTCCCTCCTGTCTCTGAGCCTATGTCCTGCTGAGTTCATGGAGGTTTTGTTTTCCTGGGATTCAGACGCTTAGGTTCTGTGCAAGAACAGTGCAGATGCCAAATTTGTGAGATGCTGGGTTAAGCAAACCTTCTGAAACAAGTTTGCTTTATGGAGGCCTCTCAAACCTGAGCTTTGTGACGCTCCAGGAGGGAACTAAGCTTCCTACACAGAATTCCCATCCTGATTTGAGCAGAGAACCCTTGTGGGTTTTCCCAGAATGCTGAGAAGGGTCTTTGGGGAGGGTAGGGAGCCTGCAGCGTCCCCTCCAAGCGTGGAACCTCAGGCTGCCCCTAGCCCTCCCTAGCCTCATCTCTGTCATGCAGCCACACATGCCTGCCCCCAGCCCTTTCCCCAATGCCTGTGGCAGAGCCGGGGGTTGCCTGGAATGAGATGAGAGCCTGACACAGAGGCTCACACATGAGTCATTGTTTGGGGAGGTGATAAGGGAGCCCGAGCGAGGCTGGGAGGATTTCATGTGGCTCCTGGAGACATCTGACTCTCCGTGTCAGTGGAGGCCACCTCACTTCTGGTCTTTCTCTCAGTAGATCCTTTCCTTTGCCTTCAGCACAGACCCTTCCCCTTTCCAACTCCCCTGTCAGTGAGCTATGCCTTGAAATGCCACAAACAGCGCCAGACCCAGGGGCATGCAGTGCTACCAGTGTATTGCTGGGGCTCACTCACATGCCCCGGGGTGGCCAGCTATTGGCTGACCTGGGCTGGCTTCAGCTGGGGGCTAGGGCTGTCAGCTGTGGCCCATGGGTCTCTCAGCCTCCCGTGGGCTGGGCTGGGCATGTTCTCACTAGGATGGCAAATGGACAAAATGGCCAGCCTCATGCACCACTTTGCTCCCAACACTGGCCCAGCCCACAGGCAACTGTAAAGCATCCTGGCATGAGTGTGGCTGGAGGGGGTGAGGATTTGGGACCACCATGGAAACACATCACAGGTACTTGGGGAGTGGGTCTATTACAGACACTGATGGTACCTCCTGTTGTGGAACCTCTTGTCACAGGTGCACTTGCATGTGTATTTGTGATTGGTTGGTTGGTGTCCTCATCACCCTGGTTTGTAGCCTGTTCTGGATGGGGACACTGCTTGCTTTTGTTCCTGTACTGCAACCTTTGGGTCTAGCCCAGTGCCTGCACACAGTAGGTCCTGAATAAGCAGTTATTGAATGAGTGAAGAGTGCTTTTCTATAATATCTTGAGGCAAGGTGTGTGATATGCTTTTGCTGTGTCCCCACCCAGATCTCCTCTTGAATTGTAGTTCCTGTAATCCCTACGTGTTGTGGGAGGGACCTGTGGGAGGCAGAATTTAATCATGGAGGTGATCACCCTCATGCTGTTTCTGTGATAATGAGTAAGTTCTCATTCTCATGAGATCTGATGCTTTTATAAGGGGTTTTCTCCCTTTTGCTCTGCACTTGTCTTTCCTGCCGCCACGTGAAGAAGGACATGTTTGCCTCCCCTTCCTGATTGTAAGTTTCCTGAGGCCTCCCCAGCCATGTGTAACTGTGAGTCAATTAGAAATGTTTCCCTTATAAATTACCCAGTCTCAGTTATGTCTTTATTAGCGATGTGAGAACAGACTAATATAGTGTGTCACTCCTCAATCATGTCTCCTTGGGAGACTGTCAGATCCTGTACGAGCATGAGAAAGAAACATCAGGGGCTGGCATAGGAAGTGCATTAGTCCATTCTCACACTGCTATAAAGAAATATCCGAGACTGGGTAATTTATAAAGAAAAGAGGTTTCATCAATTCACAGTTCTGCATGGCTGGGGTGGCCTCAGGAAACTTACAATCATGGCAGAAGTTGAAGAGGAAGCAAGGCACCTTCTTCACAAGGTGGCAGGAAGGAGAAGTGCTGAGTGAAGCAGGGAAAGAGCCCCTTATAAAACCATCAGATCTCGTGAGAACTCACTACCATGAGAACAGCAAGGGGGAAACCACCCCCACCCCCATGATTCAATTACCCTACTTGGTC
This sequence comes from Pongo abelii, assembly GCF_028885655.2. NCBI lineage: Eukaryota > Metazoa > Chordata > Mammalia > Primates > Hominidae > Pongo > Pongo abelii. The sequence continues at coordinate 229,487,998 of NC_071985.2, read as the reverse complement.
TCTCCCTTGACAAGTGGGGATTATGGGGCTTACAATTCAAGATGAGATTTGGGTGGGGACACAAAACCTAACCATCTCAGGAGGTCCTACGGGCATAGCATGGAGACACGAGCCCACCCGACCCTGTGCTGGAGAGTGTGGTGCATACATCAGGCTGCTGCTCGATTGATAGCACAGCTCCCAGGACAGCCGGGGTGCAGAGGAGCTGAAGGCAGCTTCTCAGGGCTGAGTCCCAGACACTGCTGTTCCCTCTACCCGAGATCCCAGGACAGAGCAGATCACTCACTTGCCCAGAGCTGGATGCTGGGTTATAGGCTTTCTGTGCACTCTGCAAACTCCAGAGTACTTCTGAAGATGGCCAGCACCAGAGCTCAGGTCAGGATGCAGGTTGAACCAGCTCCAAACTTGGTCAAGTTCATTATATTGGTCATGGCCCCGTGACTGTTTCTGACTACAGCCACTGCAGGTAAGGAGCCTTCTTGCTGGCCTGCTCAGCACACCCTCTGGTACTCAGCTGGTGTCTGAGAATCCCTTGCTCCTCCTTCTCGTGTGTTGACTCTAAAAGGTGTGTATAGACCTGCTCCTCTTAGATGGGGCCGCTGGATGGCACATCAGTCCTGAACCAGGGTCAGTGTTGAAACATCACTAAAAATAAGGCCGTGTTGAGAGCTTGAAATACAGGGAGGCAAATGTCTTATAGTCTGTTTAATTTGGTTAGGTGTCTGGGAGACAGGGAGCATATTTTGAAAGACAGTTCAAAATAAAAATATTGGAGGAATCTGGCCTCTGGGGCTGGAAGCTGGATGGACTGATGTTAGTCCCAATTTGCAGAATGTCTGCTCTGGACCACTGACTGCATTGGGTGTGCCCAGCCCCGTCTCTTCTGCTCCAGGGAGCTGGCTCAAGCCTCTGCATAGACTCTGCAGTGACCATAACCAGGGTGAGGCCACTGCTCTTTGAGGACCTCCTGTGCGGGGGCCTCTGAACTGGGTGCCTTCCTTCCATGGGTTCTCCCACCTACACCAGGCACATGTCTGCTGAATGGAAACTGTGAGGTCACAGCACCATGCCTCCGAGAGCGAGGTGCAGGCGGACTTTTTGGAGGGGGAGCCTTGCCATTTGCTTAGAGGTTTGATGTACTGACCATTTTATAAGCTAAACGTAGGCTCTGAAGACAGTGGGTGCGGTGGTGCCGGTGGCGCTGGGAGTTGTCAGAAGGGACTCTGCTGCTAACACGCAGGGCCCAGCCCCTCCCGCCAGGCTCCAGCTGTGGATGGAGCATCTCTGCAGCAGAAGGCCCCTCAGCTGGTTCAAAGCCTCCCTGGCTATAGGGTATCTCTTCCCCAAACCCTGAAACTCTCCTTAGCATGCAGCAAGGCCGACTTCCTTCCCCCCAAGCACTGGCCTCCAGAGCCATCATCTTTTGTGGAACTTCTCAAATGATAGCGGAGGTTCAGTGAAAGAAATGGGTCATTTCCCTAACGGCCACTGAGCTCAAAGTTGAGTATCAGTGGCTTCTGTTCTTACACAAGCTAAAAATTCAGGCCGTGTGTGTGAATCTCTGTGAGTGAGCCTGTGTGTGTGCATGTGTGTGTGAATATGTGAGTGTGTGTGAGCATGTGTATGAGAGTGTGTGAGCATGTGTGTATGTGTGAGTGTGTGTGTGCATGTGCGGGCATGAGTGTGTATATGAGTGCGTGTGGGTGTGTGTGAACATGTGTGAGTCTGTGTGTATGAGAGTGTGTGTACGTGTGTGTATATGTGAGTGTGTTCATGCATGCGTGTGTGTTCATGCAAGCTTTGGAAGCTGCCCTGGAAACACTGAATGCTCTCTCTGAGGGGTTTCCGCTTCTTCCAGCACTGGACTTTCTGCTCCGGAGAAGATGCTGCTGCCTGTCACGGAGCAGATCTGACTCCCCGCCCCTGGGACAGCCCAGGGTCCACGGCTGGGGAGCCACATTTCCCGGCCACGATGCAGCATTGTGATCCCTTCCCATCTGCTGGGCCGCGTTCTCTGAATGCAGGTCAGAAGGAGCAGATGGACAGGGCCTGGCTTCCTTTCGCCTGTAACCCATTTCATAGTCATTATATTCAATTCAGCAATGTGTCTAAGCGTTTCTGTTTGCCACAAGGGGTGAATATGCAGGCTTGGCCTTCGCCAAGGCGTGTGGCCACACCATGGAGGGGGCCCGTGAGCAGAGGCTGCCCATCTGTGCCCCCCCACAGTCATGCCATACACAAAGTGCCCACTCTGGGATTCTTGGGGTCCTGTAGGCCAGGAGTCACAAACTTTTCCTGAAGGACTAGATGTACATATTTGAGGTTTACAGGTTGTGCAGTCTCCATGTGAAATGTGCATTGAGATCATGGCTCCGAAGGCTGCTGTTGGGTGATTCATGATCTTGCAAACATAAAGTGAGGGCTCTGTGCCCCCTTAACCCTAACTGAGCCCCCAGGGTGCCCGAACCTTTGGAAAGCCTTTTAACTCAGAGGGTAAACCTCACTGCCAGTGAATTCATTTCCCAAGCTCTCTACCCACCTCGTCCTCACCCCATTCCCGGTGCTCCTGCTGAGAATCCCAGATTTGAATGCAGCAGTGCTGAGATTTTGCCAAGAAGATGGTCCTGAGAAGGGAAGGTGGATTGATGCCTTGGTTTAGGCTTGCAGCTGGGTGGCATGGGGTCTTTCTAGCAAAGACTTGTCCCCTGGGCTCTCTCTGAGTCCCGTCTGTAACACTCTGTGTTCTCTAGTTCAGAGCAATCTCCAAATACAAAGAAACCCACGGGTGACATTGGTAGCCAGTCTTAGGGTCAGGGGACATGAGTACAACTTCAGGTCCCTTCTGGAGCCCACAGCTAGATAGATACTTAGGAAGATCTCCAAGTCTCCCTGGACCATGATGCCATGGCCATTAGCCATCCCTGTGCAGAGAACAACCAGAATCTGTATTAGTCAGGGTTCTCTAGAGGGACAGAACTAACAGGATTGATGTATATATAAGGGGAGTTTATTAAGGGGAATTGACTCGCACGTTCACAAGATGAGGTCCCACAATTCCCACAATAGGCCATCTGCAAGCCGAGGAGCAAGGAAGCCAATCTGAGTCCCAAAGCTGAAGAACTTGGCGTCCGATGTTTGAGGGAAGGAAGCATCCAACATGGGAGAGAGATGGAGGCCAGAAGACTAAACCCATCTAGTCTTCTCACATTCTTCTGCCTGCTTTTATTCTGGCTGTGCTGGCAGCTGATTAGATTGTGTCCACCCAGATTGAGGATGGGTCTGCCTTTCCCAGGCCATTGACTCAAATGTTAATCTCCTTTGGTGACACCCTCACAGACCCATCAGAAACAACACTTTGCATCCTTCAATCCAATCGAGTTGACACTTAATATTAACCATCACAAGTCCACCCCTTGTCAACTTGAGCCCATACACATCTCCTGAAATTATATATAATCTTCAAATAAAGACAATAACAAGGTCTTAGTTATACCTAACATAATGCAACTATCCTTCATACAACCCTCCAAGAGGCTGTGCAGGACAGCAGTGAGGGGCTGAAACCTGGAGCAAGCCTGTTGAATTCCGTGTCTGCCATGTCTTAGCTGTGTGTGCAGTACAGGGTTAATTTTGCCCAAAGAAATGTCCTTGCCCCCAATTCCTAAGCCCTTGGAATGTCCTGCCTGAGTGTCTTTTTTGCCTGGGGGCCTTGGTCCTGACCAGATAATACAACGGTACAACTTATGGTGGGAACTAGGGCTGTGGGGTATTGTGGTATTAGCTTGACCTTCAGAGGGGCTGGAGACTGGGGTCAGCCATGCCAAGGGTCACCTGTGGCAGAGCCCAGCACAAACTCTGGGCGTCAAGGCCCAAGGGAGCTTCCCCGATATTTCATGCGTATTGTCACACATCATTGCTGGGATGAGACAGTGCTGTCCACATTTCTCCACTGCAAGATGACATCCGGAAGTGCCTGGTCTCCCCTGGACTCTGTCCCATGCCTCTCTTCCTGGTGCTCATCCTTCTGCTGTGATAAACTATACCAAAGAATATAATGGCTTTCTGAGTTCTGTGAGCCTCCCTGCTGAATTATTAAGCCTGAGGGTGATTGTGGGGACCCCAAATGGCACTGTGCAACCTTGGGAAAATCCCTTAACCTCCTTCTGGACTTAGGGAACATATTTGTGCTCACCTCATGTTGCTGTAGTGAGCTGTGAATACACTAATTCACTTGGCACGAGGCTTGGCACCCTCTACCAAGAAACTTGGGGTGACTCCATGTTATGGACCTCTACAGTGGCTCCAAGGTGTCAGCCCCATGACCTCTCTCCCTGCCTGGCTTTGTTATTGATAAGGAAAGCGTTGGAGGGAGAAGGGGTATTAAAAGGAAACAACCAGGGATGGGCTCGCACCTCACCCTATGAGGCACACTGGGGGTGACCCTCCAACCCAAGGCTTCAGCTGCAGTGATATCTGTCCTGTGGGCTTGTCTTGTGCCTCGGAGGACATCTACCAGCATCTTTGACCCTTACGCATTAGATGTACAACCACTCCCACCCACAGTTGTGACAACCCAAAGTGTCTCCAGACATTCCAGATGTCCCTGGCTGAGGACCACTGCTCCACCTGCCTAGGCCCTTTGGGGCAATTCCCTGGGGACTGCCCTTCACTGTGTTGTTGTGACCAAGCCGAGTCCTGTGAGATGTCAGCAAAGCATTTCCTTAGGGGGAGTTCTGTTTCTGTAGCATGTGATCCTGTCCCAAGCTGGAAGGACTTCCAATAAGAGGAGACTTTATCTCCATGTAGTGTTGGCTTGAAGCACTTCCCTGAGCCAGGCCATCACCCACTGTGATGGTGAATTTTATGCACCAACTTGACTGAGCTGAGGAATGCCCAGAGAGCTGGTAAAGCATGGTTTCTGGGGGTGTGTGTGAAGGTGTTTCTGGAAGAGATTGGCACGTGAAATAATGGACTGAGTATGGAAGATCCCTGTTCAGCCATGTGGGTGGGCAGTATCCAATCTGTTGAGGGCCCAGGTAGAACCAAAAAGACAAAGAAAGGGCAAATTCTCTTCTCTCCCGCTCCCTCCCTCCTCTCCCTCTCTCTACCCTCCTTTCTCCCTCTCCCTCTCTCTCTCTTTTCTTCCCTCTCTCCCTCTCTTCCTCCCTCTCTCCCTCATCTCTCTCCCTGCCTTTCTCCCTCTCCCCCTCCCCCACTCTCCTCTTTGTCTCCCTCTCCTCCAACCTCCCCCTCCCTCGCACTTTCTCCCCCCCTTTCTCCCTCTCCTTCTCTCCATCTCCCCACACCTTCCAAAGAGAGGGAATAATGAGGATCCCTTGTGGATTTTCCATATTTCAGCCTGTTTCCTACAAATATTATTGGGACCACATGTCAAAACACACAGTCCTTATCCAACTGTCATGACCACAGGGTCTGTAGTATATATATATATATATATAGAGAGAGAGAGAGAGAGAGAGAGAGAGAGAGAGAGAGAGAGCTGAGCTGGGACATCTGTCTTCCCCTGCCCTTGGACTTGGACATCAGAGCTCCTGGTTCTTGGGCCTTTAGACTCTGGTACTTCCACCAGTGTCCCTGCCCACTGACATGAACCCCCTATGGTGTAGATGGAGCTGGGACATCCATCTTCTCCTGCCTTTGGCCTTGGACTGAGTGACACCACCAACTTTCCTGGTTCTCCAGCTTGTAAACAGAAGATCATGGGATTTTTCGGCCTTCATAATCACATGAGCCAATCCCATGATAAATCTCTTCTTATAGATCTCTCTATATTTCATTGGTTTTGTTTCTCTGGAGAACCCTGACGAATACATTCACCCCTTGGAAGACTCTGCGGGGTCACTCAGAAAACAGCACACTCCTTTGTGTCCCTGCCATAAAAGCTGGTGGCCTTGTTCTGCTGTGAGCATCCCAGTTTTGGAAGATGCATTTTTTCTTAGCAGCCTGTTCCCAGGAGGTGAGCAACTGACTCAGACGAAGCCTAATCCCTGAGGTTCCTCCAACTCCAGCAAGCCAAGCTGCCTCCCATCTGTCCACCACTGGGCACTGCGAGCTTCTCCCTAGTCAAGCCAACATGTTCCCAGAGACTCTTTTTCAAGGACTGCTGTGAAATTGACATTTTGCAGGTCTCTGTGGAAAAGGAATGGCTTTTTTGGGATGGAATTGGCACTTTGGGTCCCAATGTCACCTGTCACCTATCAAACTTACCCTTGTTGCATGACAGACATTTTTGTGTCCAGTGACCGTGGCTCTTTGTTTGCATAATTCAGACGCTCCAGACTCCTGCGTTGTGAAATCAGGTATGATACACACAGCAATGTCATCTGTTTGCCTTGGCCAATTCCAGGACCATCACTCCTGCCATCATCCAAGTGTACCAGCCAAACGTGCCTCACGTCCTAGAAAGAAAGCCCTTGATGGGTTTGTTTTTGCCATGGACAATGGCCTGTATTTGATTCAGCTTCATTTAATAAGACCTTGTTCAGACCCAGAGATGGATTACAAACTTCCACATCAATCTTCAGGGCCTGATCTTATTACAAGCCACCACAAATATAACCATAAAAGCCCCATTGACTGATGCAGAGCTTGGTAATCCATCTGTCCCCATCCATTATTCTGGGGACAATTTTTCATTATCTGGATGGCAGCTGATTCCTCATGCATTAGTATACAGTGGCAATTAACAGAAGCAGAAAAAGCCCCCAAATTAGCAGGAACAATAACACCTGTCAGGAAGGGGAAGCAAGAATTCCCACACAGCATGCTTCTGAGCTCTGGGACCAGGTCTGAATTGCAAAGAGTTTGAAGATGGGATTCAGTGTTGACCTTGGAAGTGGAGAGGGAAAAGTTTGCTTGTTTGTTCCTTCCTTGGGGGCATAGAGTGTGTGCTCCCTTTAGGTGACATCATTGTCAATCCAGTCATAGCCCCTGGACAGCTGACATGGAAACTTTTCCAGGATTGCTCAGGGGCAGCAGGGTTTATGGGACAGGTGTTCCTGCCCGAGGTAGCTAATAGCCACCAGAGACTTGACCAGTGGGAATGTTATTTAAGGCGAGAGTATTGAGAGAGACATGAGTGAAGAAGGAGAGACATGAGTGAAGAAGGAGAAAAGTCGAAGCCTCCTGAGAATGGTGCCATTTGCATAGTGTGGGAAAAGTCCTTTCCACAGACCAATAAGATATGGTCTCTCTCTACACAATGATTCCATAATCTGAACATTCTTGTGTTTGGCAAGATGCTATTTCTTTTTAACATGGAGAAAATTGAGATAGACGTGGCTGAAATATTTCTAAGAGCCATCGAAGGAATCAAACTGGTACATTTCTCTCTGAGTTTTGATTTCCAAACATCAAAAATCCTGTGTAATTGACTTCTCAAGGGAAACCTTTATGCAAAGTGACTTATTATCAAGTGGCTTCATATGGACAAACCCAGCAGGGTGAGGGCACTGCTGCTGGATGTTAAGACCCAGGCATAAACTAGAGGCTGTGGGTCTCTCTGAAACCACCTTGACAGTGACCAGTGAAGAGTCCGGCACACAGCAAAGCTTTGATGGTGGAGGGGGAAGGTTCTAATCCTTCAAACTAAAAGATTGCAGTTTGATTCCAAGCATTAATCGATCATCCAAAAAGAAGAATATGCTTTTATTTAATCTATAAGCAGAGCCACCTTGAGCTACTCACCTAAATCACGTATCTGTAAACTGTGGTCCATGGGCCAAACATGGCCACTGCCTGTTTTTGGAAATGAAGTTTTATTGGAAAACAGCCCCATTTGCTTCTTTGCCCATTGTCTGCGGCTGCTTTTTTTGCTACAATGGCAGAGTTTAGTAGTTGTGACTGAGGCCATACTGCCTGTAAAGCCTAAAATATTTACTATCTGGTCTTTTAAGAAAAGGTTTGTCTACCTGGGATCCACATGAAGATTTACACATGGAAGGAAACTACTCCTGGCTCTTGGAGAGACTAAATGATGGGGCGGATGCTGTAAACACCACATGACTTCTCCCATGTTTTCTGCTGTATTCTAAGTGAGCAGCATTCCAAAGAGAGGAAATAATGAGGAACTCTTATGAATTTTCCATATTTCAGCCTGCTTCCTAGAAATATTATTGGGGCCACATGTCAGAAGTCCCAGTCCTTGTCCAACCATCATGAGGGTCTGTAGTTTTATTCTCATAGTTGTAACATTCTAAGCAGGAGCCCAGGAGCCCATTAAAACCCACACTCCAGGTTTTGAAGCACACGGCTGTTTACTTTGCAAGAAAAGTTTGTGCAGGGTTCAGTAAACTGTTGATCTTGAACTTATTTAACAACAGAATGTGGCCACAGGTGTGTGGGATTTGGATTTAGATGTTTGGTTTTCTTGGGGACGCTGGAGCAGAGAATTGCGTTTGTCCAGGCTTTGTTTGCTGACCAGGGAAAGTCATTTTTCTTCTTTAGCATCAGGCACCCAGTTTGTCAGACAGGTTAAAAAAAATGCGGGGTGGAGATGGGTTAAATCGATCCCAGGTGTGAAGGCTTAGCTAGCTGCATCAAGGGGTCCTGTAGAAAGCATAGCTGTTATATTGCATGTGTATGTCTGCCCAGACCCTCTTAGCTGGTGATTAGCCCATAATGCACCCTTCACGTTTTAATGTGGGAAATCTATTAAGAAAATTTACACAAAAGGCAGGAGAAGGGCCTCCAGGGCAAGGCCAGCATCAGAAATAGATCATTACCCTTCTTTCTGTTAAGTTGGTTTCTGATTTTTTACCCCTTAGTTATAAGTTTAGTGATACATCATGCAGCTAAGATCACATTATCATCAGCATCACCTTCACCATCATCACCATCACCATTATCATATCACTACCATCATCATCAGTGTCACCATCATTATCATCATCATGTCACTATCACCATCATCACCATCACTATTATTACCATCACCATCATTATCACCATCACCGTTATTACCATCATCACCATCACCACCATCATCATCATCGTTACCATCACTGTCATCATTGTCACCATCACCACCATCTTCATCACCATCACCATTATCATCATCGCCATTATTATCATCACCATCATCACCATTACCATCATTATTACCGTCATCACCATCACCATTATCATCATCACCATCATTATCATTACCATCATCACCACATCACCATCACCACCATCATCATCACTATTATCATCATCACCATCATTGTCACCAGCATCATCACCATCACCATCATTATCATTACCATCATCACCACCATCACCATCACCATCAGCAGCAGCAGCAGCAGCAACCTCCTTCTCATCACAAGAAGCACAGACACAGGATGAGCACATATGCTTCGTGACAGCATGGCTTTCTCTTGACTGGGCCAGAGGGAGTGTGTGGGTACAGAGCAAGAGGAGACTGAACAGGCAACCCACCCTCCACAGCTGTCCATCCTTTTCAATCCTTCCTCTGCACATGAGGTCTGAGTTGGGTCTCAGGAAACTTGGCACATAGATAGGGATTACCAGAGCTGGTAGACACCCCATTGTTGGTGGGATTAGGGGTGGTCCCTGTTGCATAACTTAGCTTTCAACTCATTAGCAAACCAACTTGGCAGTCCCAGAGAAGGGACTTGCCCAGAGGTTACAGCAGGTGCCACAGATGGGGCATAGGTTTATGGGAGGTCATTGGCCAGAACTGCAGTGAATGCAGCACCTTTATTCAGGGGGCATCGGAGCAGCTGTTGCCTGTGGGTGAGCAGTACTAGTGCTGCAGGCACACAGTAGGTGCACAACAAACAGTTCCTGAATCAATGGATAGAAGAGGGCTTGGGAGAGACCCGCCATACTTATGTGTTTCCTCCACTGTTTGCCGGATGCTGTTATTCTGTGAGTCCTGGAGAATCCCTTGTGAAAAACAAAAATTACCCCCAGAGACGGGGAAACAGGAAGACAAAGCTTGTTTTCTGGCTGTGCCAATGTGTAATCATTTATGAACAATTTCCCCCATGAGGATCATATCCAGCAGAGAGGTAACATCTGTTTAAGAGACTGTCCTTGGGAGGCCGCCAGAAAAATCTTGACACTGAAACCCGCCATGCTGAAACATGCACATGCAGTGTTCTCACCCCAGCAGCCCAAGAGGTTGGTCAGGTGTGAGGGGCGGGTCTCTGCAAAGCAGACACCAAGATGGAGCCCCAGGCGGAGACAGGACAGTTGCTTGGATCTCAGGTGGAAGGACATGGGGAGATGAGTAGGAGGAGGTGCTGTCACCTGCGGGCTTGGCGGGCTCCCTCACTGCCTTGATCTTCCAGCTTCTCAGGTGCTAAAGTGGACCTTCCGAGTAGCCCTGGCTGGCTGGTAATGTCCCCAGCATCTAGGTCCCAGGAAGGATGTGACAGATGTGTAGTCAGGAAAGAAGGTGGTCTGTGGTAGGGACCAGAGGCAGGAGCTGTTGCAGGCCTGCCCTCCTGTCTCCCCAGTCCTGTGTCTGTGGTTAGTGGCAAATGTTGCAGAAGGTTTTGGGACAGAGGTGGGGGACGGGAAAGAATCCCTGCTTTCTGCCATCGTGCATGTGGGTGTCAGCAAACAGTTCATGACCAGAGCTCTACCTGCCCCACTTCTGAAGTGGCTGGTCCTTCTGTCCCTGTCCTGCTGATTCCAGTGCCCCCCACCTCCGCATTCAGGGATTGGGGCCAGGGCAACAAGGCTAGACCATGGATTCTCCTTTGGGGCTATGGGAAGCATCCGCCGCTGGCCTGAAACTTTCATTCCTGGAACCTCGTGAAGCAGTGAACTTCTTAGCGAGGACTCTGGAAAGAGGAAGATTTCACCTCGTGATCCGGGTCTGTGAGGGTGTCATCCCATGTGCTCTTCTTTTTACCTCCCCAATATGTACTGGCCCATCCTGGCTCCCCCTGGGTCAGGCCAAACCCTGCTCCCACTCACAGGCCAGCACCCTGGAGCTCACCGTTCCAGAATAGAAGAGTGAGACTGGCCCAGGGTGTGAGAGGAGAAAGGCGTCATGAGGAATATCTCACCCAGAGCTGACCTGCCTCCGAGTAGAGGAGGCAGGTGAAGGGCTTGGCAGGTGTAAGAAAGAACACAGCCGCCCATGATCCAGGTCACGGCTTGGAGACTGACAGGGTGGTGGAAGGAGAGAGCCCAGAGCTGGAGCTCCCCCTTCCTGGACCCCGGGTGAGAGCAGCCTCATGCCCGGGGCCTGCAGTCGAGGAGGAGAGAACTGAGCACCTGTCATGCTGCCCCGAGTTCCCTGCTGTGGATAGGACCTGGCATCCCCAGCTGGGTTGGGGGGATGCGCCTCCACCTTTCCCAGCCCCCCTCACCTCCTGAACCTGGTTTCATGGGTGCCCTCTTCCCTCTTTCCTTCTTTCCAGGTCTGGCTGTCCATCAGATCATCACCATCACCGTCTCCCTCATCATGGTCATAGCTGCTCTCATCACAACTCTTGTCTTAAAAAATTGGTAAGGCTCCTTGGGCCCTTCTGGCCCAGAAATGGGGGACTACAGGGGTCCCTGGGTGGTGAACACAGAAAGGCCCCTACTTTTCAAAGCCAGCCTGTGCTGCTGGCTTCTGCCCCGGGCAGTTCAGCTGCCACAGGCTGCTCACCGTCCAGTGCTGCCCTTTGGCCCGGCCCCTCTCCTGGTTTCCCTGCAGAAGGCCAGAGAGCCCAGCCTTTGTGACAGAGCTTCTCAGGGTGCGTGTGGTCCTGGGTTCCAGATTCTTCGTCTGGATCCAAGTGTCCCTTGGGATGTTGTCCACCCAGAGCACAGTCCCTATATCTTGTCTCCTCTGCCCCTTCCCTGGAAAGGTAGGGATGGGGCCTTTCTGCCAGCACCCAGCAGGGTCCCACGTCCCTTACTCAGGCTTGGCGGCCGGTTGCTGAACCAGCCCTGTTTGTATTCTTCATTCCTCTCAAAGCCACTCTGTGTGCTGAACTAGGTTACCGCTTTGCTCCAGGCAGCCTGCCTTTGCCTATTTCCTCCTGGAAATTGGCCTACTTTGAGGCCAACCTTGCTGGGTGTACACACCTGATAAGCCCCTGAGAAATCAGGGGACTGCTGGGAGGCCCTGCTGCTCGAAAGCGCCTTGGGGACCTCACCTGCCTGCAGCCACTCCTCCAGCAACTGTGTCTCCTTTCGGCATCTAGGCTTAAAACTCCCTCATAGAATAACAGACCCAAATGGTCCCCTTGCTGCCTGCACACAGCCGTATGCATCAGACAAGGCTGATGGTGGAAACCACATCGGAGCCTCAGAATCACAGGGGAACACAAGAAAGGGAGAGAAAAAGCCAGGCTCTGGGATCAGAGGAGGTGGGACTCCTTGGCAGGCTGCAGGAGGGTGGAGGTAGCACAGCCCCACAACAGACCTCCCACTTGGCTAGCGAGGCCTCAAAGCCGCCTCCTGATAGGTAGCAAACTGGGACCCCGGGCATTTTCTGGAGACAGGTGATGAGAGAACAACACAGAGCTCACAGTGGGGCTTCTTAGGCAGGGGCTGGCCAGAGAAGGGGCTTTGGACCCCTGGACTGTGTGGGTGTATGGAAGGACAAATCCCACTGGCCATCTCGGTGAAGGGCTTCATCTCCCCAGAGACAGGGGACTTTGTAGCCTGTTCTGTGACAAGTTGATGACAAGCCTTCATCTTGCTTTTCCCACACTCGAGCTTATAGCAGACCTTCAAAGAGCCCTTTGGGAGAACAGCCCGGGAGGATGGATGAACAACTATGAACCTGACCTCCCTCTGAGGAAGACTTTGTGGGTGGGGCTGCCCCCTGCGTTTGGCATGCACCTTCTGACCTTGGTGTATGGGGTAGGGGGCTTCTTCTCCAGGAATCAGGATTCCTTTCATTGGGAAAACCAACGCAGGAAATAACCAAGACTTAGAAGGAGATGGGCGCATCCCCCCTGCCCCTTGCCTTCGTGCAGCCCCTCCCTGTGCACAGGCCCTGAGCGTGAAGGGGAAGGGGCAGGCAGGGGAAATGGCCCCCAATGCGGGGCGACGTCCTCGGCTCCCCATGCAGCAGGGGAGGGGCCTCCCAGCCAGCCCCCTTGTCCTTCCTGTGCTCTCATCATAGAAGCGGCATCCGGGGGCCTCGATTCTTGCTTTGTCGAGTCCCTGGACGGACGAGGGTAGGAGTCCCATGGTCACTATAAGTGGCCTCTGGAAGCCCCTGTGGTTCAGAGGAACTAGACCATAACAGGCAGGCATGCAGGACACTTCCCTCTGCAGACTTGATCAGGGATGAAGGACAAGCCAGCTCGTCATTTCCAGCTTGTGCACGTGCCCCCGGGTGGGGCTGAGGACAGGGGCTTTCTCACTCATCAGCTTTCCCCAAAGAAAGGTCCATTGTCCATTCTGAGATGAAGGAACGGACCACCCCAACCTGTACCCAAAGGCTCCCATACACTCTAGGCCCCTCTGGCAGGAAGGACCCACCACGGCTTTTATCCCGGTGAGGCGTTCATGGGGAAACTGAGTCAGCACCATGGTCTGGCTGATGCTCTTTAGTTAAGCAGGTCCCTAGCTCTGCGATCACACAGCTCACCACTTACCCCTCATCCTCCCTGCTGTAATAGCCACATTTAAAATTCAAGTTTCATTTTTTTTTTTAAAAAAAAAGAGTTGATTGCTTGATTGTGGTTGATCTTTCTGAAGAGGCTGGGAATTACCGTTTAATATAAAATGATGCGTAGCTCACACCTGCAAGTGAAAGACCCACAATGGAAGTCTGGAGTTGTGTTTGTGGGTTTCCGGCCTCTGCCCGTCCCCCCACCCCAAACTCTTTCTCTTCCAGCTGTGCCCAAAGCGGGAACACTCGTAGGAACAGCCACCAGCGGAAGACCAACCAGCAGGAGGAGAGCTGCCAGAACCTGACGGACTTCACCTCGGCCCGGGTGCCCAGCAGCCTGGACATATTCACCGCCTATAACGAGACCCTGCAGTGTTCGCACGAGTGCGTCAGGGCGTCTGTGCCCGTGTACACCGACGAGACGCTGCACTCGACGACGGGGGAGTACAAATCCACATTTAATGGAAACCGGTAAGCTTGGGCTCTGCTAGACACTGCAGCCGTGAAGCTCTTGGTGGTCCCGACCCCCGGGGGCTGGTGTGGCTGAGCTGAGAGCTGTTGGTCGGTTTAGGTCTTCCCTGAGGTCGCTTTGAGGGGCCCAGCCAAGGCAGACAGCTAACTTGGCAAAACAAGAGAGGGAGGGTTGATAGCAACAGGCGTTTAGCTGCTCCCAGAGAACACAGTGGCTGGAATTTCCTTCCAGACCCCTGGACGTGGGCGGTGGCGGGAAATGCAGTCTCCCAGCCCTCACTCTGAGCCATCATCCTTCATGCCCCAGAGCTCAAAGTCCAGCCCCATGGTTATCAGCCTCCTAAATGTCAACAGATCAGGACAGCCCCCCACTGGAGTCAGCGTCTCTGAGCCCCGTCAATAAAATGTCAGTGGCAAATTTAGCAAAAATATCAGATACCTACCAGACTCCCAGACCGGACGTATGTTACTAAATGCTCCTCCTTTTTTATTATTCATGTGTAATCCCTCAAAGAAAATATACCCCACAACCATCCCTGGGAATATTTAAAAAACCCTTGAGTCAGCTTTCAAAGGTTTGTCCAGAATTAAAGTATCAATAAGCTTTTTTTTTTAAGTGAGCATACATTTATGCATCATTTTGTAAATTAAAAAAACAGTCTCCAACAACTTGAAGAAAGGAGGAGGCTGGGAGGCTGCCTCGAAGGGTCCATCGTGAGCAATAGAATTAGCAGCCAGGGTAACACTGCCCCAGGCCCCCGGAAAGGGCTCCCCTGGAACCCAGGGCAAGGTGACTGGACTCGAGTTGTTTTAGAAAGGGCTGGCTGCATGCTCCCTTTCGTTGTTTGCTGATTTGTTCAGGGGCCCTGGAGAGCGAGGGCTGCCGGGGCTGCCACATCCATAGTTACTGTGTCTTTGTCCTGTTGGCTAGAATGAGCAGATGTTCCTGAAATACCTTCTGGCCACGCCTCTTCTTGCGTGTCCACATTGCATTCTGCCATCTGCGATATTCTCTGTCTTAGATGTTCCCCTCCCTTCTGGAGGAGGACAGTGGCGCTCAGAACCTCAGAACTGTTGTTCTAAACCTCAGTGGTTTTACACTCAGACATTTGGGGAGCTCATGGGTGCCATTCCAGCCTTCCAGAAGGCTGAGTTCACAAATAACCGGCTAACAGATTTCCAAACCATTTCACTGAATATGTGGATGTTGGCTTGGACATGAATCTGGGCCAGCCAGTGCTTGGGCCGTGTGGATAGAGGGTAGAGGGCAGAGGGCCGTGGGCTGGCCTCTGTTGCTTCACTTTTCCCACCTTCTGTGCTTGTGTTGTGCAGGGAGGTGGGGTGGGGGGCTGTCCAAGAGCAGAGTTGGCACAGCTGGTGTTCTCGGGCCCTGGCATGGAGGCATCGGATGGAACGAGTTCTTGCCTTTTGGCCCAAGGTCATGCTCTGTTGGGTTTCACTGGCCTTGGGAAATGGTAGCTTAGTCTCAAAGGTGACAAAATATGGGGGAGACATTTTGGGAGCCAGGTTCCATCCTTTCTGTCATGGGCAATAAAGTGGGTCAAATCTGCCATCAGAGGCAGAGACCCCAGGCTCTGGGCTCATCCTGCAAATTCAAAAACGAAAATCTGGAGTCAGCACAGCCTTCCAGCCTGCACAGCAAAGTGCTCGTGTGCCCAGATTCCTCAGTCTGTGTCCTCCAAAGCCTCCCAGGGTAGAAAGCGTTCGTGTGTGAGGACTTCTCCCAGCCACAGGAAATGGGGGGGGTGGTCCTTTCCTGGCAAGGCCAGGAGTCCACATTAGCCCTTCCTTTCTCAAGAAGCCAGTCCCCACTACAGGCCTGCCCCGGCTTGCCTATCATGTGTCATGTACCAGCACGCCAAAGCCCATTTTTCTGTTCACCGCAGACCCTCCTCTTCTGATCGGCATCTTATTCCTGTGGCCTTCGTGTCTGAGAAATGGTTTGAAATCTCCTGCTGACTGGCCGAAGTCTTTTTTACCTCCTGGGGGCAGGGCAGACGCCGTGTGTCTGTTTCACGGTAGGTACCTCTCTTTGGACACTCCTGTTTTCATTCCCTTTCCTCCCTTCCCCACTGCCCTCCCCATGCACTCTTTGGGATCATTGGGAGCTCTTTTAGACATGGTACGTGGATTTGCAATGGCATCACTTCTCTGAACATGAGCCAGGGGGCTGGGCTTTTGACCTCGATGTTGGATTTGTTAGAAGTGCCCTCGCCGTCCCAGGGGAGGAGAGTAACAGGCACTCATGCACCCTGATTCCACGTCCTCACTATTCTTATCAGTGCCACTCCTTCGCTCAGGAAGGCCACCACGCGCGTGGCCTACGTGGCAGAGAAAGTCATTCCCCGAAACAAGCGACAATTACAGCTCTCATTTCCCACAGCAGGAAGAGATTAGGACAGCGGCTAGGGAGGCAGGAATCGCGCCTCCGTCACATGTCTTTACATCGGGGGAGGGCACAAGGCAGAATTAAAATACAATTTTGAAATATAAAAATAAGAGATAAGAAAGAAAATGATAAAGAAAGAAAGGGAAGAGTTGAACCATGTACTAATTTGAAGCCAGGAACCGGCACCAAAACAGGATGAATTTTCCATGCTCTGCTGGATGGGAACATTTGGTTTGCTTTCAGTGATATTAACTGTAATGCTAACGTTAAATTGCCTCCTTCTGTGCTGAGTCTTCGGAGCACTCGGGCTGCTGAGGGGAGAGAGCACTGCACCCTCATGGCTGCACATCCCATGCGTTCTATAAGCACAGCCCATGGGTGCGACCTGAGGTTTTCGTGGTTCTTTTCGACACCGGGCTTTCTACACATCCTCATCTTGCTTCCTTCCAAAGGTGACCTAAGATCCCTTCCATGAGTAGGGAGCCCTATTTCTAGGATAGAATACCAATATTTGAAAATATCTTTTTCTTACTTTTTGCCCACTGTCTGATATGAGGGACTGAATGGACAATGTCCTCAGGGGCCCGCGGACAGGGACGGTCCAGAGGACTCAGCCGGCTGCACCTAGCTGGGGGCGGGGAACCAGCTGCAGTCAGAGAGGGGAGTGAATCGGTCAGTTCCTCATCCTGGCACTGATGAACCACATGTTTGCTCCAAATCAAATCTCTAGCCCTCACTCCCTATCCCGAAGCCAACATGTTCTGCCAACTGGCAAAGAAACATAATTAGATTAGAATATGGGAACCGAGCTGCCCTGCAAGGGCCTTTGCTGTGGCAGGTAAGAGGCAGGTTGTCCCCACCATTCAATGGGGGGATGTGCAGCCTAGAGCATCCATCAGAAGCCAGTGCCTTTGTCTGCCTCACCGCAGCTCCCCTCATGAAGGGAGCCCCCATTGGAGTGCCACCAAGCTAGCCGCAGGGAGCTGGCTTGCTAGCAGTGTAGTCCGCGACCCGCCTGGTAAAGCCTCTGTAGGGACTGGGTCCTGATGGTTGCCAGCATCTCTGTTATGATTTTTAAAATTTGTTAATGCACAATTCATTGACCTGGGAGATGCGAGGCCTTAGAGTCAAAGACCCTCTCTCCCTTCCACCAAGAGCCACAGGCCCACAGAACTGGAGAGGTCAACTCGGGGGGACAGCCCCCTAATATGGGTGTTTGCACAGCAGCTCGTGGAACACTTTTTACTTGCCCAGTCCTCCCAGCAATTCCTTTTACAAGTGGGGAAACTGAGGTAGTGGGAGGTTAAATGACTTGGCCGAGGTCAGCCAGGTTGTTAGTGGTGGGGCTGGATCACCCGATGGCTGCCTGGCTCCGGGACTTCCCCTGCCTACTTCACAGGCCTGAGCCCAGGGATCCTTCTTTTCCATTGGAACAGGAAGCTGCAGCACTGACTTTAAAAAAAAGATAAAATAGGGCAAAAAAAAGTGTTTTATTTACTCATCTGCCCCAGAAAACCTTCGTGTCTCATCAGCCTGGTCCTCCCCTTCCAGCAGCACGGGGCACTGAAGACCCCCCAGAAACACTGTTGGTGGGCTAGCCCCGTGCTGCAGCCCCAGGCAAAGGCAAGAGACATGGGCGCCCCCAGATGGGCCCCAGGTGGACCCCGCTTCCCAACTGTGCCTGAGGAGCTGTTTCAGGACCACCGGCATTTACACAAGGAAACATCTCTGTGTCTAAAGAGCTGACCCCCTCCCTGTGGCTCTCAGGTAGGTCATCCGCAGAGTTCAGAAGAGCCCGTGAGGCTTACTGAAGGCAGCTGCATTCAGCCTCGGAATCTGCCGACACGAAGCCACGGCCCACTCCTGGTGGCCTCCTGAAGTAGCTGTGGACCAGGAGGGCTACGCACACAGCCTCGTTAGTCCTTGATAAATGCTTGTAAGATTCTGTTGCCGATTGTGGGACAGACCGTTTATCACTCACTAGGATGAAAGCGTTGGGATTCTAAGTATCCCCTGAATCTTGCAATTAATGCCTGGACATGAGCATCGGGTGCAGAATAGCCAGAAACATCTCTCAGATTTGCTGGGGTACTTATTGTCCCTAAATAAATAGCAATTAATACTAAAACATTTAATTAAGGTTTAAGAGCCAGTGGAGCTATTTCTCTCTCGCATAGCTGGGAAGCCTCTCCAAATGCATTTTTAATGATGGTGCAGCCGTTTGTTACCACACCATTGTCTTCTCAGTCTAATCCGTGTGCACATTTGGGACCCAAAGTCAGCCAAGTTCGTTTTCCTGCACGCGGTTGTCCGGAATGCCAGTGGCTCCTGGGCAGATGTGCACCCCAGAGTTCACCTTCGTGATAGAGTCCAACACGTTCTTGCCTCAGACCACCTTTGTGTTGGGGCCAGATTGCTCTGGACAAAGTGAAGCTGGCCCTTATGCTCCAAGGAAGGGGGCCTCGAGAGCAGGCCTGCATTGGCTCTCGGACTAATTCGCGGTCATCTTTCATACAGCAGGTACACTTCAGCAAACCTCGTTAATGTTGATCTCTTTCCCTTTGCCAAGGCCGCTTCATTCTGAACGGAGCCTGCAAAGTCATAAAAGCTCTTGAATCTGAAGCAAGTGAGAAGTAAATCATGCACTATTATTATTTTCAAAAACACATTGATCACTAATAAAAAATAGGAAGTGTACCTGTGCCTTCCCACTTTGTTCTTCCAAAATATACATTAATAGAATATCAAACTTGTGTTATTCAAAGGAGCCTATTTTTCAAAGCAACATCCACACCTTTCTGGAAGCTATGCTTGCTGAGCTGACAACAGTACCATGAAAACTTTGAGAGAAAGTAGCCACTTCAGATTGTCAAGAAATTCTGCTCTACCCCAGGAATACCTGGCAGTAGCCTGTTTGCTCTTTATTTGTGTATTTATTTATTTGTTTGTTTGTTTGTTTATTTATTTTTTTTTGCAAAAGCAGACATTGGTCATTACACCCAGTGACCCACTGTGAAGCATGCAGCCCAGTGGGGCCAGGCCAGCCGAGAATCTCCTTCCAGGCAGCAGAGGGCAGAATTTATCCCAGATCCAGATCTGGAAGATGGCTTTGCAAGATACACACAGCTTCCTTTTTTGCCCAGGGAACCTCGGGTGGACATTCACCTTCAGCCACGTTATTTTCCAGCCATGGGGTCCAGGCCCCACCTTATCTGTCTTTCCCAGCTGGCCTGGGATCCTCAGTTCTTCTCTGGGCTTAGTGCCAAGATGAGAGGCTCACGTGCTAAGTGTGGCACAGAAAAACACAAGCAGCTGAAGTTTGAGCAGCAGAGTTTTGGCAGAACATGGACAACATGAGACCCTCCTCCTGGGCCAGGGGCTGTGATCACACCTTGGTCTTTCAGGAAACCTCTCCACCCTCTGCAAAGCCAGCGTGGCTCTGGAAATGGTCATTCAAGGTGCAGGATTGGCGCCATCTCTCTCTCTCTCTCCTCTCTGCCTCTCCTCTCTGTCTCTCCCTCTCTCTCCCTCTCTCTCTCTCTTTTCCATCCTGAGACACAGAGTAGAGAGAGATGCCTGTAGTCTTGGAAGAGACTCCCTTCCCTGCATAGCCAGGGATGTCTGGCACAGGCTGCCACCCACTCGTTGATCCTCCACGTCGTGTCGGTGGCTCCCTGCATCAGCATCTACCTGCAGGCAGTCCCCAGAGGTTGTTTCATGCCATTAGGGATGGGTCTCAGGGACTGAGGACAAAACTGCTTCACACCCCTGCCACATCTCTGAGCCTCATCCAGTGTTGATTCCCTACTCCGGGCCAGGCACAGAACTGGAACCTGCATGAACCAATGGTGAATGGGCAGGGGACCCCCGTTCTCAGGGGGCTGTGCTGCCAGCAGGAGATGCTTTGCACATCTGCCCAAATAAAGCTCGATGCAGATGGTCCCATGCACAAGATGTCACCAAGCAAGTGCTCCAGGAGACAGAAGTAAAGTAGGGGATGTGTGTAGGAAGGAATGGGGCACAAGAAGCCCTCCCCAGGGAGGTGATCTTTCCAGCCAAAACCTGAAGGATTTGAGGCTTGAGATTTGCAACTTGAAATCAGGGAACCTGGAACGCAGAGAGGAAGAAGAAGAGGAAGAGTGAGGTGGAAAGGCGGCCGGGACCCAGTGCAGAAGGATCTGAGGAGCCAGCATGGGAAGTGCAGGGGGCTTTTTTTCTTTTCTTTTTTTTTTTTTTTTTTTTTTTTTGAGACAGAGTCTCTCTCTGTCGCCCAGGCTGGAGTGCAGTGGCTCGATCTCAGCTCACTGTAACCTCCACCTCCGCCTTCACACGGGAGACTTTCACATGGGAAAGGGGCAGAATAAAGTCTACCTGGGAACACCTCCGGAGCATGGCCAAACAGACGCAAGGGGTGGAAGCTGCTCCTCCGGCCTTTATTCTCCTGTTTAAGGTCAGGATTAAGGATTGGAAAGCAGCCGGGGCCACGGTTCATGCAGGAAAGTATTCTTATTAAGGTGGCAGCCATATGACTTATGGTCCAACCCTGAACACATTCCAGAGCGAAAGGTTGGCCTTGTGAGCAATCAATGATCAGGGAACACAGGGACAGCAGCTTACAACCGGTGACTGTGCCGGGACACCGGGACCCAGTGTAGGGTCTCCAAGCCTAGCTTCTAGTGGCCCCAGGATTTTTATCTCCCTTTTAAGAAAAATTGTAATTGTAGTAAATATATGTAACATAAAATTTACCATTTTAGGCCAGGCGCAGTGGCTCACACCTGTAATCCCAGCACTTTGGGAGGCTGAGGCCGGCGGATCACCTGAAGTCAGGAGTTTGAGACCAGTCTGACCAACACAGTGAAACCCCATCTCTACTAAAAATACAAAAATTAGACGGGCATGTGGTGTGTGCCTATAATCCCAGCCACTCAGGAGGCTGAGGCAGGAGAATCGCTTGAACCCGGGAGGCGGAGGTTGCAGTGAGCTGAGATCGTGCCACTGCACTCCAGCCTGGGTGACAGAGCAAGACTCTCTCTCAAAAAAAAAAAAAATTACCATTTGACCATTTATGCATGTCTAGTTCAATGGCATGAGTGCCTTTACCGTGCTGCGCAGGCATCTTCACAAGCCGGCTTTTCACCTCCTTCCATCACCCTGTATTAAAACTCTGCACCCACTCAACACTCGCTCCCCTTCTCCTCCCATCCCCTGGCCCCCCATTCTCCTCTTTATCTCTGGATTTGGTGGCTCTGGTACTTCCTATAAGTAGAATCATACAGCATTTGTCTCCGTATTTTTTAACTTTCAAAAAAATTACCAAGATGGACATATAAGAGGGATATTTCTCTCTGTGTGTTGTAATAATTACTCCATTTTTTAAGCCCCTCTTCCCCAAATCTGGGGAATGTGGAAGAGGAAGGCAGGGGTGGGGCACAGCTGGAGTAAGGCTACCAAGAGTGACCTGACGCTGACCCAAAGGCACGTCCCCTTTATTTTTTTTTTCTTTCTTTCTTTCTTTTTTTTTTTTTGTGAGACACAGCCTCACTCTGTTGCCCATGCTGGAGTGTAGTGGCGCCATCTCGGCTCACTGCAACCTCTGCCACCCGGGTTCAAGTAATTCTCATGCCTCAACCTCCCAGGTAGCTGGGATTACAGGTGTGCGCCCCCATGCCTGTCTAATTTTTGTATTTTCACTAGAGATGGGGTTTCACCATGTTGGCCAGAATGTCTCCTTTCTTTACATGCAGTGACCTCTGTGCCCACAGCAGCTGGTCTTCCCACAGTAGCTGAGCAGACACTCCCCTGTAGCCTCATGGAGTTGTCCCCACAGGTGTCATTTGGAGACAGCAAGCAGGAAGGTGACGCCCAGGGCCCAGCCTCTTGTCCAGGTGCAGAGGGGCCAGGGAAAGACCCAGCCCCTCACCTCCGCCTTCAAATGAGTAGACTCTGGCACACTGAGTCTCCTGGAGATGATCAGGGACACAGTGCTGTGCAGGAGGAGCTGTTCTGGGGCCTGCCAGCCTCGCTGTCCACTCCTGGGATGTGTCCTGCAGAAGGCAGGCATGTCCCACCTGGGGCCCCTCCTGCCCAGTCCCAACCAGAATCACTGCGATGGGCTCAGTTGATTCAGGAGAGAGAAAACCACACCCTTGTCTTTGGGAAGAACCAGGGAATGGACCCAGGACTGGCAGTCGCTGACCTCACCTGGGGAGCTCTGAAAACCCACGTTCACAGGCACTACCCCGAGACCCTGATTCCGGGTCTCCAGAGGTGAGCCTGGGAATCTGTATTTCTGCTAAGCTCCAACGATGACAATGACGGAGCTGGTCTGGTCGCATGCTGTGCGTGCAGCTGCTGGAAAAATTCTAGAGCTCCCACTGGGTGTTTTTCCGACTTCATTTTGGGATCAGCGGGTACACCTGCCCCATCCTACCACTTTCTGATATGTGTCATCTGCACAGATGAGGATGCAGTAGCATTTTCTTTCTACTGTTGAGGGTCCTGATTGCCTGTAGTTGAGAGGAGCTCTGAGTGACAGCAGAGGGACCCAGACAGCACCCCATCCCTGTGACAGAGACGCAGCTTTGGGCAGAAGGTCCCCAGATGGGACCGTGATGTGTTCCAGCTCACTTGGCCATGCCCGGGGTGACTCTGTGAGGGATGCTGACCTACTGGGGGCTCTCACTCAGCCAGGGAGACTGCATTTTCCATTTTCTGAGGCTGGGGCTGGCTGGGTGGGAGCCGCCCCTTCTCAGCCTGCCCGCTGAAGGTGGCAATCGCAGTCAGCCCACCTGACCTGTGCCCAGGTGGGACTCGCCTTCTCTCTCTTCAGCAAGATCACCTCTGGGGAGATGCGGGAGGTGGATTTTCTGATGCAGTCCATTTATCTCTCCGAGTCCTGGCCTCAGGGATCCTGCAGCTGAGCAGTGGACGGAAACAGACTCCCTTTCTTCCTGCAGCACAGGAGCGGAGCAGGCCCAACGCTACCCCCCATGGGAGGAAGCTGGACAGGGAGTGAGAGCAGGGCTGCCACACACAGGCCCTCTGATGTGCACGCCTGGGACCAGATGCCCCGGCACCCCCACCATGCGTTAGTGGAGGGGGTGGTCCCAGCCCCTGGTAGCAAGCTCAGAGCTCTGTAGATGACCAGAATTCCACAAGGTTCAGGCTCCCACTTCATACCCCTGGGATTCCCAGTGTTTCTTCCAGTTCCTGCTGACCAATTCTAGTGAGGCCTTGTCCACGTTCCAAGGACCCCTCCGTGTCAGTGAACCGATAAAGGGAGCGATCGGGCTCTGCATGCGGGGGTCCTCTGTGTGGGGGTCCCGGTCGACCGAGAACCCCACGGACTCGTCGCGCCCTCAGCCTGCTGCCATTTAATCTCTTCTTGTTTTCTTTCCACACAGGATTCCGTTGGTGAACCTGTAAAAACAAAACAAACAAAACAAAACAAAAAAGACAAAACCTAAAACTAAGCTATCTAAGGGGGAGGGTCCCCGCACCTACCACTTCTGTTTGCCGGTGGGAAACTCACAGAGCAGGACGCTCTAGGCCAAATCTATTTTTGTAAAAATGCTCATGCCTATGGGTGACTGCCTTCTCCCAGAGTTTTCTTTGGAGAACAGAAAGAAGAAATGAAAGAAAGGAACCGGAGGCAGAGAGACGAGGATACCCAGCGAAAGGGACGGGAGGAAGCATCCGAAACCTAGGATTCGTCCTACGATTCTGAACCTGTGCCAATAATACCATTATGTGCCATGTACTGACCCGAAAGGCTCGGCCGCAGAGCCAGGGCCCAGCGAATCACGCGGAGAAATCTTACAGAAAACAGGGGTGGGAATCTCTTCCGATAGAGTCGCTATTTCTGGTTAATATACATATATAAATATATAAATACAAACACACACACACACACTTTTTTTGTACTGTAGCAATTTTTGAAGATCTTAAATGTTCCTTTTTAAAAAAAAGAATTGTGTTATAGGTTACAAAATCTGATTTATTTAACATGCTTAGTATGAACAGAATAAACCAGTGTTTTCTACTTTCGCAACTCACGTCACACACATATTACACACATGTGCGCATACACACACAATACACATACATGCATATAGACGCATCTATTGGAAATGCAGTTCCACAGGTGAGCATGTTCTTTCTGGTGACCTGGTATTCCATCACTGTTCACCCCAGGGGACAGCCTCGACCCAGACAAGGAGGCCCTTAAATGACAGCCTGCATTTGCTAGACGGTTGGTGAGTGGCATCAAATGTGTGACTTGCTATCTTGGGCCAGAACTAAGAATGCCAAGGTTTTAGATATGTGTATATATATATATATGTTTGTGTATATATATATACATATGCATACATATGATTTTTTTTTTGTTTCACTTAAGTGTTGGAAGATGCTACCTAACAGCCACGTTCACATTTACGTAGCTGGTTGCTTACAAACGGGCCTGAGCCCCTGGTTGGGTGGGTGGTGGATTCTTGGATGTGTGTGTCATACGAGCATAGACTGGATTAAAGAAGTTTTCCAGTTCCAAAAATTAAAGGAATATATCCTTACGATGTGTGTGTGTAATGTCAGGGCAGAACTTAGACATACGTGAAGGGCCCCAGTTGGTTTGAAAACGAAAAATAGTCATTCTGTGTGCAAACCACAAGGCTGCCCCACTCGGGCAGCACCCTGGCCTGGCCTGTGCTCATTGCCTTCCCTTGTGCAGGTGGGCAGGTGTCGCCTGCTTTTTCTAGGGCCCAAGGGTGACTTGGAATCTTGGGGGAAGCCTCGGCAAAGATGCCGTTCTCCTGTCAGCTTCCATTGGCCGATGGATGTTTCTGTTTTGTCACCGAGAATCCTACTGTAGAACTACCCAGTGGAAACGGGCCCCAGACCTGAGCCTCAGTACAGAGAATCCCAACCACACACACTTTATTAAAAATACTGCCATGCCGCCGGGCCTCCCTCACAAGCCTCACCTAAAACGGGCTCACTGGTGTCCCACACTTGCTGTCAACAGCGGGTGCTGTAGGGATCTAGGGATGCATCTCATAGCCCACGCTGTGCCTCCTTAAAGGATGTTTCCTGTCTATGGGAGATGCCTAACATGGTGTGGGTCCCTGTCTCCAAAGACTATATTTCTCACGCGTGGCCCACGAGCAACTTTAATTTCAGCAGTAGGGTGCATGAGCCAATTCAGTGAAATGTCACAGGCCAGGCAAAAAGGTTAAAGATCAGACAGACAGCTGACCTTACTGCCCTCAATGGCCAGGCTGATGACCTGATTCTTCCCTCGGGCTCAGTCTCCCTCTAAAACACCTTGTGATATGCTTCAAAAGTTCACTTTTGTATCTCCTGAAACGTGTGAACCTAGAGTAAGGCCTCCGGAGGTGAAAGGATTGTTTTTGTGACGCAGTAGTGTTGAGATCTGTATCCATGGTATTGCTCACAAATTAGGAAAAGTTGTTCTTTAGTTTTTGTTCTGTCATTTTCCCCCCAAGCTTTGGCACATCCTGAGACAATGCAAACATCCGCCACTGGCATTTGGCCATCTCCAGGTTCCTGGCACTCACCTGCACGGCGCTCCAGCCTGCAGCTCTCTCTGCGCGCCATCCGGCCTCGTCCATCCCATTCTCCTTCAATCACTCCCTCCCTCTGAGGTGGGCCTCCTGACTCCAGGTGAGCACAGCGTGGTACGAGTGCATGGTGAGGGCTGGCGGCGTCCAGCAGGCAGTGGGGCTGCTGCTCTGGTCTCTGACGTTCTGAGCTCCAGCGAGCCCAACTGAGGAGGAGGTGACGGCCGGGGGGCCCTGTTGGTTCACTGATCATGAGAACCTAGGATTCCCGAGGGACTCCTGGTATCTGCTCTGTCAACTCCCAGCTGCTCAGCCCCCTTCTCCGACCATGGGCGGCACCCTGGATGCCCTGAACTCTTTCCTGGGTCCATAAGACATCGAGCCTCGGAAGGAAGCATAAAGCAACAACCCTCTTGTCCCCGATCAGAGCCATAGATTCAAGGCAGGGCTGTGAGACCCACACAGGCACAACCACCAGACAAGCAAATGCATGCCCGTTCCACACCCGAAAGTCTGGTTCTGTACCAACATGACATCCGTCAAGGTAAATCCACACAAAGGCTGCTATTTCTGGATGATTGAGGCAGTGTACGTAAAGACGTGTTACTTTACTTTTTTAAATGGTTACCTGCTCTCCCAGACCCCTCAACTGGGATCATCGTCTAGGTAAGAGGAGATAATGAGTGAAAGTGACTGGGCCTCAGAAATGCAGCCCCACCCACGGTGAAGTCTGCACCAGAGCACAGAACTGTCCTGCTTCGGGCCGTATGTATATGTAATGCCCATGCACTTTGTGTGTCGGTGGCTGCTGAGTTGGCCTGATCAGTCCTTCTGCAGCCTTGGGGCAGTGTTTCAAGCTAGTTGGTGTCCTCTTTCCTCTGCTTGACCCCTGGAATTCACAGTCTAATAGTAGACACCTCCCATCCCCCACCCAAGGCCTGGTCCTTACCTTTGCTTGAGCTTTTATTCCTCAAGAAAAGAACTCCAAGGAAGAGTGATGTGGTTTGTTAGGGTTCCCCAGTTTTCGTCCACTTCCATCTTATTCCTCGGAGATCCCGCAATCGCAAACCCCCTGGCAGCCTCCTGGCACCTGCATTTTCCTTTAAAGCTTTAGAAACAGCTGGGAATGCACTCCTTGTACAGTCTAGTCCATTTCCAGATGAAGTTGCTGCTAATCTTCATGCGTTTGATGTCACTTTGTCTGATTGGAATATGTGTGTCATTGCTCTTATTTCCGAGTTTGGCGTGAGAAAGGCAGGGTTCTCCAGGCGTGGTCAGGGAGCTTCCCCACCGTTTCCCATTGGGCTCAGATTCCAGCCATGACCGAGACAAATCCAAGCCTTCTCACGCAACGTGGAAGCGTGGTGACACCCTGGGGTGTGTGGAGGTGGCTGCTAGTGTTCCTATTTACTGCCCTCCTTGCACACAGAAGGGAGAGGCCACTTAGGGGACCTTGTCTTCTCCGTAGTATTTCTAGTCCTTCCCAATCTTGAATTTGAGTGGACTTCTCATATTACATTCAGCTCCCAGAAATTCACTCCAGTCCTTCCTGGAACATTGTGAAATTAGAAACCTGGACTCATCAGCAAACCCCACCCACTCTTTGAATCGGGACACCAGGAAACCCATTACTACTAATATGATCTTACCATCTTAATCCTTTCTTTCAAAAATACATGACTCTTTCACAGCCATATTTTAGCATCAGGAAAAGCCGTGCTTAGAGGGGTTGGTCTTCAAAATTTTGTGTGTGATGCCTAATGTGTAGGCCATATTAAAAGGTGAACACACCAAAGGATCGACCCTGTCACCTTGGATGGTCTCTATTTTGACCCTGTTGCCCATGGAGAGGTATTTTACCCTTTTGCTTCTTTGCTCAGGTGTTCCAGGGTTGTCTGTTGCCCAGGAAACTGGACTGATCCTGTATCTTGAAAGATAAGACCAGGAACCGGGAGTGAGGCTGGGACTCTCACTCAGCCTTTTCATAGTCAGGCTTGGTCTTCCCATACTTATTTCAAGATGGCACCAGGACACACCTTCTTTTGTCCACCTGTTGACACCATCACCCTCTTTCATCAAGGTGATCTCTTTCATCAGGGCATGTATGAGACTTGGTCCTCCACTGGTCTGTCTTCTCCCTTACCCCTGCCCCCTTCCACAAAGCCATTTCTCAAGTCACAGTGGGAAAAGATACCAAGACACCTGATTTCTTGAACCATTCTTGCTTCAGCATGTGAATTCTTTAAGACACTACTCACATATGCCATTGGAGAGAAACAACCCGTTCTGGATCACCATAATGAGCTGATCAGTCATTCATCCTCTTATTCAACAAATACTTGTTCCTCTTCTACCAAACTGGCCATACAGTCGGAGGCAAGATGGGCACAGTTATGGCCTTGTGGGTTTTATATTCTACAGTGGGAGGAGGTGGATGGTTAATGTGAAAGCAAACCAAAATAATTTCCAGAGAGAGAAGAGGCAGGAAGAGAGCAGAGCAGAGTGATGGGGCCGGGGGGCAGAGAGGGAGAGGGGAAGAGGGAGAGAGTGGGGGGAATTGAAGGGGAAGAAAGAGAGGCAGGGGTTATCTACATCTCCTCCTCCTGCGACCCATCACCTACTGGAAAATTACCACTTGCTGCTTGAGGATTGGTCTGGTGTTAGATGGAGGAAGAAGGCCTTAGTCTTAGCTCTTGGATAAAAATGCAGTGCAGCACTGAAGATAAGACATCACAGTTGTTACGACGCCTGGTTCTCCACCAAATTCCTCTGTCATTCCAGCAAGAGTGGAAGCAGAGGGGCAGGGGCAGGATGAGGGCTGCTGCCCTGGTGATGAGCTTGCCCCATCCCTGGGCACTGGCTCTGCCCAGCCCCTCCCATGTTGGTCCCATCTGTCAGGTTGCCAGGCCAACCAGGTCTCAGGTCAGCCAGGTCTCAAGGAGGATAAGGGGGTTCAACGTCAGCGACTTGGCCTGCAGGGCACGGGCACCTTGGGGGTGCCATTCCTCTTGGTGCCAGAAGGCAGCTGCCTCTCCAGAAGCTCCCCCAGCACTGAGCTCACTTAGTGGCATCCTTCTTAAACAGCATCTGCTTTTAAGTAAGCAGCTATTCCAAAACATGCCGTGATTCATGTAATTTTTGAGTGGTTACTTTGGTGCAGTTTGTCAATTTGCTCTGCCGTACTGTTTTTTGATTATTTGTTTGTTTTCCAGTGTAAATAGCACAGCCTACATAAATGAGCGAAACTCATCATCTGAGGATCTTTGATTATTCTTCCTCACTTATTGTACATTGATGTGCCGCCTGCTAGGAAGTTAAACTCCCTCTTTGCTCACTCTGAGCGAAGATCTCTGTGTTAGTTACACTCGGCCTTATCTGAGGGTTCCAGGGAGGTCTTAAATGAATGTTTGGGGTTTTGAAACATGCTACCAGCCCTTCCTTCCAAAGAGCATGAAGCATGGCTGTGTGTGGTTTTGTGTGTCTGGGTTTAGAGCTTGTATTTGAATGTAAGGAGTGACTGAAAACAAGTCTAGGCAGAGAACTCCTATCTTTTAAACCACCCCAGCCCTCAGTCGAACGGAAAGAATGAGCTTCTTCTGATGTCAAATCATTCTAGAAAGGTCTCAGCTAGTGAGCACAAAGTAGCCAATACCAGGAGTTTATATGGGCCTCCATGTGACCAAGCCATCCGTAGCTAGGAAACTTAACTCTTTGCACAACCTCCCTTTATGCTGAAGGGCTCATGGGAACATGGGGACATTTGCACTTTGTCAGAGGAGTGGCCCCACCCTGCTCTCTGCCTGAAACACAAAGCAGCTCCCCTCACAACAGCCAGCCCAGTGCAGAAGCACTTGAACATCCCATCTTTCGTCTTATTTCCCTGTGGTTGCAGGGAGTTAAATACATAGGCCACAGCTGACTAAGAGAGCAGTGTGCACAATGGCCCCCAGAATATCCAGTGACCCAAGTGATGTTAGTCTTGGGGTCCCTAAGGCAGTAGGGCATGGGGAGGAAAGTTCTTTCCATCGATTCCCAGACACACCAGCCACAAGTCCACACTCCACACTCCACACCTGTAAACGCACAGCCCATGCCCCATTGTAAAGGTGACTGAAGAGAATGGTCAACTCAGTGGTGATGGGCCTGTTTTGGAGCTAAAAGCATAAAGTGAATCCTCCCTGTAGCTCCATTGCCTTTTCCTCTTGAAGGATTCCCTGCTAAATGTTCTAAGAGTTACCGTGCATAGAATCAAGAGAGCCGTTTTGAATGAGCCGTAAATCTGAGCCATATATAAGAGGCATAATATACATTGGGCCAAGCTTGCCCATCTGGGACACACAGGTTTATAGAGATTAAACACTAGTGAGTAGCAGGGGAAGGGAACAGTGACTGTATAGACGGCCATATAAATGACCTACTTGTCTTCTCATGTAGGCTGGAATCAGAACCTACATGTGCCGTAGATAACAGTCAATTAAATGGGTTAATGTTCTAAGCCAAGAGAGTTCTTAAGACATGCACTTGGGACTGGATTAACTCTTGTCAATATCTTGGATTCCATAGTAAAACATCTGTTGAGTAACATGCGGCAGGAAAGGATGCAGGGAGTATTGGACTGTAGGAAATTCTCCTTTATACAGGTTAATTAGTTTTGTCTCTGGTGGCTCCCTCTTAAAACAGAATCCCCTGGAGACCCGGGTTTTCATTTTGTAATTCAACACCCAAATATTTGCAACACTAAATAACAACTCCCTAAAGACTTCAGTCTTGCATGGGCATAAGCAACTCACACTGGTTAGCTTTTGTCAGATTGCGTCGTTTCTGCAACAAAATTTCTTAGTGTTGATGTTGATAGCTTCTGGGTTGGCAAACTGGCAGTTCACTCTAGTCTTACTGGGTTGGGCAAGTCCTTGCCCCCAGAAAATTGGGGATAGCTTTGGCCATGGGAGGGGCAAGAACACTGTGCAGTCCTAAGCTCTGTTTTTTGTTTTGTTTTGTTTTCGGCACCATTATGTACCGTGAAGACTTACAGCCACTGCTAATACAGCATAGGGGACACTTTGAGGAGCCCCAGTATCATTGTTTGAAATCATTGTACAGGGAACTGCAGGGGTGAACACCATTGTACCAATCCCCGGACCAGTGTCTCATTTCCTAACAGAATCATCCCATTCTTGTTCACTCTTCAGTCATCCCAAGCCAAAAGGGAAAATTCGAAACCCACTGTGACACCCCAACCCTAATTTCCAACCTTTGGAGGACTCACCTGGGGCAGGAGGGAGAAAGGGCTTTGCTGAAGTCTCAGGCTGCCGAGAGCCATGTATGGGCATAGCAGCAAGCTGATGGCATGGCTCTTGACAAGGTTTTCTATAGGGCAGCAGCTGCTGCTCCCAGGGGAACCCTCTCCTGTTGCCTCCGCAGTCTATTCTGGGGTGGAAACGCCATTCTCTATTATTTCTCTCACATACATGTGGATTTCTAATATCAAGTTATGTGACTGCCTACCACTCAAGGCCTACAAAACAACATGGGAGTTTCTTTATTGAGTATACAGCAAGTCAACATGAATGGGACCCTAGAAACTGTGAGGAGCAGGATTCTCTAAGGTGCTCTTAGATACGGTGTCACTTTCACATACAAGCACAATTCTCCCAGTTAAGGGGCTGGAAGACAAGCGGGGCAACTGGTTTTGAAAAGCCCGCTGGCGTGCCAGAGGGGGTGTTTGCCCACACCCTCCTTGAATTTAACTGCCACAATTTATCCGCAGACGTGTTTTGTTCTATTTCTTGTTTGTTTTTCACTAGTGTTTGCGTTGCTTCCTCTGAAGCCAGAGGGTGAAAGGCCCTAGCAAAGTTAGTTATCAGTCAACTGATGATAACTGTGATCCTTAAAGATGAATTCCCAGCCTGAGGTGACACACAGAGGTTCAGCAAACGTCTCAGGATCTGTCACATGTCATGTTGCTTGGTGTGAAGATGGAAGAACAAAGTCCACATCAGTTTCTGCTCCTTCAAACAGTGTGTCGATATGAAACATTGAGATTTGGCAGAAACATGTGTCCAGTTTACAGCACCAAACACTGGTGTTCTCAGAAGTGTTTTTGTTTTTTTGTTTTTGTTTTTGTTTTTTGTTTAATTTCCTCTTCTGGCAGCCCCATTTGGATCATTTCCTCTCTTTCTTTCCTGGAGAAACAGGATGGCAGGTGCTGGAGCCCAGAGAGGGGTCACCCTCCAGCTAAAATGATTTAAATGGAAAGGAGAATGACAGCAAAGCCTCACGTGAACTTTAATGACCTTATCAATGACCTTTACTAACTTACCATTGGTACCTGGATTGTTGAGAGGTGAGTGGGACTAAAAGCCAGGATCAGCATCAGGTTGCTCCACACATTTGCAGATCAGAAGCCCCAGGAATGTGAGTTAGACCCAGAAAGTATTGAAGTGGACATTGAAGGAAGCTTGAGGCCATGCATTGATAACATTTTTAGAGTCTTTTACATTATTTTTTCAAAAGGAACACATGTTTACTGCAAACCATTTAGAAAATACAATAACCAAACAGAAGGGAAATGTTTGAAACCTTCCAATTGTTTAATTCTGTAGAAACTGTTCACGAAAGGCTGAATGCGTGGGGACAAGTCACAGAGATCTCGCCATGGTTAGCACCAGGGACAAGTCTGGCTCCAATGTATGTTTTATGAAGTCTGATTAGCTTTCAAATGCATCTTTGCCAGCTGAACTTGTCATGCACTAAACTTCCCATTGATCATTAGAGTGTCTATGATTAAGTGGAAAAGGCGGTCAACCATTTGGATGTTTGACTTTCACAACATCAAGCATTGGCCATTGGGCACATCTGGACATTGGTATGGAATAAACAGGATACTCAGTGAAACATCCAAATTATTGACTGGATTTTTCCCATGGGGCATCTGTCTAAGAGTCACAGATCTGAGAAATAGAAGGACCCAGGTCCATATTGATGCTCCTAGTGTGTTCAAATAACTCCTAAATTCACCAGGTCTCATTGCATTTATTTAAAGATGGAGCCCATTGTCCCCTCCTCCTCCTCAGCTCACCCATGGAACTAGAAATTCACAAACCTGAACCTGAACCACAGGACAAGAAATTAAACAGCAACGGCCACATGGCCTATTTTTTCACAGGTTTTGCATTGAATGTTTTAGAACTTTATTCCCCCACCTCCTTACTCATGTATACCAAAACTGGTTTTATTTTCATTTTCCTAAATTATTTTCTGATACAATAAACTGTTAACTGTTTATTTATACTTTTACAAGGAGCACTTGTTATTTTTCAAAAGGAAAACAAAAGCCTCTCTGTTTTCATGTTCTCCGTATATCTATACCACAGCTGTCTCTATAGACATATTTATATATCATCTTCTTGAGAGAGTTAACCTCTTGTAGTTTAATGTTGTGTTTTTTTCTTTAAATGCATATCATAATCATGTTAATAAACAAAAATGACACAATATATGTGGGTGGGGGGCGGGGGGCAGGTGGCTGGGTGTGATTTCCGTACAGGTGAACTTTTATTCCAGATTTTTTTAAGTTGTTTCTGTATTTCAAAGCTATGTATTTGGAAAACATTGTAAATGAAACACCTATATTAACTTTCCTGTGTATATTTAGTACTCTGATGTTGCTATTAAAAAAAAACATAATATGAAAAAAAAAAAAAAAGAAGAGAAAAAAGAATTACCATGAGTTCAGGCCATGACCTCATAAGGACTTTTTTTACGTTACTTCTTTGTTTATTTTTTAACAATATTATCTGAGACCTTCTCTAAGAACATAGGCATTGTTTCTATGCCTGTGTTTCACAGAGTCTAAGATTTCCTCCCTGAATCTTCATCATCTCCAAACCAATGCTTTGCCCAGTTAAACAACTCTGAAAACACTTTCAGGTCTCAGTGTCTGGGCCCTGGGGCTGGTTATTAACTGAGTCTGAGTTAACCAGGCAGGTTCTACCACATTGTACCTGAGACCACAAATGCCCACAAGCTCAGGGTTGGGGGGTTCCAGTGGCTCTTTTATGGGCAGTCGCAGGCCAGCAAATGTCTTGCAAAGATTCCTGCAGAGGAAACTGCGCCCTGGGGAAAGGGTCAGCCCAAGGCTTATAATTGTATGCTGGTACCAAGGCAAAACATCTCAAAGGGCCTCCAGTATCAGAGCCAGGAGATACCTCACACACTCACAGTATTTGCAAAGTGCAAAAGAGAGCTCTGTCCACTTCTGGACATGCTCGGATCAGGCAGAGTATATGGGAGCAAGGCCCCTGCCTCTAGGCCAGCAGTTCTCAATGTGGGGTGATCCTCACCCCCACAACATCTGGCAATGTCTGGAGACATTTCTGGTTGTCACAGCGGGGCTAGGGGTGCTACTGGCATCTAGTGTGAAGAGGCTAGCAGGCTGATAAGCACCCTACACAGCACAGGGCAGCCCCCCAACACAGTCATCCAGCTCCAGAGGCTGAGGTTGAGAAACTCCCCTCTTAGGCCTGGGTGGGATGCTGCACTTTGCTGTGCTCCCCATGGGAGGCAGGATGTTTTTTTGCCCTGATGTGGACTTAAAGGTGAAGCTCTCACGTCAACTGTCTCTGGGCCAGCCGGAGCTAAGCCTCAGGGTAAGAAAGCAAGGCTGGCGGGGCGACCTTGTGTTCTAATGAACCCTGCTGGTCAGCCCCAGGTGTACTCTATACCTGCTAAGCACCTTTTAACCTGTCAATGTGTTTTCACATATTTGAAATTACCTGAACCTATCACCAAGGTCATATGCATAATCCATGTATGATTTTGCCCCATTTGCCAAATGGGGCAGACCAAGTGACACAAGGGCATGGCTGGTAAAGGGTCCCCAGGCCAGGAGAGGGATCCCAGTGGACCCAGACCTCATCTAACCCACCTCAGCTCCAACCACAGCCTCACACACCTCCAGATACATCTCCAGTGCATGGTTATCCTGCTGCTACATTTTCTGTCCTGCCTTTCTCTCTTTCTTTCAAGACAGCGTCTTGCTCTGTCACCCAGGCTGGAGTGCAGTGGCACAATCATAGCCCACTACAGCCTCAAACTCCTGGGCTCAAGCAATCCTCCTTCCTCGGCCTCCTGAGTAGCTGGGAATATAGGCGTAGGCACCATGCCCATCTAATTTTTAAATTGTTTTGTATGAACATGGTCTCATTCTGTTGCCCAGGCTAGTCTTGAACTCCTGGCCTGAAGCAATCCTCCTGCCTTAGCCTCCCAAAGCACTGGGTTACCAGCATGAGCCACCACATCTGGTCTGGCCCTTCTTTCTTAATCAAAGCCATTGTCAAGGGCAAGGACCAGTCACAGGAAGATGACGGGGAGAGGTGAGTCAGAGGCACAGTCGCAGTTTCAGTCAACACCAGGAGCTAATCTGCAAGTAGGAAAAGGACACACACCAAAGGCCTGCAGAGCTAGAGATGCTCAGCCTCAGGCATCTCCAAGACATAGGAGTGCTGAGGCCTGACCACAGAGTGAAGAGCCTTCTTTACAAGCCTAGAAAAAGCAGCATTTCCCCCTAATTAGCTCTGAAGAGCAGGTGGTGCTCCTCCCCATTCCCCATCCCTCACCTGGCACAGAATCAGTGGACAACTTACCCAGTGCCTCATCCAGCACCAGGCACAGGGCACTCGTGACAAAAGCACTTCCATTCCAACCTTCTCAGCATCCTGCGGTGCCTTTGTCTTCCTCCTTATCCCCACCCTGGGAGCCTCCACTTGTCTGTGAGGCCAGGGACTGGCAGATGGCCGAGGTGACCACTGGCTCCCCAGGGCACTCTCTCCTGAGTCAGTGAGAGGCCTAATGTCCTCAGACATACTGATGAATGGGATACATAACTGTCTTTAACAAGCAGAAAAAAAAACAATACCACTTTGGTCATTTAACTGATTTAGACAAATCAACAGCCTGGATACCATTAAAGTAAACTCAATTTGCTCACCAGTGAGAGGGGGAAATTGGAATTCTAGTATCCATTTGCTAGTGCATAGAGCTCTTGCCTTTGAACTGAAGCCAAGACAATAAATACTGGGTCCCGATATGATTGACTAAATTTGGCAGAGTTGCCTGTGATGGGCTTTTGAACACACAAGCACAACAGAAACCTTGCTCACTGAACAAGGCCATGGGGACTTCCCTCCAGCACAGTGAAGGCGGGCTGGGCATCAGAAGGGGCTGGTGCAACTATAGGTTCTCCCTAGCAACTGTCCCTACCAACTATATGGGGCCACAGAAGGCAGGAAATATGATTTTGGGGAGCTAGGGGCTCCCCACATCCCTCAAGTGAAGACCATTCGATGGGCTAAGAGTCAAAGGTACACTTGAGGTCTTCTCCAAAAACCAACTGGAACCAACAACCCAGGCTGGTGCCAAGTTGAGAGGGACCGTAGGACTCTAGATCTTATTAGTCTGCAGATGCTGTCTGCATTTGTTGTGACTCGTAATAAGTGCTTTTTCAAATCGATACATCTCCTCTGCTTTATTAACGGGCATTAACTTCAGAGCTGAGAAATGAAGTTCTAAGATGTGAGGATAGGTTCCTTTAGAACAGCAGTTCTCAGGGGATGACTTTCTTCCCAGAGAGATTTAGCACCGCCTGGTGACAGTTTGGGTTGTCATAACTAAGTAGTACAGCGGGCACTGACATCTAGAATTTGGAAGCTAGGGATGGCATCAAACACCCTGCTATGCACAGGACAGCCCCACGACAAAAACAATCGGGCCCCAAATGTCAATAGTGCTGACATTGACAGCAGTGTTCTGGGGGATGCTGAAGTCGACCTGCTTTATGCAGAGGGTCATCATATAAATCAGCACTGCTCATCGGGTCTTCCTAAAGCCAGCAGCTTCCTTAGGGAACAACAGGGTTGTCTCAGGAAGCAAAGGGTGAGCTCTCCTTTCCCAGGTCTTTTTTAAAGCCTGGGTGTTTTGGTTTGCTATGGCTCCTGTAACAAAATAGCACAAACTGGATGTGGCTTCAAACCATGGAAATGTATTGCATCACAGTTCTGTAAGCCAGAAGGCTGAGATCCAGAGGGACAGAGCCAGGCACTCTCTGAAGGCACTAGGGCCGGGCACCCTCTGAAGGCACTAGGGAAAGGTCTGCTCCAGGCCTCTCTCCTGCTTCTGGTGGTTACTTGGCATGTGGCAGCCTCACTCCGTCCTTCACTTGGCACCTTCCCTGTGTGTGTGTCTGTGTCTAAATTTTCCCTTTTAATAAGGATACCAGTCATGCGGGATTGGGGCCCACCTTTCTCCAGTAGGACCTCGTCTTAACAAATTGCATCTGCAATGGGCCTATTTCCAAATAAGGTCACATTCTGAGCTGCAGGGGGTTAGGACTGCAGCATATGCATTTGGTCAGGGGGGTTGACACAATTCAACCCATGACGCTGGGGAATCAGAGATGCCATCACTTGTATTAAAACCTGCCCCCACTTTCCTTTGTTCTGCATCTATCCTGAGAAAACATGAAGGACCTCAGGCAGCGAGGGGTAGGGGGTACCCAGAAAGGATGTTCAAGTTCCTTCTCCTCCCCAGACTGAAGCTGGGGGGCTCGTCCAGGAAACATTGGGGATGATGGTGGGCTCACCTTTTAAAACCAAGGCAGCTGGGTTTCTAGTTGGAGGTTCATCTGGGCTTCAAAAGAAGCAGCTTCCTCTTAAAGTGACTGTCCCCAGAATAGTGTTTTTGTTTTGGTTTCAGGTTGCCAGATAAAGGTGAAGCAGCTGCCACGGTCATATGCTGTCATAAAACTTAGAAAAAAGGAGAGCGAGGGAAGTGGAATACATAACTCCTTGCACAGAGAACAGCTGCAAATGCAGAGCTTTGCCTCTTTTTTTTTCCTTCTTTATTTGCATCTGTGATTTCTTATTTCTGTTTCACTTCTTCCCTGAATTTCCGAGCTTCCTATCTGGCTCTGGCACACTTCATCTGGCAGCATGGAGAATGCCCCCCAGTTAGGATCTGCTGCACTGCAGGAGGGAAGGAGGCCGCCGCTGCTAGAGAGACATTTGGCCACTTGCCTGTGACCCGGTGGGCTCTTCCCAGCATTTCTTCTCCTGCTCACCTTTAGCAAAATGATCTGGGTTTGCAGAGGAACCCTGTTATCTGTCTAGACTCTGTTCTCTATGTGTTCTCTTCTCCAAAGCTCTCCCCATGTTTTCTAACTCTTCAGCCTTGAACTTGGCAGAAGTGATGCAGCAAACTCTCGGCCCCCCGAGGCTGTGGTTCTCCAGACTGGAACCCTTCCTGGGAGTGAGGCTGTAGGCACTAAAGCAAGAGGCAGGGTGGGATGGAGAGGAGTCAGCCTTAGCAGCGGGGCAGAGTCTGTGGTTGTCCTGCTGTGGTGCTTGCAGCTCCGCCCACAAACAGATCCAAAAGGCTGTAGATCCCCAGAGTGTCCTTGCTGCTGGAGATGGCTGGCTCAGTTCACTTGTTCCCTTTGGAACTCTTTGGAATGTGTAGACCTCCTGCTGATAGTTTTATAGACAGTCACCCAGAGTGTGGCCGTTGAGAGCAACTCTGTGCAAACCATTGCTTCTGCAAAGCTACAAAATAATGAGCTTTTGATAATGACACTGAATGAGCTGTGGACACAGACTAGACCTTCCTGGGACCACATACCACCTCCGATTGACGGATCCCATTAACACCAGCAGGCCTCATGGGGCCTGCCATCACCAAAGGCAGCTGAGTGAGGAGAGTCTCCCCAGGCTTGAGAACATTTGGCCTTGATTTTGTTAAAGCTGCACATCGAGGCACTTCCGCCTGAGACCTGGGTTATCTCACATCCTCTCCAATTTGGCAAGGGCCCCCTGGTATGCTGGATTGCTTTGGATCATGGAGGAAAAACAATAATGAAGCCATATTTTGGGCATCTGGCTGAGCTTTGTTCTTCCTTTGAGAAAGGAAGCCATACCACAATTGCCCCAAAGATGAGGCAGACACCTAATTTCCTGAACCAGACCCTTGCTGGCTTGGACACTGTGGCCCATGGCTGAGTAATGGTTGGGGAGTGAGTGTCTCTCAGTCCGAGACCTCATATATGATAACATTATGCAGGAAAATAATGAGAACCATTGAAAGATGTTGCTCACTTTGGGATTGAATTACCATCTAAATCAAACTGACAGTGGGCAGGGGGCTTGTAGAATGAAATTAGGGAGGAAGCTGTATTTCAATTTGGAAATGCTGGGTGCTCTCCAGGAGAGCAATGCTCCTGTAAATGAAATACAATCCTGAGCTCCCGTTTCATCCTCTGTGATTTATTGGAACCGAATAGGGTTGTTTGAATGGTTCTGAATGTTATTCTCAAAAGCAAATGAACATCTCATTCTGGAATCAAGACACAGGAAACTGACTTTGGAGGATCTGGTACTGGGAGAGACAGGAAGCAATGCTGGGTTCTGTATGACGTCTTCTATATTTAAGCCCCAGTTCAAGGCAGGCTGCAGGGACATATGGAGGAGAGAGGCCCTCAGGTCTTGGTGGGGTGGGAGTGAAACCTAGGGCTTTTCCTTGGAGTGTTAATGGGCATTGGACTGGTCTCCTGTGGTCAGTGTGTGGTGGAAAGGTGGCCAGAGACTGAGGAGCAAGGGTGAGACACCCAGAGAAATGTGGGAGACACCAGCCAACTCAACCCCCGGCCTTCCCCAGGTGGGTCCCAGGCTACACTCAGTGTTGGTCACCCCTTCCCCTCCTCTTCCTGCCTGTCCAATCCCAGGTGGCAGAACCTCCACTGTACAAATCAGAATCTTCCACTAGTTCTACTAAAAAGGAGGTAAAAGGTGATGTTGTTTCAGTTTGATAAGGTTTGACCCTGGGTCCCCACCCAAATATCACCTTGAATTGTAATCCCCACGTGTTATGGGAGGGACCCAGTGGGAGGTAATTGAATCATAGGGGCTGGTTTTGCCCATGCTGTTCTCGTGATAGTGAATAAGTGTCTGGAAATCTGATGGTTTTATAAAGGGAAGTTCATGTGCACACACTCTCTCTTGCCTGCTGCCATGTAAGACGTGCCTTTCACCTTCCGCCATGATTGTGAGGCCTCCCCAGCCATGTGGAACTGTGAGTCCATTAAACCTCTTTTTCCTTATAAATTACACAGTCTCCAGTATGTCTTCATTAGTAGTGTGAGACAGACTAATACACAGTCCTATCTATTGCAGGCTCTTTCTGACTGGTATGGTCAAGTTTCTGGCAACATCTTCAAGGGCATTGCTCCTGTAGTGACAGCGTCTTCCAGTAGTTCTCTGCAAAATTTTATCACCTTTAAGGACTGGGCTGGGGGATATTCACACACCAACCATTGATCACTCATCTTGTATAGTCTCTAAGCCCTAAGCCCACCCTGGCGGCTTCCACACAGAACTCTTTGGAGAGGTGGCTGAGAGTTATTTCCTCCAACCCAATTCCCAAGATCATATTCGGCTTGCCTGGATATAAAAACTGATCAGCAACATAACTAGGTTGAACTCAAATGTGATGAAAACTGGTAGTGTGGCTCCTCTTCTGCAGGAAGGCTTGGAATATCTGTGCATTCCTAGGACACGCAACACAGGTTTTCTACCCGTGCAGGGCCATTGGGAGGGGCGAGAGGAAGATGAGGGCTGATCTCCTCCATGGACCATTTGTATCCAAAACCCGGGAGCTTGTGTGTCACCTCTTTTCCTCACCCTCTTCCCACACACCACCCTTCCTCTACTTTCTCTCCTCTCTTCTCCCTCTCCCCCACCTACTGAAGGTCACCTTCTCTGGTTTGAATGGGGCCTGCCTTTTAGACCTTTAGGAGGAGAGCCTCAACACCCCCTTGAGTGGAATCTTTCTGCTTCCCTTCTGGGCTTTGCTAGGAAAACAAAATCTACCCTGTTGGAGGAGCTGCTGGAGGTGAGGAGGGGAAGAGTGAACGCCTTGAAGCCAGAGATCCTGCAGCTTTGCAGGGAGACATGAGTTTTCTTCTCCTGCTCCATGGCGGCATCACAAGAGGGTTCGAGCCCTTCCAGATGGCAGACCTGGCACCAAGCACACGGCTTGCATTGCCTCATTTATTTCTCATGACCATGCTATGAAGTAGGCATTAGTGTCATCCAGCTCTATGAATGAAGAATCTGAGTCAGAGAGAGGTTGAGGAACTTGCCCTTGGTCACACAGCCTGACTTCAGCCAAAATAGTCCAACCTCAGTGCCCACACGCTTCCCCTCCCTGCTAAACTACCAGCCAAAGACCACACTAAATGACAAGAGGCTGATGGGGGCTGAGTGGCTTCTGGCCTAGCCCCCCAGAAGAGGCATCTTCTCCCACCAGCATTCTTTGAGAACTTGCAAGTTCTGGGAAGAAGTATCATCGGGAGAGGGAGGGAAACAGTCACATACATAAACATTGCAAGACAGCATGTGATTCGTGCATGTAAAAGTTACAGAGGAGAGGGCCTGGGAGCCCCGAGAGGGGATGGAGCCTACAGGCCAAGTGACCAGGGGCTCCATGGGAGGGGAAGATGCTGCACCTTCCCTGTTATATTTGCCTCCCTAAAACACGCCATGCAGGCATTCTACTGGTGCAGTTGATGCCCCTCCAGGAAGGTCCTCAGGCACCAGACTTGTCCATGAAATCCATAGAAGAGGATGGACTCTGGTGGAGAAATCCTCCTTGAGCTTCATCACAGCCTCCGTGGTGGAGGTCAGGCCCCTGAACAAGCTGCTCACTGGGCTTCTCAAGCCACTATGTCTCCACCCTGCATCCAGACAAGGCTTCATTTGATGTTCCCAACTCCCATCTTCCACCCTCCTTGTCGCCTTAGCTGTGTGAGATGCCCCAAAACCTATCTGGCTCTTACACACGTGCCTGTCTGCAAGGTCAGGCTGTGAGATGCAGCTGCAGGCTGTGGGCAGACAGTGCATGGCCCATGCCTGTGGCTCACCCTGCACATCGTGCCTGGAAGCTCCCTCTGAAAACACAAGGCTCAGCTTCCCCAGAGGTGGCCACACTATGCCAGGTCATTTAAACTGAGGGGCAAACTTTGAGAGAAGGAAAGAAAGAAAGAGCTGTGTGGATAAATTCCTCTTCTTTCCTCTCCCTAATGGATTGCTCCAAAGAGGACATTGCTAGGTGGTTTCTCTGGAGAATTCCAGCCTGACCAAGCAAAGGTGATTGGGAGGCTGTGGCCAGCACAATAAGTCACCATCAACTTGCATTTGTTTTCCTCCACCCCTATTCTCTTCCTTTCCTCCAAACGGTTTCACTCCCAGAATTACACTCCCTGCAATAAAGCATTAACACGTAAGTCATGCAGGGCCTCATATTCAGACTAGGATGGGAAGGTATCCAGGGAAATTGTAGATGGTAGCAATGTTGGGAAACAAAGGAGACCTGTCTGCCACAGAAGCTTGTCCAGGTACAATTTCCAGCAGGCGGTTGGGATAGGTCAAGGCTGTGAATGGAAGGCTTTGATGCTGAGCTCACACACTTTGACTTCATTCTGTAGACCAGCGGGGAACACAGTGGGTCACCTGGACAAGAGGCTCACTTTCGGATTAAATGGGTCTCATGTTAGAGGGTGTCCCAGGTGGCTCAGATGTGCCCCACTTGGGCAGAATCACATCTTCAGGAGTAGAGGAGCCCTTTGTGCTTTTGAGCAAAGAAGTGCTGTGAACAGGACTGAATTTGAAAAAAGAGATGCAGGCAGAGGGTTGAGTGGGAAGCTAAACCAGAGCCAGCAGTCCAGAGAGGAGCCTTGAGAACAGGCAGCCAGACCAACAGGCCACTTGAGGAAGACCCGTGGCCGAGGGGGCGGACCTACAGGAGGAGCAAAACACAGAGCTGTTTCCATGGCCAACTGGGGTACTCGCCAGGAAGCCAGATGTCTGTGCTGGAAAATGTCCACACACAGCTGCTCCGAACCCAAGCCAGGACCTGGCGGTGATGTGTACAAGTAACAAAGACAGTGGGGCTGGGCAGGGGCAGAAGGTCTTATGGTGTGATCTGGGGAGGAAACAGACACCTGGATCCTGGCCAGGTCATGAGAGTTCTGTTACCCCATACTCTCCTGCAGGGTGGCTCACCTCTTGCCCACCACCCACTGGACTCAATACAACAGTTGTCTCTGTCTCAAGCCTGCAGGAAGGTAGCCAGATAGGAAGAAGATGCACGGCTGCTGAGTGAAGACGGAGGAGCCAGAGCAGAACATGGGAGCTTCCCAGTCCTGAAGAAGGCAAGGGGGACCACCCAGGCATGAAGACACCATCACTGGGGAAGCCAGCTCCCCACATGCGTCAGGGATCCCCCATCAAAAATGGCTCTGAACCCTCCCCTGTCTCCATCTCTCCCACATTGCTATGGTTTGAATGCTTTTGTCCTCTCCAAAAAGTTATGTTGCAACTTAATCCCCAATGCAACACTGTTGGGAGATATGGCCTTTTGGGAGAGTTTGGGCCATGAGGATCTTTCCTCATTAATGGATTAATGCTGATCTAAAAAGGGCTTGCAGGGTGTGTGGGGAATTCACTCTTTTTGCTCTTCTGCTATGTGAGGGCACATTGCTCATCCCCACTTTCCCTCCCACTGACTATGTGAGGACACAGCAAGAAGGCCTTCACCAAATACTGGATGCTGGTGGCTTGATCTTGGACTTCCCAGCCTCCAGAACTGTGAGAAATAAATTTTCTGTTTTTTATAAATTACATGGCCTGTGGTATTTTGTTGTAACAGCACAAATGGACTAACACACATGCTGTTCTGATCAAGCCTCACTAACCTGTACCCGGTCTGTCTACACCATATCCTTATTGGGATGCTCACCTTCTCTCCTCTTCTTCCCACTGCCATTGCAAAAATCACCTTCAATATTCTCTGCACAAAACTTCTAGTGGCTCCCTATTGGTCCAGATGCCTTAACAGAACTCTAAACTCATTCATCTTCTGTCTTTGTGACAGTCCTGAGGAAAGGCTGGAGTTCATTTCACCCACTCACCCAGGAAATAGACACCGTTGAAATCAATTTTTGCCCAAAAAAAGGGCAATCCCTTGGAAACTGACAACTGGTGGGGATGGGAGGGTATTTTATTGCATCAAAGATAAAGACAATTATTTTAGGAGTATTTCCATTTTTCCCTTTATGGGGGATTCTCACTTCTGTTTCATCCAGGCTTTCTAGGTCCAGTTCAGTCATGGTCAGGCAGCAGTTTTCTCCCAAAGCTATTCTCTGGGTGTCTTCTTCTGTCATCTATACATAGTTTTGGGAGCTGACCAAGGTGAAATGCACCACCAGAAGGGGATTTCTTTATTTCCCTTCTATTAAGGTTTTGCTCTGACTAGTGATGGGTGTAAGAATATCAAACATCACAGAAAGCACACACACTGGCCCACAGAGACATTGTGAGGCCCTTTGCTGGACACCTGGGAGGGACAGCCTGTCTGTCTTCTGCTCTGCCCTTTCCCGCTGTGTTCTGGAAGCATAGGCAAGCATTCCACAGTATCCTGCCTGCAGCTGGGGATGCTGGGCTGAGCATACAAGGAGCCACAAGGA
This sequence comes from Pongo abelii, assembly GCF_028885655.2. Lineage (NCBI taxonomy): Eukaryota > Metazoa > Chordata > Mammalia > Primates > Hominidae > Pongo > Pongo abelii. The sequence continues at coordinate 229,443,362 of NC_071985.2, read as the reverse complement.
GAGTGCCCAGGCAAGACCTTACCATCTCAACTTCTAAAACTATGGCAGGGCAATGGCCAAATCAGGATCATATCTTTTGTGGATGTAGCCCTCCTGTTAGCATCTGATAAATCCTCTGTTCACTCCTGAGATAAAGTGGGAGGGCCATTACTCTTGGTTTCAACACCCAAGTAAGATAAGCCACACAGGCTGGGACATCAGAGAAGAGTCAAAACAATAAGACTACAGAGCCTGGCTATTTTTCTGCCAATGAGAAGCTGCTTTCTTTTCTCAAAAGCCATCAGATTGGATGGGTTCCTCCCCACCTTTCCAGCCTTTTTGGCCCCCTTCCTCACACTCTTCAACCCAGGGACTAAAGCAATTGTCCCCAATATAACTTATTCTTCAGGGTCCATGCTTGAGCTGTTTGCTCAGCATAAATTATCCTCCCAGGAAAGGTATTTCATACTCTTCAGGATACAACTCAACTGACACTTTTCCTTCTTCCAGAGCACTCCTATCTGTAACTTCGGTTTACTCAACTCCTGCCCTATCCTCCCACAATATTTGACTATGCCTGTCGTACAGTGCCCATTGCTGTAACAGCAGTATTGGTGATAGTGGAGCAGCAACGACAGTACCATCTACTGAGCATTTACCCTGTGCACACCTAGTGTAGAGTCTGTCCTAACTTCAGCCTAAAGGGACAGTGCAAGATGTTAGTGGTCTGGTTTTCTGTTGCTGTGGGATAAGCCACTCACAACTTTGTTGTTTAAAACAAAAACAGTCATTTTATTTTTTATGTCCAGCTAGTCTGAGAGTTGACTGGCTTCAGCTAGCTGGTTCTCCCTCAAGGTCTCTCCTATGGTTGCAGTGGATGGTGGCTGAGGCTGGAATCCTCTGACCACTCCCACACTCATGTGTGGAGCCTGGGCTGGGGAGACTCAAACAGCTGGGGCTCCTTGGGCATCTCTCTCTGTCTCTCCATGGTCCTCTTGTGAGCTTAAGTTTTCTCATCTCTAAAATAGTAATGAAAATATGAAGTATCTCGGGGGATTGTTGTAAAATTCAAGCAAGCCGGTAAACATTTGAAAATATCAGCTGATACAATGACTGTTGTTATCATTATCCAGAAGACTTGGATGATGCAGAAAATCTTCAGATCCTTAAGAGCTATCATGGGCATAAAGAACAACACATGTCTACGCTCCTTCAGAGAAGACTGAGACCAGTGGATAGAAGTTATATGGTAGAAGATTCTGGTGCAATCTCTAACAATAAAATAGCTCCGAGATGGAACAGGATGCCATGACCCAAAATAAGTTCCAGTTATTGAATGTACTCAACACAGTCTGGCTGACTATTGCTTAGGGAGTGGCAAAGGGGGTGTCCACTCAAAATGGAAGATTACCTGTAGGTCTTTTCTAACTCTGACTTCCTATAAGTCTCTGAATATGTTTTGATTGCATTGATGGAACCAAGAACATACAGTGTATACATCACTCTATTTCTACATCCTAGTATTCATTTATTCAAAAAATATTTCTTGATCATCTTGTGATAATCCATCTTGTGCCAGGTCCTGTGTTAGGCACTGTTAATAGGGTAGTAATTGTAGCAGCACCATGAATATATGAGCTACAGGAACCTCATCCTAAAATCTGGTGGAGGATGCAATTTCAAAACTGTGCAATGAGAGAAATGGTCCACTGGGAAAGAAACCCAGGGGCTGTCCAACCCCAACTGTGAAAAGGAGGAAAGGGAAGCATTTCTAAAAGAAGGTATACAGTTGATCCTTAAATAACTTGGGTTTGAACTGTGCAGGTGCATTTATACACAGATTTTCTTCCACTTCTGTCACCTCTGAGATAGCAAGACTAACTCTTCTCTTCCCCCTCCTTAGCCTACTCAATGTGAAGATGACAAGGATGAAGACTGTTAAGATGATCCACTTTCACCTAATGAATAGTAAATATATTTTTTCTTCCTTATGATTTTCTGAATAACATTTTCCTTATTCTAGCTTATATTATGTAAAAACAGTTTGTAATATATATAACATGCAAAATATGTGTTGACTATTTATGTTATCAGTAAGACTTCTGGTCAAGAGTAGGTTACTAGCAGTTAAGTTCTGAGGGAGTCAAAAGTTATGCAGATTTTCAACTGTGTGTGTGGTGGGTCACCCCTAACTCTCATGTTGTTCAAGGGTCAACTGTATTTAATTTGAGAACTGAAGGATAAGTAGAACTTATCCTCCCAATTGTGGTTGGGAGTGGAAAGGAGGGGTTGGAAAGAAGAGTGAGCCTAGAAGAGGGAATACTACATGGGATGATTCAGAGATGAGACAGAGCATGGTGGAGGGGATGAATATTGTTCTTTATGTGCTCAGGGCACAGCATATGAAGTGGGCAGGGCATGTTTGAAGCACCCTATTGATTATTCAGAGGTATTCTTGTGCCATTGGCATATATGCTTTCATCCAGCCTCCCCCTACTCTTTCCATTTAGAAAGTTATTATTGCATTGATGAGGCTTGTCCTAGTAAGGTTGCAATGGAAATGGAGAGAATGGAATAGATTGAAAAGATCTTCAAGGAAAAATTGGCATGCCTTGAAACTGGAATTGATTAAAAATAGGAGATGAACAATTAAGTTAATGTTTAAAGATGACCAAGATTTTCAACTTGACAGACACAGGGGAGCTGGAAAGAAGAGCTGATGAGAAATGAAAGATAAGGAATTCACTTTAGAACATGGTGACTCAGAGATAATGGCAGGGCAGGAAATGTCCTCTAGGTAATTACAGATGAGAAGCCAGACACTGAGTGACAGACTGGTCTGTATTTACTGACTCAAGAGTCGGTAAGAAGATAGAGCTATGTTTCCATCATGCCAGGTAGAATCAGACTTGTACTCCCAACATAAGCAACTAGAAAGCTGGATTTTAAAAACTATGAAACACTGGACAACTGGTAGTATAAGACTGTTATCCCTAAGAAAAGGGAAACAAGTAAGGCAAATCCTTTCTCCTTGGCCGTATTTTTCATACTGTGGCATAGAGAAGGGGAACCTAAGTAGACAACAGCAGCCTCAATGAGGTGAAGAGACAGAGTCTGGAGTTTGGGAAAACTGAGACTGGAAGTTCTGGGGTTTGATACTGAAGAAAAGAGAATCATGTTGAAATAAAGAACTTCATAAACGTGCATAGAGATTCTCCGGAGTCAATTGCCGAATGCCGAGCAACAAATGCGTAGTGTACAGCTCTATAAGACTTTGAAAGAACTACCGGGAAGCTTTAGGATGAATAATTCCTGGAATCCTGAGTTCTGATCAGCCAGAATGAAGACACTTTGTTTAACACTTGTGCCACTCAGGGAGATCACAGAGTTATGCCTTATTAATAGGGCTAGAGATTAAAGGCTACTATAGACTTATATTAAAATATATTAAAAATGGATCTCAGAGGCTGGGCAGAGTGGCTCACACCTGTAATCCCAGCACTTCGGGAGGCCAAGGTGGGTTGATCACTTGAGCTCAGGAGTTCGAGACCAGCCTGGGCAACATAGTGGGGCCCTGTCTTTACAAAAAATACAGAAATTAGCTTGGTGTGATAGCATGTGCCTATAGTCTCAGCTACTTGGGAGGCTGAAGTGGAAGAATCACTTGAGCCCAGGAGGTTGAGGCTGCAGTAAGCTGTGCTCATGCCACTGCGCTCCAACATGTGCAACAGAGCAAGACGCTGTCTCAAAAAGGAAAACCAAACAAAACAAATAAAACCCAGATGTCAAAAGGATCCACAAGTAACCTAACTTTGGCCAGAGCAAAACTAAATGTACTCTGAAGGATAAAAAAATGCAGACACTTAAAAATGTAATACTCAAAATGCCAATCATTAAATCAAAAATTAGTAGACAGGCGAGAAAGAAAGGTAATGTTACCAACTATGCAAAGAAAACTTATTAAACAGAAGCAGACCCAGAAACCACAAAGATGATGGAATTAACTGACATGGTCCCTAGTAACTATAGACGTGCTCAAGGATTTAAAGAAAATTACCAAAATAATGAGAAAAATAGAAGATATTAAAAAGCACCCGGTTGAATTTCCAGACCTTAAAATATAAAGTATCTGAAATGAAAAATTCCCTAGATCAACTTAACAGCAGATTCAATGAGTAAAAAAAAAAAAGATTGGTGAACTCGAAGATACATAAGTATAAATTACCCATTTGAGACACAGAAAGAAAAAAGACTAAAAAAAAAAGGACAAAGCCTTAGTGATCTTTAGAGCAAAATCAAGCAGTGTCACATATGTGTTATTGGAAGCCCAGAAAGAGAAGATGGAAAGGGGTCAGAGAAATATTTGAATGAATAATGGGTGAAAACTTTTTCAGTCTGATGAAAATATAACCCAAAGATCTAAGAAGCCAAATAGATCTATCAGGAGCTTAATCTATCAGGATTAACATAAAGAAAACCACACAAAGATGCATTATCACCAAATTTCTAGAAAAAAAACAGTAATAAAGAGAAAATCTTTAAAATATTCAGGGTAAGAAGACAACTTTCATATAGGGCAACAAAGATAATACTTATTATAGACATGTCATTGAAAACAATTCAAGACAGAAGAAAAGGAAATTATATCTCTGAAATTCTGAATTTATATAAAAGAAAAACATTAAACCTGAAATTCTGTACTCAGAAAAAATATTCTTCAAAAGAAAGGGGCAATAAGAACTTTTAGAGACAACAGAAACTGAAAAAATTCATGATCTGCAGACCTGCACAAAGAAATACTCAAACTTTTGTGGTTGAAAGAAAATGACACCAAAAGGAAACTCATATTTTCTCAAAATAATGAAAAACATAAATGATAAATGTGTGGGTGATATGGTTTGGATCTGTGTCCCCCCCCCCCCCACCAAATGTCATGTTCAGTTGTAATCCCCAGTGTTGGAGATGGGGCCTAGTGGGAGGTGATTGGATCAGGGGTAGGATTCTCATGAATGGTTTAGCACCATCCCCCCTTGGTACTGTATAGTGAGTGAGTTCTCACGAGATCTGGTTGTTTAAAAGTGTGTGGCACCTCCCTGCACTGCCCCCCTTGCTCTTGCTCTACCCATGTAAAATGAGCCTGCTTCCCCTTTGCTTTCTGCCATAATTGTAAGTCTCCTGAGGCCACCCCAGGAGCCAAGCATCGTGCTTCCTGTACAGCCTGCAGAACTGCAAGCCAATTAAACCTCTTTTCTTTGTAAATTACCCAGTCTCAGGTATTTCTTTACAGCAGTGTGAGAACAGTGAGTAATACAATGAGTAAATATAAAACATTTTTATTGTGACTTTTTAAAAGATAACTTACTGTTTAAAGCAAAAAAATATAGTTTTCTGCAGAGACCAAACAAATATTGAAGTAAAATATATGACAGTATTAACACAAAGAATGGTAGGGAGAAATAGAAGTTCATTTTTGTAAAGTTTTCATGTTACACATGAAATGGTATGATATTAGTTGAATTCAGACAAGGATTAGTTGAAATAAATAACTAAATAAACTATATAAATAACTAAAACATTAAAATAAAGAGGTATAGCTGAGATGGAAATAAAATGGAATACTAAAAGATACTCAGTTAATCCAAAGTATGGCAGAAAAAGATGGAAAATAAAAATTAAAAACACAGTTTCTAGTGTTCTTACACTAACAAAAGTAAAAAGCTGAACAAATGGAAAAAATCAGCAGCTCCTTTTAGATCCATAAAAAAGTGACATCACAAGCAAACCATTGCCCCCAAAATTGGAGAGACAGATGGTAGATACAGAAAATCACAACACATGACAGCACAAACCTCTGCAGAAACCAGGGTCAAGGTAGAGTAATTGATTAACTGCTGAGGCCTCATAGTGACAAGTATGAAAGATTTTTTTTTTTAATCTAAGGTTTTCACTGGGCCCCCAAACTTTTGTGAATTTCAGCTCCTGGAGAGAAGGTCTTAGCTAATGCAATAATGCAAGAAAAGAAAAGTACATGGATTGGGAAGGAGTAAATAAAACTGTCTTTGTTCACAAATAACATGTTTATATATGTAGAAAATCCAAAAGAATCACACACACACACACACACACACAAACACTGTTGGAAATAAGTGATTATAGCTGGGTTATAGAATATAAGATTAATATACAAAATTTAATCATTTTCCTATATGCCAGCAATGAACAACTGCAATTTGAAATTAAAAGTAAAACAACTTGCATTGGCACCCCCCAAAATAAAATACTTAGACAGAAACCTAACAAAATATGTACAAAATCTATATGAAGAAAACTACAGAACTTTGATGAAAGAAATTGAATAACCTAAATAATGGAGAATTAGTCCATGTTCATGGATAGAAAGACTCAATATTGTCAAGATGTCAGTTCTCCCCAACTTGATCTATAGATTCAGTGCAATTCCGATCAAAATTCCAGGAAGTTATTTTGAGGATATTGACAAACTGATTCTAAAGTCTATATGGAAAGGCAAAAGGCCACAAAGCACCTCCACATTATTGAAGAAGAACAAAACTGAAAGAATGACACCACCCAGCTTCAAGACTTACTGTAAAACTACAATAATCGAGACAATGTGGTATTGGTGAAAGAACTGACAAAAAGATCAGTGGAACACCTAGAGAGCCAGAAGTAGACTCACATAAATATAGTCAGTTGATCTTTGTCAGAGGCACAAAGAAAATACAGTGGAGAAAAGATAGCCTTTTTAATAAATGATGCTGGAACAACTGGACATTCATAGACAAAAATATAAATCTAGACACAAACCTTACATGTTTACAAAGGTTAACTCAAAATGTGGGATTTAAAACTATAAAATTCCTAGACAACAGCATAGAAGAAAATCTATGTGACCTAGAGTTTGATAATGATTTTTTTAGATACAATACCGCAGGCATGATACATAAATGAAAAAACTCATAACCTGGATCTTCACCAAAATTAAAAATTTCTGCTCTGTGAAAGACACTGTCAAGAGAATAAAAAGATAAGCCACAAGCTGGGTGAAAATATTTGCAAAAGACACATCTGATAAAGGACTGTTATTTGAAATATACAAAGAACTCTTGAAACTCGACAATAAGAAAATAAACAACTCAATTTAAAAATGGGCCAAAGACTTTAGCAAACACCTCACCAATGAAGACATACAGATGGCGAGTAGAATATGAAAGTATTCTTCACATCATAAGTCATTAGGGAATGCAAACTAAAACAGTGAGATACCATTACACATCTATCAGAATGTCCAAAATCCAGAACACTGACAACAACAAATGCTGATGAGGATGGGAAGCAACAGACACTCTTATTGACTGTTGTAAGAATGTAAAATAGCACAGTAACTTTGAAAGACAGTTTCATGGTTTCATGCTGAACACATTCTTAACATAGAGTCAGTAATTGTGCTCCTTGGTATTGACCCAAAGAAGTTGAAAGCTTATGTTCACACAAAAACCTGCAAACAGACATTGATAGCAGCTGTATTCATAATTGCCATAACTTGGAAGCAAGCAGGATAATCTTCTAGTAGGCTAATGTGTAAATACTCTGTAGTACATTCAGACAGTGGAATATTATTAGCACTAGAAAGAAATGAGCTATCAAGCCACAAAAAGACATGGATGAATTTGAAATGCTTATTACTAAGTGAAAGAAGCCAATATGAAAAGGCTACATACATACTATATAATTCCAACTATGTGACATTCCAAAAGGCAAAACTATGGAGACAGTACAATTATCAGTGGTTTCTAGGGGTTGAGGGGAGAAAGGGAGAGGTAGGCAGAGGATTTAGGGGGCAGTGAAACTATTCTGTATATATTGCAATGGTAGATATCTATCATTATAAGTTTATCCAAGTTCATAGAATGTACTCTATCAAAAATCAACCCTGTGTAAACTATGGATTTTGTGTGATAATGATGTTTCAATGTAGGTTCGTCAGTTCTAACAAATGTACCATGCTGGTGGATGATATTGATAATGGGGGAGGCTATGCATGTGTCGGGGCAGGGGCTATTTGGGAAATCTCTGTACTTTCTGCTCAGTTTTTCTGTAAACCTAAAAGTGCTCCAAAAATAAAGTCTGTTTCTTTAAAACAGAAAGGATGACACCTATGGAAAACAAACAGAAGGATAATAAACTTAAACTTAACCATGTTGGTAATTACATTAAATGTAAATAGTTGTGATATTCTATTTAAAGGCAGAGATCATAGAACAGAAAAAAAAAAACAACTAGTAGTCTGCTGCTAAATGTTTAACAACCAGCTCCCCGGAGGAATAAATGTCCTAATTTGCATCAATTGTGGGTTTTGTGGTGTAAAGACTTCCACTATGGTCAATATCAAGGTACAAGGTGACATCTACCAGCTTGCAAAATTCCTGAAGATATAACAATTAGCTCATGTGAGTCAGTATGTGCTGGCCCCAGCACATCACTGGTTAAAAACCCATCTATATACTGTTTACAAGAAACATAACATAAATATAAAGACACTGATAAGTTGCAACTATAAAAAATGGTAAAAGATGTACAATGTTACTAACAATCATAAGAAAACTAGAGTGGTTACATTCATTTCTGACACAGAAAATTTTGGTAAAAAGGGTATTTTACGCTAATAAAGGGATCTACTTATCCAGAAGACATTATAGTTCTGAATATTTATGCAACTAATGACAGAACTTCAAAGGACACTAAGGAAAAACTGACAGAACTGAAAGATAGATATACTTGGAGTTATAGTTTCAACACTCCTTAGTATTGACAGGACAATTTGACAAAAAATCAGGGAGGATACAGACGATTTGAACAACACTCTCGATAGCTTTGACCTTTTTGACATTTTTCAAAAATTATATCAAACAACAACATAATATGTATACTTACCAAGTTCACATGCAACATTCACCAATATAAGCCATGTATTGGGCCATAAATCAAGTTTCAATAAACTTAAAATATTTTAAATCATACAGAGTATATTCTCTGATCACAATAAAATTTTATTCAAAATGAAAAACAAAACATGTTTGGATTGTATCTAAACATTTAGAAATTAACACTCTCAAAAATTAGAAGGGACATTAGAAAATATTTTAAGCAGACTACAATGAAAACATAAAGAGGAAATCACAAGTAGAATTAGAACACATTTGGAACTGAATGAGGATAAAAATTCAACATATGAAAATTTGAGTGAGGCAGCTAAGATAGTGCTTAGAGGAAAAGTTAAAACTTTGAATATTTATATTACAAAATAATCAAGTTCTAAGAACAATGATCTAATTTTTCACTTTAAGAATCCAGAAAAAACAAGAAATTAACCCAAAAGTAATATAAAAAATAATAAAAACAAGAGTGAAAATCAAGAAAATAAAATATTCATAAACAATACAAATCAATGAAACAAAAATGAGTTCTTTGTAAATATTTATAGAAACCATCAATTCTAGCTAAACAAATCATGAATAAAAACAGATAAGACAACATATCAAAGATGGGACACAGATACTCCAAACATGAAAAAGGCAATAAGGGTGTATTAGGAACAACTTTAGGCCAATAAGATGAACAATGTAGATGAACAAATTCCTTAACAGATACAAGTTACCAAAATTGATATAATAAGAAAAAATTTGGATAGCTCTATACCTATTAAGTCAATTCACAACTAAAAACCTTCTACAGTGAAAAAGCCAGATCCAGATGGTTTCACACTGGTAAATAATAATAAATGCCAGTCCTGAAGAAATAATACCAATCCCATACCTTTTTCACAAAATAAAAGAATATATACCTCCCCCCTCATTTATGCATTGGAGCCAAACGAGACTTTACCAAGGAAAACACACACACACACACACACAGACACACACCCTGTAGACCAATATCCCTCATTAACATAGATGCAAAAATCTTTAATACAAATTTACCATACCAAATTCAGGTATACATAAAAAGGTTATACCAACTAGGGTTTACTCAGAGGTGAGGTAGTTCTAATGTTTCAATCAATTAATATATTTCATCATATTAACAGAAAAAAGCCCATAAGATCATTTCAGAAGCATTTGGCAAAATTCAACACCTATCATGTTGAAAACTCTTATCAAGGTGGAAGTCAGATGAAACATTATTAATTGATAAAGGGCATTCAAAGCATAAACAGAAGCGTATTGCTAAAAATCACACTGAATGGTGAAAACCTGACCATTTGTAGAAACATAACAAGCAGATGTCTATTCTCATTATTTCTATTCGCTATGTTGCTGGAGGTCCTAACCAGTGTAAAAATACAAGGAAAATATATGAAAGGCATACAAATTGAACAGGAAGCAGTGAAATTGTCTTTATTCACAGATGACATGACCATGAATGTAGAAAATGCTAAGGAATGTCTAAAAACATTACTAGAATAAATAACTAAATTCAACAAGTTCTCTATAAACAAAGACAAAATATAAAAATCAAATTTATCTCTATATAATGGCAGCAAAGAATGAAAAATGAGACATAAAACAGCATCATTTACAATGGCATCAAAAAAGTGAAATATTTAAGGATATATATTCAATATAGTTGCATAATTATATAATGTATAACATATCAAATATATAAAATATGTAAACATTTGGGGATATATGTTTACATACATATGTATATTAAGTGTACACTAAAAAATTACTGAACATTGCTAAAAGAAATTAGCAATGGAGAGAAACATCTTGTTTAAAGATTGAAAGACTCAATATTAAGATGTTAATTCCTCCCACATTGATCAAAAATTTGACATAACCCCATTCAAAATCCCAGCACGCTTTTTAAAAAAATAACAAACTGATTCTAAAATTTACTGGAAACGCAAAGAAAACCTAGAATGGACAAAATAATTTTTTTACAACAGAATAGCAACATAAGGCTTGCTGCTTCTTCATTTCAACATGAATTATAAAGCCACAGTAATCACGACAGTGTGGTATGCGCATAAGGATAAACACATAAGTCAATGGAACAGCACAGAGATCTAAGAAATAAGTTCACACTTCAATGGTCAATTAATGTTCAATAAAAGTGTCAAGGTAATTGAATGGGGAAATGATAGTCTTTCAAAAATGGTCCAGAGGCATGGACATCCATATACAAAAAAAAATGAACTTTCATTTTTATCTTACACCATATGTAAAAATTAACTTGGAATAGATCTTAGATTTAAATGTAAAAGCTAAAACTATAAACTTTTGGAATAAAATATAGAAAACATCTTCATGACCTTGAGGTAAGCAAAGATTTTATGGGATACAAAAAGAACAAAGCACAGAAGAAAAAATTATAAATTGGACTTCATTCAACATCAAAAACTTTGACTTTTCAAACAAAAATCAATAAGAAAATAAAGCCAAGTCATCACTGACTAGGGGAAAATAGCCACAATATACATTCCGGACAAAGAACACGTATCCAGAATATTTAGAGAACCCAATAAAATTAGACAAACAACTCAGTTTTTAAAATGTGCAGAATAATTGGGTGCATCACAATGATGAGTGACAAATAAACACATGAAAAGGCACTCAGCATCCTTAGTCATCAGAACATACAAATTAAAGTGTGTAAAAAGAGATATACCTTTGTACCTCTAAAATGGCTAAAATCTAAGTGAGAATACTAAGTGTTCCAAGGAGGTGCATCACCTGGAATCTGCATGCCTTGCTGGTCATGAGCAACCACTGTGGAAAATGGTGTTGATAACTTCTTGTAAGTTAAACATACACTTACTGTGCAATCTAGCAATGCACTGCTAGACGTTTACCTAAGAGAAATGAAAATGCATGTCCACAGAGATGTGCTCACAGATGCTCAACGCCGCTTTATTCATAATAGCACAAACTGGGAAAGTGCCAGATGTTCATCCTCAGGTGAAATAATAAAAGAGAAGATAGATCCATGCACAGAAATACTAGTCAGGAACACAAGAGATCAGAATATGGGTAGATGTGATGGTATGGAGGAGTAAAGCAAAGCAAACAAAAACAGAAGCACACACTGTAAGATTTTACTTATATGAAATTCTAAAATAGACTAAACTAGCCTTTGATGGCACAAAGCATATCAGAGTTTGCCTGGGATCAAGGGTTGGGGGTGAGGAGGTTGTTTGCTGAGTAACATAAGGCAACTTTTGGGGGTGGTAAAAATATTTTATATTTGACAGTGATGGCTACACATTTGCCAAAACTCAGCAAAAGTCTACACTTAAAATTAATAATTTTTATGGTTTTTAACTTACACATCTGTAAAGTTAATTTGTTTTTTTTGAGACAGAGTCTTGCTCTGTCACCCAGGCTGAGTGCAATGGTGCAGTCAAAACTCCCTGCAGCCTTGAGTTCTTGGGCTCAAGCAATGCTCCCACCTGAGCCACCTGGGTAGCTGGGACTACAGGCCAGTGCCACCACTCTTGGCTAATTTTTTTTTTTTAATAGAGGCTGGGTGTTGCTATGTTGTCCAGGCTGGTCTCGAACTGCTGGGCTTAAGTGATCCATCCTTCTGCCTTGGCCTCCCAAAGTTCTGGCATTACAAGTGTAAGCCACCATACCCTGCCTAAAGCTGATATTTTAAAGTACAAAGCTTATTCCAGGGGCAAGCTTGAAGAACTAGATGCAACAACACAGAAGCCTGCAGGGGCAACTGCAATCCGTCTAGCATTACAGTTCTACAATATGAAAAGGAAGACCCAGCAGAACCCACCGACGAGGGGAGCAAGGCCGCCACCTATGGCCCTCAAGTGGTCGACTAAGAATTAGATGTATCTCGTGTATGTTGACTAATGAAGGGTTTCAATCAGGGACTAACGTATTGAGATTTGTTTCCCGTACTCACATCTGGCACTCATGTGGATAATAAGTTGTAAGATTAAAACCACCTTTGCAAAATTATGACTGAGACAGTGAAAGAGATCTAACTTAATCAACTCCATCCTGCTTCTAACCTCCAAGCTGCCCTTGTTCATTCATGGGCATAGGCTGAACTAACTTTGGGAGAAACTTAGTTTATAGTTCATAGTTTAAAAAGGCAATAACAACCCTTTCCCAAAGCAGACTCCCTTCTTGCCTGGGGACTAGACTGCCTTTGTAGGACTAACATTAGCCACAAGATTAGAAATGATGGTTTAGGAGTTATGAAGCTGGAGGCTACAAGATTCTGACCCTCCCTAAACTGCTCCTAAGATCAGTGCTTGAGATATTTTGCAGACCCTGCACTTGATGGATCAGCTGGCACCAACCAGATCTATTAACTGGCTCATCTGATCTTGTGGCCCCACCCAGGAACTGACTCAGCACAACAAGACAGCTTCGACTCCCTGTGACTTCATTCCTGACCAATCAGCACTCTTGGCACACTGGCTTCCCCCTACCCACCAAGTTGTCCTTAAAAATTCTGCTCCCCAAATGCTTCAGGGAGGCTGATTTGAGTAACAATAAAACTCCAGTCTCCCGCACAGCCATCTGTGCACGAATTACTCTTTCTCGTTTGCAATTCCCCTGTCTTGATGAATGGGCTATGTCTAGGTAGTAGGCAAGGTGAAACTTTTGGTCAGTTGCAAGAGGTCAGACTGGAGACTTAAGGATGAAGTTAGATATGTAAAAAGCAGAGGAAAATGAGCACAGCTGAGGAAAAGCATTTGAGATAAAAAGTGAAAGGATTTGGAAGTTGATTTGCTCAAGGAATGAGGGGCAGACAAGCCATTTGTGATGGTTAATACTGAGTGTCTGCTTGATTGAAGGATGCAAAGTATTATTCCTGGGTATATCTGTGAGGTTGTTGCCAAAGGACATTATATTTGAGTCAGTGGACTGCGAGAGGCAGACCCACCCTCAATCTGGGTGGACACCATCTAATCAGCTGCCAGTGCAGCTAGAATAAAGCAGGCAGAAGAGCCTGGAAGAAATAGACTAGCTGAGTCTTCTGGCCTCCATCTTTCTCCCATGCTGGATGCTTCCTGCTCTGGAACATTGGACTCCAAGTTCTTCAGCTTTTGGACTCTTGGATTTACACCAGTGGTTTGCCAGGGGCTCTGAGGCCTTTGGCCACAGACTGAAGGCTGCACTGTTGGCTTCCCTACTTTGGAGGTTTTGGGACTCAGACTAGCTTCCTTGCTCCTCAGCTTGCAGACACCCTATTATGGGACTTCACCTCGTGATTGTATGAGTTAATTCTCTGTAATAAACTACCTTTCATATATACATTTATCCTATTAGTCCTGTTCCTCCAGAGAATCCTGACTAATACACCATTAAACAAGCAAATGTACAAATTAAAAAAAATTAAGGTGAGATAGCCCCATTAAAAAGAGCCAAACATGTTGAGCGGACACCTCAGAAGGAGTCTTGTTAAAGAAAAGTTATTCAATGACATTTGTTAAGCACAGGAAGGAAGTCTCTATTCAGGACCGTTGTGATGGGCATAAGGACCACTGCAAAGGGGTCTTGTGGTAGAAGGGAGAGATTGGGCTCAGCTCCAAATACAACACAGGAAGTGGGCATTTATAGCCAGATAACAGGGAGGAGTCAATTCATGGAAAATGACTAAGAGGAAAGAAACACCAGGAGTGAGGGGCATTCTGCTAACAAGATCACCTAATAGGATCCTTGCTGAAGTCAGGCCAAGGTGATCAGACCTCACCTCGGGGAGGGTGGAGGATGAGGAAACTGATCAGATATCACTGAGGGTGATCAGCATGGTGTGTTCTGGCTAAACTACTTTGCAGGGTTTTTTGCTAAAATATAATTTTGCAATGAAGTGCACAGATGGGCCAAGGAGAAGGTTCAGGAGCCTGACTAAAGTTTGGTCAGGCAAAGAATCTTTCTTAGTATAAACCTATGGCCAATAAACACATAAAAAATGATCAGAGGAACACAAATGAAATCCACTAGAATATATCACTTTGTACTATGTGATTGGCAAAAATTTCAGTCTGACATCATCAAGTGTTGGTTGAGGATGCAGAGCAACAGAAATGCATGTTCATTGTTACAACCGTTCTGTGACACAGTGGAGCGTTATCTACCAAAGCTGAATATACACATTTCCTATGACATATTGATTTCACTCCCAGGTATATACCCTGGTGCCTAAATGCACCTGGATATATATACAAGATTGTCCATAGCAACATTGATTATAATAGCCCTGTTAACATTAAATAATGAGATTCGGGAAATATGATGAAGCAGAGAGTTTATTTGAGCACAAAGCTTGAGAACAGCCTCCCCAAAAACACGGACTCCAAAAGAATAGGTCAGCATTCCAAAGTGGGGAGGTTAAGGTTTCCTTATACAGGCTATTGACAGGGTTGCAACATTTTCCTCAGTACATATGTTATAGTGATTTGGTTGGTTACACCTCACTGTATTCCATGGAAGATCACTCACTTTAGCACTACATGAAGAGGTGCAATGATCTGAGAGGTCTTATCTCTGGTGCAACAAGGCCTTTCCTATTCGTTTACAGGAAAAAGCAGAAGTTGTAGCTGCATGCTGTGTAACTCAGGCCGCATAGCCACTTTCTTCTCAAGGCTCAAAATAATTTAAAGTTTCAACAGCTTTATGTTTGAATTATTTATTTTTACAGGCCACACTGAAACAAGCCAGATTTCCATCACTGGTAGAATAGATACATGAATTGTGTATATGCTTATGAAAAAATACTTAAGCAGCAGTAAGATAAACGAACTACATCTACATGCATGGATGAGACTCACAAATGTAATTTTGAATGAAAGAAGTCAGATGCAAAATAAGACATATTCTGTTAAGTTCCACAACAGGCAAAGCTAATGTCTGGTATTTAGGGATACACGCTTAGGTAGTATAACTATTGCAATAACAACAAAAGCAAGAAAACTGTCACCATAAAAGTCAAGATGATGGTGTCAACCTAAAATTATCAAAAGGGTTAGAATCTAGTTTAAAGAGAGTTTATTCAAGCCCAAAGTTTGAAGACAAGCTGCTCAGGAAAGCACAGATGCCAAAGAGTGGAAGTCAGTCTTCCATTGACTTCCATTCAGTCTTCTGAAGCGCTGAACCTTGGGATTGTGTATATAGACAAATTTCGGGGAAGCTTAACAGAATGTCAACATCTTTCTATGTAAGGCTTAATGGATCGTTACAGTGATCTGATTAGTCAAGATCATCTTTTTCTTATGAGAAAGGTATATTAACCTTCTGCATCAAAGATGTAACAGTCATGGGGTCTTGGTGGCCATCTGGTCTGAGTTAGGTACAGGACAACAAAGAGGCAATTAATCTATAATAAAGATCAGTGACTGAAAGAGGGGAGATCTGGTCTCTGTCTCTCTTAGTCATTTACAGAACAAGAGCAATGAGGAAGACCATTATGCTATAATCTAAGAAGCAGAATTGGAAATATGCTACTGACTCAGTCTCCAGGGCTTACCTTCCCCCTTGGCATAATAAATTTAAGGAGTCCTGAAATTTTATTTTCTCTTACATTGGCCACCCCTGTTGAAGGAACCCTAAGGTCCTTCTGGGGTGCTAGTAATATTCCATGTCTTGATTCAAATGATGGTTACATGGTTGTGTACTTTAGAACTATGTATTAATTTGAGCAGTGATGTGTTTCATGCACTGTTCTTTACGCAAATGAAAGTATTCAGAAAACACTACCCCAAACATGCTGCTTTGTGTGCTGACTACTTCAAACTGAAGGCACTTGGGAAGCAGCAAATGCAGGGAGCGGCTTTCTCTGAGCTTCCTTGATCTGCCTAAAGACTGGATTATCCAAAAGGAGCTCCCTTGTAATGAATCATTTCCCCAGAAATTTTATCAACCAGGGAAGATTAACTCTCGTCACAGGGGAGAAAACTGGAAGTTGACACCATGCCCAGACTATTACTACCTGAGCGACCTTTTATCTGCACAAGACCACCTTTCTTCACCGTACATTTTCTCCTCTTGCTCTGCCATAACCTGTGGTCCCCATCACCCCCCAGAATTCCAAGCTCCTGTTTTTTTTTTCATAGCTCAGTACGGTGTATAAGTTTTAATCATCTGACCCTTCTTGAAGTCTAATGTTTTGTGAGATTCCTGTGTGTATAAACACAATTAAATATAATTTTTCTCCTGCTAATCTATCTTATGCCAATTTAATTTGTAGCCCAGCCAAGGAACCTAGAAGGGTAAAGTCATTTTTTGCTCCACTAGACATATTATATTTCATGACTTTAAAATGTCAACAATGTCAGCAGAATAGGAGTGGTCATTGAAAGCGTTAAACACACAGGGCCACCAGTGCACAGTGGCATGGGGAGCACACTGTAAAATGCCAATGGCATCACTTCCATGGATATCAATGATTCCAAAGGCGGGCAGCCAACCAGGGAAGTGCAGAGCCCGTAAGAGACCCTGAAAAGCAGCTCCCAGAGAACGACCGTTCCTCCCTGTGGTCCCTGGCCAGGTCTCATAGCTCTCCCGAGCACACCTCCTAGATTTCCCATGGGAATGCCCAGATGCAGCTGGAATCAAAGCTACAGGTAGTCAGTGCTCCAGGGCCCCTCCCAGGGAGAGAGCAAAGGATTTACAATGGACATGAGAGGCTTTGTCCTAAAAAAGACACTAAAATGAAGATGTAACCACAGAAGGGTCTTCTGTACTGGCCCTCTCCTTTTGTGGATGTGAAAACTGGAGGTGCAGAGACACATGTGGCCTCCTCTTGGTCAAGAGAGAGTTAATGTCCAGGCTTGAAGGAAGCCCTTCAAGGTTCCTCTCACATTGAAGTCAGGCTGTTCCCCTAGGATCCCTGTCCTCTTCATTTCTTATTCTAAATTTGTAGATTAACTCATGTTAATGATTTCTGATGGGTGGAAATGTTATTCTATTAACATATTTGCATAATGATAGGAACTTCAGTGCCTTAATGGGGGAAACTGAAGCCCCAGAGAGGGCCAGTGGAGCAGGAATTGGCAGCTCTTGGGGACTTTTGTACTTTTTGCTTATTTGAGAAAAGTCATGGATTCCCTCCCCAGAGAAAGTAACGTGAGCCCAAAACTGTGGACTGTTTGAGGGGATTCACAGACCCCCTCCACCCTACCAACCCATCTGAGGCCCAGACTAATACCATGAGGGAAGCCAGACTCTTCCCCACTGGCTTTAGCCCTGATGACTGTGTGCAGTGGTGACAAGGCACCCCATCATTCGATGGTGTTTGGGGAGAGAGAAAGAGAAAGAGAGATTGGGAGAACTTCTGTAATTCATTAATAATAATGTTACCGAAGGTAGTTGGTCAGACATGCATGCGCAGGGCAGGAGAGAACGCCCCCAGCTCCCGCAACCCCAACCAGAAATATCAGGCAACAATCACTGATGGTCAAGCAGTGGTTAAACTGTTTCTCTAAAATAATAATTGGTTGCAGCCAGTGCCAGGGGAAAGCGGTATCCCCAATAGATAGAAACATCTGAAACTCATGATCAGCAGCTTCCTGATAACATCTCAGGAGCTGGGCAAGTGAGTTCAAGCATGCACACTAAGAGGCAAAATGGTGGAGTTTAACTGGTCTATGACCCCTCCTAGGGACATCTGGTAAGAGAAGAATGCCTCAAGTGAGTATGTACACAACTCCAGTAAACACACTGCACATGTGGTACCCCCTCTCCCTGTAAGTGCTGGCAGCCACTGTGCATGAGGACAGCCCATCCCAAGGGAAGAATCAGGAGAGAAGGGACACAAGGCCCCGGAAGTATGCCAACATATAAAACCCTGAGTCAAAGGTTGAACTGTGCCCTTGAATCTCTCAAGTCACCCGCTTGGCCCTCTTCCAAGTGTACTTTACTTCCTTTCGTTCCTGCTCTAAAACTTTTTAATAAACTTTCACTCCTGCTCTAAAACTTGCTTCGCTGTCTCCCTCTGCCTCATGCCCCTTAGCTGAATTCTTTCTTCTGAGGAGGCGAGAATTGAGGTTGCTGTAGACCCATGTGGATTTGCCACTGCTGAACAATAATACCAAGTAACAGCTGACCTTTCCTTGGTGCTCACTGGGAGCTGGGTATTATTTGAAGTACATAGCAGGAAAAGACTCACAACTCGAGGTTTGCAATCAGAATCCTCCAAGGGCTCCCCCGAGCAGAGACTGTGGCATAACATGCCCACCGTCCTCAGGCCAGTGTTGATGAGAAAGGCCAAACCCTGTAAAATATTGTTAAATAGAACTAAATATGGCCTGAGAAAGCCTCCATACTTCCATACTTGAGTCCTTGTGGATGAACCGTAACCTAACTTAGTAAGCAGACGAGACTAGAAACCTGATTTAGGAGGATGCCTCAGTGGCTGAGTCTCAGCCAGTCTCAGCAGCCAGACTTTCATCACTCATAGGCTACTGGCTGTTCAAACTGTGTTCAAATAAAGCAAATGCCAAGTTGTAACCAATCTGGCTGCTTCTGAATCTCACTTCCGTTTTCTGTCCATCACTTTCCTTTTTTTGTCTATAAATTTGCTCTGACCAAGAGGCATCCCTGGAGTCTCTCTAAATCTGCTGTGATTCTGGAGGCTACCCGATTCAAGAATCGTTCTTTTTTTCTTTGCTCAATTAAACTCTGTTAAATTTAATTTGTCTAATGTTTTTCTATTAACAATGTTTAAAGAGGTTTATTCTGAGTCCAATGAGTGACCATGGCTTGCACACAGTTTCAAGAAGTCCTGAGTACATGTGCCTGAGGGGGTCAGGTTACAGCTCACATATATATATGTGTGTGTGTGTGATGCATATATATATATATATATATATGCAACCTCCACCTCCCAGGTTCAAGCTATTCTCCTGCCTCAGCCTCCTGAGTAGCTGGATTACAGGCATGCACCACCACACCTGGATAATTTTTGTTTGTTTTGTTGTTGTTGTTGTTGTTGAGATGGAGTTTCACTCTTCTTGCCCAGGCTGGAGTACAGTGATGCGATCTCGGTTTACTGCAACCTCCGCCCCCTGAGCTCAAGCAATTCTCCTGCCTCAGCCTCCCGAGTATTTGGGATTATAGGTGCCCACCACCACGCCCAGCTAATTTTTGTACTTTTGGTAGAGATGGGGTTTCACCATGTCAGTTAGGCTGGTTTCGAACTCCTGACCTCAAGTGATCCACCTGCCTTGGCCTCCCAAAGTGCTGGGATTGCAGGCGTGAACCCCCACATCCAGCCTATACATTTTAAGGATACAGAAGTTACAGGCAAAGACATAAATCAATATGCTTAAGGTATACATTTGTTCAGCCTGGAAAGGTGGGACATCTTGAAGTAGGGCTGGGGTAGGGGATGGGGAGGGCTTATAGGTCATTGGTGGATTCAAAGATTTTCTGATCGCCAGTTGGTTGAAAGAGTTAAGCTTTGCCTTAAGAGCTGAAGTCAGCAGAAAGGAATGCTTGAGTTAAGGTAAAGGGGGCTGTGGAAGCCAACGTTCTTGTTATGTAGACAAAGCTTCTAAGTAGCAGCCTTCAGAGAGAATGGAGGGTAAATGTCTCCTTGGGGAACTTAAAAGGTGTTAGGCTGTAGTTAAATCTGTCCTAGATCAGGAAAAGACCTAGAAAAGGAAGAAAATTCTCTATTGAATGTAAATGTTCCCCACAAGAGACAGCTTTGCAGGGCCGTTTCAAAATACGTCAAAGAAATATATTTTTGGGTAAAATACTTTGATTTCCTTCAGGGTCTGCTCTCTGTCAGGTGATGGTATACCAGAGTCAGGTTGAAATTTGGAATTTTATTGCCACAAAGAGTGTTTTGATCACCTCATGATCTCTATTTTAATATTAGTTCTGGTCAGTTGTGCCGAAACTCCAAAGGGAGGGGATGTAAGAAGGTATGCCCTACTCTATTCCTATCACGGCCTGAGCTATTTTTTCAGGGTTCTGTGGGATCCCCTTGACCAAGAGGGGGTGTCTATTCAGTTGGTTGGGGGCTTGTCATTTTGTTTGGTTTCTACCAGGAAGGGGCCTTGCCACAATTCATAGGGGCCTAGAGGACACCTGGTTCATTATAAAAGCCAGGTAAAGAGCAAGAAACCGCAAACAATAACAAAACACCCTCATCAATAGCCATTATCTGAGCCTAACGATTGTTATTAAAGCAGGGAGGAACGTCTGGGATATTTTAAGTGGCAGCTAACATATCATCTTGAGAAATGGAAAGCAGAATTCAGAAGCCTCAGGTTGCAGCCACCAGCAAGACACAGCAACATCTTTCGTAAACAACCCTCCAGCCCCTGCTCTGGGGCTTCCACTTCCTTTGATTCAGACCTAACATCAGATGCAAGTCCTTTCTGTGCGGGAAGCACAACACCAAACCAGGCTGTGTGCTGAGGCCCCAAAGCCATGCCTGAGTGAGCTAGAGGCTCACACAGAGCCCCCTACTTGCCCTCACCCCAGCCCACCTGCAGGATGCTTGCCACATGATCTGACCTCTGGGGCCACAAGGGTCTGCACACCCGCACCCTGCAAGTGGTTGTGCAATTACCCACGCCCACGCACACATGGATGTCAGAGGGCTTTGCACCAGAATGACTCCTTCTAGAACAGGTGAGATAGAAATCCACAGGCCTGGTTTGCAAGGTCACAAAGACCCTGCTGATAAAACCCGATGCAGTAAAGAAGCAGCCAGAAACTGCCAAAACCAAGATGGCTGCAAAAGCAATCTCTGGTTATCCTCGCTGCTTATTATATGCTGATTATCATACATTAGCATGCTAAAAGACACACCTACCAGGGCCAAGACAGTTTACAGATGTCATGGCAATGTGGGTAGGCTACCCTACATGGTCTAAACAGGGGAGAAGCCCTCAGTTCTGAGAATTCTCCACCCCTGTCCCAGAAAACTCATGAACAATCCACCCCTTATTTAGCCTACGATCAAGAAATAACCATAAAAATGGTCACCCTGCAGTCCTCGGGGCTGCTCTGCCACCTTTTTATTCCTTTACTTTCTTGAGAAACTTGCTTTCGCTTTATTCTATTGGCTGGCCCTTGAATTTCTTCCTGTAGGAAAGCAAGAACCCACATGGCCTCCCAGGCTGAACCCAAATTTTGGGGTTCGCCCTGCAACACAGACACACTCAACAGGGCTTTGCAGGATCATGGGGATGCCCTCACCTCACCACACCTATCACACTCACTGTGCACTTCTGGTAACACACAACTCCTGATCCCAGCCATGCCCAGCCCCTGCCACCTAACCACAGGCGTGCTCCGTATTAACTCAGGGGCCTGAAATGCCCAGGTCCACACAGGCCCCACCCCCACCCCGGAGTGAAGAGCCCTAAGGCCCTTGCCCTTTCCCCTTTTTCTGTTTCTTCCGTTAATACATCTCTACCCTACAGGGGACTCGACTCCAAAGGGGCTGCTTGCCAGGCAGGAGCAGATAATATCTGCCTGACACCTACTGGCAATAAATGTCAATGCACAGACAGGTTGATGGGCTGAGATTGCTTCCTATTGATTGAGGATGATGAAGTTGTGGTTTGGAGTGTGATTTCTGGGAAAAAGCAAAGGGATGTTGCAAAAGGGTATCCTCCTCACCCTGAGCTGAGAGGCTGTGCCAAGAGTTTGTCCTGGCTGTGTGCAGGTGAGCCGTGTACACAGGGCGGGTACGTGTATCCCTGTGCTGCTGTCATGGAAGTGCGAGAGTGTGTGCGGAGCTACGGTGGGGAGTGTGGCTGGGACTTCCGTCAGTGACCATGTGTTGGTGAGCATGTTACTGGGGCCACGGAATGTCTGTGTCTCCCTCACTAATGGTGTGGGTATGTACCGGTGGCCTTGTGAGGGTTGGTGTTCATCTCGTAAAAAGTAAAATAGAGGTTCCTCTTCAAAGACTTTCCTCCCTGTCTAATTAGGAATAAATAGTAACTTCTCTTAAAAGCAAAATTTATTCAAAGACCTGTGCTAACATTCTTAAATATCTGCTAGCCGTAATAAAGAAATCAATGTACTTTATGTTCTTAGCTCCCGCAATTTAGCCTAAATATTTGCCCTGGCATGCTTATACTAGTCCAACAAGCATTAAGTCATAGCCTGTTCCTCTTCCTTATTTAAAAGTGTTTTTACCTTTCTCAGCATTCCACAAGTTACTTTCTCCGTCCTTTGTTCTCCTCTACCTTTGCCTCTTTTAAAAAGTTCTAAGTTGCTAGCCAATCAGGACAAATACAGAATGAGGGGTCCCATTCCAGCCAGTGGAAACCAGACACAGCAGTAGGGTGGACGCGTCAGGTTACAAAATAACTTGACTTTTTCGTTCGGTGTACTCCGGTGGCAAAACCACTGGTGGGTGTACCCTTTCTGCAGGAAGTAAAAATGGCCTTACTAAATAAATTAAATTTATGTTCAAGTGCCATTTTTTTACGGCACCAGAGAACAAGTATTTCAAACAACCTGGGTGGGGGTGTTCATGTGTGGGGTGTAGGGGTTGCCACAGCTCCAGTGCAGGATGTTGGAGAGGGTGTCTCTTCATTTCCATCCATAGGTTCCTTCTTAAACTTGGACTCTCTCCCAGCCAGAGAGGGCAGGAGCCTCTTCCAGCCAGAAGCAGGACTCGAAGCAGGATCAAAGGGCTGGGCAGTGTGGATGCCTTCACCTACAGACCAGCTTCCCTGACCTCTTAGGAGGCTTCATGTTCTAACCTAGAGAGAGAACAGTATGTCTTGATTAAACACACACACACACACACACACACCCTTGCACACTCTCAGACATGCAGGAAGGCAAAGCTCTACCACCTCACAGGGAAAAGTCCACGGGGAGGCAAAAGTAACCCCCTCGTCTACCTTCTCTGGGACGTCATGCCACCAGGACAACAGCCAGGGCTCTGTGAGAGTGAGCTGTCCTCCTCTTAGCTCTGGTCCTGGGATGCAGGTGCTAACAGCCCTCATCAGCGTTTTCCCCAAACTGATGTTACTAGCAAATGGTGCTGGTGGTGAAGACTGCGGTCATTTGTGAGTGCTTGCAGTGCGGCAGGCACCGTGCTGCGTGTTCGCGTGGATGGTCTCCTTTTACTCTGCGTGGCAACACTAGCAGTGCCGCTGTTTTCCTCGCTGGGGCTCAGGTGACAGAGCTCACCCTGGGTCACTTGGGGAAGACTGCTGGTCCTGTCTTCCCTTCTTTCAGTCCTGGCATCTTCCATGCCAGCTGGGCAGATGGCTGTGGCTGCCCATACGAAGCCTGCATTTCCTATGCGTCCTCACGTGTGTTGAAGTCATGTGAGCTCAGTCCAGGCCATAAGGTGCAGGTGAAAATGACGTGTGCTGGTTCCAGGGGTCTTCCCTTTGGGGTGCAGCTGTGCCCTCCCTGGTCCTTTTTCCTCCTCCTTGGGCTGGGCAACACCTAGGGCTGGTGCATCCCAGTGACCCTAGAGGATGTTGTGAGCTGAGCAGTCACAGTTGCCCTTTGGGCCATGGCTGCTTACATCTGAGCTAGACCATGGGAGGGAAAGCTCTACTGTTGTTAGTCTGGGCCCTATGCAGACTGTTCTCTCGTTAGTACAGCAATGGGTACAAGAAATGGAACTGCCGTACATAAACCAAAAGGATGCAGGGCTTGTCTGTCAGGCAGCAGGCAGTGAGGACCCAGGCCTCACAAGCTGGAGGCTGGGGTGCTTCAGAGCATCCTCCATACAATCTTAGGATTCCTGGAACGCCAGTGACAGTCGGCCACAAGCTGGGGAAGAACTGGGTGGAAACAGTCAGAAAATGGGTAGGTAGCTTCCTGTTGATTCTAGCGAAGTCCGGGAGACAAGAGCCAACTGCTTTGCCGGCAGAGAGAGAGGACAGCTCTGCTCAGGGAAGGCCTCGCTGTTGGTGCCCACCCGCCAGGTGGACTGAGTGTTCAGAAATCTGGGCCTTGGCTTGAGATCATCACCTTTTGACCCACACACAATGGGATAGAAAGCAGGCACTTTGGCCTTGAGCAAGCATCCGCTATTAATACTTCCTGGTCCAATTGTAAAGCCAGGATAAAGGGAAAAGGGCAGATTGAGGGCCTTGTAACTCCCCACCCACGTCTGCGGTTTCTGAAGGTCTCAAAGAAGCTGTCATTCAGAAGGGGATGAGCCTAGCACAGAGGCCTGAACATGAAAGAGGAGATTCAGGCTTAAGCCTCATGTGAAAATGAGGCCTGTGCTTATGATGCTGTGGGCCTGAAACATAATGGAAACCTGTGAGAGTTTGGGAGAACTCATTTGACAAGTAGAATACAACCTTCACCTGCAAATTCTTAGACTGTGAAGAGTCTGGAAGTAAAGCCCTGTCTCCCCGAAACTTTAGCTCTTAAGAAGGGCATGCTGCAACACCTCCCTCAGATACACAAAGCAGGGTACACCCAAGAGGGGGAAGCGAGAGGCCACCGACTGTGGACAGTGAGCTCCTCCCACCTCCTCCAGAGCAGAACCAAAACTGGATAAATGCGTTCATCTGGGGGGCAAAGATTCCTCAGGATCGTTACATTGGACTGGAAAAAGGTGTGGCTTAACACTTGCGGTTGCAATATCCTCTGTGGATTTTATGAAAACATACTGCAATGCAATCGTCATAGAACTCGTGATTATTTAAGTAAAGGAATATTAGAAGAGTTAGAAAATATTGGAGAAGCAGTCAAGATGGTTTGGGGCTTAAACTCCTGGTGACGTGGACTCTCAGAGGCGGTGGGGGGTGAGTGTGATTTTGGCTGGGGCTCCACCTCGCCCCCACTCATAACTCCCAGGTAAGTCAGTTCCTTCCTTTTGTCTCTGTTGCCTAGCAAGTAAAACAAGGCAGTAAGAAAGTCAGCTCTTTGTACCTTCTCTGGCTGTCATGAAGATCA
This sequence comes from Pongo abelii, assembly GCF_028885655.2. Classification (NCBI taxonomy): domain Eukaryota; kingdom Metazoa; phylum Chordata; class Mammalia; order Primates; family Hominidae; genus Pongo; species Pongo abelii. The sequence continues at coordinate 229,417,485 of NC_071985.2, read as the reverse complement.
GACCACAGAACATTGTGGAAGGTGAATTATGCCATGTTCTAGGGAACTGAGCTGGGAATTATGCCATGTTCTAGGGAACTGAGGGTGAATTATGCCATGTTCTAGGGAACTGAGCTGTCGCTGATATCGGCATGTTTGGGGAGAAAGGTGGAGATCAGCCTTTGCAGAGCCCATTCCAATTAATACAGATCAACCCTGAGGACGACCTTGACACCAAGGGGTCAGCTGTTGGGGTCTTTCCATTGGCAAACTCCCTCTCTATTCTTGTATTGTTCATGGACTCAGAAGCACGTCTCCAGCCTGCTCAATGCCAGATTCCAGAGTCGCAGAGGTGAGAGGCTGGTGAAGTGCCTGCTTTCCTGACATTTGTATTTTAGTCATGGAAGTAAACACAGAAGTAGGTGGGACTACATTGAACCAGACCTTCTTCACTGCTTACCAGTCACGGCCTGGAGTCCATCCTTTTGGACCCAGACATGCCACAGTCATGGCTACGTCTGAGCAGCTCCTTCCTGATTTGCCGACCAGGACTTCTGTGGTTGACATCATTATGAGGTTGTTATGGTGGTATTACTGGTTAATATTATCACCACTGTAATTGCTGCTCATATTTAGACAATATCTGTGTTTCCAAGTACATCCAGGATGCCCCCCCTTTCCCAGATAACCACATTTACTTATTTTAATTATTGACAGGGAAGTTAATTGAAATATGGGACTTCTACAGACCCCAGAGTCTTCCAATGCTCTGGTCCCAGCCAACTTAAGTAATTCTGCCAATAAAAATTCCACGAGATGCTATCAAACATTTTATGAGTCCGAACAGACAGGTCCCACTGTGTCTAAACATCTCTTTTTGGAACTCTTGTTGAGAGGAAACAAGCAAGTGTGAATGCCGAGCAGGAATTGTTCTTGAGTCCCCTTTTCTTAGCGTGCAAAACTCCTGAATCTCCCATTCCTTCTCCTATTTTTTTTCCATTATTTTATTTACTTGAAAATATCCTGCTAAGTGACTTCTAAGAGCAGCTCTGTTCCACATGGTATGGAGCTGGGCCTCTTTCTCATGAATGCCTTATTTACCAGCTCGCTAAGGTCTCAGGAAAATTGGCATCTTGGCCCTGAGAAAACAGGAGGTTGTTGCAATCCAGCTGCCAGCTGCTCGACCTCGGGGGTGGGGGAGTAATTACTGGGTTTCAGTTTCTTCGTTTATAACTTGGGGAGCATAACACCAACCCGCAGGGCTGTCCTGAGGAGTAAATAAGGTCGGAAGAGAAAGCTCCCGAAGCAAAGCCAGGCATGGACAGCAGCCCAGCAAGCGGTGGGCACAAGCTCTCCTGCAATAGCAAGAAAACAGATAGCCCCCTTCTGCTGTGTCATCAGCAGCCTCCCTTACTCCATGTCAGCACGCCTTTCCCTTTCCCAAGGGGCAGGGGCCAGGGCATCCTGTGGGTACATGGGTGTTTCCTTCCTCCCATCCCCACAGCCTGCCTTGCATACGAAAAGAAATTGGAAAACAACAATGATGATGACATGTACAACCTCAACAAGACATTCCTTCCAGGGAAGAAGCCCATTTTCTGGTGGGGAAGCAGGGCAGACTTCATAATTTCCAGGGTCCAAAGCAAAAGGAAAATGTCGGTTCTCCCTATTCATAAATTATTAAGAATTTCAGAATGATGACAGCAAGATATTAAAGCTAGCATGAGCCTTTCTAAGCACAGGGCCCTGAGACCATGTTCGGGTCGCATGTCCCTGAAGCCATCACCAGGGAAAAGGATGTGCTTGTCACTTGTCACCTGTCTTGCTCATGGCAAGCCTCTCTAGGCTTGATTTTATTCTTACTCTCTTAAGAATCCCAAGGGGTAGGTATTTTTATCCATAGTTTATGGATAAGGAAATGTGAGAGCTTGGAAAATTGAGAGATTTCCCGAGGGGACGTGTCTCCAACTGCCTGCTCTCCTGAGACATTGGGAGTCAGATTTTCTGCAGAACCTGACGTGGCTCTCCCAAGCTGTGCTATGGAGGAAGAGTGGCCAGCACCCAGTCATCCAGCCAAGCCCCAGGGCCTGAATCTGCCTCGGTTGTTAAGAGCACAGTCTCTAGATCCAGGCTGCACATCCCTTCTTGCTACTGAGTTTGCGACTCAGGTGGCCTCAATTTCTCCACTTGGAAAACAGAGAAAATTACGCCTCATGAAGCTGTAGAGATAATTGGATGAGTTGGCAAAGCAATGCTTTCAGAACTCTGCCTGGCATATTAGCAATCCTTGCATCCAGAGTGATGGCTCTGCTCTATAACAGCCATAACTCTAGGGTGGCTGTAGAGTGAAAAGCAAATGGAAGGGAGGGTTGCCTGAGTTGTTCCCATGTCAGCAATCATGAAGTTGAGAGAGTGCTGCAATCATCTGCTAATGTCTGCCATGCTGCAATTGTCTGTTAATGTCTGCCAGGGGTGCACCTGGAAGGTGAGGGTGCTGGTGTTGGTGGAGGTGCTAACCTACTCAAAGTGAATCCACACCTTCTCTCGAATCACTAGAATCCGCAGGACACAGCCAGGTACTCCAGAACATACCCCACATCTCACTTCTTGTTAAGCTCATGAGGACAGGAATAATGTATGTCTGTTGTGTTCACTGCTACTAGGTTGGTGCAGAAGTAAATTTGGTTTTGTCATTACTTTTAATGGGGAAATATTTTAATATTTCCCCAGCACCTAGAACAATGCCTGGTAGGTTCTCAATAAATATTTATTTGAATGTTGTGAGTAGGTGAACCAAGAAAGACGATGACTCCAGCTGGATGCCTGGAGAGATGCAGAGTTGTTCTTCAGTTCTCCACAAGGCCCTGTGGTCCAGCCTAAGAGGCATTGGTACTGGAGTGATGATGCAACCCTTTGTCCCCACACAGATGCATGTCCTATAATACACCCTTGCAACATACACACACTGCATGCAAGCTGGGTATATTTTTTTCCTGGAATCTTAAAGAACAAAGAAACATTTCAATGATATCTCCCCAGTCCCAAAGCTGCATCTCAGGCCATGTGGGCAGCTACAACAGAAGACCATGGACTGGTGGCTTATAAATAACAGATATTTATTCCTCACAGTTCTGAGACTGGAAAGTCCAAGATTAGAAAACCAGCAGATTCAGTGTCTGGTGAGGGCCCATTTCTGGGTTCACAGACAGCTGTCCTGTCACAATGTCCTCACATGGTGGAAGGCCTGAGGGTTCTCTTTGGGGCCTCTTTTATTTTGATTTGATTTGATTTTTTGAGACAGAGTCTCACTCTGTGGCCCAGGCTGGAGTACAGTGGTGTGATCTCAGCTCACTGCAACCTCCACCTCCCAGGTTCAAGCAATTTTCCTGCCTCAGCCTCCTGAGTAGCTGGGATTACAGGCAGGCATTACCACACCCAGCTAATTTTTGTATTTTTAGTAGAGATGGTGTTTTGCCATGTTGACCAGGCTGGTCTCAAACTCCTGACCTTAGATGATCCACCCATCTTGGCCTCCCAAAGTGCTAAAATTCCAGGCATGAGCCACTGCACCCAGCCAAGGGGCCTCTTTTATAAGGGCACTAATCCTGTTCCTTAGGGCTCCACCCTCATAACATGGTCACCTCCCAAAGGTCCCGCCTCCTAATACCATCACCTTGAGGGTTAGAATTTCAACACAGAAACTGTGGGGGGACACAGACATTCAGGCCACAGCAGCTCTGCAGCCCCAGGCTTCTTGTCCATGATACGGGCAACATCTCTGACCAAGAGGTGTACCCTTAGCAAAGAATTTGCTATCTGCCTCAGTGGGTCACTGTATTAGTCTGTTCTCATGCTGCTAATAAAGATATACCTAAGACTGGGTAATTTATAAAATAAAGAGATTTAATTGACTCACAGCTCCACATGGCTGGGGAGGCCTCACAATCATGGTGGAAGGTGAAGGAGGAGCAAAAGCATGTCTTACATGGCAGCAGACAAGAAGAGCTTGTGCAGGGGAACTGCCCTTTATAAGATCATCAGATCTCATGAGACCTATCCACAACCCTGAGAACAGCACGGGAAAAACTGGCCTCCATGATTCAATTATCTCCACCTGGCCCCACTCTTGACACATGGTAATTATTAGCATTTAAGGTGAGATTTTGGTGGGGACACAGCCAAACCATATCAGTCACAGATCAAAAGATTTGGATTATCAGAGATCACAGATAAACATTTAGTTATATTCTTATCGCCTTTCATCACATATATGTGTTTCCTTAGGCTCTGAACATCAGCATTAAATGTGGTTTTTATCTCTCTATTCCCAAGATTGAGGGCAAGGTATGGCTCATACCAGTGGAGCGCTTTGGAGGTGGGAGATATCATGGGTTGAATTGTGTCCCCCAAAGATATATAAACATCTTAATTCCTAGTACCTGTAAATATAACTTTGATTGGAAATAGGGTCTTTACAGAGATAATCAAGATAAGATGAGGTCCTAGGATGGGCCCTAATCCCATATGACTGGTAGTCTTATAAAAAGGGGAAATTTGGACACAGAGACATGCATGCAGGCATGCACACAGAAAGCCATGTGATGATGAGGACAGATACTGAGTGACGCTTCTACAAGTGAAGGAACACCAAAGGTTGTCAGCAGCCAGCAGAAGGTAGATGAGAGGCCTGAACAGCTCTCAGAAGGAAGAGTTTAACTCTGCCCACACCTTGATCTTGGGCTCTCAGCTCCCTGGAATGTTTGGACAACTGTGGGACAACACATTTCTGTTGTTTAAGCCCTCCAGCCTGTGCTGCTTTGTCACGGCAGCCTAAGCAAGCCAATACAGAGGTGTGGCAGATACTGGTGCTGGTCACCAGATATTTCTGGTTCTCCTTCTGGGCATATGGTGGGATCACCCAGACCCTACCTTCTTGGCCCATTCAAGTTGGAGATGGCCATAGGACTTGCTTTGAATAGTGCAATGTGGGCAGAGATATGTGTGTGAATTCTAGATAGAAACCTCCAAATTCAGTATGTGATTCACCACACTCCCTTCTGCCTGTTTCTATGACAGTGGGAGCATGTTCCCCATTTCCAAGAGGGAGCCTTGGCAGATTCACTCCCTGAGGGGTGACAGTTAGCTCAGGCCCCTATCAACCTGCAATGGACCTTTAAGGAATGGGGAACTGTATTAGTCAGGGTTCTCTAGAGGGACAGAACTAATGGAATATTTATATATATGTACATATAGTTAAAATAGTTAATTGTAAGCCTCCACTCACTCACTCTCTCTCTCTCTCTCTCTCTCTATATATATATATGAATGAGGAGTTTATTAAGTATTTACTCACATGATCACAAGGTCCCACAATAGGCGGTCTGCAGGCTGAGGAGCAAGGAAATCCAGTCCGAGTCCCCAAAACTGAAGAACTTGGAGTCCGACGTTCAAGAGCAGGAAGCATCCAGCACGGGAAAAGGATGTAGGCTGGGAGGCTAGACTGGTCTCTCTTTTCACATTTTTCTGCCTGCTTATATTCCAGCCTTGCTGGCAGGTGATTAGATTGTGCCCACCCAGACTGAGGGTGGGTCTGCCTTTTCCAGCCCACTGACTTGAATGTTAATCTCCTTTGGCAACACCCTCACAGGCACACCCAGGATCAATACTTTGCATCTTTCAATCCAATCAGGTTGACACTCAGTATTAACCATCACAAGTCCACCCCTTGTCAACTTGAACCCATACACATTCCTGAGTTCCTACATAATCTTCAAATAAAGACAATAATAAGGTCATAATTATGCCTAACATAATACAACCATCCTTCGTACAACCAGAAATGCACCAATCCCCAACCCAAATATTATTACATAAAATTAACAATAATTAAATGCTGATGTGAAGTCAATAAATCTTAAGTCACATGATAAGGAGAAAGGAAATAAAATAAAGATATTTTCTTAGTACAAGTGTATACAAGTGTATACATGTATTACACGTGTCCATGCATTGCCGCTTGTGTAGGTACACACGTGTGCAAGTGTGCACACAGGCATGTTGTGTTTTCAGCAGTTCCCTCTGGAGTCCTCTTTGAAAGTGGGCAGCCTACCTGTGCTCAGGGGACAGTGTGCCTTAGTTCAACCAAGTCTGAAACAGCTGAGTCCAAGACACCATGAGTGTCTGAAACGAGGCATCATCCTCCCCACTGGGACTCACGGAGCTGCTCACCTGGGACTGAGGTGAGCCCCACGTTAAGTGGCCATGTTGAGGAAGGGCTGGTGCCAAAGTGATTTGTTGCACTATGCCTTTCTCACCTGCAATCTCCCCAAGCACAGGTTAAAAACAGGGTAGAGTCTCACTTAAGGCAGAAGAATGAAAACACACCTAGAGCTCAAGAAAACCAGCTACTTTCGGACAAAATCAGTCTTCACCGGAACGAACCAATTAAAAAAAAATGGGTGCCTTATTCTATGCAGGACATTTGCATATTTTGCAGGTTCTTAACAACAGAGAAAAATCTCAAGGTGCCAGGACAGGAAACCTTAAGACAGCTCCCATTTTCTTCAAAATAAACGAGAGGTGTCATTTTTAAGGAAGGGAGGAAAAGGATGCCTTTAATCCCCTCTCCACACTCCCTCTCCCTCCCACAAGTTAGGAATCCTCTCCGCAAGCTGCAGAGGAGAAAAAAATATCAGTTAGCCAGGAAGGTTTGAGTGGGGCTTATTGGTCTTTTCAAATTCGTCAGCTGATTGTTTCCTAAACTTAAGCTTCTGTGGGACAGCAGCAGGTTGGACATTGATTCCACAGGCGGAGGCAGCTCCTGACCTCAGCACGATTTTCAGGGAGCAAGGAGGGTCTGCAGTTACCTTATCACCAGGTTCTGTCTCTTTAAACAGGCAGCCAAACTGCAGGACAAGCTGAGCCTCCTCCAAGAAACATGGGGTGGGAGGATAGCAGGGGCACCCTGGGCACTTCCTGATGCAGAAGTTCTTTGTGAATCTTGCAGAAGGAGCAAAGCTTGGGGGTGTGGAGTGTGCATAGAACTGACCTTGCACATCTATCCAAGAGGACTGTGCAAGCTGTCATCTGCTGGAGTCAGCAGCTGAGGCCCCTGTGGTGGGAGCAGCGTGCCCTCCTGCAATCATTCTGGCTCCAAATGTCAGCCACTTCATCACTACCTACTCAGTGGCCTTCAGAATGTAGCACTTTTAAAAAGAAATAGTTAATTGTAAGCCTCCATTCACTCAAGAAGCTTTTCTTTGCATGGGGGGTGGAGCTTTGTGACAGGAGGAATTGGAAGATGGCCTTTGGGATTCCCAGGCCCTGGCCTGCATGCCCTGTATATCCCCACCCCGTAAGTTTTGCAGGTGGGCCAGGCCTCATTAGATGAGCCCTTTGAAAAGATTCTAGGGAACAGAGACAGAAGAAGTCTGAGAGATCCAAAGCTGCAGAGACCCCCTCCTCTTGGCCTCGACAGAACAAACTGCACTGTTGTGAGTGCCACGTGGCAAGGAACAGCAGATGCCTCTAGGAGCTGAGAGTGTCCCAGCTGCCAGCCATCAAGGAAGCCAGAGCCTCAGGCCCACACTGCAAGGAACTGAACTGTGTACACAATGACATGGACTTGGAAGATGATCCCAGGGTCCAGAAAGGAATGCAGCACAGCCAACACCACAACTGCAGCCCTGGGAGGCCCTAAGGGGAGAATGCAGATAAGCCACGCCAGACTCCTGACCTAGAGAACCCAGGAGATAAACAGATGGTGTGTCGAGCCTGTGCTAGGACTGTAGCCATTTGTTACATGCCATAGATAGTCAACGTGTACTTTTTTGTTTTTTTTTTTTTGAGACAGGGTCTTCCTCTTTTGCCGACTGGAGTACAGTAACGCAATCACAGCTCACTGCAGCCTTGGACTCCTGGGCTCAAGCAATCTTCCCACGTCAGCCTCCCAGGTAGCTGGGACTAACCGCATGCACTACCACACCCTCCTAAATTTTTATGCTTTTTGTAGAGATGTGGTTTTATCCACCATGTTGGCCAGGCTGGTCTTGGACTCCTGGGCTCAAGTGATCTCCCTGGGATTACAGGCATGAGCCACTGTGCCTGGCCAGCCAACGTGTGCTTTAAACAGGAGGGGTCGAGTGCATGGCTGGCTCAGCAGGGAGGGTGGGCCAGCTATGCACCACACGCCCACATTCCTCTGTGGTACCACCCACCCACTGTCTCCATATCTGCAGAGTGTGTGACAGTTCCGAGACAGGCTTCCTGTGGTGCACGTCTGCATGAGCTCATGCTTTCCTGTTGGCATTTTTCAGCTGTATTTTTCTGCCCAGGATGGTGTGTGCAGCAGGTGGGTGGGGCTGTGTCTGCCCTTTCCACCCCTGCATTCAGCCTACTGTCTGGCAGCTTGGTAAGTACCATAAGACTGGATGAGTTTATAGTTCAGCAACAGCATGGTGCGCACCACAGGGACCTGGGTTGGGGGTAGTGGTGAGGGGGAACTTCCAAGCAGCCACTGCACTCTCCCTAATTTGTTGTAGCCTCAGTTTGGGTGGAGTTGATTCCACTCTCGACTCAGGGTCGGGAGTGGGCTCTGATCCTGCTCACTTTGCCATAGAGATGAGCTCAGAGACAGACAAAAACCCAGCCAGAGGCTAATCTTCACACAGAGTCTCCCTGGCCCCTGGTTCATTGGAGGTATTGGTTCATTGGACTGGTTCATTGATGAGGTATTCTGTGGCTTGATGTTTTGAGAAAGAGAAGCATCTGCCTACACTGAAGACAGCTGATGCACACACACACTTTTGCAGTCACGTGCCCACCATGAGGTAAGTCAGCCTTTGCATGGAGAGGGAACAATAAAAAAAACTGAATCACAGAGAAGTAGAGCTGGTTCCTTGACCGAACCATAATTGAAAACCATTTACTTCCAGATTATTCTTATTGCTATATTACCTGAGCTGGGATTTTTATTGCCCACAATGCAAAGCACCCCCAAATGAACTGTGCAGGGAGGGCAGATATTCATTTCCTTTTAATAGATGAGCATAGAAGTTTCAAGTTCTTAACCAAATGGCACTGGAAACTGTATTAGTTCGTGTTCATGCTGCTGATAAAGACATACCCAAGACTGGGTAATTTACAAAGAAAAAGAGGTTTAATGGACTCACAGTACCATGTGGCTGGGGAGGCCTCACAATCATGGCAGAAGGTGAAAGGCACATCTTACACCATGACAAAAGAGAATAAGCACCAAGTGAAAAGGGAAATCCCTTATAAAATCATCAGATCTCGTGAGACTTATTCACTACCATGAGAACAGTATGAGGGAAACTGCCCCTATGATTCAATTACCTCCCACTGGGTCACTCCCACTACATGTGGGAATTATGGGAGCTAAAATTCAAGATGAGATTTGGGCAGGGACACAGCCAAACCATATCATTCTGAACCTGGCCTCTCTCAAATCTTACAGCCTCACATTTCAAAACAAATCATGCCTTCCCAACAGTCTTCCAAAGTCTTAATTCATTTCAGCAATAACTCAAAGTCCATAGTGCCATTCCAAATGAGAGAAATTGGCCAAAACAAAAGGGGCTACAGGCCCCATGCAAGTCTGAAATCCAATGGGACAGTCAAAGGGGCAGTCAAATCTTAAAGCTCCAAAATGATATCCTTTGATTCCATGTCTCACATCCAGGTCATGCTGCTGCAAAAGGTGGGTTCCCATGTCATGGGCAGCTCTACCCTCATGGCTTTGCAGGGTATAGCCTCCCTCCTGGCTGCTTTTAAGGGCAGGCGTTGAGTGTCTGTGGTCTTTCTAGGCACACGGTGCAAGCTGTTGATGGATCCACCATTCTGAAATCTGAAGGACAGTGGCCCTCTTCTCATAGCTCCACTAGGCAGTGCCTAGTGAGGACTCTATGTTGGGGACCTAACACCACATTTCCCTTCTGCACTGCCCTAGAAGAGATTCTCCATGAGGGACCCTCCCCTGCAGCAAACTTCTGCCTGGACATCCAGGCATTTTCATACATCTTCTGAAATCTACATGGAGGTTCCCTAACCTCAGTTCTTGACTTCTGTGTACCTATAGGCTCAACACAACATGGAAGCTGCCAAGGCTTGGTGCTTGCACCCTCTGAAGCCACAGCCCAAGCTGTAACTTGGACCCTTTTAGCCATGGCTGGAGTGACTGGGATGCAGGGCACTAAGTCCCTAGGCTGCACACAGCAGAGGGGACATGGGCCCAGGCACGAAACCAATTTTTCCTCCTACGTCTCTGGGCCTGTGATGGGAGGGGCTACCATAAAGATCTCTGTCATGCACTAGGGACATTTTCCCCATTGTCTTGGGGATTAACATTTGGCTTCTTGTTACTTATGCAAATTTCTGCAGCTAGCTTGAATTTCTTCTTAGAAAATATATTTTTTTTCCTATTACATAATCAGGCTGGAAATTTTTTGAACTTTTATGTTGTGTTTCTCTTTTAAAACTGAATGCCTTTAACAGCACTCAAGTCACCTCTTGAATGCTTTCCTGCTTAGAAACTTCTGCCAGATACCCTAAATCATCTCCCTCAAGTTCAAAGTTCCACAAATCTCTAGGGCAGGGGCAAAATGCCACCAGTCTCTTTGCTAAAACTTAGCAAGAGACACCTTTACTCCAGTTCCCAACATGTTCCTCATCTCTATCTGAAACCACCTCAGCCTGGATTTCGTTGTCCATATAATTATCAGCATTTTGGTCAAAGCCATTCAACAAGTCTCTAGGAAGTTCCAAACTTTCCCACATTGTCCTATCTTCTTCTGAGCCCTCCAAACTGTTCCAACCTCTGCCTATTACCAAGTTCCAAAGTTGCTTCCACATTTTTGGGTATCTTTACACGAGCACTCCACTCTACCAGTACCAATTTACTGTATTAGCCCATTTTCACGCTGCTGATAAAGACATACCTGAGACTGGGTAAGTTACAAAGAAAAAGAGGTTTAATGGACTCACCATTCCACGTGGCTGGGGAGGCCTCACAATCATGGCAGAAGGTGAGAGGCATGTCTTATGTGATGGCAGACAAGAGAGAATGTGAGCCAAGTAAAAAGCAGAAACCCCTTATAAAACCATCAGATCTCATGAGACTCATTCACTACCATGAGAATAGTATAGGGGAAACTGCCCCCATGATTCAATTATCCCCCCACTCTGTCCCTCCCACAACACGTGGGAATTATGGGAGCTACAGTTCAAGATGATATTTGGATGGAGACACAGCCAAACCATACCAGAAACCATCAGAGATGGAAATCATCAAAGGTGTAGAACTGAAATGGATTTTTTTCCTAATGGGTGGTAGGCAAAATTCTAAGATGAACTCCATAATTGCCACCACTTGTGTGCGTGGCCTGTACATCTCCCCTTGAATGTGACAAAATTTATGAATATGATGGGATGTCACTCCTGTGATTAGATGACACCATATGGCAAAAATCAAGAAATTTTGTAGATGTAGTTGAGGTTCAAACTTATTTATCTTGAGTTAATCAAAGGGAGTTTGCTGTTGATGTCATCTGGTGAACTCTTAAAAGAGACACGAAGTAGCAGATGCTCTCTTGCTGTCTGGGAAGGAAGTTCACTGTTATGATGTGGAAAGGGCTACTTAGCAGGGAACAACAGCCAGCTCCAAGGAGCTGAGGGCCTCAGTCAGTCACACATGCACAAGGAATGGAATTCTACCTGCTAGTGAGCTTGGAAGAGGACCCTGAGCCTTAGGTGAGACTGCAGCCTCTGCCGTCACCTGGATTTCATCTTAGTGAGACTATAGGCAGAGGCCCCACCTACCTGATGTTTGGACTCCCAACCCACAGAAATGGTGAGATGATAAATTTGTGTTGTGTTAAGCCACTAAGTTTGTGATAATTTGTTACACAACAACAGAAAACTAATATAAAATATAACTTACCACTCAATGGATGAGTTACAAGCTAAGATTAAAATATCTGCACCTGCATAATCAACCTATCTGTATCTATTGCAGGGGCCAAAGGAAAACTTCCCCTTAGCCCTTTGATGTTTCACTCAAAGCCAACTGACAAAAGGCAGATTAATAAGAGAAAATGCATACAAAATGTATTTTAACATGTGTAGCATAGGGGAATAGCATGAGAATGATTACTCACTAACCCAGTGGGGTAGAGGTGTTTATACGCCCTTCTTTATAGGCAAAGGGGAGATGGGGAAGTGTATCAATTTGAGGGACAATAAATGATGTTTAGGGGGAAATGAATTAACCTGGAGAACTTATGATGGCCTGGGACAGTCTGTTGGGCCCGCAGAGCAGACAATGGCTGATAAATGATTCTCTTTGAAATTCTGAATGAAACCAAAATAGAAGACAATGGTTTGCTACAAAAATTTGTCTAGGTATGTCGACAGACATCAGTCTTTCTTCCTGCAATATGAGTCAAGTTCATGAAAAGTCAGGGAAAATTATGTTCTTAGGCAGATCTGGCCTTTAGGCAGATAAGGGAACTTCAGAGAACAGCTTCCTCCTGGGCTTTTGGGAAAAAAAGAGAATCAAGAGACAAGGAGGAAGGGAAGCTCAGAGAGACCTTAAACTGCTTCTTTAGTCCAGCATGTCAAAACACCATATTTTGGGGCACTCATTTCTGAGCCCCAGTATTCCCCTGTCTGAAACTCCCCTAGAAACCTCACACACTGAAAGCTGAGTTGGTGACTGTGGAGAGAAAAATCAAGTTAGTACAAGAGTGGCAAGGCTCTCATTCAAACAGTCTGTTGTTTCTAAGAATAGACCAGTCCAACTAAAAAATTACGTTGCATTTCAGGAGATGATGTGGTAGATGGGTTCTCAAAGCTAGGCCTTTATATATGATGCTGGCAAACAGATTTTTAGCAAAAGGCATTTCTATGGAAACAGAAGAAAAACAACGATTAATGTCTACAGCAGTCTATGAACTAGTTTCTTCTAGAGTCTGAAGGGCATTGAGCTGAGAAGCCCAGTGGCTATCTGATGGATTTTTCTGGATTGCAGTATGTGTGTAAAGTTTGTCCGAATATAAACTGCTGCAGTGATTTTTCTTCAAAGCCGAGTTGATGAGCTACAACTCCTAGGGCCTTAGGAAAAAGGCATTTTTAATTTTTAGTGATTTCAAGTCAGAAAGGTGAGAGAAAAATTAAAAATGTTTGTCTGGAGAGTCACAGCCAGATATTGGAGGGAACTAAAAATCAGTCCAGATAATTAAAAAAAGAGAAACCTCAAAAACAATGGGCACGGCTAGAATCTAATAACCAGTATACTATTGTTGTTTTTATTTCTGAAACAGTTTTTCTCTCTCTTTGGTGATCCATTGTTACCAAAGATATTTATGATAAAATGAATTTGTTTGTAAAATAAATTTTGTTTCATTAACTTGGCCTGATTACTTGCATAAAGTGCAGCAAGAATGTATTTATCATATAGGCTCCTTTTAAGTTGGCTTTACTGGAACGTTTCATAAGGAATCTTCGATTGGACTTTAAAAGTCTCCAGAAGCAAGGAAGTCAAGCAAAGAATTTGACTCGCACTGTGATTTTGTCTGCAATACTCATACATATTGGGTGAATTCCTCTCTTTTCAAGTTCTCCAAATATCTTGAGGTTCCTGGGTCTGTCAAAAAGTGGCATTCTTTACTCCACAAGGCATCCATGTGAACCATTATTTGAAGTATCAGGCTAGTTTTTCCAAGGATCTCTATTAGTTTTATAATCTCAACTTCAGTTCCTTAAAGCTGTCTGGTTATATCTGAAAACATGACATTCTATTCAGAGGCTTGCTAAAATAATCAGTGTCTCCAATTGTGTCCTGTTACAAAAGAAAACAGATATTTATCAAATTTATGCAAATAACTATATTACCATAAAATTAGAATACTAATGAATAGCTTTCAGATTTTGGAGGGATCAGGTAGAGAGAAAGGTAAATGCTTCAATTTTGCTTACAAAAGTGTACTTTAACAAATTGTTGTAAAGCTCTAAATTTTCTTAAAAAATTTTCTTAAAAAATTTTCTTGACTCCAGAAAACAAAACATAAAAAGAATCTTTTTATGTTTTCAATATTTCAAACAAAAAAAGTCATAAAAATTATTTTAGTCCTCCATCAGTTCAACACCATGTAATTAATTCTTATTCTACTTGATATAATGTTAGTAATTTCATGAGCCTATTTCTTTTTTAATTGAAGTTTACAAAATTCTTATCCAGTTCAATTTTCTGATCTCAAAGTTGTCAGAAACCTGTATTTTGGAGTACTTGTTGTGGTCTTTTTTTGTGAACCTCCTTGAAGGCACAACATTTCATAATTTGCAAAGAACTTTGAGGAAAAAAAGAATTAGCAGAAAGCAATTACCTGTGAACAACAAGAATTAAAATGGCCATGGTGAAAGGCACAACTGGCAAAGAAATTTGCTCATTTTTTTGTGGCCTAAAACAATTAAACATAATTATGACTGCCAACATATACTGAGACTTAACAGCTTTTTAAAAATCTCATACAATTTAGAGACACATATTAATAATGTATTCATAAAAATATGTTAATAATATAACTCAGAAAAATATTACACATTATTTCTTATGATGTTTCCTGTATAATTTAACATATGAGATAAGTTTGTTTAGCATCACTCTTTTGGATGCTTCAAAGGCTCTTTGGAACATCCCTGAGTTAGTTTGAGATTTAAAAGATTAATTTTAGATTTAAAATTTTGATTTTGGGAAGCCTGTCAAACATGTCAAAGGTTTAAAACACTTGATTAAAATAGGATCACAGGTTACTGCAAAATAATAGTCATTCATTTAGCCAAATGATAATTTGAATATTCAAAAAGCAAAAACCTTTCCTCTTTGATAGAGATGAGATTCCATTTTCCAAATAATCAAATGACCCAATAATGATTGCATGGAGCACATAGAATCTGTTTCTCTCTCTCTCTTTTTTCTTTTTTTTTAAATTTGTAATTTACTAAAAAGGTGAACCAAGTTTCTTACTATCTCTTAGTAATATTACAAAAAGTCTTGAAACAAGATTCTATCTTTGTATTAGCGTACTTTTAAAATCAGAACTGTTTTTAATAAAATCTTATGAACAAATCCTTTCAATCTCAGTCAGCTTTGACCACACAAGATTTTCATAAAACTTTTATAACTTTTCATCAATTTTTTCTCATTATTTCCCCAACTTTCTGTATCCATTTTGTCTTATCTATATCATCTTTTTCTCCATTCATTTATTCTAAAAAAAAAACCTGTAAGTAACCTCTAAACTAGACTAAATTATTCTTTTTCTCAACAAAACACATCATCATACCTTTATAACGTCTTATTTTCCTCGTATACTTTTCAGAAAGAGTTTTTTCTTATATCTAGTAGATTCAGATAAATAAATTAATTACAAATTTAACTCTTAGTAACTCCAACTTTTAGCAAAAAATCTAGGAAGTAAGCAATTTTGAATTGTTTTACATCTGTATTTGTAGATCAAAATTATTTCACAATTTTTAGAAAGTTATGTTTCCTCAATTGTTTTATGTTCATTAACAGATCTAGATATATTTAGCTTTTCTATATCACAGAACAATAGGATGTCAAAGTGTGTAAACTTAAACCTATGCTTAATAATTGATATTTTGATTTACTTACTTAGAAATCACTGAGATATTTTATGATGATCTATTACCTAATTTGATATAACATGACTTTAAGATTTCAAATTATTGAAAAATTTTTGAAATGATGACAAGTTCATTTATAAATATTTATCTCCCTTACATTTACCTACTTTACTTGTCTTTAACAATTACATTTGAATCGTTCATTGAAAACAATGTTAGCCATTTTTTTTTCTTTTAAAAAAGCAAAACTGGATGACACCTGCATTGGCCAGCCTCATCTTAACCAAGGCCACTGAGATACTGAACACAAGTACCCTCCTTTATGTGTCCCCCAGCTGTCCTGGGTCCCAAGTACCCACATGGTACCCAGCATGGTCACGAAAGAAAGGGCCCATCTGAGTTCTGGATTTACACAGAAGATTCAGAGCCCAGGAGAGAGGACAGAGCTGTGAGAAGGATGTCTGGAGGATCTGACCCCTCCAGCATGGTCAGGAGGCAGAGCTGGTCCAGGGAGGATGGGGCCATATTGGGCTTGGTCCTGCCCTGTAGCTGGTAGCTCAGGCACTGTGGAACACATATTAATAACATATCCATGCCTATGTCCCTAGGCCTCACCATGACCACCTGTCTACAGCCTAGATTTCAGAGGCTCAGAACCAAAGACAAGCTCAAGCAAGTATCAACAATATCATAGAAATAACACTTTTATGACTTTAAAACACCTAACAGAGACAGTGTAAATTTGTCTAACCAGCAGACCTAGGAAAAAATGTATGAGTTAAATGTTGAAGACATTTTATTTTACCAACAATTTTAAAGCTAGCTTTATTTACCAAACATTACTAAGGTCTTGTGAACTTGAAAAACATTTGGGTTAATTTGTTTAATTTATGAGAACTCATTTATTTATAAGTCAACTTGGTACCATGTAGAATATATACAAATGCATGTACAGGCATATACGTACATGTAGACATGACATACAGCACACATGTATGTATCCCAAAGTGAAAAATAACAGGGGGCTTAACGTAAAGGACACCAGAACTTTGCGTCCAAGAGGAACCAGCCCAAGACCCTTGAGGCTCGGTGAGGAAGATGGAAATCCCACTCCCAGTGAAAGGAGTTAGTGGTGCCTTTTTTCTGTTCCTCAAGAAGCCTCAGGGTTGCCAGAAGCCCCTTCTAGATCCTTTCACTTGGTATTGCAGGTAGCAAAAGGAAGGGGAGGTGGAAGTACACAGAAGAACATTTTTATTATCATTATTATTATTATACTTTACATTCTGGGTTACATGTGCAGAATGTGCAGTTTTGTTACACAGGTATACATGTGCCATGGTGGTTTGCTGCACCCATCAACCTGTCACCTACATTAGGCATTTCTCCTAATGTTATCCCTCCCCTAGCCCCCCACACCCGACAGGCCATGGGGTATGATGTTCCCCTCCCTGTGTCCATGTATACTCATTAAGAACATGTTTTAGAGGAGCCAATTTGGGAAGATTTTAAGCTTCCCCAAAAGGCCAATGAAGTTTTAGTTAGCAGGAGTTCAAAAAAAAGAAGGCCTAGTCAACTAAGAAGTTCCCATGGGAGAAATAGAATCGAAAAAAGAACAGAGAGAAAAAAAAATAGTCTGAATATCAGCTTTTAACTAAGCTGACTTTTGATCATAGAGCTCTTTTAAAAAAATCCTTTTAAATTTCTTATTATTAGATTTTAGCCAGGAAAAACGGCAAATATTCCTGGCTTAAAAAACAAATCAAAACGACAACAAAAAAACTTAAAGAAAAATGTATCTACCAGTGACTCAGAACTAAATCAAAGATACACCTTTTATGACTTAACTAAGTACACACAACACCTGGCCAAGGAGGTGCAAAGAAACAGTCCTCACAAGATCCAAAGGCAGCCTCAAAGACAGCTGGAAGAAAAAAAAAATAGAAGCAACCAGGAAAACAATAGCTGTTCATGGAGAGAAAAGCATCAATAACAAATATGTACTCCAAAAAGTCAAGAGTCACGCAAATATAAATTCCAAACAAATAATTCAAACTAGTTCTTATAAATGTTCCATTTTTCTCATTAAAGGAGTTAAAGGCCCCTGCAGGAGCCAGGATGATGAAACACAAAATCCTAGCCATTAGACCACAGGTTGGGGTGGCCTTTTGCAAATTCTGCAGGGAATCCAAAGCAGGCAGTCTGAATGTACAAAGGATTTTACATCTGATTTCCACCTTTTACAAAATCTTGCCAATGGAGTTTTTAAGGCTATGTTTCTTTTGTGTCTTTTCATAGGTACCAGTAAGATAGCCATTTAAATCAACGGTTGTATAAAAAGTTTTCTTTTACGTATAGACAATTTATTTATTCCACACATGACTCAAGCCAATAAGCCTTTCTCATGGAAAGTCCCAGAGGTAGCTTTCCAGGTTTAGAATACCATGGACGTAAGCGGCATTTTTTAGTTGGGTTCAGAAGATGCAAAGCCCTATGATCTCCCCCTAAACTTCATTCTCGGAAGTAGAGAAAGCAAAATAACTTTTGTTGCCACGGATGGGTAAGGATGGTGTTTGTGTTTGTGGTGCCTCCAGCCTTCCACAGATTTGTGGGAGTTGCTAGACACAGGTTCATCAGTCCATGACACCAGGCAAGCCCTCTTGGGATTGGACTTTCCCAAGACTAACCACGTAACAAGAGTTGTGACAACAAAAGTTCCTTACAGCTGGGACTCCTTAATAAGACAAACTCCCCTGAGAACTCGGCACACTCAGAACAGAGTGCTGCTTAATATCGTATGTGTCTCGGGGATCCCAGTCCTTTTAATCTGGCCACCAGATGTTGCCTGAAAATCATGCCCTCTGGATGGTGAAGACCAAGAAACAGTGCTCCCTCTTGGTCACAGATCAAGGTCTCCTGGACATAAAACAAGACACGAGGGACAAGCAGCACAGAAAGACGGAAGCAAAAGAAACCCTGACCATTTCTGGGGGAGAAAGGAATCATATGATATGAGTATTTATTTATACCAAAAAATATATCAGTGTCGGTAAACCAAAGTCCTACTCATACAAATGCTTTTCTCCTATTCATCTTAAGTTTGGATGGGAAAAAGAGAGTGATTTTTACCATCTGCTTGACTGGATTCTAAAGGGAGAGACCAGGACTCTGGTAAGAATTTCTCACTCTTTGCTGGGTTGTCAGGTCTCGGGGTTCCTTGACTATGACTTTCAGAAGAGCACAGTGGTTTTGGTTATCCTGCTTACAGAACCATGAGCACAGTGGTTTTGGTCATCCTGCTTACAGAACCATAGCACAGTGGTTTTGGTTATCCTGCTTACAGAACCATAACCGTAGGGGCCAAAGGAAAACTTTCCCCTTGTCCTCAGAAGGTCCGCTGAAAAGAGACAGAAAAAAAAAGGCAGATTAATAGGATAAAAGGCATACAAAATTTTATTTTAATGTGCCTAGCATGGGGGATTAGCATGAAAATGATCAATCCGCCAATCACCCAGTGGGATGCAGGTGTTCATGTATTCTTCTTCACAGGGAGAGGGGAGATGGGAGAAATGTGGCAATTTGAGGGTAGTAAATGATTTCGAGGGGAAATGAATGCACCTGGAGGACATACAATGACCTGGGACAAAGTCTGTTGGGCCAACAGAGCAGACAGTGGCTGGTACATGATTCTCTTTGGAATTCTGAATGGGACCAAAATAGAGGACAATTATTTGGGACAAACCTCTGTCCAGGTGCACTGACAGACTTCATTCTTTCTTCTTGTGATATGAGTTAAGTTAATGAAAACTCAAGGAAGGAACCAGAGGTGATTGTGTTCTTCTTTGGCAGATCTGGACTTCAGGCAGATAAGGGAACTTTAGAGAACAGCTTCCTCCTGTGCTTTGGGAAAGAAAGAGGATTGAGATACAGGAAGGTGGGGAGAAGGTTAGAGAGACATTGAGATTGCTTCTTTAGTCCAGCATGTCAAAGCACCATATTTTGGTGTATCAGTTTCTGAGCCCCAACTCTATATCTATCTATTCATATATCTCTCTCTCTCTCATGCGTGTGCTCTCTCTCTCTCCCCACCTGTGCATCCATCTGTCCATTCTTCCATCCATCCATCCATCCACTGTCCATTTATCTATCTCCCAGACTCACCCAGAATAATCTCCCTTTTGATTAACTAAAGCCGAGTGACTAGAGACCTTAATTGCACTGCACATTCCTTCACCTTTGCCATCTAATGTGACCTAATTATAGAGTAATCTCCCACCTCATTCATATTCATATTCACAAATCGTGAGTGCTTTCCCTACACCAGATTCTTCCAAACATATTAGTTCCCCAGTGTTCATAATGGCTTCATGAGCTAGACATTCTTGCCTTTGATTTACACTCAAGTTTAAGTGACTTGCCCAGTGGTAGCAGAATCAGATTCCACATTTGTGGCCTTGTGGCCTTGTATGCCAACCCTTCCCAATAGGGGAGAAGCCCATAGCACGGATGTGAGAAAACAAACGCAGGTTTGGATCCCGGCTTTGTGGTGGGATTTGGGCTGAGTGATAGCATCTTCTTGTGCCTCAGTCTCCTCCACAATAAGAAGGAAATGTCTGTTGTAAGGATTAAATGTGATACGATGTAGAAAGTGCTCAGAATCTTGCCTGGCATAATATCACAGGCTATGGTTACTATTTATTTTGATTAGCATTGCTATTATTGTTGCCACTGTTAATACTACCCCATAGTAAGAATGTAACAACTTCAGTAGCAGAAGGAGAGGAGGAAAGTGATGCCCTCACAAACCAATGAACCTGGGTGGGAAGTAGGGTCTGCTTAGATCCAAATGTCCTATCTGGTATTATTTCTTATTCCCCAAATTTCTTCCAGATTCATGAACATCATCACAGGACTTAAGTGACTATAATTCAGTAAGTCCAAACCACTAACGTTATGTCTAATTAGCTAGTCTTAATCGACATTAAGATAAATAACTTTTCAAATTATTTTTCCCTGTGAAATTGAGACATGTTGGAGGGCAACCGTCTATAATTTAAATCAATGAATTGAGACAAATGTAATTTAGTGGTTGCTGAGAAGAGAGAGAAAAATTTTTTAATGCGCTAATCAACTCACCAGTGTTGATAGGGGAAAATTCTGAAACACATTAATCAGCTGTGAGTGAAACAGCTCAGAGACAGTATCATGCTGTTAAGAGCATAAACAAGCAGTAATGGTTGAAGAACAAGCAGCACTTGGCCTTCTTGGTCTCCTGCCAGTAGATTCCTCATCACCATCATCTCATTTTCTCTCACTTACAGTTGAAAAGTCTGGCCTTCAAGCATAGTGCCCACTGTCTGTAAAGAACACAGCTTGACATTTATTTTTGCTACCTATTTCTCACCCATCCCACCTCCTTTCTCATTTCAGGCTCCTGATGACATCAATTTCTGAAAGTTCAAAATGTATTCAAGTAAATTTTCCTCCAAATTTGATTGTTCAGCGATAAAGGAAGCCACAGATTTGAATTGGGGATGAGAGCATGTGGAATAGCCACCCACTTCCTGCATGTTGTGAGTTGGGGTCAAAGCTGACAACAGAGGCAAAGGCATAGCACAAATCCAAGAGTTGGAGTCAGGGCAGCACAATCTGACTCTGTAGTTGTAGAGGTAGCCTTGAGATGCTAAACATAGCTTTTCTTTGTTTTCAGCTTCTGTCGTGATAAAAAAAGAAATGTCAACTTTAGATTTCACACTCTATTTAAGTTGTGAAAAATGAGAGAATATTTAATCAGTTGTGATTCTTTCTATTGAAAGTGATAAAGCTTGACACAAACTGTCTTGAGCAAAAATGGGAATTTATTGGCTTATGCAAGCAAAAATCTTGGGATGTATTCAGCTTAAGGCAGAATTAAAACCAAGAATTAAAACAAAGCTCTCAGAATTTTCATTGACAAGCTCTGCTTTCCCTCTATACACTCTAGCCAGGGAGCTCTAACTCTCCCATCATGGTGACAGGTGGATGAGCCATCTCCAGCCTCACAGTCTTTCAATTAAGATGAGCAGAAAGCACATGACAATCTTTTCTGTGGACCCCAGAGTACTGCCTTTACTAGTTCAACTGACCTGGGGGTACCCACTGAAGTGTGGTAGTCAAGAGCTCAAGCTCTAAGTAATTTCCTGGTTTGCAGCCCAGCCCTGTGACCTGGGAAAACTTAGCAACACTCTCTGAGCTTTATCTATAAAGAGGGTTGGTACCTGCTGCTTAGTGAAAGTATGAAACTCAGATAGGCTTATGCAGACCAAGAGCACAGGGCAGTGTGGATGGCACATGGCAAGAACCCGGTGAATGTTAGCTGCCGTCATCATACCCCCACCCTGAGTCGGGCACAGGGCCAGAGGAATGATCTGAACTGATTGCTTGGGCAATAATCTGAGATTCTGTGCCTGGGTAGACCACCCAGGCAGAGAAGAGGAAGCACAGACCTTCACACTAAATTTACAGCATCCCCAGGGGAGATGAACCCATGTTATAATGTGGGTGGGACACCTTATGACATGAGGAGGGGGGTCTCACTTCTCTTTCTGCTCCTCAGCTGCACTGGAGCTGTGCATGGTGCAGTGAGCGCCAGCTCCCTCCACCCTGGAATTTTGCTGATCTCAGTGGCATGGTTGGTTTGCTTCCTCTGGCTCTCACGCTAGTTGAAAACTCAGACTCATCCATGTGTAAGAATTGTCCAAGGGGTGCTTGAAGGGCACTCTTACCAATGCATTGCATTGCCAAGCTACAAACACGGCTTTGTGCTCCAAACTCTTCAAGCTCAATAGTATCAACAGCGCTTGGCTTTTACTGAGCCTGCTTCCATCGATGAGAAGCAGGCTTCCATCTATTCAGAAGGAGAGCCACCACACCAATTCAAAATGATGAAGCTAGAAGGGGAAACAATTTCCCCAATGTGAAGCTGACAGTCAGCCCCCTGCTTTGACCGAAGTGGCTTCTGTGGGCGCCTGGAGCAGAGCATGGGTGTGACTCACGGGGCTTCACCTCCATGACAATGTGGGAAGTCAGGATGGAAGGAAGGAGATGGGGCTGGGAGTGGGGGCACAGGCTCTTATCCTTAAAATTAGGAATTCTTGGAGGGAAGTCTCATGACATCCCGGAGCCTCAGTTTCCTTGTCTGTGAAAGAGGAAAATAATCCCTGCCTCACTGAACTGATGCAAGGAATGAATGAGGTGGTGTGTACAAGTGGCCAATGAACAGCAGACCTTGGTACATTGTTAATATGCAGGATTTCATCATTGCTTTAAAGTTAAATTAGGAATAATCTTGATCTGTCCATTCATTTTTTCATTCATTCATTCTTCCATTAAGAATGACACAGAGCCTTTGTCTTCCTGGAAGTTGAATCACTCCCAGGGAATGCGTCTTCCTTCCTTTCAGTTCTGTAACCACAGTAAATGAGCAGGTTGCTCTCTGTCTTGACTTTACTTTTCAAATTGACTTTTAAAATCTATCCTCACCGAGGAAAGGAATGCTAATAAAACCTCCCACATTAGACCAGGTTGCAAAAGAAGTCATACACATAATCCTTTCCCAGGTTCACCAATTTTGCTACTTTGACATCATGGTCCTAGGTGTGCCTAACAGCCACCAGTTTGATACATGGCCCTGAGTCACCTTGCCACATTAGACAAACCTGCCTATTGATCAATAAGCAGTTCTCTGTTGTTCTTGATCCATTTGTGCTGCTCCTGTGGGCAAGCCCTTGCTCTGCTCAGCATGGAGGGTCTATCTCTTGGCTGCTTTTAAGCCTAGTCTCAAAATATCTGTGGGGTTTTTGGTAAGCTGGTTAAACTCTCCAGGCCTCAGTTTCCTCAGTCATAAAACAGGGAAGAAGTCAAAATCACCTCTCAGGGCTGTTAGTCTAACCGAGGCAAATGAGTGCTCTCAGTAAAACTGTAAAGTACTACACAACTGGCAGCTGTACCAAGCTTGCCTTCCTCCTCCTCTTTTATCCTCCTCCCCCTGCTCCTGCTTGGCATGGCTTGGATCTGTGTCCCCATCCAAATCTCATGTTGAATTGTTATCTCCAGTGTTGGAGGTGGGGCCTTGTGGTAGGTGATTGGAACAGGGAGGCAGTTTCTAATGGTTTAACACCATTGTCTTACTGCTGTCTTGTGATAGAGTTCTCGCAAGATCTGACTGCTTAAAAATGTATAGCACCTCCCCACTCTCTCTTTCTCCAGCCATGTAAGATGAACCTGCTTCCCCTTTGCCTTCTTCCATGATTGTAAGTTTCCTGAGGGCTCCCTAGAAGCTGCTATGCTTCCTGTACAGCCTGCAGAACCATGAGCTAATTAAACTTCTTTTCTTTATCAATTTCCCAGTCTCAGGTATTTCTTTATAGCAATGCCAGAATGGCCTAATACACTGCTCTTCCTCTTTCTCCTCTTCCTCCTTTTTTTTTAACCTATGGCAGATTTGAGGATAAAATTACATAATGCAAGTGAAAGATCTCTAAAAACTACAGTGTTCCATGATGTTTTATCTCCATCATCAATATTACATTCAACTGCTACTTGATGTTTAATGCACAACAAATTCTCTCTCCCAGCTACAATCAAACACGTAGAAGAGCAGGTTGCAATCACGTTTCCCCAAGTTTGCTTTTCCTGATAGATGCTCTATTTTCCAATCTTTATTTTTTCTTTTTATTATTATTATTATTATACTTTAGGTTTTATGGTACATGTGCACAATGTGCAGGTAAGTTACATATGTATACATGTGACATGCTGGTGCGCTGCACCCACTAACTCGTCATCTAGCATTAGGTATATCTCCCAATGCTATCCCTCACCCCTCCCCCCACCCCACAACAGTCCCTGAAGTGTGATGTTCCCCTTCCTGTGTCCATGTGTTCTCATTGTTCAATTCCCACCTATGAGTGAGAATATGCGGTGTTTGGTTTTTTGTTCTTGTGATAGTTTACTGAGAATGATGATTTCCAATTTCATTCATGTCCCTACAAAGGACATGAACTCATCATTTTTTATGGCTGCATAGTATTCCATGGTGTATATGTGCCACATTTTCTTAATCCAGTCTATCATTGTTGGACATTTGGGTTGGTTCCAAGTCTTTGCTATTGTGAATAATGCGGCAATAAACATACGTGTGCATGTGTCTTTATAGCAGCATGATTTATTTTTTCATTAAAAAAGTTCCACCCTAGAACCTCACTCCAACATTTTGAAAATATACAGAACATACCTGTGCTTTAGAAGCAGGGCCTGAATGTGTATTTGTTTCCTGGTGAACCAATTGATGGAGTTATGCAATGCTGGCATAAATTCACAGCTCATTAAACCAGCCATGTAAAACATTATGGGAGCAAACACCTCCCTGAGGAGTCTAGTGGAAAAGAATAAGGAAGCCATAGCCCACATCAAGCCAGATGCCTAATCAGAGCCAACGGTACACACAGAAAGTGCTGATGAAGAGCTTCAGTACGGTGCCACGTTGGAGTAAATTCTGTAATTGTTAATCAACCAGGCATTATCATCCTTGATATTTCATTCACCGCCTAAGTATCCGGAGACACTCACCTGTCTTCTTGTTATTACCTATTTTGCAGGACAATGCACTGAGAGATTAGAGTTCATAGCAACCGCCATGCATTTTTATTCTTTTCTGGCTGTGTATGTTACCGAGAAACACAGAGCCTTAACAAGGCCTTTTAGATGTAAAATAATATACAGGGAAACTGTGCTTATTGTGGGGTTTCACAGAGAGTGATGACAATTAGGAATCCCTGTGCCCCTGATTAATGCGTGTTTATAAACACATGTGAAGTGCCTGCCATCCTGTGGTACGATGCAGGAGACAGAGCGTGGTTCTGACAAAACGGCCTCAACACAGTATCTAAGCCAGGCACCTGAGAGAAGGCTGACCTCTCCTCTCAGGCTCAGGGGGGTTTGTCGTGAGGGCTGCCTGATCAGCAATGGGAAGACTGAGACAAACACAGGCCTCAATTTCCAGTATTGCCTGGGTGTGCATGCTCAGTTGCTAACTCACAGAAGTCTAAGAGTTTTACCCAAGACACTTTTTCACCATCAGCAAGAGAAAGGTATCTTCAGGGTATGACAGTGGTGAATCTTGAGCATCCGAAGGGGTCTCTCTTCCCTCTTAACTTTCTGCCTTGGGGACAGCTTATTGGCGATGTTTGCTCATTTGAGAAATGTATCACTTAGGGTTCTACTAGAGAAGAGAACCACTAGGAGATGTATATCTACATCTGTATCTATATCTCTATATCTATATCTATACCTATATCTCTACATGTATACCCATATTTATACGATACAGATGTAGAGATATGAACATGGATATATTAGATTGGTGCAAAACTACTTTTGTTTTGTTTTTTTTTTTTTTCATTGAAAGTAATGGAAAAACTGGCCAGGCACCGTGGCTCACGCCTGTAATCCTAGCACTTTGGGAGGCCAAGGTGGGTGGATCTCTTGAGGTCTGGAGTTCGAGACCAGCCTGACCAACATTGAGAAACCCCGTCTCTACTAAAAATACAAAATTATCCAGGCATGGTGGTGCATGCCTGTAATCCCAGCTACTCAGGAGGCTGAGGCAGGATAATTGCTGGAACTCAGGAGGCAAAGGTTGCAGTGAGCCAAGATCGTGCCATTGCACTCCAGCCTAGGCAACAAGAGCAAAACTCCATCTCCAAAAAAAAAAAAAAAGAAAGTAATGGAAAAACTACAGTTACTTCTGTATCAACCTTAATAGACACATAGATAAATAAATCTCTATCTCTATACATATGATAGATATATTGAAATGGATATAGATATATCTACATCTATACCTAATCTCTATATCTATAGCCATGTGTATACAGATATCTATATTTATAGATCTATACCCATCTCTACATTCATATATCTTTATATCTGTATCTATACACGCTATAATTTAAATGTGCCCCCCAGAAAGCCTGTGTTGGGAACTTAATCCCCAATGCAACAGTGTTGACAGGTGGGACATTTGAGAAGTGATTAGGCCATGAGGGCTTTGCTCTCATGAATAGATTAATGCTGATTTAAAAAGGATCTGAGGCTGCCAGTTTGATCTCTTGCTGTCTCTCACATGGGCTCTTTTCTCCTTCTGCCTTCCACCATGGGATGATGCAGTGAGAAGGCCCTCAGCAGATGAGGCTGCTCAATCTTGAACTTCCCAACCTCCAGAATTATGAGCCAAATGCATTTCTGTTCACTATAAATTACTCAGTCTGTGGTATTGTGTTATCGCAGCACAAAATAGACTAAGGAAATGTGTGTGTGTGTGTGTGTGTGTGTGTTTATTGAAAGAGAGCAGGATAAAGAGAAAAAGAGAGATCTCTAAGATCTCTCTGTACAGGGAAATAGAATAGAGGGGTATCTATCTCTATAACCATATATATATTTGAATCTATCTATCTATCTATACAGGGATATTTATAGATAGATCTCTATCTCTGTATCTATATATAGAGAGATGGATATGAATATGGACATAGAGACGTGGATATAGAGACACAGATCTATAGATACACATATATTAAGAGATCTACTGCAAGGAATTGGTTTACATGATTGGGGAAGCTGTCCAGTGGGAAAGCGGGAGGGCAGGCAGGAAACTCTCCTGCAGGAGCTGACACTGCAATCCCCAGGTAGAGTTTCTTCTTCCTTGGGGAAACCTCCGTTTTGCTCTTAAAACCTTTTAACTGATTGGATAAGGCCCACCCAGACTATTAAGGATAAGCTCCCTCTCTGAAAGCCAACTGCTTGGAGATGCCCACCACATCTGCCAAATACTTTCACTGAAGCATGTAGGTTAGTGTCTGGTTGAGTCACTGGGTACATCAGCTTAGCCATGTTGACACATGGAGGTGTCCATCACAGGAAGTGAATGTGAGAATTCTTACTAGGTTCGAGAGCATAGTAGGAGTGCTGAGAAGTTAAATATGGGAAAATAATTTAGGGGAAGAATTTCTGTCAACTCTTCAAATTACTGGGTGTACCATGGATGTGTTAAACACCAGTCAGCCACAAACACACCCTTAACACTCTTTCAATAACTCATGGGCTAGCTTATGCACTAGCTCATGCATGCACTAATGCTGTGCTCCACCCTGCAAGGTTGTGTGAAGCAGGTTCGCACTGCACTGGTATCAATCCCAGGGGAGAACTCTGAACACCTTATCCACTGTATCATGAGCTGGAACAATTTCTATCACATGTCTGAGTCTAGTGAGGCAGAACACCCGCACACAAGACACATGAAGCATGTTACTCACAGCAAGGAACAACAGAAGCCTAGGGTTCATGGTGAGCCAGTCCTCCAAGACTCAGGTAAGCTGTTCAGAGTGCATAGACCTTTTCTTCTTAATTTCTCCATAGCTGAGGGACTCTGGAACACAGCCTACCCTCCGTTTTATATCCTGGGTGAAACATGACTTGTGGGCTAAAGCATTGTAGGACATTCTGTTCTGCAAGGGACAAAAACGGAGCCCAGGCTATTCTGGCCAGTTCATCCTTAGCTCAAGATATTGTATTCTCAGCATGTTCTATGGTTATTCTTGAGAACTACAAGTGAGTAAAGGAGGAGAACTGGTTCAGTCCACAGCCAACTGGAGAACCCTCCTGCCATATGACTCTAGAAGGATGATATGGTTTGGCTGTGTCCCACCCAAATCTCATCTTGAATTGTAGCTCCCATAATCTCCATGTGTCATGGGAGAGACCCTGTGGAAAGTAATTGAATCACATGAGTGGGTTTTTCCCATTCCGTTCTCATGAGAGTGAATAAGTCTCATGAGATCTGTTGGTTTAATAAATGGGAGTTCCCCTGCACATGCTCTCTTGCCTGGCACCATGTTAAACATAGTTTTGCTTCTCCTTTGCCTTCCACCATGATTGTAAGGCCTCCCCAGCCATGTGGAACTGTGAGTCCATTAAACCTCTCTTTCTTTATAAATTACCCAGTCTCTGGTATGTCTTTATTAGCAGCATGAGGACAGACTAATACAATAAATTGGTACCAGGTAGTGGGATGCTGCTGTAAGATACCCAAAAATGTGGAAGCAACTTTGGAACTGGGTAACAGGCAGAGGTTGGAAATGTTTGGAGGGCTCAGAAGAAAACAGGAAGATGTGGGAAAGTTTAGAACTTCCTAGAGACTTGGAGGGCTCAGAAGACAGGGAGATGTGGGAAAGTTCAAAACTTCCTGAAGATTTGTTGAATGGCTTTGATCAAAATGCTGAGAGTGATATGAATGATAAAGTCCAGGCTGAAGTGGCCTCAGATGGTGATGAGAAACTTGTTGGCAACTGGAGTAAAGGTCACTCTTGCTATGCAAAGAGACTGGTGGCATTTTGTCCTTGCTCTAGAGACCTATGGAACTTTCAACTTGAGAGAGATGATTTAGGGTATCTGGTGGAAGAAATTTCTAAGCAGCAAAATGTTCAAGAGAAAGCAGAGCATAAAAACTTCACAAATTTGCAGCCAGGCAATGCAGTAGAAAAGAAAAACCCATTTTCTGGGGAGAAACTCAAACCAGTTGCAGAAATTTGCATAAGTAATAAGGAGCCAAATGTTAATTGCCAGGACAATGGGGAAAGTGTCTCCAGGGTATGTCAGATACCTCTGTGGCAGCCCCTCCCATCACAGACCTGGAGGCCTAGAAGGAAAAAATGGTTTGTGGGCCAAGCCCAGGATGACCTTGCTGTGTGCAGCCTAGGAACTTGGTGCCCTGCATCCCAGCCACTCCAGCCATAGCTAAAAGGGGACAAGGTACAGCTCAGACTGTGGCTTCAGAGAGTGCAAGCCCCAAGCCTTGGCAGCTTCCACATGGTGTTGAGTCTGCAGGT
Organism: Pongo abelii; assembly: GCF_028885655.2. Lineage (NCBI taxonomy): Eukaryota > Metazoa > Chordata > Mammalia > Primates > Hominidae > Pongo > Pongo abelii. Next base: position 229,387,921 of record NC_071985.2, on the reverse strand, counting down.
GCATCGAAGTCAAGAATTGAGGTTTGGGAACCTCTGCCTAGATTTCAGAAGATGTATGGAAATGCCTGGATGTCCAGTTTGCTGCAGGGGTGGGACTGTCATGAAGAACCTCTACTAGGGCAGTGTGGAAGGCAAATGTGGGGTTGGAGCCCCCAAACAGAGTCTCCACTGGGACACTGCCTAGTGGAGCTGTGAGAAGAGGACTGCCATCCTCCAGGCCCCAGAATGGTAGATCCACTGACAGCTTGCACTGTGTGCCTGGAAAAGCCACAGACACTCAATGCCAGCCTGTGAAAGCAGCCAGCAGGGAGGCTGTACCCTGCAAAGCCACAAGGGCAGAGCTGCCCAAGGCTGTGGGAGCCCACCTCTTGCATCAGTGTGACCCAGATCCAAGACATGTGGTAAAAGGAGATCATTTTGGAGATTTAAGATTTGACTTCCCTGCTGAATTTTGGACTTGTATGGGGCCTGCAGCCCCTTCAGTTTGGCCAATTTCTCCCATTTGGAATAGATGTATTTATCCAATGCCTGTATGCCCATTGTATCTAGGAAGTAACTAACTTGCTTTTGATTTCACAGGCTCATAGGCAGAAGGGACTTGCCTTGTCTCAGATGAGACTTTGGACTGTGGACTTTTGAGTTAATGCTGAAACGAGTTAAGACTTTGGGGGACTGTTGGGAAGGCACGATTGGTTTTGAAATGTGAGGACATGAGATTGAGGAGGAGCCAGGTGTGGAATGATATGATTTGGCTGGGTCTCCACCCAAATCTCATCTTGAATTTTACTCCCATAATCTCCCATGTCATAGGAGGGACCTGGTGGAAGGTAATTGAATCACGGGGCTGGTTTTTCCCATGCTGTTCTCATGATAGTGAATAGGTCTCATGATATCTGACGGTTTCATAAAGGGCAGTTCCCCTGCACATTTCCTCTTGCCTGCTGCCATGTAAGATGTACCTTTGCTCCTCCTTCACCTTTTGCCATGATTATGAGGCTTCCCAAGCCATGAGGAACTGTGAGTTCATTAAACTTCTTCTTTTAAATCAATTACCCAGTCTCCAGTATGTCTGTATTAGTAGTGTGAGAACAGACTAATACAAAGGAAGACCCTAGTTTTTTTTTTCTTTTTTATTTTTATTATTATACTTTAGGTTTTAGGGTACATGTGCACAATGTGCAGGTTTATTACATATGTATACATGTGCCATGTTGGTGTGCTGCACCCATTAACTGGTCATTTACATTAGGTATATCTCCTAATGCTATCCCTCCCCCCTTCCCCCACCCCATAACAGGCCCCAGTGTGTGATGTTCCCCATCCTGTGTCCAAGTGTTCTCATTGTTCAGTTCCCACCTATGAGTGAGAACATGCAGTGTTTGGTTTTCTGTCCTTGTGATAATTTGCTCAGAATGATGGTTTCCAGCTTCATCCATGTCCTTACAAAGGACATGAACTCATCCTTTTTTATGGCTGCATAGTATTCCATAGTGTATATGTGCCACATTTTCTTAATCCAGTCTATCATTGATGGACATTTGGGTTGGTTCCAAGTCTTTGCTATTGTGAGTAGTACTGCAATAAACATACATGTGCATGTGTCTTTATAGCAGCATGAGTTATAATCCTTTGAGTATATACCCAGTAATGGGATGGCTGGGTCAAATGATATTTCTAGTTCTAGATCCTAAAGGAATCGCCACACTGTCTTCCACAATGGTTGAACTACTTTACAGTCCCACCAACAGTGTAAAAGTGTTCCTATTTCTCCACATCCTCTCCAGCACCTGTTGTTTCCTGACCTTTTAATGATTGCCATTCTAACTGGTGTGAGATGGTATCTCATTGTGGTTTTGATTTGCATTTCTCTGATGGCCAGAGATGATGAGCATTTTTTCATGTGTCTGTTGGCTGCATAGATGTCTTCTTGTGAGAAGTGTCTGTTCATATCCCTTGCCCACTTTTTGATGTGGTTGTTTGATTTTTTCTTGTAAATTTGTTGGAGTTCATTGTAGATTCTGGATATTAGCCTTCTGTCAGATGGGTAGATTGCAAAAATTTTCTCCCATTCTGTAGGTTGCCTATTCACTCTGATGGTAGTTTCTTTTTTTTAAAATTTTTTAAATTTAATTTCATTACTATTATACTTAAAGTTTTAGGGTACGTGTGCACAACATGCAGGTTTGTTACTTATGTATACATATGCCATGTTGGTGTGCTGCACCCATTAACTCGTCATTTAGCATTAGTTATATCTCCAAATGCTATCCCTCCCCTCTCCCTCCACCCCACAACAGTCCCGGAGTGTGATGTTCCCCTTCCTGTGTCCATGTGTTCTCATTGTTCAATTCCCACCTATGAGTGAGAACATGCTCTGTTTGGTTTTTTGTCCTTGTGATAGTTTGCTGAGAATGATGGTTTCCAGTTTCATCCATGTCCCTACAAAGGATATGAACTCATCATTTGTTATGGCTGCATGATATTCCATGATGTATATGTGCCACATTTTCTTAATCCAGTCTATCGTTGTTGGACATTTGGGTTGGTTCCAAGTCTTTGCTATTGTGAATAGTGCCCCAATAAACATACGTGTTCATGTGTCTTTATAGCAGCATGATTTATAATCCTTTGGGTATATACCCAGTAATGGGATTGCTGGGTCAAATGGTATTTCTAGTTCTAGATCCTTGAGGAATCACCACACTGGCTTCCACAAGGGTCGAACTAGTTTAGAGTCCCACCAACAATGTAAAAGTGTTCCTATTTCTCCACATCCTCTCCAGCACCTGTTGTTTCCTAACTTTTTAATGATCGCCATTCTAACTGGTGTGAGATGGTGTCTCATTGTGGTTTTGATTTGCATTTCTCTGATGGCCAGTGATGATGAGCATTTTTTCATGTGTTTTTTGGCTGCATAAATGTCTTCTTTTGAGAAGTGTCTGTTCATATCCTTTGTCCACTTTTTGATGGGGTTGTTTGTTTTTTCTTGTAAATTTGTTGGAATTCTTTGTAGATTCTGGGTATTAGCCTTTTGTCAGATGGGTAGTTTGCAAAAATTTTCTCCCATTTTTTAGGTTGCCTGTTCACTCTGATGGTAGTTTCTTTTGCTGTGCAGAAGTTCTTTAGTTTAATTAGATCCCATTTGTCAATTTTGGCTTTTGTTGCCATTGCTTTTGGTGTTTTAGACATGAAGTCCTTGCCCATGCCTATGTCCTGAATGGTATTGCCTAGGTTTTCTTCTAGGGTTTTTATGGTTTTAGGTCTAACATTCAAGTCTTTAATCCATCTTGAATTGATTTTTGTATAAGGTGTAAGGAAGGGATCCAGTTTCAGCTTTCTACATATGGCTAGCCAGTTTTCCCAGCACCATTTATTAAATAGGAAATCCTTTCCCCATTTCTTGTTTTTGTCAGGTTTGTCAAAGATCAGATGGTTGTAGATATGCGGCATTATTTCTGAGGGCTCTGTTCTGTTCCATTGATTTATATCTCTGTTTTGGTACCAGTACCATGCTGTTTTGGTTACTGTAGCCTTGTAGTACAGTTTGAAGTCAGGTAGTGTGATGCCTCCAGCTTTGTTCTTTTGGCTTAGGATTGTCTTGGCAATGCAGGCTCTTTTTTGGTTCCATATGAACTTTAAAGTAGTTTTTTCCAATTCTGTGAAGAAAGTCATTGGTAGCTTGATGGGGATGGCATTGAATCTATAAATTACCTTGGGCAGTACGGCCATTTTCATGATACTGATTCGTCCTATCCATGAGCATGGAATATTCTTCCATTTGTTTGTATCCTCTTTTATTTCTTTGAGCAGTGGTTGATAGTTCTCCTTGAAGAGGTCCTTCACATCCCTTGTAAGTTGGATTCCTAAGTATTTTATTCTCTTTGAAGCAATTGTGAATGGGAGTTCACTCATGATTTGGCTCTCTGTTTGTCTGTTATTGGTGTATAGGAATGCTTGTGATTTTTGCACATTGATTTTGTATCCTGAGACTTTGCTGAAGTTGCTTATCAGCTTAAGGAGATTTTGAGCTGAGACTATGGGTTTTGTAAATATACAATCATGTCATCTGCAAACAGGGACAATTTGACTTCCTCTTTTCCTAATTGAATACCCTTTATTTCCTTCTCCTGCCTGATTGCCCTGGCCAAAACTTCCAGCACTATGTTGAATAGGAGTGGTGAGAGAGGGCATCCCTGTCTTGTGCCAGTTTTCAAAGGAAATGCTTCCAGTTTTTGCCCATTCGGTATGATATTGGCTGTGGGTTTGTCATAAATAGCTCTTATTATTTTGAGATACATCCCATCAATACCTAATTTATTGAGAGTTTTTAGCATGGAGGGCTGTCGAATTTTGTTGAAGGCCTTTCTGCATCTATTGGGATAATCATGTGGTTTTTGTCTTTGGTTCTGTTTATATGATGGATTATGTTTATTGATTTGTGTATGTTGAACCAGCTTTGCATCCCAGGGATGAAGCCCACTTCATCATGATGCATAAGCTTTTGGATGTGCTGCTGGATTTGGTTTGCCAGTATTTTATTGAGAATTTTTGCATCAATGTTCATCAGGGATATTGGTCCAAAATTATCTTTTTTTTGTTGTGTCTCTGCCAGGCTTTGGTATCAGGATGATGCTCACCTCATAAAATGAATTAGGGTGAATTCCCTCTTTTTCTATTGATTAGAACAGTTTCAGAAGGAATGGTACCAGCTCCTCATTGTACCTCCGGTAGAATTTGGCTGTGAATCTGTCTGGTCCTGGACTTTTTTTGGTTGGTAGGCTATTAATTATTGCCCCAATTTCAGAGCCTGTTATTGGTCTGTTCAGGGATTCCACTTCTTCCTGGTTTAGTCTTGGGAGGGTGTATGTGTCCAGGAATTTATCCATTTCTTCTAGATTTTCTAGTTTATTTGCATGGAGGTGTTTATAGGATTCTGTGATGGTAGTTTGTATTTCTGTGGGATCAGTGGTGATATCCCCTTTATCATCTTTTATTGTGTCTATTTGATTCTTTTCTCTTTTCTTCTGTATTAGTCTTGCTAGCAGTCTATCAATTTTGTTGATCTTTTCAAACAAACAGCTCCTGGATTCATTGATTTTTTGAAGGGTTTTTTGTGTCTGTATCTCCTTCAGTTTTGCTCTGATCTTAGTTATTTCTTGCCTTCTGCTAGCTTTTGAATGTGTTTGCTCTTGCTTCTCTAGTTCTTTTAATTGTGATGTTAGGGTGTCAATTTCAGATATTTCCTGCTTTCTCTTGTGGGCATTCAGTGCTGTAAATTTCCCCCTACACACTGCTTTAAATGTGTCCCAGAGATTCTGGTATGTTGTGTTTTTGTTCTCATTGGTTTCAAAGAACATATTTATTTCTGCCTTCATTTTGTTATGTACCCAGTAGTCATTCAGGAGCAGGTTGTTCAGTTTCCATGTAGTTGAACGGTTTTGAGTGGGTTTATTTTTTATTTTTTATTTTATTTTTTTCAGATGGATTCTCGCTCTTTTGCCCAGGCTGGAGTGCAGTGGCACTTATCTCAGCTCACTGCAAGCTCCACCTCCTGGATTCACACCATTCTCCTGCCTCGGCCTCCTGAGTAGCTGGGACTACAGGCACCCACCACTGCACCCAGCTAATTTTTTGTATTTTTAGTAGAGATGGGGTTTCACCGTGTTAGCCAGGATGGTCTCGATCTCCTGACCTCATGATCCGCCCATTCCGGCCTCCCAAAGTGCTGGGATTACAGGGGTGAGCCACCACGCCCGGCCTTGAGTGGGTTTCTTAATCAGGAGTTCTAGTTTGATTGCACTGTGGCCTCAGAGACAGTTTGTTATAATTTGTGTTCTTTCACATTTGCTGAGGAGTGCTTTATTTGCAACTATGTTGTCAAATTTGGTATAAGTGTGATGTGGTGCTGAGAAGAATGTATAATCTGTTGATTTTGGGTGGAGAGTTCTGTAAATGTCTATTAGGTCTGCTTGGTGCAGAGCTGAGTTCAATTCCTGGATATCCTTGTTAACTTTCTGTCTCGTTGATCTGTCTAATGTTGACAGTGGGGTGTTAAAGTCTCTCATTATTATTGTGTGGGAGTAGAAGTCTCTTTTTAGGTCTCTAGGGACTTGCTTTATGAATCTGGGTGCTCCTGTATTGGGTGCATATATATTTAGGATAGTTAGCTCTTCTTGTTGAATTGATCCCTTTACCATTATGTAATGGCCTTCTTTGTCTCTTTTGATCTTTGTTGGTTTAAAGTCTGTTTATCAGAGACTAGGATTGCAACCCCTGCTTTTTTCTGTTTTCCATTTGCTTGGGAGATCTTCCTCCATCCCTTTATTTTGAGCCTATGTGTGTCTCTGCATGTGAGATGGGTCTCCTGAAGACAGCACACTGATGGGTCTTGACTCTTTATCCAATTTGCCAGTCTGTGTCTTTTGATTGGAGCATTTAGCCCATTTACATTTAAGGTTAATATTGTTATGTGTGAATTTGACCCTGTCATTATGATGTTAGCTGGTTATTTTGCTTGTTAGTTGATGCAGTTTCTTCCTAGCATCGATGGTCTTTACAATTTGGCATGTTTTTGCAGTGGCTGGTACCGGTTGTTCCTTTCCACGTTTAGTGCTTCCTTCAGGAGCTCTTGTAAGGCACTCCTGGTGGTGACAAAATCTCTCAGCATTCACTTGTCTGTAAAGTATTTTATTTCTCCTTCACTTATGAAGCTTAGTTTGGCTGGAAGTGAAATTCTGGGTTGAAAATTCTTTTCTTTAAGAATGTTTAATATTGGTCCCCCCTCTCCTGTGGCTTGTAGAGTTTCTGTTGAGAGATCCGCTGTTAGTCTGATGGGCTTCACTTTGTGAGTAATCTGACCTTTCTCTCTGGCTGCCCTTAACATTTTTTCCTTCATTTCAACTTTGGTGAATCTGACAATTATGTGTCTTGGAGTTGCTCTTCTCGAGGAGTATCTTTGTGGCATTCTCTGTATTTCCTGAATTTGAATGTTGACCTGCCTTGCTGGGTTGGGGAAGTCCTCCTGGATAATATCCTGAAGAGTGTTTTCCCACTTGGTTCCATTCTCCTCATCACTTTAAGGTACACCAATCAGACGTAGATTTGGTCTTTTCACATAGTCCCATATTTCTTGGAGGTTTTGTTCATTTCTTTTTACTCTTTTTTCTCTAAACTTCTCTTTTTGCTTCATTTCATTCATTTGATCTTCAATCACTGATACCCTTTCTTCTAGTTGATTGAATCGGCTACTGAAGCTTGTGCATGTGTCACGTAGTTCTTGTGCCATGGTTTTCAGCTCCATCAGGTAATTTAAGGTCTTCTGTACACTGTTTATTCTAGTTAGCCATTCATCTAATCTTTTTTCAAGGTTTTTAGCTTCTTTGCAACTGGCTCGAACATCCTCCTTTAGCTCGGAGAAGTTTGTTATTACTGATCATCTGAAGCCTTCTTCTCTCAACTCGTCAAAGTCATTCTCTGTCCAGCTTTGTTCTGTTGCTGGCGAGGAGCTGCATTCCTTTGGAGGAGAAGAGGTGCTCTGATTTTTAGAATTTTCAGCTTTTCTGCTCTGGTTTCTCCCCATCTTTGTGGTTTTATCTACTTTTGGTCTTTGATGATGGTGACATACAGATGGGGTTTTGGTGTGGATGTTGTTTCTGTTTGTTAGTTTTCCTTCCAACAGGACCCTCAGCTGCAAGTCTGTTGGAGTTTGCTGGAGGTCCACTCCAGACCCTGTTTGCCTGGGTATCACCAGCGGAGGCTGCAGAACAGCAAATATTGCAGAACGGCAAATGTTGCTGTCTGATCATTCCTCTGGAAGCTTCGTCTCAGAGGGGCTTCCAGCCATATGAGGAGTCAGTCGGCCCCTACTGGGAGGTGCCTCCCAGATAGGCTACTCGAGGGTCGGAGACCCACTTAAGGAGGCAGTCTGTCCATTCTCAGATCTCAAACTCCATGCTGGGAGAACCACTACTCTCTTCAAAGCTGTCAGACAGGGACTTTTAAGTCTGCAGAAGTTTATGCTGCCTTTTGTTCAGCTATGCCCTGCCCCCAGAGGTGGAGTCTACAGAGGCAGGCAGGCCTCCTTGAGCTGTGGTGGGCTCCACCCAGTTCGAGCTTCCCGGCCGCTTTGTTTACCTACTCAAGCCTCAGCAATGGTGGGTGCCCCTCCCCCAGCCCTGCTGCCACCTTGCAGTTTGATCTCAGACTGCTGTGCTAGCAGTGAGCAAGGCTCCATGGGCATGGGACCCTCCAAGCCAGGCATGGGATATAATCTCCTGGTGTGCCGTTTGCTAAGACCGTTGGAAAAGCGCAGTATTAGAGTGAGAGTGACCCGATTTTCCAGGTGCCCTCTTTCATGGCTTCCCTTGGCTAGGGAAGGGAATTTCCTGACCCCTTGCACTTCCTGGGTGAGGTGATGCCCCGCCCTGCTTCAGCTCACACTCCGTGTGCTGCAGCCACTGTCCTTCACCCACTGTCTGACAAGCCCCAGTGAGATGAACCCAGTACCTCAGTTGGAAATGCAGAAATCACCCATCTTCTGCGTTGCTCACACTGGGAGCTGTAGACTGGAGCTGTTCCTATTCAGCCATCTTGGAACCTCTCCCTGGGAGACCCCAGTTTTATCCCCACTTTATTGATGATGAAGCACAGGTGCAGTCATGCAGGAAGCTCACAGCAGAGCTAGGATTTGAGCCCAAGAATCCTGTCACCTGAGTTTTTAATCTGTTTTTTTAATAAGACTTCCAAATGATCTTTGTATTTTGAACCAATTCTGAATTATTCTGTTGAGGCTGATAGGAGTTAGCACTGATGATCCCAATCATTACCCGTGAAGTTTTGGGCACATCATTCTGCCTCTCTTGGTCTCCGTTTTACCACAGGTTAAGTGGGGGTACACTCCTCCTTTTAGGCAGCCTCTTAGTTTTAAGATCGCTGACAAGTTTAGAAGGCATAAAGTGTGTGGATATGTTTTATAAATTGTAAGTACTGTGCATATGGGAAAAATTCTTTTCTCTTAAATTCTCATATGCATAATTTTCCCAGCAACTACATCTGTGTTCAGCTTTGCTTAATGAATTGCCCTACACAACAGGCAGGAATAGCTCCATGGCACATGAGGTGCAATTTAAAACATGGCATCTCTAAAATGCATTTATTTCTAGCCCTTTTTCCATATGATTGAAAAGAAGTCTCATTTTTCTGTATCCTCCTTTCGCTCTCCTGTGTCTCCTAGAACCAGAGGCTCTAGGAGTCCTCAGGGCAAGGTCCCCATCCATGAGAGATAGAAGCCTCTGAGACTCCCTGCCCAAGCTCATATTCCCATTGCGAGTAATATCTTCTGTCCAAAGTTAGCCACCAGGCATCTTGCAGAGGCACCTAGGGACTCATGTTCAAAATCTTAGCCTCTACAAACACCTGGGGTTAGGGCCCTGTCCCTGGCACTTCCCAATTGCAAAGTTTGGGCCACTTTTCTCTTTCCTAACTGCAGACTCCAGTTCCTTCCTTCCAGGATAGTGCAACCCTGATGTGCTTCCCCCTTGAAAACAGCTCATGACAGCCCTACACGCTGTCCTCCTTCATAGAATGGCAGCCCTAGTTTCAGCGGAGCCTAGGTCTTTGGGAAGAAAAGGCTATTGTCTCCTTGGCATGAAGGTCAAAGGAGCTGCCTCCTCCTCCTCCTTTTTCTTCTCCTCTTCCTCTCTCTTCTCCTCCTCCTCTCTCTTCTCTTCCTTCCCTACCTCCTCTTCATGTTCCCCTCTCCTTGTCCTCTTCCTCTTCCTCATCTCCCTCCTCCTTCTCCTCCTCTTCTTCTTCCTCATGTTTGTCCTTCTCTTTCTCCTCCTCTGCCTTCTTTTTTCTTGTTTAGTCTGAAGCTGTGACTACAAAACACTTTTTTTTTTGGTCAGTATCTCAACTCATCAAGTCTGTTTTCATAAGTAAACAGGCATGGGGTGAGTTGCAGTGGTTGTAGGTGTTGGAGGTGCCAGTCCTCCCTCACATGCAGCTCTCACCCAGTGTTTTGGGTGGAACCTGAAAGTGAGGATGGAGCCCATTTGTAGAGCTCTCCAAGGAAGCCTGTTGCTATGGAAACTTCAGCTTGGCACCGTATGCAAATACCTGCCTCCCTTGAAACTTGCCTGACAGTGATGCTGAGCAGAAAATGTAGAACACGGTAAAATGGGTTTTAACTTTTATGTAGGGACTGTAAGAGCTGTGCCTTCTAATTAATTATGCACAAGCACTCCAAGAGACAACTTGGTAGAAATGTCTGCAGGTAATGGCCTTTTGACAAATTCCCTTCAACTCTTAATTTTTTAAAGGGAACTTTTTTCAGTAAATAGAATGAGAAAAGGAGAGTCAGTTCATTTAGAGCAGGCTGCTGTGGACACCCATTAGTGGTGTGCTCACTGCACAAGCTTCACTTCTCCTCATTAGTGTGACATGAACACAACTGCCAAGGGCCCAGCATGGAGGCCATCAGTCCTGTCGCACATGCTCAGGGACAATCCCATGGGGGCTGTCTCAAATAAATGAAAAGCGTGGGAAGAGCCCCCCTGAAATAACCACAAGCTGCCCTCTCGGGGGGTGTCTGCCTTCTAAGACCACTCGGGTGATCCTGGCAGTGGATCCGGATTCCAGGTGCCAGGGGGACATTTTGCAGAGCTCAGAGAGAGAGAGACATGGAATTTGGGTTCCCTGGGGCTCAGCCAGGTCCTGATCTCTCCAAGGCTTCCAAGGAGGCAGAGAAGAAATACCTGGGCCCGGTGGAGCTCTGGATGTTACGTTACCGAAGTTTATCATTGCCAGTAAAAGAAGAGGCTAGCAAAGAGGGAAGTGGACACATTAAGGCCGAGGCTGGAAAATCAGCCAGAAATGATGGCACAAACGGGAAGCATTTAGCGGCCCCTGGTGCACATGACCCTCTGTGCTGAGTCACACTGTTTGTGCCTTTAGGACCCTGGATGGGCCCTGGTGAGGAAGCAGCCTCAGGAGCCTTCCAGAAGCAAGCCCAGGAGCACTGGCCACTCAAGTCCACCCTGTAATGTCTGGGTCCTTCTCAGTGGGGTGGGCAGACCACAGAGGACAGAGGGAGCTGAGACGGTGCAACCCTGGGGCCCAAGAAGCAGACACGAAATAGAAGTCAGGCAGCAGAGGTGGAGGTGGAGGCAGATCTCCTGCAGTGGGGTGTAGGGGCATTGGCACAGGGACACAGCGGGCCTGATGGTGCAGGAGCTGCAGGTGCCCTGCTGAAGGCAGAATCTGCCTGGACCCCAGAAAGCAGATCCCACAGCAAAGTCACGTGGCCACATTCCATCCACAAAACGACTCTCTGGAGTGGGTCCTACTTCCCCTCTACAGATGAGGAAACTGAGGCCCAGTGAGGTGCGAGAGACTTGGCCTGGGACACAGTCCACCATCTGCTGAGGCTTCATGATTGGTCTCTAACTTGCATCCACTCGAGGCTCCTCTATCGTGAGCATATCACAGGAGAGGTGGGTTATGCTACAGTTGAGTTGTTCCCTCTCAAATATCTTATGTTGAAGTCCTACCCACCAGTAACTTAGAATGTGACCTTACTCGGAAACATGATCCTTGCGGTTGGAATTAGTTAAGTCAAAAATGAGGACATACTGGAGCAGGGTAGGCCCCTAATCAATTGGACTGGTGTCCTTATAAAAAGGAGAGATGCAGGATGAGAGGCACAGGTGCAGGGAGAAGGCCAGCTGGAGATAAAGGCGGAGATCGAGGTGATGCATCTATAAGCCCAGAACTGCCAATGACTGCCCGCAACCACCAGCAGAGTGGTGTGGGGCGGGTTTTCCTTCACTGCCCCAGAAGAAACCAACCCTTGATCTTAGACTTCTAACCTCCAGAACTGGGAGACAATAAGTTTCTGTTGTTTTAAGTACCCAGTCTGCAGCAAACGTCCCCCAGCACTGCAGCTGCAGGAAGTGGCTCAGGTCAGACCACCCCTAAGGTACATTCCACGTGAGGGCTGGCGATGGCCATTGGTGCCTTTACCAACAGCGTTGATGCCTCACCCTGGGCATCGGCCAGGCTGGCAGAAATGTGGCTGGGAGCGGCAGGGACCATGGAACAATCGTGGCCTGGGGTGAGGAAGGTGTTGAGCAATCATGCTTGGGGATGTTCAGCTCTGGGCTTTAGGATTCAACAGGACACCGTATTGATGTACAGTTGCTTGCAGTGGCCATGATCATTCCTGTAGATGAGCTCTTTTTATCCTAATGGCAATATGGCCAAGAAAACAGGCAAGTGTTCCTACAGGCCACATTCTCCCAGCTGCTGACCGGTGGAGGTGAGCTGCAAGGAGCTGCCCCCAGGCTTGACGGTGAGGGCCTCTCATCTTCCAAGCCACTGGCCCCAGGTCTCTATTCTGAGGCAATAGCCAGAAAGTCAGTAATATTTCTCTAGGGGAATTTCAACTGATGAATTGTTTAGTAGGTAAAATTCACTTCCTCCATAATTGGAAATGTAAACAGAAGTGATTATACACTGATTTGTAGCAATTGGGCAAATGTAAGGAATGCACTATTCTGTTACAATAGAGGGGAACGGTGGTAAACCCCTCGCTGGCACTGCCAGCTCTTCTGAGGGGTCAGGGCAGATGTGGGGCAGAACCCAGGCCACCTCAAGGATGGGGGGTCAGCTCCTTCCTGAGAGGCCCTTTGCCACACAGCATGGCCCTAAACTCCCAGATTTCACAGTCAAGGGAGATGCTTCAAAACTTCAGACCCAAGGCTGTGGGTGCCACAGACACACGGAGGAACAGTCTTCAACCAGACTGAGACCAGGGCTTGTTTCTTGTACCTCCTTCTGCCCCAACACACACACATATCACATGCACATGCACACACACACACACCACACACACCACACACAACCTCCCATATACACACATGCCCACACACACACCACACAATCCCCTGTACACACACATGCACACACACTACACACCATATACACACTGCACAACCTGCCATACACACACATGCATACCCCACACACACTCCTCTTTTGTAACCTCCTCTCTCACTCAGTGCTTTGAGGTTAGGGGTCTCTTATGCAATGGCAACAATGCAAGGATGCTGATCTACGGTCCTTGGTTCACTGGTCAGTCCCTACATGCCAAGGGCTTTGCTCACACCTGCTCATTCTAGTCCCTTCTGCAGCCAGGCAGAGAAATCTGGGGTTTGGAGACACAGCTTATCCATGCTGTGCATCTGCTTAGCTGCAGAGCCAGAATCTGTGCTCAGGTCAGAGGACCTGGAGTGGGTTCCCCCAGCACCTCACTTGCTGTGTCCCCAAGCCCATCACCTCCCACCTCCTCTTTCAGTTTCCCAGAGAACACCTGATGGAGAAACAGACTCCTTGCCTGGCCTACTGGATTCTCTTCTCAGGAATGGAGAATCCAGCTTGTGAAGGAAGAAGATGGAAGTCAAGGTATAGGCTCAGGGGCTGTCTGGGTGACCTTCTCTCCTTTAGAGGATAAGAGTCCCTTTACCCTAGCCCCATCCCTGACACTTAGGCGGGGCTGCTGAAGTTTTATGTGTCATTATCAGCTCCAATGGGTTCTGACAATACCATGATTTCTGCATCGTTTACAAGTTTGAAGCAAAGGCTAATGTTTAAACCCAAAGAACGAATCTTTCAGAGTAGAATTTTTCAGTGCTAAGAACATTTGGGTGCATTATGTTCTATTTAATGCCTGACCAGCTGCTGTTCACACCTTCCCTCTTAGAACTGAGAATTCACACCTGTACCCCCATCTGCATCCTCTGGAGACCCCTGGGCTCAGCCCTTCATTTCCAGCCCAAAAATGACAGTATTGAGCTGGATGCTCTTAGGGACCCTTCTGGAACTGGGTTCTGGGATGGAGACCCTCCCTTTAAAGAGTTCTCTACCTGGGCCTGCAAAACCAGCAGACCTTCAAACAGTGCTGGCCCCCGGCCCTCTCTGCACAGAGGCTCACTAGGACCACCCCCAAGATGGCGTCCTCCAGCCAAAGGCTCCTTGTGGAGCCTGACCCTTTCTAAGCCCAAGGACGCTGCCTAGAGCTAACCCTGCAGAGCTGAAATCCGGCTTGTCCCACGTTTAGGTAACAGTGTCAGCTAAAGTTGGCGAAGTGATTAAGAATAGTAAATTGAAGTCAAAATAATTTTTAAGCACTCTGGATTACCAAAGCCTAGGTCCTCTCCTGTCTACCCAGCTTCCCAGTTTTATCTCTAGCATATTTTATGCAAATAGTTCTCTCTCTTTCTCTTTCTCTCTCTTCTTCCCTCTTCCCCCCACCCTCCAACTTTCTCTCTAATAGAAGAGCCTGGCTGGGCTTCCTCAGATTTTTTAAAGTAGAAATTTAAATACAATATCTAAAGCTTTTAGCCTTGCTTATGGCAACACAAAAAATCCAATTATCAATTAGAACTGATAATGTTTTATAGACTATTCTCTTTATTAGTGCCATATTGCAGCTAATTCTAGAGAACAATTTCTTGGAAATGTCCCTGGGTTATGGTTTTGCTGACTCCATTTTGCAGAAGATTTAAGATGCCAGTGAGTGGCCGCCTGAGCCTGCCTAGGGCCCCCCGATGCCATCCTTCAGGCTCCCTGGGCCGATGCAGCCCTGAGCTCTCTCCATGCTGGAAAAGCGACAGCATTCACATGCCCTGCAGTGTTCAGTCTTCAGGTAGGAAATTCACAAATCTCTTGACATGTGGGTTTGGTTTGGATCTTTAGTCACTACTAAACTCACCCCCAAAGTACCTCAAAAAGGTAGCAAGACCCAGGGTAGGCCACATCCTTCATCATTTTCCTGCAGGATCTCTGCCAGGAGACAACAAGAGGCACCTGCTCTGCAGGGCTCGTCCCCAGAGCTCGCCAGCCCAGCCCCAGGAGCCCTCCAGAAGGCCCGCATTCACAGATTAAATCTCACACAACTTGGCGCCTCTTCTGTCTTCCAACACTTCACAGCCATGGCCCACCCTCCCACCAGCAATTTAAGCCAGCTCCAAAGCCAACGCCACCTGCTGTGCACAGGGTGATTTTTCCAAGCTGAAGCTGTGGGTAGAACTTTCAGTCTTCACCTCAAAATGCAGCCCTGCTGGGTGCATGGATGAAGCCAGAGCCGAAGGAGTCGGGAGTCACAGCCAACACCTTCCAATAACACACTGTCCATGACCTTGTGTCACTGGATCCTTGGCCACAAGCAGTCAATATCGTCCTGGGTTTTCAGTGGCTCAGTAATTTACTTTGAGCTTCGGAACCACAAAGAGGTGGAGCCAAGATTAAACCTGGTCCTTCTAGACATGGGTTCTGGATGCCTCCAACGTGCCTTGATACCTAAGGGTCCCTACATACACCCCTCTCATTTACGATGGAGTGTTCTGGCTGTTACTCAGTCCCTTCATTCCAACTTCTCCTTGATTGTGCTACCCAGAACCACCTCTGCACATCTGCTACAGTTGGTTGTTGATGGCATTGATCCCACTCTCATTACATGACTGATCAGTAATTAGGCTGAGCTAAAATTAATTCACAGTCTCCAGAGCCCAGCCCAGAGGCTCCCCCAGAGACATCTGGCTTATGCTTACTGGTTGGATGAGGTGGGTGCGAGGTGGATGAGTGTCTTTGTTTATTTGAGCAGCTATAACAAAGCTCCACTGATTGGGTGGCTTATCAATAAGACACGTATTTCTCTGTTTCGGAGGCTAGAAGTCTGAGACCAGGGCGCTGGCATGGTTGGGTGCTGGAGATGCCCACTTCCTTGATGCAGACAACCAGCGTCTCATTGTATCTTCCCACGGTGGAAAAACAAGAGAGCTCTCTGGGGTCTCTTTTATAGGGGTCCTGTCCTAGTCTCTTTTGTGTTGCTATAAAGAAATACCTAAGGCTGAGTAATTTATAAATAATAAAAAAGTTAATTTTTCTCGGATTCCGATGGTTGGAATGTTCATGATTGGGTGTCTGCTTCTGGTGAAGGCCTCAGGCTATTTCCACCCATGGAGAGGGTGAACGGGAGCTGGTGTGTGCAGAGACCACGTGGTGCAAGACAGAGGGGAGGTGCCAGGCTCTTCTTAACAACCAGCTCTCATGGGAACCAATAGAGCAAGAACTCATTCACTCCCGAGAGAGCATTAATCTATTCACAGGGAATCCAAGCCCATGACCCAGACACCTCCCCCTAGCCCCCACCTCCCAATACCACCATGCTGGGAATCTAATTTCTTTCTTTTTTCTTTTTTATTATACTTTAAGTTCTAGGGTACACATGCACAATGTGCAGGTTTGATACATAGGTATACATGTGCCATGTTGGTTTGCTGCACCCATCAACTCATCATTTACATTAGGTATTTTTCCAAATGCTATCCCTCCCCCAGACCCCCACCCCACAACAGGCCCCAGTGTGTGATGTTTCCTGCCCTGTGTCTAAATGATCTCATTGTTCAATTCACACCTATGAGTGAGAACATACAGTGTTTGGTTTTCTGTCCTTGTGATAGTTTGCTGAGAATGATGGTTTCCAGCTTCATCCATGTCCCTGCAAAGGACATGAACTCATCCTTTTCTATGGCTGCATAGTATTCCATGTGTATATGTGCCACATTTTCTTTATCCAGTCTATCATTGATGGGCATTTGGGTTGGTTCCAAGTCTTTGCTATTGTGAATAGTGCTGCAATAAACGTATGTGTGCGTGTCTTTATAGTAGCATGATTTGTAGTCCTTTGGGTATATACTCAGTAATGGGATTGCTGGGTTAAATGGTAATTCTAGTTCTAGATCCTTGAGGAATCACCACACTGTCTTGCACAATGGTCGAACTAATTTACACTCCCACCGACAGTGTAAAAGCATTCCTATTTCTCCACATCCTCTCCAGAATCTGTTGTTTCCTGACTTTTTAATGATTGCCATTCTAACTGGTGTGAGATGGTATCTCATTGTGGTTTTGATTAGCTTTCCTCTGAAGACCAGTGATGATAAGCATTTTTTCTGTGTCTGTTGGCTGCATAGATGTCTTCTTGTGAGAAGTGTCTGTTCATATCCTTTGCCCACTTTTTGATGGGGTTGTTTGTTTTTTTCTTATAAATTTGTTGGAGTTCTTTGTAGATTCTGGATATTAGCCTTTTGTCAGATGGGTAGTTTGCAAAAATTTTCTCCCATTCTGTAGGTTGCCTGTTCTCTCTGATGGTAGTTTCTTTTGCTGTGCACAAGCTCTTTAGTTTAATTGGATCCCATTTGTCTATTTTGACTTTTGTTGCCATTGCTTTTGATGTCTTAGTCATGAAGTCCTTGTCCATGCCTATGTCCTGAATGATATTGCCTAGGTTTTCTTCTAGGGTTTTTATGGTTTTAGGTCTAACATTTACGTCTTTAATCCATCTTGAATTAATTTTTGTATAAGGTGTAAGGAAGGGATCCAGTTTCAGCTTTCTGCATATGGTTAGTCAGTTTGCTGGGAATCAAATTTCAACATGAGATGTGGTGAAAACAAACAAACCACAGCAAGCACAAATCCCATTCTTAAAGGTTCCACCCTCATGACCTAATCACCTCCCAAACGCCCACCTCCTAACACCATCTCACCGGGGGTTGGGATCTCAACATATGAATTTTGTGGGGCCACATAATTTCAGTCCATAACAGTCAGTGAGTCAGCCATTGAGTAGGGACAGACAGCATCCTTCATTCATTCACTCATTCTTTTGTTTGATGTATTTTTATTGAGTGCTGGGCTGATGTATCCCCTGTCATTGGGACATGTAGAATGTAGCTACAGAGTTGTACTGTCATGGGGTAAATGAAGGGCTAAGGCCTTGTCTGGATTCTTGTCCCTCTCCACCTCTCATCCCACCAAGGAGGCAGCTCAATGGTGGTTTTCAACATGAGAGAAAATCTCTCACCTTTTGTAGAGAAAAGGTAAGATGTTCAATTCATCCAAGAGGATCCGGTGAGCTGAGATGTGTTGACGGTGAAGTCAAAGTCAAGAGTCCCCTGCTTTCCCAAGTGACTGGCTCAGGAGGAGTCCCTTGAAGCTTCTTTTTCAACAAATACTGTGGCTGCCTGAGTCCAAGAGTGCTGACCTGGGAGGCCTGCCTGATGGGATTTCTGTTGATGAGATGGTAGAGAGATCCACGTCCCTAGCTGGGCACTTCCAAAGAGCCTCTGAGAGCCTGGGTTTGTGGTTCTGCAAGGCAGGAGTGTAGGCTTTCCATGCACCTGTTCCAAAGGCCCCTGTCTCAGTTGGTTGTGGTTCTCTCACTCCTCACTAAATGACCCAGGGGACATCCTGAGGGTATTGCTGGCAGTGGTCTTAGTTGGCAGAGGCAGGAGGAGTTTGTTATGCCATGAGAAGATGCAGTCTTAGAAAAATCGCAAGGGATATAAGAGAGGGATAAAATAACTGAAAGTCTGAGTGACAAATTGAAGGACAGGAGGTGACCATTCAGGATAGGGACCCCCCACTTTATCACAGCCAGGACTGCTTACCTTCTCTGTGCTGCAGGTAGTGGGCCATTTTCCTTGGTGATAGGGTCAACTGACTCAATGAGGCCAAAGGGGAAACATCTATTTCCAACGTTGGCAAGCATGGAGAGACCACTTATTCTCTCACCAATATACTGGACACAGCCACACCCACAGATTTCTACAGAACAAGAAACCAATTAAGCATTCTGCAGGTGGGGTGTGGGGCTCAAACCTAAAGGACAATTTGCTCTAAAGGACATTATGGGGTCGTTTCTTTCAGCCTCTGGAACCCTCTCAGGAAATGCAGAACAGATAGATGTCCAGTGTGAATTCGTTGGGTATATGAATGATATAGTTTGCTGTGTCTCCACTCAAACATCATCTTGAATTGTAACTCCCACAATTCCTACATGTCATGGGAGATAACCAGTGGGAGGTAATTGACTCATGGGGGTGGGTCTTTCCCGTGCTGTTCTTGTCATAGTGAATAAATCTCATGAGATCTGATGGTTTTATAAAGGGAAGTTCCCCTGCACAAGCTCTCTCTTGCCTGGCACCATGTAAGACGTCTCTTGCTTTTCCACCATGATTGTGAGGTCTCCCCAGCCATGTAGAACTGTGAGTCAATTAAACCTCTTCCCTTTACAAATTACCCAGTCTCAGGTATGTCTTTTTTAGCAGCATGAGAACAGACTAATACAAAGAGCTTTGGCAAACCAGCTGACTAAGTCAGTATCATGGAAGGAGCATGAACCTGACCTCGTCCATTCAGGAGTTGCATACACCCTCCTAAAGCTACAATGGCATTCTTCTGACTCTTCTGCAAGTACCCCAGGCCAAGCCCAGCTCTACTCCAGTGAATTTTCAGTAGAGAACCTCAGCCCCAAGTGGCCTGGAGGTCTCTAAACTGAGAGGACTTTGGGAACTTTCAGAAGACAAGTCACAGACCAAGCCCTGGTCTGCAAGAAATTGGGACTTCTCTCTCTGCTCAGCCTGGGAGTTTGGCCTGTGAGAAAATGAACAGAAAATAGAGACCATAAGTACCAGTGCCTCTCTTTTGAGTAAACACACATCAACATAAAAGGAATGCCCGGAGCTGCAAGAGTGAATGGCCTTCAAGCAGCACAAAAGACTCAGGTGGCCCCTTAGACACAGGTGTGGAGTGAAGAAGGGTCCTCCAGGAGCTGAGATGAAGTCAGCTTCCCAAGCCGGGTACCAGGAGTTGGGGAGTACCCACAGTCCAGAATCCAGAACAGGACCCACACATGACAGGAATGCAGACGTAAGGTACTGATGGTTAATATTGAGTGTCAACTTGATTGGGTTGAAGGATGCAAAGTATTGTTTCTGGGTGTGTCTTTGAGGGCGTTGCCAAAGGAGATTAACATTTGAGTCAGTGGACTGGGAAAGGCAGACCCACCCTCAATCTGGGTGGGCACCATCTAATCAGCTGTTAGCACAGCCAGAATAAAAAGCGGGTAGAAGAAGATGGAAAGACTAGACTGTCTTAGTCTTCCAGCCTCCATCTTTCTCCCACGCTGGATGCTTCCTGCCCTCAAACATCAGACTCCAAGTTCTTCAGCTTTTGGACTCTTGGACCTTCCACCACAGACTGAAGGCTGCACTGCTGGCTCCCCTACTCTTGAGGTTTGGGGACTCAGACCGGCTTCCTTGCTCCTTGGCTTGCAGATGGCCTATTGTGGGACCTCATCTTGGAATCATGTGAGTCAATTCTCCTAATAAACTCCTCTTCATATGTACATCTATCCTATTAGTTCTGTCCCTCTGGAAAACCCTAATACAGGAGCCATCCTCAAAAGCCCGTTTCATAACTAAGGAGGCATCAGCAACTCTCCCAGCAGCTGATGGAGGATGGAAACCACGCAAGTGCCGAGATTTCAGGTGGGGACTTGGTGGGGGTCGTGTCAGCCCAGGGAGAGAGGACGGAAATTCAGCGAGGAAGTAGAAGAGAGTGCTTCTACCTTAATCATCGCCCTGAGGACCCTGAGGCCAAAGACACCAGAGCTCCTCACTTTCATCTACAGTTTCAGAAGCTAGACCCTAACAGATGAGTTGGAAAGATGCCTTTGAAGGGCTCGGTAATGATGGCTCAATGAGGAGTTTTCATTTATAAATGTGACTCACTGTGGCCAGGCCACGGAGGGTCTGGAGCAGGTCAGACACAGCAGCACCACCTTCCAATTAATGGATGTGCAAGAACCGCTGTGGGACTCAGATTTGGGCCAAGAACCCCAAATCATCTCCCGTGGCTCAGCCCTGAGAGCCACCCGGCAGTCTCGGGGCAACAGGAAACTAATGAGCTCCTTTCTGTTCTGGTTGGTTTGTTTTGCTATGTTCCCCAGCAAAAGAAGGCATTTCTTTCTTTCCTTCAGGCATGAGATGATTTAAAGCTTCCCTTGTTTGTCCCTACATCCCTCCCTGAGGAGTTCTGAGGTACTCCCTTTCAGGACAGGCATGGGGTCATTGGCCTCCTTTCTCCGCGGAGGCGCATTCCTGTGCTGAGCGTGGCCTCCTAGTGCTGGAACAGGCGGATCTTGGTGAGATGAATGCACTTGGGCTGTTGGAGACTCTTTCTCAGGTTGGCCTGAGAGCCTCCAGGAAGCACCGTGGGGAGGGGAAGAGAACAGCCAGGCCCTTTTACTAATTCCACTCGGAGGGTGTCTGGCCCAGAGGAGGAATATGGAAGAACCAGGTGCATCCTGCCAGTTAGAGACCCTCCTGCGGGCTTTTTGGGGACACCAGTGCAAGTCAGTAGAGAGCTCTCAATGGCAAAGCGGAGACAGATTAGACAGATGCTGCCCCTTCAAGTGTCTCAGGGGAGAGGGGGCCTAAGCAAAGAAACCAGAAATGGGATGTGGGCCACTGGGTGAGCCTGGAGTTTCTGTGCCTCATGCTGGAGTTTCGGGCAAGTCCTACTCCTGCCAACTGGGGGCCAGGTTCATTATGCACCATCATGGAGCTTGGCAGCTGAGAGGCTTGCTCCTAGGGCAAATGGATAAATGGATTAGCCACACTTTTCTTGTTCCTTTTATTTTGTTTTTTAGAAACGTGCACTGAGTGTCTTTCCCTTTATCAGTTATTTATTCTAATAAGTCATTTTATTGGCATCTTCAAAGGCACAGAAGTGAGATCTGTTCTGCAGTGGGCATTGGCTGTCACTGTTTCTCAAGAAGTGGTACTAAGTTTCTTGTTCCATGAGCTGTGGCAACAGCACCCAGCCTGAGTGGCATCAGCACATGATCAGAGCTGGGTGACTCAGGTTCATGTCCTGGCTCAACTCCTGACTCAGCCAAATGACTGTAGGCAGGTGCCTTAATTTCTTTGTGCCTCCAGGATCACATCTGCAACAGGGGGACAATAATAACCTTATCTTATGGGGCAGTGAGGAGTTACTGAGTTAATATACACAAAGCACAGAAATCAGGGCCTGGTGAGGACTAATTTGGGGTTCTTGATTGTTGCCCGGGATTGGTCAAAGCTTAATTAATTATTTTAGAAATAATTAAGGCAGTAGAAAGAAATCTGGACTGTTATGCTTCCCAGGGCTTACTCTGCATCAGCTGCCTGCGGGGCTTCGTTCATTTTGCAGCTAATGACTCCTGAGCACCCACTGGGGGTGATCGCTGGCTGAGCTCACCTCCTTCACAGGCACTGGCCCTGGGAGGTGCTGAGTGATGGCTCTGTTGTTTTATGGCCTGTCCAGGAAGCTGAGGTCTGGAAAGGTTAATTAGCACTAGAAAGAACCCAGAACCAAGACTCTCAAGATCCCAGGCCTTGTGCTGGCTTGAAAATCTCATAGCCTAGCAGGTTTCTCCTCCTTTTGACCTTGTGAAATGAGAGGGCAAGTCTCCTACGACGCAGAGAGAAGTGTACAGAATCCCATCCTTTTGTTAAATTCTGGACTAAACCAAATCCCTTGAACTTTGAGATTCTGCTAGTCTTTAATACACGAGTGTGTGCAGGGAGTGGGGGGTGTGGTGTGCAGGATACTACAGAATATTATTTTTGTGGAATCATCTCCTTACTAGTTTCCAAAAGAATGCCACTGGGAAATGTTTCCCCAGATGCTCATTAAATAACAAAATCTCTCTCATCTGCTAATTATCCAAGACTGAATGGCAACTTGCACTTAAGAAAATACATGGAAAGCAGAATAAAAAGGAATATCAGCTTTCCTTCCCCATAGATGGCACAGGGAGGGCAACGTAAACCACCCCCTTTCTTATTCTCTCATGTGTCTTTTCCTGTCTGGGTGAACAGTTGCTGCAAAGCCATTACTCGGTATCAGCGGGATGAGATTCGTCGTCGGTGGCATTTCAGCCTTTCTGCTGGGCCTCTACCTTCCAGTTTGAAAAATCAGCCGGCATTAATTGTCAGAGGCTGTGTTTCCCTCTTATTCCCCCAAGCAAAAGACAAGGGCTGCTGCCTTCACTTCACTACAACAGTTGTCAAAAAGAAAGACAGCTCTCCCCCAGAATGTCAATTCGGCTTCTCTGCTTCTGTGAGTCTCCCATCTACAAGGACAGCTCTGAGCCATTGGGCAGCAGAGCTCCTGGGATCTCACCGAGAAAATCTGCTCAAGATTTGCTGGATGGAAAGAGGTTTATCATTTTGGCAGGGGCCCGATTATGGAAATCAGGAAGTTCTCGCCCTGTTCCCGGATGCCTGCAAGCCTTCCCAGCTATGTTGGAAGCAAGAGCCCGTGTACTATTCCCTACGCTGCTAAAGATTGACAGTGCCCTCAGAATGGGCCTCCACAACCCAGCTCGTGGACACAGCTCTTCTCCATCCACAATGGCCATCTGGATGTTTAGGTTTCTCAGATGAAAAGGTGCTTCCAGAAAGAGCAGGGGGCCGACAGCCAATGAACTCTTTCCTGTTCTATAGTTTTCCTTGGGAAACATCGGCTGTGTCTTACCAAACAATGGGCAAAACAGGAGGGCCCTAACATCTAAGTGGGCAAAAGACACAAGCAGGCAATTCACAAATGTAAAAATATGACTAGGAAGCAAATGAATGGGAGAATGTCCAACAACTGTAACACTTAGAAATTCAAATGAAACAATGAGACATAGTGTGTGTGTAATGTGTGTGTGTGTTTGCCTATCAAGTTAGAAATGACTACACACTTTCCAGCAACCAGCTAGTGAAATGATGTCTTACTCATTGCTAGTGGCTATAGAAACTGATTTTTTTTTTTGGTGAGGGGCACTATTTATCACAGATTTTGTAAAGCCTTTAAAAAAGAACAGTTAGTTTTTATCAGACATCAGGGCCAAATCTAAGTACTGTGGACACATTGCTATACATAACTCACAATGACCCTACTGGACAGGTATAGTATGATCTCCATCCTCGTCTTCTGGGTGGAGGCACCAAAGAAGAAGGAGTTCATATACTCAGCCTGAGGTGATGCAGCCAGTAGTGATGGAGATAGACTCTGAATGCAAGACTTCCAACCCCAACCACCTCATTCTAGTGCCTCGCGGGTCCTCCTTATTTACTCCAGGGCTATGAAGGAGCCTAAATACACACCTACAAGAAATTTTTGACACTAAGATCAGCAGTTCGTTGAAAATTAACCAAATAACTTAGAAGGCACTCAATGAAATATGCTATCATTTTAAAATGATACCTAGGATTTTAAGTTATTCATCTCAAAATGAATGCAAACATATTTATCTCCAGTCCCCACCTGAACCCTACTAAAAAGGAGAGTAAATGAAAAAAAATTTTAAACAACACATAATATTTAAAGATCAGTGAGAACAGGAGAGGAGACAATAACATTACTTCGGATGCTGAGAAGCAGGACAAGTGTTTACAGACTCAGCTGACCCAAGAAAGCAGGGTCCAATCAGCAGTACAGAAAACATGGCAGACTGACCAACCCTGCAGAATCTCCCAAGGGCTTAGAACTTGGGGGCCCTTTACATTCTGGAAGCAAATGTGGAGGTACAGTAAAAACAGGAGGATGATTGGAGGTTGGTGTGGGAAGTAGGTGGACCAATCCCTCACATGACTTATCTTCCAAATTCTGTGTGTGGAAGAACAACTTCCCCGACCTTGACAGGAGACTAGGTTCATTCTTTGTAGAGGCTAAAACAGAGTCACTGAAGATGTGAGGATTAGATCATGATCAAATTGAAAACAAGATGATTAAATGGAGATTTCCCCCAGTTGGCTCTCAGAATCCTCAGATGTCTCCCTTCCAGACAGGAGATTGGAAGATTGTTTTCTGGAAAATCTGACTAGCCCAAATGAAAAGACCTAAAGATACTGACAGCAGAGTCTCCCCAGTGACATCTCAGGCAGATCATCCTACCACAAGACCAAAGTTGACAAGTGCTACTACCCACTTAGAGTTTCCAACCAGCCTTAAAATTTCATCTATTAAATATGAGCAGAATTTCAAGGATCTCCAAAATATTTGAGGAAGGTTTGTAACATAGACAGATGCCAAACAAGCAAACTGAACCCCAGGGAGGAAACTGTTATGTACAGAGATGAAAACCAAAGCCTAACAAACAAGAAAAATGCCAATAATACCCTTGGGGTTGTAAGAGAAAATATCACATCCATGAAACAAGAAGAGGGTGTTGTTAAAAAGGAACATTTAGAAAACAAAGTAGTTCTTTAACATGAAAAAGATAAAGGCAAAAATTCAAGATGTAATAGAAAGTTTCTAAGATAAGCTGAAGAAACTTCCAAGAAAGTAACAAAACTACAAAGTGATATACAAAAGATAAGAAAATTAGATTACCCAAAAAGAAAAAAGTTAGATAAAGAAAGAGCAAACACAGAGAATGGGAATACATCACTAAAGAATAGCGGAGGGAGGAGGAGCCAAGATGGCCCAATAGGAACAGCTCTGGTCTACAGATCCCAGGGTGAGCGACGCAGAAGACGGGTGATTTCTGCATTTCCATCTGAGGTACCGTGTTCGTCTCACTAGGGAGTGCCAGACAGTGGGCGCAGGTCAGTGGGTGAGTGCACCGTGCGGCAGACGAAGCAGGGGCGAGGCATTGCCTCACTTGGGAAGCACAAGGGGTCAGGGAGTTCCCTTTCCAGGGGTGACAGACGGCACCTGGAAAATCGGGCCACTCCCACCCGAATACTGTGCTTTTCCGAAGGGCTTAGGAAACGGTGCCCCAGGAGATTATAGCCCGCACCTGGCTCAGAGGGTCCTACGCCCACGGAGTCTCGCTGATTGCTAGCACAGCAGTCTGAGATCAAACAGCAAGTTGGCAGCGAGGCTGGGGGAGGGGCGCCCGCCATTGCCCAGGCTCACTTAGGTAAACAAAGCAGCCGGGAAGCTTGAACTGGGTGGAGCCCACCACAGCTCAAGGAGGCCTGCCTGCCACTGTAGGCTCCACCTCTGGGGGCAGGGCACAGACAAACAAAAAGACAGCAGTAACCTCTGCAGACTTAAATGTCCCTGTCTGACAGCTTTGAAGAGAGCAGTGGTTCTCCCAGCATGCAGCTGGAGATCTGAGAACAGGCAGACTGCCTTCTCAAGTGGGTCCCTGACCCCTGACCCCCGAGCAGCCTAACTGGGAGGCACCCCCCAGCAGGGGCAGACTGACACCTTACACGGCCGGCCAGGTACTCCAATAGACCTGCAGCTGAGGGCCCTGTCTGTTAGAAGGAAAACTAACAGAAAGGGCATCCACACCAAAAACCCATCTGTACATCACCATCATCAAAGACCAAAAGTAGATAAAACCACAAAGATGGGGAAAAAACAGAGCAGAAAAACTGGAAACTCTAAAAAGCAGAGTACCTCTCCTCCTCCAAAGGAATGCAGTTCCTCACCAGCAACGGAACAAAGCTGGATGGAGAATGACTTTGACGAGCTGAGAGAAGAAGGCTTCAGACGATCAAATTACTCCGAGCTACGGGAGGATATTCAAACCAAAGGCAAAGAAGTTGAAAACTTTGAAAAAAATTTAGAAGAATGTATAACTAGAATAACCAATACAGAGAAGTGCTTAAAGGAGCTGATGGAGCTGAAAACCAAGGTTCGAGAACTATGTGAAGAATGCAGAAGCCTCAGGAGCCGATGCAATCAAATGGAAGAAAGGGTATCAGCCCTGGAAGATGAAATGAATGAAATGAAGCGAGAAGGGAAGTTTAGAGAAAAAAGAATAAAAAGAAATGAGCAAAGCCTCCAAGAAATGTGGGACTATGTGAAAAGACCAAATCTACGTCTGATTGGTGTACCTGAAAGTGACGGGGAGAATGGAAACAAGTTGGAAAACACTCTGCAGGATGTTATCCAGGAGAACTTCCCCAATCTAGCAAGGCAGGCCAACATTCAGATTCAGGAAATACAGAGAATGCCACAAAGATACTCCTCGAGAAGAGCAACTCCAAGACACATAATTGTCAGATTCACCAAAGTTGAAATGAAGGAAAAAATGTTAAGGGCAGCCAGAGAGAAAGGTCGAGTTACCATTAAAGGGAAGTCCATCAGACTAACAGCGGATCTCTCGGCAGAAACCCTACAAGCCAGAAGAGAGTGGGGGCCAATATTCAACATTCTTAAAGAAAAGAATTTTCAACCCAGAATTTCATATCCAGCCAAACTAAGCTTCATAAGTGAAGGAGAAATAAAATACTTTACAGACAAGCAAATGATGAGAGATTTTGTCACCACCAGGCCTGCCCTAAAAGAGCTCCTGAAGGAAGCGCTAAACATGGAAAGGCACAACCGGTACCAGCCACTGCAAAATCATGCCAAAGTGTAAAGACTATCGAGACTAGGAAGAGACTGCATCAACTAACGAGCAAAATAACCAGCTAACATCATAATGACAGGATCAAATTCACACATAACAATATTAACTTTAAATGTAAATGGACTAAATGCTCCAATCAAAAGACACAGACTGGCAAATTGGATAAAGACTCAAGACCCATCAGTGTGCTGTATTCAGGAAACCCATCTCACGTGCAGAGACACACATAGGCTCAAAATAAAAGGATGGAGGAAGATCTACCAAGCAAATGGAAAACAAAAAAAGTCAGGGGTTGCAATCCTAGTCTCTGACAAAACAGACTTTAAACCAACAAAGATCAAAGGAGACAAAGAAGGCCATTACATAATGGTAAAGTGATTAATTCAACAAGAAGAGCTAACTATCCTAAATATATATGCACCCAATACAGGAGCACCCAGATTCATAAAGCAAGTCCTGAGTGACCTACAAAGAGACTTAGACTCCCACACATTAATAATGGGAGACTTTAACACCCCACTGTCAACATTAGACAGATCAACGAGACAGAAAGTCAACAAGGATACCCAGGAATTGAACTCAGCTCTGCACCAAGCGGACCTAATAGACATCTACAGAACTCTCCACCCCAAATCAACAGAATATACATTTTTATCAGCACCACACCACACCTATTCCAAAATTGACCACATACTTGGAAGTAAAGCTGTCCTCAATAAATGTAAAAGAAGAGAAATTATAACAAACTATCTCTCAGATCACAGTGCAATCAAGCTAGAACTCAGGATTAAGAATCTCACTCAAAACCGCTCAACTACGTGGAAACTGAACAACCTGCTCCTGAATGACTACTGGGTACATAACAAAATGAAGGCAGAAATAAAGATGTTCTTTGAAACCAACGAGAACCAAGACACAACATACTAGAATCTCTGGGATGCATTCAAAGCAGTGTGTAGAGGGAAATTTATAGCACTAAATGCCCACAAGAGAAAGCAGGAAAGATCCAAAATTGACACCCTAACATCACAATTGAAAGAACTAGAAAAGCAAGAGCAAACACATTCAAAAGCTAGCGGAAGGCAAGAAATAACTAAAATCAGAGCAGAACTCAAGGAAATAGAGACACAAAAAACCCTTCAAAAAATTAATGAATCCAGGAGCTGGTTTTTTGAAAGGATCAACAAAATTGGTAGACGGCTAGCAAGATTAATAAAGAAAAAAACAGAGAAGAATCAAATAGATGCAATAAAAAATGATAAAAGGGATATCACCACTGATCCCACAGAAATAGAAACTACCATCAGAGAATACTACAAACAGCTCTACGCAAATAAACTAGAAAACCTAGAAGAAATGGATAAATTCCTCAACACATACACCCTCCCAAGACTAAACCAGGAAGAAGTTGAATCTCTGAATAGACCAATAACAGGAGCTGAAATTGTGGCAATAATCAATAGCTTACCAACCAAAAAAAGTCCAGGACCAGATGGGTTCACAGCCGAATTGTACCAGAGGTACAAGGAGGAACTGGTACCATTCCTTCTGAAACTATTCCAATCAATAGAAAAAGAGGGAATCCTCCCTAACTCATTTTATGAGGCCAGCATCATCCTGATACCATAGCCAGGCAGAGACACAACCAAAAAAGAGAATTTTAGACCAATATCCTTGATGAACATTGATGCAAAAATCCTCAATAAAGTACTGGCAAACAGAATCCAGCAGCATATCAAAAAGCTTATCCACCATGATCAAGTGGGCTTCATCCCCGGGAGGCAAGGCTGGTTCAATATACGCAAATCAATAAATGTAATCCAGCATATAAACAGAACCAAAGACAAAAACCACATGATTATCTCAATAGATGCAGAAAGGCCTTTGACAAAATTCAACAACTCTTCATGCTAAAAACTCTCAATAAATTAGGTATTGATGGGACGTATCTCAAAATAACAAGAGCTATCTATGACAAACCCACAGCCAATATCATACTGAATGGGCAAAAACTGGAAGCATTCCCTTTGAAAACTGGCACAAGACAGGGATGCCCTCTCTCACCACTTCTATTCAACATAGTGTTGGAAGTTCTGGCCAGGGCAATTAGGCAGGAGAAGGAAAAAAAGGGTATTCAATTAGGAAAAGAGGAAGTCAAATTGTCCCTGTTTGCAGATGACATGATTGTATATCTAGAAAACCCCATTGTCTCAGCCCAAAATCTCCTTAAGCTGATAAGCAACTTCAGCAAAGTCTCAGGATACAAAATCAATGTACAAAAATCACAAGCATTCTTATACACCAATAACAGACAAACAGAGAGCCAAATCATGAGTGAACTCCCATTTACAATTGCTTCAAAGACAATAAAATACCTAGGAATCCAACTTACAAGGGATGTGAAGGACCTCTTCAAGGAGAACTACAAACCACTGCTCAAGGAAATAAAAGAGGATACAAACAAATGGAAGAACATTCCATGCTCGTGGGTAGGAAGATCAATATCGTGAAAATGGCCATCCTTCCCAAGGTAATTTACAGATTCAATGCCATCCCCATCAAGCTACCAATGACTTTCTTCACAGAATTGGAAAAAACTACTTTAAAGTTCATATGGAACAAAAAAAGAGCCCACATCACCAAGTCAGTCCTAAGCCAAAAGAACAAAGCTGGAGGCATCACACTACCTGACTTCAAACTATACTACAACGCTACAGTAACCAAAACAGCATGCTACTGGTACCAAAACAGAGATATAGATCAATGGAACAGAACAGAGCTGTCAGAAATAATGCCACATATCTACAACTATCTGATCTTTGACAAACCTGAGAAAAACAAGCAATGGGGAAAGGATTCCCTATTTAATAAATGGTGCTGGGAAAACTGGCTAGCCATATGTAGAAAGCTGAAACTGGATCCCTTCCTTACACCTTATACAAAAATCAATTCAAGATGGATTAAAGACTTAAATGTTAGACCTAAAACCATAAAAACCCTAGAAGAAAACCTAGGCATTACCATTCAGGACATAGGCATGGGCAAGGACTTCATGTCTAAAACACCAAAAGCAATGGCAACAAAAGCCAAAATTGACAAATGGGATCTAATTAAACTAAAGAGCTTCTGCACAGAAAAAGAAACTACCATCAGAGTGAACAGGCAACCTACAAAATGGGAGAAAATTTTTGCAACCTACTCATTTGACAAAGGGCTAATATCCAGAATCTACAATGAACTCCAACAAATTTACAAGAAAAAAACAAACAGCCCCATCAAAAAGTGGGCAAAGGACATGAACAGACACTTCTCAAAAGAAGACATTTATGCAGCCAAAAAACACATGAAAAAATGCTCACCATCACTGACCATCAGAGAAATGCAAATCAAAACCACAATGAGATACCATCTCACATCAGTTAGAATGGCAATCATTAAAAAGTCAGGAAACAACAGGTGCTGGAGAGGATGTGGAGAAATAGGAATACTTTTACACTGTTGGTGGGACTGTAAACTAGTTCAACCCTTGTGGAAGTCGGTGTGGCGATTCCTCAAGGATCTAGAACTGGAAATTCCATTCGACCCAGCCATCCCATTACTGGGTATATACCCAAAGGACTATAAATCATGCTGCTATAAAGGCACATGCACACGTGTGTTTATTGCGGCATTATTCACAATAGCAAAGACTTGGAACCAATCCAAATGTCCAACAATGATAGACTGGATTAAGAAAATGTGGCACATATACACCATGGAATACTATGCAGCCACAGAAAATGATGAGTTCATGTCCTTTGTAGGGACATGGATGAAATTGGAAATCATCATTCTCAGTAAACTATCGCAAGAGCAAAAAACCAAACACCGCATATTCTCACTCATAGGTGGGAATTGAACAATGAGAACACATAGACACAGGAAGGGGAACATCACACTTCGGGGACTGTTGTGGGGTGGGGGGACGGGGGAGGGATAGCATGGGAGATATACCTAATGCTAGATGATGAGTTAGTGGGTGCGGCGCACCAGCATGGCACATGTATACATATGTAACTTACCTGCACGTTGCGCACATGTACCATAGAGCCTAAAGTATAATAATAATAATAATAATAATAATAAATAAATAAAAATTAAAATTTAAAAAAGAAGAATAGCGGAAATACCTGGTGATATGTTGTAATTCTATGTGCTCATTTTTCCAAGCACTGCCGATATACTAACTTTTTAAATCCTCATAACAAATCTTGAAGTAGGCACTATTTTTTTCCTATTTTACAAATGAGGACACCAAGCACAAAGATACTAAGACATAGAGGTGAGGAGACTGACTACCCAAGATTACTCAGCTGGTAAATGACAGAGCTAGGATCTGAACCAGGCAGTCTGATTCCCATGTGCAAGTTCTTAACCACTATGCTAGACTTCCTCTCAGTAAAAGGGCTTCATAAAATTAAAGAAATAATTCAAGTTTTTTGCCCAGACCTTATTGTCACAGGTTTCCAAATTGAAAGGGTCTTTTCAACATCTGACACAATGAAATAATAATCCCTACCAAGTCATAAAATCATAGTATCATGGACTGTCACACACTGGGAGCAAAGCAGAGATCCTAAAAGCTGAGAAAGAAAGGAGAGTTGTGGGGAGGAGAAGAAATTAACTCTAGAACTAAAAAAAAAATAGATTAGATGACACCTGACTTCTTTAGAGCAATACTAGAAACAAAGAGAAAATGGAATATTATAATGCCTTCAAACTATGAGGCAAAAGTTGTCAAATTAGCAGGCTATGCTCACCAAATGGTCAGTCAAGTGTGGTGGTGGACTAACAACAATTTTAGACACAGCAGATCCATGCACCTTTTGTCTGAAACCTGCTGAAGAAGGTGCTCCATTAACATGAGGAAGTCAAACAGAGAGAGGAAGGCATGTCATCAGGAAACAGGGAGGACAACAAGAAAAGTGGATCCCTAGGGTGATGGGGAAGGTGGTTCCTGGATGACTATTGTACACCATAGAGTATAACAGTCCAGATTGGAGTAGCCTGGAAGACAGAGAGTGATGTCTCCAAGAAGATGACATTCACTGGATGTGTTCGAATGAATGGAGAAGAGATTCTTGCAAGAGACAGTTTCTACAAGAATATGGAAAGGGAATATGGAATATAGAAAATGAGACAAAACAAGCCAAGAATGACATCCATGACAATGAACACCATTGAGAAAAAAAAACAACAGTAGTTGTTTAGGAAAAGAAAAATGATCTCATAGCATCCAGTGAATTGAATTCCCATATATGACCATTCACTTTGGGTTGGTCATGATAACATAAACACTGAATATCCATTTCAGCAGCATGGCAACATAGCTGTATTACCATCATGGGATGATGGAGGAGTGGGAGCTCACATATGTAGGGGTGCAAAGGATGAAAGGGCACTAAACATTTCTTGTTCTTAGTGGTAAGTTAATAAATAGTAACTGAGACTGGGTGGGGTGGCTCAAGCCTGTAATCCCAATAATTTGGGAGGCCAAGGCAGGTGGATCATGAGGTCAGGAGTTCAAGACCAGCCTGACATGGTGAAACCCTGTCTCTACTAAAAATACAAAAAATAGCCAAACATGGTGGCATGCACCTGTAATCCCAGCTACTTAGGAGGCTGAGGCAGGAGAATCACTTGAACCTGGGAGGCAGAGGTTGCAGTGAACTGAGATCGCACCATTGCACTCCAGCCTGGGCAACAGAGTAAGACTCCGTTTCAAAAAAAAAAAAAAAAAGTAACTGAAGTGGAAACATCAACAGGTAGAAATGCAATGATTTATGGTATAAAATTTAAAAATATGTATGTAGCTCTGGAAAGAAAGGAAACTTCAGCTTTGCTGGCTCCAACTTCACAAAATTAGTTCTAGGGAAAGAAAATGTGTCAACCAAATTCTGATAATTCTCTTTTTACCCTTCATTTGGAAAGAAAAGGACTCAGGAAGTGGTTTTCTAATTTATTCTCTTTAGTCCTGGATGGAGTAGAAGTAGTTTTATGAAGAGAGGGGCAAATGGGCAACCTTACCCACCAGCATTGACTGAGTCTGATGAAGCCTAAGTGCCAGAGCGCCATATGAAATAGTGGTAACAATACAAGGCCAAAGAGACCCGCACTGAAGAGGACATACCTCCTCCAGGCCAAGCAAATAACACTAAGAGTGTCAACCTGAAATAATTGAATATTAAAGCAATGCCAAGTGTGAGCTTCTACTCCAATGCAAAAGGGCATATTTTTCTACCTACTTTAGAGTGTTTTATGTTCTAATAAAATTCTCTGGGCTTTGTGCTAGTAAGAAATGTAACAAACCTGCACGTTCTGCATATGTATCCCAGAAGTTAAAGTCAAATCATAAAAAAAAGAAATACCGATGGAAAAAAACAAAAAACAAACAAACAAACAAAAAGAAATGTTATTCATAAACACGAAGGTAAATACCAAAAGAAACAGCTAAAAATTAGAAAGCAGTAACCTCTGGGATTGAAAAATCAGCAAAAAATTGATCAGGGACTATTGAGGTTCACAACAAATATTTTTAAGGGGTTATCTTTTTTTAATTTTTAAGTTCAGGGGTACATCTGCAGGTTAGTTACATAGGTAGACTTGTGTCATGGGGGTTTGTTGTACAGATTATTTTGTCACCCAGGTATTAAGCCTAGTACCCATTAGTTATTTTTCCTGATCCTCTCCCTCCTCCCACCCTCCACCCTCCGATAGACCCCAGAGTGTGTTGTTCCCCTCTATGTGTCCATGTGTTCTCATCATTTAGCTCCCACTTATAAGTAAGAACACACAGTATTTGTTTTTTTGTTTCTACATTAGTTTGCTAAGGATAATGGCCTCCAGCTCTATTTGTGTTTCTGTAAAGAACATGATCTCACTTTTTTAATGGCTGCATAGTATTCCATGGGGTACATATGCCACATTTTCTTTACCCTATCTACCATTGATGGGCATTGAGGTTGACTCCATGTCTTTGCTATTGTGAACAGGGCTGCCATGAACATTGATGGGCATTGAGGTTGATTCCATGTCTTTGCTATTGTGAACAGGGCTGCCATGAACATTGATGGGCATTGAGGTTGACTCCATGTCTTTGCTGTTGTGAACAGGGCTGCCATGAACATTGGTGGGCATTGAGGTTGACTCCATGTCTTTGCTATTGTGAACAGGGCTGCCATGAACATTGATGGACATTGAGTTGACTCCATGTCTTTGCTGTTGTGAACAGGGCTGCCATGAACATTGATGGGCATTGAGGTTGACTCCACGTCTTTGCTGTTGTGAACAGGGCTGCCATGAACGTTGATGGGCATTGAGGTTGATTCCACGTCTTTGCTATTGTGAACAGGGCTGCCATGAACATTGATGGGCATTGAGGTTGATTCCACGTCTTTGCTATTGTGAACAGGGCTGCCATGAACATTGATGGGCATTGAGGTTGATTCCACGTCTTTGCTATTGTGAACAGGGCTGCCATGAACATTGATGGGCATTGAGGTTGATTCCATGTCTTTGCTATTGTGAACAGGGCTGCCATGAACATTGGCAGACATGGGTCTTTATGATAGAATGATTTATATTCCTTTGGATGTATGCCCAGTAATGGGGTTGCTGGGTTGAATGGTAGTTCTGTTTTTAGGTCTTTGAGGAATTGCTACACAGTTTTCCACAACAATTGAACTAATTACACTCCCGCCAACAGTGTATAAGTGTTCTGTTTTCTCTGCAACCTTTCCAGCATCTGTTATTTTTTAACTTTTTAGTAATAGCCATTCTGACTGGTGTAAGATGGTATCTTACTGTAGTTTTGATTTGCATTTCTCTAATGATCAGTGATGCTGAGCTTTTTTTTCCCTGTACTTGTTGGCCACATGTATTCACAATTAAAAGAACAAAAGAACCCAGAGCAAAACAGCCTCAAAGCTAGCAGAAGACAAGAAATAACCAAAATCAGAGGTGACCTGAAGGAGACTGAGACATGTTGATCAAAAGATCAATGAATTCAGGAGTTGGTTTCTTGAAAAAAATAAATAAAATAGATAGACTGCTAACTAGACTAATAAAGAAGAAAAGAGAGAAGATTCAAATAAACACAATCAGAAAAGACAAAGGAAATATTACCACTGACCCCACATAAATACAAATAAACATCAGAGAATATCATGAACACCTCTATGAGTAATAAATCTTATAGAATTAATTGACTCTGTTAACTATGTGCATGGGTAATTTTGATTGCAGGAAAAAACGGAATAGAAAAATAAACGAAAGAATGATGAATGTGAAGATGATGTAAAGACTTGAAAAATGGGAATCCTATGGGGTGGAATGAGAAGCAGGATCCTAAACAGTATAGGCAGTGTTGCCAAAACTGTGTGAAACAGCACAGAAGAAAGACTGGAAGGAAATGCACCGAATACTAAAGATGGTTAGTCAGATAGTGTGATGTTTTAAAAATTCTTCTTTTAACTCTTTTCCACAGTGTTTATAAGCCCTTTATGAAGAAAAATGGAGCAGAAAATAAGTGCCTCTTTAAAGCAATGGAGATTGCTCACTTGTAGCCTGGTAGGCATGGAGTAAACAAAGTCTCTGTGTTTTGCTTGGATCCAAGGAAATAATTCTCTTTATAATAATCGGATAAATCTGATTATCTCCATGGGATCTGATTAGTTAAAAAACTCGGAAGACAAACATCAGGAAGGACAGTCAGTAGATAGAACTGAGGAGGGCTGACAAAGGGGAAAAAACCTCATCTTAAAGAATAGAAAGACAATGGAATGGGGGCTATATAAGTTGTTGTTTTAGCTGGTAGCTGGCTTCTCATTTCCACCTCATCACCTTGGACCTTGAGAAGAAGAGGGCCATGAATGTCTCTTTTTTGTGGCTTCCAGGCACCTCTCCATCACTGTGGTGGGGCAGCTCAGTGTTCACAGGGGGTGGTCCTCTCCCATTCACCTACTTTGCTTTTCTTCCATAGGTGTTGTATTAGTCCATTTTCAACCTGCTGATAAAGACACACTGGATACTGGGCAATTTGCAAAAAAAAAAAAAGAGGTTTAATGGACTCACAGTTCCATGTGGCTGGGGAGGCCTCACAATCATGGTGGAAGGTGAAAGGCATGTTTTACATGGTGGCAAACAAAAGTGAGAGCCAAGCAAAAGGAGCTTCCCTTTATAAAGCCATCAGATCTCATGAGACTTACCCACTACCATCAGAACAGTATGGGGGAAACCACCTTCAAGATTCAATTATCTCTCACTGGGTCCCTCCCATAACATGAGGGAGTTATGGGAGCTACAATTGAAGATGAGATTTGGGTGGGGACACAGCCAAACCATATCAGGTGTGAAGAGTGATGGTCTAAGAAGACACCATTTGGAGAGTCCAAGGAGCCGCATTCTCATTTCTGTAGTGAAACATGCAAAATTCTCTTCCAGCTGTGATGTAATGCTGTCTCTACCTCCCCATGTCTTCTGTTACAATGTGAGTTTCCTGGAGTCACCTAGGTAATGTTATACTCACAGGGGATATCCAATAAAGAAACAAATCCTACCTCAGGGACAAGTAGGAGGTGGAGAGTCTCCCCAAGTACTTCACCTTGAGAAACAGAATGCTCCCAGGGTGGCTAAGACCAGCTCACATTAGCTGGTGAGAACCCCTGACAAGCATCTCTTTCCAATTCTGTGTTGAGTGATGTCATGCCAGTAGCTTGGAATTAGCCATTATGGGAGTATTCACACAAGGTAATCAAGTAAACACCACAAATAAGTCCCTATCCCTCCCAGAGAGCTGGTTACAAAACACTTATTACAACACTGCTGTAGATCTGTCTCCACTTCCTTGTTATCCCTGAGTGCTTTTCCTTGGAAGCAACTAATAGTACGTGATGCTAGAAAAGGCCACTGCTAACTTGAAGAATAAGGCAGAGATTGGACTTAGGTATCTACAAGGACTTTTCCAACTGGAAAGTGTTTATAGGTGAGAGGATGTGAAAGTTGGGGCTCTTTACCTTCCCTGACAATTCTGGCACTCATCTCCAAGGCTTTCAGGGATCTCATAATCAGGATGAGGGTAGGCAGGAGTGTGAGTACCCAGTCATAGTCGAATTGAATGGCAAGACTGTGCAGACATTCCACAGCATACTTTAAAATGTCTAGAGAATGTGTTTAAGCATTGTAATATTTTACGATTTTTCGAGTGTGCCTGAAGGGAAGCCACAGATCACAAGTTATCCATCTCTGCACCCCATTACCTGGCTTAAAAATCAAAAATGTAGTAAATGAGTCTTTGGTGGATCTGCCAACAAGGCATAATAAAGATTGATGCTTTGTAGAGGTTTCATCTCAGAATGCAAATGTTGTCCTATGAATCCAAAGTATTATTATAGTGGGTAAAAAAAGAAAGAAAGAAAAAAATCAATGCACAGTGCTAGATCGTCCAGGTAGCACCAGTCTCTGTATCAGAAATCAAGAGGTTAGTCTATGGGGGCCTCTGAGATCCCCAGCAGGGTCAGTCCATGGGGCCTTTTGAGCCCCAAAACTGCTAGGGTAACCTGATCTCTGAAATATTTCTGCTTCCCATTGACATGGGTTCTACTATATTCACACTTTGCAATAAGCTGTAATTCATCTATTTTATTCAACAAATACTTATTGATCACCTACTCTTTGCCTACATCTTGTGCTGGCTCTTTCTATAGCAATGATCTTATTTAAAACATTAAACACCTCCATGAAGTGGGTTCCATTACACCCTTCTCAAGACTATGAGACAGAGGCTTTGAGACTCAGAAGGTGCTGATGACCTCCTTTCTCTCCCCACAACACTCTTGCTTCACACATCAGCTTCCAGCACACTTTTCCTTTATACCCCCAAATGCCTAGTTTCTTCCTGCCTCAGGATCTTAGGATGTGCTGTCCTTTCCTTGGAAGTCTTCTCTCCTTGGGATAACTGGCTCTGAGCAAAGCACTCGCCTCCTTCAGGTGACTCCATTCCATATTTGACATTCCCCATTGTACTTACTTCTTGAACCCACCCTCCATAGCATGAATCCTCCCTGACTCTCCCCGGCAAAGGGGAGCTAATGAGACCACCTGTGACCCTGACAATTTCCACCATTCTCTCTATTTTATTTGTGTGCATTTTATCCTTATTACAGTGTTGTCACTGTACCATGAGTCTTTAACTGTTAGGGCAACTGGGAGTAGTTTCTGTCTCAGGATTATAAGGTCCTTGAGGCTGTTTAAATAAATTTATGATCTGTTTGATTTGCCTCACTTACATGTTACCATGGGTTTACCCTCCTTAACTGTTTATTCCTCTATAAGATCATGGGGGCCTGAATGTATTCCCCTAAATCAAGTGACTACTTACATTCTATTTCTACTAACAAACCCTAGTAATTTACCTTCCCATCTAGGAAAATAGATTTTTCCTCTGATTAATATTGCCAGCTCAACAATGGGAAGATTTTCTCTTGGGGTCCCTAAGTTCTGTGATATTGTCCTCCTCTCCCACTGGAAAACTGGCTGCTTCACTGAAGTTGTTGAAGCCCTAACGTCCAATTTTTTTAGATGATGACCTCAGAATTGATGGGTAAAGAGTGAAAAATGGGAGTTGTCCTACCTTTCAAGAATAGAAAGACACATAACCATAAAAAACGACAGTTTTAAACAACAGAGGTTTATTTGGCTCATGGTTCTGGAGGCTGTGAAGTCCAAGATTGAGGGGCTTCATCTGCTGAGGGCCTTCTTGCTGTGTCATTACATGGCAGAAGGCATCACGTCATTAGAGAGCATGTGCAAGAGAGAGGAAGAGGGGGATGAATTCACTTTTCTAACAAATCCAAACCATTTCTGTGATAACAAAATCACTTCTGTGATTGTGACATTAATCCATTCATGGGTCATAGAGCCCTCATGACCTAATCGTCCCTTAAAAGTCCCACCTCTCAATACTGTTGCATTGAGGATTAAGCTTCCAACACATGAACTTTGGGGGACATGTTCAAATCATAGCAAGAGAAAACAGAAATGGAGGAAACTTGAATAGAGACTTCACAGAAGATTGGCAAATGGCACATAAGGACATGTAGAGGCACAATGTCATTAGTCATAAAAGATGCAAATTAAAGCCACAATGAAGTATTAAAACCATAAGGAAACATCCAAAATTAACTTTTAAAACCCAGAAATACTAAATGTTGGCAAGAAAATGGATCACCCAGAACTCAGCTATGTTGGCTGCTGAGAAGGTAAAATGGTACAAGCACTTGGGAAAACTCTTAGGGTCTCCTAAAACTAATATACACCTACCCTATGATTCAGCAGTTCCCCTTCTGGTATGTATCTAAGGGAAATGAAAATATGTGTTTAAAAATCCCAACCTGTACATAAATGTTCACAGTAGCCTAATTCATAAGATTCTCAAACTGGAAACAATCCAAATGCCCACCTACAAGAGAATGGACAAGTTACAAGTTTATGCAAAAGAGTACTACTCAACACTGACAGGAATGAACTACTCATACATATAACCTAGATGATTCTCACAGGTATTAAGCTGAGCAAAATGAAGATACCAGAGAATACATGCTCTGTGCTTCCCTGGCAGGGCTAATCAGGGTTTCTAGCTACTACTTTCTCTTAAGAATAATGTGTAAAATGCAGAAGACCCCATTGATTTGTAAAGAGCAAATTATTTTAGTTCACTTTCTGTACCCTAAACTATTGGCCCAATTCTTTACCTCTCTGCCTCTTGTGCCTTTTGGCTTTGCCATTTCTTCTGTTAGGTTGGTGCAAAAGTAATTGCGGGTTTTAGCATTTAAAGTAATACCAAAAACCACAACTACTTTTGCACCAACCTAATAGTAAAAGCAGAGGATAATATTCCTTGTCTTTGGGTTTGTCATGTGACTCTCTTTGGCCATGGGAGCATAGGCAAAAATGACTTGTGCCCCTTCTGAGCCCCAGCCTTGGGAGGCCTTCATGCTTCCATTTGCCACTGCAGTGAGAAGAGCTTTCCTTAGATAACTGCTGCCCCTACAGTCTGTGCCCCAGGATGAACACACACAGGGTGGACTGGATCCCAGTACAGCTAAGAGTCAAGGCCAAGGAAATGACCCCAGAGCTCAGCCTAGCTGACTTAGAAATGTGAGAGGAACCAGTACTCATTGTTGTATACCTTTGGATTTTGTGAGTGCTTGTTACTCAGTAATAGCTGACTGATACAGTCTCCCTTCCATTCTACTACTCTTGAGTATTCGTCCCTAAGTCATTACCTAAGTAATATTCTTTCTTCCACTCTTTCCCAATTATTATTAACATCATCATGCTCCAAATGGATCTGGTCACATCCCGTACCATGAGACCACCTGAGTAACTGCACAACTTATATTCCTTACCCAACTAGAACCAGCCCAGGTGCTCCAACCTGACACTCAGAACTCCACTGCAGCACTCCAACAGTTGACTTGTCATCCCTGTGTCCCAACCACACGGAATGACTCCCTGTCTGCTGTACTCACTCACACACCCTTCTGCACTCTTCTTACCCTGATGTCTTTCCCCACAGTGATGGCCAATGCTCATCCACATATCTCACACATACCTTTTCTGCTGTGCACAGCTCAAGTGCCTCCTGCACCACACAAGTTTCTCTGATTTATCTCTGCTGAGCAATTTCTCTGGACACAATGACAGTATGACAAGATAATGGCAGCTACTCATTACAGAGCACCTACTATGTATTAATACAATTCACGGCTGCCGGGCATGGTGGCTCATGCCTGTAATCCGAGCACTTTGGGAGGCTGAGGCAGGTGGATCACGAGGTCAGGAGATCGAGACCATCCTGGCTAACACGGTGAAACCCCATATCTACTAAAAAATACAAAAAATACAAAAATTGGTGGGTGCCTGTAGTCCCAGCTGCTTGGGAGGCTGAGACAGGAGAATGGCATGAACCCAGGAGGCAGAGCTTGCAGTGAGCAGAAATTGTGCCATTACACTCCAGCCTGGGCAACAGAGTGAGACTCCGTCTGAAAAATAAATGAATAAATAAAATCAAATAAAAATAAATTTAAATTAAAAAAATTAATACAATTTACCAGCCATATAAATAAAATTTTCGTTTACTTCTCATGGGAGGAGAAAGTGCATTTCAAAAGCATTTACCTGCATACTCATCAAAAGGTTACCACCCACTCCCCACCTCCCCATCAATGAATGAATGGATAAAGGAATTGTGGAATATCAGTTCTGGGTTGAACTACAACAATACAATGGAATGTTATTTAGCCTTAAAAATAAAAAGAAATTCTGACACATGCTTCGATATGGATGAATCTCAGGGACATTTTGGTATGTGAAATGAGTCAATCACAAAAGAACAAACACCATATGATTCTGCTCATATGAAGGACCCAGACTCATCAAATTCATACAGACAGTAAGATGGTGAATGCTAAGGGCTGGGGAGAGAGAATGGGGGGTTAGTGTTTATTGGATACGATGTTTCAGTTTAGGGAGACAAAAAATTTCTGGGAATGGATAGTGGTGATGGTTGCACAGCGATGTGAATGCACCTAATGCCATGAAATGGTCCGCTTAAAAATGGTCAATATGGTACATTATATGTTATATACATTTTACCACAATAAAAGTAGGCATTTATTTTTCAAGATCTCACAGTCAGGCTGGGAGCAGCGGCTTGCACCTGTAATCCAGCACTTTGGGAGGCCAAGGTGGGCAGATCACTTGAGGTCAGGAGTTCGAGACCAGCCTGGCCAACACAGTGAAACCCCGTCTCTCCTAAAAATACAAAAATTAGCCGGGCATGGTGGGGTGCACCTGTAGTTTCAGCTACTTGGGAGGCTGAGGCAGGAGAACTGCTTGAACCCAGGAGGTAGAGGTTGCAGTGAGCTGTGATCGCACCACTGTACTCCAGCCTGGGAGACAGAGCAAGACTCTGTCAAAAAAAAAAAAAAAAATCTCACAGTCAGGCACTCAGGCATAGACCCAAACCTACCCAACTCCAAAGCCCTGGACTTTTTATGTTGTCCGTGTCTCCTGTTAGAACTCCTGTCACCCCTACTCAGGTGTAGCACCAGTGAGGTTAGGTGTACTTCTGATCCATCTTTGATGCTCCAAGTACCTTAGAGAAAATCTGTGGGAAAAAGGAAAGGAGGAAGAAGGGAGGAAAGAAAGACTCCTTGTGTGATGGGCACAGAAGGGGGCATTCAAGGGCTTACTGTGGAGGTGGTGGCAGTGAGTGGGGTACACAGTGCTGTGAAGCTGGATTTGGGAAACAAGAGGAGCCATCTGGAATAGTGAGATTAAGAAGCAGAATCCAAAGGATTTTGTTTTGTTTTGCTTGTAAACAGTTCTGAGTTAAACTAAAACACCTGGCTGCTATGTCTCACTTCCCAGTCATGACCAGAAGCACTCTGCACACCCGCTTCCTCCTCCAGCAGCTAGCAAAACCCGGAGCCTGTGATTTATAAGGACGTGGTGTTTAGTGAGGCTGGAGGTGCAGAAAGCTGCACTTGAACTATTCACAGAGAGAGGGAAAGCCTAGCAGTGGGGGGTAGAGATGGCAACCAGAGTTTTGGCCATCAATGTTAGTTAAATTTAATAGCAGGGTCTTATTGACTATAAGAGTCTTAATTATCAGGAAGAATGACCCTGTCTGTTAACAGCAGAAAAATGACCAAAACTGAAACCACATAAACTTAAATTGTTTGCTTGTCCTTTTATAAGTAAGATTAATTGGCTAAATGGGGCCTATAGGTTAGAGAGGATAAGTGGTGGACTTTTTCCGACAATTGCCTTCTTCACGCTGCCAGGCTATGCTCTGGAGGTTTGATGGGAGAACATTCATCAAAGAGTGTTATTGTTATTATGTTTTAATGTGTCTCTTCTCTGAATTTCTCCCACCTCAGTACGTTTTCTGCAGGAGGTAGCAGGTCTGCAGGCTGTCAGAATTGAATGTGCTGAGGAGGTGGGTGCTAGTGAAGTCTCTCTAGGAAGACAGCACAGGCGTGCTCAGACACACACACACACTCCCGCCCACATCAGCCACAATGACAGATGCTTGGGTGGACGTAACATCGCTAAGCCACCTTGTTTTGAATGTCTCAGTAAGTGAGGAAGAAGGCAAACTCATTTCACTGGCTGATTTCTTTTTAAAAGAAAGGCTGTTTTCCGCTGTTAATGACCTACCACTTACTTGCCTTTGTTCTTGAATGAGCTTTGTTGGTAGATGGGTTTCCTGTTCCCAACTCCATTCCCTTTCCTGGTTTCAAACATATCTCCACCTATGCCCAGATCAGGGACATGGATGTAGAGTCTGTGTCT
Organism: Pongo abelii; assembly: GCF_028885655.2. Taxonomy (NCBI): domain Eukaryota; kingdom Metazoa; phylum Chordata; class Mammalia; order Primates; family Hominidae; genus Pongo; species Pongo abelii. The sequence continues at coordinate 229,344,273 of NC_071985.2, read as the reverse complement.
GCAAGCAGGCCCCCTGCCCAGAGCCTTGGCTCAATATAATCCTGCACATCTGGGACCACAGGCCATTCCTCCACCTCAGGAAGAACCTGCCAATGGCCACCATGCTGTGCAAGCAGCAGATTAAAAAAACAGACAAACCAGAGAGCACGGCACTCAGAACGGAACAGGGGACTTCACAGGCCCCAGGAGCTGGGGAGAAGCTGTCTCAGTGCTGCTGGCCAGTGACAGATTCATGTTTTCTGTTTCTGCTCTGCCCCATAGAACACCAGGTGTTAGGGCTGAATCACACACCTTCCACTCCCCAACCAAATTCACATGTTCAAGTCCTACCTCCAGTACCTAAAAATATGGCTGTGTTTGAAGACACGGCCTTTAAAGAGGTGGTTAAGTTAGAACGAGGCTGTTAGAGTGGGCCCTAATCCAATAGGACTGGTATCCTTATAAAAAGAGGAGTCTTAAGGCCAGGCGCAGTGGCTCACACCTGTAATCCCAGCACTTTGAGAGATTGAGGTGGGTGGATCATGAGGTCAGGAGTTCAAGAACAGCCTGGCCAAGATGGTGAAACCCAGACTCTACTAAAAATACAAAACTTAGCCAGGAGTGGTGGCGGGCATCTGTAATCTTGGCTACTTGGGAGGCTGAGGCAGAGAATTGCTTGAACCCGGGAGGCAGAGGTTGCAGTGAGCAGAAATCATGCCACTGTACTCCAGCCTAGGTGACAGAGCAAGACTCCATCTCAAAAAAAAAAAAAAAAAAAAAAAAAAAAAAGAGAAGTCTTAGATGTAGACATGAGATAGGGAAGATGTGAAGACCCAGGGAGAAAATCTACCAGCCCAAGAGAGATGCCTCAGAGAGAACCACCCCTGCAGACACCTTGATCTCAGACTTCCAGCCTCCAGAGCTGGAAGACAATGTGTTTCTGCTGTTTAAATGATCCAGTCTGCAGTATTTTGTTATGGGAGCCTAAGCTGACTAATATATCACATGTCTTCTGGTCTCTGCAGGTTTTGTAAACCATAGGTTCTGGGTCCAGGAATGGGGAGGACGCTGGTGGCTGCCACCTGGATTTCATGCCGCAAGGGCTTTCTGCTCTGGCCTTAACTCACATGGCATTTTTAAGGCATGGCAAATGTCCTTGCCTTTAAATGGCAGCATTATATTTCACAGGAAAATGTAATAAAGCATGCTTTTAAGCAGCCTCATGGAAACGTGTGCTATGCAAACATGGACAATCCTCATCTGAAAGTAATTCTCTTCCAGCTCCTCAGGCCACCAAGGGAATGAAATCAAAAGATTGGCAGCGGTTCCTAGCTCATCATTTGTCAAAGCGAGACGAAGCTCAAAGCTTCAGACTTTTGTGTCCTGCGCTAAATTTAGCTAATCGCACCTCTGCATTCTGTTCGCCATCCAGGACCCCTGCCATCCCCGGGAAGGATTATCGGCAGTGACAGCAATAATGACACTTTGTGCTTTCGGTTCCTCACCTCGGATGGCTTTCAAAGGCCTCTGCCACCCTGACGTTCCTCATGTCCGTGACACCCAGCCAAGCAGGCACAGGAGGAGGACTCTGCGCTGGCTTCACAGAAGCAGGAGGGAGAGGCGGGAAGAGGCGCACTTGTCCACACACTAAACACACAGTGAGGACACAGGCTGTGCACAGCACTGTCCTCCCTCCAGGCCACGCCATGGCCACAGGGTGAGCTGCCACCTTCATGGAGAAATGGTCTCTGTGTCCACTCCCTCTGTCTTGGGGTGACTCAGGACATTGCCTAAGTGTAGGCTCTTGTCCCATCACCAAAAGTCATGCAGGAGCAGAATGCAGGGGAAGCCCAGGATCTCCAGTGATTCTGCCCTGTGGACATCATCTGGGAGCACATGCTTGACTGGGACAGTTGACTGCAGAGATAGAGAGGAAATGGAGCTGCCCTAAAACCCCAAATGCCTGTTTCTTGGCTGAGTGAAGTGAAGCAAAGTGACTGCTATGTCTTGGCTCTGTGCCCCACCCAAAACTCATCTTGAATTGTAATCCCCAGGTGTTAAGGGAGGGACCTGGTGGAGGCGATTGGACCATGGGGGCAGTTTCTCCCATGATGTTCTCATAATAATGAGTGTATTCTCATAAGAGCTGATTGTTTTAGAAATGGCAGTTTCCCCTGGGTTTCTCTCTCTCTCCTGCCATATTGTGAAAACTGTCCTTGCTTCCTCTTTGCTTTCCACCATGACTGTAAGTTTCCTGAGGCCTCCCCAGCCATCCGGAACTGTGAGTCAATTACACCTCTTTTGCTTTATAAATTATCCAGTCTCAGGTAGTCTCTTTATAGCAGTGTGGGAACGGACTAATACAGTAACTCAAACTCAAAGTAGTTACATTAGTTTTGGATGGCAGAGGGACAGGGGTCCCTTCTCTCCTGATTTTCCTTCCATGACAGTAACATCCAGGCCACTCTCCCCACCTCACTCTCTTCTCCCCTAGAGAGGTATGCAATACCTGAGCTATGCGTTGTGAAGCAGAAGCTGGGACAAGAGGGCAGACCCTTCTTCTCCCCCTCTTCTTCCTCTTGAGAGCACGCACTTTGCTCTGATCTGCTCTCCTGTGTCACAGATTTCCTGAGTCTGCACAGCCCCGGTTGCTCCATGAGGCTGAGCACGTGAAGCTGCTCCCTGCAGGTGGAAGTGACATTCTACAACATCAGCTCTATCTTGATCTCAACATCATTTTTTAATCCATTACTTTTTAAAAAATCATTTGTCAAATGGTTTATAACACAGGCAGGGTGGAAATATGATATTTGATGTCCCCCTCCCACCTTGCCTCCTGTGTGTCTCAACATCTATTAGGCAGAGTTAAATGTGGATCTGAGTTATGGTTCCAGATATGTTTAACTATTTGTGTGTTTGCAATAATTCTGCAAAGAAAGAGTTTTACAGCATTGAAATCTAAACCAAAGAGCGGAACTCTCCAGGGGGTTGTGGTGGTTGTGAGTTGAGGTCTCTGGGCTGTAGTTTGTCCCAAGCCCACACTGTAGGAACACACACAGAGAATGCCCTGTAAGGGGAGTGGTGCCATTCGCTCTCTGCTTGTGGGGTCTTGGGAAGAGGGGGAATACCTAAGAGGGCCTATGTTTCAATTCATCCATGGAGAGCTGTCTCTCCAGGGACTCTGCCAGCTCCCAGCTCATGGAAAAGCTGAAGTGAGCTGGTCCTGGAGCCCAGGTGGTTAGCGTGGCCTAGGGACCTCCAGCCCATCCTGCACTGCAGAGGGGCAACCCTATCCGTCCACCCCCTCACTCCTTCTCTTGGCCTTCTGTGGGCCCATGAATGGTTCTGGGCATGTAAGGATGAATGAGGCCCTGTTTCCATCCTCAAGACACTCAGGGACTCCTGTAGGAGAGAAAATCTACATAAAAGCAGTATGGTCATTATTCTATGGCTGCCCAGAGGTTCTCAAAGCACTTCACAAGTCCCAACCTGGCCTCTTCTGCTGTTCTTCCAGCACTCCCACTCCGGCCACACTGGTGTCCTCCACCCTACTCGGAAGAGGTCACCTGTCCCGCCCCACAGATGGCCCCCAGGCAGTTCCCTCCCCTTTGTCCAGTCTTTTGCTGGATGCTGTCTTCTCAAAGACCATTCATTGCATTAGTTGGCTTGGGTTGCTAGAATAAAGCACCACGGACCAAGTGCCTTCAACAGCTGGAATTGATTATCTCATGGTTCTGCAGGCTGGAAGTCCAAGACCAAGGTGTAGGCAGAGTCAGTTTCTTCTGAGCTCTCCCTTCTTAGCTTGTAGATGCTGTCTTCTCCCTGCGTCCTCCTATGGTCATTCCTCTGTGTGTGTCTGTGTCCTCATTTCACCAGTTGGATTGGATTAGAGTCCACACTAATGACCCCAATTGCCTCTCAGAAGACTCTATTTCTAAATACAGTCACATTTGGTGTTTGGAGCTTCAGCATATGAATTCGAGGGGGACACAGTTCAGTGGAGAGCAACCACTCAGGCACAGATAAGGCAGCCCTGGCCCCAGCATCCCAGCCACTCACCCTCCTCACTCTGCCTCCCAGGTCGCACCCCCTACCCGCACCCCCACGTAGGACCCTCTCGTTTGTGTGGACTGTTCACTGTTTGTCGCCTCAGATTGGTTTGTAAGCTCCAAGAGGGCAGAGGTTTCCAGCAGTTTTGTTTCAAGGTTCCCTGAGACAATCAACAGGGCCTGGCAGATGGCTGGTGCTGAAGGAATGGGAGTTAAATGCATGGATCCTGCATGGACAGGGAGAGGCAGGGCTGGCCTGGTGGTAGCTCAGAAGAGGGGTCTCAGGCTCTTAGTCCTCAGGTGCCCAGCAGACACTGGCAGGAAGGAGCGTGAGCCTCCAGGCTGAGCCAATAGCCTGGCTGTGGAGCATGGGTGGCAGAAGATGAGCTGGGGAATGGGGAAGGGGCTGGAGATGACGCAGTGTCTTAGGAAGCTTGGGAGACAATCCCTCCTCCAACCACAAAAGCTACAGCTGCTCCCTCTCGTGGAATTTCTTTTCAGTCTGAAATGAAGACCCCTTAGAAAGGATAAAGACAGGAGCAGGGGCACAGACAAGACACTGATGTGACAGACAGGCCTCACTTTGGAAGGTCCAAGGGCCATCCCCTGATCGCCCAAAGGCTGCAGATGCCAAATGGTCAGGTTTGGTCACCGAGCTCTGGTCTGACTCTCCTCCTCTAGAAGGTGGCATGTTACCAAGGAATGAACCCCTTCCTTCACAGCAGCCACAATAGCAATCTCGCTCCGCAAACTTGCACTTTGCAAACACCAGCTCTTAACGCCTCTGCAGGCCCAGGGGGCTGTTTGCTCCCAGGATCCACCTACCCCTGTCTCACATAGACTGGGCCCACATTCCCGGCAGATGCACTATTACTTGTGCAGCTCTTAGTTCCATACCATTCCTCCTGTATCCCTCGGCATCCAGGGGAAATTTCTTGGTCAATGCTGCCTGCCTCTGACAGTTATTTCCCAAAGAGTGGGAACTGAGGCATTGTGGAAATCTGGGTGAATTCCCTTCACTACCAAGTACTGCTCATGCCATCAACCTTGGGTTTCCCTGCAGTGGTATCTTAGCAGGCACCATTGTCCCTTTGCAGAGAACAGCCAACCCGGATTTCACATCCTGAATTAACTGTAGTGTAATGACAAGAAACAGAACAGGAGTCCAAAGGCCTGAGAGTAATCCTGCCACATAGTAGAATACTTGCTAACTATGTTGTATTAGTCCATTTTCACGCCACTGATAAAGACAGTCTTGCTGATACTGGGAAGATAAAGAGGTTTAATGGACTTACAGTTCTACATGGCTGGTGAGGCCTCACAATCACAGTGGAAGGCAAGGAGGAGCAAGTCATATCTTACATGGACAGCAGCAGGCAAAGAGAGAGAGCTTGTGCAGGGAAACTCCCATTTTTAAAACCATCAGATCTTGTGAGACTAATTCACTAACATGAGAACAGCACAGGAAAGACCCACCACCATAATTCAATCATCTTCCACTGGGTTCTTCCCATGACGTGTGGTAATTGTGGGAGTTATAATTCAAGATTGGATTTGGGTAAGGACACAGTCAAAACATATCATTCCACCCCTGCCCCTCCCAAATCTCATGTCCTCACATGTCAAAACCAATCATGCCTTCTGAACAGTCCCCCAAAGTCTTAACTCATTTCAGCTTTAACTCAAAAGTCCACAGTCCAATGTCTCCTCTCAGACAAGGCAAGTCCCTTCCACCTATGAGCCTGTAAAATCAAAAGCAAGTTAGTTACTTCCTAGATAGAATGGGGGTACAGGCATTGGGTAAATACAGCCACTACAAAGGGGAGAAATTGGCCAAAACAAAGAAGCTACAGGCTCCCATGCAAGTACGAAATCCAGTGGGGCAGTCAAATTTTAAAGCTCCAAAACAATCACCTTTGACTCCATGTCTCCCATCTGGGTCACACTAATGCAAGAGGTGGTTTCCCACGGCCTTGGGTAGCTCCACCTCTGTTGCTCTGCGGAGTACAACCTCCCTCCCGGCTGCTTTCACAGGCTGGTGTTGAGTGTCTGTGGCTTTTCCAGGCACACAGTGCAAACTGTCAATGGATCTACCATTCTGAGGTCTGGAAGATGGTGGCCTTCTTCCCACAGCTCCACTAGGGAGTGCCCCAGTAGGGACTCTGTGTGGGGGCTCCAACCCCACAGTTCCCTCTGTCCTAGCAGAGGTTCTCCAAGAGAGCCTTGCTCCTGTAGCAAACATCTGCCTGGAAATCCAGGCATTTCCATACATCCTCTGAAATCTAGGCAGAGATCTCTGAACCTCAATTCTTGACTTCTGTGCACATACAGGCTCAACACCATATAGAAGCTGCCAAGGCTTTGGGCTTGCACCCTCTGAAGTCATGGCCCAAGCTGTACCTTGGCCCTTTTTAGTCATGGCTGAAGCAGCTGGGATGCAGGACACTAAGTCCCTAAACTGCACACAGCAGAGGGACTCTGGGCCTGGCCCACAAAACATTTTTTCCTCCTAGCCCTCTGGGTCTGTGATGGAAGGGGCTGCCACAGTGGTCTCTGACATGCCCTGGAGACATATTCCTCATTGTCTTGGTGATTAACATTTTGCTCCTTGTTACTTAAGCAAATTTCTGCAGTTGGCTTGAGTTTATCCTCTGAAAATGTGAATTTCTTTTCTATTGCACTAGGAGGCTGCAACTTTTCAAACTTTTATGCTCTGTTTCCCTTTTAAAACTGAATGTCTTTAACAGCACCTGAGTCACATTTTGAATGCTCTTCTGCTTAGAAATTTCTTCCACCAGATACCCTAAGTCATCTCCCTCAAGTTCAAAGTTCCCCAAATTGCTAGCGCAGGGGCAAAATGGCACCAATATCTTTGCTAAAAGATAACAAGAGACACCTTTGTTCCAGTTCCCAACAAGTTCCTTATCTCCACCTGAGACCACCTCAGCCTGGATTTCATTGTCCACATCATTATCAGCATTTTGTTCAAAGCCATTCAACAAGTCTTTAGGGAGTTCCAAACTTTCCCACATTTTCCTGTCATCTTCTGAGCCCTCCAAATTGTTCCAACCTTTGCCTGTTACCCAGTTCCAACGTCATTTCCACATTTTTGGGTATCTTTTCAGCAATGCCCCACTCTACTGGTACCAATTTGCTGTATTAGTCCATGTTCATGCTGTTGGTAAAGACATACTTGAGACTGGAAAGAAAAAGAGATTTACTGGAGTTATAGTTCCACATGGCTGGAGAGGCCTCACAATCATGGCAGAAGGTAAGAAGAAGCGAGTCACATCTTACATGAATGGTGCAGGCAAAGAGAGCTTGTGCAGGGAAACTCCTGTTTTTAAAACCATCAGATCTTGTAAGACTCACTCAATATCATAAGAACAGTGCAGGAAAGACCCACCCCCATAATTCAATCACCTCCCAAGTGTTCCTCCCATGACATGTGGGAATTGTGGGAGTTACAATTCAAGATGAGATTTGAGTGGGGACACAGCCAAATCATATGATGAGTAATCTTGCACAATTTAAGTCCTTTTGAATCTCAGTTTTCTTATCTTTAAAATGGGGAGGCACTCCTACTGGTGGATTAACTGTGATGGTTAAAAGAGGAACATGTGAACAGTGCTGGCACTTGAGAGGCACTCAATAAAACCAAGAATTCCTTCATTTGTTCATAACATCTGAGGCTGAGTCAATACCCCCATCAAGGAACCAAGCTACCGGAGGTAATGTAGAAGTCAAGGTGGCCCTGGCCTAGGTTAGGGTGGCAAATTGGGTGGGCCACCATGGTTTCTAGAGAATGGCAACAGGAAGTTAATCAAGGATGGCAGCTGTTTGCCTCAGACCACAAATAATTGCTTCTAACATTCTCCAAACTTAGAATCACTTCAAGGGATGAGAATGGGCCACATTTGGAACAAATTGTTAACAATAGGTGCACACACATAATTAAAACCTATTTAGCACACATTTTATGAATGACTCCACAGCAATTTAAATAATTTTGAATGGGAATTTTCTTTCTTCTTCATTTCTCTTAAAATTTCCTAGATGATATAGGTTTTTTTATTTTTCTTTTTGGTCTCTACTAGTTTTGGTCTCTAGAGTTTGGTCTCTACTTACTTTTCTACTTCTTTTTATTATGTGTTTAGTGGTTACTTATTTTAAATTTTAACATGTTTATTAATAAGCCTAATAATATCAAACAACATTTCTACCTCACTGGAACTTAGAAGATGCAATTCATGCTTTCCCCATTCCCAATCTCATCTTTTTGTTGACTAGTATTTCAGTATCACTTTGTTTTTAAACACCCCAGTATTTTAAAAAATACATATATATATTTAGACATCATTTTTAAATAAAATTTATTTATTTATTTTACTTTAAGTTCTGTGATGCATGTGCAGAATGTGCAGGTTTTTTACATAGGTATACATGCATCATGATGGTTTGCTGCACCTATCAACCTGTCATCTAGGTTTTAAGCCCAGCATGCAGTAAATATTTGTCCTAACGCTCTCCTGTCAGTGGGTGGGGGGGACATCATTGTTTATTTGGAGTCACTGATGTGTTCACAACTTTATTTACATAGGTATTCTTGGTTCCTATATCTTTCTTTGGGGTTTAATTTCCTACTTGTTGAAATGTATCCTTTAATATTTCTTTCAAAGAGGATTACTGAACAGTCAATAGTAAACTCAGTCTGCATCTGAAATTATCTGAAGGTAGTTTAATTTAACATAGCATTTCAATTAAGAAAGGTTGTTTCTTTCATTATTTACAATTATTCTCTTGAATTCTGTCATTTTATACTAGTGAGATGACTACTTTCCGTCTTATGATTTTTCTCTTCTATTTTCTTAATCTCTTTCTTTGAGTAGAGTTTAAAATTTCCCCTTTGTGCAGTTCTGAGGGTTTTAGGATTTTCTCTCGTGCTATGAGGTTCAAGCGTTTTACTATATAGTGCCCACATGTGTGTTTGTTTTATTGATTTTATGTGGGATTTTTTGAGTTTCTTGAGTCTGAGTACTCTCTTCACTTTGGAAAAATTGGCAGCCATTTTTTTCCTCACACGTTTCCTCTCCATAGTTTGTGTCTCTCCTTCTGGAATGCCTTTTAGATATACGTGGAAGCATTCATTCTCCCTCCTTGTCTCCTGGCAGTTTTGTGACTGTCTCTCCAGGCTGCTTCTTGGCTATCTCCTCTCATCTTCCTACTCACTAAATCTGTCAGCTGAGTCCTGTCTACGAGTATCAGTTTCTGCAAGTACCATTTAGTCTGTGACAAACCTGCCAGCTAATATTTCTTGTACACTGTCTTGGTCCTCTGCCCCTTCTGTGGTCCCCTGGAAATTTTAAATTAATTATTTTAAAATCTCCCTCACCCCTCTCTTGACCTCTGGCTCCTGTGGAGCTAATCTTACTGTCATTGAACCTGCTGGGTTTGGCTTACCTGTTCCTTTCCAAGAAGGATGTTTCTGTGGTTTCTCCTGCATCCATCCCTGCTGTTGTCATCACTAGCAGAAGCTTGGTTTTGATTGGGTGGCAACCAACTCAGGTAAAAATGGTCCTTCCCAGACCCCTGTGCAGCCAGCACTGGCTAGGTGACCTCCATCCAGCCCATGGTGAGTGAGGTTCTGTCCCTGCACAGGGCATTTTTCATTCTCCTAGGCAGAGGTCACCATGCCCACTGTGGCTGCCTGCCTGGGTCTTTGGTTATATGAGGCAAAACAACAACAACAACAAACAAACAAACAAAAAAACTAAAAACCAAAAAACAAAAAACCTTGCTTGCACAATTCTAGACAGAAAGTTCTGTTAATTTCTTAGCCTGGGGTGCCTGCCCCAGAGCCAAGTGTAACTGTGCTGTCATATCCCACATGACCATGTTTAGGGTTCTCATGTCTCATTGGAGAAACTATTCCCATCCACAGTTTATACTCCTGACCATATAGGCTGCAGGCTTTCTGTGGGTAGCCCTTCTCACACCCACAACACAAGGGATCCACAGCTCTTCTGAGGATGTTGAACTCTTTGTCCTTAGGTCCAGGGCCCAAGGCTGAGTGAGACATCAGCTCCCTCCTCTCCTTGCTTCCTTTGAGCACCTTCTTCCTTTCTGACCTGTGGATTTTCCTTTTGTCTTTTTGACCCTGACTGATATTCAGCCATTTCTTCCTTTCATTTAAACTGTGAGTAAACAGCTTTCCACATCACATCTGTATTAGCCTACTCTCACGCTGCTATAAAGAACTTCCTGTTTCGACAATGAGAACACATGGACACAGGAAGGGGAACATCACACTCTGGGGACTGTTGTGGGGTGGGGGGAGTGGGGAGGGATAGCATTAGGAGATATACCTAATGCTAAATGACCAGTTAATGGGTGCAGTATACCAGCATGGTACATGTATACATATGTAACTAACCTGCACATTGTGCACATGTACCCTAAAACTTAAAGTATAATAATAATAAAATAAAATAAAAGAACTGCCTGAGACTGGGTAATTATTAAGGAAAGAGGGTTAATTGATTCATGGTTCCGCAGGACGGGGGAGGCCTCAGGAAACTTACAATCATGGCAGAAGGGGAAGCAAACACATCTTCACATTGCAGCAGGAAGGAGAAGTGCTGAGCAAAAGGGGGAAAAGCCCCATACAAAATCATCAGATCTCATGAGAACTCACTCACTATCATGAGAACAACATAAGGGTAACTGCCCCCTGTGATTCAATTACTCCCCATCAGCTCCCTCCTATGACATGTGGGGATTATGAACTATAATTTAAGATGAGATCTGGATGGGGATACAGCCAAAGGATATCAGCATCCATTAGCTACATTGGCCAGAAGTCTCAACAATAAGGATCTTTTATCCTCTAATAATACCTGGAAATCGCTCCTCCCACAGAATACACAAGTGTATGGAACACACATGTTGTGCATCTGTATCACCACAGGCACTCACAGAGGCATCTCCAGGTTAAGAATCCATGTTTTGAAATGAATATTTGTTAGCATGGATGGATATTTATTTTATATTACATTTTGTAAAGGTGGATACAAATTTTATGTGGTTATGATAGCATTTGGGAGATATACATGTACATGTATGTTTGTCAATGTGTGCATGATCTTTACATGTACAAGTATGTGTATATGGATATTCCCAAATGCTATCATAACCACAGATAACTTTTATCTCTATCATAACCACATATAATTTTTATATTAAGTTTTATGGCTTCTCCTAAATGTTAATAATTATTTTGCCAGGCACGGTGGCTCATGCCTGTAATCCCAGTACTTTGGGAGGCCAAAGAAGGCGGATCACAAGGTGAAGAGATTGAGACATTCCTGGCCAACATGGTGAAACCCCGTTTCTACTAAAAATACAAAGATTGGCTGGGCGTGGTGGTGCATGGCTGTAGTCCCAGCTACTCAGGAGGCTGAGGCAAGAGAATCACTTGAACCCAGGAGGCGGAAGTTGCAGTAAGCCGAGATTGTGCCACTGCACTCCAGCCTGCAACAGAGCAAGACTCCATCTCAAAGAAAAAAAGAAAAGAAAAAAGATTTTATCAGGGTTTTATGATTATGTCTGTTCAGGCTGCTGTAACAAAATACCATAAACTGGGTGGCTTATAAACAACGTAAATATATCTTTCTCAGTGCCGAAGACTGGAGAGTCTAAGATCAAGGTGCCAGGAGATCTGATGTCTGCTGAGGGCCTACTTCCTGGTTCATGGACTGCATCTTCTCTCTATGTGCTCACATGGTGGAAGGGATGGGGAGGTCTCTCAGGTCTCTTTTATAAGGATGCTAATCCCATTCATGAAGGCTCCACCCTTATGACCTAATCACTCCTCAAAAGCCCCACCTCCCAATCCCATCACCTCCAAGTTTAGAACGTCAATATATGCATTTTGGGGGGACACAAACATGCAGACCATACATATGTGTGGCTTATTTCTTTCCATTTATATGAATGCATTAGCTAAAAGATTATTATAACATTTATTTGTTTTGAAATACAATAGAGAGAACTGGACTTCCTATACCTTTGTAAGCTGAAACAAAACTCCCTTCCTAAATCAACACAAGCGAATTTGCTGAACTTGAGGGGATCTACTCTCAGAAAAGATCATAAATCCGTTCTAACAATCCCACCATCCCAGAGCAGGTTGCTGGTCCTCTCCATTTGGAAGCTGCAATTTGAATCCACTTACAAATCCCACAAGTAAGCCAGGTGCCATCTCCCTCAAGGGGACCTGTCACTCCCCTCCCCGAAATTGGCCTGGATGGCTTGGACGACTTCTGTAAAACCAACGTGACAATCTACCATCAAGGAAAACCTTCAGAGAGGGTGGTATGCTCTCTGGAGAAAATCCCGGAGACCATGTTTCTCTTTGGGCCACAGCATGCGTCTTTCTTCTGAGTCCTTGGAGAGGAGTGTTTTGTAGGATTTTTTTCTGGTGCACTCTCAGGGATGTGCATTCCACAGGGCTGCCGCATCCTAGAGGCAGATGCTTTCTAACACGGGTACGTAGTGCAGGGCTTGGCTCCTATCTTTGAGATGGAAGGTTGCAGGGTCTCACGTGGGGAGCCCGTCCAGGCACCAGTCACTGTTTTATCCAGGCTCCTTCTTGCCCACTAGCTCGCACAAGCTTCCAAACTCATCTTATTGCATTAATACTCTGAGCCTCCGAGTCACCCCACATGCCCCAGACGGTGATTACTAGCCCAGCACCAGCCAATTTAGATTCAGTACGCTGACCCAGTGCCACAGAGTGTCCTATTATGACAGTGATCAGACTATAAATGGTCTGTTTGGCCATTGAGAAGGGTCCTCAAAGGACTAATTTGGCTTTTGTTAATGAGGGCTTTTTAAAATTTCCTGGCACTGCTCTTCTTGATGTATGACAGATTTATGATTCATGGAGGATTTTAATATTAATGTTGGCCTGATGGAAGATAAATTGGACACAGGATTTATTGGCATAGTAAAGAATTAGAGGTTCCCTCCCCACGAGTATGAAAACATCAGCCAGAATGCGTTCACCAGACACCCTGCACCATGTTTCAGAGAATCCTCAGGTAGTGGGCCTAGCAGGGAAGAAATAAAGTCTGCAGCCTGCAGGATGAAGTCAGCAGAGGAAGCCGACTGACCTGTGGCCCCGGAAAAGGAGGGGGAGCAGGGAGCCTCCAGGGGAAGCTGGTTAAGTCTGCCCCTGTTGCAGCAACTTCCAATTCTGTCGGCCTTTATTGGACCCATAAATAACGTGTACAGCTCAAATGGCTGGTGCCATGGTGGGGAGTGCCCATGCAAATTCAGAATGGGAATAAACTTGATGGATGCCCTGGGTGTCTCCTGCCGGCAATAGGAAATTGTGCGGGAATCGGCTGGGCCATTTCTTCCGTGCACTCTATTCTGTCCTGGTGGGTTCCATATATTTCAGTAAAAATTTCTGTCGCTGAACACTGGGATTCAGAGTTAGGTGGCCATCTGGCCTTCCCAATTTAAACACAAACACAGAATAAGTAACATCCTTAGTGAGCGCTTACTCTATGTCAGGCCAGGCTCTAAAGAGTGTCCTATATCATCTCACTCAGTCCTTGAAACAACAGATACACTAGGACATCTTATTTCTCACCTCCTTACAATGACGCAGACACCGAGGCTCACAGAGGTTAAGAAGGGTGCCCAAGCTTAATGGCGGGGCGTGGTGGCTCACACCTGTAATCCCAGCACTTTAGGAGGCCAAGGTGGGTGGATCATGAGGTCAGAAGTTCGAGACCAGCGTGATTGACATGGTGAAACCCTGTCTCTACTAAAAATACAAAAATTAGCTGGGCATGGTGGTGGGCACCTGTAATCCCAGCTACTCGAGAGGCTGAAGCAAGAGAATCTCTTGAACCCGGGAGGCAGAGATTGTAGCAAGCCAGGACTTCACCACTGCACTCCAGCCTGGGCAACAGAGCGTGACTTTGTCTCAAAAAAAAAAAAAAAAGAAGGGTACCCAAATTTACTGAGAGAATGAGGGGCAAAGCTTGGATTCAAAGTTGACTGCAAAAGTCAAAATCTTCACCACCATCCTATGTGTCCATGAAGTGACTGTTAGGAGTAAGACCCCCCTGGCATTCCCTGATTTGGTGTCCAAGGGGTGAGACCCAGCTCTAAGTGTCTTCTGACCCTCTCTTGTGCACCGTGTGTATGGATTTTGTTCTTTAAAATTCTGTATGAAATCCTCACGCAAGTACTTATTGTCTGGATTCCCCAAATCCGCAGGAGTAAATGTCACCAAGACTCTGAACCCCAAAGACGAAACAACCTGTGCAGCTCCATGAGAGCCACTGGGCTGCCAACACAGAGACTGTCTCTCTTTGTCCTGACAGCTGCCTTGGGTGGCCACATTGGTTTTCCAGGGTCTTGGCGTTGGTGGTTTGAGGACTTTCCTGTTGCTTTTCAGCAACACAGCTCAGACAATAGGGAAACACGATGATCCACAACGCTTACCAAATGGCAGAGAGGCAGTCTTCTCTGCAGAATGCAAATCTCCAAGTGGAATGGCCGCAGCCCATGAGATAAGCAAAGCCCTTCTGCTGGTTTTATGTCCACAGCTCTGTCTTCCTTCATTCTTGCACTCTGTTCTATTTCCGCCCCAGCTGGGTGCACTGCCATGCAATTCTGATGCCAACCACCCAGGGTTAGCATCAGACCCCCCAGGGCAAGCACTCGGTCCTCCACAGACTGCCCCAGTCACATGCCAGCACCGAGTGGAGTCTCCAGGCCACCAGCATCCCTGACTGACTGACATAAATTCAGAGACTTCTGAGACCCTTCCCCAGGTTTGAAAATCTACTAAAAAGACTCGCAGAATCCAGGAAAGCTCTGCACTGCAGTTTTACTATAAAGGATACACAGAGGGTCAGCAAAATGAAGAGTCACGGGTGAGGTCTGGGAGGGAACTCTGAGTTTCTGGACCCTCTCTCTGTGGAATCCCAGTGTGTCACCCACCTAGTACAGAAATGTGGAGGCAGGAAGCTCCACGAAGCCTCAGTGTCCAGAGGCTCAACTGGGATTTCTCTGTGTAGGCATGATTAATCTTGGGACACGGGATTGAATTCAATCTCAACCCTTCCCCACCACAGGTCACATGCTTGATCTTTCTGGTGACCAGTCCCCTCCTGGAGCTATCTAGGAGCCCACCATGATTCACCTCATTAGCCTAACAAAGATACTCCTATCATTAGGATATTCTAAGGGTTTTTGAAGCTCTGGGTCAGGAACCAGATACAAAGACCAGATATCTTTTAAATTATCCATGGAGTCTTTGCTCAGATGGTTAGCTGTCCCCAGCACTGTGTCAGTATGTCATGAATACTGTGTCCCCAACACAGTATTCAGATGGCCTTACAGATGCCAACTGTTGTCCCCTCGCAGGTCGAGCTCTGGATCACACCTGCCTGGCAGCCTCTGTCCTGTGGGTACGATGCTGTAGGGCCCCGGTGGATTTCAGCCCCCATCATCTTGAGGACTCTCATCAAAGAACCTTGAGCATGCAAAGGATCAAAGATCTGGGGTTAGAACAAGTAAAGACAGGGCCATCGCTGTTACTATCACTTTGTCCTCACTTTTGTCTAGCGAGTAGGTCAAGGAGGTCACTCTTATTGAACATATTTTGCATTTTTAAACCATAGCTGAAAGAGCACAGAGGGTGGGTCAGAGATGTTATTAACTATTCAGGACTGATGGAGGCCTGAGACGGGGGGTGTCACTTTCCTGCATAATTATGTGAGCTGTAAAACGTGAAAGACCTTTTGGCCCTCATGCCCTTTCTGTTCTGTTTTCTTCCTTGTTGACTTTTTGACTCACTGGGCTTAAATAAACTCTCCTTCCAGGGGACGAAAGGGCATTTACTGGAGGCGCGCTCCCTCTTGTATTAAACCAGGCAGGGAGGAAATGTGAACAGGTGAAAGGAGACGCTGAGACACTTGCATACGCTAAGCTAGGCTGGACCCATAACATCCCTTCCCACCGTTCGTCTCTGCTGAGGGCTTCTGCGTGTTGCAGGGTCCTGGCAGATGTGGTCCCTGAGCTCAAGGATGGCCACAGGGGCTGCCATGTTGGCTGGCATTCAAGCAGGGCCCGGGGAAGCAGGTACCAGAGTGCTGTGGGCTTGCTTTGCTGCGTTCGTTCACCTCAGGCCACTATCTGCCATCACCATAGACTGCAGGCCTCAACAACAGATGTTCATTTGTCACAGTTCTAGAGGCTGGGAAGTCCAAGATCAAGGGGCCAAGTGATTCAGTCCCAGGAGAGGGCCCTCCTCTTGGCTTGCAGATGACCAGCTACCATCTCACTGTGTCTTCACATGGCCCTTCCTTGGTGTGTGGGCAGGGACCAGGGGAGGGGAGGTGTCTCTTCTTAGAAGTACACTAATCCCATTGAATCAAGGCTCCATCTTTATGAACACATTTAACCATAGTCACTTTATTACTTCAAATGCAGCCACATGTGGGGTCAGGGCTTCAACATGTGAGTCTTGAGGAGACAGACTGAGTCCATAGTACGCGGGTTTCATGGATAGGGTATTATAAAATGCTTTAGAAATTCTTTTTGACTTCCCACTACTCTTCTTTCCATCCCCTTTCTTCCCTGCCCTTGTGACACATGTAGAATTTTTAGACTTTAAAGAAAAACTTGAAGGTTTCAGGGATGGCCATTATTAAGTGTGTTGACAGGCAAACAGGAGAGTTCACAGCCAGAGTCAAGCCCTGGAGAGCTGCTGTCTCTGGTAGTTCTTTTCCTTGTCTCCCTAACAGGAGCATTAGATAACCACCATGCTAAGCCTTTTCTTTTTTTCTTTTTTTGAGATGGAGTCTCGCTCTGTCGCCCAGGCTGGAGTGCAGTGGTGTGATCTTGGCCCACTGCAGCCTCCACCTCCCAGTTTCCAGTGATTCTCCTGCCTCAGCCTCCCAAGTAGCTGGGACTACACGCGTGCACCACCAAGCCCAGCTAATTTTTTTTTTTGTATTTTAGTAGAAATGAGGTTTCACCATGTTCCCCAGGCTGGTCTCGAACTCCTGAGCTCAGGCAGTCTGCCCACCTCGGCCTCCCAAAGTGCTGGGATTACAGGCATGAACCACCCTGCCCCGCTGCTGAGCCATTTTTATTGCGAGATGAGATGCAAATCCACAGACCTCTCCTGTCCTGCACATACTCCCAAAGAGATGTTTGGAGAGACCACTCCAAAGTGGACATGCCACCTCTATCTGTTCTCGTGTCTCTGCTGGCCTCACCACCAGCTCCTGGGTGCCCATGGGCACAGGCGGTCTGTCTTGTGCTAAGCTAAGGTCTTTCTACCCTGTGAGCACAGGCAGTAAGTCTCATGCTAAGCTAAGGTCTTTCTACCCTGTGAGCACAGGCAGTAAGTCTCATGCTAAGCTAAGGTCTTTCTACCTAAAGGGACATGTTTTCTACTTCATTCTTGAGGGGCTGCTTTTGGATGTGATTTACACAGCCTTTTCAGTTTTTCAAAACAGCCAAAATTCTGAGACATGCTTTTGCTAAAAAATACATGAGAATCTTCTAAGGGTTTTTAAGCACCCAGAACATAACAGGGAAATTGGTCTGGTAGAGCACCGTGGTTGATTCAGGCAATAATACATACAATATTGCATTCTGGAAACGTTGGCGCCTCCGCCGGCAGTCTCATCCACAGACACAACTTTAAATAAGACATTTTGTTATTAAATAAAACCTCCTTTCAGACAGGGACCATAAGGGCTTGCCGGGTCAGTCATTTAGGTTTGAAATCTCCTTTAATATGAATTTCCAGAGGATATTACAAAAGGCCCTACGTGGGCAATAAAACACATTGTAGGAAGCTGCTAAATATGCATTTCTGCAATGGGCCTCTTTTAAAGTCCGTAAATACATATGCATGAGGCACAGATAACGCTTGCCTGTGCTTCGCTCTGGGAAGCATCTTCTGGGAGACATCGCAATAAGCTTTCTCCATTCACCGTGGAGCCAGCAGCCCCACAAAGGCCAGCCTGGAGATTTTAGAGGGAGCGAGCTGCTCTCGTCTCACAGGTGGGAATGGCAGGCAGACCCTCTGGTGTTGTGGAAGGAATCCAGAACCTTCGCCACCCTGGGCCCCCAGCCAGGGGACACTGATCTTTCTGGTCCAGCCAGGGGACACTGGTCTTTCTGGGTCAGCCCATCCCCTGGTGACCGGATTAGTTTTTATTTCTGTCTTCTGCCTGCGTGGGCCCCAGAGACAGACCCACCTGCCCCATTTACTGTGGGCACCCCTGCTCAGGACACCGCATTCAGCACATCAGAGTCACTCCTGCTTTTAAGGGGTGACAATGGTGCAGGAGCTTCCTGGAGCTGCTGTGAGAAAGGGCCACAGGCTGGGTGGCTTAAAACAATAGGAAGTTACTCTGTCACAGTCTGGAGGGTAGAGGTATGAGTGCAAGGTGTGGGTAGGGCTGGTTCCCTCCAGAGGCTCTGATCCATTCCAGGCCTCCCTGCAGCTCCACCTGCCTGCTGACAGTCCCGGCTTTCCTTGGCTTGTAGATGCGTCACCCCAGTCTCTGCCTCTGTCCTCACGTGCCCTCTTCCCTGTGGGTCTGTTTTCTCTTTTTATAAGGACATTAGTCATATCGGATTGGGACCCACCCTGCTCCCATAGGATCTCATTTTAACCAGTTACATCTGCAATGACCCTACTTCCAAAAGGTCACATTTTGAGGTACTGGGGGTTAAGACTACAATGTATCTTTTTTTTGGGGGGGGGTCTCAATTTAGTCCGTAACAAAAGGCTTTCATTCTTAGTAGCTGTGGACATTGTAGCTGAGTGTTCAGGATCAGGAAATCATTGTTTCATTCATTAATACTCAAGTTGTGCACAGCCATCAAGCACCTCCCAGGCATTGTGCTAAAGCTCTGGGGACCCAATGGGGGAGTGAGCCCAGAGCTGCCCCTGCTGGAGGACACTCATATCAAAGGTGAGGAAGGAGGGAGGGGGCTCCTGGTGGACAGGACCTGGTGAGCAGGTCACAGGAAGGAAATTCATCTTTGTCCTGAGAGAAAAGGCAACGTTGCCAGATCCATCAGGTCGTAAGTGCAATCAGACTTGGGTTTAAATAGAGCAGCAGATGGAGAGGGCTGCTGAGAGGGCCAGCCCTGATGTGGGCACCTGGGTAAGCAGGCTGCTGCTTGGGCCAGGGAGAAGAGAACCAAGGAGGCAAGAGTTACTCAGCCAGGAGCAGACCCAAAGCCGGGAGCAGTGCCCAAAGACCTTGGTGGGACTGAGATGGGATGACGTTCCCGGTGACCCAAGGAGCACTGGATGCTCACAAATGCTCAGCGCCGCCTAAGAACACCAGACACAGCTGGTCACTCCTGCTATTGGCAGAGGAGAAGAAGGACAGGGGTTACACACCCAAAACAAACAAACAAACAAGAGGCATGGTGGCTTTCATGAAGTTCTGTGACTGCTTAGAAGTCTCCAGCAATATAATTAAAAAGCAGTATCTAGTTTTCGCTTGTTAAATTGGCCAAAAATCCAAAAGGGAAAATAATATTCAGTGCTATAAGGCTGGGATGAAGTCTCACTGCTGCGTGCTCTGCTGATGGAAGTGCGAATGAGTGAAACCTTTGGAGAAGACAATTGAGCAAAACGCTTTCCTGTCTGGCAAACCACTCCTGACAATTTATCCTAAAGCAACAATCATACCTGTGCAAAATCTGACGCAGATGAACTGTCAGGGGAGCATTCTTTAGAATAAAGGGACTCTTAGTCACTTATATTTTCAGCAGAAGATGAGCAGTTTAAAAACCTAGGGACTGTCCACTATGTGGAATATTAGGCAGTCATTTAAATTGTCATTTAAAAACTAACCAATGGGAAAATGGCTACAATTTAAAAATGAAAAATTCTAGACGTAAATTTATATTTTAGTGTGTCTCCGCCATAGGGGAAGGTGTATATGACATGCTATTAAGTGAAAAATGCTGACTAAGAAATTATTGATGGTATAAATGGAAAGGATGTGTGTTTGTATTTGTGTGTGAATATATGTGAGTTATGCATGGCTGTATATATTAGAAAATTGAGTGAAACAAAATACACCAAATGGCTAATGGTGGTTATTTCTGTGTGATGGGGTTTGAGGTTATATTAAAACATTTGCTTCTATGTTTTTATATTAAAGAAACACATTTGCAGCCTGTGTTCATTGTAGAAAACTGGGGCAACTTGGAAAAACATGTATTATTTTAAAACATTCTAATGAAACATAGATCTTTGAGTGTCTTCTTTCTTAAACCACTTTGCTGAGTCCTAGTTCTTCATTTTTCCCCTGGGAGACAGCCTCACCACTTTTATTCCAGGAGCGAGGTCTCCTCTGGGCTGGAGGGCTGGGTGCTGGATGTGCTCTGACCCCCGAGGCTCTCGCAGGACACTCAGAGATGGCTCTTGATCCAATGGTGTCTTGCTTCTGCACACTGGAGTCACTGTAGGCGCCTGCCCAGGTGAGCAGATGTGAACAATCCAAAAATTGGAAGAGTGAGAACAAGAAAGAGGTGATGTGTGTGTGTGTTTGTGTTTTTACGTGTGTGAGTGTGTTTGTGTATTTGTGTATGTGTGTGCATGTGTGAGTGTATGTGTGTTTGCATATATGTGTCAGTGTGTATGTGTGAGCGTATGTGTGTGCATGCATGTATCAGTGCATGCATGTATCAGTGTTTATTTGTGTGTTCATGTGTGTGTGTATGTGTGTGTGTGTGTGAAGAGGGTGTGGACCAGGCACAGATCCTAGGCTGATTCATCTGGACATAAGGAGGGCAACTTCTGTCTTCAGGGACCATCAATCTGGCCATTTTCACTGGCACTTAGTCTCCCTTAGAGCAAGGCAAATATTTTAGCATTCCTTTAAATATATATTTTTAAAGGTCTGGCTTTAAAGCCGAGAAGCTCAGGAAACCTGAGCTCAGGGTGAAATTCTCTTTGCAAGTAGGTTTGGGCCAGTGCAAATGACATGAATTACACTCACCATTACCTCAAGATGCACTGCTCTCAGCTGGCGTAAAATTGCCCATTTCCTGCCTTGATATAAGGGGCCTTATTCTCGATGCTCCGTTGATGTCAGGAGCTACTATTTCATGCCTGACACGTCGGTCATTTTAATCACCCTAGCCTCCGTATCTGGGCCAAGGCCCACTCCTCGTTGGCCATATTTCTGACTCCATCTGGAGTTTTTACCACTTGGGTTCTTTGGACGGGCTCATATTATCCTGAAAGGTCCCTCTAGGGCATGTCAAGGGAATGGAGGAAACCTTATAAGCAGACAGAATAAATAACAGTGCCAGTAAGGGCCGTGGGAGACATAATTGGGAGAGGAACAATGGTGGCTCAGGACACCTCTCTGTGTGCACGTGTGTGTGATGTGTGTGCCTGTGTATACATGCGCATGTGTGCACCTCCCACCGACGCCCAAGCTCACACAGAGCTGGCTCCCCTCCAGCTGCCCCATTTCCAGGGGCTTGTTTTACAGGAGAATTCAGTTCACATGTATTCTCACCTGGTGGTGGAGGAAAGAACTCTGTCATCCCCTCCTGCCCATTCCACAGCTGGTTCTGCTGTAACAGCTGGTTTTGTAAACTCAAATTTGTTCCAATACGGTTGATAGATTAGGGAAAATGTAAGCGTGCTGCAATTCTAAATTTTAAGTTTGTTGATGTGTGATTACGTCTGAAGAAATTTTTTAAAGATGCAGAAAATGTGAGTGTATGTAGGTGAATGCAAAAACCTGCACCCAGCTGATCAGAGCCACTTAGGAATCCACGAAACCTTCCCCACTCACATCTCTCACACCCCTCCTGACTACCTCAGTGCCTGGTGTAGGTTATGAGCCACACTGGTGACATCTGGGGTTAGAACTCTCCATCTGCCCTGATCACCCTCCTTCTGCCCCTCATGATGACTCCTGAGTTCCAGCCCTTTGGACGCAACCACAAGCCAATTCCAGGGTTTTCCCACAGTACAGTGCCATATTTACTGTGTCGTCTGCATTCCATAGCCATTTACTATGGAGAACAGGGGGCTGCCATGTTGATTATGTTCTTCTGCTTCATAATATGTGTTACTATCCAAGTTTCTGAGTGCCCCCACAAGCCCTGTGGTTTTATTGTGCAGCTTTGCACAGGGAAATGACTTTTAGGAAGGTATGGGTTGTCTTATAGCAGATCTGACTCTGCACTTTTATAATTCTTTGATCCAGGAGCAGTTACAGGCAAAATCAGAAATCATTGTGGTCATTTTAAACAACTCCCCTCCAAAAAAAAAAAAAATTTAAGCCCATGAAGATATGCGGATGATAATCCAGAAAGACTGAGAAGAGAATGAGTAGGATCTCTCTGGAGGATGGAGAGAAATGGTTTGTGACAGAGTTTTGGGTTGCTTGTGGTGGGCTGAGTAATGTCCCCGAAAACATATCAACATATGACTTCCCAGTATGTGTGAGTGTTATCTTAGAGGGCAAGAGGAATTTTGTAGGTGTGATTAAGGATCCTGAGATGATGAAGTTATCCTAGATTATCTGGGTTGGCTAGAAATATGATCAGAGGGCACTTACAGGAAGAAAGCAGAGGCAGATTTGGCTACTGAAGGGGGTAATCTGAGGACTGAAGCCAGATGTTGTACTGGCCTTGCAGATGGAAGAGGAGGCTGTGTTTAGCTCATTTTCATGCTGCTGATAAAGACATACCCAAGACTGGGCAATTTACAAAAGAAAGAGGTTTATTGGACTTACAGTTTCACAAGGCTGGGGTGGCCTCACAATCATGACAGAAGGCAAGGAGGAGCAAGTCACATCTTATGTAGATGGTGGCAGGAGAAGAGAGAGCTTGTGCAGGGAAACTCCTGTTTTTAAAACCATCAGATCTCATGAGACTCATTCACTATCATGAGAACAGTGCAGGACAGACCCACCCCCATAATTCCATCACCTCCCACCAGGTTCCTCCCATGACATGTGGGAATTGTGGCAGTTACAATTCAAGATGAGATTTGGGTGGGGACACAGACAAACCATATCATTCCAACACTGGCCCCTCCCAAATCTCATGTCCTCACATTTCAAAACCAATCATGAAGTCTTAACTCATTTCAGCATTAACCCAAAAGCCCACAGTCCAACATCTCATCTGAGAAAAGGCAAGTCCCTTCCACCTATGTGCCTGTAAAACAAAAAATAAGCAAGTTAGTCTCTTCCTAGATAGAATGGGGGTACAGGCATTGGGTAAATACAGCCATTACAAATGGGAGAAATTGGCCAAAACAAAGGAGCTACAGGCCCCATGCAAGTCCAAAATCCAGCAGCACAGTCAAATCTTAAAGCTCTACAATGATCTCCTCTGACTCCGTATCTCACAACCAGGTCACACTGATGCAAGGGGTGGGTTCCCATGGCCTTGGACAGCTCTGTCCCTGTGGCCTTGTAGGGTACAGCCTCCTTCCCGGCTGCTTTCATGGGGCATTGAGTGTCTGTGGCTTTTCCAGACACACGATGCAAGCCATCAGTGGATCTACCATTCTGGAGTCTGGAGGACAGTGTCCCTCTTCTCACAGCTCCACTGGGTGGTGCCCCAGTAGGGACTCTGTATGGGGCCTCTGACCTCACATTTCCCTTCCACACTGCCCTAGCAGAGGTTCTCCATGAGGGCCCTAACCCTGCAGCAAACTTTTGCCTGGGCATCCAGGTATTTTCATATATCTTCTGAAATCTAAGTGGAGGTTCCCAAACCCCAATTCTTCTGTGCACTCACAGGCTCAACACCACATGGAAGCCTCCAAAGCTTGGGTCTTGCACCCTCTGAAGCCACAGCCTGAGCTCTACATTGACCTGCTTCAGCCATAGCTGGAGCAGCTGGGACACAGGGCACCAAGTCCCTAGGCTGCACACAGCATGGGGACCTTGGGCTGAGCTCACAAAACCACTTTTTCCTCCTAAGCCTCTGGGTCTGTGATGAGAGGGGCTTCCATGAAGACCTCTGACATGCCCTGGAGACATTTTCTCCATTGTCTTGGGGATTCACATTTGGCTTCTTGTTACTTGTGCAAATTCCTACAGCTGGGTTGAATTTATCCTTAGAAAATGGGATTTTCTTTTCCTTCACATTGTCAGGCTGCAAATTTCCAAACTTTTATGCTCTATTTTCCTTTTAAAACTGAATGCTTTTAACAGCACCCAAGTCTCATCTTGAATGCTTTGCTGCTTAGAAATTTCTTCCACCTGATACCCTAAATCATCTCTCTCTCAAGTTCAAAGTTCCACAAATCTCTGGGGTAGGGGGAAAATGCCACCAGTTTCTTTGTTAAAACATAACAAGAGTCACCTTTGCTCCCAACAAGTTCCTCACCTGTATCTGAGACCACCTCAGCCTAGACCTTATTGTTCATATCACTATCAGCATTTTGGTCAAAGCCATTCAACAGGTCTCTAGGAAGTTCCAAAGTTTCTCACATTTTCCTGTCTTCTTCCAAGCTCTCCAAACTGTTCCAACCTCTGCCTGTTACTGCGTTCCAAAGTCACTTCCACATTTTCAGGTATCTTTTCAGCAATACCCCACTCTACTGGTACCAATTTACTGTATGAATCTGTCCTAACACTGTCGATAAAGACATACCAAAGACTGGGCAATTTACAAATGAAAGTGGTTTACTGGACTTATAGTTCCACATGGTTGGGGAGGCCTCACAATCATGGTGGAAGGCAAGAAGGAGCAAGTCACATCTTACATGGATGGTGGCAGCAAAGAGAGTTTGTAAAGGGAAACTTCCATTTTTAAAACCATCGGATCTCATAAGACTCATTCACTATCATGAGAACAGTGCAGGAAAGACCTATCTCCATAATTCAATCACCTCCCACTGGGACACATGGGAATTGTGGGAGTTACAACTCATGGTGAGATTTGGATGGGGACACAGCCAAACAACATCAGGCCATTAGTCCAGGAATGCAGCACTGCAATCTGGAAAAGGCAGGGAAGTGAATTTTTCCCTGGAAGTTCCGGAGGGACCATGGCTCCATTGACATCTTATTTTTGATCTGGTGAGACGGATGTTGGACTTAAGACCTCCAGAAGTGTAAGAGGATTAGTGTGTGTTGTTTTCAGCCAACCAAATTGGAGTTCTCTGTTACAGAAGCCACAGGAAACCAATGGGCTTGTTCTGCTCCAGGGCAATGGTGGACGGGCAGGGGCTGGAGGTGGGGCAGCAGCTACAGCCGGATCCGTTTGCTTGGTTTATGTGTGATTTTGGGGCATGAATAGATGATGGCAGAAGGGCATTGGCTGGAGATATAACTGCTCTGTGACCATCCAGTCCCTCTTAGTTGCTTGAAGAAAAAAATGCCAAGGTAGGTGGCACACCCAGCACAGAGACCCAGTATAGGCAGGCAACATATTTGGCTTTTTCCTTTTTCTGAAAAGTGACCAATTTCCTTTCTTCTCATCTCTCCTAATCCTGGCTCCCACCTGCCCCTCATCCACTGCCTCATCCCTCAGATCAATGGGATGAAAGCTTTTCAGGAACTAACCCCACCCAGGTGGTGTGCTCCCTCTTCTGTCAGCATCCAGGCAGCTCCTCATAACCCCCAGCCCCTTCCCCGGCTTGCTCTAATTGTCTGCTCAGGCGTGCCCCCTGCTTCTCTGTAACCCTATTATTGCAACACGGGAAAGCATTTTAGGAATGCAGTTTGCAGGAGAGGCATTATTAAGATGAAGCCTTTTGGTATTGAGCTGCATTTTCTAGCATCCATCTTCCAAAAGTCATTAGTCAACTGTGTGGGTCTCGGGGGAGGATGGGCTGCACCAGCTCTGGTTTTCATGAGCAACAGCATCATTTCTGCCACCTGGGTGAATTCTTGGGGCCTGTGTCTCTGGTGCATTTCCATTGTATCTAATTTGGAGGATGGGCAGACATGGAGGGTGGTTCTTGTGCCCCTGAGCTCTGTCCCAGAAAGTTTGGGATGTTTGTCTACTTGCTTTCCACCTGGCTTTAGAGGTGTGGGTGGAGGTTACACAGGTGTCCCAGGTGGGGAACAAGGTCTAGCCAGGCAGACAGCAGGGGATGGTGGCCTGGGGACTCCATGCTTTCACCATTACCTATTTGTACTGGGCATTGGGTTCCAGAAAGATCACATTGCCTTTCTGAGTTTTGAGTTTGTTTATGCGTGATTCTTTCTGGAGAAATTTTTTAAAATGCAGAAAATGTGAGTGAATGTAGGTGAATGCAGAAACCTGCACCCAGCTGGTCAAAACCACTTAGGAATAAGCTAAACCATCCACACTCACATATCTCAAACCCCTTCCTGACTACCTCAGTGTCTGGTGTAGGTTATAAGCCATGCTATTAATTTATTCATTGCAACAATAAATTAATTAAATAATTAACTCTTCACCCAGCAGATGCCAGGCACTATCTGCAGGGGTCACACAAAGTCTCTGTGCACCAGTGCTCCCAGGCTAGAGGGGAGGGGGCCACACATAGAGAAAAATCACCAGAAGATTGTTTCTCATTACCAAGCATGTCGCCCTGTATCCAGGCCCTCACAAAGACTCTCATATGCCTGGGGCTCTCATGATGTCTTTATTTTGAATCACAAAGTGCTAAGACATGATTTCAGTCAATGCTGGTCTTGGGTGCTCCCAGAGGGTGTTCAATGGAATCAGTTGACACAAAAAAGAAAGAGGCAGAGGAATATAACTTATTATCATTGTGGGCGGCAAGCTACAGTAGTGCTGCTTTTAAAAGTTTTTCTTTTAAATTCCTCAAAAATTTCAAAAAATCAGTAAAACACTACAGCACCAACTCTCCTCTTATCTGTTCCACATTAAAAGCCCTAAGAAAAAATAAACATTTAATGCCCTATAACTAAAAAATTTTAACAAAGTCAGTCTTATCTAAATCCCAATATTTACAATTCAAAACTTAATAAGTTAATACTATCCAAAAACACATTCATCTTAATCAAAACTCTAATCCTCCAGTTAATGTTACAGCTAACCAGTTGCTAAAAATAAGCCAATAAGCTACAATTCAAAACCAAACTATACTAAATAATAAAGTTATTAAACAACTACAAAAATATTACCTAAATAATTAAAATTAAATTCAAAATAATAACAATGTATACCCATCTTTTACAGCCATCAAACAAAAACAACATAAACTCTATCCAAACTTTATTACCCACCTCCAAAACACAACAAAAAAAACTATCCCTAATAGCCACAGCCAACAACTTACTATAAAACGTATAACTTATAAACAAACAAATCCAAACTGTCAAACCGCTACTCACCCCGTTAAAACCAAAATTCCACCCACAATCATGAGTGTTATCTGTAATTATTCCTGGTATATAGCCTCACAGTTTCAAGTGTCACATGCTATATTAGTCTGTTTTTATGCTGCTATAAAGGACTGCATGAGACTGGGTAATTTATAAAAGAAAGAGGTTTAATTGACTCACAGTTCTGCATGGCTGGGAAGGCCTGAGGAAACTTATAATCATGGTGGAGGGGAAGCAAACATGTCCTTCACATGATGTCAGGAAGAAGAAGTGCCAAGCAAAAGGGGAAAAACCCCTATAAAACCATCAGATCTCATGAGAACTCACTATCATGAGAACAGCAGCATGAGGGTAACTGCCCCATGATTAGATTACCTCCCACTGAGTCCCTCCCACAACACGTGGGGATTATGGGAACTACAATTCAAGATGAGATTTGGGTGGGGACACAGCCAAACCACATCACATGCTATCATGAAAATCTCTTAAAGGTGGCTTTAAAATGCAGCAGTGAGCAGAAATTGTAATATTCGCTTATAGGAGGATGAAGAAAGCAGCCATCTTCATGTTATCCAAATAGCACTTGTGTCTTCATGCATGATTTCCAATAATAGAATCAAAGTGGAATTGCAAAAGCTCCATGACTTGACTAGACAGAGGGGAAGCAGTTTGATTCCCGAGGAAAGTCTTCACCCTGAGATGCCTTCTGTAGCACCTGCATAAGCCAGCTTCATGAACTCTAAGCTATGAATAAGGATTCCAGCTAATGCATTAATTTTACATATGCATCTCTAACTAAGTGACTTAATAATATTAGCAGGCCCTTCATTATTTCATTCTCATCCAGAAGAAGTAACCATTCATGGCAACCCACAAGGGTTTACGGCATGTTTTTACTGGGACCTGACTGTGTGAGGCTTGGTCACACACATGGGCATGGATGAAGAATACTTTGAGTAAAGTGCTGAGATGTGAGTCAGCTCAGGACCGACTGAGGCCAGAGCCTTGAAAAAGCATCAGGGAGGGTTTCTGGAAGGATTAATGACTGAGCTGAGTTGAAAACAAGTCCACAAAGATGCTGGGGTCACTGGTTTGGGGAAACTGTGCCTGCCACACTGAGGAGCTTGGAGAGTTTTCCAAGGATGAGGAGGTGATTGATGGAAGCTAGAAATGGTTCTTCCACAGTCCAGAATTATTTTAAATTATCCTCTTTGCTGTGCCGACAAAAATCACACCATCACAGAAACCTTTGGATTAGCAACCCCTCACCAGAAGGGCATCCAGGCTCCCATCAAACACACCATTACAAGACTTTGGGAATTAAACAGGTCAATTTCTTCTCTCAGATGAGAAGCTTGGATTTGGAAGGGAGTGGGATGGGGCTTGGGTGAAATAATGGGGTCAAGGTGGCAGGAGGATAGGAGTGACTTCTGGGAATGGGTACTTTAAGGAAGGGTTGCGATGGGCAAAGACTCCTGGCAGGGGGTTGCCTGGAGGTGGGAGAAGAAGGAAAATGAGCAACTGTCCATGCAAGAGGATGGTCATATGCAATGAAGCAGAGCTCAGCAGACTTGGGTCATCAGTTTCTCCATGTTCCAAAGAAAGAACAGCCCTCAACAAGCTCTTGAAGATAATTTCTGAGCCCTTAGGATATTTTGCCTGGTAAGAGTGTCTTTGTTTAACTGCAGCCTTGGGCCAGTCAGATAGCCTATGCTAATTGTAACAGTCAGGGTTCTTTCAAGAAACAGAACCAGTAAGATAGATACATACAT
This sequence comes from Pongo abelii, assembly GCF_028885655.2. Classification (NCBI taxonomy): domain Eukaryota; kingdom Metazoa; phylum Chordata; class Mammalia; order Primates; family Hominidae; genus Pongo; species Pongo abelii. Next base: position 229,315,095 of record NC_071985.2, on the reverse strand, counting down.
GTACAAAAGAAAGCTCATTATGGCTCATGGGATTATGAAGGCTAAGAAGTCCCACTATCTGCTGTTTATAAGCTGAAGACCCAGGAAAGTCAGCAATACATTTTAGTCTGAGTCCAAAGGCCTGAGAAACAGGGCAGCTGATGGTGGAAATCCCAGACCAAGGACAAGAAAAGATGAGATGAGATGTCCCAGCTCAAGTACTCAGGACAAAAAGGGAGGCCAGGTAAATTCCTCCTTCCTCATTTGGGGTTAGATAATGACCACCCATGTTGGGGAGGGCCATTTGCTTTATCAAATCCAACAATTCAAATGCCCATCTCTTTCAGAAATACTGTTGCAGACATACCCAGAAATGATGTTCTATCTGGGCACCTCATGGTCCAGTCCAGTTGACACATAGAGTTCATCATCACACTAAAAATGTGATTCATGATGGTGCCTTGGGCTACATGGTATCAGCTTGACCCGGGGGAGCTGGAGACTGAGTAACTAAGGCCAGGCAAGTGGGTGCTGCATGCCTACATGACCAACCCCCAAGAAAAACCCTGAATGCCAAGGTTCAGGTGAGCTGCCCTGGTTGGTCACACTTCCTATTTGCTGTCACACTTCCTATTTGCTGTCACACATCATTACTGGGAGAATTAAGCACTATCTTGAGACTCTACTACGAGAGAACAATTAGAAGCCCATGGCTGGTTTCCTCTAGACCCCGCCTTACACACATTTTCTCTTTACTGACTTGAACCTGTACCCTTTCACTGTAATAAACCATAACCATTAGTATCATGGCTTCATTTTAGGTTCAGGGGTACATGTGCAGGTTTGTTATTTAGGTAAACTTGTGTCATGGGGCTTTGTTGTACAGATTATTTTATCACCCAGGTACTAAGCCTAGTACCCAGTGGTTATTTTTCCTGATCCTTTCTCTCCCCCAACCCTCAAGCAGGCCCCAGTGTCTGTTGTTCCCCTCTATGTGTCCATGTGCTCTCATCATTTAGCTCCCACTTACAAGTGAGAACATGCAGTATTTGGTTTTCTGTTCCTGCATTAGTTTGCTAAGGATAATGGCCTCCAGCTCCATCCATGTTCCTGCGAAGAACATGATCTCATTCATTTTTAGTATAACGACTTTTTAAAATTCTGTGAGTCCTTCTAGTGAATCACTAAACCCAAAGGTGGTCTTGGGGACCCTCAGCCTAAAGGAGAATACTGCAGAAGTATTTCTCTTCTGGTTACCCTATGCATAACTAGACACATGAGCCACTATTCTGAGAGGCAGACTGGCCTTTGGGGGAAGCCTAGCTTTCTAGTTGAGGGAAGAAGGGCATAGCTTAAAGAATGGCTGCAGAAGCAGAGGAAAGCCCAGTGCAACCAGGGGCTCCGTCCACCAAGACCCTTTTCTGCCCCCAGACGCTCTGTGCTGCCGCATCTGTTCCCAGACAAGCCCCGGCTTTCCCATCTGGCTCAGTGCTTTGTGATCACCTTTCTTGGAAGTCTTCTTCTGTCTCTTCTTTGGCCAAAGAATTTCTGCTCTTCCTTTAAGATACAGCCCTAATATTTCACTGTCTCTCTGATCCACAAACCCGCAGAAAGATAGTTTGCATTTAGCTCTACGACAGCATATTCTGTTGCTATCATGTGTCTTAAAGAGTGGGCTCAGGTGTCTTGTTCATCCTTGTGACACCACTGTCTAGACTACTCTACTACTGTAGAGACTTTAATTCCTGTGTGGTCGGCAAAATGATCCCAGAATTCTTCAAACAATTTTCTTTACTTATCTTTTCAAGAATATATCAATGAACAACCTTGGTTTTTATGTTTTAATTATCAAAAACCAAAGTATGAACATAATAGAGGAAACATTAAGTAGCAAGTTAAGAGCTTGGATTCAAAAAACTCAAGATTTAACTAGGTCTGTAAATTGCCAGATGACTGTGTTGGTCTTTTTTCCCCACACTGACTGTTAGCTTCTGTAGGAGATTTGGGTTAGGTCAGGGGTGAGAGCTCTGTGACACATGAGCCACTATTCCTATCCCGTGTCCAAGACAGACATGGCTAATCAATCATGATACTCATTCTCACTTCTTTCTAAGCAGGTGGAACACATTTGGTGTGGAAATGAAACCTACTGAGTAGCCTAGGGTTAGACGATCCCTAAGGTTTTCACATCCTATTTTTTGATCCAGATTGCTTTTTTTTTTTATCTGAGTCCAGCAATGTTGTCAGATATGGAAGGGAAATGGGTAGCATGGGTTCTGTTGAAGTCAGTTCATGGCCATTCAGCCAAGAATTCTGCCAGAAATTCCTCATGGGTATGTCAAGTGGTCAAAAGTTGAGCTATATTCTATGTAGTCACTGCTGAGCAGATTGTCAGGCAATGAATTAAGTCACCTCTATAGAAGGAATTCCATAGAAAGGGCCTGTGGTGGGCTCATTTGAGTCTCCCCAAATCCATATTTTGAAGTCTTAACCCCCAGGATCTCAGAATGTGATTGTATTTGGAGATAGGGTCTGTGAAGAAGGAATTAAGGTAAAATGAGTTCATATGGTCAGGCCCTAATCCAATCTGACTGGTTTCCTCATAAGAGAAGATTAGAACACAGACACATGCAGAGGGATGATGATGTGAGGAGACGGGAAGGAGAAGGCATCTGTAAGCCAAGGAGAGGCCTCGGCAAGAGCCAGTGTGCCCACACCTTGATCTCTGACTTTCAGTCTCCATAACCATGAGAACATATGTTTCTTTTGTTTAAGCCCCTGTCTGTGTTGCTTTGGTTTGGCAGCCCCAGGAAAGGAATGCAGGGCTCTTTCAAAGGAGACACAAAAAAGAAGGAGGAGGGCTCTGCTTCTTCATCCTGTACCTGCTACCCTGCTGATTGTTGTCTATGTTGGCAAAGTAAAGGCCAAGTTGTCAAACACCAGAGTCTTCAGAATGTGTTAGTGATCTGGAAGGACGAGAACATTTCTTTATGGCTCCCAGTCCATGGTTTCTGTCAACCATGGAGTTTTATCTCCATTGCCTCCACCTCTGTTTGCTGAACCTGCTACTACCTTCCAGAACCTTCTGCCTCCAGAACTTCTCTCCTTGTGTCTCTCACTGGAGAGAAATAAATTTGATCAAGTCATTTGCATTTGATTTTTGATGAATTTTTCTCTCACTGCTCTCAGTAAAATTAGATTTTAAAAAGAAGAGCTAAAAAAAAAAAGAAAAGAGGAAGGTGGTCCCAAAGGGAAACACCCCTTAACTGTGGTGCTTCAGTCCCCCCAAAGGGCAGAGGGGCAAAGAACTGGGGTAGCACCTTTCAACCTCTACCTAGGAAAGTTCCATCTTCGACCTTTCTTTGGTCAGACTGTGCTTCCATCCATTTGGTCCTGGTGGCCAAAGGCTGGGATGGAAATCTTGACTTTTTTTTTCTGTCCATCCAGAATGTGTGGGTGGCAAAACTAATAACTTCAAACATCCATCTCATGAAAAGTAAAGGGCTACTACCCCTTTAAACAAAGGATCCTTACCTGGATGGAGATCTGATGCACTTTGCATCTCGGTGGAGATGGGTTCCCCTCGCTGGGTCTCTGCAGAATCTCAGAGCCTCCTAGCTTCACTCTTCTTGCCTTTGCTACACGCCCTGTGGTTCAGGGCTTCCTCCCACAGCAGCCAGAAAAGAGAGTTCTTGGGCTTAGGTTCTGAGAAGGAGACAAACGGATCTGAGGACACAACTCCAGGGATTCCTACAGTTTCTTTGGGAGGGTCAAGATTTTATTCTGCAGAACTGGGAAGCCATGCCTCAAGCCTGCTCCTACCATTTATTCACCACCAGTAGGTGATGTGCCTGCTGGCCCACTTGCTTTTTGGCTAGGAAGGGGTGGTGACATCAGCTCTTGGCTTGGTTTTGGGCAGCAGGGACAATCTGGCACTGGCCACCATCACTGCATAATCATATTGCTATTGATTATGATTGCACAATCATAATGATATTGATTATGATTAGCATCATACCGGGTCTCAGAACAGCAGAGGTCAGGCTTGCATGTGTGTGCACATAAGTGTGCACGCGTGTGTGCATTTAGGGGAGCAAGCACCTAAGGCAGGCTTTGTGACTTACCTCACCGCTGCGGCTCTGGCCCCAGAGCTCCAGCATCCTCCACAGAGCTGCTTTCCTTTTTTTAGCCTCTGCTTGCAAGGAGGGATAGAACAGTGAATTGGAACCAGTGCACAAACCAGAAGAAGGCGGCTCTCACTGCTAGCACAAAGCAGTGACTTACCCCACCTTAGAGGCACATTTGTGGCTGGTATACACTCAGCCTCCTCCTGCCTGTGTCTGGAAATCACGCACACAGCTCCTGGAGCCTCCCAGAACCAGGAGAGCCATCCTCAGGGAAATTCAGGAAAGCATTTTGTCTTAAGGAAAAATAACCAAGCCACTTTGCAAGGTTCGTCATTGTAGACAGAGCAAGCAAGCTTCTCATCACCTTTGTTTCCATTCAGCTGGAAAGTCACTCTTGGTTCAGCTCTAAGCTTTGGTGTGTGTGTGTTTCTTTCCCAGAAAAGGAAAGTCACCACAAGATACAATTTAACTTGTAATTTTATTTGCTGTAGAGTAGCTTAAGCAATGATTGTATTTGATGTGGAGTTGAAATGCATAAAGAGATAAATGGCTTAATTTGAATCAATATTAATTTTGTGCAATTTACTTTTAACTTTGCTTCTCAGCAGATGAAATTATGCTGCTCAGGAGTCATTTGAAAACTTTTTTCCTGTTCAGAAAACTGAGCTAAACCAGGACGTCTGTTTCAACACAATGAGACAAAAGCTGTGCATGTGTGAGAGGTCAGATGAGAAGAAACTTCAACTAGGCTTGGCACAGTCACTCCAGGTCAGCTCCAGGAGCCCCTCCAGCTCATCCCCCTGCAATGTTACCGAAACCATTCACAGAAGAAAGTGGGGCTGGGAAATTGGGGCAAAAAGAGAGGAGTCAGGCACGCTGTTTGCACACGTGATGGAAATGGGCTCTGTGTTAGCTTCCCAGCTTCGGCATGACAAGTCCCACAGACTTGGGACCTTCAACAATAGAAATTTATTTTCTCACAGCTCTGGAAGCTGGCAGCCTCAGGTCTTCCTGAGACCTCTCTCTTTGACTCACAGATGCCATCTACTCCCTGTGTCCTCATATGGTCGTCCATCTGTATGTGTCTGTGTCCTAATCGCCTCTTCTCAGAAGGACATCAGTCAGATCAAATTAGAGCCCACCTTGATGACCTCATTTTAACTTAATTACCTCTTTAATGACTCCGTATCTCCAGATAAAGTCACATTCTGAGCTCCAGGGGGTTAGAATGTAAATATGAATGCTGCAGGGACACAATTCTGCCCAAACAGACCTCTTTCCAGGACAGAGGAGACTGGCTTGGGGCTCAACATCACTCCTGTTTACAAAAACTTTACGTGAACAGGGTGTGGAACTGGGCACAGATCCTAGATCTGACCTCTGAACACGTCATCCCCATGTGCTGACTCCATCCAGCAGAAGGGACGGGAGCACGTGGCAGTGGTGACCTCCTGAGGGTTGGCAGCTGCAGAGGTGCTGGGTTCCCCGCATGCTGCTTGGATTCAGCTTTCACAAGACCTCGGCGAGGTGGACACGGTGATGATATGCATTTCACAGTTGAGGACAAGTGATTTTTCAGGAAGTCACCTGCCTTGTGGCCCTGCCCACTGCTTTGGAATAAGGGTTTTCCATCTCCAAGTTCTTCCCATTGACCAAAGGCGTCTTCCACGGTAAAGCAGTGAGACGTCAAATCCAGTCTGCAGAAGGAATGCTTTCCCTGTGTCCCTGCCTTCAAACAAAGAGCTACTGGACAAAGAATTCTTTGATTGGAATTTTTTTTTTTTTTTTGAGAGGGAGTTTTGCTCCTGTTGCCCAGGCTGGAGTGCAGTGACACCATCTCGGCTCACTGCAACCTCTGCCTCCTGGGTTCAAGCGATTCTCCTGCCTCAGCCTCCCGAGTAGCTGAGATTACAGGCATGGGCCACCACGCCAGGCTAATTTTGTATTTTTAGTAGAGATGGGGTTTCACCATGTTGGTCAGTCCGGTCTTGAACTCTTGATGTCAGGTGATCTGCCCGCCTTGGCTTCCCAAAGTGCTGGGATTACAGGCATGAGTCACCATGCCTACCCAGGATTTTTTTTTTAAATAAAAAATAATAGTGTTTGAGTCAAGGTTCTCCACAGAAACAGGATCAATAGGATATATACCTATATTTATATATGAGAAGATTTGTTATGGGAACAGTAAATGACTTACATGATTATGGAAGCCAAGAAGTCCCACAAACTGCTGCCTGCAAGCTGGAGACCCCGGAGAGCTGGGGATGTCATTCAGTCTGACTTTGAAGGGCTGAAGACCAGGGGGCTGATGTATAGGTTCAGGTCTGAGTCCCAAAGCCAGACAACCGGGCGCATGGATGTCCAAGGACAGGAGAAGACGGACATCCCAGCTTCAGAAGAGAGGGGATAAATCCACCCTTCCTCTGCTTTTTTGTCCTATCAGGGACCTCACGGGATTGAGGGATTGAGGGATTGAGTGATGCCCTCCCACATGGGTGAAGGCAGACCTTCCTTCCTCATTTCACGGATTCAAATGCTAATCTCTTTCAGAAGCCCTCACAGGCACATCCAGGAATCATGCTTCACCAGCCACCTGGGCATCCCTTAGCACCATCAAGTTGATGCATAAAGTGAGCTATCAAAGGGTGAGTCTCTTTGTCCTGGTTGAGACACCTCATTCATTGTTTTGGATTTTATCTGTCAACTTCAAGTGTTCTATGCAGCACAAAAACACAGTATTCAAATTATCAAGCTGAAAGGAAAAGCTTGTGTAGCCAGAAGCTCAAATTGCCGCAGGGGTCCCAGGGGAGAAGGAAAGGTTTTGTGGAAGCCACGGCCGGATGCATTTCCTCTGGGGCTTCACTGTGAAGGCCCCACATAGCAGGAGATGGGGAGACACTCTGAAAAGACAGGGATCTTGGAAATACGGGGTTCTTTGTGCCTGAGGAGCCACTCCATGTCCAGGAAATGTGTGGAATATCAGTGGCCAGGGAGTTGTTTACTGCCCCAATTTTCAACCCAGTGGGGAGAAGACGGGTGACCTTTTAAAATGTAAATGAAATTGTGTTGTTCCAGCAGCTTTTGCTCATCACAAAGCTAGTTCCTGGCCATGACTCACGAGGACTGGATGCGGCTTAGACTCCATCACCTTGCCTGTCTCGGGTTCTCACAGTGATGTCGCCAGCACCTGGAACAGCGCCTGGTATGGGAAAGGCCCTGTCATAGCTGGGGACTGACGGACTGGGCACACAGAAGGAGGCACACAGGCATGGATGCGCCAGGTACAGGGATGCTGATGGAGAGGAGAGTGAGTGAGATAATGCTCACGAGCCAGGCCTAGGAGAGGCATTATTTTCCCTCCAGGAAATATATTCTGATTTTCATTATATAGGTGAGTGGGAAAATATGATTTTTAAATACAGATGCTCAGTTTATAGCCAAAGTTATTGGAATATATCTGTTCAGTAAATTAATTTGCATCACATCGCATTTTAGTGGCTGGATATGATTTCTGAGAATACTTAGAATTTCATGGGCGGTCTTGTATCTGCTTATATATATATATATTTTTGATACAGGAAGATAGTTCTAATCATATCCTGCCATTGCACAGATAAAAACATTTTTTAATTGGACTTCATGAGCTATCATGAAAAGGTTGGAACGGGACTTGACCGGAGATTCGGGGGAGTTTGAGGTCAGTTGGTGTCTCACCCAGGTTGATTTGTTCAATTCTAATTGTCACCAGGAGAATTACAACCCTCAAAGAGTGTGATCAGAGGAGATAAACCATTTTACCCTAATACTTTATGCTGAAAGTTGATGGTGCAACATTTAAGCTTCCCGAAGCCTAACAACTCATTTGCAATAAATTCTAGAAGGAGAAAATAATGACTCCGGGATGTCATCTCATTCCAGCCTCACATTATTTTCTTACTCTTCCCAAACTGTGGTTGTTTGGAAACGTGCCCACGGGAAGCGGTGGTGGGCAGGCATCTCCCGGAGACTGGAGGAATCCAGCACCCTGGCTTCTAAGTCTGAACTAACTTTTCTCCAACAAAGGATTAGTTTCCTGGGGGCGTGGGTAAATTGCTGCCCCATACCTGTTTGTGGGCATATTCCTTCCTTTAATTGCCGTGTCCAAGACAGGTAGGGAACTTAAAGAATTTACTGTCGTTTGGAGCCAAATGATGTGGACGCTTCACAGCCAGAGTCCTCTTCATTGGCAGGCGACTCGCAGATAATAGGCTTTCTAAATTACACCAGGCAATTGGTATTTTCACACTTTTCCCAATGTGATTTCAAAATTAAATTAGGCCGGATGTATACAGGAATGTGGTGGATGGCATTCAACATGGACTCCAGCCAGCCTTCCTCTCAGTCCACACAGAAGGAAGAGAAAACTAATTAACTATCCTCAGGCCCAAGATTGGGTCTGTGTGTGTGGATCCACCCACTGCCTCCCGGCTTTGAACCTTCCCCATGCTTCTCAAGGGCAGGATCAACACCTGCAGGTCTGAGAGTGAATCCGTTCTCTCCTGGGAGGGATTATTTGCAAGGAGAGAAAGGATAGATTAATCTAGGGCAAGCAGACAGCCACGTGGACTCAACTGAGTTTCTGCCGTGTCCCTACTACAGCCTCCAGCCTTGGGAGTGAGCCTGGGAGTCACTGACAGCTGCACTAGGCTTTGGTCTTGCTCTGTTAGCTAAGACTGCATTAGAAAACTCATCTTTACCATTAGACAGTGTTTCCCCAAAGTCCCCAAGCTTTGCCTCCCTGAGTGAGCCCCACCCACCTCATGTCTCAGGATGCTGTGCACCCAGTAGGGCCTTTGTGCAGCCACGTCATTCCACAAACAGCCTTGAGGCTCTTACTCTACTCAAAGGTGTGCTAAGCTCAGGGGCACAAGCATTTCCTATCGGAAAGTTTGTCCTCAGGGAGCCTACAGCTGGCAAGGAGAATGCAGACAGCCTTTGTGTTTCGCCTTATGAAATTTCTTCCTTTAGCCTGTCAAGGAGTTAACATTCCCTTTTTTCAACTGAAATTCACAAAACATACAATTCACCATTTTAACCATTTAAAAATGCACAATTCAGGCTGGGCCTGGTGGCTCACACCTGTAATCCCAGCACTTTGAGAGGCTGAGGCGGGCAGATCATTTGAAGTCAGGTGTCCGAGACCAGCCTGGCCAACTTGGAGAAACCTCGTCTCTACTAAAAATACAAATATATATATATATATATATGGGCCTGTAGTCCTAGCTATTTGGGAGGCTGAGGCAGGAGGATCACTTGAACCTGAGAGGCGGAGGTTAGATTGAGCCAAGATCATGCCACTGCACTCCAGCCTGGAAGACAGAGCGAGACTCCATCTCAAAAAACAAACAAACAAACAAACCTGTAATCCCAGCACTTTGGGAGGCCAAGGCGGGCGAATCACGAGGTCAAGAGTTTGAGACCAGCTTGGCCAACATGGTGAAACCCTGTCTCTACTAAAAAATACAAAAAATTAGCTGGGCGTGGTGTCGGGCTCCTGTAATCCCAGCTACTCGGGAGGCTGAAGCAGGAGAATCTCTTGAACCTGGGAGGCAGAGGTTGCAGTGAGCGAAGATCACGCCACTGCACTCCAGCCTGGGTGATAGAGCGAGACTCCATCTCAAAAAAAAAAAGAAAAAGGGAAAAGAAAAGAAAAAGTGCACAATTCAGTGGTTTGTAGCACATTCACAACAAGGTTGTGCCACCATCATCACAATCAAATTCCAGAACATTTCCATCACCCCTAAAAGAAAACCCTAAACCCTTTATCAGTGACTTTCCCTAACCCTTTTCCCCAGGCCCCAGCAATCACTAGTCTTCTTATCTCTATAGATTTGCCTATTCCGGGCATTGGTACAAAGGGAATCATACGCAATCTCAGCATCACCTCTGCAAGGCTCCTCCCTGTGGCAGCGCGCATCCCCGCTTCACTCCTTCTCTGGCTGGGTCACCTTCCATTGTGTGTCTGGACCATGTCGTCGTGTGTATCTGTGAATCCACAGGTGGACATCTGCAGTATTTCTACTTCTTGGCTCTTGTGAATAGTACTGCTGTGAACATTTGTATCAAGTTTTTTTGTGGAGATACATGTTCATGCCTCTAGGGTCTGCACCTTGGGAGTGGAACTGCAGATTCCTATGGCCATTCTATGCTGGACCTTTTGAAGAACTGCAAACTGTTTTCAAAGCAGCTGCACCATTTTACTTTCCCATCAGCAGTGGAGGAGGATTCCAGTTGCTCCACATCTTTACCAACACTGGCTATTTTCTGACTTTTAAAAAATTACGATCACAGCCATGCAGGTGAGAGAGTGATCCTTTCTAAGTGGGGGATGCCCTTCTCTGCTCTGCAATCCCCTCACACTTGGTCTGTGGCGCCTCCCTGACTCTCCGGGCTTGGCATGGAGAAGGGCCAGAGGAAGAAATGGGTCGAGGAAGTGTGGGAGCCACTTTTTGGCTGACAACGGCTTTGCTCTGGGGGAGCAGCAGGGCAGCGAGCTCACAGCTCCTCAGGGACAGGTCACTCTGTCCTTGTGTGTCCTCACCACCTGCTGTGCAGCAGAACACAGGCAGGCACCATGACCCCTTGTTCAATGTGTCCCAAGGATGCAGAATGAAGGAGGAGGTGAGTGGGTTGATGCTTTTGGGAGGCTGAAGTTCAAAGTCACTGGTGATGTGGGGACAATGGATGGTGTTCTAAGAAGAAGCAGGTCTCCTGTCTCCAGGCTGCATATGGGATAGACCCTCAGCAAAGTCTCGCAGAGGTGGAGGCAGAGGTAGCTGTTGCCACTCTTCAAGTAAAAATGAAGCTGGCAAGGAAGGAAAGTGGAAGGGTCCATTTCTCAAATCCTGATGCCCAATGAAATGGAAGGAAAAACACCTGCCAGCCAGGAAGACGGTCCTGAGGCCACACCAGGAGCCCCCGGCACAGCCATGCAGTACCATGAAAGGAAAGATGCTAATTTCAACCTAACTCTTCACCTCTGTCATTTAATCTTCTGACACTGCCTAGAGGCCCGCAGGAGGTGTTACTCCCATTTTATAGGGAGGCAGCTGGAACTGGAGTGGTGGAGAGACTTGCCTAGGTGTGGAGCCTCCCTCAGCAGATCTGGGCATGGAGCTCAGAGGGGAAGATACTGGCATACACAGCTGTGTCCAGAGTCACTCAGCAGGCCAGAACTGGGCCCCGGGAGGTAGAGAGGAGGGCAGAACCTTCCTCCCAGTTTGGAGTTATGAGCTTCACATTGCTGACTTGGAGGAGCAGCTGAGATTCTTGCAGACACTGCTGAAGCCAGGGAAGGGCCTGGTCCCTGACTGCCAATCGCATTAAGCTGTGGGCGACTGGGAAAGTGTGCTGCTGGAGAGAACAGAGGGGCCATTCTGCTTTCCTGCTACTGCCAGCTAGCGGGGAACAGTGCCTGCACACACACCATGCTGCATGCCTGCCCTCCAAACCAGGACATGCCCAGCTGGGTTCTTTCCAGAGGCTAATTCCAATTGCCCTGTGGACAGAGGTGAAGCTGAACTGGTGCTGCATTGGGTGCAATCTGGATTTGCTATTGCTGCTCTTGCAATAGAACTGTTTGTTATAGTTGTACTTGGCCGGCACTGGACAGCAGCTCGAAGGCATTCGGGCCCCCATTCTGTTCATTTTTAGTGCCTGTCTAGTATCTCAGTATGCAGCACGTAATAGGCAACTTACAGGTGTGTGCATCGACATCACTGAACTGATTCGAAGGATGCCTCTGGTGTTACCAAGGCGTCTAACACTCAGAAGTCAATGCAGCAGGGAAGGAACGGACCCTGCTTTCAGATAACCAGGCTGGTGGTCAGCAGCTTCTTGACTTCTAGTCTGTAGTCTCTGAATAGAGACTACCTGTTCCCAGGACTCTCACTACACACTTATTTCTTCTTTTAGCTATGATGTCAGTGCTGTAACACGGTCCCGTTGCTGCTTCGCTTCTCCAGCAATGGGCTGTTGAACAGATATTCTGTTATGTATTAAACACAGCTCTCATATTTTAAAAAAATGGCTAAGGGCTTTGAACATTGATTTCCACCCTCAGGCTAGAGGTGATTCTGTTGGGAAATGGGAGTAGAATAAGGGATGCTTTATCTGTTTTGCATTTGCCTTAAAAAATAAAACTTGTACCCAATACTTGACAGCCCATTCATTACACCTACCGCGCCCTTTACTAGGTTGATGCACAACGTGGAGAAAGGCTCTGTGCTCTGCCCTACATTCCCCCTCTCTGGAAAGGCTGTGGGGAGGACTGTGCTTGGAATCCTAATGGTGCTGTCACAGCTGCCTGGGGGAAATACAGCTGTACAAAGGGCAGGCCCCCTGGAAAAGCTCCAGCTGCAGGACCTTGAGCAAGGTGCCTAATTCCTTCCCAGGCTTCTGTGGGTCACATACAATATGGGGATTGTGCTTGTCCCAGCCCTAGAGGCTGCTGTGCAGATGCCATGAGGCCATGTTCATAAAAGCACCCTGCACATAGCCACCCATGTTTCTAGCTGTTCTCAATGTTATTATTTCTAACCTTTGTTTCAAGGCACTCAGGCAGGCCTAAGAGGCCAATGCAATCAAGGTTTTGAGCTACTCCAGAGGTATGGGGCAAAAGAGGCGGGAGCTGGCCATGCCTAGAGAAAGGTTGTAGACTCATTAAAACGAGCTGGTGTGGAGCTCACAGAATGTCCCCTGGTCCCTGGCCCAGTTAAGCAGACATGCTGTTTATTAAGGGAGTGGTGATTATGTGGATTCTGCTGTATTAATAACAATAAATCTGAGTAATGTCTTGTGTGTAGCCTCCTTCCAAAGCCCAATGCTATCGCAAAGTTGATGCATTAATTATGCACAGCCTTGTGCACAGGAATCAGAGAGTTCCTCGCCAGCAAATTTCTTCCACCTCAGCTAGGAAGTGGTGCACTCTTTGGACACATCTAGCAGTGTGATCAGCTAAGGACAGAAAGGGAACAAGGAATTCTCTTTCTGATGACATTTAAAGGTAAGCTTGGATCAACTCATTATGGAAATGAACAGCAGAAGGAAGGAAGGAGGGATGGAGGGAGAGCAAAGGAGAACTTACTCCTTTCAAAAGCATTGGCTGCCTTTTCACTTCCCTTCCAACCACATTTCCATCAAACCTAAAAGGTACAGCAATTGAGTCTTGTTTTGAATCAAACAGTGCATGCTTTATGGGAGACGCTGATTTGCTCATTTATTAGATTTACATTTACATAAAGAACATTTCTCTCAAAAAAAGCAGAGCTGTTGCCTGTTAAAAACACACACACACTAAAAAAATGTCAACAAGTTTAGCTGTTACAAATACAGGAAGGCTAGGCCGCATCCTATTGTTTTTTTTGCTTTTTGTTTTTTGAGATGGAGTTTGGCTCTTGTTGGCCAGGCTGGAGTGCAATGGCGCGATGCGATCTCAGCTCACCGCAACCTCTGCCTCCGGGGTGAGGCAGAGCCACCATGCCCAGCCGGCATTTTATTCTTGTAAGAGAGAAGCTCCCTAGGAAAAGGGTTCAGCCCAGAGACTGGAGGCCTGTCCAGTGTGGAGAATTCAGCAAACAGTCCTGGCAGGTGCCACTTCCACCAGGGCACTTTCTCATGGCTAAACAAGCAAACAGGAAATCCCAGAACACGGCTTAGCAGCTCACATCAGTCCCTGAAACGGACTGTTCTGGAAACGGTGACCACGGAAAAGAGAGAGAAGTCAAAAAAAGCAAAGTCTAGTTTTAGGACTATCAGAGAACTTGGGGCTGGCAGATCAGCAGTGCGCAACATCTTGGCTGGTGATGTGTGGGTGCAGGCTCAGGTCTTCATGGTTATTTTCCTTTTCTCCCTCTTTTCCTCCTCCCCTTCCTTCTTTCCCTCTCTCCCTCTTTTCCTCCCTCCCTTTTAATATAATAATTAACATTTTGTTGTTTCATTGTGGAGGAGGTTAAGTGACTGTTCAAAGCCACACTAGTAGTAGTCAAATAGGATTTGAATCCAGACCACCCTGACTCCCAAATCTGAGTTCTTAGCCACCCCATATCAGAACCTGTTGTATCCCTAATTTCTGCTGGCATCTTTGGGGAGCTGTCCTGTTCAAATGAGGATGCCATCCGCATCTGCTGGGGACCTGCTACTCACTCGCCAGTCCTGCAGGTCACCCCTTCTCAATCCTCCCCCAGAGGAAGCTGGCTTCACTGCCACTTCAACTAGGCACATTCTGGCAAAAGAGGCACTTTAGCCCCGAGTTATACTGGAATTCAGGGTAGGAAGTATGGGCTGGGTTCAGAGCCTCCGGGGAGCGGGACAAGGCAGCCTTCTGCGGGCAGCGTGTGTGCAGTGGGCTTGCAAATACAAGGTCTCTGAGCAGCAGTGAAAGGCACCAGCACCCAAAGTCCCAGGACAGATTCCTGGGTGTCCTCCTGAGCCCTCCCCTTTCCTTCCCTCTCCAATCACTAACCCTAGTTTCACCCTCCTAAACAGCTCTTATCCCCTCTCCCTGACTGGAATTGCCACCTCAGGCCCGATCACCACCCTCGATGTCAATGCCACGCCCTCCCTCCTCCACTTGCTCCAGTCCAGGCCACTCTGCAGAGAACCTCCCAGCCACTGCCAAACTGCAGCCACAGCCTGCGTTTCGTGTCCCATCCCATAGAACAGAGTCCTCCGCATGACATCAGTGTCCTGCCCTGGACTTCAGTGTCCTTTCATGGACGTCAGTGTCCTCATCTGGATGTCAGCGTCCTCCCTGGAGGTCAGTGTCCTCCCATGGATGTTAATGTTCTCCATATGATGTCAGTGTCCTCCATATGACGTCAGTGTCCTCCGTATGACATCAATATCCTCCATATGAAATCAATATCCTCCATATGATGTCAGTGTCCTCCATATGATGTCAATATCCTCTGTATGATGTCAGTGTCCTCCATATGATGTCAATATCCTCCATATGATGTCAATATCCTCCATATGATGTCAATATCCTCCGTATGATGTCAATATCCTCTGTATGATGTCAGTGTCCTCCATATGATGTCAATGTCCTCCGTATGATATCAGTGTCTTCCGTATGATGTCAATATCCTCCGTATGATGTCAATATCCTCCATATGATTTCAGTGTCCTCCATATGATGTCAATGTCCTCCATATGATGTTAATATCCTCCGTATGATGTCAGTGTCCTCGTATGATGTCAGTGTCCTCGTATGATGTCAGTGTCCTCGTATGATGTCAGTGTCCTCCGTATGATGTCAATATCCTCCGTATGATGTCAATATCCTCCGTATGATGTCAATATCCTCCATATGATGTCAATATCCTCCATACGATTTCAGTGTCCTCCATATGATGTCGGTGTCCTCCATATGATTTCAGTGTCCTCCATATGATGTCAGTGTCCTCCGTATGATGTCAATATCCTCCGTATGATGTCAATATCCTCTGTATGATGTCAATATCCTCCATATGATGTCAATATCCTCCATACGATTTCAGTGTCCTCCATATGATGTCGGTGTCCTCCATATGATTTCAGTGTCCTCCATATGATGTCAGTGTCCTCCGTATGATGTCAATATCCTCCATAAGATTTCAGTGTCCTCCATATGATGTCAATATCCTCCATATGATGTCAGTGTCCTCCATATGATGTCAATATCCTCCGTATGATGTCAATATCCTCCATATGATGTCAATATCCTCCATATGATTTCAGTGTCCTCCGTATGATGTCAATGTCCTCCGTATGATGTCAGTGTCCTCGTATGATGTCAGTGTCCTCCATATGATGTTAATATCCTCCGTATGATGTCAGTGTCCTCCGTATGATGTCAATATCCTCCATATGATTTCAGTGTCCTCCATATGATGTCGATATCCTCCATACGATTTCAGTGTCCTCCACATGATGTCAATGTCTTCCATATGATATCAATATCCTCCAAATGATGTCAGTGTCCTCCATATGATGTCAATGTCCTCCGTATGATGTCAATATCCTCCGTATGATGTTAATATCTTCCATATGAGGTCAGTGTCCTCTGTACGGTGTCAGTGCCCTCCGTATAATGTCACTGTCCTCCATATGGTGTCCATATCCTCTGTATGATGTCAATATCCTCCATATGATGTCAGTGTCCTCTGTATGACATCAATATCCTCCATACGATGCCAGTGTCCTTCATATGATGTCAGTGTCCTTTTGTGAGCACCAGTGTCCTTTGTATGACATCAGTAGTCTCCCATGAATGTCACTGTCTTCCCATAGATGTCGGTGTCCTCTCCAAAAGACAAGCAGAAGCTGTTCATGGGATGATGTGGGGGAACCTTCCAGAAAAAGGCAACATCATGTGCTAAGGTCCCAGGTCAGAGGATGCTGCACTTGTCAAGATCACAGGGAGGCCAGTGGAGGTGAGACCTGGAAAGCCAGGGTGGCCAGAAGTAGGAAATGAGGTTGAGCAGGGAGTAAAGACCTCATGGTTGCCAGCAAAGAGGATGGACACCATGCCCAGATGGGGTAGGGATGGGTGCTAACTGTGGCTGAAGGTGAAGAGGAGAAAGAAAGCTGGGAGGGGATGATGGAGACACCAGGATAAAAGTTTGCTGCAGACCCCAAAGAAAGAAATCTCTGGAAAGGCAATTAGGAATTGCATGGCTTCTCAGTAAACTGGTGATGATCCCTCCTTTACAAAGCAATCACTCATAAAATTAAGGTCTAAAGGAAAGAAAGGGCAAGAGAGAGATGGAATACAAATTGGGTTTTAGGAGGAGAAACTTTGCAATTCTGGCGTGTGAGAGGCCCAGCACAGCCCGGGGTTTGGCTAGGAAGTGGCTGTAGATCACACTAGTAGAATATTTATGACTCTGTCCTGTCTCTCTCCCATCCCCTACTAAATTCCTCACATTTAGCTCTACCTCATGCTCCGAGACGGACTTTCATTACCTCTGTGCAGGTAATGCGTAGCAACCCAGCACTTTAATATTAGCTAATCTGCAGTGCAGGTAACAAGACAGCCGGCTACCTGGCATCTCTCTGCCGATGTTTGACATGGAGAGAATTGCTTAGATATGACCAGGCTATCCCCAGCCTTAAGTACCCAAAGCCAGGAGAAAGGGGGCCAGTGGGGAAACAGGTGGATGCTGCCCAAGCAGAGGATGCTGTTTTCTGCCCAGCGGGTACTGTGCCCTGGGAGACATATTACATGTCCACATAGCAGAAATCCCCAAGCTTGACCCTCAGAGTTCACTCCCAGTCCTCACGTTTCTTTTAAGCAGACTTGGGAGAGCCATGCCCCACCTCACCCTGCACAGAGGCCCTGCAGTCCTCCCTTCTGTACAATTTCTCTCTTGGGGAGGACTGGAGGGGCACCAGGGTCTGATTGAAAAGATTCTCATATCACTCTCGATATCACTCTCCTACTGGTGCCTAGAATTCCACCATCAGCCCTCTCTCTGGCTTTCAGACAGGTGTTCTCTCTCAACCATAAGAACTCCTTGAAGGGGTTATCTGTGAAGACCCCAGTGCCTTCGGGTGAGTGATTTTATCCACTCAGAAGAGGGCAGCAGGAGAAGACGGCCTTGGAAAGTGGCACCTGAAAGTCATCTTTATCAAACTGACCATTCTTCCAAGGGCAAATCCATGGATAATCATAAGAAGTTAGATCCCAAACAGACTTGCATGGGCTTTCACTGTGAGCACCATTGCACGGTCCCCAGCCCCCACAGTGCCCGGTCCATGTAGACCACACAGGGTTAGGATATACCCCTTTCACAGACGACACAACTAGAAATTGATGCAGGCTGGATTCAGGCTTGGGTGCGTCTGGCTCCAAAGTTCATGTCATTGTCAACTCCAACATGAGCATTTCCCTGGGGAGTCCATCATGGCTCCCAACAGCAACAGGGTGCACACAGCTTGAATCCACAGACTCATGCCCCTGTCTTCTGGTCTTCAGGGTAGCACTGCTACCTCCAAGACATGCTCCACAGCCCCTGCTCTGAGTGATTTCTGCACGCCGTGGCCTGCCCCACCTCTGGCCTTATCCTTCATCAGCATCCCATGAGCACCATATTTATTGACCAGGCAAGTATAATACATGCAACTGTTTACGCTCAGTCATGGGACAGTACTAGGGACATAATCTGAAGGAGACATGGACCACACCATTGAGGAGTCCATGGTACGATCCCGGCAGAACTCTGTGTTGGGCTCCCAACCTGCTGCCTTACAAAACAGGAGGAGACTCCAGGAAACAGGGGCAGAATAAATATGGAAGCAACCACAAAACCCGCTAATGTGCAGCCTCACCCCTGCAAGGTAGACTGATGACTTAAGTCTGAAGCATCAAGTGGCCACCTTCACTTACTGCATGTCTCTTATGTCCCAGCTACCAAGCAAGACACCTTCCAAATACCCATTGACTTCTTCCAACAATCCTTGACATAGGAATGATTTGCCCCATTTGCCATAAGAGGAATCAGAGCATCCCAGTGGTTAAATGACTTGCCCAAGATCCCTGAGTGTGAGCCTGAGCCAGAGGTAACCTTTTTCACCCAGCTCCAAAGTAACTCACCCAAGTTCAGTCAGCTTAAATGTGGATGAGCAGAGACCTTTCTGGATGTTTGAACTTTGCCTCCTGCAGCCTTGCTACCCTGCACCACAGGTGACTGCCCCCTGGACACTCACACAGCAGCCCCTCCCCAAGAGGTCACCAAGCACCCAGACCTGTCTCTGCCCTGAAACCCCTTCCCCATCTCACGGTGGTCCAATTGCTCCATGTGCTGTGTTCTTACTCCTCCTGCACAGGAAACGAAGACTCAGCTGAGCTTTCATTTGTGACTGGACCCATTTCAGCAACATGTTTCCAAGTCAGATGTTTAATTTACTTCATTTATCCTAAATTCCATGTCTCTATCTCAGAGCCTAACAGTCTTCAGCTTGGACAATTGACACATCCAAATGAACTGTTTGGACAGAGTCTTCCATCTGATCAAGCAGCCAAAACACTCAGCAAATGGAAAATGCAAACATATGGCAGACGGAGAAGAGGAGATGCGCAGCCACAGCACAGACTTATGACAAGCGGAGCACTTGCAGGAGCACAGGAAGCTTACTGCCTTTGTCCCTGGTGGAGGGCTTTTTGGACAGTGTAAAAACTGTCTCTGAGGATTTGGGTTCAAGTTAACTCCAGAACAAGATAGTAACACTCATTGTAAGAGTTAAAGAAAGATGAAAGAAACACGAAAAGTGGCTTTAACAGTTAAAGACAGGTATATGTTAGAGAATAAACCTGAGAGGGGCTTCTGGCCAATTTCAGTTAGGAGCATTTTCTCGTACAGACTAAGGATATTTAAGGGTTTAGGAAGGAGGGACTTTATTGCAGGTTCAGAATGTTTTTATGTGAGGGAAAGTTAATTGTGGGGTTGGAATATCTCTGGTCAGAGGGGAGGCTATTTTGGGGTTGGCATGTTTCTGTTTGGAGGGGGTTTATTTTAGGGTTGGAATGTTACTGGTTATGCTGCCATTAGCCATTAGGCTGATGTTTTGGGTCTGGACTTAGGCAGGTTTTTTTGTTTTGTTTTGTTTTGTTTTTTTAATCAAGGAAAATTTAAAATGGTGGTATTTGTCCAAAACGATGATGCTCCTGCTCTGCCCTCATGAATGTTAGATCGTAGTATTTGTTTTGATGTAGACATTAGAATTATTGTTGTTGTTATTAAGCACAGCAGCATTAGTATCCATAGCAAAAAAAGAAAAAAAAGACCCTGAGCTTTTGGTTGAAGGAAATACTGATTCCACCAAAATCTAAGTGGGAAATCTTGCATGCTGTGGAATCAGACCCACATGTGCACCAGCAGGGTCTCCCTCTGGCTGCTGATTTCTGTGGGTCCCTGAGAAACTGAGGGAGGAGCAGTAATGAATGAGTCTGCAGAATGACTTCAGAATATAGATGTGGTGTTTCAGGGGAGGGTGCCTCCTTCAGAGCCTCATGCATGTTATCAGAGCTCTGTTCAGAATGCAGAGTCATGTCTTAGCCAGGGTGCACTTCACCAAGACCAGGTGAAGGTTGTCTACAGGCTGGTGGAAGGAACCCCAAGAAAAACAGATCTCAGAGAGTGCTAGCCAGATGGCTTTTGGGGACTATTAAGTCAGAGTCCTTCAGAGAAACAAAATCAGCAAGGTGGATAGATAGATAGATAGATAGATAGATAGATAGATAGATAGATAGATATAGATCTGATATGTATATAAAATAAGTGTCTCTCAGAGAGCTACCTGTCTTCTCTTATCTACTAATCTATCTATTCCCTCTCCAGGCACAAGAGACACAAATGTGACCAATCTCCATTTTACCTTCTGTGTCACTTGGCTCAGTGTAGGAAGACAGCCAGTGTACTTGGCTGGCAATTCTACAACCAGCAACAATTTTCTCTTGTCCAGCAGCTGAATGCAATCCCCATCACAATCAAGGAATCTATTAAGATGGTTCCTTCCCACCTACTGTGTTTTTCAACAGCATGATTTATTAATCCGGATGATAAAGAATGCAGGGCTATTTCAATTCAGCCATCATCAACTTCAAGAGCAAAGTCTCAGCCTTACCCTCAGACATTCCTGGTAGGTCACCGTGTGGGAAATCTTTGGGTTTCTGTTTTGTTTTGCTTTTTGCTTTTGCTTTCTTTTTAGAGATGGTCTTGCTCTGTCACTGAGGCTGGGGAGTAGTGGCGAGATTATAGCTCACTGCAGCTTGGAACTCCTGGGCTCAAGCGATCTTCCCACCTCAGCCTCCTGAGTAGCTAGGACTGCGGGTGCATGCCACCATGCCCAGCTAATTTTCATGCTTTTTATGGTAGAGACCAAGTCTCACTATGTTGCCCAGGCTGGTCTTGAATTCCTGGCCTCAAGCTATCTTCCCACATTGGCCTTCCAAAGTGCTGGGATTATAGGCATGAGCCACAGCCCCTGGCCTGAATCTTTGTGTTTTAAGAAACTTAGGTTTTGGTGGTACATCAATTGTTCTTGATATTCAGCAACTGTTAATTTATAAATTATCAGACAAAAAAAAGTCTTTGTTCTTGGCATCTTAAGTACCGGCATGGTCAAAGTTGTAGCTAATTAGGAATTTGAGGGAAATTTTTTGGACTCCTTGGCTGGCACCAAAGAGGTCTCTGTGGCTCAGAGCTTCACTTGGTTTACAAGCTGTGCTTCTGTGTACTTGGTGTTAAATAGCAATTAATGTGGCTCATTTAGTGGAAGAATTATCTTGTTCCAGCTTACTGCTCACTTTTTCACCTGCCAATCATTTTTCTTGGAGACAGCTCTGTTTTTTAATTACCACAACTGTCCCATGAAAGGATGGATTTCTTGCTTTAGTGTGAGCCCCTGGCAAGGCGTATCCACTGGCTCAGCGATTTCACCAATCACTGTTGCCAAGCATGGACTTGTGCGTGTTTCTGGAGGCTGGTCAGCCTGGCAGCCTCTGAGAACTCTCAGTGCAGAGCCGGATCTCGGCTCAAGGAAGTCCCTCCCAGCACCATGAAGGGAGGCATGACAGATGGTAGAAAACCACAGAGGCCCCATTCCCCTCAAGGCCGGCTCACACATGGGTTCTGACAGATGAACACCTAGCATGGGAATATCACAAGGCCGGTGCACACTAATGCACGTGGATTTCAGCGAAATCTCTCTCACCCTCTTTCCCTCTTGCATATAGGTTTGTGGAGCTAGAGAGTGCTTAAAGATATTTAAAATGGTGGTCAGGTAACAAAAGTGAATTCTGAACCAACATGGTTTCCATCCTGGCTTCTCCCTCTCAACATACATTTAAGGTCACTTTTGATCAAACAAAACTTGTTAAGATGTGGTCTCTGCCTTTCCTGGGTCCTATGCACACTCACTTTGATCTCCGGGAACCATTTACAATGGCAATTTTGAACTATATGAAGTCTGAAAAAATGCTAAATGTTTAAGAATAGATTAAACAAGATACAGATAGATAAAAACATGCCTCCCTCCTACCCTCCTCTGCCAATTCCCACCTTCATGGCATGCTAAGCAAACAATGTCCAGTTCTGATAAAGTCACTGAGGTGGCTGGACTTGGACGATATGTATTGAACTCAAGTCTCGTCTCCAGGTTCCGGCCCTTTGTTTCATTCACCCAGCCAGGCTGCTTCTCAAAGGTAAGCCAAAGACAAGGGAATGTCAGAGATCTGACACTTATAAACTGCAGGCTTGGGCCAGGCCTCCTTGCTTTGTTCTGTGAAATAGACTGTCAAGTTGAAGATGGTTATCACTGGCCACCACAGGGACCCGGGCATCAATTCCTGCAAAGGCAGCCCACTGGGAAATAATTCCAGCTTATTCTTTATGCAAGATGGGGCTGGAAGGGTCATTTTAGACATCATAGGCATAGCTCTGTGACAAACAACTTTTCCAAGATCTATGGGAAATGGAGCCATGCAAGTTAATTTTGAACAACGAAGAACCACAAGGTCAAAATTATGGGCCATGGAGGAACTGAACAAGCAAGGCCTCTGAAGTCAGAGTCCTAAGAACGTCAGCAGCAGGTAAGTGCATGTGTGAGCCTGTGTGTGTGCATGGGAGTGAGGGCGTGTGTGCATGCATGTATATGTGCATGCTGCTGGTGTGCACACACATTTATTTATGGCTGTGCTATGTGTGTGTGTACATGTACTTGTGTGTGTGTAGAGGTGTGTGTGCATGCATGTGTATGTGCATACATATCTGTACATGTGTGTGCTATGCATGCGCACATGTACTTGTGTGTAGAGGTGTATGTGCATGCATGTGTGTGTGCATACATATTTGTACATATGTGTGCTGTGTGTGCACATGCACTTGTGTGTGTAGGGGTGTGTGTACATGTGTGTATACATATTTGTACATGTGTGTGCTATGTGCGTGCACATGTACTTGTGTGTAGAGGCATGTGTGCATGTGTGTGAGCATACATATTTGTACGTGTGTGCTATGTGTGTGCACCTGTACTTGTGTGTAGAGGCGTGTGTGTATACATATTTGTATGTGTGTGCTGTGTGTGTGCACATGTACATGTACTTGTGTGTGTAGAGGCATCTGTGCATGTGTGCATACATATTTGTACATGTGTGTGCTGTGTGTGTGCACATGTACTTGTGTGTGTGTAGAGGTGTGTGTGCATGCATGTGTGTGCTATGTGCGTGTGTATGTGCACATGGTTGTGTGCCTGGGTGTAACTTCTCAGAGCTAAGGGTGAGTGTCTGCAGTGATTTCAGTTATGCGTTGCAGATGGGGAATGTGTGTGACACACTTTGGGGTATATCCTTTGCTGATATGGAAACCCCTCTCCCAGGGGACAAGTAAGCTAGGATCAGTCTCCCTGAACTCATCTGCCATTGGGAGGGTGGGGTGTGTTGGCTCTTAACTTTGAAACAAGTCATACTTCGAAGCTCATGACTCCTACCATCATGTTGGTGTCTCTGAGGCTCTTGGGTAGATCTTCTGCTCAGTTAGGAACAGAAGACTGATCCCAGACTCAGTCTTCATTTCCAATTTCAACAGGGGAAACCTGGGGAGTGTAACCTCATGGTAGCTTTTATGAAGCATTCAAATCTTGCAGGAGCTTCTTGACCTTTTTTGTGCCTAGAAAACGGCTCCAACAATATGGGCTAAGTTAGATTAGCCCATGATTAGCTCCCTGGAATCATTAGCTCCATGATTCCATGAAATGGAATCAAAGGAGAGGCTAGGTCAGAACGGAGCAAAGGTGTGGACCTCAGCCACACAGTTGGCCGAGGAAGTTTTTATCACATCTAGATTGTTAACCTTGTCATCAATTGAAAGAAAATCTGTGTTTTTCCCTCTTGTGAGAGAAGAAAAACATGTTGATTTCAGTGAGAAATTAATTTAGCCAAGTGATGAGAACTCGGCCAGCCAGGGTAAGATCAGATTTTTATTATGTACCCTGGTTCAATTTCAGAAAAGCAAATTCAAGTCCTCAAGAAAAGGTCTGTAACTTTCTCACTTTCTCTCCAGATTGGACCCCTGGTTCCTTCCGTGTGTGCAGTGTGATTGACACCTTCACTGCTGGCTGCTGTAGTTTCGACCGGCTTTTAAATTATGTGATCACTAACCAGAATCATGACCGCAATGTTTTGCTTTTTTCTTATAGCTTTTCATTATTCCCCAGATGGCCAAATGGATTAAGTTCTAAAAGATTTTAAAAAGGAAAGAAGAAGAGTTTGTTTTCTGGCCAAGACCAACAGCAAATAATTTTGGCCTCAAAGCTATTCTCAGAGTGAGTTATTATGGATCAAAAAGAAACTTATAAAAGAAACTGCTTTTCCACTATTACTATAAAGTTAACTACTGGGAATGCAATTGTACTTATATATGGAGATGCAGGGCTTTTTTTATTTTAGGAATTGCCCATAACTCTCTTGCGTGCAGTCTGGTTGAAATTGGATTGTGTGAGTCTATTTGCCCACAAGCAAGGCTAGGCCCAAGGATAGTGTGGGGAGACCCCAGCGACAAGAACCCATGGCAGGATTCCTAAATCACAGCCACAGTGGTTGTCTGAATCCACCAAAAGTACTTGCTTAACTGTTGCCCTCTGAGCTGTAATTAAAAAGAAAAATATAATAAGCAAACTATAATACACACAATGCTACATCTGCTCTGTTGTTTAACCGATGTGTTACCAGAATCACCTCCTTAATTAAAGACATAAATCTGTCACATGATCTGCATAAACGCTGCCATTTACAGGACTGTGAATTTTCCTC
Organism: Pongo abelii; assembly: GCF_028885655.2. Classification (NCBI taxonomy): domain Eukaryota; kingdom Metazoa; phylum Chordata; class Mammalia; order Primates; family Hominidae; genus Pongo; species Pongo abelii. The sequence goes on along the minus strand of NC_071985.2, from coordinate 229,290,162 downwards.
CTCTGAGTGCCATAGTCTGGATGGGATGGAAATGATGAATTGGGACAACCACAATGCAATTGTGACAAAGAAGAGATAAAGTAAGAAGAAGTGTGGATTTTGGTAGTTGTTGGGCAACGAACAAACGACCTCTTTTTCTTGACATAATCTCCTTCCTTTCATTTCAAAATCTCTTTATCAGAGTGTGAATTCCTGGGACATCATGTGGGATGTCAGCGTCCCCATCGTAAAATGCTGGGGGAACCTGAGTTCTGCTCTCCAATCACTGAACATCCCACAGGCGATGCTTGAAGGAGCTGCTGGAGAGAGGTGATTTCCAGTCCCACCACTGAATTTAGGGAGAGGAGAACAGGAGGACGCTAGAAAGCAAGGGGTGGCTTAGAAGGAATTGCTCCAAAAGGAGAAAGATCTGGACTGTTCTTGGGGGCAGCAGCCAATCATGAAAATCCTCAGGGCATGCCACTCTGCTTCTTAGATCCTTGCCCAAGGATAGACTGTCTGCCTTGACATCTCTTTTCTTCAATACATAATCCCTTTTCTTCACATCACTGTCTATGTCTTAGAAGTTTTTATTTCCATTTAATGTTTCCAATCCTGTTAGAGGTTATCCCTTTGAGGCCCCTAAACATGGCCCTGAAAACTGGCTCGTTATTTCAGAGACCCACTGGACACTGGGCCACGGCAAATGGGACTTGTACTTTCATTTGGGAGGAAAGTGAATGGGATGGACTAAGGGGCAACAAGAGGACAGGGCTCAGGACAGGCATCCGAGGGGAGCATTTGGGCTGGTTCTGGCAGCAGGAGCCTGGAGGGTTGGGGGCCAATTTGGACCAAGGGACCAGGCCAAAGCTTCCCTCCCTGCCAACAGAGGCTGCCACTTGCACAGAGTGACAGCCACATTCCCCATGCTGAGAGACTCAGATACCACCTAGAAAAAGTCTATAAGACACCAGGCCTTGCCTGGAGTCCTTCTTTTTCCAATGCAAGAGAAAAGCGGGATGATATGCCTCCTTTGTGAGATGCTGTGCAACATCTCTGCCCAACACCCAACCCCAGACCTCTTGGTAGAAGGGGCCATACCCCAGTGGGTCTCTGGGATGTGAGTTGCTGGGCTGGACATAGCTCAGAATTTAAGCAGAAAGCCTACAGCCTCCCCCTTCCCCTCCAATTATCACTTGGTGTGCAACTCTGTGACCACTCTCAAGCTGGGCCCTCTTCCTCATGGTTTCTTAAGTCCCCATCAGATGTGGCCTAGGAAGGAACCTCTTTCATGAGGAGGCAAAATGAAACCTCCTTCTGGCTTCACATTTCCATAGGAAGAGACACTAATTACTGCAGCCGCCCTTGAGCTCCCTTTCCCTCCCCATAAGACTCCTGGCTGAGCTTGGCAACAGGGAGGGGCCCTGCAACTACAGCTTAGTTCTGTCCTCACCTTGTTCTTTCTGTGGCCCTGCTCCTCCATGCCTGGAATGACCCAGGAAGAGGTGGGTGTATTTCACCTGGTGGCAGAGAATTAGATAGCTTATTTTTGCCACACACTTAAACCACAGTCTCCAATATCTGCTTTATCGGTTTAAAATGTTTCATTTTCTTTCCTTAGGGTATATACCCAGTCATGAGATTACTGGGTCAAATGGTATTCCTGGTTCTAAATCTTTGAGGAATTGCCACACTGTTTTCCACAATGGTTGAGCTAATTTACATTCTCACCAATGGTACATGCATGCGTATATTTATTGCACCACTATTCACAATAGCAAAGACATGGAATCAACCTAAATGCCCATCAGTGATAGACTGGATAAGAAAATGTGGTAAATATACACCATGGAATACTATGTAGCCATAAAAAGGAATGAGATCATATCCTTCACAGGGACATGGATGAAGTGGGAAGCCATTATCCTTGGCAAACTAATGCAGGAACAAAAAAAAAAAAACAGACACCGCATGTTCTCGTTTATAAGTGGGAGCTGAACAATAAGAACACATGGACACAGGGAGGGGAACAACACATACTGGGACCTGTCAGGAGAGGGCATGGTGGGGGAGAGCATTAGGAAAATAGATAATGCATGCTGGGCTTGATACCTAGGTGATGGGTTGATAGGTGCAGCAAACCACCATGGCACATGTTTACCTATGTAGCAAACCTGCACATCCTACACATGTACCCCAGATCACAGAAAAATAAAATAAAATAAAAAAACAAGTAAACAAAAGTATCATTTTCTTTTGCTTCTCTTTTCTCTCATCAATCACTTCAGTACTCAGGTGTGCTTTCAACCCAGTTATGATGGCCTCAAACATCCCTGACTGTAAACCCAGGGCGAGAGGGGCTGCAGGGGGAGGATGGAGGAACGAGGAGCCTGTTCTTACTCACACTCCCCTTGGTGGCTTCAGCCTGGATTCAATCTGCTGCGTGTTCGAACCTTTTTCACTTCAACTAGATGAAATGGATGATGTGACCCCCAACAGCGGTACAGGGATAGAGGATGTAAGTGGGTTCTGGCCTCAAGGAATTCAATGGTTCATGGGCGACATCTTCATACCCTGATTGTGCCCAAAGGGGAGGCGCCTTCTAAACAGGTGGGTCTTCAATTTGGGGAAAGGAAGAAAAGGAGGCACAGGGAAAAGGGGGAGAGGAGAGATGGCACTTCAGAGCAGCATGCTAATGTCTCAGCTGTCAGAGAAAAATGAGGGAAGGGTTTTTTTTGGTAATATCCACTTTTTGGATGTTAATAATATTATATTGATATATTATGCTCTGTCTATAAAACAAGTAAATTGGTTTGTTCATGAATCTCTACTGGACTTTCTCATTTTGCTATTGACTTTAGGTTAGGAACAAAGGGACACATGGACACCCTTCTATAAATCACCAGCAATCTTGCTTCTAAAGAACTAATTACATTGACACCCCCATCCTTTACACTGCATTTGTTACCGGCGGTTGTGTTCAGGGACGAGGAGTGGATGAAAAGGGGCACCAAGGGCCTTTGTCATACCCAGGCATAATGCCATCAATCTTCCCAATAAAACGAGGCAGGAGGTGTCATCCTTCCAGAAGAGACGGGATGAAAGATGTGCTGCTGAAACAACTGATTATTACGCATTTGCATGCGAGAACTTGCAATTTGTACCCATCAAACTTGCATCTCCATTGCTTGCTTTGGCACTTTGTTTTAAGTTAATTTTCAGTGACCCCCAAACCAGGGAGGGAGGCTTTAGAGTGGTCTGGGAAGGCCTGGTGCTGGGGGTATAGATGTGTGCTTAACTGGATTTTTAAAGTATAAAGTTAACATGCCCATGAAAAAGGTACAGGAAAATGCAGCATGTGTTGATTTGCCTCTTGTCATCACACTCAGTTCTCAGCTTCAAATCGAAGATGCTTCCCAAGGAGAGAAGAATGAAATGAGCCAAGCAGATCGCTGCATGGGGAAGCTGCAGATCAGGGTCTCTCAAAGTGTCGTCTCTGGCCAGCAGCGTCAAGGAGCTTGTTAGCCATGCAAACTCTCGGACCCCACGCCAGACATACTGAATTGAAAACTCTGGGGGTGAGGCTAGCAATTTGTGTCTAGTGACACAAATTAAGTCCTTAGGTGATTCTGATACACACTCAGGTGTGAGAACCACTGCTTCAGACTAGAGTCTTGAAAAACAGAATGAATTAACCAATACTTTGCCAAAAGTGTTTCCAGTGAGACGGGCCCGGGCAGAGTCAAGCCACGCAATAAAAATGTGGCTTGTCTTCAGCAGGTATGCACAGCCTAAAGAAAGACATGGTACAATGAGACATTCCCAGAGTGTCAAGAAAGTATTAAAATTACCTTCAATTTTCCAAAATGCTAGCATTTTCTGTGTGCATGTGGTGTGGGGGTAGGGATGGGGGATGGCATATGTGAATTCTCAGTTTACTTCTTAATGGGCCTGGAAAAGTCAATCTAGTATCCATTTGGTTGGCATCAGATATTTAATGAGTGCCTACTATGTGCCAGATGCTATTGCATATGGTGGGGGAACATTACTGAATAAATTGAGAAAATTTATCGCCTTATACTGTTTACATTCTAGTAAATCTTACAACCTCATAGGATCACTTTTAAACCATGATAATGTACGGTAGGTAATGAGATGGAAATCATGAGCAGAGAGAAACAGAGTGAAGCTTCATCTGGAATCACCTGAAATGCGATTCATTACTTTTTTCTTATCAGTGACATCATGCCCATGATTACATTTCCGTTTAATGTTCAATCAAGGATGATGATAACGAGAAATGGAGAGATACCCTGGGGAGACTTCCTGCTATAAAACAATTGGTTCTTGCACAAAATATAATTGTTATTGCCTTGTTGGGCTTGCATGGAAAATTTGTAAAGTCCTTCAAAAGGGAAAGCAAAAAAACTGAGCTATGAACCACATGAGCTGTAAAACTTCCTTGCAGGTAGAGATTCTAGTTTAGCAACAAAGAGAAAGGTTAATCCTAAAACTCGCAGGTGAATCCTGGTACTGGGGGCTGGAGTCACCCTGGGAGAGTGACTTCCCCAGGCTCATGGCGGAAGTGAATGGAAATTCTCTTTTGAGACAATATTCCTCATTTAGGCACCTACAATTAAGGTCAAACTCTATAAACCCATAATCAACAATGGCTAGAGCAAGCCACCATGAGTGAGAGTCAGCAGAAACAGTGCATTCTTATTTACTCTTTCAAGAAACTTGGCATTAGAATAATCACAATAAGAATACAAAATAATGGTGTGAGGAATGTTTAAAGAAGAAGAAAATAAAATTACCAAATGATGAAGCAGCAACAGGTAGATTTGAGCAAATAATCATTTTTGAAATAAAAAGTATAATTATTGAAGTGAAAAATTGAGTAGCTACGTTAAAAAGCAGACTGGACCCAGCTAAGGAAACGATTAATGAACTGGAAGACAGATCTCAGGCAATAATCCAGAATAGATCATGGGATTTTTTTTAAATAAGAAAGCTCAAAAGACCTGGATGATTGAGTGAGATATTTTACCATGAATCTATTTTGAGTACCAGAAGAAGAAATAAAAAAATAAAAAAGAGAGAGATAGTATTTTAAGAGGTATGACCAAGAATTTTACTGAATTGATAAAATATACAAATCCACAGATGTAGAAGTATACTATATCCTTTGTAGAATAAATAAAAAGAAATCTACCCCTTTATCACGTTGTAGTAAAATTGCCAAACACAGTTGAGAAGGGAGCAATCTATAAGGGATACGTGGAAAGAAGGGCCACCTACAAAGAGATGAAAACTAGTTTGGCAGAAAAGATCTCAAAAGCCAAAATGGAAGCTGGAAGAAAAGCGGAATAAGACCTTCAAACTCCTGAGAGAAAATAAATGTTAGACTAGAATTATGAATGCAGCAAACTTGTCTTTCAGAAACAAGAACAAAATATATTAGATAAATAAAATGCAGTGAAATTGCTACCCTCCCACCTAACCTAAAAGTTAGTAATTTATATTAAGTAATTAAGGGTGTACAGCAAAGAGCAGAGAAATAGGAGCTGTGAGATGCTAGCAGAGATGATGAACAAAGAAATGGGTAAATCTAAACATTTTCTGCACCTCCAGAATCCAGAACTATGCCAGGCACAGAATTGGTGCTCAATTATTTTAATACAAAACACTTGCATAAAATAATAAAAATATTTCTAATTCATGGGAGTTTTTTAAAAAGAAAACCTAAAATAGTGGACAGTAATACCAAAGTAAGAAGGGTCATGATTTCAAGATTCTTGCATTAGTTACAAGGGGGTTGTGATGTTGCCTTAGACCTCGTTAAGAATTCATGGTGAACTACCAATAAAAATAGTAAAAGAGTAGAAATACTGTATAAAGCCAGAAGAAGGAAAAAAAGGAATAAGCTACTACAAACACAAACACCATGCTTATGATACGTCAGGTGCTGTTCTAAAACTTTACACATAGTAACTTTTTTATCCTCACAATGTTCTCTTGTGTAGGTTGATACTATTATCTTTGCTTTCATAGTTGAAGATACTAAGAGCTTGGGTGATTTGCCCAAAGTTGCACAGCTAGAAAATAAATAAACCCACTCCATTTAAAAAAAAAAAAGGAAGAATAAGAAAGGAAAAGGTATAGTAAAAGAGAATAAATAGGAAAAATTAGGATGCTGGAAACAAATGAATGCAATATATCTGTATGGACAATAAACGTAAATGGACTAAATTTGCCAATTTAAGACATAGATTGTGAGATTCAATTTATTTTTTAAAAAATAAACTCTACCTTATGTTGTTTATAAGAAATCCATCTAAAAAACTAGGACACACACTTGGATATAAAAGGATGGTAAAATTTAGACTATGTAATTAACAACCAACAGAATGCAGGGGAGCTACATTAATACCAGACAAAAATAGCTTACAATAAAAATAAACATTAACAAAAATAGGGTAATTACATTATGATGTTATGCAATTTCCTAGGAAGATAGAATAATTTCAATTTGTATTCACATAAAAAATTGCCTCATCATACTTAAAGCAATGCCTGATAAAATTATAGAGAGAAATGGATAAATCCACCATTCTGTTAGGAGATTTCTCTACCCTTTCTAAATTGTGGATAAAGCAAGCTAAATTTCCAAAAGTGCAGAAGAATTTAATAACATCATTGGCAATTGTGATATTATCAAGTATGTGTCGAAGCTTTTACCCAAAAAATCAAGTGAACACTTTCTTCTCAAGCATCAATATAACCTTTACAAAACTTGGTCCTGTAGTAGAGGAAGCCCAGGGGCCCTTTCTCTTTCACATGTATGTAAATGACACTCTGGGAGAGGACTCATCTGGGAAAAGGAGGCACGTATCATGCATGGCATGGGAGACGTGATTTAGTCCATGTGACTAGCTAGGTCTTGGATAAATGGGTTTTATCTTTGAGCATTTTCTGGCTTTTCTTGAGGGAAATAAAGGCAAAGCCAGCTGCACTGGCAGGACAGGGCAGAGTGGAGTGAATCAAAAAATGTTTTAAGCCAAGAAGAGAGCTGTGGGTAAATTTTAGTCTGGGCAGGACTGTTCCTCACTCAGCCTTGGATTTGGTTGCAATAAAAAATGTTAAGAAAACCACCAAATAGGAAAAATGTGGAGGAAGAATGGTCCCTCACCAGGTACACCTTTCAAAGCTTGTTTTGAAATTGGAACTGAAAAGAATCTGAGCACTGTGATTTATCAGAAAACAGTCTGATCGAGGGGTTGGTAGGAACATTGGGTGATTTATCTTGACCACTCAGCTGACTATATGCTTAGCTGAACCTGATGAGCCCACAGGTGTCCACATAAGATGCTCAGATCCCGAGAATGAGTTTCAGCTGATACCTGGGCCCAAGGTAAATCCAGGGAAGCCATGAGACACCCTTTGGCCACTAGTTGCTGAAGCGGGTCCTATGGCTTGGGGACCTCATGCATGGGGTTCCCATGAGGGAATCATTTCCCTAACCCAACAGAGGTCAGGAATGCTAAGGGTTGCTAAGTTATTTGGAGAAACGAGGGTCTGCAGACAATGAAGGCAATGGTGATGGCGGTGACATTTTTGGTGGAAACCAGGATAGAAACAGCTGACATCCATTGTGAGCCCACCATACACACACCAGGCAGTGGACTATGAGCATCAGATGACTTGTTTCACCTGAGCCTCACTACAACTCTGCAAAGGGGGTCCCACTATCGTCTGCATTTTCAGATGAGAAAATTGGGGATCAGAACATAGTAATCATAGCACTAACAGTGACATGGCTTCTCAGGGCTCCATGGCTGATCCTGTCCAGGGATCTGAGGTTTTTCTTCTGCCTTAAGGGAGAGCAGGGCCAGGGTGTAGACGTTTGAGTTGCATGAGGCTGTCCTTGCTGTTCTTAAGATTTTGTGGGACTATTGTGTTATTCTAATGGATAAAGTGGAGCTGATGATGCTCTCTTTTCTCAAATCTCCCTAGAAATATTGGGCATCACAGACCTTTCAGGCTGAATCTCAGCTAAGGAGAATCATGTAAAATGAAACAAGGCAGAAGTTGTTACTCATTTGGGGTTCCCCCAAATGGTGGCAGGCTTGGGTAAAGGAAAAGGAGTGGAAAATGTGGGAATATCAGTAAGAGTCATCGGCCTTGAAGGCAAGGATATAGGGGTCCCCAAGACTAGGACCCCTGGGCCCAGCTTTAAGCCTATCCAGAAGAAGTGAGAAGAGATGGGACAGAGGAAGGTAAGGCTGGCCTCCCCTAAAACACATTGTTAGGCCATTCAGTGGCCACTCACCAATGAACCCCAAGTTAGGAATTCATGTTAGAGCTGGAGCCAGGGCCCTCATTTCTTAATAAGCTGAGTGCTGGGATGAGATTCTATTTAGCTGTGGAGTTGGGATTTGCACTCAGGTCTGTAGAACCACAGAGTCCACTGTAATTTCAAGATTCCCACCATGTCCAGCCACCAGCAATCTTCCTCTCTTCTCCACTGAGAGATGTAAAAGTCCCCCCTAACTGTCCCATAGGCCTCTGGCAAAACTTCCCTGAACCTCCCCCTTCAAAGCTGGGGTGGGAGTCCCCCATTTTGTACCCTCAAATCTCCTGCTGCATATACTTAGCCCATCCCTCTCCACACTGGGAAGTGCTGGGTTCTCTTTCCCACCCCTGCCCCAATCCAAGAGTGCAGGTAGGATGGTGGTCATTTGCACACACCTCCCCTGTTCTTAGCATGGTGACTGTCTGCAAAAGACTGCTGTTGATCACTGTGGAAAAGTGATTTTCATTTTGCAGCAGGGTTTGCAGGGGTACAAACACATTTCAGATTAAAGAATGCATGTCATAACATAAAATAGCTAATCTCAACCATTTACTGTCTTGAGCAAAGACGACAGGAGAGACTTCATGAAGGTCACAGGGGGTGCATTTTACCCTCGAAAGCCATATCGACAGAAGTCCATTATGACAACCTCAGAGCATGAGAGCAGCTGGGCTCCGATATATTCATGATTGTCCCCAATACAAGAAAATTGATCCATGACAAATTAATCCTGGCAGCTTTCATTTTTGATTTCCTTTCTGAATATACAGAACCATTAAAATGCAACCAAACAGAAAAGAATAAGATGGGACAAAGAGAGATGCACATGCCAGATATTGATTTCTTACAAAATAGTCGACGAGTAGATTTAATTTAACTAAATAACAGTAGTAATATTGACAGAGGACTCATAGCACCAACAGTGACACAGCTTCTCAGGGCTCCATGGCCGATCCCGTCCAGGGACCTGAGGTCTTTCTTCTGCCTTAGGGAGAGCAGGACCAAGGTGGAGACATTCGAGTTGCATGAGGCTGTCCTTGCTGTTCTGAGGAGTTTGTGAGCCTATTGCGTTATTCTAATGAAGAAGGTGGAGTAGATGATGCTCTCTGTCCTCCCCAGATCTCTCTGGAAATACAGTTGCTTCATGGACTTTCAGGCTGAATCCCAGCTAAGGAAGAACACATAAATTAAGGGAAGGTAGAAGTTGAGTGAGCCTAAGCACAAAGAAGAACTCTGCTGCCCCATGGAATCGGAACCTCCAAGGCATGGGTTGGCTCCAGCTTCAGCAGTGGATGGACCCAGTGTAGAAACGGTTTCTGGTCTGTGTTCCTCTCTGGACCCTGTCTTGCTCCACCACAAGCTCCCTCTACAGGGCATCCCAAAGGCCACCCACAGTCCCATACTCACACTTAGCCGGTCACAGCTCCAAAGGTAAAAGAGCAGCCCCCAGGAACTTCCTTGTGGGAAAATTGTGAGGAAAAGAAAGGGAAATAGGGGAGGGTGGTCATCTTGTCAAAAGCCTTTGCTTTCTCAGAACAGCTAAAATCTCAAGATCAGGAGAGGCAAGGCTGGCCACCTCGAAACCACGCTACTGGGTGATTTCTTGACCACTTACCAATGAGACCCCAGCTAGGAGTTAGTGATAGGGCTGAGGCCAGAGCCCTCCTCTCCTAATGGGCTGGGGGTTGGGGTGAGATTCTGTTTTCCTGTCTGTAAAATAAGCAAATTAAACTAGAAAATGTTTCTCAAACACAGACCCATGAAATGGCTACATAAGAATCCTCTGGGGAGCTTTTAAAAAGTATGAGTCCTAGGCCAGTCACAGTGGCTCACGTCTGTAATCCCAGCACTTTGGGAGGTCGAGGTGGGAGGATCGCTTGAGGACAGGAGTTCCAGACCAGCCTGGCCAACACAGCTAGACCCCACCTCTACAAATAAAACAAAACAAACAAAAAAATTAGCCAGGCATGGTGGTGCGTATCTGTAGTCCTAGCTACTAGGAAGGCTGAGGTGGGAGGATCGCTGGAGGCCAGGTGTTCAAGGCTGCACTAAGCCATGATTATGCTACTGCACTTCAGCCTGGGCGACAGAGTGAGACCTCAACTCTACAAATAAATATATGAAATTATGAATCCTTACTTTACTAATTTAACCATGGGCCAAGAATATTCATTTCAAAGCTGTCCCAGGGAATCTGATGCCAATGTTTGTGCCTCTATCAGTCTCCTGGGGCTCCTATAACAAATTACCACAAGCTGGGTTGCTTTAAACCAGGGAAATTCTTTTTCTATGCAGCTCTGGAGGCCAGAAACACAAGGTGAAGGTCTTGGCAGAGCCAGGCTCCCTTGGAAGGTTCTGGTGAGGGTCCTCCTGGCCTCCTCCAGCCTCTGGTGGCCCCAGGCATTCCATGGCTTGTGGCTGCATGGCTCTGATCTCCGCCTCCGTCCTCACGTGGCTTTCTCTCTTTTATGTGCATCTTCTCTGTGTGCCATTGGATTTAGGGCTCACACTCAGATAATCAGGATGATATCTCAAGATCCTTAATTTAACGGCATTACCATTTTTCCAAGTGAAGTCACGTTCTCAGCTTCTGGGATTAGGATGTGGACAGATCTCCTGGGGGCCGCCCTCCAGCCCACCCTGGTGCCCTTTCTCTCTAGCATTGTAGGTGCCTGTGCCCACTGCTCTGAGACAACCACTTGCTGAGATCTCCTCTTCACTCCTGGGAAGGGGCCTCAGTGCTTGTCACCCCTGGGCAAGGACAGGCCAGTGGAGCAGGACAGGGACTGTTGTATCAACTGTCTCTGGCCTTTTCCTTCCTGCATCACAGGGCACCATTCAGTCCATTGCAGGCGTCCTTTCCAAGGACCTACAGGATCACCATGGATCCAGCAAATAAACCAGGATGATGTCCATTTTAAAGTTCATAGCCTTAATTCCATCTGCAAAGTCCCTTTTGCCACATAACAGCATATTTCCAGGTTTCTGGGATTAGAGTGTGGGCAACTTTAGTGGCCGTTATTCTGTCTAACACGTGAGGAGGATGTCTTGGGCCCTCTGTGTGTGTATGGAGGGGCGTCTCTGGCCTGAGATCTGTGGAGAGGACTTTATTGAGTGGACTTCGCAGCAGCCCCCATAGAGAAACAATAAGACAGAGAGAGGGAGGAAGAGAGACCGAGAGAAGTGGGGGGGAAAGGAAGAGAAGGGGAGGGGGAAGGGAAGAGAAGGGAAGGGGAGGGGAGGAGAGGAGAGGGGAGGGGAGGACAGAGGAAGGGAGGGGAGGGGAGGGGAGGGGAGGGGATAAGGGAAGAGAAGGAGGTGGAGAGGGAAGAGGGGGTAGATAGAGACAGAGACGGAGGGGGATACAGTGGCAGGAGGAAGTTCAGTGGAGGCTAACCCTGGGCTGCTGGTCCCATAAAAGAGAAGGACAAAAGTCCAGGCCACCCCAGATCCTGGCAGGAGAAAGCGCCAGAGCCCACATCCCACTCAGGGCAGGGGTGAAGGAGCCCATGGTGTGATTGATCTCAGACTTCTTGCCTACTGGAGGCTCAGAGCAGATTGGATTTGCTTTAGAAAAATAAAGGAACAGGGTATATCTTCCACTGTACAGCAGACAATTTATGTCAGAGGGATGGAAACCTAGGCTACCGCAAAAGGGCATCCAGTCCTTTAATCACCCAAAGATCACCCCCACCAGCCAGGGATGGACAGGAGCAGGAAGCCAGGCCCCACACAGCCCCTGCGAGCCACGCCTGGGGTCCAGCCTATCTCTCCTGTGTGAAAAGTGATTATCTCAAACCTCGAGCCCACGCCCTCCAAAGGGATACCTCCCAATTCCAACTGCCCCCGCCTCCCGCACAACTACCCCCTCTTGCCTCTTCCCTGGGAACTGAGGAGGCCACATTTGTCTCCTGGCTCCTCTCTGCCCATGGTGGGCCACATCGTTTTGCAGCTGCTGGACAGTCAGAGGTTGTGTCTGGGCTGTGAGGCCTCAGCCGGAAGCTCTGCCTCCAGGCTCTATCCACAGGAGTTCTTGAGGGAAAATGTGGATAAGGAGGTGACAGCAGAGTCAAACACATGCTTTCTTGTCTTCACAGAGGACCCTGCCAGGCGTCTCCCATCTCCAGACTCTCTCGCCCCACGCTATCAGGTTAGTTTTCCTAAAACCATTTCCACGGAAGTGCTCTGTGTCAGAAACCATAACGGCCTCTCATTAAGAGGGGGCTTCTCTACCCCCTCCTGGCTGCTCTCTGCCCAGCCACAGTGGCTCCTGCCTCTGCCTTTTGCAACTGCTCTTTCCCCTCCAGCCTGTCCCCCCTTTCACTATGGGCATGGCTCGTCCACATCCTGCCCTCATGCCCAAGCCAGCTGCAGCTTCCAACGCTTCTCCGACACCCAGCCTGTGTTGTGCTTCCCTCTCCAGCAGCCGAGAGCTCCTGAGGGCTTCTCTTTCTCTTCTGCACCTTTCACTCTTGATCTTGTTTAATTTCATGTTGATGTCCACTTGTCATTTTCACACGTCCAAGTCTCCTCTGTATGCTGTTGTGGCCAGGTGCATACCTGCCTGGACCCCCAAAGGGGACAGGGCTCCGTGAAGTGAAAGAACCAGACATGCACCAGATCCCTCCCAGGTCTAGAGCCCGTGCCTGATGTTCCCCTGACATCATGCCATCCAGCATGTTGACTCATGAAGGGTGTCAGCTCAGGGACATTGGTTATGTAAACGCTTTGAGCATTTGAAAGGGACAAAGTTCTATTGAAAGCAAGACATTTTTGATAAGACATATTCAGACAAAATCCAGGGAGCCAGGACAAGGAGCATGAGCCAGGAAAACAGACCAGGAAAGAAATTGCTGGTGTAGAAATAACATTGTTGGGCTAGTTAAAGAAAACAATAATGATGTTCAGTCCCAGGGAGACACCTGCAAGGCTCTAAGCAGCATAGAATAATGTCAGGGAGCTTGTGCTGACAGACACTCAGGCTCTGCAGACATGAGTTCCATGCTTCATGCCCACATCACCCACCAGGTGTGCCCCAAAGCCCCAAGGGGCAGGTACCAGAGTTGCCCCCACTCACATAGAAGAAAATGAGGCTGGGTGAAGTGGCTCATGCCTGTAATCCCAGCACTTTGGGAAGCCGAGTCAGGCAGATCAAGAGGTCAGGAGATCGAGGCCATCCTGGCCAACATGGTGAAACCCTATCTCTACTAAAAAATATAAAAATTAGCCGAGTGCAGTGGTACATGCCTGTAGTCCCAGCTACTCAGGAGGCTGAGGCAGGAGAATCACTTGAATGCAGGAGGCAGAGGTTGTAGTGAGCCAAGATCAAACGCCACTGCACTCCAGCCTGGAGACAGAGCGAGACTCTGTCTCAAAAAGAAAAAAAAGAAAAAACAAAAATGAGGCACAAGGAGATAAGAAACTTGGCCAAGGTCATAACATTCAGCCAGGCCTTGAACCTGGGAATCAGCCTGTGTCTGGAGAAACCTGGCCTGAGTGTGATGCAGGATGACTCCATCCTAGGGACAAAGTCAGAGGCCAGGAAAGAGCCTGCAGGCAACAGGTATTCATGAAATGTCTCCAGGGAGTGACTTCAATTCAAAGCCTGCGCTTCCCAGAGCACAAACAGTCACATGAAGATAGAGTCCTATTGCCTGGGTTCAAATCCTGCTCTCAGCCTCACGTTTACCTGCCAGATGCTGACGATCCGAGTGTGTTGAATGGATGCTGTGAAGGTGCCCCGAAGATTGCCTGAGAGGAGCTTAGCTGGTGCTGCCTACCCACAGCCCTGGACGCTGCTGCCTGGACAGAGGTCATTCCCGCAGGTGTGTGTGGTCCCGATACACACATGTACGGCGTCTCTACCATCCTCTCTGGCAACTTCTGGGTAGGATCTAGAAAGTGCTTCAGGATAATTCTTCCTGAGGTCAGATATTGATTGTGAGGAGCAAACAGTTTCAACGTTATTTGGAGTTATTTGCGGAGTAGCCTTTTGTTCTTCCTCTGACTTTAGATCAAGAGAAACACTTGAACCCTTGATGCTAGACAAACGCTTTGCAGGTCTCTCTGGTTCCAGAATATGAGCAAGACCTACCCAGGACTCATCAAAGCAGAAGGAGCCCCAGGCCATTGCCTGCTGGCCTTTCCAATGAGCATGAGAACGTGGCACTTTGAGGTTCATCTGTCCATCTTCCCATCTGCCCAGGAAAACTCTTATGATGAGGATAAGGTGCTGGAGATGGTGCTGGCACCTGACCACTGGGAGGATGGGACTAACCCTGCTGCGCATCCCAGCCCAGAGATCTGCCAGGGAGGTGCTCTGGCCAAACACATGAACAAACAAATAAAACCCCACCACAGCAGGGAAAGGCATGCGCCTCTGGATACAGGCAGGGCTGAGAGGGCACTGCCGAGTTAATTAGTTGCCGCTTGGCTGGAAGAAGTAAGTTAGAGAGAAAGTTGCTGCCTTGAGTCTCCTTGAAAATTAAGAGATCCTTGGGTACTGACATGACGTGGCCTGTGGTCCCCAAGACCAACGGGGGCAACCAATTAAAGCAAAACCATTCTGGAAAGCGATTAGAGGGGGAGCCCTGGGAAGTCCATGCTTCTGCCCCTGGGAACAGCCTCTCACGGAGCCTAAATGATGTGCCGTCCTTCCCAGAAACCCAGGATGAACGTGAGCCTTAATCACCATTCCCTTCATGTTAATCACACCCATCAGCGTGACTCACCCTGCCGGAGCCGCAGTAATTTTCAATCACACAGGCCAAATAAACGAATAATTACCGGAGTGAACATGCGGTGAATGCCAGCAGTTAAGCGGGGAGACGACTTCCCCCTGCTCCCCAGTCTTACTGCAGGGTCTTCATGAGCACCAACCCAGGCCATGGGGCTTACAAGGAGGGCACCGGCTGCTCCCTCAAACTCCTCACTGCACCTCTGACAGCACATCCAGGCCTGGGAAGCAGCTATCCTACCCAGATAGATGGATTCGCCCCATCCTACCCAGAGGACTGTTCCCATCCTCACTGGAGGATTTGGGAGAAACCATGTCCCTTCCTAGAGGACCCAGAGGGCAGCTGGAGAGATTATTTGCCCTATACCGTGGCCAGGGACACACACAAAGCTGGAATGCAGCAGCACATTTTCTGGGGTCCTGCCAGCTGGGGGCTGTTTTGCAGAAGATACCCTCTGGCTGGAGCTATGAACCTGAGCCATCTCCCAGGCTATCCGTTTTACCTCTGGAGAAACCAAGACGAACATCATGGAACCATCACAGAGAAGAGGGTTGCCAGTTGGACTCATGAATATGTCTTCAGAAGCTGAGGTCAAGACAGCTTCAGCTGCCATGGACTCACCCGCTTAAGCCAGGACCCTTCCAGCTACCAAGTCAAAACAAAAAGAAAGGCAATTTCCTTCTCCCTCTATTTCTAAATTAAAGAAATCAAGTGGGGCTGTGTTCAAGCAGCTGTTTACCCAAAGGAATGAACGAAGATCAATATTAATACCTGACACCCACACACTAATCTTTTTGAAATGTCAGACAAAAATAAGGCATTGGGAAACTCTATTCTAGACATTTTCCATAACAGGGGTGAATCTCAGTCTCTCTCTCTCTCTCCCTCATCTCTCTCTCTCTTTCTCTTTCTCTTTCTTTCTCTCCCTTTCTCTCTCTCTCTCTCACTCACATTCATGCCCATCCCTTCACTAACATGCTTCTGAAGGTGATATTGGACACCTGAATGCACGCCGTGGGCTGCACACTGCTGCTGTCTATGGAATTCCTACCATTGGGAGCACACTTGGTCCTCTTACTTGGAAAGATGAATGTTAGCTCCTATTATCTAGCTGAAAGGTAAAGAGGAGTCAGGCTGTCCTCCAGCTCACGTAACGTTAGATGTACCACGGAGTCAACCTCCATGGCTGCAAATGCCTTCTAAGGTGCCCGCTCCAAACTTCTACTGCCATTTTAAAATTAATTTATTAGAAGCCCAACTCTAAACAGAGACGGTTTCCAGAGGGTGACCCATTAGAGGTGCTTGGAGCTCTTGCTGTGAGCTCCTGCTTGGAGTCCACTCTCTGAAGGTCACCCTGGAATTAAGCAGAAGGGGTCAAGTGGAGCCCTGCACGTCCCAGAGCTGGTGCTTCCTCAGGGCTAGTGTCCCAGGAGCAATGTGTTTCTCTCCATGAAGTCCTTAATCACAGGCTCAGGAGGGGCTGCCGTTCTCCCTTTACTTCCTAGGCCTGGATTCTGTTCACAGAACAGCAAACCGTTTCCTGGAGGCACCAAGAGACACAGGGAGATGGGCATTGTCACACAGAGTCCTCCCCCAGAGAGCATTTTCCTGAGCTCTGGGAGGTCAGGATTCAATTGGTCAAATCCACATCTGCAGTTTCCTTCCTCACCACAGGGGCCAGCCTGTGACCTTGGAGGCTGTGAGATCTCAGACCCCTCTCCCAGGAACCCCCTTCTCATCTGAGAAGCGGGTGCGGGGCACGTGGGTGGGTTGGGGATGGAGGGTGAGCACTGCCTGACTGGTCACGTCACCTGGAATATAACAAGTACTAGGGAAGTGATAGGGGCCATTTTGGTTGTCAAGACCAATGAAGATAATCATCACTATCATTTATTATTATTGATTCTTTTCTTCCTTTTATCGCCAACCCACATTTCTCTGCTGATCACCTCTGCAGTTCAGATGAGTCAACAGGAAGGGAATTTGCTGCCTGCCTTTTGTCATCTGGACACCCCTTTGATTGCTCCCCAGAGGCCCAGTCAATCAACAAGTGACCACAGTGGACAGTGAGGGGCCCAGCCCTGTAGCTATTACACCTACCTATGCTGCCCAGGTGAGTGCCCCCATTGCTGGGTCTGGGTTTTCTAATCTTCGAGAATGACTGTAACCTTCCACCTGCACACCCTAATTTCTGTGATCCCAGACTCTCTCGGCTAAGGCACAGAGGGAGGAACTAGCCAGGGGAAACAGTCTAAATGCCACAAACTCAAAGACAGCTCTGGCTGCCCTGGGATTCTTTCTCATTTTCATTGCTAATACAGGAATTCCACTTCTTTCGAGTCAAAGAAAAACAAACAAACAAGAAGTACCTCTTTAAGAAAAGGATAACTGGGAATTGGAGGAAGCGAAGAGCTGCCTGGCAGCAAAGCACAAGCAATGCGTGTGAAACTGCTTTTCACCCAGCAAAGCCTGGAGGAAATCTCACACGGAGACAACAGAGTAAGCTGGTATTATATTGGTAGATGTTTATTTTACAAGTCTAAAGTTATTACATTTAATTATCTTAAAGCAAAACTAGCTAAAAAGGAGAATGAGGAGAACCAAAATTGAAACTGAGAGTTGTACATGAAAAAAAAAGCACACTTATACTAATCATAGTTTCCAATATTTTGGTGGCAGAAAAAATGCGAAAATTTTGATTCATGTAGATAAGTTGCCAATGATAACTTTTTTTAGCGTCTTGTCCTCAAGATACTCTTCATTTAGACTGACCCAGAAACTTTAAAGGAGAAGAGCAGGAAATATGGGTTTTAAAGTTGAGCCACTAAAAATAATAGGCAACAGAAATTAAAATTTTTTAAAAGTCAAGTCAGAAGCACCCAAATTGACAGGCTGTTCTAGACGATCTACAGTGGATCACCACCCTTGCACCTGCCTTAAGCTCATTGTTGCTGTTCTTGGCAGCTGTGCTCCCTGGACTTCTGGATCTTGCCTTCCAGGTCCCCTGTGCAGGGTAGGAGGGTGGCTGCAGGCAGCATCCCACGGCATGATGGAGGAGAATATTTACAATTCTGTGTGACTGAGCACATATGCTCCATCTTGGCTGTGGAGCTGCACCTTTCCTAATCAATGACCGGTGATGGTGGACATACAGTTCAAGTGCAGGCACAGGCAGAAGAAGGATGACTACAAGATCTGCCGAAGCATGCGTGCACCCAGCATTAGCAGATCCCGACACATTATGGCATGGCACGTAGGGAAGGACACTTGGGGTTTAAAATATATTGTTTAAACACAGTTCCAACTGAATGTTGGAAGACACCCAAAGCCCCTTAGAGGAAGATGAAAGGAGCAAAGATGAAAGCACTTTCACCCATCAAGCTTGTAACATTGCAGCTGGGCAACTGTGGTTCGTCTCACAGCCACCCTCCAAGGCAATTACTATAAGCATCTGATTTTGCAGGTAAGGAAACCCAGGCAGAAAGACACTCACTGATGGGCTGATGTCCACGCAGCTAGGACGTGGAGAAGCTGGGGACTGAGCTGGAATTCATCCGACTCTTGAGTCCACGCTGTGTCTAATGTAATAACCACATCATTGTAACCACCGTAATTCTCACACTGAGAAGGCTTCCAACCATCCTGGAGCTGGTCTCACTGACTTCCCCCACCTCCATTCCCACTGCTCTCCCCTGCTCCCTCCGCTCCAGCTCCCCCCACTCCGGCCTCTGCTGCTCCTCCAGGCACCCCCCATGGTTGTCCCCTTACCCCGAAAGTCCTTTCCTGAATGCGCCCTGGCTCACTTGGTTGGCCCCTGCACTCTCTGCTCACACCAGCCTTTTCCAGGAAGCTGACTCTGACTACCCCATTTACGATGACCCCTTCCCGCTCACATGCTGCAGGCAGCCTCTCACCTTGCTGGGCCTCTTCTCCATGGCAGCCATTGCTGCCCAGCATATGAAGCTGCTTATTGTTCATCATTTATCTTCAATGCTGCCAAGTAAGTTCCGTTTGTTTGTGACAACATCCCAAGCCTTTAGAACAGGAGCTTGTGATGCTTCATTTAGCATGTCAGCTTAGCTAGGCCGTGGTGCCCGGATATGTGGTCAAGCATTATTCTGGATGTTTTCACAAAGGCATTTGTGGATGAGATTAACATTGACATCAGCAGATTTCAGGGAAGCAGGTGGCCCTTCATGATGCAGGTGGGCTTCACCCAATCAGGTGAAGACCCTACAAGGAAAAGACTGACCTCCAAGCAAGGGCAATGAAGCCACAGGCATTTTCGGACTTTTCATGCAACTTGGGCTTCTTCCCCAGCCTCCAGCCTGCCTGCCCACCCTGCAGATTTGGGCCTTGCCAGTGTGAAGCCAAAAGTATCTGAGACAGATTTCAATCAATTTCAAAAGTTTATTTTGCTGAGGTTAAAGACACACCTGTGACACAATCGTACAAGGTCCTGATGACATGTGTCCAAGGTGGTCGGGGCACAGCTGGCTTTATACATTTTAGGGAGATATGAGACATCAGTCAATATCTGTAAGATGTCCCTTGGTTTGGTTGGGAAAGGCTGGACAACTCAAAGTGGGGAGGTCATTTCCAGGTTGTAGGTAGATGAGAGATGAACAGTTGCATTCTTTTGAGTCTCTGATCAGCCTTTCACTGAAGACACAATTTCCATGTGAGTGGGGATTAGAGAAATAGTCATGTAGGCCTTAGTCTGGCTCAGTGAAACAATAAGGCAGAGGAAGCAATCAGATACATGTCTGTCACAGGTAAGCAGAGGGATGACTTTGAGTTCTGTCTGTCCTTTGTCCACTAAGAATTTCCTTGTGGGCTGATATGGTTTGACTGTGTCCCCACCCAAATCTCATCTTTAATTGTAGCTCCCATAATCCACACGTATCATGGGAGGAACCTGGTGGGAGGTAATCGAATCATGGGGGCAAGTTTTTCCCATGCTGTTCTCATGATAGTGAATAAGTCTTATGAGATCTGATGGTTTTACAAAGGACAGCTCCCCTGCACATGCTCTCTTGCCTGCCGCCACGTAAGGTGTGCCTTTGCTCTTCTGCCTTCGCCGTGATTGTGAGGCCTCCCCAGCCATGTGGAACTGTGAGTCCAATAAATTATAAATTACCCAGTCTCAGGTATTTCTTCCTAGCTGTAGGAGAATGGACTAATATGTGGGCAGACTGTGAGGGAGGTGTGTAGCTTTTTTATCTTCGTAGTCATCTTATTTAGGAATAGATTGGGAGGCGGGTTTGCCTGCTGAAGTTCCCAGCTTGACTTCCCCTTGGCTTAGTGACTTTGGGGTCCCAAGATTTATTTTCCTTCCTCACAGGCCACCATAATCACATGAGCCCATTACAGTAAGTATCTCCATATGCACGTAAATCCTGTTGATTCTCTTTCTCTGGAGAACCTTGACTAACACAGAACTCATAATTGTTACATGAAAGAATGAGTGAGTGAATGAATGAATGGATGGCCATGAGGAGGAACCCAGGTCTTAGCAGGAACTGTCCTGTTGGGTATGAGCTGACATCCTGTTGGGCTTCTTGCTTCTCTCCCTTTACATAAGTGAGAGTTGCTCAACCCCTGAGCCCCTCATCTTCAACTGGAGTCACTTTCCTTCTTTTCTCCTGCAAAGCATTTGAGCTTCAGAAGGCAGGGCTTGCCCAGACTCTCCTCCTGGGAAGGGAAGAGAAGGGAAAGGGAGGGGAGGGGAGATGAGGGGAGGGGAGGGGAGGGAAGGGAAGGTGGAGTGCAGTGATCAGAATTAGGAGGACTCAATTTCCATTTGTGACCAGGCATAGCCTCCCTGAGCCCAGGTCCTCAGGGATCTACAGTGGGGATAATGGTAAGTCCCACTCCTAAGTGGGTGGATAGCAATTAATTAATACAGACCCTGTGAGGAGTTTGAGAAGCTCAGGTTACACAGCAGGCTCAAGGGGGATGCCTCTTGTTAACTACATGGAAAGTATTGAGTACACAGTTGACATTACCAGTCCTAGTGCAGAGGACCTTTACTGAGAAAACCTTTCATCTAAGGGCTTCAAGTTAATGTATTCATTCTTTTATTCATTTCATCATTCATTCAACCAAGTTCCCCTCAAGCATCAGCCTGGCTCAGAGCTTAGGAGAAATTTGCTGATGGCAGCCACCATGCTTGTCTTCAGGGAGGTCATGGGGAGGCTGGGGAACCAATGGATCAGAAGGTCTGAGAGCTTCTGCAAAGGCCTGGGGGCAAGAGGAGAGGTAAGAGGACGGGGTCTCTCCAAGCTGGGGTTGTGGGTCCAGGGAGACTTCCTAGAGGAGTCATGCTTGAAGACGGGGCCACGGCTCCTAGCCGACCAGACAGTGAGAGCCAGTGTTTTCCAACCAGAAGGCTGCTGGGATGGCCCACTGATGTGTTTTCTGATGCTGCTACTCTAGGGCTCAAGGAACTTCCCAGTGTCACCCATGCACTCATGTAGATGAGAAACCCACAGGTTCAGACACAAATCCAGAAACCAGAGGCCATGCCACCCCTTCGGACACCTGACTGTTTAGTTCTTCAGGTCTTTGGTCAGATCTGCCATTGAGCCTGGCCTGGGTGCCATCAATGCACCCACCTTAGATGCCTGCCTGCATGGTGTCCGGGACTGAGAAGTACTGGAGCCTCCCTCCCTGGCAGGGCTTGAAGTTGTGTTCCAACGGCCCAGGAACTCAAAGGCCCCATGACAGAGTGTGTGGGGTGTCCAGAACCAACACAAGATGAGACGTTTGGCAACATGCATCATCCACAGTTCTATCACAGATACCTTCATGGTTCCTTTTGCTTTCCTTGTTGGAGAAGAACATCCCCAGGGCTTCCTCCTGCATCTCAGGAGTTATTGTTCTCCAGGCTCCTACAGGGACCTCCTCCAGGAACTATAACGGTGCAACCCCATAAAACCTGGGGTCCTGGCAGGGAGTCCCAGCAGGCCCGGCCCCCCCTTCCGTAGGCTCTCTTGACATGGTTGACATTGACAAAGAGTGGCTATGCTGTATTATTTTCTACTTGATTGCTTCAAATTGGTGTCACTGCCTTTAAACTATTTACATTTCCTATTTTGGGTCTGTGTGTTTATCCTCTGAAACGGCCTGGCTAACGACTCCTATTTCACCTCCCTCTTTCCCTTCAGAAAAAAGAATCCCATAAAAATCACCAGACTGGTGACTGAGCAAACTCCTTGGCATCATAAAATTTTGATTTAGAGGTTGAGCAAATGTGATGGAACATTTTTGTGTGCCCTCTTGAATTGTGCAAACTATTTTTGGCATGCGAGCATTTGCATATTATTGCCAGAAGTGAGCTCTGTTTTGTTGTTGTCCCCCCTCTTTTGAGATGAGAAGAAGCTTGATGAGTCAAGCCAGGATGAGACAGGTTCTGAGTCAGAAGACACAGGCTGTCCAAGTCAAGCAGGCTGAGGTACAGTTCAGGCTCAAAGCAGTGAACTTAGGTGGTGGGACAGTGCTGGAAACAAGAAATACAGGCACGCACAAAAGAAATCTGAGTATACAATTCTGCAGAGGGGAGGAGATGGGGCAAAATTCTTGCTCATCTTTCAAGGAGAGATAAATGGCTTCAAGCAAAGTAGCATGTCTCCAGTGGGGCCATGTGAGCAATGGAGGGACGCTGGGGAGCACCGTTGGGGAGGGAACCCTTCCTTCTCCTCTGCACGTCACCTCAGGGGACTCCCGCATTATGGGATGTGTTCTGGGAAACACTACTTCCAACTTTCCCCCAGAACTGTGGACACAAGCACAGATTCAAACAGTTCCTTAAAGTAATTGCCCAGGAACATCTAAAATGGGAGAATGAGAATTGCCCCAAGAAGAGGCTATTCACGTGGGGGTTCACATCCCCCCACCCGGAGTTGCAATCTAGGATCCTGGATTAGTGGGGAAGAAAAAGGTAGCCTCTATGCTGGGCTCCATATGAGCAAGTCTGGAACCAAACCAGGCACCTAGAACATCACGTTTAGATCCTTAGGGTACGTTTATGAGGAAACAGGAGCATTCTTATGGGCTCACTGTGCACCGCGCTTAGCCTCGACTGGTATTATCTAGTATTTAACCTTCACATCAACCCATTTTGCAGCTGGGGCACTGAGGCAAAGTGAGGTCTTTGCTACTTGCCTAAGGCTATCCAGGTGGTCCACAGGCTTTGCTCTTAACACTGTGCTGAGCTGCCTCAAATTTATAAGCCATGATGTACTTGATTTTGTAGATATTATCTCCATTCTCCAGGGAAGGAAACTGAGGCTCAGAGGGTCTGGTCATTTGTCCATGGTCCCACAGTGACAGCAAGGAAGCCTGGATCCGCACATCCATCTGGCTGATGCCACAGTGCACGCTTCTCCTGGGACACCTCCGTGCCTCCCTGGAGCAGCAGGCATCAACTGTCTGAGGCTCTCCTGCTTAGGGCTGGCTAGGTTTCTTGTTCAATGGGAAGGCATCCTATTGGTGTGGAGGCCACGCTAAGCACAGCTTGTCTTTCTGTTAACACCTCCCAGAACAAAGTCAGGATTCATCGCAGGACCGAATTCATGGATGTCTCACTGCAGCCCAGGGCATGGAGTCCAGTGCTGGGAACTGTGGGCCTGGGCTGCCCTTATGAGTATTTCTGCTTCTTGTTATTACTTTCATTTTCTCCATTATACAGTACTTCAAATTCCATGATCTGTATTGTGCTGTCTTGCCATTGATTCACTGGTTAAATTAGCTGCTATTTCTTTCTCCTGCATTATAGGCTCAGAGTAATTTGTTTATGAATCAAAAGTTCTGTAGGCTCTGAAGGAAGGCTTAATATGCATTCATTACAGCTGAGCCATAATCACCCTAAATCATGGGAATTGCCAGTCTTGGGCAAACCGTTGGTCTCTTTGGCACAGCCGCCCATCTTTTACCTGACCAGAGCAGCGATGCTGAGGCATGAATTTTAATCAAAATTCAGGGAAGGGTGGCGGGGCGGGAGTGTGCAAAAGGTGAAAATAACTGATTTTCAAAACCTTTTTAAAGCATTCCAAACCAGGCTGGGTGTTGAGGCTCGTGTCTATTCTCTCAGTGCTTTGGCAGGCCGAGGTGGGAGGACCCCTTGAGCCTAGGAGTTCAAGACTAGCCTGGGCAACATAGTGAGACCCCTTCTCTACAAAAAACAAAAAATTAGCTGTGCATGGTGACATGCTCCTGTAGTCTCAGATACTCAAGCGGCTGAGGTGGGAGGATCACTTGGGCCCAGGAGTTTAAGGCAGGCTGCAGTCAGCTGTAATCGTGCCACTGCCCCCAGCCTAGGTGACAGAGTGAGACCCTGTCTCAAAAACAAACAAATAAACGAACCAAACCGACGCAAGATTATTGTTTATCTTGTCCTCCATGTGCATGTGACCATGACAGAGCACCCACCCCAGGCCCACCCGCCTCACCTGGAGCCTCTGGCTGTATCCCCGTGGGTATCACCCAGAAGAAGAAGGTGTGTAAGGAAAGTTAAACTCGGAGCAGTGGTGGGTGCGAGGCTGTGGCATCCCTCCCTCCTCTGGGGACCTCCTCCCAGCCCCAGCACAGGCTTGACCCAGGCCCCATGCTGCTTCTTACCCTCTGTGTCCTTCTCCAGGACAGTTGTGTGCTCTTGACCTGTCCCCAGAGTCCCCAGAGCCCATTCGGGATCCAGGCAAGTCCGCCCCGAGTTCCATAAACTGTGTGGTGCCCAGATGAGAATCCCCCATCACACTCTTCCCTAGTGGGGTGCCAGCCTTCCTCTTCTCATCCCTGGCCTCCCCACCCCCAGGCCTTTCGAGTCACACTTTCCTTTATGATAAAATAATGCAGTGATAGTGATCAGCAGCAATGGGAACCATGGGAGTCAGTGCCCGCACTTCGTGGCCACTTATCTCCATTTCAACGGGAAGATTCTGGACTGCAGTGATCACAGCCCCCCTTTCCCTCACTGAGACTCACCAGAAGGGACTCTTCACAGGGAAAGGCTCATTGGTGGGGCTGCCTGGGAGAACTCCCAAGACACACAGGTGGAGCCTTTCCCAAAGGTAGGCCCAGAGGTGCGCCCAGGTGACAATACTGGCATAGAGCAAGCCCCTAAAGGAGCTGGGAATCTGGTGAGGGTTCCCCCCTGGAAAAGGTGCAAAACCGGGCTCATGGACAGACAACCTGGCTTAGTCCTGAGATGCCAGGCGCCAATGCACATGCCAAGGGTTAGTAAATTAGAGCAGGTAGACTCACACCTTGGCAGTGTGAGAAAATGATGGGCAGGCATTAACCATCAGCAGGAGCCAGGTGTGATCCAGAGGACCCCTGCTCCACAGGGTGCTGACCCCGCTGCCAAGCTGAGATCTTGTGGCCCAGGGACCTGCATCCCAGGGAGCTTCCTGTGGTCACCTCCGAGCCTTTTTCCTTTCTAGTTGGAAAGGAAATCAAAGAATCTCAAGGCATTCCTGGTGAAACCAAAAGTTAAACCCCCCAAAGCAAGAAGCTCAGGAAATTTCCACTGTGCCCAACAGGCATTCCCAAATTTTATTTGCAGATTTTATTAGAAACTAGTTTATGACACAAATTATTCAATGCCTAGGAAGCCTAAACTAATAAAAGTCTATCTGTTTCCACAGCAAAATTCATGACATGTGGGTTTTTATTGCAGTACATTTAAAACCAAGCCTTATCCATTATGGTATTGCAGAAACATGCTTTACCCTGGATTCCATTGGTGATAGTCTATTTAATGAAATGTCTAAACTAACCACATTATACTATTATTGACTGTGTCTTCCTATAGATAGGCCAAGTATGGAGCAATTATCTCGCGTCTTCATCCATCATCGGAAATCCTAACTGAAGCTTTTGAGCCGATTTCCAAAGCTTTATGGGTATGGAATGGGCTTGGGATGCAGTAAACACAGAGATGATACTATACAAAGATATTGGGATTTTTGGGACCAGTGTGGAAAGTGAAGCTCCCTTTAAAAACACATGACCTGGCAGCCGGGCGCGGAGGCTCACGCCTTTAATCCCAGCACTTTGGGAAGCTGAGGCGGGCAGATCACGAGGTCAGGAGATGGAGACCATCCTGGCTAACACGGTGAAACCCCATCTTTACTAAAAACACAAAAAATTAGCCGGGCGTGGTGGCGGGCACCTGTAGTTCCAGCTACTCGGGAGGCTGAGGCAGGAGAATGGCGTGAACCTGGGAGGCGGAGCTAGCAGTGAGCCGAGATCGCGCCACTGCACTCCAGCCTTGGCTATAGAGCAAGACTCAGTCTCAAAAAAAAAAAAAACCACAATCCGGGAAGCCAAAGCAGAAACGCTCTCTTTCTACAGACGCCCTTCCATCCGGAGCTCCCTGGAGCTCCCTGGAGCTGTGCCTCGTGGGCTGTGATTTACACAGGGGCTGAGGCTATGGCCTGAGTTGGTTCCAGATCATAGGGACTGTGACAAGGTAACATATTTGTGTAGAGCTGCAAAGTGCCCCCGGCTGAAGCAAATTTTTTTCTAATTACTACCCTCCCCTAACCCTATTTAAACATGTAATGAAGGTGATTACAGAAAACTCTTTAAGATAAACCTAAATGAATGGATTTATTTAAACTCTTAATGAACTTGAAACTCTCCAAACTGGCGTGCTTCGGGGCTGGAATCACTAATTGTGGTGCTGGTGGGAGCTGAGAATGGGTTGCTGGGCCTGCCAGCCGAATGCTTAGCTGCGGGGGACAGCTCGTTTATTATCCGGGTCTCTGGGAAGCAGTGACCAATTAGTCCATCTGCTCAACACTCCTTTTCCAAAAACAGACAGATTAAACCTGGACCAGAGTTCCAAGCGTCAGACCTGGCTGGAATGTGGAGCTGTCCCTAAAGAGAGAGTCTCTACCTGCAAAAGGAAGTCAAAAGAGGAGCCTCAAAGTAGGGGCTTGGAGCGATGCACGGGGCTTGTAGACAGGGAGGAGGCCCAGAGGGCCCTTTAGTTACAGGGCCTTGCTCTTTCTGGTGGCTGACCTAGGGAGGCAGTGGACAGCTGTGAGCCAGGGTTGGAGTCCTGGAGGCCCCCTGGGTGCATGTGGAAATCAGCTTCATGAATATATAGCAGTCTCTGCTGGGAGCACCTGTCCCTCGTGGCCTTGAGCATAAATTTCACCCCGCTTTTAGAAATGAGAATGTTTAATGTTCTCCAGAGCACTGAAGTCTACAAACACTCTTTTTGCTCCTTCTGAGCTGTGCTGTTTTACCAGCTTCATTTCTTAGAGCGCTTGAGTATGGGACAATTTGTTTGCTCTTTCTTCTAGGTTTCCCTCTCACCAAGTTTGCCCCACCCATTCTGAGCTTGACAGGCACCACTGTCCCTGTGTTCCACATGAGCAGGCTTGTTCATTGAGTGACGCTCATTCAATTCACAGAGGGGGCTCTGCTCCACAGCTTTCCACTGTCCCTTAGTCTGCAGGGCAGGGCATGGGACAGATGCTCATGAGGAGCACCTCCTGAAGGAGGCATAGAACGAAATTCACTGGATTAGGAATTGCACCATCCAGAGCCTCGGTGGTGCTAGCTTTTTCTGGGCCCTGAGCAGTCTCTGATGTTTATCATGTCCAGAAGTAGACAGAACTTGGAATAATCTAATCAGCTGTCCGGAGGATTCATCACTTGGCACAGGTGTGAGTCCCCGAGGTGTTCCCACTTTTCCGTCATCTCGGAGGGACCTGCCTGTGCTGACTGGCGGGTCATCAAGATTAATAAAGACAAAGGCTTTGGCGGATGCTCAGCTCAGGAAAAGCACCTGGAGCTGCTCTTTCCTGACGGATTAATTAGGGAAAGACGTGGTGGCTGTAATTGGCGGTTGAGTATTTTCTGAATTTTAACATTCGAGGTATGCAAATGTATCAGTTTCTAACAATATCTAACAAGATTATTTGAAAGTGAGAGTCTCCCGAGAGATGCAGGCATGGTTCGGGGAGATATGGGGCTCTTCCAGGTTTGTATGCACTCATATAAATCAACAGAAAGTTTGTTACCAATTGTTACTAATGTTCTTCAGCAAACTGAGAGATCAGCCAATAAGTACGCATTAAACATAATTCTATCTACCAGTTGCATGTAATTCCAGCAGCGAAGACCCATTACACTACTGAAGTTTGATGAATGTTTTCTCTCGCAGCTCATCTGACTTGGAAATGAGTGTGTTTGCCCAGGGCAGGGGTAGGGGGTGGGGGAGTCTTGTGTGAGCCTGAGCTCCTTCAGTTTCCACGTGGAAAACTCTAAATTGAAATCCGTACCTCCAGGGACCGTGAGACCAAAGAGAAAACTGTTGGGCCCCAAAGGGACCATTTCCTACCATAATGAGAATTTTAAATGGCGGATTTGAAATTCTTTGAAAAGCCTTTCAGAAATGTGTGTGCAAATGATGGTTTCTGAATTACTGGCAGAGACGCAATTAAATTCAAGGGAGAACATCTCCTTATTCTAATTTCCAGCCTGAAGACTCTTCTCCCTATCCCAGGAGGAGCCCAGGAACCCAAGCGAGAGCCTCTGCAAGTCACCCCAGCTGCCGCGTTTCCACCCAGGAGGAAGACACACGTGGGGTGGCAGGAGAGATAGACGGAGGTAAGGATGGAATCGGAGATGACAAGCCCAAGGGGTGGGGCCCAGAGTGGGGCCCTCCCGACATTTCCTTCCCGATGTATTGACCTCTTCTTCTCTCAGACACAGACTAACTAAACTTGACGGCAGTGTCCGACTGGAACCAGAGCCCCCTCCCACACCACAGGAATCGACAATTCTAGTGACCGTGTTCTGAGCTGTGGGTTGTGGGGCTCCTGTGAATCCCAAGTGTATTATCTCCTTGCACCTTCAGCACTCCCTGGGCAGTTCACACTCTTCCTACCCCATGTTACTGAGTCCTCATGAATCTGCAAGGCTTTAGAACCCAGTGGTCAGAGCAGGCAGACCGGGGAGGCAGCTGCTTCCACCATCTCCTGGCTGTGAGACCTTTCTGATGAGCCTCCTCTCCTTTGCCTGTAAAATGGGGATACCATGCTAGGATTACCCATGACCTGGGGTTGCTGTGAGCATTCAGTGAGTTAACCCGTGCCTTGCAAGTGTGCTCTGTCTGCAAGAGACAGCCTCAAACTGTTCTGAGATGGGCTGGCTGGGATTCCAGAGGGAGAAGAAGCAATTTCCAGGGTGCTTGGTGTAAAGCATTTACCAGGGGAATTTACATACAGCGACTGAAGCCCCATGACAGAAAGCAAGGAAAGGGATGTTTTGCCCAAGTACGTCCATGATGAGTTCAGGGTCTGGTGTTTGAGGGTTTAGGGAACTTGGCTCAAGGTCGGGCTCGTTTCTACATGTTTAGCAATGTGGTCTCTCACTGAGTGCTGCAAGCAACAACCTGAATGACTTTATCAGTGCCTGGGAATGTTCCAGAGTTCAGCTTGGGTTCAAGCCTCTAGGAGAAAGCCTGCAGCTGGCCAAGTCACAGAGCAGTCAAGGCATTCTGGGCTACTCGGTCAGGACACAGAAAGAAAGCAGTGGGGACTTGGGAGGACCTACAGTGAGCTTCACAAAAGTGGGTCTTGTTATTCCAGAGGTTAAATCATCTGACCGGTACAAGGAAGTGGTGAGGTTGGGATTCCTACCAGTGGTTGTGGCCCCAGAATCATCTCCTCATGATATGTTTAGAAGGACAGGGGCCCCATCAATGCTTATGGGTGAAAAGATGCCCTTTCTCTTTTCTACTGAAAGTGCCCCTGTGAGACCAAGGCTACTACCGTTCAACAGAGGCAGGAATGGAGGTGCACAAATTGACTCTCTGGGTCAGTATTTCTGCTGCTTTTCTGGGTACCAGTGGGGTTAGGTTTCATGCAAACAGCCCACAAACAGAGGTTATTCCTCAAAGCCACTGCCCCTTTTGAAGACAAAAAGTGGGGAATGTCACAGTGCTACAGCCGAAGACCAGGACACCCTGAGAGAAGCACAGAGTGGTTAATAACAGGAGGAGAGCCAGGACTTTGCATATAAGCTTGCAATGCACCCCATCAAGACTTCCCCGGGAGCTTTTTCCTTTGCTGGGGAATAACACGAATGTGCCCATCAGTGCAAAGGGTGCAGTGAGGGCAGGAAGTTATCGTCACCATCAGGGTCAGCCAAGGAACAGTACATGGCAAGCTGGGTGAGACACTCTGTGCCCCGGGCAGGGTCGCTGGGGCGAGTTGGGCCTCAGATGTCCTGCTTCTGAATGAGGGCCTTGAACTCTGTGGTGCCTACATCCTCTCCAGTTCTAAAATAAGATGACATTTAACGAGGTCCCTCTGTGTTGATGGGGCACCACAGTGACCTCGTGTTAAACAGCACCATATTGTTGATGGCTGGACCAGATGCCAGGAACACGTGACCTTGCTACTGCGTCTCTGTGGCCTCCACTTGGCGGCACCCAAACAAGAGACAGCAGTGTGCAAAGATACTGGGTGTGGGTTTCTCCAGTAGCAGAGAAACAGAGCCTTCTGTGCTTGCAGGGTGCTTGCCCTGCCCCAAACAGCATGAATCTTTTTTTTTTTTTTTCTAATTATACTTTAGGTTTTAGGGTACATGTGCGCAATGTGCAGGTTAGTTACATATGTATACATGCGCCATGCTGGTGCGCTGCACCCACTAACTCGTCATCTAGCATTAGGTATATCTCCCAATGCTATCCCTCCCCCCTCCCCCCACCCCACAACAGTCCCCAGAGTGTGATGATCCCCTTCCTGTGTCCATGTGTTCTCATTGTTCAGTTCCCACCTATGAGTGAGAATATGCGGTGTTTGGTTTTTTGTTCTTGCGATAGTTTACTGAGAATGATGATTTCCGATTTCATCCATGTCCCTACAAAGGACATGAACTCATCATTTTTTATGGCTGCATAGTATTCCATGGTGTATATGTGCCACATTTTCTTAATCCAGTCTATCATTGTTGGACATTTGGATTGGTTCCAAGTCTTTGCTGTTGTGAATAATGCCGCAATAAACATACGTGTGCATGTGTCTTTATAGCAGCATGATTTATAGTCCTTTGGGTATATACCCAGTAATGGGATGGCTGGGTCAAATGGAATTTCTAGTTCTAGATCCCTGAGGAATCGCCACACTGACTTCCACAAGGGTTGAACTAGTTTACAGTCCCACCAACAGTGTAAAAGTGTTCCTATTTCTCCACATCCTCTCTAGCACCTGTTGTTTCCTGACTTTTTAATGATTGCCATTCTAACTGGTGTGAGATGGTATCTCATTGTGGTTTTGATTTGCATTTCTCTGATGGTCAGTGATGGTGAGCATTTTTTCATGTGTTTTTTGGCTGCATAAATGTCTTCTTTTGAGAAGTGTCTGTTCATGTCCTTTGCCCACTTTTTGATGGGGTTGTTTGTTTTTTTCTTGTAAATTTGTTGGAGTTCATTGTAGCTTCTGGATATTAGCCCTTTGTCAGATGAGTAGGTTGCAAAAATTTTCTCCCATTTTGTAGGTTGCCTGTTCACTCTGATGGTAGTTTCTTTTGCTGTGCAGAAGCTCTTTAGTTTAATTAGATCCCATTTGTCAATTTTGGCTTTTGTTGCCATTGCTTTTAGTGTTTTAGACATGAAGTCCTTGCCCATGCCTATGTCCTGAATGGTAATGCCTAGGTTCTCTTCTAGGGTTTTTATGGTTTTAGGTCTAATGTTGAAGTCTTTAATCCATCTTGAATTGATTTTTGTATAAGGTGTAAGGAAGGGATCCAGTTTCAGCTTTCTACATATGGCTAGCCAGTTTTCCCAGCACCATTTATTAAATAGGGAATCCTTTCCCCATTGCTTGTTTTTCTCAGGTTTGTCAAAGATCAGATAGTTGTAGATATGCGGCGTTATTTCTGAGGGCTCTGTTCTGTTCCATTGATCTATATCTCTGTTTTGGTACCAGTAGCATGCTGTTTTGGTTACTGTAGCCTTGTAGTATAGTTTGAAGTCAGGTAGTGTGATGCCTCCAGCTTTGTTCTTTTGGCTTAGGATTGACTTGGCGATACGGGCTCTTTTTTGGTTCTATACGAACTTTAAAGTAGTTTTTTCCAGTTCTGTGAAGAAAGTCATTGGTAGCTTGATGGGGATGGCATTGAATCTGTAAATTACCTTGGGCACTATGGCCATTTTCACGATATTTATTCTTCCTACCCATGAGCATGAAATGTTCTTCCATTTGTTTGTATCCTCCTTTATTTCATTGAGCAGTGGTTTGTAGTTCTCCTTGAAGAGGTCCTTCACATCCCTTGTAAGTTGGATTCCTAGGTATTTTATTCTCTTTGCAGCAATTGTGAATGGGAGTTCACTCATGATTTGGCTCTCTGTTTGTCTGTTGTTGGTATATAAGAATGCTTGTGATTTTTGTACATTGATTTTGTATCCTGAGACTTTGCTGAAGTTGCTTATCAGCTTAAGGAGATTTTGGGCTGAGACGATGGGGTTTTCTAGATATACAATCATGTCATCTGCAAACAGGGACAATTTGACTTCCTCTTTTCCTAATTGAATACCCTTGATTTCCTTCTCCTGCCTAATTGCCCTGGCCAGAACTTCCAACACTATGTTGAATAGGAGTGGTGAGAGAGGGCATCCCTGTCTTGTGCCAGTTTTCAGAGGGAATGCTTCCAGTTTTTGCCCATTCAGTATGATACTGGCTGTGGGTTTGTCATAGATAGCTCTTATTATTTTGAGATACGTCCCATCAATACCTAATTTATTGAGAGTTTTTAGCATGAAGGTTGTTGAATTTTGTCAAAGGCCTTTTCTGCATCTATTGAGATAATCATGTGGTTTTTGTCTTTGGTTCTGTTTATATGCTGGATTACATTTATTGATTTGTGTATATTGAACCAGCCTTGCATCCCAGGGATGAAGCCCACTTGATCCTGGTGGATAAGCTTTTTGATGTGCTGCTGGATTCTGTTTGCCAGTATTTTATTGAGGATTTTTGCATCAATGTTCATCAAGGATATTGGTCTAAGATTCTCTTTTTTGGTTGTGTCTCTGCCAGGCTTTGGTATCAGGATGATGCTGGCCTCATAAAATGAGTTAGGGAGGATTCCCTCTTTTTCTATTGATTGGAATAGTTTCAGAAGGAATGGTACCAGCTCCTCCTTGTACCTCTGGTAGAATTCGGCTGTGAATCCATCTGGTCCTGGACTTTTTTTGGTTGGTAAGCTATCTTAACCCCACGCATCCAAACAGCCTGGGGAGGCAGGATGGACAGATGTCAGAGGGCGGTCACCAGCATCTCACTGCACAGGGACTGGAGGCTTGTGTCTCATTAACCTAATGAGGTGACGGTAACTTCCTGCCCTCACTGCACCCTTTGCACTGATCGGTGCATTCGTGTTATTCCCCAGCACAGGAAAAAGCTCCTGGGGAAGTCTTGATGGGGTGCATTGCAAGCTTATATGCAAAGTCCTGGCTCTCCTCTTGTTATTAACCACTCTGTGCTTCTCTCAGGGTGTCCTGGTCTTCGGCTGTAGCACTGTGACATTCCCCACTTTTTGTCTTCAAAAGGGGCAGTGGCTTTGAGGAGTAACCTCTGTTTGTGGGCTCTTTGCATTCCTTCTTGGCTGCTGGGCTCTGGAGATCCTTCAGTGATATGTCAATGCCATTGATAGCAAATGCTTCAACCTGGATCTGAAGAATCAGGATGTGGGCCCCCATATGCAATCCATCATCTATTAACGATGACTGTGGTAAGAGAGTACGGAACCGTGGTGGGGCTTACAGGAGCAGTTATTGGTTCTGTTATTTG
This sequence comes from Pongo abelii, assembly GCF_028885655.2. NCBI lineage: Eukaryota > Metazoa > Chordata > Mammalia > Primates > Hominidae > Pongo > Pongo abelii. The sequence goes on along the minus strand of NC_071985.2, from coordinate 229,256,278 downwards.
CCGGCTGTGTGGCCTTGGGTTACTTAGCTTCTCTGTGACTCTGCTCCCCAACTAAAATATGACTTGGAAATGAGTGTGTAACTGAGCAAATGAGATAGTAACTGCCTTATTGGGGGTGGTGGTAGACCAAAAGAATGCCTCTCCTCAAAAGATATCCGTGTCAGAACGCTGACTGTCACTGTATTTGGAAAAAGGGTGTTTGCAGATGTAATTAAGTTTAGGATCTCGAGATGAAATCATCTTGGATTTTCCAGGGTTAACTGACTCCAAGGACAGGTGTCCTTATAGGAGACACACAGAGGAGGAGGCCACGTATAAGTTCTCTAGAGGGACAGAACTAATAGGATAGATGTATACACGAAGGGGAGTTTATTAGGAGAATTCATCACACAATCACAAGGTGAAGTCCCACAATAGGCCATCTGCAAGCTGAGGAGCAAGGAAGCCAGTCCGAGTCTCCAAACCTCAAAACCAACAGTGCAAGCTTCAGTCTGTGGCAGAAGGCCAGAGAGCCCCTGGCAAACCTCTGGTGTAAGTTCAAGAGTCCAAAAGCTGAAGAACTTAGAGTCTGATATTTGAGGGCAGGAAGCACAGGAGAAAGATGGAGGCTGGAAGACTCAGCAAGTCTGCTCTTTCCACTTTCTTCTGCCTGCTGTATTCTAGCCAGGCTCGCAGCTGATTAGATGGTGCCCACCCAGATTGAGGGTGGCTCAGCATCTCCCAGTCCACTGACTCAAATGTTAATCTCCTTTGGCAACACCCTCACAGACACACCCGGGAACAATACTTTGCATCCTTCAATCCAGTCAAGTTGGCACTCAATATTAATCATCACGCCATGTGAAGACAGAGTCATAGACTGGAGCAAGGCAGCCACAAGCCAAAGAGAGCTGGCAGCTACCAGAAGCTGGAGGAGGCAAGGAAGGATTCTCCCCTGGAGCCTGCAGAGGGAGCATAGCCCTGTGACACCTTGATTTGGACTTCTGGCCACCAGAAATGAAAGAATAAATCTGTGTTTCTAAAGTAGGAGGTAATTTGTGACAGCAAAAATTAGTGGGAAAATAATACAGCAATTATGAGGACTAATTTAAGGTGTGTAACGTGACCAGTGCCATATTGAAAACAATGGGACAGTCCAATATCCGTGCATAGTGTGCAGAACCTGGAGATGTGGCAGGGATGGCTTTTGCCACATTCTGAGTTTTATCTTGCTGTCCCATGTCCACTGGGTAGAATGGGCTGACCCCACATGAAACATGTGGGGAGATTTTAGTACTAGTCCATCATAAAAACATTTCCTTTCAGAATTTATTTGGATAAAGTAAAGCAGATGAAAATGACCAACTGCTTCTTCCTTCTGTTTACTAAATTAGTAAGCTGATGAATAAACCAACATATATTGAGTGCTTACCCTATGCCTGAGACTGTGCTAAGTTAGTCTGTGATCTATTATTAATTCCCCCAACAAGTTTGTTCATTCGTTCAACAGGTGTTTCCTGGCCTTTAGCCATGTGCTGGTTATTGTTGTAGGCTTTGGGGACAGAGCAGGGAATGAAACAGACAAAACGATGCAAAGCTCCCTCACGCCCACAGGGAGGTAACTTCTAAATGTAGAGAGAGGTGACAGCAAAGTACATGGGTACAATAATAAATGCACTAGACAGTGGTCATGAATGTAGAAAGAAACAAAGTGGTGGGGCTCAGGAAAGGCCTTAAGGGGAACATGACCCCGGGCAGGGTGCGGAAGGCAAGGGGTGCCAGGCAGGCAGGGCCATCGGGGGAAGAACACCGCAGATGGAGGCTCCTTGGCAGAAAGGCTGGGGCAGGAATGGGAATAAAGAGACCATAGGCATAGGTGGAGGCAGATAGGAGGAAGGTCAGAAGAGTGGGGTGGGGTCCTATGGACCATTGTGAGTCCTTGAGTTTTTATTCTATACTGTCCAGGAATCAAATGTAGAGTTTGGAGCAGTGGAGGCACCCAATCTACTCTCTCTATTGGAATTAAACTAGGAGCAGGCAGAGGTGGGAGTGGAGTTGGAAGCTGCGCAGGACCCATGTGGATGGTCCAGAGGGCCCATCTTGGGGTGGCAGGAAGGTGGTGAGGTGTGGCTGAACCTGAATAGATCCCCTTTATCCTAGGATTGAAAGAAGCAGCCAGTGAGCCAGATAAGATGAGCCAGGACACACGATGCTGACGGGTCAAGGAAGGTCAGTCCCGGGAGCTGACCATGGATTGGACTGACCCAGAAGACAGTGCCAGCTCCCTGAGGAGGGGCAGCTGGGTGGATGCAGGTGAATGCCAATCCCTCTTTTTGGTACCAGCACCTGGGTTTTCATCGGGGAGAATGCCACTCCCTTAATATACACATCTTGCCAAGCTGTCACTCAAGAGGCTCAGTTTCCCCTGGGTAAGGCAGGGATGGGGGGCTCAGCTAAGACCAACAATCTCTCCCTCCTGAAATTCTCATCTTTGACGGGCATAAGACAAAACAAAACAAAACGACAAAAAAAGCCACGAATTACCCCAGGAAGAGGCGCCGTGAAAATACTACATGCTCTTCCTCCTGTTCCCTGGGTTTGTTCTTCCTCCTTTTCCCATTTCCTGTTTATTCTAAGACTTCCACTTCAATTCCTCTATCCCCTGTGATTCCAACGACCTGTCTTTGCAGAAGAGCTTTAATCAGCTGGTCAGTTTCTAAGGCTTTCATCCAAGGAACCCTCATCGATGTGAAACAACAAAGTGAGACTTCCATCCTTGAATGTGCAGCCAGGAAGTGGCAGAAAGGAGCTTTGCACAAATTTCTTCTCATTTCAAATCCTATGCTCTTTTTCCCACACCTCAGCCATTTGCCTTTAAAATCAATTGCATCCTGAAGCGAAGAGCTTTGCAAGAACAGTGCTATCAGAAACAACCATACCCCACCACAGCCATCACAGCACCTCCCAGAACCCCCGGGACTTTTGCTTGGACTTGGGCAAGTGAGTAGACAGCTCGGATGGGGTCTAGCATCTGCTGGTTCATCCACCAAATAGGAACATGGCCCAAGAGTGAGACCTCAAGACCTGAAATTGCACCAATGGCTATAGCTAAACAAGAAAATTCCACTGGACAAATTTTGCAGAGGTTTCTTTGTTGTTGTTGTTGTTCTCAGCAAACCTGAGAAGTCATTTCAGTTTGTCTCAGTTTTTGTAGCAGAACAAAAAGTTCAACATTAAACCATCTGTGTAAGTAATGTGGAGTGTTTACTCTGCCTGATCTATAGTTTAGGACCAACATCTTCCTGTAGTGGGTAAATTTACCCAATGGTGGTTTAAATGGTGTCTATGATCTAAGCTTAATATATTCATCTAATATATTGACTGTAGGCACAGCCAAGTTGCCTGCTTTTGATTCTGTACTCATTCATGTTGATATTTACCCAAAGAAATCTCTGACTTACACTTTGCTGCTGCTTATTTCTACTTCCTAACAATACACTACAGACAGAACACCCCCACACCCGCACTTACACACATGTGCCATCACACATCAACACCACACAAGCAGTCACATACTCTTCATGCATGGATAGATATGTGTATTAGTCTGTTCTCGTGCCACTAATAAAGACATACCTGAGACTGGGTTATTTATAAAGGAAAGGGGTTTAATGGACTCACAGTTCCACATGTCTGGGGAGGCCTCACAATCCCAGCGGAAGGCAGAAGAGAAGCAAAGGCACATCTAACATGGCGGCAGGCAAGAGAGTGTGTGCATGGGAACTGCCCTTTATAAAACCATCAGATCTCTTGAGACTTACTGCCTATCATGAGAACAGTTGAGGAAAGACCTGCCCCCATGATTCAATTACCTCCCACCAGACCTCTCCCATGACACACAGGAATTATGGGAACTACAATTCAAGATGAGATTTGGGTGGGGACACAGTCAAACCATATCAACATGCACATCACACACACGTACAAGCACACGTGCACAGAAACCATCAGACAATATACACACTGATTTTTCCGATCATTCAGTTACATTTTGATGGGTTTTATCATTGAAAAGGTCCTGACTATTCCCTTCACTTGACAAAGTTCAAGTTCACTATTTAAATCACCAACTTTGAAAGAAAGGAAGCAAGACAAAACTTTCCACTTGGCTTTGTTCCTCTCCTAATTTCATTATGCATATTAAATTTTTATTGTTGACATTCTTGTTTAGGGGGAAAATCATTGGTTTGGCTTTTTTTTTTTTTTAGCTATCAGATGTTTTATAGACCTAATGGCGCATTTGGTGTGAAATTAATTATCAAAGATTCGCAGAGAGTTTTAAATTAGATTTTCTCTGCTCTTCAAGGCAAACAACTGGTACTGTTTTTGTCGCTAATATAAGGTTCTCATTGCTGCCTTTTTTTGTACAATGAAATGATAAAAACAAATCTTCAACTTATTTTAATGTGCTAATTGGGGGTTATTACAGCTCATTTTATTTACATTGAGATAAAAAAGCACTAATTCATTTTCCTTGCACAAACTACTTAGAAAAGATTGTAATTGCCTCCTATACAAACATATATTTGTAAAGAGAAATGACAAAAAGGTAAAGGCCTAGAAAGAAAATTGTTTGGGCAATGGGCTAAGCCAAACCCTTGGTTTTCTAGATAGAGACCTGGTGCCTGAACACATTTCCCTTTCGGGTTGCTGAATCATATGAATGGTGCTACATACTCTGCAAGAAATAAATGCTGGTAGGACGCAGAAAAGTTCAGAAAGAGAAACTAATACAAGATTATTTCAGAGCATTTACCTTGCCCTACACAGATTTTTAGAATTATTCTGTATTAGGTAAATACACAACAGTGTAGATATAAAAAGTAGTTGCTTTCCAGTGTTACTGGGCCTCATATCTTTGACCACAAAAAGATGCAGACATCCAGTGTTTTACACTGCCATGGTGGGTGTTCTCTGGCCAGCATTCCTCTTCCTTTTACACATTGACTCTTGTCAATTTCCCTTCTGGTGCTTCAAGTTTCAAAATATTCTTAGGGTTTTAAACATGTCATAGCTAATTACTGTGCAGGATGACAGGTATAAAGACATATCATTAGAAAATAATCAGATAATGCTTATGTTTAATAGTTCAAATTAAGCAAATACTTGCATGAACAATTACAAATGGCTTGGTTGTGGAATCACATTTTCTAATTTTTAGACTTATCTTTATCTCTCCTTTACGATCTTCGTGGAGTTAGAATCTTTTTGGAGGCTGGGAGAGTACCAGTAGCTTTGCTGTGTTTTGCTTGCCTGTATATGGGGAGAAAATAGCAGTAACAAGAGAACTCACTCACCCTCCAGGTTCCCTTGAGATGACGATGTTGAATGGGAGATGGATACACTCGGAATGAGAACTGTCTGTTGTTGCTACCACCTGTCAGCCACTGTGCAAGGAATAATATCCCATTTCCTCATGCGCTTGGTTTTATGGCTTTTTAAAACCCACTGTTGGCTCCTGCCTCCCCATGTTGAAATCATTGGTCATGGATGTTGTCAAGGAAAACTTGTAATGGTTGGAGGTAAACAGGCAAGGAAGATTTTATTCAACACTACTGCAATAGGGGTCAAGACCATTGCAATAGAAGAGAGAGATTGAACTCTACTTGGATACAACAGGGCCAGCTAGGGAGGGATTTATAGCCAACGCACAGGGTGAGGGAGTCACCAGATGGAAAATTACTAAGAGGAGCTCGAAGGAGGGGAAGTGGGGGACTCTTGCTAAATTGGCTTAGCAGGACTCTTTCTAGAGCTGGGCTCAGCAGGCCAAGGATTAAGCCTACCAAAGAGGAACCTGACAAAAGTTTGGTCAATGAGTGATTCTGGCCAGTGTGCAGAGTAACTTATAAGCTTGTGGGGGGAAAGAGAAGGTCACTGGGCCATGCTTTAGAGACATTCTCAACTTGGCTCAATGAACCGGAATAGCCTCCTGTGAGGGGCATACGCTGCAGTCACTGGACCATAAGTTGATTTTCTCTGGACATTGCTCTTTTCCAGAGCACACAATATTCTAGCAACAAAACAGGCTCCCTCAGATCCTCTTCTGTCCTTTCTCCTGAGAAGCATGGAGTCTCATGAGAATGAGATCCCAAGACCCCACTGTTTCACTCAGCTCCACAAGGAGAGGGACTCTGCGTCACCACCCAGGACATTCCTTCTCCCCCAGCCCACTGCAGCTGCCTTACTGAGGAGGAAAGGTGCCAGAGGGTATCCGTCACCATCTCGGGCTGGTCACACAGGGGCTGACAGGGCTGGGATCCAGACGTGACTCAGTTTCCCACTTCCCTAGTGGATGGTCTGTGCCCACTGGCAGTTCCCCATTCATTCTTGATTCTCAGCGTCTCCAATTCCCTCAACTCCCAAATATACACGGAGCGTAACTATGGACATCTCAAATGACTTTAGAAATTGGACTGCAAAGTCTGTCTCTCTACCTTGCGTTTTCTGGAGGCCCTGGGATGCCCTCACCCAAGCTGTGTCTGTGAGTTCTGTCTCATTTCACCAAGCCTCCTGACAAGGCCTTGCCATGTGTGCATCCCCAGGGGCTGGGGAGGGGAGAACGGGGCAGCCTGGAGGAGGAGAGTGCGTACAGGCGAGGAGGACTGGCCATGAAGGTAGCGAATTAGCCCAAAGATGGATGAATGGGCAGGGAGGGGTCGGCCGTGGGGTCCAGCGAGGTCACTGTGTGAGGCTGAGGCAGACGCGAGGCTGGCACCACCCTCCTGGTGTAGAGCTCCCACTTGCCCCCACCACGGACGCACCCGGATGGCTCCAAAGCTGGCACCTCATCTGTGGCACCAGATGCTATTCTTCATCCTGTTTTTAGTGCTCTGCAGGAACACACGACTGGAGGAACTTAGAAAATGATTTTATAGATGTGGAGCCCCAGTCCAGGGGGAGCTGAGTCTGCTGTGTCCTTCCAGCCAATGGGTCACAGTCGGTTGCATCCCTCACCATCCTACCTGCCCACCTCGATTTCCTATGATTCCCTTGTAGATCCCAACCTCCAGAACTGAGGTTCTTTTCCTGCCCAGGAAGTACCAGGTTTATAGCACAAACACCCAAGGAACTGGGCCTGCCCTGAAATACCTCTTCCTCCAAGTAGCCACCCTCTGCCCACACACTGGTCTGGCTGAGATCCATAAAGCTCACTTTGGTTCCTTCTGGTCTCACAAATCCCTTCCATGGTTTTCCTGTAACTCTCAGAGTCTCCCCGACCCCACCATCCACCCCCACATCCTCTGTTCTCCAACTGATTCAAAGCTGTTTGATGGCAGAGGCAACTCTGACATAGCTTTGTGCCACTTTTCCTGCCAAATACTTAATAGACATGAAAAAAATATGTTGCCTGAATCCCGTATGCTTGAAAAAAACAATACCTCCATGTGTTAAAAATCCCCGTGTTTCCTGAATCTTATCTTAGGATACTGTGCTGAAGAAGAAGGCTGAACGGACATCCATGATGCAGCTGTTACATAGAACCTGGGCATGGGCTTGGTCACAAACCCGACGGGAGGCTATGTCAGTTGTCTCTGAGGCAGCTGCAAGTTAGGGAGACCGTTTATTAACAGACAGTCCTAGTCTCCCTCTCCTAACTTTTTTTTTTCTTTGAGACGGAGTTTCGCTCTTGTTGCCCAGGCTGGAGTGCAATGGCGTGATCTCAACTCACCGCAACCTCCACCTCCGGGGTTCAAGCAATTCTCCTGCCTCAGCCTCCCAAGTAGCTGGGATTACAGGCATGTGCCACCATGCCTGGCTAATTTTGTACTTTTAGTAGAGACAGGGTTTCTCCACGTTGGTCAAGCTCTTCTCGAACTCCTGATCTCAGGTGATCTGCGTGCCTCAGCCTCCCAAAGTGCTGGGATTACAGGTTTTAGCCACCGTGCCTGGCCTCCCTCTCCTAACTTTTGCTGCCTTGGAAGATGGTAGCACTCAGGGCTGATGCCTAGAGATAGCCATGGATTCTAAAGAGGCAAAAACAATTCATTGTCTCACTTCTAAAACCATTATTTCCCTCCTCCCCTTCCTTAGCTCAGCCCGGCTTGCATCTCAGCACAAGGCCGTTTTTCATGGCCTCGACAAGAGATCTTATTAGGCACATAATGAGTCAGCAGAGGTTACCTTGAGCAGGGACCACAGACCACCGGTTGTATGTCTTCATTTTAAAACTGTAGCCGCAGATGCCTGCTGTACTGAGAATGTGATTCTCTCCCTAGGACCCACAAGAAGAAGGATGCTAATGATGTTCCAAATGTTGACGGTTCTCTGGCCCCAGGAGACAGCCTGGAAGGTAGGACCATTTGCTTGAGTTCAGGGAGCCAGGAATGGGGCAGCTTTCCTAAATAGATGCAGCTGTGCCTTCTACCAGATGTGGAATTGTCATGTTCTTTTTTTGTTTCATTTTGTTTTACCTCCTTCATTTCAGGGACCTCAGGCTATAATTAATTCTTGAACATGGCAATAAATCAAAGCTTTGAAAATTACAGAAGACTCCCCTCCCCACCCCCCACAGACACACGGCTGTGCCGCCTGCTTTAATGCTGTCTTCTGGTATTGTGTCATATCTAACCACCCGAAACTCGGGCAGACATTCCAGGAATTGGTTCTGAGACTAAATCCGTGTTCCACTCTATAGAATTTGGAGTTAAAAAATAAAAATCAAACTGGAAATAGCATCCCTTACCCAGTCTGGGCCATCTCATTTTTTTTTTATTGGATGCAGACGTCCCTAGATGCTGAGAATCCTCGTCAAGAACGACTCTTCACCGCCAAAGTCAACCACTTCACTCTCAGCAACGGCTGTCATTTCCATTTTTAAGATGCACACTTTGCCTATAAAAGCATTCACAGCATAATCTCTCCTCCACTGTAGTATCCTGCAAATGGGCCTCTATAATTGATGAGAAATAAAAATAATATAAAAAAGCAGGAGATGGCAATACAGAAAACCTTCTATGTGCAAGCCATGGGTGAAAAAATAGAACAGCCCCTGGGCTAATCCGTGCCCTTTCAAATTGCTATTTCTTTTGTTTTCTCGCCTGCATCCCCGCAATGCTCCCAGATTCAAATCTCTAGCCTCCGCGGTATCAAGCTGAGGAACAAATATACTTAGTTCTCTTAATGAGCTTCTTCCTCTGCATTCATTTTGGAGAAAAAGCTCCAGCCGAGAAGCAAGACAAAGGGAAACAGAACATTCCGGGACTGACTGAACCAGAGACAACTATTTGGCAATAAGCTTGAAAGACTCTTGATCTGTTTCCTACTTGCCTTCCAGCCTTCCCTTCCTCTAAAAGATCTGGGAGCGCTGAGGGCAATGGGTGCAAGTCAGATGAGGATGACTTTTAAGGGAAGTTGTCTTCATTTCAGGCACTGAGGTTTGAATCCTGGCGCCCCCATCTAAAGGCTGTGTGATGTAGGCCTCAGTTCTGTGGGCCTCAGTTTCTTCATCTGTGAAATGGGCTTCATAAGAGAATCTCTCTCAAACAAAGACATTCTGTGTGTGTGTGTGTGTGTGTGTGTGTGTGTGTGTGTGTGTGTGTGAAAATAACACATGTAAATCACTTTGGATCTGTACTTTCACTATTTAAAAACTACTGTAAACCCAGTGTGGGCTTGGAAGCTCTAAGGCATACTACTCTGCCAGACACCCTCCCTCCTAACCCTGATTGTCAAGGTCACCTGAAATAGCAGAGCAAGAGATAGCATGACAGATCTCTCGTACCTGCTGGGTTAGACACCTGGGAGTCTCCCAAGTGTCAGTGAAGGAAGGAAAGCGACAGTCACGAAGGCCAGATTTGCACTTCACGTGTGTCTTCTCACCTGATCCTCATGGCTACCTGGGGGCGAGCAGTGGATCCCGAGCTGCAACACTAACCTCACGCTTAGGGCTCCACGGCAGGTACATAACACTCTAAGCAACAGAGGATCCGGGCAGCCTGTATTACAGAAATGTGGGTGACCATCAAGAAACACTTTCAGGAAGAGGCAGGGACCTGATTTGATGTAGTTGGAGAAAGTATTTCTCACTCTCTGTTAAGCTGGACCTATCGCTGGGAGCCGCAGGGGACTCACTCTTGATATTCTGAAGCAGCTCGAGAAGTTAATGGAGATGAAGCTATCTGGAGAAAAGTATGTCCCCTAAATGCATGCAAGGCAACAAAAACCACTTGGGAGGTTTTCAGTCTGCCGCTGTCTCCGAAAAACAATCCACAATCTTTGCACATCATGGACATACACTTCAAGAGTATGAATGGTGCTGGAAGGGCTTGAACTCAAGCAGTTGTGGCCCCACATCCCACCTTTGCTGCGCACCTGCTGTGGGGCCCTGAACCTGAGGCTCCCTTGGTAGCTGGGGATCCACCTGCTCGCCCTCAGGTAGTCATGAGACTCAGGTAAAAGGATGCATGCGAAGCTCATATCTGGCCCCCCTTACTGTCGCTTCCGTTCCTTCACTGACACCTGTTTGGAGACTCTCTCGTGTGTCCAACATTGCAGGTACGAGAGATTTTTGATGCTACCTCTCCATTACCAACACGACATAATGCAATTAGTTTTCAGCTTGCTATGAATGCATTTCATGATTACAGGACTTCTTCAAACAATGTACCTGTAATGAGTGAATGTTCCATAAGCATGCATCTCTGCTCAGGTGTAAATATTTCCAAGGCAGCTGCATGGAATGGAAGTTTGATGGTGTCATAGACTGAGATGCTTACTCCACGTTCATTCACTCCACAGACTTCATTAAGAACCCAGGATATACCAAGACTTCTCTCCCAGGTACTGAAGCTGCAGGGGCAGATAAAGCAGGTATCAATGGTGTTCTGGGGATGATGCCCCCAAGGGAAGCCAGTTCCTCACCCTACTGCATGCCTGCCTTTGCTATTGACAGGATTCAAGACATGCTACCCCCAGATATGCACCTTGGCATTTGAGAAAACGGCAGAAACACAAGGTCATTCTCCTCTTCCCCTCTGCTTTTCTCCCCTGAAGCAGAACATAAAACCTAGGAAGGATTTTCCTGACCTTCACGTGATGCAGGTCGTAAGATCCTCATGTGGGAGGTGCCCTTGCTTCCTGGAAGGAAAAGAACATTCTTATCTCTGGAGACACAGGGACACAGAGAAGAATCTGGACAAACAGGCCTGGCTAAGCACCTCCAGCTCATCACCATTAATCATACCCCCTTTACAGTCACACTTCACAAAGATCTGCTTCTTCATTCAAGCTTAAAACACAATGGTATACCCATTTCTTTTGGTCTTCATTTCCTTACGGGAGTTTCCATGGTCACATAAACCTTTTATTAAATAAACTTGTATAGTTTATTATCTTTAGTTATAGGGGCCTCAGTCATGAATTTTGCAATGAGTGAAGAAAAGATATTTCCCCTCCCCTACACCACTGGATACACTTGGCAACTGCTTACTCCCTTCACCCTCTCGAATCTGACTTCCACCCCTCCATGTCCTCCAGGCTATGCCAGTTGAAGCTGCCAATGACCTTCTTGACTTAAATCCAAAGCACATCTCTTGGATGTCCTCATACCTCACCTTTCTGTATTCACCATGTTGAGCCATCGCCTTCTTCTTGAACTGGTGCCCTCCCTTGGCTTTGGGCTGCCATGCTCCCTGCTGTGCACTCTCTTATTCAGATGAAGAATCTCAGGCCTTCTGTCTCTCTCTCTCTTCTCCCCTAGCCACCCACATTCACACTCTTGGCTTCAGTCAACACTGCACACAGACACCTCTGGAACCTGTATCTCCAGCTCCCATGTCCTCTCTGAGCTCCTAAACCATACGGCTCAGATGTATGGATGTCTTGGCTGGATGTCTTCAAAACACCACAATGTCAAAAAGTTATAACCCTCCAGTTTTTCAAGGCACAGCCAGTCTTATATATTTGGATGAATGGCCCACTGTGAGCCGAGTAAATAAGCCAGAAATCTAGGACTCACTCTTGCCATCTCTCCTTTTCTTCATCTAGCACGCCCAATACCTCACTAATCTTCCCAATTATATCTCTGGACATCCATACTACTCACAAAGATTTTTCTAGCTCCAGTGCCTCCACTCTGAAAGCCACTGAACTTTGTGCCAGTGCCTCTTTCCTAATGCCCTTCACTCACTCTCATCCCCTCCAAGCTATACTTTTTACTATTTTCTTTTTAAGAATAATTTTATAATCATTGCCCAGATCAAGAAGTAAACCTTGGCTAGAGTCTTAGAGAGAGCCTGTGACTGTTCCATGCCTCTTCCCAATACATCCCCCATCCCTTCTCCTTACAGATCTTCTCTGTCCTGACCTCTTTTTGATAACAACTGTCTTGCTTTAATTTATTGCCTTGCCACCTACACATGTATCCCTGAACAACAGAGCTGGGGCTGTGCCTGCTATTGATCTTTATATAAAAGGGATTAGGCTGCCTGTGTTCTTTGTGACATACTTCTTTGGCTTATCACATACTTCCGAGATTCATCTGTGGTGATGTGTATAGCTGCAACTTACTTATTTCCATTTCAAGTGTCCCACAATTTATGTAATCCATAAATACAGCTTACAGAAGTTTGGTAGTCTATCTGTAGCTTGCAGTTCTGAAAATTCCCTGTTCTGGTCCTCTGTATAAAACATAGGCTCTCCTCCAACACGAAATGGGTATGCCTCAACCCCTCCTATTGCCAGATCTTTAAGCTTTTACCACTGTGATATGTACATATTGATATTTCACTGTCGTGTTAATTTGTATTTTCCTAATTAGTAATGAGGTTGAGTACCTTTATTTATGTGTATTGACCAATTGCATTTCATCTTCCTGGGCATGCCTGCATAATACATTTAGTGACTTCGAGGGCACTAATTCTGTTGGGTTGCTCATCTCCTCCATGGTGATTAATAAATGTTCTTCCTGTCATTTCTGCACATTGGTCTTCTATTGATTATATTTGATCTCTGCCTCCACTAGGTGACCTGTCTTTCCACTCACTCTGAGGTGTCTTTTGGTAAGCCTTCATAACTTTAACGTAATCAAATGTATTGATCCTTCATTTTATAGTTAGTGCTTTTGGCACCTTGTTAAAAAAGTCCTTTCTTACTCTTTATAATAATCTTGATTTATAGTATGACAAATTATTCTACCTTGTTCTTCAATTGCTTTATCTGTTTGATCTTCCCCTGAGGTTATTGGTTTTTATATGCTGCTCTCTCTCTATGTCTATGTCAATACAACACTACCTTAATTATTTTAGTATTATGATGGTAGATTGTTGGAGTCACAGCCCCCAGTGAATCACACCAGAGTTCACTTGTGTATTTTCCTCTCACACTGTGATTTATTTTGGCCAATGGAATAGCAGCAAATGTAATACAGAGTGTGTCTGCATTTATCATCTTGAATGCTGCTTGCAGGTGGCCACAGTGTGAAGAAATCTGGCTGGAAAGACCACATGTGGAGAGTGGCAAGGTCATCTCAGCCATGGCAGCCAAATCCAGCTCAGCACCTCCAAATGCAGCAGTGAGGCCAAGCAGGAAAACTCACAGAGTGAAAAAGAGTTGTCATTGTTTGGGGTATTTCATTACCCAGCAAAAGATGCCTGAAACAGCAGCCATAGCTATTCTTGGGTCTTTGTGCTTCCATCTGATCCATAGCCTCCTCCCCAGCCCGCACCCCTCCATCCAGGTTCCGGCCACTGATGTCCCAGCCAGAGTCTCTCGCTGGTGTCTCTGTGCTCACTTGCTCCATCCATTCTGCCATCTTTTAAAATTCAAAGTATAGAAAAATACACACAGAAATGTAGCAAACCTCTTTGTACTCAACATCTTTATAAAATATCATTGGTTATTTCAATGCAGATTGTTTAAAATATGAAAGAAATAATATGTGTGTTTTAAAATTCCCTTTGAACCGTTCTGCAACATCACATTCTTCCTTCTTCTTCATAGGAAGAGCACTCCAAAATGAACGATTATTAAATTATCTGCATGCATCTTTCTGTCAAAGTTTCTATTTATCTACTACATACACACAAACGCATGGGTGCACACAAATGGAATGTTAACCACGAAACCTTGTTAGTATTGTTATGTGTGAATTTTTGTTTGCATAAGTGTGACAGTTCTAGACATGTAATTCTGTTATGCCTTTTTTCAACTGAACCTCATTTTTTAAACACTATATAGGCTGATTCACAGAAAAGAAAATCAATTCTCTAATGGCTGAATAGCATTTTTAATCGGATTATACCATAATTTATTTATACATTTCTCAGTTGATGAACGCTGGTAATTTCACTGTTACCCTTGTTCTGACGATGCTGCAGAGGACACCTTCATGTACATCAGCTGGGATATAAGAACAAGAGTTTCTGGTCTAGGTTATAAACAGCAGGATTTCTGGGTTTTAGTGTTAACCTCAGCCTTACTAACCAATGCCAAATGCCCTCTGAAACGTGATGTATCGAGTCACATACCTACCTGCTGTACATGAGTTCTCGTCTCACCTTTGCCAACACTTGATATTTATGCACATTTACATAGTTTATTTTATAAAAAGAACTTCCCCTGAGGTTATTTTAGAAAGGGCCTGTGAATATAACATCTCTAGGTTTTTATATATCTGAAATACATGCATGGGTGTTTTTATTTAGCTTTCAACCTTGAGTCATAACGGAGTGCAGTATAGAATTCTAGGTCAATGTTTATTTCCCCCCAGCCCTTTGGGATGCCTCTTCAAGGTCTTAAGACATGTACTGTGCTCTCATTTTCATTGTTCTTCCATCAGAGATGCTTTTCTTTCTAGAAATATTTTAAATGCCTTCTTTCCTTTGGAACATTCTGCACTTTATTACATGGTTTCTCTATTTAGATTTATTTTTATAGTTCATGCCTTCAGCGTTTGGAATTTTGCATTATCTCTTTCTCAGAATTCTTTTAAAATGTCAATCTTCATTATTAGTCTTTATTATCTCTTCAAGTTTCCATCTCTTTATCTCTGTGTACAACATTTAGGCTGATTTCCTTGGTTCTTTCACTTCCTTAATATTCTCTTCAGCTCTATCTAGCTTCTTCTTCAATCTTCTTCAATCTATTATTAAATCAAAATTTCCCCCTTATAATTTTCTCTTCTAGAATTTATCTTTGGTTACTTTAAAAATCGACCTATTCACCTTTCATACTTTCTGATCTCCACCAACAGTCTGCTTTTCCTCCTTTATGTCTTATCTTTTTGTTCCATTATCTATTGTTGATATGTTGTAGTTGAGTCAATATTTCTTCACATTTGAAGCAGGATTCCACACTTCAAATTGTTCCACCATATTTCCTAAAAACTAATTCCTACAACTCATTCTTCACCCAGCAGCAAAAGTGACCTATTAAAAATGGAGATCCATCTAGATTCTTCATGTGGAGAGTTTTACCAAATGTTTAAAAATGAACATTATTTCACCCTATATCTTTCAGAAAATAGAAGAGAAGGGAACACTTTTCAACTCATTTTATGAAGTGGGGGTTATGTTGTTATTGAAACCGAGAAAAAGACAATAACAAAAAATCCAACAACAACTATAACCTAATATCGCTTATGAATATAGGTTAAAAAAACCTTAACAAACTATTGAAAAATAGAATTCAGCAACACAAAAAATAAATTATGATCAAATGGGCCTTATTCCAAGAATGAAAGGATGGCCCAATATTTGAAAATTAACCAATGTAACCTATCCCATTAACAGGTTAAAGAAGAAAAATTGCATGATTATATCAATCAATGCAGAAAATGTTTTTTACAAAATCCAACACCCATTCATAATATAAATTCTTAGAAAAATGACATGAGAATGTCCTCAACTTGACAAAAAAGATCTACAAAAAAATCTATAACAAACATGAGACTTAGTGGTAAGAAACTGGATACTTTCTTCCTTAGAATGAGAATAAGAAAAGATGTCTGATCTCTTTTTCAATATAGTAATGAAAGTTCTAGCCAGGTAAATAAGACACATAAAGAAAATTGAAGACACAAAGATTGAAAAGGAAAAACTGTCCCTGTTTGCAGGTGGCATAAGAAAATCCCAAAGAATCTACAAGAGAACTAATAAGTTCAGCAAGGTTGCAAGATATTACATAAACATATAAACATCAATTGTATTTTTATATGTCAGCAATGAACATAGGACACCAAAATTTAAAATGCAATATGATTCATAATCACTTAAAATAAAATATGTAGGTGTAACTCTTAGAAAACATGTACAAGATTTGTATGCTGAAAATGACAAAATCTTGAAGACAGAAATGGAAGCTCTAAATAAATGGAAAGACATACAGTATTCATAGATTTAAAAACTCACATAGTAAATATGTTAATTTTCCCTTAATTGAGATACAGTTTTAGCACAAATTGTATCAAAATATCAGCAAATATTTTTGTAGATATAGATGAGATTATTCTAAATGTTATAAAGGACCTAGAATCACTAAAAAACAATTTTGAAAAAGAAGATCTATCCAATTTAGAGACATTATATAGCTATGGTAATCTAGAATGGATGATCTTGGCAGATGGACAGGCTTATAGATAATGGAACAGAACAGAGAACCCAAAAATAGATTTACACAAATATTCTCAATTGATTTTTGACTAAGGTGCAAAAGTAAGTCAATGGAAGAAAAGATAGACTTTTCAACCAATGGTGCTTGTTATGGATAGAATGGTGCCCTCCAAAAAAGATATGTTGAAGTTCTAGCCCCTGGTACCCCCAATGAGACCTTATTTGGAAAGAGGATCCTTACAGAGGTAATTAAGTTAAAATAAGGTCATTAGCATGGACCCTAATCCAATATGACTGGTGTCCTTACAAGAAGGGAAAATTTGGACAGAGACAGGCATAAACCAAGGAAATATGAAGCAAAGACAGGAAGAACTCCATGTAAAAGTAAAGAAAGAGGTTGGAATGATGCATGTACATGACAAGGAATGAGAAGTATTGCCACCAAACCACCAGAAGATAAGAGAGAAGCATGGAACAGACTCCTCCAGTCTCAGAAGGAACCAACCCTGCTGACCTTGAACTTGGACTTCTGGTCTTCAGAGCTGTGAGATACTAAATTCCTGTTGTTTAAGGCACCTAGTTTTTGATGCTTTGTACAGCAGCCCTAGCACACTGATACAGCGCTGGAGTGAGTGTTCATATTCAATAAAGTAAACCTCAACCTAAGGCTCACCCCTTATACAAAAATTCACCAAAAATGGACTATGGAATTAAATATAAAATATAAAACTAGAAAACTTTTAGAAAAAACAATGGAGAAAATCTTCTGGATCTAAGGTAGACAAAGATTTCCTAGACTTGGCACAAAAAGCATGATCTATAAATGGAAACATAAATTTGACTTCATCAAACTTAAAATCTTTTGCCCTATGAAGACAAGAGCCTGTTAAGAGGATAAAAATACAAGCTATAGACTGGCAGAAAATATCTGCAAACCACGTATCTGACAAAGGATTATTATCTAGAATGTATAAACAAAACTTTCCAAATTCAACAATAGGAAAAAAAAACAATCCAATTAGAAAGTGAGCTAATGACATAAAGGGACATTTCACCAAAGAAAATAAACAACTGTCAACACATGTTCAACATCATTAACTTCTGGAGGAATGCAAATTAAAATCACAATGAAGTAACACTGCATGCCTATCAAAATGGCTACAAGAAAAAACAGTAACAATACCAAATGCTGGTGAGGATGCTCTCACACTGCTGGTCAGAATTTAAAATGATACACCCAATCTGGAAAACGGTTTGGGATTTTTCTGCAAAATTCATGCATTTTCTTTCTTTCTTCTTTCTTTCTTTCTTTCTTTCTTTCTTTCTTTCTTTCTTTCTTTCTTTCTTTCTTTCTTTCTTTCTCTTTCTTTCTTTCTTTCCTTCTTTTTTCTTTCTTTTTCTTTTTTTTTTTTAAATGGAGTTTCGCTCTTGTTGCCCAGGCTGGAGTGCAATGATGCGATCTCAGCTCACTGAAACCTCCGCCTCCCGGGTTCAAGCAATTCTCTGGCCTCAGCCTCCCAAGTAGCTGGGATTACAGGCAGATGCCACAACGCCTAGCTAATTTTTGCATTTTTAGTAGAGACAGGGTTTCACCATGTTGGTCAAGGCTGGTTTTGAACTCCTGAATTCAGGTGATCTGCCCGCCTCAGCCTCCCAACCTGCTGGGATTACAGGTGTGAGCCACCATGACCGGCCCATGCATTTTCTTGAAAAAAATAAAAATAAAACCAATCAATAAATAAACTGCCATCCAATCCACCAATTGCACTTCTGGGCCTTGATCCTAGAGAAATGACCACTGTCACACAAAAACCAATATGCAAATGTTTATTGCAACTTTCTTCCCAATAGCCCCAAACTGGAACCAGCTCAGATGTCCTTCAGCAGGTGAGTGGTTAAACAAACTGCGGTGTGTTCACACCAAGGAATGCCACTTGGCAAAAGTCTGAGCAGACTCTTGAAATACTCCACAACCTGGTTGAATCTCCAAAGAATTGTGCTGATGGAGAAAGCCGGTGTGCAAAGGTTACTTACTCTATAATTCCACTCATATAACATTCCTGAAATCACAACATTATAGAAATGGAGAACAGAGTCAGGCTTGCCAGGGGTTGAGGAGGAGTTGGGGACAGGAAGGAAGTGGGTAGGTTGTGAAGGGGAACAATGAAGGATCCTTGTGGTAATGGAAATGCTTCATATTTTGATGATATCGATGCCAATATCGTAGTTATAATATGGTGCTGTAATCTTGTTGTATGTTACAGCTGGTGAAAACATGGGATGTCTTTGTGTTAATTCTTTTTTTAAAAAATTATTTAATTTTTTTTGTGAGACAGATTCTCGCTCTGTCGCCCAGGCTAGAGTGCAGTGGTGTGATCTCGGCTTGCTGCAACCTCCACCTCCCAAGTTCAAGCGATTCTCCTGCCTCAGCCTCCGGAGTAGCTGAGATTACAGGTGCCCACCACCATGCCCAGCTAATTTTCTGTATTTTTATTAGAGACGGGGTTTCATCATGTTGGTCAGGCTGGTCTCGAACTCCTGACCTCAGGTGATCTGCCCGCCTCGGCCTCCCAAAGTACTAGCATTACAGGCGTGAACCACCATGCCGGGCTGTACTAATTCTCACATCTACATATGAACCTTTAATTGTTTCAAGATAAAGAATGCTTAATTCAAAAACTCAGATCCAATCATTATTCTCCATTGTGCAAGATTTCTTATGGGCTTCCTACTTCCCCCGGCAAGAAGATCAGCCTTCTTATCATGGTGCAGGACCCCCTGTGACCTTGTCCCTATCACCTGCCACCGCTGCAACCCTCTTCTTCCTATGGTTCTCAGGGTTCCTGGCCTATTGACCTTCCGCCCCTTCCACCCTCAAATTTGCCACACTTTCCTGCTTCATGGCTCACAAATCCTCTCCACTTTCTAAAATCTCACAGTGTGCAACACACTGGACTATGTATTCATAATGAGGATTCTAGAACTACAAGGGCCCACCAGCAACTGCTGCATACCAGGTCCTATTCTTTTTAGTAGAGACAGAGAAAGCAGCCGTAAGCAACAACGCTGAAGTCTCTGCTGCTCCACAACCTACCTGCCAGTTTGTTCACATGTATCTCCCAAGATACACAATCATCTGGAGTGGAAGCTTCAGGACAACAGGGCTGGGTATGTTTGCTGATCTGCACATAGTCCGTGTATTAGTGTGTTTTCATGCTGCTGATAAAGACATACCCAAGACTGCATAATTTATAAAGGAAAGAGATTTAATGGACTCCCAGTTCCTTATGGCTGGGGAGGCCCCACAATCATGGCAGAAGAGCAAGGGACATCTTACATGGTGGCAGGCAAGAGATAATGAAAGCCCAGCAAAAGGGGAAACCCCTTATAAAAACATCAGATCTTGTGAGACTTATTCACCACCACTAGAACAGTATGGGGGAAACTGCCCCCATGATTCAATCACCCCCCACTGGGTCCCTCCCACAACATGTGGGAATTATAGGAACTACAATTCAGGATGAGATTTGGGTGGTGAGGGGCCACAGCTAAACCATATCAGTAGGTCTGTGATCAATACTTGTTAAGAGAATCAATACATCAGTACATTCAGACTTATGCCTGTGCTTCATCCTTTTCAGGAACCTGCATGTTTCTGATAAGATACCTCTTGGATACCTCTTGATTGACTCTTCTTCCTGCCACTGTGGTGAGGATCATTGAGTCTTTGACCAGCTTTATGCAGGTACAACGTGACAGCACCTGACTTCAGGCCCACAGAACACCTTGAACTTCCATCCCCAGCGTTCTCTGAAGCCCACTGGGATGGGGGAGCCCTCTGCAAACCTGTCCTGTGACCTCATGTCATAAAGGACCTATCATAAGTTAACACTCCACGTGCTATTTGTGACTAATGGAGAAGAGGTTGTTGAATACTTCCTCCTTCAACTCTGAGCAGGGGGTTCTAAAAGATACCTCATGAGGCTTCTCAGAAGGTTCTACCTGGTTAGGATTGCCAGATAAAATACAGGTTACCCAGATAAATTTAATTATAAGAAAAATAACAAATGTTTTACATTATAAATATATCCAAAACATTGCATGAAATATACTAAAAATTGTATTTGTCGTTTATCCAAAATTCAAAGTTAACTGGGCATCCTGTATTTTTATCTACTAAATCTAGCAACTAGCTGTTCCCAGTAGTGGTGGTGGGGCGGGGGCACATCTACAAGGTGCCTTTGTCTTGGCTCTCCCTACTTCCCCATCTTTCCTCCCTGTTCCAATCTCCCTTTCCCCAGAATCACAAATAAATTACTACCACTTACATCTTAGTCTCTGATCAAGACAGTCTCTTAGGGTTTTCAAAAAAAGGAATACTTAAAAAAAAGTCAAGCAATCCAAAAATTAAGAAAACTCTCTTTAACCCAAATATACAGCTGTTCCTTAGTGTTTCCATTGATCTGGGTCACTACAGTCTAAGTTAGGGCAAGCACCCCACCTCCACTTCCCAACTGAGCTCAATGAATTTCCTTCTGAATCTTTTTACTCCTTTTGAAGTCTGAAGGGATATTTACTAAGAGGACTAGTACTTAAGTATACCCTTTTAAAAAGTCATTTGACCTGGTTAAGTCACCTGTGCCCTACTTTGGCAAAATGTTTTTGAAGTCTTCAGCTCAACGGCAATAAACCTTTCTTTTCAACATGTTGTGAAAAGCCCCGTGGAAGAGAAGATAGGTAAGGCATCACCCTGCTATTCAGCTAGTTTCAGCTTCAAGAACTTTCCTTATTAGTGATAGACTGATGTGTAGTTACATAATGTGCCAATTACTCAAAGGCTTCATTCAGAGAAACAAATTCATCCACAGACACTCTCCTGGGAGAAAAGCCAGCTGTCAAACATCTGTTTTCAGATAAGGAATTTGCAGCGCTTTTGTCGGGGAGGTGGGAGGGTTGTTAGAGGGATATTTTTCCCCAAACTATAAGGTAAGACAGGGGTGGAGAAGCAATTAGAGCTTTTAATAAAGAAGAGAACGGTTAATCTTTGGTGTCTGTGTGTGTGTGTGTGTGTGCGTGCATGCATGTGTGTGGGTTGTCATTGTTTTTGTTTGTTTTGCATTCCTCAGAAATAGAAAGCTCCCATTAGGCCCAAAGCAAAAGCCATTTCTTCTTTATATTCATCATTTTGGGCGAGAATATTCTGTTTCGACAGATTGGCAGTGTTGTACCCATCCTGCTGGAGTGTCAGGTGGGACTCACAAAATTAATTCCGTTTAATTGAGAGTGAGTTTTGAAAGGTTGTGTGGCTCCCTCCTAGCATGGACTGCTTACTTTCGAGTCTAGTCTTCATCCTAAAGACCCTAGAACATCACCAAGTGGAACGGGGAAACAGGGTGGCAGATGCTGGCTGCATCAGAGTCTCCTCTTTATGGGTTGATGAGGATGCTCTCCTCCCCTCACCCCTGGTGCCCACCCACACCCCTGGGTCAGACTCTCTGATGGGGGATCACATGACTCTGCATCCAGATGACCCCTTGGGAGGACTTTGTGTCTTTTACAATTTGCTAATTACCTGGTCAAAGGATAGAGATCCCCCCTGCCTATTTCTTTCCTCTCTTCCTTGAGAGTCACAGTGGCTAGACTGTCTCATTTCCCCACACGCCATGACCCCTGCTCCTCTTGTCTTACTACCTTTGTGTGAAAAGGCATGAAAGGGTTTCAGGTGGCTCCTGCCCTCATAATTCCATCCTTGATTCCATCCCAGGTCAGGGCACACTTCCTCGGCACGAATAAAGGTGGTGCTGCCTCTATTTGGGTGCGTCATTCTGCCCTCTGCTCATCTGCCTGCAGCTTTCTTGTGTCACCTATCAAGGTTGCAGGCAAAGTTCATGCTGGAGGATTAAGCCCATGAGCATGTTCTTAGCATTGTGTGCATCAGAAGATTTTGCATCACCACAGCTGTTAATTTTTATATCTTCGTTGCCCAAGTCTTTGGGTACCACTGAGAGGCGAGTCACCAGGTGTGCCTCTAAGTAGCAAAATTAGGAATCATTCAATGCTTTGATGGTGCCAATTAGCTTCCCAGTATGAGTGCCAAGATTTTTTCTAATTAAGGCAGGAACAGTTTCTCCGTCTATAATAATCTCATTTAAAGTGTGTCCAAAACACTTAACATGCTTTGTTTAGGAACATCATTCCTATGCATTTTTTAACTATGTAAAAATAGATAGATCTCTGAGATGCTGAGTCTCCAGCTGGTTGTTCACCAGACACGTACACAGACTGGTGCAGGATTGTGTTTTGCAAGACAAATGGGACTGTTTAAATTGAGTTTTAAGGCAGAGGACATGACTTCCAGGATTCTTGCACATCTGCACACTAAAGATCTGCTCATATCTTTGAAAAGTGACTCATGCCTTAAACATAAAGGAAACAAAGATGTCCTCTTGACAAGCAAAGTAGGTCTCTTTGCCTCCAGGTCCCTAACTCCCATCTACCATGGAAACAAACACTCAAGTTTGACAAAATACAAAACTAAACCAAAGGATTCGTGAATGCCCAGAAAAATGGAGAAGCAGCAACTAAGGCTATTGTTGAATCTTATTTTAAGCAGAGATCAGTGCAAATACATCTCACTGGACTATAAGCCGTAAGAGAGAAGGGACTGGGTGGATTGTAGTCACTAGTTTATCTTCAGCACCTAGGACAGCGCCTGGACCATGGTGGATACTGGATCAACAGATGTTGAACCAGACTTTTTAAACAAAATTTTGACCCCCACCCACCATCGCCGGCCCCCCAGTAAAAAATAAATGGCTTTCTCTTGCACCCAGTGAGACTCCCTGCACAAAGTGTTCTGCTCACGTTTCTGACTTCTGTGTTAAAGTTGGCAGAGCTAGAGCCCTTTAGAAGACATATAGGCTGTCTTGCAAACAATAATCATTTTTCAATTTCTATAAATGCAATCAAATCCAGGGTCTAATTTTATTATCCATTAATTCCACAGTTGCATGAATAACCTTTATGGAGGTTACCAAATCTAGCAAAGTCATCTTCCTTCTAGAAAAAGACAGCATCTCCTCATCCTGCATTCAATTACATGGTGGAACAATGGTGCGTTTGCTGCCACCATCCCATTATCTTACCACATCTACCCTGTTCCTGGCCAATCTATTGATGAAACAATAGATCGTTCGAATCTAGTATATAGGCTGGAGTGCAGTGGTGCAATCAGCTCACTGCAGGCTCTAAGTCCTGGGGTCAAGTGATCCTTCCACCTCAGCCTTCTTTGGTCAAGTAGTAGAATGGACTAGTCTGACTGGAGTTCTCTCTTCATTTCCTTGCCTATTTGCTGATGGAGACAGGGTGCTCATGAGAGATCGGGGTAAGAAAAGCAAAGAACCTGGTGTTGTCTCTTTGGGGTGAGTTCTTTGGGAATTGAAACTGTCTGGAAAGCCATTCTTTGGAAGATGATGCCAGTGCCCATGGAGGGACCAAGGCTTACTTTCCTTTGCACCTCAGAGTCAAAAACTGTGTTTGGTCTATAGTAGGTGCTTAGCAAGTGCTGGTTGAATGAATGAAGAGGCTCTGCCAATGGTATGCAGTTAGAAAGAGAATTGCCTCTTCTTCTGTTGTTTATAAATATTACATCAATGAGAAAAGATGCAGCCCCAGGGAATGACAAAATGAGTTGGCATGGTAATAGAGCAGCCGTTTTGGAAATCCAGTAGAGAAGCCAGAAGCCACTTGCTTGGGCAGTCAACATTGATGCCTGAAAGCTTCTGCCCTTTACAACTTGGAAGGCAAATATGAAAAACTCTGAGATTACAATAAAAATCTCATTGCAAATCACCACAGAGAACACTGACTGGAGGCAAAGGTTTGACTTCCAGCTTCAAATGTGAGAGGCAGGATGGTGAATAGAAAAGGGAGGAAGGGCGCCCTTTGATCTGAAGGGGAGTGGAGCCCAGCAGGCTCTCTTATTCATAAGGAAACATTATCTCCTGATCCATATGTTCCATTTTCTATTTAGAGCAGATCTGCTGCAGCATGCAATGTGCAGCCCTAAGGGAGAGGTTGGCTTTCAGGCATCCGGCCAGTAGGCCCTCACCTCCAGATTTATGGTATTCAACTGGAGCAGATCCAAAGTGGCACAGGAAGGGCTCATGGGGTTCTCTGACCAATCCTCTGAGGTTGCAGGCTGAGCCACCAACAGGTCTCCTCACAGAACCTGGCCTAGTGAAACTGCCTGGCCCAGGTGTCCCTTCCAAAGAAAGTTCCCAGCCACTGTTTTTTTTTTTTTTTGTTTGTTTGTTTGTTTGTTTTTTTGAGATGAAGTCCTGCTCTGTTGCCCAGACTGGAATACAATGGTGCAATTATAGCTCACTGCAGCCGCGAACTCCTGGGCTCAAGTGATCCTGCCACCTCAGCCTCCAGAGTAGCTGGGGCTACAGGTGCATGCCACTATGCCCAGCTACTTTGTTTTTATTTTTTGTAGACATGGGGCCTCACTATGTTGTCCAGGCTGGTCTTGAACTCCTGGCCTCAAGTGATCCTCCTGCCTCAGACTCCCAAACTGCTGAGATTACAGGCATGAGCCACCATGCCCAGACCCAGTCTCTGCTCTTAAATCCACTCCTTGGCTCCTTCTTTTCTCTCTTAAATTTGTTTTCTATTGCAGCATAATAAATTACTACAACGTAGTAGCTTTTGACAATGCCTTTACTTTTATTGCAGTTTTTCTGAGTTGGGGGTTTGGAGGCTGAAACCAAGAGGTCAGCTGGGACTGTGGTCTCATCTGAGGCTTGACTAGGGGAGGATTCACTGCCAAGCTCTCGTGGTGTTGGCAGCATGCAGTTCCCTGATGGCTGTCTGAGGGATGGCCCCCATTTCTGCTGGCTGTCAGCTCCTCACCCTGCAGCCCTCTCCAAATGAGAGCTCAAACAACAAGGCAGCTTGCTTCTTCAAAGCCACCAAGTGTTAGTCTTCTTAAGACACTGCAGACTCACAGTGTAACAATTGTAAAAACACAAGGTAATATAATCATATGCATTCCATCACCTTTGCCATATTCTGTTAGTTAAAGGCAGGTCACAGCTTCCATCCACCCTCAGGGGGTAGTGAATTCTACCAGGCCATGCACATCAGAAGATGGGATCACAGGGGCTACCTCAGAGGCTGCCTGCACTTCTCTTGACCTTCCACACTTTGACTTTAAATTCTCCCACAACTCCCAAATTTAAACACCAGCTTAGGCCAAACTCCAAAATCCCAGATTCACATATATAATGCCTAGTGGATCTCTCCATAAGAAGATCTACAAATGAGATTGAACTCACATGTTCATAACTCAGTCCTGACTATCTGCCTCTGCCAAAGTCCTCCCCATCTTGTCTGATGGCTGCACCATCTGTACTAGTCTGTTTTCATGCTGCTGATAAAGACATACCTAGACTGAGTAACTTATAAAGAAAAAGAGATTTAATGGACTCACAGTTCCATGTAGCTGGAGAGGCCTCACAATCATGGTGGAAGGCAAAAGGCATGTCTTACATGGCAGCAGGCAAGAGATAATGAGCAAAGCAAAAGGGGAAACCCCTTATAAAACCATCAGATCTCATGAGACTTCTTCACTACCACGAGAATAGTATGGGAGAAATGGCCCTCAGGATTCAATTATCTCCCACCAGGTCCCTCCCACAACATGTGGGAATTATGTAGATCTCATCTACAATTCAAGATGAGATCTGGGTGGAGATGCAGCCAAACTGTATCATCATCTTTCTGGATTTTTCAGTGAAAACCATCTTTGACTCCTCTTTCTTACACCTCACAGTCAATCCATCAGTAAACCCTGCTGACTCCACTGTGAAATTATATTCAGACCCCAAACACATCTCACCATCTGCTGCATTGCTCCATGCAGGCCAAGCCAGCACTGCCAAGCTTCTTCTGGGCCTAGAGCCTCCTAATCCGATTAGGTCTCTATGCTTGTCTTCCTGGAGTCTCTTCTCAACAATTTAGACAGAGCGAGTTATTCTTTTTAAGGATTACCTTTAACTCAAAGCACTCCTGTGGTTCCTATTTCAATTGGAGTTCAGTTCAAAGCCCTCACTTTGGTCCGTATATCCCTGCATGCAGGGGAACCGGCCATTTTTTTACCCCAATAATTACAATCCTTCCACAGCTCATGCTTCTCAAACCTCACTCACCTTCTTCCCACTTCCCTTCCACACAAAATCATTGTAAGCCTCAGGGACTTTGCACTGGCTGCTCTCACTGAGTGTAGTGCAAGCCACACAGACATCCCAGGACGAACTTCTTTTCTTGCCCCGGTCTCTGCTCACACCTCCAATTCTCAGCAGAGACTTCTCTGACCTCATTCTACACAATAGCCGCACGTGCTCCAATCTGGTACCTTGCAACTCTCCTATGTTTCTCCATAGAACTGAAAGGACATATGTTTACGTGTTTGTTTGTGTCTGCCTCCCCCATAAGCATGTAAACCCCATGAGGTGGCTACTTTGTCATTGACCATCAGATCTCAAGGGCGTAGCACCTTGTCTAGTCAATAAAGGTTGACTGAAGGAATGAACAGAATAAATGAACAGGTCCTGAGGCCACTTTAACTTTGTTATTGTGCCTTAGAGCACAGGAAACATCCTTTAAGATGTGCATTGGTAAGAGGCATCTTTACCTCAATTATTTCTGTCTTCACTGAACCCCAAGTTAAACCTTCCCAGATCGGGAGTTCAAACTGTCTCTTTAAATAAACAGACTTTCTTCCCTAGCTCCTGTTTTCCTCTCAACTTGTTTTGGAAGTTCTGAGCACATACCACGTCAGACCATTATGCTGGTATGACTAATGTTTTACCCTGGCAAATGCGTAGTTTGCAGGAAGTGATTCTGCCCATGTTAGGTCTCTACGTAAAACAACAAAATGACAATGGGGATGTCTACGGCAATGGGAATGGGGATGAGGAGGACAGTGCCGCTGACAGGAGGTCTAGCACAGTGCCCAGCACGTAGTAGAACTCAACAAAGAGCTAAAATTATTGTTCATGGGGGGCAAAAGGAAGCTTCTATATTATAACACAGCACAAATGGATGAATTAAACCTCACTTTTTCCCCCTTGAAAAGCATTTCTACTCTTAAAATCACTTTGGATCACCAGGGGAACTAGTTAGTTGTGGTCTACCCCAGTGGTCCCCCACCTTTTCAGCACCAAGGACTGGTTTCATGGAAGACAATTTTTCCATGGACCAGGGGAGGGGGATGGTTTCAGGATGATTCAAGCATATTACATTTATTGTACACTTTATTTCTATTATTATTACATTGTAATATATAATGAAATAATTATACAGCTCACCCTAATGTAGAATCTGTGGGAGCCCTGAGCTTGTTTTCCTGCAACTATACAGTCCCACTGGGGGTGATGGGAGACAGTGACAGATCATCAGGCATTAGATTCTCATAAGAAGTGTGCAACCTAGATCCCTTATGTGTGCAGTTCACAACAGGGCTCACACTCCTATGAGAATCTAATGCTGCCACTGATCTGACAGGAGATGGAGCTCAGGCGGTGATGCAGGTGATGGGGAGTGGCTGTCAATACAGAGGAAGTTTCACTCACTCACAGTTAAGGTGCCACCTACCTCCTGCCATGCGGCCTGGTTCCTAACAGGCCATGGACCAGTCATGGCCTGGGGGATGGGGGCTCTTAATCTAGAACATTTGCCTGACCAAGTGACAGCATGCTTCACCAGGGTACACTCAAGCTGACCCTTGTTTCCTTCTAAAGATTTAGTTTGCTTTTAGTAGTGAGATTGGATATAAGAACAAAAACAGGGAACGGAGGAATTTTTGTCAACAAATCCTTTCTGCTTCAGAGAATTTAGCAGAGCAGTTTCTGAATCCTGACAACTTTCAAAAACTTAATTTGGGAGGCAAGCTGTCTGGCAAGGTCATTGTTGTCTCACTTGTAGAAACAGTTGGTTGGACTAAGAAAAGCCAGATGCAACCCCACCTCCTTCTACCACCTCCTTCCCCTCCCCAACTTAACACCAGTGACAACCATTGTTCTAATTTATTAAAATATCACTTCCTGTCAGAAACATTTTCCAAAAATTCAGGGTTTTGTCATAATCAACTAAATCTTATAAAACAATATTTTAATAACAGTGATTTCTATAACAGTAGCATAAAGAGATTAAACTTGGATCAAAATAGACTGAGGATTCAGAATTTTGGGAACGGAATTTGGTGGGATGTTGCTTCCTATGGAGCCCAGATTGTCTAAGGGTTGTCAGGAATAGAAGCAGTCAGCCACTGCTCATTCATAACCCAGGAGGATGCTCACTTGTGCCCATTCACTACATTTTTCTTAATTTTCTTAAACCTGGCCTAAGCCCACCTTAAATTAATGTTAAACAGCTTTATTAAGGCAAATTGACTTCAATTTCAGGGCTCTCCAGGAGCTGGCATGCATTAGTAGGCTCCAGTGGTTTCCAATCGGTTCCAAAAGCACTTTGTGTTGTTTTACACATTGGGGAACAACAAAGTTGGGAATATTAATACCCACCATGATTAAGCTACTGTTTCCTTTGTCAGGGATTTAATTGCTCACAGTAGGACTGCTGCTAACAGTTGTATTTCAAATCCCATCCCTTCCCTTACTGAGCTTTGCAACCAGCTCATTTCAACGTGTAAAAATCATATCATCAACTCAGGACTTCCTGTTCTGCTTGAGAAGAAAGGAGTAGCAATTGCAGCATGACACCACGAAATCCCCACGATATTCACACAACTGCACGTCCTCGCTTCTCTCTGTGTGAGCTGACACAAAAAAAGGTCCTATTCCTTATTGAGCAATTAAACCACATCCAGGATGGCGAGATCACAGTGGGCCAGTGAGCAGGGACCTTAGCATCTCACTCTGAACCAGGCCCAGATCATCAATCCTCTGCAGAAAAGCCTCCGAGGTCTTAATCAGAGTCACTTTCCCATTCAGAGCAGAGAGTCCACATGCATGACCAAGGTGCCCGGAGGGATTTCATCAGTCTAGCTGGAAGATTTTAGTTAAAAAGGCTGTGTGTGTGTGTGTGTGTGTCTGCCTGTCTGTCTGTCTGTCTGTCTGCCTAGGTAGATGGATGGAGAGATGGGCGGATGGATGAATGGGTGGATGGATGGATAGATGGATAGATGAATGAATGGACAGATGGATATGTGAGTGAGTGTGTGTGAGGGTGTGTGTGTGTGTGTGTGTGTGTCTGTGTCTGTCTGTCTGTCTAGGTAGATGGATAAATGCAAAGAATGTGAGTATTTGTGTCTGTCTGTCTAGGTAGACGGGTGGATGAAGAGATGTATGTATGAATGGATATGTGAGTGTGTGTTTCTGCCTGTCTGTTTAGGTAGATGGATGCATCAATGTATGGATACATGAATGGGTGGGTGGAGGGATGGATAAATTGGCATGTGAGTGTGTGTGTCTGTCTGTGTAAGTGGATGGATGGGTGCTCTGATGGACATGTTAGTGTGTGTGTGTGTGTGTGTGTGTGTGTCTGTCTGTCTGTCTGTCTTTCTAAGTGGATGTATGGATGCCCTGATGGATATGTTAGCATGTGTGTGTGTGTGTGTCTGTCCGTCTCTCTTTCTAAGTCAATGGATGGATATGTGAGTGTGTGTGTATGTGTGTATCTGGATGAATGGATACAGAGATGGGTGTATATGAATATGTGTGTGTATCTACATGACTGGATGAATAAATGGATGGATGGACATGTGAGTGCATGTGTGTGTGTGTGTGTGTGTGTGTGTCTGTCTGTCTAGGTGAAAGGATGGATGGATGGATGGATGGATGAAAGGACATGTGCATTTGTATGTGTGTTTGTGGAGGTGTGTGTGTCTGTTAGTGTAGGTGTATAGATACTGGCTGTCTGTCTAGGTGGATGGATGGATGGATGGATGGACGGACATGTGCATATGTATGTGTGTTTGTGGAGGTGTGTGTCTGTTAGTCTAGGTGTACAGATAGATGGATGAATATATAAGTGGGTGTATGGGTGTGTGTAGATGGATAGACAGTCAAATACACACATATACATATATATACACACACAAGCCTTTAACTTTATTAAAGATCCACTATATGCTGGACCCACCAACAATGCTTACACAACTGCCCTTCCTTTTATTGGAGTCGACCTTCTCTTCTCCTCCAAGTCCTAGGAGGAGAGAGGGAGCAGCTTCTGCTTTTCTGCTTGGTGAGTTGTCGCAGGCTTCCTCTGGGACCCCTGGGAAGGTAGTGGTGCTCACTGATGGTTGTCATGGAGCTGGGGAAACTGCCTGAGTGCAGCATCACCCAAGTCAGCTTCTGAAGATGCCCCTTGCTGATGTACAGCCCCTCAGTACCAAATTTTAAACAATGTACTTCCACGAGCCCACACATTGCCTGCTGAGATCAACACAAGCCGAGCTTCCTTTCTCACTTGAGAAGCGGCTGTGATTCTCTGGTCCCTCCCACGTTTTCCTAGCTAGCTGGTTCTTACGGTATTTGTGCTAGGAGTCGCTTGGAAGAGCCAGGAAAGGTTCAGAGGGGCACCTCCACCCCCAGTGACCCAGGTCTCTGCCACATTCTGTGTCCTTGGCTGCAATGCTCTGCACTGTAGTCACTCTTTGGATGATTGCTGGGCTCCAGCCACTCCTGGCCTCCCATCCCAACCCGCCTCAGCCTAGGGAATGGCACCTCGAGGGCTGTCACCCTCCCTGGTTGCACTTGTGAGGGAGGTGAGCAGGCCGGGCTGGCAGTGCTGTGGTTGCTGGAGCTGCCCTCTGGCCAGTCCCTGGAGCACTGTGTTTCCTTGATCTCCCAAAGGGCACCTCCTGCTGAACTCCCTTCCTTGCTCTTCTTGGATAAGTGCTTAGAGAATATGGTCTTGGTCAATTCAGGGAAAGGCTCTGTCTGGAACCCACACAATTAAAGGGTCCACTGTGTGTGTACTAGGTGAGTATTCTGAGAGCCGGAGTTGCAGTACATATGGTGCTGAAATGGCTTCTGTCCTCAAAGTACCTACGTTTAGACAGGGGAGCTGCAACACCTATTGAGCGTCTAATGATTGCAGACAGTAAATGTTGCCTGAGGCTGTGATTCTGGAAGGTGCATTTTAAGTGCTTCATTTTAGTACAGTGGGCAGAAGGGCTACAAGGAAGGTGAGTATCTTCATTTAGCAAAAGCTGTACCAAGGAGGTGAGCCACTGGAGCAGAAGCAGGGGTGAGGGAAAGGCATTCCGGAGCTGGCGGGCAAGTCTGTCCCCAGGGTATCTTTGAGGAGCACCACAGAGACTGTCCTTGTCTGTGCTCGGGAAAAGCATAAGAGAAGGAGGAGATAGCAAGAGGGGGCTGTAGAGTGGATGGGAACAGAGGGCGGGAAACTGTCTTTACCATCGGCTTGTTTCAGGCCTTTGCAGACCAGCACAGCAGCACTGAAGACAGGATTGGTTCTACTCATTCCTGAGTGAGACCAGATCTCACTCTAACCACTCTAACAAGTTTCAGTCATCCACACAGCAAGATACGGGTGACCCCAGTGCCTCTCTGAATTACCCTTTCATCACAGGAAACTGCCTCCTAAAGAGCCCAGGGGCTGCACCCACACCATGTCCACAAATCCCTTCTCCTTCCTAAGGACACAGTAGGGGAAAGAGTTCAGCAAAATAAAATTCAGTGAAACAAAATGAGCCCTGAGTGGATCTCTCCACTCCTCTCACCACCCCTGCCAGCCTCACTCCTGTTGGCTGTCACTGTCCTTCCCTCAGGAGCACAACCCCTCCCACCAGCTCTCTCCTCCACACCCGACTCCCTGTGTATTGACACCATCACTGGGTTTTCTGCTCCCAAGGGTGGCTCTTTTGAAGGAAACCAACATGCAGATATTTCCCTTCTCATGTTCACAGCTTCCGATTCCACATGCGCCACTTCCACAAAGTCCCCCAGACCCTCAACCGTGAACTTCAGCAATCAGACCTCTCTGCCCTCTGTTCACCGGCCCTGTTTAAACGCGGTTCCTGAGCCCTTGCTGCCATTTCACAACTGGAGACTTCCCTTCTCCCACAGCCTCCATCAATTCTGCTCAGTGTCAACAACCCAGAAGCTTCCACTGGGAAACATGGTCTGAATACCCAGAGCACGGCAGTTATCTTGCTCCATGCCCTGGGGAGGGATGATTGAGGGAAGCCAAGGCCTGATTCTTCCAAAGAGCTCTGCACACAAACATAAGAAAAACCCAGCTGACTCTACAAATACCAGCTCCAATTCTTTCATGTTGAGGCACACCCGTAGAGCGATCCACAGTGCTTTTCTTTGCCAAAAAAACAAAAAACAAACAAACAAAAAACTTGTAGTCCCCTGGAGCTAAGTCTGAGCTGAGTGACTGGAATCACTCTGAGGCTGAGAAGGGCTAAGAAGGAGGCAGTGAGCTTTGGGCAGGCTCCTTGCATGGCCTTGCAGAAAGCAAGAGGACCTAGAAGGTGGGGAGGGAAAGTGGAGGCCAGAGGACAAGGCCCTTGGAAGGGGCATGTGTGAGAGGTTTTCAGGGAAGAGCTAGGAATGCAGCAGGCTGGGATTGGGCATGGGTGGGGACTATTAGATTTAGGGATGCTACCCAAATGCCAGGGGGAGGAATCTGTTTCAACCCAGTGGCCAATGGGTAGTTGGTGAAGATTTCGTACCTTTATAACTTAATTTCTGTTAGAAGTATTGCTCAGAATCACTATTTATGCTGTGTTTTCAAAGATTTACCACACTTATGACTATAATGATGTTACTTCTTGAGCCATTTTTCTTCCTTGGAGAAACACATACTGGATTTCATAATGAAAATCAATGAGAAAGTACAAATTTGTGCAAATAAATTCAAGGTACAGCTCAATATGCCTGGATGTTATCTCCACCATATGAGATATGTCTGCACTGATTCATTGAACATAGACCCTGGGGAAGGGGACTCTTCCAGGCCTATCCTGGCATCTTCATTTCCAACTCCAGCCTCTTGTCCCCAGCAAGCTTCCCCCAGCAGCCAGGACAGACAATTACCTTTTCAAAACTTAAATACTGTTAACAGCTCCCTTGTAACTTACCAACCTTCTCCTTGCCATTTTAGACTTCACTATTCCAGTGATGAATAATCTGAATTTTTTAAATGGATTCTCAGAGGCTCTATTTTAATCTATATGCTTGTGCTTTAAATCAATAACCAATAACCAATTTAAGTTCATTTAAGCCCTATTAGCTGCCACATAATGTTGGTGTTCAGCTCGGCATCATAGCTAACAATTTATGTTAAAAGGTGCTCAGCTTATTTTTTTTTTTAATTCTACAGCTGTCTGCTGTGTGACTGGAGAGCTGATGACTTTGAGCTATAGCAGCGTTCTCTCCGAGTTCATTTCGATACTGAAAACCAAAATGAACTATTAAAACTCATTACCATTTTTATCTCTAATGGCGCAGATTCCATTTTCTATCATTGTATTCACATCTGAAAAGCAAATTGTATTTGCATAAGGAAGGGGGGATCTCTTGGATTTTTTTTTATTCTTTTTCTAAAAAATTAAGAAAAAATATACATAATGGTTTCTAGGAGGGGGAAAAGTGCCATCCAAATACATCTGTTAAGAAAATCAAAATTCCAAAAGCTTGATCTTAGGTCCTAAACCTTTCCCTCCTCCCACCTCACCCTCGGCCCCAGCCAACATTCATCTGCTGAAGTCCTAACCCCAAGGACCTCAGACTGTGGCTGTGTTTGGAGACAGGGTCTTTATAGAGGTCATCAAGTTTAAATGAGGTTATTAGTGTGGACGCAATTGGTGTCCTTCTAAGAAGAGGAGACTAGGGCACAGACAAACAGAGGCATGACCACGTGAGGACACAGTGAAAAGAAGGCTACATTCAAGCCCAAAAGAAAAGCAAGAAACCGATTCTCCCTCACATCCCTTGGAAGGAACCAGCTCTGCCAGCATTTTGATCTGGGATTTCTGGGCTTCAGAACCATGAAACTATGAATTTCTCTGGTACTTTGTTAAAGGAACCCTAGCAAAGTAAGGCATTTGCAACATGAGGGAGATGCCTGAAGTACTGAAGATTTGTTCATTGTGATAATAGCAGATATCATTTAATCATTATTTTCTATTGCCAGAAAATGTTCTAAATGCGTTCAAATATTATCCCATTTAATCCTCAAAAATTTCCGTGAGGCATTACTGTTATCCCCAGTTTTGCAGATAAGGAAACTCATGGACAGGTTGCTGAGTCATTGGTTCAAGGCCGTCACATGAATGGACAGAAACCAGGCCTTCTCTACTCCAGAGTTGGTGCTCTGAACCATGCCATGGTACATCACTCTGGAACCTTGGATTTTGCTGAGTGTGAAGTAAAATTGTGCAAGCAACGAGCCTGGCTTCATTAAGCCACCTTTACCTGGAATACTCTTCTTTTGCTAACACCTTCCTTCCATAAGTTTCACCCAAGAATAGCAAAGATGAGCTAACAAGAGAAGGAGAAATGCCCACTGTGTGTTGGCTATCTGCCTATTCACCACCCCCAGGATGGCCAGCCACTGTTTCCAGAGATGTTACTCAGGCTCCCAGGCCCAGGTAGGAGAGCTCAGAACTCACAGAAAGCCCAGGGATCTAGGAAAGGAAGGCCCTCCAGGAACCAAGGACTCACATTGTCAGAAACGAAGCGGGCAGTGGTCCAGGGTTCAAGGCCAGGATATCCCAGACATCTGAGACAGACAGAAACCTAGAAGAAGATTTGAGTTCAAGGTCAGGATTCTTCATCGCCAGCCTCCATGGGACTTAATGCTGAGCATGGGTGGAGAGAGGGGACCCACAGGCCCCTGAGAAACCTTGGCTCTGGGCTGGCATCACAGGAGGAAAGGGAGCCAGCCTGGTCCTGGGCGGCATGAGTCACTTGAGGAACCCCACATTTCTCCTGCCACCCCACTGGGCCAAAAGGAGCTGCGTCTGCCTCCCCTTCTGCCATTTGCAGAGTCAAGGTGACCATTCCACCAGCTCTCGAACACCAGGCTTCTAAGGGCTTCCAGTTAATTTGTCAACACCTCTCAAGCACTTGCTGTGTCCCTGTCCTGTTCTCTGTGCTCCAACCCACTCCCTCTAAAGTCTGTTTACACCCTTGCAAGGTGAGCACTGCATTATGGTTCCTGTTTTAGAGATGAGGAAACTGAGGCCCAGAGAGTAAAATAATGTGCCCAGGGACACACAGTC
Source organism: Pongo abelii (assembly GCF_028885655.2). Taxonomy (NCBI): domain Eukaryota; kingdom Metazoa; phylum Chordata; class Mammalia; order Primates; family Hominidae; genus Pongo; species Pongo abelii. The sequence goes on along the minus strand of NC_071985.2, from coordinate 229,220,410 downwards.
AGTATTGAGGCAAAGTACAAATCTCAGTTTGGCCCAAACTGAAAATTACAAATCAGGTTTCTGATTATAACTCCTGGGGCTAGTCCAGGAGAGTGAGGCACATTATCTTGTCCTGGGTGAGAGGTGTGGTTTCCTCTCCTGGTAAGATGCTGTGTTCGAGATTTAATTCCCACGTAGGGCCAGAGCCAAGGGGATGAAAACTGAGTAGAAAAGCATTTCTGATCAAAAGGACATTTTGGACCTCTATTTCATAACATCAGATAAGAGATTTTTCAAGGACAAATACAATTTTACGGATATTTCCTCAGATATGATTAAGAAAGAGACAGATTCCAGCACTCAGATTTCCTGGGGTTGGCATAGGCTGAAGACCAGGAAAACAAGACACTGTATCTTAGCTCAAGTAATGCACCCGCAGGGACACTGTTTCCCCATGCAGAAGGCAGACCAGTGAATTGTCACGCTATGCTCAGATGAGAATGTTTGATATGGTTTAGATCTGTGTCCCTGCCAAATCTGATGTAGAATTGTAATCCCCAGTGTTGGAGGTCAAGCCTGAGGGGAAGTGATTGGATCATGGGGGTGGATTTCTCATTAATGGTTTCTCACCATCCCCCCTTGGTACTGTCATTGCAATAGCGAGTGAGTTCTCATGAGATCCGGTCATTTGAAAGTGTGTGGTACCTCCCCCTCTCTCTCTGGCTCCTGCTTCAGCCACATAAGACATGCCTGCTTCCCTTTCTGCCATGATTGTAATTTTCCTGAGGCTTCCCCAGAAGCCAAAAAGATGCCAGCATCATGCTTCCTGTACAGCCTGCAGAACTATGATCCAATGAAATCTCTTTTCTTTGTAAAATACTCAATCTTAGGTATTTCTTTATAGCAATGCAAGAACAGCCTTCTCCAATGTTCTTAATAAAATTAAGAAGAAGCTGCAGCTATTAAGCACTTAGCACAAACAACATTTCTGTGGTGCAGATTCATTTGTTCCATTTTACAGAGGAGGCAACTGAGAAGTAGAGATTAGAGCGTTTGTCCCTAAGTGTGTGGCTGGGGAGAAGCAGAGCTAGGATGTGAATGTGTGTTTCTCCCTGCAGAGTCTACAGACCTTTGGGCTCTTCTGCCTCCTTCACCAACTGTAAGAAGAGTGCAGAGCCAAAATAAGAGGAAACCATGGAAATACAGAGACACTGTGTTCTGTATAGAGGTGGAAAGTCTTCATCCCACTCCCCTCTGCCACAGTAACAGGTGTTCACATAGAGTTTCTGTCTCCAGGTTCCCTTGCGGCCAAAGAGGACCAAGTGTGCATGACATGGGCTCAGATTCCAAGCATGTTTTCAAGGAAGCACTGCTCCCTGGTCTTCTCTTTCTTTCTTCCAGCTGAAATGGAAGCATCTAAAATGGGGGCTTGAGCAGCCCTGGAGGACCACAGCATCTGAGTGACAACCAGAGAGATGCCCAGCAACAGAAGGGAGGTTAGGTTCCCCACTTTTCACCCAGCACTGAGTGGGAGAGGAAAAAATGAATTGTTATTTAGGCCAGTATTGTTCAGGCATCTCTTGTTTCCAGAAGTCAAGTCAATATCAAATACATCAACAAAGACATCTGAGACACCTTGATAACTTCCTTTTTCCATTTTTGAAAGTTGTGAGGCTCTCATACGCATGTATAAAATAGGGTGCCACTTTCCAAAATGTAAGAGGATTTGGAGCAGAAAATGGTTTCCTAAGTTTGTCTCTTGAACCGGTCAATAAATCTGACAGCTGTCCCTGAATTATAGCTAAAATGTTGGATCTGCAGAGCACAGCATCATTCCTCAGAAGGAATGCACATGTCTCCTGGAAGCCCAAGGCTCGAAACTTTTCTCTGTGGGTTTTTGGTTGTGAATCAGCCTTGCTCTTTCCGTCATAAACTGCAATGATGAGGCTATAAGAGAAGTAGGAGGAAAGTGTTTTGTTAGAACAAACAGGAAGGGAGAGAGCTTGAACAAAGAGAAAGAATCACTCCCCAAAGAGGCAAACTCAGTGAGCGGAATTGATGGAGACGATTGAAGAAGCCAGGGGGTATGATAATTGCAAAATGTTTTGTAGTTGTTCCCATAACAAACAATTTTGCCAGAGAGGGCTCAGAGGCACTGTGCAGCTTGGAGGAATCAACTCAAGGAGTCTGAGAGCCTTGGAAACTGCCATCCTTCTTTCAATGCTGGAGTGCACGCTGGGAGGGATCAAAATGGAGTGGACACTGGAAGAAAATTGATCCAAATCCCATTCAGGCAATCCCAGGGGATGACTCTGTTTTCAAGGCTAGCTCAGAAATTTTCAGGAGAAAGGCACTCACCTACTGTCAAAGGGTAGCGGTCAGTGTTTCTTATGTTTGTTTGTTTGTTTGTTTGTTTTTAGGCAAGGTCTTGTTCTGTCACCCTGTCTGGGGTGCAGTGGCACAGTCTTGGCTCACTGCAGCCTCGACCTCCCGGCCTCAAGTGATCTTCCCACCTCAGCCTCACGAGTACCTGGGACTACAAGTGTGCCACCACATGTGGCTAATTTTTGTAGTTTTTGTAGAGATGTGGTTTTGCCATGTTGCCCAGGCTAATCTTGAACTTCTGAGTTCAAGTGATCCGCCCATCTCAGCTTCTCAAAGTGCTTGGATTGCAAGCATGAGCCAGTGAGCCCAGCTGTGTTTCAGTGTTTCTACCACAACCCAGGCAAAGGTAAACACCACATAAGCCATAGAGAAGATGGAGGCATATGAGATCTGCTGGACAATGAACTTCAGCAGGAGCGTAGACCAAAATAGACTCAGGGAGGAATGTTCTGGAAACTCTTGCACCTGTTCACTGGGAGACATGTATGAACATATTTTGCCTAACGTTTTTGGTTTTAGCAACAAATGAGAACACTACAAATAAGCACTTCCAAGAGAAAGGATACAGAAGTGTGTTGTATTTATACTGTGGAATATTAAACATCTGGGGAAATGGAAGAATTACAGATACACAAATTAGCAGGCATGATTTATGCTGAAACAAAAAAGAAGGTAATTTACAGAAGGATACATACAGTCCATTCCTGAAAAATATTCATTTATTGAGGGCCTACTGTGTGCTAGGCACTCTTCTAAGCACTGAGGATGTCGTAGTGAACACAGTAGACACATACATACTCTTTGCCCTTATAGAGCTTACATTCTCATGGGAATAACACAGACATAACTAAATAGGTAGTCTAATGGGGATACGTGTTCTGTAGGCACAAGGGAGGAAGGCAGACAGGAAAGGGCAACATTTAAACTTTAGTCCTGAAGTCCTCATGGAGAAGGCAACACGGCACCAAGACGTGCAAAGGGGAGAGAGTGGAGTATGTGCCTGTTACGGAGGTGCAAGTGTGAAGGTCCTGGGGTAGAAGCATGCAGGGAATGCTGTGACAACACCAAGGGCCAGAAGGTGGATGCAGAGTGAGTGAGGCAGAAAGAAGCAGAAGCTGAAGTCTGGAGATGAAGACCTGGACACTTAGAGGATGGAGGAGGAGGACAGATCTCAGAGAGCTGCCCCAGCAAGAAACGTGGCTTTGACTCCATGATGGCAGGGTTTTCAGCAAAAGAGAAGGCATGGGCAGAAGATGAGAAACTGTGGAAATTTATTGTGATTAACCAGGAGAGAGATGATGGTGGTTTGGCTCAGCATGAGCACCTTACCTGGTGGAACGATAATTGGTTCAAAACATGCAAAACTACACAATACTGCTTATGGACACATGGATATTTAGTAATCCTCTAAAGAAATTAATGGATGAACAAAAGCCTGGGAAGCAGTTTATCTAGGGAGTGGTGGTAGGGGAAGAGGAAGTTGATAAGAAAGAGACATACTTGAGGACACCCATGGCCTGGGGACCATCTTACTTTGGCATGCAGGAATTTCTTTTAGTATTCTTTACTTGTCATGTATGTTGTATACAGTCTTTTGTGCATGTGATAGTCACAATTAAAAATGACTGCCATTAGTTGAAATCTCTATAGTCTCTTTTAACGCAGAAACTGTGTCTTTCTTGTCTTTCTTTCTAAATTATGAATGTGTGAATTCATTTATAATCTCGGTCATAAAACCAAGGAGCCAGGAATTAGAAAAATGCAATAAAGTTATCAGCCTCCCAAAGTGCTGGGATTACAGGCATGAGCCACCGTGAGTCAGGAGTTCAAGACCAGCCTGTCTAACATGGTGAAACGCTGTTTCTACTAAAAATACAAAAAATTAGCCAGGCGTGGTGGCACATGCCTATAATCCCAGCTACTCAGGAGGCTGAGGCAGGAGAATCACTTGAACCCAGGAGGCGGAGGTTGCAGTGAGCCGAGATCGCACCATCGCACTCCAGCTTGGGCAACAAGAGGGAAACTCCATCTAAAATATATATATAACCACACGTAGAGTCAAACGAGAATAAAATAAAACAGATCAGAACACCTGAAAGGAAACGGCCCCACTTGCCTCCTGTGGGCAGTGAGATGGTCGTCCCCACACCCTGGTTATATGGTTTGGCTGTATCCCCAAGAAAAATCTCATCTTGAATTGTAATCCCCATGTGTCAAGGGCAGGACCAGGAGGAGATAATCGAATCTTAGGGGCAGTTTCCCCCATGCTGTTATCGTGATAGTGAGTGAGTCTTATGAGATCTGATGGTTTTATTAATATAATATAAGTGTCTGGCATTTCTCCTGCTGGCACTCACTCACTCACTCCGTCCTGCCGCCCTGTAAGGAAGGTGCCTGTTTCGCCTTTGCTTTCTGCCATGATTGTAAGTTTCCTGAGGCCTCCCCAGCCATGAGGAACTGTGTGCCAATTAAACCTCTTTCCTTTATAAATTACCCAGTCTCAGGTATTTCCTCATAGTGGTGTGAGAACGGACTAATGCACATGGGAACACAAAGGAGTGACCTGTTTGCTCCTGGTGTCTTGGAGAATCCTGGGGAGGAACACAGCCATTGCTACTCTGATTTTCAAAGGGAAGGGGAGATGGGCTTGCATTTGTCTGTTGGAACTACCATAATAAAATAACATAGCCTGAGTGGCTTATACACAATAGAAATTTATTACTCATCATTTTGGGGGCTGGAAAGTCCAAGATCGGGGGCTAACTGATAAAGTGTCTGATGAGGGTCCATTCTTCATAGAGGGCACCTTCTAGCTACATCCTCACTTCCTCACTTGGTGGAGGGGGTGAACATGCTCCCTCAGACCTCTTTTCTAAGGATGTTAATCCCATTCACAAAGGCTCCACCTCATGACCTCATCACCTCCCAAAGGCCCCTACCTCCTAGTACCTTGGAAATTAGAATTTGACATGTGAATTTTGGGGGGACATAAGCATTCATATCATAGCAGGTCCTGTCAAAAAATAGATCTGGCAAGAAACACTTAAGAATAACCAAGAAACAGGATTCAACCAGATTAAAACACCAAAGAAGGCACTCTGGATTCTGTTAACATTTTTAAAACCCCTTCATTGCCTTTTTGGAGGCTAACATAAAGGATTGGAAAATGAAAAAAGAGATAAGGCTGTCATATATATAAATATAAATATACAGATAAGATACATTGTTGATGTTGTATGTAATCTACACCATAGACTGAACTCTGTGTCTGGGGTAAAAAAACAAAAAACAAACAATCAAACAAACCTGTGCCTCAAAGCACGCATATGCTGATTGTCAGGATGGAACGCCAGCACGAAGACATGTTTTGCAGGGTTTGAAATTCTTCTAGCCCTGATTGTTATTTCAAGATGTGGATATGCTCCTGGCTCTTTTATAATTTAAGCCAGTAAGTGATGACTCCCCTTGATCCCAGCTCCCCTCTGAACTGGAAAAGGGGGTTGCGATAAATATTATTCGATAAAAGGTGTCAACTTTTAATAAAAACGGATGTCACAAACTTCTAAGTGCTTTCATTTCTGGGTCCCTGGGATTTGTTCCAGTTTCATAATACCGTCAACTCTAAAATGAAATTACCCTTATGTAAGATAAAGCGAGGTGTTTGGAGACTACTGAGGAACAGCTTTGTTTAGGCATTTTACCCCACAGCAAAGAACTGCTTGTTCAGGGAAATTTTGCAAGATGAAGTTGTGGGCCACAAAATCTTTTCAAAAAATTGATTCCACTCAGGGGCATCTTTTGCCTTTATTTTGCATTATTAGGGAGGATTTTTCTGAACAAACACCTCCCAAGTATTTATTAATGAAACACCATGAGTTTCACAAAAGTTCGCTTTCCCTGGTCCTAATCTAGCCCCTGCTTTATTCCCCCACTTCTTAACATGCTAAAGACAATCTCAGTAAGTAAGTAACATGTGGTTTGGAAACTTCCACTTCCCGCAGATCAGCCGGGACTAAGCCCGCACAAGGGGCTGAAGACACATCTTGTAAGAGTCTTGTTTTACTTCCGCATGGTTTCATACTCACGGGATGTGCCCTACCTGAGGGTCCCCAGCTGCCGCAGCAGAAAGCAGAGGAATCGCGAGTCAGGCGATGTGGATTTGAATGTTGAATAAAAAGTATCCTACCTGGGAGGCTTTGCACCAGTCATGTACCCTGACTGAGCCCCCATCTTCTCACCTGTTAATAGCAATATCGTGATGGGGTCTCCACCAGGGCATGATGGAAATGAGCAGAGGCATTCTAATGAACTCATGAGGGGCCTGGTATGGAGTCACTGTCTACAGGACCTGGCCCAGGGAGTGGACGCTAGACACAAACACTTATGGTGGCTGCTGAGCGACCATGCTGCCCTGAGCAGATAGGCTTGGAAGGGGAAGACACAGCAATGAGCCGACCTTGCAGAAACTCAGGTTTCCTCCAGCCTTCTGTTTCTGAACAGCTCCCCTCTCCCTCCTCCGCAAATTTTTTTTAATAATAGGAAGACATGTTCTTAATTTTTCTTTCAGTCAAGGAGATATGGCTATGGGGTCTTCTGGCATCCTGCCTTGGGGATGCTCATTCTCCTGGCAGAAATTAATCCCTTCTTCTCTTTCCTCTTTTTAAATAAAATGAAAGAGCTTTCTTTATGTGATCTCTCTGAATCATTTCATTTTACAGATTTTTTAAAAAATTCTGTGTTTCTAATATGCATATTTATAATTCTTTCATCCATTTCTACATACAAATATATACGTCCATGTATTATATATATTTTTAAATAAATAGTGTCTTATCTTTCCCACTGTTTTTAATCTGAAGTTTTGTGGGTTTTTTTTCTTTTTTTTTTTTTTTTTTTCTTGAGACACAGTCTTGCTCTGTCTCCCATGCTGGAGTGCAGTGGCACAGTCTCAGCTCACTGCAACCTCCACTTCCCAGGCTCAAGTGATTCTCATTTCTCAGCTTTCTGAGTGGTTGGGACTACAGGTGTGTGCCATCACGCCTGGCTAATTTTTGCATTTTTAGTAGAGACAGGGTTTCACCATGTTGGCTAGGCCGGTCTCATACTCCTGACCTCAAGTGATCCACCCACCTCGGATTCCCAAAGTGCTGGGATTACAGGCGTGAGCCACTGTGCTTGGCCAAGTTCTTTTTTAAGTTTTTCTCCATACCAATCACCCTTCTGGACAGATAACTGATATTTGTAACTTGAAGTGCACCAGTTCATGCCTTTTTCTATGCTCATGAGTGTCACAGGTGTGACCATCTGGGGCTGGTGCTGCACAGGCAGTTAAAAGAATCTACCAAGATAGTTGTAGGTAAAGAAAGGCAGATTTATTAGAGAAAGTAGGAAAATACATTGCAAGAAAGCAACGGGCAAGTCAGCAAGAGAGGAGCTGACTGCAAAGAGACAAAGGATTTTATAGGATGGTGCTTGTGCTGTGTGCTGAAAAGGGCTTTATGCAGTACTGGTAACACCTAAGTTGCAGTGAGGTAACCTGCATTTTTCTATCAGCTGAGGGTCTGGTGATAGCCAGGCGCAGGAAGGTTATGAGTTATTAGCGCAGGAGGGCTATATGTCCTGGACCATGAAGAAAGGCTGACTTAGAGCTTATCTGCTTTCTCTTTTTGCTTTCCCCTGCTCTGGCCAGCCTGACTCCTTTTGCTTTATTAGGACTCCACAATGAGGTCATACGTGTGTGTTTATGCAAACACACACACACACACACACACACACAAAGTCATAGCTAACTCTTACAGAGTATTTTCCATGCCTGGCACTATTCTAAGTAGATGCCTTTTTAATCCTCACATAACACCTTAATGTAGCTGCTGATATTATTCTCATTTCTACATGAGAAGAACTGAGGGTACAGAGAAGTTAAGAATTTCACTGAAGTCAGAGTTAGTAAGAGTCACACCCACAAGGACAGTGCAGCTCCAGGGCCTGTGCTTCGGAGGAGTTTCTTGATCACTGTTTATTCACAAGTTAAGATCATAGGATGTGCATTTTTCCAAATCTTGCTTTTTACATATCACAATACATCACAAAAATTCATCTAATTCAATGGATTCTTTTTAAAGTCTGCCTGGTATTCTACACCTCAATATTTCACACTAGGATTCACTTCTCTATTGCCAAGTGTCTTCCTGGTTTTAAGATTTCTGCCTCTAAAACAAAGCTGCTGGAAAAACAACAAAAAAATCTGGTTCATAGCTTTAGCTAATGGAGCTTTCATTTCTACCAGAAAAAATTTCTTTAAAAAATATAAATGACACCAAGACTGGCCCCAGAAGTAGAAGACAACTTGAATTGACCAATTGAAAAAGGAAAGATCAGAAAGATGATCAAAGAAGTACTACTTGTAAAAGAACCATGACTAGATAAGTTCACAGTTAAGTTCTATCTAATATGTATGATAATTCCAAGATAACTTAAGCTTTTAAAGGCATACAGAAATATGAGAAATTATCATGTTAGAACATCTGGCTTGGGCAGAGGCTGCAGTGAGCTGAGATGACGCCACTGCACTCCAGCCTGGGTGACAGAGTGAGACCCTGTCTCAAAAATAAATAAATAAAATAAAATAAAAATAGAACATCTGGGCTACCTCCAACCCCTGTGGTGCCTTTATGCAAATTGAAAGGTGTGTCCCTCTGGGAGGAGGCAGCCCTTCCAATGATGCTTGGAAAAGAAGTACTCTTCCCTATACACAGATGGAGACATCGTCCTGACCCTCTGTCACCTCAGTGCACACTGTAGTGGCCAGGAGGAAGGATCTCAGCCCCACCTGCCCCTCACCAAGCAGCCTTCCTTGTGCATTTCAGAAAGTGCATCGCTCCACTGCATGGCTCATTTGAACTCTGAAACCAGGTACCGAATGTAGTACAAAGAAGAACACTTGGCCAGGTATAGTGGCTCACGTCTGTAATCCCAGCACTTTGGGAGGCTGAGGCAGGTGGATGGCTTGAGCCCAGGAGTTCGAGACCAGCCTGGGCAACATGGCAAAACACTGTCTCTACAAAAAAAAAAAAAAAAATAGCCTATGGTTCCAGCTATTCAAGAGGCTGAAGTGGGAGAACCACCTGAGGCCAGGAGATCAAGGCTGCAGTGAGCCATGACTGTGCCACTGTGCTCTAGCCTGAGAGACAGAGCAAGATCCTGTATTTTAAAAAAAAAAAAAAGACATTTATAGACCAGCCTCATTGATCAATGTAGATATGACACTTTTAAACAATATATTAGCAAATTCATATCTGGAAGTATAGGGGGAAAATAAAACTCTATGACCAAGAACAGTTTATTCCCAAAATTGAAACATAGTTAATTTGTTTGGAAATTCACCACCATAATTTTAACTCAACACATGAAAGGAAAGAAGATGTGAAAATACGCTAAGAAAACATTTGACAAAGCTTAACAATCATACATAATAAAAATTATAAGTAAAACATAAATAGAAGAAGCTGTTAATAAGATAAATGTTATTTATGCAAAGCAAGTATCAAGCATCATTCTGAAGGGTAGATAACTGAAAGAATATCCATATAATCAGGAATCAGACAGGAGACTTGCTGTCAACATTATCATCCACCATACTTTTAAAGTTTCAAGGCCAGGCACGGTGGCTCATATCTGTAATCCCAGCACTTTGGGAGGCCAAGGTGGGCAGATCACTTGAAGTCAGGAGTTCGAGGCCAGCCTGGCCAACTTGGTGAAACCCCGTCTCTACTAAAAATACAAAAATTAGCCAGGCATAGTGGCACGTGCCTGTAATCCCAGCTACTCGGGAGGCTGAGGCAGGAGAATCACTTGAACCCGGGAGGTGGAGGTTGCAGTGAGCCAAGATCATGCCACTGCGTTCCAGCCTGGGCAACAGAGCTAGACTCCTTCTCAAAAATAAATAAATAAATAAAATTTAAAAATCTCAGAGAAGATAATGAGATAAAATAATTTTAAGCAGGATAAGGAGGAAATAAAATTATTTTCCCCTTCATGTTGTGATTGTATACTTAGATAACCCAAAAGACTCCAGAAAATAAAACAACACTACTATTACTAAGGAATTGTATTAGGTGCAGAGATAAAATGTAAATAAATAAAAATTAGTAGTTATTCCTTGTCTTATAAATAATTACAATGACAGAAAATTGTGCTTGCTATCTATCAAGACTGTTCTAATTTATTTACATAGATTAAATTCATTTAATACTCACCACAAGGTTAAGAGGTAAATACAATTATTATCCCCATTTTAAAGGTGAGAAAAGAAACCGCAGAGGTGAGATAGCCTGCAAACGACTCCCTACCCTCTGACATTTTTTACTATTACCATATAGTTATTAATATATACAAATATACCAATATTCTCATGCACACCAATATTTTTGTCATTGTTTTCTAAAATGAGATCTCTGTATAACTAGCTCACTCATTTTTAAATCTCTGCATAAAATTTCCTATTTTATTTGTGTAATTGTATACTTTTGCATTTGGTGTTTTCTTTCTTGGGAGTCTTATTTGGGTTTTGGCCACTTGGAATACAGCTGTAGAAACTAGCCTTGTATACATAACCGTAGGTACTTGCATTTGTCTTTCATGTGATAGGATGGAATATGTCTTTTTAATTTTAATTGATGTTGTGAAATGCTTCCCAAATGACTGTAAAATTTTACATTTCCACCAAAATCTTGAAACTGTACTCTCTCTGGAGTATCTTGTCAAGAGCAGGTGTTAGCTTTCCTTTTCATGGTCTGATTGTTGTAGAGAGATATCTCACTTTAACTTCAAAGTACCTTTCCCTGGCTGCTAATGGGTATGAGTGTCTTCTCTCATTTATCAATCACTCAGATTTGCTCTTCTGGGTTACCTGCTGATACGCTTGGGCCATTTCAGTTGGGTGTTCTTCTTTTACTTGTTTTTCAGTGATTTTTATATTACAATTGTTCTTTGTTTGCCTGCTGTATGCATTGCAAATATTTTGGGGATCTGTCTGTGTTTGCTTTTAATTTCTTGCCATCAGATATTTTTCTTTTAATTGAATCAAATGTATTTCATCTTAGAGCTTCTGAATTTTTTCCTTAAGAAATTCTTTCTTCTAGGTGTTTTATATTTTACAGTTATTTTTATGCACAGTTCACATTTCGTGTGTTGTTTTCTTTCAGAAAGCTGGCCAATTGCCCCAGTATCTATTTATCCCATTCCCAGGGATGTAGAACATTCCCCACCCTGAGCTCGGAGTCTGGATTTTCTGTTCGGTGCCTCCACCAGAACCTATTGGATGAGTGGCTTGCAGTCTGTTTTGATATTAAACAAAAGGAGATTCTTCTTGCCATTTTTCTTCTTCAAACTGTTCTTCGCTATTCCTAATACTAATTGTTCCACATGAACTTGAAGGTTATTTTTCTAATTCCCAAAATAACCCCCCAAACAAACCAACCATCACAGCAATAGTCTGTCCCTCTGTATGTCTGTCTCTTCTTCATACAAGTCCTATCTCTTCTTTGTCGATTGTTTCAGACACTTATTGCTAAAATAGAAAAAAGCTATTAGGTTTTGTATGTTCCTCTTTTTGTCATCCACTCTATCTAATTTCTTTCTTAGTTATCGTAGTATGATTATTTGACTATCTTGGATTTTCTAATTATACAATCATATCAGCAAAGAAACAAAACAAAACATAGTTTTATCTCTTCTTTCCCAATGTTTATACTGATCATCCCATTTTCTTATATCAGTGCCTTCTCTACAATACCAAAATAATGTTGAATAATAATTGTGATCGTGGGAATCTCTTCATTACCTGTTTTAATTAAAATAGCTGTAGAGTTTTGTCATTTCGAATAATATTTTTGTTGAGCTTTGGTAAATAATTTTTATCATATTTAAGTAGTATTCGTTTAGTGCTATTTTACATAGGGTTTTATCATTAATGGTACCTACATTTTATTGATTGCCTTTTCAGCATCATTACTATTATCACATGTGTTTTCCTCCTTTATTTTCTGATAGAAAGATTATGTTAATATATTCAGTCAAACTTGCATTGATAAAGCAAATCTCTTTTAAGTTACTTAAAAATAAAATACAATGAAGAATTATTAAAATAAAAAGACATCTGCTGAATATTTTATTTATATTTCTATTTTATAATATTGTTTATTGTTTATATTTCTATATAACTAATGTTGGTAAGATTGGACTGGGCTTTTCTGTTGGAGTTTTATCTTTGTCACACTCAGCAGAAAAACTATTACACTTGGTTTTACTCCTCCCATCTTGTCTTACGTTATTTCTTTTACTTTGTATTTCATCACTATTTTTTCCTATTTATTTTTCTGGTGTGATCAAATTACTATTGATTTCTCTTTTCCCTTGAACTATTTGGAAGTGGCAATGGATTATTATAATAAAATCCCCCAATGAACCTCACCTCCAAGTGTCCAGGACCATTTGCAGTTGACTGTGACTATGCGTCCATGCACATTTGCAGTGGGCTATGAGCGTGTATCTGTGTCCATTCACAGTGGGCTATGACTATGTGTCCACATCCATTCATGGTGGGCTATGTCCATGTGTCCACGTACATTCATGGTGGGTTATCATCATGTGTCCATAACCATTCACAGTGAGCTACGACCATGAGTCCACAACTATTCACAATGAGCTACGACCATGGGTCCACACCTATTCACAGTGAGCTACGACCATGGGTCCACAACTATTCACAGTGGGCTACGACCATGGGTCCACATCTATTCACAGTGGGCTACGACCATGGGTCCACAACTATTCACAGTGGGCTACGACCATGGGTCCACAACTATTCACAGTGAGCTACGACCATGGGTCCACAACTATTCACAGTGGGCTACGACCATGGGTCCACATCTATTCACAGTGGGCTACGACCATGGGTCCACATCTATTCACAGTGGGCTACGACCATGGGTCCACAACTATTCACAGTGGGCTACGACCATGGGTCCACAACTATTCACAGTGGGCTACGACCATGGGTCCACAACTATTCACAGTGGGCTACGACCATGGGTCCACAACTATTCACAGTGAGCTATGACCATGGGTCCACAACTATTCACAGTGGGCTATGACCATGGGTCCACAACTATTCACAGTGAGCTATGACCATGGGTCCACAACTATTCACAGTGGGCTATGACCATGGGTCCACAACTATTCACAGTGAGCTATGACCATGGGTCCACAACTATTCACAGCGGGCTATGACCATGGGTCCACAACTATTCACAGTGGGCTATGACAGTGTATCCACGTCCGCTCACAATAGGCTATGACCATGTGTTCATGAATATTTGCAGTGGGCTATGAGCATATGTCCACATCTGTTCACAGTGGGCTATGGCCATGCGTCCACAACTATTCACAGTGGGCTATGACAGTGTATCCACATCCACTCACAATAGGCTATGACCATGTGTTCACATTCATTCACAGTGGGCTATGACCATGTGTTCATGAACGTTTGCAGTGGGCTATGTGCATATGTCCACATCTATTCACAGTGGGCTATGACCATGTGTCTATAGCCATTCACATTGGGTGATGATCATGTGTCCGTGACAATTTGCAGTGGGCTATGAGCATGTGTCCACATCTATTTGCAGTGGGCTATAAGCATGGTTCCACGTCCATTCATAGTGGGTTATAACTGTTCTTTACATCAAGAGGTAGAGTCAGTGTCTTCATCCCATTGACTTTGTGACTTCATTTAACCAAGAAATTAGGGGAGATGATGTTGTGCAAATCCTAGAGCTGAGGACTTAGGAGTCCTTGAGATTTCCATTCTTGCCATTTTGGTGCCTGCCTCTGTGCACAGACACTCAGACTGTGCTCTTTATGGATGAGAGAAGAGGGAGAGATCCAGCAGTCCTTATGTCTTAGCTGAGCCCAGCCCCAAGCCCAGTCCCCATCAGATGCCCCACATGAGTGACCCCAGTCAACACCAGCGAATCATGAGGAAGAGTCAATTGTTGTTTGAAGCTGTAATTATGAAGCTTCAAATTTCAGGGGCAAAAATGATGCCAAAGTATTTTTCCATCTGGTATACTCATAATCTAACAACTATTTCTTCATTATTGTATAAAAATGGTACAAACTCTTTTCCCCAACCAATATAGGTATGACCCCATCTGACTAGTTAGCTGTGAACTGAGAGCACGTTGATTTCTGCCTTCTCTGTCCCTGTCTTGCCTACTTCCTACACCAAGACAGTCCCATTCCAGTTGGCCAGTATGTCTTCTCAAGAATTTGTATTTGGCAGTTATATTACTTCTTTTATACATATCCAGTAATTTTATTGTTATACATACATATTTGACTGTGTCAGTGTGTATTTTCAAAGCTTATATCATGTTTAAATATGATATAATGTATCAGATATTATATATGATACATTAAATACATCATTATATATCATATATATGTATTATATGATACATTAAATACATCATTATATATCATATATATGTATTATATGATACATATGTATCATATATATATCATATATATCACATATATCATATCATATATATCACATATATCATATCATATATATCATATATATCATATCATATATATCATATATATCATATCATATATATCATATATATCATATCATATATATCATATATATCATATATATCATATCATATATATCATATATATCATATATATCATATCATATATATCATATATATCATATATATCATATATATCATATCATATATATCATATATATCATATATATCATATATATCATATCATATATATCATATATATCATATATATCATATATATCATATCATATATATCATATATATCATATCATATATATCATATATATCATATCATATATATCATATATATCATATCATATATATCATATATATCATATCATATATATCATATCATATATATCATATATATCATATATATCATATATATCATATATCATATATATCATATATATATCATATATATCATATATATCATATATATCATATATATATCATATATATGATATATATATCATATATATCATATATATGATATATATATCATATATATCATATATATGATATATATATCATATATATCATATATATATCATATATATGATATATATCATATATATCATATATATGATATATATGATATATATATCATATATATGATATATATCATATATATATCATATATATCATATATATATCATATATATGATATATATCATATATTATATATGATACATTATATGATACATATATTTCATATATGAAATATGTATCTCTGTTCCATTTGAATCTGAGCTGGCCTTCTAACTTCATTTAACCAAGAGATTAGGGAAGGTGATGGTGTGCAAATTATCCTTTTAGTTTCTCAAAGAGTCCCTTTAGCTTCTCATCCTTTCAGTTGCTACTTTCTGTAAACCTTCTCATCCTCTGGGCTGCTGCTTACAAATTGGCAAAGATCTTCATGAAAAATGATGGCAATATTGGATTCCTTAACTCTACATTTCTGTCTTTGCCATTATTTTTGCCCCGAAGTCCTGGCTTCCTTGGTAACTCTTCAATACCTCTAAATGGACAAACATATACACAGATATATAAGTGTATAGTTCCCCAAAGTTTTCTCCCTCATATTTCCAGTGTCAAAGTGCCTATTCTGCTCATTTCTGAACTCTCCCCCAGATGGAGTCTCTGTGTACCAGCATATTGGAGACTTGTTTTCTCCCATAAGGTGAAGCTTGTCTGGTTTCCTGTGTGGTAGTTCTTTTCCTTCCGTCATCTGTTTACGTTATTCCGCACTCTTTTAGTTTTCAGAGCAGCAAAAGAGACGTCTGGTGCCAATCTAATTCTTCTTTTTCTCTCGTTCTTTCTTTTATGCGTGTTTAATTGTGGTGCCTCTACTTGGGGTAACTAGTTAGGTAACTAAAGGGAAAATATGTAATTCTAGGGGTTTTGGTAGAAGTGAAAGCATCTTGGCTTGCCGATGGTTGCATTGCATGGGACTGGCAAGGCTGTCCTCTCAAAACAGATCTCACCATATGAGCTGACTATGAGAAGTTAACACTCTTAGGCTGACTTTGTGATAGAAGAAATCACAATGTGTGATAGAGATCACCATAATATATATAATGTGTCAAAATTTAAACACATTTTAAGTGGTAGCCAAACAGAAAACTGCACTGCACACAGTTCTCTTCTGAAATTTGCCATCTTGCCATCTGTATTTCAGACCACATTATTCATTTTTAAGTCTGTATATGATAATTTTAGTATCTTAGTCAACTATAAAACTATTTATATTGTCTGTTTTTTCTCTTGGATCTTGGACATTTGGTTATGTTCCCCCGTGTGCCTGTCAATTTTTATGCATAGTGCATGAGAAAAGCTTGAGTGATAATTTGATATTCTGAATGATGTCATCTTCCTCTGGAGAGAATTTACTTTTGCTTTTAGCAGGCAGTCTGAGCAAGGGTTTTTCACTTTAAACCAATTAGTGATTGAGCTCATTCAGAACTGGGTTTTAGTTTTGTCAGCGCTAGTCAATTTCTGGTTCTTTCTTACTTTCACTGTGTAGCCTTCAGGGATCCTAACTGAAAAACTTGAAAGGTTTACCACTACGCCTTTTTCTTGTCAGGTCTTGAAATGTTACTTTTATCTCCACTGCATTATGAGACTGTCAAAAGATCTCATCAGCTTCTTATCCTTTTAGTTGCTGCTTTCTGCTATCCTTCTCATCCTCTGGGATACTGCTTACAAATAGGCTAAGATGTCAATGAAAAATAATGACATTACTGGGCTCCCTCTCTCTACATTTCTGGCCTTGCCATTATTTTCATCCCTGAATTACTGGCTTCCTTAGAAACTCTTTATTGCCTCTAAATAGAGGTAATTTAATTTATTCAGCTTTTTAGTTCTCTGTTGGAAGTTTGGTCCGATTCAAGCTTGTCCACCAGAGCAAGAAGCCAAATCTCATTTTTCTTTATCAAATATATTGTGCTTTCCTATTAAAAACATGTTTTTTTTTCTCATCCTTGGAATTCAAGAATTTCACAATGTCAATATTATTTTTCATTAATCCTGCTTGGAACTTGTTAGCCTATAAAAGTTGATATTCCTATCTTTTCTTTATCACAGTCATTCATTTAATAAATAAAATCAGTCACATCTAGCAACTTCATTCCTGGGCATATCCTCAAAAGAATTGAAAGCAACTCAAACAGATATTTGTTTACCCATATTCTTATAGCATAATTCACAATAGATAGAAGTAATCCAATTGTTTATCAAAAGACAAACTATTGTATATTTGTACAATGAAATATTATTCAGTGTCTTTAAAAAGAAGGAAATTCTGACACATACTAAACATGGGTAAACCTTGAAGATACTACTCTAAGTGAATAAGCCAGATGTAAAAAGACAGACAGATAGAGATAGCTAGCTAGCTAGCTAGCTAGCTAGCTAGCTAGCTAGACAGATAGATAGATAGATAGATAGATAGATAGATAGATAATAGATGGATGGATGGATGGATAGATAGATGATAGATAGATGAATGGATAGCAATGGAATGATAGATGGATGGATGAATGGACAGATGGATGAATGGATGGATAAATGAATAGATAGATAGATAGATCTATCTCATCAGGGAATGGATGACGTACTCAAATTAGTGATTGGAGAGATTTTAATGACTGACTACTTACATAGTTGCAGTGGGATAAGAGAAGCACACAGGATAATGGGAGCCTTGAAGCTGGTAAGTGCTGGGAGCTATTACCACCTAGACCTGGTGGGGAAAAGGGAGGGAGTTACAGGAACCTGGAGAGAGTTGTATAGAGGGGGTGCCTTGGCAGAACTGTGGACTTTGGCAGAGGGATACACATGTTCTGTAGCAACCAGGTTGGAATTATAGATGCCCTAATTTCAATTTTCTTCCCTTGCTCTGTTTGTCCCTCCCCCTTGCCTTCTCCCAGTGCCCCCACACCCCCAACTCTATTGGCAGAATACGACAGGCAAGCAGGAGACCAAAAGAGCTCATTTATTCAGTTCCTCCAGGTCAGCCTCCTGGGGAAGAAAATGGGTTGATCAAAAGTGGATCGTGTATCTGGAGGAGGAATAGAGGAAATCCAGCACAACAAATGTTTACTAAGCACCTCTTTTTTTCCAGTTATTGTCCCAGATGATAAAGACAGAGCTATGGCCCAAAGACCCTTCTTTGTAAGGCTTACCTTCTACAGGGAAATTGATTTATATGATTTATTTAATTTTTTTTATCTATACTTTGTCCTTTTACTAAAACTCCTAATAATCTTATATCAGGGTTTTGGAGACATATCACTCATTTTTCTCCTTAATATATTTAACCACGGCTTTTTGTTTGGGATTCAAAAAATTCCTTTTATACCCTAGACACAAGTCAGGAAATTTTTTCTGCAAAGAGCCAGATAGTAAATGTTTTAGACTTTGTGAGTCATATGGCCTGTCTCAACTACTCAACTCTGATGTTATAATGCAAAAGTAGAAATATACACTACATAAGTGAATGGGCTTGTCTGTGTTCCAATAAAACTTTATTTATAAAACAGCTGGTGAGCCAGATTTGGCCTATGAGCTATAGTTTGTCAATTCTTGTTCTAGGCCAGCAACTTGTGTTTTAATGTCGACTTATTCTAACCTCCAGTTCATCTACACCAAGTTCTAGTAAAAATAATCTCATTTTGTTAATTTGTTGTTTAACAGGAAGTCCACTTATGGTGTAATTGAATCTCTGTAATTGTTCTTCACAGCTTTGTTCAACTTGCTCTCCAGCACCTAGGCTTTCTAGAGCTCCCCAGTCTGCGGTGTTGTTTCTTCCTCATGTTAGGTGCAGGTCCTTTGGGGTGCATTATTACTTTCCTTTGGCAACTCCAAGCTCACTGGGCCCAAGGGTACTTCAAGTGGTGAGGTTCAGCAGCCTCTGCTCCAATGGGCAACAGGTGGCAAGGCAGCAGTTCCTGTCTGGGAATCAGGCACAGAGATAGGACCTCTCTCCTCCCAGCCTTCTTGAGCTGCAAGGTTGGAGTTTCTGGGGCAGCGGCCCCTCTTCCCTCTGCTTACCTGTACCCCAGACCTTTGGGAATCTGGGAAGCCAATAGGCCTCCTGAGACAATGCACATGGCAGGAGCTTTCACTTTCTCCAGAGAATCTGTGAAGCTTCAGTCCTTGTCCCAGGCCCACTGCACCAGGCTCCCACCATCCCAGAAGAAACTACGGCTTGCACAGTATCTGGCAGCAGGAAGCCCACCCCGATAACATCTTGATTGTTCCCTCCGTGACCCATATATCTGCCAGCCCAGAAGCTCCAGGGATGGCCCTCTGCAGGTGGATTAGTGGGGGAAGGGCAGCAGGGGACCGCCGTCTTTTACAACACTGAAACCAGGGTTTCAATCTGTTGAAACATAACAGGTTTTCAGACTGGCAGCAGCTAACAGTTTTCAGAGTCAGTATTTTTGATCATCAGCCTGAAGACACAAGCAAACTGAACAAATTGGATAAGAAGGCTTATTCACAATGAGCCAAGTCCTGACATTGAATGTGAATCCATCCAGGTGACCTAAAGGAAAGCTTTGGTCAGCATGGAGAATGAGTCTGGAAAAAAAAAGAACATTCCTATACAAAGATTTGGGCCTCCGAGAGGTGATTTGTCTACCACATGGTGTGATCAGCATCAGAATGAGTGACTGCCATGCTCTTTCCAAGAAATGGCCACGTCTCAGGGCAGAACCCTAGAATCTTGGATGCTGGGGTTAAAAGAGACCTCTGGGACCATTAGCCAAGTTACCCCCAGTTCCCTGATACTTCTTAAAAAATGCATCTCTAGAACATCTTCAGGGGCTGTTGGATGGCCAGAATACATCTTTAACTTCTGCCCATTCTGAAAAATGTGGGCATCTGGCTTAATGGTTCTACTGAAATAACAAAGAACATGGCAGCAAAATTATCATTGGTTTACATTGTCTTTGGAGAGTGACAGATGCTCAGGATCTAGGCATGGGGGTTTATGCAGGAAGGCATTAAAAGATTAAATACGAATTTATGTTAGACAACAGACCTAGTCTCCATTCAACATCAATATGCTGGCATTATTATTATTTTATGAAAACAATAATTCACAGTTTGCTGAAAGAGAATAACAGTATTGATCTTCTGAACACTGCATTTTATTTTCCATTAAATTTTTATGGAGCATGACAAGCTGTGTGCTGGGTCTGATCTTTTCTGCACGTTAAGGTACAAAGCTTTTGCAGATGTAGAAATTACGAGGGCTGTGTTAATAAAACCAGCTCATATGGCCTAGGAGCAAAAAGTAAACAGTTCCTCACTGGAGTTCTGCTCTGAGCTTATTAGTTTTTCAGGTTTGTGAACTGACCCACAAAGGAAATAGAAATCTCTCCTTAGTGAGCAGAGAGAAAGAAATATGTTAGCAACAATGAGAAACTCTTTCTCAAAGACTCTTTAATAGCATTGCAAGTGTACATTTCAGAAGCAGTAGAGCAAATGCAACCAAAGGCATTGGGTAATTCACTCAAATCCTAGCATGTCTTCCTACTCTGTGACATTATCTATCATGATACCAGATTATTTCTAGCATCAATTGGAGTAACTATATTCTTAGTGTATTAGTCTGTTCTCCAGCTGCTATGAAGAAATACCTGGGACTGGGTAATTTATAAACAAAAGAGGTTTAATTGACTTACAGTTCTGCATGGCTGGGGAGGTCTCAAAAAACTTTCAATCATGGTGGAAGTCACCTCTTCACAGAGCAGCAGGAGAGAGAGAGAGAATGAGTGCCAGGAGAGGACATGTCAGGTGCTTATAAAACCATCATCTCTCATGAGAACTCACTCACTATCACGAGAACACCAGGTCCCTCCCACAACACGTGAAGATTATGGGAACTACAATTCAAGATGAGATTTGGGTGAGGACACAGTCAAACCATATCATTCATCAGTACTTCTCTGAGGATCTGAAAACCAGTTCACTTCCTTCCTTTCACTAATTTTCACTCAGAAGTTAATATTCTGACTGATCCATTGGCTATTTGAGCATGGGTCTATTTGAATGTCTCCAAATTCTAGATTGTAAACTAGAAGCATTCACTGCTGTCCTTCGGCATGAGGTGTTCTAATCTCTTTCTCAAAAAAAAAAAAAAAATACACAAAGGACTACTATGTCCAAGTCTTGATCTGATTGTGAGAAATAAAGACACCTCCAAACAGGGATATTTCTGACTAACATCTGGGGTAGAATCATTGGCTTATTACCTTTTTAAGCTAACCACCTTCTCTTTGCCCCTAATATATATGGTCTTTGTGTGCTTTTTTCTCTGACACTAACTAGCTGACCTGCAACTCAATTCAAGTCTGACTCTAACTACCTAGAGTTGGTAGGGCTCAGTCCCACTAGGCTGCCACCACTGCAGATGCCAATTCCAACTGCTGAGTCCCCAAGTTCACTGCAAAACTGCCTGGATGACTACAAATTCAAGGTCACCACCACTCCCCCTTGGGTCTGATAATTTGCTGCACATCTTAGAATTCAGGAAAGTGCTATACTTACAGTTTTATTGTAAAGGATGCAACTCAGGACCAGCCAAGTGGAAGAGACACACAGGGCAAGATACAGTGGATGGGGTGGAGCTTCCATGCCTTCTACAGCACCTTGCCACCTCCCAGAGCTGGCACACAGGGCAAGATATGGTGGGTGGGGTGGAGCTTCCATGCCTTCTCCAGCTTCCATGCCACCTCCCAGCACCTTGATATGTTCACCAAAAAGAATCTTGCCATTTAGAGGGTTTTATAGAGGGTTCATTATGTAGATATGATTGATTAAGTCACAAGCCATGGGTCACTGAACTCAATTTCCAGCCACTCTACCATTCCCAGGGGTCAGGGGGTGGGAGGGTTGAAAGTTCTAACCCTCTAATCACATGTTTTGTTTTTTCTGGCAACCAACTCCCATCCTGAAGCTATCTAGGGGCCCACTATGAGTTATCTCATCAGCATTAACTCAAATGTGAGCAAAAGGGGCTTGCTATGAGTAACAAAAGATACTCTTATCACTCAGAAAATTCCGAGGGTGTTAGAAAACCTATGCCAGAAATATAAAACAAAGACCAAATTATTTTTTATTGTATTATGTCTTTCCAATATGCCAGGAGTAGAAGCAGGGAAAGGGGAAAGGCAGGCAGCCATCTCAGCAGGAGAAGACAGCATTTTACCTACCTCAGTATAGTACTATAGAACACACATGCACACCATGCATTAGCCCATGACTAGGCAGAGGGAGAAAATGTGCAGCAGTGTTTGACAGCTTCTAACATTTGATGGAACTAGGGAGAGATACACTTTTCTGAGCTCATGAGTCTTTTTCTATCAAGGAAGCCATCAATTTTCTAGTATCTTCTTTCACTCTCTTCCTCCTACATGAGTTGTAATTAAGCTAAAATGAACTGAAAACTGACTCCATTTTCTTCACAAAGTCCACTTAGCAAATAACAAATTCACTTGGCATTTTCTGATTATTAATTATGGTATTCAAGGGATGGGCCTCGTGCATCTGCATAGACAGTCGTATTGGACAGTGCAGAGGAGCTCCATAAATCACTTCCTAGGCTGCAACCCACATACTGGGAAACATAAAATGCTTTACATGAGATGGATAAAAAGCTTTAAGAAAGTAGAAAGTGAGAGATCTCATAGAACCTAAGTTTTAGTCTCAGGCTTATAGAGACCCAGCACAATCCAATCCAGGCATTGGAAAATCCTGCTGGCTCTCACACAACCCCTATGCACCCTTTAAGACCCAACTCCAAGGGCCCTTTTACAACAAAGACTGAACTAAGGCCTCTGGCTGAGGCTGGATGTCAGCCCTCCTTTCAATATCTCTAACACTTGTCCTCGTTTTCTTCCTGCTGTTATAACAGCCCAGGAGCCCATTGTGTATGCATATTCTTGCCATTCATCCCCTGTGGACTGTATGCTCCTTAAACATAAACTGGGCCTCCTTCTTTGGCTCTGCCCATTAAATTTTGGTAGTGCAGTTGTAGATCTTGGGGAACAGTGAGACCTTTGGAAACTGAGGTCTGTATTGTGATCCCAGACACTGACGCGGCTGCTCCCACAATACAGAGGCAGGAAATAGGTCAGGGATATTAACATTCTGTTGGAAATTCACAAGTGTGTACAATATACCAAAAATAATCAGTTTGGGGAAAACATGGGTTTGAAAAACAAACCTAATCTAAAAATCAAAACAATGTTGACTCACAAGAATGAATTCATTTTGGAAGCCAGCAATTTCAGATTTAATTGTGTTGATTTGTCATTTTTTTTCTCTCCCGTTCTCTTTTCCATGCCGTGTTATTGGAAAAGGCTCAGAGCTGCCTTAGTTTTGATTTATCTTGTGTGGCAGAAGATCCTCATGCTTCCAGATACAGACCCCACAGCTAATTCTCACTTCAAGTGCAATTAAAAGGACTTGAACGCCCAATTTGAAATTTCATCCTCATACTTCAAAGAAATTAGTTTGATGAGTGATTGCAATGGAGTGAAGTTAATAATGAAAATAATTAATGCCTGGAAATACTTCACAGGCACAGGAAATGCTTGCATACCTCCTGTATATTTAAAGAAAGCCCCTGAGTCAGAAAAAAAGCCAGAAGGCCAAATTGTCCATTCCAACTCCCAGAAGTTTGCCATGGCAGCATAATTAAGAGATGCCTCCTGACACCCTTCTTCTTGGACCAGCATTTGTAAACAGGGAGGCCATTTAACTAAATTCACATAATTGCTACAGAAAACATGGCCCAGACTTCGAAATATCACCAGCACTCAGGAGAGAATAACAACTAAGGAACATGAAAGTGTGGGTGGTGCATACGAGGAAAAGGAGGTTCTCCACCTCCATGTCTCATCCTTAACTTCACACCAACAAACTTGAAAAGCTCCCTTTAGAGGCAGGATTCCAAATCACATTGACCAGGGAGATGTGAATTTGTTACTCCTATTCTTCTAACATATGCTATGTAACCAAACACAGAACGGGAATGGCAGAACACTTCTGGCATGCATGCTAGGAGTCTCGGGATCAGAGTGGACTTGGCCTCTTCCTCAATCCCCATTACAGATGTCAGACCAATCTTCCTAAGAGTAGAACCCTAATCTAATAGGAATGGTGTCCTTGAAAGAAGAGGAAAAGAGTGGATCTCAATCTCTCTCTCTCTCTCTCTCTCTCTCTGTCTCTCCATGCATGCACAGAGGAAAGCCCACATTGAAGACACAATGAGAATGCAGCTATCTGCAAGCCAGTAAGAAAGCCCTCACCAAAATGCAACCCTGATGGCACCTCGATCTTGGACTTCTGGCCTTCAGAACTGTGATAAAATTGTCTATTGTTTAAGTCACCCAGTCCATGACAGTGTCATGGCAGCTTGAGGAAACTAAGACACCTTCCTTATATTGTCCAACATTTCTTGGCTTCTTGTCCCCCTTGTCATCACTTTATGCCTTGCTGTCATTATGCTAAGTTGCCCCAATGACTGTTTCTTCAGTCCCCATTATCATCAAACCCTCCTCCTCCTCCCATCTCCTGCACTCAAATCTTCCCCCTCCACATGTCTCAAGACTTCATCAGAATCTCCTGTCTACTTACCATCTGTATTAGTGATTCTCACATCGCTAAAAAGATACCACCTGAGACAGGGTAATTTATAAAGGAAAGAGGTTTAATCGACTTACAGTTCTGCATGGCCGGGGGGGCCTCAGGAAACTTACAATCATGGCAGAAGGTGAAGGGGAAGCAAGACAAATCTTAGGTGGCAACAGGAGGGAAAGAGGAGCAAAGTGGGAACCACCAAACACTTCTTAAAGCCATCAGCTCTCATAAGAACTCACTCACTATCACAGGAACAGCATAGGGGAAACTTCCCCCATGATCCAATCACCTCCCACCACGATCCTCAGTCGACACCTGAGGATTACAATTGGAGATGAGATTTGGGTGGGGACACAGAACCAAGCCATATCACCATCCCCACCTCCTTGTCACTTATCAGACATCTCTTTCCTTACTTCTCTCCCTTTTTGCAGATTCATTAGCCCATTATTTCGTTAACAGCCTCCCCAATGCCCTAAATTGTCCTTTTGCTGGTCAAAAGGACCCCCTTCTTTTGTGTCCCATGTTTTTTTGACATGACCCATTGGTCTTTTAATGCTTTCTTGCCTTCAGGCACAAGAAGTCCTAGAATCATATTAAATGTCCCCACTCCAGACCTGAAAACGCCCCTTTCTGTAAGAATCTCTGATTCCCTTTGGGGGCAAACAGTATTTAACACCCATGCTCTGGACAGCAGGATGTCTTTTGCTATTGGGGCATCATTGCTCCTAGACTTTTTCAGTGAACAGAGCTAGAAAATACGTGTTTAAGGAAAGAAAGCAGAAGACGAGTTAATACTGACACTTTGTATTCAAATTGAACCCATAAATTTCTAACATGTTAAATCCTCTTTCCCATCCCCCACATCTTCCTTGGCACCCTTCTGTTTTGATTTTTCAAATCTTTTGAAGAGGCCGTGTATACTCACTAAGTCCTTTTATTCGCACCCACACATCCACCTACTCCTGACTCACTCTGATCTGGTTTGCATCCCTTCAGTCAGCGAAAAAATTTTGTTATGGTAACCAGGCCTTCATGCCAAGGGACCTTTTCCAATTTTTATCTTATCAAAGCAGTATTTATCTGATACTATAGACCCTGCCTTCTTTCTGAAACACTCTTCCCTGTACTTCTGTTAATCAATACTCTATCTTTTTTCTTTTCCTGGAAAATTCTTTTATGTCTCCTCTAATTGGCCATGCAATGTTAAAGGTACTGAAGGCTTGAGTCTGTTGTTCTCTCACACAGACTCCTCTGTCCAGGAGAGCCGATACCTGCCCATGACTTCACTGTTTCCAAAGTTCTATCTGTGGCCCAAATCTCTCCTTATTACTCCATGCACATGTATTTAACTGTCCACCCCTGACTCTGCATGTATGCCTCTAAGGCATTTCAAACTTACCATGTTCAAAAGTAGGCTGGTTCTCTATCCCACCTTCACTCACTCAATAGCATTCTGAGTGAATGGCCTTTCTATTTCTTCTGCTTCCCAAACCAGCTCTTCCGTGGTGGCTAACAGTCCTGGTTTTAGAGCCAACCTGAGAGTCTTTGAATCCTATCCTCATCACTTCCTAGCTGTGCCTCATTTTTCCCATTTTAAAACTGTGAATAGGAATTGACTTTGTCTCATAGGGTTCTTTTGAGGATTAAATGACATACCCCATGGGAAATGTTCAGCACAAGGTGGAGCAAATGTAACTAGTCAACACACGACACACGTTTCTCTCCCACTTCTCTCCTTCACCCCCTGGCTACCACATCTGCCTATCAGACCATGTATTTCTTATGGCTGTAAACTGAGGCAGCTCATTTGTGTCTATGCAGCACTTTTTCCCTCTCCCCTTCTTCTCCTTCTGATGGGGTACCCATCGCAAGTGTCTCCAGTACTAAAGACCCCGTCACAGAGGTGCAAAGTTAACTTAAGCAGAACTCAACAGAGCCCATCAAGGAAACTTGCTCAAGCTACCAAGAAAGAGGTGACTTCCTTTGTTTTTATTACAGTTATGGGTTCATCAGTTGTAACTTTGATCTGAACCTTGAGCAGCCAGTGGTCATTCTACGCCACTGATATGGTTTGGCTCTGTCCCCACCCAAATCTCATCTTGAATTGTAGCTTCCATAATTCCCACGTGTTGTGGGAGAGACCTGGTGGGAGATCATTGAATCCTTGGGGTGGTTTCCCCCATACTTTTCCTGTGATAGTGAAGAAGTCTCATGAGATCTGATGGTTTTATAAGGGATTTCTTCTTCCACTTGATTCTCATTCTCTCTTGCAAAGACATCCCTTTGCTCTTCCTTCATCTTCCACCATGATTGTGAGGCCTCCCCAGCCATGTGGAACTGTGAGTCCGTTAAACCTCTTTCCTTTATAAATTATCCAGTCTCAGGTATGTCTTTATTAGCAGCTTGAGAACAGACTAATACTAAATGGAATAATCCTACTGAGAGTAAAGCCAACACCAAGGAAAGCTGAAAGAGGTGAGAGAGATAATTGAAAAGTAATAAAGGGAGAGGAAGCAAGGGAGGAAGAGAGAGAGATAAGAGAAAGAAAATATTAAAGATGTTATTTGAATTTCTGGATCCAACTATGCCTGGAGCAAGACATTTTCCTCATTTTCCCAGTTATGTAATACAGCCAAAACATTCTTTGTTGTTGTTGTTTAATGTACTCTGAGTTAGGTGTCTGACACTTGCAACCAAGATTTCTCCCTAGCACAGGAATTTTGTTTAAGAGTCAGGACATCTTGTAAAGATACATAAAATATAGCAACAAATCATAGATTTAAATTCAGAATAAAAAGACAAAGAACAGTGAGAGTAAGATTATACAGAGATCTTGAATATAAAACAGTAATTTCTAAACTGTCTCTACACTTGGTGGAGGTAAGGCATAAATTTTGGTTCTAAGCTTCTGTTTTTTTAGCTGACACAAGGAGGGAACACTAAGAATTACACAATTCATAGTGTACACAGAACTATAAGCAGATGAAATGCTCAGGAAAAGCACATCAATTTTTTGGTCCTGAGACTAAACAGGAAAGCCGGCAGTCATAACTATTGCTTTCCATACACTTTATGACCTGGACGGATGAGAATGAAATAAATATATCCATGTTTTTCAAGAAGAGACCATATGTTTCATTATTCTGTTCCTATAGTGAACCCTCTTGATACCTTCCCCCTGGATGCTCTCAGCCCACCTGAGTTGTGATAGCTGTGATTCTCCCCTCAAATGCCTGCACCTCTCCTGTTCTTCCTCTACACTTTAAGAGCTTGCCCACCTGAATGCAATTATGGCCCACAAGTAGAGGCATTAATGACTACTTCTTCCTTTCCTGGTACAACTCCCAAAGAGTGGTGGCTGGGAGCTAGTGACAGAATGCCCAGCCTCCTCATCTTTCGGTGGGGGATAATTCTAGGCCATGCTGCAATGGTTCCTCTGAGAGTCTCCTGTAGGATTGAACCTCATATGCCCACAAACATAGCCCTGTCTTTAGTGCATCTTAGATTGGACTTTTTCTATTCCCCCTCCCGCTTTCCCTACTTTCTTACTTCTAGGATCACCTCCCAAATAAACTGCCTACACTGAAGACCTTGGTTCAGGGTCTGGGAAACCCAACCTAAGATAGTCACTGATTCTTCCTCCAAGATGCCTGGAGCATGCCTGCTGTCTGCCGTGCAAATGCGCATGCTGGATTTCCTCCACTTGCCAGAGTGTCCACAGCTGGAGCAGAAGCACAGCAGGGTTGTGCTCCATCTCCAGGCCCTCTGTTATTGCTCCTGAAAAAGAGCTTTAGATGGAAAGTCCTGGTTTCATTACCATCCAAATATAAAGTATAGATTTCTCTCTATCATCTATGTTTTTATAAATTTTCTGTGTTTTGTGTTGCTTTTACCACCTTAGGTCTTCGCTAATCCTGGAGTGACTACCTTCCCGGGGCGAATTTCTAGAGACAGCAAATAACTGACCTGTGAGTGTTCCTTTCCTATGTAAACTACCCACTCCAAATCCTACATTCCCAACCCCATTCTTTATGTAATTTCCATGCACCTGACCAACACCCCCCCGCCCTAAATTGTCCCAAAGTCAGTGTACTAGTCTGTTCTCACACTGCTAATAAAGACATACCCAAGACTGGGTAATTTAGAAAGGAAAGAGGTTTAATTGACTCACAGTTCTGCATGGCTGTGGAAGCCTCACAATCATAATAGAAGATGAAGGAAGAGCAAATGGACCTCTTACATGGCGGCAGGCAAGAGAGAATGAGAATCAAACGAAAGGGGAAACCCCTTAAAAAAAAATCAGATCTCGTGAGACATCTTCGCTACCATGAGAACAGCACTGGGGGAAGCAGCCCTCATGATTTAATCATCTCCCACCAGGTCCCTCCCACGACACTTGGGAATTATGGAAGCTACAATTCAAGATGAGATCTGGGTGGGGACACAAGCAGACCATCTCGGCCAGGTATCAGACAATTAGAGACCACCCTGATAAGCTCAGTACTAGAATCTTAAACTTTCCTGCCCTGCCTTGCCCATTCTTTCCTGTGGGAATCACAGTGAAGTCTCTGAGCCCTGCTCCCTGCTGGCTCCTTCTGCCTTCTGACCAGCCTGGTGGTCCCCCTGTGGCCCTGTGTGGTGTGGCCTCCCTCTTGGAAACTATAAAGTGTAAACTGCACTTTCAAAGGCAGTTGTCTCCACATCTGTCATCTCATCATGCCTGATTAAAGCAAACCCTGATACAATCCAAACATTCCCTTCTTTCTGATCCATCTTAAACTTATGGGGTCTGTGCTTGCTGCAACTGTGGTGCAGGGAAAGAATAAGGCCCCAGAGCCCAGCAACATGGTGGGAATTCCCATCGAATGTTAACTAGTAATGCAGCCAGTTCACGTCTCTGAGTGTGGGCTTCCTGGTCCTTAAAATGGAATGGATACTACCTGTCTCACAGAGTCATCAAAAGACACACAAGAGAGAATGCAAGAGAGTGCCTGGTACAAAGCAGGTGCTTTAGATTATTGAGTTATTTTCTTCATTGTATTGTTTCCTTAGACACAAATTCTAGGTTCAGATGACTTTGGGGTACAGTCAGATAAAACCATTAACTTCAGGCATTGCCACTGATTTAATGGGATATTGAATTGTTGGATGAATGAATGAATGAATCTTTAGTTTTCTTCCCAAAGAAGTTCCTGTGCAAAGCATCTTCCTCTGAAGTGTTGTCTTATGCTCCAGCTTTTGAATTCTCATTTCACACACTTAATTCAAAGCACTAAGATAATAAATACACTACCAATTACTCAGTTTCACCGACTATTTATAAGGTAAAAATTCCTTATTTCATGTAGCTGAAAAACTTACAAAGGAAACCAAAATGACCAGCCAGGGAAACAGCAGAAGGATTTACTGCAAAGCCTAACATTACAGGAACACACCACTACCTCTCTCCTTGTCTTTTCTTTCTATGGTGTTAATCTTACATAAGTGGTTATTACCACATGAAACACATTAAGATTATTTCAATTAATTATGTTTGATACATTGTTTTAAAAGATTATTCTATCATTTACTGGCAATTAAACAGACTTTCATGTTAAGTATGCTGCTTGAGGGTATGTTGAGTGGGACTACGGATATAGCAATTGAAATTGTTCATTTGCAAGAAGCTTGTCCTTTGGAAGTCAAGAGCGTCTGAATACCTCTGAGGTGCTGATTTACAAGGGCAGAAAAAGATGAATAATCACACGAATTAGTTCTTTGGGTGACTAAAGCCTTATAAAGCTTTAAACACTTTTGTCCTTGCTTAGAATTAAAGAATATTTTCCACTTTGCAAAGACATTACTTCCAAGAATAACCAGAAATGGTTAATAGGTAGTTGTGGTGAAAAGAAGCTTACTGCTTGCACCCTGGGCTAAGAGCAGCATGCTGGTGGTGTAGAAGATTTAAAGTCATGGCTCCAACAAGACAGTGGGGCAGAGGATGTAATCTAGATTGTTAACATGTGGCAAAGGGCAAACTTGAAACCATCAGAACATACAAGACCTTAATGCTGGAGCAGGCTCCTTAAGACCAGCTTCTGGGCAAAGGTTAAGCCCTGGTTGCTAGATGCTACGGAGGTCCACTTGTGGCATATTTTATTATTCAGTTCAAAATACATTGTAGTTGCAAGTGTGACTTCCTCTTGACACATGGATTATTTAGAGGTGAATTGTTTAATTTTTGAACAGTAGGGGATTTTCTACCAATTCCTAGCTTAATTCCACCGTGGTCAGAAAGCCTACTCTGAATAACTTTAATCCTGTGAAATTTGTTGAAACTTGTTTATGGTCCGATGTATAGTCAATCTCAGTAAATGATTCTACACACTTGAAGAAGAAATGAGCTTTTGTTGCTGTTGGACGCAATGTTTTCTTTACATCTGTTAGGTCTTTTACTAGGTGCCTTGTCCATATCTATATACTTCTTATTTTTATTATCTTCTTGTTTTATTAGTTACGGAGTTTATTAAAGTCTTCCATATTGGTTATGTATTGCTTTTCTTTCTTTAAGTTCTGGCAATTACTGATTTATGTATTTTGTTTTTTGGGGAGTACATACACATGTACTAGTATCCTTCTGGTCAGTTAACACATTCGTGGAATGTCTCTAGTTCTACTGATGCTTGTTGCCTTACAGTTTATTTTGTATATTGTTAGTGTAACTACATCAACTTTCCTTTGGTTACTGTTTGCAATGTTGTAGCTCTTTCTTATAAACATCCCATAGTTCCTTTTCCAGTCTGACTATCTTAACTTTCACATACTTGAAGAAATGAGTCCATTTACTTATTATGTAATGACTGATAAGGCTGGTTTATGTCTGCCATTTTATCATTTACTTTGAACTTGACTCAGTTGCTTTATATTTCTTGCTTCTCCTTTCTTGTGTTATTTAGAATTAATCTATTATTTTATTAGTTCTCCCTTTTTATCCCTAAAACTATATTAGTTAATAGATAATGAATGATACAATAAACCAAGATTCCTGGAATACTACTTAAAGGGGAATTTATAATCTTAAATACATTTATTAGAAAAGAAGAAAGGTTGAAAAGTCAAAGATCTAAAATTTTATCTGAAGAATATAAAAAAAGAAAATTAAATCAAACCCAAAAAGATAGAAGAAAGAGAATAATAAAGATAATAGCTGATATCAATAAAGTAGGGGAATATATAAAATAGAGAAATTAATGCAATCAAAATTTGGTTATGAGATATCAGAGAAAATGGCAGAATAGGAAACTCCAAAGTCCACTGCTCCAAAAAGGCAATAAAAAAGCTGGTAAAAACTGTCAGAAGCAAATTTTTAGATCCCTGAAACAAACCAAGAGCCTATAACAAGCAGGGCAAAATGTTTAATCAAGAAAAAACACCGGAATCTCAGTAAGAATAGCAAGCTTTGTGGTCTTTTAATTTCCCCTTGTCCTATATCCTGCTCCTCAGCTTGGCAACAACCCCGAAGAAAAAAGTTTACAGTCCCAGCACTGACACAAGTACCAGAGGAAGCAGAACGGATCTCATTCACAAAGAACTGTGGTTGGTTATTCAACCTGTCTAGTAGCGCCCTGGAGGACTGGCTCAAAGCGGTTGTCTTTATCTCAACTTACTTGACATCCTCCCAGGTCTGAAGCAGCTAACAACAGGACCTCTGTTGAAAACAGAGGCAAATATATTTGCTGCTGCTCCCTGGGGCAATGGATAATCACTGGGATGAAAAACAAACTCACCAAAAGCTTGAGAGGAAAGGCTAAAGAATAGGATTCTTTGGGAAGAATAAAGACATTGAAAAGCTATAACATATCCTGAAAGCCTAGACGTCCACCCACATGCCCAGGGATGGGTACATACTCAGAAAAGCCCTGAGAATACATTGACTTTTCACCTATTCTATGCCTGACCTTCAGACTCTGCAGAAGCCAGAAGTGAAAGCTAAATCAGGATTGTAAATCACCCAGACATGCCCACAATACACAGAGTCCATTTGCAAAGACTCAGGATTTTTTTTTTCTTTCAGGCATATGTGATATCTCTGTTCAATGAGTAGCTGATCATTAAGCTAATGGAACATAAACTACAGTGAACACACATGACAAAAAATACAGACTTTACACAATTGGTTCAAAAAAGTCACTAAACAAACGGCCACTACACCAAGAAACAATATGATCCTGGGAAGAAAGAAAAACTGATTTATAGAGCTGTTACATGATAATACTCAAAATGTCCAATCTTTAACAACAAAAAAATCAGAAGGCATAAAAAGAAATTTTTAAAAATTACGGTCCATACATAAGGAAAAAAGCAAGTAATTAATAAAAGCTGTCCCTGAGGAAGTCCAGACATAAAACTTACTAGAAAAATACTTAAGTCAGTTATTTAAAATATGCTAAAAGAGCTAAAGGAAAGCATATATAAGGCACTAAAGAGAAGTCCTAGACAGAACAATCGGGCAAGAGAAAGAAATAAAGGGCATCCAAACTGGAAAAGAGGAAGACAAACTATTTCTGTTTGCTGAGGATCTTAACCTAGAAATCTCTAGAAGACCCCTCCAAAAGACCCCTAGATCTGAAAAATGAATTCCGTAAAGTCTCATGTTACAAAATCAATGTAAACAAGACAGTAGCACTGCTATACACCAACAACAATCAAGCTGAGAATCAAATCAAGAACTCAATTCCTTTTACAACAGCTACAAAAAATAAAATAAAATATCCAAGGAAGTGAACGATTTCTACAAAGAGAACTACAAAGCATGGCTGAAAGCAATCAGATGGTACAAGCTAATGGAAATATATCCCATGCTCATAGATTGGAAGAATCCATATCGTGAAACTGACTATATTGTCCAAAGCAACCTACAGATTCAATGCAATTCCTATCAAAATATCAACATCATTTTTCACAGAAGTAGAAAAGCAATTGCAAAATAAATATGGAACCAAAAAAGAGACTGAACAGCCAAAACAATCCTAAGCAAAAAGAGCAAATCTGGGGGCATCACATTACCTGACTTCAAATTATAGTACAAGTTTATAGTAGCCAAAACAGCATGGTAATAGTATAAAAGTAAATAGATAGACCAATGGAACAGAATAGAGAACCTAGAAATGCAGGCAAGTACTAACAACCAAGTAAGTGATCCTTGACAAAGCATGCAAAAATATAAATTGGGGGAAAGGACATCTTATTTAATAAATGGTGCTGGGAGAATTGGATAACCACATGTAGAAGAGTGAAACTAGATCCCTGTCTCTCACCACATACAAAACTTAACTCAAGATGAATTAAAGACTTAAATCTAAGCCCTGAAACCATAAAAATTCTAGAAGAAAACCTAGGTAAGACTCCCCTGTACATTGACATAGACAAAAATTTTATGACTAAAACCCTAAAAGGAAATGCAACAAAAATAAATAAATAAATGAGATCTAATTAAACCTAAAAACTTCTGCACAGCAAAAGAAATAATCATCAGAGTGAACAGATACTTCCTCTACGCATCTGACAAAACACTAATATCCAGAATCTATGAGAAACTCAAGCAAATGAGCAAGAAAAAAACAAAGAATCTCATTTAAAAGTGGGCCAGTGACATGAATAGACATTTCTCAAAAGAAGATGCACAAATGGCCAATAAACATATGAAAAAATGCTCAACATCACTAATCATCAGGTAAATGTAAATTAAAACCACAATGAGGTATCACCTGACCCCAGCCAGAATGGCCATTACTAAGAAGTCAAAAACAATAGATGTTGGCATGGATGTGGTGAGAAGAGAATGCTTATATACTGCTGGTGGGATAGTAAATTAGTACAACCTCTCTTGAAAACACTATAGAGATTTCTCAAAGAACTATTTAGTGAAAGTAGATCTACTATTTTATACAGCAATTCTACTACTGGGTATCTCTCAAAGGAAAAGAAGTCATTATATCAAAAAGACACCTGCACACAAATGTTTATTGTAGCACAATTCAACATTGCAAAGATATGAAATCAACCTAAGTGCCCATTAGTCAATGAATGGACAAAGAAAATGTGGTACTTATACAACCATGGAATATTACTCAGCCATGAAAAAAATGAAATAATGTATTTTGCAGAAACTTGGATGGAACTGAAGGTCATTATGCTAAGTAAAGTAACTCTTAAATGGAAAAACAAATATAGTAGGTTCTCACTTATTAGTGGGAACAAAGCTATAAGTACCGAAAGGCACAAAGAGTGGTATAATAGACACTGGAAACTCAGAAGTGGGGGAGGGTGAAAGGAAGGTGAGGAATGAAAAACTACATATTGGGCACAACGTACACTACTCAAGTGATGGGTGCACGAAAATCTCAGACTTCCTCACTATACAATTCATCCATGTAATCAAAACCACTGTACTCCTACTTACAATTCAAAAAAATTTAAATAAAAACTAAAGGAAAATATGAGAACTATGTTTCACCAAATAAAGCACATTAAAAAGACATAAATTATGAAAAAGTAGTTGAGAATTACAATAACTGAAATTTAAAAACTCATTAGAGGGTCTAAGTATCAGGTCTGAGCAAACAGAAGAAAGAATCAGTGAACTTAACAATGAGTCAATTGAGATTATTCAGTCTGAGGAATAGAAAGAAAAAATAAAGAAAAACAAACAGAGCCTCAGAAAAATGGGGGACTCCATCAAGTGTACTAACTATATATAAGGAGAGTTCCACAAGTAGAGAAGATAAAGAAAGATGCAGAAAGAATATTTAAATAAATCATAGAAAGAAACTTGTCAGATATGATTTTTTAAAAATTAGAATACACATTCAAGAAGCTCAACAAATTCCAAGTACGATAAACACAAAGAGGCCTATGCTGAAACACATTGTACTTAAATTATCAAAAGGCAAAGATAAAGGGAGAACCTAGAAACTGGCAAGACAGAAACAACTCATCACACACAAGTTATTCTTAACAAGATTAACTCATCATTTCTCATCAGAAACCATGGAGGCCACAGGTGTTGGCATGAGATATTAAAAATATTGAAAGAAAATCAACCATTCAACCAAGAATTCTACATCCAGCAAAACTATCCTTCAAAAATGAAAGAAATTAAGACATTCTAAGATTTTTAAACAAACAAACAAAACAAGAATTTGTTGTTAGCAGTCCCACTATAGTGTTTCTTGTAAACACTAAAGGAAATTTTCTAGGTTGAAAGCATATAACTGCAGACAGTAATTCAAATATACTAGAATTTAAGAAAAGAAGCAATAGTCTAAGTACTTATGTAATTACAAAAAAGGTATAAATTAGCATTCCATCTCTTAACTAATTTAAAAGCAATTGTATAAGACTATATGTATATAATTGTATTGTTAGACCTACAAAATATAGAAATGTAATATATTTGACAATAACTGCACAAAGGATATACATGGGAAAAATTTTGTATTGGAGTAAGAAAGTAGTACCAGAGGGTAAAGTTCATCTATGTAAAGTGAAAAGAACTAGAAATAATAAATTAGAAGGCTAATATAACAAACTCTACAAATATATGCTTGCTGTCCTTTACTCGGCTTCTGTTAGTAGGCATACAATTATATAAAGTAATAATTATAACAATGTATTACAGGGTTTGCAACAAACATAGAAATAATAGCAAAA
Organism: Pongo abelii; assembly: GCF_028885655.2. Classification (NCBI taxonomy): domain Eukaryota; kingdom Metazoa; phylum Chordata; class Mammalia; order Primates; family Hominidae; genus Pongo; species Pongo abelii. The sequence goes on along the minus strand of NC_071985.2, from coordinate 229,183,559 downwards.
AAAAGGAAAGAAAGATTAGAGTTATATGAAAGTAAAAACTTTTTATCTCACTGGAATTAAGTTAGTAAAAGTTAAAATGTATATGATAACCCACAGAGTAGCCACAAAAACCTCAAAAAACACAGAGAAAACATTATTAAAGAAAGTAAAATTCTGTGCTAGAAAATAAGACTCTGTCTCTAAAATAAAAAAGAAAACATTCACTTAATGCAAAAATGCGCTAAATGAGGAATAGAGCAACAAAAAGATATGAAGCAGAAAACAAAAAGTACAATGGCAAACATACATTCAACTACACCAATAATGACGTTAAATTTAAATGAATAGAACTATGCAATCAAAAGACAGAGCTTTCAGGCTGAATTAAAATAAAGATCCAACTATACGTTGCCTAAATAAGACATGTATGCATCAAAGATACTGATAGAGTAAAAGAAAAAATATGGAAAATGATATATATATGCATACAGCAATGATAAGAAAGCTGGAGTGGCTATACTAACATCAGAAAAATAGGCTTTAAAATAAGAAAACTGTTCTAGATATATAGAGGGACATTGTATGATGTTAAAATGATAAATCCTTCAGGAAAATATAACAATTATAAACATACATTGTCCTGGCAACTGAGCCACAAAATGCATAAAGTACTGACAGAATTTAAGGGAGAAAAGCCAGGCATGGTGGTTCATTCCTGTAATCTGAACACTTTGGGAGGCTCAAGCAAGAGGATCACTTGAGCCCAGGAGTCTGAGACCAGCCTGGGCAACGTAGTGAGACCTCATCTATAAAATAAAATAAATAAAATTTTTTAAAAAAGAATTTAAGGGAAAATAAACAACTCAGTGAAAACAGTTGAAGACTTCAATACTCCACTTTCAATAATGAATGGAATAACCAGCAGACCAACAAAAAAACAGAAGACTTGAACAACATGGTATACCCAGCAGACCTAATGACATTACAAACACTCCACCCAATAACATCAAAATACACATTTTTCTGAAGAGTACATGAAAGAGTCTATGGAACAGACCATACACTTGGCCATAAAACAAGCATCAGTATATTTAAAAAGATGGAAACCAAACCAAGTATGTTCTCTAATCACAATAGGATATAATTAGGAATTGATAACAGAAAGAATATTGGAAATTTACAAGTAAGTGAAAATTAACACGGTAAAGAAAGATTGGTTTAACATTTAAAAATTTATGTAATACATCATTTCAATAGACTTAAGTATGTAAACTACATGAATTCAATAGGCACAGAAAATTATTGAACAAAATTCAACACCCCTTTAAAATTAAAAAAGAAGCAAGTGAACAAAAACCCTCAATGAACTAGGAACAGAAAAGAACTTCCTAAATGTGATAAAGAGCACCTACAAAAAATATTTGCATTAGCAACATACTTAATAATGAAAGACTGAATGTTTTTCCATAAGATCAAGGACAAGGCAAGGATGTTCACTGTTGACATTTATATTCATACTGTATTGGGTATCCAGGGCAATTAGTGAAGAAAAAACACAAAAGGCACCCAGAATGGAAAGAAAGAAAGAAAAAACATTAACTTTGTATAGAAAAAAATCCTGAAACATACACTGAAAATTTATTAGAATTAATTTATTAGTCTGTTCTCACACTGTTAATAAAGATATAACTGATACTGGGTAATTTATAAAGGAAAGAGGTTTAATTGACTCACAGGTCCACATGGCTGGGGAAGCCTCACATTCATGGGGAAGGCAAAGGAGGAACAAAGTCACAACTTACATGGTGGCAGGCAAAGGAGTTTGTGCAGGGGAACTCCCCTTTATAAAACCATCAGATCTCCTGAGACTTATTCACTGCCACAAGAACAGCACAGGAAAGACTTGCCCCCATGATTCAATTACTTCCTAATGGGTCCCTCTCATGACATGTGGGAATAATGGGAGCTACAATTCAAGATGAGATTTGGGAGGGGACATAGCCAAAATGTATCGATTAATAAATCAATTCAAAAAGCTACAGGGTATAAGAAAATCAATATATAAAAATTAATTGTATTATATGCAGTAGCAATTAATATATCAAAAAATAAATTAATGAAAATTTCATTTGCAGTAGCATGAAAGGGGATAAAATGCTTTAGAATAGATTTATGAAATGAAATGTAAAACTTATGCTTTTAAAACTTAAAAACATTGTTGAAAGAAATTAAAGATCTAAATAAATACAAAAACATCCCTTGTTCATGGATTAAAAAGTTTAATATTGTTAAGATAATAACAGTCTCCAAATTGATTTACAGATTTAATGCAAGCCGTGTCAAAATTTCAGCTGAATTTTTGCAGAAATTTTATAAGTTAATCCTAAAATTTATATGAAAATTCAAGAGACCCAAAATAGCCAGAACATCTTGAAAAAGATAGAACAGCATTGGAGGAATCATGCTTCCAGATTCCAAAACTTACAACAAAGCTATAGTAATCAAGACAGTATGGTACTGGCATAACAATAGACATATAGATCAATGGGACAGAATGGAGAGTTCAAAAATTAAGCTTCTCATATTCAGCCAATTGATTTTTTAAAGGATGCCTAAACAAATCAATGGAAGGTAGACTTTTCCACAAATTATGCTGGAAAAACAGGATACTCACATGCAAAAGAATGCAGCTGTACCCCTACTTCACACCATATACAAAAGTTAACTCAAAATAAATCAAAGCCCTAGTGTAAAGCTAAGATTATAAACTCTTAGAAGAAAACAGATGTAAATCTTCATGACCATAGATTAGGCAATGGTTTCTTACATATGTCAACAAATGCAAAAGAAACAAAGGAAAAATAGATAAAATGCACTTGTCCAAGTTAAAAACCCTTTTAAGAACACCATCCATGAAGAGAAAAACAACCCATACAGTGGGAAAAAAATTTATAAATCTGATATCTGATAAGAGATGAAATGTTGAATTTGAAATGAGCCTTGAGCTTCTAACAGAGTGGTTAGGAAATACCCCCACCTTTTTGTGTTCCATGAAATAGCTTATTGCAAAGAATTACCCTTTCCCATATGATTTAGATAAGACTCCAAGATAACCTCCTTCTTTACCTATAATGAAGCCAGACACAGACCTTCAAGATTCCCGTTCTTTTTCTCATAAATTATCACTTGACTTGTTTGTCCACACTGACCAATCTGGATACAATGCTCGCTAACTTGACTGGACTAAAAGTTAATTAGGCTTCTCTTCTTTCCCAAAGCCCCTGGATCTTGACTTACTCCTGAGCTAAAACAATCACTGCAACAAAGAACATCCCTTCTGAGAATTGCCTGGCCACAGAGAAAAACTTTTCAAGCTTAACTGTCCAGTCATCCCACTGGCTTATTCCACTCCTCATACCAGGTTTCTTCTACACTTGTTTCTGTTTATAAAAAATATCCCTTTCTGTCTAAAATGTTTTGATATTTTATGGTGAGAAAGACTTTCCTATTGACATAGCTCCCTTCTTCCTGTTGCAATATTAATAAAGACATTCCTTACTAATGTCCAGACTTGCAATTTTTTTCTTCGACAGATACTCTCATCTAGAATATACAAAGAATTTATACAACTCAATAATTAAAAGGCAAAGAGTCTAATTTTTAAAATAGAGTCTAAAAAGACATTTCTCCAAAGAAGATATATAAACAGCCAATAAGCACATGAAAAGATACTTGGCATCAATAGTTACCAGGGAAATATAAATCAAAACCATGATGAGATACTTTTTCTTACCCTCTAGAATGGCTAGAATCAAGAAGTCAGATAACATATGATGGTGAAGACACAAAGAAATCTAAATAACCATACAATGCTAGTGGGAATGTAAAATGATATAGCCACATTGGAAGAAGGTCTGGTAGTTCCTTAAAAACTTAAACATGTAGCTACCATATGACCCAGGAATTCCAATCCTAAATGTATACCTAATATAGATGAAAGTGTATGTCCACAGGGAAATGCAAAAGTTTATAGCAGCATTATTTATGATAGCTAAAAAGTGGAAACACCCAAATGTTCATCAGCAGATTAATGAATAAATTAAATATCTTATATCCACACAATGGACTATTATTCAGCAATTAAATGAAATGAAGAACTGATACATGCAACAATACAGATCAACACTGAAAACATTACATTATGGTAAGTGGAAGAGGCCAGTCACCAAGAGTCACATACTGTATGATTTCATTTATATAAAGTGTCCAGAGAAGGCAAATCTACAGAGACAGGAAGATGAGTGATTGCCTGTGGCTGGAAGTGAAGGAAGCATGGGTGGGGAAGATGAGTGAGATAAGGATTGTCTGATGTGGGTACAGGGTTTACTTCTATGTTGATTAAAATGTTCTACATTTGAATATGGTCGTAGATGCACAACTCTGTGAATATGCTAAAACCCACTGAATTGTAGACTTTAAATGGGTAAATTTTATGGTGTGTGAATTATATCTTTATAAAGTTTAAAATAATTTTTAAAAAAGAAAAAAAATAGAAAATGATGTACCATGCAGTCAATAAATAAAAGAAAGCTGGAGTGGCTCTATTAATATCAGACAAAATAGATATTAGAAGAATAAATAGTACCAGAAATAAATACAGGCATAATATAATTATAAAAAGGGCAATTTACTAAGAAAATATAACAATCTTGAATATGTATGTACCTAACAACAAAGCTTCAAAACACTGGAGCAAAAACTTAAATAACTAAAAGATGAATTAAATAAATCTATAATTATATTCACAGACTTTAGCATTTTTTCCTACAATGTCTAGTGAAGTGTGCCTGTTTGCTTTATTTCTTACATTAGGGGAAATCTTTCACTATTTCACCACTAAGTTTAATATTTGCAGGAAATAGCTTTTACCAGATAAAGTTTTATTCTGTTTGTAGTCAGTTGAGAGCTTTTTTTTCCCCCATAAATGGGTGTTTAATTTTATTTTTCTGCATTTATTGAAATGAAGATACACATTTTCCCATATTTCTGTACATAATATCATACATTTTAGTGATCAATTCTTTAAAATTTTAAATTCATGAAATAAAACCCAATGAGTGATTTTCCTTTTTTATACATTTCTAAAGTCAACCTGGTATTATTTAGAAATTTTCCATCCATGTTCATGAGGAATATGTCTGTATTTTCCTTTCATATACTGTTCTTGCCAGATCTTCTATCAAAGCCATGCTGGCCTCATAAAAAGAATAAGAAGTACTTCCTCATTTTCTACTGTTTGGAAGAGTTTGTGTAAGAGTAGTGATATTTTTTTTCCTTAAACATTTGGAAGCATTCACCAGTGAAGTCAATTATGACTGGAATATTCTTTGTGGAAAGAGATTTAATTCATTGTCTTTAATGAACAAGGGATTGAAGTAAAGAAACTAATCTTTTTTTTTTTTTTTCTTTTTGAGACAGAATCTCACTCTGTCACCAGACTGGAGTGCAGTGGTGCAATCTGTGCTCACTGCAACCTCCAACTCTGGTTCAAGTGATTTTCCTGCTTCAGCCTCCCAAGTAGCTGGGATTACAGGCATGAGCCACTGTGCCCAGCCAGAAACTGTAGTCTTTTTGTAGATAGCCCAGCTAAGTTTTGTATTTTTAGTAAAGAAGGGGTTTCATCATATTGGTCAGGATGGTCTCAATCTCCTGTCCTTGTGATCCACCCGCTTTGGCCTCCCAAAGTGCCGGGATTACAGGCGTGAACCACCATGTCCGGCCAGAAACTGTAGTCTTTTTGTACATAATGCTAGGTTAGGTTGACATCATGTGGTACAAAATGGGTTTTAATCCCAACCTCACACCATGTTCAAAAATTAATTTATATGATGCATAAGAGACCTAACTGTCTAAGGCAAAACAGTGAACCTTTTAGATACATCTTAAATAACAAGATTCAGAAAATATGATTAAGTATAGAGTTTATTTGAGCCCAAAGCTTGAGGATGGACACCTGGGAGCATAGATTCAAGTTGCCCTGAATATACAGTCTCATTAGCAGCTCTTACAAGTGAGTTTTTAAGGAAAAAGAAGAGGAAGTTCCTAAGTTCGTTACCAAGAATTTACATTTAAATTCTTGGTAACCAATCAATATATAGCTATTGATTGGCTATATATTGCTCTTTGTATAACAAATTCCAGGAACATGAATATAATGTATGAGGCAGCTACTGAGAAATAAAATGCCTTTAAACAATTGCCCCTGGACAGGGGTGCAGGGGCCATGACTGAAGTTCCATCCTCAGGTGTCTGTGGGCCTGATAAATTTTGCACACCTTACGTATCTCAGAATCCTCTGAGCTATTTTCCCTTTCTCATTTTCCCCCTTTTCATCAACATCTTTTGATGAAAGCCTTGTAGATACACTCAAAAAGTTTTGGATTCTTTTATGTTTAGGAGGTTAGTTCCACATCACTAGGAAGATTCATTTCCTAATGGCCCTATCCCACCTTGGGGGAAGAGGATATGTCTCAGTGAGGAATTTTAAGAGCACTACGTGATGCCACTTGTTGAATCATCTCTAGTCTTCAAACTACGATGAATTTCACCATCTTCAAAGAAATGAAACAATGAAAGAGATACAGTAAAAATACAATATACATAGAATTATAATCAAAAAGAGAATTTGGATGTCAGAATAAAACAAACAAACAAACCTATTCTATTGGGCAGCCAACTCCACCCACCACACTGGCTAAAAAGAAAAAGGCAAAAAATAACCAAGTATCAGTATGGCACAACCAGATCTCTCACATACTGACTTAATTAGAATAGTCCTTAGTAAAATGCAAATTAAAATAATATATTATTTTTACCCACGCACTTCTCAAAAACTACATATGTATAACCATTTTAAGAAATTCTCTCAGGATCTACAAAAACTGAGCATAAAGCTAATCTTCATTATTCACAGATTTCTTATTTGCAAATTGTCGACTCATTAAAATTTCTTTGTATTCCAAAACTCAATACTTTCACTTTCATTCATGGATATGAACAGAACAGCAAAGAATTTGAGTCACCTGATATGCATCTTTACAGCTTAGGTCAAACAAGGTGACTCTCTGCCTTTTTGTTTCAACTCTCATTTTGTAAACAAGTATCTTTTTTATGGTCTATTTGGTGTCATCGTTTTTTACTTTTGGGTGCTCTTAGTGAATGATTTTGGTGTTTAACATGCTCCCAAGCACAGTGCTGATGTGCTGTCTAGGGGTCTGAAGCATAAGAAAGCTGTGATATCTCCCAAAGAAAATATGTGAGTTAGAGAAGCTTTGTTCAGGTATGGATTACAGCACTGCTGGTGGTGGGTTCAATGTTAATGAATCAACAGTATATATTAAATAAGATGTCTTTAAATAGAAGCACACAAAACAAGGTTATGTATTGATCTGTTGATGAAAATGTTTTGACAAGAGGCTCACAGGAACCTAACCCTGTAACTCCCCTAAGAGCAAATGCTCTGTGTTTGCTAATTCAGCGTTTGTGGTGACTTCGAGATGTAGACACCATGAATAATGAGAACTGACTTATGTACCCTGCTTTGCAACAATTCCATGCCTAGTCACATACCTAAAATAGATATGTACCTATGTTCCCCCGGAAGAGAAAAATAAGAAGACAGTAGCATTGTTTGCAATTACCTTAAACAGAAAATTTCCTCAGAGGCCCATCAGCAGTAAAATAATCTTGGTATATTCTCAGTAAGAATAAATAAACTTCAGCAACACAGAATATGGAAATGCCTTACAAATAATATGTTTAGTGAAAGCAGCCAGGCACAAAAGAGTACATATTGCATGATTCCATTTATAGAAAGTTAAAAATAAGGGTGAAATTAATTTGTGATCTTAGAAGTCAAGACAGTGCTTACCTATGGGTAGATGGGGGAGTTTTAGTGATGGAGGGAAGAATGAGAAGCTTCAAGATGCTACCAACATTCTGGTTTATGATTGAGTGCTGGTTACATGGAGTGTCAAATATTTTGAAATTATTTTATGAGTCAACCAACAATTGCAATGGGCACTTTCCTCCCTCAAGACCAAAAGAATTATGAGCATTTAGCTACTTTCACTGTTTCATGACCCTGTGTTATTATTTTCCACACTTCAACACTTTCAACATTGCTATCCATCTCCCACAGGAAAGGACTTTCTCAGTGTAGGGAGAGAAAAAGTAATTTTTTCCTTCCAACAATCTTAGGTTCATTGGCTGGGCCTCTGTAACAAAAGAGAGATTAGCAAGAGAAAATCAAACAGAAGTTTATTAACACATATAATTCATATATACACGGGAGATACCCAGGGAATGAGTCATTCTTAAAGAAGTGGCTTCACACTGTATTAAATAACATCCTTGGCCAAGAATAAGACATTTTTAGAGAAGTGATGAGACCCAGGAATACGACTTTGGGTGCCTAGGGGGTGGCAAAATGTGGAAGGCAAATAGAGGGTAGATAAAGCCTGGTTAATAAAGCTTGTTAGGTAGAATCCTCTGGTATTGCCTCCAGGTTGACGAGGGTCTGAAATGGTCTGGCTGTGTCCCCACCAAAATCTCAACTTGAGTTGTATCTCCCAAGATTCCCACGTGTTGTGGGAGGGACCCAGGGGGAGGTAATTGAATCATGGGGGCTGGTCTTTCCTGTGCTATTCTCATGATAGTGAATAAGTCTCATGAGATCTGATGGATTTATCAGGGGTTTCTGCTTTTGCTTCTTCCTCATTCTTTCTTTCTGCCACCATGTAAGAATTGCCTTTAGCCCTCCACCATGATTGTGAGATCTTCCCCAGCCATGTGGAACTGTAAGTCCAATTAAACCTCTTTTTCTTCCCAGTCTTGGGTATGTCTTTATCAGCAATGTGAAATGGACTAATACAGGGTCTAAAGTGTTCAGTGGTTGACCTTTGTTCATACTGATAGGGGGAAGTAGCAGACACCTTTATAAATTTATGTCCTGCTTTTAGGCAAATAGGGGGAGGGCAGAGAGCTTTGTCTGCTTCTTCTCAATTGTCTTCAGCTCAGAATAATGCTATGCCAAGGTGGAATATTTTGCGAGTGGCATATTCTGGTCTCCTACGCCAGGCTGGTTCATGCCTGGAACTTACTACTCAGGGTATTTGTTTTTTGTAGCTCAGGTGGCTCTTGAAAATGGTCTAATCTGCATTGAAGATGTTAATGATAGCCATGACATCCTCCAGCAGAGGTAAATTTATCACCTGGAATCATGGGCTGGCAGAATGGGGCAGGTAAGATGCTTAATCTTTCATAAGCTCTAATAGCTCTCTCTGTATAATTTCTCATTGCTACTTTCCAGTAAATTTTGTCAGAAAATGCATTCAGCAGTCTCATTATGGATACTTCTTTAGTGTGTGATAAATGATACACTAACAGGTACCCTTGGCTTCTTGATGAACTGAATATGGTTGAGGGAACTAAAAGATGGAAATAATTAGGCCCACCCAAGGACCAGAGAATAAAAAGTCACAAGGTCTTTAGTCTTCCCTGATTAGCTCTAGAAACACCATGGAATGTTCATATGCATGAAGACAAATGCCTTTGGCGTGTTGACATAGGTGTCATGTTTCATAGTCACTCTTGGAACCTATTCATGAATCCAAACTGTTTCAGGGCAAGAATTTTTCCTGGTTTTCTCACCAGTGTATCTCCAAAGGCTTGAACAGAATCTGACACATGGCAGGTGCTTCATCAATTGCTTTTAACTCTACCCAAAGAAAGGAAAAAATATACTGACCATTCCAACCTAAAAGGAATGTTAACATACTGTCAGAAACACAGGTATGTAGAATCAAGAACTGGCAATAAGCCCAGTTATCCAATTCAAACCTTCCTGTGGACAGACTCCAACATAAGAACTTGGATTTGATGAGTCACAAAAGCAGAAGCATTTAATTCTTCTCAGGAAAGGATGCTCTCTGTTCATTCAAAATCAGAATTAAGCCTCTCAGTTTTTGTTGTTGTTGTTGAACTTCACGTTTCTCTGTTTAGGCAGGCCCACAAGCCCTTGCCAATTGATCTACAATTGAGTTTCATGTACTACCCAGAACAGATATATTGAAGATACCCATCAAAACCTGGCAATTAAAAACAGAACTGCCAATGTGGATCAATATGCTCAGTCAATTAGCTTGTTTATTCAACTGCCTTTACTGAGAGCTCCTCAACATCAAAGACCACTGAAGTTAATAAAATACAAATACAATATATTGTATGTCAGGCTGTCAATTGCCACTTTGATGTGATAATCGTTTCTAGTAAGGAAATTATCCTTTACCTGGAGGAAGAAGGAGAAAGATAAACACCAGGAAGAACTTTTGAACAATAGAAAAAACACTACAGTAACTTAGATCTGTTCTACATCCTAGCTGTTGTCTGTTTGAATTCTGTGTGCAAAACATGCTCTCAATTGGTTGTCCAGATGTAAAAGGCTAAATAGTTCCAAAGGCACTGGTCACACAAATTTGGCTGGGGAGAAACAACAGCCATTAAGCCAAAAACAAACCAAAATAATTATATCTTACAAAGATAATGTGCTTAGTCTGTTCTCATGCTGCTAATAAAGACATACCTGAGACTGGGTAATTTATAAAGGAAAAAGGTTTAATTGACTCATAGGTCAGCATGGTTGGGGAGGCCTCACAATCACGGCAGGAGGTGAAAGAGGAGCAAAGTCATGTCTTACATGGTGGCAGGCAAGACAGAGCATGTGCAGGGGAACTCCCCTTTATAAAACCATCAGATCTCGTGAGACTTATTCACTATCATGAGAACAGCATGAAAAAGACCTGCCCCCCACGATTCAATTACCTCCTACTGGGTCTCTCCCATGACACATGGGAATTATGGGAGCTACAATTCAAGATGAGATTTGGGTGGGGATACAGCCAAACCATATAGACGATATCAAGCATCAAAGGACAAAATTACAACAAATTTAGTTTAAAGATCTCAACTGGCTTTATTGCAATTCTAGAATCAGGTAATATGTTATTCCATAAAATTGAATAAGTGTTCAGATGAGCTGAGCAGAGGGTGTTGGTTTTATAGACAGAAAGGGATGAAGAAAGCAGAAAGGAGGCACAAAAAGCAGATTGGTCATTTCAAAGTTACTTTCTCTGTAAAGCAGGGACAGGGAGACAGAACAATAGAGAAATAACTGATCAGTTCACATCAAGTGACTTCAGGCTACCTTGTGTTATAAGAATTAAAACAAAGGGAATTTCATTTTCATGCTGATTAAAGATTGAAACTGGCTTGTTTGGAAATTGACTGTCATCTCTTTTTCCCGATTTCTTGGAAGGTCAGATGACATTTTAGTTTCAGCTTGGCGACTTGGAAGTTTAGCCTGGGTGACTCCATTTTGATTTAGTCAGATTTGTTGGGGCCTCATGCAGGAGCTTAGTCTAAAACATGGCCTTTTAAATGTTTTATTTAACACAAGTAAAACTTGGAAATAAGGCACAAAGAAGAGCAGCACACCTTTTCAATGTCATCTTGGAGTATAGCTTGGCAGGTTCTCCCAATGACATTTTATCATGCTCTTCTCTCCAATAGTATAGCTACCAGACATGTGTGGCTATTTAAAATCAAGTTTTCATTACTTACTTAATTAAATAAATAGTTAATTAATTTAACAATTAATTAAATTCATATAATTAAAATCCACTTTCCAAGTCACACTAGGCCACATTTCAAGTGACCCATAATCTTATTGAACAAGTAACTACCATATTACACAACACAGACAAAGAACATTTCCAGCACCACAGAAAATTCTATTGAATAGTGCTGGTTTCTAGGGGAATATTTGTGATTGACTTTGCTCACTTACAGGGAAGCTGCATCTTAACTTGCAGATTTCTGTTATGTATCTCTAATCCCAAAGGTAATGGGTTTATTGTCCTATAGCACCTTAACTGGTTTTGTTTTCAACTTTTTTTGTTGGCCAGTAAAATTCCTGCTCCTTCAGTGCTACTCAAATCAGCTTTATCATCATCTTAATTTCCTCTATAATTAAAGAATCAAATAAAATCCTTAGTATGTGTTTATGTTGGTATAAGGCTCATGTCTTAACTTTTTAAAAATTATACATGAACAGTGAGAATTCAAAGATCAACATCTTGATAGGTCAGAGTGGGCATAAATGCACAAGTGTATACATTATTTTTAAGGGAGGAGGGCTTCCAAACTTTTGGAGTCAAATGCTGGGAGTCAGTGTATGTATTAAACATAAATGCCAAGAAAATGTTTCAGTCACACTTGCCTAAAGATGTGAGGGAAATAGAAATGTAAGCCTATGCCTTTCCCATCAGGATCCCATTCACGAAGTGATTCTAGTTCTCTCTGGCAATTCCAGAATTCATGGCCCATCAATATTCCTGAAGCAATTTGTGTCCTAATTTACAATGACAGGACATTAGCTATGCCCATTCAAAGCATGCGGCCATGTCTCTCTATATACAAAGATGCCAATTAATTTTGAGCCTTCACTTCCAGGTACTGACAAAGATTCTCTGCTTAGGCAAAATTTAGTCAAGCTCCTGAACCTTCTCCTAGGCCCACCTGTGCACTTCCTTGGAAAATCCAGTTTTGGCAAAGAACTCTGCTAAATCAGTTTAGCCAAGAACCACCACCCTCATCCTGACCATCCTCGATACCTGATCAGACTCCTCATAGTCTGCCATCCCCAGGTTATAGCTGATCACCCTGGCCTGCCTTCAGAGAGAATCCTGTTAGGTGGATTTAGTCAGAATCAGCCTCACCCCTGATGTTTCTTTTTAATCATTTTCTTTTTTTCTTCTTTTACTTATTTTATTTTTGAGACACAGTCTCACTCTGTCACCCAGGCTGGAGTGCAATGGCACAATCTCCGCTCACTGCAACCTCTGCCTCCCAGGTTCAAGCAATTCTTCTGCCTCAGCCTCCCAAGTAGCTGGGACTACAGGCATGTGCCACCACACACAACTAATTTTTGTATTTTTAGTAGAGACACGGTTTCACCATGTTGGCCAGGCTGGTCTTGAACTCCTGACCTCAGGTGATCCACCTGCCTTGGCCTCCCAAAGTGCTGGGATTACAGGCATAAATAATTTTCTATGTATGGACCCCATCCTGCTCCTTGGCTATGAATCCCCACTTACCCAAGCTGCATTAGGAGTGTAGCCCACTCTCTCCCCGCACTGCAAGACTCCGTCATAGTGGTCCCTACATCTATTGCGATGGTCCTGAATATAAAGTCTTCCTTATCATGCTTTACAAGTAGCACTGAATAATTTTTTCTTTACCAGTTATAGTGCCATAAGTAGGATAAAATCAGATTTATTATTCCACACCTGGGGCTCTTACTCAGGACCCCAGGTTCAGGCATTCAAGGCCTTTATCTTCTTTCCTGATTAACTGGTAAGAGATCCATTGGTGAGTCTGACTCCTGAAACATTTTTCCAGACAAACATTATCGAAGCTGGTGAGGACAGATTTTTATTCTTAAGCCACAGGTGTAACTCTCTGATGCTGGATTAGAGTCCCAGGCTTCTTTTGAAAGGTGCCTCATGGGCTGGTGGTCCGCCTTCCTGGCTCTGTGGGGTCTCTTTATTCTCTCTACACTCTGTGTTCTCTCCACTGAATCCTGCTTTTCCCGTGGGAACTTCTCCATCACTTGAATAATCAAATTTCCTTATTAGTTGCATCATCTACTTAAACCCTGTTGGCTCTACACTCTGCTAACTCTGGATCCCTTCCCTCCCTGCTTCAGCCCCTCAGCCATTTGAACTTTAAGCCTCCTATCCTCCCATTTCAGCACCTCAGGGGACTCAGAGCCCTTAAAAGCAAGCTGAAGGCTGAAAAGAGAGAAATAAAACAAGAACTATTTGGAAACTTGAAAAATGAAAAATCTGAAAGACATTCACAAATATTGGTAAAAAGCTTCAGCCCTTAGTGAATAGGTAACCTCAACTTGTCTCATTTTCATAAAAAACACAATTTGGATAAATATATAAAGTGGAGATAAACCAGTGAGTTTATATTATTCTGTTTTCCTGTTTCATGTCTAAAATGTTTTGAATTAAAAGCTGGAAGATCTGGTTGGATCTATCTGTATGTGTATTTATTTGTGCATGTATGTATGTTTGTTTGTATGCTATGCATACATTTTTTTTTATCTCTGATGGTATTACCAAACTCACTTTCAGAAAAATAGAAATCAGCCCAACTGTTTTTCAAGTTAATGTGATCAGGGATAATCTTTGATAAATAAAAGCCAGTTTAAAAATTGTTGGTAAGATAAAAATACAAATGTCTTGAGAACTGTCAGCATACTGGATTTTTTGGTTTGTTTGTTTGTTTATTTTTGTTTTTTGTTTGTTTTGGCCAGGTCTTGCTGGTCAGATAGGTTTGTGTTGCCTGTGATAGATGTTTAAGGCCATAAAACCATCAATCTAACCTGAGAGCAGACTGCACAATAAAAGTGAATTGCATAATTGCCTGAAACAGCTCCGTTGTAAAAGTTAAAAAAAAGAGAGAGGCTGTGAAAATGTTGTGAAAGTCTTGTGTCATCAAAGCTGACTGAGATTGCATAAATGTATTTATACTATTTTAATAAAAATTAGTTTTAATAATGGATTGATACAAAAGTAGAATCTGGTCTTCTCTGTTAAAATGACAAAGTTTTCTTGAAGTATTTGTGTGAGAATATCCAGGTTTTTTTTTCTTTTAAGTAATTGGCCTAGGAAGCAAAGATTTTGTGTTTTATCAAGAAAATTTCTTGAATTTGATGTGTTTTATTAGGTCTTTAATTATGTAAGAAAACTGTCTTTTCAGTACTAAAACAGCTAATGTTTTAAATCACAACTATGTGACTTTCTGTATTTGCTTTTGGAATCTTTTATTGTCACTTTGATTAAATGTATGACCAAACTAAATTCAATTGTTTTAAACCTTTTGACCTTTTTGATACATTTCCAAAATAAAATTTTATATTGTGTCTTTTTGACCTCAAATTAACTTTGAGATTTCCAGGTGAGTCCCTGGAGAGCTCAAAGAATGTGACTCTTAACTTCTAAAATAAAAATATTAAACTAATAAGGTTTATTTGATTTGTAAATTCTATGGGAATAATTGTTAAATAAGAAATTGTGTAATCCTTCCTTGACTTAAAATTTTATGGATATGTTGTAAATACATGTCCCAGAAATTATATAAAATTGTTAAAAATTTTATATTCTAGAAATCTGATATGTTATTGGTCAAAATCTTGATATTACATTAAAATGTTGTTTGCCACAGAAATAACCAAATTTCCTGATCAGTTGCATCATTAGACGAGCTCTCATCAGACCTTAAACCATGGTAGTTTTAAGTTTCTGTCATTCATAGACAGATATTATTTTACTTTACTTTTTCTCTAGAAGTGTTTGCAGTTAGCAATAGTTCAAAATTGCTTTCTCATTCAGGAGATTCATTAAAAAAGACTTTTGCAAGTACTCTGGATTACAGATTTCTAACAACTTTAAGATAATACTTTTGGACTGGATAAAGAATTTTCAGAACTCTAATTAAACTGATGACTTCATGAAACTGCTATCCTAAGATCAAGCAGAATAAGAATTAATCAGATGAGGGCCGGAGACGATGGCTCACGCCTGTAATCCCAGCACTTTGGGAGGTTGAGGCGGGTGGATCACAAGGTCAGGGGTTCAAGACCAGCCTGACCAACATGGTAAAACCCCGTCTCTACTAAAAATACAAAAATTAGCTGGGCGTGGTGGCAGACGCCTGTAATCCCAGGTACTCAGGAGGCTGAGGCAGGAGAATTGCTTGAACCCAGGAGGCAGAGGTTGCAGTGAGCCAAGATCATACCACTGCACTCCAGCCTGGGCAGCAGAGCGAAAGTTTGTCTCAAAAAAAAAAAAAAAAGAAAAAGAAAAGAAGAATTAATCACATGAGAATGAATGAATTTATAAGGGTAATTTTTAAATGATTTTCTAATTAAATATTGCCAACTTTTACAAAGCTTTGTTTTCTAGATTTAAGGAAACTTTTTTAAGCTATCTCTAGTTTACAGCAACTTGGTAATGTTTACTTTTATGAACAAAAATTGAAGCACATTTTCCCTACTGATACCTCCAGACTTTGAAAACTATTCATAAATATTTTTATATTTATAATAATATAGTTCTGCAAATAACTACAAATTCAATAAGAACCAGTTCTCCTTATAACAGGACATAATTGAAAACACTTGTTATATTACCAAGGCGATGACTAGAATGTCATATTTTCAGATTTTAAAAACTAAGACTGGCTTTATACAGCCAATAAAGCCCCCTTTGGAAAAACTGGTCTGAGTTCTCAGACTTACAGGTGAGTAAAACATGTTAATTTTTGGAAGGCCTAGTAATCCTGGGAAATTTTGAGGACCTTATGAAGAAAGGAATTCACTCAAATCTGTGTTACAGTTGCAACCTGAGAGCAAGTTCTTGATATTGCTTCTTAGTCTTAAAAGTCTTTTCTTGTTTTTGCAAGAAAAGACTCAGATTAAACTTTGATTTCTTATTAAAAGTTCCAGAAAAGCAAACTGAAAAAGAGCCTATATGGTCAGTCACTGTTCTTGCTGCACTTATATAAATATTCAGGCCAAGTTTAATGAGACCAGACTTATTTTGCAAACCAATTAGTCTTACTTTGATTATCTTTGATAGAAATTGGGTGACTGTACAGAGAAAAAAAAAAGTATGTTCTAGAAGAAAACGGTAGTGCACTCAATATTAGATTCAAGCTCTGTTTTCTTTGAGGTTTTATTACCTATCTTCATTCTGGACTGGATTCTATATTCTTCTAATTTCTTTCAATATCTGACTATGATTCTCCAAGCTAGTATCTCCAATTTTCTTTCAATCTTCTGGCTTGGAATCGCTAAAATTAAACTGCTTTTTTTCCTGAAGCTCTGCCAGTTGAAGTTGGACAGGTGGATGTAAACTTCAGAGAAACCACCACCAGAGCTAATGTATGGACAATCTTCCTCACATCCAAACTGCACACCAGGAAAATCTTTCAGATTGCCACTGCCTGTCCTCACTTCAACTGAAGATGCTTAAAACCCAGCATCTAGAAATCTTCTTGACTGGCTGCCCTCTGGACTCAGAAACCAAGTTTATAATTTGTTCCAGCTATTAGTCTTTGGTTTTGTGTTTATTTTCTTAGAAACTAAACTCCCTTCATTAAAGTCTTATGGCTCCTACCATGCAGGAGATCTCCTCGGCTGCCAAGTGCCAGTGGATGATTCAGCTGGTCATTAATGAACAAACGGCAACTGAACGAGAAAGTGGACTTACATTGTTCAGAGAAAAAAAGGATGTGTCTTCTTCCTCTGAACAAGAGTCAGGAATGACTCTTTGCTTGACCAAACTTTAGTCAGGCTCCTGAGCCTTCAGCCTATCTGTGCACTTCCTAATAAAATCCAGTTTTAGCTATATATATAAAATATATAAAATATATAATATTATATATTATATATTATATGATATTATATTATAGATTATATTATAGATTATATTATATTATATTATATGTATATCTGTGTATAACCAAAAAAAAATGAGTCATAAACCTGGAAAACGGTCGTCCTGGGATGGGTGGCACTCTAGTCACACAGACCAACCTGCACCAGTTAAAAGCAAGTCTATCTATAGATATATCTATATATATCTCTATATAAATAGATATATCTATATATATCTCTATATAAATAGATATATCTATATATATCTCTATATAAATAGATATATCTATATATATCTCTATATAAATAGATATATCTATATATATCTCTATATAAATGGATATATCTATATATCTCTCTATATAAATGGATGTATCTATATATATCTCTATATAAATGGATATATCTATATATCTCTCTATATAAATAGATATATCTATATATCTCTATATAAATAGATATATCTATATATATCTCTATATAAATAGATATATCTATATATATCTCTATATAAATAGATATATCTTATATATCTCTATATAAATAGATATATCTATATATATCTCTATATAAATAGATATATCTATATATATCTCTATATAAATAGATATATCTATATATATCTCTATATAAATAGATATATCTATATATATCTCTATATAAATAGATATATCTATATATCTCTATATAAATAGATATATCTATATATATCTCTATATAAATAGATATATCTATATGTATAAATAGATATATCTATATATATCTCTATATAAATAGATATATCTATATATATCTCTATATAAATAGATATATCTATATATATCTCTATATAAATAGATATATCTATATACATCATCTCTATATAAATAGATATATCTATATATATCTCTATATAGAGAGATATATATCCAGTTCTAGCTATATATGTATAGATAGATAGATATATTTTAAAAAAACCTTTGCCAAGTCAGTTTAGCCTAGACCCCCGCCCTTGATATCTGATCAGTTGCCTCATCCTCCACCTCCCCCAGGTGACATCTGATCACCTGGCTTGTCTTCAGCAAGAATCCTGTTAAGTGGGTTTAGCCAGAGTCCCCCCACCCCTGATGTTTCCTCCTAGTCATTTTCCATCCACTGACTCCTACTCTGCTCTTCGGCTATAAATTCCCTCTTGCATGGGCTGTGTTCAGAGTTGACTCCAATCTCTCTCCCACTGCAAGACTCCATTGCAGTAGTCTTTATACCTTTCATGATCATCCTGAACAAGGTCTTTCTTATTGTGTTTTAATAAATAGCATTGAATAATTTTGTTCTTTAACAGTAATTTGATTTACTCTGAAATCTGGTGTATACAAAAGAATAATATAGTTACGGGGGAAGTTGACCTGAGACCAAAACAGCCGCCCTCCCCCCGCCCCCCGCAACCCCTAAACCAGGTTGAAGAATGCAGTAGACTTATTTGTAACCCTTGTGGGAGGACTAAATAAGTGTTATTTGAGATGCTTATGTTGCTGTTGTTGTTCTAAACAGCTTTAGAATCTCGGAGTAGAGACTTCCCTACCAGGTCACAATATCACTGTAAAGATCTTTTAGATTCCCATAGTCTTTGGAGTGGTCCAAAGATTCTTGTGCCCAGCTTCTAGTTTACAAGCTTTGCTTTATTCACCAGCACAGACCACCCTGTCATCTAAGCAGCAGGTTATAAAAGGAACCACTTTATCCTCCCATATGCCGTACATTTTTCCTATGTCCCCATTTTTATTACTTTTAATCCCAATTCTCTGAGACAAGTCTTAGCATTTCCATTAGAGAGAGTGGGAAAATGAAACATTTACGTAAAGTCACACAGCTGGGAAGTGTCCAGGTCTGCCTGATCGTAAAGCCAGTGCTCTTTGATGCTCTTCTAAACTCTGCGCTGTGAAGTTCAGAAGTCAAAAGAGGGCACCTGAGGCAGACACTGGGCAGGAAGATAGACCTTTACTCCTTTCTGGGCCTCTGTACTTCCTCCAGGTTCACTGCCAGCTCCACCAACCTTTGCCAGGGCACTTCATTTCCTAGGGGTCTTTTTTTCTTTCCATCTCTACCTGTATTTATTCTTCCCAAGTCATCTCTCCCTCCTAAGCCACAACAGCACCTTTGAGCTGCCCAGTGCTTGCTCCACTGAACCCAGTTTGCTGTACTCAATCGGGACAGAACATCATTATATGTATCTAAGTGCCACCAAGTAAGATGTGGGGCGATGTTTTCCAGAAATGCACCAGTCACAGTCCATTTAGTGCCAGGGAAATCAAGTTTGAAGGTGCTGTAATTATCATTATTGACTTTGGATAGTTCTGTGCTGCTATATGCAAAATCTGTAATTTCCTTGACAATATGGCAGAACATGATATGGAACCCTCACTCTCCTAATCCTACAACAGGGGAAAAAAAAAAAAAAAGACAATGCCAGACAAGCTGGCAGATGAGACTCTTCCTTTACTGCAGCCCTCTCTACCCTTTCTAGCTAATGCTCTGCCCTATGAACAATGCTATGCAGCTGGATGGGTGGGGGCTACAAACGGCCGTAGAGGAAACAGGCAAATAAAATCTGGTGGCCACCCACCCAACAGCATTCATGAAGGGTCTGCAGTTTCCACATGGGTCTTTCAGTGCTTCATTTGGTCATCGGGAATTCAGTTTCTTTCTCCGATAACATGAAAGAAGTCAAACATTACAGAAATCAAATGCAAGGCTATTATGGGTTCAATTATGTCCCTCAAGAAAAGACAAAAATGCAGCAACTTGGAATGTGATTTTATTTGGAAACAGGATCTTTACAAATATAATCGAGTCAAAATCAGGGCCTTTATCCACCACAACTGGTGTTTTTATAAAAGGAAACTTTGAACACAGAGACAGATGTGCACAGAGGAAAGATGATGTGAAAAGACACAGGGAGAAGATAGCCATGGAAACACACAAGCAGATATCAAGGTGATGTTCCAACAAGCTAAAGAAAGCAAAGATCGCCAACCACCACTAGCAGCTGGGGAGAGGCACGGACAGATTCAATCTGCTGCCAACCCCTTGATGTTGGACTTCTGCCTCTGGAACTCAGAGAGAATAAATTTCTGTTGTTTAAGCCACCCTAACTGTGGTGTTTTTTGTTATGGCAGCCAAGGAAGCTTATGTGAAAATCTCACCAAAAAAAGGGTGGGTATGAAGAAAGAATTTTAATAAATATGTATGATGCATTTTGGTGATTTGAAAAGGCAGCCATATTTGTCTAGAAAACCCTTTTCCTGGCAATTGATGTCATCACTGGTGTGGAAAAAAATGAGTCATAAACCTGGAAAACGGTGTCCTGGGATGGATGGCATTCTAGTCACACAGACCAACCTGCACCAGCCAAAAGCAAGTCTGTGATCAGAGCCTGGACGGCATCAGCCAAACCTGCCCTCTAGCAACAGTGACCACAACAGTCTCCTGAAATGCTAATTATCCTTCCTTCTGAGAGCCTTTTAAAAAACTATTAGTGGCTAAATAAATTGAACATGAAGGATAATTTGGCTTACTTATTTTTAGAATACTGTCTTCTTTAACCTATCTTATGAGCCTTAATTTAAATAATCACTCCAAGCTTCCCCCAATGGCACATTTTCCATTTTGTAGCGATACCTGTAATGACTCCCCATGCCACAGAGAGATGGCAATGACCCTGTGGCTGTCTCCACTCTGCATCCAAGTCACTATCGCCCACTGTCTCTACCTCTCTGGGGGGTGAGGTCCCTGGAGACACCCCTCCTGTGGAGTCTCTTTCTGTCTTTGGGGGACAGAGATGTGTCTTATGGATCACTCAGCTTTGTTTGTACTCTGGGAAGTTGCACTAGAACATGTTCCCAATGAGACTTAATCAGTAATTTTTGTCGCTTCTTGTAACTTCACTGAATTTTAACAGAAGTGTTAATGTAAGTACAGGTTTCCTCTCAGTGATTTTGCCAAGGCTTTGCTTGCTCAGCGAGCTGGTATCCTCTGGCTCCTTGACTCTTTTCCTCCTGTCTCGTAGAGATTTGCTGCCTGCCTTGCTCATAAGGGAGTTTTTGTGGATGCTTTTTGGACGAGAATATGTACAGTGTTGTCTTCCAGGTGTCTCTGGAGTTCTTCCATGGCACATTCTGCATCCAAAAGCACCAGATTCCTGCAAAGGACTCAGTTCAGGGGCAGATCAGAATATTCCAGTCCAAATCATCAGGATTTCAAGCGTGGTTTGTGTTTTATGGAAGCCTTCTCTACCCTTCTTCCATTACCCATTAACATATTTTGTGGCTCCCCAAGGATGAAGAAATACAGAACAGAAATAAAAATATCGAGCCCAATGACCTGCCTTCAAACTATTGGTAATGCAATGCTATTGCTAGAGAACAAAACATGCCACCCCCAAAACAAATATGATGAAAAAGCTACCCTTTTGCAAGAGAGATTTACATCTGTAAAATAAATCTCCTTCTGGTAGGGTGTCTCCCTCTCTGCACCAGGGAGAGAATAGCTAGGTTCTCCCCATATCACTAAAGAGCCAACATCAATGAAGAAGGCATCGACTTAAATCTATATAACAAGGCTTAGCTTTGTTTAAGGTCCTTTTCCTGCCCATTTCTTTTCTTTTCTTTTTCTTTTCTCTTTTTTTTTTTTTTTTTAACAGAGGTGGGGGTCTCACGACGTTGCCCAGGCAGGCCTCAAATTCCTGGGCTCAAATGATCCTCCTGCCTCAGGCTCTTGAGTCACTGGGATTATAGACATGAGCCACCACACCCAGCTCCATAATCCCCATTTAACATGTGAGGAAACTGAGACACAAATCAGGCAAGACACCTGTTTTGGTTGGACACACACAGCCAGGTGGTGGCTGAGCTAAACATGCTCGTTTGAACCAGGCTGGTTCCCATACTCACATTTGTCACCCTCCATGATGATTTGACCTACTAAGTCCCTCCAAGAAAGTCCCCAGTGGGAGGTACTATGTCTTTTAACACCATAGAGCAGCCTCAACAAGCTTCACCTGGGACAGGCTAAAGCATCTATGGAGAATTCATTAACATTGTTTCCTTTGTATTGACTGTTATTACAGCAACCTTTGAATCACCCAAAATGATACTGGATTTCCATTCACAGTAATGTTACAATGTATCCCATAAGATGAATGGAGTTGCATCTAAGATTTTTACCAGTGGACTCAAGGGCTGCAACATACTTACAAGATCCCTCAGCAAGCAACCTATATATCCAACAAAAGGGGATTGATCAAGTGAATACTGGGCTATCCATGAAGTGGAATGTTAGGCAGCTATACGCAGGGGCAAGAATGCTTCCTAAATGAACTATGAGAGGAACAACAAGATATATAATAAAATGGAAACAAAAGTCAGGGGCAAAATGTGTAGCATATGCTACTGTTGTATGATTTTAAAAAATGAAAAAGGGGGCCTGGTGCAGTGGCTCACGCCTGTAATCCCAGCACTTTGGGAGGCTGAGGCGGGCAGATTGCCTGAGGTCAGGAGTTCGAGACCAGCCTGGTCAACATGGAGAAACCCCGTCTCTACTAAAAATACAAAAACTAGCCGGGCATGATGGTGCGTGCCTGTAATCCCGGCTACTCAAGGGGCTGAGGCAGGAGAATCACTTGAACCCAGCAGTAGAGGTTGCAGTGAGCCAAGATCGTGCCACTGCACTCAAGCCTGGGTGACAGAGGGAGACTGTGTCTCAGAAAAAAAAATAAAAAGAAAATAAAAAGAAAAAGGGGAAAGAGAGAGAGAGAGAGAGAGAGAGAGAGAGAGAGAGTGTGTGTGTGTGTGTGTGTGTGTGTGTGTGTAGAAACAGTGGCTGCCTCTGGGAAGAGAAACTGGGTGGCAGGATATGGGGAGTGAGGCTTCACATCTTGGTGCCTTTTTTAGATTTAGAACTATTTAAAGATAAATTGAAGTTATCTTAAAAAATAAAATTGTTTAATAAAAAGGAGAGCAGACTAAACAAAAAGTAAGCTGGGACTGCAGGTGCATGTGAAGGCACCAGGCTTTGGCTATTTCTCTTTAACAGGTCTTTTCTCACATCCTTCTTTCTTTGTTTCAGCGAAGAACTGTATTTAAGCCTGAAGTTTAAACTACCATTTGGAGATCTACCCTAGAGATTTACTCAACTCTCTAGGTTATTTCTCATGTGTACAGAACATATACTTGTACATGCAATTAAACTTCTGTCCATTTTTCTCTTGATAATCTTTTTCTTCCCGGGAGTCTCAGCTAAGAACTCATGAAGTGGAGAAAATTATTTTTCCTCACCTACACCATTCGTATGGTTAACAGAAAGTGCTCTTAGAAGATTCCTGTAAATAAATAGATTTCTTAATAGAAATTCAGAAGGACATAGAGGTCTTCAAAAATTATCCTGAGTGGAAAGAAAATGAGGTCATCATTATCTAGGAAAACCCAGATGACCTAGAGCTTCTCTCATGAGAAGCGCTCACGGAACAGAGAAGGGATGTTTGTCCCTCCTCCAGGTTCAGCTGGGGAGAATCACACTCCCCCCTCACATCTCCTATGCACACTGGCCCTTTATGGAGCATCACTCCTGCATCCCCACACCACTCTGTGTTGAGGACATCACAACCCACATGCCTGTGACTCCTCCACACTCCACACTGCATCACACTGAAAGCACAGTCTGCTTACTAGCATGCCTTGCTAATAAAGAGATGTCGAATGTTAAATTCTAAAATTCAACTTTTTTTCTTACATTTTCAATCCTGCGGACAATAAGTAAATCAAGAAAAAGATAGACTTTTCAAAAAAATCAATTCGGAGACTGAGTTTCGATTTCAGAGACAAAGTCCTCATCCTTTGGATGGTAAGTTTGGTTGTTTTCGAGGTGGAGGCTCGTTGCCTTGTCTTCTTCGCTTTTGGTTTCTCACCTTGTCTGCCCCTGCCCTGCCTCCCACCCATCCTCCTCCATCCTGTGGTCATTGGCTTCCTAACACCAATATTGGATCCTGCTTGAACACCTTAAGGGCCCATTTGCTGCTGTTCTCAGGATAAAGTCTTGAGTCCCAAGCACGGCACTCAAGGCCCTTCATAACTTGGTCACTTGTGCATGGTAAAGTAGTGTGGGGTTTAGAGGAAACACAGTCCACACCAACATTCTCACTTCTGACACCAATTGCAAATTCAGTAGGTTTCCAAAACCATTCTCAATTTCGATAATTTTTTAGAAGGACTTGCAGAACTCTTCTGCCTCATCTTAGTTCATTCCTCACTAAACCCCGCCCAAAATTAGTGGGCTAATGGTCACTGCCTGTGCAGTAAATGATGTAACCTTGCCCAAAGAAAGGTCTGGTTTTTGTCCCCAGCTGCTGAGACATGGTGTGTAGGCCCTTGGCATTTCCCTTCCGATAAGGATGTGCCTATTTACCTGGGGCCTTGGCCACTGGACAGCTTAACAATGTGCTTTGTGATGAGGGCTTTGGGGCGTGCAGTATATACTCCTCTTCTGGAGGGCTGGAGGCTAAAAGTCAGCCGTGTGGGCAGCTGTTCATGAAGACACAATGAAGGCGGACTCCTGACACCAAGGCTCAGGCAAGCTTCCCTGTGGAAAATAGTCCAGGTGCATTGTCACATGTCATGGCTGGGAAGAGTTAGCACTGTCCAGGGCTCTATAGGGAGACAACTTGTGTATTCATCTGTTTTCACACTACTAATAAAGACATACCCAAGACTGAGTAATTTATAAAGGAAAGAAGTTTAATGGACTTACAGTTCCACATGGTTGGGGAGGCCTCACAATCATAGAAGAAGACAAAGAAAGAGGAAAAGCACATCCTACATGATGGCAGGCAAGAGAGAGTATGTGCAGGGGACCTCCCCTTTATAAAACCATCAGATTTCATGAGAAAGTCTTACATGACGGCAGGCAAGAGAGAGCGTGTGTAGGGAACCTCTCCTTTATAAAACCATCAGATTTTGTGAGAACGTCTAACATGATGGCAGGCAAGAGAGAGCGTGTCCAGGGGAGCTCCCCTTCAGAAAACCATCAGATTTCATAAGACTCATTCACTAACATGAGAACAGCACAGGAAAAACCCACCCCCGTGATTCAATTTCCTCCCACCAGGTGCCTCCTGAGAATCATGGGGATTATTACACTTCAAGATGAGATTTGGGTGGGGACACAGAGCCAAACCATATCATCTGGAAACTGTATTTGGAACCTGCCAGACTCTGCCCAGGTGCCTCTTCCCTTGGCTGATTATAATATGCAGCAATTCCTCATGATAAACTATAACAGCACCTTTCACTGAGTTCTGCAAGTCCTAAAAAATTATTGAAATTGAGAATGGTTTTGGGAACCCCCTGAATTTGCAATTGGTGTCAGAAGTGAGAATGTTGGTGTGGAATATGTTCCCTCTAAACCCCACACTACCTTACCATGCACAAAAATGCCACCAGTGTTTCATTCCTGGTATTGTTCTCTCTCTCTCTCTCTCTCGCTCTCTCTCACTCTCGCTCTCTCTCTCTGTCTCTCGCTCTCTGTCTCTTTCTCTTCTTCTTCTCTCTCTCCTACTCCTTGCTCTCATCTCTATTCTTCAACATCAAGGCATAGCTAAACTGATAGAGTAGAAAGAGCACTGTTCTGGCCTGGGAGTAGATAAATGAGGAGCAATGTCATGTCTGAGTCATAAACGCTTTATAACTTTGGTTTTCTCTTCGATAATTAAAAAATAAATTGGCCCTGAGCAGTTGATTCTAAGTTGAGTGTCCTATGTGTCAGCATTCTGAGTGAAGGGGCAGAGACCAACCCAGGTCCTGAAGGGCAAGTCAGGACATGCCCAGTTGACCTTCCTGATTCCACCTGGTCCCTTGAAACTATGGCCGAGTTAAGGGATAAAGTGAGGGAGTCCTTCCGCATGATCACAGAAAAGTTAATATTTTTTTGACAGGGTATTGCTCTGTTGTCCTGCTGGAGTGCAGTGTCAAGATCATAGCTCACTGCAGCCTCAAACTCCTAGACTCAAGCAATCCTCCTACCTCAGTCTCCCAAGTGGCTGGGACCACAGGCATGCACCACCATGCCCAGATAATTTTTTAAATTTTTTTAGAAATCGGGGTCTCACTATGTTACCCAGGCTGGACTTGAACACCTGGCCTTAAGAAATCCTTCCACCTAAGCCTCCCAAAGTGCTGGGATTACAGGAATGAGCCATTAGTCGAGGCATGTCTGGCCAAAAAAAATTAGTATTTTATTATCTTCCTTTCACATTCCCATTCACTCAAGATTAATTTTCAGTTTAAAAAATTCTGCCTTATAATATGAAATCATTTAATTTCCTACTATTTCCTGCAAGTCAGTTCTGTTTTGTATTTTAAAAAGTGTTTCCTGAAGTCTTACAAAAATACCAAAATGACATGACACTTATCCTTATTTTATTGCTCCCTTTTGGCCGGGTCAAACCACCCATTGCTTATCTAATGGGAGATACAGCCTTTCCAAATGCCACCTGAAGAATGCTCAGAATAAAGCCAACTCAATGCCCAGGCCAAACGTGCTGTGTTTATGCAGATGCCCAATTCATGGATCAACAGCTCCTTCTTCACCACACCATCCTTCCTCCCAAGAGGAGAAGCTTAGAATCCATATGTTGGCTCTATCAAAATGCAGATACCACCATATGTCACCAAAGATGGCACTGCAGTTGCCCTTGGCCGAGTTCCTGGTGCTTGCTGGTGGCATATTTTCCAAGCACAGACATTTTCAAATCAACCACTGAGAAGTTTGATGAGCAGCTATGATGCCAACAGAAGATTCAAATTCCAATCAAGTGTTTGGGGCCAAAACTCAGTCCCTCATAGCTCCTGTGGCTGAGACCACAAACCGGTTCCATAGGCAATGCAAGTGCTCTGACAGCATCTGAACACACTCACCTTTCAAAACCCGTGGCAGCCTTTCCATGCCTTGGCATGCAAATGAGTCAATGCTATATTTGGTAATGAGTGCCAGTCCTTTTTTGACAGGTTAATTAATATTCATTATTCAACAGAGAAGAAAATGCTGAGTTGTTTATCGTTGGTTCATTAGTTTTAGCCAAATAAAGGATAAACGTAATTACTCTCATAAGCTACTGTGACAGAGCCTAAAAATTATAGGGCTGAAAATGGAAGCCTTCATGAAAACCCTAAGAGAAATGAGACCCTTGGATCTCAGCAGATGAGTGAGAATAACAGTTCTGGTTTCTACTGGCATGACCCAACTCCCTCTCTCACTGGACCTGGACAAGATCATTCTCCAAAAATGACTCTGCTCTTGCATTTCTTGTTGCCTTTGTCTTCACTGATGATTTTTGCTGTGAGGTGTTGGGGGCTTGTTACTACTGTGTGGTGCCTGTGCAGGAGTTAAGCCTTCTGTGGGGGGCAAGTTCTCTGACTAAGCAAAAGGCTACACCTGACATCATGGAGGTTGGCATGGATGGGTCTCCCTCTGAATTCTAGCTTCCTGACTGTGATTTTTATGCTAAAGATTGAGCAGGCTTCTCCTTCTGCATTCTCCCTCCCATCCTGTCCTTTCCTCCAGTGTCAGTGCTTTCACCTTCAACAACTCAATACTTTAGATTCTGCTTCTTACGGAATCAAACTCAATCCTCTCTGTATTCACCGTTTGTGTCCCTCCCAAAGTCATGTGTTTAAACTCTAACCCCCATGTGACTATGTTTGGAGATGCAGCCTATAAAAGGTCATTAACATTAAATGAGTTCATAAGGGTGGAATTAATCCAGTGGAATTAGTGTCCTTAGAAGAAGAGATGCTGGAGCTTGAGCACTCTCTGCAGGTACAAAAAGAAGTCACATGAGCATGCAGCAAGAAGGCGGCTGTCTGTAAGCCAGGAACAGAGCCCTCACCTCTCTGCTGGCACCTGGATCTGAGACTTCCAGCCTCTAAAACTGAGACAATAAATTTCTGTCGTTAACCCATTTCCCATTTGCCCCAAGAATACTGCACTGGCAGCAAGCTGCAATTTTTTTTTTTTCTAAAAGGGAAATGGGTTAAGTCACTCAGACTGTGGTGTTTTGTTATGGGCAGCCCAAGCCGACTAATAGACTAACATAGACTAGTAGGCTATCCAGAAACTATGGCAACACATGCACACACACACCTTGTCATTTTCACTCCACTGCTCCATCATTGTGTTTTTAAGTAGTTTTGATGAGGATGATGATGATGATGATGAGAATAAAAAGGAAACAAACGTGTTTAGGTCAGGTGTCAGGCACTTATTTTCCCCCCAAAGTGTTTGCACATTCATTACCTCATGTGGAGAGCCTGGGTCCAAGCAGCCATGGTTTCAATGAGAAAGTCAGGCTCTGAAATAAGAACTTCAATGAACAAAACTGTATTTATGTTAATAAAAGGAAAATAAAACTCAAAATCTGTAAATCTGTAAACCTCTAGTGATCTTCTCCCTAGTGAATGTAGATGTGATCAAATAAACAAGTCTGTGTGTTTCAGCTCCCTAAGGACAGAACGCACTTGCATGGCTGTATTTACTGTTTATATTTAGAACAATTGTTTTAAAGAAATATAACAGTGCCAATACAGTTTGTTGCAGGTGGGGTTTTCAGAGAGCAGTCACGGAGACTGAGTTTGGGATACTAGATCCCAAAGAAAGGGATGAGAGAGAGCAGAACTGAGCAGAGGGGGAAATGGAACCACCAGGCAGCTCAGCAGAGTACTGACCAGGAGTCCTGGAGCAAGTCGCCCAGCAGCGAGTGGCCTCTGTCCCCCTGCCTTGCTCAGTCCCTGGGTGTGGCTGCCCTGGGAAGATGAGACCTGGAGCAGGGCAGTTTGGCTGCTGGGCCTGCTGCTGAAAGAGCTTCAGCCAGGGCCTGCCTGCCAACACATTTCCTGCTGCTCGGCAGCAAAGCCCTCCCAGAATGGAGCCTGGGTGATGCATCTCTGTGTCCACCCCAAGCCTGAAGCTCCCTTGGGACCCTTGCCTGAGCCTTTCTATTTCCAAATATGACCACTATATTAAAGTAGGTTTGGATCCTTCTCATCAATGTTTTTATACTTGTACTATAAATTCCTGTATCCATACTTATGGCCCAGTTTAGTATGTTTTAGCCATAGAAAAATGTTGTCATCCATTGGCCTAGGCAAAGAATTTATGACTCAGTCCTTAAAAACAAATGAAACAAAAACAAAAATGACAAGTGGGACCTAATTAAACTAAAGAGTTTCCGCACAACAAAAGAAACTGTCAACAGAGTAAACAGACAACGGCATGGGAGAAAATATTTGCAAATTATGCAGCCAATGAAGAACAAATATCCAGAATCCATGAGGAACTTAAATCCATAAGAAGAAAACAAATAACCCCATTAAAAAGTGGGCAAAGGACATGAACAGACACTTCTCAAAAGAAGATATACAAGTGGCTAACAAACATGTGAAGAAATGCTCAACATCACTAATCATCAGATAGATGCAAATCAAAACCATGAGATACCATCTCACACCTGTCAGTGGCTTTTATTAAAAAGTCACAAAATAGCAGATGTTGTCAAGGTTGCAGAGAAAAGGGAATGCTAACATACCGTTGGTGGGAATGCCTAATCAGTTCAGCCACTGTGGAAAGCAGTTTAGAGATTTCTCAAGCAACAGAAAAATAGAGTTACCATTCAACCCAACAATCCCATTTCTGGGTATATACCCAAAGGAAAACAAATCATTCTACCAAAAAGTCACCTGCAATTGTAAGTTCATCACCGCATAATTCACAATAGCAAAGACATGGAATCAACCCAGGTGCCCATCAACAGCAGATTAAATAAAGAAAATGTGGTACATATACACCATGGAATACTACACAGCCATAAAAAAGAACAAAGTCAGCCAGGCGTGGTGGCTGACACCTGCAATCCCAGCACTTTGGGAGACCAAGGCGGGTGGATCACCTGAGGTTGGGAGTTCGAGACCAGCCTGAACAATGTGGAGAAACCCCATCTCTACTAAAAATACAAAATTAGCCAGGTGTGGTGGCGGCGCATGTCTGTAATCCCAGCTACTCAGGAGGCTGAGGCAGGAGAATCGCTTGAACCCGGGAGGCAGAGGTTGTGGTGAACTGAGATCGCACTATTGTACTCCAGCCTGGGCAACAAGAGTGAAGATCTGTCTAAAAAAAAAAAAAAAAAAGATCAAAGTCATGTCATTTTCAGCAACATGGATGCAGCTGGAGGCTATTATCCTAAGTGAATTAACACAGAAACAGAAAACTAAATACTACATGTTGTCACTTATAAGTAGAGCTAAACAATGGGACACACATGGACATAAAAATGGAAACTATAGACACTGGGAACTCCAAAAAAGGGAAAAGGGAAAGGGCTGAAAAACCACCTATTGGGTGGTGCTATGTTCATTATATGGGTGACAGGTTTTCAATAGAAGCCCAATGCTCAGCATCATGCAATACACCCTTGTAACAGAGCTGCACATGTACACCCCAAATCTAAAATTAAAACAAGATGCTGTCATCATCATAATATATGATATATATTATATATGACATATACAATATATATATAGTTGACCGTTGAACAATAGGGGTTTGAACTAAATGGGTCCCCTTATAAGTAAATTTTCTTGTCCCTCTGCTGCCTCTGAGGCAGTGAGACCAACTCCTCTTCTTCCTCCTCCTCCTCAGCCTACTCAACATGAAGACAATGAGAATGAAAATCTTTATAATGGTCCACTTCCAGTTAATGAATAGTAAATATGTTTTCTCTTTCTTATGATTTTCTTAATGTTTTTCTTTCTTTCTTTCTTTCTTTATTTTATTATTATTATACTTTAAGTTTTAGGGTACATGTGCACAACATGCAGTTTTGTTACATATGTATACATGTGCCATGTTGGTGTGCTGCACCCATTAACTCGTCATTTAGCATTAGGTATATCTCCTAACGCTATCCCTCCCCGCTCCCGCCACCCCACAACAGTCCCCGGTGTGTTCTTAATGTTTTTTTCTCTAGCTGACTTTATTGTAAGAATGCAGTATAGAATACATGTAGCATAAATGTGCTACATGTATTATGTATGCTACATGTGTTATATACATGTATGCTATATGTGTTAATTGACTGTTTATGTTATCAGTAAGGCTTCCAGTAAACAGTAGGCTATTAGTAGCTAAGTTATGGGAGAGTCAGAAGAAGTTATACATGGATTTTTAGCTAGGCATGGTGGCTCACGCCTGTAATCCCAACACTTTGGGAGGCCAAGACTAGAGTATCGCTTGAGCCCAGAAGTTCAAGACCAGCCTGAGCAACATAGGGAGACTCCTTCTCTACAAAAAAAAAAAAAAAAAAAAGAAAAACAGAAAAGAAAAGAAACGGCCTGGCATGATGGTGCACACCTGTGGTCCCAGCTACTTGGGAGGCTGGAGGTGGGAAGATCACTTCAGTCCTAGAGATGGAAGCTGCAGTGAGCCATGATCATGCCACTGCACTCCAGCCTGGATGACAGAGACATCCTGTCTCAATTTAACAACAGAAAAGCTATACCTGGATTTTCAATTGCACAGGGGATTGAAACCCCTAACCCTCACATTGTTTAACAGTCAACTGCATATACCATACATGTAAACTACACATATATCATATTTATTTATATATATATTTTATTCTGAAGCTATATTTTTAAATTCAACATTTTGTTTAAAACATTTGCCTATTCTGATACATGACAATCTTACTCATTATGAATTATTATCAACTAACATATTCTAAATGATGTGAAAAATCTCATTGTGTTTGTATACTGTGATTTATTTCCTCATATCCTTTGCTGGTGTGTGAACTGTTTCCTGGTTTACTCTTGTAAGCAAAGATTCATTGAACATGTGGTCTCCTGTGTCCGTGGCTTGAGGATTTCTCTAGGGCACCAGGACAAATGTCTCCCTTGGCTTTTCTGCATTCCCCTTGAACTTGGTGTGGTATCTGCCTACAACTCACGCTCCATTATAAACACCAATCCATAATGCCTGGAATGATGCTCTCCTAGTTCCTTCCACCCCAGACTCAAACTGCCAGGTCCTGGAAACCGATACTTGAAGATCTCAAGGCAGGCAGGTGGTTGCTATGAGCAGTGCTAAATCCAGGGTTGCTATTTAACTGGACTGTGTTCATAAACCTGTCTTTTCAGATCAAAAGTTTTTGCTGTAGGGATTCTTCTTTCAAAATGAAGAGACATAGTATAATATGTATGCAGATGTGGTAAATGAAGAAAAAAGGAAGAAAAACTCTAATCTTCTGTTTTTTAATGCAATCAACATAACAATTGTTAAACTTAAAAAAATGAGGAAGTAAGCAAAACAAAAACAAAGCAAAGCCCTATGAGCAACTAAAGC
This sequence comes from Pongo abelii, assembly GCF_028885655.2. Classification (NCBI taxonomy): domain Eukaryota; kingdom Metazoa; phylum Chordata; class Mammalia; order Primates; family Hominidae; genus Pongo; species Pongo abelii. Next base: position 229,150,588 of record NC_071985.2, on the reverse strand, counting down.
AGATGTTTAGTCACTAAAACTCTGTATTTTAATCAAAGGAGGGTACCTACCTATCTTCATCAAAACGTATTTAACTCGCCTTCTCACTTTGTCTCTCTCTGTGTGTGGTACAAATGCAGACACATTGTGTGAGTACTTAACTTTTAGAAATTCAATGATAGACACCCAACAAAAACAGAGAGAGATGAGAAATGAAAACTAACCATCAAACATCCCCCAGTGATGGAGTCTGTGGGCCAATCATTCCAGGTAATCCGTGCACATGGCCCCAGCATGGGCCTGTGATCCAGTGATGGAGTCTGTGGGCCAGTCATTCCAGGTAATCCGTGCGCATGGCCCCGGCGTGGGCCTGTGATCCAGTGATGGAGTCTGTGGGCCAGTCATTCCAGGTAATCCGTGCGCATGGCCCCGGCGTGGGCCTGTGATCCAGTGATGGAGTCTGTGGGCCAGTCATTCCAGGTAATCTGTGCGCATGGCCCCGGCGTGGGCCTGTGATCCAGTGATGGAGTCTGTGGGCCAGTCATTCCAAGAAATCTGTGCGCATGGCCCCAGCATGGGCCTGTGATGAGAGGTGGGCATCTGCCCTCCTTTGTGAGGGGTGCAACCTGGTGTGTTACTAAATCTCTCTGTAGTCTCCACCTTTTATCTGAAAATCAGGAATAACAACAGCACTTGTTGCATTGGGCCATTGTAGGGATTACATGAGTAAGAACAGAGCCCTCAGGATGGTGTCTCACACATATAAAGTGCTGAATAAATGCTGCAGGTGAAGAAGCCACAGTGGCCCTTGAATGCAGCCCTGTTTTAAAACTGTAATAACTGATACTAATAATCATGACCTTGGTCCATTGAATAAAAGAAATAACTCTCAGTATTTTCTCAGCATATGCATAGTGAATAAAATATAACTCGATGACAACAAAAATATAGATAGGAATGTATATAAGTATTACAATATGAACAGCAGTATGCAAACACTCATGACCTTAGCTTATTAAGAAAAAATAATGTTCATAATGTTCAGTGTTTTCTCAGAAAGAAAAATGGTTAATATAATATTTTGAATCATTTTTATTCCCAAATGCCATACGAAAATTTTACTCCAAATGCTAGATAAGTTACATAAACTTTTTCCAAAACTGCATTCTACAATACCTTAACAAAATTTCCATGGAAAATGTATGTTTGTGATAATGTATGGTTGGTCAAGTCTGGCTTAAAGTGAGCTAAACAGGGATTTTCTCTCTTTGTAATGATGGAATTGGAAACTGGAGCCAATTTTTCTTGCTAAAAATTGAAAATCTGGGAAAATATTAACAGAAGAGTTTGAACTAACATTACAGTGAGGAATTATGGAGAATAAAATTTAGGGAAGGAAAGAAACCCATAGAAGTAAGCTTGGCATTTAGAATTCCTTTTTCACAAGTGGTGTCTGCCCATTTGGAAGAGGTAGTTGAGACATTAAGAAGCGGAACAGCATTGTTTAGAGTCACAAGGGAATGCAGAAGCAAAAATCACAGTTGACAGCTCTGAAAAATCAGTTTCTCTACACTCATACAACACTTCTGACATCACATGTGTGCGGTTTTTTCCCTCTCCAGCAGATTCTCTGATATCAGTTAGGTGTCCAACAATTTAATTCATTTCTGACATTATCTACTTAGAGTTAGCCTCACATACCATGAGTTAAGTGCTCAGTCCCATAAAACTACCTCCCCACTTCAGATGTCAATTGCAAGTCCAGACCTCTCCTACTACTGATCAACCAGCTACAAAATGGGTGACTCCCATGACTCCTTCTTAAGGTTTAATAATTTGCTAGAATAGCTTGCAGAAATCAGGGAAACCATTTATTTACATTTACTGGCTTGTGATAAAGGATACAACTCAGGAACACTTCAGATGGAGGCAATGCAGAGGGCAAGGTATGGTATGGAGAGGGTGTATGTATGAAGCTTTCATGCTCTCTCTGGGCATGACACCCACAAGCACCAACCCAGAAGCTTTCCAAAATCTCCTTGTTCAAGAGTTTTCATAAAGCTTAGTCTCCAGTATCCTTTTCCTTCCCAGAAGGTGATGGGTGGGGCTGAAAGTTTTACCCCTCTAATTACATGCTCTTTCTACTAACCAGCCCCATGCTGAGGCTATCTAGGGGTCATATCATAAGTCACCTCATTAGCATAAACTCAGGTAATCCAAAGGAGCTCATCATGAGGAACAAGACTTTTTTATCACTCAGGAAATTCCAAGGGTTTAAGAACTCTGTGCTAGGAACGAGGGACATAAAAAAACAAAAACAAAACAAAAAAACACAAATATATTTCTTCTTATTATAACCCAGGCTCCACTCTGGGGAGCCCTTGGAAATCCATCTCCTTGGTATTGAGACCCTGTAGGACTATAGGCTATTAACAGCAGTAAGGCTGGGTTGTAAGTAAGTTATCTCTCTCAGGGACTAAGCCTTGCTTTTCATCATATTCAGACTCTAAAATTGGATTGTGCTAAACCTTAATTACTAGTGTCTCAAACTGCTTACCAGAAGTAGTGTATATCTTTGTGGAGGAAATTAGCATCATCTAAGGCCACAAATTATGTCTACAAAGTTTTGGGGCACAATTCTTAACTCTTAATAGTAATAATAAAAACCGAGTTGAGAAAAAACCTGGACAACATTAAAATAAAAACCAAGAGAAACAACAGATATAAGAAATAGATCCATAAGGGAACCTGGAAAGGAAGTACCAGATACTGACCTATAACTGTAATGATTCGTTCAAGAAATAAAACAGCAAGATTGAGCATTTTTAACAAAGAAATGAAAACCATAAGAAAGAATCAAATGGAAACTTAAAAATACAATGATCAATATTAAAAACTCAATGGATGATGTCAGAAATAGATTAAACACAACAGAAAAGAGAACCAGAGCTTTGGAAAACTGGTCAGAAGAAACTATCCAGAGAACCAAAGTTTTGGAAAATTGGTCAGAAGAAAATATCCAGAATGAAATGTGAAGAGTGACAAAAGGAATGAAAACACAAAAGAGAGGCTAAGGGATATAAAAAAGCACTGATAATTATCTGAAACTGGAGCCCCAGAGCAAGAAAAGGGGCAGCATGGATTAGAAGCAATATTTGGAAAGATCTTCTGAGAATGTCATAGGACTAATGAAAGACATCAAGCCATAAATCCATGAAGCACTAAAAATAAATAAAAGTAACAGCAGAATAAATAAAAATGAAATGACACATAGGTGTATCAGGATAAAACTACTGGAATCAAAAAACAAAGAACAAAAAAACCCTCTAAAAACCAGCCAGAAAAAAGGAAACACATTACATTTAAAGCAGTCAAAATTAGACTGACAGCTAATATCACAGAAGAAACTATCATAGAAGACAGTGTGATGACACATTCTTCCAATGTATTGATAAAAAGTGTTAACCTAAGATTCTATGAGGAGTGACAATGTTTTCAAGAATGAAGCATGTTTATGCAAATAAAAATCAGAAGATTTATCTTTATCAGGCCTTAATCAAAGGAAACACTAAGATGAAGATACATGTGTACATATATAATTAAAATGCACAGAGATAATAGCATACAATTCAGGAGAAGAACTAATGGAGTTAAAGTATTATTAGAGTTTTGCATTGTCCAAGAAGAGATAAAAGTACCAACTAATAATCAAACTTTGATAAGATAAGGATGCAGATTATATTCTTTAATTAACCAGTTAAAGAACAGTAAGATATTTGTAACAACTTAGCAAAAAGGGGGAGGGAAGAAAGAAATTTTTAAAAAATCTTAACAAATCCAAAGGAAGATGAAAAAGGGCAGACAAAGAAACATAGATAGCTGGAACAATAGAAAAGAGCTAATAATATGATTAATTTAAAACCTAATTATCTGTTTTACATTAAAAGTAAATGGACTACATAAATAGTAATATGCTACTTACAAAATAATACATCAATACAATATGATCAATAAAGTATGATTTTCATACTTTACTGATATATGAAATCAATAAAATATGACTACAGAAAGTTTGAAAGTAAAAGTATAAAAATTAACCAGGCAAGATTAACAAAAGAAAACTTGGGTAGCTATATTAATAAAAGAAAAGTAAATTTAAAGTCAAAAAACATTGTTAGAGATACAAAGACATTTTATTATGAGAAAAGCATCAATTTGTAATGAAATTGTAAAACTTACAAAATTCTATCACTTATGAATAAGCTTCAAATATTTTGAAGCAAAATAAACAGAACTAAAAAAATTCAAAATTGTATAATCGCCTTGAGAAATTGTGGAACAGCTTTTTCAGTAACTTAAAGAAGAAGAAAAAATAGAAAGAGCCAAGACACTTTTGAAGAAGGCCAAGGTAGCGACATTGCTTTACTATATACAAAGACTTATAAAGTTACCATGATTAAGACAGTGTGGAACTGGCCCAAGACCAGTGAAACAGAGTGGAATGCAGGAAGAGATTATGCATGTATGAACACTTAATTTATGGAAAAAGGTAGCATTGCAGAACAGTGGCAGAAAATAATTTTTTCAACAAATTGTGTTGAGTCAAATGGATTTGTATTTGGAAAAAAATAAGTAAAATGTAATCCACATATCATGCCATAAAAAAATGACCTTCAGGTGGATTATAGGTCTAAATGTGAAAGGTAAAATAATAAAACTCTGGAAGATAAAGTTAGAAATTTTCATTAACTTGGAATACAGAACACTGTCTTAAGTCTGACACAAATGCATTAAACATAAAGAGAATGAATGAAAATGAACTATATTAAAATTAAGAAGTTTTGTTCATCCAAAAATATTGTAAAGAGAGTGAAACAAGCCACAGACAATATAAAGGACCCTTTAATATTAATATAAAAATAAAGCCAGGCAACCAAAATAAAAAGGTGCAAAAGACTTGCATAGATATGTCATTAAGAAAAAATCCAAGGGTTGGAAACATTGGAAAAGGTGTTTGACTTCACAAGACATCAGAGAAATGAAGATTAAAACCATAATGTGACACTACTTCACACCCGCCAGAATAACTAAAATTAAAATTTCTGACAATACCAACTCAAATTCTCATACACTACAGGTGGAGGTGTAAACTAGTATAGCCACTTTAGAAAACTGTTTAACATTACCTATTTAAGTCAAATGTATGTGATATTCTAACAATTTCTCTTTTAGATATACACAGTACAGAAATACATTCACAAGCTTAGCACAAGACATCTACATGAATGTTCACAGAAGTACTATTTATAAGAGCCTCTAAAGGGAAGCAATCCAAAAGAGTATCGGTGTTAGAAATGGACAATTAAATTAGAATAATTAGAGAATGAAATACTCTATAATGAAGACAATGAACAACCCAAACTTCATCCAACACATGAATGGATCTTACAAACATGATGTTGAATGAGGGAGGCTAAACACAAAGGAAAATATACTTCACGGTTTCATTTATATAAAGTTCAAAACTGAAAAGCTGTACTAAGGTGTTAGAAATGGGAAAAATGCTACTCGGGAGGCTGAGGCAGGAGAATGGCGTGAACCTGGGAGGCGGAGCTTGCAATGAGCTGAGATCGCACCACTGCACTCCAGCCTGGGCAACAGAGTGAGACTCCATCTCAAAAAGTACAAAAACAAAAAAAAAAACAAAAAAAAAAGAAAGAAAAAAATGGGAAAAATGGTTATCTTGGGAGAGAAAAGAGGAGATGAGATATTGGTGGGAGGAAGTGTGAGAAAGCAACTGAACTCTGCAATACTCTATTTTCTGACCTGTATGATGGTCAAATAGATAGTCATGATGTAATAATTAATTGAGCTGTAATGTATGTTTTCTGTACTGTTTTATAGTTGATTTACATTTCAGTTTTTTTAAGTTTTACAAAAGGAGGAAAAAAGCAGTTAAATAGATTTCTTTCTTTCAGGACTTCTGAGAGACTTTCATATACATTCTGAGTCCTTAAGTGGGGAATGTAGTATGTAACATATCTCAAAGTTATTTGACCACAGCGCCCTTTTTCTTAATCGCTTAAAGGTCTCAGGTTTCCATGGAATAGCTTGGGAATCTCTGAATTACCTGATAGTTCACAACCATCTGTAGCATCTTTATGCTATTATAGTTTGTAATATGGTGAAGTACTTATTTGCCTCCATTTTCTGACTTACAGCTTCTAAAGCCTTTTTAGATAAAGGTGGTAGGACAAACTCTTGTTCTAATATTTGGTCTTTGATATCTGGTTCCTGACAGAGCTCCTAAGACCTTTGTAATTTCCTGAGTGATAGGAATGTCTGACACAAGGCTTCTAAATCTTAGGAATTTCCTGGATAACAGGAAACACTTGTTCTAATGAAGAACTCTCACCAAGAGTGAGCACTCCAGCCTGGGTGACAGAGCGAGACTCTGTCTCAGAAAAAAAAAAAAAAAGAAATGGGAAAAATGGTCATCTTGGGAGAGAAAAGAGGAAATGAGATATTGGTGGGAGGAAGTGTGAGGAAGCAACCAACCCTTGGATTTGTATTTGGAAAAAAATAAGTAAAATGTAATCCACATATCATGCCATAAAAAGCTACTTTCAGGTGGATTATAGATGTAAATGTGAAAGGTAAAATAATAAAACTCTGGAAAATAATGTTAGGAAAATTTCATTAACTTGGGATAGAGAACACTGTCTTAAATCTGACACAAATGCATTAAACATAAAGAGAACATAGTGAGCCCTGAGATAGCCTCACGATGCAGGGCTGGGTGTCAGGGGAAACAACCATGTGGTTAAAGGCTTGGAACTTTCAGTCTCAATCCTCCCCCAAGCTCCTGAGAGAGGAGAGAGGCTGAAGGTCAAGCTGATCATCAGCGGCCAACAATGTAATCAATCATGCCTACCCTACTTAATGAAACCTCCATAAAAACCCAAAAGGAAAGGATTCAGGTGAGGTTCTGAGTAGCTGAACCCATGAAGGTCCTTGGAGGGTGCAGCGCCCCAGAAAGGGCATGGAAACCACATGCTGCTCCCTATACCATGCCTGGTGCATCACTCTGCTTGTTCATCTGCATCCTCTGTCTTATCCTTTATGACAAATGGAAAAAAGTAAGTAAAGCATTGCCCTGAGTTATGTGAGCTGCTCTAGCAAATTAATCAAATCTGAGGATGGGGTTATGGGAACCCCAGTTTATAGCCAGTCACTCAGAAGTGTAGGTGACAACTTTTTATACTACCTGTGATTGGCATTTCCAGTGGGGGCAACCTAGTAAAATTGAGCCCTTGACCTATGAGATCTGACACTATCTCCAAGGAGATAGTGTCAGAATTGAATTATAGAGCACCCAGCAGATGTCTGCTTGAGAATTGCTTGCTTGGTGTGTAGAGAAAACTCTCCACACTTCTGGTGTTAGAAGCATTGTATAGAACGGTGTATGAGAGTAGAGAATAGAAGAAACACTTTGTTTTTTCCCTATTCTTAATATAGTTATTCTTAGGACTCAAGGACAAACCTTATTTGATAAATGTAAGGCAGCCTTAATAAAATGGACTTTGTCTTCAAGGTTAATAGGTATAGTGGCATCACTGATAAGCCAACCTTTAATACTTAGGATGCACCCTTGGCTGCTGTTACAAAAAGACCCAAAATAAGAGTGGTGTATTAGTCTGTTCTCATATTGCTATAAAGAACTACCTGAGACTGGGTAATTTATAAATAAAAGAGGTTTAGGGCGGGTGCGGTGATTCATGCCTGTAACTCCAGCACTTTGGGAGGCTGAGGCAGGCAGATCACCTGAGGTCAGGGGTTTGAGACCATGCTGGCTAACACGGTGAAACTCCAACTCTACTAAAAATACAAAAAAATTAACCAGGCATGGTGGTGGGCACCTGTAGTCCTAGCTACTCAGGAGGCTGAGGCAGGAGAGTGGCGTGAACCCGGGAGGTAGAGCTTGCAGTGAGCCGAGATCGCACCACTGCACTCCAGCCTGGGTGACAGAGCGAGACTCCGTCTCAAAAAACAAAAACAAACAAACAAAAAATTCTCATTTAATTGGCATATTATATGAAAAAAATCAATGATAAAGTATAGGAAAATTAGGATCTAGATAAAAGTAAAAAGACCTCCAAGAGAGGAGCAATGATTTCCAGATTCTGTGGCATTCAATCAATGAGATTCTTGTTATTTCTGTGTTTTAGAAGACAGACAATCTGTAGAATGTTCCATTTTTTACACAACACCCAAGCAGCTGATTCACAAGAAAAGTGCTGGAGAGAGCGTTCTGACCAGATGGCCGATACGTGTTGCTTACCTGTTTGTACAAAACAGTTCAGTGTATTAGAAACAGCAGGAGCTTCGGGGTCAGAAAGACCAGGGTGTGCACTATGGCTTTGTCACTTTTGAGACGAGTGACTCTGCACAATCTGACAGTCAAAACCAAAGCCCACCAATGTCTGGCTTTTCCTTTGAGTCCTTTAAATGGTATTGGCTGCCTCTTTTGATGAGTCGAATTTCAGTGTATAAATGTTGCCTCTTCTGCTGCAACCCTGCCTCTGCAAGACACCTAATTAACAGCCACATTTTCAAAGACACCTAACAAAAGCCTCCCTGTGTGTCTCAGCACAAAGACTCTCATTAGTGAAGCTGGGTCGGGTGATTATTTATACCACTTCTATAATTAAAAATTCTGAAAGCTAATTACAATTATCCATCAGTATTTCAACATGCCGGGGCTGAAGATCTTAACCTTCCTTGAAGCATTGTGCTTCTCTTTCTTCTCATTCTAATCTCCTTTTGGGCCTTTTTGCTTTCCTTTTGAAAACTCTCCAGTCCTCAAAGCCTGACTGTTTGTTTTCTATATGGTTCTTCAAGCTCCCAGCTGTCAGAAGAGCTATTTGTTTGTCATCTTTAAAATGGGAAGGAAAGTGCCAACGATTGCTTCATCCTGATACCTCAGCTATCCACATAAATATTTGCAAGATGGGAGGCTCAGGTTGCAGCCAATGTGCCTGTTCCTGGGTTCAGCTCAACCTGTTCCTCTTGTGCTTCAACTAAAGGGCTCTCCACTGCCACCTGTCAGGGCCTCTAGGTGTCTCTTGTAAACGCTGCATGTAATTAGTAGCCATTAGTTCCAGCAGTGGTTCAAACAGGGAGGAAAACCAAAATATCAGAAGTTCCATTTAATTAAAGTAACTGCATTGAGAGGACTCATCTGACATCGTCTTGCAAGTAATTGTTGAACCCTAGTTGCAGCAACATAGAGAAACATCAATATGGAAGAACTTTGTTGGTTACATCATCACCACCATTATGACACAGCACTATCATCATAATCACCTCAACACATTGATATTGAAGTCCCTCTCACTGGGTATACAACCTCCACTGTGGGCATGGGAGTTCATGCTGATACCAACACCCTCCAGGCGGGCTGAAGCACCAGCCATATGCCATTTTACACATGGAAGTGCTTCTGGAAATAGAACTTTCTATTACATTTCAGGCACCCCAAGGAAACTGATTTTTCCAGGCTTGCAGTGGCTTCTGGTTTAAAATGACATCTGGCAAAAAGCTTCTCACCAAGAGAGTTTGGACGGCACTAAGAACGAAGAAAATTCATGCTACCACCAAGAACTGGATTTGATTATCAACATTTTCTAGAATCTGGGGGAAAGTTTCTCTATTTCCAAAGCTAATGATAATGGATTGGAAAAAATAGTAAATATAGTAAATCAACTTTGCAGTGTCACTAAAAATTAATAAACAAGCCTTATTATTTGAAAGTGACTGGCAACTTTTACATAAATGCCTTCTGCTTTATCAGCTAGAAAATTGGACAGCCATCTCCTTACTGTGGGGGAGCTTCTTTGATCAGACATAGAGGTATTTCTACCCTCTCTAGCAAGAACTGAGAGGACAGAAATTAGGGAAGACTGTAGGCAGGGGTTGCTTTGGGAATGGATCCTATATCCTGGCAGGTGTTGACTGCAGGTAACAGGCACAACAGAAAATTTCATCTCAGCATAGAAGAGCTACTTTGCAAGAATGACACTGAGAATTTGACTATAATCTATGTTCATTTTCTCCCCTTCCATCTGTACTTCTTAGGATGAATTCCAAATTACATTCAGGTTGAGAAATCATGGGATCAAAAGCAATGCGACATGTTTGTGTGTGAATATGAAGCCCAGTAAAAATTCTTCTCACTTGAGAATCAGTATACAAATATGAAAAATAGATTTTGATTATAGTTTACAAATGTTCTGTCTTTTCTTGCCATAGGATTTTACCTCTCCATTATGTTTTACTAAGGCATGGTCATTTGACCTGCTCTGGCTAATGGGAGGTGGGCAGAGTGATATGGATTGCTTTTGATTGAAAGGCTTAGGAGTGAGTATGTGACCACTATGTCATCTATATCATAGAGCCACCATGATGGCCAGAGAGAACCTGCCCTGTCAACTTGGGTTCCAAGGTGACAGTGACATGGAACAGTGCCTCAGGTGATTAGGAATAGATGAGTAACATGGGAAGAAATATCCACACTGTATACATTAATCCCCATTAATCATCAACATCATCTGCTCCTGACATCCAACCATCAATATCCTCATGGCCAAAGGACCCAGAGTCACCCAGGGCAGATGATCCTTCTTCTGACTGAGCATCAGAAAGTCAACTGTAGCCTAACACATCACAATGCCTACATCATTCACCTCATTTTATCTCATCACAGAGGCATCTCACATCAGCACAAGAAGAAGGGTGAGTGCAGTACAATAAGGTATTTTGAGAGAGAGAGAGAGAGCACATTCACTTAACTTTTACTACAGTATATTGTTATATGTGCTCTATTTATTATTTGTTATTGTCCTTAATCTTTTACTGTGTCTAATTTATAAATTAAACTTTATTGTAGGTATGTAATATGGTTTGGCTGTGTCCCCACCCAAATCTCATCTTGAATCGTAGCTCCCATAATCCCCATGTATCATGGGACAGAGCTGGTGGGAGGTAATTGAATCATGGGGGCACATTTTTCCCATGCTGTTCTGGTGATAGCCAATAAGTCTCATGAGAGACTTATAAAGGGCACATCCCCTTCACAAGCTGTCTTGCCTGCCACCATGTCAGACATGGCTTTGCTCCTCCTTTGCCTTCCACCATGATTGTGAGCCCTCCCCAGCCATGTGGAACTGTAAGCCCATTAAACCTCTTTTTCTTTATAAATTACCCAGTCTTGGGTATTTCTTTATAGCAGTATGAAAATAGACTAATATAGAATGTATGTATAGAAAAATGTATTGTGTATATAAGATTTGGAACTGCCCACAGTTTTGGGCACCCTCTGGGGTCTTGAGATGGATCCTCCATGGGTAAGGGGGGACAACTATATGTACCTAATGCCATACGTACTATATGTTCCTAATACCATAGGTCATAATAAATAAGCAAAATTTGGAATAAACAATTAAAAAAGAAACACACAATTACAAAGTCACACTGGGAGATTTTTAACACTTGTTTGGGAATTGATAGAATACTCTGACTAAAAAGTAGTTCATATGTAGCCTATTTGAATAAGCTGATCTTTAAAACCTGACCTAAGAGACATATAGAATTCTGCAATCAAGAGAAAACACAGTCTTTGCAAACACATAAATGGTAAACTAAATCTCCATAAACAACAAAGGATTAATATACCACCTCCCAGGTTCAAGCGATTATCCTGCGTCAGCCTCCTGAGTAGCTGGGATTACAGGCACATGCCACCACACCCAGCTAATTTTTTTGTATTACTAGTAGAGACGGGGTTTCACCATGTTGGCCAGGCTGGCCTCAAACTCCTGACCTCAGGTGATCCACCTGCTTCAGCCTCCCAAAGTGCTGGGATTACAGGCATGAGCCACTGCGCCTGGCCTAGAAATCAATTTTTAAAAATAACTATGAAAATGTTATATGTCTAGAAATCAAGAAATGCCCTAATAAATAACTTGTTAACTATAGAATAAGCCATAGTAGAAATTAGAATAGATGTGGACTAGACATATAATAAAAATACTTCATATCAAAACATACTAGGTCCATCTATATAAAGCCATAAAGAATGATATTAGAATAGAAGAAAGTCTGAAAATTAATTAGAAAATAATTTATCTTAGGAAAGCAGAGAAAGAATAATAAAATAAATGTAAAATAAGCATATGTAAGATATTAAAATATGAAATAAGAAATTAAAAATTAGAAAATAAGCATATGGGAACTCAACAAAGCTGAAAATGCCAGTGATATGGTTTGGCTTTCTGTCCCCACTCAAATCTCATGTTGAATTGTGATTCTGAGTGTTGGAGGTGGCGCCTGATGAAAGGTGATTGGATCATGAGGGTGGTTTCTAATGGTCTAGCATCATCTCCCTAGTGCTGTTTCATGATAGAGTTCTCACAAGATCTGGTTGTTTGAAAGTGTGTAGCCCCTCCCCCTTCATGCTGTCTCTCCTGTCGCTGTGTGAAGATGTGCTTGCTTCCCCTTCACCTTCTGTGATGATTGTAAGTTTCCTGAGACTTCCCAAGCCACGTGTCCTGTACAGCCTGTGGAACTTTGAGTCGATTAAACCTCTTTTCTTTATAAACTTTCCAGTCTCAGGTAGTTCTTTATAACAATGTGAGAACAGACTAATACAGTTGGTTTTTAAATATATCTAATAGAACTGGTCATTTTTGGCAAGGTTCATGTAGGAGATGGAAAAAGTACACATAAAAAATATTAAGGATAAAATTATGATATGAAAACTAATAAGAAAATAGTATGAATACATTAATTCCAGGCTGGGTGCAGTGGCTCACACTTGTAATGCCAGCACTTTGGGAGGCCAAGGTAGGCAGGTCACCTGAGGTCAGGACCTCGAGAGCAGCCTGGCCAACATGGTGAAACACTGTCTCTACTAAAAATACAAAAATTAGCTGCGTGTGGTGCTGCGCACCTGTAATCCCAGCTTCTCAGGAGGCTGAGGCAGGCGAATCACTTGAACCCGAGAGGTGGAGTTTGCAGTGAGCCAAGACTGTGCCACTGCATTCTAACCTGGGCAACATAATGAGACTCCATCTCAAAAAAAAAAAAAAAACCACACACACACACACACATTCCAATACATTAAAAATTGTAAACAAATGAAAAATGAAAAATCCCACAGCAAATATTTAAGAAGCAATAATTCCATGTTTAAAATATATCAAACTTTGGAAAAAGATAAAATGCCTGCAAATTTATTTGAGGAGACTAGCACAACCATAATTGCAACATCTGTATCAAACAGTATAAAGAAGGTTACAGCCCCATCTTTTTCTTTAAAATCCTAAACAAAATATTAATAAACTTAATCCAGCATGATTTCAAATTACAATAAACCACAAACAACTTGGACTTATCTCAGAAATGCAAGGTGGATTCAGTATTGAGAAATTACCTAAGGCATTTTACCACATTAATAGACTAAAAGAGAACAATCATATGATTATCCCACCAGACGCAGAAAAAAACTTTTTGATAACTTTTAACATCAAGTCATGACAAAACTTCATACCAAACTTAGAAAATCCAGGAACTTCTTTAATTTGGTAGAGAGTAACTTAAAAAAATATTATAGCAAATTTTATTCTTAATGGTGAAGAAATAGATAATGATGTTCACTGTTCCGCTTGTATTTTTAACTTTATAAGTAAGAAGTTTTGTCAGTTCAATAAGGCAAGAAAAATAAAGACATAAAAATTGGAATGAAAGAAACAAAAATGTTGCTGTGTTGTAGTTACCCTGCAGAGAGGCCATGAGCTCCCTATTGAAAATGTGGTTGAGATTCACAAAGGGGATGGATAACACCATGCCTGTAAAAATAGGTTATGGAAGGCTTATTACTCACTTATTGAGGCTTTCTGGGGAGAGCAGAGCCTGGGTTGTTTTTTTTTTTCTTTCTTTTCTTTTTTTTTTTTTTTTGAGACAGGGTCTCACACTGTTGCCCTTACTAGAATGCAGTGGTATGATCACGGCTCACTGTACCTCAACCTCCTGGGCTCAAATGATCCTCCCACTTTGGCCTCTCGAGTAACTGGGACTACAGGCACGCACCACCACACCTGGCTAATGTATTTTTTGTAAAGACCAGCTCTCACTATATTGCCCAGGCTGGTCTCAAACTCCTGGGCTCCAGTAATTCTCCCGCCTCAGCCTCCCAAAATGCTGGGATTACAGGCATTAGCCACTGCGCCCTGCCTTGACCTGGGGTTTTTATTGTAGTTATGTGATAAAAGTAATCTGAACATTGATATAGGTGGGGCTGGGGGCCTAGTGGCTTGAACTTCACAGCTGGTGACAAAGGATAGAGCACCCAGGGCTTTTTATCAGCTTGCTCAGATCTCAGACACAGGGTAGAAGAGGAAGTCAGAGAGGGACGGTTAAATCTGGGAGCAAACATCAAAAATAGAGCCAGACTGTTTATGACAGTATTGACAAAGAAGGCTGAAATTGAAAATTGAAGCAATGCACAGATTAAACACCTAAATTACCAGAAGAAATTAGTAAAAATTTCTAGATATAAAATCTATAAGCAAATTCTATTGTATTTCTAAATTTCTATCAGAAATTTAGATTTAAAAAGATATTTGCAACAGCATCCAAAATATAAACTACCTAGAAATAAACCTAACAAAATTATAACATTTTTTCAGAGAGAAAAATTATAGAATTTTAATAAAAGATATTTTTTACAAATTCAATAACCACCTCTCAGTTTTGCCCAAATTAAACTCTATTCAAAACCCTTCCAAGGTTTTTTATGGAACATAGAAAGATGAATGTTAAATTTATAAGGAAGTAAAAATGTCCCCAGATAGTGAAGATACTCTTAAAGAATAAATAATAAACCTAGCCTTATGTCAAGACTTAATATAAGTGTGTATTTATTAAGCCTGAATGAAATTGGTACTTAAACCTCACAGGTTTATTTCTGCCTCACACAACATGACCAGTGAGAAAGTGGAAGGTGTCCTTCACCACCACAGTCACTCAGGGACTGGCGCTGACAGTGGATACATCATCCATAATGGATCCCAGCAGCAGGGGAAATACAGCCGGAAGTGGAGTGCTGGTTCCTCTATTTTTTGGTTATAACTGACACAACTTATTTCCACTCACAGCCATTGGCTGAAACTTGTCACAGGGCTGTGCCTAACTGTGAGAGACTGCAGAATGTGGGAAAGGAGACGGAATTGTTGATCTGCACCACTGGCCCTGGAGAGGCTATTGTCTTTTTATCAGCTTGCTCGGATCTCAGACATAGGGTAAAAGAGGAAGTCAGAGAGGGACGGTTAAATCTGGGAGCAAACATCAGAAATAGAGCCAGACTCTTTATAACAGTATTGACAAAGAAGGCTGAAATTGAAAATTGAAGCAATGCACAGATTAAATACCTAAATTACCAGAAGAAATTAGTAAAAATTTCTAGATATAAAATCTGTAGGCAAATTCTATTGCATTTCTAAATTTCTATCAGAAATTTAGATTTAAAAAGATATTTGCAACAGCATCCAAAATATAAACTACCTAGTTTATATTTTATATAAATTTATATACCCATAAATTGAACATGCTCGTAGCCTCTGACAAGTTTAGATCATGAAGAAACTTGTACCTATGCACTGGAAGGATAGCCAAACCTGTTTTTAATAGCACTGTTTATAATAGCAACAAAGTTAAGAACAACCTAGCCCTCCATCAACTGTAGAATGGATAAGTAAGTTGTAGATTGTCACAGTGAAATACTCATATAGAGTGATAGCTTGAGCCAGTTCATCCTGTCTTGCAAGAGCCAATTGTGTACTTCTCTTCCCAACTCTGCTTGAAGTGGCTTTATATTGTGGCTTGAAATCAGCTGTGCTGGAGGTATTTACACCATGGAAATGGGTAAACAGTACAGATCAGAGCTTTGGTTACCTGGAGAGCCAGTTGTTAAATGAAGTAGCTGGAACTACAGGCACTTGCCACCTACCACTGAATGTATAATAGTAAGAATGATAAACTACAGCCATGTGCATCAATATGGACAAGTCTTTATGCAAAGTAAAAGAATAAATTCATAGAAGCATACGCAGAGTATTAGTCTACTTGTATACATACAGTTTCAAAACTGACAAAAATAAATACAGGAATAACTAAGTAATACATACGTATATATTTATCAAACCAAGGGAAAGGTTAACAGAAAATTTGGGGTATGGTTATAAAAGGGAGGTGTAAACAGAGGATTGAGACCAGAAAGAACACATTTCAAGGGGCACAGTCATTCATGACTATGAGCTATTTCTTGGCTTCACTGGTGGGTAAATGAATATTCATGTTACATTAGCACTTTTAATCATCCATTCATATTTCATCCACTTTTTTTGTAGCCATACTACATTTCACAATTTATAAAATCGTATTAAATTGTACAATTAAAATCAGCTCTGGAGGGAATAAAGAGCAAAAATGACATTTGGAAAATTAAACAAATGATGTGAAGAAAAAATGAGTCAATCTCCTAAAATGCAGAGAAAGAAGTCACCAAGGTGAAAATGAGGAGGGAGAAGGTCATAGATATTGCAGCCCAGTGGGCAGACGGAGGGAGTCCAGGGAGGGACAACAGAAGAAGGGAAAAAATCAAGTTAATTGTTGTCTTTTCTTAGTGTGCAATGTCCATAGGGTTTTGAAGGTAAATGTTGTATACTCAAATTCTGTGCCTAACGAATCTGTCTTACATGCATGAAGGTGATTAAAAGAAATTGTGAGAGTTATAAATGCTCAGGAAATATATGAGTCACATAGAATTCATTCTATCAGACCCTCCAGATTAATCCCAGTGGCGAACCGAAGAAAGAGTGACTTTAAAGAACTTTGTTTTCTTGACACCAAACTCAAAAAGCAAAGTTTGATTATATTTTCACAAGTGCTAGATAAGTGATTCTTCATCTATTTCTACACTGCCTGAAAATGTCTATTTTATAAAATATATTTTATATCACAAGTCAGATGAGCCGTTTTCCAAAAATTGATGACATTTAAAAGGCGAATATATGAAACACCTATTCTCGTTCTAGTCCTGTATTTGCTGAACAGTGGCTTAATTTATCCCACTTTCTTTATTCTTCAACTGTATTCTATGGGATGCCAGGGTGGCATACAAGCACCTCTGAGGTGCTACAAATGAAATTCTGAAGTCTGAAACGTTATAAAGACAAAGTTTGTATTGAGATGTATTCAATACTAAGATTGAACTTATTGAAGACACTCCCAGTAGATTATCTTGGGTAATGAACTTGGGTAAGCTGAGAGTTGATCTGCTCCCCCGACCCTCATTCATTTAAACTTCTAGGTATATCACTGACTGAGCAGTTTTCACCTTGCAAGTATCCACTTATAATTTGGGCATTTTAATGTCCTTTCTCACAACACTGCAGAAACTGGCTAACTTCTGTACACAGTATTATGGTCAATAGAGGATTTGTGCTTGGTTAGATCCATGTATGACCCTGCAGCGTGTCAAAGAAAAGATTATTCATTGACACTCATTAAAGCACAGTAAGGAAGACTTTACTCAAGACCATTGTGTTGGTGTGGGGACCACTGCAATGGGGTTTTGCAGTAGAGGAGAGAGATTGGGCTCAGTTCTGGGGTAAGGGGAATTCTGACTCAACCAACCTAACAGGATTTTTGCTGAAGGCAGGCCAGGGTGGTCAGACATCACCTGGGGGATGGTGGAGGATGAGGTATCAACTGAGGGTAATCAGATATTGAGGGTGGGGAATTCTGGCTAAACTAACTTAGCAAGGCTCTTTTCTAAAAACTGGATTTTAAAAGGAGGTACGGAGATGAGCCTGGCTAAATTTTGGCCAAGCAAACAAGCTTTGTCAACAGCTACTTGTCAACAGATACTTGGGAAATATCAGGTATCAGGATTATATACCATTATAGGTGTTTCTGACACTTACTGTAAATCTTACAGGCTCTTTTTTTGACTTTTATATTCTCCGGAAGGAGTAGGAGAATAGATAACATTCATAGATTAAACTTTGAAACAAAAAGATGTCTGATGACTCTGCTTTTTAAGCAGCCAACAGATCTGTTGGGGAAATCTATATAAATGTGTTATTTGCAATGCTCCTTGCCTTGGAGGGCAGGTGACTCTTCAACTGGATTTCATGTTTGCTCAGGGTAAATAGTCATGTTCTGGTGGTGGCCTTTAGTATTAGACAGAGCGTGGGATGCAAAGGCAGAGAATCTAAGGAGCTGAATTATTTCTGCACTAAAGAGAGTGGGGAGGGAGAGAGAGAGCCAGAGGGAGAGAGAAAGCAGGGGGAAAGGACAGAAAGAGAGAAAGGCTCAGACTAAAAGGCTGGAGAAACCCTGTCAAGAGAAAGACAAGAAAGAGAATGAGGGGTGGTCTGCAGGCACAGAAGGCTGTTGAGTGAGCAGGGATGTCTATGTGAGTTTTTCTGTTTTGTTTTTTAAGCAGAGCAAAACATAGCAAGTGTTTATTACTGCAATGTAGCTGGTGGCTTTATGGTGATCGTTTTTAATAAAATAACAAATTTATGTTATTATTTATGTAGTAAAATTAATAAATTTCAAAGAAGAAGTTAAAATTAATATAATAAATTTAATATCTCAAGAATTAGTGGGAACAGAAAGATTAAAGTTAATATCAAATGTGAGATTTGGGCATTCAGTACGTAGCACTGAATATTGTAATCATATTAGCTGAATTGGCCAACATGACAAAAAATAAATAAAAGATATAGGACAAAGAAATATGTGACCATTGACATCATTAGATGAGAGAATCAGGTGCAAAGAGTAAACAAAGGACATTAAGTTTCTTAAAGACATTCCTACTGTGTGGTTTGCAGCGTGAATCCACTTCCTTATTTCTTCAAGAAGCCTTCAGTAAAATATAGACAACCTGCCCATGCTTTGGGGGATAGTTCATTTGGAAAGGGGTGGGTTGGTGGAATGAGGATGCGGCAAAACTGTAAATCAGCTTGTGTTCAAGCTGAGATAATGGCAAGAACAAACAGGCATCTGCCCAGCACGACTCGGCCACAATGGAGTTTCACCAAGGCAACAAGTAATTAGGTGAAACGTCCAGATAGTCTCCGCACTGTGCAACAAAAAACCCACAGACCGAAATCACTGAGATGCCGAGATGGACACGGCGGCCCCACAGAGATAAAATCCCTGGTTGTAATTTCGATATTTATTAGAATGTCCTCATCTTTCTCAGTGGTTGAATTTATCCCTAAATATAACTAATTTTAATTTTAAAACATTTAAACTGATAAAATATCTCACTTATGGTTTCACACAGAAATTAGTTGGAAATAGGACTCTGCCAATTAACAAAACATGCAAACACAGTTTTAAGCCAGTGAGTTATAATATTTGGGCACTCTATAAAATGAATAATATTTTTTTTCCTTCTAAAAACTGAAGAAACAGGAAGAAACACAATAGCTATTTTTATCCCTGTGGAACTTTAGAAATCATATTCTGCAAATTTAAATCTCATGTTAAAGGGCCAGAGCCACTGAATTTTCTTGAGACTGATAACGATACAATAATACATCTGACACTAAAGCTGCTGTTCATGAGATGGAGCAGGGACCTTTTGTTGGGGCCTGTGGACCCCCCAAGCATGGAAATAAAGGAAAATCTTGAATTCCTTCCAGGGACATTCTAGGCACCTGGCTAACCTTGAGAAGTAAATGAGCAAGTTGATAAGTGAAGACCTAAGAGTAGCTTAAAACAATAGCCAAGGAAGTCAAGAGGATTTTTGGTTCTCTATAGAAACGAAAGAAACAACCTTCACATCGGTCTCTGAGTTGTTTGTCAGAAACTCAGACTCCCACTAAATGGATTCGCTGGCCCATAGACCTCAGATAAGGGGGAACCAAGGACAGACACTGACTGGGGTTCTGTGGTCTCAGTTTCTTCCTGTGCGGCTGCACCCTCAGAAGGAGGAGGCCACACCCACGAGCTTGAGCTAACATTCTTGTCGGCTGATCCCAAGTTTTTAGGCAAAATTTTACCTCCTCCACCAATTGCAGATCAGAAAATCTTTGGATCCACCGATGACCTGTCCTCCTCCAATTCGAGATTTGAGATGTCCTGCCTTTTTAGGTCAAACCAATATATAGCTTCCATATATTGATTTATGACTTTGCCTGTAACCTCTGCCTCCCCACCTTTAAAATCCTTACCTGTAAACCCTCAGGGAGTTCAGGTTTTTAACGTGAGCTGCCCAGTGCTCCCTGTTTGGCGCCCTGCAATAAATGCCTCCCTTTGGCTTTCTCTTGCTGTGATTCCAGTGTCCGTGTTTGGTTTTCTTGCCCTGGGCTAGCAGACCCCAGTTTGGTTTGATAATATTCACTCTGTCTATCTCTGTCTACTGCAAAGGCATTATCTACACTTAAAATCAGGCTACATAGTATCCTTTACTTACATTAACTATCACTATAAAAGACTGAGAAACTCCGTGAGTTAATTCTTCCAACAGGTATTGATTGAGCACCTAGAGCTTGTGGCTGGAGATCAAGAAGAAGTTCAAACTCTTATCTCATGTGGCTTATGGTCTAGCACCTATGTTCAGACATTAGCCAAATAACCAGACAAATCACTGTTGACTTTTAAACTGAAACAATCCTCTGAAAGAAAGGGTCACACTTCCATGAGGGCTTCAAGAAGTATTTTAGTGGTCATCTCCACTACATGTGGAGACAAGAGCTTTATCATGCAGATGTGTGTTTATCAACCAGTGTGAGGAAATGAGGAGTCTGGAAGTTGAGACTTGCAGGTCCATCCCCAAGATGGGTGAAGGACCATGTCATTCACTGGGTTATAACGATGCTGTTCGCTGGAGGAATAACACTGCCACACCCTGGGAAGATGACAGTGCCATTTGCTAAATGGGAGCCAGTGATGTTCCCTGGGTGGGTGATGATGCCACTCACTGGGTGGATGATGACGTCACTCACTGGATGGATGATGACGTCACTCACTGGATGGATGATGTCACTCACTGGATGGATGGTGACACCACTCACTGGATGGAAGATGTCACTCAATGGATGGATGATGATGTCATTCACTGATTTATAAAGCACGGGATAAGGTCTAGATTAAGGAGGAGATGTTGAGCTGGAGGGGTTTTTGAGATATATGGGTGAATATTTGGGACAGTCAGCTGGTATCTCAGCATAGTATTGTAGACATAAGAGTCAGATTACCTGATTTTAAATCCTGATTTTACCACTCATTAGTTCTGTCACCTTAAACAAGTTACTTTATGTTCTTATGCCTCGGTGTCTTTATTTGTAAAACACTTTTATCAGTAATAATGCCAACCTTAGGGTAGTCAGGAGGATAAAATGAAATAATACATAGGAAGTGCCTGGAAACATGCTTGGCAGGAAAAAGACCCCAACAAACACAAGTTGTTGTTATTGGGTGTGTGGATCTGACATACAAAAGGAATGGGCTGGAGACATCGTTGGGGTCTTTGGAGAATGTGTGGCTGCTGAAGCAATGGTCATAGCAGAGTCAGGAGGAAAATGGGAGGGAGAGGCAGAGGGAGAGGCAGAGGGAGAGGAAGAGGGAGAGGAAGAGGGAGAGGAAGAGAGAGAGGAAGAGAGAGAGGAAGGGGGAGAGGAAGGGGGAGAGGCAGAGGGAGAGGCAGAGGGAGAGGTAGAGGGAGACACAGAGGGACAGAAAGAGGGAGAGGCAGAGGGAGAGGAGGAAGGAGAGGCAGAGGGAGATGCAGAGGGAGAGGCAGAGGAAGAAGGAGAGGAGGAGGGAGAGGAAGAGGGAGAGGAGGAAGGAGAGGCAGAGGAAGAGGCAGAGGGAGAGGTGGGGGAGAGGCAGGGGGAGAGACAGAGGGAGAGGAAGAGGGAGTGGAAGAAGGAGAGGCAGAGGGAGAGGAAAAGGAAAAGGGAGAGGAAGAGGGAGAGGCAGAGGAAGAGGAAGAGGAAGAGGGAGAGGCAGGGGGAGAGGCAGGGGGAGAGGCAGGGGAAGGGACAGAGGGAGAGGAAGAGGGAGAAGAAGAGGGAGAGGAAGAGGGAAAGGAAGGGGGAGAGGAAGGGGGAGAGGAAGGGGGAGAGAAAGAGGGAGAGGAAGGGGGAGTGAAAGAGGGAGAGGAAGAGGGAGAGGCAGAGGGAGAGGCAGCGGGAGATGCAGAAGGAGAGAAAGAGGGAGAGGAAGAGGGAGAGGTAGAGGGAGAGGAAGAGGGAGAGGAAGGCAGAAAGGCAGAGGGAGGGGCAGAGGGAGAGGAAGAGGGAGAGGGAGAAGCAGAGGGAGAGGCAGAGGGAGAGGGAGAGAGAGAGGCAGAGGGAGAGGAAGAGGGAGAGAAGGGGGAGAGGCAGAGGGAGGGGCAGAGGGAGAGGAAGAGGGAGAGGAAGAGGGAGAGGGAGAAGCAGAAGGAGAAGCAGAGGGAGAGGCAGAGTGAGAGGGAGAGAGAGGCAGAGGGAGAGGAAGAGGGAGAGGGAGAAGCAGAGGGAGAGGGAGAGGAAGAGGGACAGGCAGAAGGAGAGGAAGAGGGAGAGGAAGAGGGAGAGGCAGAGGGAGAGGGAGAGAGAGAGGAAGAGGAAGAGGAAGAGGGAGAGGGAGGGAGAGGAAGAAAAGGGCTAAATGAGGCCTTGAGGAGCCACCACATTGAGTGACTGGGTAGAAGAATGATCTGTCAACAAAAAAAGTCAAACTCCACAAAATATTTGAAAAGATTCATTCTGAGCCCAATATGAGTGACCAGTGGCCCATGACACAGCCCTCAGGAGATCCTGAGAATGTGTGCCAAGGCGGTGGAGCCACGCTCGGCTTTTACATTGTAGGGAGACATAAGGCATCCATCAACACATAGCAGATGTGCATCAGTCCAGTGTGGAAAGGCGGGACAACTGGAAGTGGGAGCTCCCAGGTCACAGGCGGATTCAAGGATTTTCTGATTGATGATTGGTTGGATGAATTATTATCAATAGAAAGGAATGTCTGGATCACAAGAAGGGGTTGTGGAGACGAAGGCTTTATCGTGCAGATGAAGCCTCCAGGCAGCAGGCTTCAGGGAGAATAGATTGTAACTGTTTCCTATCAGACTGAAAGAGGCTATTCTATCAGTAATTTCAAAATGAAGGAGGGTATAATGAGGTATGCCCAGCTTCCCTTCCCATCATGGCCTGAACTAGTTTTTCAGGTTGACTCTGGAGTGCCCTTGGCCAAGAAGAGGGATCCATTCAGATGGCTGCAGAGGGGCCTTAGAATTTCATTTTTGGTTTACACTGCATGAGAGTGGCAAAGAGAGACTGAAAATATGAAGGAAATCCAAAAAAGATGGAAGAGTGGAAAAGCCAGGGCAAAACGGTGTTCTCCAAAAAAGACAGTTCTCAACCTCAACAGGGTTGCATTGGATGAAAGCCTTGAGGAGACAAGTGTCCACTGAACTTAAGGCAAAGGAGGTCACTGATAGCTTCAGCAGGAGGTGTCTCTCCTAGGTGAGTAATGGAGCAGATTGGTGTGGGCTGACGGTGGGTAGGAGGTAAGGAGTGGAAATGCAGTTCAGATCATCCTTACTGAGAGGTTTGACTCTCAGAAGGAAAAGAGATAGGAGGCTGGAGGAGGAGGCAGAGGCATCTGCTTGGTGGTCAGGGGAGGAACTGAGGGTGTTGGGGTTTTTTTGGCATTTATGAGAAGTATGGAGGATTTTCTTTCTTCATGCTCCTCTGGATTTCCCAAAGTTTCTGCAATGAGCGTGTAGTTTTCCTTAATTATAAAATATAGCTTTTTAAAAAGCAGTATACATAGCCACATAAAATATGACTTGTATCAATCATTGGGGACATCAAGTCAGGACATAAGGCTGATATTGACCGGTCTGGCCTCAGATCTTACAAAGTCAGCTTAGAGGTAGGTGAGCTGCAGGCATTAGTGAAGGCATTTGCTGTATTCTCTCAGCCTTTTTCTATTATGGTGGGGAAATGCCATGGCCTTATGAACAGGGACTGTGTCATTCACCTTTGTAGCCCCAGGACCTACCACTGTCCTTGGTGCATGTGTTATTCTGTTGTCATGCTGCTGAGAAAGACATACCAGAGACTGGGTAATTTATAAATAAAAAGAGGTTTAATGGACTCCCAGCTCCACATGGCTGGGGAGGCCACATGGCAGAAAGTGAAAGGCATATCTCACATGGCAGCAGGCAAGAGAGAGAATGAGAGCCAAATGAAAGGGGTTTCACTTATAAAACCATCAGATCTGGTGAAATGGATTGACCACCACGAGAACAGTATGGGGGAAACTGCCCCTGTGATTCAATTATCTCCCATCAGGTCCCTCCCACAACACATGGGAATTAAGGGAGGGATAAGATTTGGGTGGGGACACAGACAAACCATATCAGTGCATAACTGCTGTTTAACAAATATTTGTTGAATGTGTTAAAAGGAAATTCTTAGAAAAAGGTAAAACCATGACTAGCACGCAGATATAAATATAAACACTTGCTAGAGGATGTATTTTATGCTTATAATATGAGGGAAGCAGGCAGATGTCAGAACCATTTCACAGCAAAGGTCAAAACAGCACAAATCTATGTCTAGTAAAGGAGAGTTGAGATGAATTGCAAATGGAGACAAAATTGTTTCTTTCAAAGTAGGAGGAAGTCAATCTAAACCACTACCAGCTAGGACAGTGTTTACATATCTATCACTTACCTACAATTCACAAAGAGTTTCAGAATAGCTGGGAGATAATGGGCAAGGCTGCAATCTGATAGCTCAGAGGACATGGGATAGGCAGTGCAGTTTTCCACTGAAACACAAAAATGTTTTATCTACACATGAATGAATCACTGGTGTCATCTTGACATGCAGTGAAGAGAGAACATTAATCAATAGAAACAACTTTAAGTCAGGACCTTGGGTACAAGATAACAGTTACCACATTTGAGACAAATCGTTGTGTTCCCAAGTTGTGTGTCTGTCCAGGCCGCTCCGGCAGAGACGTGGAGCCATGCTTGTGGCTCACGGCTGTGCTCCGTGTCCTTGTGGCTGCAGGGAGCAGTTGCAGGGCAGACTCTGCCCTGAGCCTTTTGAGCCCATGGTGTGAACATTTCTACTCAAAGCAGGCTTAGCTGTAGCAACATGTTACTCCAGAATTGTACCTTGTATTTGTTAGATTTCATAGGCAGTAGTGGTTTCTTCTTTCACTGTGCTCCCTTTATGAGCCAGAATGAGCCCTGATGCTCTTATTCATAACGGCTGGAGCAGGACCTGCAGGAAGCCTGGGCCCAACGGTGATATTTCCACTACCTGGCTGATGACCCGGCATGAGGGACTCGCCCTGAGGCTGAAGTTAGCAACTGTGCATTGGCTGCATGGCTGATTAGCAAGGGGAAGGCTCTCAGCCCTTCTCTGCCCTCTGTGTGTTCTGCTGGGAATGAAAGCTCTTTGCAGGCACAGAGAGGAGTGGCTCCCCTTTGTAAACAAAATGACTGATGTCCTTCTCCATCCTTCTTTCATGAGTGAAATTCAGTAGCATCTTTATTTAAAAAACAAAATGAGCAGGGCGCAGTGTCTCACGCTTGTAATCCCAGCACTTTGGGAGGCCAAGGCAGGAGGATCATGAGGTCAGGAATTCGAGACCAGCCTGGCCAACACAGTGAAACCCCTTCTCTACTAAAAATACAAAAATTAGTTGGGCGTGGTGGTAGGCACCTGTAGTCCCAGGCAGGGGAATCACTTGAACATGGAAGGCGGAGGTTGCAGTGAGCCGAGATTGTGCCACTGCACTGCAGCCTGGGCAATAGAGCTAGACTCCATCTCACAAAAAAAAGGGTTAAAAGTTTTCATTCATTTGTTAAATAACTGAAAAGTGCCTGTCAGTGGTCAAGGACCTTCATATGTAAAATATCTGATGGTTATAACAAATTAGAGCACTTAATGTCCATTCACCCATCCATCCACCCACTCCTACCCTCCACACCCACCTACCCACCCACTTATTCACCCATCCATCTGTCTATCCACCTATCCACTTTCACACCCACCCACTCATCCTTTCACTCATCCATCCATCCACTCACCCACCTCCACATCCACCCACCCATCCATTCATTCATCCATCCACCCACCCATGCATTCATCCTATCCACCCATCCATGTATTCACTCATCAAAATATCCACCTATCCATTCATTCATCCATCCATCCATCCAACCACCCAGACATTCATCCCATCCACCCATTCATTTATTCATCCATCAAACTATCCATTCATTCCTCCATCTACCCACCTACTTACACACCCACTCACCCATCCAATCATTAATTCATCCATCCATCCATCCATCCTCCTACCCACACATTCATCCCATCTATCCATTCATGTATCATCCATCCATATATCCACCCACCTATCTATCCACCCATTTGTCCATTTTTTATTAAATATTATTCTGTGGACCAGAAATTGTGGTAGGCACACAGCAAGAAGAGCAAGAAAGACACCATCTCTGCCCTCAGGCAGAGGGTTAGGGAACAAACTCAGTCTATCAGCAAACCCTATTGGCTCTATATTCAAAATATATCCAGAATTTGACCACTTCTCACCACCCCAATGCTACCGTCTTGCCCTTACCTGGTAAGTAGACAAGGAGCAATCACCATCCCCATCAAGACCTGCAGGGATCTGGTGATTGTGTCCTACCTTTTCCTCTGACCTTGTTTCTTATTTCTTTCCTCCTTCCTTTGTTGGCTTCAGGTGCTCTGGGCTCCACATCAAGCTTCCTTCAGCGTAGGAGACATGGGCCAGCCCTACAGTGTTTGTGTAGACTGTCTCCTTGGCCCCTCTTCTTGGGCCACTCTTCCAATAGGTAACAGCATGGCTGATGCCCTCACCTCCTTTACACCTCTGCTTAGTTGTTCTTCTCAATGAGGCCTTAAAAATGACAATCCACATCCTACTCCGGCCCTCTTTCCCCTTCCCCCAGCCCCACTTTATATTTTGTCCCTTCTACCGAGACACTTATTTAAAATGTGTCTCCCTTGGCCAATTGGAATGGAAGCTCCAAGGAGCAGCGACATTTGTCTATCGCTGCCTGTTGTGTCCCAGATGCTCACAACAATGCCCAACACAGGGTAGACCTCAGCCAGTCTTTGTTGAATGAATGAAGGAAGGAAAGAATCAGCTAAGCAAAGAAAGTTCAACTAGTACAGCAGTTTCCAGCCATGGGGGCAATTTTGCCCTGGAGACAATGATGGGGATCTGAAAATACCACCCCAAAATATGCCACTTTGGCATAAAGGTTATTTTAAGCTGAAAACACTTGAGATTCAACAGATGCAGGAAAAAAAATCCTCAGAACTTTAGTTTTCTGACCCAAAGCAACAACCTTTGGGAAGTGAGGCTGCCATAAATTTCTCTTTAAGTCAAATCTACCTCCAGAAGGTAGAACAGGATGAAAACTACCCCAAATCTCTCTCCAGGGTAGTTTTATGGCCCCAAAGGAGGCAGTAAGACCGCTCATACCTGAATAGACAAACATTATCACAAACTTTATCTACTCTTTATTCTCCTGAAAACCCATTTATCTTTCCAAAAAGCCATTTTTCTCCCCTGTAAGTGCCTTTTCCCTCCCACTTCATGTATTAATGTATTAAGATGCTAAATAAACCCCAGATTCTAACCACCCCTTGAGTTACTTATCACTGAGTTCTCTATGTGTGCTTTGCATGTGTAAATAAAATCTTTCCCCTTCTCTTAATCTGCCTTTTGTCAGTTTAAATTTCACTGAACCTAAGAGGGTAAAGGAAAGGTGTTTTTTTCCTCCCCTGCTAGGACATCTGGGAGTGTATGGAGACATGCCTTATTGTCTGTTGACATGACTTGGCAGGGTGCTTAGTGGCATTTAATGGGTAGAGATCAGACATGCTACTAAGCATCCCACAATGCAGCCTACAATCCTACAGGGTGGCCCTGCACACTGACAAGGAATTATCTGAGGCAAAACGTCAATAGTATTGAGAAACCCTGAGCCAGTGGTTATAACTGATGTTTAAAAAATCACTTTATTGAAGTAAGAGTAATGTACCAATAAATGCACCTATTTAAGTGCACAGTTTGAAGAGTTTTGACGGATGCATACACCCCTGTACACTTGACTTCACTTCAGAAAGAAAATATTTACATGTTTCTAAAACACAACTCATGTCCCTTTCAGTCAATCCCTTCCCCTCCCCAGACAACCACTGATCTCATCATTATCACCATAGCTTAACTTTCCCACTCTAGAATTTCATATGAATAAAAGTATGTGTGTTTCGTATTGGGTTTCTTTTGTGCAAAACCATGTGTTTGAGATTCTCCTAGTTACATGTATCAGCAGTTTCTTCATTTTTATTGCTGAGTAGTATTCCATTGTGTGAATATATTACATTGTTTTTTTAATCCATTCTCTTGCTAACAGACATTGAAATTATTTCCAGTTTTTGGCTATTAAGAATAAAGCTGCTATGGACACTCATAGAGTCCATTTGTGGACATAGGTTTTTATTTCTCTTTATCAATACCCAGGCATAAAATTGTTGGGTCTTAGGATAAACCCAACCACATGAGAAAGTGCCAAATGGTTTTCCAAAGTGAGAGCACTATTTTAATTTTAATTTTTTTTATTTTTTATTTTTATTTTAGAATTGGGGGTACATGTGAAGGTTTGTTACATAGATAAACACATATCACGGAGGTTTGCTGAAGAGTATAATTTTAGTCCTGCTAGCAATCTATGAGAGTTTTTGAAATTGGCCATTGTGTTAATTTCAGCCATACAAGTGGGCAGGGAGTGGTATTCACAGAAGTTGAATTGGGGCATTTATCAAAGTTTTGGTTACTCTAAGTGAATTCAGATGTCTCCCTCTTTCCATAAGGTCCCTATAACCAAATATTGTGACACGATTAGATCTCAAAACAGTGAGATCTTGGGTCTGCTGGACCTGGAAGTTGCTAGTCTGGGGGATGAACAGAGCGTGAGGTGGCTGGATCTGGGAACAGCAAGATCATCACACAACAATGCTGTGAGTCTTCAAAACGGTGAGACCACAATGCAAATGCATGAGGTTTCTTTTCTGCTCGGGCACAGCTTTTACTTTCTCAGCAAAAATTTCACAGAAGAGTATTACTAAGGAGAAAAGATTATCCTAATATATGGGGTGTCACCAAGTTCAAATCCGACAAGCCAGCCACAGGTGTGACTGCATTCAGCTGCTTTCCCGCCCGTGGGGAAGTCCGCCGTTCTTAGCAGGCTTTTAGCTCTGTTTTACCTGACCTCGGTTTGACCATTTGCTCTTCTGTTCCCTTAGGGAAGATTTATCCCTCTGGAGTTTAGTTCTCATAAATTTCCTCGTGTACTTCTTTCTTCAGTGGCTTAAAAGAAAAGCTTCGTTTTGGTGATTTCTTGTGGTTTCATCAGAAATGAACTTATTTCGGCCAGGCACGGTGGCTCAGGCCTGCAATCCCAGCACTTTGGGAGGCCAAGGTGGGTGGGTCATTTGACGTCAGAAGTTCAAGACTAGCCTGGCCAACATGGTAAAACCCCATCTCAACCAAAATAATACAAAAACTGGCTGGGTGTGGTGATGCACGTCTGTAGTCCCAGCTACTCAGGAGGCTGAGGCACGAGAATCGCTTGAACCAGGAGGTGGAGGTTGCAGTGAGCCAAGATTGCACCACTGCACTCCAGCCAGGGCACACAGCAAGATCTGTCTCAAAAAAACAAAAACAAACAAAAAAAAAACTTATTTCACAGTCTTCTGTACGCCAAATAGGAGTGGAACCTCTCATTACAGCAACATTTGGTAAATCCCACAAGAATGGAATCACAGGATGCTCTAGAAACCCAGAGACAAGTAACCAATTTGAGGAGTCAAGGAAGACATTCTAGAGGAAGCTAGAGTAAAAATCATTGGTAGGAAGTGTCCAGAAACAGGGGGAGGGGGCAGAGTGTTTTAAACCAGGGAAACAAGAGTCGGGGAGAGTACAGACAAGGAGGAAAATGAAAGAATATGAAGGCAGGAATGGCAAAAATAAAGCTGGATTTGCTTTCTCCAGTATGGTAGCCTCTAGTCCCCTGTGGCTATTGGGCATTTGAGACGAAACGGGTCCAGATTGAGACGAGGTGTCACTATTCAGTTATACACACAGGACTTCAAATCCAGCTATAAATCACTGGATTTATAGTATACACTAGACATTTGTAGATAATCTATAATTTATAATTATAGATAGATCCATAATTTATAGATTTATACTCTAAATCTACTATAAATCCAGCTAGACACACTGAATTTCAAAGACTCTGCAAGAAAAATATCTCTAACAATTTTTTATTGATAATATGTTGAAATGATATTTTAGATAGATTAGGTTAAATACAATATATTATTAAAATTAATGTCATCTGCTTGTTTTTACTTTTTTCAATGTGACTACTGGGAAATTTAAAATTATATTTGCAGTGTGCATTCCATTTTTGTTGGGTAGTGCCAGGCTAGAAACTTACACAGCACCAGATCCTGAAGGGCCCTAAAAGCTATCATGTGGGGTTTGAAGGGTGCACACAGTAAACAGGAATGATAGGATCTGATTGATGGGTTGGGATTTTAGAAAGCTAGTAAATATCTCCTATTTTTCTGAGTTCTGAATTAATCCACCGAGAGTCGGAAACAAAAGTCGGACAGATGACAATAAACACGTTAGTTTTATTACTAGTAATAGCTGGATTCAAGGAAAGAACTTTAGATCCATAACTGCAATGGGCTTGCTAACCAAAGAATTAAATTCACCCACTTAGAGATTGACACAGTGGACAACTGCAGGACCCCTGGAGGCAGGCTCCTGTTATAACGTGGTACGAGAACGGATGTTCTCTGTGGTCAGAAAGATCGCAGAGCAGGCTGAAATGAGTATGCCTCACTTCTCCTAACTCGCCTGCCCAGAAATCTTTCCTTCTCTGGGCAGAAGTGAAAGAGGGACTGAGAGAAACCAGGAGTTGGGAAGCACCCAGAGGTCCAATGTTACTCCTCCAAGCTTTCTCAATGACATGGGATGAATTTCCCTTTGCATTTGTAACAAATAATCACAAACTTAGTGGCTTAAAACAATGTTTATGTATTATCTCCCAGCCCTGGAGAAGTCCAGGTCAGCTCGGCTGGTTTCTCTACTCCGGTTCTCAGAGGCTAAAATCAAGGTGTCAGCTAGACCGAGTTTCCATCTAAATGTTTGGAAAGGATCATTCAGATGGTTGACGGAATTCAGCTCTGTGCTGTTGTGGGACTGAGGGTTCCACTTCCTCACGGGCTGCAGGCTGTGGCCACCACCCTCTCTCAGGGGCCTCTCTACAGTCCTAGCACAGCAGGCCCACTTCTGAGAGCCTGCTCACATTTGGACTCTTTATGGCCTCCTGTTTTCCTGAATCTCTCCTTATTGCCTCTTCTTCCACTCAGAGAAAGACCTCTTCTTTTACGGACTCCTGTGATTAGATGAGTCCTGCTCAAATAATCCAGGATCATCTCTCCCTGGCTCAAGGTCCGTAATCATGATCACATCTACAAAGTTCCCTTTACCATGTAAGGCCACAGATTCACGGATTTGGGGATTAGGATGTGCACGTCTTCCAGGGGAACTCTCACTGTTCCACCTACCATACATCCTAAATGAAATACAGAGATATCCTATATTTAAATATGTACATTTGAAATCACCTTTGTAAACTTATGGCGGAGACAGTGAAAGAGATCAGACCTTACTGACTCCATCTTGTTTCTAACCTCCAAGCTGTCCTTGTTCATTCTTGGGTGTAGGCTGAACTAACTTTGGGAGGAACTTAGTTTATAGTTTAAAACAAAGATGATAGCCCTTTCCCAAAACAAACCTCCTTCTTGCCTGGGGACTAAACTGCCTTTGTAGGACTAAGAAATTAGCCACAAGATTAGAAACTATGGTTTAGGAGTCATGCAGCTGGAGGGTACAAGATTCTGACCCCTCCCTAAACTGCTCCTAAGATCCATGGTTGAGATGTTTTGCAGACCCTGCACTTGATGCATCAGCTGGCACCACCCAAACTGATAAACTGGCTCATCTGACCTTGTAGCCCCACCCAGGAACTGACTCGGCACAAGAAGGCAACTTCGACTCCCTATCAGGACGTGGGATTTCATCTCTGACCAATCGGCACTCCTGGCTCACCACCTTCCCCCCAACCATTTCATCTCTGACCAATCAGCACTCCTGGCTCACTAGCTTTCCCCTGACCACCAAGTTGTCCTTAAAACTCTGATCCCCAAATGCTCAGGGAGACCAATTTGAGTAATAATAAAACCTGGTCTGCTGCACATGGTCTGCTGCACAGCTGGCTCTGGGTGAATTACTCTTTCTCTATTGCAATTCCTGTGTCTTGATAAATCAGCTCTGTCTAGGGAGCTGGCAGGGTGAACCCACTGGGCAGTGACACATTCTTTTATTATTAATTTCTTGAGAGGTAATTAAAATTCAAAGGTATTTTCTTTGCCTCAGGGTCCTCCTATAGAATATGGGGAAAATACTGAAGTCTATCTCCTGAGGCCATTGCGTGTGGCTGCAACAATGCCAGGTAACAGGGTAAGTGCTCAGTAAAGGCAAGTCATTACCTTTATAGAAGAATACTGACCTGCTTAACAGGCAAGCTACCGACACAAATCAGCCCCTAGCAGCAATGTCATCTTCCACATGTTCGTGTCCCACCTGCCAAATGGTGCCTAGTTTTCCAGGTTCCCAGGCAATGTGCCATGTTTTTCCTGTCTTAGGGAACCACCAATGAGACTGGTATTTTGTTTGGAAAGATTACCTGTTTCTGCATTTGTCAATATAAGTATAGGGGATTGCCAAATAGGGGGGATGATGTGAGGACACTACTGAAGGGACTTTGGTTTGGATGCAACTTTCCTCACCCTATTAATTTTGCGCAACCAAATGGCAATGGTAACAAATGAGTGCAATTATACCTACCTGCTGAGTGCAGCTCCCCATACAAAATACAGGATGGTCGATGAAGACTATTCATACCTATTGTCTCCTGTGGTCTGGTTGGCCATGGGCCCTGCCTGCTTGGAAGTGCTTATTGCAAGACGCATCCCCATCTATGCTAAAGAAAGAAGCACCACCAGCCACAGCCAGCACCTCTGGCTTTGTGTCTTCTGTGCAAGGCCAGCACCTGCTTCTACAGCAGTGCCCTCAAGGTCCTTTTCCTTGGCCCTTGCTGTTGGAACTCAGCTGCCTCGTCCTTTTAACTCCACCCATCAGGTGACGCTCACCATCTTTGTTGAAGTTACAGATGATATTTGCTAGAATATTCATTTATTTAAGAGTAATTTAAAATATCACTTCAGTGACGTAAGTGATATTTAGGGATTTTTATTGTTTACAGGTTTTTGG
The DNA here is from genome assembly GCF_028885655.2 of Pongo abelii. Classification (NCBI taxonomy): domain Eukaryota; kingdom Metazoa; phylum Chordata; class Mammalia; order Primates; family Hominidae; genus Pongo; species Pongo abelii. Next base: position 229,117,051 of record NC_071985.2, on the reverse strand, counting down.
GTTTTAGGTTTTCTGGATGGTCTGTGGTTTTATTTTTTGTATTATTATTATCATTATTATTGAGACAGAGTCTCACTCTGTCACCCAGGCTGGAGTGCAGTGGTACAGTCTTGGCTCACTGCAACCTCCGTCTCCTGAGTTAAAGCGATTCTCCTGCATCAGCCTCCCAAGTAACTGGAATTACAGGCGTCCACCACTATGCCTGGCTAATTTTTGTATTTTTAGTAGAGATGGGGTTTCACCATGTTGACCAGGCTGGTCTCGAACTCCTGACCTCAGGTGATCTGCCCACTTCAGCCTCCCAAAGTGCTGGGATTACAGGCGTGAACCACTGTGCCCGGGCTGGATGGTCTGGTTTTGAATTATTCACCCTGGCCCTGGCTGCAGTTGTGCCCATCAGATATGCTTTGTTTTTGTTTGCTTGTGCATTTATTTATTTTTCCCCTCATAATTTTTCACAATTCAAGCTTTTGAAAATATATATGCAGTGTTTTTGTAGCTTGGAGTATTTATTCAAAATACTTTCTTCTACCCCTGTGTACTAGGTCTACTGTTCAGTTCCTCCTCTAATCCCCTTTGTGTGAGATGAATTGGGAATATTTCCCCCCTATTGCTGCCTGGCTTGACCATGTGACTTGCTTTAGACAATGAAAGGTGAGAGGAAGTGATGTAAACCATAGCCAGGTAGAAACTTCTGGATTCTGCCCTTCCTCTTCTTACTGAGAAGTGAAGTCTAGATCAGGGAAGATGCTTCAGCATGGATAGGAAAGGACATGGAGAAAAGCTGAAGTCAACCCACCAAGCAGTCATGTAATATGAGTAGGAAGTAGCCTATTATGTTCATAAGCCATTGAGATTTAGGGGTTGTTTGTTACCAGGACGTAATGGATGAAAGCTGACTGATGCACATGTGTCATTGGGAATATCTGCAATTACTCAGTCCCAGGGCAACTAACTGCAGGGCTCCTTGGCACAGAGCAGGCCCCTTTCTACAATTCAGTTCATAACAGCTACTTTCTGCCTTGATCTTTGAAATATCTTGTTTGATCATCCAGTCCTATCTTCTGCAGCTGTGACAAATTTGAAAACCATTGTTACAGATGGTGTAGCTATACAATGAAAAAGGCTGCAGGGGCCAAGCGTTCAGTGGCTCATGCCTGTAATCCCAGAACTTTGGAAGTGGATCACTTGAGGCCAGGGGCTCGAGACCAACCTGGCCAATATGGCAAAACCTGGCTAAAAATACAAAAATTAGCTGGATGTGGTGGTGCACACCTGAATTCCAGCTACTCGGGAGGCTGAGGCAGGAGAATTGCTTGAACCTGGGAGGTGGAGTTTGCAGTGAGCCAAGACTGTGCCAATGCACTCCAGCCTGGGTAACAGAGCGAGACTCCATCTCAAAAAAAAAAAATAACAATAATAATAATAATAATAAATGAAAATAATAAAGAACAAAAAGGCTCCAGGGCTTGCATCTTGTTGTATATATGTTATAAATCTTTATTGGGTTAACTCACTGTGATTGACTGATTGACTGATTGATTGATTGATTTGTGTTGTTGTTACTGTAGCCTAGCATAACCTACTCTAACTTATAGAGATATACACATCTGTTACTCCAGGCTAGAAATATGGACCCAGACGGAATAATGAAATGGAATAATAATGGAAATGGAAATAATATAAATGGAATAATATAAATAATATAATGTATTATAATATAAATAATGATAATATATTCAATAATAGAAATGGAAATAATATAAATGGAATAATATAAATAATATAATGTATTATAATATAAATAATAATATATTCAATAATGGAAATGGAAATAATATAAATGGAATAATATAAATAATATAATGTATTATAAATAATGATAATATATTCAATAATGGAAATGGAAATAATATAAATGGAAATCAAAGCCATGAGAGCAAATGGAATTCTCTATCCAAGTATCCAAGGAGCATTGGCCCAGCAGTGAGGGGAAGATGCTATTTTGAAAAGGAGCAAGTTCAAGTGCCAAGTTCAGCAAGGCTGAGGATTGAGCACCAGTTTCTGCTCTATCAGTATTCTGGCAAGTGCAGTGTCAGAGGGCAGACAAGAGAAAGAGCCAGCTCTCAGAGGCTTCAGCTGCGCTTGGGAGGCTGAGAAGCCAGAGTGAAGGCAACCCTTAGGACACAAGTGATGACAAATGGCAGACACGGTAGAAGCTGGGGAAAATGTAGAAACAAAGGAATTCTATATAAGACTAAGCATTCTCACCTCATTTTAAAATGCTGATAAGAAGTTGCTTTGTTAAAAACACATGAGAGTTAGGCTAATTTGGGATTAAAATCCTTGAGAAGGTGTAAGGAGAGAGAAATAAAAGGCAGAGAATGTGCAGAGGGATTAACTTTAGCCCAGGAAACAGTCCCTTCTTTCAATCAATTAAGAGAAAGAAACAAAGGGATAAGAGCATGTGGGTAGGGGGCTTGGGCTTGAAGAATTGATGCTGGAAGGGAGAGCTCTCATACATTACTTCACATGCTCATTAGGTGTATGTTCTGTGCCAGGAACTAGTGTGATGGTGAGGTGGGAGGGTGGAGACATGAGGAAGGGGAGGTGGTTGTCGAGGGGATGGGAGGGTGGGGGCTCTAAACGTGGGGAAGTTGAGGGAGTGAGGAAGTGGTTGTTGGGAGAAATGAGGGAGAAGGATGGAGAGGTGGTTGTTGAGGGGGTGGGAGGGTGGGGGCTCTGATGGGGGAGGTGGTCATTGGAGGGGAATGAGGAGATGAGGGTGTAAGTTTAGGGAGATAGTTGTTAGCAGAGTGGGAGGCCGGCTATGAGAGTCAGGAGGTGGTTGTTGGGGAATATAGGAGAGGAGGATGGGGAGGTGGTTGTTGAGGGGGTGGTGGCAAGTGACTGGGGTTTTGCATGGGTCTCCCTGGTTCCAAGCTATTTCCCTGGATTCAGATGAAATAACTGAATCAGTTACACAGTGCCGCACTAAGCATAAGGCTCTAGGTCTCTAAAGCCCAACTAATTCCGAGGATTCAGAGGACAGGAGCAGGAAGCAGGAGGCCCCCTGGCAGAATGACTCCTTCTCTGCAGCCTTCATCTATCAGGGACGGACCCCACCTGCCGTACCTCCGTGCTCCCCCTCTCCCGCCCTCTCTCCATCCCTGTGGCATCTGCCCCACCCCGTGCACTTGGCATCAGTCACCTGGAACAGTGCTCTGAGCAGACTGAGGAATGGGCTCTGTTTGGGGAAATGACGGAGGAAGAACGGATGTGAACCCGCTGGACACATGAGTTACTCATGCTGAGGATACAGCCCTACGTGCGGGGAGCCACCTCAGATCATGCCCATGGCTCCCCATGCATTCTCCTTCCATCTGCTTCCTACTTGATAAGGGTTGTTTAGGGTAAATATGTGAGATAAATGTATTGAACAACAGGCATCTTTAACTGCCTGGCTTTGTTTAGGATGGCCATTACAGACTGAATGTCTGTGTCCCCACAAAATTCATATGTTGAAACCTCAACTCCTAATGTGATCGCATTTGGAGGCGGGGCCTTTAGGAGATAATTAGGTTTAGATGAGGCCATAAGAGTGGGGACCTCATGATGGGATTAGTGCCCTTATAAGAAGAGACTCAGAGGCCAGGGGGAGTCGCTCATGCCTGTAATCCCAAATCCCCATCTCTACTAAAAATACAAAAATTAGCCGGCTGTGGTGGTGCATGCCTGTAGTCCCAGCTACTTGGGGAGGCTGAGGCAGGAGAATCACTTGAACTCTGCATTCCAGCCTTGGTGACAGAGAGAGATCCCGTCTCAAAACAAAATAAAAACAGAAGAGACTCAGAGAGCTTGTTCTCACTTTCTCTCTCTCTCTCTCTCTCTCCCCTTCCCTCCCTCCCTCCCCTTCTGTCTCTCCACCATGTGAGGACACAGCAAGAAGACAGTGTCTACAAGCCAGAAAGACATCTCTTACAAGAACCTGACCATGCCGGCACCCTGATCTTGGACTGCCAACCTTGAGAACTGTGAGAAAGAAATTTCTGTTGTTTAAACTGCCCAGTCAATGGTATTTTGTTATGGCAGCACAAGCTGACTAATTGAATAGCTTATAATTTAAAAATAATAACCTTAAAGCAAGGGAACTAGCGGAGTTCTATTACACGTCTGCTATTTTTCTTCTCCATGGTGGGCTTTGGCTGTGATGCTAGTAGTTTTATTTTTTCCTTTCATTCTATTTTTCTGTATCTGCGAATATTCTATCATAAGCATCCATTTTTTAAATAAAAAGAAGTAAATGTTTTTATTTATGATTTTATAAGTTAGAAAGCAGGAGATTTGTCTATACCAGGCATCTAGAATGAAATTACTTCTAAAATTGAGCACTAATTTTAGGGCTAAGTTTTTGGCAGTGAATGCTAAAGGGAAGATTTTTTATTTCTTAGAAGTTGTTTGATCAAGGTATGCATAAAAATGCTGCCAGAGAGAAACCTGGAGCCACCTTCCAGAAGGAATACACATAAATCCTGATATAGGAGACACAGGTTAACCTAACAGGTAATGTCTGAGTCGTGCTGTAGGCAAGAAATAAAAATATTTTTCATAGGCGTTTTCTTATATTTCCCTTCCATGGAAGTTGAGGAGGTAGTATTTTGTCATGCCTACATTTCTCACAAATTATAAATGTGTTTATAGTCTAGAAGAAAAATGTTTTCTAATAGTCTAACTTTATCCATGGCCAAGCTGTAAGGAACTAGAAGAATGAGCAGGTAATACAGACGATCTCTCTGAAAACATCAAAAGCCCCAGGTGAGTAATTTTTATAGAGAGGATGGTATATGTATATATATTTCAGGCGGAAAGTCCTGAAAATTGGCTACATAGGAAGCAGCGTCCCAGTTCCAGACTCCATGTGAATGAAGCCAGACAGTAAGAGCCCTCGAGTCTTCTCCGTCTGTTCCCCAGAGGCTGCTGAAAGGACCCAGGGAAGAGCCCATGACTGTCATGACTGTGGTTTCGTCCGTGTGGGGCCCACAGGCATGTTCACAGAGGATGCGGGTGCCTGGGGCCCAGGTGGGTCTCTCCAGAACAGCTTCCGAAACACTAAGTGCCATATCCTGACATTGAAGGGACTGGCCAGGAACTGATCCTTCAGCAAGAGGGAATCCACATGGCTGGCCCTAGCAAATCTGTGTCCAAACCGTTTTGTTGAAAAAGATACACCACTTGGGGTTGGATGAAAATGATTTTCTAGGACCATCAGAGCTTGAAGATTTTTCAGTCACTGAGGAGAATGCTCATTTCCCACCGGACCAGAGCAGGGCAGCTTGTGTGAAGGCAGGTGTATTGGAGCTCATCTGAACTGGGTACCACATTCTAATTCTTCTTGATTAGCATCAGGGCTTCAGACAGGTCACTTCACCAGCATGTCCTTTAGCTTCCTTGGATGTAAAAATGCATTTCATGATAATGAACCCAGTAATTCATCTGTCTTTTCTATTGCAGGAGGAGAGGATTCTATTGATAAGGGACACCTCGGGTGCTCACTTCCACTCTTGCAAAATGGCCTCAGTAGACCTCACTCTCATTTCCAAAGAAGAAGAGGAGGCTGATTCACTTCATAGGTTCAAAGGGGATTGGAGACATTAACCAGTATTTGATTGATTAGTGAAAGATGAGGGCTGTTAGCAGCACAGCACTCTTCCCTGAGTCTGTGTTGGCCTGGGTGTCTACAGAATGTTCAGCATTTAGGCTTAATCCATAGGAGTGGTGATGTGGTTGCAAGGGGCTTCAGATAGACTCCTAAAGCTACGAGAATTTTTGCTCCTCTGGGACCCACAGAGACACTTCCACAGAGGCCAGAGGCTCTACTCAACATCCATCCCCTAGGTCTGAGGGACACAGGGTTACAGGATACCTCAAGCCCCAGGCAAATCTGTGTTTCCTTTCCAAAATAATAAAAGAGGGTTGGAACGAGTTGCACTGAAGACTGAAAGTCTATTTCTCCTTCCCTTCTAGCCAGGGAGGTTAGGAGTAGGCAGCAAACTTTAAGAAAATGAGACAAGAAAGTGAGTTCTGTTTTGACAGAACAGAGAAGAAAGATGTGCACAGAAAGAGATTGATCTCCTCGAGTAAAGAGAGCCCAGAGCATTTTTCTCATAGGCCATATTCATTTACCAGTGCTTGAGAAAATCATTCCCTATCATTGTCCCCGCACCATAAGTCACATTCAGAATCTGTTTATCAAGACCAGATAAGGATCAGAAAAAATGAGCTGGAGAGAACACATGTTGCCTAAGTCTGGGAAGTCATAATCTTAATATGAACGGCTTAAATAGCCCAGCTAATGAGCAAGTTCACTCTTAATTTTCTACAACAATGGTAGCTTTTGCCAGCTCTTTATCAAACCAAGATTGGACTCATCACAAGATGGTAAATGATTTCTCATCCATTATTTTATCAGCACCCCTGATTTATTTATTACCCTCAAAGTCATGTTACTCTTAAAGTTTCTAGACTTCCTCTAGGAGGTGGGAGGGTGAGGGTGGAGAGAAATCCCACTGGTGGACTTGATCAAGATTTCTTGCAGTGTGTTTCTTTTTTATTTCAGTACATGATTAATTCACCTGTTAATCTGTAAAAACATCACCCTCCCCATCTCTGTCCCCATCCTCAGTGGCAAAGAACTATTCCTGTCCTTGAAATATTCTCAATTGAGAAATGTTTTTGACAACTGTTCTTGTTTCTTGTTGTTGTTGTTGTTGTTTTGTTTGTTTTTACTTTTGGAGACAGAGTCTCACTCTGTCACCCAGGCAGGAATGCAGTGGTGTGATCTCAGTTCACTAAAGGCTCCGCCTCCCGGGTTCAAGCCATTCTCCTGCCTCAGCCTCCCAAGTAGCTGGGATTACAGGCATGCATCACCATGCCTAACTAATTTTTATATCTTTAGTAAACATGGGATTCCACCATGTTAGCCAGGCTGGTCTCAATCTCCTGATCTCAAGTGATCCTCCTGCCTCAGCCTCCCAAAGTGCTGGGATTACAGGCATGAGCCACTATGCCTAGCCGTATCTTTCTTGTTTTTTATGTTCAACTTGTCTTACAAGAAAAAAAAATAATAATAATAAAACAGCAGAGATGAGGTAACACCAACAAGAATTAACTCTTCAACTCCTCAAGAAAGAAATCTTTTCTCCATCTTTATCTACTGCCTTGAGTAGACTTGGAAAAGATGTCCACCATTTACTGACCTATGATTTCCCCAAATTCTAAAGATCAAGGCAAGAAAACCTGGCTGAAGTGGGATCTACCGGTAATTCACCAAGAGACTGAACATAAAATTAATGATTTGCTCCCTGGGTGAGTTCCTGCCTGTACAGCCAAGAGCACCACAGCCCCTTCTTGGGGCTTCCCATTCAAGGACATGACAAAAGGATCCGGATTGGCTGAATATGATTCAGATGGAAAGGTACACAACAACATCTACATCTACGTGCAGTTGTTAAAATGTGGCCTGAATGTGACTCACCCTCATTCGTCCCTGTCTCCTCACCCTCCTCGTTATTCACCTCCTGCATCTTCTTCTGTTGGGGGTGGTGTTTATGGCATTCCTCTACTGCCTGGAGAGCTGTCACAGCATTTTGATGAAGAGTGGTTTGTTTTTCTGCAAAATCCTGAGTTTCATCCAATTAACCTTTATCCTCTTTGTTATATTAATTTGAGCAGCCCTTGGCTATGACAAGAAAGAACCTCCCTTTTCCTCCATCAGCTCAACCCATCCTTCTCTTCAAGACCAACCTCTGCACTCAGGGAGGGCCCCACTTCCCCTTCACCACCCTCAGCTCACGTTAGCTTGCTTCTGGTAATAATTTACAATTCGGATACTCACCAGAACCACCTGAGGGCCTGAAAAGTCTGTGTTTGGAGCTATCTGGACACAGGTCTGGATTTCTGGATTGATGTGGGCAGGGATGTGGCCTAGGCATCTGCATTGTTTAACTTTCCAGGAGATCCCAATATCTTAGAAGGATGAGACCCTCATGCCTGCACAATGCACACCGCTACCTCCACGCCAAGGCATTCTGATTTACGTGGTCTGTGATGGCACAAGTGTGGGGATTCCCAAAAGTTTCCAGGTGACTCTTGCACAGGTTGATGGAGTGCCTCCGGCTTCCTCCTTATCAATTGTGCAACAAGGTGTGAATATTGCCTACAATGTCATGAGTAGGCCTGCTGTCCTCTTTCCTAGAAGCTTGGAGTCCCAGGGACAGCACAGACTGCATTAGGAACAGGATGACTAGACTCATTCCTCAAACCCCAAGCTCCAGCACCATACACAGTGCTCCACGCCCATGTGACATTCATCTCCCCAGGGCAAGATCCAGATTTTTACAGGGCCTAGTTCCCATTCAATTTGGAAACGGGGCCTCTTTGATAAATGATTTCCAAATTATGGGTAGAAACTGAGGTTTGGAGGCTCCCTTGTGGCTTTCTTAGCTCCGAGGTAAACACAGATCACCTGCTCCCAGGTGGGTTTGCTTAGATTGCCAGCAGCCTGGCGGAGTCTGTAGACAGATCTGTGAGGACCAGGACCATTTCTCCCACCTTTCAGGGCTGTTCTGGACCCTGGCATTATACTTGTAGATATTTCTTCTGGAATCACACGCAGATGAAACCTCCAGAGAAAAGGCCACTTATTCCCCCAGGGGATGCGCCCAGTCTGCAAGAGGCATCAGCCCTTAATATATGGAATGTATTTTGCCAGGACCGTGACGGTCATTAGAAATGGGCCTTGGGTGTCATTACCCCAGAGTCATCGTGGTGAAGTATGTGTCCTCTGAGTAGACAGAACATTAGAGCACTCTGAACTGAATTGGTCAGCCGAAAACACCAGAGTGTTTTATCCTTGGAAGGAAATTAAGCCATTTATTGGAGGACAGAAGTTCAGTATAATAGTTAAAGCAATCTGACATTTCCATAAATTAATAAAATGTGTATGGCTGGCATAATTCAGTATGTAAAAGCATTGATCTCTCCTCCCCAAAGTCCAAAAGGAGAATTCCGGGCAGTAGGAAGAGGCAGAAGGTCAGGGTCAATGACATTAGACCTGTGTCATTGAAGATAAGCCCGCCTGAGCAAGAACCCCATGCACCCATGCACACTCTTGCACTCACTCCCCCACTCCCCCACTCCCTCACTCCCCCAGTCCCTCACTCCCTCACTGAGGTTGTTGATTCACGTGCACATTTTTGAGACTCAGCTCAGATCTTGCCCATTTTCTGTATCTTTCTCCCACTCTCTTGTTCAAAGCATACACTTCCTGATGCATACATCTGGAGCCTAACTATGATCCTTTCTCAGGCTCATACTGTGAAGTATGGCAGAACCATGTATAGCACAACTGTGAGGACAGGCGCCTCTCAACTGTGAAGACAGGCACCTCTCAACTATGAAGACAGGCACCTTCTGTGCTAATCCTTTAATTCTCAGCACTTAACAAAGAGCCTGGAGCAAACAGGCAATCACATGCCTGCTAAATGAATGAAGGAGTGTGAATGAACCATCAAGTGTGTCTTACTTTGTAAAATCCCTGCTCGTGTGACGGCATGGTAGAATCTGAGTGGTGTTTCCAGGTCTCTCAGGCACTAACTCTGGGGGTCCTTAGGCAACACCCCACATTCCATGTCTATTTCCTTACCTATAAAATGGGGGCAACAATGGCACCCACTTTATGGGGATTAAATGAGATTATTTCTGCAAACATTGGTAGAGTGCCTGACCCACAATAAACATTTAATAAAGATCGGCAGTTATCGTTTTGCCAATGGCCAGCTCTTATAAAAAAAGATGAGCTCACAGGACCACATTTATTTAAAACATTTGCTTTTTCTTCATCTCTGTCCCTAGCACTCACAGGCAACATTTTTGCAGTGGACATAGTTTTAGTTGGGGTAATAATAGTATGATTATATCCTCAACTCACGCGGTGGAAATCAAGAGCAACAAGGAAATGTACGACTCTCCCAGGAGAGTACATGGATGATGACCAAAAGCAAATGGTACGTTCAAACTCAGCAGGAGTGAAATGGATGATAGGGATGCCTTCAACTAGCCCACAGCAAATTATCCACTGATTCTTATCCACTGTTTAATTAGGGTAAGACAGCCAACACAGCTCAGTACAAACAAACCATTTTAATGTGTGTTCACAATGAAATTAATGATGCTGACAGGTAGCAAATATCTCCATTTGTTTTTCTTGGGTATAGGCACAATTGGATGTTGAATTAGGTCAAGGGCAGGGTCAGCATGCATCATCATGCCTGCTGTGGATGCCACAGTCTGGACCTCTTAGAAGCTGCCCTTCCTTCTCTAAACCCACAATGGGCATTCTGTGTTGACTTCTTGTCCCTTGATGCTCAGGTGGGTGGTTGGAGTTCTGTGCTGGTGAGGCCCCTGGATTTGTGTGGGATAAGGATTTTTGCCCCTGTTGCATATCCCAGAGACCTTCTGTCATGAACAATGCACCTAGGAGAGGAATTCAAGCATTATATGGATGCCAAAGTGAATGGCTTTAAAACCCTGAGGTCCTATGACCTACAAAAGTGTGTCTCCCATCACCCGAAGCCCTGTTTGGATCCATTCTCATGAGATACAGGTGGCAGTAAGAGAAACACTCTCACATGAGTCTGAGAAGAATAGGAGGGGTAGACAACCCTTCACCATTTTAGCTCCTACATAGATAGGACTTCTGATACCCAGATTGTACACTGAACGTGAGAGACTCGTGGTTTCTCCCTTATTCCCAAATACCCCCAGTACCAACAGTTTCCTTGGGTAGTCTCCCCAAACCTGGGACTCCACCCACGGTGGTGTTTAAGAGACGGTAAATGAACTTCAGGGGGCTTTGGGAAGCACTCAGGGTATGGAGGAACACAGCATCATGCCAGAGGAAATAATTTCCTTTACTCTCAACCCTGCTGATTATATCAAGGAGGACCTTGAGTTGGGCACTGGTTTGGTTGGACAGTCTTCATGTCCTGCCAACCTCCCATTTGAATAGAGAGAGCAGCGTTATGTTTACAGTCTTCAGCAGGCAGTAAAAAAGCGCCTAGAATTCGATAACGCTTTTCTTTTCATTTTGTAATTATTTTATAGTTTATTTTACTTAATTCCATTTACAATTAAAATGTGATTTCTCTCTCAAAGTAGTTTGTTTTGTTATAAAAATTACTTAGTTTAAATAAGACATAAATGACCTATAGCACAGGTGCATTGGGAGAGACTGATGACTTCAGAGTTGCAGTCCTGGGTTGGTGGTTTTGGTTCCTGGATGGGCGTTGTCCTTGATGACTCGGCACCAGCTAGGTGGGTGTGAAAGGGCAGTGGGTGAGGGTTGTCAGCAGGACCCCAGAACACCAGCTCCCTCATCATGACATCAAGTGTCTGCATGAATTTCTTTGGAAGAAAGGGCCTCTGCCACTGACACTAATGTTAGACAGCTGTTCCAAGTGTTCTAGGACAAGATGAACTAAACAAATGGGGTCCACACAGGAAATGCTCTCTGGGCATAAGCGTGGGTGTGGAGTGGAGGTGATTGAGTCCTGGAATTTCTCTGGAAGAAGATGGGCTCAGTTTTGACATTGCTGGGGAACTTGAAGCAAACACCACTTGGGAGCTTGTTTACTCTGTATCCTCTGAGGGATACAGAGGCCAGTGGGGAGCAACATGGAGATATAACTCTAGAATCAGGGCACACTCCAGTCTGACACCCATTGGCTATGTGACTTTGAACTTGGGCAGTCAAGTTTGACTTTTATCACTTGCAAAATGGGATGAAGACTGCTCAACATGCAGTGCCATTTAAGAAATCCCAATGAATGCTGATACAGAGTAGCAGTACTTGTTGAGGGTCCAAAGAGCAGTCATTATTTTTATAGTCAGACAGCAGGAAGCACCTCTCTCCCTGACCCTATCCTTTCTTGATGGGCTTCAAGGACACCCATAGCTTGGCAACCATAGGGCAAGACCCTCACTCCCTTGTCAATCCACATCTCTCCAACAGGAGCCAAGCTGGCTCACTTGAGTTTCACTTTGTGTATTCAATTGCCAAGTTCCTGCCAAAGTATTTTCTTTTATTAAGTGTCTAGCAGAATCTGTTCATGCAACATGTTGTCATCATCGGCATTTGAAGCTGATTCAGCCATTAGCACCCCTCTACGTTTCTATAAATATTTAAACCACCAATACTTGGTAATCACCTCGGTATAAAATTAGGAAGGATCAGAGGATGTTGATTCACCTTGTTTATTAAAAAGTCAGCTTAATCTTTAGTGCTGAAGTGCTTCCTGCTAATAGAAGATGAATGTGAGTAAGCAGATTTGAAAGTGCACAGGAGTATATGTTTTGTTTTGTTTTTTTAAGCCAAATAAATCATTGTAACACCTGCAGCCCGCACACTAATTGGCCTGTGTCTTCGTTGCAGTGGTACTTCAGGCCACAGTTAGGAATAATTCTGTATTGTCTCCTGTTTTCCCTACCAACTTTCACATCCTCATCTCACACCCAACCTTCCTCATGGTGCCCCTGAAGAGGACCGAATGCCCCACTGACCTTGTGAGCACCACTCTGTATGCTTGGATATGCAGATTGAGTGTTCCAGAAGATGGTAGGCTTATTAGACTGAGTTTGTTTGAATTTATATTGAAGACCTCTCACCAGATGGTCAGGGCTTGGTTTTCAGGTAAGCCAAAATATAGGAAAAGGGTTTTTTTCTTTGCAAAAATTCAGCTCACCAGATCCCAGCGTCAGTGTGGCAAATCGTCCTCATCTGGATTCGTATTTCCTGGCCCCTTGCCCATGACAGGCATCACGAGTTGATCACAGCTCTGTTTCCCACAGATCAGGGATTAGAGCTCAGGGTCCTCCCTCGTGCATGCCGTCACCATCAGGTAACACCTGATGCAATCTCTTTGTGGTCCTGGACTTTAGCTATTTTTTTAAATTGAAAGGAGATTTTTTTCCCTTATAAAGTAGAAATCCTTCTATATACAATCATGGAATTCTCATGAGTTTGCAATCAATATTGACATTGACTCATCAAAGACTATGTGACTCTCCCAGTGAGTCTGGGTGGTGCTTGTTCCACCCAGCTGAATATCCAGCTGAATCTCCTTGCCCACAGCAGAGCTTCCAGATAAAAGGTGGTGACTCACTGAAGGTCACAGGGATTTGTGGAAGAGTTGGGTGTGAACCACATTTTCCATATCTTTGCCTGTTGCCTTTTCCACCGTGGGCTTTGAACATTTATTCAACCACACAAACCATTTCTTACCAGTCTGAAATAACTCTGTCCAGCCTAGAGAAGATATTGGCAGGAAGTGTTTATGAGTGTCCTGGGGTAATCCTGTGCCTTTTATCTCCTCCAGTCCTTACACGCCTTGCCCATGGTGGATTTGCAATGAGTGAAGACTCTTCATTGCATGTGACCCTATTGAAAAGGCTTATTTTTAAAATCACATTTCCTAAAAGTAGAATTCACACAAATGGTGTTGGTTTTTCTGTTTTGATGCACAAATCATTTTCTGCTTTCTACTCGCCTTTGCGGGCAGCTCAGACAGGCAGTGGAGGCTTCGTGGGGGCATCAGCAATGCTCTCCATGGGCTGTGCCTGGGCCCCGGTCACATGCTGGGCTCTGAGGGACCATTGACATGGCTATGTATGGCACATCTGCATGGCGGGCGATGTGGTGGGCGTGGCAGAACATTCAGAGGCACACCCAGATCTAACTGCTTCTTCATAAAGATTCTTACACAAAATGCTAGGGGCCTGATGACTTTCACCATAACTAAGACCTTCTCTTAGTCTGCTTGGGCTGCCATACATAACAAAATACCATCGATCGAGGAGCTTACGCAGTAGGTGTTGATTTCTCACAGCTCTGGAAGCTGAACACCAAGATCAAGGTGCTCGCTGATTCGGCTCTTACGGCAAACCTTCTTCCCGGCTTGCACATGGCTGCCTTCTTGCTGTGCCACCATACAATAGAGAAAAAGTCTTTATAAATCACTGAGCCCATCACGGGGCCCTACTCCCCTGACATCTAAACTTAATTGTCTCCCAAAGGCCCTACCTCCAAGTACAATTACTTTGGGGGTTAGGGACTCAACATACTAATTTTGGGGTGACACAAACACTCAGTCTATAACAATGCTCCCTCAATGCCCACCAGAAATTGTTGGCTTCACTGGGTGGTGGTGAGAGAGAGGGCTTTGGTTAAATCAGTCCTGAATTTGGGCAGCACATTAACATCTCTGATTTCATTAGTTGGGTATGGTCTGGGTTTGGTCTGGGAGTTGTGAGTTTTAAAACCACCCCAGGTGATTCTAATGTGCAGCTGAGGTTGCCAGACACAGAGTAACTGCGTTCTTTATGCACCTGCACTACATGACGTCTGGTGCTCCCAGAGGAAGACACCCGGCCGTAGGAGAAAAATGACATTAACTTACATTTTTGAGTATGCCTCTGTACCAGGTGCTGAACAGAGTGCTCTGACGTATTGTGACTGTGACGTTAATCATTGTAGTAACTCTCATTTCCCTGTCTTCGAGATGAGATGGCAGAAGTTTGGGGCCTCAGATCTAGCTTCCTTGCAGAGCTCACATCTTTGCTTGTGCCCCTCCCTCTGCTGCCTTTTAACAAGAACAGAATCTCCAATGCTGTGCTCAAAAAGAAGAGGAAAGAAGCTCATCTGAGGGAACCCAGGAATTTGGGGAGCAGGGATATGCTCCATCAATTGGAGAGTGACAAATTCTACCTGGCTTCCAAGGAGACACTCAGAGAAGTGAAGATTGAGGGGGGTGGGGGCTGTGTTGAGAGGCTCACACAGTCACTGGGCACGTTCTTGGTTCCCTCTTGCTTAGTCCTGGGTGGCAGTCGCCCAGATGCAGGGCAACCGGTTCTGCATTCCACATCTGAGCTGCTCAGAAGCTGTGACTTCCAAAGCCTGCATTTCCACTAGCTGCAGCGGCTGCCTACCTGCAGGTCTGGAGAGCCAGTTGGCCTGCGAGTCAAAGCCACATTTGAGTACCGGGTGGCCCTTTCTCCACTGAGCTCCTGGCAACACGTTGCACCCCACAGCACAATGCCAGCCTCTTTCTGGGCACAAGGGCTCTCAGTGAAGCGTGAAGCCCAGGTTCCAGTCAATGAATTGCCAAGCAAGTACACACAGCGTTTCCAGCTCATTTCCCTGCATTATCCCAGGTCTGTGGATAAACAAAAAAGCAATAATAGCTCTTGGTGGTATTTTAATTGGCATTAGCTGTGTTTTAATTAGTAAGAGAAGCAGGAGGAGGGAGGTCAGAGAAAACTCTTCTCTGACTGCCACCTCCTCCCGAGTGTTTATACACCTCCAGGGAAGGCACAGCAGCCCCTGGCTTGCTTTCTTGAACTGCCCATTAGGATAATTCATTCACAATAAGCATCTCTTCTCGAATCTGAGTCACGGCACCCAGGTTTACATCCTCAGTCTAGGAAAATAGCACCTGCAAATTAAACATACGCCAGGGCTCCATTGCTTAGCACTATCTAACAGTCTGCGAAAAGGTGATTTGCAGATTTAAAAGCAGATTCAGTCTTTGAGACGCAGGCAGAGGGTGTGGAGGGACAGCGGTGGCCTCCAAGAGGGGACACAGTGGCTCAAATCCTAAACCCACCTCCCAGGGGTTGTGGGGTCTGCAACAAACCCTCCTGTTGTCTGAGGAATTTCCTAACTGAGGTATTCAGACTCGATTTAAGGGGCTTGGGAAGGGGCATGGAGCAGTGAGGACAGGAACTAAACCATTATTAGAATCTGTTGGGGGGAGGTCGAGATTGGGAAGGTCTGTGTCGTTTTAAAAAGTTGATGCATATAAGCAGCCTCCAACACTGCAACAGTTTTCCAACAAAAGGAAACATCTGGAAAAAATAAGTTAAGTCAGTGTTTTCATTAATGAGGTGTACTTTTCAGCAGCCCATTTAAAAATTTATTTTCAAACAGCATCAAAAAAAGCGAGGCAGGACCTCACTTTTTTTTTTTTTTTTTTTTTTAGATTTCACCAAATAGGTGGTATGGGTTAAAGAAATGGGAAAACCCTGGACTCTCCCATCTTTCATATTCCATAATTTTATCTGGTGGGGAGATCTATTAAAATTTTTTTAAAAAAGAAAACATTTGGATCATTTGCAGAATTCGAGCTATGCCCACCGATCCCAGCATGTATTAAACACCAACACCAGGCTGACAGGGGCTGAGCTTTGCTGCACACAGATGAACAGGGCAGGAGTTTGATCCTTAATCCTGTAGACAGGAATCTAGGTCTTCTCTCCGTCTAGACGGCATGCATCTGAGGCTCTGTCCCTCCAGGCTGGTATGGAGATGCCTCTCCTTTCCTCCTCGTTCATCACCTCATTTCCTTCCCTACACATCAGTTTCCACACGGCATAAATGTTGTTTTTATTTCTAGTCTTCCAAACATAAATTGAGTCACCTTAGCATCTTCCCCTGGCTTGGCCTTGCATGAGGACAATCCCAGGCTACTTGGCCTTGGGGTCTCCTCCTGTTCCTCCCTCTCGCCACTCAGGATGCCCAGTTCAATTGGTCTGGAGGGGGGCTCTGGGTGTTACTTCCAAACACCCCATCCCAACAGGTGACTCTAAAGTGCAGGCAAGATGGGCTGCTGCTCCTAAGAGTTCCAAAGATAGAAAGAATCTGAGTTTGAGGTAACTCGAATCTGGGCATTGCATGGGGCATCCCAGTTGGATTTAAAAGCAGGTAAAGTATTTACAAGTAGAGGTGAGGAAGGGCATTCCAGACCAAGAGAGCAGCCAGGAGGGGCAGCTGGTGCCAGCTAGGGGATGAAGGCTTGGGTGGTGTTCCCTCCAACTAGGCAGTGCTTGGGCCGAACAATGGCCCCCCAAGGTTTCAGGTTCTAATGCCTACTTGTCAATGTTTTTTTTAAAATTCAACTTTTATTTTTGAAACAGGGGGTACATGTACAGGTTTGTTATATGGGTATATTACACCCAGGTACTAAGCATAGTATGCAACAGGTAGTTTTCCAGCCCCCCTCCAAGTAGACTGCAGGGTCTGTCCCCATGTTGATGTCCATCTGTGCTCAGTGTTTAGCTCTCACTTACAAGTGAGAACATATGGTATTTGGGTTGCTCTTCCTGCATAAATTTGCTTAGAATAATGGTCTCCAGCTGCGTCCATGTTGCTCTGAAGGACATGTTTTCATTCTTTTTTGTGGCTGTATAGTATTCCGTGGTGTGTATGTCCCACACTTTCTTCATCCAGTTCATCTTTGATAGGCACCTGGGTTGATTTCATGTCTTTGCTACTGTGAATAGCTCAGTGGTGAACATACAAGTTCATGTGTATTTTGGTATAATGACCTATTTTCCTTTGGGTATATACCTAGTAATGGGATTGCTGGAACCAATGTTACCTTATATAGAAAAAGGGTCTTTGCAGATGTGGGGTCTATGCAGCTTAAGGGTTGTGAGATGGAGAGATTATACTGGATTATTTGGGTGAGCGCCAAATGCAATCACAAGTGTTCCTATAAAAGGCAGACGAGGGAGATTTCACACATACAGATGAGAAGACCACATGAAGATGGAGGCACAGACTGGAGCAATGCAGCCACAAGCTAAGGAAGCCCAGAAGACACCTGAAGCTAGAGAGGCTGGGAACCTCCCCTAGAGGCTTTAGAGGGAGTGCAACCCCACCAATATCTTGATTTTGGAATTTTGTCCCCCAAAACTGTGAGAGAAAAAATTTCTGTTGTTGTGAGCCATGCAGTTTGTAGAAATTTCTTCTAGCAACTCAAGGAAGCTCATGCTGCTAAAGTGAAAGATCTTTAGCCAACAGATTTGGCAGCCTGGGGCTAAGGTTCAGGAAGGGGAATGCAGTGGGAGCGGGAGGCATGTTCTGGAGACAGGGAGACTGAAATCCAGGGCGGCTCTGGGTCTGCCTCAGATTATTGTCAACAGAAGCTTAAAGGAAATGAAAATAATAGAGTGTGGCAACAGAGAGAGGAGGTCAGTCTCCCCCAGGGCTGAGAGAGGAACTGACAGCGTGAGCAGAGTCTCCTGCAAGGATGGCCCTGCCCTCACTAAGGCAAGAGAGTCAGAAGTCAGGGATGGACTGACGCTGAGGCCGGGAACTGGTAGGGTGAAGGAGCCCCTTGCACAGATGGTCTCTCAGGAGGCACCAGGGTAGCATCCTCCAGGGTTGGTCCCTGGCCACACTAAGGTCATCCTCATGGATCCTGAACACCCAAGCCAGAGCTGACCCTAAAGACTCCATGAAGCACCTTAGAGGGAGAAGCCAACGTCTGCCACATCCACATTGTCTGCCACAAGTACCTGGAAGAAGCTGCCACCAGCTTCTCAAACTTACCAAATTGTGGAAATGCTGTATGTGTGAGAGAGCGAGAAAGAAGTGGGAATGGGAAAGGAGACAGAGAGGGAAAGAGATAGAGAGGAGAGGAGAGAGAGAGCTGTCTGTGTTTCTCTTTTGACAGGACTCTTGTTTATTCTGGAAAATGGCAGTCCCGAGCAAAGCAGTGCTGGAGAATCATTTCTACTTTATTTGGGAGAGCGCTTCTTCACCCCAGAATCCCACAAACTGAAGTCTTCCAGATTATAATCACACGTGTTAGTGTTGGGAACTAAGGCAGGGATTTACTAACAACACTCAAACATTTCATATTTTTTTATTCGTTCCACCTAGCAGAGATTCGTTCATGTATTCACTCATTCATTCATTCACTCATTCACTCATTCATTTTTTCACTTATTCATTCCACAGACATCAGGCCAAGGGGCATTCTTCCAGGCACCAGTGATCAAGCAGGGAGCAGGGAGCAGTGAGCTGGGGACCCACCTGCCTTATGGGCACATGGTCCAGTGAAGATGTTTGGGGATTTTGACTCTGCCACTGAATTGATCAACTCACCCCTTGCCTATCACAGCCTTCTGACATACGAAAAAGTAATCAAAAAAGCTCCATTGCCTCCATCAAAATTATCAACAAAAATGTCACATGGGCCCCTGCTGCTGACAAAATCCTCAAGCAAAGCAAGAGAACACTCCTTCTGGGTTGAGAGCTCCCTGAACCCCATACCCTGGGTCCTCTTTCAAAATTTGCCCCTTTCTCCAATTGCCTAAGACATTCTGCATTCTCGTGTCTGGGGAACACACTTTATCCTCTTCTTTCTTATTCCTACCAGACTGAGAGTGATGAAAGCTTCTTCTCAAGTCAATTTCTGCCTAGGAGAACACCTAGATGGATGGGGAAAGCTGCCTACCTTGCTCCCAACTAGCTGTGCAACCTGGGACCAACCAATTCATCTCTCCACTCCTCATCTGCTCATCTAGAAAATAAGATAATATCATATTCTTCTGAGGGTTGTTGTCAGAATTGCAGGAGACAAGGTGTGGGATGGTGATTCTGTCTGAACATCTTTTGCACCTTTGTTTCCTGAAAGCTTTTCCTCTTTCCCAGCTATCTCCTGGTCATCTTCAGCTGATTTGATGCTTTTACTGCATATCACACTTTCTTGGTAGCCTGTATCCCTATAGGAATTAAACAGATTGTTGTGTGCATTTTTATTCATGCTGGCGTGTTGTCTACTAGACCATTGGTTCCAAGGTGCGAGGTCCACACGTGTGGCCCCGTCACCGAAAACAGCATTAGGCACTTTGTACAGGCAGAGTTTATATTGTTGAAGGGATCAAGACATGCATGATTTAATTAAAACATTGATGCATTCATGTATGGTTTGTGTGTTAATTTCTGTGAAACATTTTTTAAAAATCAGATCCTGAGTCATGAAAGTGAGACAAAAATTAGACTTGGCTTTTGCCTATGGCAACTTTGCCAACCTCATAACCCACCAGAAGCATAAACACTATGTGCATCAAATTTAGATAACTCCACCAAACAAAGGCAAAGCAGGATTGATTGTGGAAAGTAAGCTGAGAAATAACAAAGTACATTCTGTGCAGTGTGAAGATTAAATGCATATGAAATACCCATCTTGCCAAACTGCCTTCAGCAAAATTTTGCAATGCAGGCCAGAAATCAGGAACCATTCCCTGACTCGAGGAGAGTCTAAGAAATCCAAGAATGATCCCCTCCCAAGGATTTCAAAACAACAAGCCAGGAAGGGTACTTTTCTGATGCCTTCCGTATGAAAGAAGAATTCCAAGATAATGCCTGCTGTCCTCTGACTGCCTTTCTGATGAGCAACAAAATGTTTGATTTTCTTCTAATAGATTTGTCATTTTACTTCAAGTATCCAGTACAATTGACCCATGGAATCGCAATTTCAAAGCCATTAAAATCTAATTTTCCACACTGTGTCCCCAAGAGATTGACTAACTTTCAAAGAATAATTCATTTTCTTTAAGAAAAAAAAATGCATCTCTCTATATTTTCTTTTTCATTCTTTAAAATAATTCAAGGGACATTGCTGTCAGCATAGCCGTTATTACTCCCCCAGTGCCTTTCTTGCAAAAGAACATAAGTGCTCCTCTGACAAAGTAAGATTTGGTCACTAAGGACTGAAGGCTGTATTTATGTGGGGAAACTACCACTTACTGATATATTATAAAAGACCACTGTCATGTTTCACCATCAAGAAAGCAGGACAGAAGTCTCAAGGTTATTTGTTTTGGAAAATAACAGATGTGTCAAAGACTAAGCAGAAAAATGTTTTGAAGGGGAGAATGTCTTCTGGCAAGTTTCAGGAGTCCAAGACCTCTAAAATTGAGTTATCTTTCTCAGCTGTTAAACCGAACCTCTCCATTTAAAACTCTGGGATCAGAACACCTAACGAGAGGCCACTTAGGCAGGTGTTCACAAACCCATATACAGAGATCTTAGTCAATTGATGGGAACAACATGGGTGTCATCACATGGGACCCATTACACTTGCTCCTTCACAAACATATGCAATATGGGATCCTAGAGTTGAAAAAGGATATTAGTGGACAAATCAGGGCTACTGGGCTACTAGCAGAGCTACTAGTAGTTAATGTCTTGGTTTAGGTTTTTGTACTATGGTTATGTAAGATTACATAAGGAGTAAGATTACATTAGGAGTAGGTAGCTGGTGAAAGGTGTAAGAGAATGCTTCTTACTAACTTTGTAGCTTTTGTGTAAGTCCAAAATCATTTAAAAATAAACATTTAAAGAAATGTATAGTCCATATATTCAGAAAGGTTGGAAAGCAAGAGAATATACCACTGTCATAAAAACATACCAGGATGCAAGAACAAGTGAATGCTTCATTTTAAAGCTCCTTTGGTAAGATGTGTGCAAGTCTGTGGACTAGAAAGTTGTGCCAGCAGCTTGACTTGACTTGAATGCCATGGTTTCTTTATACAATCAAGTGACTGCTGCACATGATACTGATAAACTTCTGTCCCTGCATTGGAAGAGTTAGCAAACAAGAGGTGCAGCCCACTAGTGCCTGAATTAGGTCATAAAGGCACACCATGGCACCAGTTGTACCACGGTTGGCCCATAGTAGATGCTCAATAATTCTTATTAGTTAGCCTCCTACAGGTCAAGTCACACCCAAGGAACATACTATCCATGTGATTGTTAGAAGCCCAATTCAGAAGGATAAACCTACAATGTAATGAGGATTTCACGTTGACCTTGAAACACTGGCAGTATGAAGGAGGGTCTGAGTAGTTTTACAGAATCACAAAGATGAAGGGGGACACCAGAGTCAAGACCTATGACTGGGGGCCCAGAGGGGAAGTGAAATCATCAGCTCAAGTTTGAGACCTATCGAAAAAAGGACTATTATTTTCAAAGGGCACATTTCACAAAAGTTTGGTATATTTAGGTGGGTTTGAAATGGGACTATGGATCCAAAGAGTCACAAGTAGCCCAGGGGTGGCCATCACTGTTTCTCATCCCCCAAGAGATTAGGGTTTTTTTTGTTTTCTCTTGCTTCTTCATTTTATGTAAAATTAAATAAGTCCTTTCTCTTTGAGCTCTGTATTCTGATGCTTCTAGAAGCCCTTTCTCAGTCTTGCTGACTCATAAGAACAGCTAGGAGGGGCCCCATTGAGAGACTGCAGTCTCCAAGGGAGGCTGGACAGAGAAAAGGGCCTTTCTGGGCCTGGCCTCACCATGTCCTTGCTGTGCAGCCTGATCAAGTGACTCCTCATTCTGTGTCAGTTCCTTCATTCCAACATGGATAAGAACACTCTGCATGCAGTACCCAGTTATTGGAAGGGATAAATGTAAGGACATGGCCAAGCAGCTTGCAGCACACAGGGCTGCTTTGTAAATGCTGGGAGTCATCATTACTCTTTGTGATCCTGGTTCAGCCAGTGGGAATTTGGCTGAGGCTACTGGACGTGGGTTTCTGCAAAAGACAAGGTCCTGTCAAACAGCCAGTTCCTGCAGAGGCCCCTGAGCAGGAGAAAACCAAACCCCAAAACAACACAGCAGTCTTTCCTGCACCAAGGGAGCAAGAAGACCATGAAAGGGCCCAAAAGGACAAAGATACCAAGGGAAACGAAAGAGGTAGGGGTTGCGAGGAGACAATCCTGCAGAAACAGGAAGAAATTGTTTTACTCAACAAGCCAGAGATGCCAGCATGGCTCCACTCAGAGCAGGTGCTTGTCCAGGCCCCCAGCTACCTCCTTCATTTCTGTTGCTCACCCACTACTCTCCTCATCCTCTATCTGAGCACTCTCAATGTTTATACTGTAAATGTGGAGGACATCAGTATTGTTTGAAATGTATAAGCCTCTTAAAATAATCTCAGGAGGTTTGAACTAGTAAGAAAGACATAAAAATAAGACAACTTGGAACAAAGATGTGGAAAAGTACTTTGAAATTGCCTAGGAATGCCTCTCAAAAGTCATTTCAGCACACATTAGGTACCCATGCTCTGCAAGCATTGCCATGATTCAGGACATCTGAGTGCTCCTTAGATTCACGGCTAATGTTAACTGAGCATTCACTATGTGTCCAGCATAGGACTGTGTGCCCTCCACACTTCACTTGCTGAGTTCCCACAAGAGCCCTAAGAGACAGGCATGATTGTTATTCTCATTTTGCAGAGGTGAACATGCAGGCTTAGTAGGGTTAAGTAATTTGCTCAAGGTCACATAGCTCAGTAATGGCAGAACCCGGGCTCAAACCAGACAATGAGTTCAAGCCCAAGCCTGCAAATTCGATGCTGTCCCATGGGTCTGCTTCAGGAGAAAGTCTTGTTCCTTTCTGGATCTGCATCCCTTGGCGTCTACCTCCTGCACTCGGGAGATACTCAATAGACATTCTTGGACTCAGTGAGGCCAGATGGGCTCTGAGCCAGAGGACTCTCATTGCTATGATGCCATCACCCACATCATGAGCTTTGCCTTTCCTGGGGTCCTGCACGGGGAGATTCTGGAGGGGATGGCAGAGCCTGAACTGGGACCCCTCCTATTACAGCTGCACTCTTAGAAATGTACATCACGCCGAGTCTGCAGGCTCACATCTCTGACAAAGTTGAGAACTTAAATTCTCATTAGGCAGAAGAGTCTGTTCCATGCTTATTTCATCTGGGTAAGAACGGCTGGAGTGAACGCAATCAGGCAGAATCTGCTTGAGAGTCTTCAGAGGCGCTCGCTGGGGAGGCAGCTGCAGCCAGGATGGCTTCCTGCATTGCAGTTCTCTTCTCCAAGACCATCTGTTTTCCCACAAAGGCTTGTTTCCGTACATCATTCTCTATATACCTCCTCTCCATCTCACACACACACACACACACTCACACATGCTCACACACACACAAACACAGTGCTCTCCCAATGCAAAATCTATATGTGTAATCAACATTTTCATGCGACAAGTTCATAGAATAGAATCTGAGCTGAGAATCTCAACTTAGTCCAAAGAAATATTTAGATCCTGGGTAGCCTGAGCATGTGCGGGTGTGTGTGTGTACATGTGTGCGCATACACACACACACACATCCTCCCACCCCTACCACATTCCTACATCTTTGCACAGAGTAATGAAGAGGATTTATTTGCTCTATTTATTGGGCCTGATAATCCCTTTCTAAAGAGAAGGATGAGGTGGTGCTGCTGCATCCCTTTCAGCCAGAAGGCAAAACTTCAAGGACATTCCTGTCACCTCAAGTGCAATATCACTTAAACGAGCCCAAACCTACCAGCCAGGGGCTTCTTCTCACACACATTGGCATCCCCATTTCTGCTGTTTCCCATACACTGATGGAAAGCCCAGGTATCCTTGTGGAGCTCTGCCTTCTGGCCAACCCATAACTCAAGCCCAAGCTTCATCCTTCATGTTCACACTGTCTACACCTTCTCTTAGGTCTCTCTTCCCATCCCCAGCCCTGTAATTCAAGTTTTCCTGGCTTAGGACCATCCCCTGTGATATGGTTTGGCTCTGTGTGCCCACCCAAATCTCACCTCGAATTGTAATAATCCCCATGTGTCAAGTGCAGGACCAGGTAGAGATAACTGAATCGTGGAGGCAGTTCCCCCATGCTCTTCTCATGACAGTGAGTGAGTTCTTCCAAAATCTGATGATTTTGTAAGGGGCTTTTCCCCCCTTCACTCTGCACTTCTCTCTCCTGCACCATGTTGGACCTGTTTGCTTCCCTTCTGCCATGATTATAAGTTTCCTAAGGCCTCTACAGCCACGTGGAACTGTGTGTCAATTGAGCCTCTTTCCTTTATAAATTATGCAGTCTTAGGCAGTTCTTTATAGCAGCATGAGAATAGACTAATACAGTAAATTGGTACCACAGAGAGTGGGATGCTGCTATAAAGATACTTGAAAATGTGGAAGTGACTTTGGCACTGGGTAACAGGCAGAGGTTGGAACAGTTTGGAGGGCTCAGAAGAAGACAGGAAAATGTGGGAAAGTTTGGAACTTCCTAGACACTGTTGAATGCCTTTGACCAAAATGCTGACAGTGATTTGGACAATAAAGTCCAGGCTGAGATTGTCTCAGATGGAGATGAGGACTTGTTGGGAACTGGAATAAAGGTGATTCTTGCTATGCTTTAGCAAAGAGACTGGCAGAATTTTGCCCCTGTCCTAGAGATCTGTGAAACTCTGAACTTGACAGAGATAATTTAGGGTCTCTGGCAGAATAAATTTCTAAGTGTCAAAGCCTTCAAGAGGAAGCAGAGTGTTAAAGTTTGGAAAATTTGCAGCCTGACAATGCAATAGAAAAGAAAAACCCATTTTCTGGGGAGAAATTCAAGCCTGCTGCAGAAATTTGCATAAGTAACGAAGAGCCAACTGTTAATCACAAAGACAATAGGGAAAATGTCTCCAGGTCATGTCAGAGACCTTCACAACAGCCCCTCCCATTACGAGCCCAGAGGCCTAGGAGGAAAAAAATGGTTCTGTGGGCCAGGCCCAAGGCCCCCCTGGTCTGTGCAGTCTTTGGACATGGTGCCCCATGGTGCCCCAGCTGCTTCAGCTCCAGCCATGGCAAAAAGGGACCAAGGTACAGCTTAGGCCATTGCTTCAGAGGGTGCAAACCCCAAGCCTTGGCAGCTTCCACATGGTGTTGAGCCCGTAGGTGCAAAGATGTCAAGAGTTGAGGTTTGGGAACCTCTACCTCAATTTCAGATGATGTATGAAAACTCCTGGCTATCCAGGCAGAAATTTGCTACAGGGGTGGAACCCTCATGGAGAACCTTTGTTAGGGCAGTGTGGAAGGGAAATGTGGGATCAGAGCCCCCACACAGAGTTCCCACTGGGGCACTGCCTAGTGGAGCTGTGAGAAGAGGTTCACCATCCTCCAGAACCCAGAATGGTAGATTTACTGATGGCTTGCACTGATTGCCTAGAAAAGTTGCAAACAGGAAACTCCAGCCCATGAAAGCAGCCAGGAGCGGGGGTGTACCCTGCAAAGCCAGAGGCAGAGCTGCCCAAGGCTATGAGAGCCCACCTCTTACATCAGCATGCCCAGGATGTGAGACATGGAGTCAAAGGAGATCATTTTGGAATTTTAAGGTTTAATGACTGTCCTATTGGATTTCAGACTTGCGTGGGGCCTATAGCCCCTTTGTTTTGGCCAATTTCTCCCATTTGGAATGGATGTATTTACCCAATGCCTGTACCCCTGTTGGATCCAGGAAGTAACTAACTTGCTTTTAATTTTAGAGGCTCATAGATGAAAGGGACTTACCTTGTCTCAGATGAGACTTTGGACTTGGAGTTTGGGGCTAAAGCTGGAATGAGTTAAGACTTTGGGGGACTATTGGAAAGGCATAATTGTGAAATGTGAGAACATGAAATTTGGGAGAGGCCAGGGGCAGAATGAAATGATACGGTTTGGCTCTGTGTTCCCACCCAAATCTCACCTTGAATTGTAATGATCCCCATGTGTCAAGGGTTGGACCAGGTGGAGATAATTAACTTAAGGGGATGGTTCCTCTATGCTGTTCTCATGATAGTGAGTGAGTTCTCATGAGATTTGATGGTTTTATAAGGGGCTTTCCCCCCTTTGCTCTTCATTTCTCTCTCCTCCTGCCATGTGAAATAGGACATGTTTGCTCCCCCTTCTGCCATAATTGTAAGTTTCCTGAGGCCTCTCCAGCCATGCAGAACTGTGAGTTAATTAAACCTCTTTTCTTTTTATTTTGAGACGAGTCTCGCTCTGTCACCCAGGCTGGAGTACAGTGGCACGATCTCGGCTCACTGCATGTTCTACCTCCCAGGTTCACACCATTCTTCTGCCTCAACCTCCTGAGTACCTGGGACTACAGGCACCTGCCACCACTGCCAGCTATTTTTTTGTATTTTTAGTAGAGACGGGGTTTCACTGTGTTAGCCAGGATGGTCTCGATCTCCTGACCTTGCGATCCACCTGCCTCAGCCTCCCAAAGTGCTGGGATTACAGGTGTGAGCCACGGCACCTGGCCACCTCTTTTCTTTATAAATTACCCAGTCTCAGGCAGTTCTTTTTAGCAGTGTGAGAACAGATTAATACACCCTGAAATAGCATCATTTCACCCTCCATCCAGTGTCACTATATCAATTCCTTTTCTGTGAATACCACTTTGAAGCCTCTCCTTACTGAAAAAAACCAGTGGCTGCCTATTACCTGTAGGACAGAGTAATCCAACCCTAGTCCATTTAATGCAGTTAGCTCCTCCAATCCTTCTTTATTGGAAATACATTGGGGTCCTCCAATGCATTAACTCCTCCAATCCTTCTTTGTTGGAAAGATTGAAAAAGGGACCCCTTAAACAAAAGAGTTGTCCTTAAACAAAAGGGGTGGCAAGGCTCTGGAGTTATTAAAACCTGAGTTCCAGTCTAGTTTGACTCTGTCCTTAATACCACCTAGTTGATGTCAGGATTTCCAGAAAGCAGAGCCCATTCAAACAAAAGTAGCTTTAGGGGAGGCAACAGCAAGCATTCGGGGAGAAGAATTGTTTATGTTCCTGAGTTTTGGGAGTGTGTTAAGAATAATAACTAATTATATTCAGCGTCTTAGTCTGTTCCTGCTGCTAGAAAAAATTACCCAAGACTCAGTAGTTTAGAAATAATAGACGTTTATTTCTCATGGTTCTGGAGGCTGGGAAGACCAAGATCAATGTGCTAGCAGCATCAGTTTCCGGTGAGGGCTTCTCTCTACTTCCAAGATGGTGCCTGGTTGCTGCATCCTCCAGAGGAAGGAATGGAAGGGCAGAAGGGAACTGCCTTCAACCTTGATCCCTGTTATAAGGGTGCTAATCCCATTCATGAGGGTGGAGCTTTCATGACATAACCACCTTCCAAAGGCCTCACCTCTTAATACAGTTGCACTGAAGATATGTTTCAACACAAATTTTGGAGAGGCCACCATCATTCAAGCAGTAGCATTGAGCACTGGGGATAAAATTAGAGGGCACGTGAACAATAGCTACACCACAAGGGCTTCTTTCTACGTTCAAATTGCTCAGGTTGTTTACTCGGCCTTTAGCTGACTCTCCCTAGGCCTATTTCAAACAGCTGAGGAAAAATGTTAAGTCCTCAAGGTGAATAAGTGAAGAGTGGCCATCACTGCACAGATGTAGCAAGCGGTCCCACCAGCAGGTGGCCCTAGTGTGGCCAAGAAGAGATGCCAACCCCCAATGACCCAAACTCTTCCCACTGCCTGCTGGGGCCTGGTCACACATATTAGCTGCTACAAGCTTCCAGGCAATGCCCAGAAGTTGCACAAGAACCCCATGCACAAAAACACTGTCACCCCTGGGACCAGGTCCACTGTCCGTAATCCATTTCCTCCTCCCTCTACCTCATGCCAGGAGGAGAGATCTGACTTGCCTGCCTTCTAAAGTGATGATTTGTATTCCATCACAATTACATGGCAACTCCAAATGAATGAAGATTCTGCTTAATATTTTTAGTAATGATAACACTTTGTAGGACAAGTGCTTTTTAAAACTCAGAGATGGAGGATGTGGAGTGGCATTCAAAAATGGAGCTGTTAGACAAGATTCTCTGCAGCCCTGGTAAATGTCAAACATTTTATCAACTGGGGAAAGTGGCATGTTAGACATATTTTCCCCCAAACCTGATTAAAACAGAAAATGCCTTTTGCATATTCGTTTCTGTTTTATATTATGTATAATATATACATAATACATACATATACATACATATAGATATGTAGGAAAGAAATAAAGATAGAGTGAGGAGAGAAGGAGGGAGGGAAACAGGGAGCAGGGACTAGGAGGAAGCCTGGGAGGGCTGCAAGCATCAATTTAGGTGTGTGCTGATGAAGTGGGAAACAGTCTGCTCCAGAGGCCCAGAGGGGACAACAGCTTTTTGAGCAGAATAAATAGTTTGGATGGGCTGACGCTAAAGAAACCTGTTCTGCTTAGAAACTGGAGTGGAGTGGTTGGGGCTGACTGGCTGGCAGTCTCTCTCGGGAGGAATGAAATCTCAAGGAAGCCATGTTTGTGTTGGAAGACAAGTTCGCTCAGCATATAGATGCATGTGGCGTTGCTGGCACCATATGGCTTCCCCTCCAGTCACTCCAGCAGCTGAATTCTCACTACCAGCTGAACTCCAGCCACCCCAATAACAAGTCACAGGACCAGGATGAACCACCCAGGTGGGGCTCTGTGATGGACGAGGGGAGGTCGAGGTATGAGCTGCGGAACTACAGGGATGGCTTAGGTGGCAGGTCAGGAAGCATCTCCATCAGTGAAGAAACCAGAAATCAATCCTGCAATAAGGCATATTTGCCCCTTTATTTTGTATAAAAAAATAAAAGAATGTTGGTGTGTGACCAGAATTAATTGGAACTTACGACTGTGAGTAATCGAAGCCTGTGGAAGCTAGTGTGAAGAGTGACAACCAGGAGCACTGAGGACCCAGGGCAGATGTTGATGAAAAAGCCACAGGGGTGTCTTCCAGAACCCAGGGGCAGTCATGTGGGGGCTTCAGGGAGGAGCACTCTGTCCCCTACCCCCACCTCCCCCACCCCCACACTCCTGTTTTGCTCCCAGGGCACAAATGCTGCCTACCTTATCTCAGAGGAGCTATGATTCTCCTGTGCCTCCCAGACTCCAGGCGGTGCGGGGTGCAGGGCGGGTGGGCCATGTAGAAGCAAAGGCTCCCATTGTTGATTCAAAACTCCCCCAGGAGGGGGTATTCCTGCCTCAGCTGCTGCAAGAGGCTGTCCTCTGGTCCTGTTGACTATGGCCAGGATGCAAGTGGGCCCCACTGCAACTGAAGGCTTCAGGGACTCACCACGGGCAGGCAGTTATCCAAGAAGTTGCCTGAAGGTATTCATGGCAGGCAAACGAAACATGAGACCAGGTGGCAGCCAGTGGCCTGGAGGGATCTAGAGAGGAAAGGGAGGCTGTAGATGCCCAGCTAGAGTCAGGCAGGAGTGAGAGAGTGCTAGGGTAGGAGGCTCTCTCCTCCTCTTTCATGGAGAACCTTTGTAGGGCCAGAGCCCTTCAGTCCCTCCTGCTCTCTGGAATTCCTTCATCCACTTTTCTCCCCTCAACGAGCCAGTTCTTTAGCATGGCTGTGCATTTTACAAATTTCCATCCTCCAGGACCACCAGGAAGCAGTGACACAGAAAGTAAAGTCACAATGGCCTCCCCGAGTTCCCTTCCTCATTGTCCTCTCTGGGCTCCTCTACCTCCGTCACCACTTCCCTCCTGGACACTTATGCTAAGGATTGTCTTGTGCACTATGGGGGCCCTGCTGCCCAGCAGGGTGACTGCCCCTGAGCATGCCTTTGCATTAGTTTGCTTGTGTTGTGATGACATAAACTGAGTGGCTTCAACAACAGAAATGTATTTGCCCACAGTTCTCGAGGCTGGAGGTCCAAGCTCAAGGTGTTGGCAGGTGTGGATCCTTCTGAGACCTCTCTCCTTGGCTTGCAGATAGCTGCCTTCCTTCTGGATCCCCACATGGTCTTCCGTCTGTGCATGGCTGTGTCTGTGTCTTAACTTACTCTATTTAGAAGGATCCCAGTCATTTTAGATGAGGGCCCACCCTAATGACCTCAGATAAACTAAAAATAGGGCATCCTGCCCAGCTCCCTGAACGGGGCTCTGTATTTGCTCCCCAAATGCAGGCTTCTCTCTCTGACTCCACTTGGATGCTCTAATCTGACACTGGGTTCTGAAATCCACAAGGATAAGTGGTAACTCCTTCTGATTTTAGTTCAGTGAGGTGTGTGGTGAGGTGACTCTTCCATAGACCCAGCAATTGCAAGGAACAGCTCTTCAGATTAACAGTAAAATGCATACACACACACACACACACACACACACACACACACACACACACACAGTCTTAGCTCAGGCTTCCACAACAGAATACCACAGATTGGGGTGATGTAAACAACAGAAATTTATTTCTCACAGTTCTGAAGGCTGGGGAGTATGAGGTCAAGGTGCCAGCACATTGAGTAAGTTGCTAATGAGAGTTCACTTCCTGGTTTGCAGATGGTCACCTCCCCACTATGTCCACACTGGCAGAGAGAGGGAGAGCAAGCATAGCCAGCAAGTCTCTTCTTACAGGAACACTAATCCTATCACAAAGGCCTTGCCCTCATGGCCTTATCTAAAGCTATTGGCTTCCTAGAAGCCTCACCTCCATTACATCAGGAGTTAAGTCTTCAACATATGAATTTGGGAGGGTGGACATGGCCATTCAGTCCATAACATACACACATACACACACACACACACATATTAAATTATAAACACACAGTCACTGGTGTACACTATATTAGTCAGGGTTCTCTAGAGGGACAGAACTAATAGGATAGATGTGTATGGAAAGGGGAGTTTATTAAGGAGAATTAACTCACACAATTACAAGGTGAAGTCCCACAATAGGCCATCTGCAAATTGAGGAGCAAGGAAGCTGGTGGTGGCTCAGTCCGAGTCCCAAAACCTCAAAAGCAGGGAAGCTGACAGTGCAGCCTTCAATCTGTGGCCAAAGGCCCAAGAGCCCCTGACAAACCACAGGTGTAAGTTCTAGAGTCCAGAAGCTGAGGAACTTGCTTGAAGTCCAGTGTTTGAGGGCAGGAAGCAACCAGCACAGGAGAAAGATGAAGGGTCTCAAAGACTCAGTAAGTTGGGGCCGGGCGCAGTGGCTCACGCCTGTAATCCCAGCACTTTGGGAGGCTGAGGTGGGCGGATCGCGAGGTCAGGAGATAGAGACCATCCTGGCTAACACAGTGAAAACCCGTCTCTACTAAAAATACAAAAAAATTAGCCGGTGGTGGTGGCGGGCGCCTATAATCCCAGCTACTGAGGAGGCTGAGGCAGGAGAATGGCATGAACCCGGGAGACAGAGATTGCAGTGAGCCGAGATCGCGCCACTGCACTCCAGCCTGGGCAACAGAGCGAGACTCCATCTCAAAAAAAAAAAAAAAAAAGACTCAGGAAGTCTGCTCATCCCACTTTCTTCTGCCTGCTTTATTCTAGCCACATGGCAGCTGATTAGATGGTGCCCACCCAGACTGAGGGTGGGTCTGCCTCTCCCAGTCCACTGACTTGAATATTAATCTCCTTTGGCAACACCCTCACAGACACACCCAGAAACAATACTTTGCATCCTTCAATCCAGTCAAGTTGACACTCAATATTAACCATCACATACACACATACTAACACATACATACACACACACAAACACATACACATACACACATACTAACACATACTTGTGACCATCATTGGTGATGATATTTTATCAACTCTGATGAATGTTATCTGGGTACACAAAAGTAGTCATCCCTCTAAAAGACCTCCCCTGCAGGAACTGAATTAATGTGGTAGAAGCTTCACTTGCTCTGGATGGGTTTTTAGAGGTAGATGAAGCTGATGGGCTCACAAGACATCCTACCTCAGTGAAATCATCCTGGGTCCTGAGTACAGGCTTGGGCTGTTCAAACATACACAGTTTTAGGAGAACGTCAGTTGTCAATATAAATCTCATAACTACGACATAGACAGGGGAGGAAAGAGGTAGGCAAACAGGATCATGCAAATCATGCAAACCGTGGCGATGCCTGCGATGTGTTGCAATGCCGCGCATTTTGTAATGTTTGTGATGCTCCTGACTTATTAATGCCCTTTTTGTGCTTCTTTGTAGGAAAGCGGGTACTTCTCTGCCCTGTGAATTTTGATGTGGAAATTGCCCATTGCTCTCATGTCATATAAAGAGGTAAAATGGCATGCAAGACTACCGCTGGATATAATCTGGATGATATACACGTTTGCAGAAGTGTATGAGAACGCTTTTTGAATTTGAGAACCACAGTTCTGAGTTTATAGTATCAACGAATATTTTTTCAATGGGCTTTTGAATTTAACCTAAAATGAGAGTCTTCTCGCACACAATCTGAATACATTAGTAGTGATTTAACATGAATTTGCCGTCATCATATCATTCTGCCTGCCTTTCTGACTCTGAATCCCTTTGGCCAAGTCCATTGGCCAGATTACTCTCTTGCCCTCTGGCATTTTGCAGGCATTTCTCTTCTTGGGATCATTTGTTTTTTTTTTTTTTGGCAATAGCTATTTAAAGAGTAACTCAAAATATGACTTGCTTTTCATTGCCTATCATTTTTGGGATTTTGTGTGGATGTGTGTGTGTGTGTGTGTGTGTCTTTTTCTCCCTCTACTGATCCCAACAGAATGAATGGAAGGATGAGTCAGTGTGCTTCTGGAAGTGTCTTCACATTTGTTTGTTACCCTAATCAATGGATGTTAGTACAGGAATGCAACCGCTGCATTAAATTAAAGAAAAAATAAAGGTAGATAATATAATATTAAAACAAAGTCGGTACTTACAGAAAGCACAGCTGAAGTCAGCGCCACCAGTTTGCAGGCAGGTGACACCCTTCCCTGGGAGATCCCCTGGGGGAGCACCTGAGGCCAGTCCTGCTGGCCATCGGGAGAGGCTGCAGGGAGGAGGAGCACCAGCCACACTGATCCCTTCCCCGCCCTGCCCTTGCAGGGGAAGAGGGAAGCCAAGCCCAGGCTCTGCATTAGCAAGAGGCAGAGAAAGGTGAGTATCCTGGAGAAGGTTTCACAAAGCTACTTTTTTCTTTTTGCAGGGAGAGTCCCTATAACATAATTGGACATCAAACAATTATGATGTTTGATATGAGAAGGAAGCAGAGTCCCTCCCATCCTCTGACATGTGCTTGTTACCTGCAGGCGTATCCACGGGGACAGCTTCAACCTGCCCTTCCGGCTGGGGAGACATCTCATTTGGAGGTGACTTCATCCTGGGAAATGCTGTACCGCATGATAGGGGTCATTTGCTGGAGGAGCAGGGGGGCTTTCAGACAGCAAAGAGCTCTCTGTTGGTGCCCTCTGCACCTTGGGCACAAATCGAGATGGAATTCCTGGGGAAACTCTTTGGAATATATAAAACATAACTTACTTTTTAAACCAATGATGGGTAGTTGTATCATTATCTGACTGGAAAACAGATGGTACATTCAAATTGTGTACTTGAAAAGGATTTGGGAAAGAGACTATTGACAAAGAAATGGGCAGTGTTTAGAGAATTACTGGGATCCAGCAGCCAGCATCTGGCCCTGAAAAGACAGAGGACGGAGCAGTTTCTAGAAACCGGAGATACAGACAGAAGAATGGAGAAGGTGCCTAGCAGGGAGCTGAGATTCTCATTCAAGGGTCTCTGCCAGCCTCCAGGAGCGCCAGGAGGGAGCCAGTGGGATAAATTCCACAGCCTCTCTCTTTCCCCTGTTTCCTGCAAGTGTGCTCTGTTGGCCAAACCCAGCGGGAAAGGCAAGAACCATAAACACGGGGCAACCTCCTCAGGCACAGAGCAGAGTGGATGAGTGGGAGGCTCAGCAGAAGGCATCCAGCAAGATAAGGTCTTCAGGTTCTCCCAACCCCGGACCATCTCTTCTCAGCTTTCTTGGTGGAGTTTTCCTCCTCTAAAGAGCTGACGTTCTCAGGACCCCAACCTTCGCCCTCCTCTCACTCTGCAGGTTCTGATTTTGTCTTAGATTTTACATCAACACAAACACCCAGGCAACCCCTAAGTCTGTGTTTCCCACTTAACCCCCTCCTGAGTCAGAATACCCTATTTTTTTTGAGACGGAGTCTCACTCTGTTGCCCAGGCTGGAGAGCAACGGTGCAATCTTGGCTCACTGCAACCTCCGCCTCCCAGGTTCAAGCGATTCTCCTGCCTCAGACTCCAGAGTAGCTGAGATTACAGGTGCCTGCCACCACGCCTGGCTAATTTTGTATTTTTAGTAGAGCCAGGATTTCACCATGTTAGTCAGGCTGGTCTCGAACTCCTGACCTCAGGTGATCCACCCTCCTCAACCTCCCAAAGTGCTGGGATTATAGGCATGAGCCACCATGCCCAGCCAGAACATCCTATTTCTAGGGTGTTCTAGGGTGAATCACCAGCCAGAGTGGTTCATCCACCTGGATGTCCCAAAGTCACCACATGGACGACAGTGTGCCTCGAACTTTGCCGCCCCTCCAGCCTCCAGCCACCTCAACAAGAAGCTGAAATTCATTCCTGTCCCCCGTGCCCCCTTAACCCTCATCTCGCTGCTGTCAGCTGCATGTCTTGACACTCTGCCCTGTGCTGGAGGGCCGGCTCCATTCCACTCATACTGCCTCTGTCTCCCAGGGACATTTTTTTTTTTTCATTCTCCCTCGGTCATCCCTTAGCATCACCACATGGGACGGCTACAGAAGCAGAGATCTGTTCATTCCTCCCTCAGGC
This sequence comes from Pongo abelii, assembly GCF_028885655.2. Lineage (NCBI taxonomy): Eukaryota > Metazoa > Chordata > Mammalia > Primates > Hominidae > Pongo > Pongo abelii. Next base: position 229,081,758 of record NC_071985.2, on the reverse strand, counting down.
AGGCCCCCTGCTGTTCATGAGGCCATGGACGGGGCACTTCTGGTCATGTTCCCCAAGTTCCCACTTCTGCTAAACACAGCTCAGCCACCATGTATGACAAGTTGGGCAACTCCATAAAAGTAGCTCGTTATTAATGGAAATTTAAAAATAAAATGTGGTGAATGATTCACTCTGTGAAGTTTGATTTGCACAAGGGAACTTTATTTTTTTTTACGAGAGAACTTTTTGGGATGACGGACATGCTCTATATCTTGATCTTGTGGGTGGACACACAGGTAAGTAAATACACCCGTCGGAATCACCCAACTGGACCCATAAAAATGGGTGCATGTTGCTGAATGTAAATTAGGCATCAATAAAGTCTTTTTAATATTTAATTGTATTTTCAGTTCCAGGATACATGTGTAGGATGTGCAGGTTTGTTGCATAGGTAAACATGTGTCATGATGGTTTGTTACACCTGTTAATCCATCACCGAGGTATTAAGCCCCACATGCATTCGGTATTTATCCTGATGCTCCCCCCCACCTGCCCCCATGGGTGAAGCTGGAAGCCATTATTCTCAGCAAACTAACACAGGAAAAGTTGTTTTTTGTTTTTGTTTTTAAGTTAGAGCAGATTCAGGGTTAGCACCAGCTCTCACATTACCCTCACTCATTGGCACTCATGCTTTTGTATTAGTTAGAGTGACTGACGTTAGCTGCTATGACAAACAGCCCCCAGGTCTCAGTAGCTGTTTACTACAGGGGCTTTGCATTTTGCTCACATCCTGGAAACTGTTGTGTGTTCAAGACAACCTTTCAAGTGGTAAGTCAGGAAATCAGTCTCCTCTCATTTCATCTCGTAGTTCTGCTGGGACCTCAGAGTCATCCTTGAGATCCTTCACATCCAGCCAGTGGACCACGAGGAGAGAGAGAATCACACATTTTACAAATTGAGCCTGTCAGTGTCTGACCTCACTTCCACCCACACTCTGATGGGCAGAATGAGTCAAACGCCCTGCCCCCACACATATCAGGGGCTGGAGGCTTCCGAGAGGCAGGGAGGACAGGAGATCTGGTTGTCAACAGGCCGCATGGTCCCTGCTGCGTCTTTCTGGATAAGGACATAGCAGGTTGGAGTTAGAGGAAGGTCCTCAGTCCCCAGGAACTGTACAGAAGCTGCAGCCTACGTTATCAAAAACATATCCCCAAGTTGTGCATGCCTGTAAAATGTGTGGCATCTGCAAATGGTTGGAATGCTCTATTTCCTCTTAATGCTTTGGAGGGGTGTCCTTGACCATGAATGTGCTAGGGACACAACCATCCATCCACCTGCCACATGTCCCAGGGTGGGTTCAGGGCTGCCAGATGCCCCAGGAGCACCCCTCACTGGAAAGGGAACTTAGACAATCTGACTACTCCACAGGAGCAGGGGTGGTGAAGCCATGGGCAGAGGCGAGGAGACCACTCAGGGCTGGCAGGGGATATGGAGAATCGTAAGTCCAAGCTGGAATGGAACGGTGACTGCAGGAGATTTAGCAGCACGTCGAGGACACCACCCTGTGTGTTTGGCTCTGGCAGGTAAAGGATGCAACAACCACCTGCATCCAGGGGTCTCCCTCCACCTGGCTCCACCCCCCATGAATTCCACTGCTGAAAGAAACACTGGAGTCCTCCCAGAGTGTGGTACAAGGGGTGAGAAGTTTTCAGAAAGAGGATGGTGGCCACCTCCTTCTCCTTTGTCTTAGTTTTGTCAATAGAAGGCTACATTAATCACAGGTTGTTGTTGTTTTTCTGTATCTTATGATGTTTTGACATCTTAAAAACTTTGCTGGCTGGAAGAGACTGCCCCTACCAAAGCTAGCCAAATCTTAGAGACATAAAAAACCATAACCCTAACCCTAACCCTAACTCTATTAAACCAACAAATCTCAAGCCTATACCCCAGCCACCCACTTTGCCTAGCTCTCACACCCCAAGCCAATATTTCCCCTGCCCTAAATTATCCCAGGGCCATGTATCAGGCAACTAGAGATCACTCCTCTACAGCCCAAAGCCTGCTGGAATTACTTGAACTAGCCAATCCCAGACTCTGCCCTGTCTCACCTTTCCTGAGAAGGCCCCAGTAAAAGCCCTGACCTAGGCTTTCCCCTTGTTTCTGACCAGCTCTGGTGCTTCCCCACGTGGCCTGGGTGTTGTGATATGTCCTCTTCTCCCAGGACATGTAAGTAATACATCTTCTTTCAATGGCATTGGACTCTGTGTCATCACTCGGTCACCTCCATAGATTAAAATCTTAAATGAAACCAGGATTCATGAATCCTTCCTGCAATTCTAGTGCCATCCTTGTTTCAGGAAATGTAATTCTATGAGCACTTTCTCTGCCCACCTTGCCCACCTTCCAAACCTAAGTGCCATGTTACACCTGGCAGAGTGTAGTACACATTCCATTTACTGTCATCCTGAAATCCAATTGTTCAGCCAGATCTTTGCTACCAACCTGTGATTACATGAAGTGTTAGAGGTGCATGGTATACCCCTTCCTGATTTCCTGAACAATGTGGACATTGTATTCGGGTCTAGCATCAGCAAGCCATGAACAAAGAACAGGATGGTGTATTATTAATGAATGTACTGATTCCACCGCACAGCTGCAGAGCTCTTGGTACTTTCAGAGCAACTGTGTAGCTTCTCAAGTGGCCCTAAAAACACCCCTGTGGGTAGGCAGAGAAGGCACTGTAATGTTTGTTAACTTATGAGGAAATAAGGACCAGAGTGTGAATTGGCTTGCCCAAGGACACACAGCTGGTTGATCACGATGCCAGGATCCACATCTGTAGCTCCTTCAGCCACATAATATTCTTCTTTTTATCTTCAGCTTGGTGTTTGCAGGCTTGTTTTGGTTTTGTTTCGCTTTTGTTCAAATTTAAGTATACACATCTAAGAAAGAAGAGTGATTAAAGAAAGCTGAAAAAAATACATGCAAATTAATATTTATCTTGCTAGAAGACACTGTAGCTTTGCCTACACTGGTGTTCTGTGACAGGATTTTTCCCAGGCTTGTCGAGGGCCAGGCACTGTGCTGGGGCCGGGGCTGCAGATGCACACAGAACAGATCCAGTGACAGCACCCGTGGATCTTACATGGAAGAGACCCCATGACTGAATAGGAACCACACACATAATCCACACTGGGGTAGGTGCTAGTTCAAAAAGAACAGAGTGCATGTGATCATAAGAGAGGCAGGGATCTCACCTGTTCAGGATGTGAACCCTAAAAATTTGAGACAGGTCTTGGTTCATTTAGAAAGCTTATTTTGCTGAGGTCGAGGACGTGTGCCCATGACATAGTCTCATGAGGTCCTGATGATCTGTGCCCAAGGTGGTCAGAGCACAGCTTGGTTTTATACATTTTAAGGAGAAATGAGGCATCAATCAACATATGCAAAATGAACATTGGTTTGGTCTGGAAAGGCAGGACAACTCAAAGTGGGGAGGGGGCTTCCAGGTCACAGGTAGGTGAGAGACAAATGGTTGCATTCTTTTGAGTTTCTGATTAGCCTTTCCAAAAGAGGCAATCAGATCTGCATCTATCTCAGCTAGCAGAGGGATGACTTTGAACAGAATGGGAAGCAGGTTTGCCCTAAGCAGTTCCCAGCTTGACTTTTCCATTTAGCTTAGTGATGTTGGGGGCCCAAGATAGTTTCCTTTCACAAGGACGTCAAGGGAGGTGTCCCGGGGAAGAGATGTATCTGCAGAGGCAGAGGGACAGAGAGCGGATGTCCGAGGGAGGGGAGATGAGAGTGGTAGGCAGAAGGAAAGAGTGTTTCAAACAGGGAGGACAGGGTTCATGGTCCCCCTGCAACCCCAGTAGCAAGGACAGTGTGGTCCTAGAAGCCCTAAGGGTAGCCAAAAGGGCCTCAAGAAGAAAGGTGTGTTGTGTCATCAAAAGCAAGACTTCTTTGGAGGCCATATCCAAGAATTTGGCCTTTGTTCTGAGAATTGTACGATGTCTAAGCAGATTTTAAACAAATGGGATGATACACATCATTGAAAAGCATGTTCTGGCTGCTCTGAAGCAATAGAAGGAGAAGGCAAGAGTGAGAATTAAGGGTGTCCATTAGAAGGTCAAGGTCAGCATCCAGGCCAGAGTTGATGGCATCTTGGTCTAAATGACCTGGATGCTACAGAGGAATATCTGAAATCCTGACTTCGAGGTCATGTCTTCCCAGGGGTCCCAGGAACCTCCCTCAGATATACAGCACCCGCACAATTAACATTCAGGGGCGCTACTCCTCCAGCTGTGCCGGCACATCTGCAGGGACTCTTATCAGCTCACTCGCTCTGCAGGTAATAGATAGCTCTGGAAAGGAAACTGATGTTCCAGATGGAGATGGCCAGTTTAATTTGCAGCTTCTAAATCTGTACAGATAGTGTTCTGTCATTAAGGATTCATTTCGACTTATCTTAATAGGAAACAATGTAACTCAGCCAGACCCATAAATGACAAATCACTCTCCCTCAGGAGAAATCCTAAGGCAAAAGACGTGACTTTCCATCATTTGATCCAGTAGTTAATTTCCGTGTAGCTGACAGCACTTCATGGCATTCAGAATGATGAGTGGTCTCCCTCTGGCCTTCTGTCCAATGTACTACAACTAGCAACATGGGTTGCAGCTTCATAACCAACGAGGTGACCATTGGTACCAGCTTGAAAGAACTGGTCAGGTGGTAAGTCATGGAACCAAGGGAGTTTATAGCTTATGCGTCAGTGATTCCATACCACCTCTTGATTTTAAGAATGAATACAACCACAAAAAGGGGGAAATGATGGAAATTCCCCAAGTTATACACACATAAAAGTGACTAAAGGAAATTCCAGCTGGGGGGCAAATACTGGCTTCAAGGGCATCCTGGTACATTGCTTTCTTCTTGGCTTCTCCAATTGGAAGCAGCATACTTTAGGGTAAAATATCTAGAATTTGAGCAGGGCATGATGGCTCATGCCTGTAATCCCAACACTTTGGGAGGCCAAGGCGGGCAGATCACCTGAGGTTGGAAGTTCGAGACTAGCCTGACCAACATGGAGAAACCCCGTTTTTACTAAAAATACAAAATTAGCCAGGCACAATGGCACAGGCTTGTAATCCCCGCTAATCGGGAGTCTGAGGCAGGAGAACAACTTGAACCCAGGAGGCAGAGGATGTGGTGAGCCAAGATTACACCATTGCAGTCTCCAGGCCTGGGCAACGAGAGCGAAACTTCATCTCAAAAAAAAAAAAAAAAAAAAGTCTAGAACTTGGAATCATACTGATTTGACTGTGATTTCTAGCCTAACACATGCTAAAAAGTTAGCATAGTGAGACGTTTAAGAATATGGGACTTAGAAGCCAGCCTGGGTTTGAATGCCAATTCCAATGAACTCAGGCAAATGACTCAACTTCTAAGTCCCTGTTTCATTCTCTTAAAAAATATATAATAATAATAAAGCAGTTGATCCTACCTCATGTCCTTGTTAGATTTAAATGATGTAAGTCCTGTAAAACCACCAGGACAGTGACCAGCCTTTCATACTAATAGCAACATTGGTGAGCACTTGCCTTTTCTAGCTGTATGGTGGCACATAAATGCCTGCATTGCTTTTCTTAGTCCATCTCAGGCTAAACTAAATGTGCACAAAACACTTAATCCAGCATTTGGCACATGATAGTGTCAGCAACGTGACTTTCACTCCTGACTTTGTATTTGAAAGCTGGTTGAAAATTTGCCTAGTCCTGTGACCAAATAATCCCATGATTGAGAAAGCTTTTCGAACCATATAACAAAGAAACACACTTTATTCATCAGCTAACTACTTTCCAGGATTCCAGCACTCAGAGCCTGGAGTATGTTGAATGCCTCATCTTCAATGGCAGCATCCCAGTTCAGGATTGGACAGCTGGAGCCCCACAATGAATAGAAGGAACTTGGGCCCCATATTATTTAGGCTTTTCTGAGCACCAACCCCCCAGTCAATTCAGGGGACCTCTCATACCCTCCTAAGCAGATAACTTGATTTAAGACCCCAACCTGAACTCAAACCATCTTGGGCCCTGAGCATGTATGAGAGTAGTAGCAGAAGTCTTCTCTCAAGTGAGACTGGAGTGCTGAGGCCAAAGAGCTGTAAAGTCAAAAGACAGAATTGGCTGAGAAGTTTAAGTAAAACCGTGTAAGTGAAAACACCAAAGGGAAGCTCGTATGAATTGCAGATGGATTAATTACCTATTTCTTCATATCAATAAGATCACAAACTCAATGGCTTCAAACAGTACACATCTATGATCTCACGGCTTCTGTCGTCCGGGAATACAGACTCTTAGCTAGGCCCTCTGCAAGGCTGTAGTCCCAGTGTCAAGGGGGGCTGAGTTCTCATCTGATGCTGGACTAGGGAAGGATCTGCCTCTGAGCTCCTGTGATTGTTGTTGGAATTCTGTTCTCTGCAGGCTGCCTGACTGAGGGCCTCAGTTTCTTTCTGATTGTCGACTGGAAATTTCTCTCAACATGGCCACGTGCTTCCTCTGAGCCAGCAGGGGTGTGAGGTACCTGGCAAGGCATTCAAGATTATATAACATGATCAGGTATAAGCAATTATGCTCATTGTGTTACAACTGTGGCTTTCTGTTGGTTAAGAGCAAGTCCCAGGTTTCATCCACACTAAAGCAGGGAGATTGCATAGGGAGTGGTCAATAAATAGCAGGTGGGGGTCCTGGGGGTCACCTTAAAGCCAGTCTCTCTCAGCAGTGCTACCTAAAGGAGATGGCATCTCAGAGGTCTATTATTCCCTCCACTGGCTTGTGAGCAAATGAAAGGAAAGTCTCCTGAATGTTGCATTTGAGAGAAAGAGAGTGTCTGAGTCAGGAGATTAAAACAAAGGAACAAAGAATAAGCCAGGGGCTTTAGCTGGGAAGTAAATTACATTTTTTTTTTTGTTTTGAAGAGGGAGAAATCTGCTCTTAAAGTGAATCTGTCCACTGCCCCACTTCCATGAAAAATGTCCCTGAAGCGTGTCCAGTAAGGAGAGGCAGCATCCAGCAGGACAGCTTAAGCATCCAGCAGAGGGGCCATCTCTGTCCAGTTAGGGCACCCTGGCCCCACTCCTGATGCTACCATTCACTGCTAGAGAACCCTCAGCAAATCCCGTCCTCTCAGAGAAAGGCTGTGACCTAAGACACAGAGGGGCGCCACCTGTCCAGCTGCCTCTGCTTGGGTCATTCATTGCCCCATGCAGAAAGGAAGAGAAACCTGGGGAAAACTAGCAGGGGAGCCTCTTACAGAACTCAGAGGAAGGTGATGCAGTGGTTTCTAAACTGTAGCTTATGGAAAGGGAGAATGGCACCGATGACCACTGAAGGCTCTGGGACTGCCAGTCAGGGTGAGATTTAGGAAGAGGGCTGCATGCACCCAACTTGAACTTCTGAGAGCCTCACTGAGCACTGGGGGAACATCACTGGCTTTTTCATTTGGAGTTTGTGCACTGCTGGAGGCCCCAAGATTTCCATTGCTGAATCTGTTGTGTGCCTTTGTAATGGCACGTACCTTCCATTGGGCCAAGTCCAGCACCCTCAGGACAATGCACCATGCAGGAGGGGTCCAAGATAAGGCTGAAATGACAGCATGAAGCTCCACTGCAGTATTTACCCCCTCCACTGAAAGAGGGTGTCAGGACAGACTTAGCCATCACTCCACATGCCCCCAAAGCATGCTTCTGAAAGCATTCAGCCATGAGATGCTCAGTGGGCACCCGCAGACCTGGTAGAAGTGCATGCAGCTTCTCCCCATTGGCATTCACAGAGCACAGAGGTGTCCTGAGAAGAGAACATGTTTATTTCAAAACTTATCCAACATATCTACACCCAGGACTTTGGGTGTTTACTGGTAACAACTGCCAATATTTCAGTAAGCTGGTGGGATAGAAGAACCACTGGGAAATGCTGACAGCTCCAGAGCCATTATCCATAAGTAGTCATGGAGGGTCACTTCTGTGCCAGCCACTGATGGGGATGAGAGGCATTCAATCATGAAAAGAACAGACAATGTGGTCCCTGCCCTTGCAGAGCTTCCATTCTAGGGATGAAGCAATGGCAAGACAAATGCACAGAGTGTGCAGGATGTTAGAGGTAAGTTTTAGGGAGAAAAAGTAAAGAAGATAGGCAGGATTGGGGCTGCTGACATTTTGAATGGGGTAGCTGGGGACACTTCGCCAAGAAGGACCTTGCTGTCTCCATCTGCAGAAAGTGAGCAGATGAAGAGGAGGCTGTCTGGGGGAAAGAGCGTTGTAGGCAGGGGAGCAGCAGTGCAAAGGCCCTGATGTAGGAGCCAGCTGCGGTTCTGGAGAAGCTGCAAAGAGGCCAAGGTAGTTGAGCAGAGAAAATGAGGCATGAATGAGAATAGATGAGGACAGAGAGGTGGTGGGAACAAGTCACATTGATTTGTCTGATGGGTAATGGAGGGCAGAATCCTGTGGGGTCTGATATGTAGTGGAGGGAGCACATCCTACAGGTTTGACAGTAATTGGGGCCAAATCCTGCAGAGTCTGATAGGTAGGGAGGACCAAATCATATAGGGTCTAACAAGGAAGGGAAGGAGCAGCTCCTGTAGGGTCTAATAATTAAGGGGGCAGAGCAAATCCTGGAGCTTGATAGGTAACAGGGGCAGCTGTGTTGAAGACTTTGGCTCTAACTGTGCTGCACATGGTGCTGTTAGAGTATTCTGAGCAGACAGCCCAGCTGGCTGTGATCTCACTAAGGGTCCATCTAGGTATGAGATTGAGACAGGACTGTAGGAGGGACTGAGAGGGAAGAGGGCAGACTCATCAGCAGGCTGATGGTGACTCAGGCCAGGGTGATAAGAGGGCTGTAACTGTTGTTACTCACCAAAAAGGAATCATCCTCTATCTCTCCTTTAAGCTTTCCCCGGCTTTCCCCTCCATAAACCGCAGTCTTTAAATCTAATGCTCTGCACGAAACCCAGGCAATCCACTATTAGACATTGTTATGTTTTTTCCACCTAATTGAGCAAGTGGTTAGGAATTTAAGACATTTTATGGCACTTATTAATCTATTGTCAGTCTTTAATTTTACAGACAGGAACCAGTTAAGAGCTGAGCTATAAAATTTCACTATGGATTCCAGGCCCTTAATGTAGATCACAAGATTCACAGCAACATGGAGGGGTGGGAGAAGGGGGATAAGAGGAAGAAAAGCGAAGTTCATCCCCTGTGGCTCCAGATTGGGAGGTGTCTTCGGCTCGCTCCTTTCTAACTTACACCAATAAACTTGAACTGAACTGAACTGAAATGAACTGAAACGTGAAATGAACTGTGCAGAAACCTTTCTACCAAGGCAAATTTGAGGATGAGCATACCCTCAATTCCACCACGGTAGCTCTGTGGTTCCTCTCCAGAGGGCTTCAAGACAAGTCAGGATTTGCGCAATGACTTTCCCAAAGAACAGCAGGGACAGGAGCTCCATCATCCCCACCAACATCTGGAGAATCCACTGCACAAGTTAACCCATTCTCACGCTTGGGTATTCACTGGCACTACTCTTGTGATGGAATCAAGTTCAATATCCAGTGAGGCATTGAAATCCTGCAAAGATTCTTTCATGATGGAGACAGACTCTGGATCATTCCTACTTCAAAAGTCCCAGGGCCTGAGTCATCTCATCCAATCGATCTAGAGATGCTCCTTATAAAGTCTCAGGCACCACACACTCTTGCCAGACTCAAGCCAGTTGTGTATCAGGACAAGACACTAGGTCAGCCTCTAACTTCCCCTTCCTTACATCAACAGTTCCCCTTCATGCCCCCTAATCTGCTAAACACATTACTTTCTTCCATCCCACTAACATTTACTAATTACTTAATTGGGATCAGGAATTCAGCGAGATGCTCTCTGCTCTTTGAGGAGATGATGGATGTGTGAAAAACTAAGGCACATGATGACGAAGGCAATCCTGGCTCATCAGCTGCAGGGTCCATGTTCTATGGGACCCAGAGGTTACAGTCACTTCTACTTTGCAGACGGAGAAACAGGATTAGGACCAGGTAAGTTTTCTCTTGAGGAAGCTTGAGGTTGGGTATGTTGGCTGCCATGACAGGCCAAGAGTGAAACCAGTGACACCACAGCACTTCAAGCTCTCTGCAGATATTCTATTCTGAAGCTGGATCCTATCCGGCTCCCACCCAAACCCTCTGTCAGGGTAGTTCAAAGCCTATAACTCACCCTGCAGCTGCTGACTTCTGTGAACACAGCCTCCGATAAAGCTACACACTTCTGCTTCAGGTCCTGATTGTCCCAAATCAATGATGAGGTATCATTTGTCCTTGGCCTCAAGGTGTCAATCATCCTCGCTTAAGAACTTTCAACAGCAATATAAGAAACAATCATATATGTATGGTTTGCAAAACTATGATTGGAGATATGGCTCCTTTTACTGATAAAATCACCTGTGCGAGGCCCACATGGCAAATTCCTCTTAGCAGCAGCATTGGCCTTTTTTTGCGTGAGATGCTGAAAGCTACATGCTTCCTCAGGTGCCCTTATTTTTTCTTTTTTGCCTGCCAGGGAATTTGGACTAAGCCTTTATGATCCATTGTTAGAGCATGTCCCAGCTTAAGAACTTTTTAGAGACAATTAACTTTCTTCCTTCTTTTTCCCTGCCCCCAAATCATTCACACAGATTTTCATCACATTCCTATGCTACTTTTTACTCTCTTAATTCACCTCTAATCTTTTCTAGAAGCAAGTGGGGATTTAGGGAATTAATTCAACTCTTTCTTATCTATGAACTCACGGTGACCACTGCCCCAATGTGGAAAAATCACTCTCGGTGCAGACACAGTTCAATTGAGACATGAAAACTTCTGAAAGTGGAGTCTATCAAGCAGCTATTGAAAAGGCTGCCTCTGCAGGATATTAATAACATGGGGAAAGCTATGTGATATGAATTCATTTCTGAGAAAAGATATCTATCTACGTATAGTGCCATGTAACCTCATTTTGTAAAAATAAATTTGAAGTGCATATATACATATAAAAATGGAAAGAAATGGTACTAAAAGGTTAATGTAATTATTTCTAGGATGTGAGATTAATCATGATTTTCTAATTCTTCTTTGAAATTTTCCAGTGTGCTCCATTTTTTTGATCCATGACTGTATGCTCTTTCTCTTTCGCTGAGAATTGTTTCCAAGTTACCCATGTTGCACACCTTCATCTGGATCGTTCATGAAAACCACATATACCACGCCACTGTGTGAACATACGACTATTTATGTATCTATTTGCATGTTGGTGGACATGCAGATGACTTCCAGTCATCCAGTCTTACAACAATTGTGCTCTAACTTTGGGGGTCACAGGTGCAAGTTCTTCCTTAGAGTTTACCTTGAGAGGTGGAATTGCTGCTTCCCACATGATTGTAAAACAGATCTTCAAAATGGGCGCTTCATCATCAATACCTGGCACTGCAGGACTGCTTCTCTTTTCTTTTTGGCCAATCTAATTGACACAGAATGTTATTTCAGTATTTTCTGAATGCAAATGAGGTTAAATATCTGCTATGGTCTGTGTTTACATCCTGCCAAAATTTATATGTTGAAATCCTAACCCCCAAGGTGATGGTATTAAGAAGTGGGGCCTTTGGGGGGTGAGTGGATCACAAGCAAAGAGCCCTCAAGTATGGGATTAGTGCCCTTATAAAAGAGAACCCAGAAAGTTCCCTCACCCCTGTGTGAGGATGCCGTGGAAAGGTACAGTCTATGAACCAGAAAGCAGGCCATTACCAGACACCAAATCTTCCAGGACCTTGATCTTAGACTTCCCAGCCCCCAGAACTGTGAGAAATAAATTTTTGTTTTTTGCAAGCCACCCAGGCTATGGCATTTTGTTATGGCAGCCCAAATGGACTCAGACAGTATCTTTACACGTGTTTTGGCTATTTGAGTTTGCTTTTATGAACTGTATATTTTCTTCTCTATTTATTTATTGAGGTATTTGCATAATCTGAATTGATTTCTTAGAAATCATTCATTTAAAATGATGGCTTATTTGCAGAATATTAATTCAACTTCTCTATCTTTTTTTTTGTTTGTTTGTTATATGTTTTTCTTTCTTTTTTTTTTTTTTAAGACACAGTCTCCTCTGTCACCCAGGCTGGAGTGCAGTCACGCCATCTCGGCTCACTGCAAGTTCCGCCTCCCAGGTTCACGCCATTCTCCTGCCTCAGCCTCCTGAGTAGCTGGGACTAAAAATACAAAATACTTTTGTATTTTTAGTAGAGGCAGGGTTTCACCATGTTAGCCAGGATGGTCTCGATCTCCTGACCTCGTGATCCGCCCGCCTCAGCCTCCCAAAGTGCTGGGATTACAGGCGTGAGCCACCGTGCCCGGCCTATTTGTTATATATTTTTCTAAAGCTAAAACTGCCACGTTCCAACCTGAATGGAGCTAATGATTAAAACTTGAGTTGCATACCACCCCCACTCCCAACACACACACATAGGAGGGTCTTCAGGGAAGCAGGGTTTTTGGAGCCTCAATTTTAGTACCCAAGTCACAAATATGTAAATGCTACAGAAAAATAACGGGCCCAAAACTCAAGTCTTGCCTGGACATTAGGCAGATGTTCATCAGGAGGCATTGTATTTCTCATCTCTCATAGGAACTCTGATTTGAATCAAATCACTGCAACTTTTGCATTTTTCTGATGGAGGCGAGCATAATCCTCATACAAAGAGCTTTCTCTCTTGACTGTTTCAAGACAACACCTGCCAAGCTGCTCCTTCGCTGAGGTCTCTGGGAAGCATGTTTATTGAAGGAAAAGGAATATTGCACCATCTTCGTCTTCAAGTGGCTGACCTCCAGATGAGTTTACAAAGATCCATCTCTCAATACAGCCCCCAATTCTGTAATACCTTCTACCAGAAGCACAGTTTCCTGGTGTTCTGTTTTCATTCTTGTTAGTGAAAAAAAACCCAGCCAGAACTTTGGTTTTATTTACTTTTCTTTCTAATCTTATCACCTCCTCTAACTGTAGATGAAAATGGTGGTTGAACTGTAAAGTTATAATGCCCTACCTGAGATCACTTATCTTGCAGCATGTTGGTGTGTATTTAGGATATCTGTACCATGGGGTACTTCTCATGCCAATGGGGCTTTAAATATAATGCATCTCTTTGTAATTTATTCAACGCTATGAATTGAGAGCATTTCCTTGGCCAGATATTGTGCTAGGCATTGAAGACGGAGCTGTCTTTGTAAAGAAAGACATTACTTGAGATACAGCATTCTTGAGATTGAGTGACAGGGATGCAATGGGGGTACTGAATGCCCATGAAGACAGGCCATGAAAAGACCAGGAAGCAGGACATGCCAGGAGGAGGAAGTGAAAAGTGTGTCCAGGATGCTGAGCTTCAGGATCAGAGAGAAGGCTGGTGTCATGGAGGCAGTCAAGAATGAGGAAGAGAATGGTAGGAGACACACAGGAAAGACCCATCTGGGGATGGGTCCTGCAGGTCCTTTGGCCATGGGAAGGTGTTTGGATTGTATTCAAAGTCCAGTGAGACTGAGATGAACTGTTAAGACCACTGTGGCTGCTTTGTGAATGCACTGAAAAGGGGTCCAAAGAAAAGTTTGGAGATTGACATCATAGTACAGAAGAGGATGACAGTGGGTGCAGACCACTTCCCTCATCCCAAGAGAATGTCTTCATCCAGCAGGTATAACTGGGGGCAGGGGAGCCCCATGAGAGGAGCACCCAAGATCCAGACGCTGCACCAGCTGCAGACGCTCCCCTTGTTTGGAAGATAAGAAATTATAAAGACCATTTTCCCAAAGAATCAGTAGCTTCCGTTTTAATGAAGGCTGAAATCTAAATGATGTTATTCTGGTGGAGGACTTTGTTTCTGTCAGTGGTTTTTAACTAATTACCATAAGTACCGTCCATTTAGAATTTCACCGTAATTCCAATCCCTATTAGTGTGTAAGCAGTGCCTTATCTTTGCCGCAAGCTACTGTTTATTCATAGAATGAGACAGTACATCACAGACATTGTCATATCAAATAGATGTTTTTTGTACTACATTGTGTGCAGTATGAATGAGCCAGAAGTGATTTGCCAAGTAGGAAATGCATTAAGAAATGAATTTTGAATTTTAAAACACATTCACTTGCTGTTGCTTGAGTGGCGGGTGTCTTGGGTTTCAACTTCCTCTTTATCTTTGGTTTTTTGCCTTAAGAAAATGTGAGCTGGCTGGTGGGCTGAAACATTGAAGAAGGGCTTGTTTAGTGCCCTTGGGTCACCAGGGGATGTTGCTTTCCACTGCCTCTGTGCACAAGAGTGGGTGTCTTGCTGGCTGCAAAAACCATGCTGCCTCCGCTTCTCTACCTTTCATCAACAAAGATGTCAGCTATCTGGCATGTCAATTTGGAGCCATAAGGAGATCAAGCTGGCACATTCTGCAAAGCTTAAATGCTTGGTTGCCATTAGGATTCGGAACAGTACTTTCAGGAGCCACCAAATGGAACCTCACATCTGCAGGGACCTGGGGAAAGATCACCTCTCTCCATTTGTGAGAGATACATATGGAAGCAGACAGATGTTCTTGATGAGATGGCCAGTTCAATTTGCAGTTCCTAAATCTGCAGAGACATCATGTCCTGTCATTAAACATTCATTTAGAACCATCTTCATAGGTAATAATGTAACAGAGCATTGTACCTAGATGATAAATGGTGCTTTTTCTGCCTGAAATATTAAAGTGACAACCGCTAACTTTTCTCCATCTGACTGTTCAAGTAAGTACTTGGCTGGTTAAAACAAGTACATTTTCTCAAAGCTCATTCATGCGGCTGTTTGCCACGTGCCTACTGTGTGTTGGACAATGTGCTGGAGGTGAAATGGCATAGACAACATACAAGACACAGGGTAGCCTTCCGAGAATCTTCCAGGAATATGTTCTGAATATTTAAGAATACATAGAATAGGCCGGGCTCGGTGGCTCATGCCTGTAATCCCAGCACTTTGGGAGGCTGAGGTGGGCAGATTATGAGGTCAGGAGTTCGAGACCAGCCTGGCCAATATGGGGAAACCATGTCTGTACTAAAAATACAAAAATTAGCTGGGCACGGTGGCAAGTGCCTTTAATCCCAGCTACTCAGGAGGCTGAGGCAGATGAATCACTTGAACCTGGGAGGAAGAGGTTGCAGTGAGCTGAGATCACACCATTGAACTCCAGCCTGGGTGACAGGGTGAGACTGTATCTCAAAAAAAAAAGAATAAAGTCAGGATATGTCTCAGCAAATGAGTACTCTTCTTTGTTGGATTCACTTTAAAATGAGTTACATTTTTAAATTTCTCAAGCATATTGGACGTTTCCCTGGATGTTGTCAATGCCATTTTGAAAGCTTTCTATATGCATTACACTTCATAAAACTTCTTTCTTATTCAAAGACATATTTAATTAAAACCCAGTTTTATGGTGCATGCACTAATTATTACTCTTGGCTTGAAGGCTCAGGCTGAACCTGCTTCGAAATTCTGCAACTCAAATCCTTTGCAGTCATTTTGGAAGCTTGGATGTTTTCAAAATAATTCAGTGGTTCTTATGTAAGTTGCTTGCTGATTTTTTTGTAAATGTAAAAATATAAATAAATAGAACACCCAGGAACTTGTTATAATACAGCCATATCAAGAGAGATTTGACTTGCTGAAAATATCATGCTCAGTTAAGATATTGTGAGAGGGTATAGACTTTCAATGGAGGAAGCTATACTTCTTATCTAGCCGAGCCTTATTATAACTTTCAGGATCTGCCATGCCCATCTCCCTTCGTGGCCCAGTATGCACTAATATCGGTTGAGTTGAATGGAGATGAAGCACTATTTTGACAAAATCTTGTTTGACTTACTGTTGTGCAAAAGGATTCTGCTTAGACGTAGTATAGATGTGGCTGCAGAAAGAAAAGTGGAACTGCTGAGGATGGTTGAGAAAGTCTTGATGTTAGGGTCAGAACTTGCATTTAACAGGGCCAGACTAACACTGGCCTGATGCTGTGTGTCAGAGTCCTGGCTGCTCGTGAGAACTTCCTGGAGAGCTTTTGAAACATACCACAACCTAGAATCCCCCGCTGAGAGCTTTTGAAACATACCACAACCTAGAATTCCCCGCTATGCTATCCCCTGGTGACCTGAGGACACTAAACAACCCTCTCTCCAGTGAGTCCCTTAGGGCTGACATAACAGATACCACAGACTGAGCAGCTTAAACAACAGGAATTTATTTTCTCACAGTTCTGGAGGCAGAAGCCCAAAATCAAAGTGTCTGCAGGGTTGGTTTTGGGTGAAGCCTCTCACCTTGGCTTACAGATGGACACCTCCTCCCTGTGCCCTTCCATGGCCTTTCTCTGTGTGAGCACATCCCTGGTGTGTCTTCCTCTTCTTCTAAGGATACCAGTCCTATTGGATTAGGACCCCACCCATAAGACCTCATTTAATCTTAATAACCATCTTAGAGGCCTTGCCTCCTAATATAGGCACGTTGGGGGGTTAGGAATTCAACCTATAAATTTGGGGAGGACACAATTTTTTTTTTCCATAACACCCCCTAGACAAATTAAAGTAGAATCTGTGAGAGTAGGGAGAATCATTACTATTTTAATGACTTTAATTTAAATATTTAAATTCAGGTATAGTTGACATACAATAAGCTGCACACATTTAAGGTGTACAATTTGATATGTTGTGGCACATGAATCTGCCAGTAAAACCACTTTTATAATTAAAAGAATAATTATCATGCCCCAAAATCTAATCATGACCCTTTGTAATCCCTCACTTCCGCATCCCTCATCTCCAGACAACCAACAGATCTGCCTTCTGTTACTGTATTAGTTCGTGTTTTATAGACTTTTACATAAATGCAATTTTACAGCATGTACTATTTTCTTTTTGGGGGAAGGGAAGTGTCTGTTTTCTCTCAGCATCATTATTCTGAGATTCACCCATGTTTTTGTACATATCCATAGTTTATTTCTTTTTGTTGCTAAGTTGTATTTTATTGTATGTTAGCTTTCTTTTGATTAGTGTTAGCATCGTACATTTATTTCTATCCTTTAATTTTTAACCTATCCATGTCTTTATATTTAATGTGGGTCTCTTGTATGCAGCATATTGTTGAGTCTTTTTTAAAATCTAATTTGATTGTCTTAGTTCAAGCTGCCATAACAAAGTACCATAGACTTGGCAGCTTATAAATCACCAAAATTTATTTCTCACAGATCTAGCAGGAAGCCAGCACGGTAGGGGTCTGGTGAGGCCCCTCTTCCATGTTGCAGCCTGCCAACTTTTCATTGTATCCTCATAAAGCAAAAAGAGAATGAGAGAGCTCTCTGGGGTCCCTTTAATAAGAGAATTAATTCCATTTATGAAGGCTCTATCCTCATGACCTAACTTACCTGTTAAAGATCCCAACTGCTAGCACCATCACATTTAGGGATAGGATTGTGACATATAAATTAGGGGAGGGGAGGGCACAAACATTTAGTCCTTAACACTGAAAATCTATGCCTTTTAATTTGAGTGTTTCGGGCTGAGACAATGGGGTTTTCTAGATATACAATCATGTCATCTGCAAACGGGGACAATTTGATTTCCTCTGTTCCTAATTGAATACTCTTTATTTCCTTCTCCTGCCTAATTGCCCTGGCCAGAACTTCCAACACTATGTTGAATAGGAGTGGTAAGAGAGGGCATCCCTGTCTTGTGCCAATTTTCAAAGGGAATGCTTCCAGTTTTTGCCCATTCAGTATGATATTGGATGTGGGTTTGTCATAGACAGCTCTTATTATTTTGAGATACGTCCCATCAATGCCTAATTTATTGAGAGTTTTTAGCAGCAAAGTCTCAGGATACAAAATCGACGTACAAAAATCACAAGCATTCTTATACACCAATAACAGACAAACAGAAAGCCAAATCATGAGTGAACTCCCATTCACAATTGCTTCAAAGAGAATAAAATACTTAGGAATCCAACTTAAAAGGGATGTGACGAACCTCTTCAAGGAGAACTATAAACCACTGCTCAATGAAATAAAAGAGGATACAAACAAATGGAAGAACATTCCATGCTCATGGGTAGGAAGAATCAATATCGTGAAAATGGCCATACTGCCCAAGGTAATTTATGGATTCAATGCCATCCCCATCAAGCTACCAATGGCTTTCTTCACAGAATTGGAAAAAACTACTTTAAAGTTCATATGGAACCAAAAAAGATCCCGCATCGCCAAGTCAATCCTAAGCCAAAAGAACAAAGCTGGAGGCATCATGCTACCTGACTTCAAACTATACTACAAGGCTACAGTAACCAAAACAGCATGGTACTGGTACCAAAACAGAGATATAGATCAATGGAACAGAACAGAGCCCTCAGAAATAACGCCGCATATCTACAACTATCTGATCTTTGACAAACCTGAGAAAAACAAGCAATGGGGAAAGGATTCCCTGTTCAATAAATGGTGCCAGGAAAACTGGCTAGCCATATGTAGAAAGCTGAAACTGGATCCCTTCCTTACACCTTATACAAAAATTAATTCAAGATGGATTAAAGACTTAAATGTTAGACCTAAAACCATAAAAACCCTAGAAGAAAACCTAGGCATTACCATTCAGGACATAGGCATGGGCAAGGACTTCATGTCTAAAACACCAAAAGCAATGGCAGCAAAAGCCAAAATTGACAAATGGGATCTCATTAAACTAAAGAACTTCTGCACAGCAAAAGAAACTACCATCAGAGTAAACAGGCAACCTACAAAATGGGAGAAAATTTTCGCAACCTACTCATCTGACAAAGGGCTAATATCCAGAATCTACAATGAACACAAACAAATTTACAAGAAAAAAACCAACAACCCCATCGAAAACTGGGCAAAGGATATGAACAGACACTTCTCAAAAGAAGACATTTATGCAGCCAAAAGACACATGAAAAAATGCTCATCATCACTGGCCATCAAAGAAATGCAAATCAAAACCACAATGAGATACCATCTCACACCAGTTAGAATGGCAATCATTAAAAAGTCAGGAAACAACAGGTTCTGGAGAGGATGTGGAGAAATAGGAACACTTTTACACTGTTGGTGGGACTGTAAACTAGTTCAACCCTTGTGGAAGTCAGTGTGGCAATTCCTCAGGGATCTAGAACTAGAAATTCCATTCGACCCAGCCATCCCATTACCGGGTATATACCCAAAGGACTATAAATCATGCTGCTATAAAGACATATGCACACGTATGTTTATAGCATCACTATTCACAATAGCAAAGACTTGGAACCAACCCAAATGTCCAACAATGATAGACTGGATTAAGAAAATGTGGCACATACACACCATGGAATTCTATGCAGCCATAAAAAATGATGAGTTCATGTCCTTTGTAGGGACATGGATGAAATTGGAAATCATCATTCTCAGTAAACTATCGCAAGGACAAAAAAACAAACACTGCATGTCCTCACTCATAGGTGGGAATTGAACAATGAGAACACATGGACACAGGAAAGGGAACATCACACTCTGGGGACTGTTGTGGTGTGGGGGAGGGGGGAGGGATAGCATTAGGAGATATACTTAATGCTAAATGGCGAGTTAATGGGTGCAGCACACCAGCATGGCACATGTATACATATGTAACTAACCTGCACATTGTGCACATGTACCCTAAAACTTAAAGTATAATAATAAAAAAAAATTTGAGTGTTTGAGCCATCTACTTTTAGTACAATTATTGATATGCCTAGATTTGAGCATATCATCTTGTTGTTTGTTTTCTATTTGTGCTATCTGCTATTTGTTATTTATTCCCCTTTTCTTCTTTTTCTGCCTTATTTTGAATTACTTTATTTTCTCTCCTTTGCTGTCTTTTTAGCTTTAACTTTTTTTTTTTTTTTTAGTGGTCACTTTTGGGGTTATAGCATACATCTTCAACAGTATATCTTCAAGTGCTAGTATAACACTTCATGGTATAAAATACAGGGTATACAAAACTTAAAATGGTATATTTTCATTTCTCTCCTCCTGGCCTATTGTTATGCATTTTGTTTTTATATGTTATTAACTCCCAAATACATTGTTATTATTTTTTAAATAGTTTTCTTGAAAAGGAGTTTAAATAATAAAAAGTATATATATACTCATGTAGTTACCACTTCTTGCACTTTTCATCCTTCATGTAAATCTTTATTTCCATCTGGTGTTAGTTTCCTTCTGCCAAAAGGACTCCCTTTATTGTTTTTTCTTTTATTTTGGTTTTTAGTATGAGTCTACTGGTGATGAATTCTTTAAGCTTCTGCCAATGTTAAAAAGTCTTTATTTTGCCTTCATTTTGTAAATATATTTTTCACTGGCTATGTAATTCTCAGTTGAAAATTTTTTTCTTCAACTTTTAAAAATGCTGCCCCACCATCTTCTTGCTTGCATTGTGTTAAACTACAAATCTGTTGTCATCCTTAACTTTGTTCCTCAGTACGTCTGTCTTTTTTTCCTCTGCCTACCTTTCCATGTTTTCTTTATCATTGTTTCTGGACAACATGATTATGATATGCCTTAATTTTGTTTTTTCAGTTAACAAATATTTCTTGTGTTTCACATTTTTATTATTTTGTTGAGCTTTATGAATCTGTGAGTTTAGAATTTTTATCAAGTGTGAAAACACTTTGGCCATCATTTCTTCAAATATTTTTCTTTTCTGTCCTTTCCTCTTTCTCCTCTCTTTCAGAACTTCCAGTTATACATATATGAGGCTACTTTACATATGTTACAGCTCACTGATGTTCTTTTATCTTTTTCCAGTGCATTTAATTTGAGTCATTTTTATCACTGACTTTAAGTTCACTCATTTTTTCTTCTACAGTGTTCACTCATTTTTTCTTCTACAGTGTCTACTTGGCCATTTATCCCAGCCAGTGAATTTTTTTTATCTTAGACATTGTAATTTTCATTTCTAGAGATTTGATGTGAGTCTTCTTTCCTCATGTGTCATGTTTTCTGCTTTTTTCATGCCTGGTAGTTCGTGATTGCACTTCAGACAATATAAGTTTTATTCTTGAGTGATGGATATTTAGTCAGAAAAAGTTTAAACCTTTCCAGTCTTGCTTTTAAGATTTATTAGACCAGATGACAGCAGGATTTAGTCTAGAGCTCCTTTTTTTTTTCCCATTACTGCAGAAAGATCCTTCTGTGGGACTTTCCCAATTCCTTTCAGATTTTGAGGTTTTCCAGTCTGTCTGGTGGAAAGAGGCATTATTCCAAGCCCTATGTGACTGCCGGATACTCTCATTATTCCTTAAATGTTCCCTAAATGTTTCTTAAACACAGCCAGAGTGGTCTACTTGACAGTTAATCGTTTTTGTTTTGTTTTGTTTTGTTTTGTTTTGTTTTGTTTTCTGGGAGCTCACTTCCAATGTGAAAGGAGACCTTGCTTAGAAAGCTGCCTTTCCTGGGGGTTCTCAGCCTCCACTCCATGAGCTCCAGTCTTTTTGATTTCCATGAAGCTTGATTGGGCTCTTTTAGATCCTGGTTTCTAAAGCTTTGAGTTATCACTTGAGTCAAATGAAACCAAAGAGGTAGGCTATCCATTATAAGATTTAAAAAAAAATGTGTCCTGTTTAGATGATACAGAAAACAAACTCCCCAAAAGACATGGAAATTTTTAGGGAAAGGTACACATATGCTGTCCATCATAGAGGAAACTAGGGCAGCTGTTGTGTCCTTCATAGACCCTAGAGGTCAGCAATCTTGGAGTTCCACATACTAAATTTCCCAGTATCCAAAGCAGAGTTGATCTCTGACTTAGAGGAACATGAAATGTAATATTCAATTACACGGTGTCTGAGCAATGCTTCAGAGCACCTGATACATCTCAAATCCCCCTGGATACCTTCTTATGTAGACAGAAGCACCTTTATATTGGAATAAACTTTAGCTACACACTGTTCTGTTCTCTGAAGACGCTCAAGACAATTACATTTGGTTAATGGAAATATAGAAGCCCTTGTCATTTTAACAATAGAAAATTTACTTCTTTGAGCCTTATTACAGGGATAATTTGTTGCTGCCTTCCTAAAGGATATATTCATTGATTTCTTTATTCAACAAAAATATATCAAGCACTTGTAGTGAGCTAGGTACTTTTCTGGGGCAGGGTCAAAATAAAACACAGTCCTTGTTTTCCAAACAATCTCTATTGCTCAGAGGGGCACCCTCTGTTAGAAAAGGCTGAAGGGAAACCTTGGCTGCAGGCTGAAGGAATACATAGGGTCATTTACTGTTTAAACAAATGCCTAGTACTCGAGTATCTGCTTCATGGCAGGCGCTGGCCTCAGTCACGTGCAAGACATGGCCTCATCCTTCAGTCTCCCATGAAAGTGGATGGCTTGGCCGGGCACAGTGGCTCATGCCTGTAATCCCAGCATCTTGGGAGGCTGAGGTGGGTAGATCATGAGGTCAAGAGTTCGAGACCAACCTGGCCAACATTTTGAAACCCCATTTCTACTAAAAGTACAAAAATTAGCCAGGTGTGGTGGCGGGTGCCTATAATCCCAACTACTCAGGAGGCTGAGGCAGGAGAATCACTTGAATCCGGGAGGTGGAAGTTGCAGTGAGCTGAGATTGCGCCACTGCACTCCAGCCTAGGCAACAGAGTGAGACTCCATCTCGAAAAAAAAAAAAAAGAAAGAAAGTGGATGACTTTCAGTTCCTTCTTCCTGACCTTCATCCCCATGATTCTGGGGTATTTCATCATCCTCCCAATATTAGCAGCTCTTTCAGTTGTTAAACTTGCTGTCCTCACAACACACCAGATGGAGCTAATTTGACAAGGATTTATCACGGAAATGGGTGCACAGACACTGCACTGACAGGTCGTACCATATGAAGACAGCAACTACAAAATGAAAATGGCAGAACTGAAGTCTAATTCAGCTTTGTGTGAAATATTCCAATTTACCCCATTTACAATCTCTCGTACAAGAGGCTGGACCAGAATATTAAAAACCTATCAACCTTGAAATAGTTGCTCCTAATCAAGTCAGGTAATGAATGACGAGAAGAGAAAATATTGGGATCATTGGCTGTTTGTCACAAACAGTGAATTACTGAGCAAGAATGAGCCATGTACTAGCCACTAATTGTTAATCTGGCCTCTCTGATTGTTTTCATTTTAGGAAATCATGATGGCTAATTCGACTGATGGATTTTCACAGACTTAATTGACATCAGGCTTCTCTGCTTGGTTTTTAGCCATGTATCCATTCTTTAGTGTATTCACAAGGGAGGTAGAGGTAACGTACAAACACTGTGTCCTTAAGGAGCTTAGAACCAAGTAGGAGTGGGTGAGCAGAGTAAAATCCAGCTATGCAATCATCCATTTATTCAGCAGATGTTTGTTAAACACATAGGGTATTTTAAGCATTGTGTAAAGTGCTGTGGGCATTCTGGTGAGTTCATCCAAGCCAAGTGCCTGGCCCATGGAAGATGCCAAATAAATATTCATCACATGAATGAATAAGTGAACATACTTGAGATCAGAAGAGACTTTCACTTATTGAAGGTGTTTGCTATGAGTACAGATATTTTCACAAGAAAAGAGGTTTTGGAAAATGGAAGACTGGATTTGAGGAAAAGGAATAAGTGCAGTTGGCCTGGAGCCTGGTTGTGTGTAGGAAAATGGGAACAATCAGTTTGGGATAAAAGGCAGGGACTTCTTGCAACAGGACACAGTCCTTGGCTAGGGAACGTAGGCAAAGAGAAACAAACAGCACCTTAAGCAGCTGAGGGAGGTGACCCAGTCACGGCAGCACGAGAGCGTTTGTGCTTCCCGAAACATGCTGGCTGATATCAGAACAATCAGTCCCTTTAGAGAAACTCAACTCATTTCACAAAGCGAATTTCCTCCCTGGAACCGAAGGTTTTATCCAAGTTCAGAATGTAGTGTCTCAAAAAATGGAGCCAACACACGACAGTCTTGGTTCCATCAATTCCAGACTAGGTGGAAACTACTGCTTATTACATTTAACTTTAGGGGAATTTGGCTCAAATATCTGTGAGATCCTACAGCAGAAAATCTGTCCCTAATAAATCTACTTTCTCTTTAATTCAGAATGAAACCGTTGGCCCTTATTCAACCAGAATCCAGTTCTGCAAATAGCACATTTCTCTCTAACTAGACAGTGTGGCCACTGCACCAACTGCCCATTGCTGGCATGAAACACCAGTTTAACGAAAACAACCTCATCTAGACCACTCTGATATGGGATGAAGATGAACAGCCAACACGTTGACTCTGTGATGAAAGGACCAGTGACACTCACTAAACAATTACAAAGCACTGATAGGACCTCCTGTTCTCATCATGAAGCCAGTTTTATGTCTCTTCGGTAACTTCCACCGTTCTCTCTCCTATGCCTATTGCCTTTATAGATCATGTTTTTACTATTACAGATTGATCTTTATGAGGCTACTCCACTGCAGCTGAGAATGCCATACCTTCTGGATTTTTTTCCTCTCTGTGACCTCAAAATTCCTCTAGGGAATATGTTGAAAAAGGAAAGAACCATTCCTCATTCACTAATCATGTGGAGGTAAGATCATTCTCAGGCAGTTGGTAAAATCTGCAGCAGCATTAAAGATGATTTGAGATTTGAACTGCTGTGCTGGTTAAATAACTCTGATGGAGACCACAGGAGTTGGCCATCTGAGCCAGTGCTGAGAATGCATCTCGGTTGCTGTTAATTTCCCAGGTGTTGAGAGAAACAGTAAGATATTGGAGCCTGTAGATGAATTCAATAGAAAACCCCTGGGTAGTTGCTGATGAAGATCAGAGATAGAGATTTCTGTGGCTCTGAGGTCATCAGATCAATGAAAGTACAGAATGGTCTCAAAGTAGTTTTCTTGGAAATGGGGGGTGGGGATGGAGGACTTGCCTTTCCACTGCATTTCCACAGCTAGCACACCATGTTTGCTTAAGTTGCATGTTTATTTGGGCATGTCCTCAAGGGGCTGATCAAGAGTATAGAAGCGCCAGCCAATCTAGACACCTTCAAGGCCCCTCTCCAACTAGGACTTCCAACTCTCTTGTTCAAGGTCTTTCCAGTAAAAGAGTCCTTTATTCTTCAGAGGTCTCCAACTCATATTGGTCTTATCCTCTCTCACTCTATCCTAGCTTGGATTTCATGCTGCTTCATTAGAAGCTCTCCTTGCAGATAGTTTTGGCATCATTTCCCTTCCTTCTTTGACAATTGGGACAGAATCCTACTCTGAACGATTAAATCAACCATCACTCTCATCCATGACTATACCTAAAATGCAGACATTTGCTGCTGGTTTGCTTTACATTCATGGTAGGAAACCTTGGCTGGAGCCTTGGGTTGGTTCTCAGTGAGCTCAATCACTCACTCAGCCTCTGACACAACTATTTCCTTGCCTTGCTTCTCTTCTTCAACAACACTGTCAAGCATCTGATAGCCTCAACTCACAGAAGCCTCCAGACAGAACTCCTGCATCTTTCTTGGCCACATTTAGATCTTCCATGTCTCCTTCTACCCTGTTATTACAAAGTAAAAAGTGTCCCTCCACCTTGGAAGGACTTCACTTATTAGGGTGTCTCTTCTCTATGCTGACAACAATCTCTCTCTATGTGGTCATTTCTCCACAAAACATACTCTATTAAGACTCTTCTAGAGAAGTAGGAAGAGAAAGAGGAGGAGGAGGAGAAGGATATTCATCTTATATCCCTCTCAGCTTCCTTCACACCAATCGGTAGAGTTGTCTATACACTCTTCCTCCAACCTTTCATCATGTGGTTTCTCCTTAAGACCTTCTCTTTTGGATTCTGCCCCAGAATCTCTCCCAAAAGACTCTTAATAGTTACCAAAAGCACAGTGCCCATTCCTTTTTCCTCTATCCATTCTTTCTTGGGTGCAAACACCATCTTCTTGGATTTTTCTTCTTACTACTCTTATTCCTCCTTCTGTAGCACTGCCATAGCTTCTCCAGCTCTGATTTCTACGTACTAGCCTTCTCAAGATGTACCCCTTTCTTTTTAACTATATATCCCTCCTCAATGATCTCATCCCATGGCCTTAAAAAGTATCCTTGCAATTAAATTCATGTTTTTATTTCTGCCAAAAAGCTCTCTTTCCTGAATAGCTCCAGACATATGTCATAACCTACTACCTCGCAGCCAGGTCACACTCAAGACTGAGATGTTGATCTTTGCCCTTCCTTTCACCCACTGCTCTGACACTCTATATTCCCCATTGAAGTGACATAATCATATGCCAAATTCTCAAGCCAACAGCCCAGAGTCATCCTGAAACTCACCTTCTCCCTCCCAGAGCATTCACAACCCAACCCTCCAGCAATCTGGTCAATTCTACCTCCATGAAATGCTGTCATCCACATCACTTTGCCTATGACCGCCACCTTAGATCAAGCCATCTCCCTCGCTCACTCAGAATCCTGAAAATGCTTCCTCAGCATTCCGTCTGCTTCCATATTTGCTTTCTGATCTATATTCTGCCCAGCAGCCCATGTGAACATTTTAATGAAAAAAATTATTTATTCTTCTCCTTCACTTTTGCAGTGACACCCCATTGCACTTCAGATAAAATTCCAACTTTCCCCATGAACTACAAGGTCATGGTTGACTCCTTTCTCTCTGTTTAGCCACACTTCCTTTTGCCTACTGTGATTTGTGGCCCTGGACTCACCAATTCCATGAATGTCCACACTTCTTTCCCACCCTACAGCAGCTCCTCTCTTCATCATGTTCACAAGATTGGCTTCTTACACTCATTCTCATGCTACTCCTGGCTCCTCTGCATCATCTTCCTAGGGTTGCTCTATCTGTGGGGTTGCTTCTGCTATGCCTTTAACTGCTATGCTGCTTTTCTTTTTATTTAGAGTCCTTTCAGAATTTACAGTTGTGCATTTAATTGTGTGCCTATTTGCTTATCGTCCAATGCTCCAATTAGACAGTAAGCATCA
Organism: Pongo abelii; assembly: GCF_028885655.2. Lineage (NCBI taxonomy): Eukaryota > Metazoa > Chordata > Mammalia > Primates > Hominidae > Pongo > Pongo abelii. The sequence continues at coordinate 229,054,680 of NC_071985.2, read as the reverse complement.
TAGCATCATTGGGGAGAGACCAAGTCCACTTATCGGCCTTGGCATCTCCAGCCATTGGCATGGTGCCAGCACTGAGTGGTTGAGAATATCTGAGCATATTAGGAGAGTGTGTTAAACTTCCTGCTTTTTCTATCCAACCACTGTTGCTTTCTTCTTACTGTTCCCGTGCCTTAGTTAGTGATTCCCTGAATCGATTCCTTGCATCCCACAGCTCTCTCCATCCAGAATTCCCTCCTTGAATTCTCCCAAATGCCCAAATGACACCCCACTTAAGGCTCAGACAAAAATCCATCTCCTCCAGAAGGTGCTCTAGATCCACACAGCACGTGGCTCAGTTCCTCTGTGCATTTCTGAGCAAGCAGCCCACTTGAACTTCCCTGTGTTGAGTGGGCACCCATCTCCCTTGTGTTGAGTGGGCACCCATCTCCCCTGTGGGACCAAGGCTCCTGCAGGCAGATACCAGGCCATGCATTCTTCAGCACCCCAGAGGTCCTTAGTTCTATTAGTTGCCCAAAGGTGTGCTGAGAGAAACTCTTATTCCCTGTCCCTCTTTCTTTGTATAGAATGCAACAGAGCAGAGAATATTTCAAATAAGACAGCTTCCATGGTGTCCCAGATAAAGACTCTGTCTCATCTCTTTCAACTTATCTGTATCTTATCTTATATCTTTCCTGGTATTCAACATTTACAAAGGTCCCAAGGGCAAACGAAATAGGCGCAACAGAAGTTGTATTTTCAGGAGCCAATTATTGAATATTAGCCTAGGACCTTCCTTTGGCTTCTTCACTGGTCATCAAGGGAAGCACTGACCTGGATGCTGGGAAATCAAAGACTAGATAGATGCGACTCTTAATCCTGAAGACACATTGGCAAAGGACAGAAGCCAAAAGCCAGAGCTCACAGTAGGCACGCTGCTCCCATTCAGAAGAGACCCACGTCTGTGCAGGTGTGTGGACACCTGCACCTTTAGGGATGCTGTGGGAAGATGGTGTGGCCACAGTATCAAAGACATTTCACCTTCTGCCCTGTAATGGGTGCATTAGATTAAATGGTAGACAAATGTATTTTCTTTGTTTGTTTTTTGGTATTTTTTGTTTTGTTTAGTCTTTTTTTTTTTTTTTTTTTTTTGAGAGTCTTACTCTGTGACACAGGGTATAGTGCAATGGCATGATCTCGGCTCACTGAAACCTCCACCCCTGGGTTCAAGCAATTCTCATGTCTCAGCCTCCCGAGTAGCCGGGATTACAGGCATCTGCCACCACACCTGAATAATTTTTGTATTTTTAGTAGAGGTAAGGTTTCGCCATGTTGGCCAGCCTGGTTTCAGACTCCTGACCTCAAGTGATCCACCTGCCTTGGCCTCCCAAAGTGCTGGAATTATAGGCATAAGCCCAGCTGGCAAATGCATTTTTAAATTAGCCAGGCAGGCTAGTCTTGTTCAGAAGACAATGTCTGCTGGAAATGGTATGACCCTGGAGACTGAATGGAAAACTAAGCCCTCTGGTGTTCCAGGTTCAAATCTCATCACCTCCATGGTGGCCTGTGAGAAATGTTTCATCACTACGGTGGTCTGGTTTTGACACATGAAAAGTAAAAGAGGGGAATGATGTCCTATTGGAACAGGTCAAGGTGAGAGGAGTGGAGCTTTCAAGTCACCAGAATGATGAAAAATGTCCACTTGTATCTATTCAAATAACATATTTGCCTTTTTCCTATTCTTTTCAACATTTCTACAAGGTCATGGTCAGATGTTTGGAAAAAATATGTATGTACAAATATATATATGATATGTATACGAATCTATATCTATATACTTTATTCTAAAATATATCTCTAGCACTTACAAATATTTGTTTTCAGTAAAAGTGAAATCCAGAACTGTGAAAATTCATTAATCCTCTTTGGATTCCTCATGGAGATCCACTTCTGTGCCTGTCCTGCTGGCCCACAGCTCCCTGTCACTCATTGTGAATAGGCAGGATGCAAGATGTTGTGCGTCGTCAACTTGACCTTGAATGCAAGCTTACCAGGGACACAGGAGAGCAGGGCTGCACCCCTTTGTGGCTGTGCGCTCACGTTGCCATAGTGTCAGGGAGCATATCTGTTTCCAGCTGAGCTGCTTTTGTTTAAGCTTCAAGCCTTTCCTTTTTCCTACTTGAAAACAGTTTACCAGGAGGCAAAATGATTCAAAGTAACATCTGGGTCCCTCTTGGCATGTGCGTGGTAATTCCCTTCCTTCCATCCTGTAATTAAGTCAATTAGGTTTCTAAGTCTTCTATGAGGGGATTTCCAGGAATCTTTTCTCAGTGACACACACACCACTCTCCAAATATCATCAGCCCCTCGGAGGACCACCTCCTACTCTCCTGCCTTCTTTCTCTAGGACAAAATGTAAAGCAAAACAAAGCAGCTGAGAGTCCCTCCAAATGTTGGACAATAAAGACAACATAAAAAGCACACGCTCTCTGGTCCCAGTTCTGGATGGAGGGATGCCCGGCCTGTGCATGGCCAACTGTTCTTCCAGTTCCGGTCAGTCTACAAAGGCTGTTTCCTGGATGCTATGCATTAACTGAAATCTTGGCAGACTTAACCTATTGCTCCAGACGAGTGGCTGAGTTTTTGGTGCCACATCCCCCAAAATATCAGGGAATGAGAGAATACAGTTGAAGTACTTCTTGGCATGTATGCGCACCAGAAAGCAAACAGACAAGTGAAGTTTGTTTTGCTTACATTTTCTTGATGAAAACTGGAACTGCAGCTACGGTTGATCTGAAAGACTCCAGCATGTTTGATAAGCTTCGTGCCTCTTATTATTTGGGACGTCTCCAATTACATTTAAAAAAATCTGCTTTAACATCTTAAATTTCATTTCCCCAAACACTCATTTCCTGAAATTCTAAAGACTGTTTTTCAAGAAAATGATTCATAATTTCCTATTAGTTGTGTGGACATCAGTAACCTTTCTAATAAAAGAGCCTGTCCTCTCAAATAGCACCATCAAGACCTATCTATCAATCAGGAAGTACACTTACCAAGACAGGGACATAGAAGGAAGCACCACAGGGATGTTCTGCCATGAACTCACTTGGAATTCCAAACTGTTACCCATTTATGCCTTGTGTTCCATTATTGGAACGCTAAGCATGTGGAAGTTATTTATAGTCTATGGCTCAAGGTCATCGCCAAGGTCTGATTGCAAACATTCAAAAAATTGCAACTTCAGGCATAAATGGGTTAAATCCAGAGAACATTGGACGTGTATGCACATGCACACACACCACACACATGCACACTCACACATGCTGTATTTTGGATTTAAAATAATTAAGTTCAGACTGATTTATTCACCAACATAATCAATTCCAAATCCCTGTCAGACCTGGATCATTTAGAAAATTAAAGTCAAGCACGGTGATCGCATTCAAAAATCAGAATAGAAAATTCTTTCTTTCAAGAGTCAAACTTCTGGCTGGGCGCCATTGCTCACAACTGTAATCCCAGCACTTTGGGAGACCGAGGCGCGCAGATCACTTGAAGCCAGGAGTTCCAGACCAGCCTGGCCAACATGGCAAAACCCTGTCTCTATTAAAAATACAAAAATTAGCCAGGTGTGGTGGCATACACCTGTAATTCCAGCTACTCTGAAGGCTGAGGCAGGAGAATCACTTGATCCCAGGAGGTGGAGGTTGCAGCGAGCTGAGATCGTGCCACTGCACTCAAGCCTGGGCAATAGAGCAAGACTTTGTCTTAAAAACAAACAGACAAACAAACAAAAACAAAGAGTCAAACTTATGTTTTCATCAACTGCAAAGCCAAGTAGAGAAAGAAAAATGAATGCAGGAGCAAAGCTGTAGAGGGAGAAAAAAACAAAATTGATTTTCTGCTTTTCCCAGGTAACTTCAGCTGGGAATTCTGATTAACATGAGTCCTTAGTAAATTTAAGAATCATGTTGGCTTGCAGGCTTGTAGTATTGAAATTTCAATTGGTGATGACATGTGCTGAAATAATAAACACAAATAACTCCCAACCTAAATCGCTCCCTTCAGATTTGGCAATTCATCCTGAGATTTATGTTAATTACAAACAGAGAATCCAGGACATTTTTTAAAAATACTGTACAGGATTCCATAGGTATCTGCTTAATTTCATGAAGTATTTCAACAAATATTTGTAAGGCTTACTATTTGTGAATCATTATCATAAGCACTGAATTCATTCATCTATCCATCCATTCATTTAAACAGTAAAAAGTCAACTGAGTATCTACAATGTGCCAGTCACTGTTGTAAACCTTGGAGAGGGAACTGTGCATAGACGATCAATGAGTCCCATAAATGACCTCTTTGTTCTCTGACCAAGATTGGAACCACAGAGCTATAGAAACAGGATCTGGACAGATGGAGATCGAAACATCAGCATCCTTGCTGATAAAGGCTGGACTAGAGGTATGTGGCAATATGGGCTTTATAACACAGAACACAGAATTAGGCAGACTCAAGCTTTCAGTTTCAGGACAGAGCCCTTACAGTGAGATTGGACAGGCAGGCTGACCTTGAGGAGCAGCTGTGAGGCCAGTTCCTACCCAAACTCACCCACCCAAGAAGTCACCCAATATGGAACTGAGGGGCAGAGGCCGGGGTATCATGCTGTCGGGTTTCTCTTCACATAGAAATCTAAAGGCAAAAGAGATTCCCTAACCTCCTGTCTATTCAGTGAACAAAACAGGCAAGAGTTGACTGAGTTCCCAGGGAGTTAGGATTCCAATGGCAGAATGAGCAGACAATGAACAAACAAATAGATGAAGGAGCTGGGAAACGTACGTATGAGAGACCAAACAGGGCACCGTGGGAGGGAGGTGGCATGGGGAGGGCGTACAGCTATGGACAAGGCAGCTGTGGGCCTGCCCTGTGAAGCCGCCATTGCAATAGAGTTGACAGACATTGAGTGCGGTGCAAGTAACTACTTCCTTACAACCAAGATACGTGTTATAAAGTAAAACCACATGGTGCTAAGTGACCCTATAACAGGACGAAGGCAGTTGGGTGGGGAAGACACAGACAGTGTCCAGGAGCCTGGCTGGCTGGAGAGGAAGCTTCTCTTCTCATCTCCCCCACCTGGCCTTGGTCATCTCCATCAAATGCTTGGTTCACCAAATGGAACCATCATTTTAAAAGATGCCTTCCAAAGAAGTAATACTCTAGAAAGAGTAGGAATTTTTCAATTTTTTGAATTTTTGCAATCAGGCCTTGACAATGACCTTGAGCAGTAGGATATAAATAACTCCTACATGCGTAACATTCCAATAATGGAAAACTAGGCGTAAATGGGTAAGAGTTTGGAATTCCAAGTGAATTCATGACAGAAGACTAGAAGCGAGTCTTCCTGAGATCAGTCCACGTGAAGCTGACAATTGAGTTTTCATGCTGCCCCAACGTGGCTCCCCCCACAGACACCCCGCAATTTAGAACAAACTATTAATCCCACTGTTCTTCCTATACCACCACAAGCTGGGGAGCACATGGGGGAGAGAAGGGGGACAGAGAGCCCCATTTACTAAACCTAAAGGTGGCCCAGGGAATTTGCAAACTTTTGAATCCCCCCTGCTCCACCACATAAGAGAATTCCAACTGCAGAGGAACTTTTCCTCCCCAGAGGAGATTCAGAGACAGGTGCAAGTGAATGCCAATAGCACAGGCATGGTGTGTGATGAATTTTCCAGCTGATATAAGAGCTATGTCTTCAACAATTTCTCCCTGAACATTTTCTTTTCCTCCGGATGCCCTAAGCCCTTAAGCATGAGTTGTTTTCAATCATGGGCCTGCAATTGGCTTGTGCCTCCAAACAGCTCTCCTTGTTTGCCTGGTGTAAGGGAGATTTGCGAACGTCTTTCTCCCTTACTGGTTAAACTTCAAGGCCACACAGCACGAGAGCCGGTGCTTTGGGGATTATTCTCTCTCTCCAGCAGGAGTAGCTGAAAGCCCCCTGCTGCCTTCATGGCAGAGCAGCTTCTCCTCCCAGACCCCGCTCTTCTCAGCTACTCAGTTCCTGCAAAGGAGGTAGGAAAGATTCTCTTTTCCTCGTTCAGTCCACAGATGTTTACTGGGTGTATCATGTTGCTTTTTTTTTTTTTTTTCTTTTTTCTTTCTTTTTTTTTTTGAGTTGGAGTCTCACTCTGTCACCCAGGCTGGAGTGCAGTGGTGCGATCTCTGCTCACTGCAACCTCTGCCTCATGGGTTCAACTAATTCTCGTGCCCCAGCCTCCTGAGTAGCTGGGATTACAGGTGCGTGCCACCATGCCTGGCTAATTTTTGTGTTTTTTAGTAGAGATGGGGTTTTGCCATGTCAGCCAGGCTGGTCTCAAACTCCTGACCTCAAGTGATCCACCCACCTCAGCCTCCCAAAGTGCTGAGATTACAGGCATGAGCCACTGCACCCGGCCGGGTGTACCATTTTTCTGATGCTGCTGTAACAAGTTATCACAAACTTGGTGACTTAAAACAACATAAATGCATCATCTTACAGACCTTGAGGCCAGACATCCAAAATAAGACTTACGGAGCTACGTCTGGGAAATGTATGGGTTCCTCCGGAGGCTCCGGGAAGAATCCATGTCCTGGCCCTTTCCAGCCTCTGGAAACCACCTGAATCCCTGGGTTTGTGGCCCCTCCTCACATCACTCCCACCTCTTGCTTCTGTCATAGCCATTCCTGCTTCATCTCTGTTGTCAAATGTCTCTCTGCTTCTTTCTTACAAGGACCCTTGTAATGATGTCAGGGCCCACTTGGATCCTCCGGGACAATCTCCCCATCTCAACTTAATCACATCTGCAAAGTCCCCCTGGCCATATCAGGTCACATATTTGCAGTTCCAGGGATTAGGACCTGACATCCTAAAGGACCGTCATTCAGCCGGCCACCCTGGGTGCACTGGACACTGCATACCTTGAGCGCACCGCACCTGAACCCCCTCCCTAGCGTTGTAGAAATGCCCACCTAGGAAGGCAGAGCTAGCCACCTACTCTAGAGACAGAAAATTCCAGATGGCCCAGGACTTGCTTTCCTTCTTCTTCTGCCTCTAGGACTGAAGCACATGACTCAGGCTCCGGCAGCCAGATTTACACTCTGCAGGTATTGCTTTGGCACACGATGGTGAAAAGACATGGGGAAGTGGAAAATTTAGCCTAGCAAGGGTGGGCGGCAGCTGCTACACTGCAAGTGAAGCAGTCTCAGTGGCAGGGGTTCTAACAGCACAGCCATGGAGCATGGTCGAAATATCAGTAGAGCACGACAAATTCTGGGGTGTCATTTTGTTGCATAGCTCACAAACATGGCTCTCTGGCTTTCCCAGATATTTGGCGGGTCATCAGTGTCTTTGGATAAATTTATTTGCTATTTAAATTAACCAAAGGCCTTTTGCTGTTGCTTGCAATGGAGAGACTAGGCTAGGTAGATTGTTCCTATGGCCTCATAATTGTTGCTAAGTCCCCAAAACTGAATAAAGCTTCCAGGCCCTCACCAGAAGCAGATGCTGGTTCCATACCTCTTGCACAACCTGCAGAACTGTGAGCACATCTAAGGAGAACACGATGTTCTCTTCAGACTTGAACACATCTAAAGAGAACTCCTGGGAAGCCGTAAGGACACATCATCTGAGCCTCCTGAGGCAGCTGGAACATCTCCCATGAGCTGCCCTGCCAACCCCTCCTCCCAAGCCTGCACAGAACCTGAGAAGGGAAGAGAGTGAGAAGCATCAGGATTGGCAGATTGGGGATTGTGGAAGAAAAACATGGGGTTACGGTAAGAGGTCATTTCCTTCTTTATGAAGGAGAGGAGCTTCACTCTTCTCTATCCCAAATCACCTAGAGAGTGTGTGGGGGGGGGGGGAAGGTGCTTATATGGTTTGGATATTTATACCGTCCAAATCTTATGTTGAATTGTGATCCCCAGTGTTGGAGGTGGGGCCTGGGGGAGGTGTTTGGGTCATGGGGGCGAATCCCTTATGAATGGCTTGGTGCTATTTTCATGGTAATGAGTGAGTTCTCACCCTAATCGTTCACAAGAGAGCTGGTTGCTTACATAGCATGCACCTTCCTTCCATCTCTCTCTTGCTCCTCCTTTCACCACCTGACACGCCAACTCCCCTTCCCCTTCCATCATAATTGGAAGCTTCCTGAGGCTCTCACCAGATGCAGATGCTGGTGCCATATTTCATGTACAACCTGCAGAACTGTGAGCCAAATAAATATTTTTTCTTTATAAGTTTCCCAGCCTTGGGTATTCCTTTAGAGCAATGCAAAATGGACTAATTCAGGGCTCCAGAAGAATCACTTACAGATAGGATGGCTGCACATCTTGGCTCACTTGACGCAGATTCACCCATTGTCTCAGAGCCATTTCTAGTAGCATCCCCTCTCACTCCCATAAGTGTCCAGGTTTGGCTAATCAATTCTGTGGTCACCGATTTACTGAGCACTCATGTCCAGCAATACTTGCAGACCCACTCTAATGCTGGGGCACAATTATAAGAGGGTCCTTGTGAGAGAATGACATGGATCTCTTGAATTTAGGAGGGGAAATCTGAACATAGATATATGCCTATTTTATACTTGATGCCAAAGAACTTGCTGAAATACCAGCTCCAGCAGGACAATGTGAAAATGGCGTGTACTGGGTCTGAGAAGGAAGATGGAGAAACTCCCATCTTACCCTGATCCTCCACAACTCTCAGAGTTCACAGAGAAATCTTCTGGGATTCCCTTGGTTTCATATGAAGAATTACGGAGGTTAGAGGAGGATGCAGGAGTTACGGAGAGGCTGTGAAGATGCTGCAGGTGGAGAAGGGTGGGATGTGGAGACCTGCATCCCTCTGAGCCATCCTCAGTGACGGAGGCTTCTGCAGTAAGAAGGAACATCACACCCCAAGAAAACCACACTCAGCCTCTGCACAGAGACACTCATCAGCAGAGGCCATAACTCAATTGACTGAGCCACTTCAGGACAAAGGACAGCTCACCATTGCCAAGAGCTGCTCCTTGCATAATTTGACCATTGTTTTCCCTCTTCAATCCCTGACACTAGAGGTGTTACCAAGCTTGTCCAACCCACCTTATTTTGTTGTTGTTGTTGTTGTTCTGTTTTGCTTTTTTTTTCTTTTTGAGGCTTTTAGTAGCCTGAAGCTGTGGTTTTTTAGTTTCTGTCTCTAGTGATAAGCAGAAAAGAGGGATGAAAAGGGGACATTACTAGCCCAGCCAGAAACAGAAACTAAGAACCCATGCCTGTATTCTTTCCCTTGGACATCCCTGTTAGAAACTAGAAAAGGGTGGAGGGAACAGGAGTGACCTACTGTTTCCTTGACCCCTCTTCACCCCATGGACACACACACAACCATATCCAAGTTCTTTAGCTGAGGGTCTGGGCCACACAGGTCAAGAACAGTATTGAAACATTTACAAAATTAGAACTTTAAACAGAACTGGACTGATTTGAATGACCAGCAGCAACCAAGACATTCTTAAGTAATAGGAAAGGAGGGCTTAACATAGCGTGGTTAGTGAAAGAGATTGAGGAACAAATTTCCACAGAGTTGAGAGCATTCCATAAACCAGGTTCAAGTTCAGGACAAACATCTTTTATTTTCACTTGTCCAGCATTCTCTTCCTCCTAATTTTCCATTGGGAAAATACACATTCCCCATTCTCAGTTTCTGCGGCAGAGGAGGGTCTGCCAATTGTGCACCTTCCACCCATCCATCTTCCTCATCCCCAATCCAGAAGTAGACATGTGAGTCAGGTCTTGCCAATCAAGAGTGATTATCAACTAGCACAGCTTCTGCAGGGAATCTGTTGGAAAGACAGGTTGTTTTTCTACTGTGGTTACTCAGCTTGTGGAACCGCCAGCCTGGAATTCATGATCACTATCTGGCCCCTGACAAGGGAAGAGCTCATGTGAACACAGTGAAAAGGAGGGCCAAGAGACACAGAGCACCTGGATACCACTGTGCCTGAAGCTAGGTACCCCTGAGCTTTTTAGTTTTATGAACCAATCCATTCCCTTCAATGATTAAGACACTTTGAAACGGATTTGTCACTTTCACTGAAAAATACTTACCTGATGCAGATGTTCAAGTAAGTGGGAAAGGAAGGTATATCAGTCAGATTCTAGCAGGAAACAAAAGACAGGTGATAGATGAAGTTAAAGGAGCCAACAAGAGGTAGTAAGGCACCCAGGCAAGTGTGGAAAGGCTTTACCATCCCTAGGCTTGTGCTACTGGAGTCCCATGAGAGTAGGAATTCTGAAAAATGGGTCACCTGCTAGAAGTCACAGCCACTTCCTTAACTGTGCTGAGTAGGGAGCTCCTGGTCTTTGACCTCCTGCAAGTACTTCCCGTTGGCCAATCTCAGATGGAGGGAAGTCAGGGTGATGTAAAAAGTAGAGAGGGTGTCTCCAGGGCATTGTGCAGATGAAAGCAAAGAGGAGAGGTTGTGGGAAGACAGGGGGCAAATGCAGACTCACAAGCTGAGGATGCTTCTAATTTCCCTGCAGTATCCCTGTTCAGTCAAACAGCAGGCATGGGGGGGCCTCACATCCTCCAGTCATTTTTAGCCTACATTGAGTGCCCCATGAAAATCAAATGGCACATTGACATCACAGAGAGCAGGAATGAATTCTGGTACTGTTGATCCTTGGTCATTCCCGACTGAGTTCAAGGCTGTTTTCCCCATGGTATTGTGTCCATTGTTCCATGACTGGTGTGTCCTTCCTCCTTTCCCTGAATTCCACCCTTTGTTCAAGACCTAAAGTTTCATCTTATTTGTGAATCTGCTCCTGACCTCCCCAACCTGTGGCGCCCACACCACCTTAGCCTTACTGCCATTGATAGCACTTTTCTGATTGTGGGGACACCGAGTCAGGGCTAATGCCTCTGATTCACTCATTTGAGTCGAGATTTTTCTAGCCTCCTTAGTTAGGGCTCACATCCCATGAGGAAGGTCAGGGTCTTACGCTTGCTGCACTCAGGGTTTCCACCCCATTTTCCCTTCATCACCTGCTGCTCTCCTCATTCATCCCTGCCTATGTGCCATATACCAGGCTGTAAATGATAGGCACCTAATGCATATTTATGAGCTGGAGTGTTTGGGGAGGGGAAATTGTCTTTGTTTGGCTAAGTCTAGAATCCTAGAACCACAATGTTTATAAAATATCTTTTCAAAGAGAATAGGGCAGCTTTGAACAAGGAAAAATGAATGAACCAACACAAGAAGAACTGTTCCAAGACCCATATTCCCAGTTAGTTTAGGGCATAGGGGATGGGATACACAAGAGACCTAAAGTTTCAGGGAAACTCATCCACTCAACATCCCATGCCCTCTTAAAATCTTATCAAGGTGATTTTATACATGCTGCTGTCTATGCTTGCCACTCAGAGTTAATCAATCTTGCAGTCTTTGGAATGAAAAGTTACATTGCATTTCTTAGCTGCTGTGAGAAGCACAGATTACTTTTGGGATACTTGATCTTGGTTCCTGCCATCATCACCTCATGGCCCATGATGGAGGAAGGGAGCCCTTGATGGGCCATTTGCTGCCTTTCTACACAGAGATTCCAGTGCTGCCCATGGGGGCCCACCCTGCACCACAAGAGCCACCTGCAGAGAAGGAGCCCTGGTGGTCTGTGCTTGAGAGAACAAGGGAGAGCCTGCACCATGGATGCGCTATGTCAGTTCATGCTGCAGGAAGGCACTGACCCTCCCCACACAGTCAAAGACTTGGTTAATTTCTCAGAGGGCCTCTCATTTTCTATCCACTGATTTCAGAGTTTTCTCCTGGAATTGCAAATCATGGCTCTTGAAGGCCGCTGGCTTGTTAGGCCAGTTACACTGAAATTGGGCAATATTGCTGTATTCTGGGCTATTGCAAGCCAGGGCCTATGGGGGTCCTCTGGGTGGGAATAAAATGAATTACCTTCAAAGCTATTTACTCCCTTCACCTGCAGCTCAGTCTAATGCCACCCTCTCGTTTCCAGAAATGTCATCAATAACAATATGATTCCCAAGCAAGAATACTTCCAGCAAGTTTGTATTAAACATTTAAAAAATATGTTTTAAAATTTGCAGAATTAGAAAAAATAAATCCGAATTTAAAATAATAATAAATGGGGAAAACTGCACAAAACCCAACCTGCATTCTGTTGCAGTTCACCTTGGAGGACAAGGATGTTGCTTGAGGAAAGTGGTTCTCAGTAACGAGAGAGGCACCAAGGTGAACATGTCACAGCAGAGCTTCAATGGGGAAATTAAAAACATATCACAAAGAATATGTAGAGCTGCTCTGAATACTTACAGAATGAACAGACCACAGATGATGTCTCTGCAAAAGTGCTTTCCCCACCTGTTCAGCTGAGTCCAGTTAACCAGACCTACTCAGTTTAAACACAAAGGAGGCATTAGCGCAACAAAATAAGCTGATCTGATGACTCACCTTTAAATCTGCTAGCTTGGACCTCAGAAAGGGACAGTTCACAGTTTACAGTGCAAACACATATCCAGAGAAAAAGAGTGATTTCTTGCTATTTAAAGTCAGCAAGAGGCAGACTTCTTCCTGGCCACTTGGCTCCAAACACTTGTGTACACACCTCTTGGGAAGACATCACCTCCATGCTGAGTTAATTTCCTGAGCTCTATGGGGACAGCACGTCTGGCTCCAGCCTTCCTAGCTTGGCTTAATTTTGTTTGTTTCTCCTTCAAAAAAGAGCTTTGCTCTTTGCCCACCTATAAATAATACACTATCAGGTCTTTAATGATTAGAGGGTTGGGTGAACTGCTCTTCAATGCAAAATGAAAGAGTGAGGCCCATGTGCCCCTGCATCCACTCCAAATTCCACCTGAAGGTGGATATGCAAAAGAAAGAGCAAGTAGCTGGTGCTCCGGAACTTGCTTGCGCCAACCACAAGCATCTCGTGGTTTATACACTCATAATCCCAGGGAATGCCAGCTGCAATGGCATGAGATGAGATGTATGATTTATTATAAGAGATTCCACACTGTGTGGGTCAATAAGAAGCTCATTGAACATGAAAATTCTCTCCTTGCCATCCCAGATAGAGAATGACAAATCTAAACACCCATGCTGGGTAGAACCCCATCTAAACCCAATTATATGCTGTAATTGGAGCTCAGCATAACATGAGCTAAGGGAAAACTTCAAACACTTTAAAGGTTCTATTTTCAATCTGCCTTTTGAGTTTACTTCCCTTAATGCAATTTGGTGACAAAATTCCCTTAATGCAAAAATGATGACAGAACACCTACTGTGTGCCAGGCTTAATATGTCGCTTAGTCCTTAAGGAGCTTGCAACATAAAGGCAGAAGCCACCTATTCATCTCCAGCCATGCTGTTTACCAGTGTGGTCAGCTAGAAATGCAAGTAGCAGTCGGGAGTTTCATCTGTTTTCCTCCAACTGGCCTCCTCTAAGTCAGAGGATCTAGGAAGCAGACATACCTGAAGGCGGGCAACAAGAGAAAGAGAAAGAAAGGTGCCTGAATAATCTGCAAACTGTAAAATGGACATCACATGATTTGTAGTTTGTTGCTTACAACAGCCCTGAGAGACAATAGCCCCAACCCTACCAGGATGTGGTGTGCGTTGGATGGGTAAGGTCTATAAAGGGTTTAGAACATTATCAATGTTAGTATATGAGTCAGTTCTTGTACTGCTATAAAGAAATACCGGGGCTTGGCACCGTGGCTCACACCTGTAATCCTAGAACTTTGGGAGGCTGAGGCAGGCAGATTGCCTGAGCTCAGGAGTTTGAGATCAGCCTGGGCAACATGGTGAAACCCCATCTCCACTAAAATACAAAAAATTAGCCAGGCTTGGTTGTGCATGTCTGTAATTCCAGCTACTTGGGAGGCTGAGGCATGAGAGTTGCTTGGACCTGGGAGGCTAAAGTTGCAGGGAGCCAAGATCATGCCACTGCACTCCAGCCTGGGTGACAGAGCAAAACTCTGTCTCAAAAAAAAAAAGAGAGACAGAGAGAGAGAAATGCCTGAAACTAGTTAATTTATAAAGAAAAGAGGCTTAATTGGTTCACAGTTCTGCAGGCTGTACAGAAAGCATGGCTGAGGAGGCCTCAGGAAACTTACAATCATGGCAGAAGGGGAAGGGGAAGCAAGCATGTCCTTCATGGCAGGAGCAGGAGGAAGAGGGTGGGAAGGGAGGTGCCACACACTTTTAAACAACCAGATTTCATGTTAACTCACTCACTATCACAAGAGCTGCACCAATGGGGAAATCTGCCCCCATGATCCAGTCACTTCCCACCAGGCCCCGCCTCCAACACTGGGGATTACAATTCAACATGAGATTTGTGCAGGGACACAGATTCAAACCATATCATTTAGTTTCCTACTGCAGTGTGTGTGTGACAAATTGTCACAAATTTAGAGGCTTAAAGTGACACTTGTTTATTATCTTATGGTTTCTGTAGTTCAGAAATTTGGCATAGTATGGCTGGGTTCTCTGCTCAGGATTTTGCAAAGCTAAAATCAAGGTGCCAGCTGACTGCATTCTCATCAGTGGCTCCAGTTGGGGAGGATCCACTTTCAAGCTCTCTCAGGTGCTTGGCAGAAATAATTTCTTTAGGACTGTAGAATTCATGGCAGCTTTGTTCTCCAAAGCCAGTAGCAGAAACAAGTCTCTTCTTCTTAGAGCCTCTGACTTGGAAAAAGTCCTGGACCTTCTTTGAAAAGGCTCACCTGATTGGGTCAGGCCCACCCAAGGAAAACACCCTTTTGGTTAACTCAGCTGATTAGGAACATTAATTGAATATTTCCACTTTTGCCACCTGCCATCACTTAGAAGTGGCATCCATCATATTCACAAGTCCCTCTCACACTCAAAGAGAAGGGAATATACAGGGTGTCAGTGGCAGGAGATGGAAATCTTGGTAGCATCTTAGAAGTCTGCCTACCACAGTGCCCAGCATTCACATGAGTACCTAAGAGATGGTAGCCACACTTACCTGAATCCTCCTTAACATCACCATTACCTCTACTCTCTATGCTGCGAAGCTGAGGCTGGGGTGGGTTAAATAACCTGCTCAAGATCTTACAATTAACCAATAGCAAAACCGGAATTTGAACCCAAGACTTCTCATTCAAAACTGCATGTTCTCTTCCATACAACAGCCTACTACAAGAAAACCAATGAAAACCAAGTAGGGGTGTTGTCTCTGTGTTAAATTTGGTGATCCATCTTTCCTGGGGTAGGAGGGAAACAGATATACACATTAGATTCTTTCTTAAGAGTCATTCTCCATCTTTCTTTGATAATGTAATTCCAAATTTTTCAGCTTTGAGCACAGATATTTATGTACTTATGAAAGGTACACAGGCCCTCTCCCCAGGCCTAAGGATGCATCATGCTTGCTCTAAGCCAATCAAGGCACTCCAATCCTCTTTTCCCATTGTGTTCAATGATGGTAGGGGAGATCTACTTGAGGATACTGGGAAAGGTCTCTGTAGTCTCATGATTCTAATAAAGACTGACTGGGTAATTTATAAAGAAAAGAGGTTTAATTTACTCACAGTTCAGTATGGCTGGGGAAGCCTCACAATCATGGCAGAAGGTGAAGAAAGAACAAAGGCATGTCTCACATGGCAGCAGTCAAGAGGGCTTGTGCAGGGGAACTTCCCTTTATAAAACCATCAGATCTCATGAGACTTATTCACTGTCGTGAGAATGGCATGGGAAAACCTGCCCCTGTGATTCAATTACCTCCCACTGGGTCCCTTTCATGACACATGGGGATTGCGGGAGCTACAATTCAAGATGAGATTTGGGTGGGGACACAGCCAAACTATATCAGTCTCCCTCTCAATAAAGGAGAAAAGCTTAAGAGAGGAAGTTCTCTTTGCTCCTTTTCTCCTGGCCTTTTCTTTGTCATGACTTGAACATAGTTGCAGGAAGTTGTGATGCTTGGAACCGGGCTACCATTTTGAAAGTTCAGAAGTTAACAGAGAACATTGTCCCAGAGCCCTGATCTTGTCAAACGCTGACCTAATCTTGGCTCTGACTTCCACCAGGCTTCTTGTCAGCTAGAATGAATGTTCACATGACCTAAGATACTGTTGGTGGCCTAGAAGACAAAGGCATTCCAACTGAGAGATAATGAGAGGGAAAGGGAATGAGAAGAAAAGGGAAGGGAAAGAGAGGAAAGGAGAGAATGAGACACAGAGAGAGAATATGATTGGTTGTAAAAGTGTTGTAGGAAACCCAACTACCTGTTAGGATATAAGGAGATTCATCTTCTTTCCCACCACAAGGACCAATACCCCTGCAGCTCAGAATGGGGGTTTTGGAGCTGCAGGGAATGGGACGGGGCCACTTGTCACTACTCGTATTCTAGTAACCTCCTCTACATTTGTATAACATCATTAAATATTCAAAAATAATATTCCTTTATCAGCTGGACAAAAACTTCAAGAATGTAGGGAACATCTGTGAGACGTACACACACTTACCACTAGCTGTCTTAAGATAGTCATACTGGAATCAATGGCTAAAAGCAAAGGAATATGATTAGAGACAAACTTTTCCCATTAACTACTGACACTTTCAGCAAACTAATGCTTATATATTTTTCCCCAGGAAGCCTCTACCCCTGCCCAGATCATTTGGAAACAGACTCTCTTCTTCCCCCCACCCTTCCCCACGCCCTATATCACCTTTTAAACTCAGCGCCAACATGGGTGTCTCCATTCCGGGGTCCCTGACAGATAAGGCTAAGACAGAGAATCAGCTCTTTACTGCCCTCTTTGAACCTTACGTGTGAACCACAAACCCAAAAATTTAAAGTAGAAAAGGGACCAGGGCAAGCTCAGATGGTTTGTGGTTCTCTCTAGTGCCCTGGGATAATGTTCCAGAAATTATAAGAGTTCCTTAGTCTAAACCTAAGGCTCAACATTGTGGGCAGTTAGCAAGCCTTTTTCCTTAATACAGAAGGAAAAGTAATTTAGGACAAGATATGGGCTAGGTCTGATAAAATAAATGCATTCACATCTGATTTAACTCTTCTGCAAGTATAATTGCCTGTATCCCAGACTGAGCTAATATTCTTTCTAGCAGCCATGTGACCATGATCAAATGACCACAGAATATATATTTCTTTACATGCAACATACTATGCTAGGTGGGACATAGACCCTGCCAGCAAGAAGCTTACAGTGTAGAAGGGGAAGCAAGACATTTCTGTGGGAAATTATATAATAAGAGATTCAAATATCATTTCTAGACAATGAGAGAAGAGATAACCTAAGGCAAGACATGATTAATTGCGAAGTGAATTGTTCAGACAGTAATGACAAGAGGTCAGAGTGGAGAATGATTGCTTCGGTCTAGGGCAATCAAGGAAGGCTGTATCATTCTACAATTAGAACTGTGGAGACAAGCCAGGGTGGTGAGCAAATGAGTCTAATATCTATTCCTCAATGGAGAATATTGGAAATAAGGGTGGTAAGGAAGATGGGAGCCAGCTTTTGGAATACCTGTGTTCTTCTCTTGTCAAGAAGAGACCTTATTCTGGGGAATTCCTTTGAAATGGCATATAATGTCATAGGGAAAGTGGAAAGGAAAAGTAAGAAGGAGAATGACAGTAATTTCCATGGATAAAGCCTGCAGTCTTACACAATGCATCTTCACTCCATGAGTAAATGTTCGGTTGGACTGGATTCAGTATGGACCACCAGAAGGAAGAGAGCCTGACTGTGCTGCTTTAAGGATGTTCTTCATGAAATGAAGAAGAAGCCCTAGGACACCTGCTTCTGGAAAAGCAAATAGTATTGAACTTCTCTTCTTTCTCTAAACATCTATAAATCTGGACAGAATATATAAGGCAAATGCTTTCAGGCAATGGAAGATAGCAAAGATTGAAACCCCTGAGGGAGGAAAACATATGAAGAGATCCTTAAATTTACCCCAGCTCTCTTGCTGAGGACAAGACAGTGCACAGAGGTCCCACTGAGCTAAAGAGGTGGATATTTGAATTTGGTGGTGCTGAAGCAGCTTGAATTTGTGACGACAAATACAGGGGAAAAGGAGTTGCAACAGGGGAACAGGAGCCTGTGCAAGGTTCCCCATGGAACAAAGGTTGGTCAGCTGGCCAATGGCTGGGCTGTATTCACACAGGGAGCAACTTCTCAAATCCTAGCAGAGAGTGGCTGAACTCCATGGGGTTTAGAGAAGAACAATACTAGAAGTCTCACAGTGCTTCAAAGCATTAACCATCTGGAATTTCAGTTAAGAAGCCAGAAAAAGTATGGATTAGGAGTGAGGGTTGTGACTCAGAGTAGGAGCTACCTCAGATCCCTTTTCCCTCAATAAAACCTAAAACCAAGCCTAGACAGAGTTAAGGACAATAGCATATAAATTAACAATTTCATAAAACAAGGCTCAATCTTCTTTAGAAGTCAACATAATACAGATTTCCTACAATGGATCATACACAATGTCCAACATCTAAAAAATTACTAGGCATATGTAAAACCAGAAAAATGTTATCCATGATCAACAAGAACCACTCAATAGAAATATTCCCTAGATGACATGAATGATAGAACGAGGAGACAAAGATTCAAAGCAGCTATCTGAAGATGCTGAAGGACTTCTTTAAAATATATTCTTAAAGAGTAAATGCATAGGGAATCTCCCTAGAAAATGAAAATACAGATGTTACTCAACTTACAATGGAGTTACATCCTGCTAAAATCATTGTAAGTTGAAAATATTGTAAGTGAAACACATTTAATACACCTAATGTACCAATCATCATAGCTTAGCCTACCCTGCCTTAAATGTGATCAAAACACCTACATTATTCTATCGTTAGGCAAATCATTTAACAAAAAGCATTGAATGTCTTATGTAATTTATTGAATATTGTACTAAAAGTGAAAAACAGAATGGTTGTATGTGTACTCAAAGTATGGTTTCTACTGACTGCAGATCACTTTTGTGTGATTGTAAAGTCAAAAAATTATAAGTCAAACCATTGTAAGTAAAGGACAGTCTGTAATTAAAAAGAACCAATGGATATTCTGGAAGAGAAAACTAAAACATCTAACATTAAAAAAAGTTGATAGGCTTAAGAGAAGATTAGAAACGAAAGAAGAAAGAGTGGGGAAACTTTTTAAAAAGAGAGAATTAACCTAATCTGAAGAATGAGAAAAATGAGTTTAAAAAATATGACCAGAGCTCCAGCAATCTGGTATTATTTAAAGTGGTCTAATGTTCATGTAAGTGGAATCCCAGAAGGAAAGGAGAGAGAGAGAATGGGACAGATAAAACCTTAGAAGAAGGCATAATGATCACATCTTTTACAAATTTGGTGAAAAATATTAACTGACAAACCCCCAAAGAATGGCAAATCATAAGTAGGATAAATACACAGACAAACATGCCTAAGGACATCATGGCAAAACTGTTGAAAACTAAAGCAAAAGAAAAACATCTTAAAAGCAGCTAAATAAAACCAGCATATTAAACATACAGGACGAATATGAACGATGGCTGACTTCTCATCAGAAAGAATGAAGGCCAGAAAACAATGGAATTGCAACTTTAAAGCAGAAAAAGAAATTGTCAATGCAGAATTCTATACCCAATGAAAGTCTTTCAAAAATGAGAGTGAAATTTTTTTAAAAACTTGAGAGAATATGTAGCATTTGAACTGCCCATAAGAAATACTAAAGAATATTATTCAAGCCAAAAGGAAATTGTACCAGATGGAAACATGTATCCACAGAAAGAAATACAGAGCACAGATAATAATAAATATGTGACTAAATATATTTTTAAATACAGCTTATTTTCTTACTAGTGTTATTAAAAGGAAAATTATTATCAAAAAATAGTAATGAAGTGTAGTTTTTAACACACATAGAAGTAAGATATATTATAACAATAACACAATCAGATGGTCAAATAGAATTATAATTTTGTAAAGTTCTTACATTTGTGAAAAATGAAGTGACACACTAAGTAAATGGTGGTAACTGAAGGACATGTATTGCAGCCCTAGAACAATTTCTAAAAAGAGTAAAACACCCAAATAAATAATGAAATAAAATGTGAAAACTTTAATACAGTTGTCTTACTGATTTTTTGTTGTCATTATGGAACTTGTCCCCCAGTATCTGTTCTCAACTTCTTCCATTGTAATAGGTTTTTCCACTGGTTAAGTAGCTATCCAGAGAGAAGGCTATATTTCTCAGCCTCCTTCACAGCTTGATGTGACCATGTGACTAAATTATTGCCAATAAGTGTAAGAAGAAGTGATCCATGTATAACGTCTGTGCTCTTTCCTTAAAATGTAGTAAAACATGGAAGGCATGGAAGAGCGTTGATAAGAAAAAAATCATCAGCACCCAGATGACTTTGCAGAAGAGCACCATTATATCAACTTGGACATTTACGTGAAAGAGAAATAAATGTTTCTCTTGTTTAAGTCACTGTTATTTTGTGTTCCTGTTGTATGCAGCCAAACTTGAATTCTAATTAGGACAGTGACTAATTAAACTTATCAGCAAAAGTCAACTATAAGATTTGGAAATAATAGATGCACAGAGCACATATATGTCAACTATTGAATATTGTGCTAAATATATTTTGTACTAAATATATGTCAGCTATAAGATTTGGAAATAACAGATGCACAGAGTGTTCAAATTCATGCAACAAACACTAATAAATCACCTAACATGGGCCAGACATGGGATTAAGCCCTAAAATGCATTGGTGGACAAGATAAAGCTTAAACTTGTCTACACAGGACATGAAGTCTTGAAGTATTCCCCCTCTTTCTTTTCCTAAAAATATCCTCACACTTGAACTCTTCACTTCCTTACTGATTATTTATTCTTTAACTTTCTTCAACCAGATTTTCCTCTGCTTTACTAAAGCTATGCTTTTAAAAGTCATTAAAAATAAACCCACCAGTGTTCTTCTTCCAGCAATAGCAAAGTAGTTCTTATCAGACAGACTACCAGACAGACAGACCTTTCCACAGAAGGGTATTCTGTGGAATACACTTCAGAAGACACAAGCAATCACCACAAACATGCAGAAACTGAAAGGGCTTAACATTTGAAATAAAGGAATAGCACTGGGTAAGTTTCTTTTTACCCACGGTCAGGACCTCATCTAGAATACAAGGTGGATGAAACACAGAAAGAAACCAATATCTAGCAGGCTTGAAAAGCCAGGGGAAGAATCTGGGACAATATCATCAGCTGAAAGATGAAAGTAGGGAGGATTCCAGAAAGAAGAGCACCACAAAGGAGGAGCAAAATATTCTGCATATAAATGATGCCTAAGTGACTGGATTACCCCTCAACTATACATGTGCAGAGCAGACTCTAAGCAGCCAGCTATGTCTAAAGGGACTAAACAGAGATTGAACTTTCTGCCCATCACAGTGAGAAAAAAAACTGAATAATAATGATAATATGCTGGGCCAAAATTTGTGGGATGCCGCTAAAGTAGTAATATAAGGAAATAAATAGCTTTAAGTATTTATATTAGAGGAGAAAAAAGTCTAAAATCAGTGGTATAAGATTCAATGTAAAAATGGTCTATAAAAAGCAAAATAAACAGAGAAAAAAAGAAGAAACATAAGAGAAAAAAATTAGTGGAATAGAAAAAACAATAAAACCAAATGTTTGGCTTTTGAAAATTTAAAAAATAGATAACTGTATAGCTAGGTAATCAAGAAAAAAACAGAGCTATAACACAGATTAACAGTATCAGGATTACAAGAGGTTATATTATTGCAGATCCTATAGGCATTACAGGAATAGCAAGAGATTATTAAGAAGAATTTTTTGCTGAAAAGTTTAACAACTTATATGAAATGGACACATTTCTGGAAAAATACAACTTATCAAAACTGATACAAGATGAAACAGAAAATCCAAATAGCCCAGTATTTATGAAACAAACTGATTTGATTTTTGATAATCTTTTGACAGATAAAGCTTTAGTCCCAATTAGTTTTACTGGTGAATTCTATCAAAACTTCAGGGAAGAAATAATACCAATCCTCCATAAACTCTTTCAGAAAATATAAAAGAAGGGAATATCTTCTGATTTGTTTTGGGGGATATTTTAGCTCAATGTTTGCTGAGACTAGCAAACTAAGGTACTAAAATATAAAAAATGTATACAAAAGAAAGAGAGAGAGGAAAGAAAGAAAGAAGGAATGGAATGAAGGAAAAAGGAAGGAAGGAAGGAAGAAAGGAAGGAAGGAAAGAAACAAAACAAAACTGGGGGAGAGAGGGAGGAAACTATGGGGATGGAGGGAGGAAACTATGGGGAGGGAAGGAGGGAACTATGGGGAGGGAAGAAGGGAGGAAGGAAGGAAGGAAGGAAGAAATAATAGTAAGACAAAGAGAACTACAGCTCAACAGCTCTCTTGAACATAGCTGCAAAAATTCACAGCAAACTTTGAAATAAATAAATAAAATAAAATAAGTAAATAAATAAATAAGCAAATAAAAGCAATATATTAAAAAGAATGCATTATGTTGGGTTATACTAAGTCAAGGTTGATTTAATCTTTGAAAATAAATCAACAGGATACATCATGTTAATACAATTAAACGTAAAATCAAATGCTTATTTAAATAAATTAACAAAAATCATTTGATAAAATTGAGCACCAATTAATGTTAAAACTCGCCAAATTAGGACGTTAAGATTTCTCAGTCTGATTTAAAACAAAAACAAAAACTATGATTCTATACTAAATGCTATGTTACGAGCTTCTTCCCTCCTAAGATACAAACAAGCCTAAGTTGTTTACTGACATTATTTGTATTCTAAATTAGTAGGTATTTCAGCCATTGTAATGAGTCAGGAAAAACAAATGCATAAAGATTTGGAAGAAAAAAGAACAACTATCTCAGTTCACAAGTGGCATGGCTCCTTTAATAGGAAATCCTAAGAAATCTACACACAACTACCATAATCAAAAAGTAAATTTAGCTATGTCATGGGAGATGACCTCAATGCACACAAGCCAACTGTGGTTTTATAAACCAGCAATGAACCATTATAAATTTAATTAAAGACTCAATTCCATTTATGATAGCTTAATTAATTATAAAATAGTTGAGAATAAATTTAATAAAAGATGTGCAAGAACTCTGCACTGAACACCATTGAACAGAGCTAAAAAAATAAAAGAAGATCCAATAAATGGAGATATCCATGGGACTGGAGACTTGACATTGTTAAGATTAATTCTCTCAAAATTTCCCTATAGTTCCAACTTAATCACAATCTAAATTCCGGCAGGCATTTATGTAAGATTTGATGAGCTGAATCTAAAATTTTTATGAAAATGTAAAGGACCTAGAATAGCCAAAACAATGTTGAAGACAAAGAATAAAATTAAAATATTTAGAATACCTGATTCCAAGTTAGTTTGGTATTGACATAAGAATAGACATATAGATTTGTTGAACAAAATATAGAACTAGTCCCACAAATATATGACCAATTAATATTCATAAAAAATGTCAAGGTAATTCAATGGGGAAACAATATCTATTTGACAAATTGTTCTAAAATATCCAGATAGTCATACTATGAAATATGAATTTTGATCTCTACTTCATACACTACACAAAATTTAATTTGAAATGGGCAATAGGCCCAATTATAAAACTTAACACTATAAAGCTTCTAGAAAAAAATTGTGGAAAAATATTCTGTGATTTGGGGATTGGCAACATTTTCTTAGAAAGGACGTGGAAAGCAATAACTGTAAAAAAAGATAATTTTGACTGCATCAATATTTCAAATTTCTGCTCATAAAAAGACTCAATGAATAAAATGTGTAAGCCATAGGAAAGGAAAAATGGCATTATAGAACTGATAACCCCTACAGTAGTGGTAGAAGTTCAACACTAAAAAAAAAATGAATTTAAAAGAGACAACCTTTGAACAAACATGTCATACATGAAGGTAAATGGATAATCAATAAGCAGATGGAAAAGTGCTCAACATTGTTAGTTATCATATCAGTATCAATAATATCATACCAATGTAAATGAAAATCACCATGTGATAGAACTCTACAGCCGCCAGAATGGCTGAACTTAACTAATGATATAAAATGTTGATAAGGATAAGGAGCAACTAGAACTCTCATACATTATTGTCATACCTTATTTTTTAAAATTTTTTATTTCCATAGGTTTTGGGGGAACAGGTGGTGTTTGGTTACCTCAGCAAGTTCTTTAGTGGTGATTTATGAGATTTTTGTGTACCCATCACCCGAGTACTCTATACTGAACCCAATTTGTAGTCTTTTATCCCTCATCCCCTTCCCACCCTTACCCCCTGAGTCCCCACAGTCCACTGTGTCATTCTTATGCCTTTGCATCCTAATAGCTTAGCTCCCACTTATGAGTGAGAACATAACGATATTTGACTTTCCATTTCTGAGTTACTTCACTTAGAATAATAGTCTTCAGTCCTGTCAAGGTTTCTGTGAATACCATTAACTCATTCCTTTTTATGGCTGAGTAGTATTCCATCATATAGATATATAAACCACATTTTTTTATGCACTCGTTGATTGATGTACATTTGGATTGGTTCCATACTTTTGCAACTGGGAATTGTGCTGCTATAAGCATGAGTGTGCTAATATCTTTTCCATATAATGACTTCTTTCCTCTGGATAGATACCCGGTAGTGGGATTGCTGGATCAAATGGTAGGTTCTACTTTCAGTTCTTTAAGGAATCTCCAGGCTGTTTTCCATAGTGGTTCCCACCAGTGGTGTAGAAGTGTTCCCTTTTCACTGCATCCATGCCAACATCTATTATTATTTTTTTTTATTATGGCAATTATTGCCGGAGTAAGCTGGAACTTAAGCTTTTGCACAACAAAAGGAACAGTCAGCAGCATGAACAGACAACCCACAGAGCGGGAGAAAATCTTCACAATCTATATATCTGACAAAGGACTAATATCCAGAATCTACAATGAACTCACATTACCAAGAAAAATACAGAAGATCCCAACAAAAAATGGGCTAAGGACATGAATAGACAATTATCGACAGAAGATAAACAAATGGCCAACAAACATATGAAAAAATGCTCAACATCACTAGTGATCAGGGAAATGTAAATCAAAACCACAATGTGATGCTGTACTTTGCTGACAAAAGGGCAGAACAGTCTGGCATTTTCTCATAAAAGTTAAAAAACACAGAACATTCCGCACTTGAGTTTATTTGTGTGAGAAATGCAAGCATAGGTCCACAAAAGATTTGTGTGTAATTATTCATAGCAGTTCATTCACAAGGGTCAAAAATTGGGAGTAGCCCAGGGGTCCATCACCAGCAAAACAGCTAAATAAACTTTAGTATATTCCTACAATAGAATACTATGCAAAAATTTAAAAAGAATAAACTGCCGATACACAGTAAAACATGAATGAATCTCAAAAAAAAAAAAAGAAAAGAAAAAGTAAGCTCAATGAAAGAAACCTTACGCAAAAGAGAACTTATTGTATCTTTTCACTGCCTGTTCTAGGACAAGCAAAACAATAGTGAAAAAGGAATCTTTCAAATTACAGAAAGGGTTATAGCAGAAGGGCAGGATTGACTGGAAAGAGGCATGAAAGAATGTTCTTGGATGATGATATTTGCATTACACAGCTTTACGCATTTGTGGAAAGTCATCAAATGATACACTTAGATTTATGTATTTCTTTGTTTCAGTGTCATTTAAAGTCTTTCTTCTGGATATTTATAATTTACTTAGGATTAATACAAAACCACAATGAAACATCAGCTCACACCTGTTGGGATGGTTGTTATAAAGAAAAGATAACAAGTGTTGGTGAGAATGCAGGGATATTGGAAAACTGGGTAAAGTGTTGACAGGAATGTAAAATAGTGCATCAGCTGTATAAAACAGGCCAGCAGCTCTTCAAAAAATTTAAAAAGAATTACCTTATGATCCAACAATCCCACTTCCAGGTATATACCCAAAAAAATTGAAATTAAAATGGTTAAGAGATATATACATTCCCATATTCATAGAAGCATTATTCGCAGTAGCCAAGATATGAAAATAATCTAATGTCCATTGACAGATGGATGGGTAAAGAAAATGTGGTATACACATACAATGAAAAATTATTAACTCTCAAAAAAGAAGAAAATTCTGCCATGTGCATCATCATGGACAAAATGAGAGGATATTACATGAAGTGAAATAAGCCAGTCACAGAAGGACAAATACTGCATGATTTCATTTATCTGAGGTATCTAAAATATTTGAACTTATAGAAACAGAGAGTAGGATTTTCCTGCTGTACAACTTTAGTGGCTTTGTAATACCTAGCGAACATCGGCCAGCTGGGTATTAGTCTGGTTCTCCAGAGAAACTGAATCAATAGAATACACACACTTGTGTGTGTGTGTGTATGTGTATATGTGTGTGTAAAGATATATATACATATGTGTATGTCTATACACGTGTGTATGTGTGCATATATATACACGTGTATATGTATATGCACGTGTGTATAGATGTGTATGTGTGTGTAAAGATATATATACATATGTATATGTATATACACATGTGTATGTGTGTACATGCACATGTGGGTATGTGTGTGTGTGTGTGTATATATATACACATATGTTTATGTATATATGTGTGTGTGTGTGTGTGTAAAGAGATTTGCAATTGACAAACTATAGAGCCAATGGCATGAACTCCAGTCCAAGTCTGAGTCTAAAGGCAAAAGATCTATGTCCCAGCTTGAAGACAGACAGAATTCTTTCTTACTCTGCCTTTTATTCTATTCAGGCCTTCATTGGATTGGCTGATACCCTCCCACACTGGGGAGGGCCATCTGCTCTTCTCAGTCTACCAATTCAAATGTTAATCTCATCCAAAGACACCCTCACAGACACACTCAGAAATCATGTCTAACTAAGTATCTGGGCACCCCATGGCCCAGCCAAGTTGATGCTGAACCAAGAAGAGCCATCACAAGCTCCAAAGCCTGTCTTCCAGGCTCTCCATCATCAGGCTCCATCTTTCCTGGCAGAGACACTTCTCTTCAGTCCACAGTGCTCTCCAGGCTACACCTGCCTCTACCTGTGCCCTGCTCTGCTCTCCACAGAGGCTCTCCTGAGTCTCCACCCGAGGGAGATTTACCCAGCTCAAAATACCACGTCTTCTTTATGTTTCCAGCCCCACCATCGCCCCGAGACCTGGATTTGCACGTTCCTCTCCTTCTGACATCTCTCTGTAGATGTCTAAGAGGCCTCTCAAACAGCCTTTGGGTCCCTCCAAAGTCTGCTTCTCCTTGGTCTTTCCCACTAGAGTGGTCTTTCCCACTCTAATTAATAGAGCTGCTGCTAACTCAGGTAGACCAGAAACTTTCTCCATACACTCCCTAACCAGTCCATCAGGAGGAGCAGTTGAGTCCACTTGCCAAATTCATCTCTTACCTGACCCCTCTAACCTCTTCAGGGACACCAACCTGCTCCAAGCCACCTCTACCTTCTCTCTAAATCCTTAGGGTAGAAACCCCCTAGTCTTCTTGTCTCCCTGCTTACACCTTCTCTTTCCTCACACATGGCTTATTCTCAGCCAGCACCTGGAGGGAGCCTTGCAGGACATCACTAAGACCATGCTTGCACTCTGGCACTATGCCTTTTGCCTCATCTAAATGGGAGCCAAACTCTTTGCCATGGTCTAAAAGCCTTCACAGGTCTGGTCCCTGGTGGCCTGTGGATCCCTATCCCTGACCCTCTTCCCCTCGTTGTCTGTGCTCCAGCCACACCTGGCTCCTCCCCCGCCACATTCCTGCCAGCTACAACCCTCTCTTAGGAGCACCATCTTTGAACCTTCCTCTGCGAAGAACTCTCTTGCCTTAAATATCCAAGTGGCTAGCTTCCGGAGGTCCGCCACCCCCATCCATCTCTTCCCCTTTTCTCTGCTTTATTTTTCTACAAAACACCTGCATTAGTCAGGGATCTCCCAGAAGCAGACACCAGGATGAGGTTAAACATGCAGGATTTTCACAGGATTTTATTAGAGAAAATGTCTGTGAAATAAATTGGGAGGGAACCCAAAAAGATGGGGAGAAGATCAAACCTGCATGCAGCTCTGATGCCCATGAAGAAGAGCAGGGGCAAGTTTGGGTGAAAGCCGAGGCTGCCAGGAGGTCTCAGGTAGTTTTGGCCAAGCTGTGGGGGGAGTCCTTGAGCCAAGGTCAGCTGTGAAAAGACTCCTGCTGCACTCAGTCCTTGACCTGGGTGCAGATGTACGCATGGATTTTAAAGGACAGCAGTGGGGATCTGGTCAGCCCTGCTACCTACAGTGTGAGGCGTTTTCTCAGGTGGCCACAGGACCTGGCAGTCCACAAACTAGTTATGCTTCTAGCTGCTGTCTCCCTTCTGGAAGGTGAGCAACACAAGGGAGCTGCTTTGTTCACTCCTAATCCTATCACCTAGAATAACACCTATCACATAGTACATGCTCAATTAAATATCTTGCATGAACAAATGAATGAATAGATGATATGGTTTTGCTGTGTCCCCACCCAAATCTCATCTCAAGTTTGTAGTTCCCATAATTCCCATGTGTCGTGGGAGGAATCTCAGAGGTAATTGAATCATGGGGGCAAGTCTTTCCCATGCATTCTCGTGACAATGAATAAGTCTCACGAGATCTGATGGTTTTATAAAGGGGAGTTCCTCTGCACAAATTCTCTTGCCTGCCACCATACAAGACATGACTTTGCTCCTCCTTTGCCTTCCACCATGATTGTGAAGCCTCCCTAGCAATGTAGAGCTTTGAGTCAATTAAACCTCTTTCCTTCATAAATTATCCAGTCTCAGGTCTGTCTTTATTAAAGCAATGTGGGAACAGACTAGTACAATGGATAAGTGGATGAATGAATGCATTCATAAGCCCAGAGTGGCTTCCTTCCTTATTTTCTTTGGATACATATAACTTTTTATACTCTCTCCTTTTCCACATAGAGTTTAACCATTTTTTAATTTCCTTACCCACTTGGATGTGGGTATTGAGGGCTGGACCCTGGCCACTTATATTTGGCTCCACCGTGATACCAAATATCTCTCTGAGAGTGAGTCAGCATCTGCTTGATAAATCTCTGCTTGTCCTCATTTGATCTTCAGGATACCCACGTAATCAGGGGCAGGACTAGTCTGCCCATCTTGCATATAGAAGGCAGAATTCATCGTTATTGATCACCTTCTAAATGCCATCATTTCATACCTTATCTAATGTAACCCCTGATCTCCCTCTATCCCTCACCTCCTTCAATGGTCAAACCAGCTGAAACTGGGAAAGGGACATAGCAGTGCTGAATGCTGGAGCCTCCAGCCCTTCCCCTGCCGTGGGCACCCTGCACAGAGCACCACGGCCTGGCATCCACCGGGGCAGCATCTCCACAGAGCTGGAGGTGGGAAAGCTCGTTCACCTGTGAACCATGCTCCTCATGACTCGCCTCTGTCACTCAATTACTGTGAACATCGGAATTGCAAAGGCACATGAGTGAACAGGTTAATATGGGGATGGTGGCTTGGATTTCTGCAATGAAAGCTGCTCTGAAAGCCTGGCTATGATTATTCATGATTATTAATAATAAAGTCAAGGGAAGTGGAGTCGCAGTACCCAGGACTCTGCAGACTGATGGATTGCCACATCCCTTTGCTATTTGCTAATTTCATTACTCTTAAAGCTTAATCTTCCTGTAACCATTTTTCAATAATCAGGGAAGCTAAATTAAATTAAATGCAACTCTTTGCTATTAGGTCCCAATCTTGCTTACCCTGCGCTTACCGAAGGATATCGACTCGGGGAGTGAGCTCCATACCGCCTTCCAATGCTCAGGCTCCCATTCTTCATGTTGCCTCCACCCCCGCATTTCTCCTCCCAATGCACAAATTTTGACCAAATTGGACAAAGCTCGTGGATTCTGAAATTCACTCACAGCACCGCAGATCCTGTGCCTCTCGCTGGAATCCTTCCCTTAAGTTAATGCTGACAAAGTCTGAAATGACGGAACCCTCATAAATTACAGCCCACGTTCTATCAAAAATATCAGGATAACAAGAAGTTTTTCCAGATGTGAACCAATGCCTGCTTCTTTCGAACACTTTGTCACTTTATGCAAGTCTGGTTACAGCAAAGGATTGAGGTAGCCCCTTCAGTTTCATTGTCACGGCCTGAGAGCTGCAGATTTTTTTCTTTTAGTGAAGGATAACCCACATTGAGGTTTGTTTGGGATTAGCTTACTTCTGTACAAACCTTCAGTAGGACGAAAAAAATGGTCAATACCTCATACACATCTGTGGTTGCCATAAGGGGATGTTTTAAAGATAGTACCATACAAAGAGTGTAAAAATAAATTAAGGAGGCTTACGAGCTGTGCATCAGAGACAGTAGCACCATCTGCTTTAAGTAACATTTATTTTCCTGAAAAAAAATATGTTCTAAAACTGAATAATGTCCATGTAGTCTAAATATTTGCTTTCCACGAGCATCCTGGGAATGATATGCAAAAGTCCCAAGAATTCAGAATGCAGTGCAAAATATTGAAGTGAAAAGAAAAGTCATTCTACTATGCAGTGTGTTCAATTGCTATGTAAATGTGAGAACATTATTATTTATTGCTTTTTCAGCTCTGACAGTTGGAAATATTGCAGAATCGAAAGACATCTGTTGAGTGTAGCAAGAGTGTCTGCAAAACTGCGATCAGGATTGAACCGTGCTATTTCTGGACCCCTGGGTGCAGGTGCGAAGTCACAGTGAGAAACAAATTGCAATGAGCTCTTTGCAGCCACTTACTTGGCGCAAGTTAAATACTCCAAGGGGGTGTTTCAGGAAGTGTAACGTTAACTCTGGCTAACCCTTGGAGTCCACTTCCAACAATTGGATTCAGAAGGTCAGATTCTGGTTGACTAAGCCATTTCATTTTCTGAATCAACCATCAGGCGTCTTTGAGGGTGGCAGTCAACACCACAGGCATAGGAACGGACGGACCTGGGCACCAACCCTGGCTCTGTAACTTACTGACTGTGGAGCTTTGGACAAATTGTATAATTTCTCTAGGTCTCAGTTTCTTCATCTATGGAATGGGGGTCATAACCCTCTCCATGTCGCAGCGTTGTTAAGAGAACAGAATTATCTGATATGCATCAAGTGCTGACAGTCTGGGCTACCGGGACCTCAGTTCTCACACTGCTTTACCAGCCGACACGAAAGCTCTAATGGGGCCCTAGGGGAGCTTAAATAAAAAATATATCTGAGACATCTTGGCTAACACTCTGAAATTTTTATTGACACACAACGGGGGACATTTGATGGAGAGACATGATTCATTAACTTGTGGCTGCAACCTTTGAATTCTGTCCTGCAGAGTCTCTGGCCCAATTGCTTTGTCTTATCCTTTGATATTTCAAATCTGCCAGGAGTGCTTGCCCCAAGCCCCAAACACCAGATTTTAAATATCCTAAAGACGCCTTCTCACCTTTCCTAAGCCCACTCAGAGGACCTGGCAGCGACACTAAGCAAATCTTAATGAGCATCAAAAAAACACCATTATGCAATGCCTGCCCACTCAAAACCATTCTCACCAACCGTTCCCCAAAAATGGAGAAAGCGTTCTGTCTCCTAACAATTCACTGCAAGATTCTATTTTAATAAGTCAGATTCATCTGGGATAATGATCCATCGTGCCTCAACAGTTAGGTAACATTTATTTAGGAAATGCTTGCTCGGTGCCCAGCATGGTGTTGTTATTCTATTTAGGTTATCGGTGTTATTATTAAACTCACTTTATTAATGATCCCTATAAGTGTACCAGTTAATGCACTGGCCATGTAATTGCCAGTGGTGTTTATGGGCTCTTATAGGTCTTGGTTCCTAGGAATAACTTATTTATTCTCATGGTTTCTTTCTTTCTCTCTTTCTCCCTTCCTTCTTTCCTTCCTTCCTTCCTTCCTTCCCTCTCTCTCTCTCTCTTTGAGACAGAGTCTTACTCTGTTGCCCAGGCTGAAATGCAGTGACACCATCTCTGCTGGCTCACTACAGCCTTGACTTCCCTCCCACCTCAACCTTCTGAGTAGCTGGCACAGCAGGCGTGCACCACCATGACCAGCTAATTTTTTGTAGAGATGGGGTTTTGCAATGTTGCCCTGGCTGCTCTTGAACTCCTGAGCTCAAGTGATCCACCTGCTTTGGCCTCCCAAAGTACTGGGATTACAGACATGAGCCACTGCCCCTGGCGTCATGGTTCTTTAATTGAAAATGACAAAAGCATCACATCACTATGAGATGCTCAGTAGTGGATTCAAATTCTCGACAAAGCAGCCGTCTGGCTCTGCACTGAGAAAGCACAGTCTAAGTCGGCTTTCTGCTTTCCCCAAATTAAAGGGCACCTGTTAGTCCAAGGGTGCTCAAGTTGGGTGCATGAGCCCAGCATTAACAAGCACCATTTCCAAGGTGCCATGGTGATGCCAGTGAGATAGGGCCAGAAAGCCTGGGAATGGGGGATGCTATAAACCACACTGAGATAAGTCCCTCCCTTCACCCCTCTGGGAGCTGGAGCAGGCAATGTAGAGACAACCAAAGCGGAGCCCTGCCCCGGGCACTGCATTTCCCACTGCGGGGTGGAGGTGTGACAGGGCAGGGGAGCCCCCTTGGCCACAGTGGAGCTGGAGGGAGTACTCTAGGTGTTTCTGGAGCTATAGGGAGATGCCAAGGCTGACAATGGTGTCAAAGAGTGTGGAGAAAAACCTGCTGTTGCAGAAAGACAGGAGCCAGACAGAGCCTCTAGGGACATGAGGCTCAGAGGACAGAAAGATGAGAAGGACCCATGGCTGTGGCAGGGGAAGGGTCCAGGGACTTTTTATGGAAATGCATCAACTAATGGGAAGGCAAAGAACATGCTGGGTGATAGGAAGTGTCTCAGGAGGGAAACCAACGAAAGAGCTGGACTGGAAACAGACGGACACAGACAGCCCCAGAGAGGAGGAGTCAGGGACATGCAGGCACCAGGGCTTGGGTGGGTTCAGATGGGGAGAATGACTGGCAGGACACAGGGAGGGAGGGAGGGAGGCCCAGCATAGCCCTGACAAGCAGACAAAGGAAGCTTCTGGTGAGAGGGCCAACCCTGCAAAGCTGGACCTTCTAGACAAAGGCAGCCCAGATAAGAATGGAATGCCAACCGGAGAAGAGGGAGTGAAAAAGAACTGATTGGACAGCCATGGCTGCCAGGCGCTGTGAGCTTCAATGCGGTGCCATTCAGTGAGGCTGGATGTTTCCCTATTTTAACACTTGATACGACTCTTCAAAAAGCCAATACTTATTCACTGACTTAGTGCAGGCCAGGCACCCAGCACGGACCTATCCATGCATGATCTTGGCCCAATCAACAGGGATTTCAACCAATTTCTACAGCACAAAATGTGGCTCCTTAAGCATCAGGAACAGTGGGTGGAGCAGACAAGGGATGATCTTTTTAGTACAGTCTGCCCCTTGCTGTCAGGACAAACAGGCAAACCCATACCCCCATATGGGCTTTTCTAAACGTTCCCACTTGACTGTAAATGGGAGTACCCTGAGGATATGTGGATCTCCTAACAATTCACTGCAAGATTCTATTTTAATAAGTCAGATTCATCTGGGATAATTATCCATCATGCCTCAACAGTTAGGTAACATTTATTTAGGAAATGCTTGCTCTGTGCCCAGCATGGTGTTATTATTACTATTCAGGTTATCGGTATTATTATTAAACCCACTTTATTAATGATCCATATAAGCGTACCAGTTAGTGCACTGGTTAATGCACAGGAGTTCCAGAAGCAACGCTGCCTGCCGGGCTACGTCATCTGAGATCAGTTTCGACTCTCATTTAATCTTCCAACGACCTTTAAGAAGGTTAATATTAGGATCAGAGAAGTTACAGTCTCTCAGCATCACACAGTTGGTCAGAAACGGAGCTGGGGCATTCCAAAGCCCATGATCTCATCGTTGGACTTACTCACAGATGTTTATCAGATAATGCACCATTGAGAACCTCTGCCCCACCGGGTTCAAGCCATTCTCCTGCCTCAGCCTCCCGAGTAGCTGGGACTACAGGCACGCGCCACCATGCCTGGCTAGTTTTTGTATTTTTAGTAGAGATAGGGTTCACCATGTTGGCCAGGATTGTCTCGATCTCTTGACCTCGTGATCCGCTTGCCTCGGCCTCCCAAAGTGCTGGGATTACAGCCATAACCCACTGCGCCTGGCCCTAAAAAGATTTTTTTTAAGGAACCTATATTTTCTTTTGCACTGGGCTCTACAAATTATACAGTATCTGCAAAGTATTATATTCTCCGCATTCCACAGCTGGGGAGGGGCAAGCAAAGCCATGTCAGGAAAGCAAAGGGGGCCGGATGATGAAAGTCATACACCTTGGACTCAGGCTCGCATAAGTTCCTTGAACTTTTAAAAAATTGTGGTAAAATACACATAACATGACATTCACCATTGTAATTATTTTAAAATATGTGATTCAGTGGCATTTAATGCATTCAGTATGTTGTGCAACCATCACCATTATCAAGTTCCAGAACATTCTCACCATCCCAAAAGCAGACCCTGTACCCACAGGCAGTCAGTTCCCATCACTCCCACCACCCAGGCCCGGAAACCACTCATCTGCTTTCTGCCTGTGATGGCAAATTTTATGCATCAATTTGACTGAGCTTGGGGATGTCCAGATAGCTGGTAGAACATTATTTCTGGGTGTGTCTGGGAGTGTGTTTCCAGATGAGATTAGCATCTAGTCAGTGGATGAGTAAAAATCTGCCCTCACCAATGAAGGTGGGCAGCATCCAATCCACTGAGAACCCAGAGAGAAGGAAAGGCAAATTCTCCCTCTCTCTCCCTCTCTCTCTCTCCTTGAACTGGGACATCCATCTTCTCTGCCCTTGCACATTAGAGCTCCTGGTTCTTGGGCCTTTGAACTCCATGACTTAAACCAGCTCCTCCACCCTCTCCCCATCCCTTGGTTCTCAGGCCTTTGGCCTCAGACTAATCTACACCTCCAGCTTTTCTGGATCTCCAGCTTTCAGACAGCCGATGGTGAGACTTCCAAGTCTCCATAATATTCATGATCATGTGAGCCAATTCCCATAATCAATCTCTCTCTCCAAACACACACACACACACACACACACACACGCACACACACACTTCCTATTGGTTCTGTGGTCCTGTTTCTCAAGAGGAACATGACCGATACACTGTCTGTATGGGTTTGCCAATTCTGGATATTTCACTTAAATGGAATTATACGCTGTGGGGCTGTCCTTGAACTTCAGGGTTCACGTTTAATTCCTTTGTAAAACATGATAGCGATGCTTAACTCCCAGTGTGGACATGAAAGCTCCATGATAAGCTCCTTAGGCACAGCATAAACAATGGATAAATGGTGTTTATCTTACTAGCATTGCTGCATTACCATTATTATTATTATTCTTGCTGTTGTTATTGCTGCTGCTGTTGCCATTGTAACGAAGACAAGAGAACAACAGTGGTGATTGTGATGTGAGCTAGCGGATCCAAGATCACACAATTAGCAACTGCTGAGCCCGAATCCTGGCCTTCAATTCTAATTCTTAATCCTATTGATTCTAATTCTAACTCTTTGTAATCTCCCCATCATCTGGCTAGGATTTTCAAAGGAGCAAAGATGAGGAGCTGGTGAAGGCAGTGCTGGCAGAGAAAACTTACAAGCCAAGGTCGGGAGGAAGAAAAGACAGGACAGGAGGTGGTGGGTGGAGACGAGGCCTGAGCTGCACTGGGCAGGTCAGTTGAAGCCACATCCTGGGACCTTCAGTGCCTTTCCATAGGGGCTGGACCACTCTCTGCTTGGGCCTTGCAGCACCCCAGAGGCCTTTGAATAGATCTTCACAGGAGCCAGGCTCTCCTCTCTGGCAATTTTAGCTGGAAAGAAGGGTTCTGCAGGATAAGAGGAGGCAAGCCGAGCCGGTGCAGGTGTCCCCGGGAAGCACTAGGCCCAGGGCACATTCTTTCTCTATCACAGGATCAGTGATTTGTATCATCTTAAAATAACTACAATGCTTTGGCTGGAACCCCACCAGGAGCCTCCAGGCGTTTGCAAACAATGGCTCATTAGGTTTTATCCTTTATGTACCTGTCTGTGGATTAAATGGAACAGGCATGGTTTGATACCTGCCACCCACCCCCCACGGCCCCCCCGACTACATCTTCCTTTCCTGGGCTGAGGGGAGGTAGGGAGCTGGCAGACCATGGAGGATGGTGTTGTCCCACTGCACCGTGGGCCTGGGTCAGCGGCACAGATGCACAGAAGTAAGCCCAGCTGGGTTTACAATGGACAGAGGCCTGGACAAGGGACAATAATACCCTGGCTAGGTGGACCTTCAAATGCTAATAGGTATTCATGACAGTTTTCTAGATGACTCTGGGCAGGAGATCTAGATGTCACTGGACATAAAGATTCTCCTTTTATGCAACCAGCTTTTCTCCTATGGAAGTTCATTCTGACACAGGCTGGAAACTTTATGGTCCATGAAATTGAAAACAGGTATCTGTTTCTCTGGATGAGTCAGACAGTCATGGGGCCATCTCTTTGAAGACCAGAAAAAGACTCCAATTTCAGAGTGGTGCCGTACAAGAGGAGAGAGATGCACGGAAGGGAGAGCTGGAAAGCATTTGTGTCGGGGCTCTGGTTGCAGGTTGACAATTCTGATTTTCTCTTTGGAACAGGATGACCAGATAGAGAGAAAACATCCGCCCCAGCTGGCATGACTTTTTACATGACACCCAAGAGGCTGTCTCCATAAATTGCAACTCCTGTTCCCAGCTCTGCCATGTCCTGGCTTCATGATTCCTTGGCAAATTGCTTATCTTCTCTGAATCTCAATTTCCTCTTCTGTAAAATGACTATAAACTCACACAGTACATGGGTTTCTTGTGAATATTAAAACAGAAAAATTTAGGCAAAGCAGTTGACCAACACTGTACAGGGTCCGTGACGTGACAGCTGATTTGTGCCCATGCTCCTTTAGTTGTTCTTAAATCTCTAATCATAATGACAGAAATATATATTTCAGTTATTTCAGTTACTATTATTTTCTTAAAATAGCCATTTCCGTTTTGTTGTTTTGTATCAGTTCGGGTATGTCTTTAAGTCAACTTTTAGCATTTTTTTTTGTTTTTGCTTTTTTATTTTATTTTATTTTATTTTATTTTATTTTATTTTAAGATGGAGTCTTGCTGTGTTGCCCAGTGCAATGGCCCGTCCTTGGCTCACTGCAACCTCCACCTCATGGGTTCAAGCAATTCTCCTGCCTCAGCCTCCCAAGTAGCTTGGATTACAGGCGTGTTGCCACTACACCCGGCTAATTTTTGTATTTTTAGTAGAGACGGAGTTTCACTATGTTGGCCAGGCTGGTCTCCAACTCCTGAACTCATGATCCACGTGCTTTGGCCTGCGAAAGTGATGGGATTACAGGCATGAACCACTGCGTCTGGCCTGTTTTTGCTCTATTTTGATCTAAATTATCACTCCATGACAATCATTGAAATGGTATTTTCTTTCATTTCTATTATCTTGGTGCTTTTAGCTCTTTTTTCTCCCTCTTGAAATGTACTGTATAAATGTCATTTCTTTTATTTCATTTTTTTCCTTCCAGAAGTTTGAAACACCTATACCCTAATTCAAGTTAACTAATAATCACCTTTACAATTTTTGCCAAACATATATGGTTTTTCTCCCCCCGTAACTCTCCACACATTATTCAAATGATATGACCTCTTCACCATGAAGACAAGACTTTCTACATTCCCTAGGCTAGTGATCCAGGCTTTCAGCTTTTCCAAATCTTAGTTTTAAACTGTTTGGATTTTTTTTCATATTATGTCTCCTTCTAATCCTTGCATAACAAGTGTATTCCATAGTGACAACAGTATTTTGAAGGTTTTGCCTGGAACTGCATTTTGCTCCTTTCTTTGCCTGACATTTTCCCTTGGGTCACAGGTGGCTTTTTCCTGGGCTACAACTTTTGCTTTGCAGCATATAAGCTCAAGGATTTTTCGTTTAGAAACATTTAACAGGAGGTATAATTTTCTTTAAAACTGCCTGTTTGGGAGATTATGTTGTCCCCGTTCTTGAAGGTTTGGCTTCATATACAATTCTAAGTTCAAATCCTTTTCCCTCACAACTTTGGAGATAATGCCCTTATTATCTTTTAGAATTTCATGTTGAAAATTATAGAACTGACGTCAGCCTAATTTTTGCTGTTTTGAGACTAGCCTGCCTTTTTTCAATATAGTTTTAATACAGTTTTAGGATTGACTTTTTTTTTTTAATTTCAGTTTCAGAAACTTTAGCTGTATTTAGGGCTAACATTTAAAATGTATGTTTAAAACAATGTTTAAAATTGTCTGTTAAATGTTCATTTAAAATGTATGTTTAAGATGTACATTAAAAATTAAAATGCACATTTACATTTTTTTCTTAGTGTTCAATAGTTCCTTTAGACTCAGGTCTTCCTTAAAATCTTTTTTTTTTTTCCTATTTTTTTAAATCATTTTTTCGGCTGGGTGCCATGGCTCAGGCCTGTAATCCCAGCACTTTGGGAGGCCAAGGTGATTGGATCAATTGAGCTCAAGAGTTGGAGACCAGGCTGGGCAACATGACAAAACCCCATCTCTACTAAAAAATACAAAAATTAGCCAGGCGTGGTGGCAGGAGCCTGTAGTACCAACTACTTGGGAAGCTGAGGTAAGAGAATTGCTTGAACCAGAGGCAGAGGTTGCAGGGAGCCGAGGATCTTGCCACTGCACTCCAGCCTGGGTGACAGGGCAAGACTTCATTTCAAAGAAAAAAAAAAATTTCTGCTCGTTTTTTTAAATCACTTTCTAGATCACCCATTATTAAGTAGTCATTTTATTTTTTGGATCTCTCATCCTTGTCTCTTAATTTTTCTCTTTCTCTCTATACTCTTGTTCTTGTGTGATAGGAGATTGCCTCATTTTATCTTCCAAATCAGTAACTCCATTTTGAACCACTTTCATTTTGCTCTCCAGCCCTTCGAAAGAATACATCTTTTTCAAATCTTGTTTAGAAGCGTTTGCTATTTTCTACTCTTATTTCCGGATATCTTCTTATTTGGGAAAACAATATGTCCACATTCATAGTAGGAAAACTCAACATTGAAAAGCGGAAGGTCCTCCCTAAATTGATCTATTGATGCCACGTATTTCTGATCCAACTTCTAATAGGATTTTATGGAACTTGACAAATTGATTTAAAAAATTATGTAGACATGCAAAAGACCAAGAAAAACAGTAAAGATGAAGAATAGAATGAAACATTGTCAGTACCAGAACTCAATGCTTACCATAAAACAACAGTAAGACAATGTGGTATTGCCATAGAAGTTGATAAATTGGCCAAATATAGAGTAAACAGAGCCCAGAATTAGACACACACTAAAAGAAAGAGGTGACTGTACCGAGTGATGGGTAAGGAGGGACTTTTTGATAAATAGTACTGGCACAGTTGGTTATCCATATTTTTAAAAAGTGAAATAGGCTATCCACCTTCCATTAAATACAACATTAATTTCAAATAAATTTGAAACTACAAGTAAAAAAGCAAAACTCAAAAATGTTTAAAAGAAAATATAGACAAATATCTTTCTGAGCTTGAAATAGGGAAGGAGCTCATAAACAGAACCAAAAAAATTAAACATTTAAAAAAATAATTTTGGCTGCATTGCAATCAAAACTTGTATTTTGCAAAACACACTATACAGACAACTAAAAAAGGGAAGAAGATATTTTCGATACATATAACTAAAAATGAAAACAGGATTTACTATTTAGAATATATACAGAGGTCCTTTAAATCAGTAAGCAAAAAAGAAATGAACCAATAGTAAAATATGCATTGGATGTGAACTGCCACTACCCAGAAGTGGAAATACATATTCCATAGACAAGTGAGATAACTGACCTCATTAGAAATCAAGAAAATGCAAATTAAGACACAATGATAGATCATTATATCCCCATGGGATCGGCAGCAACTAATAAACTGATGAGACAGTGGTGGTATAGGTAGGTACAGCTACTTTAGAAACAATTTCTCATTATCTTGTAAAGTTGAACATGCACTAAGATGTGAGAACTTAGTGATAAGCTCCCAGGTAAATGCCTTAAAGAAATTCTTGCACAGGTGCTCCCAGGGTCAGCACAGCTCAGACCAGGAGCAACCCAGATATTCATCAACAGGAGACTAATTCAGGAGGCTAAGGCAGGAGGATAGCTTGAGCCCATGAGTTCAAGACCAGCCTGGGCAACATAGGGAGACCCTGTCTCTACAAAACACATTTAAAAATTAGTCAAGCATAGCAGCACATGCTTGTGGTCCCAGATACTCAGGAGGCTGAGGTAGGAGGATTGCTTGAGCTCAGGAGTTCAAGGCTGCAGTGAGCTGTGATCACACCTGGGGAACAGAACAAAACCCTGTCTCAAAAAAAAAAAAAAAAAAACCCAGAAGAATGGATCAGAAAAATTGTACATTCACACAAATTGAATATTGTGCACCACTAAACACGAATGAACTACAGGTACACAACAACACAGGTCATTCTAAGAAGCATAATATTATGAGACAAGAAGTCCCTATGATGCACCATTAAAAAGAAATGAATTACAAGAGACATACAACTACACGGATGAATCTCAGAAACACAACGTTGCGTGAAGAAGACAAGTCCCAGAAGACTGCATTCAATAAGTTACCATTTTTGTAATAATCAAAACCGGGCAAAACTAAGCAATGCACTGTTTAGGTATATACATATGGAATGATCTGGCTTTCCTTCCAGCCACAAAAAAAAATGTCAATGAAACAGGCAAGCAAACCTCATTTCTAACTAACTTCAGACAGTGTGCTTTCTGAGTGTCTTTTTCTTAAGAGCCACAGTGAGTGAGTTTTTCTATATTACCATGTTACCTAATAATGATAAATAATTCGGAAAATGCAAGAGCTAAAAAGAAAAAAATAAAGCTGCCCATAATCTGACATCTTTTAAAAGCCCCCCTGCAAAGGGACTGTTTTCTGTTGTGACTCCTGATAGATATCCATTCTAATCCCAACCATTTCTTCCAACCATAGGAAGCAGAAGGAAGAGGGAGAAGCCTGCTCGGGAACTGTATTGCAGGATGGTGTTTGCCGCTTAGAGCTGCGGAGCCCAGTGGCACTGCAGACAGTGGGCTCTTGTGTATGCTGTCACACTCCTAAGCTGGTCTTAGAATCTTTCACTTGTGCCCAAGTGACAGATGTTGTCCAACTGCTACCCATGCCAGAACCAGCACTTGCACAGCTCTGCTTACATGAGAGTGTAACATCGTCTTAAGTATAGTCTTTAGACAACTGGAATTTCTGAGGACAGAATTTCCACTTAAAATAAAGCCTAACAAGTTCTCTGGAGAAATTAGCTGGGGTCAGAGACCCAAACTTGCCAAATAAACATATTGTCAGAGACTAAAATGGACAAGTTTCTCTCCCCCAACTCCTTTTTAAACATTAAGAAATTGAATAATCTTATTTTTCCTCTAGCTTCAGACAGAGCAAGTGTTCATAAATATTCATTTTTTCCAACTGGAAGCATTAGGCCTTGTTACTTCAAGTGGAACTAACTGAAAATTAATGATGGTTTTCAGAAAAAAGCAAGATTATATACACAGAAGCAATTAAACACAAACCTATTAATTATTTAACAACTTGTTAATGAGTAGAATTTTAGCATTCGAGTTGTAACTACTCTAGCTTGCCCCTGCCAAGTCACTTATATATCATCCTTTCAAAATTTGGCTTTGAGAAGTAAAAGATGGGGGGATTTTCACACAGATTTGCACCTTGCAAAAAAGAATCTGAGATGCCAATTACAGAGAAATGGCAAAGAACAGATTTGGAAATAGAGCAAAGAAATCATCTTAAATTTTGATCCAAAACCCAAGATGTAGTGAAGTTTAATTTCACATTTAGAATATTTGTTATGGGAAAACAAATATTAGTGCTTTTTCTGTTTTGTGCATATTCGTACATGTATATTAAGGATTTTAACATGAATTTGACCAGTTTTTAATTAATTGTGTGTATTATTTTCAGTAAATTCAATGTACAGAATAGAAAATTTATAAAGGCACTGAAACAGAATCTTCACTTATATTACAGAAACTTAAGCTTTAACCCACAAGCATGTGCCTATTGAATATTTCATATTTGTTAGATGGCACCACCTATAAGCAAAGGCA
Source organism: Pongo abelii (assembly GCF_028885655.2). Taxonomy (NCBI): domain Eukaryota; kingdom Metazoa; phylum Chordata; class Mammalia; order Primates; family Hominidae; genus Pongo; species Pongo abelii. The sequence goes on along the minus strand of NC_071985.2, from coordinate 229,012,248 downwards.
TGACCCTGCATCCCAGCACTATTAGACATTACAAAAACCTAGACCAAAGGGATTGGCCTTCTAGGATTATAGAAGGCAATACATCAAGTTGCTAAAACACATTTATGTTTGACCGATTTTCTTTTGTCTCCATTCTGTCCGTGGTATCTATAGACATTGCAGAACTCTCTCCTGTATCTCACTATGGCTCAGAACACTATACCCCAAAGTATGGCACCTTAGGATGCTGAGTACTTTGAACTGAATAATATTGAAAAGACCTCAGAAGCAAGGTCTTTCTGACTTTCTCCCATCTTTCTGTCTCCCGTTTCTCTCTTTCCACCAAACAAGTCACAGAAACCAGACTTTCTTCTTCCAAAGGTGGGTCATAGAAACTAAAATCACTTTCTTCCCAAGCAAGCCATAAAACCTAGAAAGGTCATTCTCTCCTTTCTCCCTTGAAGACTCTCATTCCAGAGAGGTCCTGCCCCCATACCCAGAGGAAGGACTAGTACACAGAGAGGCCATGAAGAATGTGAACAGGCAAGTCTTGCTGGGGTTCGTCCCTCAGTCTGTTACCACAAGATTCTACTCTTTCATCCAAACACATTTCTACATGGCTATCTGATATGGTTTGGCTTTGTGCCCCCATTCAAATCTCATCTTCAATTGTAATCCCATAATCCCCACATGCCTTGGGAAGGTGGGAGGTAATTGAATCATGGGGATGGTTTCCACCATGCTGTTCTCGTGATGAGTGAATTCTTATGAGATCTGATGGTTTGATAGGTGTCTGGCATTTCCCCTGCTGGTACTCACTCTCTCCTGCCGCCCTGTGAAGAGGTATTTTCTGCCATGATTGTAAGTTTCCTGAGGCCTCCTCAGCCATGTGGAACTGTGAGTCAATTAAACCTCTTTTCTTTATAAATTACCCAGTCTCAGGTATTTCTTCATAGCAGCATGAGAATGGACTGATACACTATCCATTCTTCATTGAACCTAAGCATAAATATAGAGTTTTCCCTGAGTCTTCAGGTTCTCATTTCTGAAGGTTCCCATGTCATGCAACACTTGATTAAATACATTTGTTAAGTTTTTCTTTAGTTAACCTGTCTTTTGTTATAGAAGTGCCAGTCATGACCCTTATGATGGAAGAGGAGCGGTATCACACCTCTCCACTTCTACAGCCTCTTCTCTTCTGGAGATGCACTCTCTCCTAGGTGAACTCACCCAGTCCCATGATTCTAAATACCTTCCATATGTTGGTGACTGAATTACGGATTACAGCATGAACCTCTCCACATGCATGTCTATCAGACACCTCAACCTTGAACCAACATCTCAGTAAACAGAAACACAAGTCTTCTAATTCCTTTGGAAGTCATCCTTGACACTTCTCCTTTCACACCCCACATCTAATTTATCAGGATATACTGTAGGCTCTACGGGCATAATACACAAAATCCCACCACTTCTCCCACCCTTACTGTATTCACCTCCTAGGAGCCATCATTATCTTGTCCCAGCATTAACTGCCTAATTGGTCTTCCTGTTTCTACCTTTGTTTCCCTCCACCTTCAGACTATTCACAGGTGACCAATTTAAAACATGAGTGGCATCACAAGAGTCCACTGCTGTTTCTGTTTCTCAGAATAAAAGCCAAAGTCCTTTCACCGCATCAAGGCTCCCCATCGTCTGCCCCCACTAGCACTCTGACTTCCTTTCTGGCTACTTTTCCCATTTTTCACTTGGCTCCAGTCACATGGGCCCCCTGTTATGGCTGGAATATGCCCAGGGCCCTGCACCAAAGCCCTGGTGCTGCTCTTCCCTCTGCCCGAGTCTCTGCTTCAATATGGACTTAATACAGCCAGGCTTCCCCTAGCTTTTCCTCTCCCCCCAGCACCCCATCCCCTCCTACAACTTTACATAGTAATTTCTCTTTTAACCCATGTGTTTCCTGTGTGTTTTCTATGTGTCTCTTATGTATGTGTATATATGTGTGTGTGCATTCAGTCATTCACGTATGGAACCACTCATCAGTTGTCTTTTTCAGGCTATAAAGGTAGGGACAGGGACTGTCTGTTTTGTTTTCTGCTGTATTCTTTGCACTAGAACAATACCTTACATAGAGTAGGCACTCAAAAAATGTTTGTCAGAGAACAAACTAAATAAAGATGAATTGCATTAATAAAATTATTAATAAATAAATTATTTTTATTAATGAATGGATTAGCAATAAATGAACAACGATTGCATTATGACATGGATAGAAGATGGTCTAACGCCAGGAGAGAGCTTACAGAATCAAAAGGGGATTTTGAAATAATATTTAAGTGTGAAAAAATACTGAATGACGAGCTCAGATATGAAAATTGCTGCACTCCGCCACTTCCTCAGCCTCCCATTGTGGCAGATGTTACCATGTGATCCTGGTGGTCTTCCAGCTGCGCCCCATTCAGGCCTCATCATCCATCTTAACACAGAGTTCTAGAATCTCGCTGCTCAAAGTGTGGTCCACAGACACTGACCAGCATCATAGGCATCACATAGGAGCTTGTGGGAAATGCAGAAACTCGCCTCTGTCTACTGAGTCCAAGCAGCATTTTGACAAGATCCCTCAGTGATCTGCTTGCTAATAAAGTTTGAGAAGCACCAGGGTAAACAGTGACTGCTGGCTCATCACAGCCCCACACAGGCTCAAATCCGCTTGACATCTTTGAGCTGAGTGTTGCAACTTTTCTCCTGATTTAAGTGACATCCATCCCATTTCTTCACACTTGTCAGAAACCATGTCCCAATTCCTGCGTCATCCATGTAATCCTTATGTGCATCCACAATGCCGGGAAGATAAGCGGCTGCCAATGATTTCCGCTGCTTTATCAGAGTCCCAGACATCTGCAACTCAGCTCCTGACATGCTGTTTGCAGCACAGTGGTGAAATCAACAGGCCCCTCTCCACTCCAGCTCACCTTCCAGTGAAACAAAAAGGTGAGCACAGAGCAACGCTGGAGCCCAACTGGGAGAAGGGCCAGCAGTCCTGTGAATGGGCTTCCGAGAACTTCCTGTTCCCTGCTCACCCTCTTTCCACTTTCTCAGGTGACCAATGACAAATCCAGAGGCAATTCTCAAAGTGAAACTGTGTCTGGGCAGAGGCATTGAGACATTGATGATGAGACTTGGGGAGCAAGAGAGAAGGGCTGGTGGGGCTGATTGAGCCCAGACTGCAACACGAGAGGGTCTCAACTCTGAAGCACCCTCTGCCATCACTGGGAAAGAAAATCCACCCCTTCTACTTGGAGGAGCCCAAGCTGAGGACAAGGACTTTACCCCATCTGGAGGATGCACCTATCAGCAAAAGCAGCTGAGAGTTCTAAAGGAAAGGTGGGGGGATATTTGAGAGGCATGCATACTGTTTCATAAAAGACAGCTTGTACTAGACAAAACAAAATCAATGGGTTAGGCAGAAAACAAGCTTAAAATAAAAATTTTTATAAATGTCCTCAGATTGGTAGCTGTGGATATTAAAAACATGAAGCAAGTCCAAGTATACATGAAAAGGAATCAGACAAAAAGTAGTCTAAAATGATAGTATTTTAAATAGTGAACCCAGGAGATGGTTGGGATGTCAGAATACCAGAGAGACAAGGAGGAGGTGGAAGGTGGAATGAGAAGCTCACTCAGAAGGCATAAGGAAGGGTTAAAGAGAGAAGAATGAGCTGGAAACCTGGATGAGGCAGAACAAGCTCTAGACATCCACATAATAGGAGTCCCACAGGGACAGAGAAAGGTAAACAGAAAGAAGAATTGTTGAAAAACAAGAAAAGACCAAGAATTTCACAGACTTAGAAAAAAAAAGTTGTTCTCAGCTGGAAAGGGCTCACAGAGCGCCCAGCTAGAAAGATTAAATACAGAAAAAAAAAAACTAAACTTTACCTAGACACATTAGAATTAGACTTAAGATCATCAAAGGAAAGAGAAGATTCTAAAAACTTTCAAAGAGAAAAAGCAGATGCCATGCAAAGATAAAAGAATAAGATTAAAAATGTAACTTATGTGTCTTAGTGTCGCTTTTGAGAAATATGATGCTCAAAAGTGGAAGGAAAGAATTTCAACCCCAGAATTGGACATTCAAGCAAGCTGTCATTTAAATGTAGGTAGAATACAAGCAAGGCTTCAGAACCTTTGCCATAGAGACTCTCAAGAGTTAGTACTCACCGATCAAAGCCAGGGACCCTCAGATCTTAGTGGATGAAGAGCATTCATCTAAAAGTAAAATAGAGAAAAGGAAAACTTTGTGTTTCTGGCAATAGGGTGGTCTAGAAATCCTTAAAAGCTCTTTCACTAAAAAAGACCTGGCAATGTTGAATAAATTACAACAAACATGACTAAATGAAAAGCTGAGCTCACAAGAATTAAAGGAAACTTGGGAGTCAGGAAAAGAAACAGCAGGTAAAATTAGAGTGGTAGGTGAGGGTGCAGTAATAGCTGCCCTTGGGACATTCACCAACACCAGGGATGCAGGCTTGTTGGTTTTAACAAATACATGGGGCATTAAGCAAGACCTTGGCCTCTTAGAGACAAAAGTTTGAAGCTGAGCCCTCTATATAAGGTTAGTCCCTCTCAGTTCTACCTTCTCAAAGACAGGGGTCAGCTATGGGAAAAAAATCTACCTGTGGCAAGTTGGGGGCCAGAAGGAAAGCTGCATTATCAGCTTTGCCTGAGAATATGTGATCCCTGCCTGGCCCTCATGGCCCTGGGCTTAGGGTTTGAATTTGTACTTGCTGCAGAGATGAGCAAGTATCATAGATGAGATATATCATAGCAGAGTGACTGACAGCATGTTTGTGGCTGCTCTGTCATAAACAATGTGAGTGACTTTGGTCAAGGTGCATAACTTCCTTTTTCTGCATTCTTCATCTATAAAAGGAGAATGCAACTTTTATTGCGTGTGGCATGTATAAAGTGCTATGTAATTTTTTTGTTGAGGAGAACACTGGATGAGGTCCTGGGTTTTAGTGCTTCCAGGTACAAGGCAAAAGTAAACACAAATCTTCTCTAGAGGAATGCAACTCAACACAGATTCCTAAAGATTCCCACAAGATAGGATCAATCAAACCTAAGCTCACAGTTGAAAATTGCAAAACACATGAAAGAACTGGCTACTGTGCATTAGAATCAGCAGAAACAACATTCACAATAATGAGCCACACAAAGGCCTCAGGCATTTGAATTATCATGTATGAAATATAAATCATATGTGTTTAAAATAAAATAAGTGATTTGAAGACATGGACAAATAAATGAGATTATAAAAATCTTTAGACAAATTTGAAAAAAGGACAAAATAGATGGAAGTTAAAATTAAATTACCTGAAATTAAAAATGCAATGCGCTGATTTTTTAGAAGTCATAGCTAAGGAGAATTAGTAAATTGGAAAACAGACCTGAGGTGATTATACAGAATTATCCAGTACAGAGTGAAAGAGACAGAAAACATGAATCAAACATTCAAAGATCAGAAACACAGAGGACAGAACAACAAAGTCTAATAAATATTTCATAGGCACTCCAGAAGGAGCTAAAAGATAAAATAAATAAAATTACATAAAATAAAGAAAATGTGGAGAAAATGACTATGCAAAGTGATGATGGCTGAAATTTTTACAGAGTAAATTTTAAAACTTAGTTCCCAGACTCAAAGAACACTGTGAATCTGAAGCAGCAGGAAATGAAATGAAATCCACAACTAAAGGCTTTATATCGAAACCAAAGAACATGAAAATCCTAAAATTGACTAGGGAGAAGGAAACTGATTATCAGAAATACAAAAAAGAAACAAAACAAAACAAAAAACACTAATCACATCAATTGTAGGTTTTATAAGAGAAAAAATGGAAGCCAGAAAAGAGTGGGATAATATTTTTAGATTGTTCTCACCCTAATATTGTCATTCACAAACACAGGGTGCTTTCACGTATATGTGAAATAAAGACATTTTCTGACAAATGATGAGGGCTATGACTGCATGTTTTTATACTCATGGAATGACCCAGGAGTGAGAGAAAATGTGGCAATTGTTGGATGGTGCCCTTGAGTGTGTGGGAGGGGGAAGGAGTTGGCACAGGTGCAGGGATTAGCTTTGGGGAGACAAGAACAGATGAATCCTAACAGGAGAGAAGACAGAGGCTCTGATGTAGTAAACGTGAGGGTGGGTACAGAACGGATTTCGTTTCAAGGGTTTCCGGTTTCTCCATGAAGTTGGAAGAAGTTGGAAGGAGCTCATTATCAGGGAGGGAGCATTTTGGAGGAGGGCTTCGAGGTTTAAAGCCGGAGGAGAATGTGTGACAAGGTCTTTTGGGAAAGTCAGGGAGTGGACAGAAGGGATTCATAGTGGGAGGTCCTGGCCCCACCAAAGACCCTTTCAGGATGTTGGCTGCCCACATACAGAAAGACTAGCAATAGGGATCTGTGTTTTCCTCCCACTGTGCTCAGTTCCCCGGGCACAGATGTGGAGCAGCGGGAGACCAGGGATTAGTCCAATACGGACTCTGCAGGGCGAGTGAACACAAGAGCACTGTGTGTTTTCAGACACTCACATATCCGCAGATAGACATAAAATCCATTAGAGCCAGTGCCTGCAGGGGTGCACATGGGACTGAGGGAGAGTGGTAAGAGGAAAATACTAAATAAACTAAGGTAAAATAAAACAAGAGAGGTAACTTGCAAGGGACAATAATGGCAGTATGCTGGGAGCTGAAGCATATAATTGCCCAGCTGTGTGCACCTGAGGTCCAAAATCAGGAGAAAGGAGAAAAAATAGCACCCATTTATTTGTCTTTTGAATAAATTGGAAAAGATAAAACCCCAACTATTTTTGTTCATCAGCCCTTCTTTGTCCATAGAAATATCTGCAAGAATAGCTGGAAAACCAACATGGGTGATCACCGAGGAAAGACCGCACACGGACACCCAAGGGTCGACCTCTGGTCTTGCCCAGGCATGGGCTGTCATGTGGGGATCCACTTTGGGTTCAGCCTGGCCGCATCTATTTGTGGTTACTGATCGGCTGCACAGCCGTTGATTTTATTTTATTTTTTCCGTGCCTGTGTTAGCAGCTGATTGAGGAATAATCAGCTGGATCAACTGCAGAGCTATGCAAACTAGCTGTTAAAATACCATAAATAACTCAATTGGCCACTTCGCATGAGGGCTATTTCTGTTCTATACAAAAGGGCTTATGTAACTCTCATACAACTCAATATTGAAGTTGTTAGCGGATGGAGAAAAGAGGGGGAACTTAATACTTTTCTCTCAGAGAGAAATCCCTATATGTAATCAGCTCTCTATTATCTGTATGCAGCTCAGAGGAATTTTGATCTCAAATCACACTCCTCCCTCCTTCAATGTTCTTTTCCCCACATTTTTTTTTTTTTTTGGCCAGCAGCCTCCCCACCCAGGTGCTTCTCTCGCCCACTGCTGCGTAACAAACCAGCCCGAAGCACAGAGATTTAAAACAATAGCCCTTCATTGTTTTTCACGGTCCTGTTGATTGATTGGGCTCAGCTGGGTGCTCCTGTGTCCCCATTTGTATCAGCGTGGGTGACTCAAGTGTCCACCTTCAGCCAAGAGCGTGGCCAGGGCTGGGGCACGCTACGTGACCTCACTCGTGTGTCTGCCAGCTGAGGCACCTCCACGTGGCCACTCCAGCAGAACAATGACAACTCTTTACGTGCCGGCTGGCATCCCAGGAGGCTAAATCAGAAGCTGGAAGTCTTCCAAAGGCTCACCCCTGAAAATCACATGCTGCCCCTTCCAGCACATTCCAGTGGTGAGGTCCAAGGGAAGGGAGATAGATTCCAGGTCTCAGCAGAAGCAGTGTTCATGGGGATCCTTGGTGGCCACCATGTTCTGCAATCGCCCATACCTGTGGGAACGCTTGAGGAACTAGGTCAGAGCCCAGAGTGCAGGTAGGAAGCTGAGCCTGTTGGGAAAGACTGTAGAAGGCATAGCCAAGCTCAGCAGCAGTGGATGCCCTCCCAACTCCATCAGCTCTGCCTGGGGCTCCCCCTCCTTTGTTTCCTCTGCTGCTGGGCTGCTCTTTTCTTTTCACCTTATCTGTGGACCAGTGTAGATGCTGCCTTACCTTCGAATCTTGGAGTCCCTTGATCTTAGCTCCTGTACAGATCATGCTAGGTGGCCTGGTTCCTGGTTGAGTTTTGAGTTTTTCTGGTTTATCCAATGAAATTGCAGCATCCCCTATCCCACAGAGCCTGGAAAAGACTGACAGTCCCAGGTAGTATTGCTGGAAGCCACACTGTTATCTTCCAAATGCTATGCATCCAGGATGTGAGAGATGCCAGTTAGTCAAAGTGACTGATGCGTGTCAGTGGCAACTTTCCAAAAATGACACCCCAGGTCAGTGGGGTACAGAGGCCACAAGACCAAGCACGTACAAGCCAGAGGGCATGTGTGGTCAGGAGACCTGGTGGCAGGGGTGTGGAGAGGAGCCAAGAGTGGCGGAGGGGGAGGCTGGGAAGAAAAGCTGACGTATACCACCAAGCAAGGCCGACCCGGGGACAGGCCTTGAGAAAACCAGTGATCATCATCACCACCTCCAGCTCTCAGCTCTTCTGTTAAATGGGACTGGAAATAGCATCAGCCCAATGGGGTTACTGTGAGGATGAAATTAGTGAACATAAGCAGAGTCCTAAGAGCCATGCCCAGCATGAAGCAAGTGCTGTCTAAGAATCAGCCGCTAGGACAGAAACAGCCTCTAGCCCCTTTCCCTGAGCCATGGGCCTTGATTCATTTATATTGCATCCCGTGGTCAGAGCTTGGCAACCTAATTGTGTATACCGAGGTCTCTGGAAAGAATCTGTCCTATGGAGAAAGAGGGGCAGGAGGACAGTGATCCCTGCACACTGTGGCGTTTTGTCACCAACACAGACCCAACCCTCTACCTGCTGGGCCACCCTCTGATGTGCTTACTGCTGTTCCTGCAGCAGTTTTTGACTCCTGTTGCTACTAGCCGGGGCCCTTACTTGGGCAGCCGTGTGCTCAGCTCCAACCATAATGCTGAAGTTGGGGCTTGCTTTCTCTCCTCCTCCTGCACTGCCTTCTCCTACTCCCACCCATTGCAGGCCCAGCAACTCCAGCTGCCTGCAGCTAAGGGCAGGGCTCCCTGGGCCAGCTGCCCTCCCTGGATGGACATTGCTCTTGGCTGAGGTTTTCCAGCTCACCCTGCAGCCTCGGGCCCCCTCCCTGTCTGCCTGGATGTGTACATTTCTATCTCTACCTGGTACGTAATTTTCGGGATTATGCTTCTATATGGCAATTCATCATTCTGGGTTTAAGGACTATTTATTTAGCGATTGCCTTTGTCACTCATTGTGCCTTATTTGCCTTGTGATCTGAAGTTATTGCCCAGGTTTCAAAGAGCTGCCGCACATTTTCCTTTCAAAGGCAGCCTCATCTGGTCTCTGCTGCCATTTTTATTGGTTTTACAAGGCTTGGGAAATGTCCGAACTAAGTGTCCTAGACAGGTCGCTTGTCACTCACATTGGCTTCCCCAGCAGACACTTGCAAACCTCAGGACCCTCTCCTTCTTTTTGTCCAGTTCCTAGGTTTCAGGAGAGGTGAGAAGCAGAAAGGCAGCCAAGGAGACCTTGGACTCCATTGGTTCTTCCCTTCCTAGGAAACTACTATGGCTCTTTCCGAATGGAGAAAGACCCAGCCTTCAGTGAGTGCTGAGCAGGGAAGAGGGGGGTCTGGGGGTTCAGGAAAATAAGAGCTGGGCTTGGGCACTGGGGACTTGTCTAAGAGCTGGATGTGAATGTGTCAATGTGTTTCCATTCATAACCAACTGCAGGCTCTGCTCTCACTTCTCTATCCATGAGGAACTTTAGCTGCCATTTCTGCACACTCTGAAAGCCCACTGCTTCATAGATATATTCCCACTGCTTCATAGATAGATATATTACCTCTCAAAACAAAGTCCACTTTGGAGGCCTTGGGCAAACTGCTGTCATCATCTCATCCAACAGATTTTTTTTCTGTGATCACAATATTGATCTAGCACCTATTACATACCAGGATCTGGGGTAAGGGCCCTGCCTTCAAGGACCTTTTTTTTTTTTTTTTTTTTTTTGAGACGGAGTCTCGCTCTGTCACCCAGGCTGGAGTGCAGTGGTATGATCTTGGCTCACTGCAACCTCTGCCTCCCGGGTTCACACCATTCTCCTGCCTCAGCCTCCCGAGTAGCTGGGACTACAGGTGCCCACCACCACACCCAGCTAATTTTTTGTATTTTTACTAGAGACGGGTTTCACCGTGTTAGCCAGGATGATCTCCATCTCCTGACCTCATGATTCGCCCGCCTCGGCCTTCCAAAGTGCTGGGATTACAGGCGTGAACCACCACGCCCGGCCTCAAGGAGCTTTTATTTAAGCCCAAATCCATTGCAGGTGGGGGTTTCATCTTGGACTGACACCTTGGCTTGTCTCCCCACCTCTGTGGATCCACATGAGACCCTAGAACCTGCTCCCCCAGCCTTACTGGACACAGAACCCTGCAGGGAGCTTGCTAAGATGCAGATTTCACTTCTATAGGCCTGGGTGGGCTGAGGCTCCACAGAAGCCCCAGGAGATTCGAAGCTGCTCTCTGAGGACCTCTCTGAGAACTGCACTGAGACTGTCTTCTCCACAGATGCCATCCCTTCCTGGTGCCTTTCTGCCGGTGCCCCTGGCCTGGTCACCAGCCCTCAAAAGGTGCCCTTCTCTGTCATGGGCTCCATTCCCAGTCCCTGCCCGCTGTCGCTCTCTAGTCATGTTGTCTAGATGCCTGGCCCTGAAATCCAGAGTCTTTCTCCTCTACTTCCCCACCAATTGCACTTCCCAGGTGCTCTCCAAATTCCCCTCAAAAGGCACAACCTCCAGGAAGGCCTCAGGAACTAACTCTCTTTATGCAGCTCGGGAGAACATGCAGCATAAAGAATGGGCATGGAAGGTCCTTGTGTTTGCAAGATTAACTGGCCACTTTATCACCAAAGAAGAGCTGTTTCCTTCCAGGGAACAGCCAGGCCTTGGGGTGGTAGTCCAGGAATCATGCACAGGGAGAGTCCATGTGCCTCTGTCCTAGAAAGCTCTGAAAGTCTACAGTTGAACTGTCCTAGAGGCATGTGGGCAGGGAGTGGTAGGGCTCCCATGGGTGGGAAGGTAGCCTATGACACCTGTGCTCTCAAAGGCTGAGTGGGTGGAGGGTGATGAATTACATGGACCACCCCAGAGTCTTGAATGGCGGTAGGGAATTGGGAGCTTGGGTGCCACAACTTGAAAGTCTGGGAGGGGTTAGGATGGGAGATGGGGGAGCCAAATCTGCTGGTCTAGGGTCTGCTCTTGGATAAATGCTCAGAAGTGTCTGGGATTATTTCCTTCAAACCCGGGAGGAAAGGATGAGTGAGGTTGTTTCTGATTTTGAAAATCATGTACTCTAATGTTTCCTATGCCTCAAGCACCCTAGAGTGAATTCCTGCCCAGAGTCATCTTCATGGACAGGCCTTCTCATCTTGATCACCTGCAGCAGCTGGGGCTGTTCCTCCTCCAGGTGGACTCAAGCCCCTGATGCACAGGTGTGGCTCTGCCTCAGGGTATATACCTGAGACATGCAGTCCTCTGGGAATGTGCTGGCCCTTGCACACTCACCTAGGGTAAGTTGGCAAGCAATGGTTCTCACCCTAGTGGACGGCCCCATCATTCAGATTTCTCATGGCATAACCCTAGCCCCCCACCCCACTATTGGAGGAAACACAGTTTCCTGATAGGGTGGGCAAGGGGAGCAGGTTTCCCATCCCCTATTTCCTGTTGCTGACTCATGAAGAATGTGGTGAAGAGGCTTCCAGGAGGCCAGAAGCCAGGATTTCCTTGAAGTAGCCACCTTTTCACCACCCCAGAGCCTCTTACCACCCCAGACCCTCTCACCACCCCAGAGCCCTCAACGAAATGTCTGTGTTCCATGGAGACGTCTTTGCTACCCACATGGAGTTCTCCATCTCTGACCTCGTCCCCTGGAGGTCAGTCCTGCGCCTCTTCCCACCATGGTTTCCTCCTGGTGCCACCAGCCTGTTAGCACTGATGGGGGTTTTGGGGGGGTGTGTGTGCATGGGTAGGGGTCATGGTGAAAAACTTGGCACACATAAGCCCCTCCATCTTCAGCTCTGTGCACAAACTTCAGGGTTGATGGATAGGGTTTCAGTCCATCTGAATCACTGATCGTTGAAGAACACAGAATTTGACTCATACTCTATTGCAGTTATTTAATGGTGATGGAAACCTATATGCAACACAAAATTCCCAGGAGCAGACAAGGTGGTGGTCCTTGGTGGAGATTGCAGGTGTCTGATAATCCTTCAGATCTGGGATGAGGACCGGCCCTGGCCAACCTCACCTGGCTTCCGGGAAAGCCCGAGGAAAGGAGTTGCTCTCTGCATCCTCAGCTGTGCTGGCTGTAAAGTTGGGCCTTAAGGCACTGCTACTTCCACAGCTCAAAAGTAGAGAAATAAAGGGTTTAATCCAGAACAGAAGACATGTTACCGGGTGACCCAATACCCCGACTTTGCAGACATACAAAGGAAGGGCAGAGAAGACAGGAGTGAGGGAAGGTCCCATGGGAACCTCTGGGCTGAGGCTGGAAGCCAGGAACCTCTGATCTCCCTATGCCCTGCTCCTTCCACTGCACAGAGAATCAGACAGTGGGGGAATCGTCACCTGCCAGTCATCCTTGACAGCCATCCCCCAGGAAGCCATCTCCCACGCCTCCCTCTGTTCACTGTGATCAGGGTCAGGCTGATTGGTCCGGCCTCCCTGGGCAGACTGGGCAAAGGCAGGGGGAAGGCCTTTCCCTTGAAGTTGGCTTTTTCCTTTCGATGCCCTGAATTTCTGAATTGATGGTCATTTCCCTGTAGACCCATAAAAGCAACTGATTAAAAGAAGCTGGGAAGCCAGGGGATCCCCCCAAGAACAAGAAAGAGGGTGATCACCCGAGAGTTGAGAGTATGTGGACCAAGACTACCCATACTCTGATTTGAGAAATGCTAACAAGATGAAACGGACAGAAATAAAATGATTGAGGCGGGAGTGGGATGTTGAGGGGGCTGTGCCAGCAGGGTGCCCACTGCTCTGCACCCAGGAGAGCCCCCGCCCACCCTGAGAGCAAGAAATCTTGGTGAAGAGACACAGGGATGTGCAGCCCTGGGAGGCAGATGGACCTGGGAGTGGATTCAGGGGCTCCTCCATGCTGGAAAGAAAATAAGTCAGGTCAATCATATGACGAGATAAGTAGCTGATGGCCACCTAAACAAGAAAACACATTGGTCAAGTGAGGTAGGACAACCTGGGAGCAAGAAGACACTGAAGATGGGGGAGCAAGAAAGTCCTCAAAGGTAAGAAAGAGAATGCCTTAAAACTCATCTTTTTTCAAGATTTTGTCAGTGCTGTTTCTATTCCAGAAACAATGCACTCGGGTTCAAATTTGCCTGAGCCTGGAATCTGAGTACTCTGAGAAGCCACTGAGTGCTCTCAGATTACATAGGCCAAGACTGCTTCTCTGTCCCCTCTGGGCCTATAGAACGTTCCCATCCAACTCCTTGCTCTGTCCTTTCCCATCTCCCTCCCTCCCTCCCTCCCTTCCTCCCTTCCTTCCTTTCTTCCTTCCTTCTTTTCTCCCTTCCTTCTTTCCTCCCTCCCTCCTTCCTTCCTTCTGTTCTTCCTCTTCCTTCCTTCCTTGCTCTTTCTCCCTCCCTCCCTTCCTTCCTTCCTTCCTCTTCCTCCCTTCCTTCTTTTCTTCCCTCCTTCCCTCCATTCCCCCTTCCTCTCTCCCTTCCTTCCTTCCTTTCTTCCTTCCCTCCATCCTTCTTCCCTCCTTCTTCCCTTCCTTTCTTCCTTTCTTCCCTCCCTCCTTCCTTCCCTTGTTCCTTCCTCCCTCCCTCTTCTATCCTTCCTTCTTTCCTTCTCTCCATCCTCCTTCCCTTCCTTCCTTCCCTCCTTCCTTCATTTCTTCCACCCTCCCTCCCTCCTCCCTTCCTCTCTCCTTCCTTCCTTTCTTTCTTCCTTCCCTCCATCCTCCTTCTCTTCTTCCCTTCCTTCCCTCCCTCCCTGCTTGCTTTGTTTCTTCCTCCTTCCCTCCCTCTCTCCTCCCTCCCTCCTTCCTTCCTTCCTTCTTCCTTCCTCCCTTTCCTCCTTCCTTTCTTTCCTCCTTCGTTTTTCTTCCTTCCCTCCCTCCCTCCTTCCTTTCTTCCTTCTCTCCTTCCTTCTCTCTTCACCTCTCTCCCTTTCTCTCTCTTTCCCTCTCTCTCTCCTCTTCTTTCCCAACTTTCTTTTCAGTGCTTAGAATATCTTTTGTTATTAATCAAGATGAAATTCACTTAATATAAAATTAACCATTGCAAGGGGACAATTTCATACCATTTAGTGCATTCACGAGATTGTGCAAACACCACCTCTATCTAATTCCAAGACACTTTCATTAATCTGAATTAAAAAGACGTCCCCATTAATCAGTCACTCCCTATTTCCCGTCTCTTAGCCCAAGGCAATCACCAGTCTGCTTTCTGTCTTTGTGGAGTTTCCATTTCCAGCTATTTCTTGTAAATGGAATGTCTCGCTTATTTCATTACTGTCAGATTTCCGAGGTTCATCCACATTGTAGCATGTGTGGGTGCTTCATTTTTTATTGCTGAGTAATATTCCATTGCATGGAAAGACCACATTTTGCTTATCCAGTCCTCTGTTTTTGAACATGTGGATTACTTCTACCTTTGGATATTATGAATCGTGCTGCAGTAGATATTCATGTAAAGTTCTTGCTTGAGTACCTGTTTTCAATCCCTTTGTATGTATACCAAGGAGTGGATTTGTTGGTCATACAGCAATTCTGTATTTAACTTTCTGAGGAACTGCCAACCTGCTGTTTTCCTCAGTCACTGAACCACTTTACATTCTCACAAGCAATGTATAAGATTTCCAACTTCTGCACAAACTTGCTGCCAATATTTGTTATTGTCTGCTTGTTTTTAAATTATAGCCATCCTAGTGGATGAAAATAATTTATCATTGTACTTTTGATTTGCATTTCTCTATTGAACAATGACATTGCATGTCTTTCCATGTGTACATTGCCCATTTGTATATCTTCTTTAGAGAAATGTCTATTGAAATCATTTGCTCACGTTTTAATTAGGCTGTTTGTCTTTTTGTTGTTGTTGTTGTTGTTGTTGTTGTTGAGTTGTAGGAGTTATTTAAATATTCTGGATACTAGGCCTTTATCAGATTTATGATTTGCAGGCTGGGTGTGGTGGCTCAGGCCTGTAATCCCAGCACTTTGGGAACCCAAGGTGGCAGGATTCCTTGAGACTAGCCTAGGCAACACAGCAAGACCCTGTCTCTATAAAAAATAAATGATTAGCCAGGTGCAATGGCACGTGTCTGTAGTCCTATCTACTTAGGAGGCTGACGCAGAAGGATCACTTGAACCCAGGAGTTCAAGGCTGCAGTGAGCTATGATTGCATCATTGCACCCCCGCCTGGATAACAGAATGAGACATTGTCTGTAAAAAAAAAATTAAACTTAAAAAGATTTATGATTTTCAAATATTTTCTCCCATTCTTTCAGTCGTCTTTTCACTTTCTTGATAATGTTCTTTAATGTACAAAAGGTTTTAATTTTAGTAAAGTCAAATTTATCTATTTTTTGTTGTTGTTGTTGCTCATGCTTTTGGTGTTATATCTAAGAATCCAATGTCAAAGCCAAGGTCATAAAGATTTACCCCTGTTTTCATCTCAGAATCCAAGGTCTGGTTCTTGTATTTAAGTCATTGATTCTTTATGATTTAATTTTTGTAGATACTGTGAGGTAGAGGTTCAACTTCATTTTTTTTGCATGTGGCTATTGTTATTACAGTACCACATGCTGAAGAAATTATTCCTTTCCCCATTGAATAGTCTTGGTGCTTTTGTCAAAATTATATTAGCCATAGATATATGGATTTATTTCTAGACTCTCTTGATTTTATTCTATTAGTCCATTTGTCAGTCTTTATGTCAATACCATACTGTATTGATTAGTGTATGTTTGTAGTAAGTTTTGAAATTAGAAAATGTGAATCCTCAAACTTTGTTCTTTTTTTATTCAATATGGTTTTGTACTTGGGCTCTTGAAATTCCATATGCATTTGTGGATCAACTTTCCGCTTCTTCAAAAAAAGGTTGTTGGAATTACGATAGAAATTGTATTGACTCTGCAGTTGCTTTGGGTAATCTTAACATTAAGTCTTCCAATTCATGAACATGGGATGTCTTTCCATTGAGTTAGGTCTTTAACTTCTTGCATCAAAGTTCTTTACTTTTAAGTATCCAAGTATTTACTTTTAAGTATTTAAGTACTCAAGTCTTTCACCTCTTTGGCTAAATTTTTTCCTAGGTATTTTGTTCTTTTAGATGCTATTGTAAATGCAATTGTTTTCTCAATTTTCTTTTCATATATTGTTCATTGCTGGTGTATAGAAACAATTATTTTCTGTGTGTTGTTTTGTACCCTGCAACTTTGCTGAATTGACTTATTAATTCTAGTAGGCTCTGTGTGTGTGTGTGTGTGTGTGTGTGTGTGTGTGTGTTATTTGGGATTTTTCATATATCAGATTATGTTATTTGCTAATGGAGATAGTTTTGTTACTTTACAATTTGTCTGAGGACATTTTAACCTTGGTCAGTTGTCCTATCTCTTAAATTACCTTCTGACTGGCTCCCACCATGCAGCAGGTCTCTTGCCCTGGGAGCTTCCCCTGACCCCACAGCCTGGGTTAGCTGTCCCTGCTGTATGCCTCACTCCCTGCATGTCCTTGTTGCTCACCCTCCACCTTGTGTTGTCATTGCCTGTCTACTTGTCCACCTGTCCTGTGTGGCAGGTGTAGTGTTCATTGAGGTTACCAACTGAGCTTACCACAGAGCCAGCATGTGCCTGGCACACAGTAGGACTGTCTGCTGTTGGGTGACAGGGGGAGCTTTGTGGTCTGGCTTCATGACTGAACTTTGAGCATCATCTACAGCCACCCTCTAGTGATGTCTCATCCTCCCAATCCTCTCCCTTCCTGTATTACTCAAAGTCACAGAGTGTTCACTTCTACACATTGGGACCCACGACTAAGGAACTTAAAGAGCAGTTGGTTATGGTTCCCGCCTTCTGGACCTGGACAGCAAGAACATCTGAGGTTGTGCTTTTGCAGAATACTGGGGACTCTAGGGTAGGCCAAAAGATTGCTCTGATAAAATAAAATAGCAGCAGGGGATAAATCATCTTAATGGCAGAATTTTCTCAGTTTTAGCCTTTTATCCAAGAAAAATTTCTTGTACCATTGGGTGTCAGCCACCACCTGCAGGAGAATAGGCAGGAACACTGAGGAAAACAAGTAGAAATGAATGCTAAGGGAATGGCTGAAAGTGGCTGTCACACATGGCAGCAGCTGGAAGTTTTCCACAACATAGGCTTGTGGTTGTGAACCTATTTATTTATTTTTTGGCACAACTATTCTCATTTCCTAGGATGGAATTTAATATTGTCATGCTTCCTCACATTCTGCATGGAGCACTGTGATGTCCAGGTACACCTACTGAAGCAGTGTGGACCAGGAAACTCTGGCCCAGAGGTTTTCAAATGACAGTCCCCAGACTCAGGCATCATTGTGGTTGCTTGTTCTCACTGGGAGGATGAGAGGGGATTGGGTGATGGCCAAGCTAGTGAGGCTCTAGGTCCTACCCTTGCTCCAACTAAAATCACTCTGTTCTCACATGCCCTTTGTGCTGGGTTTGTAACAGTCAAGGCCTTACCAGGAAACAGAAACCATGCAAGTATGAATACCAGAGGGATTTAATGCAGGACATTTATTATACAGGCTATGGAAAAGTTTAGAAGCAGAACTACAAAGCCCCCTTTTGTACTTAGAGGGGCTTAGAGGGAAAAGGCTGTGTCCCAGAGCATAGGGGCCACTTGGGAGAAGCCAGAAACACATTGGGCCTATCCTGCAAGAGCGGGACACAGAGGAGACACAGCTGCTGCCTGACACACTGCATTAGGCAAAGAGAGCTTCTCTCTTCCCCATCTGCAGGCAGGTGCCTCAATTGACCCAAGTAGATGTCAGCAACATGGGAGCCTGGATGATGCATTCTGTAAGAGTCAAATCCATGGGCAAACAGGTCAGGACACCCCGTGGTTCCAAGAAGAATATCTGATTGAAGGGTTTTCTACCGTCACTCAGTCATTAAATAAAATGAAAACTATGACTGCACTCCAATTCTCTAGGTAATAGATGGGAAGCTGGTTCAAGGGAGGCAGCAACTTGCTAATAGCCATTAGCTGATGAGTGGCCAAGACTGGACAAAGTTGTATTTTAAAAAAATTTTGTGGGTATATTATATATATACACACACACATATCTGTGGGGTACATGAGATGCTTTGATACAAGCATGCAATGTGAAATAAGTACATGATGGAGAATGGGGTATCCATCCGCTCAAGCATGTATCTTTTGTTTTACACTTTGCAAAGTGTGACAGCCACTTCCAGGCATTCCCTTACCATTCATTTCTACTTTTTTGTTTTCCTGAGTGTGCGTGCTCATTTGAGTGCAGGTGGCAGCTGACACCCAAAGGTCTACGAAGCTTTTCTGGAATAAAAAGCTAAAATTAGGCCAGGTGCAGTGGCTCATGCCTGTAATCCCAGCACTTTGGGAGGCCGAGGCGGCAGATCACGAGGTTAGGAGATCGAGACCATTCTGGTTAATATGGTGAAACCCCGTCTCTACTAAAAATACAAAAATATAAAATATAAAATATAAAAATAAAAAATATAAAAAACATAAAATTAAAAATATAAAAAAATACAAAAAAAACACTGGGCATTATTTTTTATTTTTTATGTACATTTTAGTTATTTTTAAATGTACAATTAAGTTACTATTGATTATAATCACCCTGTTGTGCGATCAAATAGTACATCTTATTCATTTTTTCTAGCTATTTTTTTGTACCCTTTGATATGGTCTGGCTGTGTCCCCACCCAAATCTCATCTTGAATTTTAGCTCCCATAATTCCCCAGTGCTGTGGGAGGGACCCAGTGAGAGGTAACTGAATCATGGGGGCAGTTGCCCCCATACTGTTCTCATGGTAATGAATAAGTCTCATGAGATCTGATGGGTTTATAAGTGGATTTCCCCTTTTGCTTGACTCTCATTCTCTCTTGCCTGCTACCATGTAAGATATGCTTTTTGCCTTCCACTGTGATTGTGAGGCCTCCCCAGCCACGTGGAACTGTGAGTCCATTAAACTTCTTTTCCTTTATAAGTTACCTGGTCTTGGGTATGTCTTTATCAGCAGCATGAACGTGAACTAGTACACCCATTAACCATCTCACCACTCCCCACTACCCTTCCCAGCCTCTCGAAACTATCCTTCCATGCTCTATGTCCATGAGTTCAGTTGTTTTCTAGATTTTCTCATGCCCAGAATGTGAATTTCCCATTGCTTTTTATATTTAAAATAATCCCTCTGGCCGGGCGCGGTGGTTCATGCCTGTAATCCCAGCACTTTGGGAGGCCAAGGCAGGTGGATCACGAGGTCAGGAGATCAAGACCATTCTGGCTAACACGGTGAAACCCCGTCTTTACTAAAAATACAAAAACATTAGCCAGTCATGGTGGTGGGCGCCTATAGTCCCAGCTACTCAGGAGACTGAGGCAGGAGAATGGCATGAACCCAGGAAGCGGAGCTTGCAGTGAGGGGAGATCATGCCACTGCACTCGAGCCTGGGCGACAGAGCGAGACTCCGTCTCAAAATAATAATAATAATAATAATCCCATAAACAATTAAATATCTATCATATATGAGTCCTGGGATGCATGGGGAGAAAGGTTCCTAAATGTGTGTGCTATGTTTTCTAACCATTAGGGAAACCTACAGCCAGATGACTTGGGTCTCAGTTTCCAGGTGCACGTCTTCCCAATAGTTCTAGGAGCTCTTTATTATCTTGTTAAAGACAAATATGGTTTGTGCAAAATCCCGTAGTGTGTTTCTTGTCCCTTCTGAAACAATTCCCCCTGAAATGTATATCTGGCCATTATCATTTTGCACACAATAGCAAAAACACAAGCCCTGTGGAATTTATAGAGGACGGCACTTTTAATCATCTTTTTTGTTTCACCTTAATTGTATATCATTTTTAATAACAGCTTAAAAATTAGTTATTCTTGCTGACATTTTTATGACCTATTTAATATCACAGATCAGGAGTTTTATTGTATTATATTCTGCGTACTATATACAAACTGGGAAACCAAAGGGGAAAAAAATCTTGCCCTCATGATGTTATGGATTGCAGGGCAGAAAAATGCTGATAATGGTCTTATAGTAGAATCGTTCCAGATTACATGGTTTACCCTGGGCTTTTATTTCTCTGTCTGTACAATAATTGTAATTTTAGTGCAAAAGCTGAGTGTTGGATAAAGACTTCCCTTTAGGAGTAATTTAATTTAATAAAAAAGCTCTGCCCAGGGTCAGTATTACAGAAAAGCAGGAGACGTTTCAAGAGCTGCCCTCCTATCCATGACAACAGCTACCTTCCCAAAGGGCTGTTGTGCTGGCGTCAGCTCTGTTCGAGAATTTGATTTCTCAATACAGTTCTGTAGTGCAAGGAATAAAAAAAATTTAAAGACTCACTCGTGATTAAACCAACAATGTCCTAAGCTCTTTTCAGAGTTTTGAGCAAGGGAAGGAATCCTCAGCAAACAAGAAAAACTTGCTGCTTTGGGTTCCAGAGGAGGGGTCCCTCCCAGGGCCTGCTCAGAATCTTCGGGCCGAGAGGCCCCTCAGTCATATGCCCACCATTGGGAATAACGTCTCCTTCTTGCTCTCCAGAATCCCAGCTGGGCTTTTGCCCTGCTCAGCTCAGTGAATTTCTTATTAATATTGGGTGCCTCAGAATGTCTTAGGCCTGCCCTTGTGAGGAAGGGGTTAACACAGCTGGCTTGTTCTCTCCTGAACAGCACAGGGCTGACCAGGTCACTTCCAAGCACTCCAGGCGTCTCCCACCTCAGCCAGCTGCAGGCTGGCCCAGCACATCCCTGGAGCTGATGCAACAAGAATGGGCAACGTTAGCCTTAATGTCTCCTTGAAGCCAACCCCCAGCACCAGCCAAGATCCTGCATATCACCGACCTCAGACTCCTGTATCTCCTTCCACACACCAGACCATCACTCACCTTCTGGAGTTGGACAGAAAGAATATCTGAGGCTGTGCTTTTGCAGGATGCTGGTGACTCCAGGGCAGGCCAAATAGTTGCTTTGATGAAATAAAACAGCAGCAGCCTCTTCCCAATTTTCAGGGGAGAAAACATGTTAATGATAGAATTATCTCAATTTTAGCTTTTTTATTTATTTATTTATTTATTTATTTATTTACTTACTTATTTATTTTTTGAGACAGACAGAGTCTCGCTCTGTCGCCCAAGCTGGAGTGCAGTGGCGTGATCTTGGCTCACTGCAATCTCCACCTCTTGGGTTCAAGCGGTTCTCCTGCCTCAGCCTACCGAGTAGCTAGGACTACAGGCACACGCCACCATGCCCAGCTATTTTTTTTTTTTGTATTTTTAGTAGAGATAGGGTTTCACCATGTCAGCCAGAATGGTCTCGATCTCCTAACCTTGTGATCTGCCACCTCGGCCTCCCAAAGTGCTGAGATTACAGGCATGAGCCACTGCACCTGGCCTAATTTTAGCTTTCTATCCCAGAAAAGTTTCTTAGACCTTTGGGTGTCAGCTGCCACCTGCATTCAAATGAGCACGCACACTCAGGAAAACAAAAAAGTAGAAATGAATGGTAAGGGAATGCCTGGAAGTGGCTGTCACACTTTGCAAACCTTTATAGGGTTGCAAAGTGCCCACTGAGACAAAAGTCCTGATGGCTTTAATTGGAAGCCATCAGGACTTTTAATTGGAAAGATACAGTCTTGCCCTGCAAGAAAATGGATGGATGAGTTGGGGCCAGAGAAAGGAGGGAGATCTTCACAAGCAGGGAGCTCTGACACTCCTGTAGCCCCAGGGGAGGGTCTGATAGATGGGACATGGCAGTGGGCCTGCTGTGGTTCACAGCTACTCATAACTTCTTTGGTGGCGTGGGAGCTGCTTCCTCACAAGATGCTCTGTGTGGCTTGCTGCTATTCACCGAGGGCTTAACAGCACCTTAGCGCTTCCATGAACTCTTGTTCTTCAGGATAAATACATTATCTTACCAGAGAGAGAGTTCTGCTGTCAGACCTGGCTGCGTTCACACTACCCCAGTGAGCCACATCCAGTGAGACGCCCGGGCGATGGAGACGCCAGCTTGTTCCTATTCACATCCCCCATCAGAAGCCAGCTTTCCACAGCTGCTCCAATGAGTGAAATCCTTTCTCCAAGGACACAGCTCCTGCAAGCAGGAAAATGCAGTGACATGTTGCCAATATGCTGCTGTTTGTATCTGTGCATTGCTCCCTGGCATTTGCCTACCTTGCACTTGCAGGGATGTCTTGATGCATATGTGTTATCGAGGTGCATATGGAAGGCCTTGTCTGCAGAAATCTGCTCCTCTGTTGGGGGCAGATGGTACCGCTTCCCATTTTCCATCTTTCTTTATCGCCAGGTCCTCGAGAGGCATTGTCCCCCGCAGGGCTCGGGGTAAACTCAGAATTACACCAAGAGGCGTCAGAGTGTAGAGGCTCGCTGGCTTTGGGATGAGAACCTTGAAGCAACCTGCCTTCGTGGGCTCTTCCCTTGCTGAAGGATGCTGAGGAGGATCCTGAGGATGCTGAGGTCCAGGTGACGGCAATACGTCTAATCTGAACACCCCCTCCAACCCCCCACACAAAAATATCCACACTATTTGATGGTGGCTTATGGGCAGCCAGGACTTTTCTAAAAATGTATTCCAGAAAAGGAGCAAGTGGCTGTGGCTGGAAACTCCTGGACAGCCTGGCATGTGTGCCCTTTGGGTCTGTGGTCAGCCTCTTCCTCCAGGTCCTACCCTCTTGTCCTCACGGATGACCAGACCTGCACCCAGAGAGGGCCTGTGGTGGGGCCTCAGCAGAATTGCCACTCAGTCTTCCTGCCTCCAGCATGATGACCCTCCAACATTCCAATGGCTGCCAAGTTCAGAGCTTTTTGCTTTGCTTGTGAAGTCACCCTCATCACCTCCTGAGGTGTTTCTCTCAGGAGCTGGGCTGCACATCGCTGGCCAGTTCCACAGCATTACCAAACTCCAAGTCCTCTAGGGTGATGGCGACATGAACGAGCATTCCTAAGCACTTGGCATAGATCCCATTTACTTATCCATTCATCAATGGCACCCACAAAGTGCTGGATCAGTCCTAGGACCTGGTGTACAACTGTGAACAGAACAGATCTCTCTCCCTCGTCCTGTGGAGTTAATGGATTGGAAGAGGCGCAATAAAGAAACAGATGAGTGGATTATATTATCCCCCTTCCTGATAAAGCCAGCAGAGACATGGATAAGGGAGGGGTGAGGGATGGTCAGGGTGGGGGCTGGCGCGTGAGTGGAGACAGTGAGAGAGAAATGATCAGAAGAGGGTCCCCATGACCCTGGGGCCGTGTTCCAGCCTCCGGAAGAGGAGGCTTGCAGGTGAGGCTGGAGCTTAGGTGTGGCTGTGGAGGAGTGATGGGGGTGGATCCCAGTGCTCATGAGGAGTGGGGCTAGGGAGGAGCAGAGGATGGAGGGCCCAGTAGTGACAGCAAGGATTCAGGAGGACTTATACATGGAGGGACTTGGGGGAGTTCCAGGAGAGGAGTGGAGGGATCTAATTTGTGATTGCCTAAGATCACCCTGCTGCTGTGCTAGACTGTAAAGGACCCAGGGCAGAAGCAGAAAGATCTCTTAGAAGGCTACTAGGACAATGCAAGGAAGAGATGGCTATGATGTGATGAGAAATGGATTATGGATTCTGGGTATATTATGACCACACAGGTAACAGGATTTGGCAATAGCTTGGAAGAAAGAAAGAGAAGTTAGGCAGAATCCCAAAGGAGAACGCTATGGTTTGAATGCATCCCCCAAAGTTCACATATTGGAAACTTAATCCCAATGCAACAGTGTTGAGACATGGGACATTGAAGAGGTGATCAGGTGATCAACTGTTAGTTACTTTTTACATATGGTACAAGGTATGCATCCAAGTTCATTTCATTTCACATGGATATACAATCGTTCCAGCATCATGGATTTATTTTTAAAAAGACTATTTTTTTCTGCACTGAATTACTCTTGCACCTTTGCAAAAAAATATTTTTCCATATGTGTATGGTTCTATTTCTGGACTATTTCATTCCACTAATCTATTCACCCGTCTTGATGCCAATATTATGCTGTCTTGATTTTAGGAACTTTATAATGAGTCTTGAAGTCAGACAATGTTAGTTCTCCAATACTACTCCTCTTTACCAAAGTAGTATTGACTATTCTAGGTCTTTTATAGTTCCATATGAATTTTCGGGTCAGTTTGTCAATTTCTACCCAAAATATGGCCTCTGGGATTTTGATTGAGATTATCATCGAATGTACAGATTCATTTGTAGAGAACTGATGTCTTTAAAATATTTGCTTCTCATCTATGAGCACAGTATATCTTACCATTTATTTTTATCTTTAAATGTCCTTCAGTAATATTTTGTAACTTTCAGTGTATATGTCTTAGACATCTCCAGTCAGACTTTTCCTATTTCCTTTTTCCTATTTTTGATGCTTTTGTAAATGACATTTTGTTGTAATTTCAATTTCCAATTGTTTATTGCTAGTGTCATCAAAAAAACGATTAATTTTCACGGGATCTTATTTCTTGCAGCCTCTCTCACTACATTCACTTATTACTTTCAGTAGCTTTCTGTAGACTTCATTGGATTTTTTGCATGTTGTCTGGGAGCAAAGACAGACTTGTTTCTTCCTTTATCGTGTGTATGTCCTTTATTTTTTTGTACCTTGTTTTGATGTCAAAAATGTGTCAAATGCACATGGTGAGAAGGTACATCTCAGTCTTGTTGCCATTAAGTATGATGCCAGCTGTGTGTTTTCCATAGATACCTTTCATCACGTGTATTAACCATGCCTTTTTACTTTCTGTATTTCTGATCTTTTGACATCTTGGAGTCTGGCTGACCCTGGAGGGATTACCCCTCCCAGGGCTGACAGCTCCTAGAAGCAGGGGTTGTCCTCACTGTTCATGTGAGTTGCCTTTCATATCCAAACAAACCCATCCAGGGATCACACGCCACAATCTCCTTTATGGAGTTCAACCTCCTGCCCTAACACCTCAGCACCAGGGACCAGGCAACTAGGAACAGTCCCTTCACCCCAGAGCCCACCAAAATTAGCCTACTGTGCCTTGCCTGTTTCTTCCCACATGAACCATGATAAAGGCTTGATATGGTTTGGCTGTGCCCCCACCCAAATCTCATCTTGAATTGTAGCTCCCACAATTCCCATGTGTTGTGAGAGGGACTTGGTGGGAGGTAATTGAATCATGGGGGCAGGTCTTTCCCATACTTTTCTAATGATAGTGAATAAGTCTCAGGAGATCTGATGGTTTTATAAAGGTGAGTTCCCTTGCACAAGTTCTCTTCTCTTGTCTACCACCATGTGAGATGTGCCTTTCACCTCCCACCATGATTGTGAGGCCTCCCTAGCCATGTGGAACTGTGAATCCATTAAACCTCTTTTTCCTTATACATTATCCAGTCTTGGTTATGTCTTTATCAGCAGTGAGAAAACAGGCTAATACAAGGCTCGTGCCCACATTTTCTGCTCTCTTGCTGGGTCTCCTAACTGGCCCCAGTACTTCCTTGTGTGGTCCTGTGGGGCCTCGGATGCCCCCTCCTCCTAGGCACTGTGAGTAACAAGCCATCTTTCCAATGACAGTCATCTCCTGATCTGTTAGCCTTGCCATACCTGAATAATAATAAAACCCACATTTTATAACACAGGCTCAGGAAGTTTTCGGTTTCTATTTTTCTGAGAGTTCAAATCAGAGATGGATGTTGGGTTTGGTGTTGCTTATTTTTTAAATTTAAAGGTTTTATTCTGTTGTCTTCTGGTTTGCATGCTTTAGGAGAAGAAATATGCTCTAATTCTTATTTTTTTGTTCCTCTATATTTAAAATGTCTTTTTTTCCCTGGCTGTCTGCCAGATTTTCTCCTTATCTTTGGTTTTCAGAAGTTTGTGATGTGTCTAGTATATTATTTCAGTATTTTTCATGTTTAAGGTTTTCTTTGATTCTTGGAGGTGTGGTTTAATGCCTTCCATTGTTTTTAGAAAAATCTTGGTTAATTTCTTCAAATATTTTTCTACTTCACTTTCTCTCTCTTCTACTTTTGGGATTCCAGGTGCACATATATTAAACCATGTGATACGTTTCTACAGCTCCTAAACACCCTGTTCTGATTTTTGCACTCTTATTTTTCTTTATGTTTCATTTGTCTATTTTCCACTGATCTATTATTGAGTTCTAATTCTTTCTTCAATTATATTAAGTCTGCTAATGAGCCTCCTAGACGAAGTATTTAATTCTAGCATTTACTTCCATTTGACTTGTATCGTTCCTATCCACCTGCTCAAGTTCCTTTTATTCATACATGGTGTCCATCTTTTCTACTTTGTCCTTTAACACAAGTGTTCTCACCCCTCCTCTTCCCCCCAAGGCCATGGACTGGTTTTTGTCTGCAGCCTGTTAGGAACCAGGCTGCACAGCAGGAGGTGAGCAGCAGGTGAGAGAGCATTACCACCTGAGCTCCGCCTCCTGTCAAATCAGCGGCGGCATTAGATTCTCACAGAAGCATGAGCCCTATTGTGAACTGCACATGCAAGGGTTGCACCCTCCTTATTAGAATCTAACTAATGCCTGATGAACTTAGGTGGAATAGTTTCATCCCAAAACTATTCCCCCACCTGGTCCATGGAAAAATTGTCTTCCAAAAAACCAGTCCCTGCTGTCAAAAAGGTTGGAGACAAATGCTTTAATAATTAACTATAGTCATTTTAAAGTCTCTGTCTGATAGTGCCAATATCTGGTTCATCTCCTAGTCTTGTTCTGTCACCTGGTTTTTCTCTTGACAAAGGATTGTCTTTGTTTGTTTTTTCATGTGTCTCATAATTTGGGGCTGAATATTCCATTAGTTTCTTGGGGCTGGCATAGCAAAGTACCACAAACTAGAGCATTTGAACAACAGAAATTTATTGTCTCACAGTCCTGGAGGACAGAAGTCCCCAACAAAGGTGTCAGAAGAGTTGGTTCTTTCTGAGGGCTGTGAAGGAGAATATGTTCCAGGCCTCACTCCCAATTTCTGATAGCCCCAGATGTTCCTTGGTTGGTAATGACATTCTCTCTATGTCTTTATATCATCTCTCTATGAATCTATCTCTACATCCAAATTTTCCCCTTTTTATAAGGATATGGTCAAATCAAATTAGGGCCCCCACTAGTGACCTTATTTTAACTTGATTACCTCTCTGCAAAAACTCTATTTTCAAATGAGGTCATATAGACAGGTACTACATGTCCAGATTTTAACATCTTTTTCTGGGACACAATTCAGTCCATTAAGAAATGACAAGCATCTTAAATAGAACAGGGGAGACTGAGGTGTGTGGTTTTCATGCCTAGAAATGGGCTTGTCTTTTTATCAGCTAGTGGGGAGGTGGTGATAGAGTCGACTTGGGTCTGTGTTTTATCATTCCTATGGTTACCCTTAATGCATCACAGGCTTCAAGTTCCTCATGATTAGCATGCAGGCTGGGGTGCCAGAGAGTTATTTTCAATGTTTGGGCTCCATCTTCAGCTTTCAACTTGCTATGTCTATACCACAGAGGGAGTCCCTCCATGCCCCTGCCCTTGCCTGACAGTATCTGCTGCTGCATGTTACCCTGCTCTTATTAGGATCCTTGCAGGAAGCAGGGAGCTACTTGATGGCCCAGCACAGACTTGGGCCAAGGCAGGCCCCATGTGCCTGAGCCTCTGGGTGGGGTTTTCCCAGCATCCCTGCCCCTCTTCTCTGTGGCAGACAGCTGGACCCCGCCTTGTGTTGTGGAAAGTCTCATATGGGGAATTTCCTGCTTTTCCTCCTGAACTAGGAAGACCCCAGATAGCCTTGGAATGGGATTCTGGGTTCAGGACTGTTTCCTCACTCTCCTGACTTTCTCCATTCTTTCCCCATATCAAAGATCTTTTCCTTCTCTGAGGAGTAACAGGTATTACTGCTTTTCCCCCAGGGGTGTGAGGCTTCTGAGAACAGCTCTGGGGAGGCAGGTGGGCCTTATGCCATTTCCACAGCACAGGCTGACCCCTGGCTCCAGGCCTGCACTGCCAGGGGGCTCTCTCTGGTCTCCTGCCCTGCCGTCTCATCTTTCTCAGGAGCTCCCTCCATGGAGTGTGTGGAAGGCAGATTTCTCTGTGGTTGCAGCTCCCTGGGCTTGTGGTGCTCAGTTGGCCTCCTGTGGTTCACTGAAATTCCAGCTGACCTCTTCCTACCCACTTGAGTGATAGCCATGTGTTCCACCAGACTCTGCCATGGCATGGAGGGTGACACGGTCCATACAGCACAGTCCATTTGCCCCCTGTCTCCTTGGGGGCCTGTTCGCCCTTTGTATTTCAGGCTAGTTGGTTTCTCTGTGTCCTCAGCTTCCTGATGGGTTCAGGAAGAGTTGTGATCTTACAGTTTTCCCAGCTTTGTCTTTTTGTTGGGGTAAGAATGTCACTCTTTCTCATTTTCCACATCTGGAATGGAAGCAGAAGTAGTCATTAATGCATTTTGTTTCAGTTCTCCCTATAACCCTTCAAATTATATCATTAACCCATTTGACCCATGAAGAAACTGACGCAGGGTGGGATTGTTTATGCCCGATCTAAAAGAGCTATTAAGCAGCAGGGCTGGGATTTGAACAGGGAAATTTGGTTCCAGAACTTACACTCTGAGCCATTCCACTCTGCCACCTCTCAAGCACACAGTGGATCCTTACTTACTGTTTGTTGGATTGAATATAAGGCAGGAGAGAGAAGGAGCTCTGCTTAGCTTAAGAAAACCTCTTCAGGCCAGGCATGGAGGCCCATGCCTGTAATCCCAGAACTTTGGGAGGCCGAGGCGGGCAGATCACTTGAGGCCAGGAGTTTGAGACCAGCCTGGCCAATATGATGAAACCCTATCTCTACTAAAAATACAAAAATTAACCAAGTGTGGTGATGTGCACCTATAATCCCAGCTACTTGGGAGGCTGAGGCAGGAGAATTGCTTGAACCCAGCATTTGGAGGTGGAGGTTGCAGTGAGCTGAGATCATGCAGCTGCACTCCAGCCTGGGTGACAGAGTGAGACCCTGTCTCAAAAAAAAAAAAAAAAAGATAATTTCACTGTACAGAATTGTAGATTGACAGATTTTTGTTTTGACAGAGTCTCACTCTGTCACCCAGTCTGGAGTGCAGTGGTGCAGTCTCGGCAGGAGAATCACTTGATACCAGGAGGCGGAGGTTGCAGTGAGCTGAGATCATGCCACAGCACTCAGGCCTGGGCGACAGAGCAAGACTCCATCTCAAAAAAAAAAAAAAAAAAAAAAAAAAAGAATACCACTTCATTCGGGCATTCACTCTGAGATATGTTGCCTGTGGATGCTTCACCATGGACAAGCCTATGCCCTCTCCATCTCAGCCTCCTTGCATGTAATATCAATTTCACTTGTGGTTGGCCACTCTGGGAACTCTGTAGGACTCAAATAACACCTTGTGTGAGATCCTTAGGCAAAAGCGTTTGTTGCAGGGTTGTAATTGATTTCCATATAGGGAACAATCATTTTCATAAAACGACAATTATATTGTCAGAAAATTCCCAACCATTTAGATGTGCTAAAAGTTGTATTTTCAGATAATCTCATGGCTTTTAAATCATTATCTGCCATCTATTGGAAGGGTTTAATTGACTTCTTGAGAGTATACCTTCATAAAGTATCTACTAAATAGATTGGAATTAGTGAAGTCTTCCGTTCTTGCTGACAATGTAATTTTATGTTATTAATTTCAGTGGTTAAAACACAAATCAGAAGGCGAAAATGCACTCACACATTTATGAAGCACAATATGATTGACTTTTAGACATCTTGTGAAGTTACTTGGGGAAAGGGGAAAAATCTTGTCATGTCCTATATGCCAGTGGTTTCCTGGGTTCTTCTCCCAATTCTCCTT
Source organism: Pongo abelii (assembly GCF_028885655.2). Classification (NCBI taxonomy): domain Eukaryota; kingdom Metazoa; phylum Chordata; class Mammalia; order Primates; family Hominidae; genus Pongo; species Pongo abelii. The sequence goes on along the minus strand of NC_071985.2, from coordinate 228,981,965 downwards.
AATTTAAAGTGAAATGTTGTTTCTCTCCAATTTGCCTTTTTCAGGATGCAGCATTTAAGAATATAAATGATAGAGTTTGGATGCTTGACAACTCCAAATCTTGTGTTGAAATGTGGTCTCTATTGTTGGCAATGGGGCCTGATGGGAGGCATTTGGTCATGGGGGCAATCCCTCCTGAATGGCTTGGTGCCCTCCCTGTGGTAATGAGTTCACAGGAGATCTGGTTGTTTAAAAGAGCCTGGCTGGCCAGGTGCAGTGGCTCACACCTGTAATCCCAGCACTTTGGGAACTCAAGGTGGGTGGATCACAAGGTCAGGAGTTCGAGACCAGCTTGGCCAACATGGTGAAATCCCATCTCCACTAAAAATACAAATATTAGGCAGGCATGGTGGCACATGCCTGTAATCCCAGCTACTCAGGAGGCTGAGGCCTGAAGCAGGAGAATTGCTTGAACCTGGGAGACAGAGGTTGCAGTGAGCTGAGATCACACCATTGCACTCCAGCCTGGGCAACATAGTGAGACTCCGTTACCCCCTCCCCTCAAAAAAGAGTGTGGCACATCCACCTTTCTCTCTTACTCCCTCTCTTGCCATGTGACATGCTGGCTCCCCCTTTGCTTTCTGCCATGATTGGAGGCTTCCTGAGGTCCTCACCAGGAGTGGATAGTGGCACTATGCTTTGCGTAGAGTCTGCAGAACCATAAGCCAAATAAACCTCTTTTCTTTATAAATTCCTTAGTGTCAGATATTTCTTTATAGCAATGCAAACTGATTAATACAATGGATTAAAAAAAAAATCTTCCTCCAGGGAATTCTCATCACCTCCATTTTCTCCTCTCAGCATGGACACTCCTGCAAACCAGCATACCTAAAAGAGATCAGCCCACACTGCTCTGAAGGGCAGAGGTCAGGAGACCCCCTAACGAGCTGGTTACTTCCAGCAATTGGCTTCTCAGGTTCAACCTCCACAAGCAGGGTTTCTGAGTCTTTCATAACACCATCTATCGGGAGTGGACTCCAATCCTGTGTGTGTGGGTATGCATATGTGTGGGCACAGCAGGTGTGTGTGTGTGAACACATCTGCACCAACAATTGATTAGTGCCTGACATGATTTGGCTGTGTCCCCACCCAAATCTCATCTTGAATTGTAGCTCCCACAATTCCCGCATGTTGTGGAAGGGACCCTGTGGGAGGTAATTGAATCATGGGGGTGGGTCTTTCCCATGCGGTTCTCATGATAGTGAATAAGTCCCACGAGATATGATGGTTTTATAAAGAGGAGTTCCCCTGTACAAGTTCTCTCTCTTTGCCTGCTGCCATCCATGTAAGACATGACTTTGCTCCTCCTTGCCTTCTGCCATGACTGTGAGGCCTCCCCAGCCATGTGGAACTATGAGTCCCTTAAACCCCTTTCCTTCCTAAATTACCCAGTCTTGAGTATGTCTTTATCAGCAGTGTGAAAACAGGCTAATACAGTACCCAATTCAACCAGGATTATCACACTTAAGATTTGTCAAGAGCAGGCTAACCTTTGGATCCTGTTTAGACTTTTCCACACATCATTTGGCTGCTGATTTTGGCTTTCTTAATGAATGGGCAATAAAATCAAAGCAGAGGGGCAAAATAAAATGTATGTGGGAAGCAGGCAACTTAGAACCATATAAACAACCACAATACTGTGATGAGTGCTATCTGGGAAAAAAGCCCTATGATCACAGTGAATCCCACATCATTCTTAGAGTCTGAGCACCCTGACATGTTTTTAAATGTCCTTTTTAATGTTTATTACTATGATTATGACTACGACTGTTATCACTGTTTTCATGATTTTGCCTGGAGGATCATCCCAAGCAGCAGCAGCTTGTTCTTGAGAAATTGTCTCGAAATGCCTTCCTGAGAACGTGGGCCTGTCCCTTTCAGCCCAACACTGAGAAGCGTGGGTGTGAATTGGAAATAAAAACCAATTCTTCCACAATCTCTTCAAGGAGACCAGCCTGGCACAGAGCTTAATGGGCATGCCAATATCCTACCTGACATGAAATATAGGGGTTGGAAAATTGTGACCAGGGGCCAGTGGCCAGAAAAAGCACACAATAACTGTGAATCTCAGCCCCGGCAGGGTGCATGATTTCGACTGGAGCATATCTAAATCTACCAGCATGGATTTCTGTCCATATATTGAATATAGCAAATCAAACTTACAGGATAATAAAAAACCAAAACCATCTCACTGGAACTCTCAAGTGAGCACATGGCAGCCACGCTGATGGGAAATCATCACAGTGTGTTTGTAAAATGTGTTCAAAGAAAGATGAGCTGGAATTGAACTATATAACATAAGCAGAGCCCGTCTTTCATTTTAGGGGGTTCACCAAATTCAAACACCAGCAAATACACACAAACTTCGGTTGTCATCCCTTAGGTTTCTCATATGCCCTGGTTACTGCCTGGAAGTTTCTAATTTTGGGTAGATTATGCCTGTGACCTTCTGCATGAGCCCTAGCTGGTAGCTGCTGTGCACTCCGGCTGGATTCCCCTGACCCAGGTAGACTTGCTGGGATCAAAGCACCTTCACAAGGTGGGTGGATCACAAAGTCAGGAGTTCGAGACAAGCCTGGCCAACATGATGAAACCCTGTCTCTACTAAAAAAAAAATACAAAAATTAGCCAGGCACGGTGGCATGCACCTGTAATCCCAGCTACTCGGAAGGCTGAGGCAAGAGAATTGCTTGAACCCGGGAGGCGGAGGTTGCAGTGAGCTGAGATCTTGCTACTGCACTCCACCCTGGGCGACAGAGCAAGACTCAGTCAAAAAAAAGAAAAAAAAAAGGCACCCTCAATACCAGGGCCACCTTTCCAGGTGTGGTGAGCCAGCCAGCATGCAGCATGTTGAATACCCATTCTATCCTTCTTCTAGATGCAGAGCCACTGCTTCTGCGCATGCAGACTTACTGGTCCGTCCCCATCAGCCACAGTTTGTCAAGGGAAAACAGACCCCTGAATGCTTGACTCCAGGCTCCTTGTGCAGAGGCTCTCACCCCGGCAGAGACTTATGCAAAAGCAAGGAAGGATGCAGATTCCATGCATTCCCCAAGCTGAGCATGTCTGCCTACGAGGGCACCCTGGAAGACGCACGTGCCAAGTCTCATCAGCACTTGGTCCTCCTGTCACATCCCTGGCAGGCAGTGGTGACATCTCACTGACAGCCTCATGGATGTGTCATGCCCAGTTCCTTTGTTGGCATTGCTTACTCTGAGGCAGCTGCTGCAGTGAAGGTGTTTGAGGCCAACTCCTTGCACCAAATTACAGGCAAGACCTAAACACCCAGCACCCTACTGCACCCCAAGTCCTTGGGGTGATGCCAGGAGGGAGAGATTGAACCTGACAATCCAAGAGGGCTGACTCTCCAGTTCTTTCCCATCCAGTTCTCCTCACCAACGTTTCACTGATCTCTCTGACAGATGACGCAGACAGAGCATCCAACAAATACCAAAGCTCTTAGCAAGCTTATAGAACCAGGGAAATGTAGCTCCCAGGTTTTCCGCGGGATCCCAGGATGTGGCTACAAAAGGGTCCTTCCTTCAAGGAGCTCATGGGCTAGCGAAAGGGATGGGCAAATGGGTAGGAAATCAATAGTATAGCAAGACCAATGGCAGGATGGAAGTAGGAACCAGGGCTGTGGGGGATGTGCAGGGGCCCTGAGATCCCCTTAACTCAGACAGTGTGTGGAGTGGAGGCGGTGGTTTCCTAGAGAGTGGCAGCCCACCCAGAGTGGCGGAAAAGCTGTGGTGTGTTAGGGATCCCGAGCAGAGGTAAGTCCTGCAGGCTGTTCTGCATGGAGGGTAACTTTGTAGTTAAGGACACCACCTAGCCAAAGCTGCCTTGGCTGCAACACTCACCTTGAAGAATCTCCCAATGATGTAAGTGAACAGTGTCTCTATTTCTGGGGAGAGCCATATGAAGAAACAGAGGCTGGGAGCCCTTAGTTTTAAGCAGGCATCTATATGGGAATGTGAAGATATGGGGGGCATAGGTAGTCCCCCCAACTCCCTGCTCCCCAAGCTGTGCCTGAAGCAGAGCCATGCACCTGATTTACAGGAAGAGAGACATGCCAGGAAATGCCACCCAAGCAAGGACCGATGCAGTGCCCTCAAGTCTGAGTGAGTACCTTGAGCATCTTCCAAGGGGAGGGAGAAAGCCCTTTGCAACCACAACAGGGCTGTGGAGTAGAGACCTGGCATCCCTGTTTGATGGTGGCCCCTCAAGAGTCATTCCAGGCACAAGCTTTAAAGCTTGAAACATCCCAACATTGCTAAACAAATGTAGAGTCAGCGCTGTCACCAGGCACATCACTTAACCTCCCTGCCTCGCCTTTCCATCTGTAAAATGGGATGACGACATATTTCCCACATAGGTGCTGTGAGAGCTGAATGTGAGAATGAACAGAAAGCGCAGGGCACAGGGCCTGGTAGGTGATGGCTGGGGGTATTGTTCTTATTTTAGTGTTTATTATTATTATTATTATATTGTGATAGGGCAGGGACATGCCTTCCACCCTGGAAGGCTAATGAAGAGGCGCTCCCATTTATTCCCTGACCTCTTGAAGCCAGAGGCAGGGAACATGACTTGGACTCAGCAGAGAACTTCTGTCTGGAACTCCGACTTTCACATGAGTGACCCTGAATCTAGGGGCCAAGTCCACGGTCTGTGGCCATGTCCAGCAGGGGTGCCGCGTCCAGCAGGCAGCTGTGCCCAGCCTCATTTGTGCATCCTGTTGCCCTCAGTTGCTCCTCCTATCTGTCTGGCCGGCCTACTGATCCTTTGAGCTTCCCAAGAGCCTTCCAATAAAATCCTTTCTGCTAAAGTAGCCAGAGGTGGTCTCTGTGGTTTTAACTAAGAGCCATGAACTGCAAATAAATAGAGCTGGGCCACAAAGTGCTTGCTTATCCAGTCAACAGGGGCAGAGGGGCCCAAAGAGACTCCCCCCTCTCTGTTTTCTGCTCTCTTTCTGTCTCTCTCCACCTTCAAAATTCTTTATCTTTTCTCCCCATCAAATTCTACTTGGGCCCAAAGCCCATTAGGAAACCCGGAGGAGACAGAGCCCTTAGCTGCTTACAGGGTTCTTCTCTGTCCAAAACTCCAGGAGTGTGGTCTACCCCCAGGCCAGGAAGGCACAGGGAAGGTTTTTCCTGCTCGGGAGAGGAGACAGCAGAGCTCCCTCCCTTGCCCCACACCGGGTCCTCCACTCTGGACTCTTGCAGTCCTGCACCTCCGTTTTAAACCTCTTCTCTTTTTCTGATGCCTCCACCCACTACACCCTGCTGTCAGTGACGGATCTCCTGTAATTCATATGCAAATTGGCATTAGGTTTAAATCCGAGTCTTAATTCTGAACCAGGAGGCTTTGGCCCTGCCAAGGAACTTCCTGCATTGGGGTGGAGGAGTGGAAAGCAAAAGCATCCGGACTTGTGAAAACAGGCTGCCTCCCACACAGGATCCCAGGGCCAGTCCTAGGGACTGCAGGACCCAGCCGCAAAAGGAGCCTGGGCCAACCTCAGGCCGAGAGGGCTCCCATCCTAGTTCTGACACTTGCAGGCTAAGTGACATCAGCCAAGTCCTTCATGCTCTCTGGGCCTCGGTTTTCTTAGCTGTAAAATGGGAATGACACTTGCCTTATTTATTCAATAAAACTGTTGTGTAGAGCCGACCAGCTCATGAGTGAGATGATGAAACGGGTTAGATATGAGACAGGCTTAGGACACTGCCTCATAAATGCTTGATCTTGTCATTATCACCATGTACATGGACGACCCTGACCATCAAAGTGTATAGGTTTTCAGGTGTACTTGGTTGCTGTCGCCATGGGGGCAAGAGCCCGGCGGCCACTTCCCACCTTCCCCGGGACTGGAAAAGGAAGCTGACATTCTGGGTCCTGGCGGGATGAGGGTTCTTCCCAGGCACTCCACAAGGTGAAACAGCTGCAGAACTTCGAATCCATAGGGGCAGGTGGGAGGGCAAAATCGGGAAATGAATTCAACACACTCACCAACACACATTTGAACAAGAAAATTAAATACACATTCACAGAGGGCCCCTCGAAGATTATGTTTGCTTTAAAAACAGGACCATAGCCTCTCGGCGCTCACTCAGCTCCTTGTTACTTCAGACGTTGGGCTGTAGTCAAGTGTGCTGTGATTCTCCACTGCCGTTTATTCTGGGCATTTGACTGGTGGAGGAGACAATGGTGATGATAACAATGGAGGTGCCACGGTTTGTGAGAGTCTACCACAGGCCACACCCTTTACAAAGTGCTCTGTCTGTGTGGACTCATTTTCACAGCCGCAGACTTAAGAGGGAAGTGCTGCTGCTATTGCCAGGACACAAATGGGGAAATGGGATGCCCCACCCCAGGTCCCACAGCTGCTGAGTGGGGCAGCAAGGTGGGGTTCACCTGACTCCACGGTCATAGATGTGGAGTTGAGTGGTACCAATAATGGAGAAACAGGTGAGAGCTCCAGATGGTTCAGCACAGGAAGAGGGGTCCCAGCAAAGCGGCTGAGGGTGGTAGACAGAATCGTGCCCCCCTAGGGATGTCCTCATTCCAGTCCCCAGAATCTGTGAATATGCACCCTTACATGGCAGAAGGGGCTTTGCAGAAGTTGTTGAATTAAAGATCCTGAGTTGGGAGAGCATCCTGGATTCCCCAGGCGTCCCAGGGTCACCACAGGAGTCCTTTAAGAGAAAGGCAGGGGGCTCAGAGTCAGAGAGAGACTGGAAGATGCTGTCATCTTTGAAGTGGAAGGAGGGACCATACAGCAAAGAATGCGAGTAGCTCCTAGAAGCTGAGGAGAAAGGGATCTCTCCTCTCCTAGGCCATTCTGGCTGCTTAAAAGAAACACCGTAAACTGGTGGCTAACGAAGACAAGAAATGTATTTCTCACAGTTCTGGAGACTGGGAAGTCCAAGATCAAGGTGCCGGTGGAGTTGGTGTCTGGCAAGGACTCGCTCCTCGCAGATGGTGCCTCTCGCCGTCTCCTCATGGTGGAAGGTGTGAGCTAGATCCTGGGGCCTCCCTTATGAAGGCACTAACTCCATTCACAAGGGCCCCACCCTCATGCCATCATGACCTCCTGAAGGCCCCACCTCCTAGTGCCATCCCCTTGGGGGTTAGATTTCAGCATGGGAATTTGGGGAGGACACAGTCAGCCCATAGCATTCTCCAAGAGCCTCCAAAAGAAAGGAAGCCTTTTCCTCATTTAGCTCTAGCTCAGTGAGACCCACGACAGACTCCCAACCCCAAGAACCACAAGGTGTAAGTGCACTTGTTGTTGTGTTTTTTAAGGCACTCAGTGTATGGTACCATGTTACACAGCAATAAGAGACCCAGGCACTGAGCCCATAGACCCCAGAGGGACACTGATGGATGGGGCCCAGCTGTGCCCCTTGCCAGTCACATGTCCAAGCACAGGTAGAGTCTGCTTAACAGAAAAGTGGGGAAAATAATAATAATCCCTCCCTCAAAGGAGCTGCTAGAAAGCTCTCAGGGCAGTGTCTGGCAGGTGGAAGTGTCTGTTCAGTCAGAGTCGGCTCCCATCAGGACGCAGGGCGGGACTCATCAGTGGGGATTCGGAGTACCGCATTCTGAAGCCAGTTCTATCTTTCAGAGCCTGCACTCTGTGCTGCCTGTGCCTACCCAGGTGTTAGCAAGGGGTGAGAGGAAGGGGTCCCTTGGCTGCTGGAGACCTTCCTTCCCTTCCTTCCTACCACAGTTCAATGGGCCTACCTGGCAGCCTTTGTCACTGCACTCTGGCAGCCCTTCTGGAGCACACAGCATCATTTGCAGTGATGTTTCAGTGATTTATTTCCTGCCCAGTGGCTCCTACTAGATAGTAAGCTTGGTGGGGCAAGCACCATATCTTCTTTGCTCAGCCCAGGGCATGGCACATATGTAGGTGTAGGTGTTCAATAGACATGTGTTGAGGAAATAGGTGAATGGACAAATGCATAGCAAACCCACCTGTTTCCCCATTGCATGTGCAACCTGAGCCAGACACAGACATGGTCAAGAAGCAAGGAGTAACAGGATTTCAGAAGGAGCAAGGCTCTCCTCCTGTAGGAACCTCCATGACCCTCACAACCTGAAGCAGGAGGAGAAAGAGCCCCCCACATTCTCCTTGTGAATTCATAGCAGGAAGTGAGCAAGACAAGCGAAGAGAAGAAAAGGAACTTTTTAGATGAAGACGTCTCAGACCCAAGATGGACAGGGGCATCCTGGGAGTTCCCATGCACCGTGGTGGGGAGAAAACTGGGGTGGAGAACACCATTCAGCTATTAGACCTCACTGGGGAGAAAGAGGCGTCCCGAAAAATAAAGAAGAAAATTGTCCTCAAAAGGTCAAACGTTTTCTCTCACTTTGCAAAGCCTGAGGTTTTTGATTTCTCAGTGGACAACTAATTCACTTTCAGACAGCCCTCTGCTTGTTGAATTCCCACCAAGAGACGTGAACGGCGATTTCAATTTGTGTTTGAATTAATGCCCTCATTCAGGAGAGATGGCAGGTCCAAGGCAGCCAGTGCTAAACGGTGAGAACTAATGTTCCTCCACTGACTCAGTAAGCTGTGCTGTCACAGGTCAAGGTATAAATTCTGCTATCTCCAGAGGGTAACAGAACCTTCCAGATCAACCATCCTGGTGTACGTAGGACACAGACTTTGGTGAAACAAATGTCTTGAGTCCATTTGTATTACTGGAAAACCTGGTTGCTGCTGGAACAAGAAAAGAAAAATTAAAGAGTAGGGAGCTTAACCAGTCCCCATACCCCCAAGAACACCTAACCCTAGAGGAAGTCCAGTAGATCTACTCATGCCGTGAAAGGAGAGACCATGCTGGAGGGTCAGCTCCAGATAGCAAGTTCACATCGGGGTGGGAGTGTTTGCAGCTGTTATGAACCAGAAGATGGAAGAGTTCCAAACTCTTTGGAGTCTTAAATGCAGAGCCCACATGATCACCACAGGTGTTTGGAAGGTGCGTTCTTAGGAAGGCCACTTGCACTGAGCTGGAGTTGATGGCATGAGGGTGTTACCTACCCTCTCTTCCTGCTTAGCTGCTGGCATTTCTCCCTCTCACTACAGTTGGCACCATTGGTTATCACAGAGGAGACACCAAAGGACAAAGAGAAGCAGCTCTTGGTGTGGGCTGGCTCTCCCAGCTCTCCAACTCGGCAATGCAGTTCAATTGTTCACATTCTTCAGCTGGGATCCAGAGGCTGCATTCCTAGACAGAGGACTGAGGTGATATGGTTCGGCTGTGTCCTCACCCAAACCTCATCTTGAATTGTAATCCCGTAATCTCCACATGTCATGGGAGGGACCCGGTGGGAGGTAATTGAATCATGGTAGTGGTTTCCCCCATGCTGTTCTCATGATACTGAATGAGTTCTCACAAGATCTGATGGTTTTATAAGTGTCTGTCATTTCCCCTACAGGCACTCATTCTCTCTCTTGCTGCCCTGCGAAGAGGTGCCTTCCGCCATGATTGTAAGTTTCCTGAGGCCTCCCGAGTCATATGGAACTGAGTCAATTAAACCTATTTTCTTTATAAATTACCCAGTCTCAAGTATTTCTTCATAGCAGCATGAGAATGGACTAATACATGAGGCAAGCCACAAATTCAAAGCTGCTGCCCGACCATCCATGCTCCCTTCTGGAAAGCCATGGTGGCTTATAAGTAACAGAAATCTTAATTAAAAAGGGAAGAAAAGCAGAGTTATTGGAGATCTCCCTGTGCAGTGCTCCGTGTCCTCACCCTCTGAGCCTCACACTCCTTTACTCTTTCCAGTTCTGCCTTTCTTAACTTGAAATCCCAAGAAGGAAGTTCTGTAACTATAGAGTCTTCACGAAGTCATTCACGTCCCCCATAAATTTTCGGGGCCATTTTTCATGCCATAAAGGTTGTTTCATGATCACTGCCTGGCTTGATTGCCAGCTTGGAGTGTTTGCTGGGTAAGAAGGGAACCAGATAAATCACTGAAGATGAAGCCTCATTACCATGTGACATTTAAGGGTAATTTATCCCCAACATCACACCACTTCTTGCTGTGGAAATAGCATTGTCGATCGTCTCAGTCTTTGCCACTACCAAGACTGTGTCGAGAGAATGGAAATAAATTGATCCAGCTGACTCCTCTGTGCATTTTTATTGCCTATTTATCAATGCAAGTGAGGAATAATACACATAGAATTGCTTATGGGCCCTGGAATGGGGGCGGAGCAGGGGAGGAGGGAGAGTTTCCCAAACTTTTAGAGAATGCAGCCTTGAAGAGAGAAGATGGTGGTCTTTAACCACACCAAAGAGGCGACCAGAGTCTTGAGTCCATTTCTTGTTTGACTTTTTATAGGATAGTTGTTACAAACAGTGAGCATGAAACCCCTTTTTCCCAGCTTTTAGGGGGACGCTATCACCCCTCACGCAGGATCAGTCCCCTCCTTGGGATTACCTGCCAACCTTAAATGTAGCAGAATTTTTGCTCATCTGAATTTTGCAGCCGATTAGGTCTCCTTCAAGACCTAGTTGACCACACTTGTGTGTGTGTGTGTGCGTGTGTTTTCACAACTCACATGTAATTTTATGACTGTTAATATGCCCCCCTCCAGCTAGATAGTGTGCTCACTGAAGTCAAGAACCAATCTTCATTCTGTGTGTATTTTCCAGGTAAAACTGGGACATGCCATCTGGAGAAAGAGGTTTTAGGTTACTTTAACAAACCCTACCAAAAACCTTACCCAAGTGAAACCAGGGCTGTAAACACCCAACAATGCAGAACTGATTGGGAAAGAAAGGAAGAAAGAGACAGTTCAGGAAAGGAGGGGACTTCACTCAGGGGAGAGTCCCAGTAGAGAAAAATGCCAATTGACTGCACCAATTAGTAGAGAATGATTATCTTTATTATAATACAATGAGTCACTATGTTTCTCTGCAGTGACTCCCTCCAGTGGTTTGGTTCGAGTTCAGTTCTTGTCTCGCAGTCACTCATGAGTGTTGGCATTTGTCAGGAAGCACAGCCCAGGTCAGCTTCCTCTGCTGAGCTCCAGGGTGCTTCTTCAGAACTGCTCTGGAGACTCCCTGCTGTCTGTACACTTGGATTAGCCCCAGAGGGCCACAGACTCTACGTGGCAAACAAGCTCTCTGGGTATCACAGCTCCTGCTTGGGCTTAAGGTCAGATGAGGCTGGATCTGAATCTTGTTTCTTTCCATCCCCACCCCAGGGGTCTTCCAAACGTCCTGGTAAGCTCATTAAACCAGAGCTCCCTCTTCTGCGAAAGGGGAAGGAAATAGCTCCCTCCTGGGGATGCTGGGGAGACTCCAGGAGACAAAGCCTGAGAAAAACACAGGCAGAGCAGCCTCCAGAGGACCTGCCCAGCACACAGCGTGGGAGCACCCTTAGGATGCCAGGCTTTGAATCTAAAGCTTGTGTCATAGCCCAGGGTAACTGTCTAACTCACTTCTCCAGCCTGATCTTCCTCTTGACCTCTGTGTAAGAGGCTATTGGGCCACTTTAACACCTTCTGATTGCATTTTCCTTCTGTATTATTGGCTCCATTCTTATCACAAATGAGGACTGGCTTAGAGCATTCTTTTGTTGCAATGTGAGGATGGCAGGCATTGCTATTCCATGGAGCAATCACTTAGGCAAGACAGCGACTCGAGTGCTGAGTCAAGCTGAGCACACGGAGATTCAAGGAGTGGGCAAAAAGCCCCAGCTAGTGCCCAAAGCTGGTGGAAGAAGAGAAGCAGGTTACCTGGAGTTTCAGGAGCTGAATGCAGCCAGGAGTGACATGCATTTTTAGGAAGTCTTTATCATCCCCAAACCTGGGGATTTCAGACCAAGTTGGGGGCTGCTACCCAAGAACCAAGAAGAGGAGTCAGCGAATGAACAGAAACTTCCTCTGCCCAGATGCAAGGCACAAACAGCTCCAAGAAGGACTAGTGACAGGCATAAGGAGCCCACAGATGCACCGGACCCCACTGTGGGTTTGTATTTCCAAGGATGAAATAAGAGTGGAAACCCAGCTAAGGGAAATTAATTAAAACAGCATATCTTTAACTATATTTTTCTGTGCAAGTGGATCCAAGGCCAGGGAGTTATGAAGCGGTAGATAATTGCATTGGGGGAACATGGGGAACTTGTAATTTAATGAAGGGATGGCCAAGTGGGACTTGGGGAAGGGGGGCGGCCCAACACTAGCAAGCATAGAGCAAGGAGTGGGAAATTCTATGCTGAGTAACCCTGAGAGAGCCTCAGTCATGTCACAGAGTGACTCATTTGTAGAGCAGTAAGTGTAGACAAGGGATGTTGCCCCAAAACAATTGTTTCCCCTTAATCTCTGCCTGCCAAATTGTCATGGTTTGTGCTCAGTTCCACCCCATCAGCTCAATGTTGTCATAGAATTAAAGACATTTACATAACAACCCAGCATGGGTTCACACATGGGGAAACCCTGGGAGGGACGAGACCTCTTAGGGCCACCCTGGAAGGTCCCAGCAGCCCTGACAGCAGAACCCACGCCTCTGGATTTGCATTCGTCCTAGTAATTATTCAGTGCTTGCTGTATCCCTGACACCATTAAGCCTCAGGGTTAGATGGCTAACTAAGGTATGGCTAATACCCTCGGGGTGCGGGCTTGCTTACAGAATTTTGGGGATGACAGATGAAGAACCCACCACCTGCAGTGTAGCCCTGGTCCTAGATGCAATATCCAACAGGAAGAAGCATGTTTGAGGCCTCAGGGAACCTCACAGGCAGGCCAGGGAAGAGGCAGTGGCCCCACCACAGGCAGATTTATTCACCCTGGTTCAAATAAAAGGACAGCACAGAGCATCCTGGGGGTCAGAAAACAAGCATAAGCGAGCGCTCTCTGGTGGTGAGGAGCACACGTATGCTGGCAGCTTGGAGGCGGTGTGACGGCCCTGCCCGGGGAGGTGGAGGCAGCACACAGACAGCAGCTCTGAGAGCAAACCATGCAGGTGACAGGGCCTGGGGCAAACTACAGGGTCATGTCTCATGCGCAAAGCTGAATTGGTGCAGGAAGAACCTAATACAATATTAACCCCAGGAAGCCGGGAGGTGAAAAAAATTACCCAGAATTACAGACTCACTTTCCCATCAGACCTGCCTGGGGCCCTTCCTTGGAGACCCTGGCTGCATCCACTGCCCTCTGCTGTCAGGTCCACCCATTCCCAGTGCCCTTCAGTGCCCTGTGGCCCTTGCAGGCCCTCCCTAATGGAGCTGATGACTGTCCCCAGATTGAATCTCAGCCTGGCTTGTGATGGCCCAGAGCTCTCAGCTCAGGTGTCTAATCCCAGGTCTTTCTTAGCCAAGCAGAGACCTGCAGGGACTTCTCCAGGGAGGGTGGGGGCTGGGCAGTGGTTAGATTGTGTGCACGGTGGGGCATTCCCAGGTGCAAAGTGTCCAGTCAGGCCTGCCCTTGCTCCGCTCTTGCAAGCGTCCTCTCTCATTTTCAGACTGCTTGCCACCGAAGGACAAACAATGCCTTGGTGCCGGGCTTTGCATGGCTGTGCCCAAGTAAGGTGGGGGGCCCCTGCACACCCCTCACCCTCAAACCTCGGTGGGCTGCTCACCAGCCCCTGCTCACCCTGACTGTTCAAACTCTCCCTCCAGTCAAAGCCGCCCGACCTCATGGGCACTGGCCCAGCCAGCCCTACTGAGCCCAGGCAGCAGGGCTGTCCCTGGGGCTCCTGAGAGGCCGTCTGCACATCTGTGCCAGCCTCATTGCTCCTCTCCAAGACCCCAGGATCCTAGGTCAGCACCACCCACTATGGTGGGTGAGAGGCCTGGTGGCTGTGGCTGCCAGAAACCCCCTCTGTGATGGTTAATTCTACTTGAATAGGCCACGGGACCCAAATATTTGGTCAAATACCAGTCTAGCTGTTACTATGAAAATATGTTTTAGATGCAATTAACATTCAAACCAGCAGCCTTTGAGGAAACCAGATGACCTTCAATCATGTAGGTGGGTCGTCCAATCTGTGGAAGGCCTGAGAGCAAAGGCTGAGATCTCCCTAAGAGGATGGAGTTCTCCCTGCAGTCTCCGCCTTGGGGCTGCAGCTGCAGTGTCAACTCATCCCCAGGTCTCCAGCCTGCCAGCCTGCCCTGAACACATGCCCTGTGGGCACTTGCCAGCCCCACCATCGTGCAAGCCAATTATTTAAAATAAATCTCTTTCTCTCTCTCTCTCTCTCTCTCTTTCACACACACACACACATGCACACACATAGGTATCCTATTACTTCTGTTTTTCTGGAGCACCCTGACTAATACACCCTCCATTCTTCTTCCCAAGAGCAGAGTCCTTGTGTATCCAGAAGCCTGGGTCATCAGGAGGGATTTTCCCTGAAGGCACATTAGGTCTCCCCTTAGCTTTAGGTTCACTAAGGCCTCTCAGTAAAAGCAAACCATCACACCAGGTGCCTCGTGTGTGAGACTGCACCTCATGCTGCAGCAGGCTTAGGGTTGGTCACTCATCACTCCCATTTCACAGACCAGGCATGGATACGGGTGGGGCCCGAGTCTCTCCTAAGCAACAGGACACAGCAAAGGAGACGGGTGGTCTCCTCTGCGTTTACACTTGGTTATGCAAGACCCCCTCCTAGCAGGCCTGTGTGAGAGGCGTACTGAAGCCAATGACCAGGTGTGAACTGCCCCTGGAGAGGCCCGTGGGCAGGGAATGCAGGTGTCTCTAGGAGCTGAGTCCCCAGTCCTGACAGCCACAGGAACAGGACATGAATTCTGCCCACAACCTGACTGAGCTTGAAACTGAGTCTTCCCCTACTCAACCCTTTGGATGAATGGCCCACCTCACACCTGGCTTCACCCTCTGAGACCCTGAGCACAGGACTGAGCCAAGCCCTTGCTGGACCCCCGGCCCGCAGATACGGACAGATGAGAAAGAAGGGTAGTTGGAAGCTGCTCCCAAGCCTGGCATTGTCATGCTGCCCACATGCTTCCCCACCCAACAACTCAGCCCTGGGAACGTTCAGAGTCAGCAGAATGGCCCTGGGAATGGGTGGGCTGTTGCTTAGTTCTTTATTCCCCCTTCTCCCCGGGGAGAGGGAGGCTTTGTGTCTGTCCTGCTCCCTGCTGCGCCCTCAGGCCTAGAAGAACAACTGGCACTTGGAGCGCAAGCAATATTTGGAGCATAACTGAATGAAGCCTTCCAGAAGCAAATCTAAGGGACAAACAGAACTACTACAGTGTGTGGACGGGGCTTGGACCAGGACCTCAGCAGTCATTGGTGAGAGAGGAAGAAAAGTGACAGATGGTCACTTTTTTTGAATAAAGCCAGGAGAACCCTTTTTGGAGAGGGGTTCAGAGAATGGGCCAGGCCCCTCGTGGGTCCTTGGGAGTGGGGAAGAACTTAGGATGAGTGCCAGGGTTCAGGCCAAGTCGTGTTCTTTGCTACATCCACATCATTAGCAGCTCAGCTTTGAGGCTTCTGAAGAGCTTGGTTTCCTGGAGAAAGGCCCTGCCATCAGTCCAGCTGCTGAGGCATCTACCAAGGTCTGCAGCTCTGCTGGGCTCTCCATCCCATTTTGAAATTATTTAAGATGGGAAAAGGGAATACAGTGCAAACATCTTTGGGTAGATTTTGAGTAGTCTGAAAGAAGCAAGTCGAGTCGAAACCTCCACTGTCAATACCTCCAGTTCTCACTGCACTGTGTCCACGATGGGGTGACCCCGGAAATACCATTTTGCATTGATGAAAAGCAGGGCTGAGTGCAGGGCCTCTGAACCTCACCTGCCTGCCCACCTTGCCTCTCCCCTACTCCACCTCGTGAGGAGCCCCATTTCTCCCGCTCCCTTTCTGATGCTGTCCACGGTCCTCCTGGCAACCCAGAGGCAGATGCGGAGGCTCTGCCCAGGACGCTCCTGCATCAGGCCCAGTTTGGACATCTCTGTTCCTCTCTGCCATGTCCTTCCCAGGGAGTGAGCATGAGTGTTCCCTGGCTTCCTCTCAGCTGAATAGGAGTTTCCAGCTCCCCAATTTAACAAACCCAGCCTGCTTAACATATGAGAACAAGCATCTTTAATGAAATCTTTGCTGCCTGGTCCCTGCCAGTTCCCACTCTGCACAGATGTTGGCCTCACTGTCCTCCTGGAAGCTTCCATCATGCCCTGGTTATCGGAGCCCTGCCCTGCTGCCTGGCACAGCCTGCCCTCCCACCTCCTGTGGCTTCCTCTTCCATGAAAGCATGTGTCCCAACAAACTGTTCCAACAGACAAGCAAGAGGATCATCGGAAGGATACAATTAAGAGATTAATTCCAACACAGACTGAAGGACCTAATTTCCCTCACTCAAGCATTAAGTGAATGTCCAAAAAAACCCTGTTAAGAGGAGACAGCCAATTTATATTTTAATCAGCTTTAACGAAAAGGATCAAAGATGCACTGAGAGGTACCCAGTTTCCATCAACCTACAAGGTACTCTTGGCCAATTCACCTTTAATGTTCCACCTGGAAAATTCTAAAGTAGAATTTTCCTGTAATCAGATCTTCCTTCCTTTTTTCCCCCACTTTCTTCTCTGGCATAATTTCCCCATGAAATTAGGTCAAGACGTATGCATGTGCGTGTGTGTGTGTGTGTGTGTGTGTGTGCGTGTTGGTTTATTTGTTCATGAAAACAGATTGGAATTTCTTTTAAGTGCATAGCCAATTCTCTCACTATCCAACTCAGTTTCCTTTAGACCCTGCTAAATTATGGGCATGGTGCTATGCTAGGCCTCCCAGGTCACGCCACAAACCCTTCCACTTGGGATTCAGCCAGTTCAGAAGCCTTCTCAAAGCAAGCTCAACCTTAAAGAGCAGCGAGCAATGCCTCCTTCCAGAAGGCAGCAGATCTCCAAAAGCTACTGGTCACTACTGTCTTGGTTTCTGTCTTGGGGGAGTGAATACAATTCCTCTTTAGAGGAAAAAGAAGAGCCAGCCCCCTTGAGGACTGTGGCATGACATAAGTGTTTTTTGTTTTTGTTTTTTTTTTGAGACAGAGTCTCGCTCTGTCCCCTAGGCTGGAGTGCAGCGGCGCCATCTCGGCTCACTGCAAGCTCCACCTCCTGGGTTCATGTCATTCTCCTGCCTCAGCCTCCCTAGTAGCTGAGACTGCAGGTGCCCGCCTCCATGCCCGGCTAATTTTTTGTATTTTTATTAGAGACGGGGTTTCACCATGTTAGCCAGGATGGTCTCGATCTCCTGACCTTGTGATCCACCCATCTCGGCCTCCCGAGGTGCTGGGATTACAGGCGTGAGCCACTGAGCCCGGCCAACATAAGTTTTTTTGTTGTTGTTTTGTTCTGGTTTTTGAGACAGAGTCTCTCTCTGTTGCCCAGGCTGGAGTGCAGTGGCACGATCTCTGCTCACTGCAACGTCCGCCTCCCAGGTTGAAGTGATTCTCCTGCCTCAGCCTCCCCAGTAGCTGGGATTACAGGTGTGCACCACCACATCTGGCTAATTTTTGTATTTTTACAAACGGGAGTTCGCCATGTTGACCAGGATGGTCTCGAACTCCTGACCTTAGGTAATCCACCCACCTTGGCCTTCCAAAGTGCTGGGATTACAGGCATGAGGCACTGCCCGCAGCCAACATCAGTATTTTTTTTTTATCCTCTGCTCCTTAGTAACTGTAGGCCGCTCATCTCCTGGCTGCCCAAGAAAGCAACCAAACAGAAAAGCTGGAAGATGGGAAGTGCACGTGGAAGCTTCCTCCTTGGTGCTATCATGATTGCATTCCACAGCCTGCTGTGAACCACAGCCATGCAGCAGCACCACCTTGGGCATGGCTGGGTATACAAAATGAATCAGACATAAATCTCTCCTCCTGGAGCTCACACACTCCAAGGGGAGATATTAGACAAGCATAAATAATTCACAAGTAGTAAGTGGGAAGTGCTGGGAGAGAGGCCCAGGTAAAGTGCTTTGTAGGAGGAGGACAAACCTCCTTTGTAGAGGAGGACAAACGTGAGGATGGGCCTGCTATCTCTCTGGCAAAACCTTCCAGAAGCTTCTCATCACACCCAGCAAAAGCCAAAGTCTTAAGTGACCTGTGAGGCCACTTGTCCTACTCCCTGTTACTCCTCTGACCTCCCACTACTTTCCCCACACACTTTGGCCTCCTTGCTATAACGCAAAACTGCCAGACACATTCCCACCTCGGGGCCTTTGCACTTGCTGCTCACTCTGCAGGGAAGCCTCTTCACCCTGAGACTGGCACGCCCATCTGCAGCCGCTGCAAACTTTGACTTGGCAAGGCCTTCCTCCACCATCCCGCAGGAAATCACTCCTGCCAGGCACCACCTCCTCCTCCCCCTGTCCCTGTCACCTCCTCCAGGTCACTTACTCCTGTGTATCTTGCTTCTTTATTTTGTTGGTTGGTTGCCACCTTCTGCTAGAATTCAAACCTTGAAAACAGGGACTTCAGTTTATCCACTGTTGTTTCCCAGTGCCAAGAACAGTACTTGGGGCAGGGTAAAAGCTCAGTGAATAGTTGTAGAATTAATGGATGGTCCCTTTGTTGGTTGGGTTGATCACCTCCCAGAAAGGATGCTGGAGAGAAGATGGTTTGCTGAGAAATCCAGATGGAATCTCAAGGACAAATGATAAAAGAGACCACATCATCGGCAATATACTGAAGTCTACTTAGAATATAAGCTGGGTGCAAGTACCCACTCAGCCACTGACTGCGGCAGCCATGCAGGTAATTCGGCTTAGCCACACCTGGGCTTCCTCATCTGTGAAAGTATGGTATTTCGAGAACCAGCATGGTAGGGTTTTATTAGACAATGGTATACAGCACACAGGGCAGCACTCAACATCAGCCGTCATCACCGTTGACCCTCTAACCAGAGTTTTTATTTTCACTTCCATCTCGAGACTTTATTTTGTGCCTTGATGAATGGAAATTACCATGCAGATTGAAACAAATCTACTTTTAAGTGCAGGCCACTGACTGTGCACAGGTCTTGATTGCCAGATTTCTGTGCAGCAAATGCAGATGGCTGCTTTTACAGGAGCAGGCCTGTCTCCTATGGGGCAAGGGTCCTGGGGGCTAGGGTGTTCCTTGTGTGGGAGAAGCAGAGGTCTGCAGCTCAGGCATCTTTGATTTCTGCAAATTCCATGTAGGTCCATAGGACACATTAGGAAACTGGACAAGAAAGGGACTTCTTGGTCTTGTAGTTTCCTACAGAAATTATTATTCATTATTAGTAGTTGTTGTATTTGTGACTAGCACCCCTGTGCTATTCTAGAACTATGTAGGAAAATCTCAGTATTTATATATCCCCAAACCCAAGGAGTTGACACATGGTTTAATATATAAAAATACATAGACTTACAGGGACAAGAGTAAAGAATATGAAATTGGAGCTCTAAAAGATTACTTTTATTTCAAAAAACAACTTTAGTGAGCTATTCTCATGGGACAGGGATATAATAAAAAACAAGGACAGACATAGCTCTAGTTGGAAAAGAGAAAGAAAGAGAGAATTAAGGGAGAGACAAAAAGAGAAAAATCAGCAGAAACCGACATATGATGCGACAATGCCGGCAGCTATGCTTGGCCTGTGGTGGGGCTGGGGGTGCCCCTTTCAAGAGCTTCAGCCCAGATGGGAAGTCAGGGATCACCCCTGCTATGGGGTGAAGTGTGCCCCATCCCTAAATTCATATGTGGGAGTCCTAACCCACAGTGCCTCAGCATTGGACATTACTGGGAAGTAGAATCTTTGTAAGTAGATTGAGATAAGCTGAGTTCGTACTGGAGCAGGTGAGCCTCTAATGCAACATGACTGGTGTCCTTACAAAAAGGGAGAATGTAGACACAGACACATACACAGGGAGGACGCCATGTGAAGACGAAGGTAGAGATCAGGGTGACGCGTCTGAAGGTCAAAGACTGTCAAAGCTTACGGTCAAAGCATTAGAAGCTGGTGAGGGGCCTGGACCAGGTTCTCCCTTGCAGCCTCAGGAGGAACCAACACTGGGCAGCTTGATCTCGGACTCCAAACCCCCAGAGCCGTGTGACAAGACATTTCTGTTGCTCAAGCCACTGGGTCTGTGGGTCTGTGGGACTTTGATACAGCAGCCCCAGCAAAAGCCAACAGAAGAACCCCCTTGAAGAAGCAGCAGAAGGAGTGTGAGATGGCAGATGAATGAGCATTAATTAGGCCAAGGAGGGAGGAAATAGGGATATAGTCCCAGAGAATCGCGACTGTGCTGGCCCTACAGAAGGGAGAGGCAGCAGGGTCAGGGCCTGGAAAGGAAATCAGTGTGGCCAGAACAGGGGGACTGGGGACAAGGTGGGAGAGGTGGCGGGGAAGGGGCCTGGAAAGGAAGTCACTGGCCAGAGCAGGGGGGCTGGGGACAAGGTGGGAGAGGCACCTGGAGAGGTTGGTGGGGCAAGGCATGCTAAGAGATTTGGTCTTCATCTGGACGCATCATTGAAGAGGTTGAGCCAAGTGCTGATGAGAATGAGTTGGGCATGGAAGAGGCCCCCTGGTTGTAGGTGGAGTCACACGGAGAGACCAAGAGGGGCCTGGTGTCGGTGCAGGGACCCCAGTGAGGATCCGCGCAGGCCCATGAGTGATAGGCTGGGTGTTTAGACCAAATGGAGAGGAGTGGAGATTTGGGAGGTGTTTGGAGGGTAGAATCAGTACCCACTGACCATGGGTTAGAGGAGGGAATGAGGAAGGGGTTGTTTCTGGCCTCTGTGGCGCCATTTACAGGGTAAATAAATGAGGATGGAAGGGAGCACCAAGAGTTTGGATCTGGAAGCACTGAGCTGAGGTTGAGGTCACTTGGCAACACCCAAGGAGGCCCTGCAAGAAACGAGTTGGGTAG
This sequence comes from Pongo abelii, assembly GCF_028885655.2. Taxonomy (NCBI): domain Eukaryota; kingdom Metazoa; phylum Chordata; class Mammalia; order Primates; family Hominidae; genus Pongo; species Pongo abelii. Next base: position 228,961,063 of record NC_071985.2, on the reverse strand, counting down.
AAAACCCACAGTCCAGAGGGAGGGGTGCAGTGTTGTGTGGGTGGAAGATATGGGCACGAATGAGATTGTTTAAGGATGGGGTACAGGGTGAGCAGCCCAGAGGGCCTAAAGGGAACTAAAAGGGACTCCTGTGTTTAATTCTGGCAACAGCAAGACCAGCCTGCAAAGGAGACAGCAAGTCAAAGAAGACCCAGGAGGAAACTGCATCAGAAGGAGGGCATGTCCAGCAGGGCGGGCTGCCTTGGAAGAAGTCCATGGCTGAGCCCCCGGAAAGACAGAGTGGAACCATAGCACACACCATGGAGTAAAAAGGAAGGGTGCCCTACAGGCAGGGGTGTAGGTCAGGGCTCAGCATGAGATGTGTCAGGTTCATGCTGCCTGGCATTCACATGGACCTGAGGAGGAAGGGATCAGATGGAAACTCTAGGGTCAGGAGAAGTCCATCCAGAGCCATGGCTGTGGAAGACGTCGGTTTATAGATGCCATTTAAAGTCAGTGTTGGCACTGAAGAGTGAGAATGAGCAGAAAGGGAAGCTCGCAAGCCTGAGCCTTGGCGCCCGCCATGACAAGAGGTCGTGTGGACAGGGAGGAGCCAGGAGAGGAGGTCACTGGGGGAAAAGGTGGGGAATACTCAGGTAGTAGTGGGTCCTAAATAGAAAGCTGGGGCAAGGTAAGAGAGATAACCACACCAGTAGGGTCCTAAGAGGGGTAGTGGGGGAAAGGTCAGAGGTAGCAAAACAGCAGGAGAAGACTGATTCTGAAAATCTAGTTAAAAAAGTATTTTCAGGCCTTGGCATGGTGGCTCATGCCTGTAATGCCAACACTTTGGGAGACCAAGGCAGACAGATTGCTTGAGCCCAGGAGTTCAAGACCAGCCTGGACAACCATAGTGAGACTCCATGTTTACTAAAAATACAAAAATTTGCCAGGCATGAACCCATAGTCTCAGCTACTTGGGAGGCTAAGGTGGGAGGATCACCTCAACCCAGGAAGTCAAGGCTGCAGTGAGCCATGGTCATGCCACTGCCCTCCATCCTGGGTGACAGGAGTGAGACTTTGTCTCAAAAAAAAAAAAAGTGTTTTCAGAAGGAAAAGCTCTTCTGTGTCAAACTCTGCTCCCCGATCAATCAAAAATGATGAAGACTGAAGACTCAACAATGACATTGGTCAGGGTTCTCCAGAGAAACAGGACAAGATTGAGAAATAAATAAATATACATATTATATGTATGGATGGCTGGATGGAGAGAGAGATTTATTCAGAGGAATTAGCTACACAATTATGAAGGCTGAGAAGTCCCACAATCTGGTACCTGAAAGCTGAAGACCCTGGAAAGCTGGTGTGCTGACATCCAAGTCCAAAGGCCTGAGAACCAAAGGAATCAATGGTGTAAGTCCCAGTTCAAAGGCAGTAGACCAAGTTCCCAGCTCAAGCAAGCAGGCAGAGAGAATTCTGCTTCCCCTCACCTTTCTGCTCTACTCACACCCTCAATGGATTGGATGATGCCTGCCACATTTGGGAGGAAGCCCTGCTTTACTCAGCCACAAATTCAAAGGCTAAAATCATTCAGAAACACCCCCACAGACATACCCAGAAATAATGTTTAGATGAATGTCTGGGCACCCTGTGATACAGTCAAGTCAATACCTAAAATTTCCTATCCCATTTCTCACTGGGTTCAGCACCACACTGGTGATTGTTGACCCTAAGAAAGCAATTCTAGGGAGCAGCTGAAGCAAACCTGGCCAAAGTGAGTTCAGGGGAAACTTGGAGAAGACAGACTATTGAGAACAAGTGTGCACAACTCTTAAAGGATGTCACTGCCTGAGAAGGAAAGCCAGGGGCAGGAGCATGAAGGGCATTTTGATTAGGAGATGGTTCTTTGTAAGAAGGGAGCCATAATAGCAAGTCTGTACACTAACAGGAACAGCCCAGGACATGGGACACATGAGGCTGCCTGACGGAGTGGGGAGAATTGCTATGAAATGTCCTAGAGCAGGAGAGAAGGTGGGACCCAGTGCACGGGAAGGCAGACCCAGTGCAGGTGCTGGGTGGCCATGGTTCAGCACTTAGCATCCCTTCACAGAACAGAGGGGCTTATTGCGGATTCTGTGCAGGAAGGTGGTAAGCAAGGTGGGGTAGATTGTGGAAACTCTCAGGCTTGCTCCTGTATCCTCAGGAAAGTAGGAAGCCAGTGCTCAGCCAATAATGGCTTTAAGGGGGAAGGCAAGGGCCAAGAGTGGCTGTAGGGGAAAGTGAGGGCTATAAGGAAGAGGGTGGCATGGAAGGGTCGGGAAAGCAGGTAGTCAAATCTTACAGATAGAGCATCTAGGAGAATCCACTACAAATAATCCACTCCAAACCTAGCATAGTCACTAACAGGTATGGCAAGAGTCACACTGGGGAGAGTGATGGGAAGCCAGGACCAGGGGCTCTGCTGTACTCCCAGGGTCAGGTCACGACTACAGGATAGAGGGATGGGAGGGGGTCAAGAAAGTTGGCTGACTTGGAATTTTCAAGGAAGGAGGGAGAGAGAACGGTTCGCACAGGGAATGAGGAGCAGGAAGACACAGAGCTATCTTCAGGTTTTGGAGTGAGGCCCTAAGAGAGAGGGCAGCCCCTCATGAGGAGAGTCCTCAGCAGACATCTTAGATCCATTCAAACAAACTTGAAGAGAAGTCTTGGTTCAGAGGAAAAGGGAGGATTCTGGATCTGGCCGATGGCTGGTCATGGGCTTCAAAGGCCTGTTAGACAGTCCTGGGCACTGGGGAGGGGTGGGATATGTGGACCAGGAGTAGCAGGCAGTCCTGAGCTCCTGGTAGTTACTAGCATGAAGTGAAGGGGGCAGTGAGACGGGTATGACAGTCTGAAAGCCAGTGGTTGAAGCTGGGTCTTGCCTGGTATGTGCAGAGGTCTGGGGTGGAGATGCAGAGCTGTACAAGGGATGCTCTTATTGGGAGCATACAGAGTTTTTCCAACCCTTTTGGCTCCAGCTTTGGACATGTGCAGGCTGGGAGTGACTCCACTAACCCTGAGTGCTGGGCAGCAGCTCCACTTCTTCCATCCCATGTGCCAAAGTCACAGTGGGCCAGCAGAGGGCACACTCTCAATGTACAGGCACTGTCTCCATGTATCTGTCACCCACTCCTGCATAACAAATTATCACAACTTAGTGGCTAAAAACAATGCCAGTTGACCAGCTCACAGCTCTTTAGGTCAGATGTGGCTGGGATCTCTGCTCAGGGCCTTATACCGATGGTACTGGTCAGCTGTGGTCAGCAGAAGCTCTGGGGAATAGTTGACTTCCAAAATCACTCAGGCTATTGGCAGAATCCAGTTCCTTGGGTGTGTCGGACTGAGGTCCCCATCTCCTGGCTGACTGTTGCTCTCAGTTCTTAGAGAACGAGCCCCTCTACGCAGCCCCTCCATCTTCAAAGCCAGAATGGAGAATCTCCCTCCACATCATATTCCTCTCATGCCCTGAATTTCTTATGCTGGGAACAACCCCATTCCTTTTCAGGGCTCACCTGATAGATCAGGCCCACCAAAATCATCTCCCTTTCTTAAGGCCAGCTGTGCCATACCACATTCCCTAATCAGGGGAGTAGAATTCATCACATTCCTGGTCCTGAGAGTGCACAGGGTGTGCTCACCAGCAGGGGGAATCTTGGGGACCTTCTGCTCACCACACTTGGTCTCTGCTGATGGGATCTTGCTATCAGGGAGATGAGCCACTGCCATCCAATGACTTCATTTTTTTTTTCTGTAAATGAAGAGAAATTGTCTACAGGGAATGACTAAGTGGGGCTGGAGGGCTTGTTTCTGATGTACACAGAGCAGGTTTGGGTGGGGTAGGATTGTACAACACAGAAAGTGTGGCAAAGGCTCTTTGACAACAGAACACATTTTGTGCCTGCAGGACCCCGTGGGAGATGGAAGAGTGCAGCCAGAGGTTGGAAAAGGAAGTGAAAGGGATCCCCAGGCCACAGTGACAATCATCAGCACTGAGGCCAGAGGACGGTCCCTAGCAAGGTTCATGCACTGCACTCGGGGGGCAGGAACCCTGCTATGACTTTCTTTATTTAGCATGAAGAGCACTCAGACAACTCTCCCATCTCACCCCAGACATCAGCCTCATTTGCTAAGAGGACTTTGCTATGGAGAGGCCCCCCAGAGCCCTTCTTGGACAATTCTCCCAGCCTTGTACTCTGGCCATCACCCTTTAGCACCTCTGAGGACACTTTCAGCCTGAATGTTACCCAGGCTTACCCGAGAGCATCTGGGGACTGCGAGCTTCTCAGCAACACCTCTGCCTGGGAGAAGAGGGTAACAAGGAGGAACCCTGCCTAAGAGCTTTCCAGAGCCAAGAATGTGTTTGTGTCGGTTCCGGATGGATTAAACACCCAGAGTGCATCTTGCCAAATGCCAGCACCTTCATTTTCTGATAACAAATGGCTGGTTAGAATCAATAACAACTCCCTGCTGCTGTGCTAGGGCACCGCATGAGGCCGGGAGAAGCGGCTGGGCTCGGCAGTGCAGCTGCTGTGCCCACATCCCAGGCCCCATCCAGGAGGATTGCTGCTGCCCAGTCATGCTGGACTCACCCCAGCACCCCCTTCCTTCCTCCTTCTGCTACTCGGTTTCTCAGATAAGCCAGAAAATCTGCTGCTGAGCATCCAATCCATGTAAATTTTGTTTTCTGCTTAGAGTGGGCATGCGTCCAAGAGGGGGAAAGGAAGGACAAGAGAGGCTGGCTGTCCATGACAGGCATATGCGCCATCCATGCTGGAGGTTCAGCCAATTAAGCAGCAGCCAGCAGCTACGGTTGATCTCTTTCAGTTAAAGGAGACTGGGGGTCAGAATACCATAGCAGGTGTGAGGTGAATTCTGGAGCTGCCCTCTGGATTCCAGCTGTGGCTCTTACCAGCTGTGTGATCTCTGGAAGGTGACTTAGTCTCTGTGCCTCCTGATCTCCTCTGTAAAGGGGCTTTACTGTAGCAACTATCTTGTGGGGACCTCCCAGGTACCCGTGGGAAGTGATGCAGCAGCTCAGGGCACACCAGCTGCCATGATTGCTTCACTTTTTCTCCCAAAGTCATCTGCCACCTGAGCTGTGAGCCCCCCCTTTTTTTTTTTTTTTTTTGGAGACAGAGTCTTGCTCTGTCGCCCGGGCTGGAGTGCAGTGGCGCGATCTCGGCTCACTACAAGCTCCACCTCCCGGGTTCATGCCATTCTCCTGCCTCAGCCTCCCCAGTAGCTGGGACTACAGGTGCCTGCCACCACGCCCGGCTAATTTTTGTTATATTTTTAGTAGAGACAGGGTTTCACCATGTTAGCCAGGATGGTCTCAATCTCCTGACCTCGTGATCCGCCCACCTCGACCTCCCAAAGTGCTGGGATTACAGGCGTGAGCCACTGCGCCTGGCCACCGTGAGCCCCTTTAAATCCCCAGTGGACATTGTGTTCCCACAGGCCTGTCCTATAGCACCCAGCACGGCCTTTGACATAAGAGGATGCTCAGGCTGTGCTGTTTACTGGGCTGCCGAAATGTCGTCACTACAGAGACTAAAATCTTTCCTCTGTACAGTCAGCTTCATGAGAGACTGTCCTGCTGCCAAGCCAGAGTGACTCACGGAGCCCCTCACGGCACAACTCCTTCGTGAGCAGTGTGCTGAGGCCTGTGGGCACAGAGTCAAATGAGTACACTCCTTCATGTGTTCCTGTTTTCTCCAGGTCCACCTAGCAGTGGGCCAACCTCAATGGGGTGGTACAGTAGGGATCATCCTGGCATCTGGCCCTGCCTCTTCTTCCTGGGCTCCTCTTTCTGACCTTTGAATTGGGCCTTGCCTCTCCCCTTGCTCACAAGCTTCAGGGGCTGTAGGCTGACCCGGCCTTGTGTGCCACATTTTTCCTTGCCTGGCCCCACCTGTGCTCCCACCTCAATACAGGACTTTTCCCACAGATCTCAGCTGCACTGTAGACTGCCCAGGCCATCAGGACACTGGTTTGCCCTGTCCAAGTTTCTCACCCTTGTTGCTCTTCTTGATCAGCTTCCATAGGTCCTCCAAGGCTCAACTCTGAAGGTTACCCTCTGGTCCTCAAGGAGAAATTGATTGTTTTCTCTTCTATAAGCTCAAAGCACTTACCATTATTGGTTGTTTGTTGACAATTGTGTTTCCCTCCAAGGGTGAGGAATGGAGGATGCTGTATTCATTCCCCATCTTTGCTTGGGACAAGCAAAGTGGGACCACAATAAGAATGCATGGATAGACGGACGGATGGATGATACATGGATGAATGGTGGATGGATGGGTGGATGCATGGATGGATGGATGAATGGATGGATGGGTGAATGGATGATGGATGGATGGATGAATGGATGAATGGATGGATGAATGGGTGGATGGATGGATGGATGCATGGATGGATACGTGGATGAATGGTGGATGGATGGGTGGATTCATGGATGGATGGATGAATGGATTGATGGATGGATGGATGGATAGATGGATGGATGGATGGATGGATACATGGATGAATGGTGAATGGATGGGTGGATGGATGCATGGATGCATGGATGAATGAATGGATGGATGGCTAAATAGTTGAAGGATACATGAATAGATAAAATATGCCACCCCAGAATATGAAGAATTGTTGACTTGAACCCAACTGGGAAGAAGCAAATACAGGAAAGCTCCCTGACCTCCCTCTATTTGTGTAAAAGCAGGACATATTTACAAAGGAGGAATGAAGGATGCATCTTCTTCATCTCTCCTCTCTGCCAAGGAGAAAAAAGGTACACTGGAATGAACAAAGGTACAAAGAGACACTGGTAGGTCCTTCGACCTGGAGATGTACCAGAAGAATCTACGTTAACAAGCCTTGGTAACTAACATTTATCTGTCATTTATTTGCCTTTCCACAAGTTGCTGCCTCTAGAGACTCAAGGTCTTTTTCTTTTGTTTTGTCATTTCTCTAAAATGTTACTGTCTTTTGTTGAAAATGCTATATAAGCTGGAATTCCAAGCCGCCTCTACTCACTCCTTAGGTGTCTCCCATGTATACATGAAATATACATGTTAATAAATTTCTGTTTGTTTGTCTCTTTATAATCTGTTCTTTTTTGTTACAGGGGTCCATCCCAACTAAAAATCTTGGAGGATGGAAGAACAAATTATTTTACTTTCCCTACAGATGGATGGATGGATGAATGGAGGAACGAATGAGTGATTGGATAGATGGGTGGATAGATGGATGAATGAATCAATTAATGAATGGATGGATGGATGAGTGGATGGATGGGTGGATGGATGGTGGATGGATGGTGGATGGAAAGATGGATGGATGGATGGATAAATGAGTGGATGGTTAAATGGAGGAGTGGATGGAAGGATGGTGGATGAATGGTGGATGGGTAGTGGATGAATGGATAGATAGATAAATGAATAGATTGATAGCTGGATGATGAATGGACAGATAGATAGATGAACCAATTCTAGTATTATTAGCTCTTATGTAAAGCAGTAAGGAATAGAAAAGAGAATGGACAGCCTCTTCTGTGGGATCAGGGAGACCTTCTAATTGATTTTCAGATTTCACAGGCCCCAGTCCTGCCTTGTTTCCCAGCCCAATCTGTCCTCCCCTTTTCCTATCACTTTAGCCTATGCCCCTATGTTCTCTCCCTTGCTTCTCTACCATTGACTTTGGGTGTCTCTCTGGCTCCCCTGCTCAGCTGGACACTTGACCCTGGTTCTTATGAGTGACCAACCCTGTCCAGTGAACCCATAATTCATAGTGAACAGAGTCTCAGATTTTAGATCCCAAAAATTGTATCCGTGTCTGTCTGGAACTTTGGCACATTTTCCAAGGACAAAGAAGCACTTAATGGGCATCTTAGTAAAGAGGAAAATGAGGAAGGAAAGGGTGGCTAAGAAGAGGCCATGATTCTCACGCATAAGCCCACTGTCTGCGAGCCAAACCACATTGTCATCTGCGGAGAGGAGAGAAAGCCACACACCCTTGTAAAGATGGATGAAATGTGCTCAGGAATAGTGTAGGAGAGAAAACCAGAGGAAGGCATATTTATTGAGTGCCTAGAATATGTCCTACACACATCTTTCAACGGCTCCTAGAAGTGAGGTACTAGTAGCCTCATTTCACAGATAGGAAACTGAGGCAGCCAGAAAGCAATAACACACAGAAGATCTAGCTGATAAGGGGGCTGAGCCAGCGTTTAAGTCCAAGTCTCTCTGACTAAAACCCTTACCCTTCTTGGAACACTGGACTGCGTCTCCAGAATGATTTGAAGGGAAATAAATAGGGCAATGACAAAAATGGAGGGGGGATGCCAAAGGCAGGGCAAGCCCACGGCCCTCTTCTCTGGCTGTGCACACAACCCTTTGGTTGAAACTGTCAAGGAACCTGTGAAAAAGCAGCCTGGGGTTGAGCCTTTTCACAGGAGCAGCAGATGCTGAGTTCCCTGCTGCAGTGAGATGATGTTAGCCCAGTATGTGACAGCGATTAATAGCTTATTTCTCAAATCAGCCTATTAGAAATAATCATGCCAGCAACCATAGGCCATTAATCTGCATTGGAACCCAACCCGCACAGCACAGGCTGACGTGTGGATGAAATCTTTAGAGATACATAGGCGGAGAATTTTTATGCACAGAAAATATTGCTGTGCAGTAGCAGGGAGCAAGGATGGGGATCAAGTAGTATCCCAGGCAGGATCTGAAACTTGGGAGGCATAGCCCTGAGTGACCACATGGGGATGGGGAGCTGCGCTTTCCTACTAAGGTCCAAGGATGACCCCACACAGGAGTGGCCACCTGGAATGCTGTGTTGAGGGGGATTTTGAAGTCCATAATCAGTTGCTGTATTAGTCTGTTCTCACGCTGCTAATAAAGACATACCAAAGACTGGGCAATTTATTTAAATAAAGAGGTTTAATGGACTCACAGTTCCACATGGCTGGGGTGGCCTCACAATCATGGCGGAAGGCGAATGAGGAGCAGTCACGTCTTACATCGCGGGAGGCAAGAGAGCATGTGCACCGGAACTCCCCTTTGTGAAACCATCAGATCTCATGATATTTATTCACTATCACAAGAACAGCATGGGAAAAACTCACCCCCGTGCTTCAGTTACCTCCCACTGGGTCCCTCCCATGACATGTGGGGATTATTATAATTCAAGGTGAGATTTGAGTGGGGACACAGAGCCAAGTCAGATCAGTTGCATTTTCTGCCATGGGAAATGGTGGGCAAATGAAGGCACGAGTGCCCTGAATTTGATGTCCTTGGACCTAGGGGCATACCCAGGGGCCAGAAGGAGCATCTCCCAGCAGCATAGGATGTTTTATCACTGACCTTGTGTAGAATTGCCAACACATGTTAATAAGAGAAAGGAGATGGACTGTGAGCTGGTGTCACTACTGTTTCTAAATTCTGTATCGGCAAGGCCTGTCTCATTGCTGCTCCAGGGCAGGCCACTCCCACTGCCCCTCCCCACTTAGTGCCCGCACATGTGTGTGCTCTGCCATGGGTCTCCCCACCGGTCTCCCAGAGCCTCTGTGTCCTTGGGAGTTCTGGCTCTTCTCTTCTTCACCTCCACTTTTGAGCCTCAGAACTTCAGACACTACAGAGGCCCAGAGGGAAGGAGGAGAGCAGGGCCTCAGGCTGAGATCTGACCACAAAGACAAACCCAAAGTCCAGAATTCCAAAGGGCTTGCTGGAGCCACCCCACAGCAAGACTTTTCTTCAAAGCCTGGCTTTTCATATGGCCTTAGTGAACAAGTAATAGAGAGATCTTTCCCATGTCTTTTCCCTGAGATTTTAGGACCTTGATTTAGTCAATGAAGGGCCACTTCTGCCTCAGACTCTCTTCCCTGGGTGCTCCAGCCTTCTCTCCAGCCTCTTCTGTGGGCTGCCGGTTCCTCACTGTCTAGCACTCTCCTTCACTGAGCATCAGTGTCACTAGGGTGCCGTTAGGTACCATTCTCTGGCTTCTGAGCCAAAAGCTTCTATGTCCTCCCTCAGAGCAAGGGAACTGAGCCTTCCAGAGGCACCAGCCAGGGGACTGCTCCCTGACAGTCTGCCTTCAACTGTGCACAAGAAACTCTTCCTCAGCTCCTTGCCTTGGTTTGACCCCAGGGTCTCCGGTGTGTCTTTTCTGAGTCATTCCCTGGCCTCTCACTTGCGTCTTCATGTGGACATCATCTCGGCTGGACATCTGGGTAGGTCCAAGGGCCCCACGAGGCATTCACGGCCCTCGCCTCATCAGATCATGGCCACGATGCATTGACCATTCCTCCCACCTCCCCATGAAAGTGGCAGTAGCTGCACTTTGGATGCAAATTGACAACGCCTTTCATGGCCATCCCCTGGTTCTTAAATATAAGCCCGCAGCATGCAGGTGTGCAGAAGGCATAGCTATCTCTGAACAAAGTCATGAAAATATAGGAAAGTCTGAACTTACCAAGCAGGTAAATAAAGGGGCAATTACTCACCTGATGGAAGGATTATTTCAAAGAGCATATCTCCCTCAGGCAACCTGGCTTATATGTAACTTTTCAGAAAAGCAACTGTTGTAAAAAAAAGCACTTCTACATGAAATAGTCCCGTACAGAGGCAGGCACAATTGAATCAGCTGATTTTTCTGGTGTAGCTGAACTTTTGCCAAGGACTGACTCTAGGCATAGATGTCACCTAAATTGTCTCAGTGACAAGACTGTCATCTGCAGAACTGCTGACTCCCATGCTCATGAGAGGCTCAGAGTGAATCCAGAAACTCATGGTTCTGGCTGACCTTTATTATTATTTTTTAAATTTCCAGTGTGTGACTCATAGTAGACGCTCATTCTGGTGGCTCAGATATTTTCACCTACAGGAGAATATATGGGAAAGAGAACAACACCCCACCTTCAACACCCTCCAGCTGCACAATCCTCACACCACATGACAAAACAACCAAGCTTGCCTCACCACCCACTGAGAGGTTTCCTGTCGAGGAATGTGTGAATGATCACTAATAACTGGTAAGTACTTCCCATAGCCTGCAACACAACTGCCAGCTGCTGTGGAAGTCCCTGTGGATTTCAGCCTCTTGTTAGTCTATGCCCTCCTCCCCACTCCCAGCCCACGCTTGATGTGAAAGGGTCCCCTAATTCCACTTTTCCTCTGAATGCCCTGCTCTCACAGCCATGCCAGTTCCCCCTTTTACTGCTTAAAAGTACATATTCTGCTGTAATACATATTGCTTTGGGCAGTTCAGAGAAAATAATCCAGGGAAAAGCAAGGTCTTAGCTGTATCTTTTCAATTCCCAGACAAAAGAGCTTTTGGAAAATGTCCCTAACTATTCCTTTTTGTACCAAGAGCACATTGTCAAAATCCCCTTTTCTTTTCCTCCAGACGGCCCTTTCTCAAGCCTCACCATTTCCCCATTACAGTGGAAAGGGAGGAAATTTAGAGGAGAATGTGATGGTTGATTGCACGGAGCAGGGAAAGCCCACTTTCGGGAGGAAAGCCTGAAATGACACTGTACCTTCTGATCCTGCCAGAGGGTAAGAGCAGAAAAGCCTCCTTTTTTCCCCCTGAGGTTTTTGTTGTTGTTGTTGTTGTTTGGTTGGTCAGTTTTTTATGAGACGGAGTTTCGCTCTTGTTGCCAGGCTGGATGGAGTACAATGGTGCAATCTTGGCTCACCTCAACCTCCGCCTCCTGGGTTCAAGCTATTCTCCTGCCTCAGCCTCCCGAGTAGCTGGGATTATAGGCATGTGCCACTGTGTCCAGCTAATTTTTTTTTCTTTTTTTTTTTTTTTTTTGAGACGGAGTCTCACTCTGTCACCCAGGCTGGAGTGCAGTGGTGCGATCTCGGCTCACTACAAGCTCCGCCTCCCGGGTTCACGCCATTCTCCTGCCTCAGCCTCCCGAGTAGCTGGGACTACAGGCGTGTGCCACCACGCCCAGCTAATTTTTTTTTTTTTTGTATTTTTAGTAGAGAAGGGGTTTCACCGTGTTAGCCAGGATGGTCTCGATCTCTTGACCTCGAGATCCACCTGCCTCGGCCTCCCAAAGTGCTGGGATTACAGGCATGAGCCACCACACCCAGTCGGTCATTTTATATCCTTTCTCATTGGAGGGAGTAATGTCTTGCCCATTTTGCATGAAAACAAACATGGAATTCTTCCGTGATTTTTAACGCTAGAACTAGAAAATCCACGTGGGGGAAAATATCCAGCCTCAAATGGAGGCCTCTGTAAGTAATAAATTTATTCCCTGTTGTAGTCAATTCTCCTAAAACAAAAGTGACTGCAGCAAGCACTTTTTGGTATTGCTCATGTATTGTTAAAATATTTCAGCTGGCAGATGCTGTGCGAAGAGAGACAATCGCCAGCCTGACATAAGATTTATTAGAGAAAGTCGGCACAAATATATTTGTAGGAAGCAAAATATGTTTGTAGAGATTATTCCAGATTTACAGTGATTAATAAGGGATTGGACGCAGTCAACGTCAAAGAGCCTCCTCCTGGCGATGTCTCCCCCAGGTTGAGTCGGAATAGAACGTGAACTTCAGCGGCGCCAGGAACCTCTTGCTAAAAGAATAAAGTTTTCCGAATAGAATGAAATGAATGCCAAGAGCCGTCTGTAGGCTCAAAAAACCTGTCACACTATTTAATCTGCTTTAAGCACTGACTGGCTAATGGGGTTTCCAGCCAGGCGGCATTCGAAGGCTTAGCACCTGCAGGGCTCCCTGAGAGAACAGAGGAGATGCCACAGCAGAGATTTATCTTTGCCCTGTGCATGGGAGGAGGCTGCGGGGAAAGGGAGAAAGTCAGGAGAAGCTGCTTTTACGTCTTTTTTCATCCCCTTTGTCCAGAGTGCATTTTTTAGGGAAGTGCACTTGAGACCCTAACCCGCAGCACGTTATCTCAATTGAAAGGTCAGTGTCCACGTCAACCAGTAATAAAGGATGGATGATTCACACAAGTCCCAGCCGAGATGAGGATCTGGCTTCTTATCCGCAGAGCTCCGCGACACTGCCTTGAGCTGGCAGAGACTGCGTGGAAGGCCCTTTCCCATTTCCCTGCAGATTCCCAGCACCGGCAGCAAATGGGTGGCAGTTCCACACAGCAGCATGAAGAAGAGACCCCCCCCACCCACAGCCATTTCCTCTCCTCATAACTGCACATGCAGCTAGCTCTCTCCGAGAAGGAGGATACAGGCATCGCTTGCTCCTGGGCAGCTCACCTCCCCGACACTATCCATCTTCCTCTGCAAGCTGGAGTTGGCTGGAAACAAGTCTGATTAATAAAACTTGCCAGTAGACCCCAAGGTTGACGCTAACAGGCTCCCAATAAACAGCCTTTAGATTGAATCTGATCACCCTGGAAGGTGAGAGGGCCTTGTTGAGAAACAACAGTCATGCCCTTCTGCCCTACTGATGACAAGTGGCTTGCAATCTGTCAACCATGATTATGAGCTTTGGCTGGAAGGCACAAGGGCACTAATGAAGACCCCCATGCCCACTGCTCCCGTGGGGCAGGTGGGCTCTGGTGGGAGCTCACATCCAGCTCGTGAGCACGGCTGGTGGGGTTCCATCCCCCCCAGTTTGTTGCCATGGAGAAGGAGTTGAATGGCTTTAATACAGCTGTGCGGATGTCTCCCCTGAGATGCGCCATGACAAGTTGGACTGGAAGTAGCAAATGAGCAGCTATAATCTTCAACCTGTATGAATAAGTGATTGATTGGGCACGGGGGTTGTAAACAGCACTCTGTGTTCTGGCAGCATAGGGCCCAGCAAAATGAGATCATCAGTCTGGGAGAGACACACACAGAGCAGCCGTGCTCCCGGTAGCCTTCCACAGGGCTGCGGCGTGGGTTTGGGAATCTGCCCAGAACTCATGACCACTTCTTGCAGGCCCTGCAGATGTTGGGCCACTCTAGGTCCCAGCTGGCTCCAACCCCGTTTCTGGTTAATCCTGCCATGCGTAGCTATCAATGCTTTACAAATAAAGGCTTCTGTCTGTTTGCCCCTGCCAGCTCCCCAGCCAATTGTTTGGCCCCAGGGCGGAGAGTGGCTGAGTGTCCAAGGGAGGTGAGAATCCACTAATATGAATCCCTGGGGCCTCCTGCCAGGGCTGCTTCTTAGGCGGCTCCTCCCTGCTGCCTGGGGATTCCCCATCCCTGGCCAGATAAGACTGGATCAGAGCAGTCCATATGCAGGCCAGAGAGTGACCAGTGAGGAAAGGTCAGCTGGGCCAAGCTGCATCTTCTCTGTAGATTTTGGAATTGGGGCACTCTCAGAATGGTCAGTGAATAATGGAGTTGAATGATCAAGACATTGGGGACTGAGCCAGCAGGAAGCCAGTGGAGAACAAAGAAGAGAGACAGAGACAGAGAGACCCAGAGAAAGGGATAAGCTCATCAGCTTCTCCAACTCCAGAGTCTACCCTCACCCCCTTCAGCTTTGATCTCCTGCCAGTCACATGGTGGGATGACACATTCCCACGCCCCTTGCAGTTGAGTGTTGCTGTGTTACTGGTCTGGCCAATGGGCAGTGTCACCACTAGGCAAAGCTCTTCATTACTGCTGGGAGGCCCTCTGGCTGTCTGTTCCCTTGACCACTGCAGACAATGAAGCCTCCATCAGACTGCATTCCTGGTAGGGACCACAGGAGCGGGGTCCCCACACACAGGTGAACGATATGAGTCAGCCAGACTCACAGCATATTCCACGTGAGGAGACATAGACCCTTGTTGTGCAGAGCCACTGGGTTGGAGCTCTTTGTAACTGCACCAAGACCCAGGCTCTCTGAGGCTGATCAGTACATTTGCAATAAACTCCCTGTGACTTGATCTGGTTCCAGTGAGTCTCTGTACTTTGCATTCAAAATATCTCTGATCCAAAAACTGCACCCAGAAACATAGAAGCTGGGAGGGCAGGCACTGCTGCGGTGGGGCCATTGGGGCTGGGCTGGGCTGCTCAAATCCCTTTGCCGGGGACTCCTCAACTCCCTTTGCCGGGGACTCCTCACTTGTACAATGGGACTCCGGCTTTAAAGCTGCTGTGAGGACTAAAAAACAGTTCAAAATGCTTGACATGGGTGATCTCAATTACCTGCTATTATTGGGATCATGGTCAACATCGGCATAGCCACTACCATCCAGAATACAGGTAAGAGGTAATAACAGTACTATTCATGACGCAGGTGAGATATAATGGTACCTGGAGCCGGGGGGAGGTGGGGCAAAGTCATAAGTTTCTGGACATATTTTGAAGATGACAGGCTGCAGACTATATTTTCCAAAGAGACACACCAATATAAACACTCCTTTCCTTCTATAGTGTGACCTCGCCATGCAGAGGCAGAGTCTAATTCCCATTCCATTAAATATGGCAGGCTCATGACAGCTCTGTGTAATCAAGTATGGCAAAAGTGTAATCGAGTATGGCAAAAGTGTAATCAAGTATGGCTGTACCACATGAGGCTGGGGCCTAAAAGTGATGCATCCTCTCCCCCATTCATTGGAACACTCAGCTGCAAGCCTTGTGAAGCCACGTAAGAAGTGTGACCACTTTGAGACCACCAAGCTGTGAAGAGGCTGGGTCACCTAGAGAAACCACAGATGGACTAGGGGCACCAGTCCTACTCTTTGAGTCATCCTAGCCAGACTCCAGATATGTGCATGAAGATACCTCTGGGTGATCCCCGTCCTGGCCACTACAACACCCCCAGGCTTTGAGTCTTCCCAGCTGAAGTCCCAGATACCATGGAGCAGAGAAAAGCTGTCCCTTCCGTGCCGTCTGAATTCCTAACTCATGGAACCTGTGAACATTAGAGCTGTTGTCCTTTTAAGGCAATATGCTGGGGGTGAGTTGTTATGCAGTGAGAGTGATTGGAAAAAAGATAAAGCCAATAGGATATCCTGAAGGATTGGAGAGGATGAATGAGACTTGAAAGGAGTTGGGGTGTGGGGACTCAAGGTTTGATTGCATTTTAGGTTGAGATGATAGACATCCACAGAGAAGTTCCAACTGGGCAGTTGCAGACAGCAGTTTGCCATTCCGAACTAGAGATTTCTACCATCACAGGTCATTGTCAGAGAGTATATAAAGCCATGAGATGGGGGAGGTCACTTAGAAAAGAGGTCAAATCCTCGGGTCCTCGCTATATATTTCACAGAAATGAGTAGCTACATTCACACATGAAAAAGAATGTTCTTAGCAGCACTGTTCATAGCAGCCCCAAGCTGGAAGGAATCTAACTGCCCATTGACAATAGGATAAATGCATAGATTGTAGTATGTTTATATAATGGTGAAAAGAAGCATCTATTGTTACAGAGAACAACACGGATTGATGAGATATGTCTAAAAAGTTAGACAGAAAAGGGTACATACTTTATGGTGATCTTTAAAGGAGAAAACAGGCAAAACAAATTGATCATTGTAGAACCCAGAGGGTGGCAGGAAGGTGGGCGTGCTAATGGCCAGGTGGGAGCACAGGGGACCTTCCAGGGTACAGGTGGCGCTCTCCAGCCTGGTCCTCGTGGTGTTTATACAGGTGTGTTCAGTTCATAAACATCCATCAAGATGCACAGCATGTATACTTTACTGCACGATATATTTCCTTTTAAAAAGCTTACAGAAACACTGCCATATTGTCCATGCAGGTGGCTCCATGCATCACATCAGGACGATTTCAGTGACAAAGCTGGATAGGGAGGTGGCTTTATACCATCCGTCTTTGAACATTTCTTGAACCAGAATCTCCCTTCCCTGGGACTCAGCTTTCTGTTTAAGAGAGACTGTTCTTGATTTCTTTGCTTGCCTGAATTTAATGGTAATGAGGTCCTAGACCCTATAAAGTGCATCTCCGTTATAGCAAGGTCTGTAATCTTTGGTATGTAGTCCTATAATACTATTGCTGATTAAAATTCATTCAACTGAGAATTAAATACAATTGCTGATGCTCCACTGCATTTTCACAAAACATTTTTCATTTGTATCCACGCTTTAAGATTGATCAAAATGAGATATTCATTAAAAGATTCTTAATTAGAGTTTCAAGCAATGTATAACTGACTCATTTTTATTACTGCATAATTTTACCCTGTCATTTTCATCACATACCTCACTGTGGCATCTGATGGGCAGTATCTGGTCAGTGACAATGACAGCATCTCACTGACCAGGAGGAAGGGTGTCAGCCAGAGCCATGACTGAAGAATGCGCCAGCTTAAAAGGAGAAGACATGGTGGTTCATGTCCAATGATTTACACACACTTGAAAATTCAGAAGATAAAATATGACCCTCAAATAAGTCATGCAGCCAAGACTCCAGAGTCCCATCCTTGGAAAGCTCGAGCATCCCCTCTTACTGGAGGCATCTTTGGCCATCCCATTCAACCATTCACTAATGTTTGTGGCACTGACATGAGTTAACGGTGTCTTAGTTTATTCTGCATTGCAATAAAGGAACACCCAAGGCTGGGGAATTTATAAAGGAAAGAAGTTTATTTGGCTTATGGTTCTGCAGACTGCACAAGAAGCATGGTGCCAGTATCTGCTGCTGCTGAGGGACTCAGGAAGCTTCCAATTATGGCACAAGGTGAAGGAGAACCAGCATCACATAGCAAGAGAGGAGGAAAGAGAGGGGGGTGTGGTATCAGACTCTTTTAAACAACTAGCTCTCTTGAGAATGAATAGAGTGAGAGCTCATTCATCACTGCAGGGATAGCACCAAGTCATTCATGAGGGATCCACTCCCATGACCCAAACACCTCCCACCAGGCCTTACCTTTGATACTGGGGATACACTTTCAACATTAGATTTGGAGGGGACAAACATCCAAACCATATCCAAGGGCATGGAGGCTTCACATCAATGTGGACACATCTGCAGCAAGCAGGGGTCCTTCTAAGGTCTCCTACCCATGCCCAGGCCTCCTGCACACAGACTTCCCACCTGCTCACCCACTGGCCCAGCCATTGGTTCGGACTCCCACGAGTCCCCCAACTCATCTTGTGTAACATAGCATGGCCCACATTCCTAACATCTGGAAAAAAGGAGACCTCTGAGAACCAAATGTTCCTCTTGACTCAGAAAAGCTGAGATGGTGCCAGAAACAATAAGGTGAAGGCTCCGGAAGGATGGATTTCAAAAGCACATCCTCCCTGTGGGCCCACAGAAACCAGAACTTCTGTAATCTATGTAGACATGGATCAAAAGGAGCTCCTTTGAAATCAACTTAATTGGTCACATTTTCTACCCATGGAGCCTTTCGACTTCATGTGGTGACAACATTTCTCAAATCACTTTCAAGCATCATTGTATTTGCCTTTGTTTGCTTGCTTTAATTTTTGTTGTTACTGTTTTGACTCAAGGATCCTCAAGAAGCCATGACTGTTAGGCAAACCTGAAACATAAATAGATGAATAAAAAATAAATGAAAAAGAAAAGGAAAAGGGAAGGGATAAAGGGAGAGAAAGAAGTAGAGAAGGGAAGGATGGGGGGGCAAGAATAGGGAGAGAAGAAGGAATGAAAAAATGATAGAGGGAGAAAGAAGAAGAAAGAAGGGAAAGAGAAAAGGATAAAGGAATGGGGAGAGGGAAGGGTGGAGGAAGAAGGAAAGAAGGCTGGTTCCTTTATAGTTGAGGACACTGAGACCCAAAGAGGTCCCCCAACTGTCCAAGTCCACAGGTAGCGGTGGCAGAGCTGAGTGAAGGGCCAAGGCTGCCTGCATGGGACCTAGACCACCTTCCACTGTGCCACACAGCCTGGATCCTCAGAGTCTTTCTAGAGTATGTGGACTTGTACTGGACCTTGAAGAATGTTAAACACCTGGGGCTGAGCTGCTGAGGACAGATCTGGCTGGCATAACTCAGTGTTCTGAAGGGTGGGATGGATATTCCTGGGGGTGACAACATGAGGTGGAGCTAAGTTTTTTTTTAATAGGTAGACATTTATTTCAAAGAGTATTAGAAAAATAATGTGTAACTAGAACACCACAACTGCGAAGTAACAACATTATTGCTTATCCAAAATATATAAGGAACTTCTATAACTCAATAGCGAAAGAGCAAATAACCCAATTAAAAACTGGTCAAAGAAACTAGAGAAGACATACAAATGGCCATATGAAATGGTGCTCAACATCACTAATCATCAGTGAAACACAAATCAAAACTACAAGGAAATATCACCTCACACCTGTTAGGTGGCTATCACATAAAGAAAAGGGTAACATTTTGGCAAGGGTGTGGAGTAAAGGGAACCTTGTGCACATTGGTGCAGCCACTCTGGAAAATAGCATGGAAATTCCTCAAAAAATTAAAAATAGAACTACCTTGTGATCCAGCATTCCCACTTCTAAGTATATATCCAAAGGAAATGAAATCAGGATCTCCCTGCACTGCCATGTTCATTGTGGCATTCTTCATAATACCCAAGATGTGAAATCAACCTAAGTGCCCATCATGAATAAAGAAAATGTTTTATGATAGATAGATAGATAGATAGATAGATAGATAGATAGATACACACACACACACACACACACACACAGAGTCATGCGTCATTTAATGATGGGGATAAATTCATCTTCAGGTAATTTCATAGTTGTGCAAACATCATGGAGTATACTTACACAAACCTAGATGATACAGCCTACTACACACCTAGGCTACATGGTACAGTCTATTGCTCCTGGGCTACAAACCTGTGCAGCTTGTGGCTGTGCTGAATACTGTAGGCAGTTGTAACACAGGGGCAAGTATTTGTGTATCTAAACATAAAAAAGATACAGTAAAGATACAATTTTGTAATCTTATGGGACCACTGTCATAAAGGCAGTCATTGATAGATATGCTGTTATGTTTACACACTGACTGTTGCATGACTATATATGCACAC
Source organism: Pongo abelii (assembly GCF_028885655.2). NCBI lineage: Eukaryota > Metazoa > Chordata > Mammalia > Primates > Hominidae > Pongo > Pongo abelii. Next base: position 228,941,145 of record NC_071985.2, on the reverse strand, counting down.
ACAATGGAATTACCCAGCCTTAAAAAAGAAGGAAATCCTGTCATTTATAACAACAAGGATGAATCTGGAGGACATTACACTAAGTGAAATAAGCCAGTCACAGAAGTACAAATGCTACATGATAGCGTTTATATGAGGAATCTGAAATAGTCAAACTTACAGAAGCAGAGAGTAGGATGTTGGTTACCTGGGGCTGGAGGAGGGGAAAATGGGGAGGAAATTAGCCAAAGGGCAAAACTTGTTTCAGTTAAGCAAGGGGAATAAGCCCTAGAGATCTACTGCATAGCATGGCACCTGTAGTTAATTATACTGTATTGCACTTTTAAATTTTTGCTGAGGGTAGATTTCATATTAAGTGTTCTTATCACAAATAATGATAATAAATAAAATGTGAGGAAACTTGTAGAGGTGATGGATAGATGGGTTTATGGCATATATTATGGTGTTTGTTTCATGGGTATATACCTAAGTGAACAACCAAGTGCCCAGTACCTACCACAGCTCATGGGAATATACCTAAGTCAACAACCAAGTGCCCAGTACCTACTGCAGCTCATGGGTATATAACTAAGTCAACAACCAAGTGCCCAGTACCTACCACAGCTCATGGGTATACACCTAAGTCAACAACCAAGCCCCCAGTACCTACCACAGCCATGGGCATACCAACTAAGAGTTGGCAAATTCTTCCTGGAGAGGGCTCAAGCCCTTCACTCCCACTTGATTACTGACCCTGTTCTCCAACCAGCCCCACCCTGACTCTTCCCTAATGCTCACCAAAATCCGTGAAAGGAAAGGTCCCTAGTAAACACATCTCTTTTTGGTGATCAATACCAACAGACTGCAAGGAAGTGGCAGTCACTGCTCTTGAAGTATTTAAAATTTGATTTTTCCTGGATAACTGAGGAATGAGCAGATGATGCTCTTCCTGGGACACTCATGTGCAAGCTTCTGGGAAAGTAGGAAAATGTGCAATGTGATGGCAGGATCCCTACCAGATGGATCATTTAATGACCTTTGGCTTTCTTCTTTAAGAAAAAAAAAGCACACAGATAAGATGCATCCTAATTGATAGTGCATTTTCTTCTGAACATTCAGTGGTTTGTGCACTGCCATTCTCCTTAAGCACAAAAGATTCCTTTCTCTGTTTCAAAGTCACCTGCACTTCAGCAGTTCAGAGCAGTATCTGGTGAGTGTTGATAACACGCAGCGTGCTGGGCCCCCCTGTGTGGAGCATGCACTGGTTAAATATGTTGGAAGAGATTACAACGGTTTGACAATACTTCTAAGAGGCTTATGTCTTAGTTTCACCTTTCCTCAAACATCTGTTATGAGGATTTAGATAAGATGTCTCTGGAATGATGTCATAACCTGCATACTGCCACCTCTTTCTTCCTCCTTCTCCCTGGAAAGAGAGGAACAACTTCACTGCAGAAGATTCAAACTTGTTTTGAGTGTTAAAAATCTCAACCCAACATAAAAGAGTTTGGCCACATGAGAAAACATCACCCTGCAATAATGGCTGAAGTTTTCAGTACATACTCAGGTAAGTTCACCCTTGGCAACAGGCTACATAAGTAGAGGTAAGAGAAGGTAGGTCAGGTTGGGAGTGAACTACAGGACCATCCTTGGAAGGCTGCTTTCATGCAAGTCCATAATCCTTGGCCATCACTGTGTACCCTCCTTTTGGGGATGGCACAGTTTCCCACACTGGACTTGGCCATGGGACATGCTTTGGCCCCAGGAATGTTAGTACATGATCTGCAAGCCACATCTGAAAAGCACTGGACTGGTTGGCTCTGACCTTCTGTCGTTATCGTGCCTGCCCACTGTTCCCAAGGGGAAGGTAATGATTGAAGACTGGACCAGCCACAGTGCCTCAGCCAAGCCTAAGAGTGAGCCCAGCCCACCCCAGACCCACAGTATTAGTCAGAGTTCTGCAGAGAAACAGACCCGATAGAAGACATGTCTCATATGATTATGGAGACTGAGAAGTCCTTGATCAGCCATATGCAAGCTGGAAACCCAGAAAGGCCAGTGTATAGCTCCAGTCCAAGTCCAAGGGCCTGAGAACCAGGTGTCAGGAGAACTGATGGCATCAGTCTCAGTCTGGCAGCACAAGACAGGTGTCTCAGCTCAAGCAGCCAGGCAGAGACCGAATTATTCCTTCCTCAGCCTTTTTATTCTGTTCAGGACCTCAGTGGATTGCATGAAGCCCACCCACATGGGGTGGGGCAACGTGCTTCACTCAGTTCAGCAATTTAAATGCTTATCTCTTCCAGAAACACCTTCACCCACACACCCAGAAATGATGTGTAGCCAAATATCTGGGCATTCCATGGTCAAGTCAAGTTGATACCTGATTAACCATTATACCCGTTGAACTGTGCAGAAGCAGGGGCAATGCATGGAAATTGCTCAATGTCCCTGAGTTCTTGTGATCCCTACGCAGCAAAACAGAGCAGTCATTGACAATACTCATCCAATACTCAACACACGGCAGGCTCTTTTCTAAGTGCAGTAATCACCCTGTCTAATTTAATGTTCACATCAACTTGGGTCAGATGAATATGACTTTTGATCCTTTTCTAGATGAGGACACGAAGGCACAGAGAGGTTCAATCACTTGTCCAGTATCATATGGCCAGCAACTCTTGAAGGCAAGAATTTGGATCATGGAACTACACTGTAGAATTTGCTGGCTACTCCGCATTGTAAACCATGACACCACTGTTACTATTACCATTGGTAGTAATAGTAACATTACTGTTAATACTATTACAAATGTTTTGTTTTGTTTTGTTTGTTTTGTTTTGTTTGAGATGAAGTCTCACTCTGTCACCCAGGATGGAGTGCGATGGCACGATCTTGGCTCACTGCAACCTCCGCCTCCCAGGTTCAAGCGATTCTCCTGCCTCAGCCTCCTGAGGTAGCTGGGCTTACAGGCACGTGCCACCATGCCCAGCTAATTTTTGTATTTTTAGTAGAGACGGGATTTCACCATGTTAGTCAGGCTGGTCTCCAACTCCTGACCTCATGATCTGCTCGCCTCGGCCTCCCAAAGTGCTGGGATTACAGGCGTGAGCCACCGCTCCCGGCTTACTGCTAATGTTTACTCTACTATTACTACCGCTATTCTATAACATTATTAATGCTAATACTGTAGTATTACTAATACTAAAACTACACTGTTAGTAAAGCTATGACTGTTCCTACTACTATTAAGGTATTTAGATATTACAAACTCCTTCTAGGTAAAAAAAGTCACTCTCTCGCTGACACAGTACAAACAGTTGCACAGACAAGCTGAGGCTTACTTTTCTTCTCTAAGTTATATGTTTGCACTGCTGGTCTGTAAACTTCTAAATGGCGTCCCCGGGATCTTACACAAGTGCTGAAGCACAACAGGCTCTTAGTAAATGACTTCGGAGTGAGTGGAGGTTTACACCCAGAAGTGCGGATTAAGGCAAGCCCAGAAGTGCAAGCCCTGTTTAGAGTTGAGAAAGTAAAATTGAGGTTCTAGGTCAGGGGCAGGCCTGGGGCAGGCGAGCCATGAGATTTTCAGGGTAAATTGTTCCAGGAAGTGCTCACCCCCAGGGGTGACCCCCGAACTTGCACTGCCCCAAGAGCAAGTTCTGTCTTGTCCCAGCCCTGCAGGCAGAGGCCAGGCCCAACTGTGTGTGTGGAAGGAGAAGCTACATCCTCAATACTGTCCCCACTTTTGCTTGATCTGGGAAAGTCTCTGTGATGTGCTTGCTGCTGGAAGGAGTTTGCATTTCCTGCCTGCTGACAAGAGGAGCTGACCCGGATGCTGAATTGAAAATGGGAAGCCAACCTCTGATTCCTAGTGACTGCAGTTCCACAGATGCAGAATCCGGCACAGGTAACGGAGAGATGACTGCACATAAGCACTGGCCCCAAACTCCAAGGTCACACTCTCTGTAGTAAACTCAACTTCCGTTTGCTGCAAATATTCCTATCTACCCCTGCCACAAAGGACACACCCAACTGTTCAAAGAAGACCTTTTTCCACTTAAGACTTGCGCGAGAGAACTCAGAGAAGTTTGTAAGGTGATTTCGTGAGTCAAAACTATACTTGTTCTCAAGAAAAAAAAAGTTTGCAGCCAGGCGCAATGGCTCACCCCTGTAATCGTAGCACTTTGGGAGGCCGAGGTGGGCAGATTGCCTGAGCTCAGGAGTTTGAAACCAGCCTGGACAACATGGTGAAACCCCATCTCTACTAAAAATACAAAAAAATTACCCCGGCATGGCGACATGTGCCTGTAGTCCCAGCTGCTTGGGAGGCTGAGGCAGGAGAATCGCTTGAACCCGGGAGGCAGAGGTTGCAGTGAGCTGAGATCACACCATTGCATTCCAGCCTGGGTGACAGAGTGAGACTCCATCTCAAAAAAAAAAAAAGTTTGCTTTCTATTTTATGATGCTGCACAATGGAGATGAGTGCTGCTGTTATTGTTTAATGAGAATAAAGAATAAAGAATCACATATAGACGATAAAACTGATGACTTAACAGAGAAGATACACAAATCCAAATGGAAAAGCATAGAGCTATTTGGCTGGGTTAAGAGCTGAGAGCCACAGTGCGCTGAGTGGCTTGTTTTGCAATCAGTTGATGTCCTTTGTCTCCGATCTAAATTGTGTCTGATAAAGAAACGCAGCTAAATGTTCTGTACCTGCCACTGGAGACCAAGATGCATGAACCCAGGAGCACGAGTCTACCAGGGATGACCAAGCTTTGCTGGAAGGAGCAGCCAATCAGGGCAGTCTCATGCATGTGGTTTGGGGCGGGGGTGGTGTCATCCCATCAGCTATGACAAATACCTCTAAAGCAGAAAGCAAGAGCAAGAAGGTCCAGGCCATCGGCGGGGTCTGCAGGGCAAAGGGTGCATCCCCCCAGCAGCCCGCCCACCATAGGCACCTTTCCTCTCTCCCTCTTCCCACATTGAAATGGGCTCCCTCTTTTCTCCCTTCAGCTGTAGAGACTCTGGAGGTGTGAGTTTGAGAGGGATTGTAAACCCAAGTGTGGAACACAGAATTTCCCACTGCCCATGTCAGAGCTAAACCTACTGGGCTGTATGCCATGCAAATAGCTTTTAGTTTTAATTTTTTTTTTTTTTTTTTTTGAGACAGAGTCTCACTCTGTCACCCAGGCTACAGTGCAATGGCACAATCTCTGGTCCCTGCAACCTATGCCTCCGGGGTTTAGGCAATTTTCTGCCTCAGCCTCCCGAGTAGCTGGGATTACAGATGCATGCCACCAGGCCTGGCTAATTTTTGTATTTTTAGTAGAGACGGGGTTTCACCATCTTGGTCAGGCTGGTCTTGAACTCCTGACCTCGTGATCCACCCGCCTCAGCCTCCCAAAGTGCTGGAATTACAGGCATGAGCCATCAGGCCCCCCACCTAGTTTTAATTTTAATGACCCAGAAAGCCTTTAGGATATAACATTACCAAGGATGGAATCCCAGGTCACATATGCATGAAAATGGTGAGTGAAGGAAACAGAGCATGGTGAGCAACACAGTAATACTGCTCTGTCCTGGGCCGTGGGATGATCATGATTTTTTTTTCTGACACAGAGTCTCACTCTGTCACCCAGGCTCCAGTGCAGTGGTGTGATCTCTGCTCACGGCAACCTCGGCCTCCCAGGTTCAAGCAATTCTCCTGCCTCAGCCTCCTGAGTAGTTGGGACTACAGGCGCACGCCACCATGCCCAGCTAATTTTTGCATTTTAAGTAGAGACTCGGTTTCACTATGTTGGCCAGGCTAGTCTCGAACTCCTGACCTCAGGTTATCCACTCACCTCGGCCTCCCAAAGTGCTGGGATTACAGGTGTGTGCCACTGCGACCAGACGATGGTGAATTTTAAAAAATCATGTTAAGGAACTTCAAAAAAATTTTTTTTACACCTAGCTGATAGTACTTTTGTAATCCAAAGAAGTGTTGCAATACTACACACTGTATTTAAAGAAAGGGAAACAGCTCACCGGTGTTCTGGTGTAGAATTGTGAGAGAGAGAACACCAGGGGACAGGCAAGGGAAGGCGAGGAAAGAGGCAACCACAGCCTTTGAGAAGATTTCTCTGTGGAAAGCCTGAACTGGAGCTCAGTTTACAGCCAGGTTAAAGTCTTACAAAGCTCACTTTCATTATGTGCTTTAAAAGATTAAAATCTTTTAGTTGATTGATTTAAACTTTTTAAAATTGCAAGTCTTTTCTGTGGATGGTGTCAGAAGAATAAAATGGTTTTTCTAGGAGGAGCTGACAGATAAGTGGTAACTGAGGGGAGAATTATTTAAAAACTGGAAGTAAACCAGGCATGCATTTTAAAAGAGTAAAAAGGAAAGCAGTGACCCCTTCAGATGAGGGGGAGCCTGTGCTGCAGGTCTGTGCCCTCATGAATGCTGGGGTTCAAAATGCTTCCCTTGGTGGCTGCCCTTCCAGGCCTCCCCAGCACTCCCAGGAAAGCTAAGGACCCTCTGACTTATGGCATGAATCCTTTGAGCATAGAAAATACCGCAGTCAGCAAAGGAAAGAACTTTCACTAGAGCAAGCGGAGAGGTGAGCTTGAAATGAAGACATCCCGGCACCACGGCATTGCTCAGGGCTTACCGAAGCAGACGCACTAAAAGCCGCTTGTGCACCACACAGCTCTGTGAAAGGGTAAGACCATAGAGAGAAGAGAGAGAAAGGAGGGAATTCCAATCTGTGTCTTGGTCCATTTGTGCTGCTATAACAGCATCCCTGAGACTGGGTGTTTTAGAAAGAACAGAGATTTATTTATTGAAGTTCAAGAGGCTGAGATGTCCAAGGTGGAGGTGCCGACATCTAGCCAGGGACTGCCTTCTGCATGGTGGAAAGTGGGAGGGTAAGAGAGTGAGAGAGTGAGAGAATGAGAGCGAGGAAGATGGCTGAGAGGGGTTGGGGGAATGGGATCAGATTCATCCTTTTATCAGTAACCCACTCCCAAGATCTCTAACCCACTCCCGACCCAGATAACAGCATTACCGCATTCAAGGAGGCAGAATCTTCACGGCCTCAGCACCTCTAATGGGTCCCCCCTCTCCACACTGTTGCATTGGGGTTAATTTCCTAACCCATGAACCTCCAGGGCACATTCAGCCCACAGCAGCATGGCTCCCAGGAGCCCCCACAGCACTCTGTAGGGGGCCTGTCCAGTACAAAAAGCAGGTTCCTATGCTTTTCTGGGAAGGCTCACCTCACCATGAGCTTCCTGCTTTCTGTTCATCTTCTGATGAAGAAATCCTGTTTCAGAGCCATGTTGCTTGGTCTCTCATCCAAGCCCATGCTTACCTATGGGACAATTAGCGTCTGTTAACGACTCCTTCCTGGGTTTCACTCTCAACTCCAAAAACTCCTCCTTTTGGTCCACAGCAGATTTTCAGGTTGGAAATGGAGACATCCTTGCCCGAACCCATCCATATCCCTTTGCAGGGGAAATTGCCTCGCCCATGTCCCAGCGACAGGGTGGCAGTGACACGGGGTTCCTGGCTATCCTGGCCCCTTCTGTGGGCGACTGGGTAGATGTGGGCACTTTGCCTACATCAGTGCATTGGGATCTATGACCTAGGAGCTATGACTCATGGCCCAGCGTGAAGCAGGGAGCTGGACCCCTGGAACTCCCCACTTGGCACTGGATGTGGGACCCAGTAGGACCCAGGTGGTCATCTGCTCAGACAGAAGTCTTCCTGAACCAAGAGGTTTGAAGAGCAGGTGTTGTGGCAGGTCAGCCCTGGCAAGCCTGAACATGTGTCCGCTGTGGAAACAAGGAAGCAGAAACCACGGGCACCAGGCTGGGGGAGGAAAGACAGGCGAGAGACACACAGAGAGTCCGCGAGAAAGAAATGGTAGAGTCAGCATAGTCAGAACTGCTGCCCGGAGCCCAGATGACAAGCCCTTCCAGACTAACGCACCTGTTCATTAAAAATAGACAAAAATTAAAACCCCTCAAATAGGAAATAAGAAGCGCATAGCCATTTGGGGAGTTAATGTGATCAAACAGAAGCAATTTTGCCAGGGGGTTGAGCAGCCTCTCCAAGCCCAGGCCCAGCGTGCAGCTCCCTACGCCTCTTCTGTGCTTAATTAGCCAAGGCCCAGCTAATCTCTCCAAGTCATCCAGGGGGATCCGGAAACAGCAGGCCAAGGAAGCTTTGCGGGAACGTAATTACCATCCCACATGAGCAGGAGGCTGGGAAACTGGGAGACATTCGCTGAATGAACACGGAGCTGGAGGGGACATCAGAGTGCAGAGAGCAGTGCGTGAGGTCAGAGGCTCCAAGACAGTCAGAAGCAGCCCTTGCAGGGGGCGAGGTCGGTTGCAAAGCAAACCCCACAGAGGCCAGACTCCCGCAGAGGAGTATCCCCCACCGCGCAGTTCACCTGGCTCAGCTCTCAGTGACCCCGGACTGGGACCTTGTGTGGATTGTTTTCTCTCTGGCCTCCTCTCCAGCCTGCACAGCATAAATTGCTCTCAGCAGGATGGGCACTTAGGGACCTGCTGTTGCTGCAGTGGCATGGTGGCTGTTGACATTGGGAATAACATGTCCCTCTAACCCCATTCGGTGTGGGTGCCCATCTGCCCAAGTGCCAGAGCAGGGAGAGCCTCACTCCTGCCCACCAAAGCAGGAACGTTCTGACAGTTCCTGTTCAACCTGCCAATAAGCAATCACTGTGTCCCAATCCACCCTCTCCCCATGCTCCAGCCCTCTGCTGTCAGGCCCCTGCCCCTTCCCAGGCCTGGAAGACTGCTTTTTGCTCCTCCAATATCGAGCCCTAACTTTCCCAGCTCCAAGCCTTTGTGCAAGGTGTTCCTGCCACCTAGAGCACTCTTACTGCGTTCCATACCCACGGAGAACTTTTCCATCCTCTAAGAATCACCTTAAAAACTACCTTTTCTGCTGCTCCCCAGTAATGGAGCCCTGTCCCTCTCTGACTGCCGCAGCACTAGGCTCTTTTCATGACAAATCTTACTCTAAGTACACAATACAAAGACAGGTGCAAGGGTGTGAATAGGATACAGGATTCAAAGGCAAAAACCTTTGCTTGAGTCGTGGATATGTCAAACTCTCGCCAGAGCAGTGAGGACAACAGGGTTCTCCCCTGTGCACCACCTGTTACCTGCTGGGGCACTGTCCTGAGAACTCTGCGTGTATGAACTCAATTCATCCTCACAACACTCCGTCAACACAGAGATGATAATTAAGCCCAGTTAAGAGATGGGAAAACCGAGGCCTTAGGCCACACTGCTGTAAGTGGGAGAGGGTTCCGCTCAGGGAGTCTGGCTCCGGTGCCCTGGGGAGAAGCATCATCAAGTGCTCTTAATAGAAGCGTCTCCATGAGTCACATGAGAAAAACAAACACCCCTCATTCACTCGTGTCGTATTTATTGGACACCGTGAAGCCCTGGGTCAGGACAGCTCCAGCTCAGGGAGCTCCGGAGGGCAGTGTGCCTGTGGGCATGGAGCTGTGAAGATTTGTGATCCTTAGGGCTGCCTGGGGACATGTTCCCTCCCACGGATCATGGACGAGGACCCCTGGAGAATAGGGAGCAGCCCTAGCTGCCCTCTTTCAGTCCCTGGAGCTGACACCACAGGCACCCAGAAGGCCGGCTGCCCCAGATTTTGCTATCACCACTTTGTGGGAGGGGAGGTGGATTATATTCCTATTCTGTTCAATAAAATAGTTAAAGCATGGGTCATCTCTTCAAACGGCTCTCTGTGACAGTCCCCACAACAGGAATCTGCTTCTCTGTGGGTAATCGAGGACACTAATGAAGAGGAGAAACAACAAGCTCAATTCCAGCCCCAGCCCCGAAACCACTCTGGGACAAAGATGACAGTTCCACCTGTTGGTAAAAACAACTGTTGCAGAAAAGTCACCTGCTGTGGTGGGTGAGCAGCTCACCAAGACTTAGCTCACGGGTGGACACACTTCTTCATAAAGACCCAGAGAGCAGATATTTTCAGCTTGGCAGGCCAAGAGACAAATTCAAGATTATTACCTACATACTCATATAACAAGAGAGAAAATAAATTCCCACACATTTTTATTGATGGATATCATCATAATTGAGTACTTTTTAAAAATACAAAATATGAGTAATATGAGTCTCCTAATAATAAGAATGAAATTCCTGTTTCTAGAATACTGTTTTGTTTCATTGGGATTAAAGTTAGTGTTCCCTTTCATCAAACCTGTTGCAACTGTGCATCTAGAAAAGTCATTCTCAGCTCGCGGATGGTGCAGAAACAAGCAGCGGGCTGCATCTAGCCTCTGGGCTGTTGTGTGAGTTTCTTGTGGCTGCTGGAACATATTAGCACAAATTTAATTGCTTACAACAACACAAATGTATTATCTTTCAGTTCTGAGGGGTCAGAAGTCTACAATGGGCCTCACTGGGCTGTACAACTGAGGCATCAGCAGGGCTGTGCCCCATCTGGATGTTCTAAGAGAGTTCCCAGTTCCCATCTCCTAACTGGGGCTAATTACCATCCCTCTGTTGTTTGAGTGTTTCGAGGATGAATTGAGTTCATACATGCAGGGTTCTCAGAACAGTACCCAGCAGGTAACAGGCGGTGCACAGGGGAGAACCCTGTTGTCCTTTTTTGCAGCTCCTAGAGGCCACCTGACTCCTGTGGCTCAGGGACCCCCTGCGGCTCAGGGACCCCCCCGCCCCCACCACTCTCCCGCGGAACTCATATCACTTCTGCCTCTGCCTCTGTCATCATATCTCCTCTGGCTCACCTCTTTCCCCTGGAAAGACTTAGGAGATGAGATTGGGCCCACCTAGATAATCTGGGATTATCTCCCCATTTGCCAAGTCCCTTTACCATAAAGTGACACACTCATAGGTTCTAGGGATTAGGACATGGACATCTTTGGGAAGGCCGTATTCTACCCTCCACAACCGTTTGCCTTCCCCTTTTTTGCTGACTGGTGCTCACCTAAATGCCATGTGGAAGGTAACATGGTAGTCACTTACAAATAAGAAACCTGAGACTATAAATTATTTGTCCAAGGTCTCAGAGCCGGTGAAATCAGACCTGAATTAAGCGTCAGTTCTCAATCCTCCACCAGCAAGTCACTGTCTTAGTCATCATTTAAATTCTCCCTGGTAAGTTCTTGAAGGGCAGGGACCCCCCTCCCCACCACAGCTTGCAATACGGAACAGGACATTTCCATTACAAATTCTCAAAGCCAATCAATCCAGTGATCATCTAATTAGCCCAAGGTTTAAAAAATTAAATAGAATGTTGAACTGGAGAATGAGTATTCACACTAATGTTTGGATGTGAGAGTTTGCAAACTTCAGGGATCATAGTAATTCTGTGAAGATCCCATTAGCAAAGCCAACTAAAGTCCAAATGCTAAGGCTGTCTGACCCACATAGGAGACCACTTCCCAACTCCAGGCATCATGTGGCCAAGAGGCCTGAACAAACAATCTAAGCTCAGTGGCTGCTCTGCTACTCTCTAACCATCTGTGTGATATTTTATTCTTTTCCGAATCTGTGAGCCCTGTGCATTGTGTGTCTCCCAGCTAGAATGTCAGACACAGGCAGGCAAAGACCTTGTCTGTCTTCTACTTTCAGTGTCTCCACCTCCCAAAACAGTGGCTGGCACCTAGCAGGTGCTCAATGAACATAGGAAGAAGGAAGGAAGGAAGGAAGGAAAGAAAGAAAGAAGGAAAGAAAGAAAGAAGGAAAGAACGAAGAAAGAGAAAGAAAGAGAGAGAGAGAAAGAAAGAAAGAGAGAGAGAGAGAAACAGAGAGAGAAGGAAGGAAGGAAGGAAGGGAGGGAGGGAGGGAGGGAGGGAAGGAAAAGGAAAGGAAAGGAAAGAAGAGAGGGAGGGAGTGAAGGAAGGAAGGGAGGGAGGAAGGGAGGAAGGAAAAGGAAAGGAAAGAAGAGAGGGAAGGAGGGAATGAAGGAAGGAAAGAAAGAAAAGAAAGAAAGAAAGAAAGAGAAGGAAGGAAGATAAGAAATCTTCTTCCCAATTAATATTGACTACAGACCTAGAAACTACTCTCTGACTCTGATACAGTACAAATTCCCCTGGGAGAGGTAATGTTTTTAAGAGGTCCTCAGTTTCACCTGAGTCTGGAAGTTTTTAACCTTCCCAGAGTACCTAAGAAGACATGGAAGGTGGGAGGGAGTCAAGGACCAGGAGGTAGATGATGGCCGAAGGGAAGCTCATGATAATGCTGAGAACTCTTCATTGGTCAACTATTTTCTCCCAAATCCTGGAAAGACCTCTGTCCTGCTGACCTCAGCAGCAGCCTGAGAAGACCCTGGAAGATACATTCCTGAGGAAGGCGCAATGACTGCCAAGCCTCATGCCAGGTAAGAGGAAAGAAAGAGCAGAAACCATGCTGCACTCAGAAGAATCCAGAGGAAAAGCCATTTGAGGAAAATTAGCCGAACAACACAGTCCTTATGGTGGGTAAAGCAAATTGCAGGCACTGATTTGTTTAATCTGCACAACAGTCTTTGAGATGACTATTATTATTATTATTATCTTTGAGATGGAGTTTCACTCTTGTTGCCCAGGCTGGAGTACAATGGCACAATCTCAGCTCACTGCAACCTCCACCTCCTGAGTTCAAGCGATTCTCCTGCCTCAGCCTCCCAAGTAGCTGGGACTACAGGCACGAGCCACCACACCCAGCTACTTTTTTGTATTTAATAGAGACGGAGTTTCACCATGTTGGCCAGGCTGGTCTTGAACTTCTGATCTCAGGTGATCCTCCCGCCTTGGCTTCCCAAAGTGCTGGGATTACAGGCATGAGCCACTGCGCCCAGCTGAGGTGACTATTATTAATATCCCCACTGTGCATGTGAGGAAATGAAGAAACTTTTTAAAACTTGAGTAACACCACAATAGCCACAAGAATGTTAGTTCTTGGTTCACAAAGCAGTTCTCAGCTCCATGCCAGGGGTCTACAGAGGGTGCTGGGGGTAGAAATGTGGGGACATCTCCCTGGTCTCCCTGGTCAAGGAGCTCATTGTCCACTTCATGGCCATGTATTTATCATCTGTATGCTTTTTGTGAGGTGCTATTGTTTGCTTAATATATTTAGGTAAAACTAATAGCTGAACTACTGCTTGCTCAATTTGTTTACTTCAGTTACTATTATTTTAAAAGGAATTTGGATATCATTACTATGTATGGGAAACTATTATCAGCATACATCAAAGATAAACATAAAGATTAACACAATGGGCTGGGTGGGTGGCTCATGCTTGTAATCCCAGCACTTTGGGAGGCTAAGGCAGGTGGATCACCTGACATCAGGAGTTTGAGACCAGTCTGGCCAACATGGTGAAACGCCATCTCTACTCTAAACACAAAAATTAGCCAGGCGTGGTGGTGGGCATCTGTAATCCCAGCTACTCAGGAGGCTGAGGCAGGAGAATCACTTGGACCCTGGAAGCAGAGGCTGCAGTGAGCTGAGATCGCACCACTGTACTCCAGCCTGGAAGACAGAGAGAGACTCCGTCCCCCCAACCAAAAAAAAAAAAAAAAAAGAAAAGAAAAAGAAAAGTTAACATAATGAAAACAAAAGATAAAACTTTTAAACATACTTGCCTGTGAAGCCCTAGAAGTAATCTCAGTATTTATGACCACTTGTAGAAATCACAGGTCTATTTGAAAGCAAAATTACAACACGTAAATTTGAAAGTTGTAATAAAAATACCACCAGCTATTAATTCTATGCACCAGACAAGTTTTAGAAGGGTAAAATATAAAAACCAAAATCACTCCATACCTTTACTGAGAATGGATTGAAGTCTTCCCTTTTGTCCCCAAACTCTGGATTGGGAATGATTTCTTACATTGGGCCTCATCTGGAAAGTGAGTTTTCGTCAATTGCTTCATTTCCAAACACAAGACAGGATGAGGAAGGACATCAGCTACGCATGGAAAACATTTCTGAGCATAAAGCTAATTACTTACAACTTGTACATAAGATGCAAAAAGTGCCCATTTTCTTGCTCAATGACCCATTTTATGTGCTCTTGTTGGTTGTGGGCCCCCCCACACCACCGTGCGAATGAGCAGACACACAAAGAGGGCTGGTCCAGCTCATGCACTCATGCCTCTGTCAGACTTTCAAAGCCCATAAAAGTCATGCCAAAATGGTCTGAAAGAAAAACCTCTGATCCTCATCCTGGAGGGGATGTAAATCCCAAACCCGCCTCGATGGGTGCTGCCACTTGTTCTATTCTCCAAAAATGATCTGTAGATCTGAGAAGTTAAAATGGCCCATTCATTTTATTTTCCACTCTCGTTTTACTTTAGGTGATGTTAATGCCTCTTCTAATGATCCTGAGGCCACTTGAAGATGGAGTTCTGGATTCAAACCTCAGCCAAGACAAAATGTGGTGGAGGGGCCATCAAGACACAGGGAAATCAAGAGTGTTATTAGATAAAATCCTATAATGCAGAAACTTGTGCTTAATGATCAAGAGTTATATGCCTGCAACATCCTGAAAAGGGGATTTTTTGCACACATTTCTTCTGGCACAGAGTCAAAATGTACCAGCTGAAAATGTGAGGGGACTAAGATTCTGTAACAGCAAGAAGAACCCCAGATCATCCTTTGGAATCTATAAGGCTGGTGACATGATTTCAAATCCAACCCGTTAAAGTACATCTCCTTCCAAGCTCATATCGTTCCTTGAATTCCCCAAATCTTCCAATAGTTGAAATTTCCCAGCTGCCATCACTCTGGAATGAATGTGAAATAATCACGCCGGATGCAGCAGTCTGATGCCAATTCCAAGCTGTCAGCTTAATCAGGAAAGTGCCGATGGATCTGTCCTCCCATTACATTATCCGCTTAAGCTCCCTTCAAGGCATCATCAATTTCTATAAAATACTGTACTCTGCATTGCCCACAGACAACTTTCTGCCATTTGAATCGAGTAAGAGTTGAATTTCAGCAATGCTCTGATACAGACAACGTCTGCACATCTCCAGCTACTTCGGTGAAAAGCGAAGGCTTCACGGTGAGAGTCACATGACTCAGGGATGAAGAAAAAACACCTGAACGAGGCAGGGAGGTTTTCATGTGCAGATGAAGCAACCGACGAGGCTTAACAATGAGGATCCAGAAAAGATCAAAATCACTCATTCATAAAGATATTTCTTTAGTCAATCTCTGCTGCTCACTACATGTGAAGAGAAGAATATAAAATTTAGGTAGCAAGGATTACTATTATTAGGCTAATACTTGCTGTGACTGGGAGCTATGTTCCAGCTGCTCTACTCAGCATGCTGCATGGATCACTGAATTCTCAAAATAACCCCAGTTGTTCTGTTACTATCCTTATTTTATTGGTGAGGAAACTAAGGCACAGAAAAATTAAGTAACTTGCCCAAGGTCATAAACAGTGAGTGGCAGAATTGAAACGAGGACCCAGGCAGCCTGACCTTCAGAACCCACACTCTGCAGACCACACCCTAAGGAGTAAGGTAAGGACCCTGTCTTCAAGCCATTCACATCTTAAACTGGGGGAGGAGACAGATATGAAAACATTGATAAGAGCCACTATCATGAGACTCTCACTCTGGTGGATAAGAGACAAGATTTAGCTCCCTTTTGACAGAGCTCCCAAATAGATGAAATATGTAACACACTGTATGTCAAGCAATGAAGGACACTGGTCCTGAATAGATGAAAAACCAACAAGGTGAGCCCTACAATTACCCCCAGCTCTTTGTATGGCGCAGAGCCCGGTAGACTCCCTGGTTAAGAAACAGAGCTGAGAGACCAGGGAATTCATAGTGCTGGAAATGGTAACTACATTGGTCGATATATATTTTTTCTTATTATTTAAATATTATGATAAAATGGATTAAGCAAAAAACAACAATGAATTGTGTGGTTTATAACATATGTAAAAGTAAAATGCATGACCAACAGGAGCATAAAGGCCGGGAGGGGAGAAAGGGAAGTACGCCATTGTAAGGTGTTTATGCTATATGAAGCTATGCATGCAGTTTAGTACTACACAAAGTGTTATAATATTACCTGTAGGCAGACTGTGGTAAGTTAAAGGTGTATACTATAAAGCCCAAAGTAACCATGCAAATAACAAAATGAAAAATTAAGGTGAATAATCCAGTAAAGTACATGAAAGGGAATCATAAGAAATATTAGATTAATCTAGAAAAAGGCAGATAAGGTAGAAAAAAGAAACAAAGAAGAAATGGCACAAATAGCAAAATGGGAGCTTAATACCTTATCATAGAAATAGCCACATGAAATATAAATGGTCTAAATGCATCTAATTAAAAGGTAGAGATGGATAGATATTGAATAAAAAGCAAGTTCCATGCTTTTCATGCTGCTACAAGAGATACACTTTAACATAAAGGCACAAACAGGTTAAGATATGGAATATATACATTATATATGTATATATAAATACATTATATGTATATATGTATTATATATGTATATATAAACACATTATATGTGTATATGTATTATATATGTATATATAAACACATTATATGTGTATATGTATTATATATGTATCTATAAACACATTATATGTGTATATGTATTATATATGTTTCTATAAACACATTGTATGTATACATGTATTATATATGTATATATAAATACATTATATGTATATATGTATTATATGTATACATAAATACATTATATGTATATATGTGTTATATATGTATATATAAATACATTATATGTATATATGTGTTATATATGTATATATCAATACATTATATATGTATTATATATGTATATATCAATACATTATATATGTATTATATATGTATATATCAATACATTATATATGTATTATATATGTATATATCAATACATTATATATGTATTATATATGTATATATCAATACATTATATATGTATTATATATGTATATATCAATACATTATATATGTATTATATATGTATATATCAATACATTATATATGTATTATATATGTATATATCAATACATTATATATGTATTATATATGTATATATCAATACATTATATATGTATTATATATGTATATATCAATACATTATATATGTATTATATATGTATATATCAATACATTATATATGTATTATATATGTATATATCAATACATTATATATGTATTATATATGTATATATCAATACATTATATATGTATTATATATGTATATATAAATACATTATATATGTATTATATATGTATATATAAATACATTATATATGTATTATATATGTATATATAAATACATTATATATGTATTATATATGTATATATAAATACATTATATATGTATTATATATGTATATATAAATACATTATATATGTATTATATATGTATATATAAATACATTATATATGTATTATATATGTATATATAAATACATTATATATGTATTATATATGTATATATAAATACATTATATATGTATTATATATGTATATATAAATACATTATATATGTATATATGTATATATAAATACATTATATATGTATATATGTATTATATATGTATATATAAATATATTATATATGTATATATGTATTATATATGTATATATAAATACATTATATATGTATATATGTATTATATGTATATATAAATACATTATATATGTATATATGTATTATATATGTATATATAAATACATTATATATGTATATATGTATTATATATGTATATATAAATACATTATATATGTATATATGTATTATATATGTATATATAAATACATTATATATGTGTATATATACACATATGTATATGTAAATATGTATGTATATATACATCTATGTATACATAAATATATATTACGTGTATATACATACATTATATGTGTATATGTAAATATATAGATAGATATATAATGCTAATGAAAATTAAGCTGGAGTGATTATATTAATATCACTCAAAGTTGATTTTAGAGTAAAGAATATTATCAAAGATAGAGGGTTATTTCATAATGATAAAGGGGCTAATTCATCCAGAGGACACAACAGTTCTAAATGTGTATGCACATAATAACAGAGCTTCAAAATACATGAAGCAAAAACTGATAGAATTGCAAGGAAAAATATACAAATCTATATTTATAATCAGAGATGTCATGCCCTGTCTGTCAATAATTGATAGATATAGTAGATAGAAAATAGAAAGAATATGGAAGATGGAGACTGGACCTAGTTAACAGTTATACAGTACTCCACCCCAAAACAACAGAAACATGTTTATTGCAAGTACACAAGGAACATGTGTAAAAATAAAAAGAGCCTTAGTACAAGTCTTAATAACTTTAAAAAGAGTGAAGTCATACAATGTATGTTCTCTGACCAAACTAGAATTAAATTATTTAAAAAAATAACTAAAATATCACTGGAATCCCCCCCTGAAGTATTTGCAAACTAAGCAATACATTTCTAAGTAACACATTGATTAAGAAATAAATAAAAAAAGAATTAGAAAATATTTGGAAATGAGGAAACATCAAAATTGTGGAATTATGTTAAAAGAGTAGGTAAGGGGGAATTTATAGCACTCACCCCGAATGTTAGAAAAGAAGGCTCAAAGCAATAGCCTTAGATTTCACCAGTTTAAGAAATGATTGGATGGTGGTGTCTGCAACTGAGATCAAGGGTATAGGAAAAGGAAGAGGTGTGCAGATGAGACACACTGTAGGCATCAAGGTGGCTATAAGAATTTGATGATGTATTATTTTCAAAGTAGGGGGCAACTGCAGGCAATTATACTAAATATGTAAAGAATCATCAGGATGTAGGAGGCACTTGAGACACTGGAGTAAATGAGATCATCCAGGGAGAATATATAGCGTGGGAAGAGTAGTTAGTGGAAGACTGAACCCCAAGGGCCACCATTACTTGAGGGGTAGAAGGAAAACCAGGAGGGGATGGATTGAACAAAAAATGCAGGATCAGAGAGCAGAGCCACCAGAAAGAGGGTGCAGTGGTGGGGAAGAAAGTATCAGGAAATGAATAGCGTCAAGTGTAGCAGAAAGATTCATTGAGAAAGAGATCACAGATTCACTTCATTTGGCTTTAGGAAGCTCTTTGCAACCTTCTTAAGATTTCAGTAGAGTGCTGAGAAGCAGAAGCCAGCCCAAGGAGTTAATGGGAGGCCAGGATGTTGAAATAGTGAATGTAGCATTCATTTGAGAAGTTTGGATAAACAGGGGGAAAGAAAAATTATCTCAAGTATGAAATGTGAGCAAAGAAAGGTTTTCAAAATGGAAAACACTTAAGCAAGTTTATGTAAAGAGTATCAGGAGCCCCTAAAGAGGCAGAGGACAAAGAAGGGGCAGAGAGTGTATAATAAGTAACAATTCAGTAAAAAATATCATACAGGCCGGGCGCAGTGGCTCACACCTGTAATCCCAGCACTCTGGGAGGCTGAGGAGGGTGGATCACGAGGTCAGGAGATCGAGACCATACTGGCTAACACGGTGAAACCCCATCTCTACTAAAAATACAAAAAATTAGCCGGGCGTGGTGGCAGGCACCTGTAGTCCCAGCTATTGGGGAGGTTGAGGCAGGAGAATGGCGTGAACCTGGGAGGCGGAGTTTGCAGTGAGCCAAGATTGCACCACTGCACTCCAGCCTGGGCGAGAGCAAGACTCCATCTCAAAAAAAAAAAAAAAAAATCATACAGGCTGTGCAGTAAACAGTATCAATGGATTGGTAGATCTTTACCAGGAAGAGCCATGCATTGTTCTTTTATTTATTTTTTTATTTTTTTATTATTACTATACTTTAAGTTTTAGGGTACATGCGCACAATGTGCAGGTTAGTTACATATGTATACATGTGCCATGCTGGTGTGCTGCACCCATTAACTCTCCATTTAGCATTAGGTATATCTCCTAATGCTATCCCTCCCCCTTCCCCCCACCCCACAACAGTCCCCAGAGTGTGATGTTCCCCTTCCTGTGTCCATGTGTTCTCATTGTTCAATTCCCATCTATGAGTGAGAACATGCGGTGTTTGGTTTTTTGTCCTTGCGATAGTTTACTGAGAATGACGATTTCTAATTTCATCCATGTCCCTACAAAGGACATGAACTCATCATTTTTTATGGCTGCATAGTATTCCATGGTGTATATATGCCATCAAAAAGTGGGCAAAGGATATGAACAGACACTTCTCAAAAGAAGACATTCATGCAGCCAAAAGACACATGAAAAAATGCTCATCATCACTGGCCATCAGAGAAATGCAAATCAAAACCACAATGAGATACCATCTCACACCAGTTAGAATGGCAATCATTAAAAAGTCAGGAAACAACAGGTTCTGGAGAGGATGTGGAGAAATAGGAACACTTTTACACTGTTGGTGGGACTGTAAACTAGTTCAACCATTGTGGAAGTCAGTGTGGTGATTCCTCAAGGATCTAGAACTAGAAATACCATTTGACCCAGTCATCCCATTACTGGGTATATACCCAAAGGACTATAAATCATGCTGTTATAAAGACACATGCACACATATGTTTATGGTGGCACTATTCACAATAGCAAAGACTTGGAACCAACCCAAATGTCCAACAATGATAGACTGGATTAAGAAAATGTGGCATGCATTGTTCTTTGAGGATAGAAGAATGCTAATGACAGGGAGGTTGCAGACTGGGGTAAAATTCTCAACACTTAACCATTAACTGCATCTTGTCACTAAGTTGGGGATGGAAACTTTATAAATCATATACATTTCATAAATTATAAAATATGCAGTCTCAAAGTAAATTGACTACACAGAAAAAAAAATCTTGGCTATGACCTTGGACAGTTTTATATTTTTAAAATGTCTCTTATAAATATCCTCATGTATGACTTAGGGTTCCCAAAACATTATAAACCCTATAACGTTATTCAGTCCAGTATAAAAATTAGTGTCTGCTTCCTAAGTGTCTACCAGCTTGAAAGATGGGTGGGGCAATGAGGAATTGTGTCAGTAGGTGGAGGTCTATCCACTCACTGAGAAGACCATAAAGAGCTGATGAACTTAGAAGTTGTTGGTACTTTTGCAATAATCAAAAGAGTAGACTTTAAACCAAACGCAAGATACTCCTCTCTTTTCAAATTGGCCAAGAATCAATAAAGATAATTTATATGCAACAGTAAAAATCTGGCCACAGAGCCAGAGCTTAGGTTTGAATCTTACCTGACCATCTACAACTTTAACTCTCTGAGCCTCATTTCCCTTACCTATAGCATGAGAATAATAACAGTACCTACCTCTTCCAGGGCTGAAATTACACAAGCCAGGATCTTAGGACAGGGCCTAGCACAGGTAAGCATGCAATAAAAGCTACTTGTGGTTATTCAGGCATTGGCAGATTGTGAACTGGCACAACCTTCGTGAAAAACAGTTTGGCAATACATGTTAAGAGGTTATAAAAAGTAATTGCTTGTATAGGTATCTATCCTAAGGATGTAATGAAAAAAATTATTGAGCAAAGAAATCATGTTTGTCATCTTCTCTGCTATTTCTCCAGCGGTTATCACAGAACCGAGTTCAGAGGAAACAGATGATGAATATTTGTTGAATGCATAAACAAAGATTTATGTAGGAAGATGTTTATGGTAGCCTTATTTACAAGAGAAACTTGATGAATGGCTTCATAAATTATGGCAACCCATATGATGGAATAGTATGCAACCAATGAAATGACATTTTGAGGAATATTTAATAAAAGCACAATGTTTTCACAGCATAATGGTACGGAAGGAAAAACAACTAAGATGCAGAAGTCTACACGCAGTATCATCCCAATTTTGTAATACATGTATATGTACAGACAGGGGCAAGAAAGAAAAATAGCCACTAGATTTAACTCTGGGTCATTGGCCATAGGCAATTTCTTTTGTTCTTTGTATGTCTCTGTGTTTTCTTATTTTCTACAAGTATACATTATTTTTATAACCAGCAGATGAATGTTCTTTAAACATATATTGGCAACAAATCATTATGGATAGTTGAAAAGAATTAGTAATCTACAGTCAATAAAGAAACCCTACAGGATTGGGCAACAAGAGTCCACGGGTAAGAATGTTTTATTTCTTAGGGTTTAAAAAATGAACACAACGCTCAGGTTTATGCATGGAATATGGTGAGAGGAAACAGCCAACCAAAACACGTTGTGAAGCATCATCTGAAAGTGTAGAGCCCATCAGTTAATGTAAAAGCATGTGAGAGTTTTATTCCTAAGGAATGCTCCCTTGAATCATTTATTGCAAGCCGACCTTCTTGTATGAAATGGGGAGCTTTGCAACCTAATTTAAATTTCTAATGTGCCTGGTGCTTATTCTCAGTTATTTTTTATGTTTAAAATCCATTAGTATAGATGAAGAAATAGGCTTCTATTTTATGTACCTAGTTCTATATTATTTTTGTGCATTTATATCTGGCCTCTGGAGCTTAGTCCCCCCCTTCATGATTTAGCTATGCAAGATGTTACACCAATTTATTAGAAGGAGGTTGGGGAACAGACTCTGCATATTAACTGTGAAGATTTTTCTACAAAGGCCTCAACAAGAAAGAAGGGCATCCCTTACCTTGTGCCAGATGCATGCTTGCAAATAATTTTCATGGTTAGCATGTTGGTTCATTAATTCCCAAACTAGACTGGATCCTGTAAAATCTCAGGGAAACTTGTGACTGATGACCGATTTTCATATTTATCTTTTTGAATGGTGTGATCAAATCGGGGCTGCCACAAAACACTCTCTGAGACACAGGGACAAGTCTCTTGGGTATCCAAACTGGCCCAGTATTCATGAAGTCCCGAAGTCTTAGATTCAGATGAGGATTCCACAGAGAAATCCACTGCCTTCAAAGGTGCTTGCCTCTTTTAGCCAACAATTCCCTAGAATGTAAAGAGCCTAGAGATTGTGTTTCTTTTCAGAAATTTGAGGAAGGGTGCCAAAACAAAGACTAGTGTCCCCCAGGGCTACCTGCCCCCCAAACTATGGCTCCTCCCTGCATATCCCCTCCCCTTCACACACTCCAAGGCACACTCTGGTGCAAATTATGAAGGCTGCTTGTGCAAAAATGATCAGGGAGGGTGCTATGCATGGTGGTGGCATAATTTCTCATCCCCTGTTTATGGTTCCTTTGGGAGATCCCTCCACCACCTGCTCTCTGGGGTCCTAAATCATACAGCCCCATCACCTTCCTCTGCACCTTAGAAGTGGCTCCAGAATCCAAGCTGGCCAATGAGACTATTTCACTCCTTTGGCCACAGCGATTGGGCCAAGGGTGGCCATGTGGCCTCAGTAGGGCCAGAGACTCCTGCATTATTGAGACTTTGGAGACAGCTGTCCTCTTCCATTTAGTTGGGAGAGAGAGAAATCCCGGAGGTTGAGCACTTGGGTTCCAGCTGTAGGTCTGTCATTTCCCGAAGTATGAGCTGAGAAAGCTGGTCTTCAGTCTCGCCACCTGTGAAAAGAGCTAATGATTGTACTCTCCCTCTTGGGAGCATGCTGAAGATGGAATGCTGCTTAATGATACCTGCAGGCACTGACCAAGCCTTAGCTCGTAACAGTGTCTTCGTTATCCTGCCTGCTACAGGCAGGGGTTTCCAGGGAATCAGATCAAGCAAAGACAAGCAGATCTGAGGAATAACAGGGAAATAAGTCAAGCATGTGCCTGGATTCCCTGCACCCAGCATCCTGTGGAGTCTGCCTACTACAGCCTCTCCAAGAACTTGAGTGAAAACATCTGCCTCTGCTTAAGCCAGTGCAAGTCAGGTGTTCATCACTTGCAATGATCACTATAAAGTAACACACAACCTGATCTTTGAAAACCAAAAATGTTTCTGTTTCAAGTTATTCCATTGCTTTTGCCTCCATGAAAGAAGATCCTTTTTGAAAAATTTTCTGAGAGAGAAACATTAGGGTTGAATTTCCTTTCTGATACAAGTCCTGGAACTCACCACACTCTGTGAGTCAACTGGAAGTGATGGAGCTGGTCATCTGGTGGTTTTTCTCTGTTTCTGGAATATATTGTCCTTTTAACAGCAAGTGCTATTTGTATTTGCTGCAAGTAGAATTTTCTATTACTCTTTTGACATCGAGATCACTCATTGCTTTTTATTATGCTCTGGATTTAGAAAGAAATATGCTCTTGACAGCAGCTTTATTTGAATTCTTCTGCTTAGGTTAATAGCAAATAAAATCCAAGACTACTACCAGATCCAAACCAACAAAACTGAGCTTGTTCTCAGGGAGGTAGCCACTTATGACGCTGATTTCTTTCACCCACACTGTGTTTACAATCTTTATGGCTGGATATTAGTAGCCTTTCAAAGATGTTTACCTCCGTTGTAACTGAAGCAGTGCCTGGCCAATAGAGGTATTCTCTCCTTTATCTGATTCTAAACTAGAAACCACTTCTTGAGTCAGGTACTGGGCCCAGCCCCTTATCTACATAATTTTAATTAATGCTTCTCGCAACTCTGAGATGCAGGCGATACATCCCCGTTTTACTGACAAGCAAACATACACACCTGAGGCTTGGAAAGCTGAAAAGCCAGTCCCAAGGGGAAGAGCAAAGAGACAGCTGCAGGATTGAGATCCAGGCCCATCTCAGCTGGGAGATTCTTCTCAACTCCACCACTGTTCAATATCAGGGTCACAGGAGTACGCAGACCAGTGTGTTCCACATGGAAACCTGGTAACTAACAGGTCCACTGGCAAGTGGTTCTCAGCCCCACTGCTGCATTTTGATTAAGCTTCAAGCATGTAGCAGTGTAGATACAGAGAGCGCAGTCAGGAGAATCAGGTAATCTCTGAGTGCAAGAGCCTCTGCAGGGACATTTGTGTGTACTTGAGAGGCATTACAACCAATGGGAATCTGTCTCAGTTCCATGCCGCACAACTCTTCCAGTCCCCGGAGCTGTGGCTGCCTCCTCCAGGTGCTCAGATGTGGCTGCACATAAGACATGCTTAGCTACCCAATCTCCTCCTTTTACTCCTCCCTCCACTTTTCCTTCTCCTCTTTCTCCTTTTTCTTTTACTCAAGCTAAACTTATACCCTATAGGGATCAGTCCTACACATTCAAAGGTTTATTGGGTATTTTCTATTCCCTTCATACAAATCAGGGAGAAGGATGAGATAAAACCCACAGATCAGCCCTTCCTTCCTGTGGCTCAGATACAGCCCTTTGTGCAGTGAATCCTGAATGTCCTCATTGATCCTCTAGGAGAGATCTGGCAATGGCCCTTCAGCAGGCCAGAAATAGTGTTGCTCTTGAAGAGGCATAAAAGGTGAGGGTTTCCATCTCTGTTTACAATAGCTTTTAGTTTGAGCCACTCCTCAAACTTAGCAGTGTTCTGACTCCTGAGCCATCTCATAAAACTCTGTGGGGGTCAAGCCAAGACTTTCTTAGACCCAAATTTGGGTAACTTTGGACTAAAAATAAATGTATTGTGTCACTCCTTCTGGAAATATAAATACCCCAACCACATCTAACACATACTAAATAAGCCAAAAGGCCAAGTGAGGTGGCCAGAGATAGTGCCAGACCTCAGATCTGGAGAAGAGGCAACAGAACTTTGGAAAACCCAGGGGATCACCTGGAGTTAGCCAAACTGCAGGGTTGAAGGCATGGTCTTCTCCAAGACTGTCCTCACATCTGACACCAAATGCACATTCAGGGGGTCTCCAAAACCACCTTCCAGGTCAATAATGCTTTAGAAGGATTCATAGAACTCATTGAAAGCTGTTATACTCATTGTTATGGTGTATTCCAGGAAAAGAATACAAATTTCCACAAGCCAAAAGAAGCGCAGAGGGCAGACTAGAGTTTGGGAGTCTCCGAAATGTGAACCTTCTGCTGATGCCTTCCCCTGGCACCAGCACATGTTACTCTCCTGCATGGATGTGTGACCACACACATAGAGTACTGCCAACCAGGGAAGCTCCCCTGAGCATCAGTGTCCAGAGTTTTTACTGGGGCTTCATTACATATACATGATTGATTGATTGCTTGCCCACACAGCTGAACTCAGTCTCCAGGTCAACTGATGCCCTGAGGCCAGCTGCCACCCCAGATCACATGGTTGGTCTTTTTTGACATGGTCAGCCTCCACCCTAGGATCTGGTGTGGCCAGCAGCCATGCTAAACAAACATCCTCCTGTCATGTTGTACACATATTACTTTCCAGAAGTTGAGGACCAGACCACTCTCTCTGGCCAAGGCCAAATTCTTTACGACACAGAGGTGGGAATGTGGTCCTTGTGTTGGTGTGGTATGAGAAGACTGTTGCTGGCAGGGCAATGAGTGTGTGGGATGAAGAGCTTGATTTAAGACAAATGACATTAGGTTCCAAAAATGTATCAACAAAAGTGGCCACTCAAATTCAAGAATGAGTTGGATGGAAACAATCAAGGGAAGTTAGGGAAGGGCAAGGGGTATCACTAATATACAAAAGAGCAATGTTGAAAAATCCTCAAGAATCAGAATCTTAGAATGGATGGGATCAGTTGGCACAGAAACAAGTCATTGTTATTCTAGAGTTGTTAATTGCAGCCTCCTCTCCTCTCCTCTCCTCTCCTCTCCTCTCCTCTCCTCTCCTCTCCTCTCCTCTCCTCTCCTCTCCTCTCCTCTCCTCTCCTCTCCCACATGTGAACCCCCCGGCAGCTGAGAGCTAACCCTGCCATGATTTACCCATCCTTCTCTGCAATCAGAGATAATGCATTCCTAAACACAGTGCTGCAAAGACCAACTAATTATAATGCAGTTGCTTGCCCTTATTTTAGTCTCTGTATTTCTCTGCTTATTGAATTGAGAATTGTAACCCTATTATTAATTCATTAAGAAACATAATTTCATGCGAAATAATGTGTTTACCCTCTTCTATTAGGTTAAGGTGGTGTGATTATTAGAGCTGTATCAGGCAATGAGATACTCACTCCCCAGGGGGCTTAAGTAACCACTTAATTTCTCTTCAATCAGATGCATGGAGCCAAGGACAGTTGACTGTAATTCTGATGCTTTGGCACATCTTCTACTAGGATCTAAGTGAGATATCTGCTGGAAGATATTAAATGAGAGGAAGATGCTTGAGAAAATATTGTTTAATCATATTTTTATATGGTTGGTATGAGATGATCTTCACTTCTGAGCCTGGTGTTGCATGAAAGGGTTCATTTACATCTCATAAGCTCTTAGGGAAAAGAGAACCATTGAATTTTCTGTTTTATGGGGATCTCAGTAAAAAAAATGAGATTTCATTTTAGATGGATGAGTAACTGATGTTGTAAAGACCCAGCAAGGAAACAAGGTCCAGGAAGAAGTAACTGTGCCATCCCCAGACCTCTAAATAGCTGACTCTCAGGTCTTCCCCAGGAAAGACCCTCACTAAAGGCCCCCCCTGCCACCTTTTGGAGACTTCCCTTGGCATGATCCTGAGCCCAGAATGCTTGGAGGAAATTTCAGTACTCTCAGGTACTCCTATATGCTAATTCTTCCATGCTAGCCTGGGGTGATGTTACTGTTTCAGGACTTGAATTACAGTCTCAGGTTGGAGGACAATGAGAAGAAGGGCTTTTTCATTTTTGCCATTTTTCTTCTTAAAAAATCTTTCACTAGTTCTTCATAATGTTTGACTTCTGGAGTTGGACATCAGGTCCTTCTGACACAAAGAAGAAAACAAATGGACATGGAAAAACAGCAGAAATGCCCCCGAAAGCTAAATGGTCAGTAAAAGAGAAATGGCTCTCCATGTGCACAGGCATAAACCACAGAAGCAGAGTGAGACAGGAAACCGAGGGAGGGAGAAAAAAAAGAATAACTTTACCAATTGTACCAAAACAGGAAATATTACAGCAGAGAGTGGTGCTTAGGGCTGTCAGGGAGAATACTTTCTGTTCTCTATTAATGTGCTCTGTTCTCTCTCTCTCTAATGACTAATCTTGTTTTTCCTCTGGATGCTTTTTCAATACGCCCTACTTTGGTTTGTTTTCTATTTGTGCCTGTTGATAACTCTTCTGCTTTTTATGGGCCGTCTGTCTCAGAGCAACCTAGGACTCTTTGGATTGGATCCATGGTGTGAATGGAGGCAGCATCCTCTGCTAAGATGTGTCCTAGGCTCAGACTCAAGTCACTGGGCCTCCGGACTGGGCTCTGCACAAAACAGCCATGTGACCCAGGTCACTTCATCTGAGTGTCAGTGTCTTTGCCAGCTCAGGCTGTTGTAACAAATTACTGCAGACTGGGTGGCTGAAACAACAAACATATACTTCTCACGGTTCTGGAGGTTGGGAAGTCCAAGATCCAGGTGCCAGCATGGGTGGGTTCTGGGGAGGGCCATCTTCTAGGCTGCAGTTACCCATCTTCTCACTGTATCCTCACATGGTGGAAGGGGGAAGGGAACACTGTAGGGTCTCTTTTACAAAGGTACTAATCCCATTCATGAGGGGTCTGTCCTCACGACCTCATCACTTCCCAGTGGCCATCTCCTAGTACATTGCATTGGGGGCTAAAATTTCAACATATGAGTTTGGAGGAACACAAACATGCAGTTCATTGCACTTCGTTTCCCTGGTACTAAACTGCAGCAAGAAGGTAGGGCTAAAGTAGCCCACCTATTTACAAGGTTGTTGTGAGAAACCTATTTAAAAAGCAAGCTCTGTTATACAAACGCAAATGGTATATTTTTATGAGTTAAACCTTGGTGGCCTCATAGGAAGACACTTGGTCATTCTATGATCATTCTATCTCTGGGAGCTTAGGGATATCCTGGGACCTATTGCTTAAGGACGAGTAGAGTTCAGACCCTTGGGGAGGGCACTACCTAGAGCAAACGTCACATGAGGCTGGGTGTCTACCTCTCAGAAACCATGAGATCCACGTCCAAAGCTTGCCTCCTTCTCCCTTGGAGATGTGCCTACATGGAGCCCCAGGTAATGTCACTCCACTACAACATGAATAAACTAATGAGGAATAAGTTTTGGACGAAGAGAAACATCCATCAAGTTCTCATGCTGAGTCCGTATGTGTGCTACACTAGTCAGTACATGTGCTAGGGAGCCTCACCTGTGCACCTATGCAGATCCTGAACCACCCCCCTAGTCAGTATGTATGCCAGTGAACCTAGTCAGTACGTGTGCTCATGGTCAGGTATCAGTATGTGTGCCAGGGAGCCTCACCTGTGCACCTGTGCAGATCCTGAACTGCCCCTCTAACCAGTATGTGTGACAGCAAACCTAGTCAGTACGTGTGCCAGAGAGCCTCATTTGTGCACTTGTGCCAATCCTGAACTGCCCTTCTAGTCAGTATGTATGCCAGTGAACCTAGTCAGTACATGTGCTAGTGGTCAGGAGTCAGTATGTGTACCAGGGAGCCTCAACTGTGCACCTGTGCAGATCCTGAACTGCCCAGTCTCCTCCTACTCTCAGGAAGCTGCAAGTCCCACTGCAGAAAACCCAGTGCATGCTACCTGGTGGTCTGAGGGGTGTGTTAAAATAAGGTAGTAGGGTTGCCTCTAAGATCCCAAGAGACCAGGGTCAGGGAGCACATTTGGACTGACGGGTGTCTTACCACTTGGGTTTACCCCTAAAGCAGAGCCTTGAACAAGGGCTTGGTGCTGGTAGTTTATTTGGGAGCAGAACCCAAGGAAAGGAGTGAGGGAGTAAGGAGAATGGGACTTTTAAGGAGAAGAAAAAGACAACTTAAATGAGCACTGTTGATGATGCCCCTGGCAACCAATTCTGCCAACCAGTAGGGCACCCAACATTTCCCACAGTCCATCAATGGAGGGGGCACCCACCATGACCTCCTGCCCTCAAGCTGTGCCTGTGCCCCTGCTGAGGGGGCACCCTGCTCTGTCACAGCAGAATATTCCAGGACAAGGTGGAACTGTTCACTCATGGGGGCTGGAATTAGGCATGGTGGGCATAGCAGGGTGAGGGGACAGTGCTGGAGCCCTGGGATACAGGGAGCCCTTGGGCAGTGACAGGAAGGAGCTGGGTGAGCTCACAGGGAGGGGAAGCAGACTGTCCAGCTGGGGCAGAGGCCTGGGTGGATGAACTGCTCCCGACTGCTGTCCCACAGTGGTTACTCAGGGGCTGGGGCCCAGCCCCCTGTGTGGCTCCTTCAGCTCCAAAGCCCATGGTGCCTGCAGGCCTCCTGCATCTGTGGCACGTCCTACTGGGCTCCTGGCCTCTCTCTGCTGATCTTTCTGCAGTGGCCAGAGGGCAGGTGGGGCAGCCCCGCAACCCAAGGAAACATCTACCCTCCCTCTGTGTCTCCAGATTCTCCTGGACAAGAGATCAAGTTCGTTGCAGTCAAGCACATGGAAGCCTGAGTAACTATCAGCTGGTACCAAAATGTGTGCTCCTTTTTCTTGGATGTGCCCAGGTATGACCCAACAGTTCCATTCATTCCAACAGACCAGCAAAGGCTGTGGGATTCTTTTTTTTTTTCTTTTTTTGAGATGGAGTCTCGTTCTGTCACCAGGCTGGAGTGCAGGGACGTGATCTCAGTTCACTGCAACCTCCAGCTCCCTGGTTCAGGCTATTCTCCTACCTCAGCCTCCCGAATATCTGGGATTACAGGCATGCACCACCACTCCCAGGTAATTTTTGTATTTTTAGTAGAGACGGTTTTTCACCATGTTGGCTAGGATGGTCTCGATCTCCTGACCTCATGATCTGCCCGCCTCGGCCTCCCAAAGTGCTGGGATTATAGGCATGAGCCACCATGCCCGGCCTGTTGTGGGATTCTTTATGGCGCCACTTGGAACTCACCCCAAAGCCAGAAAAGAATTCTCCATGAAGCAATCATTTCTGCTTCCCCACCTGTCCTTTCGGAAATACTGGTCAGATGAATGGCCCATCTCCATTGTCCTCCCCAGCCACAGCGGAGTGTCCACAGAGGACAGTCTTGGATGGCACAGAGTGAGTCTCTGAGGTAGGACTCTGTTGATTTAGTCCCACTGAGGCTGCTCTCCACCACCTGGCACTCAGACATCAGCCGGATTCACCACTCCAAAAGTGACCAAGACTCTCCCCTGCTCTGCATTGTCACTCAGAGCTGAGGATGCACAAGTTGGTGTCCAGCTGACCCCTTGCTCACTGTTGAGGCTGTCAGCCTCATTCCATCGTAGGGCACCAGGCTTCTTATAAATACGGGAGGACACAGCGTGTTTTGTGCTCTCCATGGCATACACCAGGACAACTCATTGCCATTTCCTCCATGAAATGTTGCTTGACTTCACCTGGATGTAATCGCTCCCTTCTGAACTTTCATGGGTCTTTGTTTCATTTTAATGGCACCAATGGTGTCCTACCAGGGTGGGCTACATCTTTTGAAGAGCCCAAGACAAAATGAAAATGTGGGGCCTCTTGTTCGAAAGCAGCAAACAAGTGCCATTAAAGAGATTGAAACAGAAAGCGTTTGCCTTTTTTCTGCAGTCTCTCTCTCTTAATTTGTCATGGTGTTTTCTATTTTCTCTTTAAGTAAAGAATAATTGAAATCTGAAATTATTAATATGAATTTTACCATTCCTCTTTATATCATGCAAGGCCAGTTTCTTTCTTTCATTTTTTTTTTTTTTTTTTTTTTTTTTGAGATGGAGTCTTGCTCTGTCTCCCAGGATGGAATGCAGTGGCACAATTTCGGCTCACTGCAACCTCTGCCTCCCAGGTTCAAGCAATTCTCTGCCTCAACCTCCCGAGTAGCTGGGATTACAGGAGCCCACCATCACACCTGGCTAATTTTTGTATTTTTAGTAGGGATGGGGTTTCACCATCTTGGCCAGGCTGGTCTTGCACTCCTGACCTCATGATCCGCCCACCTCAGCCTCCCAAAGTGCTCAGATTACAGGCGTGAGCCACCGTGCCCTGCCGCAATGCCGGTTTTAAATGCAAAGATAAGAGCATTAAACTCACAGGCAGATTCACCAAATTTACACAATTTGTATTTCATAGTTCATGCCTGCACATGGTGTAGACATGCCATGGCTGTGTGACCTTGTGCCCATCACAAGCACTGCATGCAAATGCGGGGGGCAAGGAACAGTGGCCTTCAAGAATATTGCAAGTATTTCCTTTCCTTGTGCAGCGCAATGTTGCTCCATTGTCCGGTGATACTTCACGTTAAGAACACAAGCTCAAAGACAAAATTATAAATCATTTTATGATGGCAGCAGCTAACTGACCTTCAGCCTTTCTGCACATGAAGCTCTGGGTGACTGAACAGGTCACATGCCCCTGAAGTGGCCCCACTTCCTTCTGGGGTTGGGTCGAGCATGAATCACCTGACTGTGTGCTCACTGGAGAAAAATCTGGACCTGCTCCAGTGCCTTGTCCATAGCGACTGAGTGAATGAATGAATAACAGCATGGACAGTCAGACACGTGTTCAAAGTCAGGACGAATGTACTTCACACTCAAGCCAGATTTCAGTCTTTCTCCTCCAACCACTTTAAAGAGTGGAGGCTGCTCTACGATAACCACCTACATGTTTTCTGCAGGGGACAGGGGAATCCATTGAAAAAACTCATGACTTTGAGATTTGATCCAGGCAAGGGAAGACTCCTTGTCTTAGAAGAGATGAGCACTGTTTCAGAAGTACATTAGGAAGGCATCCGGATATGATTCATTCATTAATTCATTCATTCATTATTCATTCATTCCACAAGTAAATATTTATCAAGTGTCTACTGTGGACAAAGGGATATATCAGTGAAGAAAACGGACTCACAAAGCAGGTACCAGTGGGGAGAAAAACAATAGACGAAACACACAAGTAAGTAAAGCAGCAGACAATACTGTGAAAAAACACAAAGCAGAATGCAGGATGGTGGAGAAACACAAAGCAGAATTCAGGATGGTGGAGAAACACAACGCATAACTCAGGATGGTGGAGAAACACAATGCAGAACTCAGGATGGTGGAGAAACACAGCTCAGAATTCAGGATGGTGGAGAAACACAACTCAGAATTCAGGATGGTAGAGAAACACAACCCAGAATTCAGGATGGTGGAGAAACACAACGCAGAACTCAGGATGGTGGAGAAACACAACTCAGAATTCAGGATGGTGGAGAAACACAACACGGAATGCAGGATGGGAGTGCAGGGGCGGCAAGGGCTGCCCTTCTACATCCATTGGTTAGAAAAGTCCTCTCAGAAAAGGGGACGTTCGAGCAAAGTTGTGAACGAGGCAGGAAGGAGGGTGTGTGGGGAGCTAACATTCTGGGCACACTTGGACCTTCACACAGCCTCATGAATATTACTGGGCACTTCTGAAAAGGGAGGCTAGATGGGGTTTCCCTACAGATGGGCTTCTAGCTCTGGGATCTCCCTCCACCCCTATTTAAAGCCTAACCAGTCCCCCCTTCGCTGGGCAGGTTACGGAGGTTAACGCCTTCATGCATGAGGTTAAAGGCTGCAGTTCAGTCAACTTTTGGAAGTAATGGGTATTATATACATTTTCTGTGGCTGCCATAACAATTACCACACACTGAGTGGCTTCAGGGCTTCAGCAGCAGAAATGTATTCTCTCCTACTTCTAAAGACTAGAAGTCTAAAATCAAGGTGTTGCCAGGGCCATGCCCCCTCCAAAGCCTCTGTCTGGAAGAGGATGCTTCCTTGCTGCTTGCAGCTTCTGGTAGCCTCACACGTTCCTGAGTTTGTAGATACCTCACTCCAATCTCTGCCCTGTCACTATATGGCTGTGCTCTCCCTGAGTGTTCCTGTCTCTTCTGATAAGGACTCCAGTCACACTGGATTAGGGCCCACCCCGATGACCTCACCTTAACCTGGTCAAAGACCCCTATTTCCAAATAAGATCACATTCACGGGTCTGGAGGATCAGGACTTCAATGTATCTTTTGGGGAGACCCAATTACACAAGGCAGCGGCGGAAGTTAATTATTCTGTTGACATACAGAGATTGCGCTGTCCTGGATGGCTCACACCTTTGCCTGAGTGAACACGGGCCATCTTTATGTGCAGCTGAAAGTGATATCTTCAAAGTCTCTTTCCTCCCACTTTGGGCTGTGTAGGTAGACACGGGTGTTCTGGTTGGGCCCAATGTTTCTCGTTCATTACTGGCTGCTGTGATTGCAGTGGGGAGACAATTACTCAGTTTTGCTCACGTAAAAACAGGAAGAATATGCTGCCATCAAAGCGAGGTCTAGCCCCACTCTCCTGGGTAATTCAGCACATCTCACGGCTCCTGGTTTCTCATTTCTGGTTTCCAATTTTCTAATGCCTTTGGTCAGCTATTCCCTGATGGTTGAATCCTTCTGGCTTCTTTCTTATTGAAAGTCCTTAGATGTTGAATTTAATCTTATTTTGGTATTCACGAGGAACAGACTCAGAGTTCTGCTTGGTTTTGCTTTTCCAAAGGACTAAGAAAATTAACGCCTAAAGACAACAAAGTCATCCCCGTCTCTCATTACACATTCCTTCTATACCTATACCCAGTGGCCACTAGGTTTTGTGTTTTTGAAACAATAACCAAAGCACAACAAATTGTCACTTGAGGTTACTATCTTGGGCAGATGGTCCAGCACTTTCTCACCATTTAGTGGAAGAACAATAGACATAGGATTCTTTTCTTTGCTACCAAAGCTTTCTGTCATGTTTAATTAACGAATCTGCTTTTCGCCAGTAAAGCAAGCAGCAAATTCCCTGATCCCCAAAGCTGAGCCAGAGGACCTATGGGTAAAACTTTCTGCTTCATGTTTCACTAAGCTGTTGAGTCCAAACTCAGAGAGACCAAAGGCCAGGAGTTGAGAGACCTGAACCGCAAGATGGACCGTGCTGTTCCATCCCTGGGTGGCCAAGGAGGAGCCTTGTAGCCTCTCTGTTTCCTCATTTTCTCCTCTGTAAAATCGGGATCGTGCTACCTGCTCTCTGTTTATTCACAGAGTTGTTGGGAGAAGGCAGGGAGGAAATGCACATAAAGCTACTTTGAGAAAGATAAGGGGCTCTGGCTGAATGAGTGTTTGTCTAGTCCTGTCCATCTCATGGAAATCCATCAGCTGCAAGTCAAGGGCACAGGCACTACACCAGGCCACACATTATTTGGTGACTACTCCTGGGGATCATGAAATACATTTCTCTGTGTCTTCAGCATGCCCTTCAAAAGTGTCTTATAACTAAGGACCAGAAAATTCTGTAGAACAACACCACTGCTTGAGTAAGCTTATGGCCCATGATAAGATAGTCTCAGTGCAGTGACTATATTTTAAAAAGAAAATCCCTCCTTGCCAGGATAATCAAATATTCTTCCAAATGCCAGGACTCCCTAGATAAAATAGATGCAGCAGGGGCCTGGTCAAAGATGCCAGAATGAGGTCAGGCGTGGTGGCTCACGTCTGTAAACCCAGCACTTTGGGAGGCGGAGGCGGGAGAATCACTTGAGCTCAGGAGTTCGAGAACAGCCTGGGCAACATGGTGAGACCCTGTCTCTAGAATAAATATACAAAAATTAGCAGGAGGTGGTGGCATGTACCCGTAGTCCCAGCTACTCAAGAGGCTGAGGTGGGAGTGTTGCTTGAGCCTGGGAGGGCGGGGCTGCAGCAAGCCATGATGGTACCACTATACTCCAGCCTGGGCAACACAGCAAGACCCTGTTTCGAAAAAAGAGATGCTAGAAAGGTAGGGGAGCATGCACCGAAATGGCTTGAAATGGCCTGAGTGACATATGCCTCTCCAATGATAGCTCTTAGGCATCTAGTCTAAGATGTGGCCAAGAAGCTGGGCCACTCACTCATTGCAGAAGAGAGCCACTGCAGTATTAGAAAACACTGAATTCTCAGTCTGTCCTCTCCATCCAACCTGATGCACCTGTTTGAAAGCTTGGGGACTGGGGGCTGGGGAAAACAACTACTTCCTCCCACTGAAAAGAAGACGGAAGCATTCACTACCAAGCCCTGGCAGTCAGTTGCAGTATTTACTGAGGCCCGGAGGAGAGCAAATTCATCCCAATGTCACAGGGATTAGAACTGGAAGGAACCACAGAGACCAAGGAGCTCTGCAATTCATCAACTGTTTGCTCTTCTAGTGGAGCCATTCATTTTCGCTGGAGCTCTTTCCCTCTCACATGAAATCTTACTTGGAACCGTATGTTTGAAAAGAGATAAAACCCCAGCCGCTCAGGCAGAGACCAGGAGGCTGTGAGAGTTGTCACTTCCCTCTCCTACGATTGCTGGGGCCCCTCGTGGAATCTAACATAACCCCTCATTTTGCAGATCAGGAAAAAGGCTCAGGGGAGGAATTGTTCCTTCTCAAGCTCACACAGCCAGCTAGTAGGAGAGCTGAAACTTTCCCCAGGTCCCTGGACTTCTAGTGGATTCTAGAATGCACCAGACACACCTCCAACTATTATACTTCACTGTGACACACAAAGGCATCACCCCCATTTTCCTCCATCCTAAGCTTCATAAATAAACAAGTGCTGATACAATATCCAAACAACCCTGTTTGGTTACAAATAACGAATGCCAACTCAAACTGGCTCAAGCAAGAAGGGGTAGGGTGATGGCCCACATGCCTGGACTCTCCACAATTCAGGGTCCAGTGTCTCCCTTTTGTCTCTTTTGTCCCCTTCTCTCTCTTTTTTCTCTCCTAATTCCAGCTCCTCTTCTCCCCTCTCCTCTCTCTTTTTCTTTCTCTCATCATCTCTCTGCCCCACTCTCCTCCAGTTTATTTTGTTCCCAGGCAGATCCCACCTCATGGTGGCTAAAGGTCTGCCAACAAGTCCAGGTTTCCACCCTCAAACCTCCAGAAAGAGGTTCTCCCTGCCAATGATTCCTACAGAACCCCTGCGCTTGCCGCGCATGGCACAGATGGGGCCAACTTGCCCATCCCTGAGTCAATCGTTGGGTCCAAGGAGACTGGGTACCCTGATTGGTTTTGGCCAATAGCTTACTACCCCCAGAACTGGAGTGAGGTCAACTCCAGCCACTGTAGGCGGACATTATGTAGAGGAAGGCTGACCCCAAGAACAGTGATTTTACTGTTATAGAAAAAGGCAAAGGAAGAGTTGGGCAGGCAAACAAAGACCTGTTTATTACAATTGATCTTCAGTTTTAAGTTCTTAGGAAAATGTCAGGATATGCGGAGATCATTTATTTAAATAAAACAAAAATACGTTATTTAATTTTAAATGTAATCCTTCAAAGAATTAAATAAGAATCAAAAGCCAAATTCCAAGGATGTTTATAATAATGCTATTTAAATAGTAAAACAACTGTTCCGACACAGCCGGACATTTAGTTAGGTAAATCATGGTGCATCTTCCTAATGCAACATTATGCAGCTTTCAAAGTGATCATTATGAAGACTGTAGCAACGCAGAAAATGCCTCACAAAGAAAGCAACATGAAAGCATAAAACAAATGGTATCTGTGCTGCATTTATACATCTACCAAAAAATTCTATGCTTGGGGCAAAGATTGGAATACAGAAAAATGAGAAAACTTTCACTTGTTGGCATGGCAGGTTGATAGGTGATTGTGTGTGTGTGCATTGTAACTAACTGAAAAGTTAAAAAAATCAAAGGAAGGCCGGGTGCCAGTGGCTTATGCCTGTAATCCTAGCACTTTGGGAGGCCAAGGCAAGTGGATCACGAGGTCAAAAGATCGAGACAATCCTGGCCAACATTGTGAAACCCCATCTCTACTAAAAATACAAAAATTAGCTGGGTGTGGTGGCATGCACCTGTAGTCCCAGCTATTCGGGAGGCTGAGGCAGGAGAATAGCTTGAACCCAGGAGGCGGAGGTTGCAGTGAGCCCAGATTGCGCCACTGCACTCCAGTCTGGGTGACAGTGAGAGACGCTGTCAAAAAAAAAAAAAAAGAAAGAAAGGAAAAGAAAAACAAATCAAAGGAACAATTCCAATCCAGTGCGGCCCTTCATTTATCTGCTGTGCTTGCTGGGAGGGTTCTAATCAGTTTCCCCCAGACCCCATTCCCTGTGGCTCTCCTCTCCTCCACCAGAAAGATTAGCAGGAGCCCAGTTCCTGTGGGTTTTAATGTGTGAAGGCAGGTGGATTTGGAAGCTGGGTATAAAATTATGAGGTGACTCTACAGGTGACTGGAATCTGACAGCATGGTGTGTACTAGGTTGGATGGTGTCCCACCAAACTTGTGTCCCTCCTGGAACCCAAACTGTGGCCTTATTTGGAAACACGGTCATTGCAGATTTAATCAGTTAAAATGAAGTCTTACAGTGGGCCTTTAATTCAATATGTCTGGCATCCCAATGAGAAGAGAAGAGACCAAGAAGCTGATATACAGGCAAGAGGCCACCTGAAGATAGAGAGTGATTGGAATGCTGCATCTCTAAGCCTAGGAGGGTCAGGGAATGCCAGCCGCCACTAGAAGCTAAGAAGGTTCAGAGGGAGCACGGCTGCTCGTACCTTGATATTAAACTTCTAGCCTCCAGAGCTGTGAAAGAGAAGATCTCTGTTGTTTCAGGCCACCCAGTGTATGGAACCCTGTTACAGCAGCCCTAGGAAATAGACACAGGGTGCAACATCTGGGAATCCAGATGGGTGGGGGCCACTATAGAATCTTCTAGAAGCCTCAGAGAAGGGGATTCAGGTCAGAACCATGGGTGGGAACTGGCATGGCAGAGTCTGGTTCTGGGGCAGTTGGGTTCCTGGGCAGCTGACTGCATCAGTGACCCAGGCATGGGCACATCCTCGGCCCAGAGCACTCTGTACCGGTCCTTAAACAACAGGTTCCCACAGGCCCCAGCTCAAATTCACATCATAGAACCTTTCCTCAGCATCCCGAACAGCTCATCACAGTGCCAGTGGGGCTGCCAGTCCAGCCCCTCCTCATCTTCATCAGCCCCCCAAAGCCACCCCAAATTCATATCAATGTCAGTAAAAAGTATGCATTCATTTGCAAATGCAGCTTGGGACAGATCTCAAACCTTTGCTGCAACCAGAGAGTCACCCCCAAGCCTTTTGTGCCCGGGTGTCTTCTCAGCTCTGTACCTTTCCGTCTATACCTTCATCATTCTGTACCTTTCCGTCTACCAATGAGGCTGCACCTGGAAGACCACAGCCTCAGCCCCCACTGCCAGCTACCTCGTGCCAGGGCCTGCCAATGGGAGGCAAGGATGGGATGAAAGGTGAGAGGAAGGCAGGCAAGGAAAGGTGATGCTCTGGGTTTGGGCAGCAGGAACAAAGGGCAGCAGGAGCAGTTGCCCCCCGGCAAGGGTTGACTTGGGACTGCTCAGTTCCAACAGCCACCGAATCCATGCCAGTCATGGTGGGGCTCCGGGAAATGCCACTTCCTTTTTTCTCCTCCAGCCCTAAGGTGGCAGCAGCTTCCAGCTGCTGGAATCTTTGGTCATCTTAGCTTCCTCTGTTTGCAAAACTAGCCCTTCCAATGCCTTTGCAGCCAATTCCTGGATTAAATTCCCTTTGTTTGATGAAATTTCTAGGACGATTTACTTTCCTCTTTGGGCATGGACAGTTCCACAGTCCTTTATTCACATCCCAGAGCCTTAACTACAATTCCCAGAAAGTGTCCTTCTCTGCCCTTTAAGCCACAACTGCAAAGGTCCTGTTTACTTTTGTGCTGGTTTATTTTTTATCTTCCCATTGAAATGTTAAGTGTTCAAGGTCCAGGACCTTCTCTGGCTTGTTCACCACTGCAGCCCCAGATTCATGCAGAGACACCGATACGTACTTTGTTTTTTTGAATGGAGAGGTCGCTCATCAGATGAGAAGAGCACTGGGGTTGCTACAGCAGCAACACCGAGTCTCAGGGTGCAGCCTGGATCTCCTCAGTCTGCCCTGTCTGCAGTGAGCTGACATCCTGCCACAGCAATGGGGCTGAGGCTGAAGCTGACTCCAGCATCCCAGTCCCCTGGAATTCCCCCTTCTCTTCCTCATCCACCTACTTCCTCTCCTCTATCAGCTCATGCCTTGCCTGCTGGCTCCCAGGCTAACTGAGGACCCAGCCCTGTGCTCCTGTAGTGCCTGAGTCCTTCAAAGTACCCCTGGACTGTCTCCAGGCACTGCCTTCTAATCCCATTTCCCTAGCTGGCCAGCAAGCTTCTGGACCTGCCTGAGCCCTCATGAGCGGGCTGACACATAGGTGGATGCATGAAGGAGCTCAGTGGATCAGCAGGCGCAGGAGAGAGGGGCTGGGCACAATAGCCAGGCTGAGATTTAAACAGCCTCCTCCAAATGAAAGAACAAGCCCAGTGAGGAATAACCACTGGGCAGATCCCAGGCCACTTCCCTCTCTCCTGTCATTCAGTGACCCCACCCTCAGGACACAAGGAGGTTGCCCTGTGGTCCCTCCTGCAGGAAAAAGAGGCCACTGACTTCCTTGCTTAAAGCCCCACAGCAAGGCTCAGACTGAGACTTGGCCCAGCAGCATTGGCGTCCAGGGCCCCTGCTGTTCCCCTGCCTCTCGATGGGCCATGCCATGCTGGTGGTCCAGCAGCTCATCCTCCTGCTGCTCTCACTGATGTGGAAGCTGAGCCCAGGCACAGAGCCAGCTCCCTGGGTGCAAACCCTGCCTCAGCCACTTCTGGAATTCTGAGCCCTGGGCACATCACTGGACCTCTCTGAGCAAGTTCACTTCCTCATCCATAAAACAGAGTTAGAGTGGCCTGGGCCTCATGGAAATGTGGTTTGGATTAAGTACGGTAATGCAAAGAAGGTGCAGCAGGCGTAGTGCGTTAAAGCAACATCGAAAAACACATCATCCAACATCAACACGTACTTGAGCTCTCAAGAAGAGGGATGAAGCAGGTCGTAGAGCTCGTGGCCTCACTGCCTAATGCCACCTGAAATCTGCTCCAAGTTCGTGTCCCCAAGGCTGAGCTCTCACCCCAGCCACAGGGCTGCCCCATTGAAATCAGATGTGAGCCACATACATAATTTAAAATTTTAGCAACTGCATGCTTTTAAAAATTGTAAAAGAAAAGCAGATAAAATCATTTTTTATGTTACTAGGTTGGTGCAAAAGTAATTGCGATTTTTGCCATTCCTTTCAAAATCTGGTGTTACATTACACTCTCTAGACCAACAGATCAAAAGTGTTATTTCAACATATGATCAATATAAAAATTATTAATCAGTCATTTTACATTTTTTGTTCCTACTGAATCTTTGAGATCCAGCGAGTATTTGATGCAGCATGTCTGGGTTAAGACAAGCCACACTGCCGAATGTGGCCGGGTGCTGTCAGATTGG
Source organism: Pongo abelii (assembly GCF_028885655.2). Classification (NCBI taxonomy): domain Eukaryota; kingdom Metazoa; phylum Chordata; class Mammalia; order Primates; family Hominidae; genus Pongo; species Pongo abelii. The sequence continues at coordinate 228,899,895 of NC_071985.2, read as the reverse complement.
ATAGTGCACCTCTAGACACTCAGTTGCTCCATTTCCAATCAAGCTGGGAAGATGTGGAATCTGTGGTTCCACAGGTAGCACTGACTGCAGAGAAGCAGCGCGTGGGCATCCTGTTGTGTCTAAGAAGCCAATAGCACTGCATGGGCTATGCTGACCAGCATGGGCCGCTGCCGGGACAGCATCCTAGCTGCCAGAGGACAGGCTCCGAAGGCTGGGCACATTCTTCTGGAGGGGAACAGGCTGATGCCAAGGCTGCAGGACCACCATAGAGCCATGACTTTGTCCTTCACTGGTGCTGCAGGGAAACTGGGGGGAGCGCAAAGCCTTGGGAACTTTGTTCCAACCCTGTCCTGGAAAACAGCCCCACATCAAGGGCTGCTTTGATGGGGAAGACTTTGGGGCTTAAATCCTTCTGAACACTCAGCAAAGCCAAGTCCGTTGCCCAGGATTGGGTAGCAGGAACCCATGCTCCAGAGGCTGCCAGGGGATTCCTGTCCATGTAGGGATCAGCTTGTGGTGCACCATAGACCCCCTGAACTCACCTCAGCCCTTTACAAGCTGCTTTCCCAGGGACCAGACCAGCGAGCCCAAACAGGCAAAGCCACAGCAGGGTGACTGCAGCACAGACACAGTCCTGCCTCCCTGAGTTTACTGAGGGAGGGTTGGCACAGGAGAAAAGCTCTGGCTTTGACAACAGGCAGCCTTGGGTCTGAGTCCAGGGCTGTCCAATCCCTAGACCTCGGGCAAATTGCATGGAATCCAGGGTCCTGACGCTCTCAGCTATAGAACAGGATAAAGCGTGTCTCAGGATAAAGGGTGTCTCAGGATAAAGGGTGTCTCAGGATAAAGGGTATCTCAGGATGGTCCTTGGGGTGGATGGAGCTGCAAATGAAAGCACCCAGCATAGTGCCAGGTGACAGCCTCCACTAGGGGACCCCTGATCCTCCCTGAGTGTTAGGGAGGCATTGGAGCATGGGGAGAAGAAATCAGGGCCCGAGAATCAGAGCAGGTTCAGAGCCCATTTCACCACTCACCAGCAGAGACATGTGGGGCAAATGACATAACCTGAGTCTCTGTTTTCTCATCTGTGAAATGGGCATAACCATAGTACCTCCTACATGGGAATGAGTTAACATAGATGCATGCACTCACTCCATTGCCTAGCTTATAATGAGAACCACATGCATCAGATATTGTAACGTTCATTGTCAACATCATCATGGCAATGAAAAGGAATGCTAGCTCATCGGGTCCTACGTCCTCATTTTAGACAGCAGGAACTGAGGCCCAGAGAAGACAGGTGGTTTTCTCCAAATGTCACAGCTAGTTAGTGGCACAGTCCAGACTTGGGTCTGGGTCTTATGATGCTTGCACTATTCAGCATGGAAGTACAGGAATACCAGTACCCCAGAAGACAACCTATTGATCCACAGGGCCCTGGGCAGGTCCCCATCATCCTAGCCATCCACCAATTTAGTTGAGCCACATATATTTCCATTTCACTTCTTGCAGTGGCACCTTGTGATTACTTAATTGCATGGGCTGAATTCAGTGAGATTCAATTAAGATGGAAATTTACTTTCCTCTCACCACTGTTCTTCAACTGTGCTGGGCTGGATCTTCCATGTAGACACAGGTCAGGTAGATCACCAGGGTTTTCTGGGCACTTTCAGGTACTAGAATGGTCAGGGCCACCCATAGCATATATGATGTTTTTCTGCAAATTTCTAAGAGATGACCTCTGGACAGATGAATTAGACAAAGGGTATCTCTCCCTATGGACCAATGCAGCCCCTTTATTGGGGATGCAAGTCGTGGCACACGAGCTCAGAGTGGGTTTTAGCGTCTACTCATTCATTTGGCCAGACACACTTGTGCAGGGCACAACCTGTGTGAATGTACTTGGTGTCCCTAAGAGCAGCCTCACTCTCTTAGAGCAGGTAGTTAAAAGTCCAGCTCAATCTAAAGCAAAACTTCTATTTTCTCATCCAATCTGACATTTCTTCTCCTCCCACCAAGTTCAGTCGAGTCAATGAATTCAGCCGACCAGAAGGTAAGTGGAAGACAGTCTGTGATTTCTTTCTTTCTTTTCTTTCTTTTCTTTCTATTCTTTCTTTTCTTTTTCTTTTTTTCTCCCTTCCTCTCCTTTCCTTCCTTCCTTCCCTCCCTCCCTCCCTCCCTCCCTTCTTTCTTTCTTTCTCTTTCTTTCTTTCTTTCTTTCTTCCTTTCTTTCTCAGATGGAGTTTCACTCTTGTTGCCCAGGCTGGAGTGCAATGACGTTATCTTGGCTCATTGCAACCTCCCCCTCCCGGGTTCAAGCAATTCTCCTGCCTCAGCCTCCAGAGTAGCTGGGATTACAGGCGTGCACCACCCTGCCCAGCTAATTTTTATATTATTAGTAGAGACAGGGTTTCACCATGTCTGCCAGTCTGGTCTCGAACTCCTGACCTCAGGTGATCCACCCACCTTGGCCTCCCAAAGTGCTGGGATTACAGGCATGAGCCACCGCGCCTGGCCGGTCTGTGATTTCTTAACACCCACTGCTCTGGGCCCACCAGGGCTGGGCAGGGCACTACTGATGGCAGCCCCAAAGGATAAAGTCTTATTTGTTGGGATTGATGGGATATGGCCACGAAGCTCTCTGCTGACTGATGCCCAACACTGGCTCTTTCTCTTGGGACGTACTTCTTGTTTGGGATTTTTTAACATTCCCTCCCCACAATTATAAGCCTGACTTGAGAGATGTCATCTCTGTGGTAGGCATTGCCACTGGGCACCAACATGTGATTCTCTTCTACTGTATTTTCCCGGCCCCCTTGAACTTCAGCATGGCTGCATGATGCACCTTGACCCATACACTGGGACGTGTAAATGCTAGTGCTCTGTTCCTCAATGTCCCTTCCCCTGCTGTGCACTCCAGGAAACATGAGGATGCCCAGTCAACATGAAATTGAACCAGCCGGGAAAGGAGGTCACAGAGTGCAGCCACTCTGGAGAGCTGCTGAGCATCTGCAAGAAGTAACCTTTTGTGGAGCCGTTCCACTGGCGTCTGGAAAGTGCTTGTTACTCTAGCATAACCAGGCTTGGCATGACTAATTCACCGCCACTGTCTGCTGGGATTGGCTTGCTCATGCCAGCAGCCCTTTTGAACTGGGCCTTCTAAAGACACTTTGAGCCTGCTTATTTTCCAAAATAACCACTAAGCTCATGGGAAAACTGGGTGACTTCATCCCCACCCCCAAACTCTGGAAATGAAAGCCACTCCCACCGCTGATCTCTCCCTTTTCTTTGCCATCACAGGCAATCCAGCCGGCCCTTGCCTAGATGATTTGGCAGGTGAGAGTCAGGCTCCAGTCCCAGGCTCTGCAAAGTCTGGGGCTTGGATCAAATCCTCCCAAGCACTCTGTCACCACCAACTGCCGAAATACCTAACAGCTTGGGGCAGCTGGTTGCAGCTCTCTCATTCGAACAAATCGAATGAGATGTTTTATGCCCATTCACGCAAAGCAGCTTTCTTGAAGACTCACTTGAATCAGGCAAAAAATCTTACTCTGAGCCCCTGCCCAGGGAAAGGATGGAACTAGGTGGACCCTCCTTCCCTGATCAATCTCTTTTTACTTTCTTATCTTCTCTTATGTGTGCTGGAGGTGGGTGACAGCATCAGAGAACCAGTTTCACTCTCTCTTAGCAAGTTCTGCAGGTGCCATGGAGCCTTACTTCTCCTTTGAACCTGGAGACATGGGTTATCTATTGATCTCAGCTCGGGGGTTTCTACTGAAATTCCATGGCAACAGGGAAAGTCCCACCAACAGCAGTGTGCTAATCCATATTGCATTGTTGCTTCTGGTCTCTGTTTTGGAATTTAAACTAATATGTTTCATGGGAAGAACTAAGGCTTTTCACCAATTTCATTCAGCCTGAAAGACAAGAGGTGATGTCACCTCCACTTAACTGGTAATCACCTTGATGTTTATAATATGAACATGACAATATCTCCAAAAGTGCTGAGCTGCTACTTGTAAAGAAAAAAAATAAAGGAGCAAGACAAAGGCCAAAGGCTTCAATCTCAGCCAGGATCAGTAACCTTACTGCCCCTCAGCATGCTAATGTCTCTTCCCCTCTGTTTCTGACTCATTTTCCAAGCATATCATTTTTCCACCAAGACTCAGAGATACACACATGAAACATATCTCCTGTGTTTCCTCCTTTTTCTAAAATTCCCTCTTATGTATGTGTGTGCATGTATATATGCCTGTTTCTTTCTCAAAATGTGGGGAGAAAATATTCATAAAGGCAGCCAAACACTCTCACCTGGACCATGAAGGGGTTGGACTAGATAATTGATAATGATGATGGTGATGATGGTGGCAGTGATGATGATAATGATGATGGTGATAACAAAAATGATGATGATTTTGATGGTGGTAATGGTTACGATAGTGATGGTAGTGGTGGAAATGATGATGGTGATGGTGGTGGTTCTGGTTGTGGTAATGGTGATACTGATAATGGTTGTGATGATGGTAATGGTGATGATGATGGTGGTGATGGTGGTGCTGGTGGCTAATATCTATTCAGGACTTTCAGGACTTGCTGTTTGTCACACGGTGCTGAACCTTTTCCATGCCTAACTTCATCCACCCCATGAGACAGACACCATGGCTAGCCACCTTTAATAGCTAAGGCACTTAGTGGTTAGAAAATTTCTCAAGGTCATGCAGCCAATACTGAGATCCCTTGTAGCTCTAAAATGTTTCAGCTCTATGGATGAAAGTAAAAGCCTGAGTGCCCTTCTAAGAATTCTTGGGACTTAGATAAAAACACCTGCTCCTGGCAGCATCCACAGAAATTTCCATGAGAGGTCACATGAAGGAAGGGAAGAAAAAGAGGACAGGGGCTGGAGGGATGGCGGGGGAGACGTGAGGTAAAGACTCCAGTAAGCAGGTGCAAAGGGAAAGAGACAGAGACCAGACCAGCTGCCAGAGGAGGCAGAGGCGACCCCCAGCCTCCCTAGGGAGGATTAGGCCTTTGTCAAACGTTTGATGCAAACCCGTGCTCCGGCAGCATTCAGCTGGTAATGTATGCTGCTAACAAGTACCAAAGCCTCGTGGAAGGGTCCTCTGAGGAGATGCTGTGTCAACAGGTCATTTCGTTTTGTGCCATTAGCCACTGTACTTCACTGGAATAAGTGCACCCTGCAAAGCCCAGAACTTCACACTCTAGCTGAGAAACTTGCACACCCACAACTAGAAGACAAAACATAATGACATTCCACTGCTCTGAGCAGGCTTCCACACCCCTAGTCAATAGAGCCCCAGTCCTTGGCACCCCTAAGTGGCTTTAAGCACTTGACGATAAACTGCTGGCCCTATTGCTCAAAAATAATACCCGATGCACTCGGGAGACAGGCTGCAATCCAATAAACCAACAGCCCCAAAGTCAGCAAGATCATAATTTGGAAATTGTTCTCCCTCCGCCCCAGTCTATTTCACAGACTTCAAATTGATCTGTCTAATCTCTTATCCGTAGCTATGAAATTGTATTTCCCTCTTAATAGGCCTACAAATGTTATAGATGAATAGTTCAATAGCAGGCAAAGAGGGAAGCAGCAGGCATACTAAAAAGGGACATTAGCTCCTCGCACCAGCAGCCAGAGCCGCCAGAACCCGTCTGTGTTGGGAATCCTAAACAGCTCCAGCCTCTGTCTGGCCTCCCTCTGGGGAAGGAGGTGCTGGAGGAGCCCAGCACAGAGTTTCGCTCCCCACACCTGGGGAAAATATGTGTATTTGGGGAAGGAGAGTGATGAAGACAGGGCAAGAGGTGGGAGGGATGGGAGCTCTCCCTCCCTGGCTCCCTCCTCCAGGGTACCCCTCAGTGGTCAGATCCCCTTTCTCTTTCTGCTCTTACAAACTTGAGCTTGTCTCTCTCTGGCTTAAATCTTCTGTGGCTCCCCAGTGATGTGAGGATATTGCCCCAATCCTGGCATTCTGCAGTATTTCCAAGGCCCCTTGTTATTTTCATCCCATTTCCCCTCCCAAACTCCCCTCCCTGTGCACTCACTCAGCCTCGTTCACTATGGCTCCCGCCTGGGTCCCTGGCTCCTGCTTCCCACAACGCAGCTGCCTTACTCGCCTTTCCTCACCTAGGTGACCCTGCTAATCTCACAAACCAGCGGAAGAGACAGGTCCCCCAGGAAGCCATCTCAAGCTATGAACTCCCACTCCTCTGGAATGGCTGAAGTGGTTGAAGTGTGCCCCACAAAACATACGTCCAAGTCCTGACACCCAGAACCTATGAATACAGGTATCTTAAAGGAGGATGTGATGAAGCTAAGGGCCTTGAGATGAGATCATCTTAGATTCCTGTGGGTCCTAAACCAATGACAAGTGTTCTTACAGGAGAAAGCCAGGAGATCTGGCACCTCACAAGGGGAAGGTGACGTAACGACAGAGACAGAGAGAGACTGGAGCGACTCAGCCACAAGCAAGGAGCACCTGGAGGCACCAGAAGCTGGAAGGGACAAGGAGGGACGCTCTCCTAGGACCTTCAGAGGGAACACGGCCCAGAGCCACCTTCATTTCAAACTTCTGGCCTCCAGAGCTATGAAATAATAAATTCCCATTGTTTGTTTGGTTGGTTGGTTGGTTGTTTTTTGAGTCTTGCTCTGTGGCCCAGGCTGGAGTGCAATGGCACGATCTCAGCTCACTGCAACCTCCACCTCCCGGGTTCAAGCAATTCTCCTGCCTCAGCCTCCCAAGTAGCTGGGATTACAGGCGTGTGCCACCCCGCCCAGCTAATTTTTGTATTTTTAGTAGAAACGGGGTTTCACCATGTTGGCCAGGCTGGTCTCGAACTCTTGACCTTGTGATCTTCCCACCTTAGCTTTCCAAAGTGCTGGGATTACCAGGCGTGAGACACCATGTCCAGCCAAATTCCCATTGTTTTAAACCACCCAGTTTGTAGTCCTTTGTTATGGCAACCCCAGAAAACTCTTACACCCTCCAAGCTGTGTTAAGTCCCCACACACACACTGCGTGCCCCAGAACCAAGCCTCGCCTGCACTATGTTGATGCCATTTCCTCCGGCATGTTGATGTCACCACCACCACCCCTCCCCGTGCACCACGTTGACGTCACTTCCTCCACCAAGTTGACATCACTTCCTCCACCATGTTGACTTCACTTCCTTCCTCAGTAAGGCGTGAACTCCTTGGCAGAGGGTCTGTTTGTCATCTTCGTTGGACTGCCCCGCCCAGCGCCTGGGACACTTCAGGGACACATCTACCCCTGTCCTGTGGGTTGAATAAAATGGAACAGACTGGAATTTCTAGGGCTGCTAGAAGGACCTCCTGTTCTCAGGTGCCAAAAGGAAACCTCTGTTCCCCATGTCCTCTCTTCTCATGGGTCAGGAGCCCAGGCCTCCCTCCCGAAGCTGGCAGGGTGATCCCCAACTCCCTTTGACAAGATCTCAGTTTTTAGCCCCCGCCCTCCACAGCCACTGGCAGCAACTTCACACATTTATTCCTAAACAACAAATCTGTTTCCCTGGCAGCATCTTCTCTCATCGTTACCTCCTCCCACTCCCTGGTCCTCTGAGGACATTCTCAGGCTCCATTCAGGAAGCTCACAGACTCCATGGCACCAGCAACAGGTGGAAAGCATGACAGTGGTCAAACAGACGATAAAACAAATACTTAGCAAGCATCTGTCACATGCAAGAAGCAGGATGAGGGGCCGGGGACAGGAAGTCCAGGGTGTGGAAGTTCATCCCATCCTTGCTGTCAGTCCCCAGCAAGAGTCCCCACTAGGAGAGCGCTGTGGTTGTTTACTGACTGCACGGCTTATCACTGCCATCTCTGCCTCATTATGGAGGGCCCAGCTGGCACCGAAGTCGCTGGAGCCCCAGAGTGCCGCCTGTCAAAGTGTCATCTCATTGCTGGCTGGTCGCTTTTCATTATGTTCTGCTCTAGTCTGATCCCCACCGAAAGCCCCTGATGCTGGGAAGACATGGAATGCAAGCAAACATTCACCATCCCCAGGAAAAGCACTTCTAGGTGCACTTCCCAATCTCCATAACCTGATACTTGCCCCCATCATGGGCCATGAAGTCTGGGTCTCACATCGTGGCTATTTCCTGAGCTCCTGTCCTGAATGTCCTCCTGCATTCCAGGATATTGCATGAGCCCTGTCTGTTTCTACAGCCATCAACCAGGATCCAAGGCTGCTGCAGGCTGCAAGCATCACTGTAGACCACCTACTGTGTGTCAGTGACTCTGCAGCCCCAGAGGTCCCTGAGATGCTGGCAGTCCCCTCAGGAACTTGCACACTGGAGATCAGTGAGGAAGGGACCAGAGCCCAGCTCCCCCATCTGGAGTTTTCAGAGGTCAGTGGAAGGGCTGGTGCTTCTATAAACAGCTCAAGGAAAGTTTGGGAGAAAGGTAGAAATTTGAATTCCTTATTGAAGATTGAATGAGATCTGGGCACACAGGCCAAGGGAGGAGGGCACCACACATGGGAAAGAATTAAACCTGAAGAGCCAGGGAGGTGGGAAGAGGCCAAGAGCAGAGGAGGGAGGGATATTCGTGGCTGAAGGAGAAGCCATGGGGCTGAGGGCTAGAGATTTGGCTTCTGATGCCTGGTTCACAGTCCAGCCTTGCTACCTGTCAGTTGTCCAGGTTGCCTAAGATTTCTGCAACTCAATTTCTCATCTGTACAAATGCAAAGAAACACAGTTGATGAAGGACCTGGTACATAGCCAAAGACTTCCGAACATCAGATCCTGTCATTTGAAGGAGAAGGTGTAGGGGGAGGGGTGGCTTAAAGGTCAGATTTGAGATTTGGGGCTTTTTCTTATAGAGAAGGGTCTGTTTATGCCTTTGCAGCCTGATATGGTTTGGCTGTGTCCCCACCCAAATCTCATTTCGAATTGTAACTTACACAATTCCCATGTGTCGTGGTTCATGGGAGGAACCTCATGAGAGGTAATTGAATCATAGGGGTGTGTCTTTCCCGTACTGTTCTCATGATAGTGGATAAGTCTCATGAGATCTGATGGCTTTATAAGGGGGAATTTCCTTGCACAAGCTCTCTCTTTGCCTGCTGCCATCCATATACGTTGTGACTTGTTCCTCCTTGCCTTCTGCCATGATTATGAGGCTTCCCCAACCACATGGAACCGTAAGTCCATTAAACCTCTTTCTTTTGTAAATTGCCCAGTCTCAGGTATGTCTTTTTCTGCAGCATGAAAACAGACTGACACACAGCCTGATAAAGTTAATGTCATGAGATTAGAGCTATGCTTCAAAATGATACATCTAGGGGCTTAAAACAGAGAGAGGCTGCAGGTGGAGAGACCATTAAATGGTCCAAGGAGAGGTCACAAGAGGTCATCCCATGTGCCAAGGACATGAACGGAGGAGATGTTGAGATAAGAGAGGAATTGTCAGAATCTGCAGAACTCAAAACCAATGTATTATCTTACAGGATGGGTGGATACACAGGGATGTCCAGCTTTTGTTCCTGAGTGACGGGAGATGGAGATATTATCAGGAAGGAGAAAAAAATGAGAAAGAGAACAAAAAATAAATGAGAAAGAGAAGGGTTTGTACATAGAGATGGGAAGTTCAGTTGCTAACATGTTGGCACCTTGGCTGGGCGTGCATCGAGGAGGCTTTCTGGAAGACACGAGGACATTCAGGACAGGAGCTCAGCCAAGAGCTAGGACGTGAGAGCCAGATTCAAGATCACCCTCACCCGGCAAAGAGAGGAAGACATGTGAGTAGATGGAGGAGACAGGCACCAGAGTGAGCGTCGGAATCCATTCTTATTTAAAACACACAGAAGGAAATCTGTTCACAAGGAATGCTTTCGGCTGCATGTAATGAAAAAGAAATGTAAAAATTTGGTGGCCAGGCACAGTGGCTCACACCTGTAATCCCAGAACTTTGGGAGGCCAATGCAGGTGGATCACCTGAGGTCAGGAGTTTGAGACCAACCTGGCCAACATGGTGAAACTCTGTCTCTACTAAAAATACAAAAATTAGCCAGGCATGGTTGTGGGCACCTGTAATCCCAGCTACTCAGGAGACTGAGGCACTAGAATCGCTTGAACTTGGGAGGCAGAGGCTACAGTGAGCTGCCACTACACTCCAGCCTGGGTGACAGAGCAAGACTCCATCTAAATAAATAAATGTTAAAAAATAAAAATTAGGCACTTTCTTTGTTTCCATAAAACAAGAATCTGGAGTTTGGAAGCTGCTGGTCTTGATTCAACATCTCAGAGAGGTCAGGCCTGATATTTCTGTGATGTCTTGTCATTCTATGGTCCCAAGGTGATCACACCTGCACCCAAGGCAAAAATGAGAGTATGGGGTGAGGCCAGTAGCATTTGTCTGCATTATCAGGAGTGTACCCAGAGGACTCTGATGCATGCTCACTGGTGAGCACCATGTCACCTGGCCACTTTCTGTAGCATTGAAGAAGGCTGGAAATTGAGATTCTCCTATTTCTTCTTGGGTAATAAAGAAGAAGAAAGTTAATGCTGTGTTAGCTGTGTCAGTGTCTGCCATAGAGGGCAGGAAAAATGAAGACAGAGAATATAACGTTTCAGAAACCAAGTTTCAAGATGGGCACAGAAGTCGGGAGCATAAACTTCTTCATATACTGGAAAGGTGGTAGTGGAGCAAATTCACTGGTGTTCTGTGATCAGTTCTAGGAGGGAAAAGGACCATCAATAGGAGGACTAGGTGGTGAAGAAGTGGAGGAAGCAAGAATAGACCAGCACGTGAACACACTTGGTGGGGGGAACAGAATGCATCAGAACAGAGTGAAGCAATGGAACCAAGGGAGAATCAAGCCCATATATAGATAGAGGAGAAAGAACCAGAAAGTCTGTGAAAAGAGAGAGAAAATATTGCAGAAAGAGGCAATATTTATCCAGGCAGATGACCAGGGGCTGAGATCAGGGACAGAAGCGGAGAGATCAGTCTCAGAAAAGAGAAGCCTCAACTTTTCCACCATGACAGCAAGGAGTTGAACGAATTCACAAGGACATTTTCAGAAAGGGGTTGAGTTGGGGCCATTCTCTGTTCAGTAGAGCTGGAGCCCAGTTCACTCAGAGAAGCCAGAAGACACAAGGCAGAATCACTGTGGTGAGACCCGCTAAGGGCTGGGGAAGGACAACTTGTTTAGGGGCCATTCCCACCATCTGGGTTATCTGTGCCTCAATTTCTCTAGGGACTCACTTGGAAAGGAGAGCTCCAGTTACTCCAAATTCTTGCCAATGTTTGGTGTTCTAACTGTAATCATTCTAGTATGTGTGAAACATTGTGTCATGGTAGTTTTTGTTTGTTTGTTTTTGTTTTTGTTTTTTGTTTTTTTGAGACAGAGTCTCGCTCTGTCACCCAGACTGGAGTGCAGTGGCACTCGGCTCACTGCAACCTCCACCTCCCAGGTTCAAGTGATTCTCCTGCCTCAGCCTTCCTTTCAGTAGCTGGGATTATCATTGTAGTTTTCATTTGGATTTTCCTAATTACTGATGGCATTGACTAACTTTTCATATCTATTTTCTTTGATGAAGTATTTGTTCAAGTCTTCTCACTTTTAATTGAGGTCTTTGCCTATCAATTAAGTTGGTTGAAAGTATTGTTTAAATCTTATGTATTTGCTAATTGTTTCTCTATTTGATCTATTAGCTACTGAAAGACTGGTTTTAGTATTTCTATTATTGTGAATTTGTCTACTTATACCTTTAGTTCTGTCTATATTGCTTCATACATTTTGAAGTTTTGTTTTTAGCTGCATACTCATTTAGGATTGTTCTTTGTTTTTGATAAACTCTGTAAATATCATTGTGTTTTGCACCTCTTTAACCCTAGTGGTGCCACCTTTAGGGAAGTTCACTTTTTTTGATATTAATGCCATACTGGCTGGTTATGCTTAAGGTTTGCATAGTATATCATTTTCTATCCTTTTGACTTTCAGCCTTTTATGTCTTAGTATTTTAATTGTGTTTCTGGTAAGCAGCATATGGGCAGGTCTTGCTTTTATATCCAGTCTGATACTCAATGTGTTTTAATAATGCATTTAATCTATTTACTTGCAGTAACATTTTGGTAAGATTGGGTTTAACGCTACAATTTTGGCATTTTGCTTTTATTTACCCTATTTGTTATTAGTTTGCCTCCCTCTTTCTTTTTTTGAGTGAACCACATCTTCCAAAATCTCATTTTATTTACTGTGTTATGTTTTAGCTATATCTTTTTTTAAGTTATGTTTTAGTGACTAATCAGCGATTACAGTATTCATCTTTAAGACAGAATACTTACTTTTAAATAATATTATACTACTTCAAAAACAGTGCAAGAATCTTACAACAGTATAATTCCAGTTACCCCATTGTTCTTTATGATTTTTTCCGTATTTTACTTTTGCATATATTCCAAACCCCATAATAAATTTTTTTTAAAGAGTCAATGGTCTTTTTAAATGTATATATCTATACTAAACAGAGAAAGGTATCTGTATTTACTACTTCCCGGATATTTGCCCTTTCTGGTGTTCTTTCTCACTTCCTGTGGTTCTAGAGTTTTATCTGGTATCTTTGCCCCCAACCTGAATAATATTATTTTCAGCAGTTCTTGTAATATAGGTCTATTGGCAATAAATTATCTCAGCTTTTGTCTGTCTAACAACATCTTCAATTATCCTTCATATTTGAAGACTACTATCTCTAAATATGTAATTCTAGATTGACAGATTTTTGTTTCTGTTTTTCTTCTACTTTAAAGATGTCATTACATTGTCTTATGATAGCCAGTGTTTCTGATGAGAAATCAGCCATAATTCATGTCATTCCCCTGCATAAAATGTGTCTTTTTATCTCTCTCTATTTTTATATTTTGTTTTTTATCTTTGGCTTCCATCAATTTGAATTTGATGTATGTACTTCTTCGTATTTATTCTGTTTGGATTTTTTTTTTTAGCTTCTTGAATCTGTGGGTTAATGACTTTCATCATGTTGGAAAGTTCTCAGCCATTCCCTTTTTTATTATTTCTTCTGTTTCGTTTTCTCTCTTCCCACCTCCTGGGCTCTAAATACATGTAGTTTTTATTATTTGTTACCATCCACAGATTGTGAGTAGTCTTTTTTTTTCTCTTATGATTGTTTGAATTTCAATTTGTATATTTTCTATTGACCCCTCCTCAAGTATACTGATACATTCCTGTGTTGAGTTCAGTCTTCTCTCAAGCCCATCTAACAAATTCTTCATTTCTGATACTGTAATTCAAATATGCAGCATTTCCATTTGATTTTTATAGCTTCCTCTTCACTGTTTTTTAACAAACTTTTTATTTTGAAATAAATTTAGATTTATAAGAGTTGCTTCAAAGAAGTATATAGAATTCTTCTATATTTATCCAGGTTTTTCTAATTCATTTTGACTAACTACAACCCATGAGATAAATTTAGCTCACTGACTGCTTCTGTAAATAATGTTTTATTTACACCACCACATTCATTCATTTATTACCTATGGCTGCTTTTGTACTACAATGATGAAGTTGATTAGTCTTAACCAAAGTCATATGACCTGTAAAGCCTGCAGTGCTTACCAGCTGCTATAAACTGGATGTATTGTAGCCCCAAAATGTGTATGTTTAAATCCTAAGCTCCAAGATGGTAGTATTAGGAGATGACACCATTGGTGGGTGACTATTTCATGAGGGCAGAGCCCTCATAAATGGGATTAGCGCTGCTATAAAATAGACTGAAAGAGATCACTCACCCCTTCCACCATGTGAGGACACATGGTGAGAAAATATGAGAAAATGAGAAAATAGCCATCCATGAACCAAAAGTGGGCCCTCACCAGATACCAAATCTGCCAGTATTTTTATCTTGTACTTCCCAGCCTCCAAAAGTGTGAGAAACAAATTAGTGTTGTTTATAAGCCAGCTTGTCTGTGGCAGTTTGTTATAGCAGCCTGAACAGACCAAGATACCATCTCACTTTTTACAGAAAAAGAATTGCCAAGCACTCCTCTAAGGAAGGGGTAGATAAAGGGCTTGCACCTGGGTTGAAATCTTATATAACCATTTGTTTGGTACATTTACAAAAGTGATAAATTAACATTGATACAATACAATTAACTAAACAATAGACTATTGAAACACAGATGTCCTTCAGATTTTACCAGTTTTTTCCCAATTTTTTTTTTTTCTGATCTGGGAACCAATATACCAGAATGCATTGTATCTAAATATATGTGTCTTTCATATCCTCTACTCTATGATAGTTTTGTGGTCTTTCCTTGTCTTTCATGACCCTGATACTTCTGAAGCTCATTGGTCAAGTACTTTGTAGAATGTCCCTGAATTTGGATTTATTTAACTTTCTTTTTTCCATGGTCAAACTGGGGTTATGGATTTTAAAGAATTATAATACAGGCATGAAGTGCCTTTCTTATTACATCATGTCAGGGGGCATATGTATTAGTCAGTTCTCATGCTGCTAATAAAAACATACCAGAGACCAGGTAATTTATAAAGGAAAGAGGTTTAATAGACTCAGAGTTCTACATGGCTGGGGAGGTCTCACAATCATGGCAGAAGATGAAGGAAGAGCAAAGGCATGTCTTACATGGCAGCAGGCAAGACGGCATGTGCAAGGGAACTCCCTTTTATAAAATCATCAGATCTCATGAGATTTATTCACTATCATGAGAACAGCACAGGAAAAACCTGCCCTCATGATTCAGTTATGTCCCACCAGCTCCCTCCCATGACACATGGGGATTATAGGAGCTACAATTCAAGGTGAGATTTGGGTGGGGACACAGCCAAACTATATCGGCACATAATAGCAAAATTACTTATTCCTGGTAATGTTAACCTTGATAACTTCATTAAAGAGATGTCTGCCAGTTTCTCTGATGTGCAGCAACTAGAAACTACTTTTTTTCCTTTTTATACTATATTCTTTGGAATTGAGTCACTAAATCAAGCACATACTCAAGAGGAGTGGAATTAAGCTCCAACTCCTGAAGGGAGAAGTAAAAATAGAATCTCTGAACATATGTAAAGCCACCATAGCCATCAACAAACATTTTGGAGAAGGTATTTTGAGGTTATACAAATACTCTGTTTCTCTTAAAGTTTTACCCATTAATTTTAGCATTTATCAATGAGTCTTGCCAGTGCTAATTATTACTGTGGTTTTCTGGTTGTGATTTTCTATTTCTCTTATTCTACAGTGATTCTTTAGAAATTTCATTATTCATTTTTATTTATTCCATTTGTAGTTCAGTTTTCACCCTGGATCTTTATTATTCTTTCTTATAATTATTGAAAAGTCCATGTCTGATTATTCCCACATCTGTTGCCTCTATGGGTTTGCTCCTATTGACTGTTCCTTCTCTTTACCAGGGTCACATTTTATTGCTTCTTTGTGTGCCTCAAAATCTTTTATTGTATGTCAAGTGGTCTATATACAACAACATTAGTGACTGAAGTAAACAGTATTTACCATCAGAAAAGGGTACACCCCTTCTTCTGCCAGCCCACTAGATAGGTAGAATCTAATCTGTAGTTCAGGTGGGTCTGGGTTTTGCTGTAGCTTTAGTTTGATTCTGTTACTGCTGAATCAAAATATTTTGAAAGCAGGATCAGGACTTTCTGTTTTGCAGAACTTGGGTTCTGAGCATGGGAAAGATTCCAGGAGTCTCTGTAATTTATAGCTGAGCCACCAGCTTTCCCATCTGTGGAAACTCTTTCTGCTTCCTGCCTGGTGATAGATTTTTGAGTTGTCTTTGTTCTCCAGGCCTGCTGCAGATCTTGAGCACCTGGGAAGATTACTCTCTTCCTGGAATTCCCCAAAGGAGTTTCTCTCTGCATAGTTTCCTATGCTCTATCTCTCAGCAGCTGAAAGTTTTCCAGATGGCTTCAGATAGATTATTCTCAAGTCCTCTGCCTTGCTCCATATCCTCTCCCTGCAACTCTCAGATGGAAGATTCTTTAACTTAGAGAAGGTCCCCTTGTACCTTGGGAGCATATCTCAGTAAAGCACTCTATGAAGACCCGTGTGAAAGAAGGAATGGATTAGTGCAGATTTTTTTGGGACTTTCAAAATTCTAACCTGCCATGCCAAGCCACACATGGCCATTGAAAGTGTGTGCAAGTTTTAGCCAGCTTTAGCTGGGTCTCTCTGGGTCCCTCCAGGTCATAAACCTCCTCCTGTAGCTGCCCTATCAGGGAAGACGGCAGCCACAAGTCTCTTATCTCAAGGGCTCATCACTTTCTGGTGTTCTTTTCCCTTATTTTCTTTGCATTCTCAGCTATCTGATGAGTTCAGATAAATTGTGATTTCATCATGTATCCTGCTTGTTTTGGTTGTTGGGATGAAAGCAAAGGTTTCCTGTCACTTTTCATATTCTAGCCAGAAGTGATCTCATGTCTGCATACAACTTAAAGAATGAGCCCAGCACCTTTAGAAATGCTTTAAAACTATAGATTTAGCCCAGATCTCAAGGTTAATAGATGAGGAAAATACAGCAGAGCACAAACTGGAACTCAGCCTGGTCTGGAGTGGGGAGTTCATTTTTCTGACAATGACTCTCTTGCACCTATCCACCAATGCAACCAATACCAACACCACCAACAGAAGAGCTATTCATTAGGCACAAGCTTTGGGACAGGTGCTAACTACTTATGTACATTGTCTTATTTTCTTTTCGCAACAGCTATTTGAAGTAGGTACTATTATAATGCCCACTTTACAGATGAGGAAACCAAGCCCCAGGAAATCTATGTAACCTTCCTGATATGGTTTGCACGTTTGTGCCCTTCAGACCTCATGTTGAAATGTGATTCCCAATATTGAGGGGGACCTGGTGGGAGGTGATTGGATCAAGGCAGGGGGGGACCCTCATGAATGGTTTAGCACCACCCCCTTGGTGATGAATAAATTATCACTCAGTTAGTTTATGCAAGATTTGGTTGTTTAAAAGTGTGTGGCACCTCCCCCCTCACTCTCTTTTGCTCCCTCTCTCATCATGTGAAGCCCTGGTCCCCCTTTGCCTTCTGCCATGATTGGAAGCTTCCTGAGGTCCATGTGGTGCAGATGCTGGTACCATGCTTCCCGTACAGCAAGTAGAACTGTGAGCCAAAATAAAACTGTTTTCTGGCTGGGTGTGGTGGCTCACACCTGTAATCCCAGCACTTTGGGAGGCCAAGGCAGGCAGATCACTTGAGGTCAGGAGTTTGAGACCAGTCTGGCCAACGTGGTGAAACCCCACGTCTACTTAACTAAAAATACAAAAAATTAGCCAGGCGTGTTGGTGTGCAGCTGTAATTCCAGCTACTCAGGAGGCTGAGGCAGAAAGATTGCTTGAACCCAGGAGGCAGAGGTTGCAGTGGACCACGATTGTACCATGGCACTCCAGCCTGGGCAACAGAGCAAAAATCTGTGTCCAAAAAACCCTATTTTCTTTATAAATTACCCAGCAAATATGGTTTGGCTGTGTCTCCATCCAAATCTCATCTTGAATTGTAACTCACACAGTTCCCACGTGTCATGGGAGGGACCCAGTGGGAGGTGGTTTTTCTCCCAGTGGGAGGTTCATGAGGGCAGGTTTTTCTCATGCTGCTCTTGCAGTGGTGAGTGAGTCTCATGAGATCTGATGGTTTTAAAAAGAGGAGTTCCCCTGCACAAGTTCTCTTGCTCTCTTTGCCTGCTGACATCCATGTAAGACATGACTTGCTCCTCCTTGCCTTCTGCCATGATTGTGAGACTTCACCAGCCACGTGGAACTCTAAGTTCAATTAAACTTTTTTTTTTGGTAAATTGCCC
This sequence comes from Pongo abelii, assembly GCF_028885655.2. Lineage (NCBI taxonomy): Eukaryota > Metazoa > Chordata > Mammalia > Primates > Hominidae > Pongo > Pongo abelii. The sequence continues at coordinate 228,882,048 of NC_071985.2, read as the reverse complement.
AGTCTTAGGTATGTCTTTATCAGCAGTGTGAAAATCGACTAATACACGAGCCTCAGGTATTTCTTTATAACAATGCAAGAATAAGCTATTAGTAAATGGCAGATCCAGGACTTGCACCCAGGTTGAAATGACCCTTGCCTATATGATGTGGCCTAATGTGGTCTCAATTGGTACTTTACTGCTCTCGTCCTTTGCAGGCCTGGGATTTCCCAGCTAAGCTACCTTCTCTCCTGGCTGAGCCTCTTCGCCCTTGCTAAAATAAAAAAATTATTCACTGATACATGTTAAAGCACAGTAAGGAAGATTTTATTCAGGGCCACTGAAATAAGCGTAGGGACCACTGCAATGAAATTTTGCAGTGCAGAAGAGAGATCAGACTCAGCTCCAAATACAGCATAGGCAAGTGGGAATTTACAGCCAGGAGTACGGCACGAAGCAGTGGAGGAAAATTACTAAGAGGAAACATCAGGAGTAAGTCTGGGGGAGTTCTGGAGTTCAGGATAAACTGACCTAACAGGATTGTTACTGAAGACAGGCCAAAGTGATCAGACATCACCGAGGGGGTAATGGAGGATAAGGAACCTGATCAGACACTGAAGTTGATCAGATATGGAGAATGGCAGATTCTGGCTAAACCAACTTAGTTGAGTTCTTGCTAAAACTGGATTTCACAAAGAAGTGCGCAGATGAGCCTAGGAGAAGGTTCAGGGGCTCGGCTGGAGTTTGGTCAAGCAGAGAATCTTTTCAGCCCCTTTGGTCTGCTAACCACTCCAGTTCTTCCTTCTTGAAGCAAGAATTGAGGCTAAACACAGATATTGATGTGAACCTGTGCAATGTCCAATTTTGGGGTCACAGCAGCATTGTCAGGCCATGAGCTTGGGCTTTGCTTGAGTTCTGAGAGTTATGGATGGCCCCAAGTTTAAGAAGCTTACCCTGAGGTCTAGCCTTGGCACACAGGGCTGGCAGGAGCCCTTTCCAGAGAGCCACAGGATTATCATGGGGAGGGAGGAACTCGAGCAAGTGTATTGAGATCCATCACTTGAAGAGCCAGATTGTCCACTCATCAGCCTTTTGGACTCTCTGGACATGCAAAGGATGGACAGCAGAGAGAGGAAAGACCCTTGCACAACATGACAAGGACCGAGGCCACCTCTGGTCATCTCCTTGTTACCTGCATGAGAGGAAAGAGGAAGAATGGTGCCAAGTGTGCTCAGGAGATTGATTTCAAAGACTGGAATCAAAAGGTGATCAATGATGGTATGAATCAGATGTTCAAGAAACTGGAAGAACCTTCAGTCAGAGCTCTCTAAGGAGCCCCAGCTTTTGTCTGCAGCTACCTGGTTTGGGGGAAGCACCAGCCCAGTCAAGAAGACCTGGGTTTGAATCCAGGTTCTGCCACCTACTTGCTGTGTGATATGGTTTAGCTGTGTCCCTACCCAAATCTCATCTTGAATTGTAGTTCCCATAATCGTCATGTGTCATGGGAGAGACCCAGTGGAAAGTAATTGAATCATAGGGGCAGTTACGCTGTTCTTGTGATAGTACTGAGTTTTCACAAGATCTGATGGTTTTGTAAGGGGCTTTTCCCCCTCTGCTAGGCACTTCTCCTTGCTGCTGCCATGTGAAGAAGGACGTGTTTTCCTCTCCTTCCACCGTGATTATGTTTCCTGAGGCCACCCCAGCCATGGTGAACTGAGAATCAGTTAAACCTCTTTCCTTTATAAATTGCCCAGTCTCGGGTATGTCTTCATTAGCAGTGTAAGAATGGACTAATACACTGTGTGACCTTGAGTCAGTCTCTTGCCCTCTCTGGACTCCTTTGTCCTAAGGGGTAATATGCCTTCTGCAAAGCACCTATGGGAACTCACCCAGAGAGCACCTATGAATGGACTCTGCACTGTTAAGCAGCTCAGATTAAGGAAGTGTTCTTGCTGACATTAAAAGGGAAGGCCCAGTGGGTTGGGTGATGCAAGAATGAGGTCTTCTTCCAGAAGCATGTGCCCTGGATGGGATTCCAAACAAGAAGGGAGGCCTCTTGTAGGGCAGCTGCAATGACTTATTCATCTTTCCCTAGTACAGAGAAATTGCTGAGCAAATCTGCACGGAAGGTCACACCAAAACACAGGCCTGTATAGGCTGTGCCAGGTAATTAAACCAACATTACCCTCCATTGCTTGAATTCCTCTGCCTCTGATCCAGGAAGTGTGGACCCAGTAGGGAGCTAGGGCAGGCAGCTGTCCTGTCATTTCCATAATCAAATGTTTATGTACCATTTCCTCCTGCCCTTTCTCTTCCCCTTTCCCCTCTTATTTCTATTTGAGCAAAATGTGTTCAAACATCCCCTCTTGCCCTGCTGGGGACAAAAAGTGTCTGTAATGTTGGTGTAACATTTTGGAGAATGAATGCAACATTTGTGTCTATTTGCCGATCAGAATATCGATTTCCTCTTGAAATAAAATGTCACATCCATGAAATTCAAGATGTATTAGAGGAAGAAAGCCAACTTTGACACATTGTCTTTGGGCAGGTTTGACAGTGCCTTAGCAACCTGCCTTCCTCTGTGTGAGTCCTCCAGTCTGGAATATCAGATGCAGGGGAAAACCCATCCCAGATGTTCGCTTCTTGGTCTCTTCTTCCTCCCATGGTTGTCCAGGGCTACTCAGACACTCTAAAAGAACATAAAACAGTAGTACAGGTTGAGAATCCCTTATCCAAAATGTTTGGAACCAGAAGTGTTTCAGATTTCAGATTTTTTCAGATTTTGGAATATTTGCATTACACTTACCAATTGAGCATCCTTCATCCAAAAATCTGAAATTCCTGGTGCTCCAATTAGTATTTCTGTAGCATCATATTGATGCTCAAAAGGTTTCAATTTTGGGAGCATTTCATATTTGGGAACATTTCAGATTTTGGATTTTTGGATGAAGAACACTCCACCTGTACTTGTGGCATATCCGGTAGGCTGAGCATCAGGAGCCACTTGCTATTGCGACTGGATAAACAGCATTTGCTATTTTTAAAAGGGCACTGACAGATGAAATGCAGCAGCTCCATGCCATCCCAGAGATGAAAGCCCTGCTTCCTCCATAGTCAGGAGAATCTACAGGTATAAACTGACAGACATCAGGTGGTCCATATTGAGGTGTAGAAGACTGCTTCCAAAAGAAGTCAAGTATTGGCTGCTAAGCATAGGTGACCAAATGGACCAAAAGCAGTGAGAGCAAGCATCTCTCTCCCTGGGCTTCTCTGTAAGTGCTGACAAGGCCATGTGTCCAGGCAAGGAGCATGCACACAGATGTGGCCACATGCTTTGGGCGAGCGTAGCTTACACGTATCTTCAGGAGCCTGTACAGGTGTCTACACAACAGTGACTTCTAGGAAAAGACCCAAAAGCTACTCTCCTTTGGAGATACTCATCCAATTTTTCATTCATTCACAGATATTTTTGAGCCACCTACTGTGTGCCAGATGCTAGGCCACACCCAGGTGATGCAATGGTGAGCAGAACTAAATGGTTCCTGCCCTCAGGCAGGTTTCACTTCCATGAGTCTGAGAGAAGACGCCCCAAAGCAAGTGAAAAGGCAAAGGCAATGGCTGCCATCTAGCATACATGCTGTCAAGGACATGAGATGGGAAGCAAGCAGTCATGGAAAACTAGAGTTAACAAAAAATTTATAGGCATAGGCCATGCCCTGGGGGTTTGGGGAAATATAAAAAGATACATGCAGAAGCCAAGAGTGAAGAGCACCCGGCATCTGTTAGGCTCCAGACAAGTCACCGACAGAGGCATCTTACCTCCTGCAGCTCACACTCCTTGGGTCAAGTGCATCCCCAAGTAGGGTGTTTGGAAATTCTCCCGTGTCACAGGGGGGAATAGGCCTGTTACAAGCTCTTCCTTTTTCTTGTTCTTTTCATTTCCTCTACACTAAAAAAGTCCTGCAAGCTCTAGCTGCTCCTTGTTCCTGGCGCACATGCACTGCTCACGGCATCAGGTGGTTCTAAAGCCAGAACAGGGGCAGGGACCCTCACGATTCTGAGTCCTCAGTCTCTTTCCACCTGCCCACCCTGGAATTTGCAAAGATTAACTCCTATTAAGCAATTTCTGTTTCTAAAGTTTCCCCTCCTGAGGGCTTATTTAAAATACCAAAAGCAGTGATAACATAATCCCAATAATAACAGTTATTTGTTCTCCAATCATCTATTCAAGAACACTTTTTCCATCTCCATGACAATCTCTTGAAATGCTTTCTACCAATTCCTGCTTATTTGGGGGAAGCTGGTGGAAGAATAAAACAATCCTGGTGTGAAATAGGATTTGTAACCATGTAGAGAGCACTACAGATCTTTAGAGACTTGGGGAAATAAAGACGCTGATTTCAAATTCAGCCCCCTCCCTCCCTATGCAGTGATTGACACTAGACTTTACTTGCAAAAAAAAAAAAATCAGTTGCAAGTGATTAAAACATAATCTGAATAAGCTTTAGCACAAAGAAGAGTTCTGCTGCCCCATGGAATCAGAAACTCCAAGGCATGGGGTGACTCCAGCTTCAGGAGTGGATGGACCCAGCTTGGAAACGGTTTCTAGTCTATGTTCCTCTCTGGACCCTGCCTTGGTCCACCACAAGCTCCCCTCTGCAGGGCATCCCAAAGGCCACCTGCAGTCCCATATTCACACTTATCCGGTCACAGCTCCAACGGTACAAGAGCACCCCCAGGAACGTCCTTGTGGGAACACCTCAAGGAAAGGAAAGAAAAATAAGGGAGGGTGGTCAGCCTGCCTTCACTTTCTGGGGATGTCTGAGCTGAAATCTCAAGACCAGTTGTGAACTCTGGAGTCAATATCCATGCCCTCAAGTTCACCAACGTCCACACTTTGCCAAATCCAGTGGCGACTGTCCTCATCTTGACGGCATCTTGGACACAGTGATCACTCCCCCTGCCTGCAAGCACTTCCTTCCCTCGCGGCTTCACTGGGCTGTGGATGCTGCACACTCATATTTCCTCCTGCTGTGCAGTGGTTGCTCCTGGTCCCCTCCTTGGCTGGGTTCTCCCTTTGTTCCCTAAGCTCCTGGCATTGGAGTTGCTCAGCACTGGTGTGGGGGCCTCTTCTGCCCTCACCCCTTGGTGAGTCTGGCCAGGCTCTTGTTTTAAACACCACATATGTGCCAACAACATCAACATTTATGTCTCTGGCACAGACTCGTCTCCTGATGCCCAGACTTGTGCATCCAAATGCTTACTCAGCATCTGCACCTGGATGTGGACCAGGCATCAGCAACTGAGCTAGCACGACAAGGACTTCCCGATGCTCCCACCCAATCCTTCTCTACTCACAGCCTTCTCCCGCTTAGCTGATGCAAGCACGATCCTTCTAGCCTCAAAGGCCCAAATCCATGGAGTCATCGCTTTGTAACATCCTCTCATCCAATCTGCAAGAAAACCTGTTGCCTCTACTTTCTAAATGTCCCCAGCATCTGACGGTTCCTCCCGATCTCCACCACTTCCAGTTTGATCAGAGCCACCATCATCTGCCTGTCCTGGATTCTTGCAGTGGCCATTGAATTGTTTCTCCTTTTGTTACAGGAAAGGGGTCCAAAAGAGGGTTCTTGGATCTCGCACAAGAAAGAATTCAGGGCAAGTCTGTAAAGTGAAAGCAAGTTTATTAAGAAAGCAAAGAAATGAAAGAATGGTACTCCATAGACAGAGCAGCTCCGAGGGCTGCTGGTTGCCCATTTTTATGGTTATTCTTGATAATATGCTAAACAAGGGGTGGATTATTCATGCATCCCCTTTTTAGACCATAGAGGGTAACTTCTGATGTTGGCGTGGCATTTGTAAACTGTCATGGAGCTGGTGGGAGTGTAGCAGTGAAGACGACCAGGGATCACTCTTATCACCGTCTTGGTTGTGGTGGGTTTTAGCCGGCTTCTTTACTGCAAACTGTTGTATCAGCAAGGTCTTTATGATCTGTATCTTGTGCCTATCTCCTATCTCATCCTGTGACTTAGAATGCCTAACCTTCTGGGAATGCAGCCTAGTAGGTCTCAGCCTTATTTCACCCAGCTCCTATTCAAGATGGAGTCACTCTGGTTCAAAGGCCTCTGACACTTTTGCTCTTGCCCCATAGGAGTCTCCTCAACATAGCAGTTAGAGGGGTCATTTTAAATCTGGGTAAGGTCATGTCTCTCCTCTGATCAAAATGCTTCAATGGTTTTCCATTTCATCCAGAGAGAAAGCCGAAGTCCTTACAGCCTTAGCCCTGCAAAGCCCAGCCCCTTGCCACTCCGGGACTTCTCTCCCAGCCCCACGAGGTCATCTGCTGTGCCCTGCAGGCTCCCCATGGTCTTTGCTGCTCCGGCTGTCCTCCCCGCTGCAGGGAACATTCTTCCATCAGATTCTCCCAGCCCAAATGGCTTTCACCTCCAGCTCAAACCTCTCCTTCTCACTAGGGCCTCTGCTGCCCACTCTGTGGGCACTGCAACCTGTCCCTTCACCCCACTCCAAGCCCTGCATGTATTCTGATATCTTTTATCAGTTACTGATCATGTTTGTCATTTAGTAGTTGTCTTTCTGTGCTGGTGATGGAACGTAACTCCTCTCCTTTAGGGCTGGGGACTGGGTCTCTTTTATTCAGTGATATATTCCAGCATCCAAAACACTGCCTGACACATCAAAGATGCTCTGTAAATATCCACTGAATAAATGCCAGACAGCCCAAGACTCACCCAGCTCACCCTCTCACAAGCATGGCAGAAGGCAGGCTCCTGTGGATATGGATGAACAGTAAACCCTTCTGTGTGTGTCAAACCCCATAAGGCACGAAGTTGGACAAGGAAGCTTCTGCTCAAGGCCCTTGGCTGTGACCACAGCAGGTGCCCAGGAGTGAGAAGGAACACGTGGAGAGGCTCAACTCTGGTTCTCAATGCCTATGGATCCTGTTTTCTTAACTCTGTGTCTTGTCCCATGAAGCCAAAAACAAGACAGGAGCCTTCAGGACAAAGAGGCTCACAAGGGATGGAGCCAACTTAGCTTCATCTCCCAAGAATGTTTCCTGCCTCTTCACCCCCAGCTGCACCCAACTTCATGCCCTAACCCCTGTGCCTTCCAAATAGGAAACCATGAGGGAATGCATCTTCCCAAACCAGGCAGAATGTCTTAAGGACAACGGTATGATTGGCAATGCAAACTTCTTTTAAGTGGCCTCGCAATCCATTCATAGCAGGCAATGCTCACATTTGAGGGTCACTCGTTGGAAGAAGTGATACTCACCTGATTTTCCATTGAAGGCACAAAGAGTGAAAGGAGACCACCATGGAGCTTTGATGGATGGCAGAGCCAAGGGCTGAGAAATTCAGGGATGTGGACTAGGTGTCCTGGGACTGAACAGTAGTGCCCTGCAGAAGGAAGGGTGAGGCCCTGCTTGGATTCCACCCCAGGGGCACAGGTGGAGGGCTGTACCTGTGGATGCTTGTATGAGTGTTGGATACCAGAATACGCTGCTCCCAAATAGGCCTCTTTGGCACAGTGAGCTGATTATTTTGAGAAACAGCAGACACTGGAGAAGCTCTGGAAACAGTAGAAGATATCTTGGCCCTGATGCTAAACCGCCTTCTTGAGGCAACCATTTCCTTAGGTATCTTTATGTATATAAACTTCTGTTTGTCTCTCTCTCTCTTGATAATTTATCTTTTGTTAAAGGGGCCCCAGCTGAGCTCTTGGAAGGGTAAGGGGGAAACTGTTTCTCTTTCCCTACAGCAGCATGCCAGCCACACTGGCCTCTCATCCAATAGAGCTGTTTGGCTACAGAAAAGTGAAGCCAGGCCCCGAGCCACCTTCTGTTTCCAACAGCAGCCAAGCTGACCTGCTTGGGCAACAACTCCTGGGCTGGGCTGGGCTGGACATTACCAGGAGCCCAAGGAGTCATGTGGGGCAAGCGGCTGGTGCACAATCACTGCGTCTTGCAGCCTGCACAGCCACTGCAAATAATGAGATGGGCGGGTTTTGTTCTCCAGCCATGGATTGACCCGTAGGGAGATCTTCTCTTTCTCATAAAAGAATCAAGAGCTTAAGAGAAAGGAGAACCTGGGAAGGGCTTCCATGTTTCTTTAAAGTTTACAGTTTCTGATATTTACAAACACCGAGGTGCCTGAGAAGAGGGGATGAAAAAGGAGGGTGTGCTGCAGATCTGAAGCCCACAGTTATCAACCATGTCCCAGCGGTATAAGCACAGCTGTGCCTCAAAGGAGAGTTTGTCTAAATCTGCAAGCGCTGATGGAGATGAGGATTGGGATTTCAAGAAGCTAGGGGAGAAATGGAGAATGCCTGTAGTTCTCCTTGTGACATCATAAAAAATATATGTATATATTTAGCAGCTGGTTCCTGGCACAGAACTCCCAAAACCCTTGCAATTTCCTGAGTAGTAGGGGTGCTGGGAGAATCTTTGTTCTAATATTTGATCTTTGACCTGAGTTCCTGACACAGAGTTCCTAAACCCCTTGGAATTTCCTAGGAGACTAGCGCATCTTTTGTTCTAATGAGGTGACTCTTGGAGGCTCCTGGATGGAGACAGAGCCAGGATTAGAAGCCTGGAACTTTCAGCCCAACCCCCATCCTCTAGGAAGGAGAGAGGGGCTAGAGATTGTGTTAATAATTAATTATGCCTGCATGATGAAACCTCCATAAAAACCCCTGAACAACAGGGCTTAGAGACTTTCTGGGTTGATGAACACGTCGGAATGTCTGGAGGGTGGTGTGCCCGGAGAGGGCATCAAAGCTCCACACCCCGTTCCCATACCTTGCCCTGTGCACCTCTTGACTGGGCTGTTCATCCATGTCCTTCATCACATTCTCTATAATAAACCACAAATATAAGTAGAGTGTTTCCCTGAGCTGTCCTAGCAAAGACTCAGACGTGAGCAGGAGGTTGTATCACTCCAATTTATAACTGTTCCATCAGAAATACAGGAGGTATGGACTTGGGCTTGGCATCTACGGTGAGGGCAGTCTTGTGGGGCTGAGCCATTCATCTGTGGGGTCAGGTATTTCGGGTCATAATTGAAATTAATGTATCCGATGCCCAGTTTTTGTCTGGAGAGTTGGGGAATTTGTTGGTGTGAAAAACCTCCCACACCACATGTGGTATCAGATATGAATATTATTTCAGTACAGAGAAGAAAACAGTGTGCTTTTCCTATCATCCCCCAAACCCTGCCACTGACTTGGAGCTCCTTGGCCTGGGAGCAGCTATGGTTACAAGGAAAAAATCAAATGCATGAGACACATAGAGCTAATTCCCAAACTGAGGAGTTTGGGGTATAAACCAGGGGCTGCTCTTGGTCCCCCTGAGTGTATCCCGGCCTGACCAAAGGGCACTAAGGGCTGTCCCTCAGTGTTATCAGTCAATTCTTGTATTGCTAGGAAGGAATACCTGAGACTGGGTAAAAATTTATAAAGAAAAGAGGTTTAATTGGTGCACGGTTCTGCAGGCTGTTCTCATGGGAGCTGGGCACCAGCTTTGTCATACCTGAAGAGCCCCTTCAGCCCCTTCTCTGCACAGGGCCCCAAATGCCAATGTGAAGTGCCCTTGGAATTTTCTAACACAGCACAACTTCTTAGGGATGAATTTTACATCAGAACCCATAAATAGCACCATCATGTCTACAGAAGCCTGGTCTCTGAACAAGGAGACCATGGTATAAAAGCACTGAATTCCATATCCTGTTAGACCACAGATATTTTCCCCTCCCAGTGGGGCAATACTCTTATAGTGCTGGCTGGGGAAGCCCAATTAGGTGTTTGAGCTAATGCTTGAGCCAAAACTTGATTTGTCAGCAGTGCGTGTCTAGGCAGGTTTTTATGCCATATCCACTGCTTATGAGATCCATTAAAATCTCTGAGTCTAACCAGATGCAGAGGCTCTCACCTGTAATCCCAGCACTTTGGGAAGCCAAGGCGGGCAGATTTCTTGAGCCCAGGAGTTTGAGACTAGCCTGTCCAACATGGTGAAACCCCATCTCTACAAAAAATACAAAAAAAAAAAAAAATTAGCCAGGATGGTGGTTCATGCCTGTAGTCCCAGCTGCTTGGAAGGCTGAGGTGGGAGGATTGCTTGAGCCTGAGAAGGCGAGGCTGCAGTGAGCCAAGATTGCACCACTAAACTCCAGCCTGGATGACAGAGCAAGACCCTGTCTCAAAGAAAAAGCAAAAATCTGAGTCCAACACCACAATGAAAAGGTGAAATGGTCATATACAAATTTAATTTAAATATTTTTCTTTCGTTAGAACAGAACAGAGCAAAGCTATTCTCGAGGCTGGTCTTGGCTTTGGTTCAGATCAGAAAGTCTGAGCACACTGCTCTGTGCTACTTTCTTAATGTGCTTTTCCTGACCAATCTAGGGCCTCAGTCTTCCTTGGAGCCTAGAGAAAGATGGAGCAGGCAATACGAATGATTACCAGAAGGGCTCTGACACCCCTGCTGACAGGCTTTCCAGCAGTGCCTTAAAGCTGTCATTTATCTTACTGGACCCTCTAGGGCTGGTGAGGCTCTTCCCCTCCAGGGTCCTTGGCCATGCTGGGGAGATTGTGCTCCGCCTTCACGTCTCTCCAGCCACAGCCAGGGTTTCAATCTCTGGCTTTGACAGTGCTCCATGGACCAGCCAGTCAATTTCCTTGACTGAGTTTCAGGTGTTGGTGTTTTATGCTATACTCTGAGGTTGCATTCCCAAAAGTTGGTTTGATTATTTTTTGAGACTGAATATGCAAACAAACAATGGGAAGACCATACATAAAAAAAGAGCTCTGACCCACAATTGCAGCAGCCAGCCCAGGAAACCACCCCCTACCTATACATCCAGCCCAGGAGGCCATGTTGTCATGAATCAGATTTGAAGAAGTCAGACCACCATCCCTAGAACAGCTCAGAAAGCCAAACAATAACCCCTGCCACAGCCAGCCCAAGTGGCCAGGACTTCATTAGCAGCTGACAGCTTCTCTAATGTTTGTTCCCACTTCCAACTCATAATCCAACTCCAAATAGGCCCCGTGATGGTTAATATCAGGTGTCAACTTGATCGGATTGAAGGATGCCTAAATAGGTGGTAAAGTATTGTTTCTGGGTTTGTCTATGAGGGTGCTGCCAGAGGAGATTGACATCTGAGTCAGTGGACTGGGAGAGGCAGACCCACCCTCAATGTGTGTGAGCACCATGCAATCGGCTGCCAGCGCAGCTAGGACGAAGCAGGTGAAAGAAGGTGGGAGAAGCTGGCTTGCCGAGTCTTCTGGTTGTCATCTATCTCCCATGCTGGATGCTTCCCTCCACTCCTCCTTCCTTTGCACATCAGACTCCTGGTTCTTCGGCCTTTGGACTCTTGGACTTACACCAGTGGGTTTGCCAGGGGCTCTAGGGCTTTTGGCCACAGATTGAAGCCTGCACTGTCAGATTCCCTACTTTTGAGGCTTGTGGACTCACACTGAGCCACTACTGGCTTCTTTCTTCCCCAGCTTGCAGATGGCCTATGGTGGGACTTTGCCTTGTGATTGTGTGAGCCAATTCTCCCTAATAAACTCCCTTTCATATATACGTAGATCCTATTAGTTCTGTCCCTCTGGCGAACCCTGACTAATACAGCTCCCCCTCCAATCCTGCAATACACTTGCTTCTGGTCAGCCACCTCCAGCACACCAAGCCAACAGCCGAGCCTCCCTTCTCCACTCTGAAGTTTCCCACTCCCCTGCCTGCCTTTGAGTCTCTGCCAACGCAAGCAATGGTGGCCTGCTCCCTTGCTACAGCAAGTTCCGAATGATCAGCTTCTGCTTTTCTCATTTGGCTGACCTTCATTTATTTCCACATCTTTCAACTGGGTTTCACCATCCATCAGACAGAGGGCAAAATGCAAACAGAAGCAACTGTGAGCAGAAATGAATCCAGAGTTCTCTGGCCATTCCTGACTCTCATGCTTATTGGCAACACCTTACTAAGCTTCACCAAGAGATCAGCTCCAGAGATCACCAACCATGGACTTTTTCAAAGCCAGTGATTGTCTTTTCTGCCTCTAAAGGGCACAGCACAAAAACCAGGCATGAAATTAGTAAACCTCACAGCAGCACTGAGGAAGGTAGCCCACGGGGCGCCTGGATTGGCCTCTTCCAAAGGAAGCTGTGGTCATTATCCCATTTTGAAAATTACCCTTGAGCCTTTTATCCTGTCTTTCTAAGTAAAAGTCCTTGATCCCAGTCTACCTCAAGAGCCCATGTTCTGGGAGAAAAAATCAGAATTGTTGCACAGGAATGCAAAAGGGAAGAATGAGGTAATACCCAGCTTTGGCATTCAAAATAGAATTGGGTGGCAAGACAAAAGCAGCTATTTTTTAAGAAAAGTGTACACATTTCTTTATTTTCCATATTTAGCCTATCGGTGGCTGAGCCTGGAGGTCCCAACTTAGAGGTGTTCCTGTTGTGGAAGAAGGAACTCTGTAATTATCCCTCTGTAAAGCAACAGAGCCTTGTGCTAGGAGGAAGTCATGTTGGTAACTGACGTAAGCAAAGGGCAAGGACAGTCAGCAGTTATCCCAAGGGCAAGGGAAAGGCAAGGAGAGGTGGATTTGATCAGAGCTGGTAGAAGTGGTGCCTCATGCTTCTCCTGCCTAGCTCAGAGAAGGTCAAGAGAATTGTAGAAGTAAGACTAACACCAAGGCAGCAGGGGTTCTGGTCTCTGTTCCCCACTGAAGACCCTGGAAAGAGACTAAATCTCAGGCCTCCCTACCTGCACCACTGAGGAAGACCCCATCCACTAGTTGGTCTTATTCTCAGGTGGAGGGGATGTGATATGGTTTGGCTGTGTCCCCACCCAATTCTCGTCTTGAGTTTTAGCTCCCACAGTTCCCACCTGCATGGACGGGACCTGGTGGATGGTAATTAAATAATGGGGGTGGGTCTTTCCTGTGCTGTTCTTGTGATAGTAAATAAGTTTCACGAGATCTAGTTTTTTTCACCAGAGACAGAGTCTTGCTGTGTCACCCAGGCTGGAGTGCAGTGGTGTGATCTCAGCTCACTGCAACCTCTGCCTCCCAGGTTCAAGCAATTCTCCTGCCTCAGCCTCCTAAGTAGCTGGGATTACAGGCATGTACCACCACACCCAGCTAATTTTTGTATTTTTAGTAGAGACAGAGTTTCATCATGTTGGCCAGGCTGGTCTTGAACTCCTGACAACAAGTGATCTGCCCGCCTCGGCCTCCCAAAGTGCTGGGATTACAGGTGTGAGCCACCGCGCCTGGCCTGACTGATGATTTTATAAAGAGGAGTTCCCCTGCATAAGCTCTGTCTGGCATGCCACCATGTAAGATGTCTCATGCTCTTCTGCCATGATTGTAATGCTTCCCCAGACATGCTGAACTGTGAGTCCATTAAGCCTCTTTCCTTTATAAATTACCCAGTCGCAGGTATGTCTTTATTAGCAATGTGAGAACAGACTAATACAGCATGGGACCCAGAAGTGTCTGGGAGTCTGTTCAAGTCCAATGTGAGTTAGAGGGACCTGGCACAGGAAGCAAGATGCAAGGAGGACTGCCCAGTCTGCAGAGGACCAGACCAGATGCCAGGGACCACAGCCTGCCCTCAAACGGGTCTGCAGTGGCACCCACAGCCCATCAGAGGCTGAGAAGCCAGAAAGGGGCAGCAGAGAGAGCCCTGAGTCCTCCAAACAGACTGGAGCCCCAGGGACCAGCCGGGTACACATTAGCCAGGCAGACACTGGCAGAGACAGAGGACCCTGTCCCTATAGACCTCTCTCTGCCGGACATCAGGGAGAGCAGCAAGATGGCAGGGTGACGATCACCTGGCAAATCTGTAATTGCCTGACAGGTTCTTCCTGCCCTGCTGCACAGACAAAACCAGTTTGCTGAGACTGTGGTGTCCCAGTAAAGAAAGCGTTTAATGAATGCTAGGCTAGCCAGACAGAAGACAGAGTTGTTACTCAAATCAGCCTCCCTGCAGGCTTGGAGGTTAGAGTTTTTCAAGGTGGGCAGGGGACTAGGGAATGGGTGCTGTTGATTGGCTGGGAATGCTGTGGACCATGGAAAATGGTCTTCCTGTGCTGAGTGGGGCCACAGCGCTGGTTGAATTATGAGCCATGAATCTGGATGGGATCAGTAGGTCATCAGAATGCAAAAGTATGGAAAACTTCTCAAAAGACCAATCAGGTTGGTATTTTCTATCGAGGAAGTCACAAATAGGAGCAATTGGGGAAGTCACAAATCTTGTGGCCTCTGGCTACATGACTCCTGAGTAGTAAGGGATTATAGAAACTATGCCTACATCTTAGGAGACCTTGGACCCCTCCCATAATCCTAATCTTGTGGCCTTTCATTAATCTCACAAAGGCAGTTTCAGCCCCCAAACAAGGAGGGGATCCATTTTAGAGAGGAACTACTATCATCCTTGCTTCAAAGTTAAACTATAAACTAAATTCTTCCCATGGTTAGCGTGGCCTACGCCCAGGACTGAGTGAGGACAGCCAGCCTGGGAGGCTAGAAGTAAGATGGAGTCAGTCATGCCAGATTTCTCTCACTGTCATAATCTTGACAAAGGCAGTTTCCAATCTAAGAGCATGTGTGTTCCTGTTATCAGATTACCCTGGGCTTTAAGCTCAGCTGGAAAATCCCCACCATTCTCACCCAAGTAACAGGTGCATGGGAGCCTGGGAGGAAACCCAGCTGGCTCCATAAAGAGATCACCTTGTCTCTACACATCTCCGCTTGCTGGGAGTTACGTTTGTGAGCTCATTACATCACCATTATGATCCTCAGGACCATCTGCCTGATGCAGAGGGTGCAAGTCAGGAGAGGCTGTGTCAAGGAGATTCATGCAGTGACCTTCATTGAGAACCTGCCCATGACAGGCACTGGGAACACGGCAATGAGCACAGCATCCCTCATCCTGCTTGCATGGATGCTCCATGCTAATGGAGAGAGGCAGATGATGGCACGTGAACAACCACATAAATATGATTTCCTGTAGTAGGGTAAGGGACTTCAAAACTGGATTTAAAAACTTAGAATAGCAATCATTGAAACAGGATTTATGAGGACATGATCAGAAGTGCCATGGGAATGCAGCATTCAGAGATGCTCGATATGCAAGCTTCTTCTCTTAAAGACCTGGTGGTCTAACTTGTGAGCAAGTAGAATGTGTGCATGCACACACACACACAAAACCATGTGTGAACATATGCACATACTTTTACATGCACACACCCCAACATACACACATACACACACGTACATAAACATGTGTATGTTTATAAAGTGAACTTGGAATCAGAGCCTGGGCCAGTCTGTCCCAAGCAGCAGATCTGTCTCTCCACACTGACAAATTCTGATCGGTGATTGACACTTACATACACACACAAACATTGAATACACAAGGCGCATGCACACACATATACACATACACACATGCAAGTACATATATACACATGCATGCAGATACAATATATATACAAGTACACATGCATACACATATACTTATGCACACATACAAATACACATGAATATATGCAGACATGTTCATGATCCACACGCATGTGCACAAATATACACACACACATAAGCACTCACACAGTGCATATGAACATACACACGTGCCTATACCCCACACATGAATACAGATGCATACAAATACATGAAAATATACATGTACATGGCACACATACACATACACAAATATCTACAAATTCACATGTACACACTTGCACACACAGACATGATATTTTCATCGCAAATAAAGGGGGATCTATATTTAGCTCCTGGATCATGACATGCATGCTCCAGGGTCCTCTCTCTCACTGTCATTCCACCATTTACCACTAGCGAGCCCCCATCTGGATAAATGTCCTCTGGCCTCTCCCTGGCCTGTCTGCTGACATCTAAGCATCCACACTAAGGTGACTCTAGCTGACAGACAGCCGCCACTGACAGGAGCTGAGCAGCCCAGGCATCATGTTGGGCTCCGAGTCAACCACCGGTCAGAATTTGTCAATGCTGAGAGACAGGTCTGCTGCTTGGGACAGACTGGCCCTGGCTCTGGTTCCAAGTTCACTTTATAAATCCCTGCTTCATAAACTGACCTTTGACTGACAGTGTTATACCGAGTAACTGTGTGGAGATAACCTGCCAAAATATCATCCTTGGCACTGTCCCCCAGAGAGATGAATGTGCCGTTTGCCGAACCCTGACTGCTGAGGCAGCATTTGCTCTGGAGGGAAAGTCTCTTTTCATTTATTAGGCTAAAAAAATTATATGCCTGCATTAAGAGGTCTCCAAGCAAGCCTGGCAGATTAGAAATGCACGTTCATTCATTTGTCCATCCATCCACCCCTTAATTTATACACGGTTAGTGGTGAGATCATAAATAGACTTAACACACTTAGATAAGCACAGCCCAAAAAGAAGCAGGTATGTATGTGAAATGTGTGTGTTCAGTAGGCTCATCTGATTATGACCAAGCTAACCTATATAATTGTGTGATGTCTGTGATATTGAAAAACAGGACATGAACACTGAAGACCAAATGGCTTGGGAGGCAGGTAAGTGGCAGCTTATGAATCTCCATAGGATTGTAGTTTGTCTCTCTGGAATAATCATCCAATTGGAACTTCACAGCAGCTTTGTCAAAACTGCAGAGATATGGGGGGGTCAGGCCAAAACACAGCACCTGGCATACTGAAGGTGCTTAATAAGTACTCGTTGGATAAATGAAGGGGAATGAAAGAGAAACACCCAAGCCAGGGTGAATTAGGAGAACGCTAAATACTTTATCCCGGATCTCATTTTCAGGGGCTTACAGACTGTATCAGTTTTCTATCTCTGTAAAACCAATTACCATGCATTTGGAGGCTTAAAACAACACACATTTATTTTCTCACAGCTTCTGTGGATCAGAAAAGCAGAGATGGCTTAGCTGAGCCCTGTGCTGTGGGACTCAGAGGCTGCAAACAAGGTGTCAGATGGGCTTTTTCATATGAAGGATTGACTGGGAATAAACCTGCATCCAAGCTCATTCCAGCTGTGTGTGGAATTTGCCTCCCTGTGGCTGTAGGACTGAGGCCCCAGCTTCTTGTTGGCTGTTGGCTGAGGCCCCGCAGTGGTCCCAGAGTCTGCCCACAGTACACTGCCATGTGGCCCCTTCACAGACTCTCAACACAGCAGCTTGTTTCTTCAAGGCCGGAAGGAGACTCTAACCTCAGAGAGGGCCTTATCCCTTTTGTAAGGACTTTCACTCGATCATGTCAGGCCCACCCTGGAAAATCTTCCTTTAGATGAACTCAAAATTAACTGATTAGGAACCTTAATTACATCTGCAAAGTTTCTGCACCTTTATCACATTCTATTAGATAGAAGCAAGGCAGACATCCCTTTGCACTCAAAGGGGAAAGGATTTTATAACAGTATGACTCACTGGGGGGTCACCCTAGGAAGCATGAGATTAAAAGAGCTTAAATATCAATTGAGCTCAACCCCTCCACCCCCTCAATCCCCACCCCCACCCCCCACACACACCCACCCCAGGACAGGTAGGAAAACAGAGGCATTTGCTCAGGTGGTGACTTTTGTGCTGCTAAGACCTCACCCTGAATGGATGAGCAGGACCCTGCAGGGAAATTCCAACAGAATTCCTCAAGCTCCCCACTTTGTAGGGACAATTGGGTTTACCTCTAGACAATTGTGCAGAAAAGATGACAATCCCAGAACCTGGAGCTCAGGGCCCACCATGAGGCCCCTAGGCAAGCTAAGAGACTAGGCTGGACATAACCAGGCTCCAGGGAAGCCCAAGACTCATACCTGAGCCTCACACCTGTTCCTGCGCTCTAGCCAGAGGGAGCTGGGAACCTCACCTGCAGGGAGGGAGGAGTGACGACAGACGACCCGAGACTGGCCAGCTGCCCTCGGGTCTCACTGTCCTTCCGGGTCCATGTCTGCACCCTGCACCCTTATGAAGCCTTCTATGAAAACAAGGCAGGGCAGAGAGTTTGTCAGTTGGGGTGATGGCAATGGCTTCCGCCAGACCTGCTGTGCTGGGCCCTGCCTTTTCCAAGGGTCTTCTCAGACCCCAGCTGCCCGCCACCCTGCTGCACTGGGTCCTTGGTTCCTGGGAGTACTAAGACAGGTTGGAACTGTCAAAGGGAGCTTTTCTCAAAGGAAAGCCAAACTAACCACAACTGTGTTCGCATCTCGTATTGATGGAGCCAGGTGCCATTCCAGGTGCCGAGCACTTCACTTCTCTCTTCAAACCCATGGTGTTGTTTAATTCACACAACAACCTTGGGATGAAATTTCTGTCCATTTCCACATTGCTCTGGTAAGAAAGCTGAGGCTCAGAGAGGTCTGTGCCACCCAGAGCGGGTCACTGTCAGCGCAGTCTCAAGACCATTTGGGGTCTAGAGCCCATGCATGATCTTCACTGCTACTTTGTAAGCTAGAGAAATGCATGTGGATCCTCCCAGGCGGTGGTCTGCCAGGCCCCCTACCTTCCCTACTACCCACTCGTGCCCTCTTCTCTTACCCTCACCCCAAGGGACGCCACCTCCTGTGAGTGCTGGCAGGCCTTGGCACCCCTGACACACTCATCCTGCACAACCTTCACTGAGCATCTCTGAGAGCTGAGCACTCACAGGGGCGGAGGCTGCCACTGTCAACACAACGCACAGAGGCTGGGCCTCCGGGAGGCTCTCTCGTGAGTCCTTTGTTCCTTCCTTCCTTCAATGTTTGTTGAGCGTCCATTAGATCCTAGAGTGGAGGGGCCAGCGGCCGTCCTGGGAACTGGGAAAGCAAATGGACAGTGTGAGTCCGGCTCTCAGGGGGCTCTGGCTGGTGGGAAGACAGACGCCAGAAAGGACTCACCCAGGCAGTGTGGAGTGGGGACATGTGAACGGAGCAGGGAGGGGTCTCAGGGCTGGGAGCTCTTGACAGCCACAACCCTGAGCCCTTCCTGAGCTCCAGCTTCCCATTGGAAGGAGAGGAATGATCCAGATGGCATCATGGACACTCTCCCTCCAACGGGCACATGGCTTCTCAAAACATGTCCTTACCCCCCGCCCCCCACCCCCCATCGCCTCAACTTCCCACTGAAGTACTTGCCCACACACCATCCGAGGAGTCCCTGTGTCCCCTGCAGACTCCCCACACACTCACTGCTTATACCCACTGCCACTTCCTTTCCTCTCCAGGGACTCCCTTGCTTCCTGGGTGGCAGGTATCCAAGACAGCCCTAGGATCAAAGCCCCACAGCCGCACCATCCTATCCTCATCCTGGGCAATGGCAGTGGGGATGGCAAAATCCACCTGCTTTCTTGGCCTCCCACGGAATGCTGCTTGGATCCGAATTCAGGGACAGTCTGGAGTAATTTGAACCCAAATGGAAGAAGGGCAGTCTTGGTCTATTATTTTTGCACTCACACTGTATTGCTCAGCTTCCATACTCATTTTACTCACCAGCCTAAGCTCCCAAAAGACTTTAACTTTTGGAAAGAGCAAAGGACAAAGGTCACCACGTTTAAATTACTCAAAAATCTTCATTCGATCAATATCCATTCACTCCACAAATATTTATTGAGCAAATTATAGCAGCTTCTGTGGGCTCTTCCCTAAGAGCAGTTACAAAGTGACTTAAAGCAACGGCAAGGCTTCTAATCACAAATATTCCATCAATAGGTCAAATCGTTCAAAAAACCATCTGTTCACTTTCATAGCTACTGAAAATGCTCATTAAAATCCAACATTCATTTTTGATAAAACTCAGTAAGCTAAAAATGGAAGGATATTTCTGCCTCATGATAACAAATAGATATCTTAAGCCAGTGAGTGTTATATTTAATGCCCAGGGTTTTTTTTTTTTAAAGTTAAATATTTAACTAAGTATACAGAATTCTCCAATTTTTAACAAATGGGTTTTACAAATAAAATCCTATTAAAAGTCAATAGAGAAAACAGCACTTAATTTTTCATTTCTGTGTTTGGGGGTGATAGGTGATTTCTGTACGTTTTCTAAATTATCTTCAGTTGTTTTAAAATCACCTCTAGATTACCAGCATGCAAGAGGCCCCTTTAGAGATGGGGTGATCCAGTCTCTTCACTGCATGGGTGTGAGGGAACAGGGTGACTGGCTGCAGCAAGGAAAGGCCTGGCCAGCGGGGAGGGGCAGAGAAGACACACATGTTGGCTGAAGGTTTGGGTCCATTTGGACTCCTAAGTGGCCGTGAGATGGCACCATTCCCTGGCATGGTCCGCTGTACAAGAGCCCTTCTGAAGGCCAGATCAAGAGTCAATGACCTAAGTGGGCCTTTCCTGGGGAGCAAATATTTCACTCCCTCTTGCCGTGTCCCAGTGACATGCAGAGGCTTTGCGTGTGCAGGGAGTGAGCACACGTCAGCCCTGGAGACAATTTAGTTAATGTCATTGGATTGCTGTCTCTATGAGATTAATTCCAGGCCTCCTGACAGATGCTCACTCAGACTGTTTCTCACCAGAGTCCTCAGCCACACATCTTGTTATAATCGTGTCATCTGGGTGACACCGTGGTAATCCTGCACTGTGACGATGCAGTTCCCTAGGTCATCGTATTGCACATCAGGTCAAATCAGCCGAGCACTGCCCGTGTGTGGTCCATACCTGTGTCCAAACTGAAGGCCCCCAGACTAAAACCTCCATCCCACTCCTGTCCACAGCTATGCCATTGAGGGAGCCAGCAGGGAATAAAAGTCCAGAGACGGGCAATTAGGAAGCACCTGGGAATCTGGGAGCTGGGCAGCAGCTCCCCTGAGCATGTGGAGTATCCGAGCTGTGGTCACCATTGGGACCATGATGCAGCTCCTCTGAGCATGTGGAGTATCCCAGCTGTGGTCACCATTGGGACCATGATGCCATTGGCTGATTCATCAAAATGACTGGTTCATGGTCAGCCCCTCCCCTGCCTTCCCATGAAGGCTAAATGGAAAAACGAGAGTCAAACAAATGCTGATTCTCCTACCACCCCTCGCCTAGACCCCCATGCAGCCAGCCAGGGATGCCACAGAGCCAGGTCATTGTTGTTGAGGAACATGTGAGCTCTAGAGGAGGCAGGGTCTGACCACAGAAACAAAACACATGCCAGGCCTTTGGATTGAGAAAGCTGATTATGGGAGATGGCTGGAATGTTGTGAGCAGAGCTGAATGCACAACTAGAGAAAGAAGCTTGCCCTGAGACTGGCCTCTGTAGGAAACTGCTGCTACCCCCAAGACTGGATGGACAAAGGCCAGGGGTATTCTTACTGGAGTACAGAGAAGCAGGAGAGACGCCCTGGACCTTCTCTTCTTCCCACCCTCCCATCTCCCACAGTGGCTCCCACTGGACAGCTGGCATCCGGATGACAAGGAAGTCTGGGAAGTTTCGTCTGCAGGCGGCGACTCCCTCCTCCCTGCACAGAGCAAACTCAGAATGAACAGGAAGGGATCGGTGCTACAAGGAAAATGGCCAACACAAGTTACTTAATAATACGTTATTTACCGCAAGACCCATTAGATTCTAAATGGTGCCATGCTGACTGTAAGGTAAAAAAAGTCCAGAGGAGGACAGAGAATTTTACAGGTAAGAACTTTCTGGGGCATTCTCCTAGAGAAGAAGACACTAGAAGACCAAATCCTGCTGTCAATCAAGAAGAAAAAAGATTAGGAAGAGTTAGAACCCACCCCACCCCCCAACCTTCATCGGTATCTCCCAAACTGACCTGTCTACTGAACCCAGTAGCAACAGAAGGCCTTCTGGGTTACTGTAGTTTTGGATTAGGGGGGTCAAAATCCTCCTCTTAGAAATTTTCCTATGCACGTTGATTTTCATTTATGAAACGGAATGATAGCACCTTCAGGAGCCACGGCATACCACCTCATGAGTGAGGAGCCACTACATACCACCTCATGAGTGCTGCCCTTTGCAACTCCGGGAGCCCATTCCTGAGACTACCCCCAGGTCCAGTGAGGTGGAGCTGAGAACAGACACAGCCCAGCCCCCTGCAGGCACCACAGCCTGCTTTGCACCAGTGGGGTGACCCTGGCAGTTGGGCAAAGTGATGACTCCCTGCTTGCATCACATGAGCTGCCCTTAAAATCAAGACCTAGACTGAACTAGGTGTGCTTACCAACTAGAGGCAGGAGCTGAAGGAAGAGCCCCCATCTCTGGACAGGGAAACCAGCAAGAGAGCCCAGAAGGGCTGGACACCCCAACTCCCACCCCTTCCCCAGAGTTCAACAGTCAGATGTCCTGGAAGAGGGCAATGGCAATGTTCCCAACACATCAAAAAAACAGTAAAATATTGCTATTTTATGGGTCCAACAGGAAGACTGAGAGAGGAAGAAACTGTGCCCCCAGGAGCCTCCTGGGCAGCTCTCAATGATATAGAATGGCCATTCTTCATCAGCACCTACCTGATAGGTCGAATGTTCTGACTCATTTTTGGCCAAACTCACCACATTTTAGGAAGTCTCTTCCCTGGATTTCAGGCCTCCTTGAATACGAGAGGGAGCTGCGTTGCAAGGAAAGATAATTCGTACATTTGTATCTGCATTTAAAACAACTCCCAAGGGGTTAAAATCCAATTACTGCCTGAATGGAACTCTGCTTCTCCATTCTCAATTAATTACCAGCACTCCCATTTTGCATCTCTTATTTCGTCCCCTCACATTTTCCCAGAATACGAACATTGCTGTGCAAATCATTTTAGTTGAGAAAAAGAAGTGGGTAAAGATATTTATCTTGGGTTAAGGAGGTCAGCTCCACATCCTGTTGGAGTAGGAGGGGTGTTCCATGATCCACAGGCGTGGACGTGGAGAGAACGGGAAGCAAGGAGACTTCAAGGCAGGGACTGCCCTGGTAACAGACCCCATGGAGATGAGTTTCTAGTCTGTGCATCAGGAGACTCAGAAAGGCAAGGATAAACACTATTGTTCCAGAAGCAGGAAAATGGCGGAAGACAGTGAAGCATGGGCTCTGCTGCATCTCTGTCCTTGGCTTCCGAATGCAGCACTGGGCTGTCCTCACAGACTTCACCTCCTAATTATTCTTTGTTCAAGCTAATGCAAGTGTGAGTTCTGCTCCCTGAGCACACACTGGCTGACGCATTGAAGCAGGCCACCTGGCAGGGGAAGCTTCTGGGATGAAAAGTGTGCCAAGAATAGCCCATCAAGGGCAAGCATCACGTAGAGAGGATCAATAATCCATTGGCCGCAAGTCCCGCTCCTCATTGTGTCTGCAGAGTAGAGGGGAAGGGTGGTCAATGAGGTCACAAAAGACAAAGAAAGGATGGGGCGTCTGGGGCAGGTGTGGACGACTTTCCTAAGTCAGGAACATGGTGCTGGTGAAAACTCAGGAGGTTCTGTAGGGAGAACTGACGACCACATTGCCAGGCACTTAGCACACAGGCAATCAGCACCAGCTCTCTGGAACATCTCAGCGTAGGAGCTGCAAGACAGGCATGCCCAGGTTTGTCTTCTATGACATGCCCAGGGCACAGCCCAGCCAGATTAGCCACAGGCACACAGGAGCTCTCTCCTGCAGGGATGGGAGCAGATGGGAAGTGGATTCCTGGCCTTGGGTTTCTCCCTGTCTCTGTGGTTTGAGAACATAAGATTCTCACTTTCCCAGAATCCCTGGCTGGACAACTGGTCTTTCCAAGAGTCTGGATGAGCCAAGGGAAGGGAATGAGATGGAAGAGAAATAACCTCCAGGGGGCCGATCGGGTCTAGGATTCTCCGGGGCAACTGACAGGACTAGATCAGAAGAAGAGGAAGGGAATCAGTGAGCATCTCCCAGGAACTGGACTAAACACCCCTCCACAGATGGCTCCTTCAATGCTCATGAAGATGACGACACCACGGGAGGGGGGCTTTTAACCCCCCAAAATGAGGAATCACAGAGGGAGTGCTTGGGAGACTTGTGCAGCCCACAGCTAGGCCGTGGTGAAGGGAGGATTGGAAAGCAAGACTGTGACTCTGAGCACTTTCTCTACCCCCTTCTGCCTCCCAAAGATGTACGCCCAAGGAGGTGAGGGCATGAGAGCTGGTGTGTGTGTGGAGAGACCACAGAGCCACAGGGCTGGGCATTCTTCTTCCTGGACATCCCCTGGCCCCACTGGGAATGGCCTTGGAGCCCCCCAGGGGATCTCCACATCACCCCTGCAGCCACCTGTCCATCTTCAGGCCTCCAGAATGCAGAGGAACCTCAGGGGCAGTCAGTGCCAAACATCAGCCTCCCAGGACTCCAGATCCCAGGGTGGCTGAGGCCTTCCTAAGAGGGGAGAGCCCCCATCAGGGTGGCTCACAGCCCATGGAGCGGCTCCAGAGCCACTGTCCCGAGGACTTGCAGGCTGTTTTTGGTTTTCAGAGTCACTTCTCCAGCTCTTCTGCAAACGCAGAACAAATTTAGAGCTGCTATTTATTGCTTACAATGTGCCCAGACATTTTGCAATTATTTTATTCAATTCTCATGATAATGCTGTGAGTTAGGTATATTATTCCTATTTTATTTTATTATTTTATTTTACATTTGAGGAAACTGAGGCCCAGAGATGAAAAAAATAAACTAATAAGTGAGAAGGTGAGCAGTAGAGTCCAGGTTTGTCTTATTCCAAATACATGCCCATCACCATTTGGCCACACTTCAGTACTGTGTAGATCTCTTAAAGATACATGATACAGGCCAGGGGCAGTGGCTCACGTCTGTATCCCAGCACTTTGGGAGTCCAAGGCAGGCGGATCACCTGAGGTCAGGATTTCGAGACCAAGCTGGCCAACATGGTGAGACCCCGTCTCTACTAAAAATACAAAAAATTAGCCTGGCGGGGTGGTGCAGGCCTGTAATCCCAGCTACTCAGGAGGCTGAGGCAGGAGAATCACTTGAACTAGGGAGGTAGATGTTGCAGTGAGCCAAGACTGAGTCACTGCACTCCATCCTGGGTGACAGAGTGAGATTCCGTTGCCCAGGCTGAAAAAAAAACAAAGATACATAATACATATCATGTATGCACACATACACATCCCTCACATTTACAAATTGTATAAATATGAGTGTGTATATATTCTATACATACATGTATACTGTATATTCATAAGTATGTATACACATTATACATATCATATAAAATAAATGAATACCTTTTCATTTAGTTATACACATTTATTTCTCTAGAGATTCAGTTTAGACAGCAGAATGATATTATATTGTTTAGAAAGCTTGAGCATTTTAACTCAAATTATTTTTATAATGATCTTACTTCAATAAGCAGAATTATAAAGCTAGGTATAAACTGCTTATGATTATAGCTCTTATGCAACTATAGAAACAAAATAAATTTACAATTCAAATACAAGCAAAACCATAAAAATAATAAAATTCAAATTAACATCACAAAGGTGACGGATGGTGCTGTTGGCTGAAACCAAATAGCCTGTGTTGGGTGAGAAGGGGGTCTTGGTGTAGCCTACGTTTGATAAATCAGCTTGGGTCTTTTGCTTTTGAGCAAGATGGACCACCAATTAATTCATCATTAACATTGTTTTTGCTTTCTTTTTTAACAATGAATTCATTTTTAACCATTGATCTGTTATTTTTATGGACCCATCAATTTAAACAAGGCAACACAACATTCATTATTGAAAGACAACATCTTTAAATATGGTTTAACTTTGAATTCTTGCTTAACGGAGCCAAGTAGATCCAGGTGAGAGTTGTGTTGGCTTCAGAGACTTGCCTAAGAGCCAGGGCAGTGATTTTCATTCCATGGGTCACTGTGGGGCCCTCAATCTCCTGTCTTTCCTTTTTGTCTGTGCTCTTCTCCAGGCCACAGCAGGTGGGGTGCCTTTCACTGAACCCTAACAACATGGAAAATGCATGCCATGCAGGAACGGAGACCCCCGTTCAGTGTGAAACTGCCATCCTAGAGGATGCAGACGGCCCTCCTTGTTCTAGTTTGCAATTAATTGAAAACACATTGTTTATAAAGGGCTCTGCGAACTTCTGAGGCTCCTCAGATACCTCTGCAGCCCCTTCTCCTGCACACGCCTGAGTCTGAGAAATTCTGCTTTGTGCTGGGAGGCATAACAAGTCACGAATTGCCTAAAAGCTTGCTCCAGAACTTCCAGCAGGTGTCCAGGGACAGAAAGAGAACATTTGCAATTCAGCTCCAGAGGCATCTTGCTGGAGTGTTTGTTACAGATGCTTTCCTTCATAACAATATGGCTCTAATTAGACATAAAAGGGGGGTCACTATGGTGGGCATCCCAGCCTGGCTGTGGCTCTGCTGTCTGCTACTTGGAGTCGCGTCGGGAGACTGGGGTAGGAAGCACAGGTTGGTGAATGGACTGTGGGCTCCGTTATCCAACCAAGGAACTTAGCCAACTGACACCTCCCCTATCAATAGGGCTGCTTGGGCTGCTTGGGTTGCTGCAAACACCCTAGGTTGTGGGCTTAGACAAGACACGTATCGTCTCACAGTTCGGAGGTTGGCAGTCTGAGGTCAAGGTGCCACATGGCTGGTTCCTTCTCTCCTTGGCTTGCAGACGCCTGTCTTCTTCCTGTGCCCTCACATGGTCGTCTCTCTGTGTGTCTGTGTCCTAATCTCCTCTTCCTATAAGGACAACAGTCCTATTGAGTTAGGGCCCGCCCTAATGACCTCAATTTGATGTAATGACCTCTTTAAAGATCCTATCTCCGTACACAGTCACATCCTCAGGCACGGGGGTCTAGGACTTTAATACACAAATTTGGAGGGCACACAATTTGGTCCATAACAGTGGGTGACAGACCCCTGACACCCGCTTGACAGATAGCTCCCAACAGCCGACCACAATGTCTCCTTTTGGAGGGGGTGGCTACACTACCATGTGACTTGAGATGCCATCCATTGGAAGGAGGTGCTAAGTTATGCCTGAGAGGCTCAGAACCGCCCGAGTGAATCAGAACCTCTTCTGCGCACAGTGGCCATTAGTAGTCTAAGCACACGAAAAGGAAATCTAAGCATTTCTCTAATTACTGCAGGTTAATTAGTTCTCCTCACCATTTTAGGAAAGAAGAACCACTTGAGTACAACATAAATCACTGAAATCCACTCTCTACCTGGCACAAGCTGGTAGGAGGAGGGCTCTCCAAGGGTGAGGATGCCAGCGGCCCCTGCTTCCCTGCTTTCCCCTGAATCTAAAGGGGTTGGACAGTCCTGATGCAGTGTTGACAATGCTGAACACGTGAGGGAAGATGGGGGGGAGCGGGCGGTGGTGTAGCCATTGCCCCAAGATGGGGGCAAGTGGCTTAAACACATTTTTCAAAGCAGATTCCCAAAGGCTGGGTCAGAATTGCCAGGAACAGAGGGAGAAGTTTATTGCTATTGCCTGTTATGCCATCCCCACCTCTAATCCCAAAGCAGGGAAATGAAGCTGACTTGCCCGTAGACTGTCTCCACATCCCCACTCATCAGGAGGCCCAGGCTGACCCGCTGAACCATGGTCTGGCAGCAGACCCCGTTCTCAATACCAGCTTCCCCTGTCATCAGCTGGTTCCAGGAGTCCACGGGAGCATCAGGGTTTATAAAATGCTCCCCAAGGAACACAAACTGAGGTGGTAGGAGGGGACGGGTGGTGGGGGTTCTGACTCAAGTGCCATAACAAGTTCTCCAAGGTTGAGTAGATTTTCTTGAATGAATGCTTCTTCATTTGCTGTGTATCCTTAGGACAATTTTCCAGAGCATATGTGCGTGTGTGTGTATGTGTGGTGTGTGTGGGGTGTGTGTGTGGTGTGGTGTGTGTGTGTGTAGTGTGTGGTGTGTGTGTGTATGTGGTGTGTGTGGTGTGTGTAGTGTGTGGTGTGTGTGTGTATGTGGTGTGTGTGTGTGGTGTGTGTGTGGTATGTGAGTGTAGTGTGGTGTGAGTGTGGTGTGTGTATGGTGTGGTGTGTGTGTAGCGTGTGGTGTGTGTGTGTATGTGGTGTGTGTAGTGCGTGTGGGGTATGTGTGTGTAGTGTGTGGTGTGTGTGGTGTGTGGTGTGTGTGTAGTGTGTGGTGTGTGTGTATGTGATGTGTGTGTGGTAGGTGTGTGGGGTGTGTGTGTAGTATGTGGTGTGTGTGGGTGGTGTGTGTGTGATATGTGTGTGTAGTGTGTGCTGTGTGTATGTGGTGTGTGTGGTGTGTGTGTATGTGGTGTGTGTGGTGTGTGTGTATGTGGTGTGTGTGTGTGGTGTGTGTGTGGTATGTGAGTGTAGTGTGGTGGGTGTGTGTGTAGTGTGTGGTTTGTGTGTGGTGTGGTGTGTGTGTATGTCGTGTGTGTGGTGTGTGTGGGATGTGTGTGTAGTGTGTGGTGTGTGTGAAGTGTGTGGTGTGTGTGTATGTGACGTGTGTGTGTGGTAGGTGTGTGGGGGGTGTGTGTGTAGTATGTGGTGTGTATGTGGTGTGTGTGTGTGGTGTGTGTGTGTGATATGTGTGTGTAGTGTGTGCTGTGTGTATGTGGTGTGTGTGGTGTGTGTGTATGTGGTGTGTGTGGTGTGTGTGTAGTGTGTGGTGTGTGTGTATGTGGTGTGTGTGTGTGGTGTGTGTGTGGTATGTGAGTGTAGTGTTGTGGGTGTGTGTAGTGTGTGGTGTGTGTGTGGTGTGGTGTGTGTATGCCGTGTGTGTGGTGTGTGTGGGATATGTGTGTGTAGTGTGTGGTGTGTGTGAAGTGTGTGGTGTGTGTGTATGTGGTGTGTGTGTGGGGTGTGTGCGTAGTGTGTAGTGTGTGTATGTGGTGTGTGGTGTGTGTGTATGTGGTGTGTGTGGTGTGTGTGTAGTGTGTGTGTGGTATGTGTGTGTATGTGGTGTGTGTGTGGTGTGTGGTGCGTTCGTGTGTAGTGTGTGGTGTGTGTGGTGTGTTTGTGTGGTGTGTGTGTGTATGTGATGTGTGTGTGTGGTGTGTGGGGGGGTGTGGTGTGTGTGTAGTGTATATGGTGTGTGGTGCGTGTGTGTGTGGTGTGTGTGTGGTGTGTGTGGGGTGGTGTGGTGTGTGTGGTGTGTGGTGTGTGGGGGGTATGTATGTGTAGAGTGTGGTGTGTATGTGGTGTGTGTGGTGTGTGGTGTGTGTGTGGTGTGTGGGGGTGTGTGTGCAGTGTGTGGTGTGTGTATGTGGTGTGTGTGTAGTGTGTGTGTGGTGTGTGTGTGGTATGTGTGTGTAGTGTGTGGTGTGTATGTATGTGGTTTGTGTGGTGTGTGTGTGGTGTGTGTGTATGTGGTGTGTGTGGGGTGTGTGTGTATGTGGTGTGTGTGTAGTGTGTGGTGTGTGTGTGGTGTGGTGTGTGTGTGGTGTATGTGTAGTGTTTGGTGTGTGTGTGGTGTGTGTGGGGTGTGTGTGTGGTGAGTGTGCGATGAGTGTGTGATGTGTTCATGTGTAGTGTGTGGTGTGTGTGTGGTGTGTGTGGGGGGGTGTGGTGTGTGTGTAGTGTATGTAGTGTGTGGTGTGTGTGTATGTGGGCTGTGTGTGATGTGTGTGTGTGTGGTGTGTGTGGGGGGTGTGGTGTGTGTGTAGTGTATGTGGTGTGTGGTGCGTGTGTGTGTATGTGGTGTGTGTGGGGGGGTGTGGTGTGTGTGTAGTGTATGTAGTGTGTGGTGCGTGTGTGTGTGGTGTGTGGGGGGTGTGGTGTGTGTGTAGTGTATGTGATGTGCAGTATGTGGTGTGTATGTGGTGTGTGTGTGTGGTGTGTGTGGGGGGTGTGGTGTGTGTGTAGTGTATGTGGTGTGTGGTGCGTGTGTCGTGTATGTGTGTGTGGTGTGGGGGGGTGTGGTGTGTGTGTAGTGTATGTGGTGTGTGGTGCGTGTGTGTGTGTATGTGGGGTGTGTGTGGTGTGTGGGGGGTGTGGTGTGTGTGTAGTGTATGTGGTGTGTGGTGCATGTGTGTGTATGTGGTGTGTGTGTGTGTGGTGTGTGTGTGGGGGTGTGGTGTGTGTGTGGTGTGTGTGTGGGGGTGTGGTGTGTGTGTAGTGTATGTGGTGTGTGGTGCATGTGTGTGTATGTGGTGTGTGTGTGCGTGTGGTGTGTGGGGTGGTGTGGTGTGTGTGTGTAGTGTATGTGGTGTGTGGTGCGTGTGTGTGTGTGTGTGGTGTGTGGGGGGTGTGGTGTGTGTGTAGTGTATGTGGTGTGTGGTGCGTGTGTGTGTGTAGTGTGGGGGGGTGCGGTGTGTGTGTAGTGTATGTGGTGTGTGGTGCGTGTGTGTGTGTGTGTGTGTGTGTGTGTGTGTGTGTGTGTGTGTAGTTCTGACCTGCTTTGCTTGTTTTGCAGAGGAGCAAGCCCACGTAGCTCCCAGGCTGCTCTTTTGGACGTGAAGCTCCTGCAGCCACCTTCAGACTGAGGCCTCTGCCTTCTTTAACAACGTCGCATGGGGCCGAAAGGTAGAAAATAGACGTGCAAACAGTGAGGATGCAGGTCTTATAGGCTGCAGAGACCACCTGTGATGAGACCCTAATAGAGAACGGAATTGGAACAGGGAATGACAGAAAGCAGGCAGAGGCTTCCCGTTAAACGTGATGGATGGAACACGCATACTTATCACAGCTCCCTCCACAAATGCACCAGAATTACAACACAGGGATAAAAGAAGCGTAAACACACAAGGACAAAGAAATCCAGTGAGGATATTTCGGAGGACTGAGCTGACATAGCTTGGGAGAAAAAAAGCAGATGATAAAAAGGTGACAAGCTTCGCCTAGCAGGAAAGCTGCGATCTCAGCCTGCAGGAGAAGAAGGAAACAGGAGGAGGTGGACCCATTTGTCTCAAAGGCTCCTAGAAAAGCTCTGAGATTCCAGGTACCAGGTGATGCTCAGGTAGGGAGGAAAATAGAAAAGAAAGCTGAAAATTCAGGGATGGGTTTGCACAGGAGCAGTTCGGCCCCGAGACTTCCCCTGGCCACATGTAATCAACGGACTGTCCATCTCCTCTCCCAGCTAAAATGGAGGGTCCTGGTCTGGAGGAGATGGCATATCTGAGAACAAGGATAAAACACGGAACTAAAAATAGTGCAAGTCTGCATGCTGCGCAGGGAAGGCCCACACCACCCCCCTGTCTGCTCCCTGAGTGTTGAAGACCAAGCCCATAACCCCAGACATCAGACACTTTCCCAGGAAGGCCAACAGGCTCACCCATGTGGCCAGCCAGGTCAGCCATGGGGACCTCAGCTGGAAGCAGCTCCCAGCTCCCAGATCTTCCATGGGATGTGAGGGTCTTCTTTTTTTTTTTTTTTTATTGAGATGGAGTTTTGCTCTTGTTGCCCAGGCTGGTGTGCAATGGTGCAATCTCGGCTCACTGCAACCTCTGCCTCCGGGGTTCAAGCAACTCTCCTGCCTCAGCCTCCCAAGTAGCTGAGATTACAGGCATGCACCACCATGCCTGGCTAATTTTGTATTTTTTAATGGAGACGAGGTTTCTTCATATTGGTCAGGCTGGTCTTGAACTCCTGACCTCAGGTGATCTGCCCACCTCGGCCTCCCAAAGTGCTGGAATCACAGGTGTGAGCCACCGCACCCAGCCATGAGGGTCTTTTATCTTGTATTTTTAATGTCGTTTTTGCACCTCACTCTTAAATATAACCACACAAATATTTTAGGAAAGCCTGTGACATAAAAGTCAGAGCAAAACAAACAAACACAGGGGAGAAACTCAGAGAAGACAGGAATCAGGCACAAAGCAGGAGAACGCTCCATGTGTGTAAAATTAATGACATCTGAGATATAAGGGAATATACTGTATCCTTGAAAGAACAGGATGTTCTTCTCTAAAGAGGAGCACCTTCCGAAAATCAGGAAAAGGTTTTACAAATGAAAACCGTGCGAGTAGAATTAACATTTGACTAGAAGGATAGGGAAATAAAGTGGAAGATATTTCTTAGGAGTAGAACAGAAATATAAAGAGGCAGAAAATGGTCCAGAGAAGAAAATTAGAGGCTCAATCTGGGAGACCTAATGTCGCATCCACAGGTGTTCCAGAAAGAGAATGCAAAAAAAAAAAAAAAAAAATCGAGGGGAAGAAAATTTTCCAGAAAGAAAGGAGTTGAGTTTCTAAGCTGAAGAAACCAATTGAGAACCCAGAAAAAGGAGTGAAAAAGACCCACGCACACACCAGGGCACACAGTGATGGATGTGCAGAGCGAGGGATTAAGAGATGACACTAAAAGCTCCCAGAAGGCAAGAGCGGGTTGCATCAAAACGGTGTTGCATCTCTCCTAGGATTTTGCAAGAATACCTTGTTCAGAAGTTCAGAAGGAAAATCTCTAGGCTAGATCACGCCCAACTAAGCTATGAATCAGGCCCGAGGGTGCCATGTGAGTATTTCAGACTTGAGCCATCTCGAACTATTCAGCTCCCATAAGGTCCTTCAAACCTGGGTGCAAATCATAAAAGAAGACGGTTTCCCAGGGCGGTGAGGACATTCCTGGGATGCCGGTGTCTGTGCAGCAGCTCTAGAGAACAATAGGTCCATTGTGGAGGAGGAGGAAAGAGAAGTCAGGGGGCATATGGCCCAGAAAGAGAAACGTGGGCCGGGGAGACTAGGTGAGGCTTTGCTCCATAAAGCCAGTGACTTTGCAGCTCTGGCTATAATCTCGGGGGGCAGTAGTGGAAGCTGCCTACAAACCTTGCAAAGGAAAGTCCTGTGGTTATTCATCCCAGGGAAAGCGCAAAGTTGATCAGGAAAGGAAATGTAATCATAGAACTACTCTGTGGTTCAGCTGTGAATAATAATTACATAATTATGTAAATGTTGAATATTGATCTAACCACAAACTATGATACTGGGAGGAGCGGGGCAGAGAGCTACACGTGTGTGTGTCTGTGTGTGTGTCTCTGTGTCTACGTATCTCTGTGTGTCTGTGTGTGTCTCTGTGTCTGTGTATCTCTGTGTGTCTGTGTGTGTCTCTATGTCTGTGTATCTCTGTGTGTCTGCGTATCTCTGTGTGTCTGTGTGTATCAGTGTCTGTCTTTCTGTGTGTGTCTATGTGTGAATCTGTGTGTGTCTCTGTGTCTATGTGTGTGTCTGTATTTCTCTGTGTCTCTGTGTGTATGTGTGTCTCTGTGTGTGCCTGTATCTGTGTGTCTCTGTGTGTGTCTCTGTGTGTGTCTATGTCTGTGTATATGTCTCTGTGTCTTGTCTCCATGTGTCTGTGTGTGTCTGTGTGTCTTTATGTGTGTCTGTGTGTGTCTCTGTCTGTGTGTATGTCTCTGTGTCTTCTCTCTGTGTGTGTCTCTATGTGTGTCTGTGTGCATTTCTCTATGTCTGTGTATGTGTGTCTCTGCGTGTATGTCTGTGTCTGTGTGTGCCTGTGTGTCTGTGTGTCTCTACGTGTGTGTCTGTGTCTGTGTGTATGTCTCTGTGTCTTGTCTCCGTTGTGTCTGTGTGTGTGTCTGTGTGTCTCTATGTGTGTCTGTGTGTGTCTCTGTGTCTTCTCTGTGTGTATCTCTGTGTCTGTGTGTCTGCCCCTATATGTGTGTGTCTCTGTGTGTCTGTGTGTCTCTATGTGTGTGTCTATGTGTATTTCTGCACATGCGTGTGTCTCTGTGTCTGTGTCTCTTTGTGTGTTTGTCTCTATGTCTGTGTGTGTGTCTGCCTGTGTGTCTGTCTCTGCATGTGTATGTGTGTATCTCTGTGTCTGTGTGTGTGTCTGTGTGTGTGTCTCTGTGTGTGCCTTTGTGTCTGTCTCTGTCTGTGTGTGTGTCTCTATGTGTTTATCTTTGTGTATTTGCGTGTGTCTCTGTGTGTCTGTGTGTCTGTGTGTCTGTGTGTATGTCTCTGTGTCTTGTCTCTGTTTGTATCTCTGTGTGTGTCTCTGTGTCACTTTAACTTGATTATATCTGCAATTTCCAAATAAGTTGCCATGCACCGGTACTGGCAGTTAGGACTTCAATGCACCCATAACAGACTCAAATCCGAGTGCTAGGAGTTTGGAAATAAATTCTAACACATTCTGCTCTTGGAAACTCACAAAGCTCACAGGGCTCTGGGAAGTTTTAAGTCCTGCTCAATTTCGTTTTCTCCAGAGAACCCCCAAACATGTCGGTAGTTTGGTCCTTCTTCCTGTGACACCCCTGGATCCCAGTAAGAGCTCAAGGCACCCGATGTGCTGGTGCCCTTGACTCTATGGAAGGAGAGGAGCAAGGCTTCGGAGGCCAGGAGGGTTCTTGGAACAAGGAACAGACAGGAACGTGGATATTTAGGCACAGACATGCGGAGGACTCCCCTCCCTTCCTCAGCCAGGAGCTTAACACAGTTGTTCTGCTCAATCTCTCTTTGCCAGAGAAGCTCTGAAGCCAAAGGCTTTGGTCAACAACCCAGCCACGGCCACTTCGGGATTTTTGCTGATAAATCCAGCACTTCTAGGAAACCAGCAAACTCCTAAGGAAAAATACAGAAGCCCAGAGCCAGCTTCCCCGGCCTGGCTAAATGGTTCTCCCAAAATGGAGTCTTTTCTGATGGCACTTCTGCAGCGGCGCACAGGGCTCAGAAGGAGAGTCTTTTCTGATGGCACTTCCTCACAAGTTGGGCAATCCGTCATTTCTTTGCTGTCATCTCACCTGTGAATGCTCCCTGGAGCCCATTTCTGCAGATCCATAGATCAACAGATGGACCGGCACCTCCAGTGCGGCACTGGCTGCTTGGAAGATTTACTGGAGCGCCGGGAGGAGAGTCATCAAGCCAAAGAATTACCCATTGAGTTAATAAGATGGCTTCTTAAAGAGAGGTGTCTGTTTAATGCATCTTCCCCCAATGCATTCCATCCCGTCTTTGCAGAACGGATTAGTGTTTCTCCGAGATTCTACAGGCTCCCCAGGGACAGGCTTCAAGGGAATGGAGGAAGGATCACTCCCTTCTCCTGGGCGTCAATCTGCACCTTCAGCTGAGGAGGCTGGCGTCATCCTGCAGGCATGGGGAGGACATGTAAGGAGGGGAAGTGACGATTAGAGGAGGTGGCTGCTCATTCCCTTGAATCATGCTGCAAGCCTTCTAAAGCAATTTTTTTAAGTTTGGTGTAAAATTTTGATGGAAAAATACCCGCTCCCTGGTATTTTCCTTCTCAACTCTCTCTCAAGAACTTTCTAGTTATTTCCAAAGCCAATGCCTTTCAGACATAGAGAAAATAGTCTCTCGGTAGAAGCTGTTTTTTTATTACCTGCTATTTCAGATATTTTTACCTTCTCTCTTGCTTTGTCTCAAAGACAGGAAATGTGTTTTGTTGTTGGGTGGGGTTTTTGGTTTGGTTTTTTTAAACCCATCTTTTTACAATGTAGCTTTCATCTGTGACTCATATCTTGTGGCCAAAAAGGTGGCTAAAGGAACGAAGAGTACTTCTTTTCAAAGAAAAGGAAATTAAAATGAACTACAGACTGGAAGAGCGGTGTGTACGGTCTAGAATCCCCAGCGTGGCAGGAAAAGGACGTGCTGGCATTGCCAACCAGCACACACATGAAGTCCTTGCTGTCCTCTGGCCCACAGGAGGTGGGGGCTGCGAACAAAATGTTTGTGAAAAGAGACCCTCCACCTCTTCAGCATGAAGATGTTTTCACAAAGAGCTCCGCTCCTAACCGTCACCCACCAGGCACAGATCGTGTGTAACAGCTCCTGAACTTACTGTCAATTGAATAAAAGACCGCTATTTTAGGAAATGTCAGTATTTCTCCAAAAAATAAATATAAGCCCCTTATTGTGAGCAGCTCTGATTTCAGGCAATCTGACTGGCAAACCGGTGCTTCGGGACACACACAGCTAGTTTCCTTAATGGCCCAGTCACGCGCACCAGGAATTCTGAGTTGGCTGAATGGGATCAGTCAGCCCTGGACGCCGTGTGGAAGTTGGGTCTGTGGAGCTCGTGCTCGTTGGCTCACAAGTTCATTGCATGGATTCCCTGGTCAGGATGAACTTGGAGGCTTGGTGGCTCTGAACTGAGGAGGGACCCTGAGTTCCTCTCTGCTGCAATTCTAGCATGGATAATGGTGATGAGAACATGGCAAGCATGGGGAAATGGTGGCTGTTCACACCTGCCAGTGTAGGGACTGCCTTGGGCTCACTGTCCAGGGTTACAGATCCCGCCACTTCCACTGGGTCAAACCAGTCCAACCTGAAGACCCTACTGCAGCCCAACACTTTAACCTGAAGTTGGGACATGGTGACAACCCTGGTGGCCCCTCCTTGGGGTGGGATGAGACCCATGTCCTGCCCCGCCCCCCACTGGGTTAGAGGATCCCCCACAGCCACAGCCCTGCCTCCACACAGTGTTAGAAGATCCCCCACAACCACAGCCCTGCCTCCGCACTGTGCTCTGGCTACGATGTCCCAGCGAATGTCATGCTCAACTCCAGAAATCCCCAGGGAATGACCAAGGCTCCTGGGCACAGAGGCTTTGTCTGGAGCTGTGTCACCCTGTGTGTGTGGTGGGGGCAGCCAGACATTACTAAGCATCTAGGAAAAGGCAATCATCTAAAATCAGAAAAGAACCCCTCTTTTCAGAAGTCAAAATTTTTGCAAACCAGGACTGTATTTCCCAAAAGCACAATTCAACACGTTTTGATATCAACTCTTATGTATATCAGCAACTCTAGAAAATAGGTCTTGGACCCTCAGTTGCAGATCTCTGACTGTGTGCTAATTTTGGTGGGGGTTGATAACATGATAGATCCTGAAGTTGAAATTATCCCAGATCACCTGGGGTCCAGAGCCAGGGAGCTAGGTCTTTCATCACCATCTCTCAGTGAAGCATTTGCAGTGGGTTCATCTGCTCATGTCTTAAATGTGCAAGAATCAGACATATGGGAGTGACTCAGCTCAGCCCAGACCCCAAGCACCTGAGGCCCGGCAGCTGCCCTGGAGGAGCGATTCTGTGATTAGCAGAAGAAAGCTGATCTGCTGCTCCTGGCTGTGGGTGACTATGCTGGACTCAGGCAATTGTAGACAGCTGGAAGAAAATATGTTTCCCTACCCTGGGCAGGAAAGACTCTGGAAGCCTCCTTGCAGGGACGCTGCAGCCATGTGTTGGTTCTGGCTGGTACTGGGGTGGGAGGGAGATGGCTGGATCAGGGGTTTCAAGCCATTCTTCTCCTTTAAGGCAAACAGACACTTGACTGCAGGGCACCATCTGGGCTGGGCAGCCTCAAATTTAGGGCCGGGCGGGGGGAGACTGTTTTGAGAAGCAGGATCCTGCAGAGGCATGGAGGAGGGGTATGTGATGGGATGAGGTGGGTTCCCTGCGGGGATGCGGGGGGTGCTGCTTCATCATGCACCTGCGCGGGGCTCAGGGGAGCAATGACTGAATCTGGCCGTGGTGCTGCCTCTTTGGTAGGAAATGCATAGCTCTGAGCTTTATTTAGCAACAGACCATTGTGCAGAGATAAAGAGCATGCCAGACACGTCAGTGCAATCGTGTCTCCTTCGCTGGCCACAGGGAACAAGCCCCTGATAAGCCGATCAGTCTTCTGACGGTGACTCCCTGTATCCTCAGCAAGGGAGCCAGACACCTAGGTTATCATGCTTCTTCCCCTTAAGGCAGCGTGAGGGCGACATCCTCAGCCTCCGTTGAGGAGGCAAGGGGGGCAGGCATGGGTAACCAGCTTCTCTTTGTCTCCGGGGTTTAAAGGGAGTCTAAGCATCCCTGGTGTGAACCCACCATTGGCACCATCACCCTGGGCCCCTTTACCATCCTTGAGGGCTATGGCCAAAGACCTGGAGCCCACGGGGTTGGAGCCCAGAGAGGACATGGTTAAGGGGGTCTGCACCTTTCTTACTGTATGGCCAGGTTCATTCCCCTCACAAATACAGTCTGCACACACTGTGTGCAAACATATGCACTCCCATACCCACACGCGAGTGCACAGAGGCACACGTGCATACTCACGTATACATAGCCTGTATATACATAAATGCAAATATACAGATATGCGCATACACCTACATATGTGCACAGAGTCACAGGCATGTGCACACACCTATGTGTGTACGTACATGAACACACCTGTGCACACCCACATGTGTGTGCACACAGACATGTATGCATGCACCTCTGCATCACAGCGTGCGTGCACACACACACACACACACACACACACGGCTCATGATGTCTGAGCAGTTGGGCTCCAGAGTCCAGCTCCTGAGTCTCCCCTTGGTTCTGCCCTGGTGCATCTTTCTGGCAGGTTCCTTCACGTCTGTACATCTGTGTTTTATTCTTTAAAATAGCAACAGTCATCCTACGTACCTGAAAGGATTGCCATAAGGATAAGATACGTAGGATCTGGAGCCTTAAAACACCCCCTGGCACACAGTAGGTACTCTAGAAATGCCAGCAAGTGCCAGTTCTCATGCGGAGGAAAACGCATTCTCAGATGTGGTCTCCCAATCCCCACGCTCTCCTGTGAAGCCACACCAGATATGCCCATCTTCCCGAAGATGCCGGAAGTGCCCCCTTTTCTGAAAATGTCAGATGCCCCCGCCTTTCTGAAGATGCTGGCTTCCTACCTGGCGCCTCCCTCTGTTCCAACCCCGTCTTCAGCCTCAGGGACGCCAGCAAGAGAATTAATTGGAAGCTTATGGGGGTGGATGGATGCTCCTTTGACAAGCTGCAAACCCCAGGCCTGAGGGTTCTCCAGCGCCCGGCTTCACCAATTACCCAAGGGGAAGGAGCTCTCTGCCACAGACCAACACTCCTTAAAACATTTTTGAAAACATTAATCCCTAGATAAGTGAAATACAAGTCCGCATACAAGTAGGCATACAAAAGATAACCTCCAGTTTTTATTATTGGATTCAAAGGCATTCACTGCTAAATGGCTATAAGAGTTTCTAGACGCTTCCTGGGTTTCTGTGCTCATCTCCTCAGAGGCCAGTCATACATGACCCCAGGAGGGCTTGGACCTCCGACCTCATCAGGGAGTGAGGGCATCATTCACTCTCTTCATTAGCCAAGCGAAAACTGAGCACATGTGGGGACCTGCCCAGGGCCTCACGACAGGACCAGTCATAAGGACTGAGGGGAGAGAGCCTGTCCCAGCGCTGCTGGTCATCGTTTGGGGCAGGAAGGGAAGGGTACCCAGGTGGAGGTCAGGGTGGATCCCATGCTGGAGTTCAGGCTGTTGAAGAGAAAACACAGTCGGACCCAGTAAGGAGAGATTTGATTGGAGGGGATTCTTGCAAGCAGGGTAGAAACGATCACAGTAAGGAATGACTTGATTGGAGGGGATTCTTGCAAGCAGGGCAGGGACGATCGCAGTAAGAAGAAACTTGATTGGGGGATTCTTGCAAGCGGGGTGGAGACCCTCGCAGTAAGGAGAGACTTGATTGGAGGGGATTCTTGCAAGCAGGGCGGGGATGATAGCAGTAAGGAGAGCTGTGTGAGCCTAAGGTGTCTCAGGAGCTAGGCAAGAAGGGTTTTTCTTTCACAGGGAAGAGTAAGCAAGGCTAGGAAGAACGGGTGTGGGAGGTGAGATCATCGGTCAAGAATGCTGGACCCTGAGTCC
Source organism: Pongo abelii (assembly GCF_028885655.2). Classification (NCBI taxonomy): domain Eukaryota; kingdom Metazoa; phylum Chordata; class Mammalia; order Primates; family Hominidae; genus Pongo; species Pongo abelii. The sequence goes on along the minus strand of NC_071985.2, from coordinate 228,842,531 downwards.
AGCTGGTCTTCGAGGGGCTATCTGCTGGCTCAGGCCACGGGTAGGCCTGGGGCAAGGAGAGAGGCGGAGCCTTAACCAGTTCCTTATATAACCTTAACCAATGCTTATTAACCAGTTTGGCTAGTAAGTATTTGCTCCTATGGTTCTGTGGGGACAACCTGCTCAGCTCAACAATGATGAGGCCAAAAAAAATTTTTTTTAAGGGAATTTTAAGGAACAGTATCTGGCCGTGTCCCAGATACAGAAGGCATTATCTGTGCGTCTCATCTAAGTCAAATCAGGCTCGACGATCTTTGCAGAGATGCTTTCCTAGGAACATAAAGGGCTGGATTTCTTAACTGTCACTATTTCCGGGGATCACAGGGTGCACATAACATTCCACATTGCCAGATCCACCTCCCCCTCATCCAGGTTCAAATCCCAGCACTGCTTGCTACTGGTAATATGCCCTGGATCAGGCACGTGGCTCTCTAATTTTAGCTGCCTTGTCTGTTGCTAGGTTGTCAGGAGAGTTTGATGAGACCGTGTGTGTAAAGCACAGGCCACCTGGCCTGGGAGTCCTCAGTCAATACTAGCTCTGTTGTCCTACATCCAACTAGCTGATCAGGAAGTCTGGTGGGAAAACTGTGGGAGGAAACGAAAGGTCATCTGTGAAAGGAATATTTGCCTTTATATGTATTTCTCTTTTGCAGAGGTCTTCCAGGGTCCCCCCAAAATACCTTTGCATAAGGGAGACAGTTTGGCCCAGGGCCCTGCAGCTGCAGGACGGAAAGGATGTGATCAGAGCTATGGCAGGAGGCAGGATGGTCATCAGAGAGGGAGCTGGTGGGCAGGGACTCCTAGAGGAAGGAACCCGAGGCAGTCCTGGGTCATCCCCCTCCAGCATCACCCAGAAGACCAGAGACTCTTAATACTCCATTTCAGAAGACCAAATGAAGGCACCGCTTTCTTACCCTGCAGCTAGAGGACACCACAGCCTCGCTGCCCTTGCACCAACCTTAGTACTCCAAGCAAAGGCCATTGGAACTCCCCGTAGCATGAGAGTGCATTGATCCCACTGACAGAAACAGGTACCTGGAACAGGAGCATTTCAGGTGAAGCCAGTCATCAGACGCTGACTGTGATCTGACTTCCTTTGCATTTTGACCATGGCAAGAGCTGCTGAGCTTTCCAGTGCAAAATGGCTGTGCTGGTCCCCATGAACATTGTAGTTTTAATTGTACAGTTTGCGTTCACGTGAGTTATCAGTCTCTTGGGTTTGATCAATCCATGGGCAAAGAGAGAGGGAAGAGGGAGAGGAAGAGAGAGAGGGAAAGATAGAAGGAAGGAAGGAAAGAAGGAAGGAGGGAGGGAAAGAAGGGAGGGAGGAAGGAAAGAAAGGAAGGAAAGAAGGAAGGAAGGAAAGGAGGGTGGGAGGAAGGGAGGGAGGGACGGAGAGAGAGGGAGGGAGGGAGATATAAAAGAAAGGGAGGAAGGAAGGAAGATGTGGGGAGCCTTGGCTCCAGCTCTGCAACCCCAGCATCTGGCAACCATTCATGCCAGGTGAATGCTTCCAGAACACACAGTGACATCCTTCTTTCCCCTTAACCTACCGTGTCACCATCTCACTCAGAGGCCTCCAGTGGAGAGAAAGTTTCTTGCACATAATGAAGTAACTTTGGTACCAAATACACAAGCGATAAACTTTAAAAAGACATGACCACCCAAGCTCTATATCCTATCATTATCTAGAACGGGCCTGCCAGATCCCTATGGAAGCTTGGTGGCCATTTGACCGTGGCCAGATTCTGCTCCTGACAGCATCTCATCCAGCAGGAGACACCTTCTGCCGGCCCCCACCACTCTCAAATGCACTATTCTCTGTAATCATAATTATATAGTAGTAATTGACATTGAGCCATTTCTTATTTCATGCTAATTGAAAATTACTGAATTTCCTCCTGCAAATCGCTCTTCATATCAATTACAAAGTGTGGTGTGCACCATTTTTTAATGAACCACTCTCCACAGCTTCCTTTAAATCTGGTTGACTCGTTTATCTTGTCACAATTACAGTAAATAATGACCAAGATCTCTAAAAAGGATATTTCATTGTTAATTGCAAGGATTGTAGAATGGGACTTGGAGAAGGGTTTGGTTTGCATTTCTTTGCTGTCTCCAGCAAGTGCTGAGTGAGCGCCCTTGCCTTTGGCTCTCCAGGACCCACTCATACCCTTGTGGCTGAGCCTTGGCCTCTGCTTTTGCCTCATTCTCCAGCGGGGATGCTTCCAAATGTCATCTCAATTCTCTGAACTAGGTCTTGACTTTCTCCTCCTAGTCTTCCCGGGGTCTATACTTCAAATACTATGCATACCCAGGCTTACTGTGTACCAGATTTAATTGGATACTCAATTGAGTCCAGTACTAGAATATATTCCAGCTAAGACCAGAAGCTATGTGTTTCCTACTGATGCCAGGTTTGAGCTTTAAGCCTTTAGTATGCATTTATCCAATGGGTATGTATTAGTCAGCTAAGCTGTGTAACAAACCACCTCAGAACAAACTAGCTTCAAACAAGGATTTATTTAGCTCACAAGTCTATAGGTCAGCTGGGAAATTTTTTCAGTCTGGACAGGGCTAGGTTGATCTCGGTTGAGCTCATCTGGTCTCATGCACACATGAGGTAAGAGGATGGATCAACAAGAGGCTGATTAAGAATGGTCCCACCTGGATAGTTCTCTCCCAGGTGGCCTCATGTGTCTAGGCAGGATATCCCAGGCTCATTCTCATGATGGCAAGTTTCCATTTTCTCAGCCCCCTTTGCATCTTGCACTGACCAGTTTTTGGTTTCTGGGTAATCCAGGTGCCACCAGATTCACCTCATGTCCATCACTGTGGAAAGGGATGGAGTGAGGAGCAAAAAGCACAGACCCAATGCCAATGGTGGGGAGCCCTGCTAGATGTGCATAGGCCTAGTGTCCTACATAGAGCCCATGTCATCCCTAGCTACACTGGCCAAGACTAGACCCACCTTCATGGGCTCCGAGATCTCTATGGTGTCTGCACTCCACTGAAAGCCTTGGGTCTTATGCAGAGCACCCCCATGAAAGGGTGTGGCAAAGAGCAACTGTACTGTGTGTGCACACGTTTGTATGGGTATGTGTGGGCCCATGGAAAAACTCCCACATACAGCCACTGTGCACTGAACCAAAACCAGATTTTTTAAATGTATCAGTAATCCAGTTTAAGTGTACAGATAATTCAAAGTATGGGAGGGACCTGTGGGGTTGGGCTGCAAAGGAGACTGGATTCGATGTTAAGACACTCCAAATGTAGGACTTAATGCACCGTCAATATGCACTGTGGCTTTAGTTAAGTCCCTTAACTTCTCTGTGTCTTAGTTACCATTTTTACGTGGGAATTCTCAGGCTACTCTGGCAGGGTTGCCATGGTGATCAGAGAAGAGTGCAAATACAAATATAAGTGAAAAGAACATGCTGTTGTATAAATATAGACCATTATTATTATTAGTGTTTGTGCTATAAACCAACTGGGAATGTTCTTGGTCCAAATTTTTCAGGAAGACTCAGAAATTAGCCTTCCACCTTGCAGAGATGCATTCCACATTACTCTAGTGCATGAGTAAAGGGGCACATTGATATTCATTCATTCAAACCATTGTTACTAAGTCCTTGCTATGTGCACAGCACTGTTATGGACACTAGGGACCAGGCAATGGAAAAAAAATACAGAATGTTTATACAAATGGAATTTGCATTTGGGTGGGGAAGATGAAAAATAAGTAATAAACAATGATTTCAGAGGCTCTTAAGTATTATGAAAAAATCACAGAGAGTGATTCAATAGAGAAAAGCTGGTTGGATGCCCTTCCCTGTGTAAGTAGGATGGTTCTAGAAGCCCTATCCAAGGAGGTGACATTTAAGCTTTGTCCCAATGGATGAGAAGGGAATGGACACCAAGGCTCAGAGACACAAAACCACCTGCCGCGGGTCACATAGCTGGTTGGTAACATGTATCCATAACTCCAATGTCTCAATTTCCATTCAGTCCCTCCCCTCCTTCCCATCTGAGACCAGATGATGCAAGCTTGGTTCACTCTGACATTGACCAGAGGAGTAAAGGCCTTTCTAATTCCCAATCCCTCCACCTTGGAAATAAGGCTTGATTTATTTGGTTACAATCTAGTGATTTCGGCTGTTAATCCTCTGTTCCTTGAAAGCCATCACAACAGCATTGAGACCATTTACGACACCCCCACGCTTTAATCCCCTTCTTCCCACCTGGCCACAGAGCCGAAGGCCTCTGGGAAAGCAAAGACAATGCACTCTCCATCCCAATGGAGAGCCAATGGCACCCAAATTCTCCCTGAGTCACAGGCATAAGCCATGGCTTTTGAGGGACTTCATAAATCCCTCTGCTCTGGTCAGATTCAACCAGCTCAGTGAGCTGGTATTTACATGCCCCAAACAGCTGAGACTCCCTTCCTCCTCATTCTAAGTCTCTGTTTTCTAAGGGGCTGCAGAGTGTGAATGAAAGTGGAAACAATATCCTGTTCCTAGGAGGCTGAGACAATTCAGCCAGGAGGAAAGAGGTATGGCCAAGCTGAGAACAACCTAAAAGGTACTAAAATAATCTGTCTAATGAGAATATTAGGCAAAACTTTAAGGTCAATTTAGCATGATTTAAATATTTCCCACTCATTAGCAATAATTTAGAATGAATTTCCTTTTCTCACCCCAAACTAGAAGTTTTATTTTAATAGCTCTGTGATTTTGGACCAGATCATTAAAATTAATGATATTCCGAATGTTCTGGTATGCCTGGTAGAGTCTGATCAGTGTTTCTTCCCTTTATAGATCATCAGTAATAGAACACTTTAATGACCCTAATAGAAGGGCACTCTCTCTCTGTGTTAATGAATAATTCCCATAGCCAGATATGGAACCCCCTAAAGAAAGGGGAAGCATATTTCATTAGGCACGTCAATGCCAGACCCTAAATAATTCAATCCCCCAGATTAAAATACTTGATGCTCTTTCAGCATCCTAATGGGAAATAATGAAATGTCCCCAAATGCTGCCATCTTAAAATTAACATCCTTTGAAATTCTGAAATCAATCAATGGTGATGACGAGAGCGGGGTCTAATCCTTTATTGATTTGTGCAGCCAAGAAAGGGAAAATGGAGGCTTGCTTAGCCCTGTCCTTCAGGCTGGCTGGTTGTTAGCCAGCACTATTATTCATTCCGTCTTTGTCCTGGAGGACTGAAAATGCCAGCTGGTTAGTCCCCAGCTTGTGAATGAGAGGCAGCACTGCTTGGCCTCAAACGCCCAGCTCTGGGTTATCACTCGAGGGGTAGGTTGTGACTGGCCCTGTTCTCCACACCCACTTGAAGACACTGTTCACTCCTGGGTGGGAGCATGGATTGAGTCATCTGTTGGCCCAGGCTTTAGGTGGCCCTTTTATTGAAAAAAGCAATCTGCTCTTCCGATCAGCACCCCTCTGTCCCATTACTCAGTTTTATTTTCCACAGAAGTTATCACCATCTAAAATTGTCTTGGTTACTTTGGGGAGGTCTCATGTCCTTTGGACTCCATCCTCTGTCCTCTTGTTAGCTAATCTTACCTGTCTTGCCCACCAAGATGAAAGCTCCATGAGAATAGAGACTGTTTATGTACTACTATACTCAGAGTACCTGAAAGAATACCTAGTATAAAAGGAATCATGGATGAATGAAAGTTTGGATGCATGAATAGGTAGATAGATGAACAAGTAGATGGATGGATGTATATAGATGGATGGGTGGATGGGTGGATGGGTGGATGGTTAGATGGATGGATGGATGGATGGATGGAAGAATGGATGGGTATGGATGAATAGATGCATGGATGGATGGGTGGATGGGTGGAAGGATGGATGAATGGGTGGATGAGCAGGTGGATGGGTGGATGGATGGATGGATAAATGAATGAATGGATGGGTGAATGGATGGATGAATTAGTGAAAGGATGGGGATGGATGAGTGGATGGATAGATGGATGAATGGGTGGATGGATGAATGGATGGCTACCTCAGACAGATAGATGTGTAGATGGATGGATAGATGGATGAATGGATGTTTGGGTAGATGGATGGTGGGTAGATGTGTCTCTTTCTGTGCTCTCATCACAGAAAACAATGTCCAGCATGTATTTGCTAAGTGGATGAACCAATCTCAAAATCCAACAACACTGATCATTTTCCATCTCCATGTGCTTGCTCTAGCCATGTCCCCTTGCTCTCCATGTCCCCTGCTCTAGCCAGAATTATCCTTCACAGAATCACATTGACCTGTTGGTCCACGATGTTTATATAAATGATCTTAGATCATGTGAGTGTTCTGTGGCCTCACTGACTGTGAGCTTCACGCAGGGCAAAGCTATATTTCCTTCGCTTCTCCCCTCAAGGTCATCTGTACTTGACACACAGTAGGTGATCAGTTTACCATGTAAGTCACACTTCTAGTAATAAACCACCTGGACCAACACAAAGGGAATAATAAAGGAGGCCCTTGAATAATTCAACAAACAGCCTGTGGAATCCAGGTGCCTCACACAAGTTATACAACTCCTGTTGGCTGAAACTCAAAGGAAACACAGAAAATGGAAAACCACAAAATATCTCTGCATGAAGATTAAAATCTCCTGGTGATAAAGCAGCCTCGTGTATCAGAGTCAGAGTCAAGAGGAAATAAGAAAATCCAGCAAGTAAATTGGAATTAGGTCAGAAGGAATAGGGTGGAATCACAGTGAAAATACTAGACCACAAGAAGAAAATTGAAAGATAGCAGCAAGTCAGAAGGAAGCTGATTGCATGTTCCCTAGGAAATGGGATCAAAGCTTTCCTGGCCTTACCTTTAGGGAGTCGTGCAGGATTTGTGGTAGAGAGAAAGCCTTTGGCAGGGCTCAAAGCAAGGAGACCCCCACTGAACAGGACCAGTAGTAAAAAATGGCCTATAAGCCCCAGGACACACATTTGTGTTGGTGGTGCTGTTTGTTTATACACTCTTCAGTGGGGCCATCTCTCAGCTCCCAGACACTCTCTCTTTGAAGTCCAGACATTCCCATCCATGCATGAAACAGAATGATATAACTGTCCCCATGTGTCTCTGGGGTCCTTGGCCCAGTGCTGTGTGAGCAGCAATATCCACCTGACCTGTCCCCAGCAGGGTGCAGCTATCCTCTCTTTGCATGCCTACTTGATCTCGGTCAATCCCAGAATCGAGGCTGCAAGGTGGGTCATGGGGTAGTTTGCTTAAGTGAGAAAGACCCCCAAGCCAAGGAGAAAGGCGCCATTTCCTTTTCTGGATACTGTAATAGTCTATTCTCACGCGGCCAATAAAGACATACCCAAGACTGGGTAATTTATAAAGAAATAAGAGATTTAATGGACTCACAGTTCCACATGGCTGGGGAGGCCTCATAATCATGGCGGAAGGTGGAAGGCATGGTTTACACAGCAGCAGGCAAGAAAAGAAGTGCCAGCAGGAGAAATGCCAGACAACGCTTATAAAACCATCAGCTCTCATGAGAACTCATTCACTATTACTGCTCTCATGACAACAGTGTGGGGAACCACCCCCATGATTCAGTGATCTGTACCTGGCCCCGACCTTGACACAGGGGATCATTGTAATTCAAGGTGAGATTTGGGTGGGCACACAGAGCCAAACCATATCAGATGCTTTGCCTAAATGTTGAAGTGCCCTCAGGTTTGACCCCAAAGGCCCTTCCTGGCTCAACCAAACCTTCTTTCTGTGAGATCCAATCCAGCCCTCTAGGCCACTAACCCCTGCTGTAACCTGTGGGCTCCATACCTCTCCTGAGCCCCAGAGTTATAGTCAACTGTCTCCTCCTGCAGCCACTCGGGTACCTGCTATGAAGTTTATATTTTTATTTTATTTACCTATTTGTTTTAATTTCAACTTTTATTTTACATACAGGGACTGCATGTGCAGATTTGTTACCTGGGAATATTGCATGAGGCTGGAGTTTGGAGTACGGAAGTCTGACTAGACCAAAGCCGAGGCCTCCAGTTCCCGCCTCCCCCATGGACCCCTTCCGCATCTCCCTCGCCATGGCTCAAGCAAGTCCACAACGGTTCAAGCAAGAATCCTGGGGGCCATCCTGGAGAAATCTCTTCTCTCTCTCCATCCCCCATATGTGATAAGGCTTTCAAAGTCCATCTAAATCTCTCTCCTCTCCCCAAGTGCAAACCCCCTTCCTGAAACCCCACCCTCTTTGGGATTCTGACAATATCTCCTGTCCCATGGATGCTTATTTAGCCCTCAACTGGGCTGGGAGGCAGCAGTGAGAAAAAGAGAAGCCCCTATCCTTGGGGCGCCAACCTTACAGCAGGGAGGCCAGCCATGAACAAACATTTAAGCCCATGTGCTGTGGTGATAACAAAGACTCTCTGCTTGTCCAAATTCTAGCCAGGTCCCTAAATCCTCTCCTACACCCATCTGTGCACTTCCTTGTAAAATCCAGTTTCTTGTACAAGAACTAAGGTCTGTTGCTAAAAGAACCTCCCCTCATCCTCACCCCATCCTTCCCCCACTCCCCCATCTCCTCATCCTCACTCCATTCTCAACCCATCCTCACCCCAGCCCCATCCTATCTTTGCCCCATCCCCTGGGCTTATTCTTTCTCGACATTCAGGTCTTGGCTCAAACGTCCCTTCTTCAAAGAGGTTCCTTGACCTCTACCACCTCCACTTTCACCATCATGAAGCCGCATTTTATTTTTTTCACAATATCTGTCACTGCTGGACACTTTTCTTACTGGCTTCTCTGTTTAGATGTTCATTTTCTGCACCCATACCCCTGCCACCCCCCAGCCCTGGTCAGCTGCAATGAGAACAGAGCTACCAGGACACAGTTGTTCCCTCTCAGGTTTGCCCATTTGTCCAGCATCTGGAATAAGGCCTAGGCACCTGACGGGCACTTGTAAATACTCGTTAAATAAGAATGCTTGAAAACGAGTAAGTGGCCATATCTCCAGAGAACACCACTGGCTCTGAGGGACTGCTTAGGCCGACTGCAGTTTCCATTTGCCAGCGTGCAATTTTCTGAAAAGCAAGAGAGTCCAGATGGCAGGTAAAGTAAAAACCGATACCTTCCTGCAGGTCAGAAATGAAGGCGCTCCACTTCTCAGCGGGGCACACACAAGACATCAACAGAGATGCCAAAATCAAAATAAGTTGCCCGGGAAATGCAAGCTTGGCTGCCTGCAGCCAGAGGGGAGGTGGGGGAACCCACTTGAGTCTCCTCATCTGGCACCTGTCCCCTGGTCTGCTGCTGGATCACAAGGCTGCAGCCGTTCCTTGGGAGAGCTCTCCAAAGCTGTCAAAGAAAAACGATATTGGCCACAGAAGAACAACTTCATTCACCCTGCTCTGAGAGCCTTCATAATGTGTCTCTGTCCAGGTGCTGCCTTGGACAGCTTCCAAGACAAAGGGTCCCAAGGAAGGAGCACCAGGCTTCAGCCGTGGCATAGCTACAAAAAAAAAAAAAAAAAAAAAAAAAAAAAGTATCAAACAAGCGGAACCAGACAGGGCCCTTGGTGGCTGCAGGAATGGGGATGGTGAAAGCTCTGGACCGACCTCCATGCACTCCTCCCACTGGGGTGGTGTAATAGCTTGGGGGCCATAGCAAAATGCCAGACTGAGGGGCTAAACACAGCCCAGAGACCAGAAATCCAGGTCAAAGGGATACTGGGGCCAGTGTCTAGTAAGGCATCTCCTTTTGGTTTGCAGACGGCTGCTTTCTCTGTGACCTCACATGGCAGACAGAGATCTCTGGTGTCTCTTTCTCTTATTAGGATCCTAGTCCCATCAGATCAAGGCCCCATCCCGTGACCTCTTCTAACCTTAATTATCTAAAGGCCCTACCTCCAAAAACAGTCTCACTGGGAATTAGGGCTTCTATGGGAATTTGCAGGAAACACAATTCAGTCCATAGCAGGTAGCTCCCTGTATCACCCCTGGGCACTCTGATTCTCACTTATTTATTTTCTAGCGAGCAGACCCCTCTCCCCAGTGTCCAAAGAAAAGCTCCCCACTCACATGAGGAAACAGAGGCCTGAGAAGAAGAGGCCAACTGAATTGAGGGCTCAAGTGATGTTGAAGGGTTGACAGTGTAGGTAGGAGGAAGGGCGCCAGATGCAGATAGTGATATCACTCATGGATTGGTGACACTCTGTGCTGGGAGCTGTGCAAAACCCAAGGGCTGCAAATGGGACCAGGATGCTGCCACTGCCGTGAGGTGCTTACTGCTTGAGAGGGAGGCCAATCACAAGGGCCCATCCAGACATCTCCCAGCCCAGTGTTGCCCAGAGACACAGGGGAATCTCCCAGGGTCTGGTCCAAGGCCATGAGACCCCTTAGGAGTAAGTGGGTTGGTTGTACGTCTGTTCACTCGGGAAGAGAAGCCAGGAGTCCTCGTGTGAATCCCTGAACATGGCACTGGGAGGCCCACATCCTTCCGTGGGAAACGAGAGACAGAACACAGCCTGAGCAGGGGAGGCCGTGGTCCTACACGCTTTGAAGAAAACTCGTGGGAGCAGCCGGAGAGCAGCAGCTCAGACACACATCAGGACTCCCAGCACCAGCAGCGGCAGCCCTGCCTCTCAGGTTGTCCCCTCTCACCCCTCTGAACACCTTGCACACTGCCTGAAGTACAGCCCCACTCCCCAGTGCACAGGCCAGTCTGCCCAGGTGTGCTGAGAGTCAAGGTCAGGCAGGAAGGGCAGGGCGGGGCCTCCTGAGCCACCCTTGAGGGCTGATATCCTCAACCAGAAGCCACTTCCCGGCACGGGCACTGGGCAGCTGCAGCCCATAGTTGGCCAGGCCTGGGTTGAGAGGGTCCTCCGGGACCATGCAGATCAGGCTGGGCTGAAGGGCCCACCTGCTTCCTCTCCCCTCTGGAGTGGGCTGTCGCCTGTCCCTGCACCCATTCCCTCTCCAGGCATCAGGCTGGAGCCCCTGTGGTGACAGTGACAGACCACAGGTTTGCTCGGAAAAGCTCTGTCCACAGTGCCTCCACAGCTGCCAGCAAATGCTGGCCAGGGTCTCTCCAGGAGATGTCGGCTCCTCCAAATGAAGACCCCCACGCTGCCTCAGGCTTTCAAGCCCCCAAACTCACTTTTATTCCACCTCCTGAGACAAGAAGCTGAGGGAACAACACACACTGTCCTACTCCATCACCCCCTAGGGACCACATTCCACCCTGGTCACGCCCTGACCAGGGACCACATTCCACCCCAGTTACTCCCTGGGGACTACATTCCAACCTGGTCATACCCCCAAGGACCACAGTCTAACCTGGTCACCACCCCCCACCCAGGGACTTGCACCAGCTCCCCTCAGCCCCACTGGGTTCTCAGGTGTTCTGTCTTGTACAGAGAATTACAGCATCAGCTTCCCTGGCTCTGAGGCTTGCAGACAGACTGAGCCACACTACAGGCTTCTGTGGCTCTCCAGCATGCAGACGACCAGTGGTGAGACTTCTCAGCCTCCGTGATCACATGTGCCAATTCCCCTAGTAAATCCCCTCTCATCTATCTACAGATAGGGTCGGCCCTCCATATCTGTGGGTTCTGCATCCATGGACTCAATCAATGGCAGATTGAAAATATTTTTAAAAATCGTGTCTGTACTGAAGATGTACAGACTTTTTATCTTGTCATTATGTTCTAAACAATATAGGATACCAACTATTTACATAGTATTTACATTGCATTAGGTATTATAAGTAACCTAGAGATGATTTAAGTATACAGGAGGATGTGCATAGGTTATACACGAATACTATGCCATTTTATATCAGTCAACATCTAGGAGTTTTTGTATCTGCAGGAGGTCCTAGAACAAATCCCCTACAGAAACCAGGGGACAACCAGATAGACAGATAGATGGATAGATATAGATAGATAGATAGATAGATAGATAGATAGATAGATAGATAGATAATGGGCAGATGGATCTATAGATGATAGACTACATAGATAGATAGATAGATAGATAGATGATAGATAGGTGGATGATAGATAATGGATAGGTAGATAATAGATAGATAGATAGATGATAGATAGATGATAGATAGGTGGATGATAGATAATGGATAGGTAGATAATAGATAGATAGATAGATAGATAGATAGATAGATAGATAGATAGATAAATGATAGACAATGGGTAGGTAGATGATAGATAGATAGGTAGATAGATAGATAATGAATAGATAGATAATAGATGATAGATAATAGATGGGTGGATAGATAATGGATAGATAGGATAATAGATAATAGATGATAGATAGATAATGGATAGATAGACAATAGATGATAGATAATGGATGGATAGATAGAAGAAAATAGATAATAGACAGATGATAGATAGATAATGGGTAGCTTGATAATGGATAGAGAGATAGAGAGAGAGAGATAATAGATAACGGATAGAGAGAGATAATGAATAAATAGATAATAGATGGATAGACAGATGATAACAGATAATAGATGATAGATAGATAGATAGATAGATAGATAGATGATAGATGATGTATAGACAGATAATAGATAAATAGATGATAGATAAAGATAGATGATAGATGGGCAATAGATCAACAGATGATAGATAATAGAAGATAATAGATGATAGATCAATAATAGACAGACACATAGATGATAAATAGATATAGATTCTATTGGTTCTGTTTCTCTAGAGAACCCTGATGAATGCAGCACCATTAGACCCTCTCTGCAAAACTCCAGCTTGAGTCGGAACTGCACTTCCACACTCCTGATGCCTCACTGGCTGCTGAGCACTAGGCATTGGTCCAAGGACCCGCTTGAGTCCCATCTCTTGAGGCCTTCTATGTTCCCATGCCTCTGTGCTTTGGGCTGCTCTCTCTCCCATTCCAAGACCGGTTCTAATCTCCAGTCCGCTAAGTTCCTTTTTGGAGTCTGAATCCAAGTTTCCAGGAACATAAAAAATAATCTCAAACTAACCAAGCATCCTAGGGGTGGCCTGCTCCCAGGAAACAAGAAGCCTCTAATGAGATAAAGGAAACTTTTCAAAGTGAAAAGAGTTGGAATGTACTTTATGTGCAGATGGTAGACATCCGATAGGAAAACACTGTCAGGGCTAATGATGAGCGGAGGAGGAAGCACTATGCAAATCCTGGTTATTAAAGCCCCTCATTAATCTCAGTGTTACGCACACCACTTGCAAGCCGTGTGTCTGAACTCCGTCAGAAAAATGCACACACGAGCAGTATGGTTTCTGCTGGGATTCTCTTTGGAAAATCAAGGAAAGTTTAAGTTTCAAGCTGGAAGCTATTAGTTATTAGACTTTTGCTTTTCTTTTGGAGGGGATTGATCAATACTACCTGTTTCTGCAAGGCCTTAGACACTTGGTAAAGCTTCCCATTTTCACAAGCATATGGGTTGGACCTCCTGTCACAGGTGTGGCATGCGGGGCTGGGTCCTTGCCATTCTGATTCAGGAGATGAGCAACCTACAGAAAGGGAGGTGAGTTGTGTAAGATCAAACAGCTGGTTCACCTGAAGGCAAGCCTAGGATGGGGCAGCGTCCACTGATTCTCTAAAGTCCTCTCTCCAGATAAGAATACTGGTGACAACACCCCAAGGTGCCTGACACCTCCTCTGGGGCCTGCCAAACACTACTCAGGGTTTCTCCACCCCCGCACTGTTGACAGTGTGGACCGGATGGTCCTGCATTGTGGGGCTGGCCTGTGCACTATTGGCAATCCTGGCCTCTACCTACTAAGTGCTCATATTCCTCCACTCCCTAGGTGTTGTGACAACCAAAAGTGTCTCCAGACATGGCCAAATGTCCCCTCGGGGGAGTTCTTGCCACTGAGAAATGCCACTTTACCTGTAAGCCCATTTTGATCATAACCCCTCATTACTCTTTTCATGAGAACAAAACTGCCCTGAGACACGAAGAAGTATACTCAGAGAAGTGTCCTTGATTTCCGTGGGCAGACTTCTCTGAATTTGATAGTGAACTTGAATCAGTGGAAAAGTGGGGTAGGGAAGAGGGATAAATTCAGAACCATAGCTCAATGGTAACAATCAGAAACGGCCATGGGAACTTTCTCCACATCCCACCCAAGACAGACCAGCAGATGAGCAATACTGAGTGCATCACTCAGCATCACCCAGACCTGAGGGAATGGCCCAGCCCAAGGCCTCAGCTGATGGTCTTCAGTACTTCAAGCAGAACAAGGGCACCATTCCTCCTGCCCTCTCCCAGCAGCTGTGCCTGGAGCCAGCGGCTGTGCCTGGCTGTGCCTGGAGCCAGCGGCTGGATGGGACAGAGCCCCGGCTGGGACCCAGCAGTGCCTTCCTCTAGGACACAAGCTTGTAGCAGGAGGGTGCATGGAGGGCACATGGGTGCACGGTGGGTGCTTACCGAGGCTCCTGAAGCAGAAGCCAAAAAGAGTCCTAGCACCATGTTCCCTCATGGAAAGTGTGGAAGGCCAGCTGCCTTCCCTTATGGGAAAGCGTTTGTGTTTGTGTGTGTGAGTACTCCCTTGATATGGTCTGCCTTTGTGTGCCCACCCAAATCTCATCTTGAATTGTAATCCCATAATCCCCATGTGTCATGGGAGGGACCCAGTTGGAGGTAATTGAATCATGGGGGTGGTTTCCCACATGCTGTTCTCATGATAGTGAGTGAGTTCTCATGAGAGCTGATGGTTTTATAAGCATCTGGCATTTCACCAATGAGTGGCACTGGCACTCATTCTCTCTTCTGCTGCACTGTGAAGAGGTGCGTGTTGCCAAGAGTATAAGTTTCCTGAGGCCTCCCAAGCCATGCAGAACTGTGAGTCAATTAAACCTCTTTTCTTTATAAATTACCCAGTCTGAGTATTTTTTCATAGCAGCATGAGAACAGACTAATACATTCCCCATCCAGAAGTTAGCTTTGTATTTCCAGAAACCAAAACTTCCAGGAAGGACTCACTGCTTCATTTACCAAACTTCTGGACAGGTTGTTCTCTACACCTTGTGCTCAGGCCAGCCATGTAAAGATAAACAGCATATGGCCTCTGTTTTCTAGGATGCCATGGTCCAGTGCGAGAACACATGTCCAAAAGTTGTCTTTTCTTCTGCACGTGGGTGACAGGAGGCGTGCAGGAGGTATGCACACTTGGAGAACAGTGTTGTGCTGCCATTTGCTGCCACCCACCAGACCGCATCCTTGAGTCAGACCAATCTTATTGCCCTGTCAGGCCATTCTGTCTTCTCTGTTGCTAAAATGCAGAAGGAATTCTCCTGCTTCAGTTGTCGCAACATTCACAAGATTGCAGGCATGGCCAATCTAATCCACAGGAACCACCAGAGAATGAAATTCCATGGCCGTTCAAACGGATTCCAGAGCTCAGCATCATTGCTCCTGTCAGTGTCCCTGCAAAGGGGTTTCTTACCAGGCCTTGAAAAGCAGCCACCATGAAAAGAGGAGCACGATGTGCTGGGAGCATGTCCACCCTTCACAGACAGCAGGGGAGGGGCCTTGAGGGGCCCTCTGACCCAGCCCCACTGCTGTCTTTATCTGTGTGTCTCAGGGTACTTGCTACCCTTCACCAGATGTTTATTCCACATGCAAGTCTTGGTCCCATGATGCTCCAGGGGCTGTGCCAAGACTCCAAAATTAATAAGACAGAGGCCTCCTGTGACCTCACTACTGCTCTGGTTGGTGCCCCCCGGCTTCCAAGCAATCATCATCAGAGATGACCGTCTTGCCCATTGCCTTGAGTATTTTCTTTCCCCCTCTTCCCACCTAAACTCCCAGCTCGGTGAGATAAGGGACCCTCCCTGTAACCCTAACTCCTATCACGGGACGTATGGGGCTTAATCACTGTTAATCAAATAAATAAGTGATATATTGTTATCCTCCTCACTGAATTATCAAGTCAAGCAAGCAGATGTCTAAAATAATTGTGTAAATGGCCTTGTAACCGGGGCTCTGCAGGGAAGAGCAGGACTCAGTGAGGATGTGTAACAGGGATCTGCACATGCCTGGGTCTGGGAGAGGTTTGTCTGAGAGAGCAGCCTTCACCGGAGCCATACGGAAAGTGTAGGAGTTCACTGGAGGAAGCCACGTGGGCTGGGGACAGAATGGAGAGAGCAGTCCAGGACAAGAGAACGCAGGAAAGAGATTTGATTCCGTCTGAAGAGTGGTGGAAAGCCATCGAGAGGCTCTGAACCAGGGGGGCCCTGGGAGACTCAGAACCACATGCCCTCTTGCCTCGGGAGGTGGGTGCCTCTCCCTGCAGGCTACCCCAGTCCAGGCAGACGGGGCAGAACTGGAAGAAATCAGCTTTGCTCACCATGCACCCCTGTGCCCCACTACCTGTGCTTTCCAGATGTCATATCAAGCCAGCTGGTTGTGAAATATCCTAGGTCAGGCAGAGTGACAATTTCACCCCAACTGAGTCCCCTCCAAAGCAGTCAGGACAGCAAATCTGCTTTCTCAATCACCACCCTGAGGCTCTGTAAGAAAGAAGCCAGCTTCTCAGCTTGCTGGTTCATGCCTTTTAATTGCTTTTACTTCATCTGGCCGCCCTACCCTGAACATATCTTTAAAAGGTGTCAAAGCCTCTACTCCTAACCTGCTCATATACACAACGCCCCAGCTGTCAACCTCCAGCTGCACAAGGCATGTGCATTATCTTCAGCACCTGTCACTTTCACAGGGACATGAGCCATTGAATGATTGATTTGGAAACCAAAATCAGCTTGGGGCAAGGGCAGTTAAACTGTGGATGACGGTTTGTTGCATGTTTTCTTGCACCTGTGGATTTGGTATACCTTCACTGGATCTGCAAATCTGAGAGTGCAAAGAGAGACTGTGCTCATTCAGACCTCAGCATTTTGGTCTGAATGAAACCAACATGATGCAGGGAAAAAAATCCTCATGGGTCATACCTAGCTAGTGAAGAAACTGCCCAGTTATGCTTTTTCAGTGACCAACCAAAGGGACAGTAGAGAACAGCGCACTCCAGGAACCAGCTGGGGAACTCTGTCCTCCCAGCTATTTCTCCAGGTAGGTTTTCACATAGCTGTCTTGAGTCTGGTGGCTTCTGTTGGCTAAAAATTAAGGATAAACTTTAAAACACAGGACTGTTACAACTTATGGTACTTGTCGTGCTGGGGTGGAGCTAGAAGTGGTCCAGATACCCAAGAATTAATAGCATAGTATGAATTCTGGATTCTTATCCCAACAAGGGTCACTTTTCACTCATGCACAAGGTGTTGCTCTTTGAGTAGCTCTCTTCTTGCACGAGGCTCAGTCATCTAAAGACATGGTTTCCTGGTGGCCACAGAAAGGACAGAAAGAGTTGAAGGGTGAAGTAGCACTTGTACTGCCTCAGCTCAGAAGTGCCACACATCCCAGTCCTCTGGTTACTTGCATGGCCCCACCTAACTTTAAGGGGCTAGGAAGCTGGTCTTCCCTGTACCCAGGAAGTCGGGGAGTACGGGAGATGGTTAACAGCATGAAGGACTGCAACGGTATCGAGAGTCTGACTCACAGAGTGAACATGCTCTTAAAAATACACATCAGGTACCTACTATGGCATAACAAACCACCCACAAATTTGGTTGTTTAGAGCAACAGCCATTTCTCAAATTCACAATTCTGCAAATTAGCAATTTAGCTCAATGAGCCGGTTCTGGTTTTGCCTGAGCTGCTCCCTGCATCTGCAGTTAGCTGCAGATCAGCTAGAGGGTTCTGCTGCTGGCATTGGCTGGCTGTTGGCTATGGTGATGGGAATGACTGGGCCACTTGTCTTACCTGCTCCTGCTCTCGTAGTGAAGGCAGGGATCCCCGAGGGAGAGCAGAAACACACAAGCCTCCTTAAGGCCTAGGTTCAGAAGTAGCATGCCATCACTTCCACCATTTTCTATCAGCCAAGGCAAGTCACAAAATCAGCCCAGATTCATAGACTCCATCTGCTGATGGGAAGAGGTGCAAAGGCACATTGCAAAGTTCCTGGACACAGTGAGACCATTAACTGGGGCTGTCAATGCAATCTACCATGGCATAGGATTCCAAAACAGTCTTCTGTGATGAGGGTACCGTGGACCACTCAGGACAGCTGAAGCACAATTGTGAGAGGTCATGCAGTGAAAATCAAGACTGAAGAGTGAGGCCTTCTGTGCTTCACTAATTCAAGGTTTTCACCTGCATTGTCCCTTCTTCCCAAGGTCCCTGTATCACCATCACTGATTGCCATTTGATGGTCTGCTTGAAGCCATTTCTCCTTTCATCACTCATTTGACCCAGTAAGACCCAAGACCACTTCTAGTTGGCTCTGAACAGAGATAGGTCATCCTCCTAGAAATGGTCACTAGGACAATGCATTGTCACTTGACCCTCTCATGATGCTAAGGGTACTGTTTTCAGTGTTGGCCTTAAAAGCCAGAAGTGGGCCAGGCACAGTAGCTCACACCTGTAATCCCAGTACTTTGGAAGGCCGAGACAGGAGGATCACCTAAGGTCAGGAGTTCGAGACCAGCCTGGCCAACACGGTGAAACCCCATCTCTACTAAAAATACAAAAATTATCTGGGCGTGGTGGCATGCCTGTAATCCCAGCTACTCGGGAGGCTGAGACAGGAGAATCCTTTGAACCCAAGAGGCAGAGTTTGCAGTGAGATAAGATTGCGCCACTGCACTCCAGCCTGGGCAATAGAGCAAGATTCTGTCTCAGAAAAAAAAAAAAAAGCCAGAAGCGACCCTAGAAACTCTCTTATCCAATTGCTTTCCTTCACAAGGAAGGAAACTGAGGCCTCGAGAGGGGAACTAATCCACCCAAAGTCACAAGGCCACCTGCACCTGGATCTTCTATCTTGTTACTCGCAGCTTTTTCCACACCCCTGCTTGGCCCAGAAAGAAACACTCTGCTGTCTGCCTGACATCTTGGAAGTTAATGCCCCAGTCGGCCCCATTGCTCAGTGCCGGAGCGTGCTCTTCATCATGAGCTGTCTGCAAACTGTTCACCCTCTATTCCTGCAGCAAACCCTGTCATTCTGCTAATGCTGGATGATCAAGACCACAGGTTCTGCTGCTCTGACTGACAGGCTGGAGACAAGCCATGAGCAAAGCAGCCTGTCAGGGTCATGGCCCATACAGCCCATCAGCCAGGCAGCGGGTGTTCAGGCCAAAACTCCACAACCTTCTGTCTCCATGCAGCCGAATCTCAGCCAGTGTTTATCCAGGCTCAAGCTAGGGAGGCCAGTCCCCAGACAAGGGGATCCTGGTTCAGGAGGCTATGGAGTCTTGCTGTACCTCCATCCAAAAGTCCCTGCTTCCTGAGTATCGATGCCTCTGAGCAGCACCCACTGTACCTGGGCATTTATGATACTGAGCAGTATCTCCAGCATCCTGGGAATCTGTGATGCTCAATGTTACTCCCCAGCATTTTGGGCATCTATGATGTTGAGTGGTACCCCCTCCAGCATCCTGAACATTTATCATGCTGAGTGGCACCCTCATTATCATGGGCATCCTGAACATTTGTAGTGCTGAATTGTAGCCCATCCAGCATCCTGGGCATCTATGATGTTGAGTGGCAACCCCACAATCCTGGGCATCTGATGCTGAGTGGTACCCCCTCCGGCATCCTGAACATTTATGATGCTTAGTAGCACCCCCAATATCCTGGACATCTATGATGCTGAGTGGTACAACCTTCAGCATCCTGAACATTCATAATGCTGAGTTATACCCCCTCCAGCATCCTGGGCATCTGTGATGATGAGTGGTACCTCCCTGAGCATCCTGGGCATCTATGATGCTGATTGATGTCCCCAGCATCCCGGGCATCTATGATGCTGAGTTGTACCCCCACTATCCTGGCCATTCACAATGCTGAGTGTTACCCCAAGCCTGTGGGCTACTTGTGACACTGCTGCATATCTACAGATTTGTGTGTCTGTGTTCTCACTGGGCCATGAGTTCCCTGACAAACGAAACTGTTGGACTCCTTCTTGTATCGTCAGTGCCGAAACCATGCATCCCTTTGGCGGACGCACACTGAAGGCACGGCGCATGAGTGAATGACTGAATGCATGCATGATGCTTGATGAGCTAAGCTGGAGATCATGGTGTCCTCAGGCCCAATGTTTACATCCAGTTTCTTCCCTCATGGGAGAGAAGCATAAGGATTGGAGCTAGTTCCCAAATCTGGCTCTATATCTGAGTTCGTTGGAGGGCTTTATAAAATAGTTTCCCAGAAGCTTCCCTAAACTTACAGAATCAGATCTGTAGGAGTGCAGACCCCAGAATTTGTAGTTTGAGAAGATTCCCCAGGGAAATGTTCTCAGGCAGGGCCCCAGAGCAGCCCTTGGGAAGCCCAGGGACAGCATTGAGCATGCTCCTGCCGCAGCTCAAGCAAGAGAAAACTGGGCTTGTGTCAATGAGAGGCCAGCCATTCCCTGGGGCAATGGCTCCCAGCCCTGGCTCCACAGACCCTGGGGTGGGAATTATAGTATAGACAGACAGACAGACAGCACCTGCATTGGGCTGTGTCTGACTCCTAAGGCAGGTCTTGTTTTCTCCATCTAGCACTCAACAACATCCAGCAGTGAGAGGAATCAGACCACAGGCCTCACAGTTGCAATTGGCACCATGACCAGTAGAAGTAGACCTCTCTTTGAGCACAGCTAAATTTGAAAATACATCTCCACAGCTGAAAGAATTCTGTCTATGATGGGGGCTTGGCCTGGGATGCCGAGTCACACAGTAACTGAGAGTACGGAGCTTTAGAATCAAACCTCCAAGTCCAAGTCCCAACACAACTGTTTACCAGCCCTGCGACCTTGAGCAAGTCACACAGCCCCGGGCAAGTCACAGGACCTCTCTCCCACTCAGTTTCCTCCTCTATAAGATGAAGCTAATACTCAGCCCCACAGCCTGGGCTGCTGTGAGGACAGGATGGGATGAACCCACAGGGCACAGCAGCAGGGGGCTAACAGCATCTTCCCACACATGGCGCACTTAAAACAGGGGCATGTGCACGCATGGAGTTTGCAAGAGCACATCTGCTGTGTATGCTGACGCACACTCGTGTGTGCTGTGTGTGGAGGAGAGCATGCCCCGCAGCCAGGAGCCCAGCACACAATCGCCAAGCAGCTCAAATTCACCAACCAGACTCCAAACCAGTCAGGAAAGAAAAGGGGTTCTGAGTGGGCTCAAATGCATGGTCCATCCGCGGCATCAGACAAAGTCCCGGTGTGATCTTGGTTCTGCCAACTCTGTTTGTGCCACTGACTTGCCCTCCTCCATCTTCTTCTTTGGGCCAGAGTCCCTCTCTATGGAGACCGGTTCCCTGGGGGAAGTTTCAGGCCCGCCTTTTGTTCTCCTCCTCCTGTTTCTGGCTCACACAATGAGGTCGCCTCCAGCACGAAGGGAGTACCTCAAGCTGCCCTGACCAATCTCCCTCTGCAGGCCAGCCTGGCTCCAAACATCATCCCCACGCTCCCGCTTCCTTCAAAGCCAGTGCAGTTGCTCTGTGGATGATCCCAGCTCCAAAGAAAGATCTGGGCAGAACTACACAGGAAGGAGAGATGGAGAAGGTTCTGGATGCCAAGGCCTGGCAAAAGCTCTGGGACAGCTTCGCAGCTCAAAAATGCCTGCCTGCCTGCCTGCCTGCCTTCCTTCTGTCCTTCCTTTCTTCCTTCCTTCCTTTCTTTCTTTCTCTTCCTTCCTTTCTTTCTTTCCTTCCTTCCTTTGTCTTTCTTTCATTTCCCTCCTTCCTTGCTTTCTTTCTCTTTCTCTCTTTCTTTCTTCTTTTTCCTTCTTTCTTTCTTTCTTCTTTTTCCTTCCTTCCTTCTTTCTTTCTTTCTCTCTCCCTCTCTCCCCCCCCTTCCTTCCTTCCTTCCTTCCTTCCTTCCTTCTTTCCTTTTCTCTTTGAGACAAGGTCCTTCTATGTTGTCCAGGCTGTTCTCAAACTCCCAGGCTCAAGCAGTCCTCCTGCCCAGCCTCCCAAGTAGCTGTGATTACAGGCATGCACCACTGCAACCAGCTCTCGGAAACACATTTCTAGCCAGGCACTGTGGCTGATGCCCGTAATCCCAACACTTTGAGAGGCTAAGGTGTTGGGTCACTTGAGCTCAGGAGTTTGAGACCAGCCTGAACAACATAGGGAGTCCCCATCTCTATAAATGATTTTAAAATTGGCCAGACATGGTGGCACATGCCTGTGGTCTCAGCTACTTGGAGACTGCGGCAGGAGGATCGCCTGAGCCCATGAGATTGAGGCTGCAGTAAGACATGATCACACCACTACACTCCAGCCTGGATGACAGAGTGAGACCCTGTCTCAAAAAAAAAATACATTTCTGGCAACCTGCACATTAGCAACAGCACGTGGTGAGCCTGTGTCTGCCCTCTTTCCTCTGCCAGATTATGCACTGGTACAGGATGCTGTGTGATAGCTGTGGGTACATGCTGGGCTACAGGTCACTAACTGGCTACAGAGAAGCCAGGATGTTTGTCAGGAAGCGCCCTTACCTTCAGTAACTGGTGTCAAGGTGACAGCTGCACTTCTGTTCTAGATTGGTGCAAAAGTAATTGCAGTTATTGCCATTATTTTCAATGGCAAAAACAGCAATTACTTTTGCACCAACCTAATAGCAGACTCCAGCACGGACAGAGTCCTGGGGGCTGCCGGTTGGCCTGGCTAGCCTGATGGTGCCAAGATCTGATGGGGGCTGCTGCTCTGCTGCTTGCTCATCCTTGCATTTCTGCCTCAGGAAATACCCAGGAGCAGGGAATAGAAACTTTGTCTGGAGTCCCACACCTACCTCCTCACTCCACCTCAGGCTTTGGTTCCTTTTTCCATGGTCCACCATCAAGCTCATTCAACAAATACAGGGCACTTAGGAAATCATTGACAATGGTGGTTTTGGCCTTGCTTTCTGGGAGTAACAGCAGCAGCTTCTATGGTGAAGCATCTTCTGCGATCATGCTAAGATCCTCCTAGGGTGGTGCTAAGAGGTCATGCTAAGTCCTCATTCCACCTGCAGATATTATTTATTACTGGCCAGGCATGTGGGTCATGCCTGTAATCTCAGCACTTTGGGAGGCTGAGGCAGGCAGATCACCTGAGGTCAGGAGTTCAAGACCAGCCTGACCAACATGGCGAAACCCCGTCTCTACTAAAATACAAAAATTAGCCAGGCGTGATGGCATGCACCTGTAGTCCCAGCTACTTGGGAGGCTGAGGCAGGAGGATCATTTGAATCCAGGAGGCGGAGGTTGCAGTGAGCCAAAACTGTACCACTGCATTCCAGACTGGGTGGCAGAGCAAGACTCTGTCTCAAAAAAAAAAAAGATATTATTTATTACTTATTTTATCTGAAAGAAAACTGAGGCTCCAAGAGGTCACTGAAGTCAAACCACCCCAAAATTTAGAGTCTTAAACATCCATGTTTATTAGCTCATGATTCTTGGCTTGGCCCCCTTGGCTTTTCCTCAATTTACCAGGGCTGTAAATAGCTGAGCACAAACTTGAACCACTAACCCCAAAGCCCATGCCCCTCTCCCCTACCCCATCCCACTTCCTAAGTCCTCCTCTTCAAGACTGAAAGAGCCTTATCCCACCCATTCATTTTCTACCTGAGGGGCCTGTGGCCCAGTGAAATGATGCACAAGATGTCTCAAGTTTGCACCTAAATCAGGGTTTGAAATCACAACGACACCCCTTGGCCCATGTCCTTCCCCTGGTCTTCGCATCTTTATTTGTCAGTGTATTAACCTGATGGGCCTTTGTGCTCTGACACCGCCACCATCTTCCCCAGTGGCAGGGAGATCCAGGAGCCAACGACAGGTCCTTTAAAGACCCTGGTGTGAAGACAATTGCTCCCTGGACCATCTGTTTCTTTCTGTGACTAAACTCACCACCAGTGCACCGGATTGAGTGCTGTGGATCTGTGCAGAGAAGGGTTCTCAGAGGTGAATGGGATTGACCGGCAGGAGAGATGGAGAATCCTGGCACGTGGCACAGAGCCTGAAATGAACACCATGTCAACATCAAATGTTCTCAGTAAAATACTTCCTGGGCTCCTTGGTCACAGGGCACTTCCAGGGGTTCAGAAGTAACTCTTCCTTCTCAGTATGTGGAGCTGCCTACCACAATCCCCCACCTCCAATCGTCTCCTTCTCCCATCTCCTCCGGCAAGCCAGCCTGAAAACTGCTGAGGAGACCCTCAGCTCCTACGTCCTCCAATCAGCACCCTCTGCTTGGCCCATGTCATCTGTCCAGCTCAGAGTTTGGGGGACACCTGACACAGGCCACTCTGTGCCAGCCTTCATGCACCCAGCTGCCCCCTCCACTGGCCTGACCCACCCCACACTGTCACTCAGCTGCCTCCACGGTGACCGTTTCCTAGGGAGAATAACAGGTTCTCTTTCATTCTTGTCCTTACTTGTCTTACTATTTATGGATGTACAATGACTCTCTCCAGCAAGAAGGACCCCCCTGTGGGTGCTTCAGCTTCTTCTGAATGTTCCCTTTCTCCGTGCTTTACCTGCATGTGTGTTGCACGTGCTTCTTCCAAGGAGCTGTGTGTGGTCCAAAGAGGGGAACAGTTGGATCCATGTCTGTTCTGTTTGCCTTCATGACACATTCTCCGAAGTTGACTTCTGAATCTGAAGAGTCTGCACTTTCGAAGATTCTTTTTGGGGACGGGTTTGACACAACACCCGCTCTTTGTCCCATGCAATATAAAAAAAGGAAAGTGTGCCATGCAGAGATGACTGTGTGATCCCGGATCCTAGAATTCTTGTCCATTTTATCAGCAAAAGGTTGGGGAACCTGCCCTGGTTGGTCACAAGGCACTAACTGCCTGAAACTCTGAGCTGAGATGTGTTTCATGTGACTGTTTACTTCTCAAGCATGTGAGAGTTCAGTGTTGTGTCCATACGAGTGGCCAGCTTTCCCTGCATGGTGACTGGTAGACCCAGGCTGCCTTCCTCTATAGAGTCACCATTCTCAGGACCTTGGAACTCCTGCCTCCAGCTTGGGGGAGAACAAGGAGAGTGGAAACACCCAAAGCTGTTTTGAATAGCCTTGACCTGGAAGGGAGAAACATCCTACTCAGGGTCAACTGAAAAGAATTAGTTTCCCGGCACAAGGGACACAAGGAGGCCTAAGGAAGGTGTCTTCAGATGAGATGGCTACTTCCCAGGGCCAATTCAGCACTGGGGAAGGGAGAGAGGGGACATGCATTTTTGTGGTCTCTGCCACAGAGTTACCTGCAAATCTTGCTTACAATACAGAGTGGAAATATGGCCTGGGACCTTCCCAGTGCAAACCACAGATCTTGATTTTCATGGAGTTACAACTGGACCCTGTGCAGCCCATTGACTGGGTGCTGCCCAGTGAGCACTCACCTGCCTGACCAGGAAGCCCACTGGGGTTCATTGCCCGGGGCCTGCCTCGGTACGGATCCTGCCCACCCTCTTTTACCTGGTGCCAGACTGGTCCAAGGCACACCCAGGGCTGGCTGGGCATATGCACTCCCTGGAGGCCTCTGCAGACTTGTGCTCAGTGACCACAAGCTCCAGATGGCACTGCTGAAATCCAGCCTTTGATTCATTGATTCAAGTTCATGGCCTGATCCAGGCCCAGGAAGAATCCACCTGACCCTTCCCCTTCTGCCCTTCCTCAGGGCCCCATCATCTCACCTTCCTGGTGCCTTGTCCTTTTTGTTTGTCATTTGGCCACACTCTCCTCTCACACATTCCCACAAAATATCAAACACCATGTGGAAAATCTGAAAGGCGCATTCTCATCGAGAATCTCCCAGCCTTGGGGTTGTGTTCTTGGCCAGAGCACCTCAGTTTCCTCCCTTCTTGGGGCAGACAGGCTCCCGACACCTTGTCCCCACCCTCTTTGTACCCACTTAACTTCATGCAGAACATTCTGACTGTGTTGGGAATGAGAAGCAAGTGACTAAAGTTAAGACAGTCGGTGGAAGACTGCATCCAAGTTCTTCCTTTGCTTAACAAAGCTTATTTTTTTCCTTATTTGGGCAACAATTGTGTATTGACTAAAGTTTTTCACATGCAGAAAAGTAGGTTACAAAATAAAAAAAACAAATATTAACTCTAATCCCACCATGAACATGTTGATACACTTACTTCTTTACCTTTTGTCTTTTTGGTATGAGTGGCTTTGTTTTAATGTACTGGAAATCATAATACTGGTAGGATTTTAAAGCATATTTCACTTAATATTGTGCTGTGGGCATGTTACATGCCGTTTTATCATCCTTGGCCACTTGATTTTGAGTGATTTCATAATATTCCATGGAGTGGGATTCTATGACTTAGCTACATGTGTCCAGTTTCAGTCAAGAAAACAGAGAAGCCACTCCAGGTATTCCAGCAGGAGGGTTTTCATACAGGAAATTTGGGGCTAAAATAACTGTTGGAGGGGCTGAAAGGGGAAGGTCAGGGAGACCACCACCCCGCTTGGCTTCCTGCAGCAGGGAAGTGGGTGGTTTGTGGGGGCCCTCTGGGAAGCCCCTGCAGACCTCCCATTCACTGTCTGCCAGCAGCTACTGCTGAGGGCGGAGACTCCTGCATCTCATGTGGGTGCCTCTCCTCAGCGATGCTAATCCAGGACCATGGAGGAGGGGGTTCCAGGAAACGCAGCTCCAGGTTAGCCCCCCAAGGGTGCAGAGGAGCATGTGGACAGGATGGCAGCAGAGCCCGGTTGACCACTGCCCCTCCTTCATGTGACCCATTCTCTACTGTGGGACTTGTTGTTTCCTAATTTTCCCTGAATTTCTCTCTCCCACAACACCATTGGGAGTATTTCTCTGGGGGAGTCCTGGTCTCCTTGGTGAGCTTCCATCAAGCTTCCATCACTGGAATGCATGCCTCCTTATCATGGAGGATTCCCAGAGGAACCCCTGTTTTCTCTGGTCCTCAGGGAGCCAGCATTCTTGTTCTTGGTGTAGGTGTATGTCTAGCAGGTGGGTTCTTAGAGGCAGATCCCAGGAGCACAAAGAGTGGCAGGTCCAAGAACCCAAAAGTATGAATAGTGCCCTCTCTCCTTTTTCTATTTCCCACCTCCATAGAAAGCCCATCTGCGGTCAGAGGAAGGACATCCTTGCACGACAGGCAGCATGGGAGGAGCAGCTGCAGGTTTCTTGGATGCTATTGCCTGGGACCGGCAGTCCGTTCGGCTTGGGATGTTCGGGGTCTCTGCAAACACAGAAAACTCAAATTGTGAATTGCTGCTCTGTAGGTGAATGCAGCAGCCCACAGAAGAGCGTTTTCAGGGCTCTTCATTCCACTGTTTAAGCTCATTGCAAAGAAGGAAGAGAAGGCGAAGTTGCAGGAGAAGAAAAAGGCTGACCAGGGCTGGGCAGGTCTACAGTGCAGGTCGCACGGTGTCCTTCCCACAAAGTGTCTACCATACGGCCCAATCTGACCAGTGGGCAGAAAAGTCTATGAGGGCTGGATAGTTTCAGTATTCACCAGTCTTCAAAGGCTGCACTTTGCTCTGAGAATTAAACCGAAACTCCAGACTCCAAGGCTCTGCATGAACTGGCTCCTGCCCAGCTCACCCACCTTGTCTCCTCCACTTTTCCTGGGATCTAGACACTCTGGCATGTCCCCAATTCCTCAGACCCATGGATTCATTGGTGCTGTCTCCCACAGATGCTCCTCCTTCAGCCTGGACCATCTTCCACTGGTCACTTCATCGCTGTCCTTGGCACTGTCTGCCAAGTCTCTGCAGTAAGGTGCCTTTTCTCATGGCCTTCTCCTCCAACCCTGTCTCAAGCAGCCTCCACCCCCAGCAATTTCCTCTTTTGCCACCTCTGTGTTTCCTTCGTTCATAAAATTGGTCATTCCTCTGCTTTTCTAACTTCCCTTTGGGTTGTGTGTCTGTCTTCCCTGCATGACCGTAAGCTGCAGGAGAGCTCAGATCTTGCTTGTTCTGTTTCTTTTGGACTCTCTAGCTCTCAACCATCCCCAGCTCAGAAAACATCCTTACACAGAAAGGATGGAGCTGTGTTTGCCCCCTAGGCAGCAGCCAGCACAAGATATGCCGTCTGATTCAAAACCTAAGAGGTGAAGTATTTGGGGTTCTGCTTCCTGGGGTGAGCCTGGTGTGCTCAAGGTTACCAGAATGACTTAGCCACTGGTGTGGATTGAATTGTGTCCCCTTAGGGAAAAAAAAATCATATGTCAAGGTCCTAATTCCCAGTACTTCAAAACTTGACTTTATTTGGAAATAGAGTCATTGCAATGTAATTAGTTAAAAAGAAGTTGTTTTGGAGTAGGGTGAGCCCTGATCCAATATGACCAGCATCTTTATAGAAAGGAGAAATTCAGACACAGACACGCACACCTGGAGAACACCATGTGAACATCGAGGCGAGATTCGAGCAATGCGTCCACAACTGAGGAACACCAAGGACTGCCAGCGACCACCCGAGCTGGAGAGAGGCTTGGAACAGAGCCTGCCTCACAGCCTCAGAAGGAAACGAACCCTGCCCACATCTTGATATTGGACTTCTAGCCTCCAGAACTGTGAGCAATAAACTGTTAATTAACCACCTCCCCGCACCCCCGCAGTTTGTGTTACTTTGTAAGGCAGCCCTTGCAAACTCACAGAACCCTGTTATTCCCAACATCCAGGATCACATCAGCTCTGGGCAGCTCCACTCTGGGTCCAAGATCGGGACTCCCCGTCACAGCCCAGGCCATATGGAGAGAGGTCAAGACTCCTGTGAGGCAGCACACCGGTGCTGCCCCGCCACCTGCCCTACCCTCTTACCCTCTCCACAAACTGGATCCTGTTGCCAGGCTGTCTCCCACCTGCCACTCCAGAAATGCACAGAATCGAGAGTGACAGCCTCAAGGCAATCCCAGCCCTAGGTTCCAGAGTAGGGGTGAGCAGAAAGGAAAACAGGGCTGGGTCTCTGAGAGGGAGGCGAGGCTCACCCAGAGGGCCAGCCTTGGTGCTACGCCAGGTCCTCAGCCCATTTTCATCCATCTACATTATCTCTGGCATGGAGAGAGACCGGGCTGCCTCCCAGACCACGGACAGAAGCTGCTGACTCCTGTAACCTAGCCCACTTCCTGTGCAAACTGCTAACGGCAGCACATTGCCGGCAGGCAATCTTCCCTGCCGTGCCTGCGGAGGCTGCCCCCCAGCAGATGCTGCTTTCATCCTGGCTGGAAGTGACCATCTGGCTTGAGTGGGGGCATCTCTCCAAGCTATAACCCCATTCCAGAAATGTGATCACATCTCTAAAAGGGGGGCCTGGCAACTGGAGAAGGAAGTGAAAAGGAAGAGCAACGTTTAGTGCCATGGGGTGTGGACGTGTGAGGAAGGCTTTCCCCAGCTGGGGTGGGAGTGGGCTGGCGGCAGCCAGGGCTGGGGTCTGCAAGTCTCTTTCCAAGTCCTGTTCAGAGATGGGATCTGGGCAGGATGTCCAGGTGTCGGCAGCAAGGTCAGAGGCCCTGGCACTCGTTCCTTCCAATGTTATGGGAAACCAGCTTCCTACATGAGCAGAGGTGGAGGTCAAGAGCCACAAGTGCCTTTAACATGAGAAGCAGTGCCAAGGGTGTAATAAGCACTGGTAACATGACCCAGTACAGCACCCATGTCCTCCTCACCCTGGAAGCCCATGTGAGCCTCTCCCAGATGCTTGGCAGGAAGACCCTCACTCTCCCGCACTCCTGGCCCTCACCTAGGTACATCCTACGGCCCTCTCTTAATTCCACCATGAGACCAGCAGCCGCAGGACCATGACAGCCACAATGGTGATAACCATGATACTTAATCCATCAACAAAAATTGCCAGAGTGCCTAATTAACACCAGACTTCACTCAAAGCCTGGGCATGTAGCAATGGATGGGACAGACACGCTTCCTGTACTCCCATAGGTGACATTCTAATAGAACTGAGGATAATATCAATAACAGTTGGCTTTCTGGAGCCCTTGCTGTGTGTGAGGCATTGTATTTATAAGTACTTTAACTGCATGATCTCTGTTAATTTTCAAAACCACCTTAAGAAGTGAGGGGTATGATTATCACCCCCATTTTACAAGTGAGGAAGTTGGCACACAGAAGTTAGGAGATTGGCCCCAGGTTGTACACCAAGGATAGCCGGGAAAGAAAAAGGCTAGAATCCCAATTAATTGTTGGGTTATCATCTCTACCAACTGGTAACATGTCATTCTCCTCGCAACCTCTATCCCACTTTCACAGAGAGATGTTTTGGGCACATTTAGAGAATCAACAGCAGTCCTCACACTGGCCGTGGGTTTTGGTGTAAGTGTCCGGGGCTGGCACAGCCCCTCCCGAGGGAAGAGTAGCCCACTGGCTTCCCACCCGAGGATCAGGGCTGAGGCCCAGCCTAGCTATAGAACCAGAGAAGGCTGGCACTGGGGCCACAGCAGAGATCCATGCTCCGTAAGCATTTTACACTTTCCCTCTGAGGAGCTTCTACAGACATTTGGGCTGATAAACCTGAAATCTCTAGAAAGCATCTAATTAATGCGTCTTCCCAAGTAGAATGTCTTAGTCGAGAAAGCTTTTATTGCAAGTACTGCAGGGACAGATAGAGATCCACACGGCTGCTTCTCCCAGGCACTGGCTCTCTCTCCCACAACCTATTGACATCCATTAACATTCTTCCAGCTATAAAAAAATGCATCTTATTCTAACACTCTCCATAAGCAGGAAGCTGGGCATTGAATTACCGAGCCTGAGTAATTGCCCGTAGGCATTGTGATGGAAAATGGCAGAAATCGCAATGAGTCACAGGGTGTTGGAAAGGCAACTGTTTGGTGACGATAATTCTGTAAGGATAATTTCATTAATGGAAGTGGGAGACAAGGCATGTGCCAGTGAATACTGTATATGTGTATATATATATATCCGCGGACATACATCTAGTGTTTAAAAAGGGCTGCATGTAAACGGGTATGTATGTGTCTGCCTTTTTAATGAATGCCCGAATGCTGAATGGTAAAGCACCACTCAGAAGTGATTTGTGATAATCACACGGGGGAGAAATCCTTTAAGTGAAAGGAAATGGGAACAAGGATATTTCAAGCGTAGACGAGAAAAGCTTCTATTTGATTCGGGGCCACAAAGGATTCAAAAGACATCAAAGCATTGACAGACTGAATAGCTTCCACCAAAGGAAGAAGTTCCCCGCTCTGGAATTTAGCACATGAGATAAACCAAGTACAAATCCTCATGCTGGAGAAGGTTATTGAGGGACGACACTGGGCGCTGGTGGGACTGCAAGGGAATCCCAAATCCTGCTCTGCCTTGCCCAGGCTACCCTCAGGTTAGATCCTCTGTATCTGAACCAAAACAGGCTTCTGCTTTGCAAAATGAACAGTCGTGTGCTTTGAATGAGGCAGCTGCTCTGTGTACCACATCCAATGTGTTGGGATTAAAAAAAAATCAGACTGGACATTTATTCAGGACTAAACCTCGTCCACCTGAAGAGTGTCTTCCCCTTCTCCACAGGTGCACCCCACCTTCCCCAGCACTCTGCCCTCTCCTCCCAATCAACACAAACGACACAGGGTAGGAAATGACAGTGTCCTTTGCAGCATGAGGCTTCAGAATTAGAGTCTGAGCAGTGTTTTCATTGACAACCCTGATAGATTTTATGTTTTTGTGGGAGCCAGTCCCAGAGCCATCCCAGCCCAGAAATAGAGAGATGGCTTTCACACTGAACTGCACCAGTTCCTATTATACTCTATGTTTTTAAATTGAGGTAAACTTCACATGACATAAAATTAACAATGAACCTACATATGTTATAAGTTCAGCTTTTATTTTAGATTTGGGGGTACATATGCAGGTTTGTTACATGGGTATATTGTGCGATGCTGAGGTTTGGGGTACCATGGATCCCATCACCCAGGCAGTGAGCTAGTTTTTCAGCACTTTCCCCTTCCTTCCCTCCCCGCTTTTGGGCAAAAGTCTAGTATCCAGAATCCATAAGGAACTTAAACAAATCAACAAGCAAAAAGCAAATAATCTCATTAAAAAGTGGGCAAAAGATATGAACAGACACTTCTCCAATAAGGTGTACAATGAACCATTTTAAAACATATAATTTGGTGGCATTTCGTGCATTCTTTGTGTTATGTAACCATCAACTCTGTCTTGTTCTTTTTTTCTTTACTTCTTTTTTTTTTTTTTTTTTTTTGAGACGGAGTGTTTGCTCTGTTGCCCAGGCCGGAGTGCAATGGTGTGATCTTGGCTCACTGCGAACTCTGCCTCCCGGATTCAAGTGATTCTCCTGCCTCAGCCTGCTGAGTAGCTGGGATTACAGTCATGTGCCAATAGCTGGGATTACAGTCATGTGCTGACACCCTCAACTAATTTTTGTATTTTAAGTAGAGACAGGATCTCACTATGTTGGTCAGACTGGTCTCGAACTCCCGACCCCAGGTTATCCACCCTCCTCGGCCTCCCAAAGTGCTGGGATTACAGGCGTGAGCCACCCCACCCGGCCAACTCTGTCTTGTTCTAAGACATTAATGTCATCCCAGAAGGAAACTGTGCACCCATTAAGCAAAATCACTCCCAACCCCCAGCCTCCATGACCACCAACTTGCTTTTCTCTCTGCGGCTTTGCCTATTCTACATGTGTCATGTACGTGAAATCATGCAATACGGGAACGTTTCCATTTGACTGTTGTCAGCTGGCGGCATGTTTTCGAGGTTTGCCCGTGTTATAGCAGGTATAGCACTTCATTCATCCTGTGACTGAATAACACCCTATTGTACGGTGTGGATAGACTGCACTTTGCTTCTCCATCCAGCCATTTATGGACACTTGGGTTGCTTCCACCTTTTGGCTGTTCTGAGTGATGCTGCTGTGAATGTGGGCAAACATGTATCTGAGTCTCTGCTGTCCATTCTTCCAGGTGCATCCCAGAAGCAGAATTGTTGGATTCTACGGTCACTCCATGTTCGACTTTTGAGGAACCTGAGCAGAACTTGGACCCCTGCCCACCCACTGGGTTTACTGGTGGTTTCTCTGTTCCCCTCCCCCATCCTGGTTCTGGCATACTCCAAATGTCCCTTGCACTCCCTTCCACGGCCACGCACTAAATTCAGGGAACATCCCAATGGCCGCATCTGGTCACAGGACATGCACCCATTGGCCCCAGCTGAGACTGTCTCTCTGGGATCTCAGGTTTGTGCAGTGTGAACACACAGCCAAGAGAGGGCAGGCAGAGGCACCAGACCCCCACTTGGTGCTGGTGAGCTGGTCCTCGCTGGATCAGCTGCCCAGCCTGCTGGGCCCAGGCATCCTTGTCCCCTTTAACAGGTGAGGACTGAGGGAGACACAGCTGAGTAAAAACCACTCACCTGCCATCTACACATTGAGGTCATTGGAACGATGGCCACACGTCAAGGTTTTTCAGGCCCTTCTGTGTCTCAACAGCTTCTGGAGGTGCTGGATGAACTAAGGCCAAGCTTAGAAAAGAGAGCCCCAAGCTCTGATCCCAATAACCCACCAACCTTTCCTAGTCCCTGCCTGCAGGCTCCAGTCCCTGGGTCCTGCTGTATTCTGAGGTTCCAACTGCCTTGTGCAGGGGCCTGGAACCCTGAGCCTTTCCCAGATTCCTCTCCAAGCCAAGGATCAGATCACCAGAACCTTGAGTCATCTGGACCTCCCGAGCATTTTCTGTGGAAGGAATCTTTGGCTCCAGCAAGAGGCAAAACAGTTGATTAAAACGTTTATTTTCCTGCGAGGAAAGAGAAAGGAGAGTCTTCGGTTTCTCCTACCTGATACCCTGAGTGTGGCTCCTGTCCCCACTGCGCCTGCTCAGGATGAGTCTCTGCTGTGTTGTTACCATAGCCCCCTGCCCATCTGCAGCAAGTAAGGTTATTCCCTTGCGTTTGTGCAAGACAACCAAGGAAACTAAAACTTTAAGGAGGAAAGAAATGAGAGATGATAACAGATTAGCAATTTGCAAATTATCCTAAGGAAAAATGTCCTATTAAGAAAAAAATGATGAGCACGTGCTATTGAAGGGGGGTGGGGGACCATGGCTCGGGAGAAGAATGGACTCTAGCTCGCTGAAATTACAGTATTGTCCCGTCTCCAACTAATAGGCTCTGTTCCCTGACAATACACTAAAGATATCGTTTATTAAGCCCATTATCCTGCAGACCGCAGTTAGTCACATCTCAAACATTGCCACATTTATGAAAGACAGTTACAGTCATTTGCAAGATAATTACCATTTTAATCTCAAACCAGCCTGCAGGAGCAAATTGCTTTATAAGTAACCAGGTTTTCAGCATGTCATGACGGAATGCTGTGCAAACCCTCAGACACTCCGGGCTTGTTTTGCAGTTTTCTACAGTGTGGGGAAACCTGCCCTCCTGGGGCTGGGTAGAGATGGGGGACAGCCTCCTGTTCTGCACCTAAGGGTGGATGCTCATAGTGTCATGCTTCCATATGTCTGCTTCCAGCTCTCATTAACACAGATGGGCAAGAGAGAAAGGGAGGGAGGGAAAGAGTGAGGAAGAAAGAGGAGAAGCAAGAAGAGAGAGAGGCAAGGAGAGAGAGAAACAGAGAAATGGAAGAAGGGAAAGAGCAAGAGGGAGAGAGAGGAAAAGAGAGACATAGAGAGGAAGGGAGGGAGGGAGACAGAGGAAGGGAGGGAGGGAGACAGAGGAAGGGAGGGAGAGAGGGGGGAGGGAGAAAGAGAGAGAGAGAGAGAGAGAGAGAGAAGCTCTCATTAACACAGAGGAGGAAGAGAGAAAGAAGGAAAGATGAGAACAGGGAGGGAGGGAAGGAAACAGATAACAGAATTACCCTGCTTGAAGCTGGCCTGAAACAGAATCAGGGCATAAGATAGGGACATCACCAGAAGCAATAAGACCCCGGAAAAAAGGTGAGGACATTGACAACAAGACTAGTTGACACATCCATAACTTCAGCCCCAAAAGCAGAACCTTCCTTGAAAAATGGGAGGACCTTTGTATCTGATGAAACACCTACAGTCAGTATATTGCAAGGAACCATCCATTTGGGGAAGGAAAAAATGATCTGGAACTGAAGAGGATCAGAAGCTCCTGAGTGGGGGAAGCAACAGAGCAGGGAGGGGCTGAGCAGGGGTTACTGGGAACCACATGCAAGCTGGATGAGCAGATGAGATCAGACCGGGTGGAACCAAGGCGCCTGCTGTGGGGGTACATCGGGCAGCCCTTTACCTCAGCAAAGCTAAGGCGGGCCACCATCACCTGGGCACCTGTCACGAGGTGCAGAAATGACACGTGTGGGATTGCATTATCATGAGTGGTCACGCAGAATGTAAAGGCAAGAGCTGGCAGCCAGTCACTTCCTGACTGGGAGATAATTGAAACTACTAGAATCCAACCACCCATCCATGGCTTTAATTTCCTCTGAAATAATCCCACGGAATGAGCATCCAACTTTAGTCACCTTGACCTGACGGTGGCTGAAATTATCTGAATGTGGGGAGAAAAGAGACGAGTCCCGGGATAGGAGGAGGAAAAACAAGAGGGGCAGGGGGTCTGCTGAGGCCGAGCCAGGAGGTGCGTCCCGGAGCACAGGGTAGAGGCCGTCACCTGGGGACAGCAGTGATTCTGGCCAAGGCGGCTCCCCAGGAGCAGTTGGAGAGAGGTGGAAAAGCCAAACTCAAGTGAGCCAGGGGCTAAACCCTGGGTTAAGATCACAGCGAGTGTAGAGCCAGCCCTTCCCAGCTCGGGCATCTTCTCCTGGAGACGCAGAGTTGGGAACAGAGAAAAGAGAAGTGCAAGTACCGTAATCCCCCTCACTGCAGCTAGCAATTCTGTGTTTCGGAATCTGCAGATTTTCAGCTTCATTTCCCTGAAACCCATGTCTTCTCTGGAGCTTCCTATCTCTGTTCAAGGGGCCAGTCCCTCCATGCATACAACCTGTATACCATGGTCTCCGCATTCGTCTCGCCTCCTATACTTCATCTCCCTGAGGCCCTTCCCCCTCAAAGCTTTTACCACACTCCCCTCCAAAGCATCTGAGGCCCACTTGGCTCTCCACTCTCAGTGCTGACTGTATCCGCTCCCTGTTCTGCATAACACATCACCCCAAATTTACCTGCTGGCAAGAAGGCTGGCTCAGAGAGCTGGCAGGTGGAGTTAGGCTTCCGTTCCCTTCCGGGCGGCCTCTCCCCCTCCCGGGTCTCTCTCCTCCAGGCGACCTCTCACCCTCCTGGGTGTCTCTTCTCCAGGTGGCCTCTCACCCTCCTGGGTATCTCTCCTCCAGGTGGCCTCTCCTCCTCCCGGTTCTCTCTCCTCTAGGCGACCTCTCACCCTCCTGGGTATCTCTTCTCCAGGTGGCCACTCACCCTCCTGGGTGTCTCTTCTCCAGCAGCAAGGCCTAGACTTCTTCCTGTGTCTGCTGATCTCCCAGAAGGAGAGACCACCAGAAAGCAAGCCACCCCTAAGACAGAAGTGGCAGTTTGTACAACCTGATTTCAAAAGGGTCTGCTGTGCACTGTGGCCTCACATACCAACCTGGAACTATAGGAGAGAGAACTGCACACAGACATGAACACCAGGCAAGAAGGGGGTTATTGGTTCATTGGGGGCCTTCTTGGAGGCCAGCCATGGCACTTCCTGATTCTCAGTGTAGGTGGTATGAACTTGTACTGCAGCTCTGAAGAAGCAGGGGCTGAGGTGTCCTCATTTTGTACCTTCCAAGATTCCTAGTGTGAGGTCAGAGTGCAAGTAGATGCTCAGCAAACACTTGTTGGAATATAAAGTTTTGGATTCCATGCGAGAAAAACTCACCAGGGGTCGAACGTGCCTGGTGCAGGTCCCCACCATCCCCCAACACCTGCCGATAATCCTGTCTCAGGGCATTTTCTGCCCATTCCTTCCTTCTTTCCTCTCCCCCCAGGTGTTATGAAGATGAAAGTAGACGACAGCTGGCAGAGATTGTGTTGACACACTCAAGGTCATGGACTGTCCTCTCATTTGAGCATTATTTACCCAACACAAAGAGACAGACACAAAGATAATGCCATGATAATTTAACGGCTCGCCCCTTTTGCAAAACTGCCATCGCTGGTGTTTCTGTGTGAAGGAAGACAAAAGATCCAGGGGGGGCCACAAGGACTCTCTCTTTTCTTCTCTGAATAATTCCTGCCTCCCTACCCAGACTGCTGTTCCCTCCCACACCCACATTTCCAATAATAGGCTGAGGTTATTGCTAGCTTTTCAGTTTTAATACAAATATGAAAGGGAATCAATGAAACTGATATTGTGAGACAATATATTTCCCATCAGACAATTACAGGGGGATTTTTCATTCAGATTTTCACTATTCAAAATGAAACTCAGAGATTATTTTTTCAGTGGCACATCCTGAAACTCCAATCTCTCTGTCAGTAATGCAGCTCCTGAGGCTGCGTTGTAAAGGGACTTGCTAAAGTAGACTTCTTGACATTAATATAGCAACATGTCAAATAAAAACTCAGACTAAAAGAGATGAACTTCCCCTTAATATACCATGATCGCCGCCGAGAATCTGAGGGGTGCTCCCGAGTGGCTTGGAATTCCTCTGCTTGGGATTTCACTCTACTGACAGCAACATGTCAGAGTTCATTAATGCACGACCAGGACCAGAGGCAAATATATTTTGAACGTGGAACAAAAAGAAGCTGCCAGGAAAACATGGATTTCCCTGCAACCCTGACCCTGCACCCATCTGCATCTGCGAAAAAGGGTGCACAGTTCCCTCCACCTGAGCTCCTGCTGCATCTACCTGAGCAGTCAGAAAGCTCTCAGAGGACATGGTCACTGGGTCTGGCCCCCCTGGCCTGCAGAGAGGCCCTGGCACACAGAGGGCAAATGCAGCTGCACCCCGACCTTGCATGCTTTCCTGTGATTTTTGTTTTACACCATCTGTTTTCAGCCCACTCCTGCACTCTGGGCTAAAATGAGTGAGTTTGGTTCCCCAAGCTCAACTGATGGCTGCAGGCTCCAGGATCCCTGAGTTGGGTCTGGAGATCCAGGAAACCCTTAATACTGGATGACTGTTTTGCATGTGTGATCTTTCTACCAGGGAGGGGCGTCTCCGCTCACCCCGCTCACCCTCCGGCTCTGCTGTCTGCTTTCCCACTTGTCCCTGGAAATATAAACCCAGACACTGCCCTGCTTGACCACAGGAAGCTGACTAGTGACCTGCACACCCTACAGGGGTCCAACAGCCAGACCTTCCTTGCTCTGGACCCACTCCTCTGCACCACCCTGGGCCAGCCAGCCTGCCCACTCCAGGGACTGAGCTAAATCCTGGTGCCTTGTGCTCATGGGACAGGAAGGAGAACAGGCATTAAGGGTCCCCCAGGGCTGTCTGTCGAGGCTGACCATTGCTGGAAAAGCAAGCAACTCTACTTCCTTGCAGGATCCCTCACTCCACCTCCTTCCCTGGCCAGCAGAACTTACCAGGTCAGCCAAGAGTCCCATCAACACTCACGGTAGGTGGGTGGCGGTCTCAGCCAGCATCTCAGGACAGCAGCTGGGGCTCGGGCACAGGACACTCAGGTGGGATGTTCCAAATGCCCAGAGATGAGGGGGAGCCTGGGCTGCAAAGCACTTGCTCATCAGACCTGCTGAATTGATACCATCAAGGCAGGTTCATCTCCTGTGGACTTCATGCTGACTGTCCCTGTAAAGACTCGTCAAGAAACAGAAAACCACTGCAGAGGAACAAATGGCCCGGCCAACTATCTGCAGAGCCCCTTTTTGGACTCATCCCACCAACAATGAAAGTCCAGGAGGCAGAACCCATATCTGCCAGGTTCAGTATGGCCCCTCCCCAGCCCCCAGCCTGGCTCAGGGCCTCGTATAGAGGAAATGTATTACACAAGGTTATTGACTTAACGAATGAGTGAACACACCTCACATTTGCCTAGTGCTTCCTTTGTGCACTCCTCACACGGGCCACACAGAATCGGCTCTATTATTGTTATTTTCCCCCTTTGAAAAGATGAGGAAACTGAGGCACAGAATTTTTTTTAAAGCTGCACCCGCCCAAAGCCCCACGGGTATAGGGTTGGCAGATTTAGCTGATAAAAATACGGGAAGCCTAGTTACATTTGAATTTCAGACCAATAATGAATAGCATTTAGTACAAGTATATCCCCAATATTGCATGAGATATACCAAAATATCATTCATCATTTCCCTGGAATTCTAATTTAGTTGAGCATCCTGTGTATTATTGTATGATCCTCTGTGCAGCAAGGGGAGGGAACCCAGGTCTGAGTCCAGGTTGCGAGACTCTGAGCCTGTGTTCTCTCTGGAGATGTCCAGGAGCTTCAGGGGAGGCTGCACTGCATGCAGGCATTAGCTCTGGGAGTCCCTCCGGAGGAAATGGAGGGTCCACAAGGAAAAGAACCCATCTCCTTGGCTGTGGCTAAGTCTTCTCTGCTAGGCCAGCCAAAGTAAAAGGATAAGTGGGGAAGTGGGGGGGGTCCAGTTTATATGACCCACAGCTGTGATTAGATTCATTACAAAGCAGGAAAAAGTGACCTCAGAGGACATCCTTCTGGGTCCAGTCGTGGAGAAGAGCACCTGGCTGGGGAGTTGGACTTTTGTCTGCATTACTTAGCTTGTGCCCAGAAAGCTGTGTGTGTGTGTGTGTGTGAATGTGTCTGTATGAGTGTGCAAAGGACACTTCTTGAAAATGTTCCTGGCAGGGCCATTTCCCAGGTGACAGCGCTCCTGGAGGGCAGGGTGCTGGCTCAGCAAGACCCCCAAAGCTCTGTGCTCCTGAGGCTCCAACAACTTCGGATGGAGATGAACTGAGACATCTTTCAAACCTGTCATCAGGTTCCACGACTGAACAGTAAATTCTCCCAGACCTCAACCCCACCAGCTTCTATCTCCATAACTCTGTTTATTTGATCATCTGTTCACTTTTATATAAAGTTTATTACGCTCTTCTGTATTGAAAAAAAAAAAAAAAAACCCGGGCCCTTTAATAGCTGCAGTGATAAAAAATGACTTCCATTTCTCCAGCTCTCCAGGAATGAAATTAGTCCAATCACATTTTCCTCTCCTGTTAAATTCTCAGCCTCCACTATCTGCAGATCAGCTGAGATGCAGAGTGGTTAAACATGTCCAATTAATCAAAGCACTGTAAGAGTCGTCAGAACATTCTAGAGTTCCTCATTGCTGATGACCAGGGTAATTAAAAAAAGAAGATTTAAAAAATTGACCACTCTTTGAGAACATTCTGACCCTGAAGCAAGTTTAAGGAGGCTTTGGCCAGAAGTTTGGAGCAGCTATCAGAAAAAGAACTTCTGGAACATTCTGGTATTCCTTTAATGCAGCTCACCAAGGGTTGCGTGCAGTCTTGCATTATTTGTCAGATGTTCACTCTGTTGTAGGGCATGTCAGGGAATGGTAATATGGACAGGTGGACATAGGATTCCAGTCTACTGGGCCAAATGTGATGGCCAGCCCAGTACACAGCCAGTGACTTTGTCCTGATGTTGAATATACAACTCTTCAATCCCAGTTCAAAGCCAACCTCTTCCAGACCCTCTTTCCAGATGGCTTCAACCATTCTCCAATCTCCCAAAATAATCCTGACCATGATCACCTTTTCAGAAACAAGAAGCATTCTAAATCTGGAAACATGCAAACATAAATCACTACAAGTAGAAAACAAAGCTCTTCTATTAAATTCTCCCAGGACTTGCTTTATTTTTCTCTGGACTGTATCCTACATCACAGACTTGGTTAAGTTATTTATTCAATGTGTTCTGCCCCTTAATGGAAGCTCCAGGAGGGCAGGGGCTTTGAATTAACAAATAGTCACTCATATTTGATTCACTAAATTCTCTTCCACTTCCAGATCTTTGCCTGACATATTACAGGTGTGCGATAGGTAATGCTCAGGTGAGGGGATTGTCAGAAGCCAAATCCTTTACTGAATTCATTCATTTACTCATGCATGCTTTCGCCCCTTCATTTATTCAGCCTGAACTCACAGGGCACTCCCTGTAGCCAGATGCTGCTTTTACTGCCCTTTTTGCAGGAGGTGGCATATAATAGGATTTGCAGGCTGGGGAACCAGGAGAAGCTTCACAGAAGATTTAGCCGGAACTGGGCAGAGGGCAGGGTATTCCAGGTAAAGGGTAGCCTGACCTCTAAAAGGCATAATGACATTTAAGAAAAGAGACTCCCATGGGAGAAAGTAAAGGGGAAAGGCTGCTCGTTCTGTGCTTGCAGAAGTGAGCCAAGTACAGAAGTCTTGCAGGAGCTTCCCGCTGGAAGGACCACAGAGACCACGAATATGGCCCCAGCACACAGAGGAGAAAACCGAAGCCCAGAGTTGGTGCAGCCTTGCCCAAGCTCACAACATTGGTCAGTGGCAGGTCCAGACCCAGACTCCCTCTAGACACAGCCCCATGTTCTTCTTCTTTTCTCACCAATTACTGCATCTCGCACTGCCCCAGGGGAGCCGCTGTCAGGGTGGACATGTGGACGGATGGCTCTGATATGTGTCAGCCCTGGGAGGAGAAAGTGGGGATTAGCTGACTTTCAAACAAGACACACACAAGCAAACATCTCATGGTGGGGAGGGGGTGGGGGTAGCCATGCCAAGGAAGGAAGAGAAGGTGCCGGAGGAGGCAGGGACGGTTGTGAGTTTTTGCACAAGGATGCAGTGTCTGTGTGCCTGATGCTCAGAATCCATCTCACGGTCCTTGCCTGGAGGGGGTAACCCCGCAAAATTCTTCCAACGAGAAAGCTAGAAACACATCTCTTTCCAGCCAGGACAATAGTCCCACCAGCCAGAGGTCTGGCTCAGGCCACCACAGCTCTCCCGAAGCAGAAAAGACACCAAAGGGGAGCTGCTGGAAGCTTTAGCCTCCTGCTGCAAAGAAAATTATTCTCTGCCTTCTACCATACCTCACTCATCATCAACATTAAATTCTGAAAATGTGATCCAGGATGGAACTAATGCAGACATGGGCACATCCAGCTGGAAGGCAGTCAGCTTTTCCCTGTGGCTTGTCCTGTTAGACACTCTAACTCCAGCCCTGATCCCACCAAGAGTCTGTTACATTCATAAGCTTCTCAATCTGGGATAAAGAGAAATCAGAGACATTTGTCCACCTTAGCTTTAAGAAGAAATGTCTCAAGTGCACATGCAGCATAAGAGATATTCACAGTGACAGTCAAGGTTCCTGCAGAGTTGGCTGAGTGCAGTGGCTCATGCCTGTAATCCCAGCATTTTGGGAGGCCAAAGCCAAAGTGGAAGGATTGCATGAATCCAGGAGTTCGAGACTAGCAGCATAGTGAGACCTCATATCTACTAAAAGAATCAAAAATAAATATTAACATAAATAAAATATAATAAAATAAAATAATAAAAAATATTAAAAGATTCCTGCAGAGTTAACCACCCCACCACTCTCCTGGCCCCCTTGCACCTGTGGAGTGTGACATCAAAGACCTGAGAACCGTGTGCCCCAATTGTGCCCATCGCAGGTGGAAGGGCCCCATCTGTTAGCCCAGGTCCTTCCACATCAAACTCCTGAACTTTCCTACCTGTAGATTCCACAGGCATGGTGAGAAGAACTCTTCCTGACCTGGGCACAGGCAGGGTGCACACTCCTGAGCCATCAGCCACCTCAGTCTCTGAGGGAGTTTCTCAGCTCTCTAGCCATTGCCAAGCATTCACAAGTAGCCCTGCTCTCTGAGTGAGCCAGTCTCCAGCTGAGTGCTCCCACTCTGCCCTGCAAGTGCTCCTGCTCTGCTCTCTGAGTGCTCCCACTCTGCTCTATGAAAGCTTCCTCTCTGCTCTCAGAGGGCTTTTCCCTGTTAGGAGTGCTCCTCCCTGCTCTCTAGTGCTCCTCCCTGCTAAGTGCCCCCATCCTGCTCTTAGAGTGCTCTCTACTCGCTCTGAGTGCTCTTTCCTGATCTCTGAGTGCTCCTGCCTACTATCTGAATGTTCCCCCTCTGCCCTTTGAGTGTTCCCATCCTGCACTTATAGTGCTCCCACTCTGCTCGCTGCACTCTGTAGCTGTTTTTCTGGGTGTGAAGATCAAAACCAGCAGGAGAAAGGACTCCTGCCACTTCATCAGGGCTGTGTACAGGAGCCCAGACGTTTTCTAACAGCTGAGGGAAAGCTTTCATTAGCACCCCACTCTGCTCTGAAAGAAATGCACCTACTTTACGGTGTATTGAATGGTGGCTCCTAAAATACATCCACATCATTACCTCAAACCTGTGAATGTGACCTTATTTAGAGAAAGGGTCTTTGCAGATGTAATTAAGGACCTTGACGAGAGCTCATACTAGATGTATTAGTCTGTTTTCACACTACAGATAAAGACATATCTGAGACTGGGTAATTTATGCAGGACAAACAGTTTAATGGACTTACAGTTCCACATGGCTGGGGAACCTCACAATCATGGCAGAAGGTAAGGTGGAGCAAGTCACATCTTACGTGGATGGCAGCAGGCAGAGAGAGAGCTTGTGCAGGGAAACTCCCTCTTATAGAGCCATCAGATCTCGTGAGACTTATTCACTATCACAAGAACAGCACAGGGAAGCCCTGACCCCATGATTCAATTACCTCCCACTGGGTCCCTCCCACAACACATGTGAATTCAAGATGAGATTTTGGTGGAGACACAACCAAACCATATCATTCCTCCCCTGGACCCTCCAAATCTCATGTCCCTTTCACATTTCAAAACCAGTCATGCCTTCCCAACAGCCCCCCAACGTATTAAGTGATTTCAGCATTAACTCAAAAGTCCAAGACCAACATGACATCTAAGACAAGGTAAGTCCCTCTGCCTATGAGCCTGTAAAATAAAGAAACAAGTTAGTTACTTCCTAGATAGAATGAGAGTACAGGCATTGGGTAAATACGGCCATTCCAAATGGGAGAATTTGGCCAAAACAAAGTGGCTACAGGCCCCACGTGAGTCCAAAATCCAGTAGGACACTTAAGCCTCCAAAATTATCTCCTTTGACTTCATGTCTCACATCCAGGTCACACTGATACAAGGGTTGGGTTCCCATGGTCTTGGGAAACTTCACCCCGTGGCTTTGCAGGGTACAGC
Organism: Pongo abelii; assembly: GCF_028885655.2. Taxonomy (NCBI): domain Eukaryota; kingdom Metazoa; phylum Chordata; class Mammalia; order Primates; family Hominidae; genus Pongo; species Pongo abelii. The sequence continues at coordinate 228,798,339 of NC_071985.2, read as the reverse complement.
CTCCCTCCCAGCTGCCTTCACAGGCTGGCATTGGATGGCTTTTCAAGGCGCATGATGCAAGCTGTCAGTGGATCCACCATTCTGGGGTCTGGAGAACAGCAGCCCTATTCTCACAGCTCCACTGGGTTGTGGCCCAGTAGGGCCTCTGTGTGGGGTCTCCAACCCCATATATCCCTTTGACACTGTCCTAGCAGAGGTTCTCCATGAGGACCCTGCCCCTACAGCAAACTTCTGCCTAGGCATCCAGGTGTTCCCATACATATTCTGAAATCAAGGCAGAGATTTCCAAACCCCAATTCTTGACTTCTGTGCACTGGCAAGCTCAACACAATGTGGAAGCTGCCAAGGCTTGGGGCGTGCACCCTCTGAAGGCACAGCCCAAGCCCTGTGTTGGCCCCTTTGAGTCACGGCTGGAGTGACTGGGACTCAGGGCACCAAGTCCCTAGGCTGCACACAGCACAAGGACCCTGGGCCTGGCCTATGAAACCCCTTTTTCCTCCTAGGCCTCTGAGCCTGTGATGGGAGGGGCTGCTGTGAAGACCTCTGACACGCCCTGGAGACATTTTCCCTATTGTTTTGGGGATTAACATTTGGCTCCTTGTTACTTATGCAAATTTCTGCAGCTGGCTTGAATTTCTCCTCAGAAAATGGGATTTTCTTTTCTATTACATTGTCAGGTTGCAAATTTTCCAAACTTTTATGCTCTGCTTCCCTTATAAAACTGAATGCCTTTAACAGTACCCAAGTCACCTCTTGAATGCTTTGCTGCTTAGAAATTTCTTCCACCAGATACCCTAAATCATATCTCTCAAGTTTAAAGTTCCATAAATCTCTAGGGCAGGGGCAAAATGCTGCCAGTCTCTTTGCTAAAATGTTACAAGAGTCACCTGTGCTCATCTCTCTCAAGTTCAACATTCCACAAGTTTCTAGGACAGGGGCACAATGCTGCCAGTCTCTTTGCTAAAACATAACAAGAGTCACCTTTGCTCCATTTCCCAACAAGTTCCTCATCTCCATCTGAGATCACCTCAGCCTGGATCTCATCGTCCATTTCATTATCAGCATTGTGATCAAAGCCATTCAACATGTCTCTAGGAAGTTCCCAATTTTCCCACATTTTCCTGTCTGTTCCAACCTCTGCCTGTTACCTAGTTCCAAAGTCACTTCCACATTTTTGGGTATCTTTCCAGCAGTACCCCACTCTACTGGTACCAATTTGCTGTATTAGTCTGGTTTCACACTGCTGATAAAGACATACCCGAGACTGGGTAATTTATGCAGGAAAAAGGGTTTAATGAACTTATATTTCCACATGGCTGGGGAGGCCTCGCAGTCATGGCAGAAGGCAAGGAGGAGCAGTCACGTCTTACATGGATGGCAGCAAGCAAAGAGAGAGAGCTTGTGAAGGGAAACTCCCCCTTATAGAACCATCAGATCTCATGAGGCTTATTCACTATCATGAGAACAGCTTGGGAAAGACCTGCCCTCATGATTCAGTTACTTCCCACCAAGTCCCTCCCACAACACATGGGAATTCAAGATGAGATTTGGATGGGGACACAGCCAAACCATATCACTGGATTATCTGGATGACCCCTAAATTTAATGACAAGTGTCCTTCTAAGAGAAGAAAAAGGAGAGACCTGGAGAGAATAGAGAGAAGGCTACATGAAGACAGAGGCAGATATTGCGGTGATGCTGCCACAAGCCAAGGGACACATGGAGCCGCCAGAAACTAGAAGGGGCAAGGAAGGATACTCCCTACAACCTTCAGAGAGCATGGCCCTGACAACACCTTGAGAATGGACTTCTGTCCTCCGGAACTGTGAACCAATCCGTTTCTATTAAGTGTCCAGTTTTTGGTCATTTGTTTTGACAGCCACAAGAAGTTTATGTGTGCTCCATGGCTGTCCCTTACAACCACACAGAGGCCTTCCCAGGGTGGGGATGGCAGGTCATCTCATGCTCTTCTTCTGCCCCCTGTCTTGCTAATGTAGTGCAGCCAAGTGCCCTAGGCTACATCCAGTGTGCTTTCACCCCTGCACCTGCCTCTGGGCAGCTCACCTGCTTGATGACCTGCTCGTTTGATCTTGTGGGTTGTCAACACTCAGATAAAGGAATGGAGCATAGGGACAGAGGGATTTGGGACAGGGAGGCCACCCTCTGGACCCCAAGTCACCTCACATTGACTCAATAGGGTGAATAGTGAGAGTGGGGTTAACTGTTCCTGCAGGTGAAGAACCCATCATTTGCTGTGAAATGCTGGCCTGTGGGCCTGCTGTGAGTCCAGCTGAAATACTGTGCCCTCAGTGAGGCTGGCACAGCACTGGGGGGTCTTCTCTGTGAAACTGCTTTCTTTTCTTTTTTTAGCTTTATTGAGGTATAGCTGATATACAAAAGAATTGCACACGTTTAATTTGTACATGTTGTTGAGTTGGACGTAAGCATACACTTGTTTTACCATCACTAGAACCAAGATACTAAATATCTCCAGCACGTCCACAAATTTCCTTATGTTCTTTTGTAGGCTTGTGTGGGAGAAAAAATGGTAAGGACATTTAACATGAGGTCTACCCTTTTTATGTATTTTAAAGCACACAATACCATATTGTTAACTAAAGCTACCATGTCATACAGCAGATCTCTATAACTTTTTTATCTTGCATTATACAAACTTTGTACTCATTGAAAAATGATTCCAGGCTGGGTGCACTGGCTTACGCCTCTAATCCCAACACTTTGGGAGGTTGAGGGTGACAGATCACTTGAGTCCAGAAGTTCAAGACCAGCCTGGGCAACATGGAAAAACCTCATCTCTACAAAAACATACAAACAAAATTAGCTGGGCATGGTGGCACACACCTGTGGTCCTAGCTACTCTGGAGACTGAGGTGGGAGGATCACTTGAGCCCAGGAGGTCAAGGCTGCTGTGAGCCCAGATTGCACCAATATACTCCAGCCTGGGTGACAGAGGAAGACCCTGTCTCAAAAAAGGAAAAAAAAAAAAGAAAGAGAAAAGAAAAATAATTCCCCATTTCCCCTTCCCCCAGCCCTGGCAACCATCCTTCTACTCTCTGCTTCTGTGAGTTTGACTATCTTGGATAACTCTCTGTAAGTGGAATGATGCAGTATCTGTCCTGTGACTGCCTTATTTCACATAGCTGAATGTCCTCACATTCATTCACGTTGTTGCAAATGGCAAGATTTCCCTCTTTTTTATTTTCTTTGCATCAATTCATTTAGGACAGGGGCAAGCCAGGAGCCAGGGGCTCAGGAGCCAGAACTTGCAGGAGACTCAGCAGCAGCCCTGGTGGAGCCTGCAGACCCTCAAATACCAGATGTCTGGGGAAGGAAGGCCCTGACCCAGCCCTTGAGTTGCTAAAAGAGGAGACACAACTGAGGCCTGGGACTTCATGGGCATCCAGCCTGCCCACGATAGGGGGTGGAGGACACCGGAAACATCATCTCTGCTGCTGGCCCCTCCTCCCCTCCTGCATCTCCTGCCCTTCCCCTCCCTCCAGGCCTCACATTGCAGCAGGAAGCCCCTCCCCTGTGGCCTCAGGGTGCTCTTTTTGTCCTCAGTGAAGTACTTAAGGGACATAAAACTCACAAGCTCAGCATCCCCTATGTTGTTCCCCACTCCCCCATCTGGAAACTGAAGCTAAGAAAGGTGGAGCTGGGAGAGAACAGAGCCAGAGTAAGAATCTTGCTCAGCCAGCCTCCAAAGCCTACTGTCCTGACACCTGCTGTGGCCACTTTCCTGCCCACCCACCCCCACCTCCCCACCATGCGGTGCCTTTTTTCTCTGGACCCCCAGAGCGCTGGAAGACCTGATGGAGGGAGGGAGGAAGACCCCACAGGAGAGGGCTGCCTCTACAGGGCCCAGGGACCCCACAAGACAACACGGACGAACCCCATTTGAAATCATGCATAGTAGCCATGAGGCTGTAGCATTCATGGAAAGTCCCAAGGTAAAATAAATAATCTGTCCCAGTGCCTATGTGGGCAGAATGCCCACTCCCTATCCCCGCCAAAAAATAAAATGTCCATGTCCTGACCCCTAAATCCTAGAATATGTTACGTTACATGGGAACAGAAAATTCAGGCTGCTAATCAGCTGACCTTCACACAAGCAGATGATCCTGCATTATCCAGGTAGGCCCTAAATGGATAAGGACCTATGTGTAATCATGAGGGTCCCTCCACGGAGAAGAGGGAGGCAGGAGAGGAGCTCAGAGCACATGATGTGAGAAGAGCTCAGTGGCCACTCCTGGCTTTAAAGATGGAGGAGGAGCCGTGAGCCAAGGAAGATCACAGATTCCCCACGAGAGCCTCCAGAAGGAGCACAGCCCTGAGACACATTTCATGAGACCCCCTGAGACCAGCATTGGACTTCTGGACTCCAGAACTGCAAAATGAAAAATTTGCATTGTTTGAAGCCACTAAGTTTGAGGTCATTTATTCCAATAGCAATAGAAACTCATGCAGGGTTAAGCAGTGCATCACTTAAGACCAGGAGAACTTGTTTAGCTTGGAAAACACAGCCCCATAAGCACAGGGAACTCCGGATAATGGTAGCTGCAACTCCACCCAAGGATCCTGAGCATCATCAAATCTGGAGTCAGATACACCCAGGTTCTAATCCTGCTTGGCCACTTCCTGATGTTGTGATACTGGGCCATTTTCTTCACCTCTCCAAGGCTCCGTGTCTGCAAAATGAGAACACTGAGAACCCAAGCAGAGTTGCTGTGCACAGTCTAAATAACGTGTGTGTGTGATTGTCAATGTTATGTGTCAACTGGACTGGGCTATGGGGTACCCAGTCATTTGGGTAAACATTATTTTGGGTGTTTCTGTGAGTGTGTTTCTGGATGAGATTAACATTTAAATCAATTGACTGAATAAAGCAGATGGCCGTTTATACTGGGGTGAGCCTCATTCCATCAGCTGGAGGAACAAGAAATCTGACCCTCCTCAGAATAAGAGAGAATTCCTCCCTCCTGTCTGCCTTTGAACTGGGCTGTCAGCATTTTCCTGCCTTTGGATTTGAATGAAAACATCAGTGCTTCCTGGCTCTCAGGGCTGCCAGTTTTCAGGCTGGAGCCACATCACTGTGTCTCCTGGCTCCCCAGCCTGCCCTCTGCAGATCTCCAACTCTTCAGCCTCCAGAAGCATGGAGCCAATTCCTTATAATAAAGCTCTGTCTATATGCATGCATCTTGTTAATTCTATAGTCTGGAAAATCCTGACTAACAGGATGTGCAGCGTGTACAGTCCAGTGCCAGGCACAGAGACTTGCTCAGTCACTGGTGCAGGAGACACTGGGGGCTGGATTCTGTGTCCTGCCCACCACCACCCCTGATCAGAATGCCTGACCCACAGGAAGATCCCAAGGCAGCCAGCACAGCAAGATGCGGGCACACTGTCCAGTTACTGCCTAGCATGAAGGCTGTTTTACTCCCTGCTCCTCTCACCAGTAAGAGAGGAGGCAACAGAAACATGGCCATCCGGGGTGCCCAGAGCTCTAGACAACTGAGCTGGGTGTTCGGTGACCCCACAATGTGTCCCTGATGACATGGTGCATGAAGGCGTGCAGAGTCAGGATCAGGGCTGGACAGGCAGGACTCTTCTCACTGGTCTTTCAACCAGGCTTCCTCTGTCCCTGGACTCCTAACTTTGAGTTTCACATATGTGTCTCCCTTCAGGCTCTAGGGGAAGTTGTGCTGATTCAGTTCTAGCTGGACAAGGTCACTGGGGTTTTGTCTCTGGCACTTCCCTGCCATGACCCTATACAGCATCCACGCAGGACAGAGCCTCCCTGACTCACTAACCTCTACCCAGGCTGCAGCTTCCCTCCAGAAGCTTGTTGCACTCCCACCCTCCCCAGGAGCCTCTCGAATTTCTGCTTTTGATGGCATTTCAAAATTGCCAGGCCACTAACTAGGGGAGTAATTAGAAGGAAAAAAAAAAGCAAGAAAGAAAAAGAAAAGCGAAAAGAACAATTGCAATTGCTCCCACAGCCATGGGGTTGTGTGCAGGGGGGGACCATTCCACAGATGTGCATTAACATACTGGAAAAATAGCATAAAACACAGCCACCCGCCTGCCCACCCAGGGTGCTTGGAATAAACCATATTTTTCCTGCTTCCTTCCATGTCAGAAGATAAATTGGAAGGGAAATGTTGGTGCAAAAGGACAGCTCAGAATTTAGCACCAAGCAGATTGTACCCTCAAGGAGGCTGCCAGCCTTCCCCATCCTCAGCTGACAGCTCCTGGGCATCCTGTTCTTTGGCAATTTTCAAGGCCACCTGCCCCAGAAAGCCTGCTTGGGCTGCTCCACCATGCGACAGAGGCTGGGCATGCACCTGCTCCCGACCCAGGGCTGGCTCTGGAGCACCCAGGAGTGTTTTGTTTGGCTCACTGTGGCCAGACAGCAATTGCATTTGGTTCAGATCCACTCCACATGTTTCTCTTCCTTCTGAGACCAGTGAGGCCTGGGCCTGGGTCACATGCATTTTGTGCCAATGCCACACGTAGAAATTCGCTCTGCCAGCTTTCTCTGTCCAAACCTTTGACATGGCTCTGACTTCACTTCTGCAGAAAAGTTGCAAGGACCACGCAAGAAACTCCCATGGGTCCTTCACAGATTGGCTGGTGGTTCGTCTTTAGTCCCATTTGCTTTGTCATTGCCCTACTCTGCCATTTTTTCTGAGAACAAAAATATTATCTTGCAGAGCCATGGCCTAATTATAAAACTATGAAATCAATATTGATATACTACAAGGATTGAATCCATAGGACGAAATCACATGTCATCTCTGGGTCCAGCCTGAGATGCAGGACCACACATTTCCTTGAGTTTCCCTGTCTCTCTAAGTTTCTTCAATCTAAAGTAGTTTCTTAGAATTGTTTCTCTTTTTCTTTAGACAATATCTCATGTTTATTATGGTAAGACCACAAACTGAGATAAACCCTCTTAACAAATGTTTAAGTGTACAATACATTATTGTTAGCTATAGGTACAATGACGTTTTATAGAGCTTATGCATTTTTATAGAGCTTATTCGTCTTTCTTTTTTAAAAATGTATAATGAGCAGAATGTATTTCCCCATCATTCTGAAGGCTGGGAAGTTCAATACAAAGGTGCCAGCATCTGGCGGGGGCCTTCTTGCTGTATTGTCCCTGGGCAGAAAGCAACAGGGCCAGAGAACATAGCAAGAGGGGCCTGAACTTGCCCTTTTATAATGACACCAATCCTACCAATGAGCATGGAGTCTTATGGCTTAATCGCCTCCTAAAGGTCACACCTTTTAATACTGTTCCAAAGGCAATAAATTTCAACATGAGTTTTGGAGGGCACAAACATTCAAACCATAGCAATGCATCATCAGCATGGGAATTAATGTCCAGCAAACTATAAGAAGCAGCCAGTTGAGACCTGGAAATAATTCCTTCCTAGGAGTAAAGAAAGATCAAGAAAAAAACATACTCAGCATCTACTCCATACAGAATCAACAGAAAATTGCCCACGATATCACGCTTGAGGGGTGGGGAGTATCCATCCCCTCAGAATTTTCTCTTGCTCGATCTTGACATTTTGGAGTGTCAAGGCCAATTACTTTTGGAGTAAGCCGCAGTGTCTGCGTGTTTGTGTTTTCCCATCACCAGACTCCGGTTGTGCCGGTCCGTCAGGGATGCCCAGGACAATGCTGCCCACTCCCTGTTGCCTGGGATAGGGAGGCGCGCTCCATCCGACACCGGCAGAGCTTTGATCTCCCGGTTAAAGTTGCATCTGCCAGTCCCCTCCACTCTGAAGTTACTCTTCGTCTTTTCATCAATAAATAATTTGCAGAGATTTACTTTAATTCTCTATAAATACCATGTTCATGGCCAAACTTTCACCCACTAGTTTCAGCCACTATATTAGTCCATTCCCACTCTGCTATAAAGACATACCTGAGATTGGGTAATTTATAAAGAAAAGAGTTTTAATTGGCTCACAGCTATACAGGCTATACAGGAAGCGTGGCTGAGGGAGGCTTTAGGAAACTTACAATCACAGTGGAAGCGGGGGAAGAAGTCAGCACATCCCACATCGTTGGAGCAGGAGGAAGAGAGCAAAGGGGGAGGTGCTACACACTTTCAAACAACCAGATCTTGTGAGAACTCACTATTATGAGAACAGCAAGGGGAACTCCACCCCATGATCCAATAGCCTCTCACCATATCCCTCCTCCAACACAGGGGATCACAATTCAACATGAGATACGGGTGGGGACACAGAGCCAAACCATATCAAGTGCCTGTTAGTGACGTCCTGCATCCTTTCTTTTTTGTTAGGTGGGATTTTAATGTAAAGAGAGCTTCTCCTTCTCCTCAATGTGTTTATATATTCATTCATCTATTTATATCAATGTAGATTCATTGGTTTTATTTTATTCATTGGGCTATAATCCATTCCAGCTGTTACTTATTTTGATGCTCAATTTGTCCTATATTTGGCCAGTGGCAGCCCCCCACAAGCCAGTTCCTGTGTCCTTGTCTTTTGACAGCTGATCATTCTTCGAGCACTTCTTTACTTTCAAATGCAGTAAGAGATTTCATAAGTAAGTTCACCTTATGCTTCCTTGCCTCAGCCCTGGACTCAGCACACAGACGCAGCAGTGTGTACACCAACCGTTGGCAGGACAGAGGGGGTCGACTGACCTTGCTGGCCCATAGCAAGCTCCAGGTTGAAAGGGGTCCTGCTACAGTATGGGCTCTCTAGAGGGAGTGTTGCCTGGTTTAAATGTGGCTGTAGGGGGATCGATCAATGATATCCTAGGCCCTGCCAGCTCTGACATTTGAAAGAAGTTGGTCTGTCAGTACAAAAAGCCCTTTAAAGATTCGTAGCTCTTTGTAGATGTCAGGGCTTATTGTGGGGCCCGGAAAGTCAGCACCCCAGTTTGCACTGCTCCTCCAGGCTGTCATTAGAAAGGGTTCTAGACACCCTGTTGTGTGTTATAAATGGATGGCAGAGGCCAGCAGGGGCGGGAAGATGCAGCGAGGCTCTTCCTCCACTTCCTCTTCATCTCCACCATGAAGGAGAAGGTTTGAACTCACAGATCTTGGCTGTGGGTGGAGGAACCAAGAAACTGCATGAATTGCTCTTCCTTCCCACTCTCTGGTTACCATCTGCTGGCTGAGGGTCTCAGTGCAAATCCCAAGCCCCACTGAACTGGAAATGATTTGTTACATAATGCAATATTAAGGCCATAAATCTTCCCAGGAGCAGAACCCATAAACCCTGATTTTTATTATCCAGTTACCGAACAGACCCTGACTGTTCTTTCATTGCAGCACAATTATCCTACAATTACTGTTACATTGTTAAGTAAATAGTGTGCCAGGAGCGGCAATTCCAGGGCTCATCAGTATGTCAACAAAGACAGGAGCAAGGGAGGCCCAGAGCTCAGGGAAGGGACAGGACAGGGGTGCAGGTGGCTAGAGCCTGGATGCTGAAATCCATCAGGCTCCATGCCTGTCTGCTGTGCAGAGGAACCCCCTTGGTGGCCAGCCCCTCTCATCGCAGCAGGGTGGGTGAATCTGTGAGTAGCAGAAGGAGGGAGAATCAGGACCCAGGCCTGCTCTGCAACCAGAACAACACAGAACATGCGGGGCTCCCCATAGACACAGGGGCAAGAGGCTGTCATTCCCATGGATATGGCTGGGGCCCCTCTCATGAGCTGCTGAGCACATGCATGAGGTGCAGAGAGCCATGCAAACTCCTGTGGCTTTTTTTTTTTTTAACACAAATGTTCACAGCATCTTTATTTATAACAGCCCCAACCTGGAAATAGCCCAGAAGTCCATCCACAGGAGAATGGATAAACCAACCGCAGTGTGTTCATAAAATGGAACCAACTAATGATGCCCCCACTGGCATGGGGGAATCTCAAACCCACGACGATGGCCCCAAGAAGCCAGAACAAGAGTGCAGGCTGGAGGGGTCCAGTTCAATGAAGTTCCACAACAAGCTAAATGAATCTCTAATTTTAAAAATTCAGGCCACGGGTTCCCTGGGGGATTGAGGAGAAAGGGGCAGGAGGGGCTCTCTGGAGTGCTGGCAATATCCTACGTCTTGATAGGAGTGCCAGTTGCACATTGTCAAAACTCACTAAAGGGCATCTCCTGGATTCGAGTTTCAAAAATGAAGCCACTGGGGCAATGGAGCAGAGACCACATGGCCTCATCTCCAGAATGTTCCCCTCTTGGGCAGTGTCATGAGGCCAAAAGCCTGAAAATGCACCTGTGAGTCCTCATCCACACCAAGGCACAACTGAAGAATCAGGGCAGCCTCCTACAGGGTGAAAGCCAGTTCTTCTCTAAAACGGTCACTCATCCAACATCGCCTATCCCACCCTGGGGTGGGATTTGGCACGGCAGATGGGAACAGGTGTTTCCAGACCTGTTAGCTTACCCCTGCTGAGTGCAAGTTGGAAGTTGGGCTTTGGGAGCAATGCACTAAAATGACTCGATGTCAGACACACCAGGAACAAGACCATGTTTTATTTGATAGCATTTGTTCTCTCTGAAACATTTGCACATCTCCTTTCTTGTTTTGTTTTCCTCCAGGGTGGCACTGTGGGACAGTTGGGACAAAGAACTTCATGGCTGTGGATGCAGCAGCAACCTGCAGCTCAGCAAAGCTGAGTGAGCCCAGCCCAGGGCTGACCCAGGAGGTAGCAAGAAGCTGAGACCCAACCACAGGCTCCCCGGGCTCCAGCTTCTTCCATTCCTCTTTTCTTAAAAATGGAAAGACAGAAATGAAAAAGCAAGCTAGATAGAAGCACATTCATCTGTTCAAAGGCAAAATGTGCTCTCCATCTGTGGCAGGCAGGATAATAGCCCCCACAGATGTCCATGTCCTAATCCCTAGGACCTGTGAAGGTGTCTGGTTCCATGGCAAAGGGGAATTCAGCTTCCTCATCAGCTGACCTTGAGCTGGGGAGATGATCCTGGATTATCCAGGTGGGCCTAGCACAAGGGTCCTTAAAGGTAGAAGAGGGAGGTGGGAGAGTCACAGCCAGAGACATGGCAGTGTGAGAAGGATGCAGCTGGTGGTTGCTGGCTTTGCAGATGCAAGAAGGGGCTATAAGCCCAGGAATGCAGGCGGCCTCTGGAAGCTGGAACAGGTGAGGAAATGGCTTCTCCCCTAGTGGCTTCAGGAGGAACACAGCCCCACCAACAGCGTGGTTACAACCCAGCCATACCCATTTTGAACTTCTGATCTCCAGAAGTATACAGTAATAAATGTGTGTGGTTTAAGTGACTATAGCTGTGCTCTTCATTACAGCTGTAATTGGAAAATTAAATACTGCACATCCTCCAAAACCTCATGGAGAACCCAGAGCCCCTCTACTCCCCAATAACGGGATGCTCTGAGATGTGATGCTTCTGGGCTCCTTCTCCATGGGATGTTCTGGCCCCTATTCAGCCAAAGACCCTGGCATCCCTGGCCTGAGTCCAGAGAGTCCCACCCCATTCCTGACAAAGTCCAGGGAGCTGCAGGGATGCCTCCCAGCTCCGCCTCTAGGAAAGTTATTCACAGGGCCTCCTGCCTAAAGGACTTTCTCCTCTCTGACCCCGTGTTCTTGCAGAGAGTTGGAAGCCAGACACCCTGGGGTGTCTGTTTACAATTAATGAAATGATTTCCAAGCACAGATTGCACAAACAACAATATTGCTTCTTATAATAACATATTCTACCAGGCTACGTTGCAATGCATCTGTTTGTGCCCACTGTTTAAATTGAACATATGCTTTTTAAAAATTCTATTTGCATTATCTTATCGAGCGATCATTCCCTGGAACATCATAAAACAAACATTAATTAGGACTCCAATTGGTGCAATCTCCTCAAAATCTCTCAACCGTACCACAGGCCATTCCATCTTTGGGACTCTCATTTTAAGAAAGTCGGTAACTCTCAGAGCCAATATCTCCAAGGCAGATCGCAAATGCTCTTCAGTGTCTTTGGTGAAGAGAGGACCGAGAGGATGGGTAGCAAAGGTGCTGAGGAATGCCCAAATATATAGACAAGGCCTGGCAATGGTTAAGAACAAAACTAGCCATGTGGCAAGGGTATGGGGCGCTTGGCCATGTGACCACCTCCACACACCTGCCACCTACTTCCCAGCCTAACACACCTATGGCCTTGTGCCCAGACCTCTGTCTTGATTCAAATACCCATTGTCCTGATACTCACAAGGTGATGTCTAGTCCCCTCAGCCAAGAGACACTGGAAGGAGCACAAGTTTGAGAGTCAGATAGCTGGGGACTTCTCTGACCATCTGTTTCTTCATCTGTAAGAGTAATCAGGAATTTCATGGAGCGACCAGCTCAGCCTGGTTTGCCCAGCAGTTCCTGGCTCGCCTGTTTGCAGCCAGTTCTCCCAATAGATCTCAGCCCCCATAAATGACAACACAAATCTGGGGGCTAGAGCCATCCGCCAACTTCTCTGGGTCTCTGGGAGTGCATCAGAGTCACTTGTTCAATGCCACTGAAGAATTCAGATAAACCCAAACGGACCATCTTCAGAGCGTGCTGCGGGGCACATTTCTTTGGCAGATGAGTTCATGTTGACCTGGAATCATTGTAAAGGATTGCTGAGGGCACGGCATGGGGGTGTTAGGGAGGGAAAATGACACCTGATCCCAACCTGCCCCAAGGGTCAGACAGCACAGCCCAGGGGCAGCATGTGCGCCTGGGCCAGAAGAAAAGCCTCAGGTTTTCAGAAGACACCAAGGACAGTTAGGAGAACAGGGGTCCAGGCCCAGCAGCTCCTTTGCCCGTGGGTGAGGCAATCCTACTGAGACAGCCAGGTCTAAAGGGGTCCCTGGAGAACCTCCAACCAGCCTGTGTGCTGGGAGGAGTGCATGCCGTTTTCAGTGGGGAAGAGCCTGGTCTCTCCTGTTCGGGGTTTGTCACTGGAGATTCAATCTGTGAGGCAGGAAGCCAGCTAGCAGGACCCTTGCTTTGCTGAGAGTCCCTGTTTCCTTTTTTTTCCTTTTCACCCAGTAAATTCCATGTTTCTTACCCTTCAAAGTGTCTGCAAGCTAATCTTTCCTGGTGTGTGACAAGCACCCTAAGGAGAAAGCTCTACAACACTAGGTGGGCGGCTTTCATGGGGACTGGGGTCCGAGCTGAGAGGCCACTTTTCAGTGAATCTCCTGATATTTAAACCTAAACCTACCACTTTGGATGACCCTGGCCACAAACACTCCACCTTGCTCTTTACCCATGAGTCCCTACAAAACCCAAATTCTTTAAAATGTGTATTTTTACTTGAAGGATGCTTGGCTGTTCCGTGGATGCATTTCAGATAGGAGTGGGCAGTGGGGGACTTTCTGCTGCCCCCTCAGCCCTGCCTTCCTTCCCTGCTGCCTGTGCCTGGTGTCATAGTGAGACAGCCAGTTTAAAGGGGACCCCGGAGAACCTGTGACTGGCCTGCACACTGGGAGGAGCGCACACTGGGGCGGAATCTCGAAAATTCGAGCCATTTGCGATGGGAGGAGCCAGGCCCCTCCTCTTCCTGGGTAGCACCTGGGATTCAATCTGTGAGGCGGAACCAGCTAGCAGGACTCTCGCTTTCCTGAGACTCCCTCTTTCCCTTGTTTTTCTTTTTTGCCCAATAAATTCCATTTTTATCACCCTTTAATGTGTCTGTGAGCCTAATATTTAACGGCTATGTGACAAGAACCTGGCTTTTACCTGAACTAAGGAGAAAGTTCTACAGCAAGAGAACTATCTACAAGTCATTCTCTCTCTCTCTCTCTCTCTCTCTCTCCCCCCCTTTCTCTCTCCTTCTCTTTCTCTCCCTCTTTCTCTCATTGACGAAAAGGGTCAAACTCTGTAAAATATTTGAAGAGATTTATTCTGAGCCAAATATAAGTGACCACGGCCTGTGACACAGCCCTCAGGAGGTCCTTGGAACAGGTGCCCAAGGTGGTCTGGGTGCTGCTTGGTTTTATACATTTTAGGGAGACATGAGACTTCAATCAAATACATTTAAAAAAATACATAGGCTTGGCCCAGAAAGGCAGGACAACTCAAAGCGGGGGCTTCTGGCTTATAGGTAGATTTTAAAATTTTCTGGTTGACAATTAGTTGAGCTTCTCTAGAGAAACTCAATAGAAAGTAATGTCCAGGTTAAGATAAAGGCTTGAGAGATGCAAGTTTTTATTTGCAGAGGGAACCTTCAAGTACTAGGCTTCAGAGAGAATAGGTTGTAAAATGTTTCTTATCAGACTTAAAGTCTGTGTTGGTGTTCATGCCGGAGACGTATCATGAGGCATGTTCAACCTCCACTTGCTGTCATGGCCTGAAACAGTCGCTCAGGTTAAGTTTTATAAGAGCCCTGGCTAAGGAGGAAGTCCATTCAGATGGAATTTGATTTTATTTTATTTCTCCCTCTCTCTCTCTCTCTTCCTCATAAAGAGGCCTGTGTGAGTCTGGGCTAGAGCAGCCAACCATCACGATTTACCTGGGACTAAGGGGTTTCCTGGCATGTGGGACTGGCATTGCCAAAACCTAGATAATTCTCAGTGAACCAGCATGAAGGGTCACTGGGTTTAGGGAAGGACTCCCAATAGGCCTTCAGAAAAACAGATCCAAGGGACATTAGCCCTTCATTAAACATGAGAAGAGAAATTTTGAGAGCTTGTTCTCTTGATATTTCTGGAAACAGAATAATTCTAATAATATCTGTTTAATCACCTGCCAACTTGAAGGTCTAATGAAACCCCGGTGCAGAGCAGCTGAGCTCCCTCTGAAGGGCAGCTGGAAATGTCAGGAGGAAGCACAGATCACCTGGAAGCCCTCGGGGTCACAGAAGAGGGGAACCTGCTCCGTCCCCTCTCCTCAAGGAAGCTCTGTAAATAAATCCTGGGAATGGATCGCAGTCAATGTGGAGCTCTCCACGTGGTGGAGCTGGAAGGAAAACAAATCTTAAACTTTCTCCTGCTAAGTTAAACATTTCATCCTTTTGTTTCTCAATCATCACTGTACATTTCTCCCAAGTTTACAAAATCATCATTATCATCATCATAATGCAATCCTTCTACCAAAGCCTTCCCCAGGTGATGGGAAAATTACAAGTAGCCCCCTCCACGTCACAACCACTTCTTAACACATCGCGCCCATCAGCTGAGTTATTTTCATTGCATTATACAGTTTTTTTTAAAAAAAGAGAATCTGTCACCAGATGGGTAATTGTCCTTGCATGTAATCCTGTCTCGGACAGAGCCAAGCAGCCCTCACTTCATTAAGTGCGAAGCCTCTGCCTGAGAAAATCAATCGCAGCCTAAATCAGAAAGACAAAAATCAATCCCGGCTATGCATTCCAGGCCTCTGCGCACAGGAGTGCATTCAGGGGACCCCAGAGCTGACTTCAGAGGGGCCCAGCCCTGCGTCCCCCAGGGGCCAAGAGTATAGGCACATGCAGGAAGCAGAGGGCCGGGACAGGGCTTTTAAAAATCAAATCAGCAAAAGTCACGCTAATGGAAGGGGAACCATGAGGTGCCCTTCAAGCAGAACGTGAAAGGCACAAAGCAACATCCATTTATTCAGACATTTATTAAGCAACTACTATTGCCTAACCCAGGAAAAGCCCAGGGATTCAAGCTAAACAATCCAGTGTCTGTCTTCTAGTTCTCTAGGGACTTTCAGTGCAGTGGGGAATACAAGCATGTGAGGATTAAACTTGGCCTGAGCGGGGTTGGGAAATGCAGAGGGCCTCATGGTTGGGGGTGGAGGGAAGGGGCAACTTCATTTGGGTCTTGAAAGATGAATAGGAGTTTGCTAGAAAAATGTTTGCCCTAATAAGGGACAATGTGGCAAGGAAGGACTAAATCCCTTCTTTGTATGATGCCTGACAAGTTTGCATTCCCCTGAGCTGACACAGAAAACACTGTGGCCAAAACCTAGTTGTCTTTTCTAGAGAGCTCTTAAAGTCTTAGACTGTTTTCCTACCTCGGAGAAGTGACTGGGTCAAACCAGAAAGAAGCATGAAAGTCCCCTTTACATATTTCCCTTCATCCTCAAGTTGAAATGAGCTGAGTGGCTGGCTCTGGCCTCTTCTCTTCTGGGTGCTGCTTGGTGAACCCCAAAAGTACTGGGGCCCCGGTTCTAGTGGTGGTTTCATTCCCCCTCCCCATTTCTCTACCTCTCTAAACTAAGTGCCTCTGGGAAATTCATCCCTTCACTCATTCTTATTTTAGGCAACATTCCCTGAGTGCCAGGTGCTTTGACAGGCGCTAAGGATACAGACCCTCAGGAGAGACCTGCAGGAGCCCAACCACTCAGCAGGCACAGGGGAAGGAGACCCAGTGCGTCCCAGAGGCATGGGTCAGGCTTTCCCCAAAGGTGACTCCTGAGGTCCTTGCTGAGTCTGGGCTTGCCTGGGTAGGCGCGGGTGGTGGGCAGGGCATAAGGTGACTCCTGAGGTCTTTCCTGAGTCTGGGCTTGCCTGGGTAGGTGCGGGTGGTGGGCAGGGCATTCACAGCAGGTTTCTGACACCTGGCAAGGCTTACACCCAGGCCCCTAGCACAGAGCCCACCACGTCATCTCCCTTTTTCCATTTCGTCCCAGAGGCACCCCTGAGAGATGAACAGCAGGGGCATTTCACGAATAAAGACACTGGCTTAGAAAAGTCAAGTACTTTTTCCAGACCTACCCCGTGTGGGCAGAGTCAGGATGGACACCAGGGGCAGGTGCACCTTCGGGGAATGAAGAGGAGCAGTGGGAACAGGCAGGGACCAGGGATGGGTGGACCAACACTGACTGTGCCACCGCGATCTCCACCAGGGGACAGCATCCTCATTCCCAGATGGCCAGCTCCCATCCACCCTCACACCCAGAGCCTGGATCTGCTCTGCTCGCCTCTGAAAGTGGCACTCCTGCCACTGGCTGCCAGGTTACACAGGCACCTACCCAGGCATCCCACAAACATTTTTTGGGCACCGACTCGGTGCTGGCTCTGTTCCAGGTCCCAGGGTCACAGAAAGGGAGATGCACACTGATGGCCCTGATGGATCCAGCCCCAGCCTCTCAGTGTGGGGCCCCTGAGCCAGCACAGTTGTCAGCCAGGAACGTATGTTAATTAGCTTGCGTTAGTCATCCTGCAGTAGATGCATATATCAAAGCATCATGTTGTACACCATAAATATATACAATGTTTACTTGTTGATTTAAAAAATAAATAAATAAAGTAGTATTGTAAAAAGAAAATGCAGAATCCCTGTCAAACAGTTCCAGTCGCTGAAAGGAAACAGCTTATAATGCGTGTTGAAGAAAGCATGTTTACTTTTGCGTTTCAAAGCTCTATATGTAAACCTGTTTAATATGAACCAATGCAGAAAGAAACATGTTGTAAAAACACATTCTCAACATTTGTTCCCAAAGGTGTTTCTCTGTAAAATCCTTCCCACTGAAGTAAAACAGCTTCTGTGCACATTTAAGGGAAAAAGAGGGAGGACTGTCAGTGCTTCCTGCACTGGGAACCTTTAATAACCGGTGGACCAAACCTGGTCCTCCCAGGGTTTCACTCCTGCTGAGCAAATTCAAACCCGAGAAACAGTTAAGTCAGTTAAGCCATGGTAAAGACCACGGGGGGTTCAGGAATGCAGATGACAGTAAGAAAAGGAAGCAGAAAGGACTGTTCTGCAAGCTCCCAGGTTATGGGCTGTTCTGCTTGTCCAAGCTGGAAAAAGTGTAATTAGCAGTGACATACTCCTCGTGCTAGATGGAGACTTGAACCTGGGTCTTTGGGTCCCCAAACCTGCATCCTTCCAGCTTCACAGCAGCAAAGGACCTGAGCACATTTCACTGGATGATGTGTGCGCATCCTCCTGCTCTGCCCCTTCCCAAGAGAACATCGGCTCTGAGGGCTGGGACTGTGTGCTCCGCTTACTGCCGTGTCTCCACAGACCGTAGCAGGCACTCATCAAATACATGTCAAATACACAAATAGATAAGACAGCAAAGCAGCCAGAGGTGATGTCATCACCTCAGCGAAGCTCAAGCCCCATCTACGGGCAGATGCAGACGCCCATGGAGGAAGCAGTGGGGGTGACCAGCAGGGTCACGTCGGGCCACTAGCTTGAACTTGATTTCTGTCTCCTGCTCTCTTTGCTAAATGGGAAAACAAAATGCCCTGCTCACTTGGCAGGCAAAGTCCTTATGGTGTGAACTGACTCACCCTATCAAGAGGCATAAATGGGTTAGGATGAATAATGAACGGTCAATACCTGGACTCGGCGTGAAGAGCACATCGTCAAGTCTGCGTGGCCTGGTAACAAGGACAGCTCTGCCTCTCCCCCAGGTCCCGATCTCTAGGAAGCCAACCCCAGGGGGAGGTTATTTGCCTGTATGGGGTAATTAGCAGCAGAGGCAGATGGAGCCACGCGGTCAAGCGTGGCCCTCTTTCCAGCTTGCTGTGTTCTCCTGTGGCAGGTGGCCACACTCCTGGGCTTCAGTTTCCCTGTTTAAGCAGTTAGACTCACCCTCCCTTCCATCACTCATTTTGTTCTCTGTATAGAGGGACCCTGATGAAAGGAACGTCCCTGGCGTCTGTTTTCCTTCTCAGGCTCCCCTGTCTCTCCAGGCAAAGGGGGAGTGACTCAGCTGATGGGTGAGTTTTGGTTTTATTTTCTTACTGTCAATGAAACAAATGACTGCAAATGTCGCAGCTTAAGACAACATCAATTGATTGATTGATTGATATTTATTTTTTGAGACAGGATCTTGCTCTGTTGCCCAGGCTGAAGTGCAGTGGTGTGATGATGGCTCATTGCAGCCTCAGCCTCCTGGGCTCAAGCAATCCTCCTACCTCAGCCTTCCAACGTGCCGGGATTCCAGGCATGAGCCACAACATCTGGCCGTAATAACACCACAGAGCTGGCTCCGGGCCTGGGCATGACCCAGTATCTGGGACATTAGCAAGTTCATCTGGCAATACCTTGGTCATCTCCCTCCCAACAGCCTTGTCTAAAATGAAGATGATTGCCTTTTACGCTTTATTTACTTGATTCTTGTGTCCATTTGCCGAACTTGGGAGGGGAGTGTATGTCCTATGTCAACCCACTGAAATTCTCATGGTGACGCCTGTTGTACTTCCAGGAACATAGGAAACACTAAGAATGGGATCTGGGAACACAGAAATGATAGAGATTGAGGTTTCTGGAGTCCTCTAAGCCCGTGGCTTGAGGCCCTGGCACCACCCCACACTTGTGGGTTTCTAACTTTGTGAAAAGTCAATGGTGCTCTATGACCAGGGTTCCAGGGGCACCTGGGTTTTGTGGGTGCAGCCTGGGAGGGACATGCTGGGCCTGGGACCTGAGTGCACTTGGGCTCTGCCGGACCTTGACCTTGGCGGGTCACTGCAACTTGTGGAGGCTTTAACCATAGACTAGGGGCTATTTTGTAGCAAGGGCAGACCTTAGCAGTTCCAGGTGGAATAGCATGGTGAAGGCACAGCTTTGATGATAGCATCTGTGGGTATACAGATTTTAAGGCATTAGGGGATGAAACTTTTTTTTTTTTTTTTTTGCTGCTTTTAACTGTGGTGCTTAGTCAGACTGGCAGGTGAGGGAGCCAGGATTTACAACTGTAAAAGCGTCTGGGTTCTGCTGGCATCAAGAGCAGGCAAGAGGCTCCAGCTTTGAGCCATCAGAGCTGAGTCCACGAGCAGGATTGGATCTGCTGGCCACTATTGTTCCCCTCCCTTCCTCCTTCTCTCCCTCCTTCCTTCCCTCTTCCCTCTCTCCTTCTTTCTTTCCTTCCTTTCTTCCTGTTCTTCCTTTCTTCCCTCTCTCCTCCCTTCCCTCCTCCCTTCTCTCCCTCCTTCCTTCTTTCTTTCCTTCTTCCTTCTTTCATTTCCTTCCTTCCCTCTCTTCTTCCTTCCCTCTCTCCTTCTTTTCTCCTTCCTTCTCTCCTTCCTTCCTTCCTTCCTTTCTTCCTTCATTAATTTCTAATTCCCTTCAAGGCTGAGACAGAGGGCTGCCGAGGTGCTAACCTTGAATCCATGGGTCCCTTGTGAGTCACCTTCAACTAATAGTCTCAAGTGGACCCTGATGTGTGAGTCACATAAATTCTGATCATGGCGTTAGATTTCTGAGGTCCCCAGATGTGGCTTCCTCTGCAGAAGACAGAACTGGCTAGAGGCTGACTGAGACACCATGAGCGCCCTTCCTAGGAAGAGGGTGGGGAGGAGACCCTCCTGCAAACCCATGGTCTGGGAAGACAGTGACTGCATGGCGGAGCCCACACCTTCTGTTTCTGGGAACCAGGTTTGCTCAGAGGGACCGAGGAGGCAAGGGGGTGGCCTGAGAACATGTCTCAGAATTACTCTCAGAACAGCAGCTGGGCTGTGAGGAAGGCAAAAGAAGCAAGACACGGATTCCAGATGCAGAGCAGAGGCATTTCCTCTCCAGGAAGGTGGAGATCTCAGAAAACATACCAGGCAGACGCAACAGGGAAACTGAGGCTCTGGAGGCCTATCTGCTCTTAAAGAAGCAGGGAAATGGACAATGTAAGGCCCAAGCATATTAAACCAGTATTAAAGAGGAAAGTTGAATTCGGGTCAAACAGCTCCAAGGGACAAGAGGAGGTGTCTTGGTTCCTACCGATTGGAGAAGTCGAATCACAGAGGGTGAAGGGCATGACTCCCGGCAGGAGCGCGACCCAGGACCTGTTTCAAGCTACAAGTGAGAGTTACAGCAAAGGTGCCTGGGAGTCATTTCCTCTGAAAACAGTGGCAGCTGCAGGAGGCAGTCACAGGAAATCTGGGCAGCTCCCTGAGCAGAAGGCAAGGAGGTAACTTTCAGGTTGATGAAAGGAAAACTTCAGCCGAATTAAATTTAAAAGAGTCTAATCGAGCAAGGAACGCGTTGCGAATTGGGCAGCCCTCAGAATCACAGCAGACTCCAGGGGTGCCTCGTGGTCAGAACATATTTATAGACAAAAAAGGTAAAGTGACATACAAGAATCGAAAGTGAGGTACAGAAACAGTGCGATTGGTCACAGCTCGGCGGGTGCCTTATTTGAACACAGTTTGAACGCTCAGCAGTCTATGAGTGGTTGAAGTATGGCGGCTGGGATTGGCCAACACTCAGCCATTAGTACAGGTGCGTACTATTAAGTTGGGTTTTCAATTTTGTCTATTAAGCTAGGTGACAGTTCATCCACAAGGACTCAAATACAGAAGTACGGAGTTCTTCTCAGGCTGTATTTGCTTTGCTTTAACAAGGTAGATATCCTCACCGTAAGTATTGGTGCAGCCAGAGTCTGATAGGGAAATTTAGGGATGGGGGCCTAGGGAGAAGTCCAGCAGAGGAGAAGCAGTGAGTCAGGGAGGGCCTGGGCATACCTCTGTCGCACAGCCTAGGTTCAAATCCTGGCTCTGTCACCTAGCGCTCTGCAGCCTTGGGCAAGACACTTCACCTCTCTGTACTTCAGTTTCTTCACCTGTAAAAATGGGGCTGATGACGTTATTTGTGTTGCAAGACTGATTAAAAATTAGACAAGTTAGCATTTGCGAAGCCTGCAGGAAAACTCCTGGCATACAGGCCATGCTACGCAAGTGTGGGCAAATAAACACACACAGAGGCCAGGCAGGATGATAACACACTGAGACCAGGCCTGTGGGGACAGCGGCCCGGCGGGATTAGATGCTGGAGTTGGAATTCTAAATCTGCAAGGTGATGAGGAAAAGATTTGTTTAAACTCTGGTTTTGGCAGACTTAGGTCTTATTGATTTTATATTTCTCACTCCAGGATAGAATCTAGAGGAAAATGTTAGAAAAACAAGGGCCTGATTTAGCAAACAAAGGAAGAAGCAAAAGAGGAAGGCCCCGGGCACCAGCAAACAGAGCCAACCTGTGCATGCCGCGCTGTGAAGCTAAGAAGCGGGTTAAAAGTTAGAAGTTTCCCGTGCCATCCACAGGTGTGAGGAAGATTCCAGAGCTACGCGAGTGCCGTACTGTCCTGCACAGAAGCAGGGAGACTCCTGTGGCTACATCAGTTTACAAAGACATTAATTAAAATGAAATGTACAATTCAGTCCCTTCATCACACTAGCCACATTTCGAGTACTGCTGCTTAAAACTTTCGGCATCTCAGGGAGTGTTCCCACCATTGCAGACGTTTCCATGGGAAAGCACTATTGCAGCATATATGCAATCAGCCCTTCCCGCCCCACTCTGGTAGAAAAATGTGGCCGAGAGGAACGTGTTTTACAGAAAAACGCAAGCCTATGGGGGCAGGAATTGTATCATTTTGTTGCTCATGGCTGTATATCCCAGGCCCAGGGCAGTACAAATGGTGGGCAGAATCATGACCCTCAAAAACATCCATGTCTCCGTTCCCAGAGCCTGTGAACATGTGACCTTCCATGGCAAAAGGAACGTTGCAGATGTGATTAAGGATTTGGGGATGGGGAGGTTATTTTGATTATCTGGGTAGGCCCCATGTCATCACAATGGTACATAGGGAAGATGGAGGCCGAAGTAGGGGTCAGAGCTGTGATGATGGGGATGGATGTTGGAGTGATGGGGGGGGTCACAAATCAAGGGATGCAGGTGGCCCCTGGAAGCTGGAAAGGGCATGGAAATGGGTTTTCCCCTAAATCCTCCAGGAGGAAACAACCCTGCCTACGCTATGATTCTGCTCATTTTGGACTTCTGGCCTCCAGAACTATGAGATAAGAAGTCCACATTACACTTGTGCTAACTTGTTACAGCAGCAATAAGGCACTCATACAGCACCACTTACACAATATGTGCCTCATAAATACTGGATGGACGAACAAACAAATGAACGAGTGAATGAATGGCAAGGAATACCACAGAGGTCTTGAACACACAAAATTGGAGGAAATGTAGTCTTTTAGGAGCACTGGGAAGAGGCTCAGCAGCACGGCTTTCCCGGCCTCCATGGCAGCTCAGCTCCGCAACTTGCTGAGGGCAACCCTGCGGCTGAGTAACCGTGGGAAGGAGACGGGAACTATCCCCAGAAGACACAGCTTCAGGCCCAAAGGATTTCATCTCAAGAGACAACAGGAACAGGAAGGATGACCTTTCCCAGAGGACACTGCAGGGGCTTTGTGGAGAGACAGAGTTGAAACTCAGCCTGTCATTGAGGCACCCAGAACCCAAGACAAAGCAGTTTTAAGCATGTGGGACAAGAAAAACTCATCTCACATGAGGCATGGTAAGTGGGGCTTCCAGCAGACTTAGCCAGACCATGGCATCCTCCCGTGGGCAGCTCTCTGAAAGACAAGACAGCATCCTGTGGGGAGTTCTCATCCAATCTGACAAACATCACTAACTTCTTAGAGGGAAATTTTGCCCAGCTGAGTGCAAATTCTCAGGTCCTGGACTTGGTGCAATGGACGAAACTGAAACCAGCAGGATTTTCTCCATCTTCATTCAATACTAGAGTCTGCCCTGTGTTTTGGGGGAACTAAGCACTGAGCTCTAGGAACAGAGCTTTCCCCTGCTTCAGGGCTGGGGATGACCTTGTTCTCTAAATACATCAGGGAAAATACCACCATATTATTGTGTATCTTGGAAACTCTTCACACTCACTCAAACCAAGGCACACAGGAGCTAATTCAACCTCTGAGGTTCTGAAGAAGACATCCTCATCCTCCCAAGACAGGCCAAACAGCAACTGCTACAGAAACCCAGGTCTGGGAGCCCATAAGACTGGGGCCTGAGCAGGGTAAGACATTGTGGGAGCCAGCTTCCAGGATGACCCCTGAGGATCCTCACTTCCTGGTATCCAGACCCAAAATGAGTAGGGCTGAGCTGGGTCAACAATAGGACATTGTGGAAATGACAGAGCATGACTTCCAAAGCCGAGTCATAAAAGTTATTGCAACTGTGGTCTTGCTCTCTCTTGAATATTTCATTCTGGGGGAAGCCATCCACCACATCAGAAGGACATAGTGGCCCTTTAAAGAGACCTATGTGATGAGAAACTGAGGCTGCCTGCTGACAGCCAGCACTACCTTGGTGGCATGAATGCAGCCATCTTGGAAGCACAGCCTCCAGCCCCAGTCAAGCCTTCAGATGATGGCAGCCCCCGCAGACATCTGACCATGGCCTCAGGAGAGACCACAAGCTAGCCCTCTTAGGTAAGCCGCTCCAGAGTGTCAGACCCACAAACACTGAGAATAATCAATGTTTATGGATGTTTCCAGCTGCTTCATTTTGAGACCTTCTAATGAGCTCATTAGGATGATGTGGCTGGACATAATTTGGGATGTAACCTAGAAGAGAGAAGATATTTTCAGCCTTGGAAACAGAGCAGTCTCAGAGTTAATTTCATTCACGTACTCTGTGCCTTCTGGAGAAAATTTTGCACTGTCCCCCAGCAGTCCCAGGAGATTCCCCAAAGGAGCGACTGTTTGTATAAGTTGCCACATGAGGGTGAGGAAGGTAGCCTTGGAAGATAGTTCTTGTCATTTAAAGAGGAAGCTACACCCCTGGTTCATTGTAAGCTTATTGATTAAGGAAACAGTCAGCTTCAGAAGGTCACTTGTGATGTTTCCACACAGAAGGACCTTCACTGGGTCACACTCCAGCCTCTCCAGCCGCCTTGTCACCCCTGAGCTCAAGGAGAAAGCCCTGGGTGTGAGCAGAGCCTCTTCTGCCTGCTCTTCAGCCTCCTCCTGCCTGCTGAGCAGATGGACTCAGGCTACTTGGCTCTGTGATGTGCAAAGTGTGCTCAGGTAGGCTGTGGTCTCAAGGCATAACCTGGAGGATAGCAGGTAAGTTTCATTAGTGGGGGAGATGTACGTTATCAAGACCACCTGGACATCCCCAAGGCGCATACAACAAGCAGCTTCTTTAGTGATATAGAGACACGTATTTTCACCTTCCTGTCACCTGCGTCTCTTTCAGTTGGTTCCAAGCCTGTGGGGGTCAAGGAAGATGTTACATAATGAGCATCCTTAGATCAGCATGGAGGGCTCAGACCACCTGGGCAATGACAGCTCACTGGGAATCCCCAGGAAGAGAAGAGTGCTGTGGACTATGCCCCCCACCCACCAAATTTATATGTTGAAACCTCAATCCCCAATTCAATAATATTTGGAGATGGGGTCTTTGGGAAATAATTAGGTCATAAGGGTGGAGCTCCCATGATGGGATTAGTGCCCTTGTAAGAAGAGCCAGGAGGGGTCTCACTCTCCCTCTTTCTTCTCTCTCTCTCTCTCTTCCCTACCACCCCACCCACAAGAGGACACAGTAAGAAGGCAGTGTCTGCAATCCACGAAACAGACTATATTAGTCCGTTTTCACACTGCTGATTAAGACATATCCGAGACTGGGAAGAAAAAACAGATTTAATTGGACTTACAGTACCACATGGCTGGGGAGGCCTCAGAATCATGGCAGGAGGTGAAAGGCACGTCTTACATGGCATCAGGAAGAGAAAATGAGGAAGATACAACAGCAGAAACTCCTGATAAAACCATCAGATCTAGTGAGACTTATTCACTACGAGAACAGTATAGGGGAAACCACCCCCATGATTCAAATTATCTCCCACCAGGTGGGAATTATGGGAGTACAATTCATGATGAGATTTGGGTTTGGGGACACAGAGCTAAACCATATCACAGGCCCTCACCAGAAACCAAATCTGCCAGCACCTTGATGTTGGACTTCCAGCCTCCAGACCTGTGAGAAATAAATGTCCACGTTTGAAGCACTCTGTCTATGATATTTTTGTTATAGCAGCTTGAACTAAGACAAAAAGTTAGAGGTGGACAAGTTGAGGGTCACGGGTGTGGCCACCAGTGGAGGTCCCTGTGCTCGCCTAATAGGGGAGGCCCAGCTCAATTTCACCTTGAGTGCCTTGTTGGAACTGTGGTCTCTGCACTGATGGTGAAGCCGTCTGCTAGTTATGTAAGAAAGCCCTCAACGGGCACTTAGTGATGTGCCTGCCTCATGAATTACTGAGGCCCATCCATTTTCTACAGAGGCTGAGCCGAACTCGGAGACCTTTCATAATTTAACATTTGATTACATTTCGGGCCCGTGGAGTTCGGTGTTTAAATATTTCAGGCAGAAGTCTAGGCTGCTGGCACGCCACCCTCCTGCTTTGTGCAGCAAAGCTTCCCTGCCTTACTCATCAGCATGAAAGGAAGAAGGGGTCTGGGATAAGTGGCAGGACTGCAGTTACAGGCTTGTTCAATGCCTCCCACCGCCTGCAGGGAAAGGAGCCGTCCCACCGCCACTAGCGCCATTACGATGCGGTGAAGTTGAATTCAAGGCAATTCACAGCTCGTCTGTAGGCAATGAGTTGTCCAGGTTGGAGTGTCTGGGCCTTTTGTGGTGAGAGACTCACATTGTTCACTCCACTCCATGCTGAGAAGCATCCTTCACCCACCACTCCTGCAGGAGAGCACTCGGCTCTTTTGGGGAAAAAGCTCTCACTTAAAAAACCCTCCTCTCCCCTTAGGTGTATTGGGCTGATTCTATTTTCCATGAACACATTGAGTGTTGTCAGACATGGCTCAGAGCCCCTGAAAGAGCTGGGTCTGTTCTCCCAGAGTGCAGCTGGGCCTCCCTTCCAGCTTTCTGTTGGCCACCACCTCAGGAGCTCCTTTGCTGTGGGGTTGGGGTGCCCTCGCTCTGAACCCAAAAGATCGATGTGATAAATTATCACCAGAGCAGTGCCAGCTGTCAGATCAGTCCTTTGTGTTTTAAACATTCATTCAGGTGTCCAGTGACTGCTACCATATGCCCCATTAGAGAGGTTCTGTGCTAGGGGCCAGAGCAAATAAGCTACAAGGAACAAGTCTGTTCTGTGTTTCCCAAAAAAAATTCATGTTGAAGCTGTAACCCCCAAGGACTCAGAATGTGACTATGTTCGGAGATAAGATCTTTGCAGAGGTGATTAAGTTAAAATGAGGTCATTAGGGTGGGCCCTAATCCAAGAGGACTGATATCCTTATAGAAAGAGGGGATTAGAACACAGATCTGCAGAGAAGGAAGATGATAAGACACAAGGAGAAGACGGCATCTTCGAGCCAAGGATAGGGGCCTCGGGAGCCACCAACCGTGCCAGCACTTTGATCTTGGACTTTCAGCCTGGAAGACTATGGGAAAATAAATCCCTTTTGTTCAAGACCCCGAGTCTGTGGGGCTTTGTTATGTCAGCCCTAGAAAATTTTAAAGCAAAGTCCTTGCTGTCAAGGTGGTTGTGATCTTGAGGGTGAGGCAGACAAGTAACCAGGTGACTTAAAAGTTGATCAGGATAAGTCAATGATGCAGGTAAGGATGGGAGCAGAGGAGGCACAGAGGAGGGGAGCCCACTCAGGACCCAGGGAGTGAGGGCAGGCCATGGGCTCTGTGGCAGACACAGGGAGGCTCAGGAATAGGGAAAGATGAAACAATTGCTGAACAACCCTCAAGAGGATACCATTTGTATCAATGGGAACAACACAGAAACAATGTACTACAGAAAACAGGAATTGCAAAACAAAAAACTGCAGTAGTCAAAGAGGACTTCCTGGAGGAGGGGGCATGCAAACTGGATTTTGGAGAATGGGTTGCATTTAGGTCTCAGGACTCAGAAGGTGTACACATGCCCTCTGCTCAAATGTTCCATTGGGCTGACCTTTGTCACATGACCACATCTAGCTACAAGGGAGGTGGGAGATGTACTCTGAAGCCAGATAGCCAGGGGCACAGCAGGTATGTGGAGTTCTACTAATAGCAAGGAAAAAGGCAGAACTGTTATCAGATGATTGATTTTCAGTTTTCCTCCATCACATACTTGGTGATTTGTTGAGGTTCATGGGGGGAAAAGAACATCTTCTGGCCTAGGCTACGGCCCCCTCCAGAGGGGAAATTGGGAAGAATCAAGAGACCAGTGGGGTCCATGCTAAACCACAGCCAGATGGATGGTTTTGCTTATCAGGGTCTCTTTATTGTCCGTGGTGCAGGATTGTCTCACCCTGTGGTGGAGGGAAGAGGAAATGAGCATCAGGTTGTGGTGTGGTTTGAATGTACGTGTCCCTCCAAAATTCATGTCGGAACTTAAACCCCAAAGTGATGGTATTCAGAGGTGGAGCTTCCCAGGAAGTTACTAAATGATGAGAACTCCCACCTCATGAATGGCTTTCTGCTCTCATCAAAGAGGTTGTAGCAAGCACCCTAGTCCCTTTTGTCTTCCATTTTCTCTGCCATGTAAGGACACAGCGTTCATCCCCTCTGGCCCCACACACATTCTAGCTGTGCGCATGGCTCTCTGGCTTCAGACTGTATCTCCCACCCCCCTTGCAGCTAGATGTGGTCATGTGACAAAGCTCAGCCCACTGGAACATGAGCGGAGGGGATGCATACAACTTCTGAGTTGTGTCCCTGAAGAAGCTCCCATAGACTCTTTCAGTCTCTGCCCTTTGGGGAGAGTGACAACAAATTGGAGGAACCATGGAAATTAACAACAAATTAAGGGTGACCCAGCCGTCTGCCAGCCCCATGTGAGGACACAGCAAAAATGAGTCATGTTAAAAGAGAGAGTAGCCCTGCCCAGACACTGAATGTGCCAGTCCCGTGATTGTGGACTTCCCAGCCTCCAGAGATAAATAAGAGAAGTAAGCATCTGTTGTTTATAGGCCACTCGGTCTGTGGTATTTTGTGGTAGCAGCCCAGATAGACTCAGACTGATTGGTTCCTGGTAGATCTGGACACCGACTCCACCTCCACCTCCACATTGCTCTGTGACTTCAGGAAAGTTACTCTACACTTCTGGTGCTCAGTTTCCTTGAGAATATTCAAGCAGAAATGGCAGCACAGAGCCAGGGAGATTTGGTATTGGAAGCTAAATAAAGCGCCAAATATGTGATGGAGAAAAATTGAAAATCAATCTTCTGATATCAGTGATGCCTTTTTTCCTTTTCAAACTTAGTAGAACCCCATACACATTCTGGCTGTGCATGTGGTCTGGCTTCAGACTGCATAACCCACCCTCCCTTGCAACTCTGTGTGGTCATGTAACAACAAGTTAAAGGTGACCCAGCCACCTTCCAGCCCTGGTTTTTCACCCCT
Source organism: Pongo abelii (assembly GCF_028885655.2). NCBI lineage: Eukaryota > Metazoa > Chordata > Mammalia > Primates > Hominidae > Pongo > Pongo abelii. The sequence continues at coordinate 228,769,237 of NC_071985.2, read as the reverse complement.
GGATGGTAAAATGAGAGAGTGAAAAGATCTGCATCATCAAAATCACTATGGTTGGGTCTCTTTATTTTAGCAGCTTAGCTTCTACCCTAACAGATACAGAAACTAGTGCCAGAAGTGGGGTGCTACCAAAACAAAGAACTAAAATGTACACCACTGGCATAGCAGTTGATGCAGGAGGTGAGTGTCTAGATGCTGCAGATTTGGAAGCTGTTCACCCTTGCTGTGTTTTGGAAATTTTGGTAGACCTGTCCCCTGGGATAACTTGGAAAGCAGACCACTTTCCTATCCACTTTCTGGACTTTGTCTCACCAGGAATCTGCTGGAAAAACTCAGAGTGTTGGCTGCTCCTTTTTGCTTTTAGCAAAATACAAAAGAGAGATTTAGGTGAGAACCCATGGCTTTGTAAACAGGTATAGAAGAAAATTGACTTTGGTTAAGAGAAGCTTACAAGCTGAGACCTGCAATCTACATTGATTTAAAATCCAGAAGTCTGGAATCTCACAAGATTAGAAAAGCCATCTGCTCCTGTATCCCAGGCAGCAGGAGGTGCAAGGGTCTCTAGGTACCTCCTTAGCTTCCATGAGCTGAGCAGAAGTGCTGCCTCCCTACCAAGGCTACTGTTTCAGAAGGCCTTGGGGACACACCATAAAATAAAAAGAGAGCGGTTGCACCAAGTTAAATAGTGTTGCCTTGTAATTAATGTCCACCTGGCACTTGTGAATGTAACCTTATTTTTTAAAAAAGGGTCTTTGCAGTAGTAATCAGGCCGTAATGAATTAGGATGGGCTCTAAATCCAATAGGACTGGTGTCCTTATAAAAAAGGAAGAAACTCGGACACCGAAACAAGAAAGAACGCCATGTAAAGATGAAGGCAGAGATTTCAAGGATGCTGGCAGGAGCCAAGGAACATCAAGACTGCTAGAAACCAGCAGAGGCTGGGATGAGCAAGGAGCAGATTGTCCCCTACAGCCTTTGAGGGCACATGGCCCTGCCAACACTTTGATTTCTGACTTGTAGCCTCCAGAACTATGAGAGGTTCACTTCCTGTTGTTTTAAGTCACCTAGTTTGTGGCACTTTATTACAGCAGCTCTTGAGAACCAGTGCAGAAGCGTAGACCTGGTCAACCCAGAAAGCCTGGAAACAGAAAAGGAAACTTGGTCCGTTTAAGATCATGACTGTAAGCAGATTGGGGGAATGGTTACTTGCACATGGAACAGACCGGAAACAAATACATTTTGAGGGGCTGTTACTGTCCAAAAATGTGCCACAAGTGGGGCCTACAAAAGCCTGTGATGGTCTTCAAAACTATATCTGGAGAAGGTGGCTGCAAAATCTGTGTATTGCCCAAGGAGTATAGCATCCTACGCTTGCTTCAGATGTGCCATGACGGGTGCTGCACAAGGAAGGGCCTTCCAGGGCACAAAGCCAGGGGACATGGGATGACAAGCCTGGGAAGTGCTTCAGAGAGCAGGGCCAGGGATGCCTGTGGGGTCACCAAGGAGCTCATCCTGCTGCCAGGGCAGGGAGTCTTTGTGATAATTCTTGCTCGGAAAGATTTTAAAGGGAGCCTTGGGGCATCATGAACTGCTCTGTTTCTCTCATTCCCTTTTGAAGCTGGGTCTTTATGCAGCACCCTCTGCCAGCCCAAGCCCTGCACAGTGGCGATGTGTCTGGAGAGGTGTTCGATGACTGTCCATTGGATGCTTGATGTGATTATTAATATTAAGTGTCAACTTGATTGAATCGAAGGATGAAAAGTATTGTTTCTGGGTGTGTCTGTGAGGGTGTTGCCAGAGGAGATAAACACTGGAGTCAGTGGACTGAGAGAGGCAGACCCATCCTCAATCTGGGTGGGCACCATCCAATGGGTTGCCAGCGCAGCTAAAAAATGTAGGTGGAAGAAAGTGGAAGAAGCTGGCTTGCTGAGTCTCCTGGCTTCCATCTTTCCTCCCACACTGGATGCTTCCTGCCCTTGAACATCAGACTCCAGGTTCTTCAGATTTTGGACTCTTGGATTTACACCAGTGGTTTGCTGGGGGCTCTGGGGCCTTTGGCCACAGACTGAAGGCTGCACTGTTGGCTTCCCTGCTTTTGAGGTTTTGGGACCTGGACTGATCCACCACTGGCTTCCTTGCTCCTACGCCTGCAGACGGCCTATCGTGGGAGCTCACCTTGTGATCCTGTAAGTCAATTCTCCTTAGTAAACTCCCTTTCATATATACATAGATCCTATTAGTTCTGTTCCTCTAGAGAACCCTGACTAATACAGCCACCTACCTCTGGGCTTTTGTTATAAGAGGAGGAAATAAGCCCCAATTTTGTTTAATCCACTGCTTAATGAGATTTTTTTTGGTGAATCTCAGCCAAACAGCACTCTACCTGGTGCAGACCCCCAGCAGGGAGGGCAGCAGCTGAGGGAGGCCAGCAGCCAAGGCTGGCTCAGCGCCAGGGTGCCCAGAGAGCAATGGCAGATGAGGCCAGGATCAACAACTTCCCCTGCTCACTCTTCTTGGCAAACTTTCCGCTTGAGTCCCAACCCCTAGTGCACTGCCTGACTTGGGGCCACCCTCTGGGAAGCCCTGGGTGGCATGTGCTAGGGTGCTTGCCACAGTGCTGAGCTGAAAAGTCCAGGTGTCTCTGGGGGCGGGGCACATGCTTTCCCAAGATGAGACATCACTGTGGTCCTGCTGGGGCTTCAGCCAGGCTCTGGGATCTGAAGCCCTCCTAGTTCCCTTAGACTGAGAGCCCCCAGTCACGTGCATTTCCCATCACTGCTTTGGACAGGGCTCCAAGGTCCTGTATGGCATGGGACCTATGTGTCACAGGGGCCACACTGTCCCTATAAGCCACCCACAGTTATATCTTTCAAAAATGATCTGTTCCAAAGCCTCTTACCAATGGGTTCTCTGATGGGTGCTGCTGGAGCATACTGAAACTGAACTCCACCTGAACATCAGCCGTCTGCTTCCCATGCATATACTGGGCGCTTGTTAGTGTTTTCCAGGCCTCTGTCTTCCTCTTTTTGCCCATCAGTGGCCTCTCCCTGGCTTTAGTATGTAACAGAGGTTTTACAAGGCTGGTTCTACAGGACACAGGTGGGGTAGTGGCTGATGAGGCATGATGCAGAGGAATAACATTGGTTAATTTAATCAACTCTCATATATTCACACGTACACTGTGCCTAGCTTCATGACAAGCATGTTACAGGGATCATCTCATTGCACGTTCCCCACCAGCCTGGGCAGGTGGACAGCACCCTCAGCCCTACCTCACAGATGAGGAAACAAAGGCTCGGATCAGTTAAGAGGGTTGTTGTAGTTAATCAGTAGGCACGTGGCTGGGCCAGGATTTGAGCCAAGCTGCAGCATTTCCTCCTGATGCTGTTAGTGGTCTTCCCAGTAAGGAGTCTACAAGGGGCTGGGAAGTAGTATATTTATTACAACAATATTAATACATGTCTATTATAGACAATGCAGACAACACATATATACAAAACACAAAGATCAAGAATGAAATGACGGTAAATGTCAGTCAAATCCTTCTAATTACAAACATGCACGTACACACACACACACACACACACAAACATGAATTCATGCAAAGCCAAAGTAAGAACATGCTACATACAGTTTTGCCATCTGCTTTTTCTTCAAATTCATAATATTTCACGTTCATCTTGACGCATCATTAAATACTCTTTTAAGTACAATTTTTATGATTAGGTCATAAAATTTGGTTTATGGCTAGTACCATAGTTTGTATATATTTCTTTAGAAATAAATTAAGTTCTTTCCTCTTTTTTGACTATGACAAACACAGCCAAATTTCAATCTTTGTACACATCAATAATTATTTTCTTAGAACAAATTTCCAGAAGTGAATATCACAAGTAAATGGTTTCGTGGGCTCTGTAAAGGTTGTGTATCTGTTGTGCCAAATTATCTTCCGAAAAAGGTTTATCAATCTACATCCGCCCCAGCAGTGTCCAAAATTGCTCTTTTATTCCCTCTGATGGAAGCTAAATTTTTTCTCTTTGAATTGCAGTCACCAAACGTGAAGCAAAACTGTGTCTACTTGGGGATTTATTTTTCCTTATCCTACTCAGAGTGTTGCTTTTCCCATCTGCCTCATGCTTTTCATCAGTTCTGGAACGTTCTCAGTCCTTGTGGCTGTGAATATTGCCTCTTCTGAGTTGCTCCAGGCTCTCCTCCGGGACCTCCTGTCTGGTAGACATTGAATGTGCTCCTCCTTTTGTCTGAGCCTTGAAGCCCCTTTGTCTGATTCCTGAATGGTTTCTTTAAATCACTAATTCCACTTGACGGCCAATGTGTCCGCTTCGTTTCATTTTGTTTAATTTCTGTGGTTCTACTTTCTTCCCTTTCGGACCCCCCTGCTGTATTTTTCCCATAATGTCGTGTTCTTGCTTTGTGGTGTCTTTTCTTCCCTTTATCTCTTGAAATACTTTAAACACACTTATTTTAATGTTCCTTTGAAGTTGTCCTATTTTCTGTGCTTCCCGGAGTGTAATTTATCCCTTTCATTACTTCTGCTGTTTCTTCCACGGGGCCTGAGTCTCGGCTCTCCCCATGGCGTAGGCCAAGCCCAGACCCAGGCCCTGCTCATTGGCCCGGCGACCCCAGGAGCCCCCGGCTTCTGGTACCCTCACGGCTCCGGTTTCCTCTTGATTTCTGGGACCCTGGAATTTTGCTTTCTTGCTTTTAGCCTTGGCACGTGTATGTGCATGGCGGTGTGTGTGAGCTTGCATGTGTGTGTGTGTGCACTTTATGGTATATGCTGTGTTGTGAGGGGGGCTCCTGTGCCAGCTCTGCCTCCCATCTTAAAGTCTCACTCAAAAATTACTTACTCATCAACTAATAATAATAGCAATGATAGTAATTTAATGTGTCTCTGAGGTTCCAGGAGACTTTATAGCCCTTATCACAGTCACAGCTCACACTAGTGGGTGTTTAAATAGCACATGTGATCTTATTTAATTCTTTGAATAACCTTTGTCATTATCCCCATTTTACAGATAAGAAAACTGTGGAAGAGATGGGAAAAATGAATTGGCACTGTTGGAGATTATGCAGAGGGCTGGTGAGAGGGGCAGGCTTCAAAACCCGACCCTGCTCTCTGCCTGAGCGTGCACTCAAGTCCTGGAGCGGGAGGTGCTGAGGTGGGCACCTCTAGCTTCTGCAGTGCTGAGGGGAGCCTTGTTCTTCTTGCTTCTCAGCATGGGAGGCCAAGGGGCTGGGATGGCAGGTGCCTTGAACAGTGAGCTCCCAGAGTTGGCCAATAACACAGTGGAGGTGCAAATCCAGGTATGTCTGGTTCCACCACCCCCCGACTGCCTCCGAAATGCACAGATGTGTCTGTGCTCAAACACGCACATTTACAAACACACACAGGTTGCCCTACGGTGAGAGCTGCTCACCTAAGGGAGCTGGAGAAAAGCTGTGCTGGCCTCACAATGTTGCCGGCCTGTGGCCCTGTGCCTGTCCCAGAGGCTGGGCTGTGCGCATGAAGACAGAAGGCATCCAGACCCCAGTACAAAGCATCCTCACACCTCTGTCCCTGGGCTAAGCAGGGCACACACTCCTCTCTAACCAGAACACCACCAAGCAAAGGGCTGCCCCAGCTGCTCCGAGAAGCCACACGCACGAAGCTGCAGTAAGCCCAAACCCAAGGCGGGAAAGCCCCTCACCCCGCGAAGGTGTCTGCCTGGTTTCCACGGGCAATGTTGCACAAGGCCATTTTCTACTGGAGAAGTGTTGAGGCTCCATTTTCTTAAGTTCTAATCGTGCAAGGAACCAGGACAAGGCAGCAGGGAGCAGCGAAAGATTGGTGTATTGGTGTGCCCCGCCCCAGGAGAAGGTGTGTGCTGTGGTCTGAATGTTTGCGCGCCCCCTGCCAAAATGTATGCATTGAAATCTTTTTATTTTTGAAACGGAGTCTCACTCTTGTTGCCCAGGCTGAAGTGCAGGGACACCATCTCGGCTCATTGCAACCTCCGCCTCCTGATTTTAAACAACTCTCCTGCCTCAGCCTCCCAAGTAGCTGGGACTACAGGCATGTGCCACCACGCCCAGCTAATTTTGTATTTTTAGTAGAGATGGTGTTTCACCATGTTGGCCAGGCTGGTCTCGAACTCCTGACCTCATGTGATCCACCTGCCTCGGCCTCCCAAAGTGCTGGGATTACAGGCATGAGCCACCAAGCCCGGCCATACATTGAGATCTGAACCCCGAGGGGATGGTATGACGAAGTGGGCCCTTTGGGAGGTGATGAGGTCATGGGGGTGGAGCCTCATGAATGGGACAAGTGTCCGTAGAAAAGAGCCCCGAGAGAGACCCCTGACCCCTTCCACCACATGAGGACACGAAGAGAAGTCACCGTCTGTGAACCAGGAAAGGGGTCCTCGCCAGACCCTGAATCTGCCCGAGCTTTGACCCTGGATTTCAGAGGCTCCAGGATTGTGAGGAAGAAATTTCTGCTGTTGGCAAGCCACCAGTCTGTGGTATTTTGTTACAGCAGCCTGAGTGGGCCAAAACTGTGGCTGGTGATGATGCCAGGTATGCGTCCTGCAACAGTAGAAGGTCAGAGAGGCAGGTATACCGAGATCTTGGAGGAACACAGCCAGCTATCAACTTCAGTCCTCACTCTGCGGCTGCCAACACAGTCTTTGAGGTCAGTAGAAAGAATCTAACACACACTCCGTGGCTCTTCTTCCCAGAAACCTCCTTCTTTCAGCCCTGTCTCCCTAATGCCCAGGCAGTCCCGTGGCCTCCCTCTCTCTGACTTTTGTTTAGAGATCGTGGTCCTTTGGGATCAACCCTGATGAGGCCTGGGTTGCCCTGACCAGTGCTAGATTCAGGGAATCTTTTATCATACCTCACTTTGGGGTCAGCTTGGGATTCAAAGAACCAAAAGGTAGCAGAGGGATTTGAGAAATGCTTAAGGAGTGAAACTGTCGTGACTTGGTGATGATTAAAGTTGGGGAGGCATCAGTGGGAAGAAGACTTCAGCTTGGTCTTTGTCTTAGCTAACCACTGCTCCCAGGTGAATTCTGGTGACATTGAAGGCTTTACCTGCCCATGGTCATAGCTGAAGTCCACAGGGCCAAGGTCTTCCTTTGATGCCCCTCCACACCCTCAGAGAGAAAGTTTCTTCCTCTGGCTTCCCATGAGAACTGGGCCCTTTCTCCGGCCCCAACCAGGCAGCGGGAGCTGATTCTCACATCCCAGCCTTACGCTAAGGTCCTTCTGATATTGCAAAGATATCCCAGAACTCTGGGATCCCGAGCTGCAAATACCCCAGATGGCTGAAGCGTTCTTAACTGTACTACATTTAACAAATTCACTGGACTGACCCCCTGCAGACCATACCACCACCCTGTGCTTGCCCTGGCCTTCCAGTGGCCGGCTGCTTGGCAGTCAGCCTGTGCCCTTCTGCTCCCACCAGAATGTACAGCTCATCGTGAAGAGTTGAATAAGATATGGGTCTCATTCAAAAGACCCCTCCAAAAAGATACAGTGAGCTCCTAACCCCTGGAACCTATAAATGGGACCTTATTTGGAAATAGGGTCTTTGCAGATGTAAACAAGTTAAGAAGGGTCCTACTGGATTAGAGCAAACCTTAACCCAATATATATGACTGGTGTCCTTATAAGAAGAGGAGAAGACACACAGAGACAGCTGCGTGGCACTGTGCATGGTAGTGTCTGCACGATAGTGTGTGTGAGCTTGCGTGTGTGTGTGTGTGTGCGCACTTTACGGGGTATGCTGTGTTGTGAGGGGGGCTCTCTGTGGTGTGACTGGTGTCCTTATATGACTGGTGTCCTTATAAGAAGAGGGGAAGACACACAGAGACAGCCGCACACAAGGAGAAGGCCATGTGAGGGTGGAGATGGAGACCGGGGTGATGTTTTTACAGCCAAGAAACAGAAAGGATTGTGGTAGACAGACATGGAACAGATTGGAGCCTCCGGAAGGAACCAACCCAGCAGTCCAGGGAACCTCTTCACTTGGACTTCTGGCATCTAGAACAAATATCTGTTGCTCTAAGCCTCCTGGTTAGTGGTACCTGTTAGGGCAGCCCCAGGAAGCTAATGCACCAACCCAGAGTCCTCTGTGTTTTGTTCCCAAACCTGCTTATACCAGTTGCCTTTGTTAATGTAATGAGGTAATTGAGTTAAACATTACATAAGCCCATCGCTCTAAGTATGAAAAGAGAGCTGCAGCTCTGAAAACCACATCAACCGCTTTGGAAAGAATAGATAAAGGTAAGTTCTTAAATCTCTTGCAGTTGAATTAGGTTGGGCAAGTCAACCATTAAAGATTGGAAAATAAATCATATGAATCTAAAATGATTCTAACCTCAGATTATTTTATATATGACTTCAAGTTCTCAGTCCACCCCAAAGAAACCTAAACTAGAAACGAAAGATTGAATATTATGAGTGTGTTTTATGAGAGGGAGAGATTGGGATTCCAATCAGGGGAACTGTGCTCAAAGAAAAGGGCTTTGCCTTATAGCAAATGACTAACAAAATGACATCGTGTTATATGTTTCATGTTAAAACGAAAATATGTATGGCACCCATGTTGCATTTTTTTATCTTTCCCCACTTTGTCCAACTTTCACTTAACCAAATAACCCAGTTATGTCAGTTTAGAGGGTTTTTCTCAACATCCGAGCTCTTTCTCCAAAGTCTGGCTGTGGATTTTTTGAAAAAAAATCCTAAGGAAATGGAAGAGGGAAAGAAGATCTTAGATTCTTGGCATCTGTGTATTTGGCCACACCTGTGAGCACCTCATAGCTGTCCTCCAAATTCTACTTGCTATTATTATGTAATGATTCATTCACCAGTTACTGTCATTTCCTGGCTATGGAGATTTCCTCCTCAGCTGCCAGTTCCCTGAAGGCAGGGCCCTATCACATAGCTTGTTCACGTAAGAGTCCTTCCCTGCACGGTGTTTGTAAACATAAGCTTACGCTTTTAGGCACCGTCTCAGGTTCCATCGACCACCTTCATCTCCCCTCTTGGTCAGAGTCCCCAGCCTACTAAGTTGTCCCTCCAAGATAAAACTTAAATAAAATGTCACAATACAGAGTGATGGGTGGGTCTGGCTTCCCCTATAGCTGCTGGAGGAGCAATGACAGCATTCAAGGGATCGTGGAAATTAGCTCCCAATGGAAAATGGGAGGCCAGAGGGACAGATAGGTCCCCACCCCTCCTCCTCTTCACAGACATCCCCAAGGTACCATCTCCCTTTGCTAATCTTCCAGAGAAGGCCCATGTGCTGAGCAAACACACCTGTTGGCTTCTTCGCGGCTCTTTCTCATGCCTGCTAGTTTCTTTGCAGCTCTTTGTGGAAGATGGAACAGCAAGGTCACGCACCCCAGCACCAGCTCTGTACTTTCTCTTGCCTCGCCTCCATCTACCCCTCACTCACCACCTTGGGCTTGCGCCTTCCAAATCCAGGATCCGCATTCGAACCCTTGCTTCAGGCTCTGCTTTCCAGGTGATGCAAAGACTCATGTAAATGGTTTGATGGATGTTGCAGAGAAAAATACAAGTGCTCAGCCAGGTCTCCAGCTCAAGAAACATCTCAGGAAGAAGTGAAAAGAGGTCACTGTGAGAGCAAATCCAGCTGGTAGTTATGAGAATGTGGAATGTGGGGATGATGGAGCTCCGCTTCTACTGACTGTTCGGAAGATTCCCAGGAATCCACGGAGTCCCAGAGTCTTTAGGAAAAGAAAGATCTTGTGAGGTCATGTTGTCCAGTTCTCGTCTGACAGAAAGAATCCATTCCACCATCCTAGAAACCCAAATATTCATCATGATCAAAAGCACTCCTGAAATCCAGGCATCTCCACCCTACGGCGTCTTTCTTTCTGTTGTGATTGAAGTTCTCCCCACTGTTCTCCTGACGCAGTCTCTCCTTATATGCAAAAGCCATGGTCACCTGCCTGTCCTTGGTTTCCATTACCTGGCACACTATGGCAAAGCCATTGCTCGTGGCCACCAGACAGGTCGAGGCAGGAAATGGGGCCAATCCCATTCCTTACTATGCCTGATGCCCTTCCGTGCCTGATGCCCCTCTGTCATCTCTTTGCACAGCTGTGACCTGCGTTGTCTCCACTAACAGCGTCCTTAACCCGGACAGTGACCCAGCAAGTAGCAGCCCACGCTTGCTGGCCGGGTCCAAGTTTTAAGTAAAGAAGCCATTTGTTCCCAGGCTCATTTTTATCAAGTCTCGTCTGTCTTCCAAATTAGGGCTGAGTCATTTATAAAGCATGTGAGTGTTTGGATGTTAGGAGCAAACATTCATCCATTTTAGAATAAATGATTAAAAGGCACTCATTAAATTCCTCTGTTGATTGATGCCAAGGCCCCAAGAACGGATTGGCCTGTTGGCTTCTGGCTGGCCTGACTGCCGTCCCACCTACTGAGAACTCACGCAGACTCTGGAGAGAAAATTCCTGCTCGAGGGGACACCCTGATGGAAGATAACAGGAAGGATGGCGCTCAGGCCTGTTCCCCCAATATTACAGCACAGTTATCCACCTTCAGAGTGGCTGCACCCAATAGACCCTTGGTGAGGGGGAGGACAACCCCTTCTCCCCTCCAAAGATCTAGGGACAATGTGTGGCATTCCTTCCCGTGGGCATGGGGAATGTTTAACTCAAAAGTCAAGGGACTAATTCAATAATGACTCAAAACTAAGTATTCCAGTCCTGATAAGAATGGTGCTCTCTGCCCAACTCCAGGAATATAAGAATTGGCAAGACTCTCCTGTGGCCCCTGCCCTGGAAGGTAGAAGGTAGAAGATCATACACAGACAGGTATATCAACTCCCGAACAGAACTGGGAGCCTGGGACCACAGGCTCTGCCCCTTTGCTGGCCAGCAGGTGCAGAGGGAAAGAGCTTCTGCTGTCCTTGCCCCCAGCAAATGTCCATCCTCACCACAAGGGAACAAACCATGCCCAATGCCTCATTGGGGGCACCGGCGCCCCTTGATTGTATCCTCTCTAGGATCCTTGGCTGCACCCACCTGTTTGCCATCTCCAAAAGTCCTTTCTTAATGTCTTTAATTTGGATGGCTCTGATAGCTCCCCATGCCTGGCCTGAGAAAATCGCAGACTCCTCTGCATGCCATTTATCAGGTCACAGCATGAGTATCCCGGGCCCTCCTTCCATTAAAAAAACATTAAAACATATATTACAATGGCATTGGTATAAACAGGAATCTATTGATTTATATACTGAAAACATTTTTCCTCAACCAAAAAGTTCATGTGTTTCCTTTTGATTTTAAAAGCAATTAAAACATTTCATGAGTCCTGAAATCACTGTGGGCCCGAGGCACTGAGCCACCATACCTGACACTGAAGGGGGTCTGGGTCAGTCCTCTCTGCAGCCGTCCAGTCGCAGGTTCCCCCTGGGAGCTGCCCTTCCAGGCCTCCCTGCGTGTGCAGCTGCTGCTCCTGCACCCTCAATGCTGCCCCATCCTTCTCCGCCACGAAATGTCCTATAAAGTTGTTAAGCCCTGGACCTAGTGTGATGCTCCCAGGCCCTGGAGGCAGCATCTACGCATCCTCTTTGCCCTCTGCCACCACTCTGACCCCCTGCAAGCTCAGACAGATGACAGTGTCTTCCTGACCAGGTGACGGGATCCTGCATTCTCCCACAAACACCTCCTGGGCACTGCCTGTGGGGATGCAGGAAGGATCTAATAAATGGCCTGGCCGATGCTTTGTATGTTCTGGAGACTCTTTGAAGTATTTTGCGTATGCTGTTTCGGTTCATTCCACACTGTAAAACCCCGAGGAGGTCCTTCTGATCGGACATGAGTCACCAGATACCTCAGTGGGTAATAACATCACTGAGATGCCCACGCAGGCATTCTAGGTCCAGGGTGGGTGCTCTGGCCCCTGCCCTGTCCTGCCTCTCACAACTGTCCTCTAAGATGGGAAGTACCACTCCTATTTTGGAAACAGAGAAATTAGGCCGATGAAGATAACACATTCACCTAGCAATGGAACTGGGTTCAAGCCCAGGACAGTCGGAGGCTGGGCAAGCACGGTGGGTTCTGCTCAAGTGGTGATGAGTAGGCACTGTCGCATAGTGAGATGTCCCAACGTGCGACACGACCCGGCTGCCCCTCCCACACTTTAGGCTTTGGAGGCTTCAGGTCAGAGCCAGAGATCCATGTTCTTTGTGAGCACAGACAGTGGCCGTGAGGACCAGGCTGTCCTCAGACACTAATGGGACCAGACAGTCAATTTGGCGCTGCACCCGGAGGCCCCACCGGGAAGCTCTGCTGGGCACCTGCCTCGGGGAGCTGAGCAAACATTATCTTTCCAACTGTGGCTCTGCTCACATGCTTGAGATGTCACCCTCATTGGTTCTCCAGGCGACGGCCTCCACCAAATGGGAGCTGACGGGCAGTTGGTGGGGCTGGAAGACGCCAAGAGGCCCGCTGGCCCTGGTTCCGCGCCTCCCTCGCAGCATCTGCTCTCCTGCTAGGATTGCTCCCAGCCATTCCAATCTGATTCATTGAAATGAAACCATTTCCATGGAATTTAATTTAAAGACTCGCCTGAAAACATTAGGGTTGATGCTGATGGAAGGTTTTTAGCCGAACGCTGACATAAGATGGGAGAGGGAAACCAGAAATTCTCATTATTGGCTAATGTTCCTGGGGTCCCTGGGGTGAAGGAAGGCAGGGGGGCTTCCCTGGGGCCGTTGCAGGGTGTTCCTCGTAAAGGATGAAACCAGAGCGAGCACAGAGGTCTCGCTGCAAGTGTGTGCTCTGGTCACACGGCCATTCGCCAGCTGTGTCCTCGGCAAGGCCCTCCCACTCGCTGAGCCTCAATTTCTTCCTCTCTGCTAAGTTAACATGTCCTTACTCCCAGGATGAGAAGAGAGGGTGCTTGCCAGGCACAAAGCACAGTGCTAGCCCAGAAAGTCCTCCTTGGAGTCAGCTCTTCTTTGTATTATTATTCCAAGTCCCAACATAGTTTAAGCTCAACATTACCCTTAAAAAAATCACTGGTTTTTAGCTTAGATTTTTAGCACAAACCCAGCGACGGCTCCTTGCAAGGATGTGACTTATGCGAGGCAAGGCAGGGGGTAAGTGTCCCAGAGCCCGGCTCGTTATTAAGCAGGGAGCTCTCACCGTCCGGAGGTGCAGAGAGCTGGAGATGCTGCCCTGGCTGCCCTGGCTGCCCTGCGCTGAGCCAACTCTGCATCCAGGAGGCAGGTGCCGTTATCATCCCATTATTTACAGATGGGGAAACTGAGGCTCAGTAAAAGGATGTAATTTCCCAAGTCCATAGCATTCGTAAGAGCTGGATCCAGACTTAAAACTGGACAGTTTGACCCTGGTGAGCCTGCTTTTACCACATCCATTCTCCTGCATGGCTCCTTCACCACAGCACTGCCGGCATTTGTGGTTGGGTCATTCTTAGTCACAGGGACTGTCTTGTGCAAGAACCATCAGGCTTGGTCTGTAACCAACAGGCATGGTCTACAGCTAGCAGACACTGTCTGTAACCAGTGGGCTTGGTTTGCAGCCGTTTATACAATTTCCCCTCACTCCAGTCATGATTCAAAGCACTGGGCAGGGAGAGCTTGATCCAGTGACTGTAGGTTCCGTGGTTGTACCTAGATGATGTGAGAGGCCAGATCTTTGTATTATGATTTCAAGTCCCAACATAGTTTAAGTGGAAACCTCCAGGGACCCTTTCAGCCTCCACTGCAGGAGAGCAGGGCTGCACACACAGGGAAATAATTCCCATGGGGGAAATGTATTTTTTGCCTACAGTTTTGCCCTCCATCCCCTCCCTGGCCACGCTCTCCTGGGGGTGGATACTCAGTCCATCCCACCCTGGTGGGCTTGGCTCTGTGACTTGCTTTGGTCCATGAAATGGTGGCAGAACTAACCAAGTGCCAGTTCTAAGCTGAGTCCCTCAGAGGCATTGCATGAGGCCACTTGTCCCTCTAACACCTCTGCCACCTGCCATGAAAGGATCCTGCTCCAACGTGCACTGAACCCAGAAGGACAGCCACATGGAGCCAACTCAAGTCTGACCCACACCTCCAGCAGAGCCACCTGCAGACCACTAACAAGAAAATTCCATGTTCACTGTTGTGAGCCTTTGAGATTTGGGGGGTTTTGTTAAGCAGCTTTATTACAAAAAATAGCTGACTATTCTTCCCTAGGGGAAATTTAGAAGAGGAAGAGAAGCTTCCCGGACAGAATCTCCCACACATGTCCTCTGCCCTCCCAACCCACCGTCCCCTGAAGGTATTGTTGGTGACTATCATCTGAAAAGAGTCACATGGTGCAAAGCTCTTCATGCCCCTTCGATTCTCCACAGCCCTCCTGGCGGTGGCTTTGAGTGCTGCCGGCATTGTGCCAGTGAATAAACGAAACCAAAACCTGAGCCCTTTCCTCTGCAAGCAGCTCCCTCTGTTGGCCTCAGCCACCCTGGCCCGGAGCCCTTTATTTTGTTCATGCTCCCTGGACACTGCTTGATGCTGACAGAATGCAACAGGCAAGCCTGTGTTCCGCGGGAGATGAGCGGCCAGGCAGGTGCAGAGCAGAGGGCTTTGGAGCTGTGTGGCCACTGACAGTGCAGAAGCGGAGTGTGGGCCCCCTGCCTGTTCACTCTGCCTGAGCAGGCATCACTGGGAGGGGTACCAAGGAGGAGGAGAAGCCGGTTCTGTCATCCCAGAGCCTCCAGGCTGCATGAGGAAACAGCCCCACAACAGCAGAGCCCTCCAGGGTCCGCTCCTCGTAACACTCACCGCTGTAGGGTGGGCAGAGTCCCCATGTGCCCCACTCCCACCTCAGGAGAGGTTCCCATGGGTGTGCATGAATGGACAACTGGGAGCATGCGTTGCTGCTCCCAATGGAGAAGCAGAGTAGCTGCATTTATACCATGTGATATGGTTTGACTTTGTATCCCCAACCCAAATCTCCTCTCTAATTGTAATTCCCATGTGTTGAGGGAGGGAGGTGATTGGATCATGGGGGCAGTTTCCCCCATGCTGTTCTCGTGTTAGTGAGTGAGTTCTCATGAGATCTGATACTTTTATAAGAGGTTCTTGCGACTTCGCTTTCTCCTATCTCCTGCCGTCATATAAGGTGTGCCTGCTTCACCTTCTGCTGTGCTTGTAAGTTTCCTGAGGCCTCTCAACCACACGGAACTGTGAGCCAATTAAACCTCTTTCCTTCATAAATTACCCAGTCCCAGGTATTTCTTTATAGCAGTGTGAGAACAAACTAATACCCCGTGTATCTGAAGATCCTAGGGAAGAAGCCTTCCTTATCCATTCCTAGCTCCGGTGACTCTGGCAGTCCTTGGCTTGTGGCTGCATCACTGCCGTCTCTGCCTCCATCTTCCCACAGCCATGTCCCCCCGTCTGTGCCTCTTCTCCTCTTCTCATAAGGACACTGATTCTATCTGAATGGAGCCCACCTTAATGCAGTATGACCTCATCTTAACAAAGCACATCTGCAATGACCCTATTCTTAAATAAGGTACACTCTGAAGTTCTGGGTGGACATGAATTTCAGAAGGACATGATTCAACCTAGTGCAATGACCAATGGAACCAACAGGGGCTCCACTATTTGGAACTCAAAACAACCTTATGGAGCCCTCCAATTTAGCCCCAAATCACCTGCCAGAAGAGGTCTCAGCCACCTGGTTATTCTTCTTCCTGCACCCCTGGCCAACTGTGTTGCCCTGGGACTGCCTGGGACTTCACTGGGTTGGGGTACAGCAGTCCCTGGAGGCGGAGGCTTGTTGACTTTGCACTTTGAGTTGGAGAAATGGGCAGAGATATTTCCTGCCATTTATTCATCACAGAGGACTTGGGCAGGGTTTGTTTATCTCCAGAAAGGATCGATTGGAGAGTCTCTGTCCTCCACAGACTGAGGCAGGCAGTTTATCGCCAAGGAAAATGTCTGAGAAGCAAGGAGTTCGGGCCTTGGGGAGTTCCCTCATGTCATTCTCATGTCAGATAAGGTGCTCCTGTGTCCACCCTCCTACTTTGGTCCTTACTTACATGAGCCCAACTGGGAATGTGCTCCGTGATTCACGTCCACTTAATTTCTAGAATGCTCAGGTAGAAACTAATCATTAAAAACATGTAAATTAATTTACCCCAGGAGCTTACTAGATTAGCCATTGACTTTTTTCCTCCTTTTGGATTCTAACCTTTCACAGAAATTCATCACAAAGGGCTCAAAATAGCCACCGAGGATTAACATGCTCTGTTCAGTCTTGGTGAGTGGGAACTCAGGCCCAGCCCCTCAGAGAGGAGGAAGGATTCCCCCATCTTCACATTCCCTTTTCCCTTCCCAGCAGTCCTCCTGTTGGATTCGATACAGCCACCCAGGAGTGGCTGGAAGCCCCTGGCCACCTGACTCTTCCTTCACAGCAGCTACCCAGGAGAAGGGAAAAAAAGGTCTGCCACTTGTGACATTGGCAGCCTGCACCCCACTGGGTGGACAGGTCAGCCACACACACTGCAAAGAGGAGGGCCTTCTAGGGCACACAGAGACATCCCTGCACATTCTTTCATTCATGTATTCACTCTTGGAGCATTTATTGAGCACCTACAATATACCAGGACCTGCATGGGTGCTGAGCACATATAGATCAACGAGATCCAGTCTCTGCCCTCAGGGGACAAACATGGAATCATAGAATCTCATCAGTGTGGCTGGAGCAACCACAGAGCATCCTGGGAGCCTGAGAAGGGAGGTGTGAAAACTGCCTGGAGCAGGCCTGGAGGGCTCCATGGAGGAAGGGACACTTTGAGCTTTTTCTTAAGCACTAGCAAGCATTTGCCAAGGGAAGGAGATGCTCTCCAGGAGGAATGGAGCACAAATATCATGGCGGCTACAGGGACCCTGGGGCCAGCAGACCCGGGTTCAAAGCCAGATGCAGCCTATGACCAGCTGTGTGATGACACTGTCATTGGGCAAGTCGCTTGCCAGTGTTGACGGAGGGTGGATTGTGCGATAAGTGGAGCCCTTAAGGCTGCAGAAATGAACACAGTGGGTAAGGAACGGTGAGCAGAGAGATAAATGAATTAATTAATTAAAAAATGGATAGAAGGATGAGTCGGCTGTCTGGTGAGGGGTTCTGCCCTAGGAGTAGTCACAGGACATGGGAGGGATGTTGGCTGCAGAGCGTGCTCAGATTTGCGGCTTAGAACTGCGTCCCCAGCAGCAGCCCTCAGGGGCTGAGTTGCCGCAGGACAGAGCTACAGAGCCCTGACAACTTTTCTTCTCTGGGTTGATGCCTTGGTCCAGGGCTCTGCTGGGTGTGGTCTTCTGTCTTTGATCTGAGGCCCTCATGGCAGTGGTCCCCAGGTCTGCCCTCACAAAACTGACATCTGCCTGTGGACACTTTGGCTCCTGGATTCCTTTCCTTTGGCTGACATAACCCATCGCCACACAGTGGTCCTGTAGAGGACACGTGCTGAGCATTTCCAGAAGAGAGGAGAATCACTGGCAAGAACCATGGGTGTGCAGCACAGCCAGTAAGGGGGCACGAATGGTTTTATTTTGGAAATTAAAGGAAAGGGAAACTTTGGGACAAGTATGATGGACAAGTTCCAGGTTCAAATCTGTTTGCAAGTTCCTTCCATGACGGGACTGCAGCTGTACTTCTTTCACACACCCTCATCTGTGCAGCCAGCCCTCACCTGTCCAGCCAGCCCTCACCTGTCCAGTCAGCCTTCACCTGTGCAGCTAGTCCTTATCTGTGCAGTCAGACCCCATCTGTACAGTCAGCCCTCACCTGTCCAGCCAGACCTCACCTGTGCAGCTAGTCCTCACCTGTGCAGCTAGTCCTCACCTGTCCAGACAGACCTCACCTGTCCAGCCAACCAACATCTGTGCAGCCAGTTCTCACCTGTGTAGCCAGCCCTCACCTGTCAAGCCAGCCCTCATCTGTCCAGTCAGCCTTCACCTGTGCAACTAGTCCTTATCTCTGCATTCAGAGCTCATCTGTACAGTCAGCCCTCACCTGTGCAGCCAGCCCTCACCTGTCCAAGCAGCACTCAGCTGTCCAGCCAACCCTCGCCTGTGCAGTCAGTCCTCACCTGTCCACCCAGTTCTCACCTGTGCAGCCAGCCCTCACCTGTCTAGTCAGCCCCCACCTGTCTAGTCAGCCCCCACCTGTCCAGCCAGCACATTGTCAGTGCTGGGCTCAGACCCAGGCTTAAATTGGCAGCTGTTGACATTACAAGCCTCAAAGTTGAGAGGAACAGGCAGAGGAATGGGGCCTCTTTCTTCTCTCTGGGCACCTAAACAGGGGTTACCTGCAAAGGCCTTAGACCAGGTGATGGCAAGAAGCCCACTCTCCGCAGCCCAGGGCTATCTGCCTCCAGGCCTCTGCACCATGACTTTGCAGGAGCCGTGCAAACAGCAGCTGTGTCTGGCAAGCGCACAGAGAGTCGGGGCAATGCCAATTTGAAGCAGACGTCTGAAGAAGCTATTTCTAAAACAGCAA
Source organism: Pongo abelii (assembly GCF_028885655.2). Classification (NCBI taxonomy): domain Eukaryota; kingdom Metazoa; phylum Chordata; class Mammalia; order Primates; family Hominidae; genus Pongo; species Pongo abelii. The sequence continues at coordinate 228,750,691 of NC_071985.2, read as the reverse complement.
TTACCAGAAAGGGGAACAAATTACTACTTACTTCAGAGACTTTCACACATGGAGAATCAGGGCCCTACAAAGTAATCAGGGCAATGTGTTTGCAAAACTGCATTATTTATATTGAAATATTTCATGGAGAAAGGTCAGGAACAAAAATTGAAGGTTAGCAAGGAATAAAATACCAGGGTCACCGTATCTCCGCAAAGTCTGCATGGGGCCCTGATTATGGCCGCATTAGGCACATTTGAAAACTATTACAGAAACCCAGGCTGGTGTCCAACATCAGATTTCTAGGAAAAATGAATTCGGTTGTCCAAACCCAAAGGCAGCCCCATGCCTACAACCCACAGAGGGTCAGGCCAGGCCCTGTGGGTGTCAGGCCTGGGTGCCACTAGAGACCCGGTCCATTCATCAGACACTTGGCGCCCATCTTTGTTGCCAGCCAGTCAACCAGCTCCTCTGGAGCTCTACCCGGGCACACCAGGACACTGATAGCTGACCAGGTACTGGACAAGGAGGCAAGGTAGCCAGGGCCAGGGCCAGCAGAACAACCAGGCAAGACCCTGGATTTGGGCTCTATAAGAGATGTCAGTAGCTGACTTCCCCAAGAAGGGTGAGGCCATAGGAGCAGGGCCTCCTCCCTCCACCACACCCTCACCCTGCCTGCACCACCATCCACCACACCCTCACTCTGCCTGCACAACCAGCCCTCTGGGGCTCAGTGCCTCAGGTTCTCCCGCCTGTCCCCCTGGGCAAAATGCACTCCCAGGAGAAGACCACCGCTGATGATCATGTGAGTATTGCCCTAGGCATGTGTGTGCACCTCTATTATCTAAGTTGATCCTTGCAGCACCCTGGCAAGGCTGGGAGGAAGAGGATCCTCTATCTTAGTGGGGCTGCTTTCCAACCTTGCCTGGGAAGCTCCAGGCCTCTGTGGTGGGCGTTCAGCCTGCTGGGGCTGCAGACATTTCCCTCTGTGTCCTCACTTCAGGCACAAGCCCCAGGTCTCTGCAACACTGCCCAGTGCTCAGCTTCTGAGACTCCAGGGAGAGTGATGGAGAGAAGGGGAGAGCATGTGGGATCTGTTGGTGAATTTGCCCCTTGCCTGCCTGGGCACCTTTTTTCCAGGCACAGAAACCCCTCCAGGCCAGCCCAGATGCTACTCCTTGCCTCGGAATTGGGGGCTAGGCATGGGACGGCCATTGCCATTTACTCTGGAGATGGCACAAGTCTCTGCTCAGTGGCTCTTAGGGATTCTCTTTCTTATGCCTTTTGGTCTGGACCAAATTCAGCTTCTAGACCCCCTCAGCCTGAGAATGGTCCTTATTCTCCACCCAGTCTCCAGCCAGGCCCATCTCTCCCTATCTTATGAACAAAGCCTCATCCACCCCAAACTGTCCTCATTCATCTTGCACCCAGGCAGGCAGGTCTACCCCCAGCTCTTCTCATTATCCTACAGCTTATCCTGGTCAAGACCTGCCCACCCCACCCCAACCCTGCATGAAGCCTTCTCGCCAGCACAATGGCCCCCACCTCACTCCTCTTCTCCAAATGCCCACGACTCTCAGGGCTTCTCTCACACCGGGCTGTGCCCAATAGCACACGGTCTGGTTACAAGTGTTGTTTTTGTGCCTAACTTAGGTGAAATCTTCCTGGGGCAGATACCACAGAGCATTTGATAGTTTGTTCATTCATTCATTCTCTAGGCACACTTATGCTCCTCAGTGACAGGGGTTTTGTTTGTTCTGTTCTCTGATGCATCCTCTGCACCTTGAACGGTGTCTGCCACAGAGAAGGCACTCAATGAATATATGAGAGATTTATCCTTCCATCCGTCCACTCATCCACCACCCATTCACCATCCTTCCATCCAAACATCCACCATCTTTCCATTCATTCATGTGTTCATCCATCCATACATCCAGGCATCCATTAATCCACCATCTGTCCTCCTACCCATTCATCTATCTACCATCCCTCTATTCATCCATCCACACATCCATCCACCCATTTACCACCTAGTCACCATTCTTCCATCCATCCATCCATCCATCCATCTTTCCATCTATGCACCCATCCATCCATCCATCCGATCATCAATAAATCCACCATCTGTCTTTCCATCCATCTATCCAGCTATCCATCCACTCATCCACCATCCTTCAACTATCCATTCATCCATACATCCACCATCTACCTATTCATCCATCCACCATCTTTACATCCATCCATCCATACATGCATACATACATACATACATGCACCAAGAGTTCCTGAGTAGCTCTGGGGCAGATTCTGGCAGAAAGGAGACCCTGGTCATCTGTCTCTTAGAAGCTTCTATGTGGTATGTGGGGCTTTGTATAGGGCTGAGAATGAGCTCAGCCTCAAAGAAACATACGAGAAAAGGCAAGAGGAAGAGGAGTTACTGAGGCCCAGCTGAGGACAACTCCCATCTGCAACCTCAGCCCCAGAACCACAGAACAGGAAGGTGTGACCACTGCTAGCTCCATCGTTGGCAAGGCCCAGTGCAAAAAAGTGCCATTCAAGGTCCTAGCATTACATAGCAAATGAAAATCATCCTGACAAGTTGAGAGAAAAGCAATGGAAGAAAGGCATTTTTACATAGCAAATAAAAATAATCTCAATAAGATGATGATATGCATTTGCTACATAATCCCCTAATAAGTAAACAAAAATTTTACTTGTAAGTCCTTAGTGTGGATTTTACCATTCACCTTTATTCTGTGCAATGCCAGCTTTAAATGCAAATGTAAGAGCATTTATCTCATGGATGGAATCACCAAAATTGCACAATTCGTATGGTGTAGTTTGTACATGTATTCCTTTCTTACTAGAACAGTGGAGATGCTGTACTAAGCCAACTCAGCTGTTTTCATTTCCCTTCTTGATCAGGTACATTTACCCTCACTCCCTGCCTTGGGCTTCCTGATGAGCACAGAAGGACGGAAAGGAACAGGAACTTGGGCTGCCTGTCTCCCTTTCCTTTTATGTCATATTTTCAGCATAACTGGTTGGCTACACAGGGAGCAACATGAATTAGGACAGATACAAGAGGGCTCCTTGGTTGTTTTTGTTTCTTAGGATGCCGGGGCATTCTTTCTGCTTTTGAAGCAAGTTCTAGTTCAAGTGGAGAGTGTAGCTCTCAGAGCTGTCAAGAGCCTACTTTGTTGCAGACGTAGCACGCTGACCTTGCACCCACTTTGAGTCTTGCTGAGCTCTCACGTATCCTAGAATTCTGCACTTATGGGGCCTCATGAATGCTGCATGCCAGTGGAGTGGCAAGAAACAGTGGACGTGTGTCACAGCATCTGCTCTGTCCACGGTCATGCTCCAGGGTCTCATAGGATGCAGCTTACAAAACACAAATTCAAAAATAAAAAATTATTAAGAATGCAGCCAAAAATTATATGAAAAAAAATCTCAACATCACCATCATTAGAGAGATGCAAATCAAAGCCACAGTGAGATACTATCTCACACTGGTTAGAATGACTATAATTAAAAAGTCAAAAAATAACAGATGCTGGCAAGGTTGCAGAGAAAAAGAACACTTACACACTGTTGGTGGGAGTGTAAATTAGTTCAACCATTGTGGAAGACTGCGTGGCAATTCCTCAAAGACCTGAAAACAGAACTACCATTCAAACCAGCAACGCCATCACTAGACCTATTCCCAAAGGAATATAGATCATTCTGTTATAAAGACACATGCACACCTATGTTCACTGCACCGTTAATCACAATAGCAAAGACATGGAATCAACCTAAATGCTCATCAATGGTAGACTGGATTTTTTAAATGTGGTACCTATACACCGTGGAATATTATGCAGCCATAAAGAAGAAGGACATCATGACCTTTGCAGGAACATGGATGGAGCTGGCGGCCATCATCCTTAGCAAACTCACGGCAGGAACAGAAAACCAAATACCATGTGTTCTCACTTAAAGTGGGAGCTAAATGATGAGAGCACATGGAGACGTGAAGGGGAACAACACACGCTAGGGCCTATGAAAGGGTGGAGGGTGTGAGGAGGGACAGGATCAAGAAAAGTAACTAATCAGTACTAGGCTTAATACCTGGGTAATGAAATAATCTATACAACAAACCCCCATGAAACAAGTTTACTCATATAACAAACCTGCACATGTACCCCTGAACTTAAAATAAAACTTAAAAATTAAAAAAAAAAAGGTGAATTTCAAGATGGCCATAGCGAAGCATTAAACCATGCCAGAGGCCCTTCTAGGGCCCTTGTGCAATTGCACCGCTTGTACATCCATCACGTTAGCCAATGTAACACTGGTGGTTTGATCACAGGTCCTGGAGGGGTCCAAGCCTTTTCTCAGCAGGAAGGACTTGCCTGAGCTTCTAGGTGGCTTGTTCCCCGTTGCCAAATCTGGCTTGGGCCACAAAGTGAAGGCAGGATCCACTTGAAAGCAAGGGAATGGGGTGCTGAGAACAAGTCCCTCAGTTGACTCAGCTCACACACACACACTCACAGACACAAACACTCACACACACACACACAGCGCATCAGGCTGACCCGAGGCCTGCGGCCCCTTTGCTGTCTGTGTACAACAAGATAGCAAATGAAGCGACAAGTCAGTGCAACAGGAAAAGCGACTGCTGCCAGAAGCTCGCATTTCCATTTCTGAAACACCCAGCCCTGACCCCGGAGCCAGACAAGCATGCTTCAGCAGGACCAAATGTTTCCAGTACGCAGCCAGGCTGAAGGCAGCAAATTGAGTGGAACTGTCTGTTGTGTCTTGCTTTCAGCTTCTCGAGCTGTTTTTTAAAACCCCTTTTGGGCACAGGAATCGTTTCACTCTATGATCTGCAGAAGAAAGCTCTTTTGTCAGGACCTCGCTAGCCCCTGCACCCCCAAACACACAGGCATGAGTATACCCACACATGCCCTCACTCACACCTTGCATTAAATGCTGGTGTATGCAGAGCGAGGTGACAGAATCCCGGCTGCTTTGTCCACAAAATGCCAGAACCTCTGCCTCACAGTGGATGACATCAGGTTGAAAATCTTCACAGCCATAGCAGGCTGAATGTCCTCTTTGGAAGCTGCCTTAGAGCCGGGCACATTATTCTGAAGAGCCTCAAATGTGAATCGCCTTCCTCCTCTGAGGATGGACACAGCTGTTGGAAGCAGCCACAGGTGTGTGTGTCCCCCAGGGCAATTGGCAGAGCCTCCTATGGTGACATGAGGTGACCTCAGGTCTCAGGCTGCCTGGCTTTAACCCCGAGCTCCACGTGTGTGTTACCTGTGTGACCTTGGGCGCCACGCCTCTGCGCTTGGTAGCCTCTGCTTGTAGAGTTTGGATTCTTAGAATGGTGCTAACTTCAGAGACTCCTTCTGAGAATTAAATAAGATAAAGTTTGTGAAGTATAGAACTAAGAAGTTTTTGGCATATGTGGTGAACATGTAGTAAATATTAGCTATTTCCATCCCCACTGCTAAAGAAAGTGATACTCTCTTGTGTGACTCACAGAAGGGCCCAGAGAGCATCAGCTCTGGGGGCTGTAGGACTCCCCACAAAGTCTAGTTGCCCAGTCTCCTGTCTTTTCACCTCCAAGATCCCTCTAGAGCAGCACTGTCCAACAGAACATTCTAGAATGATGAGAACATACTGTCCATTTCAGTAGCCACCAGCCACATGTAGGTACCGAGCACCTGAAATGTGGCTACTATGTGACCAAGGAAGTGACTTTTACATTTCAGCTCATTTTACTTCATTTAAATTTACAAAGCCACATGTAGCTAGTGTCCACCATAGTGGACAGAACAGCTCCAGACAATCATTTCCAGAGTTTCTCAGATTGAGAGAATAAAAGGCTCTTTACTCACGCAAGAGTGAGAATCATGGATTGCTATTTCCCCCTCCTGAAGCGCTTGAATGCCCGTGAATGAAATAAAGCCTCTGAGAAGTCCTGCAGCATAAACAGACTCTGTTTATCCTCATGTTTTCTAAACTTATTTGACTGCAGAACCTCCTTGATGTGCAGATATATAAAATGTCCAAGGACACCCTACAGAATAGAAGGAAGGGGCTGTGTCCACTAGAGCAACGCACATCATTTTGGCTTTGAAAAAGCTCAAGAAGGGCCGGGCGCAGTGGCTCACGCCTGTAATCCCAGCACTTTGGGAGGCCAAGGCAGGCAGATCACGAGGTCAGGAGATCAAGACCATCCTGGCTAACATGGTGAAACCCCGTCTCTACTAAAAACACACACAAAAAAAAAACCGGGCATGGTGGCGGGCACCTGTAGTCCCAGCTACTCAGGAAGCTGAGGCAGCAGAATTGCTTGAACCTGGGGCAGAGGCTGCCGTGAGCCAAGATCGCACCACTGCACTCCAGCCTGGGCAACAGAGAGAGACTCCGTCTCAAAAATAAAAAAAAAAGAAATAGAAAAGAGAATTATTTTAGATCTATTTTTTGTCAGTGCTGATGACTCAGAAACCAGGAATCAGTACTAAGTCCCTTATGTATGCATTCAACAAACATACATGCTTGTGAAGTGGGTACTTACCACGTGCCAGAGTCCGTGCCATACCCACAGCCAAACAATCACTGTCTCCTTCTGTACCAGGCAAGAGGGCAGTGTCCTCTGACGGTCCCCAGACAGAGCAGCCTGGGATTGGCTGTGTTTGTGATGCACATTCCTGGCTTCCCCTCTGAAGGGCCCAGGTCTTTAACGCTCCCATAGTGATGTCACTCAGGGGCAGGAGAGGAACTGGCAGCTGGGAGAAAGCAAGGGCTGGTGGACCTTCCCCACATTCCAGTTCAGAACAGAATGAGCCTCGCTCCCCACAGCCAGTGCTGCTCTGTTTGAGCAGAGAAGCCAGCTCCAGCCCACTGAGAACAGATCGGACCCACAGGAAGAGGAAACAAACCCTATTGTTGGCCTGCCCCAGGCCTTTTCCCAGATGGGTGAGCACCTGCCCTGAAGGCATAGGAGGAAGTGAGCGTGGGGCTCAGGGACCAGGCCTGCCCTCCCAGTTAGTGCCAAGGACACAGAAACAGAGGGGAGTGCCCATCAACTTCTGCCCAACACAGAGCCCCTTAATGACATTTAGATTAAAAAGCCAAGACACGGGCATATCCTTAAGATGCCTAATAAAGCAATTGGCCCGTCAGCCAGTCCAGCCCCCCGCATGAAGCCCCAAATGTAGAAACTCGGCCAGACTTGCCAGACCTGCTTAATGCAAAATTGGTAATGTCATTTACAAGCCTCTCGCACGCAGGCCTATGAATAAAAGAATAATGCTGAAAAGCAAGGCTCTCCAATTTCTATGCATTGCAAACAGCTCTGAGCAGATGCTTCACGTGCACTTGGCACGGACCTTCCGCCCTGCCAGGGCTCGCCTTGAAGATAGAGTGCCCCAATCCTGGAGGCACAGTTGCTGGAATTGCTGCAAAGTACCAGGAGGCAGGAAGCTTTACCTCCCTGGCCCTGGAGCTCCTTCCAGCCACACAACTCCAGTGAGGCTCGGAGGCCAGCCCGCGGGCCCCAAGGCCACAAGACATGTAAACAGTAACATAAATGCACCCCAACCGCCCCTGTCAAGCATCTTGTAATGCTTCTCCACTCTTGCCGCAAAGGCTGTTGGGATTTTCTGCCTCTACTGCCCCCATTAAATCAGCTGCCCGCAGAAAATATGTCCATCCTGTGGACGCCAGGTTCAGAGCCACCCCTGCATCCCCGGCACACTCTGCAGAGAACCCTTGCTCCAGGGCTGGCCCTGAGCACAGACTCTCCCCCAAGGCATTTCTGCAGCACATTAAAGAAAGAACAAAGGAGAGAAAGGAGGGAAAAGCCAGTCTCTCTGGATTCCAAATGAGAAGATGATGAAGTGTTCAGTAGGGAGAGAGCCTTTTCAAAGGACTTTTTCATCCAGCGCCAGCACGGTGTGAGAGAATCAAAACAGAGGAGTTCTGTGTCAATAGGACGGATCCCTCCAAGGCTGCCAGTATGTTGGAGTCCTGGAAGAGAGAGATGAGCCAGGGCAGTGCGCTTCACAAACCCTGAAAGACCAGGTTGAAAGTTCTCCCACAATGAAGGCTGCTTTTGGAGCACAGGTGCTAGCCTGCACAGGCTCGGGCGGCAGAAGCAATTGCTGTGCCGGGGTCTCTGGATCACAGCCTCTCCTGGGCCATACTGTGCTGGGGGAAGATCCTCAAATTCCCTTATGATTAAGGGTGCTGTACTGGATGAATTCCCGGGTCTTTTTGAGTTCCAGCTCTCTGGGGTGGTAACCTTTCTTATTTGAAATGCAAAAATATGTACTAACAAATATTTATCAAGCCTCTAGCACAACCATCCACACAAAGGAGGTGATTCATAAATATTGGACAGTTTATTAATTGATTGTCATTACTGCCGCCTTACAGCTGCTCTAAGGAACCGTCTGCCACATTTTGTCCTAATAAAGCAATTGGAGCTAAATAAAGCTCAGCCTGCCCAGCACACTCTGTTCTTGTCCTATAAAGAAGGGGCTCTCCAAAGGAGATGTGGCTTCCGCAGGTGACTTCTTAGGAGAACATTTATCCAACAAAGTAATTAAACAATCCCATGTGGTCTCCCAACCCAGAGTTGCTCCAGCTGCCTTAAGTCTGGTCGTGTTTCCTGAAACTTGACAACTTTTCTAAGTTCTTTAAACTTTTCGTTCAAGGCCCACATTGGAGGGGAGCTGGGGGTGGAAAGTCAATATAAAAGCAAAGATCAAACTCTTTCAAAAGAGTGTTTGCAACTTTTAATGATCTTCATCTGTCACAGGGTGCCAGAGGGCAAAAGCTGCATCTGTATCTTAACTGTAATAACTACATATCAAGCGGCCTGAGACTTGATTTATTAACAATGAGATTTTACAAGCAAGCCACTATTGAAAAATGGCAGCAATTTTCGGCACCCCAGATCAATACCCTTTAATTGAGTCAAATCTCAGCAAATTAAATTAAAGCCAGATTCCAAAATAGCCCCAAACTAAACAAATGAATTTCTGTAAAATTCCCCCACATGGTTGGATGACATGCCAGTGGCTGTCTTGAGTTGGTGGCAGTATTTTTATTTATCTATTTGGAAGCAAGATGCCTGCCAAGGGCACTGTTGTTCATCTGTCATGCTTGCAGTCCTCCCGAGCCCCGTGGTTGGACACCAGCGAGGGAAGGGGAGGTGGGCACAGACATGTCCAGGCCCCAGTCCAGGGCCACTTTGGGAATAAATTATTTCCCTACCTGTTCAACACCTCCTGGCGCGTTCCTTCCAACAAGGAGACGATCGGATCTTACGGCTCAGGGCAAAGACCAAACTCAGAGCCCAACTCTGCCCCAGGTGATTCAGGTGATCTTAGATAAATCAGACCTACCTGTTTTCACATGCAAAATAAGAATGATGACCAACATTGTCACCTCCAAAGTTTCCATGACATCAAACAAAATAACAAATTTCAAAGACAAGGTCCGGGTCTGGCACAGAAGGAGCACTCAGAGATTAGCTAAAGCAGGCACCCAGCTGAGGCATGACAAATGGGGCCGCCTCCCTGTTGCAATGCCAGCACATGCGGCCAGCCTATCCCAGAGCAAACGCGTTCTCCCTGGGCACTGGGGAAATAGGGTCCCCAAAAGGCCGGAGGATGGCCAGGTACCTGGGATCACAGTATGTCCCCTTGCTCTGCAGGAAGGCTCAGAAGCATTTCTCTCATTGGGAAGCTTTTACTTCAGAAACTCTTTGACCCCTTGGATTCTCCTTTGTCTCCAGGGAGCCCTTGTTTCATAGATTTCAAGAATGAATCATGGCCCTATCTGTAGAGGCTTAAGGAAATGCTCAGGGAGCCGGCTGTTCTGGGCCAACAGTGAAGGACAGGATACATCTTCCAGGCTGCTATATCCACTCTACAAGGAGCAGGTCAGAGACTCAGGAGACAGCCCAGGGCTCGGACAGGGAGCCTGGCTCAATTTAGGTCAGTCTTAAAACATTGCTGGAATTGAATGACAACGTCCAACTGCAGCCTCTGTTGTTGGTTAGAAGGTTATTCACCCAGGGCGGATGGGCAGCGCCACTCGGGGTGAGGCACTGGGGCACCCATGCTCCTCTGTGTCCCCCCAGCTGGAGGTTAGCAATGACCCGGAGAGCAGCTAATGCATCACAGTGATGTTGTTTGTGGGGCTCTCTGTGCCAGACCAAGTGTGTTTCGTAAGTATCTGCTCATCCTGTGCTTGTCACTGACTCCTAACCCAACAAAAGTTGGGGGAAGAGCAAACATTTCTTGAAGCACCCACTGAGCTCTGGTAGAGCAGATGGGAGAGGGATCTACCTTCAGCCAGGGTCTTTGTTTTTCATGCACTGTGTTTATCCACAGGCACCTGAAGTTGGAGTCCCTCTCCTTCACCCGGGCCCCACCCCAGCTAGATGAAGGGCTTCTCACTCCACTCCCAGGCACCTGCAAGTCTCCTGTGTCACTTTATTCTAACTGTATTTGAATCCTATGGTTGCCATAACAAAGGACCACAAACTCAGTGACTTAAAACAACAGACATTTATTCTCTCAGTTCTGGAGGACGGAAGTCTGGCAGCAAGGGGTGGTCAGCACTGTGCTCCCGCTAAGGGCCCTAGAAGAACCTTCTTCCCCTCTTCCAGCCTCTGGGGGCTCCAGTTGTTCTTGGCTTGTGGCTGCATCACTCCAATCTCTGCCTCTGTCTTCACACAGTATCTCCTCTCTGTCCATATCTGGTCTCTCTGCCTTTTTCTCATAAAGACACTTGGCATGGGATTGGGACCCACCAGGATTACTCAGGATGATCTCATCTCATGATCCTTAATAACAACTTCAAAAACCCTCTTTCAGGATAAGGTCACATTCACGGATTCTGGAGACTGGGATGTGGACATGTCTCTTTGAGAGGCCATTATTATAGAGTCTGCCTTCTCCCCATCACAGATGTCCAATTGATATCTGCAGACTAAATGAATGAGTGAATGAACAGGCAGCTGCTTCCACTGATGCAGGTCAGCCCCTCATCCTTCAAGGGCCATGACCCTTCAATATTCCCAGGGGTCCTTGCCCACACTGGCTTCAAGACTCTCCTCTTGCTATTAGAATTATAATGACCCCTGCCAATACCCGGCCTCATCTCAGACACTTGGAGATGCATGGAAATGCTAAGATTCTCAGATGCCTCAGAATCCTGTTTAGGGGCAGTCCCCCAGTAACTATGACATAAGATCCAACCTCTGGGACTCACCACAGCAGCCCTTGCTCTTGCCTCCAAAGACCCGGTGAGGCCAGGAGGGTATCTGCCTCACCCCAGGCTCCTTAGACATCCTCAAACATCCCCTGCCTGGCAAACAGTCAGAAGGCTGGCAGCTGGACACCTTCAGCCTCAGCATGGATTCAGGGGCAGAGACGAAGGCCACGTCCTGAACAGCCTCTGCCTAGCGGTGCAGGCACCGTCTACCTGCAGCTCCAGGGTCAGACTGCAGATACTCGAGGAGCAAGCCCGGGTCCAACTCTGCCTCCTCAAACCAAGCAGCAAACTGGCACCAGGACCCCTTCCTGTTAAGCCCCTGAGCCCCTGGCCCCAAGCCAGCTGGCTGTAGTGCTGAGCTGCGGCACCAGACTCCAGCCAAACCTCAGTGTCCTTCCTCCCTCGCTGGAGAGAATGCTGCTTAGCAAGCATGGGCAGTATGTGTGTGTGCAAGTGTGCACATGCCTGTACATATGTGCATGTGTATGCATATGTGTGCATCTGTGCAGGTGTGTGCTTACCCATGCGTGAGTGTGCAGATGTATGTTTGGGTGCAGGCATGTGTGAAGTATGCAGTTGTGTGCAGGCATCTGCAGGTGTGTGTTGTGCATATGGGTTTGTCTTTGCATATTTAAGTGGGTGTGTTTGTTGCTAATGGAACCTGTATACAAGTGGACCTGTCTTGAGGATGCTGAGGGAACCTCCTTTAAGAAAAGGATTGTTGGCTCAGATGCAAGCATCAAGGAAACTCTCCTCTGGCTTTCAGGGTGTCCCCCACATTCCCTCCCCATGCTAGAGTCCCCCAGTGTCTAAGGCATTTGGGGAGGGGACTAGGAAGGAACTTGCAGTATCTGAGCATCTGTCAGGTGCCAGACAAGGTGGCACCTTCCTCCAGGGCTGTGCTCCTTTCTCCTCTGAACAGATGAGAACATAAGGCTCGGCCAAGCAAAGGCATTTGTCCAAGCCACACAGCTGGTCCCCAGGAAGCCAAACCAGGATCTTCACTCAGGGCTGGGACCTCAGACCCACGTGTGTTCCAGGGCAGAGGTTCCCACCCTGTGGGACGAGAGCCACCTGGTCCGGGGGGTGAGAGGGGGAGGGTGTAGGGTGTGAAGCTTTTGTGGAGCAACTGACACCCAGGCCTCCCTGAATCCTGGTGGGGCTGAATCTGGGATCTTCACCTTAATAAGCCTCCTGATAATTCAGGAACAGATAGTCCGCCAACAACCCACTGAATATGCTGCTGATGGGGCTTGCAAGTGGGGCGGGCAGCCAGGGCAGCAGGTTTTTTTCCTAGCCAACCTGCCAAGACTGACCCCAGAGAGGCTGTGCTCAGAGGCAAAGGGCCCGGTACCTGCTCTCTCTCACCTGTTAGAGGCCTGAAATGGGGCATCAAAGTGACCCCAGAGCCCCCAAAACAAGGAAGACTCAGACTTGCTAGCAAACAGAGGGCACCAGAGGAAACCAGGAATAGGGCGGGACCTCTGTCTTCCCCAGAAAAGCCACATGCAGAAGCTGCTGAAGCAGGAAGACACATCGATAATTCGTCCTCTAGCCATGTCCAAGTGGTGACTCCCAGGGGACAGTCTGCAGAAGCCATTGGGGGGACACAGGTTTTCCTAACAAGTCCTAAGGCATTAGCAGAGTGTCAGTAGCACAGATAGGATTTTGCCTTCTATTATAGAAGGCCCCAGGTTCTCTGATCAGGTATTTGTTGGGATAAAGAACATGCTTTCAATAGGGTGATATATACATGCATAGATAAATGATGGATAGTGGATGGATGGATAGATAGAGAGACAGATAGATTAAAAAATAGATAGATGACAGATAGATAGATAGATAGATAGATGACAGAAGATAGATATATAGATAATGGATAGATAGATAGATAGATAGATAGATAGATAGATAGATAGATAGATGATGGATAGACAGATGATAGATGAGTGATTGATAGAAGATTAGATAGATGATATAGATAGATAGATAATAGATCCAGATAGATAGATAGATAGATAGATAGGTAGATAGATGATAGTAGATAGAAGATAGAAGATAGAAGATAGATAGATAGATAATAGATGATAGATACATAGTAGATAGAAGATAGATAGATAGATAGATAGATAGATGATAGATACATAGTAAATAGAAGATAGATAGATAGATAGATAGATAGATAGATAGATAGATAGATAATAGATGATAGATACATAGTAGATAGAAGATAGATCGATAGATAGATAGATAGATAGATAGATAGATAGATAGATAGATGATAGTAGATAGAAGATAGATAGATAGATAGATAATAGATGATAGATACATAGTAGATAGAAGATAGATAGATAGATGATAGTAGATAGAAGATAGATAGATAGATAATAGATGATAGATACATAGTAGATAGAAGATAGATAGATAGATAGATAGATAGATAGATAGATAGATAGATGATAGTAGATAGAAGATAGATAGATAGATAGATAGATAGATAGATAGATAATAGATGATAGATACATAGTAGATAGAAGATGATAGATAGATAGATAGATAGATAGATAGATAGATAGATAGATAGATAGATAGACAGAACAGATAGATAATCTTCCCAGACATGAGTGTGCTGGGAAGCAAGGTTTTCAGATAAGTGTGTCAGATTGTCAAGGGCAGCAAAAGCCACACAGGAGACTTGTGATCTTGCCTGTAGATTCATTCTTTTGTTTATTCATTTAATAAGCATTCAGGGAGCACCCACTATGTACCAGGCATTATGTTAGGCGCTAGGATGTAGCTGTGAATAAAAAGGCATTCTCCCCACCTGTCCAAGAGCAGAGCTAGGAGGTTAAACAAGCAAGTAAGACAGCAAGTGAAGGACCCAGGGCCTGTGGGAGCCACAGCAGGGCCTCTGCCCCAGGCAGGTGTAACAGGGGCAGCCTTTCAGGTGCAGTGACCAAAGGCATTTGGGAGTAATCCACACAGCAACCCCTGAGGTCCACATGGTGGTAGTGTGGGGAAGAGAGCTGAGCTGCAATGGCCATTAACTTTCACCCTTAAAAATGGTGTCCCCTGGCCCAGCGTGGTGGCTCACGCCTGTAATCCCAGCACTTTGGGAGGCCAAAGCGGGCGGATCACGATGTCAGGAGATTGAGACCATCCTGGCTAACACAGTGAAACTCTGTCTCTACTAAAAAATACAAAAAATTAGCCGGGCGTGGTGGCGGGCACCTGTAGTCCCAGCTACTCGGGAGGCTGAGGCAGGAGAATGGCGTGAACCCAGGAGGAGGAGCTTGCAGTAAACCAAGATCGTGCCACTGCACTCCAGCCTGGGCAACAGAGTGAGACTCCGTCTCAAAAAAAAAAAAAAAAGTGGTGTCCCCTGCTGGACTGGGCACAAGGAACATTCACACCAGCCGCCAGGTGGTAGAAAGTTCTGTTTTAGATGGAAGAGCCTTGTCCCATCACCGTGTGTGCGTGTGTGTGTGCGTGCGTGTGTGTGCGCGTGCATGTGTGCATGTGTGTGTGCGTGTGGGTGTGTGTGTGCATGTGTGTGTGCGTGCATGTGTGTGTGCGTGTGTGTGCGTGCATGTGTGTGTGTGCACGTGCGTGTGTGTGTGTGCAGCTACTTACACATCTATCTGTCTATCTAGGTATCTGTCTAAGTATCTGTGCACCTGCCTTCCTCTATATACCCATCTGTTTATCCATTATCTATTTAGCTATGCATCTATCCAGGCATCTGTGCACTCATCTATCATCTGTCTATGCATTTATCCATGCGTGCAAGTATATTTATGTATGCAAGTATACGTATAATAGACATAGATATGAATATAACATATGGAAAGAGAAGCTGTGGTTAGGCTCTTGGTCACATTTGGATTCCTGTAGCTATTTCTCCAGAGCAGAAAATATTTTGCCTAATTTTATTCTGCTGAAACTGTTTTTTTTTAAAAATCTTGCAGATGCTTCCTCCAGAATAGCATGTTTTCCCCAAAAATAACTGGGCCAGGGTTATCCTAATTAACTGAGTATTCCGGAAGTTACCTTTGGAAATGATACTATGTATAATGTCAACATTTTCCAAAAATTGGCCCTGGAGCACAGTCCATTACAGCGCTGAGGCCCCAGCACCCCTGATGTCCAGCAGTCCCGGCCCCCG
This sequence comes from Pongo abelii, assembly GCF_028885655.2. Classification (NCBI taxonomy): domain Eukaryota; kingdom Metazoa; phylum Chordata; class Mammalia; order Primates; family Hominidae; genus Pongo; species Pongo abelii. The sequence continues at coordinate 228,735,255 of NC_071985.2, read as the reverse complement.
CCCAGCATCTAGCAGAAGTCAAGCCTCCATTCCAAGCCTGCTCTTGTTTCAGAGGAGTTAACTGGGATCTACAATAAAAGGCTGAGTTGGCAAGCTGGGAAAATGGGTGTTTGAGGCTTCATTTCCCCCCTTTCTTGAGCAACATCTTTTATGAAGAATTTCTCTGTGCCTTGTCCCTCTTCCCATGGCCTCAGTCTATTTTTAATGACATTTCTGGCAGCCCTGTATTTCCCTTCTCCCCTGTTAATATCCAGGTTCTTCATTATTCACGGTGCATCCATCTTCTTCCGACCCCACCACATCCCCCACCCTTCACGTCATTCAGCAGGTGCTGCCTTACCGTCTCTGTCTCCGAGGCTGGCATCCTCATTCTCAGTCCTTTAAACAAGCTGGGACCTATTTACCCAGCCAAATGAACCCTCTCCTTCCTGGAAGCCAGCCCTGCCTTCCTGAGCAGGCTGTACGTGGAAGCAATTGCTCCGACACAGACAGGGACACCGTGGTGTGTCTCTCAGCCCCATCACGATGGCCTGCACCACATCCCAAATCAGAATCCAGCTCATGGATGCGGGGTTGGCCCTAGAAAGTGCCAGGAGGCATCCAGCACTGGGCCTGGCCTCATCCTGGACATTTTCTTGTTTCAGACATTAAATATGTGGCATGGAGGTTTAGAACGTGGGCCTTGGAGTCACAACAACTACGGTTCAAATCCCTGATTCTCTCAAGCAGGGTGACCTTGGACACTTGAACGTTGCCAAACCTTGTTGTCCTCACCTCTGAAATGGAAGTGACTATCCCGATTACAGAGAGTTCCAATGGGGATGAATGGAGATACTCTGCAGATCCCTGTTGGAGACATAGGAAGCCCACAGCCAATGGGAGATCCAGAAAGATCACAGTGTGTCCCAAAAGGGAAAGAAAAGAGCAAATGTGTTGTATGCAACTAGGAGCCTAAGTAAGACTACAGAATGCGCTGAGGCGTCTCAGACCCAAATCCATCTCCTTCAATTCAGCCATGTTTGAAATATGAAAGTCACCATTGCCAGCAAGCCCACACTCGCAGCGTTCCTGCCGCCAAGTATTTATGGAGACATCCCACCAGTCAAGGGAGACTTATGAGCTACATAAAGACAAAGGATAATCCGGCAAATTCCAAGTTGCACTAAAGGGCTACAAATCAGTGTTTGGGCTGGGTTCCAGATACAAAGAGAAAGTGTGATTAAGTGTGACTTTTTTAAAGTTTTGTTTGGATTTATTCCGAAAAGCTCCTTCACCCGAAGATGCAGATTTCTTGTTGGCACAGATGGCTGCCCTGTCGTGAATCAGAGGCAGAGAATTTGAGCAGTGCCCAAAAGGAGCCTAGAAAAAAGAAAGCACAAAAAACAGAACGACTTGTAACTTTGGTGCAGAACTAAGATCTGTTCCCACCTGTCAGTGACTCTGGGGGTGCTCTGCACTCTGGGGGGGGGCGGGAGCTCTGGGGTGCAATCCCTTGAATGCTTGCTGGTACCTCTGCTCTGCAACCACCTCCACACTGGCCCTAACTAGGCAGAGGCCTTCATAGGCATCCCTCCAGCCCAGGGCTGTGCAGGTGGCCACAGGCAGGATGTCTGGCCTGGGCCAGCACAGTGGACATGTACAGAATAAATAAAAGGACAAAGGACAAATGGCAAAGTGACATCAGGAGAGACACAGGACCAAGGGCTTGTTCAGCCAAGACAGCGCTGGGGTCAGAGCTGCAGTTCATCCCAGGGCAGAGGTTTGTACCTGAGAAAAGCATTCCACCAGGAAGCATCCTGCCCAGATGGACCAGGGCAGAAGCACTGAGGTCAGCTCCGCTGGGAAGATGGTGTCTCAGGGTCTTCCTGAGTTGCTCTGAGCTGGGGGCCTTGGCCAGTTGCTTCCTGACCTTCCTTGTCTACATATTGTCATAGCCTTCCTTGCCGAATTAGCATGCAGGTTCAAAGAGGGGCCTGGATGCTCCTACACGACCAGCCAACAAACTGTAATTTCAAGACAGTGGCTTCCCCCGTTCCTCCTGATAACAGCAGCTGTAAGAGGGTTCAAACCCCAGCACACTCATGGCTTCTTCTTGCTCTGCACTCACTCTGGTAGATTAGGAAAAATTGCACTAATCGTGAAGTTTAATTTTCTGTGTTCTGACACTTTGACTTCTAGTGCCTTGCTGACCCTGGAGGGACTGCCCTTCCCAGGGCTGGTCAATTCCTGGATATAGGAAAGGCCTGGGCTGGGAGCCCACCTTTAATACCAACCCACCCAGAGCCCACACCCCACCAGCTCCTCTACCACAGTCTCCCCCCGGGGGCCAACATCCACATGCCCTAGTCACCTCTGGCTAGGTGCCAGACACCTAGGGGCAGCCTCTCTGCCCCAGAGCCCACAGAAATTATCCACACGAGCCTATCCTTCCTGCAGAAACCACGATAAAGGCCCTGCCCACGTTGCCCTCGGCTCGCTCTGCCTCCTGATGGATGCCCTGCTTTCCCATGTGGCCCTATGTGACGTGGCCTGCCCCCTCCTCATGGGATCTGTGAGTAACAAATCACCTTAAACAGGCAGCTGCCTGCTGATCTGCTGGCCTCACCATGGCTGCATATTAATAAAACCCACGATGGAAAGCAGGAATAAAATAACCAGCCCTGCTCAGCACAGCTCCACCAATCTTTGCCATTGACTCGGCCCAAGGGAGACTGTGGGGAGTTGCCTGGGCTCAGCCCAGGTCTGGCCAATGCTGGGTCTGGAATGAGCAGGTGCACTCAGCCAGCACACCTGAGGCACGTTCCCACCTGGTCTCCTTGCATGGAGGGGACGTCCCCCCCACTCTTAGTTATATTTCCCAGCCCTTTCAGAACTTGAGCAGCAACACGGTGTTTTCTCTTTCCTTCAGTGGAGCCCTCACCCTTAGGGGGCAAAGCCTCACACTGCCCCACATTCTCTCCCAGTGACATAGAGAAGCTTCTGGCAGCAGCTCAGAAATGCTCCCAGGAATCCACGTCTTGGCTCTCCGGTGGCTACAGCTGACCCAGCCCATCCCCTGGAGCCCACAAGGACCAACGTCCCCAGGCCCTGAGCTCGCCACTCAGCCAGCAGCTGAAGTGAGCACTCTTCTTCTGGGGCTGCTCATGCCAGGGGAGTGATCTCATCCCCCTGGGTCTGAGATTGGGGAAGGTTCTGGGTGACTAAGAGCCGTTGCACATGAAACCCTCTGAAAGGCCAAATCCCAGCTAGAGCTCCTGTTTGGAGATTAAAACTGGGACATCAGTACCCCCCGAAGCTGTGAACTAACATTTGGGGGGATTCCCAGTCCAGTCACTGTGACCTCTTTTCCCGTAGGAGGCAGCTGTCTGCAACAGGTTCATCTCCCAAACACACACACCGCAACACGCAGCTTGCACTTTCCCAGCCCCTGGAAACAAGAAATGGCCATGCAACGGTCTTTGGCCGATGAAATGAGTGCCACTTCCGGGCAGAGGCATCAAATGGCTGGAGTAAGACCATCCAGAACTTCCTTCTTCTGCCTTGGTAATTGAGAAAGTGCCTGTTTACAAGGAGGTACAACCCGTGGCCATCACGAGGCCCGCCATGCCATGTTCTGAGTATTTACATCTGCACCCCCAACTCCGCTGTTGAAATCCTAGCCCCAACAGTGATGGTATTAGGACGTGAAGCCTTTGGGAGGCGACCAGGTCATGGGGGTGAAGCCTTTGTGTGACAACACAGTGAGAAGGGGCCATCTGTGAACCAGAAGCTGGCACCGAACCAGAAATCAAACCTGCCGGCACTTTGATCTTGGACTTCCCAGCCCCCAAAGTGTGAGAAGTGAGCTCATCATTTTCTAAGCTACCCTGGTAGCCTATGGTATTTCCCTACATCAGCCTGGATGGACTAAGACACAGGGTCACCCTAAAGAGTGCTCAGCGTTGCAGTGACCCCTGCAGAAGGGAGGAACAGAATGTTGTCGGTAGCTCTGAGATGGGCGCTGTTTGTTACTGTGCCATAACTCCGCCCATCCTGACTAACATGGGCAGACAGAGGAGCCAGGTCAGCACCCAGGGACTCCTGGCTGGTGGCCCCTGAGAGGACAGGGCCTTGAGTGGTACCAGACATCTGCAAACCAAGCTAAAAGTCTCCAACAGGAGAAAAAAAAAAAGTGACAGAGAGCATTTCACATGGCTGTATCTGACAGAGAGAATCAGATTCTAAATATCTGTTATCAAAATTGCCTGAGGAGAGAACGTTTATTAAAAGTTTTCCATAAGCATTCCCCAGCTCTTTAATCACAGGGTGTTTTTTTCTTTCCCGTAACATCTTCAGCACATTTACTGCTTTTGCATAAAGGACTTTTGCTTCTAATCACATTGAGTTTACTATAATTAATTTTTAATGTATTTTCCAGGGTGTTTCGTATGTACAGACTAAGATATTTTATCATATATTAACATAGCCATTTCCACTTTTAAAGTGGGTTATTAAATGAGGGTTAATTTATTATTGCTTAAGATGTTACAATGTTAACCCAATTATCATTTGGGTTTTGTCGTGTACACTTTGGAGTGTGATAGGATATTGATAATAGACCAAGTAGGATGAAATTTACTAAATCAAATCCTTAGGACTCTTGCTGAATTCTAATAATAGCTTGATTAGCTAGCAGGACACCCATGCTGTCATCCGGGCAGCTCTCATCCGAGGGCAAAGCAGCCCGAATCGCAGGGCCCGGACCTGGGGTCAGCTGGGGTCAGCTGGGGTCAGCCCCAAGGCCAGGCTTCTTTCCAAGACCTGGGGCTCATGTTTACTTCCACATCCTGCACCAGTGGACTCAGATTCCAGGCTCTGTCCTCTTGGCCAAGGATCTGGTAATGCACAAGGAAGGTTGAGGACGTGGGTCTGTCAGACTCCCCCAGGTTCAATCGGGGAGACTTTGCCCCATGGCTCAGTGCATTTGAGAAGAACCACAGGAGATACTGGGTGTGAGCACCTCTCGTGCCCACCAGGTCCAGGATGGGAGCATCAGCCATGGGGGTGGATCTGGACCAGCATCCTCTCTTCATTCCACAAACACTCCCCCAGCCCAAAGCTCTATGCCTATGACTTCCATGGAGCCAGGAGGATCAGGGCCCGGCCCTGCCCACACACTGCACCTATGCTGGCCAGAGAAATGCAGCAACCGCCAGCATGAACCAAGGCAGAGGAGGGCTGGGCAGGAGGTGTCGTCCTAGGCTTGCTGAGCACCCTGCTTGTGGTACAAGAGGGAGCTCCAGGTGTCTGGCATCCAAGGAGCCTTGGGAATGGGTGGATGGCGGAAGGTGAGATCGGTGGGGAGGCGGGAGCAAGTCTCACCTGAGAGAGACACTTCTCCTTCCAGAGCACGGAGTCGGCTTGTGCTGTAAGGAATCGCCCCCACACCCAGAGCGGGGCTGAGTGCTGAAGAGAGCTGCTTCCCCTACCCTGGCTAAAGTGACCAGCTTGTCCCGCAACACCACCAAGGACAACAAGCCCCATCCCTGGGCAGAGCCCAGCCCCCGTGACACAGGGAGATGGCAGATGAGGGACGACATGGGTACTCGCAGGGTCCCTGTGTTGTCAGGAACCTGCTCATCATTCACTCTCCCCCCTCCCCTGGAAAGAAAGAATCGCACTTCTCTCCTGACAAGCCAGGCACTCTGCTGCCTAATTTAAGAGGCAGGGAGAACCACGATAGCACTCAGCACTCGGTGCTCGTCACCAGAGATGCATTGTAGCTGGGAGCATAAAAAACACCTCATTAAATCATCTCTTTCCCTTCATTAGGATAACATCACTTAAACCTGCTGTCTCCAACCTCAGCAAAAGCCGCCCCCTCTTTCTGAAAGCTCAGAGCTAGGATGGGATGGACGCCAGGCCGAGAGGGTCTGCACACACACCCCCAGGAGTATGCATCTCTCGGCGGCTAATTCGCTCACATTGACGGATGGATTGCACGGTGTGCTTATATATAATATTTACACTTAGGGTGAGAGGAATGTTCTGGCATGGAGCCATTTATCTCATTCTTTTTGGAAGCTCTTCCTCTTTTTCGCTAATGGGAGTATCACTCAGTAGATAATACACAGCCTCACTCAGCTGGCACAGCAACTTTCCACGGAGAAGGCTCACGTGCTCCACCTAAGCCCGTGCCGCACCAGCCCAGAGTGCAGGGCAGGCGTGGCGTCTGTCAGGCAGAACTTGCTGCCCACACCCCACTGCAGGTTCCATGTGGGATCTGGGTGGCCCCGGTCTCTCACCAGCTCTGGTGGGAGAGTGTTCCGAGCCCGACATTGGGCAGCCCATCCACTCTATCCACCGTGGGCTTTCCAGGTTCCATGCCATCATGGTAACTGGTGTTGTCAAGTATTTGTCCCTGCCGAAATCCATGTTAAAATGTAATCCCCAATGTTGGAGGTGGGGCCTGGTGGGAGGTGTTTGGTCACGGAGGCGGATCCCTCCTGAATGGCTTGGTGCCATCCTCGTGATAGTGAGATCTCCCGAGATCTGGCTGTTTGTCAGTGTGCGGTAGCCAGGTGCAGTGGCTCATGCCTGTAATCCCAGCACTTGGGAGGCCAAGACAGGTGGATCACTTGAGCCCAGGAATTTGAGAACAGCCTGGGCAATGTGGCAAAACCCCGTCTCCAACAAAAAAAATACAAAAATTAGCCAAGCATGGTGGTGCATGCCTGTAGTCCCAGCTACTGGGGAGGCTGAGGTGGAAGGATCACTCACTTGAGCCCAGGAGGTGGAGGCTGCAGTGAGCCATGGTCATGCCACTACACTCCAGCCCAGGTGACAGAGCAGCACTCTGTATCAAAAAAAAATAAGTGTCTGGCACCTCGACTGGCTCTTGTTCTCACTATGTGAGACTCCTGCTCCCCCTTCACCCTCCGCCGTGAGTAAAAGCTTCCCGATGCCTCCCCAGAAGCCAAACAGATGCCGGCGTCATGCTTCCTGTGAAGCCTGCAGAACTGTGAGCCAGTTTAAACCTCCCTTCTTGGTAAATTCCCCAGCCCCAGGCATTTCTTTATAACAATGCAAGAACGGCCTAACCCAGGAACAAGGGGGACACTGAAGCCGCTGGACAGAACCTGGCCAAGGTGGTGGACAAAGTCAGGGTCAACCTGGGACCACACAGTGGATCTTGGGCTCACTTGCCTCAGGCTTTGATGTCCTACCCGAATCCTACCTGGGGAACGTGGCCTTGACCTTTGCCTTGTGTGTATTCTGAGACGGGGGCTGGGCGAGGTGCAGTTGGAGGACACAGCAGGACACTCCTTGGATGCCTCCACCTCCCCACCCCTGAGCCCTGCTCCCTGTCCGTTTAGGGTCCTAGCATGGCCATGCACACAGGTGCACCCCTGCCCAAGCCACGCCCAAGGTGCCTCAGCACCAACCCAAGACCCTGCCCCAAGAGGGCTGACTCTGCCTGTGACCCAAGGGTATCTGTTTCTCTCCTGGGGCTTCAGTTTCCCCCAGATGAAAGGGGTGAGCTACTTAGTGATTCCCAACCTTGGCTGCACATTGGAATTTCCTGACAAGCTTTTAAAATCCCTGGTGCCTGACCACACCACCGACGGCAGCATTGCCTTCCCAGGTGGGGACCCAGACCTCTGCATGTTCATGTCTCCCCAGGTGACTCCAACCCCAGCCAGGGGTGAGATCCAGCAACCTGCATCAGCGGTTCTCAGCGTGGGATCCTGGGGCAGCAACAGCAGCCAGGTTGACAGGCCAACTCTGCAGCCTCCGCCCCACACCTGCCGAGTCAGAAACTCTGGCTGTGGTTGCAGCAGTCTGGGATTTTACTGGCCCTGCGGGGGATTCAGCCACCAGCATGCTGGTGTGCTTTCAGCTGTGACCCACCTGAGTGCTGTGCAGACAGTGCTGGGCAGATCCCGGCTCCAGGGCCCACTAAGCTTCACTTGACCCTTAGAGGCCCTGCTCTTCATCTGTGAAGCCTCTAAAGATGCTCTTTCCCAGGCACCTTGTAAGGAAATAAACAAGGTCAAGTCCACCAAGTGCTAAGCATCCCAGGCCTTAGCAGAATCTTTCTCCATGGGTTGACCTTGGTGTTGACAATGTCATCAGGCACCAAACAGGCAGTCACAATTCAGAACCCTGCCCTGTTTTGCTTCTGGAGAAAGATGGAAGGAAAGGAAAGGATTTTATCAAAGGGAAACAGAGACCAAAAACGAGTGTGTGGTGTCCGACAGATAACGATGTCAGGTCATCCTCCTGACAGACAGGAGGATGAGGCCAGGAGGGGCGTCTTGGAGACTCCAGCGCATCTGGGCTGCCCCGAAGAGGGGACCTAGAGCTGAGCAACCAGGGGGATCGAGGGCAGGGAGAGACAACTCGGGGACGGCAGAAGCTCCTGGATGTGGGCACCCTGGACTGAGGAGGGAGGAGGGTCCACCTGCCTGCTGGCCTGGGGCTCCCTGGGCACGGGGACTCTCCTGCACCAGCTCACTGGTAGCACAGACACGCATGAGAAGGGACCCATCCCCAATTCATTGTGATGAGTGCCCCTAAAAGGACCCAGCCCGCGCGGCTCTGCGGGGTCACACATACAGCCTCCTGGGGTCCCCCAGGACAGGGCAGCCTGCAGTGTGCAGAACTGGCCACCAGGTGGCAGCAACACCGCCTCCCCAGGGGTTACTTTGTTACAACTTGGGGAGGATGGAGGGGAGCAGGTGGTTGCAAAGGAGGCAGCCCCAGAGAGCTGGAAGGTCGATACTCTGCCCTGTGAACCACATCAGGGGACGTCCAGTGAACCCCAGCAGACCCAGAAGCCAGACTCCCAAGTGTGCGTGTCCAAACTCTGCCCTACAGCCCAGCATTTTTCCCCGACCCGTTTCCCTCCCCAACCAGGTTTAAGGAAGCTTTGCAAATTCCTCAGGACCTGCAAGTTTCTGAGAACTAAATTTTGTGTTTTTATTTCAACGAGTCTAAAATACATTCCGCCAGCTCTAGAGGCAAAAACTTTCGCAGAGTTCATTTACCAGGGAAAACGATCTTCCTCAATAAAGCCCTTTGCTTAATCATTACTCCATAAACTGAACTCTGAGGGCTTCAGAGATATTCTCCAGGGTTCAAGAGAAATGGTTTCCTCCAGAGAGATCCACGCATTTACCCAGGTTTGATAAACATCGGGGAAAAAGTAATCGTCATCATAGCTACCTTTTACTCAGTGCTCACCGTGTGGCAGGCTCTTTTCTCCATTGAAGTGCCTGGGAGGTGGGTGCTGGTATCACCTCCACTCTGCAGATGAGCAGACTCAGGAAGGAGAAGCCAGCAATGGCAGGGTGGGGATTTGGGCAGGGTGGCCTGACCCATAGCTCCTTCTTAACCTTGGGACCATACTTCTTCCCTCTGGCATCCTGGGACTCCTGTTCTCACCTTTCTCAACCCCTCCTTCCTCCTCACAACTGGAACTGGGGTGAGGGGCTCCCTCATTGCACAGATTTCCTTATGGAGAGGCAAGACCTTACTCCAGCCTTGTGCTTACGACTCACCATGGCTTAAAGGGCTCTCCCTGCTTGGGGACACGTTTCCTTTCCCTGCTTGGCAGTAGCCATGCAGGGCTGATTAGAGCCTCTGCCAAGGTACCACAGCTAACATGGACATTTGATCTCGCTTCCTCCGGAACATAGAGCAAACCCACAGCAAGGGTCAGTCATCCTGGCTCCCGAGGAGATGTGCACAGAACAGCTCCTTGCCCAGTGTGCTGCCCAGGACTCCAGAGCACCTGGGAGGTGTGTCCAGCCCAGAGGGGATGGGAAAAGGCAAAGAGAGGGGTGGGACGGAGGGGTCCAGAAGCCTGCAAGCTGAGCACCCTAAAGCCTGGCACACCTGGCCAATGTCGAGTGCCCTGATTTTCAGGCAGGGCTGGCTCCTCCGTGACTCAGGCAGCCTATGAGGCCCCATAAATGTGCCCTGTGTGGAATCCAGGACATAATTGAGCGTCTCAGGCAAATAGGGAGAGCTGAGAGACAGGAAACACGGAGCTTATGGGCCACAGAAGGGAAATGAACAGAGAGAATCAACCCAGCTTGAAACAAAAACACATTCCTAAGAGCAAATCTGCAGATTGGTGTCGCAGTGCAAGGCTGGGTGTTGCCCTTGTGTGCCCACACATCACCCTCTTTCAGGAGTGGCAAAAGCACATGAGGCAGAGGCTGTGTGTGTCTGTGTGTGTGTATGTGTGAGGGAGAGAGAGAGAGAGAGAGAAAGAGAGAGAGAAATGGAGGGAGGGAGAGAGAGAAAGATCATCTCTTCAAGCCAGGCTCTTAGAAAAAGAGCATCAAAAATACTTTGTGAGGAATTTCCTGAGTTCCACATCTTTAACTCTTGGAATAGAGGCAGAAGGAGATTGTAATTAAAATTGGTAGTGGGGCGGGGGAAGCATCATTATATACAGAATTTCTAAATGCCTGGAAGTGATCTTACGAAGACAGATTGGTTTTCCAACCCCACCCCAGCTATAAAAAGTTATAACTTTGAGTCATCAGCACCCTGCTGAACTAGGAGTCTGAATTGTTTTTAGGTAGATGAATGAACTTAAGAAAATTCTTCTCTCCAGGCCTCGATTTCCCTTAGTTTTCAAACTGCATCCTAAAGAGTGCAGGGCTTCAGCTGAGAAGCCTCAAGGATGGTGGTCTGTCCCCACTCCCCTATTCCCGCCATTCAGGTGGGAGGCTCCCCACACCTTCCTTGTAACCCCCAGCTTCAAGCAAAGCTGCTCTTCTTAAAAAAAAAAATGTTGTATATCTCCTGAAGGAGGTTTCTTTTGAAAACACTGGAACTTAATAACTTCTAAAGTCCCTTCCAGTTCTGATGCCAGGCAGAAGTGTCTGAACGCAGGTGGGGGCCATGAAAACTGCCCTGCACAGCAAAGCAGGCCCAGAAGCTTCCGCCATTCAGCTAAGCTCCATAGTGAGTCCATCCTCCTGTGGTCACTCATCCTGCCTCCTCTCTGCAGGTGCCAGCTGGGCCACATGCTGGACTCGAGACTTCTGCCTTTGTTCAAAGCACTTGTCATCTCCAAAGGGCCCTCCATTCTCTCCTCCACCATCCCAGTGCCCAGCTATGCACCCCATAAAGACAGGACTATGCTTTTCAGCATGGCATGAACTTGGCATGCAGTAGATGCTCAATAAATATTTGCACAATAAATAAGCAAATGCTGCCTCCAGGGTCATGCTCTACACTTGTGGTAGACAGAATTCTGTCCCCCTAAGGATGTCCCCACCTTCTGAACCTGTGAATATGGTACAGCACATGGCAAAAGGGACTTGGCAAGGTGTAATTAAGGATATGGGCTTTAAAATAGATTATCCCGGATGAGCTGGGTGGACTCAAGTTCATCTCACAAGACCTTAAAAGCAGAGAACTTTCTCTGGCTGGAGCAGGAGAAGGGAGGCAGAAGGAGAGGTTAGAAAGATTCAAAGAGTGTCAAGGACTCAACCTGCTATTGCTGGCTTTAAGGACGGAGAAAGGGGGCTGTGATCTGGGGAATGCGGGAGACCTCTAGAAGCTGAGAACAAGCCTGGCTACAACCAACCAGGAGCCAGACCTCAGTCCCACAGCCACCAGGAATTGAATTCCACCGACAACCCTCATGAGCAAGGAAACAGAACCTCCCTCAGGGCCTCCAGATAGGAGCCCAGGCTGGCCAATGGCTTGATGTTGGCCTCCTAGGACCTGGAGCAGAGAAGCCAGTCATGACCCCAAGCCCCGCCCTAGACACTTGCCCTTCCCTTTACCCTGCATGTCTCATCTCGGCTTGGCGTCAGCTTCTCAGAGGACCCAACTGACGTAGAGCTTGCCCTGCCGACCCCTGAGGATGAGACACACAAGCGGTCAGGATCCAGGTGGGCTCTGGGTCCCTGCAAGGTGCAGGGACAAGGCTGAAGCTGTCCTGGGCTGTCTGGTGCCGGCTGCTCCAAGAGCCCTGTTCTTCTGATGTCTGGCCCCCTCTGTGAGCATCCCTGCTGATCGGCTGGAGGTGCAGGATGGTCGGGGGCTGGCCCCTGCTGGGAAGGGTCCCATCTGCCTGGGGTGGCCTTGTCCCCATTGTCCTTCTTGTCCCTGAGACGCTTCTTCTCGTGGTTCATTTCCATATGGGAGCTGTAAGACCACAAAGCGCAGGCTGTGGACCTGGGGATGAGGCCAAGGAATTACGGTCTTCACTCGGGCCTCGGGGCAGGGAATGGTGCACCAAGCCCACTTCAGCTCACCAACGGCAGCCTCAGGCCTCAACCACTGTCTGGTGCAGCCCATGCCATCCGGAGGCAGTTGGAGGGGGAGGCTGTGTCTGCAGCTCCATGGTGGCCATAACAAGCATGCAACAGTGAGCAGTCTTTTCCTGCAGGTCCAGTGACCTGACTGCCCTCGCAGCACCCAAGGGTCACAGCTTCAGGATCCTGAGCAAACTTTTTGTCGGACAGACAGTATGCCACCCCCTCAAAAATTTCAGTCCTCCTAAGAGGCTTCTGTTCACACACCACAAGAAAGCAGCCACTCCTCTCAGGCCTGACACTTCTCTTTTTCAAACATTAACCAAAAGCCTGGCAGGCTTTGTGTTTAGAACATAAGGGACACACCCTCCCCCAACCCCTCCCAGTCTCCCTGCCTCCTCCGAGCACCTGTGCAGCCAGTCTACTTCTCCTCTACCCTTCCGCCATCCAATCCCGCACCTGCCATTCCACATCTAGGTTTTCTCTCCATCCACCTCTCCCTCTCCATCACAGCGGCCACCCTAGCCCAAAGCCATCTGCTGCAGCCTCCTATAGGATCTCCCTCTTCCACCTCCCCCTCTACCATCCATTCTCTGCAGAGCAGGCCATGCAGAATTCTCAAAGCAATGAGTGTCAGGTCACAACTGGGCTTAAAGCCAACAATGACTTCCTTCTGTGGGTGGATTTAAACAGGAACTCCTCTCCTCTCAGTCCTCCTTTGCACCTCTGTCCGTCCTGCTCTTGTCCTGTCACTGCTTGGATCTCTGGCTGGTCCTTGGACAAGCCTGCTGTGTTCCCTTTATGGTCCCTGGAATGTACATTCCATGGAGGAGGGCTGTTGTCTGTTTCACCAACAGACCCTGAAGCACGAAACCCATCCATAGTTGTTGAATGAAAGAATGAGTGAGTGAGTGAAGCGAGTAAGAAATAGTAACTGGGTTTAAAATCTAGAGGAGAGATAGTAAAGTCACACAAATGCTAGATGAATATAAATGATCTCAGTGCAGTTCTGCAGAGCTGGTGCCTATCAGGTGCAGTGCCTGCATTTCCACTAATGGCCACCGGGGGCGCAGCGAGGCGGCAGAGCTGCCAGGCCCCCAGGCCGACCTTGCAGGAGGCTGGGCTCAGAAAGCCAAATTTCAGCGTCTACTCCGGTCTCGTGTGCTTTTTCTGTAACAGTGTAACTTTTGATTAAAATAACGATATGCATTATTCATGTCATTACTATAAATATTGTCTATTATAAAGAGATTAGTAAAACCACAGGTACAAGTTATATCTGTTTCCGAAATAGACTTAACTGTTTGTCAACGAGGAAGTAAGCTCTGAGCTTACATCCAAAGCCCAGAGACTGCCCTGAGTCCCTTCCTGGAGTCAAAAACCTCCTGGACCATTCCTGCACCAACACGATGTCTTAGTCCGTTTGTATTTCTATAAAGGAATATCTGAGGCTGAGTAATTTATTTTTTTAAAAAAAGTTTATTTGACTTACAATTCTGCTGCTGGCAAGATTGGGCATCTGGTGAGAGCCTCAGGCTGCTTCCACTCGGGGCGGAAGGTAAAATGGAGCCAGGTGTGCAGAGGCCACAAGGCGAGAGAAGACACAAGAGACAGGGGAAGTGCCCGCTCTTCCTAACAACCAGCTCTCATGGGAACTAATAGAGGGAGAACTCACTCATTACCTTGAGGACAACACCAAAACCTTCATGAGGGATCCGCTCCCATGACCCAAACACCTCCCAGCGGGCCTCGCCTCCAACAGTGGAGATCAAATTACAACATGAGCCTTGGGGAACAAATACTCAGACCACAGCACAAGACTTCACTTGTTACATCAGCTCACCTGTGCTTTGCATGACCAATTTGCTTTCTCTGAAGAGGCTGTCTCAACAGAGCCTCCTTGGCCCTCTAACTGGCTCTATGACAATTCTACTTGATCCCTTTGATGGTCCAAAGGGCACACCCTGAACCTTCGGGGTGGCCACTGGCCCACCAGGCATCTCATGGCAGCTCACCCTCAAGAGTGGCTACATGCCCCAGCCTGTGTTCGTGGAGCCCTGGATCCCTTGGCTCTCAGTCATCTATCTTTAGCCGAGTTGCTGGCCTCGGTCTGCTGGCTGTGCTCTGGAAGCTGGCCTCTCTTCCTTTGTGTCTTCACGTCCATAGATGCTCTTCCTGAACCAAGACTATGTCCTTCCTACAAACTCTGAATTGACCAGTCTGTTCCCTGTTGTCAGGAACTCTCTACCCTATCCCAGTCTGTAAACACCCATCTAATCTCTGGCAAATTCCTGGACCAGACAGAAGCCCACCCCCACCACCTGTGTGGGACTGGGTTACACTTTCAGTAAGACAGAGAACAGCTGAAAAGATGCATACTCACTCAAAAACAAAAGCCTATCTTTCCCCTCAAGCCACCTCTCTTCTCTCACTTGAGTTGTTTCATGGCTGGGCCATTTACTAGCTGTGTGAGCTTAGCAACCTCTCCAGGCCTCAGTCCCCCACCCTGTAAAGTGGAGGGTAATAAAACCTCCCACACCATAGGGTTGTTGCAGGGATTAAAGACGGTGATTGCAGGTGCCTTAGTACTTGACAAGTAATGAGAGGCTGGGAAATGCTCACTATCTTGTCTGATCTTTGGTATAAAAGTTAGTTATTCTGCAAAAGTAAACTGGTCTTGTAAACTCTAGTGGATTAAATTTTGTTTGATTACATGTAACAGTGGTTGTTTTATAACAAAGCACTGCATTTGTTTCTTCAAAAGATCTAGATTTATGTTCTTTTTACAAACACAGATTATAAAAAGTTATTTAATGTCTCCTCACTTAGTTGGATTAGACACGGCCTCGCCTCTCCCCCACAACACACACACACACACACACACGAATGGATACAGAAGCCTGAGGCTGTGGTCCACGGTGGTTAAAAGCCAGGAGCCAGCGTCCTCCACCTGGCTCCCATTAGAATCACCCCAAGGGATGCTGCCAGGCCCCCTCCGTAAGCCACAGTCATCGGGGTCTCAGGGTGGGGGCTGGGTGTCATGGTTTTAAACCTCTCCACGCATCTCCAATGCACAGCCACGTGAAAAATGCCGCATTAAGGTCATTGGAGTGGCAACTGAGATGAACCAATCGTGGACAAGGTTCTACAAGATTTTGCTAATGTACCAGGGCCTCTGCCCTGAAATAATAGGTGATCACAGCCAAGCTGGTGACATGACAAGCCAGGTTCATGATGGACGGTCATTACGCAACTTTGGATCATCAGAGATTCCTTGTCACCCGTAGCTTTGTAAAGGGCTCAGCACAGCGGGCAGGGGCGGGGGAGGATGAGAAGGGGAGGGCTGTCTTCTCCTCCCTCAAGGAGTTTGCCCTTTGGTAATAATCAAAAGATGTTCCTAGGGGAGGAAAGTTCACCAGTAGCTTGGGCTAAAATTCTTCAGACTAAGGAATTGTGGTTAAAATATTTGGGTTAGGATACTGATTCCCTAGCTGTTTCAAGAAAACTTCACCACCTTTAGAGATATATGCTCCAATATTTTTGGATGAAATAACACAAAGCCTGGGATTCATTTCACAATGATCCCAGGGAGGAGCCAGAAGTAGGTGGGGGTTCAGGGAAAACAGGGCTGGCCATTCATACATTGATGATGTTTGTAGCTGGTGATGAGCACATCAGGGCTTATGTTTGAAATTGTCTACAATAAAACACTTTGTATCCTAATATATATAAGATGCAAAGTCTCAGTTAGACTGGAGGACTAAGTTTTAGAGATCCATTGCACCGCATGGTGACTATGGTTAATAATAACATACTGCATATTTCAGAATTACTAAAAGAATAGATTAACATTCTCACCACAAAAAAATAAGTTGGTGAAAGTGACGACTATGTTAATTAGCTTGATTGAATCTTTCTACAACATATACACAGATTAAAACATCATAGCATACCCCATAATATACATGTTATTTGTAACAATAAATTTTAAAAGATTTTTTAAAGAGCTATAAATATAGAAAAGTATAGAGAACCTATATGCCAAACACCAGTATCCACCACCCAGAATTAACTATTGTTCACAGTAGGTCATTATGTTTCTTTGGTTTGTAATAAAAGAAACATAATATTTACCCACAAAAAATGTTTTCAGGAAAAATGGGGCTAAGATCCCAGGATTGCACTCTTCTTCTGGGAGTGGTCAGAATCCCTTCCTGCACATCCTCATCTTTCATAAAGTGCCTCCTCACTCTCCAACCTCCCTTCCACTCGTGACTGCTTCCTCCACCTGCCAACCCCCAAGAATTATCAACTAAACAGATGTCACATAAGTGGATTTACAATTGCATTATTCCAGATTAGAGTATGGCAGATGGGGGTTCCCAGCCACAGAGGCTCCTCTCCCAGGACCCCCTCCCTGCAGCTGTGAGAGTTTCCTCTGTGTATTCCTCAGCTTGGGCTGCATAGCAAAGTATCATAGAAAAGGCAGGTTAAACAAAAGAGGTTTGTTTTCTCACAGTTCTGAACTCCGTGTGGAGTATGAATTAGGGAAATTGCTCACGCTGGCAGAATCAAGGGAAACCAAAAAGAGAAAGCAGATAAGCCATACATCTGCCTTTCTCCATGGTCCAGAACACGTAGCCCTTCTGCACAAATAACTCACAATCTTCCTGCACCCAACTATCACTAGACACATCTGCAAGCTAGCTCACTGCAAACTTGGTGTTATCAGTACCACGCAAAGCCCTCTTCAACAGACAGCGTGAACACTATCCTATACAATCTCCAGCAAGTCTTTGTTTCTTTGCAGTCAGCATCTGCTGACTTGCCCATTGTCTCTCTGGCAATGTATTTTCCTACTTTCTCTAATAAATCTACCTTTCTTGACCTACAATTGCCTTGGTAAATTCTTTTACCTGCCCCTCCCCCCACACCCCCACACCCCCGCCACACACACACAAACACACCAATCATCCTTCCCCCATGACACTCTGGAAGTCCAAAATTAAAGTGTGGGCAGAGCTGGTGTATTAGTCCATTCTCATATTGCTATGAAGAAATACCCGAGACTGGGTAATTTATAAAGAAAAAGAAGTTTAATGGACTCACAGTTCCACATGGCTGGAGAGGCCTCACAATCATGGCAGACGGCAAATTAGGAGCAAAGGCACCTCTTACATGGTGGCAGGCAAGAAAGCATGTGCAGGGGAACTATCCTCTATAAAACCATCAGATCTTGTGATACTTATTCACTTTCACAAGAACAGCATGGGAAAGACCCACCCCCATGATTCAATTACTTCCCACCAAGTCTCTTCCACAACACATGGGAATTATGGAAGCCACAATTCAAGATGAGATTTGGGTGGGGACACAGTCAAATCATATCATTCTACACCTGGCCCCACCCAAATCTCATGTCCTCACATTTCAAAACCAATCATGCCTTCCCAACAGTCCCCCAAAGTCTTAACTCATTTCAGCATTAACTCAAAAGTTCACAGTCTAAAGTCTCATCTGAGACAAGGCAAGTCCCTTCTGCCTATGAGCCTGTAAAATCAAAAGCAAGTTAGTTACTTCCTAGATACAATGAGGGTACAGGCATTGGGTAAATACACTCATTATGAATGGGAGAAATTGGCCAAAACAAAGGGACTACAGGCCCTATGCAAGTCTGAAATCCAGTAGATCAGTCATATCTTAAAGCTCCAAAATGATCACCCTTGACTCCAGGTCTCACATCTAGATCATGCTGATACAAGAAGTGGGCTCCCATGGCCTTGGGCAGCTCCATCCCTGTGGCTTTGCAGGGTACAGCCCCCCTCCTGGCTGCTTTCATTGGCTGACATTGAGTGTCTGCAGCTTTTTCAGATGCACGGTGCAAGCTGTGAGCGGATCTACCATTGTGGGGTCTGGAGAACAGTGGCCCTCTTCTCACAGCTCCACTAGGCAGTGCCCTAGTGGGGACTCTGTGTGGGGGTTCTGACCCTGCATTTTCCTTCTGCACTGCTCTAGCAGAGGTTCTCTATGAGGGTTCCACCCCTGCAGCACACCTCTGCCTGGACATCCAGGCATTTCTATACATCCTCTGAAATCTGGATAGAGGTTCTCAAAACTCAGTTCTTGACTTCTGTGCACCTGTAGGCCCAACACCACGTATAAGTTGCCAAGGCTTGAGGCTTGCATACTCTGAAGCAATAGCCTGAGCTGTATGTTGGCCCCTTTTAGCCACAACTGGGATGCAAAGCACCAAGTTCCAAGACTACACAAAGCAGCAAGGCCCTGGGCCTGGCCCACGAAACCATTTTTTCCCCCAGGCTTCCCAGCTTGTGATGGGAGGGGCTGCCTTGAAGACCTCTAACATGCCCTGGAGGCATTTTCCCCAGTGTCTTGGCTGCGATTTACATTGGGTTCCTCGTTACTTTTGCAAGTTTCTGCAGCTGGCTTGAATTTCTCCTCAGAAAATGGGTTTTTCTTTTCTACCACATTGTCACGCTGTGAATGTTCTGAACTTTTATGCTATGCCTCCCTTTTAAACATACGTTACAATTCCAAACCATATCTTTGTAAATGAATAAAAATGAATGCTCTTAAGAGCAGGGTCACAACTTGAATGCTTTGCAGCTTAGAAATTTCTTCCACCAGATACCCTAAATCATCTCTCTCAAGTTCAAAGTTCCAAAGGTCTCTAGGGCACAGGCAAAATGCCGCCAGTCTCTTTGCTAAAGCATAACAAGAATCACCTTTGCTCCGGTTCCCAGAAAGTTCCTCATCTTCATCTGAGACCACTTCAGCCTGGACTTTTTGGTCAAAACCACTCAACAAGTCTCTAGGAAGCTTCAAACTTTCCCACATCTTCCTGTCTTCTTCTGAGCCCTTCAAACTCTTCCAACCTCTGCCTGTTACGCAGTTCCAAAGTCACTTCCACATTTTCAGGTATCTTAATAGCAGTATCCCACTCTACTGGTGCCAATTTACTGTATTAGTCTGTTCTCACACTGCTAAAAAAGACATAGCTGAGACTGGGTAATTTGTAAAGAAAAAGAGGTTTAATGGACTCACAGTTCCACATGACCAAGGAGGCCTCACAATCACGGCAGAAGGCGAAGGAGGAGCAAAGGCATGTCTTACGTGGTGGCAGACAAGAGAGTGTGTGCAGGGGAACTGCTCTTTATAAAACCATCAGATCTCATGAGACTTATTCACTATCATGAGAACAGCACAGGAAAAACCCATCCCCATGATTCAATTACCTCCCACTGGGTCCCTCCCAAGACACATGGGGATTATGGGAGCTACAATTCAAGATGAGATTTGGGTGGGGACACAGCCAATCTATATCAGCTGGATCCTCCTGAGGGCTCTCTCTTTGGCTTGTAGATGCTGTCTCCTCCCTGCATCCTCACATGGTCATCCCATTGTGTGTGTCTGTGTCCAAATCTCCTCTTCTTATAAGGACACCCACCCTATTGGATTAGGGTACCCCTTCAATGCCCTCTTTTAACTTTAATCACCATTTCCAAGGCCCCATCTCCAAATATACCACATACTGTAGTACTGGAGGTTGGAACTTCAACGGATAAATTGGAGAGGAAATAATTCAGCCCCTGACGCCCTGCTATCCCCAGATGCCACATAGCACGCTTTTTATCCAGAATAATTGCCACACACATTATTCACCAGGTGAGTGACATTTCCTCTTTCAGTTACTTCTCAAGAGATCATTTTTTGCAAAGGCTTTTCTTTTTAGGAGATTTAAGGTAGAAAAAGAGAAAAACAAACCAACATAAGCCTCTGAGTTTGAATACAATAAATCTCATTAATTTGGGCTTACTGTAGGAAAATATTCTAGGATAGTAAAGGCTTTCAATTGATTACTTCAGAAGTTTTCTTTTAACTGATTGCTCTATCCTTGACCAGCTGAGAAAACCCATCTTAATAAACAGACAAGAATCACTTCCAATTAATAATAGTATTGTTTGGGGTTTGGGTGCAAAGAGTGTGCTAATGATCTTGACTCATTATTCCCTGATCAATTAACCATTAACCCTTTCTTTTCTTTTCTTTTTCTTTTTCTTTTTTTTTCTTGAGACAAAATCTCACTGTGTAGCCCAGACTTCAGTGCAGTGGCGTGATCTCGGCTCACTGCAACTTTTGCCTCCCGGGTTCAAGCAATTCTCCTGCCTCAGCCTCCCGAGTAGCTGGGATTTCAGGTGCCTGCCACCACGCCAGGCTAATATTTTGTATTTTTAGTAGAGACGGGGTTTCACCACGTTGTTCAGGCTGGTCTTGAACTCTTGACCTCGAGATCCACCCACCTAGGCCTCCCAAAGTGCTGTGATTACAGGCGTGAGCCACTGCACCCAGCCAACCCTTTCTTTTCATATGCATTCCTTGTGGTGCTAAATTCAGTACACCTTGTGAACAAAGGTAAACCTCAAGTCTAACCTACAATCAAAAGGAAACCAGGATAGACAGAAACCCAGACACTGCAGTTTCCTTTTCTCTCTGGGACGCAGTCTAATCAGCTTCAAGGGAAACGGGAGAGCCAGGAAACGCTGGCTCCAGGTAACATGTTACACAGAAGCCTGGATTAAAAAACGGATTGTGTAGTAATCAATTCATCACTTCCCTTTGAGGTAAAATAAAGGGAAGTACAATCAGGCAATAGTAACTCAGAAAATATTTTTGTCTTTAAAGTTAATGGGACCCACGGTTTTAAATGGAGCCATATTCAATTCTCCCAAGGTTTTCCTTGCTTTTAAACGAGGTTATCAACTCCCAGTGCATCAATTAAATGTGTCAGCAAAGCTCCTACTTAGTGCTACTGAAGCACTTAATTTTCATTAAAAAGATGACATTGCGAGCAATTATCAAGGACAATCCACATTCGGGGGTATTTATATTCATAAGGACAGATTGTAACACAGAGATGCATAAATTACCCAGATCTGCTTCTCTGCTTCCTCCTAAGCTAGGCTGCAAACTGGTCAGCTCTAATCGCTTGCTCCCGGTCTCTCCATGAGGGCCAGCGTGCAGGACTGTTCTCCGTGCATTCACACCACCCCAGTCCCTGGAGGCTGAGATGAGTCCCTGGGGTCTGATACTGACGATTTTCCATCAAGCACTCATTTCCTCCATCATAACCCGTTTAACACATCCCTTAATTGAAAGAGGCAGCTTGATTCTGTGCTCTGTTCCCTTTCATCCTCTCCAGTCCCATGCCTGTGAGGGTTCAAGGCTACTGACAACAACAGCTATGGCTGCCTGGGGCCCCTAGAGCAAGTCAGGCACTCCACAGAGAGCACAGCCCAACCTCCTTGTCGTGGCACCCCTTCAGTGCAGGAGTTACCACCCCATGGATGATGGCTAAACCGAGGGTCAGAGGGGGACAAATATCATTTTCTCCAAGGTCACTTGCCTAGAAAGTGACTGAGTCAGGATTTGAACCCAAGTCCAGCCCTGCTCAAAGCTCCTTGCCATTTCTCTGCTGTGCCAGGAGGGCTTCCCAAATTGTATACTTGCGATTGGATCTCAATTTTTATTTTAATCTAACACTATTGAAAAATTATTTTGCCAGATACGGTGGCTCACGCCTGTAATCCCAGCACTTTGGGAGGCCAAGGCGGGTGGATCACGATGTCAGGAGTTCAAGACCAGCCTGGCCAATATGATGAAACCTTGTCTGTACTAAAAGTACAAAAATAAGCTGGGCGTGGTGGTGTGCACCTGTAATCCCAGCTACTCGGGAGGCTGAGGCAGAAAAATCACTTGAACCCGGGAAGCGGAGGTTGCAGTGAGCCAAGATCGCACCACTATACTCCAGCCTGGGTGACAGAGCGAGACTCCGTCTCAAAAATAAAAAAAAAGGAGAGTTTTGATGGCTAGATAATATTCCCTTTTCTGGATCCGCCATGGAGTTGATATAATTTCCATGACTTGAGCCCCTCTGTGGGTTGTCTTGTGGGTTGTCCTAGGTAAGCTCTTTCTTATTCATCCTGTGTGCGTTTATGGGGCACCTATGAATGCCCCGCTGGGAACAAGGACTCTGCAGTCCGATGAGCTCAGTCCTATCTGGTGCCTCCTCCCTCCAGCCACCCCCTGAATCTCTGGAGTTGGTTTTCAGGTCACACCGTATCCACTGGAAGCTTCCAGGTGCTTCCTGCCCTGCCCTGTTGGGGTGCAGAGAGCGGGCCTTCAAGGAAGAGGTTAAATGGATTCCACATGCCCAGAGGCTTCTTGGGCTCGGGGGAAATAGGTTTTGGGGGAAGGAGGACAGTACAGTGTGACTCTCGAGTCAGACACTCCTGGGGTCGGCCCCGAGCTGCCCTTCACCACTGTTCTGTATCCTTGAACAAACCTCTGCCCTCCGTCTTCTCATCTGTGGGGTATCCCGCAAAGATGAATGATGTTTGCACTCCATGCCAAGTCTACACAGCGTCCTGAGCAGGCAGAGGAAGATGTGACAGTGCCTGTTTCTCAGAGTTCTCTAGAGTGAGAGGTGGACCCCACAAAAGATGAGGGAAGCATGGCTTGGTACTGTCAAGACAGTCAACTTCTGATAAAAATGGAATATTCAGTATGTCTCTGCCGTGGACACAAATGCATTGCCTGGAGCTATGGCAGCTATCTTGGGATCACAAGGCAACAAGCCTGAGGAGAAAACTAAAATCAAGGAAACATCATGCTAAGAAAGGCTGAGTGGAGGCTACACCGATCCTAGGGCTGTGCTGAAATAACTGAGCACCGGAACAGACTCCAGCCACCACCAACCTCCGGATCTCTCGTTACAGAAGAAAAATGAATCACGGTTATTAAGCCACTGTGGCTTGTGCTCTCCGTTATCTGTCGCAGGAGTGTTCCTAGCTATTTCCATGTCACTGCTTGCCCTCAGCTTGTTCTCTCCTGGGTCTCAGAGGAAGAGGAACCCCTGGGAAATTGGTGGGCTGAGTGAGGGAGTGGACTCATGCCTTTTAGGATGATCTCAACACAGCAGCCAAGCCTGTGTCATCCAGAGAAAGACCTCCTACCCCACGCCCCACTCCACCCCTGCACGGCCACCCAAATGCTCCCAGTGCCAGGGACTGAGAAGCCCAGAGGAAAACTGAAAGCCTTATCCATAGTCAGCCTTGATTCCACAGCTCCGCGGTGTCAGGCTCCAGGGTCACACTGTGCTGTCTTCCCTCCCCCAAAACCTATTTCCCCGAAACCCTAGAAGACTCTGGGCATGTGGAATCCGTTGCTCCTTCTCCCTCGAAGGCCCACTCTCTGCACCCCAACAGGGCAGGGCAGGAAGCACCTGGAAGCTTCCAGCGGATGCCGTGTGACCTGAAGACCAACTCCAGAGATTCAGGGGGTGGCTGGAAGGAGGGGGCACCAGATAGGGCTGAGCTCATCGGACTGCAGAGTCCTTGCTCCCAGCGGGGCATTCATAGGTGCCCCATAAACGCACACAGGATTGAATGAGAAACAGCTTATCACTGCCCTTGTGACCCCCTAGGACCACCCACAGGGGGGCTCCAGTCATGGAAATTATATCAACTCCATGGGAGACCCAGAAAAGGGTTATCTAGCCATCAAAACTCTCCTATTTTCAAAGAGCATTTTAAGATACAGGAAAAATAATTTTTCAATAGTGTTAGATTAAAATAAAAATTGAGATCCAATCGTAAGTATACAATATTATTCCAATTTTGTGCTATTTAGACTTAATATATATAGAAAAGGATGCAAAAGATAAAAAAAGAAAATCTTAACAGCAGCCATCTTTTGAGATAGGATCAAGGACCAGTTTTGATTGCATTTTTATATTCCTTTATATTTCTCTGAATTTTCCAAACTCTCTGTCATGAGCATGGAGTACTTTAAATCAGAAAAAAATACTTGTTGTAATATAACCGCGAGGGGAACGGGAGCTTGACGCGGCCGCATGGCTGGTGCTGCCTCACTTTCCTGACAATGCATTCACTTAGGAACCTGTTCTTAACCCACCTTGCCTCTCCTTCATCCTAGGCTGAAGGACAGACAGAAGGACCTGCCCAGCATGCAGTTTCCCAGGGGCAGCCGCGTGTGTGCATTAGGACCCGTTGTTTCAATACATGCCCTAGGGTGTTCTGGAATTCCATAGCTGTGCCTTAGGACCTGACGCTTCAAAGAACAATTTTAATTGAAATGGTAATGATGAAATTTCTTCTCCCTGAAGATGGCCTGTGCATTGTAAACACCGCGTCCCCTTGTCTGGAAGCTGCCCCGTAGGAAACGGTTGGACACAAATCCTTGCTAATGAGAGCTGGCCCCTGCCTGGGACCCTCCGGCTCCCGTCTGCAGACACCAAGCTGCCGCCAGAACCAAAGGCCTTGCCAAGGTGCTTTTTTCTGGACACACCAGCAGGGTATTGTCACTCTGGCTGCACCCAGAAGTGACTCTCGCATCTGAGTACCAGCGAGGAAGCCGTTCTCCACGCAACCTGGCACCATCCAGTCGCCTCCAAGAAACTCAGCCAAGATATTTTTACGGTGGGGATGCGGTTGAAGGCATTTGTAGTTTTTCCACTGGGAAATCTGTGGTCGGTGCCGCCTCTTGAGGGGCCTCAGAGCCTCAGGGCCAAAAGGACAGACAGGAAAAGAAGATCCCAGGCCCAGTCCTCTGCCTCCAGGGCCTCCCGGGCAGGAGGTCTGCAGGAGTCCACAACAGAGGCTCCTTCACTGCTTCAAAGGGTAAGAATTCTGGGCAAGGAAACTAAAGCAGAAAGAGGCTAGTAGGAGGGCCATATGCCCCCGGGGGATGTCGCAACAGAGATTAGAGACCTCCCTTCGAAAAATCTCACTGCTCCTCCGAGATGTGTGAGCTCCGGGCCCTGCCTGCACTTTCCTGGGAGAGGGAGCATGGGTGCAGTGGACGGACTGCTCCAGCCTTTAGCTTCTGCTTAGAATCATCCCCTGCAGAAAGCCGCCCTCAGAGGGGACCAGGGAATGTCCCTGAGTGGGCACCCAAGGTGGGGACAGGTCTGTCCTCCAGGGACATCCGAACTTAACCCAATAAGACATCTTCCCAGGAAGCCTTCTGTGCTTCTCTACAAAATTAAACTCCCGAGTCACTCCCACACTCAACTAGTCCTAGAAGGAAACTTTCACACCCCCCATGCTGCCAGGCATCCCAGGGCTGATGGGGCGGAGCCTGCTGCCCTGATAAGACAGAAGACACCAGGGATCCCTGGCAGCCTGTGGGAAAGGAGGGGGCCCATCAGGTCCCAAAGGTAGTTTTTGGCCACATTGGTATCACACGGGTAACAATTCCTGTCCTATGACTCAGTTTCCCCACTGGGCATTTAAAGCTCCTGTAGTGGACCTGGCCTATAGGAAGCATTCAATAGACAGGAGCCTCAAGGATGGCTGTCACTAGCCAAAGCCACTCACCCTCCAGCACCGTGCATCACACACCTACTCCAGGCAGTTGTCGACGCTTTCATGTATTCATTCAACAAACAAGTGGCAGATTCATTCCGTGCCTGGCTTTGTGCCAGGTGACAGTAGTGAGAAAGAGCAGATGTGGTCTGGCTCCCATAATGGGACCCTGGAGCCCTGGCTCCCATCTTCTTCAGCACCGCCGTTCCCTCCGTGGCTCCTTCCTGTCTTCCTACATCCTGAGAACCCCACTCAGAGCCCAGGGGCAGGACTGCAGTGCAGGAAGACTCCTCTGTCTCTAGATTCTGACTCACGGGATTCCTGAAGGAGGCCTTCGGCACAGTGACAGGTCGCTGAAGGAGGAACGCTCATGGGCAAGGGGATGTGTCAGTGCCCCTGAGAGAAACCACAGGAGCAGCCGCCTGGTGCGGGTCAGGAGACGGAGCTCTAGTCTTGACATCGCTGACGATTAGACTTGAGGCCCTCATCATGCCCCTTCTCTGAGCCTCAGTTTTACCACCTATAAAGTGAGAGACGGTGCTGGACAGATGGACACTCGGCCCCTTCCAGGCCAGACCCTCTGAAAGCCAGACAGGCTGGTGGGGGCAGGGGTTTCTCCCAGGAGTTCAAGGAGAAACACTCCAAAAAAGTGAGCCACCAAGAGCGGTGTCCAAGATTCATTTCTTAAGCAGAATCCCTTTTAATTCCTCTATGAAGATGAGTGGCTCTCTGCATTCCAGGCTGTGCCAGGCTGTCCTATCCATCAGCCGGCTGTGCTGCACCAGTGCGACCCAGCACTAATTCACAGGAGGGGAGCTTAGGGCAGCCACTCTGCAGGGTGATCCATCAAGGTTCCCTCCTGTACCAGAGCTCTTAGCAGCCGGCGGGCACCACAGCAGTGGCAGGAGGCCCAAGTGATGAATGGCCCGCAGACCACACCCCACACCCCCCTACCCCACTTAGAGCTGGGCTTGACAGGACCCCAGCCCACCTGTGGCTTTCCAGCTGTCCCCAACACTGAGGACTGGGCTGTGGACTCCAGGCCTGCACAGAACCAGGTGGGAACACACCTGCACATCCACAGGGCTGTCAGGAAGCAGGTGAGGCTGGAGCCAAGAGCACAGGAAACAGCAGGAGAGGAGGGAAGAGAAGAGAGAGTGCATCATGGCAGGCCTGCCAGGCCCTTAGAAGGATCTGGCTTTTGGTCCTAGGGAGATGGGACGCCACTGGCGGCTTCTGAGCTGAGGAATGACGTGATCTGATTGATATTTTAGGGGGTCGCTCTGAGCCCTGCACAGAACACACCACTGCTGGGAGGCCGGGGAAGAGGCGGGGCAGAATCCACATGGGAGGTAGGATGGTGTAGACAAGGAGGCAGAACTACCTTTTGGAGGCAGCGCTGGTAAGGTGTACTGAACGACAGGCCATGGGGTACCCAAGAAAGAGGGACAGGGTGGCTCCCAGGTGCCGGCCTAAGGAGAAAGGTGGCATCTGTTGTAAGGTAAAAGGCATGAGAGAACGGGTATGAAAGAGAATGTCAAGTATGATTGATATGGTTTGGATCTGTGTCCTCACCAAATCTCACATCGAATTCTAATCTCCAGTGTTGGGGGCGGAGGCAGGTGGGAGATGATTGGATCATGGAGGCAGAAGTCTCATGAAGGGTTTAGCACCATCCCCTTGGTGCTGTTCTCGCGATAGAGTTATCATGAGATCTGGTTGTGTAAAAGGGTATAGCACCCACTCCCCTGTCTCTTGCTCCTCCTCTGGTCATGTAAGATGAGCCTACTTCCCTTTGGCCTTCTGCCATGATTGTAAGTTTCCTGAGGCCTTCCCAGAAGCTGAGCAGATGCTAGCATCATGCTTCTTGTACAGCCTGTAGAACCATCATCTAATTCAACCTCTCTTCTTTATAAATTACCCAGTCTCAGGTATTTCTTTATAGCAGAATGAGAATGCACTAATACAGAAAATTGGTACCAGGAATGGAGCATTGCTATAAAGATACCCAAATACGTGGAAGCTGCTTTGGAACTGGGTAACAGACAAACAGACAGAGGCTGGAAGAATGTGTAGAGATCAGAATAAGATAGGAAGATGAGGGAAAATTTAGAATTTTCTAGATAATTATTTAATAGTTGTGACCAAAATGCTGATAGTGATATGGAAAGTGAAGTCCAGACTGAGGAGGTCTCACATGGAAATTAGGAACTTATTGAGAACTAGAGTAAAGGTCACTTTTGCTATGCTTTAGCAAAGAGCCTGGCAGCATTATGCACCTGCTCTAGGTATCTGTAGAACTTTGAACTTGAGAGTGACTATTTAGGGTATCTGATGAAAGAAATGTCTAAGCAGCAAAGAGTTCAAGATATATCCTGGCTGCTTCTAATAGACTATGTTCATTTGCTTGAGCAAAGAAATGACCTAACCCGGAACATATTTTTAAAAGAGAAGCAAAGCATAAAAGTTTGGAAAATTTGCAGCCTGGCCATGTGGTAGAAAAGAAAAACATGTTTTCAAAGGAGGAATTCCAACAGGCTGCAGAAATTTGCCTAAGTAAAAAGAAGGCAAGGGCTGATAGCCAAGACAATGGGGGAAGGGCCTTGAAGCCACTTCAGAGACCTTCATGGCTCACCCTGTGCAGCCTTGGGACACTGCTCTCTGAATTCCAGATACTCCAGCAAAAGCCATGGCTAAAAGGGGCCCAGGTACAGCTCATGTTGCTTCTTCAGAGGATGCAAACTGTAGGCCCTGGCAGCTTTGACATGGTGTTAAACCTGCAGGTGCACAGAGTGCAAGAGTTGAAGCTTGGGAACCTCCACCAAGATTTCAGAGATGTATGGAAAAGCCTGGATGCCCAGACAGGAGCCTGCTGCAGGGGTGGAGAACTCTCATAGAGAACTTCTACTAGGGAAGTGCAGAGGGGAAGTGTAGAGTTAGAGGCCCCACACAGAGTCTCCACTAGGGCACAGCCTAGTGGAGCTGTGGGAAGAGGAGCCACCAGCCTCCAGACCCCAGAATGGTAGAGCCACCAACAGCTTGCACCACGCACCTAGAAAAGCTGTAGGCACTCAACACTTGCCCTTGAGGGCAGCTGCAGTGGCTAAATCCTGCAAAGCCACAGAGGTGAAGCTGCCCAAGGCCTTGGGGGCCCATCGCTTGCATCAATGTGGCCTGGATGTGAGACACTGAGTCAAATGAGATTATTTTGGAGCTTTAAGGTTTAATGACTGTCTTGCTGGGTTTCAGACTTGATTGGGGCCTGTAGTCCCTCTCTTTCGGCTGATTTCTCCCTTTTGGAATGAGAGTATTTACCCAATGTCTGTATCCCACCCCCCTCATTGTATATTGGGAGTAACTAACTTGTTTTTTTATTTTACAGGCTCGTAGATGGCAGGGACTAGTCTTGTCTCAGATGAGATTTTGGACTTTGGACTTTTGAGTTAATGCTGGAATGAGTTAAGACTTTGGGGAAGGCATTATTGTATTTTGCAATGTGAGAAGGTCATGAGATTTGGAGTGGGTCAGGAGTGGAATTATATGGTTTGAATCCGTGTCCCCACAAAATCTCATGTCCAACTGTAATATCCAATGTTGGGGGTGGGGCCTGGTGGGAGTGATTGGGTCATGGGGCTGCATCCTTCATGAATGGTTTAGCACCATCACCTTGGTGCTGTTCTCATGTTAGAGTTATCACACTATCTAGTTATTTAAAAGTGTGTAGCACCTCCCTTCTCTCTCTCTTGCTCCTGCTCCAGCCATGTCAGACAAGCCTGCTTCCCCTTCATCTTCCTCCATGATTGTAAGTCTCCTGAGGACTCCCTAGAAATCAAGTATATGCCAGCATCATGTTTCCTGTACAGCCTGTGGAACCATAAGCCAATTAAACCTATTTTCTTTATAAATTACCCTGTCCCAGGTATTTCTTCACAGAAGCATGAGAATGGAATAATACAGTAGGTTTGTGCACACATTGATTTGAGTATATGATTTGAAACTCTGCCTCAGGGTAATAATGGGAAGCACACCGACTCTTAGCTCACATTATTATTATTACTTAAAAATTTCTACAGACAAAACATCAATTGTGGCCTCTGCCCTAGCAAGATTATTTCCACCTCTTTTCCCCTGGAGTGTCACTGCTGTAAGCTCTCTGGTAGCCTGTGGAGCACATGGTTGGGTAGCCAAGTCAAAGTTCAAGAGAGTTCTGGGCTGGACGTTCCATTTAGGTGTCATTCCACATAGATGCTATTTTGAACCATAAATCAATATCATAACCAAGTGCTCAAGTGTAAATAGAGACCCAAGAAGGAATAGCATAGGGGACTGAGAAGGAGTCAATAAAGTGAGAGGAAACCCAGAAAAGCTTGACATCTAAGCAGTATTGCGAGCGACCGAATAGCTCATATGAACCTTCATAGTCCTATGAACAGTGGGAAATAATAATTGGATACATAGCAACATGGGTGTCAGTAGTGGTCTTGAGAAGTCTGTTTTGGTGACATTGTAGGGACAAAAGTCTGATTTGAGATGACTAAAGAGAGAATAGGAAAAAAACAGGAGACATCAAGTCTGGACAACAAAGAGCAGATAATTGGAGCTGAAGTTGGAGAGGGATGTGTGGTCAGATATTTCTGTTTCTAAGGTGAGAGATGCTTAGCGCAATGGTTTATTACAGGGAAAAATTGATGAACAGGAGAGAGAAGATGGAACTACTGAAGCAACAGTCTTGAGTAGGCAAGAAAGGATAAGATTTATGGATACATTGAGAGGTTGCCCTTAGTAGGCACACGAAGAAGGGAAAGAAGTGGGGTGATGAAGCACAGATGCAGGAAGATGGGGTGAGCTGGCAGCTCAGAGAGCTCCCTTCTTTTTGCTGCTGCTCATAAGCAACGAGACTGTCTGCACAGTGATGGGGAGGTATTAAAGGTTTGCAGAAGAGATGGGATGAATCTAGGAGATGCTAGAAAGCATGGATTAAATGAGTATAGTGTGACTATGGGCAGAAGCAAGGGGCCATGGGAAGTTAGTGCTCATGAACTTCAAATAGGACTACTCAGCATAGAAGTGGGGGAGTTATTCTTCAGCCATAGTCAGCTGTGCAGGTAAAGGCTTGGAGACAGGGACAGCTGGATTTAACCAGCACTGAGGTGGAGAGTGCCAGAACAGCAAGATGAAGTGAAGAGCATTACAGAATTTGAGTACACACACAGGGGAATTGTTATAACAAAGGACCCTAAGTAAGGAGGGAAGAAAAAGCACAGGTAAGGGAGGTGAGTGTACAGGTGGAAGCACTAATGCACTGCAGGTCCTGGTGGGGCTGAAGATGGTTGGAGTCCAGGTATGAGAGGGGTTAGCTGGATAGACCAGAGTTTGTAGTTAGAGTGTGAGAATGCTTGAACTCTATGTTATGTGGAGACATTGCAATTATTGGTAAGATAAGGTCCAGGGCTTCAAAATGGGAGTAACTGTTTGAGGTATTGTTCCATTTATCTATTGCCGTATAACAAGCCACTCCAAAACTTAGTAGCT
This sequence comes from Pongo abelii, assembly GCF_028885655.2. Lineage (NCBI taxonomy): Eukaryota > Metazoa > Chordata > Mammalia > Primates > Hominidae > Pongo > Pongo abelii. Next base: position 228,704,054 of record NC_071985.2, on the reverse strand, counting down.
TAAAAACAACAAGTCATTATTGTATTTCACAACTCTGTGAGTTGACTGGCCTGACGAGGCTGTTCTCACCTGGGGTCTCTCGAGCAATTGCAGCATGTAATGATAGGGGCTGAAGTCAACCAGAGGCCAACATGTTGGCATCCAAGAGGCTCACTCCTATGGCTGGCAGTTGATGGTGGCTGGCAGTTAGGGGCTCAGCTGGAGCCACTTAGTGATGTGCCTACACTTGACCTCTCCATGAGGCCTGGGCTTCTCAGGAAATAGCAGCAAGTTTCTGAGGAGAGAGCATTCCAGAAGACCCAAGCAGAAGTTTCTAGGCTTCTTATGGCCTATCTGTGAAGGTCTCAGAACACCACTTCCACTATTTTCTCTTAACCAAGAAAGTCACTGAGATCATTCCGGATTCAAGGGAGCGGGATTAGGCTCCACTTCTTCATGCAAAGAGCATGCAATGGAAAGAATGAGTGGTGGTCATCGTTGAAGACCACACGGTCTTCCTCTGACCCTCCCTTCCTTGTGCTGAGAGTCAAGGTGCTGTATAACAATGCCCTTACTATTCTTAGAAGCTATCTGAGAAGGTCTGTGAGGCATGCCTTTAAATATTTCTGAGGTTTTGACAAAAGGCCACACTCTTGGCTTACCTTGAAGCCGTTTCTTATTTTGAGAATCTTCCTTTGAGAGTCTTGCCAGCTAGAAAGAATGTTCATCTCTCTGTACTAGTACCTTACTAGATGTGGCAAAAATAAACCAGTTTTCACTTTCAACATTCTATCTGGAATCTCCTAAGCCATGTCAACCTAAAATAATCAAAAGGTCAGAATCTAGTTTAAAGAAAGTTTTTTCAAAAACAAAGTATGTGGATGGCCCACGCAGGAAGCACAGATTCTTAAGAATGAAAGTCAGTGTTCTGAAGTGTAGGTGTTTGAGATCATTTATATACACAAAGTTTAGGGAAGCTTAGCAGAATTTCAACATCTTTCTAAATAAGGCTTCATGCATGGTTGCAACGATCTCATTTGCCAAGGTGGTCTTTTTCTTTCAGGAAAGCTATATTTATCACTCCACACTGACGATGTAACAGTCATGGGGTCTTTCACACCATCTGGTCTGAGGTAGATACAGGATAACAAAGAGGCAGTTAATCTATAACAAAGATCAGTGATTGGAATGGGAGCTGGAGGGAGGTCTGGTCTCTAGTCTCTCCTAGTCATTTACAGAACAAGAACAATGAGGAAGACAATTAAGCTATAGTCTAAGAAACAAAATTGCAAACATGCTACTGACTCAGTCTCCAGAGCTTACCTTTACCCTTGACATAATAAATTTAGAGGGTCCCGAAATTTTGTTTTATTTTACAGCCAAGTGCATCAGTTCGTTAGGTATATTTTCTATTTTTCAGGTGACAATGTTGTCAAACTTTTCAGCAGTACATGGCAGTGGTCTCCTTCTGCAGCCTCTGATAACAACTGCCTCACTGTTTTGCAAGCCTTTCCTCACAGTTCCTCAGGCTCTCTCCAGCTTCTACCTGCTGGAGGCATTAGACGTTTGTGGAGACAATGGGATGAATCTAGAAGGGTACTAGAAAGACTGGACTAAAGTATAGTATGATTATGAGCAGAAGAGTCCCAAACCCGGTTCCACATGTTTTAGGGGTTTGTTCCAGCAGCACTCCACTTCCAGGTGCCAACTTCTGTTCTGATTTTCTATTGCTGAATGACAAACCAAGCAAAAATTTAGTGGCTTAAAACTACTTATTATTATCTTTCACATTTCGGTGGGTTGACTGGTCTCAACTGGGTGATTCTTGCTTAGGGTTTCTCATATGCTAGTGGTCAGATAGCAACTGGGATTGGTTTCATATGAAGGTTCAACTATGTTGGATGCCCCACATGGCAGCTGTAGATACTGCTGGCTGGGAGCCCAGCTGGAGATGCAACAGAAGGTCCTCACTTGGTCTCTCCATGTGGCTTGAGCTTCTCCCAGAATGGAGGCTGCCTTCTGAGAAGAGTCATCCTGCTTTTTATTCGTCAAGCAAATCACTGGGACTGGGATTCAAGGGGCAGGGAATTCAACTTCATCTCCTGATGTGAGGGGCAGCATGCTTATCCAGGGAGAGAAGCAATGGATGGTGGCGTCTGTGGAGACTCTGTCCCAGATAGGATGGAGGAAAGGTCATTAGATGAGTGGAGCCCAAGGAACTGAGAGGCTGGGGTGTTGGAAGGAATATCTACATGGATATTGAATACAACAAAAATGAAGAGAAGCAGTGGTGTTGGTGACAGCAGAGAGCACATCCTTAAAGGATTCATGGAGTGGCCTTGGGGTTGGTAGATCTCTGAAACAAGGACTGGGAGGGCCAGATGAGTGTCAAAGCTGAAAGCTTAGGTGAGGAGGGAGAAGGATGATCAGGAGAAGAGAATGCCTGCCTCTAGGCCTGTGTCCTGTGGCAGAGGAAAGAGTTTCCATTTGTGGGAGAGACAGGGGAAGGCTAGGGCTAGATTTTGGTTAGTAAATACAATTAGGAAAGCATTACAAGAAGCAACTGAGGACACAGGAACTTTGCCAACAATTGACCTTGGGTTCTGTCAATGGAAGGATGTCAGGCATTGGGGAAAAGGGGGAAAAGTGGGAAAAGGCATCAGGGCAGGGATAGACAGAAGATTCCTGACCTTCCTGTAGTCAGGGGCATGAGCAGCGATAAGGAGCGGGGTGAGATTAGTCTCTTGGTTTCAGGGAAAATGATGGTGGAGAGACAGTGGGTGTTGAGAGGGAAGGAGAGGCAGAGCTTTGTTCAGAAGACTGGGCCCTTCTTTGCTCTTTTGGAGGGTGGCATAAATCCAGGGAAGAGGTGGCCTTATGCAGGAGCTTTCTCTCCTCTTGTTCAACAATGCTATCTTGTGTTATTCCACTGTGGTCCATGCTTGCTTGTCTCAGCTGCCCAGTGAGATGTTAAGCCTCCCCTGCCATCCCCATAATGACCAGCTGAATATCCTGCATGGAGCAGGCACTGCAGAAACATCAGCTGGATGGATGTGTCCCTGGGATGCCCTCAGTGAGTTCCACTGGGAAGCAGACCTCTTTGTGAACTACAGGACGTTCCAGGGAACAGAAGCCTGTACCAACGTTGAAAAATGGAATCCACTGAAAGAAAGACCAACCAATCTTGTTAATAATCCCATTCAGAGACAGGCATTCTGCAAGTCTCTTTGCTATCTGGTTCCAAAGCTCATGGGCTTTAGAGAAAAGAAAACTCACTCTCTGAGAATGATGGCAGCAGCTGGGCACACTGGATGTTTGGCATATAGTTCAGGACAACTTCTAGATGTTTCTCCCACCCTGGGATGCTTCATAATGTTTAAAGGATGGGATCCATGGTGCCACCAAATTCTCTGTAAACTCCCATCTCTAGAGAAGGGCACATGGGGGTAGAGCAACTTGTTAACCATAAAGGATGGTTTGTCCTTGTGGTCAGGAGCGCAGATGCCCTGAGTCAGTCCCAGCCCAGTGCCATTTCACATGTGTGTGACTTTGGATCAGGACCTTAGCATCCGTGCCTCAGTTTCTTCACCTGAAGAATGGGGATGTGATGGTAGCACCAGCCCCAACGTTCTTGTAAGTTAATATTTGTCAAATGTTTAGCATCAGAGTGTTATAGATGGAATATTTATATCTCCCCAAAATTCACACGTTGAAGCTGCACCCCCTCAATGTGATAGTATTAGGAGGTGGAGTCTTTGGGAGGTAAATAGTTAATGAGGTAATTAGATGATGTTGTGAGGGTGGAGCCCCCAAGATGAGATTAGTGCCCTTATAAGATGATAAAAAGTCTAGAGCTTGCTCTCCACCACATGAGAACACAGAAAAAAGGCAGCTGTCTGAAAGCCGAGAAGAAAGCCCTCACCAGGAAGTAAATCCGCTGGCAATTTAATCTTGGACTTGCAGTCTCAAAACTGTAAGAAGGAAATATATGTTGTTTAAGCCACCCAGGGTGTGGTATTTTGTTGTTTTGGCAGCCAGAACAGACAACAGAAAGGTTTGTGACTGTAACTAGCTGAGAAACTGGGCCAAGTAAGGTAAGATTTTATAGGGCAGGGGACCCAGGATTGTTTGGGCTTGGAGCTGACCGTGGAACAGGGACACAACCTGCAGAGGGGTGTTGTGAGAGTTCTTGAGAGGGTCCTCAGGCATCTGGTCTGGCGGGATCTGCACCAGCATTCCTGCATCTACCTGCTGCAGAAATTGCCAAAGGATCCCCCAAGATCTATGTTCTTGGATCATAGCTGATGCACGTTCTTTCTTTAGGAAATAAATTCAGGAAGAATTTCTCCTTGTTTTTGGACTTGCCAAAATTAGGGATGACTCCACTCTTTGACCTAGGACTTTCTTTGGTTTATTTGTTTTAATCACACAGCAAAAGCCATTCATTCAACAGATGGTTATTGAGTGACCGCTATGCACCAGGCACTTTTGCAGGCTTGAAGATACAGCCCAAGACAGCAGGACAAGCTCCCTCCCTGCGGAAGAGAAACAGAAAATTAATGCGTAAACAAACCATTGCCTTCAGCCACTTCAGGAAAAGGTCCCCATTGGGAAGAGACAAGGCTGAGTTGGAGGAAGGAGCTGGATGGAAGGGCCCCTTTCTATAAGAGGCTGAGACAAGGCTCTGAGAAGAGGGGGCTTCTGCAAAGGGTTGGGGGAAGAGTGTTTTAGGCAGAGGGCGCCACCAGTCATTGCACCTTTACTGTGACTTTATTGACTCCCAAGATGACACTGGATGGCACTGGGATATTCCCTACTCCGCCTCCAGGCTCCTCCAAAGGGAGTCTTGACATGGAAGCAAGCCTGGAGCTACTCCCTGAGGCAAAGCAACTGAAGAGTGGGTTTCCTGCCATGGAAAGTCCCACCCCCCAACCCCAAGTATGGTGGGACCCCGCTTCTAGGAAGGTGGTCCTCTGTGCCTGACATCCTGCTGTCACTCACTCAGATACCAAGGGGCAATGTGGCCTCTGTCCTGGAATAGAAACAGAACCACATCGAGCAGGAGTCCCTACAGTCCAGCAATCTCATTGCTGGTTATATATCCAAAGAAAATAGTATCAGTGTGTCAAAGAGTTAGCTCCACTTCCATGTTTATTGCAGCATTATTCACAATAGCCAAGATATAGAATCAATCTAAGTGTCCACCAATGAATGAATGAAGAAAATGTGGTATATTTACACAATGGAATAAAATTTAGCCATAAAAAAGAATAAAATCCTGTCATTTGTGGCAACATGGATGAATCTGGAGGACATCGTCTTAAGTGAAATAAGCCAGGCACAGAAAGATAAACACCACGTGATCTCACTCATATGTGAAATCTGAAAAAGTTGATTTCTTAGAGAGTAAAATAGGCATTAGCAGGGGCTGGGAGGAGTAGGAGGGAGGGGTCAAAAGGTACAAAGTTACAGTGAGATAGGAGGAATAAATTCTAGTGTTCCATTGCACAGTAGGATGACAATAGCTAACAAAAATACATTATATATTTCAAAATACATAGAAGAGAAGATTTTGAATGTTTTTACTAATTCAGGGCAGGCAAGCCCCAAAGTGGGGCTTAGCCCATGAGGATTCTTGGCTTTGCCTAGGAAAGAATTCAAGGGCAAGCTGGCAGTAGAAGAAAGCAACTTTACTGAAGAGGTGTTACAGCTCTGGCAGTATTACAGCTCTGTGGCTGCTCCATCAGACTAAAGCTGTCCCATAGGCAGTGTGCTGAAAGTCGCAGCTAGGGCAGTTTTGTAGTCATATTTATACCTACTTTTATTTTGTTTTATTTTTATTTTTTGAGACAGTGTCTCACTCTGTCAGCCAGGCTGGAGTACAGTGGCACGATCACAGCTCACTGCAGCTTTGACCTCCCAGGCTCAAGTGGCCCTCCCACCTCAGCTTCTTAAGTAGCTGGGACTACAGGCACATACCACCATGCCCAGTTCATTTTTTATATTTTTTATAGACAAAGGGTTTCACCATGTTGCCCAGCCTGGTCTCAAACTCTTGGACTCAAGCAATCTGCCTGCCTCTGCCTCCGAAGTACCGGGATTACAAGCATGAGCCACCACAATTGGCCCTACTTTTAATTGCATGTAGATTAAGGGGAGGTTTACACAAAAATTTCTAGGGAAGGTGTAGTAACTTTTGAGTCATCGGGTCATTGCCATGGAAAGGGGTGGTAACTTCCAGGGGTTGCTGTGGCAATGGTAAACTGACATGGCACACTGAGGGACATGGCTTATGAAAAGATGTTTCCGCCTTATCCCTGTTTTGGCTAGTCCTCAGTTTGGTCCAGTACCCAAGCCTCACCTCTGGATTTAAGTTCTGCCTCCTACCTCGTTACCACTAAGAAATGATAAATACTTGAAGTGATGAATATGCTAATTTCCCTAATTTGATCATTGCATAATGTATGCATGTATCAAAACATCATAGCCTATCCCTTAAACATGTACAGTTATTGTGTGTCAATTAAAAATCAAATAAAATTCTTTTAAAAGTTTAAGACACAAAATATATATATTTTTAAAATCAAGGGTCCTAACCAAAAGGGAGAAAGCAGGAGTTTGGGGGAGCATTGGACTTTGTCTCCCTACAAGAGCTTATTCTCGAGAGAAGGCTCAAAGAACTTGCTGTAATGCATCTCAGAACCTATCAATTCCACCCAGAACTCAACAAACGAAAAAATTGTCACATGGTGTGTATGTCAGAGTCCAAGGACGCATAAGGGATTTGATTCAGTGCTCACCAGATCAAACATTGAAGCAGGCTCCTCACTAGTCTTTAGCAAAATGAGTTGGCTCAGCTTATAGATTCTTGCCCAAAGGGGTTGTCTTAAATTGTTTTCTTGATATGCATGTGTTGAACCATCCTTGCATCCCTGGGATGAATCCCACTTCATCATGGTAAATGACCTTTTTAATGTACTGTTGGATTCAGTTTGCTAGTATTTTGTTGAGAATTTTTGCATCTGTGTTCATTACAAAGATTGGCTTGTGATTTTCTCTTTTTATTGTGACCTTGTCTGGTTTTGGTGGCAGGGTAATGCTGGCCTTGAAGAATTAGTTAGGAAGAATTCCTTCCTCTTCAAATTTTTTGGAATAGTATGAGAAAAATTGGTTTTAGTTCTTTAAAAGTTTGGCAGAATTCAGCAGTGAAGCCATCTGGTCCTGGGATTTTCTTTGTCAGGAGACTTTTTTTATTGATTCCATCTGATTACTTGATATTGGTCTGTTCAGATTTTCTGTTTCTCTTTAGTTCAATCTTTTAGATTTTACGTGTCCAGGAGTGGATCCATTTCCTTTATGTTTTTCAATTTGTTGGCCTATAGCTGTTCATTATACACTCTTATGATCTCTTGTACTTCTGGGATGTCAGTTGTAATGTCTCCATTTTTGTTTCTGACTTTATTTATTTGGATCCTCTCTCTTTTTTTCTTAGTCTAGCTAAAGTTTTGTTGATTTTGTTCATCTTTTCAAAGAGTCAACTTTTCATTTCGTTGATCTTTTATATTGCTTTTTAGTCTCAATTTTGTTTACCTTGGCCATGATTTTATTATTTTTTTCCTCTACTAATTTGGGATTTAGTTTGTTCTTGCTTTTCTAGTTTTTAAGGTGCATCACTGGGTTGTTAATTTGCAGATTTTCTACTTTTTAGATGTAGGCACTTATTGCTATAAACTTTCTTCTCAGCACTGCTTTCACTATATCTCATAGGTTTTTGTATGTTGTGTTTCTATTTTCATTTGTTTCAAGAAATTTTTTTACTTCCTTCTTAATTTTTTCATTGACCCAACGGTTGATCAGGAGCATGTTGTTTAATTTCCAAGTATTTATAGGGTTTCCAAAGTTCCACTTGTTATTGTTTTCTAGTTTTATTTCATTATCATCTGAAAAGATATTTGATATGATTTTTCTTTTTTTTAGAATTTGTTGAGAATTGTGTTGTGGTGTAATATGGTCTATTCTGGAGAATGTTCCATGTGCTAATGAGAAAAATGTGTATTCTGCACCTGCTGGATTAAATGTTCTATAAATATCTGTTAGGTCTGTTTGATCTACAGTGAAGTTTAAGTCTGATGTTTCTTTGCTGATTTTCAGTTTAGATGATCTGCCCAATGCTGAGAGTGGGGTAAACTCCCCTAATATTATTGTATTTTGGTCTATTTCTTTCTTTAGCTCTAATCATGTTTGCTTTATACGTCTGGTTGCTCCAGTGTTGGGTGCATATATATTTACAATTGTTACATTCTCTTGCTGAGTTGATCCCTTTATCATAATGTAATGACCTTCTTTATCTCTGTGTTTTTAGACTTATTGTCTATTTTATCTTACATAAGTATAGCTATTCCTGCTTGCTTTGGGCTTCCATTTGCATGGAATATCTTTTCTTCATCCCTTCACTTTCAGTCTATGTGTATCTTTACAGGTGAACTGAGTTTCTACAATGAAAAGTACAAAACACTGATGAAAGAAAATGCCAAAAAATGGAAAGACATCTTGTTTTCATGGATTGAAAGAATTAGTATTGTTAAAATGACCATACCCAAAGTGATCTACAGACTCAATACAATTCCTATTGAAATACCAATGACACTCTTCAGAGAACTAGAAAAACAATTCTGAAATTCATACGGAGCCACAAAAGACCACAAATAGCCAAAAAAATTCTGAGCAAAAAGAACAAAGCTGGAGACATCACACTACTTGACTTCAAAATATACTACAATGCCATAGTAACTGAAACAGCATGGTACTGGTATAAAAACAGAGACATAGTCCAACTGAACAAAATAGAGAACCAGAAACAAACCCACATATTTGTAGCCAACTGATTTTCAACAAAGTCACCAAGAACATGCACTGGAGAAAGGACATCTTCTTCAATAAATGGTTCTGGTAAAACCATATATACATATGTAGAAGAATGAAACTAGACCCCAGTCTCTCATCATATACAAACATTGACTCAAAATGGAATAAAGACTTAAATGTAAGTATAAAATTAATAAAAGAAAATCTGAAAAACACATTGGTCTATGCAAAGATTTTATGGGTAAGACTTCAAAAGTACAGGCAACAAAAGCGGAAAAAGACAAATAGGATTATATCAAACTAAAAAGCTTCTGCACAGCAAAGGAAGCAATCAACAGAGGGAAGAGACAACTTACAGAATAGGAGAACATGTTTGCAAACTATTCACCCAACAAGGGATTAATATCCAAAATACATAAGGAACTCAAACAACTCAACAGCACAAAAAGCAAATAATCAGATTTTAAAATGGGCAAAGGATCTGAATAGACATTTCTAAGAAGAAGACATACAAATGATCAACAGCATATTTTTTAAATGCTCAACATCACTGATCATCAGGGAAATGCAAATCAAAACCCCAATAAAACATTATCTCACCCTAGTTAGAATGGCTATTATAAAAAAGACAAAAAATAACAAATGTTGGCAAAAATGTGGAGAAAAGGGAACTCTTATACACTGTTGGTGGAAATGCAAATTAGTACAGCCATTATGGAAAACAGTATGGAGGTTTCTCAAAGAACTAAAAATAGAATTACTGTATATCCAACAATACCACTGCTAGGTATTTCTCCAAAAGGAAGGAAACTAGTATATCAAGGACATATCTGCACCCCCATGTTTATTGCAGCACTATTCACAATAGCCAAGATATGATATCAACATAAGTATCCATCAACAAATGAATGGATAAAGAAAATGTGGTGTATACATACACAATGGATTACCATTCAGCCATAATAAAGAATGAAATCCTGCTGTTTCCAGCAACATGTATGAACCTGGAGGACGTTATGTTAAGTGAAATAAGTCAGGCACAGAAAGATAAGGACCACACGTTCTCACTCATATGTGGGAAATAAAGTTCATAGAAGTAGAGAGTAGAATTGTGGTTATTAGGGGCTGGGAAAGGTAAGAGAAAGGAGAGGCTAGAAAGAGGTTGGTTAATGGATGCAAAATTACAGCTAAATGGGAGAAATAAGTTCCAGCTTTCTGTAGCACTGTAGGGTGACTACAGTTAACAATAATTTATTGTATATTTTTGAATAGCAAGAAGAGAGGATTTTAAATCATCCCAACACAAAGAAATAATAAGTATTTGAGGTGATGGATGTGCTAATTATCCAATTTGATTATTTTACATTATATACATGTACCAAAATATCACTCTGTACCCCATAAATATGTACAATTATTATGCATCAATTAAAAATAAAAAAAAATTAAATTGCTTTATTAATTAACACATAACTGATTTCTCTCAGCCTCTGTTTATCACCTTCAGGATTTTGCAACAAAAGCAATAGGAAAGAGACTCTGGAAATATGACAAAGCAGGAAGCACCAGAAATCTCTCTCCCCACCCAGACAACAATTGCACTGACAGAATCAGTCTGATGTAACTATTTTGGAACTCCAGCATCTATTGAAGGCTTGCAATTTTCAGGGGAAGGCTTGCAGGGTATGTTGCAGATAATTTCAGTCCATTTCATCTCGTAGAGCAGTAGCAGCTACCCACCCTTCATCACCAGCCCGGTGGTTGCAGGTATACATGTGTTCCTGGAACAGCTTGCACACAGCTAGTGGAAGACAGAGTGAGCAAAAAGGACTCTAAAAATATCAGGAATCTGTGCTCTGATTCCTGATTTCTGCTTCCGATCACAGAGTGCAAAGAGGCAGTGGTCACTGTTGTTGCACCTCCCCAGATTAATGTAAGTCCCTCCTGCTCTGGCTGACGTGACCTCCAGGGGATTTAAAGGACTGGCACCATTTTCTCCCTTAGTTTTCTCTTTTTCCCCTTTTGGGAGTCAGATATTACAGATTAAGTTCTTTAAAAACAACTGCATATACAGGATAATTAGTAAGCGTCCATGCATGCCCAGGTGAAGGCGATGGCTCTGCAAAGATCTGAGAAGACCCTAAGTTTACACCTCAGGCTAACCCTTGGCACAGAGACAGCCACCAACAATAAAAAAATAAAATAAAATAAAATAAAATAAAACAACAACAAAACACCAAACCACGGGAAAGGGAGAGAATCTGATTTCCAGAGTTGCCACATTACTATGTTCAAATGTCCAGTTTTCAACCAAAAAAAAGTCAGAAGTTATATAAAGAAACAGGAAAGTACGGTCCACTCAAAGGAAAAAATAAATCAACAGATACTGCCCTTCCCTGAAAAAGAACTGAGTGCAAATCTACCAGACCATCTTTAAGAACTGTCTTAAACATACTCAAAGAATTAAAAGATGTGGAGAAAGTAAAGAAAATGATGTATGAGAGGAAATATCAGTACAGACAGGAAACCTATGCAGCCATAAAAAAGGATGAGTTCATGTCCTTTGCAGGGACATGGATGAAGCTGGAAACCATCATTCTCAACAAACTATCACAAGGACAGAAAACCAAACACCGCATGTTCTCACTCATAGGTGGGAATTGACATGTTCTCACTCATAGGTGGGAACTGAACAATGAGAACACTTGGACACGGGGCAGGGAACATCACACACTGGGGCCTGTCGGGGGGTAGGGGGCTGCGGGAGGGATAGCATTAGGAGAAATACCTAATGTAAATGACAAGTTGATGGTTGCAGCAAACCAACATGGCACATGTATACCTATGTAACAAACTTGCATGTTGTGCGCATGTACCCTAGAACTTAAAGAACAATAATAATATAAAAAATTTAACAAGAAAAAAAAAGGAAACCTAAAAAGAACCCAAAAAGAAGTTCTGGAGCTGAAAATGCTCAAGACAGTCATGCAAAGTGAAAGGAAAAGACACTAAACAGTAACTCAAAGCCACATAAAGAAATAACTACTTCAATGAAGGTAAATACATATGCAATTATAAGAGATAGTATTACTATAACAATGTTTTGTAACTCCACTTTCTGTTTTCTAGGTAACTTAGGAGACTAATACATTTTTTAAAAATTATTAGTCTAAAAGCTAGTTTATCATAACTTTAGTTTGTAACTCTGTTTTGTTCTTTACATAAGTTAAGGCATTAAGGCAGTTAGATTAATGATTAGCTTATATTTTTAGGCACACAATGTATATACGTGTAATATTGTAACATCAACAACCAAAAGGGGTGGAGATAGATCTGTAAGGGCAGAGTTTTTGTATGTTACTGAAGTCAAACAAATAAAAGTTCAAATTAGACTATTATAACTTTAGTATGTAAAATGCAATCTTTACAGTATCCACAGAAAAAAAAAAAAACAGCTATAGAGTATACACAAAGGGAAGTGAAAAAGGAATTTAAACACTTTTCCTGCAAAAAAACTCAACTAAACACAAAAGAAGATAGTCATACAGAAGAAGGGACAAAACAGCTAAAGTCATATAGAAAACCAATAGCAAAGTGACATAAATAAATCCTTTCTTATCAGAATTATTTCAAGTGTAAATAAATTAAACTCTCCAATAAAAACACCACAGAAGAGTAAAATGGATAAAAATACATGATTGAACTATATGCTGTTTGTTTACAAGAGACTTGCTTTATATCTAAAGATACAAATAGGTAGAAAGTAAAAGGATGAAAAAGATATTTCATCAAATAATAACCAAGAGAAAGCAGGAGTGGTTATAATATCAGACAAAATATACTTTAAATAAAAAAATTACAAAAGACACAGAAGGACATCATATATTAATTGTTTAATGCAGCATATAAATATAACAATCATAAACAATGATTAACCTAATAACAGACCACCAAAATATATAAGGCAAAAACAAATGGAATTGAAGGGAAAATAGACAGTTCTACAGTAACAGTTGGAGACTTCAATACCTTACTCACAATAATGAATAGAATAATAAGTAGGATGGAAGGTAAGTAAGGAAACTTACTTAAGGGGCTTCAACAACAAAATACCAATTAGATCTAATGGACTTATACAGAACATACTATCCAACAACAACAGCCTACACATTCTCTTCAAGTGCATATGGGACATTTTCCAGGGCAGGCCATATATTACGCCAACAAAGTAAGTCTCAACAGATTTTAACAGATAAATATCATACAAGTATTTTCTCCACCACAATGAGATGAAGTTAGAAATCATAATAGAAGTAAAACTGGAAAATTCATGAATATGTGGAAAATTTTTTTTAATTCTTTTTTTTATTATTATACTTTAAGTTTTAGGGTACATGTGCACAATGTGCAGGTTAGTTACATATGTATACATGTGCCATGCTGGTGTGCTGCACCCATTAACTCGCCATTTAGCATTAGGTACATCTCTTAATGCTATCCCTCCCCGCTCCCCCCACCCCACAACAGTCCCCAGAGTGTGATGTTCCCCTTCCTGTGTCCATGTGTTCTCATTGTTCAATTCCCATCTATGAGTGAGAGCATGCAGTGTTTGGTTTTTTGTCCTTGTGATAGTTTACTGAGAATGATGATTTCCAATTTCATCCATGTCCCTACAAAGGACATGAACTCATCATTTTTTATGGCTGCATAGTATTCCATGGTGTATATGTGCCACATTTTCTTAATCCAGTCTATCATTGTTGGACATTTGGGTTGGTTCCAAGTCTTTGCTATTGTGAATAGTGCTGCAATAAACATACGTGTGCATGTGTCTTTATAGCAGCATGATTTATAGTCCTTTGGGTATATACCCAGTAATGGGATGGCTGGGTCAAATGGTATTTCTAGTTCTAGATCCCTGAGGAATCGCCACAAATTAACACACTCCTCAACAACTAATGGATCAAAGAAAAAGTACAAGGTAAGTTAGAAAACACTTAGAAAAAAACATGAAAATGAAAACACAATATACCAAAACTTGTGGGACACAGCAAAAGCAGTATGAAGGGGAAAATTTATAGTTATAAATGCTTATATTAAAAACAAGAATGATTTCAAATCAACAACCTAACTTTACAACTTAAGGAACCAGAAAAATAAAAACAAAGTAAAGTCAAAGCTAGAAAAAGGAAGGAAATAAGATTAGAACAAAGCTAAATGGAATAGAGACTAGAAAAATAGATAAAAATCAATGAAACCACAAGATCAACAAAATTGACAAAACTTTAACTAGGCAGATTAAGAAAACAAAGAGAGAAGACTCAAATTACTAAAATCAGAAATGAAAGTGAGGACATTACTACTGAATCTACAGAAATAAAAAAGATTATAAGAGAGTACTATGAACAACTTTATGCCAACAAATTGGATAATCTGGATGAAATGAACAGATTCCTAGAAATACACAACCTACAAAGACCAAATAATGAAGAAATTGAAAATCTGAATAGATCTAAAACTAGCAAGAAAATTGAGACAGTAATCAAAATTCTCCTGACAAAGAAAAGCCCTGGAGTTGATGGCTTCACTGGTGAATTCTACCAGACATTTGAAGAAGAGTGAATACCAATTCTTCTCAAACATTTTCAAAAAATTGGAGAGGAGGGAATGCCTCTTAAGTCATTCTACGGCCAGCATTACCGAAACTGGAAGTTCTAGCCAGAGAAATTAGGCATGAAAAGAAATCAAAGCCATCCAAATTGGAAAGAAAAAATAAAGTTATCTTTTTTGGGGGATGATATAATCTTATATGTAGAAAACCTGCAAAGATTCCACAAAAATCTGTTAGAAGTAATAGATGAATTCAGCAAACTTTCAGTGTACAAAGTCAACACACACAAAAATATCAGCTGCATTCCTTTATTTCAGCAATGAACAACCTGAAAAGAATAAATCCCATTTACAATAGCATCAAAAAGAATAAAATATTTAGGAATTAAGGAGGTGAAAGACTTGTACAATAAAAACTACAAATGCATTGCTGAAAGAAATTAAAGAAGACATAAATACAGTTGAGCTTTGAACAACACAGGTTTGAACTGTATGGGGTCACTTTTATACAGGAATTTTCAAAAACAAGTATGTCAGAAAATTTGTTGGAGATTTGTGACAGTTTGAAAACAGACAAACCACATAGCCTGGAAATATTGAAAAATACTGAAAAATTAATTAGGTATGTTATGAATGAATAAAATACGTGTAGCTACTAGTCTATTTTATCATTTACTACCATAAAACATACATAAATTTATTACAAAAAGTTAAAATTTATTAAAATTTACACATACAGACTTATATGGTATTTACATGGTGCTATTCACAGTTAAGAGAAATGTAAACAAATGTAAAGACATAATATTCAATCGTGACTGCATAAAATTAACTATAATACTGTACTATTGTGATAATTTTGTAGCCACCTCCTGTTGCTGTTGCAGTGAACTCAAGAGTATCCATCCACTTAAAATGTTATGTGACATTATTCATCTCTGTATGAGCAGTTTATCTCTCCAGTAAATTGCATATCTCAGTAAAATGTGATAATTTGTGGTTCTTACTTGTTTTTCGTCTCATTTAGTGCAATACTGTAAACCTTGAATAACACTATGGGACCCATACAAAGTGCCACTATGTTAGAAGTGTTCCCAAGAAGCAGAGAAAAGTCATGACATTACAGGAAAATGTTGAATAGCTTGATATGTACTGTAGATTAAGATCTGCAGCTACCGTTGCCCTCAATTTCAAGATAAATGAATTCAGTATAAGGACCATTGTAAATAAAGAAAAATTCATGGAGCCATCACTGCAGTTAGGCTACAAGGAACAAAAATCTTGCACTTTTTGCAAAATATCTTTTTATCCTATTTTGAAAATGCAGCTTTTATCTGGGTGCAGGATTGCTATAAGAAAGATATATCTATACACTATTATGAGTCAAAAAAATGAAGCCATTATACAACAACTTAAAGCAAAAAGAAGGTGGAGGATCTAAACCTGCAGAATTTAATGCCAGAAAAGGATGGTTTGATAATTTTAGAAAGAGGTTTGGCTTTGAAAATGTCAAGATAACAGGAGAAGCAGTTTCTGCCAACCAAGAAGCAGCAGACAAGTTTCCAAACACCATTAAGAAAATCACTGAGGAGTAAGGCTATATGCCTGAACCGATTTTTAATGCAGATAAAAGTGCCCTGTTCTGGAAAAAAAAATGCCACAAAGAACATTTATTAATAAGGAAGAGAAGCGAGTGGGAGGATTTAAGACAGGAAGGGATAGGCCATCTCTACTGTTTTGTACAAATCAAGTTGGATTTATGACCAGGTCTGTCCTTATCTATAAAGCTGCCAATCCCCCAGCCTTGAAGGGAAACATTAAACACCAGCTGCCAGTCTTTTGGTTGTACAACAAGAAGGACTGGAAAATGAGAACATTTTTTCTGGATTAGCTTCATTGATGCTTTGTCCCTGAAGTCAGGAAATACCTTGCCAGTAGGAGACTGCCTTATAAAGTTATTTTGATGTTGAACAATGGCCCTGGCCACCCGGAATCCCAGGAGTTCAACACTGAAGGCACTGGAGTGGTGTACTGCCCCCAGACAAAGTGTCTCTCCTTCAGCCTCTAGATCAGGAGGTCATAAGGATCTGTAGGCTCATTACACACAGTACTCTATGGAAAAGATTATCAATGCTACAGAAAAGAATACTAATAGAGGGAACATCATGAAGCTCTGGAAGGATTGCACCATTGAAGAGGCCAACATTGTTATACAAAAAGTTGTGAAAACCATCAAGCCTAAAACAATGAATTCTTACTGGAGACAACTGTGTCCAGATGTTGTGCCTGACATCATAAGATTCACAAGAGAGTCAATCAGGGAAATTAAGAGATTGTGGATATGGCAAAAAAAAAAAAAAGTAGGTGTAAAGGGTTTCAAGATATAGACTTGGAGAAATTCAAGAGCTAATAGACATCATGCCAGAGGAATTAACAGAAGACGACTTGAAGGAGATGAGTGCTACTGAACCAGTGCCAGACCATGCAGAAGATAATGTAGAAGAAGTAGTGCCGAGAAATAAATTAACATTAGACAATCTGGCAGAAGGGTTCTGATTGTTCAAGACTGCTTCTGGGGTTTTTGTTTTTTTGTTTTTTTTGTTTTTTTGTTTTAAGGCATGAGCCCTTCTATGATACAGGCACTAAAACTAAAGTATATGGTGGAAAAAGGATTGGTACCATATAGAAACATTTTTAAAGACATGAAAAAGCAAAAGAGTCAGATAGAAATTGCAACATATTTCCATAAAGTTACACCAAGTGTGCCTGTCTTTCTTCTCTTGCCTCCTCTTCCATATCTGAGATAGCAAGACCACCCTCTCCTCTTCCTCCAGCTCCTCAGCCTACTCAACATGAAGACAAGGATGAAGACCTTTATGATAATCCTCTTCCACTTAGTGAATAGTAAACACATTTCCTCTTCCTTATGATTTTCTTAGTAACATTTTCTTTTCTCTAACAGCTTACTTTATTGTAAGAATACATAATACATACCACCTACAAAATTTGTGTTAGTTGAATGTTTATGTTATCAGTAAGGCTTCCACTCAGTAGTTGGGTGTTAGTGGTTGAGTCTTTGGGGAGTCAAAAGTTATGCATGGATTTTTTACTGCATGGGAAGTCAGCACCCCAACTCTCATGTTGTTCAAGAGTCAATTGTAAATGGAACACATCTCGTATTTATGGATTTGAAGTCTTAACATTGTTAAGATGTCAGTACTACCCAAAGTGACCTACAGATTCAACATAATCCCTATCAGAGACCCAATGATGCTTTCCACAGAAATAGAAAACCCCATCCTAAAATTAAAATGGAATCTCTAGGGATGCTGAATAGCTAAAATAATATTGAAAAATAAGAGAAAGCTGGAGGACTTACATTTCCTGTTTTCAAAACTTATTACAAAGCTACAGTAATCAAAATAATGTGGTACTGGCATAAAGACAGACATATAGACAAAATAGAATAGAGAGCCCAGAAATAAACGCTCACATATATGATGAAATGATATTTTACAAGGACGCCAAGACCATCCAATGGGGAAAGGTTGGTCTATTCAACAAATGGTGGTGGTAAAACTGGATATTCACATGCGAAAGAATGAAGTTGGACCATTACCTATAACCATATACAAACAATAGCTTAAAATAGTCTAAGACCTAAATGTAAGACCTGAAAATACAAAACTTTTAGAAAGAAACAGGGGAAAAGCTTCACAACATTGGATTTGGCAGTGATTTCTTGGATATGACACCAAAGGCACAGGCAACAAAAGAAAAAAAATAGACAAATTGGACTTCATAAAAAATTTTGTACATCAAAAGACTATCAACAAAGTAAAAAAATACAACTCATAGAATGGGAGAAAATATTTGAAAATCATATATCTGATAAAGGATCAATATACAGAATATAGAGAACTCCTAAAACTCAACAACAACACAACAACAAAAAAACCTAACTGAAAAATGAGCCAAGGACTTGAGTAAACATTTATCCAAAGAAGATATACAAATGGCCAATAAACACATAAAAATGCTCAACATCCCTAATCATTGGGGAAATGCAAATTCAATGAGCTACATCTCACACCCATTAGGATGGTTACCATCTAAAAAGCAGAACATTAGAAGTGTTGATGAGGATGTGGAGAAATCGGAACTCTTGTGCGCTGTTGGTGGGAATATAAAATGTTATAGCCACTATGAAAAACAGTATGATAGTTCCTCAAAAAATTAAAAATGGAAATAACATATAATCCAGAAATTCTGTTTTTTGTTACTTATTCAAAAGAAGCAAAAACAGAGCCTCTAACAGATATTTGACACCCATGTTTATAACAGCGTTATTCATGGTAGCTAAAATGTGGAAGCAACAGGAGTGTCCATGGACAGATGAATGAATAAGCCCAATGTGGTGTGTACATGCAATGGAATATTATTCAGTCTTAAAAAAGGAAGGAAATGCTGACACATGGTACAGCCTGAATGAACCTTCAAGACATTATGCTAAGTGAAATAAAACAGTCATAGGAGGAGAAATTCCATTTATATGTTATCTCTAGAGTGCTCAAATTCATAGACATGAAAATCCAGCTACCTGTCAGCCCCAGAGATGTGAGGGCCAACCTTAGTGCCCCAGGGCTCTGGTGTTTTCCCGAATCAGTACCTCAGGGCTTTCCAAGAGCTGTTGTAGAAAATGCCTCTGGAGGTCTCAAGAACAAACCCCCTCCAGGATCAGAAAAGCCTGGGGGGTACTCCCCACAGGGCCATTGTCTGGCTGTGCGACAGTAGGGAGGTGACTAACCCACTCTGTGCCTCAACTTCTTCAGCCGGTAACAGGGTGGTAACAGCACCTGCCTCCTGCCATGCTGAGGACACTGAGATGAGCAAGTGCAGTGCTTGGTCACCGCCCCGTCAGTGTGACCTTTTGTCATCATCCACCCTCATCTCCTGGCAGGCAGGGACCCCAAGGGTAGAGGATTACCTTGCTGACACAGGAACGAACATTCCCTGCATCTGTGACTTTGCAAACATATTAGGAACCACAAGGACCTGGAATTGTTCCAAGTGCTACAGTGAGCGAGTCATAAAAAGCAGATATAATTCTCCTAACACCTGCCTGCTGTGTGCTCTGCAAGTGCCAGGAGGCGCTGGAGGGAGAGGAGTGTCTACTCACCAAGGAGGGGCCAGTGTCTCTCTGTTTCATGAGCTGGGAGGTTTGAAGGCTGACATTGCAGAGGAGGCGGGAAACAGTGTCAAAAAAGGAAAATGGACATTATAGTAAAGTGCTGGACAGTTTCCAAGGCTTTTCACGTGCTTGTTCTCCTTGATCCTCACCGCATGTTCAAGAGAGGAACAGCATGGGTGTCCTCATTTTGCAGAAGAGGAAACTAGGGCTCAGAGACTACCAGAACAAAGCCGACTGGTGCTGGGGTCCTTCCATGCTCCATGACACTTTGATGGGCCTTCATCTTTCTACCAATAGTTGGCCTCTAACAGTGCCAACTATTAATAGAAAGGGCCGAGCTAGCTGGAACTTTGCTCTGCTCAGTGGTACACATTCAGATGGACTCTGCAGGCTCCGAGATTGGACCAAGAAATGGGGAGTGGGGGTCTGGAGGTGCTACCCCATCCATCATTGTTCCCAAAGCAGTATGTTCCAGAATCTTCTGCTTGGCCCAGCCACTTGCCAGGCACCTCTCTGGGTCCTGTCTGAAAGGTACTGGGTCTTCCTGTCCCCAGAACGGGGAGGCAGGGATGGGATGGTTTCTGTTCTGAAACTCAAATCCTTGGCCCTTTACACTCGGTTGGTTACTGATACAACTGCTTCGCCAAGCCAAGCAACCAGCTGAGCCTTCACCCCATTCAGAGATTGGGAAGCTGGCTCCAAGTCACCTGAAGATTCAGAGATCATCTGGGAGGAGGGGATGTTGTGGGTTCATTCTCTAGAAACAGGCCCTGAGATAAAGTGTCTGTGTGCTTTCAGGAGAATGTGGTCTGGAAATAAGGGTGGAGAGGGGAAGCAGGGTAGGAAGGAGTGCCGGTCCAGTATGGTGCCATCTCAGGCACAGCCCCAATATCAGCAGATCATACAAGGAAGTTTAGAGTGGAAGTTACACCTCAAGAGGTTGTTACAGCTCAAGATGAGGGAACTGGGCAGGTCTCCCCCTCCAGCTGTTGGCCACTGGAATAGGGCCACCCTGGGGAACATGTCCTTCCTGGTGTTTCTGGCTTCTATGCCTGTGGCAAGGTGCTCCCAGGGCCCAGGTGGAGAGGAGAGCCCAGAGCAGGTACTTGGGACCAGGGACACCCACACTAGAACAATGAGGGTATCTGAGGGCCCTGGGATGAGCAGACTCTGCCTCCCCTCCCCAGCTGTGCTGATTGGGACCTGTTCTCCAGGGGCAGGGTTGTTCTAGAGTTCCCTGATCCAGAAAAAGTAGATGACAACACCCAGTTGCAAAGAAGGAAGGGACAGCCCACACTCACACTTGGAGACAGAGACTGAGGAAGGATTGGACCAACAACAGGTGACCAGACTTTCTCCTCCAACCCAGCTTCACCATCTTCAACAAGCCTGGTTAAGAGACCAAAATGTGAGTGAACCCCCAAACCCACCCATTTAGTCTCATAATAACTAATTCCATCAACATCACCAGACACTCACTATGTGTGTAATGTCAGGGCATCATGACAGATACAATGCAGCTATCTGTAAAGGAAAAAAATAGTTTTAAAATGTTTTTAAAGTACATTTTAAAATAAGTTAAAGGGTGCCATAAGATTGTTTGTAACTCAAAAGACAAATGCTTGAGGGGAGGGATACCCCAATCTCTATGGTGTGTTTATTTCACATTGCCCATCTGTATCAAAATATCTCATGTACCCCATACATATATATTTATGGGTCACCTACTACTTACTGACAAAAGTTTAAAATTAATCATTTTTTACAGAGAAAAATAAAAGATCCTAAAAATAAAATAAATGTTTTAAAATGTTTCTTCTTGGTTTAAGAAGTAGCATGCTTGTATCAGTCCATTTTCATACTGCTATGAAGAAATACCTGAGACTGGGTAAGTTATAAAGAAAAAGAGGTTTAATGGACTCACAGTTCCACATGGCTGGGGAGGCCTCACAATCATGGCAGAAGGTAAAGGAGAAGCAAAGGCACGTCTTACATGGCACCAGGCAAGAGAAGTGCTGAGCAAAAGCGGGGAAAGTCCCCTTATAAAACCAACAAATATTGTGAGAACTCACTATCATGAGAACAGCAGCATGGGGGTAACCACCCACATGATTCAGTTATTTCCCACTGAGTCTCTCCCACAACATGTTGGGATTATGAGAGCTATAATTCAAGATGAGATTTGGGTGGGGACACAGCCAAACTATATCAATGCTAGACTGAATTTGTATCATTCTACAATTCTACTGACTCAGAGCAAAATCAGAACAGCATCCTGTTATTCAAATGGAAAAAAACCTTTAGCCTTTTGGGACCCTTGGGTCAAGGCTGTGAATTCAGACTCCATTCCTGCAAAGTGCCTCTAGTCACCAGAGTCCAGCACCCAGGAGGTGATGCTGGTGGTAGGCATACGCCATCCACAGCATGGGGCCTGAGTCAGCAGCAGGAACCACGAGCTCCTACCAAGGACAGAGGCCTGGCCCTGCCCTCTGGGCACTCGTTGAGAGAAAGGGTGCAGAGGGAACAGGCCAGAGGGGCACCAGAATTCTGGGGCAAAGGGGTCCCTGTGGGAGGTGGAAGTCAGTGGAGGATTCCCGGGGAGGCAGGCCTCTGGGGGGCTGGAGGGTTGAAGAAAACCTAAATAAAGATTGGGATGGGGTGATGTATTGATTTCTAGTGGCTGCTGTAACCATTTACCACAAACTTGGTAATTTAGAACGACCCAAATGTATCACCTTACTGTTCTGGAAATCAGAAGTCCCAAATGGGCCCCATGGGACTAAAAACCAAGTTGTCACAGGGCTATGCTCTTTCGGGGAGAACCCATTTCCTTCGTAGTTTATTTGATTTCAGCTGGGTTTTTTTTTTTTTTTAACCATCTACCAACCTAGAATGACTATAAGTCCTATTTATTATTTCAGAAGTATCTTCTTCGCTGGATTCTTTTGAGCATTCTACCACCCTAGTTTAGCCCCTACTCCAGAATTAGGAGAACATTGACCCCCAACAGGCATTTCCCCCCTCAACCCATTTCCTTGGTTTTTCCAGCTTCCAGAGACCACTGCCTTCCCTGGTTCATGGCCCCTCCTCTATCTGCAAAGCCGGCAATGACCGGTCAAGTCCTTCTCACATTGCATCACTCTGACCTTCTCTCCTGCCCCACTCTTCTCCATTTAAGAACTCTAATGACTGTATTGGGCCCTCCTGGATAATCCAGCATCATCTCCCCAGCTCAGGATCAGCTGATGAACAACCTGAATTTTAACTGCAACATCAATTCTTCTTTGCTACAATAGCCAGGGTTCTCCAAAAGGCAGCATGAGTAGGATGTACATAGATACATAAATGATTTATTATGGGAGTTGGCTCATGCAATTATGGAGGCTGAGAAGTCTCATGCCATCTGCAAGCTGGAGAACAGGAAAGCGGGTGGGGTTGTTCAATCTGCATCTGAAGAGCTGAGAACCAGGAGGGCACTAGTGTGAGTCCCGGAGCGTGAAGGCCCAAGAACCAGGAGCCCTGATGTCCAAGGGCAATGGAGGATGGACATCCTGGCCCAAGAAGAGACAATGAGAGAATTTACCCTTCCTCTGCCTTTTTGTGCTATTCAGGCCCTTGACAGATTGGATGACACCTATTCCCATGGGTGAGGGCAGATCTTTTTTACTCACTCTACCCATTCAAATGCTTGTCTCTTCCCAAAACACCCTCAGAGACACACCCAGAAATAATGCTCTACCAGCTATCCGGGTATCCCTTAACCCAGTCAAGTGGGATGTGATGCATAAAATTAACCATCACACCATGTAAGGTGATATTATTTACAGGCTCTGGGGATCAGGTCATAGACATATGATGGGCATTATTCTAACCACAGGTTGCCAGTAAAGAGGAAGACATCCAGCCCAGGAAGAAGAGGAAGTTGGTCAAAGGAGTGAGGATCTGTTCCAACTATTGCTTCTGAGTTGAACTCAATATACACACTCTATAAGTGGGTCTGAGAAATTGTCCAAAGCAAAGAGAATACTATAAAAAGGAGGAAGATCATAATCTAGCATCCTAATCAAGAGTGGGCTTCAGAATATATCACTTTACATGTGTACAATTAAAGGTAACAACACTAATAATAAGGACGGACCCTGTGCCAGGCACTGTCCCCGCATTTTGCCTGGCCATGGCCAGTGAACCTTTAGGTGATATCAGAGTGGACAGCCACCAGTGGAGGCTTATGGTGCCTCCAGAAAGGATGACCAAATAAAAAATTCTTCTTGCAAAACTAGACTCAGCTAGGGGACCAGAGCTTGGGAGAGATTGATGGGGATGAAACATTTGCGTTCAACTAATGTGATCGGATGAAGTTCAGTCTTTCCACAAAGGGGTAACAGGGTGTTCAAACAGCCGTACTTGGGCACTGATTTACTGCATTTCATAAAAGCTGGCAAACCATAAAAGGTGCTATCTGTATTGAATTTCACTTCCATAAAGAGATATAAAACCGATACCTGTCTTTACTGGCACCCAAGATAAAGTGTTGTTAATGCACTGATTTTGTTTCCTTGAGATTACAAGAGGTTGAATACCGAAGAAACATCACTGCATGACCTGCCTTCCTCTCTGGATTCAGAACAAACCACTGGTTCCTTCAGATGCTGGGAGCCATGGGGCAGGGAACTGGTGGTAGCCTGTCCAGGGTGATGGTGAATGCAACACACAGGTTTTCACCCAGGTATCATCCTGCATCTAGGCAGGGGTCTACAGCCCCACCGGCAAAAGGCTCAGGTGCCCCAGGTTCATGAAAGGAAGTCAAGAGACAGTCCTCCCATTTCCCCTCCCCCGATTAACAGTAGCTGGCATTTATGAGAATCTACCTTGCGCAAGCAATTACACTATTCATTTAATCCTCTCAGTGACACGGCAACATGGGGACCCTGATGATTGCCATCTCTGTTTCATCTAAGGTGAAACCAAGACTCAAACAGATGCAGCTAAGATTTGATCTCAAATTTTTCAGTCTACTGAATTCAAGTTCTGCTGATAATCCTGACTTGGCTGAAGGGTGCAGCTGCCTGGCATAGCACTTCTTATTTACAATGTTTCAATGTGTTTGCTAAGTGATGTTTGCAGAGGAAATGTGTGCCCCTTCTATTCAATAAATATGTGTTGCACCCGCACTATGTGTAGCCATGCATCCTTCTAGGTTCTGGGGCAGAATGGCAAATAGGACAGACATTTGCAATCATGAGCCTTTCATGCAAAATTATGCCACCTAACATTTGTCTCTCAGTGGGTCCTTTTGCTGTACTCCTTTTACATGGTCATCAGTTCAGTTCAGTATGCCACTGAATACTTACGAAGTGGCATTTGTGAAGCACTTGCCATGGGCCAGGTACTGGCTATGATTAGCATGATGACTCTTGTCTTCATTTTCTGGATCAAGGAAATAGTAAAGTGAATTTCCTAAGGTCATACAGCCAGTCATACAGCCAGTTAGTGTGGAAGCTAACTACCTGTATGGCTAGGTGTCATTTCTCAAGGATGTGCTTGTACCACTATGATAGTACTTTACACCTCTGATCCTTTCAATAATCCTTAAGGTAAATGCTACCGACCCATTTTACAGGTGCAGAATTGGACTCTGTGGCATAATGGGGCTTGCAAGGCCATACATCCAGGAAGTGGCAGAGCCTGGGATGGCATTAAAACACAGCTTGCCTAACTTCTACTTCTACCCATGATGGAGAAACCAGGCTAGACATGGCCTATAGTCATACAACCAGGAAACACGACAAAACGTATAAAACAATGGTTATCAGACACTGGACAATAAGCAGAACAGACTATGGTTCCCAAAAAAAAGAAAACAAATAAGGTGAGCCCTGTGGTTGCCTAACTTTCTTTTTTTTTTTTTTGAGATGGAGTCTCGCTGTTGCCGAGGCTGGAGTGCAGTGGCGTGATCTCGGCTCACTGCAAGCTCTGCCTCCTGGGTTCATGCCATTCTCCTGCCTCAGCCTCCCGAGTAGCTGGGACTACAGGCACCCGCCACCTTGCCCGGCTGATGTTTTTTTTTTTTTTTTTTGTATTTTTAGTAGAGATGGGGTTTCACCATGTTAGCCAGGATGGTCTCAATCTCCTGACCTTGTGATCCACCAGCCTCGGCCTCCCAAAGTGCTGGGATTACAGGCGTGAGCCACCACGCCCAGCTGCCTTACTTTCTTTTTAGCTTTATGGAGGTACAACTTACTTAAAGGAGGGTCCAGACAGAGCATAGTGAGTTTCCTTAGCTCAAAAAGTGGAGATTGGAACTCAGGGAGATGGACGTGGCTGGGCTTTGCTGGGTAAAGTAGTGGAGAGTCATGAAGAGGAGGGTTCCAGAAATCTGCGTAAGAACCTCCTTAAGTGTTTGAAGTTAGAACTAAATTCTATGCATGGAATGAAATTCCACAAGGATAGGAGCTGTTAGATGAATGATTCTCAGGGCCCACACAGGGCTGAGAGATTGTAAAGCTCCAATTAGTAAGAGTATAGAGACCTTGGAGAGGACTTAGAGCACTCTGTAGAGAACCACACAGGGCCACACCTTTGTAGTGGGGCTGAACTAGCCACATAGTAAAAGGTACTCTAGACGCCTTCTGCCCTCAACACCAACAAAACTTAAAAATAAGCCGTTCAAGGATCAAGCTGATCTGCAAACTACTATCTACCAAGCAAAATTATACTTTCTCTAAATGAAGATAACAAAATCCAGATACCTGAAAATGTAACATGCAAACAATAAAAATTATGAAATATGAAAAGAAGAATTAAAATGTGAATCATAATCAAGAGAAATATCAGCCAATAAAAACAGACACAGAAGTAACACAGATGTTGGAATTAGAAGACAAGGACATTAAAATAGCCATTGTGAATACATTAAAGAACTCAAAGCAAAACTAAAGCATGATGAGAGAAATGAAACTCTAAAAATGTACTAAAAGGAACTTCTAAGGATAATATATACAATGTCTGAAAAAAAGAAATTACCTGAATAGACTGAGATACTTAAAAAAACATCAGATCAGTGACTAGACATTCAGGGGTCTATGGGAAAATAGCAAGCAGTCTAATATATGTGTAACTGGAGATTACAGACTGGGGAGGATAAAATATATTTGAAGAAATATTGGCTGTAATTTTCCTAAATTTGATGAAAACTATGAAGTCACAGACCACAATGGTCAAAACTTGAAGCAGAATAAATACCAAAAAGAAAAACAACAACTACAACACAAGGCATTTTATAATCAAATTTCTGGACTGCAATTCAACACTGGGGACTATGGTGAAGGATAAAATCGTAAAAGCAGCAAGAGAAAAAAGAAGATTATACAAAGAATTTCTGCTGACATCTCAGAAACAATGTAAGCCAGAAGACAATGACATGGCATTTTTCAAGCGTTCAGAATTCAAAGATGGGGAAAAAAAGTCTCCCAAGCTAGAATGCTATATCTATTATAACAAAAACATGACGAAAGCAAAATAAAGACGTTTTCAGTTTCATTACATACAAAAACCTGGATCTGTCCAAATTAATATAAAGCATGTGGAATAATAAATATTTGGCTAAACATAAAAACATTCTCATTTTTAATTTCTTTAGATGATAACTGATCATCTAAAGAAAACATAATATTGATGATTTGCATGGTTTATAATATATATAACCATTCATGGTGTGGTAACAATTGCTCAAAGGAATTTAGCAAGATCATAAGATACAAGGTCAATATACAAATATCAATATATTTCTATATACCGGCAGTGAATCATTGGGAAATGAATTTTTAAAAACATAATTTACAATAGCATCAGAAATCATTAAGTACTTTCAGATGAATTGCTTTAGTTTCTTTTTCTTAGCTTTATTGTGGTATAACTTGTATGAAATAAAACCCATCCATTTTAAGCATACAATTTGTTTAGTTTTGATGGATGTACATGGTCATGGAAGAACCATGACAACGGAGACACAGAATGCTTCCTTCACCACAGAACATTCCTTGGGCCCCTGTGTAGTCAACTCACTTGCTCCCAACTGTTGGCCTGTGACTACCAGTGACTTGTTTTCTATCACAATTTTTTGCCTGTTTACAATGCTGCGTAAATAGAATCATACATTAGAAGTCTCTGGGTCTTGCATCTCCCACTTCACATGATGATGTTAAGATTCATCCGTGTTGCTGCATGTATCACTAGTCCCTTTGTATTGATGACGAGCAGCATTCCATTATGTGAATGTAGCACAATCTGTTCATCCATTCATGTGTTGAATGATATTTGTGTTTTTTTTCTGGTTTTGGCTACTGTATGTAAAGCTGCTATAAATGTTTGCATACAAATCCTAGACATATGTTTTCATTTCTTGTATTAAAACCCAGGAGTACAATAGCTGGATTATATAACTATAGCCAAACAGTTATCTGGATAACTGTATTTCAATATCATTTAAAAAACTGTAAAACCATCCTTCAGGTATCTGTATCATTTTGCATTCCCACCAACAATTCCAAACCACATGGGAAAAAAAAATTTGTATATGACAAAACACTTGTATCTAAAATATATAAAGAACTATTGCAACTTATTAATAAGGAAAAAATGACCCAATTTAAAAACAGGTGACTTATTTGAACAGTCACTTAGGAAAATAATATTTATAATATTATTGTATATAATATACAATAACATGTATATATACATAAAATAGAAGTGTAACTTCATAAACAAATGGACAATAAGTGCAAAAAAAGTGTGCAACACTGTCAGTCATCAGGGAAATGCAAATTAAACCATAGAAAGATGCCACAACACATTCACTAGAAAGGTTAAAATTAAAAATACTTAGAATACTAAGTGCTGGTGAAGATGCAGGGTCCATGGTACTCTCATACATTGCTAATTGAAGTGTTAAATATTACAGCCACTTTGAAAAACACTGTGGAGGCTATCATAAAGTTAAAAATACCCTTATCATTGGACCTAGCCATTACTTCCCTGATGGTTTTCCAAGAGAAACTAACTCCACAGAAATATGTATATACAAATGTTTATAGCAGCTTTATTAAAAATATTCTAAAATTTAAAACCACCCAAAGTCTATAAAAGGAAATAGATCATCAAATTGTGGCATATTCATACAGTGAAATATTACCTAGATGAATCTCAAAAGCATGATGCTAAGCAAAAAAAAAAAAAACCCAGACATACACAGGAAGTCTATATGGTTCTCTTCATATGAAAGTCTAGGACAGACAAAACTAATCAACAGTGAGAAATTTCTGTGTAAGTATCCATTCTTTCTAATCAGGTACTGGGGTCTCTCTCGAGAGTGGCTATAAAACCCAGCCCTGACCAGGAAAGAAGTTAGGTTCAAGTGTGTCAGTCAGGTGACACACAGGAGGCAGCACAAAACATATGAAATAACAGAAGCATTTTATAACTTACAGACTACGAAGAGAAGAGGGTAGCACACCTGGCAGGGCCAATGGGAAGGGGAAGCTGTCTGGGACACTCATGCTCAACCAATGGATGAGGAGCAAGAGAGTTAGAGAGAGACCTGTAATCCAGAGCCTTTACTGAGGTTCAGGACATTACCTAAGCAGATTTCCCACCGAGAGCTGTAGTTGGTGGGTTTAAAGCAAGCAGGTGTGAGTTCCGTGGGTCATGCTGTATTGAGAGGGAGTCATTGTACCATATCTGTAAAGTCCCTGTGGGCTTTAGGGAGCAAGAGGGGCAAGTCATATGGGTTGTATCTTAGCCCATTCTTGCACTGCTATAAAGAAACACCTGAGACTGGATAGTTTATAAGAAAAGAGGTTTAATTGGCTCACAGTTCTACAGGCTGTACAAGAAGTATAGCAGCTTCTGCATCTGGGGGTCCTCAGGAAACTTACAATCATGGTGGAAGGTGAAGGGGAAGCAAGTGCTTCTTACGTGGCTGGAGTAGGAGAATGGTGGTGGCGGTGGTGGTGGGAGGTGGAGAAGTGCCACATGCTTTTAAACAACCAGATCTTGTGAGAACTCTATCATGAGAATAGCACTGAGGAGATGGTCCTAAAGCATTGATGACAATTTCACCCTCATGATCTAATTAACTCCCATCAGTCCCCATCTCCAACACTGGGGACTACAATTCAACATGAGATTTGGGTGAGGACACAGATCTAAACCATATTATTTCACCCCTGACCCCTCCAAATCTTGTGTTCTTCTCACATTGCAAAAGTACAATCATGACTTCCCAATAATTCACAGTCTTAACTCATTCCAGCATTAACTCAAAAGTCCAAAGTCCAAAGTCTCATCTCAGACACGGCAAAAGTCTCTTCACCTACGAGCCTCTAAAATCAAAAACAAGTTTGTTTCTTCCAAGATACAATGAAAGTATAGGCATTGGGTAAATACTCCTGTGCCAAAAGAAAGAAATCAGCCAGAAAGGGGCTACAGGCCCCAATCAATTCTGAAACCCAGCAGGGCAGTAATTAAACCTTAAAGATCCAAAATAATCTCCTTTGACTCCATGTCTCACATCCAGGCCACATTGATGCAAAGGGTAAGCTCCCAAGGCCTTGGGCATCTCCACCTCTGTGGCTTTGCAGGATTTAGCCCCTGCAGCTGCCCTCAAGGGCTAGCATTGAGTGCCTACAGCTTTTCCAGGTGCGTGGTGCAAGCTGTTGGTGGCTCTGCCATTCTGGGGTCTGGAGGATGGTGGCCCTCTTCTCCCAGTTCCACTAGGCAGTGCCCCAGTGTGGACTCCATGTGGGGGCTCCAACCCCACATTTCCCCTCTGAACTGCCCTAGTAGAAGTTCTCTGTGAAGGCTCTGCCCCTGCATCAGGCTTCTGCCTGGACATCCAGGTTTTCCATACATCCTCTGAAATCTAGGCAGAGGCTCCCAAGCTTCATCTCTTGCATTCTGCATGCCTGTAGGCTTAACACCACATGGAAGCCACCAAGGCTTATGGCTTGCACCCTCTGAAGCAGTGAGCCAAGCTGTACCTGGGCCTCTGAGCCATGGCTGGTGCTGTAGTGGCTGGGACACAGGGAGCAGAGTCCTGAGGCTGCACAGGATGGCAGGGCCCTAGGCCTGACCCACAAAACCAATCTTCCCTCCTACACCTCCAGGACAGTGATGGAGGCGGCTGCTGCAAAGGTTTCTGAAATGCCTTTGAGGCCTTTTCCCCATTGTCTTGGCTATTAGCACTTGGCTCCTTTTTACTTATGCAAATTTCTGCAGCCTGCTTTACCTTGAAAATGGGGTTTTCTTTTCCACCACATGGGTGGGCTGCAAATTTTTCAAACTTTTACACTCTGCTTCCCCTTTAAATATAAATTTCAGTTTCTGGTCGTTCCTTGAACCCGGGACGCAGAGGTTGCTGTGAGCCGAGATCATGCCACTGCACTCCAGCCTGGGCAACCGAGTGAGACTCCATCTCAAAAAAAAAAAAAGAAAGAAAGAAAGGCATAATAGAATTTTGGGGGGATGATGGAAATGTTCTAAACTTAATTGTGGTAGTTACATAATATATACATTTATTTTAAAAACTTCGTCAAACTATACACTTAAATTTAGTGCATTTTCTTGCATATAAATGAATTCTTAATAAAGATGATTTTTAAAAAACAACTCAGTTTGCCCAGTTCCTAGGCCCCTTCTGCATCCAGCGGCCCACTGCACCAGCAGCAGGGGCTACCGGTCTAGGTTGCCACTGCCTGGTAGTTTGAGCCACTGCTCTCACCACTTCCTATTCTGGGGAACACAGGTGCCCACTCATTGCTGGTGAAGACATTGGTCCCCTTTTCGCTGGGTTTCTTAGCAGAAAGATCCTTTCAAGAAAAATACGGATCTGTTCTTCCAGTTCCCATTCCCCCAACATTCATCTCAGTCTCTCCTAGGAAAAATGTTCACAATGCCTCTTTCTTCCCCAGAAAGGATTCCAAGTGGAATCAGGATGCCTGGGGATATGTGGCTCCAGCCCCAGGTTGAGGGGTGGGTCTCTTGGGCTTTGGGACCCAGGTGTGGCCCCTCAGTCGGGGTCAGATGCTGGAGACCCTCTCAGGCTTCTTAGTGGGATGGGATGGGGGTAGGATCATCCACAAACACCAAGGTTTGGAAGAGCAAACGCCTCCTGTTCACAGGAAAACAACCAGGTGGGCTTCCCGGAGGGCGGAACACGCAGCCCCAGCATCCAGGGCTCACCTACCACATTTGGGACCTTCCCTCCATCCACGCAGGAGGCAGGGGTGATGCCTGTGACCACCACACCGGACCAGGCATTACCAGACACCATACTCTTTCCTTGCTGGAGTCCCAGTATTTTCTTAGCATAATACCCTTATCATAATTTTTAGATGAAGGCTGAACCATCTCTATCATGAATCAGACCCAGATGGTTACACATGGCTTTAAGATCCCCAAGAGAATGGGGCCGTACTCCTTCAACTTTTTCCCATTGCACTCCTCCTGTCGATCCCTCTCAGGTGCCTCCTTGTCTGTCAAGATCTCCTTTCCAGGTTACTCAGGTTACGCGTGGGGCCATCATTTGTTGTGCTCATCAGACACTGGTGCTCCCTCTGGGGCCAGGTAGCTTCCCCCTTTACTTCAGGGATCCCTGATGGAATCTGAATGTGTAGGCGAATGTGGGGGCCCTGGGGAGCTTTAGGAAAACATTAGAGAATGATGGAGGAGGAGACAGGGAGGGAACTCCCGGGAGGGAGGTGCCGCTAGAGCTGCTCTCCACCTCCTGCTCTTGTTCTCCACCCCTCAGCCGCTGTCCCTCACCAGGGACTCCTTCCAGCCACTGTGCTTGGTCCGCTCACACCAGGAGGTCAGAGGAAGCTCAGGCCTGTGTCCCCCAACCTGTGTCATGAGGAGCCGTCCTTGCAGGCAAAGCATGGAAGACACTGGTTGGTACCAATTTCTCTCTTTTCCTACAGCATTGCAATCACTATTCAGAGAATACTGGGCTCAGAGAGGTTAGGAGACTGGACCAATGTCACAAAGCAAGCAACTGCTGAGCAGAGCCTCCCTGCAAAGCCCATTTGTGATGATATTGCAATAACCACAAGCCAGCTGAGTTCTCCCGGTGAGACTGAGGCCCATAGCTGGGACATCCCCACTCCACACCCCCCACACCCCGTGCATGCCCCAATGCGAGGCCACCTGGGAGAATGACAGGGTGACTCTGGGCTGCACCAGAAGCTGCATGTGGGGTTCCTCACTACCAAGGAGAGAAAGGTCAGTTTTCTAGGGACCTCTGGTGACCATCAAAAGCGTTAATGAAATTACTGGCAACAACCCCCTAAAACCATGACCGAAACATAACCACCCAAGGCACATTCAATCCGAATCGTTTCCATGACTCCATAACAAGAGGAGACAAGCAAGAACACAGCTTCCACTGCCCCCAACTCCGGGTTCCCCTCATGGTCATCCCCCCTCTTTACTGGTGACACTCACCCTGCTCTGGAGAGCCGGGAAGGAGCCTGCGTGGATTTCCCTTTTAACATTTCTACCTGGCCTGTCTGTCTGGTCACCATCCAGCCACCATCAAGTTCCAATTAACTTTTTGCCCCAAATTAGACAGGGAGACTCAGTGAATGAGCACCGACTGCAGATGATGCATGGAGACACTCAGGGCCATTGAGGAGAGCGCTGCCCTGGTTAACTACACTTGCTGATTGCTATTTAATTGCCCAGATGCGTCAGGAAGGCACCACGCTTCCCTCATTTAGTCCTGACATCTGTGAGCAAGATGTAACGGTGTGAGATTCAATCAACAACAAGACATAGAAGCTTCTCCGTTTTCCCAACTTCACCAGCTGAGCCCTGCCTGCTTCCTGCCTCTGGGTCGTCTCTGAAAGGGACTAAGGGATTAAAAAACTAAGAGGGACAAGGGGGCATTTCCATTGTCTCCCAGCTCTGTTGTCTCCCTGCATCTCCTAACCACACATGCCAGATCAGGGAGCAACACCCGGGCACCGATGGCAGTAGCTGTTGCTACTTAAATCCACGCAGATGCTGAGTTCAAGCTTCTGCACGCGGCACCTCAATTCGTTCTTACAGGAGGCTCCAGATGAGGCATTAGGAGTGTCCCTCGTTTACACCTGGGTAAACTGAGGCTCAGAGAGGGGTACTGACCTCTCCAGGGCCACACAGCTAGAAACTGGGAGTGCCACAATTGAAACCCAGTCTCTGTGGTTCTGAAGCTCAGATTCTTCCAATAATCTCCTATCCTGCCCCCATCCCATAATGAAAATAAATATTTGGGGCCTTTATACTTATCAGACCTGCACACACATTATCTCATCTAACCTTGTGACAGCCCTGTGACAGGGGTACCATTGCTGTGGGCACTTTACAAAGGCAGAGGTTGAGAATTAGACAGGCTACACATACTAGCCCAAAGTCACGCAGCCTGGAGGGGGCAGAGCCAGGATCAGAACCAGGTAAGGGATTCTGAATTCTGCTGAATCTGCAGAGACAGCATGTCTTAGTCACCTACCAGGCCTGCATAGTGTTTAAATACACAGAAGTTTAATGCCCAGGGACTGTCTAATTAACTTACAGAGAATATGGAACTGGACAGAGCTGAGTTCAAGTCTCAGATTCCCCCTTAGATGCAGGTAATTTTAATCTCTCTGGGGCTCGGTGTCATTATTTGTAGGATGGGGACAATTGTACTCACTCAGTGTGAAGATACATTGAGAAAACATGTATGGAGAATATGTGCACAGTGCCTGGCAAGATACAAACTCAAAAAATATAGCTCATACTTTCTAAGGAAAAAAAAAAACAGAAAATCTAGGTTCTATTGAGAAAAAAAAAATGATCCCCAAATCTAAGTTGACCTGTTGCAATATTCAGCTCTCTTGCCATAAATAAAGTGAGCTTGGTTTTGAGACTGTGGTTCAGAAACCATCCTACAAGGCAGTACCCAGAGAGCACATATTTTCAGAAGCCTGGCCCAGGGCTTTTGGCAGCCGGGCCTTGGCTCAGAGGTACCAGGTTTCAGGCAGGGCCCTGTGCTGACCTACAGGACTAGGGGTCAGACCCTGCAGGGCTGAGGGCCGAGGGTTGCATGGGGATGCCAGGGTAAACCTAGACTCAGGCTGGAGACCCTCAAGGGAGGCCAAGCCAGCACCCCCTTAGGCCAGAAGAGACATACAGGTCCCCGCAGGCATTGCATTGCAAATGCAGCCTCCGGAGCTTTCTAAGTCTGGATTACATCCCACCCTTGGCAGGAAAAGTCCTACTCCTCTGCCAGGCAATGGGTTTGTGGCAGTTTACCATCCAAGCAGGCTCCAGCCTGACCATCTCCAGCCTCCTGCCATACCACAGCTGACCCCGGAGCAGCCAGGCTGATGCCCAGACTCCAGACAGCTGGAAGGAAGCCCTCAAGCTTTCTTCAGGATAGAGAGCCCAGGATCCAAGGGAGGCAGCAAACGTAGTGTGGCATCAGTGTCCCCTGGTCACCAACCTGCCCTGCAGGTCCTCATCCTAAAGCATGGATGATGGAATCTTCCAAAATGAACAAGAGGGTCAAATGGGATAATGTACCACCCATGAACACATGCCCAACAGTAGGGATATGGTTTAATTATTTTGTAATCATAAAATAAAATGCTCTGCACCCAATATAAGTTGGAGGAGAATGTCCATAATAAATATATTTTTATTTTTAGTATTTTTCTATTATGAGATATATCATACATGCAACTAGACTGAATTTTATGTTAATCTCTCCCTTTTTCTCTTGTGTTTTTTCCACATTAAGTGTGTAATCCTAAACAATATGTTCTTTCTTTTTCTCAGCTTCCAACTTAATATAAATGGATTATATTTATGTTCTCCTGAATTGCCTTTGCAGACCAATATCGTTTCTAAGAGTCATGCATCCCTCATTAAGTATCGATATTGGATTTGTGTCTCCACCAAATCTCATGTCGAATTGTAATCCCCAGCGTTGGAGGTGGAGCCTGGTAGGAGGTGATCATGGGGGCAGATTTCTCATGTATGGTTTAGCACAACCCTGCTTGGCACTGTCCTTGCAACAGTGAGTGAGTTCTCATGAGATCGGGTCTTTTAAAAGTGTGTGGCACCTTGCTCTCTCTTGCTCCTGCTCCAACCATGTAAAAAGCCTGCTCCCACTTCACCTTCCACCATGACTGTAAGTTTACTGAGGCCTCCCCAGAAGCAGAAGCCACTATGCTTCCTGTACAGCCTATAGAACCATAAGACAATTAAACCTCTTCTCTTTATAGATTATCCAGCCTCCTGTGTTTCTTTATAGCAATGTGAGAACAGACTAATACCAGTATGCAGTCTAGTTCCATCACCTCTGCACTGGGTGTCCCTGTGTGTTTATGCATCTCGATTTCTTTTGCCATGCTATTGAGGGTGGCATTTAAGTTATTTCCTTTATTTATTTTTTCTATTAAAAATCAGATCGATGTTAAAGTACATGTATCCTGGAGTTCCTCTGGGGTGACATATGAGGATGTGGAGTTGATGGCTAGTAAAGTATGTGCATCTTCAAATGTATCAGATGGCACATTGTTTTCCAAAGGGCTTGTACCCATCTACACTCCCACCAGCAATAAATGAAGCCTGTTTGTTTCATTGCCTCCTCAATTTCTGGAGTCACTGTCAGACGTATTAGTGAGGGTTCCAGCAAGAAGCAAGTTGTTCCACGAAGAGGCCTTGATGAAGAGACGACTTCCAAAAACAGCACCAGATTACCAGACAAAACAGAGGTGGTGAGAGATTCTGGTACCACCCCTGGGGTGAAGGTAGAAGGGAGTGTGGGTATTGCCAGAGACCAGGGTAGGACTGCTCTGTAAAAGCTGCAGAAGTGGAGAGAAGCAGACACACAGGAGGGGCCAGGGGAGGACTCTGAGCTCTCTCTTCCCACCGCATAATCTGTGCTAATCAGAAACCAGCAGGTATGAGACCCAGGTAACTTAGCACATGGAGGGTAGTGTAAAGTACACAGAGTGAGGAAGGGAAGCTTGGGGGACAGAGAATAGCCAGTCCATCAGATGTTTCTGTTTGTACCTACATGTTGGGGGTGAGATGCTTTCTTATTTTTATTTTAATTTGCATTTCCACAGTTACTAGTAAGAATGGGCATCTTTTCATAGATTTTATTGGATATTCATAACTCTGTCTATGAAATGCCCACTTGTGTCATTTGCACACTTATTGACTTGCAGGATATCTTTGTGTCTTCTAGATACAATTACTTATGAGTTACATGGGCAGTAAATAACTTCTCCAGTTGGTGGTGTGCCTTTTGCCCTCTTTATGGTGTCTTTAGATATGTAGAAGTATTTAAATATTGTCAACTCTATCAATGTTTGCCTTTATGATTTATTTTATGGTATGTATGTGGGTGTCGGTTTGTTAGGGATATGGTTTCTCATAAGCCTTGTTTAGGAAACCATTCCCTCCCTGAAGTCATAACATTCACTCCTTCTATGTGCTCTTCTAAGAGTATTAAAGTTTTGCTTTTCATTTTAAGTGCTTGATCCAACATCATCAATGAATGTCATGAGAGAGAGGAGCATGTAATTTTATTTTTCCACAAGTATAATTATTTCAACATTTTTGATTGATTGATTACCCTTCCTTGTCTTGTCTTATCCATAAATATGCAATATATCTAAATTTATTTAAGTATTTAAAGATGTCTTCAACAAAGTTTTATAATATTCAGTACAAATACCTTGCATATCTTTCATTAGATTTATTCTCAGTTTACTTTTATTGTCATTGCTCTTTGTAAATTGTATTTGTTTAAGTTAACTGTTAAGTTGATCATTGCTGTTGTATAGAAGTACAATTAACTTGTATATTGTCTTACGTCTAGTAACATTACATAAGGTCATATAAGATCAATATAACCTTTAGTAAAGCTTAATAACTCTCTGCTTATTTGTATAGTTTATCTCTAGATTCTTTTGAATTTTTCTAAGACAGGCATATTATTCTGCACATAATGACAGTTTTATTCCTTCCTTCTGATTTATATATCTTTTATTTATTTTCTTGTCTTGTTGCACTGTTTAGTTCCTCCAATACAATGTTAAATAGCAGTGGCTTGAAGAAAATGCTTTAAGTATTTTGCCATCGAGTATGACATTTGCTACAGGCTTTTAGAATCTAAATGGCTATTTTAAAGTTTGAGTAAGAAAAGTTTCTGTCATAAATGAACATTGATTAAAGTAAAGCTTTCTCTTTTTCTATTTACCTGATCATAGCTTTTTGTCCATTAAGCTGTTAATGTGGAAGAAATAAATTTAGATATTTTCTATTTTTGCTTTCTGGAATAAAACCAACTTAGTAACAACAGGTTATCTGTTTTATACCTTGCTGTTGTATTTGGCTAACATATTTTTGAGATTTTGGTGTCCATGTTAATGTTTGAGATTAGCCCATAATTTCCCTTTCTCAAATTTGTTTTGATATCAAAATTATATACTTCTTATACATTGATTTTGTAAAACTATTCTCTGAAAAAAAATGTGCAGGAATAATATTGTGTATTCCTTGAATAGTAAAACCTGAATGTAAAACTCACTGGTACTAGTGTATTCTTTATAGGAATAGTTTAAATTAAATTCAATTTCTGTAACAGTCATAGGAATATTCAGATTTCTCTTCAGTCAGTTTTAGTACTTTATACTTTCCAAAGATTTTGTCCATTTTTTCTAAGTTTTCAAATTCACTGGTTTAAAATTGTTCAAAGTGTTCTCTTATGATCTTCTGTGCCTATGCTGTATCTAACCTTTCCATGATATGGTATGGAAGAAAGTGAGTCAAAACGTAGCCTATAAAATACCAAGTTACACAGTAAAAGTGTAAGACTGTTTATTGCCGTGTAATTATTTTTGAATTATTAATGATATTTGTTTCCTTCTTTATCCTTGTGTACATTTTTTTTAATTTTCTAAAATAAACGTGTATTGCTTTTAAAATCAGGGAAGAAACATACATATCATTTGATTCCAAAAAAAGATAAAAATACTTCAGAAAAATAAAGCTGAGACTATTATTAAACAGCATTTGCTCAGCCTTCCTCTCTGTCTGTTTTTAACTCTCCACCACAGACCATGCCTGTCCTCTGGGCATTTTTCTTCCTTCTCCAATCCAAACTCTCCTATTGGCTGTCCCATTCTCCTGGCCTCCCTGAATGACCCACAGAAACTTCACACTGAGCAAACGAACTACTTCCTTCTCCTTGCCTGCCTATGAGGCAAGCTCCTTCCCTCCCCTTCATGAAATCTCCGGGGAACTCCAGACCTGGCCTGTTCATTCTCAGAAAACAAAAAGTCTTCCAGTCACATTTGGTCACAAAAAACCTGTCATTTCAGAAATTAAAATGTCCAGTGTGATTTCCTAGTCAAAACTCCAAACATCATTTATGTTAAGGACCTCCACCCTGCCATTAGACGAGCTTGAGGCTGGAGGGTGGAAGAGAGGGAGGGGCATGGCAGCCTCTTTGGGCACCGCCCTATCCCCCGAGTCCTGGCTGTGCCTTTAGACCTAACACTCCTCTAATTGGAGCAGAGACTTGGGTGACACCAATGCCCCCAAGCGTTGATCTCCTCTGGCCATGAATAGCCTCCAAAATGATACAGAACGGCTGGGATCCCTGCTAAGCCCCACCCTTAAGCCTGGACCCACAGCCCTCAGTCAAAACAGCTGACCCCATTTTTCCACCCGAATGTTGCTTTTTTGGCCTGCCCTCCCACCCCCATCCTGTGCCCATAAAAGACTTCAGCTGGCAGAGCAACAGCAGCAGCTGAGCTGTGAACCAAGAAGCAACTGAGCATTGGAGACCATGGATAGACATGGCTACTTCAGACAGTGTGGCTTCGGAGAGGGGCCCAGCCAGAGATGGCCAGGCTTCGGGGAAAGATCACCTCCCCATCCCCTTTCCAGCCTCCCTTTCTGCTGAGAGCCACCCACCACTCAAACAAGTCTTCCACATGCATCAACTTCCAAACAGTTCATGTGACCTGATTCTTCCTGGACGCCAGACAAGAACTCGGGTGCCAAGAGGGCAGGGGCTGCCACCCTGACCCTCCATTGAGCTGATTGGCATTGGCCATCCCCGGACAGCAGAGCTGAAAGAGCACTGATTGTAACATGCTTGGACACTGCTGTGGGGCCCACACAGAGCCTGCTCCAGCCAGAGAGGAGTGACTGGCCAGTTCCAGCGTTCATTTGCTCCAGTTCCCACACTCACTCACTCTCATGCTCCCTACTGCGAGGAGAAGCCAGCATCTGGCTGAGTGAAACAAACCACTCCACTCCCCACAACAAAGGGGATCAAGGGAACTATCCCATCTCAGGATCATCAGAACCAGTGCCCCCTATTGGGATATATTGTGGGTCTTTCATGTGCCATCAGGGGAACAGGTACTAATGTGATTCATGGAATTTACATAGTTCAGAAAATGTATTTTCCTCTCTTTGGCCACTTCATTTTCTCCTCCATTCCTGAGAATCTGACTGTCCACCCCATCTTCAGCTTTCCCTGCATCTCCAGGAAGATGTCTTGGGCAGTGATATGGTTTGAATCTGTGTCCCCACTCAAATCTCATGTCAAATTGTAATCTCCAATGTTGGAGGCGGGGCCTGGTGGGAGGTGATTGGATCACGGG
This sequence comes from Pongo abelii, assembly GCF_028885655.2. Lineage (NCBI taxonomy): Eukaryota > Metazoa > Chordata > Mammalia > Primates > Hominidae > Pongo > Pongo abelii. Next base: position 228,663,701 of record NC_071985.2, on the reverse strand, counting down.
GCTGGATTTCTCCCTTTGCTGCTGTTCTCATGATAGAGTTCTCATGAGATCTGGTTGTTTAAAAGTGTGTGACACCTCCCCCTGCCATTCCAGCCATGTAAGACATGCCTGCTTCCCTTTCCCCTTCTGCCATGATTGTAAGTTTCCTGAGGCTTCCCCAGGAGCCGAGCAGATTCCAGCATCATGCTTTCCATACAGCCTGCAGAACTGTGAGCCAATTAGACCTTTTTCTTTATAAATTACCCAGTCTCTGGTATTTTTTTATAGCAGTGCCAAAACGGACTAATACAGGTGACATTTTCAGCATCTCCAGCCTGGCTCTCCCTGCAGTGTCTGCATGGAGTCTTGGAGAAATACTGACACATCCATTCCCGGGTTGTGGTAGTTGGTGTTGTGGTGGCCCTCCTGCCCCTAAGATCCAGGGCACTTGCCAAACTCTTTAAGTGGGTCTTCTTGAAGCCCCCTCACTACGTGCAAACTGAGGACTAAGAGCCCTGCCACCCGCAATTCCTGGGGTTTTACAGCACTGACAACTTTTGGGTATCTTTACACATTAAAAACTCAACTTGTCCAAAATGAAGCCCCTATCTTTGCTGACAAATACCAGCTCTATGCATAGCCTGCCCCTTCTCAATTGACCATGTGCCTTCTCACTCGGGGTAGGTTTTTTTGTCTGTTTTTTGTTTTTTTGAGACAGTTTGTTTTTGTTTTTTTGAGACAGACTTGCTCTGTCACCCAGGCTGGAGTGCAGTGGCGTGATCTCAGCTCACTGCAACCTCTGCCTCCTGGGTTCAAGTGATTCTCCTGCCTCAGCCTCCCAAGTAGCTGGGATTACAAGCACCCGCCACCACAACTGGCTAATTTTTGTATTTTTAGTAGAGATGGGGTTTCTGCATGTTGGCCAGGCTGGTCTTGAACTCCTGACCTCAAGCAACCCCCGCCTCAGCCTCCCAAAGTGCTGGTATTACAGGTGTGAGCTACCATGCCCGGCCTTGGGTAGGTTTTGGAGTTGAAGGGGTGGACCAGCCCCTCCACACCTGCGGGTATATCTCGTCAGGTGGGACGAGAGACTGAGAAAAGAAATAAGACATGGAGACAAAGTATAGAGAAAGAAAAGTGGGCCCAGGGGACCGGTACTCAGCATACCAAGGACCTGCACCGGCACCGGTCTCTGAGTTCCCTCAGCTTTTATTGATTATTATTTTCACTATCTCAGCAAGAAGAATGAGGTAGGAGAGCAGGGTAATAATAGGGAGAAGGTCAGCAAGAAAACATGTGAGCAAAAGAATCTGTGTCATAATTAAGTTCAAGGGGAGGTACTATGCCTGGATGTGCACGTAGGCCAGATTTATGTTTCCCTCCGCCCAAACATCTCAGTGGAGTAAAGAATAACAAAGCAGCATTGCTGCCAGCATGTCTTGCCTCCCGCCATAAGGCAGTTTTTCTCCTGTCTCAGAACTGAACAAATGTACAATCGAGTTTCATACTGAGACATTCAGTTCCCAGGGGCAGGCAGGAGACAGTGGCCTTCGTCTATCTCAACTGCAAGAGGCTTTCCTCTTTTACTAATCCACCTCAGCACAGACCCTTTACAGGTGTCGGGCTGGGGTACAGTCAGGTCTTTCTCATCCCACAAGGCCATATTTCAGAATGTCACATGGGGAGAAACCTTGGACAATACCTGGCTTTCCAGGACAGAGGTCCCTGCGGCTTTTCGCAGTGCATTGTGCCCCTGGTTTATTGAGACTAGAGAATGGCGATGACTTTTACCAAGCATACTGCTTGTAAACATTTTGTTAACAAGGCACATCCTGCACAGCCCTAAATCCCTTAAACCTTGATTCCATACAACACATGTTTTTGTCAACTCAAAGTTGGGGCAAAGTGGCTGGGGCAAAGTTACAAATTAACAGCATCTTAGCAAAGCAATTTTTCAAGGTACAGGTCAAAATGGAATTTCTTATGTCTTCCCTTTCTACATAGACAAAATAACAGTCTTATCTCTCTTTCTTTTCCGTACATGGAGTCATCCTTGACCCCTCTCTGTGCCTCACAATCTCACTTGCTAGGAACCCAAGCTTCAGACCATGTCCGGAATCTCCCCACACCTCTCCTATCCGTGGCTGCCACCTGGCCCATGCCACCTGGACTCTCATATGTTGACTGGGCTCCATGCTTCTGTCTTTCCTGCAACTATTCATGCACAGTGCTCAGGGTCCCCAGTGCCAGCTCTTCAGGGCTCTCTGTCTCAAGCCTGATAATGGTTCCCCATTGCATTATGCAGGGGAAAAGCCAGGACCTGCAGTGGCCCCCAAGCTCTCCTTGTGTGACCCCCTCCCCAAGAGTTTTCTGTCCTCACTTTCCTCTGCTCCACCTGTGGCAGTCCCACTGACTCCCTGTCCTCCCTTGACTTTGCCAGGCCTACTCCCAGCTGGGGGCATTTGCATGTGATGCTCTCAGCCTGGAGCAGCCTTGCTCAAACAACTACAGGGCCAGTTTTCTCACTTCCTTTGTGTCTTCCTGGAATCACCACCTTCTCAGAAACTTGCTTCCTTGTCCTCACCCACACACACGTGCACACACACCAGCCCTCCCTAACTCTTTTACCACAGCCCTTACTACATCCTCACACACCAGGCCATCTGCCTTCTCGTCATGCTTATCATGAATTACCATCCTCTCCCCCTGTGGAATATGGGTCCCAGGAGGCAGGGATCTTTGTCCACTCTTCTCACAAATGAATTCCTGGTACACACAATGCCTGGCTCATGGCAGACACCCCATTCATGTTGGAATCAATGACCTCTCCCCAGAGAAGGCTTTGGAGTTCCCATCAGCAAAGGGCTGAATACAGGTCCTCAGGGCCTCCCCTGTCTGCCCCACTCAGTGTCAGCTGTCACACGCTTTGTGATGTGGCCATGTTTGGCAGCACCATTGCAGTTTGGGGCCTCCACTAAACTCAGCCAGGAAGAGTTTCTGGGATGGGAGGGTGCTGGCTGTGGATACTGCTTCCGTACAGAAGCAAAGCCATGCACCAGCCAGGAAGCTGAGGCTGAGGAGTGGCAGCTACCACCGGGGCAGAAGTTGCAGATGAAGCCCCTCTGTTGGTCTTCCTCCTTTTTCCTCCAGGTTCCTTGTCTTCTTCCCCACCGCTGTCCCCATGCACAGGGGCATTGACTTCCAACACAGTCTTGCAGAGAGCCACACCAGGGCTCCAGCTTCAAAAATGCCTCTGGGCTCAGAAGATCTTAGCTCCAAGAGAGGAGGAGTTTGGAAGTTTTCCACCACTTACCTGCAATTGTGGGGCCTCTGCCAGGCATCTCTTCCCCAGATTGGAAGAAGATGCACCATTCCCCTTCCAGGCTGAACTGTGTCATCAAACTTGATGATAGAAAGCCGACTCCCACCCAGGCTGATTCAAGGCTTGCTTGACGAGTCGCTGCTTCTTGGAAATAAATCTCAGTGATGGATCTGCAGCAGGGCTGGGCATGCCTTGCTGAGAAACATTGGCTCAGATGTCGTTCATCCAAGTCCCCTTAATCCCCAGCCCCAAACTGCCTCTCGCACCTGCTTCTGACCAATGCAGGGTCATCAATGCCATCATCCAGTGGTCACCCCCAAGGCTTCCTGGTGGGACGGAGCCTATGTCCAGGCAGGAGAATGAGCTCCTGGAGCCCCAAACCCTGAACAGTCAAGGATGTTTCAGGAACTGGCCAATCTCTCCAGAGGGAAATCACAGCCTTTGTCTTACCTTTGCTGAGTCAATCAGGAGAAAGGATCCCACCCTAAGGCTTTCCCACCTCTTCCTGGAGCTGCGAACCCAGAGGAGGCCCTGCTAGGCTGGGGAGTGAGGAATGAGGGGGACTTAGATTGAAGCCACTGGGGAGAAAGGAGCTGTGAAGAGCAGAGCAAGGGATCTGTGCAAAGAAGAGCTCACAGTCCACTGCCTTGGTCTGAATCCCAGCTGCACCACTCCTGCTGGGCGACCCCCTTCCCAATCTGCAGTTTTCTCATCTATTCAATGGGATAACACAATACCTAGCTTATAAGGCTGTTGTGAGAAATAATTAAGATACTCCATCTGAACAAATTAAGGTCTACTGGTGGCAAAATATGATATCTGATTCTGGCCAACATGAGCACCTATTGGGAAGACACAGAGTCACTTATCCTTATAAAATGAGAGGAAAAAGAGAAGCATGAGATTTCAGAAAGTATGGGGAGCAGATGGGTTCCAGGCACCTGCACCACAGAAACGGTCGGTCTCCTGAGGGCATCCACAAATATCTTCCATTTCTATGCAAATCACATTTCTAGGGAGTCGATTGTCTGAGCCTGGGTCACATGTGTAGCCCTGTACAGGTGAGGGACGAGCCTCTTGATTGGCAGATCCACCAGCCTGCATGCAAGTCCAGTGGAATTGTCCCCCAAAGCAAAGTTAAATTTACTGGAACTTAGGGGAATGAACGCTTGGGGGGAAATGGAGGCAGCACCTGTCCCTCTCAGAGGTGAAGCTCTTTCCATGGTGACCAGAGCTTTGTGAGCAGTCGACGCAGGTGAGGAATTCTTATTGCACATGCCAAGCTTTTAAGCCAGGCTTTGGCAAAACAAGACAGATAGACTGGGGGAGAGGGAAGGGTCAGGGTATAAGCCATCCTTGTGTTCAGCAGCAAATCTACGAAGAAACTTTGAACAACTGCCCACATCACCCCTGAGAGGCGAGACCAACAGACCAGCATCCTAATTCTGTCTTCCCACTGTGCACCCCTCTGACTTCTCAGAGCTTGTCTGCATCATTGTTTCCTGTGATTCTCTTCCATTCCCTCCCTTCCACTGCTCCTGCACCCACGGAGATAGCCCAGAACCTCAGCAGTCCAGCCCAGGAGCTGTTATCCCCATCTATGTATGAGAAAGTCCAAAGCCTCATGTCTGGCACAGAGAAAATACTCAGCAAATGGTTTGGGCTTTTCTTGCTGTGCAAAGTAAGGCTCTGAAGAATAAGTGACTTGCATTAAGAAGCAAAGCAAGATGATTCCGGGTGCACGCAGTGAGGGGGTGGGAGTAGACGACCTTGAATCCTGACTTGGTAAAACTGCCCATTCCCCCCAACTGTCGCTCTAGTTCTTGCCCTAGTTTTTTGAGCCAGTCAGGTGGGCTGTAGGGTTAGGAGCTGTATTAGGCCATTCTTGCATTGCTATAAAGAAATACCTGAGACTGGGTATTTAAGAAAAGAGGTTTAATTGGCTCATGGTTCTGCAGGCTGTACAGGGAGTATAGAGGCATCTGCTCCTGGGGAGGACTCAGGAAGTTTCCAATCATGGCAGAAGGTGAAGGGGGAGCAGGCATCTTCATCTTCTCACCATCTCACCATCTCACATGGTGAGAACAGGGGCAAGAGAGAGAGCTGGGGAGAAAATCTGGGGAGAGGAGGTGCCACACACTTTTAAATGACCAGATCTTGTGAGAACTCACTATCATGAAGACAGCATCAAGCCATGAGGGGTCCGCCCCCATGACCAGACACCTCCTACCAGGCCACACCTCCAGCACTAGGGGTTACAAGTCAACATGAGATTTGGGCAGGGACAAACATTCAAACTATATCATTCCACCTCTGGCCCTTCTCAAATATCATGTCCTTCTCCCCTTGCAAAATACAATCATTTCTTCTCAACAGTCCCCCAAAGTCTTAACTCATTTCAGCATTAACTCAAAAGCCCAAAGTCCAAAGCCTCATCTGAGACAAGGCAAGTCCCTTCCACCTATGAGCCTGTAAAACCAAAAACAAGTTATTTGCTCCCAAGATACAAGAGGGGTATAGACATTGGGTAAACATTCCTGCTCCAAAAGGGAGAAATTGGCCAAAAGAAAGAGTAGCAGGCCTCAGGCAAGTCGGAAACCCAGCAGGACAGTCTTAAACCTTAAAACTCCAAAACTAGCTCCTTTGACCACATGTCCCACATCCAGGGCACACTGGTGCAAGGGATGGGTTCCCAAGGCCTTGGGCAGCTCCACCTGTGTGACTTTGCAGGGTGAAGCCCCCCACCCAGCTACTTTCACAGGATGGCATTGAGTGCCTGCCGCTTTTCCAGGCACAGGGTGCAAGCTGTCAGTGGCTCTACCATTCTTGGGTCTAGAGGATGATGGCTCCCTTCTCACAGTTCCACTAGGCAGTGCCCCATTGGGGACTCTGTGTGGGGGCTCCAATCCCACATTTCCCCTTCGGTACTGCCCTAGTAGAGGTTCTCTGTGAGGGCTCTGCCCCTGCAGCAGACTTCTGCCTGGCTAGCCAGGCTTTCTCAGCAGATAAGTAGAGTTGTCACCCCTGGGGCCATTTGCTGCCTGAAGCCTATTCTCTGTGTGTGTGTGTGTGTGTGTGTGTGTGTGTGTGTGTGTGTGTCTGTCTGTCTGTCTGTCTCCCTCTCTCATCTCGCTCTGTCTCACTGTCTCTCTGTCTGTCTCTCTCTGTCTCCCTCTTTAATCTCTCTCTGGCTCTCTCTCCCCACTCCCATCTCACTCATCTCTCTCTCTGTCTCTCTCTCCCCCCTCCTGTCTCTCTGTCTCTATCTGTGTGTGTCTCTCTCTCTGTCTCTCTCTCTTTGTCTCTCTCTTCTCCTTGCTTTTCTTCTCCTCTCCTCTTCTCTCCTTTCTCCCCTTTCTGGCTTTCCATCTCTCTATTTTTCTCTCACCCTCTCTCTCCCCCTCCCACTGTCTCCACTCTGTCTCTCTCTTTCTCCCCTTCTATTTATCTCTCTTTTCCTTCCTTCCTCCCACTCATCAACATTCACGCCACACAGCAGCCCAAGTTTGCCCCTGGATTTAGTGAAGGGAAAACCTTTAGAAGAAGCAAAATAAGGCCTGCCAGCAGAACCATAGCCATTTAGGTGACTCTTACACTCCCATTAGCACATAATGGAAGAAACAGAACATCCCCTGGATCCAGGAGGGTCATGGCAACATCAGGTCAGATTTGCTTTCAAGGGAAGAGAAAATCTCATGGAACTCGAGGTTGGAGGCTAGGTTGTTTTTGGTAGAGTTGATGCCACAGAAGAACAAAAGTCCCATTCCTGGTGCTTGCTGAAGTATCCCTTAGGATTTTACCTCAGTGGGAGGGCTGCTTGAAATCCGTTCGTCTCCTCTATATTAGTCTGTTCTCATGCTGTTAATAAAGACATATCCAAGACTGAGTAATTTATAAAGGAAAGTGGCTTAATTGACTCAGTTCTGCATGGCTGAGAGGCCTCAGGAAACTTACAATCATGGTGGAAGGTGAAGGGGAAGTGTATTCATCTGTTTTCATGCTGCTGACTAAGACATGCCTGAGACTGAGAAGAAAAAGAGGTTTACTTGGATTTACAGTTCCACATGGCTGGGGAGGCCTCAGAAACATGGCACTTCTTACATGGCAGCAGCAAGAGAAAATGAGGGAGAAGCCAAAGTGGAAAGCCCTGATAAGCCCATCAGATCTCATGAGACTTAGTCACTATCACAAGAATAGCACGGGAAAGACCAGCCCCATAATTCAATTACCTCCCCCTAGGTCCCTCCCATGCTCCCTTGCCCATTCTGCTTTCCAAATCTAGACTTTAATTTATTCATTTATGTATTGATATCAGTTTACAAATCAAGTAGGCTTTACCGGGCAGCCCTTTGATTTTCATTCCAAGAAACTCATGATCAGTTAACAGCACCAAAGACCTCAATTAGCAAGCTGATCATTATTCTTAATGTATGGCCACTCCCTCACTTTCTCTGGCTGTTAAGAGTGGCCACCCAGCCTCTATTTCTCTGGGATTCCTTTCTGAATTCTGGGAATTCTGGGAGATACAATTCAAGTTGAGATTTGGGTGGGTGCACAGCCAAACCATATCAGGAAGCAAGGCACCTTCTTCACAAGGTGGCAGGAGGAGGTCCTGAGCGAAGGGGAAAGAGCCCCTTATAAAACCATCAGATCTCATGAGAACCCACTCACTACATGAGAACAGCATGGGGGAAACTTCCATCATGATTCAATTACTTCCACTTGGTCTATCCCTTGATACGTGGCAATTATGGGGATTATAGGGATTACAATTCAAGGTGAGGTTTGGGTGGGGACACAAAGCCTAACCATATCATCCCCTTTTAGGAGTTAGTCATGATCTCAGGTGCTAGACCCAGACCACCTGGGCTTAAATTCCAGCCTTATTAGCTGTGGGACCTTGGGCTGTCTTTTAAATGTCCTAAGCCTCCATTTTCTCATCTGTAAAGTGGGAATGATAATAGTGCCTCCCTTGGAGACATGTTATAAGGATTAAATGAAATAATGAGTGTACAGTGTCAGCTCTCACCAAATACTGGCTCTCACGGCGATGGTGGGAGTTATGGGTGGATGTGACGAGCGTCACCTTGATGGCCTCCTTCAGGTCTCTGGTTGCCATGCCCCACCCCCACCCCCACCCCACCGAAGGCTTCCCAGATGCACTTGCTTTTGCCTTGCTACTTGGATGTGAGGATGAAAGCTGGGGCTCTCACACTAGTCCACCCTTGCCTTAGAGCCCAGATTCCATAGCTCTTTGTGATTCCTCTGTCAACATGAGCCATAAGGAGATCCCATCTCTCGCTGAGGATACCAAGTGTTCACCCTGGAGCTGGGGAAATAACCAGTAAGTGGACTCAGGATTGAGCGTACAAAGGGGCTAAAAGATCTCACCAGGTCATCACATCCCCACTTGACTCCATTTCAACTAGGGGACCATAGGGATGTGTGAGCCCAGAGCCAGTGCCCAAGAGTCCACATTGCAGGTACTTCCCCTTCCTCTGTGCACAGTAAAGCTATGAACAGCATGGATCCCTTGGGAAAGGCTGGGGGAAAGGTCCCTACTGTGCTCCTAGGGCTCCCTCCCTGTTCCTTCCAAGACCCCAGATTCCCCTTCAGAGGGCTTTGAGTCTGAGAACTAACTCAGGTGTGGAGATTCTCAGGGCTCATTACTCTACCATGGAATTTTACAGTCATGATTCTGTTTTCGAGATCTAGATGTTAATTTACTCATTTATGTATTGATATCAGTTTACACATCAAATAGGCTTTGCCGGGCAGCCCTTTGATTTTCATTCCAAGAAACTCATGATCAATTAACAGCACTAAAGACCTCTGATTAGCAAGCCGATCGTTATTCTTAATGTATGGCCACTCCGCCTCTTTCTTTGACTGTTAAGAGTGGCCACCCAGCCTCTGTTTCTCTGGGATTCCTTTCCGACTTCCACTGTTGTCAGAATTTTACAAACACAGCCAACATAAGTTCAGTTTCTACTGGTGCTTCCCTCTCCATTGTATGTGTCAAGATCTTGGTAAAAGGAGTGTGGCATTGGCCTTTTCAGGGACATGGCATGGGTGTTTGTGCATGCATGTGTGTGTGTGCGTGCATGCTTGTGTGTGTGCGTGTGCGTGCATGCATATGTGTGTGTGCGTGCATGCTTGTGTGTGTGCGTGTGCGTGCATGCATGTGTGTGTGCGTGCATGCTTGTGTGTGTGCGTGTGTGCGTTCATGCATGTGTGTGCATGCTTGTGTGTGTGTGTGTGCGTGCATGCTTGTGTGTGCGTGTGCGTGCATGCATGTGTGTGCGTGCATGCTTGTGTGTGTGCGTGTGTGTGCATGCATGTGTGTGTGTGCGTGCATGCTTGTGTGTGTGCATGCTTGTGTGTGTGCATGTGCGTGCATGCATGTGTGCGTGCGTGCATGCGTGTGTGTGTGTGCATGCATGCTTGTGTGTGTGTGGTTGACTGGGTGTAACATGAAATGAGCATCATAGATCCACTCCATATCTCTACCTCCTTTAGTCTTTAAATCCATCCTGTATCATGCCAAGAATTTGGGTACCTCATGTTCATTTATGGAGGGACATTTTTGAGCCAAGGCTGGCATTAACCAGCAAGAAAATGATTTGATCCCCTTTTGGCTGGTCAGGCTGCCATCTTACATTACATCTATATTGTGTTGGGCTTTACCCCCAAATAAGATGTGTCCCCATTGTGTGTGAATGTGACCTTATTTGGAAATAAGATGTTGTGGATGTGATAAAGTTAAACTGAAGTTCTACTGGAGTGGAGAGGACCCTAACCCAACAACTGTTGTCCTTATAAAAAGAGGGAACGTGGGAGTAGAATGCCAGGGAGAAAAGGACCACACAGAGAGACTGTCATGTGACAAAGAGAAAGAGTTCGCAGCGATGCATCTGCAAGCATGGAACACCAAGCTGTGATGGCGACCACCGAGCCAGCAAGAAGAGAAGGAAGCTTCTCTAGAGCCTCTGGCACGGGTGGGCCTGCCTGCAGCTTGATGATGGACTTCTAAGCACCAAGAACTACCACTGGAAAAGTATCTGTTGTTGAAGGCACCCAGGGTCATGGCACTTTATTACAGCAGCCCCAGGAAACAAACACAACATCTAAAGCTCATGATCCCCACCTTTGTATTCACAAATTATACCCAACGTGAACTGTGCTTCTCCTCCCTAAACAAGCTTTCCCACACACATGCCCCCAGATATTTTGTGACGAAAATTAGCAAAAGCCTGCAGCTCTTTCATAGCACAAAATCGTCTGCTGCCTTTTCATTTTGCAGTTGGTCCCCTAGGATGTGCCAAGGTCTGATTCCAGTTACCAGCCTGAAGACAATGCAGGCAGGCAATGAGGGAGTTCATCTTCTCTTACGAGGAAGCTTGCTTTAGCTAGGGAGGAATGTTGTCCTCAAGGAGGACTGGACTAGCTGCCTCAAACAAGGATGGAGCCTGCCTCCTCAGTTTAGTTCCAAGGCAGGAGCATTAACAAGAGGAATGCAAATTCTCCCACATATTTCTACTTTGATTTTTAGGTTTCCATTCTTTCTTGATCAGTGTCTTCTATTTTACATACAAGACTTGGTAAACCTGTAAATTCAACTGATAGTGTAATTCAGCATTGGAAAGATAAAACTTAGAGGGTTCTGTGACTACTGTTTGTTTGTTTGTTTGTTTGTTTTGCTATTTCTGCCAGCTGAACGATAAGAGATTGTTCAGCATAGTCATAGAACAATGTCCTTGAGCTTTATACTATGCCTCAAGCTAAATATTTGGAGTTTTGAAGTTGGCATTCTCTTACCTGTAGTTATTTCATACAGCAGAAATGGCCGATTCACCACTAGAGTCTTTAAATTGTTCATAGGTACTATGGTTTAAATGCATCCTTCAAAGTTCATGTGTTGGAAACTTAATCCCCAGTGCAACAGTGTTGAGAATGGGATCTTTGGGATCTTTAGGAGGTGATTAGGTCATGAGGGGTCTGTCCTCGTGAATGGATTAACACAGTTATCTTGAGAGTGGGCTCCGTAAAAAGGATGAGTTAGACTCCTGTCCCTCCTCTCTCTCTCTCTGACTTGCCTTCCCACCTTCCACCATAGGATGATGCAGAAAGAAAGCCCTTGCCAGATTCAGGCCCCTCAACTTTGGACTTTCAGCTTCCACAACTGTAAACAAATAAATCTCTGTTCTTTATAAATTACCCAGTCTCAAGTATGCTGTTATAGCAGCACAAAATGGACTAAATCAATATGTCACACTGCTTTATGGTGGCACCAGCATGGTTCCTCCCTCTCCATATCTTTGCTGCACTAAGTACTGGACTCCAGGTCATAACAGGCAATGATTTAGTTAGCTCCATGCTATGGGCCACTACAATTCCATCCCAGAATATTAATTGCACCTTCCCCACCTTTCATCCCATCCTGCAGCTGTGAACGCAAATGGCCCCGGCTATTCAGTCTCTTCTTGTGGTGTTAGGATACCCCCACCCCATGCCAGGAAAGCACAGGGCTGACCTGCTGGAGATCGGCTTCCCAGCCTCCATGGTGGCTAAACATGGCAATGTGACTGAGCCCATGGGATGTCATCAAACGCCATGTATGCGGCTTCCCAGTCATGTGACCCAAACGAAAGATGACTTTCCTCTAGTTCTTCTTCCCAATGTTTTGGAAATATGTCAATTTCTAGGTAACAACCACTCGCAGAGAGCAGCACCATCTTCCCAATACTCAGACTATTGTGCGAGAAAGAAACAAACATTTACCTTGGTTTAGCCAATCCCATTGGGATCTCTTTGTTATAGCATCTTAGAGTGTCTCCCTTTACTGATATAAATCCCCAAATCCTCCCTCTACCCTTGAGTGTCTCTTGTCTCCACTCCGTGCCTGGCATCAATTGGTGCATTAGAATTCTTGGTTGTACGCAAAGAAAATGGCTCTAGGTAAATTCAGTACATACAAACACACACACATACCAGAAAGATATAAAGTGCTTTACACATGTATAAAAAGGGAGGCCAGGCATGGTGGCTCACGCCTGTAATCCCAGCATTTTGGGAGGCCAAGGCAGGCAGATCACGAGGTCAGGAGATTGAGAACATCCTGGCCAACACGGTGAAACCCTGTCTCTACTAAAAATACAAAAATTAGCTGGGCATAGCAGTGTGCACCTATAATCCCAGCTACTTGGGAGGCTGAGGCAGGAGAATCGCTGGAACCGGGAGTTGGAGGTTGCAGTGAGCTGAGATCGCCGTGCCACTGCACTCCAGCCTGGTGACAGAGTGAGAGTCTGTCTCAAAAAAAAAAAAAAAAAAAAAAAAAAATGGTGGGAGGGGTGGGGAAGGACCAGGCTTTAAAATGGACAAGAGCCAAAGGAATTATGGAGGAGTAAGCAAGAAAAGTTATGAATCGAGGTTACTTGACTGACATGCCCACCATGGCCTCTGCTGAAATGAACACTGAATTCTCCCTGCAAGCAGTGTCATTCCCTATAGGTTCACACATCTGTGGAAGAGCATCTGAGGTATTGAGCGTAGGCCACACTGCATCTGCCGGCTGGCTCTGTGGGGCAGGGAGGGTACTGCTTCCCATTCAGACCACATTCAGTGGGGAACTCAGGACAGAGGAAAAACAGGGTCTGTATCAGTCTGTTCTCATACTGCTATAAAGAAATACCTGAGACTGGATAACTTATTTTTTAAAAGAGATTTAATTGGCTCACAGTTGTGATGGCTATACAGGAAGCATAGCTAGGGAGGCCTCAGGAAACTTACAAGCATGGCAGAAGGTGAAGAAGAAGAAGGCACTTCTTCACATGGACAGAACGGGAGGAAGAGAGAGAGGGGGGAAGGTGCTACACACTTTTAAGCAACCAGATCTCATGAGCACTCACTCACCATCACTGCAGCATACCCAAGGGAAACCCCATGATCCAATCACCTCCCACCACGCCCCATCTCCAACACTGGGGATTACGATTCAATACAAGATTTGGGGGGGGACACAGATCCAAACCATATCAGGGTCCCACAGAGAAGGTCATATCTACACAGATTATTGTTTGTTGTTTGTTGTTTTAGATGGAGTCTCACTCTGTCACCCAGGCTGGAGTGCAGTGGCACCATCTCGGCTCACTGCAAACTCCGCCTCCCAAGTTCAAGCAATTCTCCTGCCTCAGCCTCCGGAGCAGCTGGGATTAGAGATGCCCGCCACCACACCCAGCTAATTTTTGTGTTTTTAGTAGAGATGGGCTTTCACCATGTTGGCCAGCTGGTCTCAAATTCCTGACCTAAGGTGATCTGCCTGCCTCAGCCTCCCAAAATGCTGGGATTACAGGCTTGAGCCGCTGCACCTGGCCTTATATCTACACAGTTTAGAGATGTGTCTACTCCAGCACCCAGGACTTCATTTCATACCTGAGATCCTGGGTGACTTTGGGAAACATGAAGCCTTGCTTTAGAAAAGTAGGAAATGTTGAAACCTCACAAATTTGGACAGTTACATTAAAAATTCCAAAGAAGAAAGGTTTGAGGTCTCAGCAAAACAGCCATTCTGAGAGGAGCCTGCTGTCAGGAGCAAGCCCCGTAGCCTCTTTCCCAAGAACTTCCCTAGGAAACTGTCATTATCTCAGACAGCGCACTGGCCCTGTGGTCTTCTTTCCCAGCCAGCAAGCTAAGAAACAAAGAGCATGTCCGTCTTGCCACTGTTTGCCCTCATTTATAAAACTGGCGAGCTTGTTGTATAGACCGTTAACACCCACGTATTGATTTGCAGGGAGAAATACACAGGCATTGGAATCAGAGGACTCGCATATGCAGAGCCAGTGTCCATTCTCCCCCTGGAGGAAGACTGACAGAGGGAGCCAATTACAATCAGAATGCTGTTTGGCGAGCATGGAATCAGAACAAGGACAAATATTTAACTTGGGAGAACCTGATGCTTACATCTCATTGCAGAGATGGTCCTTCCAAGGCCCTGGAATATACAAAATCCACTGTGGCTCCCTCTCCCCTGGACAAGACAGGGCATAAGACAATTCAGTTATTTAGAAAATAATTTTGAAGGCCCACCATGTGCTACACTGTATTAGCCCTAGGGATCAAGTGATGTATTCAAGAGACATAAAGGAACCTGTGTGATAGGCACACATTGAGATAGTAGCAGAACAGTCAGCGAGGTGGGTGAGACAGAGGGAGGCTAGGGCCTGCGTGGCCTTTATGCCCAAGGAAGTAGGTTTGAAATTCACTCTAAGTGAAATAGGATCCCACTGTATTTGATTTACATGTCAATAGTTTGAGGGAAGGAAAAGCAGGAAGTTCCACTGGGAACAATTGCAGTAATGCCAAAATGCTGGGTCGGCCTATAGAGGAGACCATAAATGTGGAGAGAAAAAGGAAAGTTTGAGACAAATTTGTGGGGAGGAGCTGACAGGACATCTGACAGATTGGATATAGGATGAAGAGAAGGAAGTACTGAAGGGCGACTGGCATTTCAGACTTGAACCACAGGTGGATGATGGTGCTGTTGCCCAAGATGAGAAATGTTGGGGTCTCTCTCACCTGAGTTCTCAACTTATTGAGAACTAAGACTGAGAAAGGGCAGATGGAGGCCAAAACATCACCTCTGATGGAGGACACGTCACAGAACTGTGTCCTTGAGGGCCTAGGGCTTCCGCCAGGAAGGAAGGGGGTTGCTGAGTGGGTACCATGCTGAGTTTTTTTCCAGATAAGTTACTCCCCCTGCCCTGAGATCAGACCAAGTGAAGGAGGAGAGAGAGTTAGGAAGTGTCTGGTCAGCAGAGCTTCCCCCACCTAGAGGGAAACTCCAGGACTGGAGAAGGAGCATCAACCCCAACAAGGAAGACTGAGTAAGGAAAATAAGTCTGAAGAACATGAGTCCAATGTTGGTCAGACATCCAAGCACAGCCATCAGGAAGTGAGTGGTGTTAGTTGGAGGAGATGTCTGGGAAGGAGCTACAAATCTGGACTCATGCATGCACCTGTGTTGCTCCAAGCTGTGAAACCAAATGGGATCACCAGAGGAGAGATGCCCAGGGAGAGAAGAAGATGGCCCAGGACCAATGTGCTGGTGAGGGGCAGAGGCTGGGAGTTAGGGTCTTGCCTCATGTTCCCTTCCACGCAGAGTATCCCCCATGGTGTGTTCTCTGCCTTTCTCAGCTTCCCTCCTGGCTCCTCCCCAAGGGACAAAGAGTACCTTGTGTGTGAGTCTGCAAAGAAGAATAGACATGTGCTTGCTACGGTCTGAATGTGTCCTCCAATATTTATATGTTGAAAGCTAACGTGATGGTATTAAGAGGTGGGCCGTTTAGGAGGTGATTAAATCCTAAGGGTGGAGCACTCATGGATGGGATTAGAGTCTTAAAAAAGGGTTTGAGGGAGTTCAATTCCCTTACACTATTCCACCTTGTAAGGACAGAAATGTTCATCCCTTTTGTCCTTTCTACCCCTTCTGCCATGTGAGGATGTGGCAAGAAGGCCCTCACCAGATACCAAATTCCAGTGTCTTGATCTTGGACTTCCCAGTCTCCAGAACTGTAAGAAGTAAATTATCATTTTCTTCATAAATTACCCAGTCTCAGGCATTTTGTTATAGCAGCACAAATGAGCTGAGACAGTGTTGTACAGTCCTTCTCTTTTCTACCTTTGTTCCCTCTTCTCTTGGAAGCAAGTCCCCTACTTCCAGGAACATGCATTCTCCCCTGCTCCTCTGCTCCTCCAGGTAGTCAGTCTTGCAAAGAGTCTGCCCTGCACGGGAAGACTTCAGGGGTCAAAATAGCCTGGGACATCCAGAAAAGAGAACCTGTTTAATTCTGGGGCATCCAATCCAGAAAAAATCAGGTGGCTGTGATATCAGCCACATCCTCCAGGGACTAGCTATATCCATAACAGAGACAACTTGGGATTTTCATCTGCTTTATTCAAAAAGCCTTATTTCTCCGTTTATCCATTACAAAGGCAGAGAGGAGTGCTGCTGTTCACTGGGCCAACTTAAATTCAAACACAAGCCCTGATGAAAAGCACCTTGAGACAGGTGCAGCCCCACTGACCCCTGTGAATCTCCTTTCAGTGCTTCTGTGGCTGATAAGCCTGAATACTGACCAGCTCTGTATTTTTAAAATTCAATCCATCAAACTCAGGTTAGAGGACGGTGTAGAAGCTGGGATGCACTCTGTTTCTTCAGCCACTTGCATATTTTAATCCATTGTTTAACATTAAAGATAAAGTCTTATTTCCACGTTTCTGTGGGGATGCCTCCCTTTGCCTTGAAGTATCAACTCTCATGCTTATCTGGAACTTGGATTAATTATCATAAGGACTAGGCAGGCATTTCTTCTGTCTCCAGCAAACCACAGCAAAGTAATACCATTGACAGACTTGTAAGTGGATCCTGATAGGTCGTAAGGCTGATCTATTAAATGTCACAGAAGTGAACTCTGACATCCACAGAAAGAGCCAATTACAAATAAGTATTATATTCAGTAGCACAGTTTGAGTTGCTGCACATACTTGGAAATAATTTTTTTAATTGGTTAATTTAAGAAAAAAGACATATTCTACACTAGAATTTTATTAATGTCCCTTGCTCTGTTTCCCATCAAGTAGCCCAAATTGGTGAATTCAACTATGCACCCAATATATATATAACATATATTAATATGTATTCGAGTGCATGGGCAAATTGTTCTCTGCTTCATGAAAGGATTCACTTTAGGACAAGCCTGCTGTAATTATGGACTTGTTTACACCCTGATAAACTTTCAGTCAAAATGTATCATAAGAGAAAAAGAGAGTCACTATATAATGATAAAGGAGTCAATTCATCAAGAGAATATAACAATTGTAAATATATATGCACCCAAAATTGGAACACCTAAATGTATTGAGCAAATATTAACAGAACTGAAAGGAGAAATAGATGGAATACAATAATAGTAAGAGACTGCAATACCTCACTTTCAACAATGGAGAATCATCAGACAGAAAATCAGTAAGGAACTAGCAGACTTGAATAACACTATAGACCAAATAAACCTAACAGACATATACAGAACATTCCATTCAACGGCAGTAGATTGTACATTTTTCTCAAGTGCACATGGAACATTCTCCAGGATGAATGATACTTTAGGCCACGAAACAAGTCTTAACAAATTTAAGAAGATTGAAATCATATCAAGTATCTTTTCTGACCACTGTGATATGAAGCTAGAAATCAATAATAGAATGTTGAACATTGGTCCCCACTCTCTTCTGGCTTGTAGAGTTTCTGCCGAGAGATCTGCTGTTAGTCTGACGGGCTTCCCTTTGTGGGTAACCCGACCTTTCTCTCTGGCTGCCCTTAACATTTTTTCCTTCATTTCAACTTTGGTGAATCTGACAATTATGTGTCTTAGAGTTGCTCTTCTCAAGGAGTATCTTTGTGGCATTCTCTGTATTTCCTGAATCTGAATGTTGGCCTGCCTTGCTAGATTGGGGAAGTTCTCCTGGATAATATCCTGCAGAGTGTTTTCCAACTTGGTTCCATTCTCCCCGTCACTTTCAGGTACACCAATCAGACATAGATTTGGTCTTTTCACATAGTCCCATATTTCTTGGAGGCTTTGTTCGTTTCTTTTTATTCTTTTTTCTCTAAACTTCCCTTCTCGCTTCATTTCATTCATTTCATCTTCCATCACTGATACCCTTTCTTCCAGTTGATCACATCGGCTCCTGAGGCTGCTGCATTCTTCACGTAGTTCTCGAGCCTTGGCTTTCAGCTCCATCAGCCTTCTCTGTATTGGTTATTCTAGTTATACATTCATCTAAATTTTTTTCAAAGTTTTCAATTTCTTTGCCTTTGATTTGAATTTCCTCCTGTAGCATGGAGTAGTTTGATCGTCTGAAGACTTCTTCTCTCAACTCACCAAAGTCATTCTCCGTCCAGCTTTGTTCCATTGCTGGTAAGGAGCTGCATTCCTTTGGAGGAGGAGAGGCGCTCTGCTTTTTAGGGTTTCCAGTTTTTCTGCTCTGTTTTTTCCCCATCTTTGTGGTTTTATCTACTTTTGGTCTTTGATGATGGTGATGTACAGATGGGTTTTTGGTGTGGATGTCCTTTCTGTTTGTTAGTTTTCCTTCTAACAGACAGGACCCTCAGCTGCAGGTCTGTTGGAGTTTGCTAGAGGTCCACTCCAGACCCTATTTGCCTGGGTACCAGCAGCAGTGGCTGCAGAACAGCGGATTTTCGTGAACCGTGAATGCTGCTGTCTGATCATTCCTCTGGAAGTTTTGTCTCAGAGGAGTACCCGACCGTGTGAGGTGTCAGTCTGCCCCTACTTGGGGGTGCAGAATTTCATATCCAGCCAAACTAAGCTTCATAAGTAAAGGAGAAATAAAATACTTTACAGACAAACAAATGCTGAGAGATTTTGTCACCACCAGGCTTGCCCTAAAAGAGCTCCTGAAGGAAGCACTAAACATGGAAAGGAACAACCGGTACCAGCCACTGCAAAATCATGCCAAATTGTAAAGACCATCGAGGCTAGGAAGAAACTGCATCAACTAACGAGCAAAATAACCAGCTAACATCAAAATGACAGGATCAAATTCACACATAACAATATTAACTTTAAGTGTAAATGGACTAAATGCTCCAATTAAAAGACACAGACTGGCAAATTGGATAAAGAGTCAAGACCCATCAGTGTGCTGTATTCAGGAAACCCATCTCACATGCACAGACACACATAGGCTCAAAATAAAAGGATGGAGGAAGATCTACCAAGCAAATGGAAAACAAAAAAAGGCAGGGGTTGCAATCCTAGTGTCTGATGAAACAGACTTTAAACCAACAAAGATCAAAAGAGACAAAGCAGGCCATTACATAATGGTAAAGGGATCAATTCAACAAGAAGAGCTAAGTATCCTAAATATACATGTACCTAATACAGCAGCACCCAGATTCATAAAGCAAGTCCTGAGTGACCTACAAAGAGACTTAGACTCCCACACAATAATAATGGGAGACTTTAACACCCCACTGTCAACATTAGACAGATCAATGAGACAGAAAGTTAATAAGGATACCCAGGAATTGAACTCAGCTCTGCACCAAGCAGACCTAATAGACATCTGCAGAACTCTCCAACCCAAATCAACAGAATATACATCTTTTTCAGCACCACACCATACCTATTCCAAAATTGACCACATAGTTGGAAGTAAAGCACTCCTCAGCAAATGTAAAAGAACAGAAATTATAACAAACTCTCTCTCAGACCACAGTGCAATCAAACTAGAACTCAGGATTAAGAAACTCATTCAAAACCGCTCAACTACATGGAAACTGAACAACCTGCTCCTGAATGACTACTGGGTACATAACAAAATGAAGGCAGAAATAAAGATGTTCTTTGAAACCAATGACAACAAAGACACAACATACCAGAATCTCTGGGACACATTCAAAGCGGTGTGTAGAGGGAAATTTATAGCACTAAATGCCCACAAGAGAAAGCAGGAAAGATCCAAAATTGACACCCTAACATCACAATTAAAAGAACTAGAAAAGCAAGAGCAAACACATTCAAAAGCTAGCAGAAGGCAAGAAATAACTAAAATCAGAGCAGAACTGAAGGAAATAGAGACACAAAAAACCCTTCAAAAAATTAATGAATCCAAGAGCTGGTTTTTTGAAAGGATCAACAAAATTGATAGACCGCTAGCAAGACTAATAAAGAAGAAAAGAGAGAAGAATCAAATAGACGCAATAAAAAATGATAAAGAGGATATCACCACCAATCCCACAGAAATACAAACTACCACCAGAGAATACTACAAACACCTCTACACAAATAAACTAGAAAATCTAGAAGAAATGGATAAATTCCTCGACACATACACCCTCCCAAGACTAAACCAGGAAGAAGTTGACTCTCTGAATAGACCAATAACAGGCTCTGAAATTGTGGCAATAATCAATAGCTTACCAACCAAAAAGAGTCCAGGACCAGATGGATTCACAACCAAATTCTACCAGACGTACAAGGAGGAACTGGTACCATTCCTTCCGAAACTATTCCAATCAATAGAAAAAGAGGGAATCCTCCCTAACTCATTTTATGAGGCCAGCATCATCCTGATACCAAAGCCGGGCAGAGACACAACCAAAAAAGAGAATTTTAGACCAATATCCTTGATGAACATTGATGCAAAAATCCTCAATAAAATACTGGCAAACCGAATCCAGCAGCACATCAAAAAGCTTATCCACCATGATCAAGTGGGCTTCATCCCTGGGATGCAAGGCTGGTTCAATATATGAAAATCAATAAATGTAATCCAGCATATAAACAGAACCAAAGACGAGAACCACATGATTATCTCAATAGATGCAGAAAAGTCCTTTGACAAAATTCAACAACCCTTCATGCTAAAAACTCTCAATAAATTAGGTATTGATGGGACGTATCTCAAAATAATAAGAGCTATCTATGACAAACCCACAGCCAATATCATACTGAATGGGCAAAAACTGGAAGCATTCCCTTTGAAAACTGGCACAAGACAGGGATGCCCTCTCTCACCACTCCTATTCAACATAGTGTTGGAAGTTCTGGCCAGGGTAATTAGGCAGGAGAAGGAAATAAAGAGTATTCAATTAGGAAAAGAGGAAGTCAAATTGTCCCTGTTTGCAGATGACATGATTGTATATCTAGAAAACCCCATTGTCTCAGCCCAAAATTTCCTTAAGCTGATAAGCAACTTCAGCAAAGTCTCAGGATACAAAATCAATGTACAAAAATCACAAGCATTCTTATACACCAATAACAAACAGAGAGCCAAATCATGAGTGAACTCCCATTCACAATTGCTTCAAAGAGAATAAAATACCTAGGAATCCAACTTACAAGGGACATGAAGGACCTCTTCAAGGAGAACTACAAACCACTGCTCAATGAAATAAAAGAGGATACAAACAAATGGAAGAACATTCCATGCTCATGGGTAGGAAGAATCAATATCATGAAAATGGCCATACTGCCCAAGGTAATTTATAGATTCAATGCCATTCCCATCAAGCTACCAATGACTTTCTTCACAGAATTGGAAAAAACTACTTTAAAGTTCATATGGCACCAAAAAAGAGCCCACATCGCCAAGTCAATCCTAAGCCAAAAGAACAAAGCTAGAGGCATCACGCTACCTGACTTCAAACTATACTACAAGGCTACAGTAACCAAAACAGCATGGTACTGGTACCAAAACAGAGTTATAGATCAATGGAACAGAACAGAGCCCTCAGAAATAACGCCGCGTATCTACAACTATCTGATCTTTGACAAACCTGAGAAAAACAAGCAATGGGGAAAGGATTCCCTATTTAATAAATGGTGCTGGGAAAACTGGCTAGCCATATGTAGAAAGCTGAAACTGGATCCCTTCCTTACACCTTATACAAAAATTAATTCAAGATGGATTAAAGACTTAAACGTTAGACCTAAAACCATAAAAACCCTAGAAGAAAACCTAGGCATTACCATTCAGGACATAGGCATGGGCAAGGACTTCATGTCTAAAACACCAAAAGCAATAGCAACAAAAGCCAAAATTGACAAATGGGATCTAATTAAACTAAAGAACTTCTGCACAGCAAAAGAAACTACCATCAGAGTGAACAGGCAACCTAAAAAATGGGAGAAAATTTTCACAACCTACTCACCTGACAAAGAGCTAATATCTCATTGGTGCATTCCAGGCTCCATCCAGTTCCATGTGGACTCGCTTCTCTACCTACATGAGCAAGGTTGCGTCTGGAAATGTGCTTTCTTGTGTCTGTGGGTTTTGTTGGCCCCTGAAGACAGGGTCTGGCATACATGGCCTTTATTGAGTTGAGCACATTCCCTCTATACTTAATTTGTTGAGAGTTTTTATCAAGAAATGATGTTGGATTTTGTCTAACGCCTTTTCTGCATATATTCCATGTTTATGGAATGGAAGAATTAATATTGTTAACATGTCCATATTTCCCAAAGCAATTTATGGATTGAATGAAATCTAAATTGCAATGGCAACAGCCATTCCAATGGCAAATTTTTCACAGAAAACAAAATTCCAATGGAAATTTTACAGAAATGAAAAACATTCTAAAAATTATATGGAACCACAAAAGACCCAGCAAAAGCAACCTTGAGAAAAAAGAACAAAACTGTAGGCATCATACGTCCTGATTTTAAACTACATTACAAAGCTATAGTAATCAAAACAACATGGCACTGGCATAAAGACACAGAATGGAACAGAATAGAGAGCTCAAAAATTAACCTACATATACACAGTCAACTAATCTTCATCAAGGGCACTAAGAATACACAATGGGGAAAAGATCATCTGTTCAATAAACGGTGTTGGGAAAACTGGATATTCATATGTAGATGAATGAAACTGGACACTTATCTTACACCATACACAAAAGTTAACTCAAGTGGACTAAAGACTTAAATGATACTTTCTGATCAGAACTTCATGCTTGTGAAGCTGTCATTCATGAGCACCTTTCCCATAGGTAAGCATCCAATAAACTAAAACCTGTACCTCCTTCATCCTGGAACATTCTCTTACCCTCTTGTGGGCTGGTCTTCTCACCTCAGCTACCTTGTCACCGTCTTGCTCAGAAGTTTTGCCTTTTATTTCTCCTGCATTTCTAGCAACACCTGAGGTTGCTGAGAGATAATTCGTATCTAGCATTGACTTCTTTTTTTCCTTTTCCTGTTTTTGAGACAGAGTCTCACTCTGTTGCCCAGGCTGGGGTGCAATGGCAAGATCTTTGCTCACTGCAACCTCCGCCTCCCAGGTTCAAGTGATTCTCCTGCCTCAGTCTCCCAAGTAGCTGGGATTACAGGCACGTGCCACCATGCCCAGCTAATTTTGTATTTTTAGTAGAGACGGGGTTTCACCATGTTGGCTAGGCTGGTCTCAAACTCCTGACCTCAGGTGATCCACCTGCCTCAGCCTCCCAAAGTGCTTGAGATTACAGGTGTGAGCCACCGCATCCAGCCTGTAGCATTGATTTCTATTAGTTGCTTCCTTGGAAAAGTCCAGAGAAAATGTTTTGGAGCCTGAACTCTGGAGCCAACACCTGGGTTGAGAATCTTGGTCTCACACTTACCACCTGGATGTCCTTGGGGAAGTTGCTCTGATTGTCTATGCCGCAGTTTCACCACTTATAAAAGATAAAAGAATAATGGTGTCTATTATTACAGAATATATTATTACAGATTTCTAAAGATATACATATGTATCTATACAGATAGATATGCATCCCACATGTATACACACACACATATACATATATACACACACATACAC
Organism: Pongo abelii; assembly: GCF_028885655.2. Classification (NCBI taxonomy): domain Eukaryota; kingdom Metazoa; phylum Chordata; class Mammalia; order Primates; family Hominidae; genus Pongo; species Pongo abelii. Next base: position 228,640,021 of record NC_071985.2, on the reverse strand, counting down.
ACACACACATATACACACATATATGGTAGACAAAATCATGCTCCCTGTACCCAACCCACCCCCACCCCTGCAACAGATGTCCACATCCTAATCCCAGGAAACTGTGATTAGGTAACTTTACACAGCAAGAAGGGACTGTGCAGATGTCACTAACAAGGATCATGAGATGGGAGAGAATCCTGGATGATCTGACGGGCCCCACTTGATCACACAGGGGTTCTTATAAGACGGAGACGGGAGGATCAGAGTCAGAGGAGGAGACGTGAGAATGGAAGCACAGGTCAGAGAGACTTGAAGATGCTGTGCTGCTGACTTTGAAGATGGAGTAAGGGGCCACAAGCCAAGGAGTGCGGGCAGCCTCTAGAAGCTAGAACAGGTGAGAAACAGACTCTCCCTTAGAGCCTCCAGAAGAGAGCACAGCCCTGTCAACTTCTTTTTTCTTCTTCCTTTCTTTGTTTTTTCCTAGATGGACTTTTGCTCTTGTTGCCCAAGCTAGAGTGCAGTGGTGTGATTTCAGCTCACTGCAACCTTCGCCACCCGGGTTCAAGCGATTCTCCTGCCTCAGCTTCCCGAGTAGCTGGAATTACAGGTGTGTGCCACCACGCCCGGCTAATTTTTGTATTCTTAGTAGAGACAGGGTTTCACCATGTTGGTCAGGCTAATCTCAAACTCCTGACCTCGGGTGATCCGCCCACCTTGGCCTCCCAAAGTGCTAGGATTACAGGCATGAGCCACCATGCCCGGCCCGCCAACTTCTTAATTTTAGGAATTTTAACCTCCAGAACTGCAAGGTTGTATTGTTAAGCCACGAGTTTGTGGTAATGTGTTGTGGCAACCATAGAAAACTAACATAGATTTTGATGCCTGCAAGCACAGCGGCAACAGGCACTGATTCAGTTATTATAAACGACCCAGAACAGGACCAAGATCACCGTCAGCACCGTGCAGGTCTTCATAAGTGACCAACAGAAAGTCCTTCTGAGCTGAGGGCGAAACACAGCTTCCCAAGTTGCTGGAGCATGAAGCCAGCCTATGGCTCCCGGGGCGATGAGCACCACAGCTGCCCAGAGCAGCTGATGAGGAGCCAGAAAGGCTGAACTTCCCCTGAGAAAACACAGCACCAAGCAGTTAGAGTGGACGCACGCACATGCTGACCGAGCCGCGGTGCGTTCCTGACAGTCTCCAAATCCCCTCCCCAAAGGACACCAAGATGGCTCTACCTGTGTGGCTGAGGGAATAATTCCAGTCCAGTTCTGGGGTTCTGGGGTTCTGGATCCTCCCTTGTGCATGCCACACAGGATATTTTCCACCCAGTTTTGCGTGGGGAACCTCTCCAGCTGCCAGAGCAGAGATCTGGGGTTGCTGCATAGGCACCTGCTCAGGGTTTGCTCTTTAAAGGGGATTCTCTCTCTCTCTCTCCCTCCCCCACCACCCACCCTTCCCCAACTTGTCGTGTGTCCCCCCATGACTTTCCCCACCTTCGTCTCCCCATAAGCCAGAGCATCACATGCGTGGAGAGGTGTCTCTTTACATTTCAGTCGGTTTAGATGGGCTGGTATGATGAGCGTGTCTCTGGGTCTCTGGGTGGAACAGGATAAATAGGATGGTGGCAGGCACAGGCTGCAAGTGCAGCTGTTAAACATGAAGGGGTGGGGGTGGGAGCACTGTGGTTCTGGGAGAAAGGGGAGAGGGACCTGGGGACCCATCTCATGAGGATGACCAGGACAAAGGAGCAACAAATGACTTTAAAATGCCAGTCTCACCAGTCTCAGTGAACGCAAGCGGCATCCCAAAAGGGGCCAGCGTGGACGGAATATTTAGAAAACCTTAGTTTGGTAGAGAAAGGAGGAAGAACAAGAGAGAGTGGGAGGGAGGAAAAATAGAAGCAAGTGATGATCCCCTGTTACTGTTATAAATGGGTGCTGTTTGCAGTGACAGAGACAAAAGTGTCCACAATTCCCTCCCGGCCTCTTCACAAGGTGGAATGGGGAGGAAAAGGCAGCAACCACAGTCACAGGATTCACTCCAACCACAGCAAGCCCAATGCACAAGGCCCAGCTCGGAGGCCCCTAAAACTGCTCTTAGGGAGTCGGCCCCCCAGAAAGAATGATCCTAAGCTCTCCTTCCCAGGAGTGTGGGGTCACATGGTCAGATCCACTCCCTCCACTTCACAGCCCTCATTCTGCAATGACGACCTCGCCTGGGGCCCAAGTGTATGACTTTCACATGGTATCAGGGAGCTGCCCTCCCCCAAAGAGTAAGGTTTACTCAGCAAGAACAGGTGCCCAAAAACCCCTGTGTGCCTGCAGGACCCCTGCCCCAAATGCCCGTGACTCAAATCCCACCCCTGCCAGGGAACAGACCCCAATCAGAACAGAACCTGGCGTGAGAGAGGGTGATTTTCATGGAAACCCCACACACACACAGAAAACACTCCCCGTCCTACCACCCAGGGAGTAAACCTCCTCCCCTCAGGAAAGCATACTCCTCTTTCTCCTCTCCTCGAGCTCCAGCTCATCAGAAAGCACCCACAGCAGAAGGTGATACAAAAGCGAAGAGCGGGTCCCACGGCTCCTCAAAAGGGGCAGAAATGCGATATTGTCAAGCGCGCTTGATCTCGGTGGTGGGGACAATGGCAACTGAGGTGAGGCTGAGACCAAACAGGACACTGTGGGCATTTGCCAAGGTTCACCGTGTGCCCAGCACTGTGCGTTTTCTCATTTATCCCAGCAACAGCCTTGTGAGGTGGGATGACAGTGATCCTCATCTGACATCTGAGGAAACAGGGGTTGGGGGATCCTACGTGACTCCCCCAGGCCCCACCAGGGAGTGGCAGAGCTGGGATTCCAGGCTGGCTGGGGCTGCAGAGCCAGGCTCTACGCTGGCGTGGCCCCGTCTCTCTCTACCATTACACCATTGGACAAGTTGGCTTAGAAAAACTAAGACAAAAGTTTTTGAGGAAGGAACCTTCAAACCAGAATGTTTGCATCCAGGACTCAAGATACTCAGACAGAAGAGTCTTGAGGACTGTTGAGAGCAACCCCTCATTTTGCAGAGGAGACACATGGCCTTGTGTGGTCAAAGCTCACTCAGCTTCATGGCAAGGTGATGATGACCACTTTGATAATGGCTGTGGGCTTTCACTTCTCAGAAACCTACAAATGTTACCTTATGATGCAAAAGGGACTTTGCAGATACAATTCAGTGAAGAATCCTCCAGCCTGGGTAACATGGCAAAACTTCGTCTCTACCAAAAATACATAAATACATAAATAAATAAATACAAAAATTAGCCAGGCGTGGTTGCACACACCTGTAGTCCCACCTCCTTGGGAGGCTGAGATGGGAGGATTGTTTGAGACCGGGAGGGTGAGGCTGCAGTGAGCTATGATTGTGCCACTGCACTCCAGCCTGAGCAACAGAGTGAGACCCTGTCTCAAAAAAAAAAAAAAGTGAAGAATCCTGAGCTTGGGAGATTATCCTAGATTAACCAGGTGGGCTCTAAATGCAAGCACAAGTGTCCTTATAAGAGGCAGACAGAGGAATATTTGACACAGAAGCAGAGAGATCTATGTGACCACAGAGACAGAGACCGGAATGATGCAGCGATGTGGCCTCAGGCCAGGAAACACCAGGAGCCACCAGAAGCTGGAAGAACCCGGGAACAGAGACTCCCCTGGAGCCTCCAGAAGGACCCAGCCCGGCCAACACCTTGACTTTATCCCCTTCAGACTGAATTCAGATGTCTGTCCTCCACGACTGTTTTCTACCACCAGGTTTGGGATAATTTGTTACAGCAGCTAGGGGAAAGCAGCCATGACCGAACTGGGCTGGAACCCTTGTCTCCAGACCCTGTCTTCAGGGGCCAACAAAACCCACAGACACAAGAAAGCGCATTTCCAGACGCAACCTTGCTCATGTAGGTAGAGAAGCGAGTCCACATGGAACTGGATGGAGCCTGGAATGCACCAATGGGCAGCTGTCCCACCTTCACGGTTGCAGCAAAGGCGATGGACGGGAGGGGTTGCCGTCCGAAGGGAGACAGCGGAAGGCCTGCGGCTTTGCGGGGAAGTTACTTGCTGATATGTCATTGATTTAATTGTTTCTTTTTCCCCAGAGAGCTCCCCCAGCAGGATTTTGCACACATTTCATCCCTTAAAAACTCACAGAGGCCAAGGGCCGTGGGTCACACCTGTCATCCCAGCACTTTGGGAGGCTGAGGCAGGCGGATCACGAGGTCAGGAGATTGAGACCATCCTGGCTAACATGGTGAAACCCCATCTCTGGTGAAAAAAATTACAAAAAATTAGCTGGGCATGGTGGCGGGCGCCTGTAGTCCCAGCTACTCCAGAGGCTGACACAGGAGAATGGCATGAACCCGGGAGGCAGAGCTTGCAGCGAGCCGAGATAGCACCACTGCACTCCAGCCTGGGCAACAGAGTGAGACTCCCTCTCGGAAAAAAAACAAAACAAAACAAAAAAAAACTCACAGACAAGCATTTTCTTGCCTTCACCACACAGCTTTTCCTGTTAGTTAAGGAAACAAAGAATGGACGCCCTGGGCTGACCCCACACCACATCCAGCCCAGGGGCTGGGTCTCCAAAATCAAGATCCAGAGATGATTTGGAAGGGTGATCTTCTTTCGGACAATTACTGGTTTCTCATTCGAGGTCAGCTGGTTGAAATATTAGCATTTGTAAAGCAGGAAATTGGATAAGGCGACCCTCCTGCCGGCTGGGGACTCTCTAGTGGAGTCCATGCGTGGAGACCAATGAGCAGGTGCCCCACATGCCCTGAACCCCAAACTCAAGCCGGGTCCATCACGAGGGCCTGGGCAGGGCTGGTGCCTGATGTCCCCTGGGATCAGGTGCAGTGGAGCAGGGGCAGCCCCCTCCATAGAAAGGAGGCTGGGGAGACAGAGCTGAGCCTGCCGCAATCCTAAACCATCCCTGCTGGAGGAAGCCCTGCGCCAGCACATTGGGCCACGAGACGGGCCCCAGGTCCCTGTTAGTCTGCTCGGCCTACCATAATAAAATACCACAGACTGGGCAGTCAAACAACCAACATTTATTTTTATCTATTTGTGATCTCAAAGTCCAAGATCAAGGCATTCATGGCTTTGGTGTCTCCTGGGCTTGCAGGTGGTCCCCTTCTTGCTGTCGCTTCCTCTTCTTATGAGGATATCAGTCCAATCAGACAAGGGTCCCACCCTTATGACATTGTTTAACCTTCAATCTCCTGAAGGGTCTTATCTCCAAATACAGTGACATTGAGGGTGAGGGCTTCAACCTATGAATTTGTGAAGAGGAGGCGCAACGGAGCCTGTAACAGTGCCCCGGCTGGTTTGTCTAGGCAGCGCACCCAGCCCGGGGAGCCCTGGGAGCATTCTTTTTTTTTTTTTTACAGTTGAAAGCTTGTCTCATTTTCTTTATTGTGGTTTAATCCAATTTAAATTAAAATATGAAATGCTTAACAATCATAAAATCAATATATGCTGTGGTAAACAAAAGAGATCTATACTAGTATTTACAGCTCTTTAATTTGTTTAAAAAGGAGGTAATATAACCTTTTTAACACACATTTAAACCTTTTGCCTCTAGGAGATATATCAATTAACACACAATATTCAAGGAAATCAGTGCCGTATAGATATTTTTGGTCTATTAAGGTGCAATTTATAATACAGAACTGACAAAATACTGAAGCAGAAACCATAAGTTACAAAGTAGTAACTCTCACAGACAGTAATTAGAACCCCTGTCCTACATGCCTCTCCAGATATAGCAACTTACATTCTTCCAGAAAACAGGTTCTTTCCCTGACTAGGAAATTCACATGTCTTTCCAAACTAAACAAACACTTTTCCACTCAACCCTGGTTTTTTTTTGTTTTTTTTTTTTGGTTATAGATACCACCTTTATTTTTTAATTAATTTTTTTTCTTTTTATTATTATTATTATTATTATTATTATTATACTTTAGGCTCTATGGTACATGTGCGCAACGTGCAGGTAAGTTACATATGTATACATGTGCCATGCTGGTGCGCTGCACCCACCAACTCGTCATCTAGCATTAGGTATATCTCCCAATGCTATCCCTCCCCCCTCCCCCCACCCCACAACAGTCCCCGAAGTGTGATGTTCCCCTTCCTGTGTCCATGTGTTCTCATTGTTCAATTCCCACCTATGAGTGAGAACATGCGGTGTTTGGTTTTTTGTTCTTGCGATAGTTTACTGAGAATGATGATTTCCAATTTCATCCATGTCCCTGGGAGCATTCTTTTCCCTTCATCCACTTGCAAGCTTCTACTTGACATGTGTTTTCTCTCACCCTGTTATCTTTCAAAAGAAGGGAAAAGAAAACAGAAACAGACATGAAAGCAGAGTGGAAATTCAGTCACCCAGGATCCAGCTAGTAACACTCTTCAATTACCTGGGAATGGTTTCCCCATCCTGCTCTGGGGAGAGAGAGGCCACTGACAAGAAAGGCTGACTCATGCCAGAGGGCTTGTTTGAGAAATGAAAGAGTTTGAAGGGTTGATCCTGGGGCCAGAAGAGAAGCTGCGCAGCCCCCCGCACCTTGCACACCATCCCTGCAGAACCAGGTGCTGCATGCGGAATGCAGGCTTGACAACTGCCCCCGCCACCCCCAGGCTCCATCTTGGGCCTGCATGGGCTTCCCAAGGCAAGGAGGGGAAACCAGGACTTGGTGATTTTCCACAACAAATTCTGCAAAACAGAGATTTTTCCTCTCCCCCCATTAACCCCAAAGTGCCCAGAAAATTAATGAAGCAGAAATCCCTGCTCCCTGGACATTCCAGGGACCAGAAGCCAGACTCTAATATGGCGAGAGATAATAGGAGGGCCAGGGATTAGCTGTGCCTCTTGATTCAGCTCCCCCGGGCACCCTTTGATGCTGCTCTTCAATTCTTCTCGGCACAGCTCCTGACTCAGGCCCCAGCCTCTGTCTATCTCGCTGGCATCTCTCTCAGAGCGAAGCCAAGGATTAGCTAATATTTGCAGATAGAAAGGGCTCCCTACAGAATAAACATGAATACCATTATGGCTGGGTCCCTGGCCAGTCTTAGATCTAATTGCAAAACCTTGTTGCCCTTTCAGGCACAGCCAAGAATAACAGAGAAGGCAGAGAAGGTACTCTGGTTCCAACTCCAGAGCCAGTGCGCACAGACATCTCTGCACAACACAGGGAATGGGCGTTCATCCTGAAACCAATCCTCAGTGCAAAGCCTCCCACAGGTGAGAGACCAAGCCCAGCGAATGGTTTTCAAAGTTCAACCAGACAAAGATGAAACCACCCTGGAAGGTGTCACCCTTGAGCCTACTCCTGCCATGTGACCCTGAGGGGAAGTTCAGGGGCAGAGGGGAGACATCTGGATTTGGGGTTGGTAGGTTCCCAAAACTGGACACTGATCTGGCTTATGCTCAGGTGCACAGGGCTGCAGTTGCCAGCTGTAAGTCCCAAGTCCCAGAAAAGGAAGAGAAGGTGCCTTATGCATGTTCATTTCATTCCTTCAGTCACCTGGCAAGCATGAGGCCCGCACCGAGCATTGGCAGGCCCAGGGCAGGAGCCCCGTGGAGGCCCGTATATAAATCACACTAACAAACCACTCAATAAAACGTGTTCTATCCTCTGACCTTGACAAATATACTTCCTGATGACCCAGAAGGCAAGGTCTAAATTTAGAATTCTCCAACTCCTTAAAGTTAAGCAACAGAATACACGTGGCAGCAGGAATTGTGATGCTTAAGAATAGGTCCACGCTCTGGCTCTGCCCCAGCTCTCCTCACCCCATCTCCATCCTCCACAAGGACACACCCTGCCCTGGCAGGAGTACCCGAGGCCATACAAGCCCAGATCCAGCACTCTCCACACCCTCCACTAACAGCCCCTTTGCCACTGGTTTGTCCCAGGAAGGTGGATTCAAGTACGCCCTAAAAACAGCTCAAGATTTAGATCTGGGAATCCTGGGGCTGCAGATACCAGAGCATGAGCTAAAGAGAGGGACAGTCACAGACTCTAGATTAACAGGTCCCCTGGTCATGCAGACTCCCGCTCAGATGCAGGAGGTCAGGGTGGGTCTTCAGGGCCCAGCCACTCTGAGGCTGGACATAGCGCTGGGCCCAGCACAGATGCCATCCCCCACCAGTCTCCTCTGCTGATGGCCTCTAAGCCAAGAGGGACAGGGAGGAAGCCACCTCAACTCTCCACAGCAAACCCTTTGGGTACAAAGTGAGATGTAAACAAATTAATAATGAGAATAATGGAAGTGACACCACCACATCTCCTTGGCTCTAAGACACTCATTCTCGTTTCTCCATTTAGCTTGTCTGGAATTGGGACATATTTTATAATTATGATGAATGCTAAATATAATGGGGTTTCACTTGCTCTCCCTGGGTGCTGTTGTTAAGTCGATGTTGCCCCCTACAGGAAAAGGCATTTTAGAATTGGGGGCTCTAGGAGATCGCAGTGGGAGCCTGGTCTGGGTTCTCACTCAGCAGGGTGGAGATCTTCCATGAGTCTGGGAACCAGACGTGTCAAGTGGTGGCCCACTGTGGGCCGTGCAGGAGCTCAGGAGCTGAGGACTGGGGGGCGTGGGCTGGAGGATCAGGGTAGGGCTCCCTCCTGCCTCACCTGGGTGCAGAAAGCTTCTTACCTGGAGCAGGGCACCTGCAACAGATGGGGAATCCTGAATCCTGGGCTTCAACCCCAACCTTCCCTCCCACTGAGTAAGTAATAGAGCCTCAGATCTTGCCAAAGCCACACACTTTACCCACATTTCCCTGCATCAATAGCACAGACGTGGAGGGGAACGCTGAGGCCCGGCTCTGCTAGCTCAGCTCAGCACCGCTTCTCCACCAAAGGTGACTGCTGGCAATCACTCCTCACTCCAGCCAGTAAATATTCTCGAAAGAGAAGAAGTTCATTTCCTCAGAAGCAGGCAGGAGCCGCGACTTGCCCTTTCAATCAATAACTGATTATCTTGCTTGCAAATTCAATTCACTGCCTGAAACCAGTCTCTCCTGATGGATCCTGACAAGTGCCATTGTTTTAGCAGAGTCTGTCAAAGAAAGAGGCCTCCCAGGGCGGGCAGATTCCATTCTGGTCCAGGCTTTTCGGGGAGGGGGAGAGAGGAGTCACCTGCTCCATGTCATTCATCTTCCAGGATCCACCAGCCATGAGCCCCCATCTCTGGAAAGCAGTGGAGCGTGGGAATTGCTTTATCTAAACTCACCCTTCTGCTCAAAATCATGGGCTGCGGGTGGGAGAGCCCCTGATGCCCCCAACAGAAGAGGGGATGACAAATGAACCTCTCACATGTGTGGGTTCCTCTAAGCACTTAAGCAGGAAAGGATGCATGAGGTTTGCAGGTGACGGATTATGCTGGCTGGCTTTCCAAAGCCAAGCTCCAGGCAATGTGGGTGACAGGGCCAACTCCCTTCCCTGACAGGGCTGCATGTTACAATGGCACCAGGAGACAAAGAGTCTTTTCTATTTATTCATTTATTCATTCATTCACTTATTCACTACCATCGCCCAGGTTTCATGCTGAGTCCTCTGGATACCAAAGAATGAAAGTTCCTTGTCCTTGAGGGGGACCATACATTCATTCAGTTCATTCCCCACGTATTAAGCCTGTAACAATGGCCCCAAACTTTTTAAGCCCTACTTAAGAACACAACTCAGTCTCTACATCCAGAATAACTCCTGACTCCTAGCCATAATCCAAAGCAGAATGAGATTAGGGTCTTCAGAGACACACATGATGAGATTTCAGACCATGTAGCCCAGAACCCATCAGAATTTGTTCAAGGATTCCAAAAATGATTCTACAAAATTTCACTGTAATTACATTTAAACTATTTTTAGAGGTAATGAAAAATCAACACATTCCCAAAGGTGTTAAAGGAAAAGTTTCACACGTCACAGACCAGCAGGCTGTTTCCTGACTGACAGGCTACCTGGTTCCTAGGGAGAACCTGGAACCAAGGCTCTGGCACTCTTCCTGAGGATTCAGGATTGATTAAGTGTGTCGTGGATAAGGAGGGCTGAAGGTACACTCTGGCAGCACTCACACACTGGGCTCCGTTAATTCTGGGCAAGGGTCAGGCTCAAGTGCATAAAGCTCATTCTCATTACAAGGGAGAAGCAAGCAAGCATGGGGTGTGGAGACCCAGCATGGGTTGTGGAGACACAGTATGGGGTGTGGAGACGCAGCGTGGGGTGCAAGAGACGCAGCATGGGGTGTGGGAGATGCAGATGTGGTGTGGAGACGCAGCATGGGGTGCAGGAACGCAGCATGGGGTGTGGGGATGCAGTATGGGGTGTGGAGACGCAGCATGGGGCGATGGGGACGCAGCATGGGGCGGTGGGGATGCAGCATGGGGTGTGGAGACCCAGCATGGGGTGTGGAGACGCAGCATGGGGTGTGGGGACCCAACATGGGGCGGTGGGGATGCAGCACGGGGGGGAGACGCAGCATGGTTGTGGGGATGCAGCATGGGGCGGTGGAGACACAGCATGGGGTGCAGGAGACGCAGCATGGGGTGCGGGAGACGTAGCATGGGGCGGTGGGGCCGCAGCATGGGGTGTGGGGACGCAGCATGGGGTGTGGGGACGCAGCATGGGGTGCGGGGGACGCAGCATGGGGTGCGGGAGACGCAGCATGGGGCGGTGGGGACGCAGCATGGGGCGGTGGGGACGCAGCGTGGGGCGGTGGAGAGGCAGCGTGGGGTGGTGGGGACGCAGCGTGGGGTGTGGGGACGCAGCGTGGGGCGGTGGAGACGCAGCGTGGGTTGTGGGGATGCAGCATGGGGTGTGGGGACGCAGCATGGGGCGGTGGGGACGCAGCATGGGTCGGTGGAGACGCAGCGTGGGGCGGTGGAGACGCAGGATGGGGCGGTGGGGACGCAGCATGGGGCGGTGGGGACGCAGCATGGCGTGTGGGGACGCAGCATGGCATGCGGGGGACGCAGCATGGGGCGGTGGGGACGCAGCGTGGGGCGGTGGGGACGCAGCGTGGGGCGGTGGGGACGCAGCATGGGGTGTGTGGACGCAGCATGGGGTGTGGGGACGCAGCATGGGGTGTGGGGACGCAGCATGGCGTGTGGGGACGCAGCATGGCGTGTGGGGACGCAGCATGGGGCGGTGGAGACGCAGCATGGGGCGGTGGGGACGCAGCATGGGGCGGTGGGGACGCAGCATGGGGCGGTGGGGACGCAGCATGGGGCGATGGGGACGCAGCATGGGGCGGTGGGGACGCAGCATGGGGCGGTGGACAGGCAGCATGGGGTGTGGGGATGCAGCATGGAGTATAAGAGACGCAGCATAGGATGTGGGAGACGCAGCATGGGGTGTGGAGACGCAGCATGGGGTGTGGGGACACAGCATGGGGTGTGGGGACGCAGTATGGGGTGTGGAGATGCAGCATGGGGCGGTGGGGACGCAGCATGGGGCGGTGGAGACGCAGCATGGGGTGTGGGGACACAGCATGGGGCGGTGGGGATGCAGCATGGGGGGGAGACGCAGCATGGTTGTGGGGATGCAGCATGGGGCGGTGGGGACGCAGCATGGGGCGGTGGGGACGCAGCATGGGGTGCGGGGGACGCAGCATGGGGTGCGGGGGACGCAGCATGGGGAGGTGGGGACGCAGCATGGGGTGTGGAGACGCAGCATGGGGTGCGGGGGACGCAGCATGGGGTGCGGGAGACGCAGCATGGGTCGGTGGGGACGCAGCATGGGGTGTGGAGATGCAGCATGGGGTGTGGAGACGCAGCACGGGGCGATGGGGATGCAGCACGGGGCGGTGGAGAGGCAGCACGGGGCGGTGGAGAGGCAGCACGGGGCGGTGGGGACGCAGCACGGGGCGGTGGGGACGCAGCACGGGGCGGTGGGGACGCAGCACGGGGCGGTGGAGACGCAGCGTGGGGCGGTGGAGACGCAGCGTGGGGCGATGGGGACGCAGCGTGGGGTGTGCGGACGCAGCATGGGGTGTGGGGACGCAGCATGGCGTGTGGGGACGCAGCATGGCGTGTGGGGACGCAGCATGGGGTGGTGGGGGCGCAGCATGGCGTGGTGGGGACGCAGCATGGGGCGGTGGGGACGCAGCATGGGGCGGTGGGGACGCAGCATGGGGTGTGGGGACGCAGCATGGGGTGTGGGGACGCAGCATGGGGTGGTGGGGACGCAGCATGGGGTGTGGGGACGCAGCATGGCGTGTGGGGACGCAGCATGGCGTGTGGGGACGCAGTATGGGGCGGTGGAGACGCAGCATGGGGCGGTGGGGACGCAGCATGGGGCGGTGGGGACGCAGCATGGGGCGGTGGGGACGCAGCATGGGGCGATGGGGACGCAGCATGGGGCGATGGGGACGCAGCATGGGGCGATGGGGACGCAGCATGGGACGGTGGACAGGCAGCATGGGGTGTGGGGATGCAGCATGGAGTATAAGAGACGCAGCATGGGGTGTGGGGACGCAGTATGGGGTGTGGAGACGCAGCATGGGGCGGTGGGGACGCAGCATGGGGCGGTGGAGACGCAGCATGGGGTGTGGGGACGCAGCATGGGGCGGTGGGGATGCAGCATGGGGGGGGAGACACAGCATGGTTGTGGGGATGCAGCATGGGGCGGTGGAGACACAGCATGGGGCGGTGGGGACGCAGCATGGGGCGGTGGGGACGCAGCATGGGGTGCGGGGGACGCAGCATGGGGAGGTGGGGACGCAGCACGGAGTGTGGAGACGCAGCATGGGGTGCGAGGGACGCAGCATGGGGTGCGGGAGACGCAGCATGGGTCGGTGGGGACGCAGCATGGGGTGTGGAGACGCAGTGCGGATGCAGCATGGGGTGCGGGAGAGGCAGCATGGGTCGGTGGGGACACAGCATGGGGTGTGGAGACGCAGCATGGGGTGCGGGGGACGCAGCATGGGGCGGCGGAGACGCAGCATGGGGTGTGGGGATGCAGCACGGGGTGCGGGAGACGCAACATGGGGCGGTGGGGACGCAGCATGGGGTGTGGGGACGCAGCATGGGGCGATGGGGACGCAGCATGGGGCGGTGGGGACGCAGCATGGGGCGGTGGAGACGCAGCATGGGGAGGTGGGGACGCAGCATGGGGAGGTGGGGACGCAGCATGGGGTGTGGGGATGCAGCATGGAGTATAAGAGACGCAGCATGGGGTGTGGAGACGCAGCCTGGGGTATGGAGAGGCAGCATGGGGTGTGGAGACGCAGCATGGAGTATAAGAGAGGCAGCATGGGGTGTGGAGACACAGCATGGGGTGTGGGAGACGCAGCAGGAGATGCAGGAGATTCTGTCACTCTGGAATCAGTTTAAGTTGTTACTTAAAACCTGAAGGATTCCTATCCAACTTTCATCTTAATCATAAGGAGCATAAATCTGTCTTCCAAGCCTTGGTACCAATTTAATTGGAAAGAATCTTGGGATTGCAAGGCGGACTTTTTAAAGATTGTTTTTCTTTGTAGCTACATTCCTAGGAGAATCGAGACTTTCCTGGCATGCTTCAACTGAAAAAAGCTTTGGAAATAAGGTGGATGCTGAAACGTCTTTCATAATCCCTAATTTTAAAATGTCACATGCATCAAAATAGCTTCATTGTTTTGGTGTGATAAGTAGATGCTATGCATCTGAACTATTAAGACTAAATTGGATGCCAATACAATACTGATTTAATTACTTTTTCTTGTGTTTGCTGTGAAAACCTTCAAACATACAGCAGAGTACAGGGAAGAGTAAAAGGATCTCCCACATGCCCACAGTCCTGGGTTTAACCCCCTGTGTATGTGCTCGCAGTGAGACCAGACTGCATGGATTATGTTCACCGACATATCCCCAGCAGTTTAAGTTCACAATGAGTACTTGCTGAATGAGTGAATGCGCTTATTACCAATGTATTGGTCTGTTCTCACACTGCAATGAAGAAATACCCAAGACTGGGTAATTTATAAAGAAAAGAGGTTTAACTGACTCACAGTTCTGCATGGCTAGGGAGGCCTCAGGAAACTTACAATCATGATGGAAGTCACCTTTTCACAGGGCGGCAGGAGAAAGAATGAGTGCCAGCAGGGGAAATGCGAGATGCTCATAAAACTATCAGATTTCATGAGAACTCACTCACTATCAGGAGAACAGCATGGGGGAAACCACCTCCATGATTCAATTACCTCCCACCGGGTCCCTCCCACAACATGTGGAGATCACGGGATTACAATTCAAGATGAGATCTGCGTGGGGACACAGCCAAACCATATCAGTGCTGTCATGGCCATAACCCAGGCTGGCAGGGTTCAGATCCTGCCTCTGCTGCTTGTTGGCTGTGTGACCCAGGGCAAGTTCCCTAACTTCTCTAATGGCTCCGTCCATTGATAATCTTTGCCTGAATCAATTATTCCAGTCAGGGCTTAAAAAAATGTATTTTCTAACAATCCTTTCCCATTTATTAGCTAAGATTCTTCTCTTAAGCACTATCCCACATCAGCCAGGGCTACATATTTCTGATCAGTAAAGAATAATTGACTAATTCTTTCCCTTTAATTGTTTTTAACAGTAAGAATTTTGTGTTTCCAAGGGCTGTCAATGGATTATTCTTTTCCTCTCTCTCTCCCTCTCTCTCATATCTATCTCTTTCTCTCATCTCTCTCCCATCTTTCTCTCTCATCTCTCTTTCTCTCTCATCTCTCTTCCATCTCTATATCTTTCTCTCTCTCATCTCTATCTCTTTCTCTCTTATCTCTCTCCCATCTCTCTTTCTCTATCTCTCTCATCTCTCTCCCATCTTTCTCTCTCTCTTATCTCTATCTCTTTCTCTCTCTCATCTCTCTCCCACCTCTGTCTCTCTCATCTCTATCTCCTTCTCTCTCATCTCTCTCTCATCTCTCACTCATCTCTATCTCTTTTTCTCTCTCATCTCTCTCCTATCTCTATCTCTCTCTCATCTCTATCTCTTTCTCTCTCATCTCTCTCCCATCTCTCTCTCTCTCATCTCTATCTCTCATCTCTCTCCCATCTCTCTTTCTCTCTCTCATCTCTTTCTCTCTTATCTCTCTCCCATCTCTCTCTGATCTCTTTCTTTTTCTCATCTCTGTCTCTGTCTCTCTCATCTCTCTCCCATCTCTATTTCTCTTTCATCTCTCTCCCATCTTTCTCTCTCCCATCTCTCTTGCATCTCTATCTCTTTCTCTCTCTCTCTTCTCTATCTCCTTCTCTCTCCCTCTCTCTCTCCCTCTCTCTCATCTCTATCTCTTTCTCACATCTCTCTCCCATCTTTCTCTTTCTCTCATCTCTCTTTCTCTTTCTCATCTCTCTCCCATCTCTCTGTCTTTCTCATCTCTATCTCTTTCTATCTCTCATCTCTCTTTCATCTCTCTCCCATCTCTTTCTCTCTCTCATCTCTGTCTCTGTCTCTCTCATCTCTCTCCCATCTCTCTCTCTCTCTCATCTCTATCTCTTTCTCTCTCTTCTCTCTCCCATCTCTTTCTTTCTCTCTCATCTCTATCTCTTTCTCTCTCTCATCGCTATCTCTTTCTCTGTTATCTTTCTCTCATCTCTCATCTCTCTCTCTTTCTCTCTCATCTCTATCTCTTTCTCTCTCTCATCTCTCTCCCATCTCTCTCTCTCTGTCTCTGTCTCTCTCTCTCTCTCATCTCTATCTCTTGCTTTCTCTCTCTCTTATCTCTGTCTCTTTCTCTCACACTCACCCCACTTTGTCCTACTCTGTTTTCCTTTTTTGGAAATTCATTATGAATTTATGGGGTTTTCCAAATCCCATGTGTTGTAGTCATTATTTTTTATGCTTAAACTGTCCCGTTTGAATAATGGGTGTCTTGTCACATTGGTTCCTGTGCTCTTTTGATAAAACTCCAATGGCCTTTGGTAGCTTCCTAGCTTTTGGGGAACAAGATGTTTTAGTCAAGCACACATTGTATATTTCCTACTCAGGCCTGGAATCAGAATTTTTTTTATCCCCAGAGTTCCCTGGTTCCTTTTCATGATGAATGAAATTTGGAGACGCTAATCTGGGTGCCAAGAACACCTTTTGCTTCTGGGCATTTTTAGTGAGCACCACCAGCACCTGCATTTATTCAAAACACAAAGATATCATGAGATCGTACTGACATTCCCAGTTCAAACTTACCTTTATATGGATTTTATTTTATTTCTTTGGCTTTATAATGGTATCTTCTCTTTTTACACTAAAAATCTGACACCTTAGCGATATACACACAATTAATGAACTTGCTTATTTTTTATGTAAGACTTTTAAAATGTAATAAGACTTTCAAACAAAATTTAAGATTGCTTTGCATCACTACTTGTGCTTTGAATGTGTTGATGAAGGATAGTCAGTGACATAATTCTATTTGCCATGTAATGACCTCACTTTGTTTTCAATTATCATTTATCTCGGGATTTTTAAATTTTACTTTTTTATTTATAAACTTAATTTTATAATTTACATGATGCCAAAGTAAAAACTGTAGAACGAGATAAATTCAGAAAAGTGTTGCTTTCATCCTGTTTCTTGCTCTGTCTTCCTTCTAGTCTTTTAGGGTTTTTTATTCTCATCAAAAAGTAACAAACTAAATACACAAACACTCCTTCATTGGGTCCACTTAACAATATATTCTGGAGACCACTGGGTTTTTTGTTTGTTTGGTTTTTGTTTTTGTTCGTTTGTTTTTGAGACAAAGTCTTGCTCTGTCGCCCAGGCTGGAGTGCAATGGGGCCATATCGGCTCACTGCAACCTCCACCTCCTGGGTTCAAGCGATTCTCCTATCTCAGCCTCCCAGGTAGCTGAGATTACAGGCACCCACGACCATGCCTGGCTAATTTTTGTATTTTTAGTAGAGATGGGGTTTCCCCATGTTGGCCAGGCTGGTCTCGAACTTCTCAAGCGATTCACCACCTCAGCCTCCCAAAGTGCTGAGATTACAGGCCTGAGGCACTGCGCCCAGCCTACTTTCTGTTTGTGAACAGATACGCCTCTCACACTTTTTAATTGAGGAAAACTTTGAATTCAGTAATTTGTACAGATCTTAAGTGTAAAATTCAATAACTTCTGACAAATATACGTACAGAGTTGACTCTTGAATTATGTAGGGGTTAAAGGCACACAGCCCCTGCACAGTCAAAAATCTGCACGTAAATTTTGACTCCCCAAAAACTTAACTACTAATACCCTACTGTCAACCAAAAGCACAGTGGTTTGACACACATGTAGTATGTTCTATGTATTATATACTGTATTCTTACAATAAAGTAAGCTAGAGAAAAGAAAATGTTATCAAGAAACTCATGGGAAAGAGAACATATATTGACCATTCATTAAGTGGAAGTGGATCATCATAAAGGTGTTCCTCATGATCATCTTCACGTTGATTATGCTGAGGAGGAGGGAGAGGAGGGGTTGATCCTGCTGTCTCAGGGGTAGCAGAGGTGAAGGAAAATCCATGTATAAGTGGACTCATGTAGTTCAAAACCCTCAAACCCATGTTGTTTGAGGGTCAACCGTGTATATATATTTTATTGGGATATATATATATATATATATCTCCCAGTGAATATGGGAATATATTTATATATCCCAATGAAACTAACACTTCAATCAAGACATACATTTATTACAAGATATCAATTAAGATGAACATTTAGATCATCTCAGAGTATTCTCTTCTGCCTCTAAGTCAGTCTCTACAGGCAACCACAATATGGTTGATATTAGATAGTATGAATTCTATCACTACAAATTATTTTTGTCAACTTTGGGACTTCATATAAAATTAAAAATCAGGGTGAGCTCTTGATCACCATAATGTTTTTGAGGTTCACAACATGTTGTTTCATGTATCACTAATTTATTCTTTTTGTATTGCTGAAAGGATTTCCAATATATGGATATACCACAATTTACTCATTTATCTATTAATGAATACTTGACCTACTTCCAATTTGGGGCTGTTATTAATGGAACTGAAATTGACATTCTTGTGCATATCTTTTGTGGACATATGTTTTCATTTCTCATTGGTAAATGCCAAGGAGTGGAATTGCTGGGTCATATAGTAAGTTTATATTTAACTTTATGATAAGCTACCAAAATGTTTTCCAAAGTGTCTGTAACATTTGCATTACTACCAGTAATGGATGAGAATTCCAGTGGCTCTACCTCCCTGCTAACACTTGGTATTGTCAATATTTTTTCTTTTTACTCATTCTAAAAGATATATAGTGGTATCTCACTATAGCTTTAAATTGCAGCTCCGTAGTTATTAGTGATGTTTCTCCACATATATTTTTTAATAAAATGTCTGCCCAAATATATTGCCCATTTTTAACTGAGTTGTTTACTTTTTACTGAGTTTGAGAACTCCTTAGGTATTGTGAACGCAAGCCATTTGTCAGATATGTGATTCACAAATGTTATCTCCCAGTCTGTGGCCTGTCTTTCCATTCTTGTGAAAGAGCCTTTCACAGAGCAGAAATTTTTAATTTTGATAAAGCCCAAATTATCCATATCTTTTCTCATGCAGATCATGCTTTTAGTGTCATATTTGAGTAATATTTTCTTAACCAAGGTTACACAATTTTTTCCTGTATTTTCTTCTCAAACTGCATTGTCTAAGATGCTAGCCACTAACTACATGTGACTATTTAAATTTAGATTAATGAAACTTAAATGAAATATAAAATTCATTTCTTCAATCACACTAGCCACATTTCAAGTGCTCAGCAGCCCAATGTGCCCAGTGTCTCCCATACTGGAAAGCACAGATCGAACATGCCTGTCATTACAGATGTGTAGGTTCTGTGGAAGAGCATTTTTGTAGAAGTTTTACAGTTTTAGGCTTTACATTTAGAAATCATAAGGAGTAAGTATGGGTTGAGGTTATGTATTTATTTACTTATTGGTTTGTTTGCTTAAGTATATCAACGTTCAATTGTTCCAGCATCATTTTTAAAAAGAATCTGCTTTTTCCATTCAGTTGCTTTTGTACCTTTGTTAAGACCAATTGACCATATATTTCTTGGGCTTATTTCTAGACTCTGTATTCTACTGTATTCTTTTACCAACACCATGCTATACTAATCATGGTAGATTTATAGCAAATCTTGAAATCAAGTCATGTGAATCTAAGTTGGGAAATCTTTTCTCTGCTTTTATTTTCTGGAAAAGTTTGTACAGAACTACTGTTACTTGCTTGTTAAAATATATTGTAGGATTTACCAGTCAAGCCCACCATGGCCAGAGTTTTATAGAAAGCTTTTAACTAAAAATTCAACGTCTTTAAACGGCATAAGACTATTCAGGCTATCTATTTCCTCCTGAGTGAACTTGGGCAGTTTGTGTCTCTCAAGGAATTGATCCATTTTCCTCTAAATTGTCAAATGTATGAACACAAAGTGGTTTGTAATATGCCCCTATTACCTTTTGGTGATTGTAGTATCTGTATCAATGTCCTCTTTTACATTCAAGATAATAGCTGTTTGGGTCTTTCTTGTTCTTGCTCAGTCTGACTTGAATTTTATCAATTTTATTGATCTTTTTAATAAAAAGCAGCTTTTGGTTTTACTGCTTCTCGTCATTATTTTTCTATTTTCAATTTCATTGTTTCGAGCTCTTTATTCTTTCCTTCCACCTGCTTGTTTTCCTTCTAATTTGGTCTCTTTTTTCTATTTTCTTATGGAAAATAGAAAATAAGGTTACAACATATTAGAATCTGTGTGATGCAGCTAAAATAGAGCTTAGAGGGAAATTTCAAGCATTAAGCGTTTACATTAGAAAAAAGAAAGGCTGCACATCAACTTTTTTTCTAATATAAACATTAAAATGCTTGAAACTTCCCTCTAAGTTCTACTTGCCTGCATCACACAGATTTTGATATACTGTTTTCTTATTTTCACTCAATTCAAAATATTTTTTAAGTTTCCTTTTGGCTTCCTCTTTGCCCCAAGGGTTATTTAGAAGTGCAATGTTTAATTTTCAAGATTTTCTAGCTATCTCTCTGTTATCAATATCTAGTTTAAATCTTACATAATCAGAGAACATACTTTTCATGATTTCAATTCTTTAAAATTTTTGAAATTTTTAATGTTTTCCATGTGTCCCAGAATTTGGATTATCTTGATGAATCCTCCATCTGAATGTTCCATGTGAATTCTGGTTTTTAGTAGAATGTTCTATAAATGTCAATTATGTCATATTCATTTAAAGTGTTGTTCAGGTATTATGTATTCTTACTGATTTTCTATTTGTTCTATTGATTACTGAGAGAGTGTTGAAGTCTCCAAGTAGAATTGTGAGTTTGTCTGTTTCTCCTTCAATTCCCGTTTTTGCTTCACATATTTTGAGGCTCTATTGTCATGTGAATAGTGACGTGGGATTGTTAGGTCTTCTTGGTTAAGTGACCACTTAAAATTACTCACTGTCTCTCTTTTTTTCTGGAAGTGTTACTTGCTTTGAAGTTTACTTTGTCAGAAATTAGTATAGCCACTTCAGCTTTCTTTTTCTTGGTTTTTGCATGAAATATGTTTTTCTATCCTTTACTTTTTACACACACACACACACATATATATTTAAGCAGATTTTTCATACATAGGACATACATATATTTTTATCCAATCTGACAATCTATGCTTTTTATTTGGTATATTTAGACCATTTACATTTAAAGTGATTACTGATATGGTTGAATACAGGTGAACTACGTTTTCATTTATTTTCTATTTGTCCCCTTTATTTCTTGTTCATTTCTTCTCCATCCTTGCCTTCTTTGGTCCTATTTAAATTCTTTTAGGACTCCATTTTAATTTTTCTTTTGGATTTTTGGCTGTATCTCTTCGTATTATTCTTTAGAACTTGCTCAAAGGACTACAGTATTCATACCTAACCTATCATCACATACCTAGAGTTAATATATGCATGTAAGCCAACATGGCACATGTATACATATGTAACAAACCTGCACGTTGTGCACATGTACCCTAGAACTTAAAGTATAATAATAATTTTAAAATTTTTTTTAAAAATACATATGCATGTAAGAGCTGCTCCTCCTCCTCACCAACCTTTGGTATGATTAGTCCTTTTCATTTTAACCAGTCTGGTAGATGTATAGTGGTATTTCATAGCAATTTTAGTTTTCATTTTTGTGTCTAATGATGTTGAACATCTTCTCATGCATTGATTTGTTATTGAAATAATATCTTTGAGAAAGTGCTGTTCAAATCTTTTGCCCATTTGTATTGAGTTGTTCATTACTACTGAGTTTTAAGAATTCAGCCTAGTGCAGTGGCTCACGCCTGTAATCTCCGCACTTTAGGAGGCTGAGGCAGGCAGATCACCTGAGGTCAGCAATTTGAGACCAACCTGGCCAACACGGTGAAACCCTGTCTCTACCAAAAATACAAAAATTAGCCAGGCGTGGTGGTACTTGCCTGTAATGCCAGCTACTCAGGAGGCTGAGGCAGGAGAATTGCTGGAACCCAGGAGGTGGAGGTTGCAGTGAGCCAAGATTGCATCACTGCACTCCAACAGGAGCAACAGAGCAAGACTCCATCTCAAAAAAAAAAAAAAAAATCATTATATATTCTGGGCATACAATCTTTAGCAGACATACTCTCATAATATCTTATTACCTATCTAATGTTTGTAACATTTGTAGAGTTTTTCCTATTCCCTTTTTCAGTTCTGTTGTTGGTAATGAGTTCTCTTTTTTGTTCTTGATGAGTTTTATTAGGAGTCTGCCAATTGTATTGATCTTCTCAAATAATCTACTTTTGGGGTTCTTGTTTTTCTCTATTGTATGCTTGCTTTCTATGGCATTTATTTTTGCATTGGTCATCATTTCTTTCCTTTTATATTTTTGAAGTTGGCTTGGTTTTCTTTTTCTTGCCTCTTGAAATGAAAGCTTAAGATATTTATTTTTAGCCTGTCTTCTTTTTTACATATAAGGCTATAAATTTCTCTCTAAGCACTCCTTTAACATACTAGTATGATATGGTGTACTTTCATTATCGTTTAAAATATTTTCTAATTTCCAAGTTTCCTGTGTGATTTCCTTTTTGAACCACAGGTTACTTAGAAGTTTGTGGTGTGTGGCTTAATTAATAATCAGTTGGAGATTTTCAATTATCTTTTCGTTATTGATTTCTAGCTTAATTGCACTGTGGTCAGAGAACATACTCCGAATTATTTCAATCCTTTGAAAATTGTTAAGGCTGCTTTACAGGGTACTATGTGGTCAATTTTGGCAAATGTCCCATGTTCATTTATTCAGGTGGAAAAAAGGTGCATTCTGCCTTTGTTGGGTGCAGTGTTTTATATGTCCATTAGGTTAATAGGATCTATCGTATTGTTCAGATCTTCTATATCCTGTATGATTATCCTGTCTGCTTGTTCTATAAACTATTGAGAAATATGTCTTGACATCTCCTAGCAAGATGGTTATGTCTTTGCAACTTTCCCATTTTTATATTTTCTAAATTTTTGTTCTGTATTTGAAGTATAAACTTATAGTGTCATCCTGACCAGCAGTCTACTTTTTGATCTGCTTTAGACATTGGAGTAGCTGATGAAATATTGAATTTGTGGGGGAAATCCCACTTCTGATAAGGAAAAGTGTGTGAAATTTGGCAGAGAGGAATTCAAGAGAGGAAACACCGATGGGTACTCCCTGATGGACACTCTGCAGCCTAATAATCAGGAAGAATAGTGTAAAGCCCTCCGTGCCTTTAACTAGCTCTCCCCTCTAACATGCCAGCCCTTGAGGAACATTCCATTGACACACCCAAGACTTTGAGCTAGAAGCCTTTCCCAAGCTGCTGAACTGGGAATAAAGATACAAATGAGTCACACACTAAGCTGACTTTCTGTTAGTTGAAATCAAGATCGAAACCTAAGCAGTCTGGAAAGACACAGAGGGTTTCAAGGACCAGAGCAGGGAAGAAAAAGCTGCCAAAGGCAAAGGAACATGAGAGAGTCACATTTCCCATGAGCTTTGGAAGAATGGGGACATGCAGGGTGGAGGATCAGTGGTTCTCCTGTACTTGCAATGCTCTCCCTAGGGTTCGCCCAGACTGCTGTATGTGGTCTTCAGGTCTTCATGCAGATAGGCACTCCCTCTTAAAGAGATGGACTTCTCTGTGTAAAAGCAGCCCTGACTCACAGTCATTACGGGTATGTTACACCATGGCTCAGTGACTCACATGAGGAAACAAGTTACATGCTTTTGTATATAGCTGTCCCCTTGGGGGGCAGGGTGATGGCCAAGGATGTTTCCTCTTCAGTGTGACTGTGAGTCAGATTATCAAAGGTGTCCTGGGCACAAACCACATGTCCACACCACAGACTGCAGGAAAAGGGCTCCATGGCCCCTGCCCCGGAGGAACTTGCAAGCCAAGTGAAAATGTAACTGATAAAACCACCTGAGAACACGGCAAGGATGACTCATGGAGACTCAAGAATCAAACTCTTGGTGACCCATGGAGACTCAAGAACCAAACTCCTGGTTGCTATAGAAGTTCAGGGAAGTAAGGGCTCAGGGAGGACTAAAATCATCCAGAAAGACTTTAAGAAAGCAGTGGGGCTTGCCTAGACCCTAGGGCAATGGTCAGGACACAGGAAGTATAAGAAGAGACCATTCAGTGGCGGGAACAGTGTGATTAGGGCACCAAGGGAGATGAAAGAGGCTGTGGGCCTTGGTCAAAGCAGCTGCCGGGACAGGCTTGAGCCAGCCCTGGGGCTGCCAAGCAGAAATCCACAAAGAAAACATTCCTATGCTTGGATGTTCAAGTATCATTCTTAAACAGCTTTATTGAGATATAATTCATATACCATGTAATTCACCCATTTAAATTGTACAATTCAATGTTTTTAGTGAATACACAAATATGTATTAGTGTATATGACCAGTACCACCATTAATTTTACACTTTCATCCCCCCAAAAAGAAACTTCATATCCATTAGCAATCCCTCTCCTTTTCCCACCAATATCCCTAGCTCTAGGCAACCACTAATCTACTTTCTGTCTCTATAAATTTGCATATCCTGGGCATTTCATAAAAATGACATGTGTTATGGGTGGAATACATTCCCCCCCTCATCAAATACATATATAAAGGTCCTAATCCCCAGTATCTTAGAATGTGGCACTGTTTGGAACTAGTGTCATTGCAGATGTAGTTAGTTAAAATGAGGTCAGCCTGGAGTAAGATAGTCCCCTAATCCTATATGACTGATGTCTTTATAAAAAGAGGACATTTGGGCATACAGACAGATGCATGCAGAGGGAAGATGATGTGAAGGCACAGGGAGAAGGCAGACACCTATGAGCCAAGGAATACCAAGGGTTGCTAGCAAACCACCCTAGCCCAGGGAAGAAGCTGGGAGCAGATTCTTTCTCACAGCCCTCAGAAGGAAGCAACCCTGGACAACACCTTGATTTTAGATTTCTGGCCTCCTGGACTATGAGAGGACAAAGTTCTGATGTTGAAGCCACCTGGCTTGTGGCACTTAGTTACAGAAGTCCTAGCAAATTAACACAGAATCATACATTTGGTGGTCTTTTGTGACCCCCTTCACAGAGGGCCATGCCTGATGCAGTGTATGTCGGTACTTCTTTCCTTTTGATGGCTGAATAATATTCCATTGCAGGGACAGACCACATTTTGCTCATTCATTTACCAGCTGTTGGGCATTTGGGCTGTTTCCACTTTGAGGTTATTATGAATAATGCTGATATGAACATTTGTGTGCAAGTTTTTGTAGGGACATGTGTTTTTATTTCTCACAGGTACATATCCAGAGGTGGAATCTCTGGGTCACAAGATGATGCTATGTTTAACATGTTGAGGAACTGCCAGGCTGTTTTCTGCAGCAGATGCACCATCTTCCATTCCCACCAGCAGCCTATGAGGATTGCAGTTGCTCCATATCCTCACCAACACTTGTTATTGTCTTTTTTTATTGTAGCCATCTTTGTGGTAGGAAATAGTATTCAAGAATCTGTTTTTAGTCTTTTTGTAGCCAGGCGACATACAAACAGCCATGATTTTTAAGATAAACCATGCTATTTGCAAGCATAAAAGGAATGTCCCTTCTTACCAATGCTACTTTTTTCAAACTCTAAGATCCTCTCCATCCTATCTGAAGACCAACCAAGGTGACACAGCATCTTTGTCAACTTGCCTGGGAGTTCCCAGGCCTGCCCCCCAGCAATTAATTAGGGGTGTGGTGGGACAGCACAGACCTCACCAGCTGAGCCTCACATCCTTTCTCTTGTACAGTTACTATGGAGACTGTCGTGGCCACAGGCTCCCTTTCGCCTTCTCAATGTTAATAAACAGCCTCATTATTTCGCAGAAATCACTTCAGAAAATCAGCAGCTCCACAGTTTCATGCGGTCCAAATTAATGAGGAAAGAGTATGGGGATTTTTTTATTGCCTATGAAAGGAGGAAGAGTTATGGCTCATTTGTGCACTTTTGCTGTATTTATGTTTTATGCATTAGAAAGCGATTTCCACCTCCATTACACATCACTAATGTCCTTGTTACATTAAAGGTACAGACTAGGAATCCTTTTTGCCCATCAAACTACCAAATAAATTGTGGCAAAAGATGTGAGGATGCAGAACGCCTAAAAATCAGCTGGGCTGGGCTGGGCTGCAAAGGGGGAGACAGACCTGTTTCTCAGTCAAATGTCATTGAGGTCCGGGCACAGTAGCTCATGCCTGTAATCTCAGCACATTGGGAGGCCAAGGTGGGCAGATCACCTGAGGTTAGGAGTTCAAGACCAGCCTGGCCAACATGGAGAAACCCCATCTCCACTAAAAATACAAAAATTAGCAGGGTGTGGTGGCACACACCTATGGTCCCAGCTACTCAGGAGGCTGAGGCAGGAGAATCGCTTAAACCCAGGAGGCAGAGGTTGCAGTGAGCTGAGATCACACCACTACACTCCAGCCTGGGTGACAAAGTGAGACTCCATCTCAAAAACAAAAAACAAAAACAAATAAACAAAAAAATCATTGAAAAGAGAAAGGTCTAGCAGCTTCTTTGTAAACAGGGAATCATCCAGGGGCATGGCAGCCTCACAGACTGAACTTTAAATCTGAGCAAGGTCACAAAATAGCTGTGAAACACTGGCCCCAACTTACTTACCAGTGAGTTGAGACCAATACTAGAAGGTAAAAGGTAGCATGCACTAAATATTAGTGAGCCTCTCTCTCTGCCAGGGAATAGCAGGATGAAGGTGAGAGAAAAGACCCCCGTTTTAGGGAGCTTACAATCAGCTGCCACATCATAGGGTCACTGTGGGGACTGAGTGAGGTGACAGGCTTCAAGCTTCTGCCACCCAGAAGGTGCTGAGCAAATGGTCAGTAGTTCCCTTCAGCAACCAAAACACCGCAGCCCCAGAGGGTAGAGACAGGGAGCTGGGGGCAGGACCTGACTAGCTATTACCTCTCTCTGCAAAAGTGGGGGAAGGAAGAAAGGATCAGAAGAACAGGAGAGGGTGGCCCAGTGACAGACCACACATGAAAGATACAATGGCTGCCGGCCAGGGACCCAGACCACCCGGGTCCAAGTCACAGCTCCACCACTCCAAGCAGGTTCCTAACCTCGCTCCTTCTCAGTTTCAACATCAACTCAGTGAGAAAATCAATGCACAGAGCTTGCACATGATGACTGCATGGACATCTAAAAAGGGCTAAGGAGCAGTGTTAGCAGGGGTCCACAAGTGGCTCTCAAGACAAAAGAAACGAAAGCTGATTGCCAATCATATCTGCAGCAGTTAAGAGACTGCCATGAAAAGCTGGTGCTTCCACTGAAAGCCGGGACAACAGGTGCCACCGTAGCTCTGACAGCTCTGGGAGTTGAAGATGCCTTGTGTGAGAGAGGGCATCTTATGCTCTGTCCTCAGCTCTCATGTTCCTAATCCGGGGATCCTGACATTTGCAGGACACAGTGCTTTCCAGACCTGCTAGCCTGGAAACATTGTGTGATTAAGGCACCAAGGGAGCTGAAAGAGGCTATAGGCCCTGGCCAAAGCGGCGGCCAGGACAGGCTTGAGCCAGCCCTGGGGCTGCCAGGCAGAAATCCACAAAGAAAACATTTCTATGCTTGGATGTTCAAGAGTCATTCTTGAACAGCTTTATTGAGATATAATTTATCTCAATGTAGATACAGTGAAAGAAAAATGAGCAATCAGTATGTATATACAGTGAGAGAAAATGAAGGAACTAAGTTTCCAAAGTGGAGCAGGGAGATTGCGGGAGGATTGCTCCCACACCTGCTAAAGGTCGAGCCACAGAGTGTTCCCATAGACTTGAATAACAGCTGAAGTCACTGTCCACCAGCCTTCAGCATCTCCCATCTGGGAGTACCCTCACGAGCTGACCAATCAGAACAGGTTTGTCATTTAGGATTTCTGCGTGACCAATGACAGCCTCCGAAAACAACATTTTGCAGATATCTTCAATGAGAAAAACTCTCCTGCACTGCCTGTTAGGACCCTCTTCGGGGCTGCCCTGATCCAGTGTACCCGAATTGCAATTCTTTCTTTTCCAGATAAAAACCATTTCCTTTAACCTCCATGCAAACCTCCTCTTAGGTAACAATATCCAGCCTAAAAATGTTCCTATGTTTTCATCCAACTTCAACAAACTGCTTCCTGGATATTCCATCCTGGTGTCGCACAACAGCCGCTGGAGGGTGGAGCTGCACAAGTGGGTGAGAGTCTGGGGGAGACGCACTCAGAGGCTCCTTACCAAGGACTGCTGGGGTCAGCGGCCACTGAAGAGTCGAAGACAAGGAGGTGGTACTGGAAAAGAGGAAACCAATTCAAAGGTGAAGGCCAGCCAGAAGAACCAAGATGTTGGAAACCGTTAGATGTAGCAGTAAGCAAAAGGGAAGATTCCAGAAAGATTCTAACTTCCAGCCTGGGTACTGTGGGGGTCCATTCACCAAGAACAGGGGGAAATAGCAGAAGGGAGGCTGAGTCAAGCCTAGGCATCCTGAGATTGAGCGGCTTGTGGGGAATCCCAGGGAACAGGCCAACTTGGAAGTGGATTCTGTGGACTCGGCTCTCAGGGCTGGGCCCCAGGATGGTTTCAGAGGAGGAACACAGAGGCAGATGCACGGAAAGGTGAGAACGTCTGAGCCAGGCGGCCCTTGCAGGGAGCTGGGAATGAGAAGCCATTGAGAAAGGAATCAAGTCACAGACAACAGAGTAAGCTGTGTCACATGATCCCAGAACATCAGCCGCAAACAAGGAGACACAGAATGTTTCCATTGATTTTGGCAACAACATAAGAGTTATTTGTGTCTCCAGCTAAAGAGTCTCCGGGATGGGAGAGGAGCCCACAGGGAATCGTGGGGCAGCCTGAGCAGAAGGCAGGGGCAGGAGACCAAGAGGAGACACAGCCCTGTGTCTATGCTGAAGAGGAAGAACCAAGATTGTGGAAGACTGAAGAGGCCCTGAAGGAGAGGTGCACAGTGCAGGAGGGTCAGGCCCCCCAACCATGACCTCAGGGAGGCGCCCCTAGAAGGAGTGTGATTGGAGTCCCAGAGAGAGTTAGAAATGGGTTACAGTCCATGTCCGCCAGGGGCCTTGGGAGGCTGTCCACGTGTGGCTTGACCCACTGCGAGACAAGGACAAGATACCAGGACTGGGGCTGAGGCCATCTGCATGGCTTGTAGCCACTCAGCACAGCTGCAGGAAACTGACCCCCAAGACATCCTCCCTGGGAAACCACAGGGGTCAGACACAGCATAGTTACAGATCAGCTAATGGAAGAGAGAGGCCCCAAGTGGTAGAAAACGGCCAGACGCTGGGACAGAGTCTCTGTCCCACACCCCTGCCCACCAGCAGTGCCTTCCCCAGAGTCTCTAGCAAGCGCCCACTTGGACTTCTCTGCCCACCCCACCTCTCCAACCCCCTGCCCCCCCAGGGGGACACTAATGAGCAGTGATATGGTCAATAAAGACCCCAGCAGGGGGGAAGCAAGCCCGAGAAGTCCACAAACCAGCCAAGCATCCTGACTGTCGTGGGAAATTGCTGCGACACTCTTTCTACTCCACCGCCTTTTTGTCACAAGCAAGAAAAGGATCTGACAGCTGTTTCTACGCAGAGGTTTTTTCCCCTTTTTTCTTTTCCTCAGTTGCTTCCTTAACCCTGTCAGGTGCCAGCTCAAATTGGTGCTGGCCTTGATGTGACGCGGTGTGCTGGGAGACATTCTGCATAGGAGCGAACACCCTGTAAAGCTGTTCATTTGTGAAAACAGCGACAAATACAATCATAAACTTCTGTGGTGGCAGCTGCCCTGGTGCCCTCTAAGTAGGAAGAGAGAGACTGACAGAAGGCAGAATTAGCAGCCTCAGCGAGGCATTAAAGTGGGTAAATCCTGAGCCACTGGGCACAGAGCTAACATCAGGCCCCAGGAAGCCCTCAACTGTACATGTTCTCTCTGACTGGAGACTTCTAGTCTTTTAATCTATTTTTATATGCATATAGACATAATAGGTGTATAATGCATTAATAATCTCACTATGTACACAAACTCCTTCTATATATACATATATTAAAAATGCATGCAATTGCCATGCATAAATACTGCTCCTAAAATGTTTGCATGGTTATCGTGTGAGCCTCAAAGCCTAGAGGCTGCCTTCCTTGAGGCCGAAGCTGCACCCTGATTGCCCATAGGGTTGATCTACCTCTTGGGGCCTGGCGTGGGCTCGGGAGCATGTGGGGATGGGCCTGTCCAGAGCAGGAGAAAGCCATCCTTTCCTTCATTCAGTGAACATCTCCTGTGTGTCACATACACCAGGGAAGCAGCGCAGACGGCCTGCCCAAGCAGACACAGCCAACAACAGAAGAGACCACGTGTCAGATGCTTTGGGAAATAAATGAATTACAGTAAGGAGGCTGAGAGAGAGGGAAATGTTGAATGGGGCAGTCAGGGTAGGGTGCCTGAGAAGGCACCTTCTGTGCAGAGACTGAAGCAGGATGAAGAAGTGAGCTTCTCAGACATCCAGGTCATGAGGGTGCAGGCAGAGGAGCTGAGAGGTGACTCCAAGAGCCTCAGGAGGAGCGGGGTGCTGTGTGGGGTCTTGAGGCCCTTGGAAGGTTTGGGCTTTTCTCTAAGTCAATTGGAGATTTATGAGTTTCCTGGGAATACTGTAACAAATTGCCACAAACCAGATGGCTTAAAATAACAGCAATGTACTCTCTCATTGTTCTGGAGGCCAGAGGTCCAAGCCAAAGTGCCGGAAGGCCATGCCCCTCGGGTGGACCTGGGGAAGAATCTTTCTCTGCCTCTGCCAGCTCTGGTGGCTCCAGCAACTCTTGTCCTTCCTGGCCTTGTAGACACCTCACTCCAGCCTCAGACTTCCTCTTCACGTGGCGTTCTCTCTGTGTCTGTGTCTTCTAAAGACAACAGTTATTAGATTTTGGGCCCACCCTAATCCAGTGTATTTGCATCTCAATCATGAACTAATTGCATCTGCAATGCTCTTATGTCCAAATAAAGTCATATGCTGAGGTTCTAGGTAGGGTTAAAAACTTCTTCCATGACACTTGTTAAAGTACAGTAAGGAAGAGTTCACTGAGGACCATTGATATAGGCACAGGGATCATAGCAATGGGATTTGCAGTGGGAGAAAGAGATTGGGCTCCGCTCTGAACACAGCCCAGGCAGGGGAGGATTTATAGCCAAAGAGCAGGGCAGGGTCCATGGATGGAAAACTGCTAAGCCGAAATATTAGAGGTAAGGGGGATTCTGGCTAAACCCACCTAATACGATTCCTGCTGAAGGCAGGTCAGGGTGACCAGATATTGCTGGGGCATGATGGAGAATGAGGAACTCCATCAGACATAGTTGAGGTGGTCAGATATCAAGGTGTAGGGGGCTTTTGATAAACTGACACAGTGTGGTTCTTTGCTAAAACTGGATTTTACAAGAAAGTGCACAGAGGGGCCTAGGAGACGGTTCAGAGTCTTGGCTAAAGTTTGGTCAAGCAAAGAATCTATGCCGGTGGACATGGATTTGGGAGGGACGTTACATTAATCCACTACAGGGAGCCACAGGAGGGCTTTGGGGACAGGCAGGACATGAGCTGACTTGGGTTTTAGAAGGATGCCTCTGGCTGCTGCAGAACAAGCATGGAAGCAGAGAGGCAGAAGTTCAGACACTGCTGCGGTGGCCCAGACAAGGGAGGGTGCAGCCTGGGCGGGGCACTCGCGGTGGAAGTGGGAGAAACAGTTGGATTCTAGCACAATCTTGAAGGCAGAACCAAGAAGGCTTGCTAATGTGTGGGACTCCTTCACCTGCTAACCAGGCCCCCCAGACCCTGCCCCAGACCCATTTCTGTGCTTTAGTTTCAAATTATCCTCCCCTGCAGCCTGACCCTCCTCCATGCATATTGCAATGCCCTTAGCCCCGACCCATCTTCAGGCTGCTGTGGTCTGGGAGAGCTATTTCCAGCCACAACAGCCTGTGGCCCACACGGCCGCATCCCCTCACCCTCTTTGGGGTGTGTGTGGTGGTGGCGGGGTGGGGAACAGCTTCTGGCCAAGGCAAAAAAACGGATGTGAATCTTGAGACTAGATTGAAGTGCTGGTCCCTGAGCCCAGGCCACTGTTGCCTTTTCTGGCATGGTGCAGAGAACAGTCAATCATAGGTGCACATGGTAGCCCCCTGGTGGGGACAGTGGTCCCTCTGCATCTTCTAAGCCCCCATGGTAGCTTCATTCCTGATACCTCATGTCCCCTAAAGAGTCATGGGGCATAGGGCAGACAATATTGCATAAAAACGCCTTCCTCTGGGCCCCTTCAAGTGTCTCAGACTGTGGAAGATGTGTTCATTAGAGGCCACTAAGGAGCCCTGAATAAGCATAGTTCCTGCCCCACTGCAGAGGGTTTTGATCAAGAGCTGCACCTGGTAAGGAACAGAACGTCCTCTTGAGAAAAACACTGGATTTATTTTAAGGAAAATCAACTTTAAAGCAATCACTGACACCATGGAGACCATCTGTGTTCCAGAGGTAGGCATAGAGTGATTAGGGGGAGACATAACAGGCAGGACCCCCTGAGTAAGGCAGCTTCCTAAATATGCAATCTCGAGGTTCAGGTGAGGACTAGGGAGAGCCTGTTTCATTCCTTCTATTTTGCACGTCTCTCCGGGGTAGACTGAGCCAGATCCTTAATGCTGGGAGCTGACCAGCATGCAGTCAGTGCTGAGGCTGAATTCATTTGATTTGAGCCCAATGTCAAAGCAAGGGGAGAGGAGGCAGCCTTTGGGAGCTGCACTCCCTCTGCTGGGCCACCTAGGGAAATTCAGGAAGGGCCCTCCCACCTCCAACCCAACCTCCAACAGTGAAAATTCTCTTGTGATTTTCAAGACTCTCAATTAGAACTGAATTTCCTACTTCTAGCCCAGATGCGAGGGCTGAGTGAGGGTGTCTGGAAAATGGGCATCTGAACCTCATCACTCACAGGCTGACCAGGGAGCAGCTCCAGAGACTCAAGAAGTAGCCCCAAGCCAGGCAAGGTGGCTCACGCCTGTAATCCCAGCATTTTGGGTGGCCGAGGTGGGCAGATCACCTGAGGTCAGGAGTTCAAGACCAGCCTGACCAACATGATGAAACCTCGTCTCTACTAAAAATACAAAAATTAACCAGGCATGGTGGCACCCACCTGTAATCCCAGCTACTCAGGAGGCTGAGGCAGGAAAATCGCTTGAACCCAGAAGGTGGAGGTTGCAGTGAGCCAAGATCACATCACTGCACTCCAGCCTGGGTGACAGAGCAAGACTTGTCACACACACACACACACACACACACACACAAAATTAAAAAAAAAAAAAAAAGAAGAAGTAGCCTTGGGAGAGGATCCTGCAGCAGGTCTCCTGCTATCTTCCACTCTAACGGGAGTGGGGCCACACTTGCTGCCAGGCAGCCTGGCCAAGAATTAGATGCCCTGGTCAAACCCTCTGGGTGTGGGGCATTATGAGCCTCTTCTCTCTGGTACAGCATCCATGGGCATCGCTGGGCAGGAACCAGGTTGCTCTGCAGGTTCTTGGTGATGTACGTGTGGGCACAGGCCCTGTTCACCACAAGAACCCAGAATAGAGATGTTTGTGGTTTCTCATCTCAGCAGACAATGAATTTCAAACCCTGTCTTCACATCTAGGTCTCTAGGGGAGGCAAAGGACGCCCAGAATCCTCTCATTGCTGTGGACAGTCAAGACCTCACCTAAAAGAATGATACTGCCTTTTCCCACATGCTACTTGGGAAGGAAGGGAACAATCATGGTTTTTTGTTTAGTATTTTTTCAGATGTCTGTGACTATATACATATTTGTACCATTTGTCTTAAATTCCTTTTGGAACAAAATTGGGTTTAAATAAATAGCAAAATAATAATATATTCGTATAGTTAGAATCATAGGCTACTTACATTTTAATCCTCCTTTCACTTAACATTGTGGCATAAGTGTTTCCCCACATTATTGTAGATTCCAAAGTCTCATTTTTAATAACCGTTATGTTTTTTCAAGGATGGTAATTTAGCAAAGTTTTTTTCTGTAGTTGGTCACTTATTTCCAGTGTTCCTGGGTTGTAAATGTTTCAGGGAACATATGGACCAAATTATTAATTGTCAAAGCACTCACATTTCCTGTTTGCACAGCCTTGTGCAACGGAGGTTGCAGAATGAAGAGCTGGCATCATTGCTATCCTTGAGGAATTTGCTATTTATGGGGTGGAGAGAGAGGGTGATACATATTAAACAATGATGGGGCAATGCAACAGCACATATAAATACAGGGAAAGGCGGTGGTGCTAGAAAATACTTTAAATATATAAATAAAAATATTTTAAATGGTAGTGCCAAACATAAGTCAAAGCGTGTGTGTGTGTGTGTGTGTGTGTGTGTTCCAGAGAAACAATGTGTGTGTGTGTTTTCCAGAGAAAAATCGAGAGACATTGACTTGTTGTAAACATTAGTAACAATAGAGACATTCATGACCACACTTTGTGGCATTGTGAGGAACTGGATCCAAGATGCACTGTTTGTGTTAAGCTTCTGGCAACCAGGAAGGCCTGGAAGAGACAGAGGAAGATCAGGTGTGGTCCCGTGGAGAGAGAACAGCCAGAGAAACCAAGGATCTCTCTGTACCTGTGTCTGATCCCCTAAGAAGTTGTCTGGCCCGGTGAAGATGGTGGAGGTGTTTATCAGCAGATACAGACTCGCTCCCCTCATGGGGTCCCCACAGTGCAGGAGCTGGTCCATACCTGCAAGGAGTGCTCCTGCTCCCAGGTGCCAAGCGGGTTAATGCACACAGTGCGGGGCAGGTTGCCCTCCTGGCTGTTAAGATCCACAGCTGTAGATGGAACACAACAGACTGTGAAATGCCAATAAATCTGGAGTTGCCTCTCAATTTCACCAATAATAATTAGCAAATTAAAATGGAAATGTCACCATAAACCCATAAAAATTCTTAAGTGCAGCCTGGAAAACTCTCTTAGGAGCAGAAATGGTTTTAGCCCATGCAAGACCCAGGGCAGACGTGCTGTCAGATGTTCCTCAGGACAGCCATCACTCCCAGAGAGCCCAGCTCAGGGCTGATTAATCACAAGGCCGCTGTCTTTACAGGTCAGCAAACTAACACAACTGTGTAATCAAGCCTGCTTTATGGGGCCTGAAATACGTGGGCAGGGGACAGAAGCCATCACTCTAACAAGGCAGAGGGGAGAGGAAAGCACAGCAGCCACACCCCAACTTCTCTGTGGCCAGCACCCTGGCTGCTGTGCAACCATTTGGCCAAACGAGGGGAGGATTGGGAGGTTATGAGCAAATTGTGTAGCATCTGGCTTGCATTTCAGAGAGCTGGAACCAGGGAATGTCCGCCTGGCACAGCAGACCCTAATCATGGAAATCCACTCAACAGCCAACCAATGCTCTGCTCCTGAAGGCCAGTGATTTCCCCTTATGGTGGCCATGAGTCCTCCCACAAGAAAACCCAACCTGTGAAAACCCAAACTTCCTGAATCAATGAACGATGGAGAAATGATCTGTGTTGCACAAAATGATTCTTTGTATCCATACAGATTGATATATTCGGCACTCCCTCTTCTGAGCAAGATGGAAGGACAGGGACCAGATTTATCCTCCAGCCTGAAGCAAACAAGTATCTCTATTCTTCAGAGCCTTCCAGAGACACAGAACCAATATGATGCATATATCAATATATACTTATGTGGAAAGAGATTTATTATAAGGAATTGGCTCACGGGATTATGGAGGCCAAGTCCTAAGATCAGCAGAATGAGTCAACAAGGACCCAGGGGAACCAATGTGTTGGTTCAAATTTTTTAAAAGGACCAAATAAAAATGGTAAGGCACGTTTGGACATCAGGCAATGAAGATTAGTGACCCCCCTGAGAAATGGGAAACAAAAGAATCAAGCCCCAAGATCTCCCCATCTGACCACCTCCCATTGCCTACTGTGGCACAAACGGAGCACAGAGGATGGCCTCAGCTGAGGAGGCTTAGCTGAATCTTGGGAGACCAAGGCAGCAAGAGTTTGCAGGACAGGGGACCACAGAAGAGAGCTGCATAGAGACAGAGAGGGCTTTGGAGATTTGCAGGTGGCCCCCTTGAGTATTCAGCTGAGCAGTGACTGGCACATGCTTGGGAGAAAATGACTCAAGTCTATACAAAGACTCACCCAAGGATTAGAGAGAACAGAGCCCACTGGTGGGGATGCTGCCTGTTAACACCAGCTAGACTGGAAAACCTCATCATTTGTGGGACTTTGAGTCGACTACCCAGAAGAGTCTTGCTTCAGTCATGGGGAATAATCAGTCCTGGACTGAGTGCCATCAACAACTTCAGCTTCCACCTTAAGAAACTAGAAGAAAAAAGAGAAATTGAAACCCAAAGTAAATAGAAGAGAGGAAATCATAAGGATCAGAGCAGAAATCAATAATACAGGGGAAAAGTGGGGAAAAAAATCAATGAAATCCAAAGTTGGTCTTTGAGAAAACCAATTAAATTGATCAACCCGATCTGAATAGCCAGACTTCTCAGAATAGAAAACAGAAAATACACAAGTTACCAAAATCAGGAATGAGACAGATTCTACAGTTGAGTGAGTTTAGCAAGGCTGCATAACACAAGATCAATACACAAAATTTAATTGTACAAACAAAAAAAAAATGAACAATGCACAATTGTGTGTCCCAACACAATTGGAAAAACAAACAATGGGAAACTGAAATTTAAAAAATAAAACCATATATAATAGCATCAAAAATAAAATATTTAAAGATAAATATTATAAAAATGAATATTTAGGGATAAATCTAATAAAAGATGTGAAATATCTGTACACTGAAAACTACAAAACATTGCTAAGAGATATTAAAGAAGACTTCCATAAATGGAAATATATACTGTATCCATGGATGACAAGATGCATTATAGTTAAGATGACAGGTCAGGTGCGGTGGCTCACACCTGTAATCCCAGAACTTTGGGAGGCCAAGGTTGGCGGATCACTTTAGGTCAGGAGTTCAAGACCAGCCTGGCCAACATGGTGAAACCCCATCTCTACTAAAACAATGCAAAAATTAGTCAGGCATGGTGGCACATGCCTGTAATCCCAGCTACTTGGGAGGCCGAGGCACAGGAATCACTTGAACCCAGGAGGTGGAGGTTCCAGTGAGCCAAGATTGCACCACTGCACTCCAGCCTGGGCAACACAGTGAGACTCTGTCTCAAAAAAAAAAAAAAAGATGACAGCTTTCCCCAGGGGTTCTATAGATTCAAGGCAATCCCATTCAAAATGACAGTAAGCTTTTTATGTAGAAATTGACAAACTGATTTAAAATTCATATGGAAATGCATGCTAAGGACCAAACTAGCCAAAACCATGTTGAAAAAGAACTAGCTGATGTCAAGACTTATTGTAAAGCTATGGCAATCTTGACAGTATATCATTGATATCAGCATCAATACATGATCAATGGAATAAAAAAGAGTTCAGAAATAGACCCACACATATATGGATAACTGTTGTGGTTTTTTTTACAAAGGTGCAAAGACAATTTAATAGACAAAGGATAATCTTTTCAACAAATGATACTGAAACGATTGCTTACCCACATGCAAGACAAAATAAACTTCAATTCATACCTTGCACTGCCTATAAAAATTAACTCAAAATAGGTCTCAGTTCTAAATACAAAACCTAAAAGTATAAAACCATAAAATTCCTAGCAAGAAGGCTTTGTGACCTTAAGGTGGGCAAATATTTTTTGATTTGACACCAAAATCACAGTTCATAAAGAAACAAATTGATAAATTGGATTTCACCAAAATTTAAAGCTTCTGTTCTTTGAGAGATGCTGTTAATAAAATGAAAAGACAAGCCACAGTCTAAGAAAAGTATAGTTGCAATGTGTCAAAGACCTCGTTAGATAGGTCAGATATTAGACAAAGGCCTTGTCTCCAGAATATATAAGAAGAATATACTTTTAAAAATAAATGACCCAACTTTTTAAAACTGGAACAATATTTGAAGTGGTACTTCACCAAAAAATGTGTCCCAATGGCAAATAAGCACATGAAAAGATGCTGAGCATCATTAGTCACTAGAGAAATGCAAATTAAAACCACAAGGAGATCCTACTACACATTGATTGGAATGTCTGAAATTGAAAAGATTGATCATAGCAAGCATTTGTGCATATGTAGAGGCACTAGAACTCTCATACACTGCTGGTAGAAATATAAAATGGCACCACTACTTGGGAAAAAGGTTTAGAGTTTCTTAAAAAGTTAACTATACACCTACCATACGATTTAGCCATTCCACACCCACATACTTACATTTACCCAAGAGGAAATAAGTCTTAGGTGCATACGAAGACTTGTGTACAAATATTCCTAACAGCTTTATTTATAATGGTCACAAATTGGAAACAATCAGAATGCCCATCATCAGGTGAAGTGATAATAAATCCTGGTATATCTGGAATATTACTCAGTAATAAACAAAAATTGAACTACTGATACATGCCACAACATGAATGTCAGAATAATTAAGTTTAATGAAAGAAGCAAGACCTCCCCCCCAATAAAAGAGTGCATCCTGTATGATTCCAGTTCTATAAAATTCTACAAAATACTAACTAATTCATAGTGACTGAAAGCAGATCAGTGGTGGTGCCTAGGAACAGTGAGGGAAGGGAACATGGGAGGGGCTACAAATGACCAGGAGGAAGTTTGCAGGGATAACAAACATGTTCATTATGGTTATCATTGCAGTAGTGTATTTGTTCACCAGGGCTGCCATAACAAAGTACCTCAGACTGAATGGCTTCAATAACACAGATTTATTTTCTCAGTCTTGAAGGCTAGAAGCTCAGAATCAAAGTGTCAGCAGGGTTGGTTCCTTCTGAGGCCTCTCTTTCTGGTGTATAGGTGGTTGTCTTCTCCCATGTCTTCTCATCTTCCCTCTGTGTGTGTCTGTGCCCTAAACTCCTCTTCTATGAGGACATTAGTCATATGGGATAAGAAGTCTACCCAATAACCTCATTTTAACTTACTTGCCTCTTTAAAGACCCTATCTCCAAATACAGTCACATTCTCAGGTACTAAGACAAATGTCTCAACAAATGTCCAGGTGGGAGGACACAGTTCAGCCATTGTACATCTTAAACATGTGTAGTTTATTCTATGCTAATTACACCTCAATAAAGCTTTTTTTAAATTAAAAAAAGATTACTTTCTAATTGTTTTATTGTGTTTGTTTAATAAGGAACTCTTTCATTGCATGGGATTTGGTTCATCAAAGTATGGTTTGAACATGGTTGTTAAGGAATGAAATTGCTTCATATGCAAGCCTGTCTGTATCTTTTCCCCATTTCTTTGTAACTTTTCATGCTTTGTTGTACTATCTTAACCCTTGGAGACTGAACTGCGTTCTGTTGCATATAGAAGACGAGGATGGTCAGAACTCTCCGTGGTCCTGAAAAAGAAAAGATGGAGGAGAAAGGCAGCTGTTTCTGCACTCAACTTGGGCTGGCAGGGCTGTCTCTTGCTAAAGCCTCAGCTTTGCTTCTCAGATGCCCTGGTAGCTAAACAATCTCCCTGAGAGTCTTCACTGGCCCAAATCAAGGATGTATAACTCCCCTGCTAGTGATTTATGATTCCTAGAAAGGAGAGCTAAGCTCACCATCATCCTTAATTGTCGTCTAAAAATGCCCACCTTCAATCTGTCTGCAAATATCCAGAGGTGCCTGACATCACAATCATTTTCAAGAAGACTGGAAAAGGTATTTTGTAGTTTGCCTCTTCTATCAGTCCTTCCCTGAAGAAGTCTCTGCTTTCTGGTTTGCCTCAGGAAACACAGGGCATTTAAGGACCTCCTTTCAGGTGGTGCTAGGTCTCAGAAAACTGAGTAGGCCTGGGGGAGAAGGGCACCATCAAATTCAGATGGGTAAGTCAACAAGGACAGCCCTTTCTCCAGCAGCCCCTACCCTGTGGCTCCATCTCATTATCCTGTTCATTTCCTGTGTGAAATGTAGCAAAATATGCCAGTGTCACTTGCTGGAATCTAAGCCCTATAAAAACAGGGACCTTGTTTTTCTCATCTGTTGGTGTATCCCAAATACCTAGCAAAACCTGACATATGGCAAACACTCCATAAATGTTTGTTAAATAAGTAAATTGGGCTGTAAACTCTTATGGGAAACCCTGAACCACTGGAATGCTGCAGCCTGGACAGAGTCCATTTGTTGTTTCCCCTTTACTTATAGCAGGAGGCTTAAAATTTGCTTTAGAAGATGCCTGGGATGTCCAGGGGTGGATACCTGGGCCCTTGACCTTACCTCAATAAGCATAACTCATTTATCCCTGTTTCACAGATGGCGGTTCCATGAAATTTTTTGTCTCAAATAAGGTATATCACTATTTTTGAAATATCTACAACCCACCAATCTGAACTTGAGAAAGAAATCATACCCTTTTAGATTGTATTTACTTGCAAAGCTAAAGTGACGGCAACCTTCAAGATGGTATTCTCTTGAAGATACTCACAAATGCAGTCTGCAAACATTCTCAGTATTACTCCACGTTAAGGAAGTTTTACAAACCAATGGATTTGTTGACTCTAGAATCTGAGGTAGGAGGTTGGACAAGACAGTCTCCAAGTTCTTAAATTTGTTTGTTTTTTTTCTTATTTCACGGGAACCTCACTCACCTCCTCTGCTTTCATCAAAGGCTGTGTGAGACAATTATAATGCTGCCCAGATATAAAGCAAATGAGAACAAAAGAGGTGGCAGAAGCAGCTGAAAGGAAATGTGGCTGCCTGCAGAGAATGGGATGGGTGGAAGTTGGCAGTGATGACAAGGTAGGTGCATGGTGCTAGAGAGCCAGGAATCCATGAATACAGAGAACAGGGAGAGAGAACTGGCTTCATGTTCCAAATACAAGTGGCTCCTTGTTTTCTCATGCTTTTCCTCTGTAATGAGCAATTTGAAATATTCCCAAGAGCCCATTTCATCACATAACAGCTCAGATCAGGGCTCCTTTCTGGTTAATAAAATCCAAGGCTAATGCACGATGTGGCATCTTTCATGGGACACACTACTCATCCAATATCTCCGTGATGATGGAGTGGAGCTGGGCTATGCTTCTCTCTCTCCCACTCAGTCCTGCTGCAGGGCGGTACATGTTTGTGGGACAAGGTGCCCCCAACACAATACACAGGACAAGATTCTAGCATTGGCTCCTGGACCCTCTAAACATTTGAAAAGTAGAATATTCAGTGCTGCAAATTGGGCATGAGCAGCCCTCTGAGATGGGCCAAGTCCCCACCATAAAGGCAAGGGTTGTTGTGTCCAGATGGGAGCTTTATCTCTGCAAAGATAAGATCTAGTCTTCCATTAGAGAATGACTGGCTGACTGCTGAGTTTTATCACCCCACGAGCATTATTCTTTGTAGTCCCAGTAAAATGAGAGAGGCCAATAATTACCAGCAGGCAGAGAGGCACATGCAAGATTCCTGTTGGGAAAATGCTGAAAGGCTGCCCTTGAAAACCCTCCCTGAAGAGCTATTCTGGTGCCAACCCTCCTAAGACCTCAGATCTTTCAACACAACTTGAGTACTATTTGATCTCATCCCCTCCACCCCATCCCAGACCCATCTGCATGAGTCCTGCCTAGGTTGACCCAGCCTCTACTGGGACAGGCCTTGTTGGGTGGCCTATTCCAACTTTGAACTGCTCGGACTTTGAGAAATCCCTTCCTTTTGACAGATGGAGGTCTACTTCTCTGAAACCTCAAGTCTGCCCTCTAAGGTCACACATAGAAATGGTTTATTTCCTGACTGTAAAAATATATACCCAACATTCAAACAACCCTACTCTTCTGTTGCAAGATAAACATGTCTTGCTGCTTCATCCCTTTTTAGAACCTAATCAGCTTT
This sequence comes from Pongo abelii, assembly GCF_028885655.2. Lineage (NCBI taxonomy): Eukaryota > Metazoa > Chordata > Mammalia > Primates > Hominidae > Pongo > Pongo abelii. The sequence goes on along the minus strand of NC_071985.2, from coordinate 228,598,481 downwards.
ATAAATGACATAGTTAAATGTGATATTAAACACTCAACAGGTCACAAGTATGTCTGACCCATATGAAATACAGTGAGACCACACACTCCCAGGTTCTGGATGCTCCAATTCAAATGCTTTCTGGCCTGTCATTTCCAGAATCTGTTTTTTTCTCTGAGTTGAAATTGAAATATTCTCTCTCTCTGTTTCTTTTTTTTAAGTTCCAGGGTACATGTGCAGGTTTGTTACATAGGTAAATGTGTGCCATGGTGGTTTGCTGCACCTATCAACTCATCACTTAGGTATAAAGCTCAGCATGCATTAGCTATTTTTCCAAATTCTCTCCCTTCTCCAGTCCCTCAACTGGGTCCAGTGTAAGTTGTTCCCCTCCCTGTGTCCATGTGTTCTCATTGTTCGGCTCCCACTTATAAGTGAGAACAGGCAGCGTTTGGTTTTCTGTTCCTGCATTAGTTTGCTGAGAATAATGGCTTCCAGCTTCATTCATATCCCTGCAAAAGACATGATCTCATTCCTTTTTATGGCTGCATAGAATTCCATGGTGTACATGTACCACATTTTCTTTATCCAGTCTGTCATTGATGGGCATTTGGGTTGATTCCATGTCTTTGCTATTGCGAATAGTGCTGCAATGAACATATGAGTGAATGTATTTTTATAATAGAATGATTTATATTCCTTTGGGTATATACCCAGTAATAGGGACTGGTAGGTCAAATGGCATTTCTGGTTCCAGATCTTTGAGGCATTGCCACACTGTATTCCACAATGTTTGAAACCCAAAACTATAAAAACCCTAGAAGAAAATCTAGGCAATACCATTGAGGACATAGGCACAGGTAAAGATTTCATGACAAAATTGCCAAAAGCAATTGCAAAAAAGCAAAAATTGACAAACAGGATCTAATTAAACTAAAGAGCTTCTGCACAGAAAAAAAAAATCAGAGTGAATAGGCAACCTACAGAGTGGGAGAAAATTTTTTGCAATCTATCCATCTGAAAAAGGTCTAATATCCAGAGTCTACAAGAAACATAAACAAATTTACAAAAAAAGCCAAACAACCCCATTAAAAAGTGGGTAAAGGACATGAACAGACACTTCTCAAAATAAGACATTCATGCAGCCAACAAACATATGGAAAAAAGCTCAATATCACTGATCATTAGAGAAATGCAAATGCAAATCAAAACCACAATGAGGTACCATCTCATGCCAGTCAGAATGGCAGTTATTTAAAAGTCAAGAAACAACAGATGCTGGTGAGGTTGTGAAGAAACAGGAACGCTTCTACATTGTTGGTGGGAATGTAAATTAGTTCAACCACTATGAAACATTTTCTTATCTCTATTTTTCTGGAACCTCTCCCATTCTCCATGATTCCTCAAATCTTGAGTGCTGTCTATAATTAAACCGCAGCCTCTGTGCTCTAATGTGACTGGCTGAGAACTCAGAGGCATAAATTGGCCCAAGCAAAGCACTCAGGTGTTCTTTCTCCTGCTTAAGTCAAGCATCATGCACAGGTTCCTTTTTCTTTCAAATGAAATTCATCAGGACAAACTTTCTACTCACCAATTTCACTGATGATAAAAGCAGGTCACAGCATCAGAGCAATTCCCAAAGGCCCAAGGCCAGTTGGTAGTGGACCCTTTATCATAACCCAAACCTTCAAGCTCCCAGCACTGAGCCTCATTACTAGGAAGAATGATCCTTCACCATTCAGAAATACCCCTCCCATGGGGGCAGCTGCAGACACAGAAGGCGGCTGTCAATCATGATCACTATCCTTGGCGGGGAGGGTGAATGATGTGGCCCCAATAAGGGAACGTTTGGAGATTGCAGGTAAGGACTGAGCCTAGGGGTGAAAAGGGGGCTTCTGCTCTCTGAACTCTCCCAGGCCTCCCGGCTCTGCCCCAGGGGTCAGGAAATGTCACTCCTCGGGACACAGGGAGAATATTGGCTCTGGATAATACAAGTCTAAAAGACAGCGCCTAGTTGGTCCCTCCCTGTGCCAGCACTGGGGCAGGAGCCTCTGAAAACAAATGAGTCATACCATGCAGGCTGCAATGGGGCCCGAAGGTGACAGGAACCAGGACTTTCCAGTGACTTTTATGTCCCCTTTCAGAATGGCTGTAAAGAAAACAAGACAGAAAATGCCTCCCCTGTATAATTTGCTGGCTTATAGGTGGTTTCATCACTTTTTAAGTGGCTACCCAAAGTGCTCTTTACAGTCCCCTTATGACTGGTAATGAAAGCTCCAGGAAGAGCCCAGAGAGCCCAGGAAATAAGGAGGCTCCCACTCCCTCCTGCCCTGTGGCCAGGCGGCGGCGGGGGATGCTGCAGGGTGGGCCCCGTCCTCAGGGCATGCAGTTCTGCTCACCCTGCATGCTGCCTGCAGCTTCTCGTATACGGTCCTGGGGTTCAATCCGTTCCCATCCCACAAACCCCCAAAGGAAAGACAAATGAAGCACACTCAAAGGTAAATTTAGACCTGAAAGGCTGTACATGTGTGAAGATGCACGTCTATAAATACAGCAAGGTGGATAAAGAGATGGTGGTGGAGGCGGCACACACTCCATCCTGTGCCACCTTGGCTTCCTCCTCCTTCGTGATGCTCCGTGATGTGCCTCTTAGCACCTACACAAAGGCACTGTCGTTTTGCGGATTTGGTGCTTGCGTAGTTATTTTTTATATATATAAATGGGGATGGAAATCATTGAAAAACTTTACTAGTAAGTAATTTAAATATTTAGGCCACTGGCAAGGATTTGTCATTATTTTTATGTTTATATTCATTTATTACTATATTAAATTTAACTTATTTTAATAGCAATTAAATTCAATTAATACTAATGTCTTGTGTCCCCAGATATATTAAATGGTAAACTATTAAATTACTTTTACGTTTGAAAAAAGGGTCGGCTCATGGGAAGTTGCCAAAATAGCAGAGAGGTTCCAAGTCCCCTTCCCCCAGCTTTTCCAGCGGTTTCACCTTTGATCATTATAATCCGAAGCTCAGCCCAGGAAACTAACACAGGTGCCATCTGCAGACCCCTATGAAGACCTCACCATTTTCTCCATACACTCTTGTGTGTGTATGTGTGTCTATGTGCACATGTGCATTGTGCATACATGCGTATATCTCGGTGTACATGTGTGTGTCTATATGTGTCTGTGTGCATGTGTGTGTCTCTATGTGCTTGTGCGCACATGTCTATGTGTATATCTGTATTCATGTGTGTACGTGTGTATTTGTTTCTGTGTTTGCATGTGTGTGTCTGTGTGTGCTTGTGTGCAGATGTCTATGTGTATATCTGTATTCAGGTATGTGCATGTGTGTCTGTATGTGTCTGTGTGTGTGCATGTGTGTGCCTGTATGTTCTTGTGTGCACATGTCTATGTGTATATCATGTGTGTGGACATGTGTGTCTATGTGTGTGTGCATATCTGTGTCTCTCTGTGTACATGTGTGTATATCTGTGTCAGCATGTCTCTGTATGTGTATGTGCTTATGTATCTGTGTGTCTTTTTGTGTATGCACACACACGTATATCTCTGTGTTTGTACGTGTGCCTCTATGTGTATCTCTGTGTGTATGTGTATGTTTGTGTGTGCATGTTTTTATCTATGTGTATGTCTGAATGTGCATGTGTCTGTCTTTACATATGTGTCTCTGTGTGTCTACATGTATGTGTCTCTGTGTGTACCTGCATGTACATGCATGTGTCTCTGTGCATGTTCACGTGTCTGTGTGTTCATGTATGTATTTCTATACAATTTCATCACCTGTGTAGACTGCTAGAACTGCCCCAGTGCAGCTACAGATGGTTTCATCACTCTAAGACCCCTCCTGAGACATCTGGCTGTACTTTGTGTGTTTGTTCCCTCGGATGCCCTTGAGGACCCGCTCACCTGCCTACTCATACCACATGGCCAGCACTCATGTGGCACTTCCTCAGGGCAGAGCCCACCATGTTTGTTGAATGAACGATCCTCTACTTAGACATGGACAATCTGAAGGTAACACTGGGAATGACAAGCCAGGTTCCTCCCAAGGCTGGTTCTTAGTGTGAGACCAGGTGAGGCTGGATACTGGACTCCCTGACCTCAGAGCAGCCCCCCAAGACCCACCCACTCCACCTCATCCCACCCCCATACAGGATACGACAAGTGAGACATTTCATTATTGGGGGACAATTTCCCAGGGCCAACTCTCAGGTACAGACCACTACGATGACCTCCAAGTAACCCATCCCTCTAGGGGCCTCTAGGCTTCCAAAGAGTGATGAGGATGAAGAAGTGCAGAGCCCTGCAGACAGCCTGTGCTCTGTTCCTAATAACCCGCCCATCTCCACACTCTCCAATCAAGCAGCCCCTGGGGAATGTCTTCCTTCAGAGCTGCTCTAGGTGGGGGTCCCATCAAAGCAGCACCACTTGGACCATAGTGTTGGAAACCCCAGACAAACATCCCCCCACTGGGCCTTTACCCAGGTCATCTGTAAGGGGACATAGCCCTCTTATCAGGGTCCTGGACCAGAATCCCTAGACATGGTCTGACCCTCTCAGTTCCGTTCCCGCCTTTTCCTCCTTCTCCAGCCTGCCTACTACCCTAACTCCTGTCCCACTATGACCTGGGCTTTCTCCAGCACCCAGAGACCGGGGTGCATGGCTTTTCCCTGTGGCTTTCAGACCAGCTGATGGTTTTCAGATCTCCATGGCCATCGTGTCCATGGCAACAGCAGATTCCAGCTCTCCCACCTCAGTGGTTCTTTCTGATAATGGTTTCCAAAGGGTACAAAGACCACTGGCCTTTTCTGGGCCTCAAATGCCCCCTGAGATCACAGCTGGGCCAGGCAAGCAGAGGCTACCCTTAGAGATACCATCAAGCCTGGGACCCTAAAATGCACACACCAAAGCTTGCCAGAAAAAAATGCCAGTCTCCAGGGTGAGGCAATGCAGTGGGGGCTCCATCAGTGGGCAGGGGCTGGCTATTGGGACTTCCTCCCTCCTGGTGGGACTGAACAGATGTGGTCCTGATGGTCATTTCTAGGGTGGCCTCTTTGACTCTAGCTGCAGATGCCAGAGCTGAGAAAGAGCTAGACCTAAAGTGCCAAAAACATCAGCGAGGGTTCCTATAAGTTCCACCCCTAGACGAGGTCAGGGGCGATCTCTGATCTGCAGCCCACAGCTCTCTGCCCAACCCCAACCATGGCACCTGACACCTGAAGCTTCGTGAGTGCTGAGACCACATTCTGTTTGTGTTTGCACCCTTGTCACCCAGCCCCTCGTCTGATATTCACAACATTCAGAAAACTAGTTGTTGAATGGATGAAAGCATTAATGAGTCAACCAATTAGTGAATGAATTCACTGAACTTTGGGACTAAAATGACCCCTGTGGATATTAAGTGGACATTGAGGCTGTCCCCCTACCCTCTGCATCTCCCCTCCCCCGGACCCTTCACAAGAATTCCCAAGAACTTGATCTTCGCTATGTAGGAATCTCCAATCTCTGCAGGAGGGATTTGCTGCCTTCCTGTGACACTCACTCCATCCTGGGGACACTAAGAATTATAAAGCTATTCTTCATGCTAAGCCCAACCTAACGCATTCAGACTCAAAGCCACTAAAGTTCAGGGAAGACATAATTGTGTCGTTTGATTTGTTCACCAAAGAGCAGGTCAGATGGAAAGGTTACAGTCCTCTTAAAAATATTCTGACAACAAATTTTTTAAAATGTTAATGTTATCATTTTGTCTTTTCGGAGAAAGAGTTTCTATTTATCAGCGATGATTAAACGCTTCTGAAATCTGGGATTACTGACTTTGACCTTTTCTTTATCAGCAGGTAATAAAACGAATGGGCAGATGACAGAAATGTAATTTGAGGATTACAAAATTTATGAGGACGCAGCACATTGGGGAGGGAAGTGACTATGATTTGAGTGCTAGCGAGGGATGTGGAGAAAGGGAAGATTTAACCAAAATTGTTTCCCTGGACTCTCAGCTTTAGAAATGAAGATGTCAGTGTTTGTGCCCAAATCACTGCCCGGCGCAGGAGAGAAGAGCTCACTGGATGTTTGTGAATAAGGGAGAGGGGAATGACCCCGTTGTAGGGCAACAATGGAGAATAAAAAATGAGATGATCCCCATAGAACATTGAGTTCAGACCCGACATAGATCCAGCATTCAGCAAATATTGGCTATTATTATTTTTATGGCACCATCTTGTGAGTCTCATCATCTCATGAAATAGTGCATGACAACAGGAATACTGTGTGTAAACCACATGTGCGGTGCTTCTTCACATTCATTCTTTTGGTTCAAAACTGCAGATCCCTGACTGCGAAGCTGGGCCCCTCTCTTATTCCTAATTTTGCATCCTTCAGTGTTGTGGGTTACGTTGGGTCCCCCAAATGATGCGTTCAAGTCCTGACTCCTGGTAGCTGCGAATCTGATCTTATTCAGAAACAGGGCCCTGACAAATGTAGTCAAGTGAAGAGGAGCTCACATTACAGTGGGGTGGGCCCTAATCCAATGACTGTGGTCCTTATAAGAAAAGAAAAATTTGGACATAGGCATAGAGACATGGAGGGGAGAAAGCCATGCAGAGAAAGCAGCAGAGATTGGAGGGATGTGGCCACAAGCCAAGGCATGCCAGGGGCTGCCAGCAGATGGCAGAAGTGGCAGAGGCAAGAAAGGGTCTTCTCCTGGAGCGGCAGTCCTCAATCTTTTGGGCACCAGGGACTGGTTTTGTGAAAGACAGTTTTTCCACAGAGAGGTGAGGAGGGGTTGGTTTTGAGATGATTCAAGCACATTACATTTATTGTGCACTTTATTTCTATTATTCTTGCTTTCTAATACATAATGAAGTAATTCTATAACTCACCATAGTGTACAATCAGTGGAAGCCTTGAGTTTGCTTTCCTGCAACTAGACAGTCCCATCTGGGGCTGATGGGAGACACTGACAGATCATCAGGCATAACATTCTCATAAAGAGAGGTGTAGCCTAGATCCTTCATATGCACACTTCCCAGTAGGGTTCTTGCTCCTATGAGAATCTAATGCTGCTGCTGATCTGATAGGAGGTAGAGCTCAGGCTGGTAATGTGAGCCATGGGGAGTGGCTGTAAATAAGATGAAGCTTTGCTTGCTCACCCACTGCTCCCCTCCTGCTGTGCAGCCCAGTTCTTAACAGCCCATGGACTGATGATACCTGTCCATGGCCTGGGGGTTGGGGACCGCTGCCCTAGAGCCTGCAGAAGCAGCAAGCTGTGCAGACACTCTGATTTTGGACTTCTGGCCTCCAGAACTGTGAGACAATAATTGCTGTTTTAAGCCCCCCAATTTATGGTTATTTGTTAGAACAGCCCTAAGAAATGAATACAACAGGTGCATTTGGCCCACAGGTATTGGCATTTCCTACGTGCAGACACTCTGGTAAGCAGGATGCATACAGTACCTGCCCTTGTGCTCATGTGTTGCCATGTGCCAGGCATACAGGGTCTCCCGACAGACACAAGAGACAAGGCCTCAGACATCACAGACCCCACAGCAGGGGGCAGGAAACCAGCACAAATATCCACATGATTTGGGAAAAGTCCTGCCAGTGAGAAGCACAGCTGAGCTGTGATTGTGTCAGAGGCCCTGACTCAGAGGGGGCTTCCGTTAAGGAAACAGACCTGACTCTCAGCTGGTGGAAGATGGGTGGGGCATGTGGAGTTTATTCAGCTTGGTCAATAGGAAGATTTTGTGTTATGGGAAAGTCCATTTTTTTATTCCTTACAGTAAATTCTGGAAAGTAAAGCTCAACGAAGTCCCCTTAGCTTGTACAGAAACAAAAGATAGCGAGATTCCCCCCAGGGGCCTGGCACCAGGAGAGGGTCTCTCAGGAGGATGCTCCAAGCAGGTAACGAGGCGTCTATGTTTTCCAAAACTGTAAACAACTTTGAGAAATACTGTCCACTTAGGGCTGCAGTTGGAGCTGCATGGAAGCAGGCTGGCAACAGGGTGAGTGCTGTCCTCGTCCATCCTTAGAGAAACCAGGATCCCTGAGAACCTGTGCCCAGCACAAAATGACTGACAGCTGGTCTCTCCAATCAGAAGATGGCTTCCCCACCCCCAGCACCTCCTGGGTCTCAGGGCGATTTCAGAGATGAACCTTTCTACCTTCTACCAGGTGGGTGGGTCAGTGTGAAAGGAGCAATAGTTTTTAATTTGTAGGGTGAAGGTCAATATTAAAAACATGTTTTGCTGGCCATGCAAGGCTGTCCAAATATTACCTAACTTTGGGACATGATCAGAGAAATGCCAGAAAGTCGCCACCACTCTTGTGGAAAGCAGAATAAGGAGGCTACCAGAGCGGGGACTATGAGAGCACTGACCTCGGGCTACCCTCTCCCGCAGCAGCTCTTCTGGAACACGAGGCTGGGAGCCTCGGCTACACTGTCCTTGGTGAGCCGAGAAGGCCTGCTCCACGGGCCCTGTCTGTTGTCTGGGTGAGCTCCTCATCACTGTTGTCACAGGATTCACAAAGCACACAGCTCAAAGGTTTTCAATATGCAACACAATTTCTCTAGGCTCATTTAAATATTTCAAATCAGAAGAAGGAGCCGGCTATTACATTTCACCTCCCAAAGCTTAGTGAAACACGTGGCCAGGCTCGTGACCATGCTGTCTTTGGCTACAGTGGCTCTGTTTCCAAGGAGATTTCTCTTATTCTTAACCAGGAACCAGTGTCTCATGGGTTTGGGACAGTAGACTCTGCTCCCAAGACCAGCCCAGGCAGGGGTCTCAGGTCATGGGGGAGTTGTGTGACCCTCAATCAGGACGGGGAGGGGAGGTAGGGACAAGATGGCATTGCTCAGGGGTGTACATGATTGACTCTACAGACTGTTTGAGCACCTACTATGTGCTGGGCATGCCTTTGGGTGTTGCAGATGGAACAGTGAACAAAGCGAAGCCAGCCAGGCACCGTGGCTCATGCCTGTAATCCCAACACTTTGGGAGGCCGAGGCTGGTGGATCAGCTGAGGCCAGGAATTTGAGACCAGCCTGGTCAACATGGAGAAAACTTGTCTCTACTAAAACTTAGCCGGGCATGGTGGCATGCCCTGTAATCCCAGCTACTCAGGAGGCTGAGCCACGAGAATCACTTGAACCTGGGAGGCGGAGGTTGCAGTGAGCTGAGATTGTGCCACTGCATTCCAGCCTAGGAGACAGAACAAATGAGACTGTGGTTCAAAAAGGAAAAGAAAAGTCCCTGTCCTCATGAAGCTTACCCTGGAGGATCAGTACCCTTGACATGGGAGCCATTTTAAATTAATGTAAAGGAAATCAATCTATATTACCCACCACAGAGCAGAAGGCATGCCACAGCATTTCTGCTGCTAAGACTGATGAGGGGTGAGCTTCGATCTCAAAAGCATTTCAGAATATTTGGAATGAGGGAGGCAATTATCCTTCTGTTTCTCACAAAGAAGCATGGATGGGTGGGTTGATCTTATTGTCTACTTTGAATGGGCCATGCATGCGCAGAGGACACGTGGCAATGGAACTGAAGGGAAACATGAAGAGGGAGCTCCTTGTGTGTTATTCTGGAGACAGACTGTGCCTCTGTAAGCCTGTATGCCTATGTGTGTGTCCCTCTTCAACACAAAAGGGGCCTGCCACAGGACATAGCATCCGACTGTACTGGATCCATGTGTGTGGAGCTGCCTGTCTTTGCAGGTGGCAGAGTGAACCACCACAGGCATGTCCGGTAATGGATGGGTCCAGCCCTCTTGTATTCATCCGTTCTCACACTGCTATAAAGAAATGCTTCCTGTGACCAGATGCAGTAGTTCATGCCTGTAATCCCAGCAATTTGGGAGGCCAAGGAGAGCAGATCTCCTGAGGTCAGAAGTTTGAGACCAGCCTGGTAAACATGGGGAAACCCCGTCTCTACTGAAAATACAAAAATTAGCTGGGCGTGGTGGCATACGCTTGTTGTCCCAGCTACTCAGGAGGCTGAGGCGAGAGAATCACTAGAACCCGGGAGGCGGAGGTTGCAGTGAGCCAGATCACTCCACTGCACTCCAGCCTTGAGGACAGAGCAAGACTCCATCTCAAAATAAATAAATAAATAAATAATAAAAGAAATGCCTCTGAGACTGGGTCATTTATAAAGAAAAGAGGTTTAATCGGCTCACAGTTCCACAGGCTGTACAGGAAGCATGGCTGGGGAGGCCTCAAGAAACTGTCAATCATGGCGGAAGGCAAAGGGGAAGCAGACAGCTCTCACATGGCTGAAGCAGGAGGAAGATGGGGCAGGGAGGTGCTACACACTTGTCAACCACCATCTCTCATGAGAACTCTATCAGAAGATGTCAATAGGGGGAGATTAAACCATCAGAAACCACCCCCATGATCCGATCACCTCCCACCATGCCACTTATCCAACACTGGGAATTACAATTCCACATGAGATGGGGTGGGGACTCAGATGCAAACCATATCACCGCCATTGGTGGACATTTGGATCTTTCTATGTTCTGCTACCCTGAGCGATGCTCCCGCAGGTGCTCCAGCAGGTGCGCCTGTCTCTGTGCACACGCACAAATCATCTGTATGATCAGCTCCTAGACGCAGACTTGCTTAAACAAAGGGTGTGTGCATTCTTACATTTGGACAGATCTCAGCAAATTGTCCTCCCCCCAAAAAAGTTATTTCAATTTACATTCCCACCATAAGAAGAATTATTTTCTTACTGTCTTTGTCAATCTGATGGATCGAAAAAGTGCTCATCACAGAGGCCTCAGAAATAATGCCACACATCTACAACCGTCTGATCTTTGACAAATCTGACAAAAACAAGCAATGGGGAAAGGATTCCCTATTTAATAAATGGTGTTGGGAAAACTGGCTAGCCATATGCAGAAAGCTGAAACTGGATCCCTTCCTTACACCTTATACAAAAATTAACTCAAGATGGATTAAAGACTTAAAAATAAGACCTAAAACCATAAAAACCCTAGAAGAAAATCTAGGCAATACCATTCAGCCATTGGCATGAGCAAAGACTTCATGACTAAAATACCGAAAGCAATGGCAACAAAAGCCAAAATAGACAATTGGAATCTGATTAAACTAAAGAGCTTCTGTACAGCAAAAGAAACTATCATTAGAGTGAACAGGCAATCTACAGAATGGGAGAAAAATTTTGCAATCTAGCCATCTGACAAAGGGCTAATATCCAGAATCTACAAAGACCTTAAACAGATTTACAAGAAAAAATCAAACAACCCCATCAAAAACTGGGCGAAGGATATAAACAGACACTTCTCAAAAGAAGACATTTATGCAGCCAACAAACATATGAAAAAAAGCTCATCATCGCTGGTCATCAGAGAAACGCAAATCAAAACCACAATAAGATACCATCTCACTCCAGTTAGAATGGCGATCATCAAAAAGTCAGGAAACAACAGATGCTGGAGAGGATGTGGAGAAATAGGAACGCTTTTACACTGTTGGTGGGAGCATAAATTAGTTCAACCATTATGGGAAACAGTGTGGTGATTCCTCAAGGATCTAGAACTAGAAATACCATTTGACCCAGCCATCCCGTTACTGGGTGTATACCCAAAGGATTATAAATCATTCTACTATAAAGACAAATGCACATCTATGTTTATTGAGGCACTGTTCACAATAGCAAAGACTTGGAACCAACCCAAATGCCCATCAATGACAGACTGGATAAAGAAAATGTGGCACATATACACCATGGAATACCATGCAGCCATTAAAAAAAAAGGATGAGTTCATGTCCTTTGCAAGGACAGGGATGATGCTAGAAACCATCATCCTCAGCAAACTAACACAAGAACAGAAAACCAAACACTGCATGTTGTCACTCATAAATGGGAGTTGAACAATGAGAACACATGGACACAGGGAGGGGAACATCACACACCGGGGCCTGTCAGGTGTGGGGGGCTAGTGGAGGGATAACATTAGGAGAAATACCTAATGTAGATGAGGGGTTGATGGGCGCAGCAAACCACCATGACACATGTATACCTATGTAACAAACCTGCATGTTCTGCACGTGTATCCCAGAACTTAAAGTATTAAAAAGAAAAAAAAAAGGAAAAAAAAGCATATTGTATATGCCAAGATAACCCTTTGAAAAACAATGGGCTAACAACAATGAATTAGATATCTGCCATCACAGCACTTTTATGTGCTAAACATAAACCACAAACATTTACTGGACGCATACTATGTGCAGAGTAAGTTAATCCAAAAGAGGGAATAATCATTTGAATTTAACTATGAAGAAAAAGAAAAACACTGGTTGCAAAGACATAGTATGATAAAAAGAATGTAAAAATCTCATTACATGCTGAAATGATTAAATTTTGGATACGTCAAGTTAAACATCATTAAAATTAATCTCATTTGTTTCTTTATCCTTTAAAAAATACCCTAAAAAAAACATCATTAAAATTAAAAAAAAAAAGACAGAAAAAGTGCTCATCATTAGGACAAATAGCTAATGCCTGTGGGGCTTAAAACCTAAATGCATGTTGATAGGTGCAGCAAACCAGCATGGAATGTGTGTACCTACGTAACAAATCTGCACGTTCTGCCCGTGTATCCCAGAACTTAAAGTGAAATAAAAATAAAATTTTTAAAAAACAAAAAGTGCTGTTTTCAGGCAGGATTTCATATGAAGGGTGAGACCTCCCTCCCATAGGTTTGAGGGCCCTGCTATTTCCTTTTCCTTGACTTGTGGGTTTGTGACCTTGGACAAGGTGTAAGGAAGCTGAGAATACCAGTCTGATCTCCCTCCTCCGGCCGCCACCACAGTTCTTGATTCAGGTTTGTGGGCCAACCCAGTAGCTACTGACTGCCCTCCTGTGTCCAGAAACCAAGGGGCACATTTAAAAAGTAAATTGGAAGAGATTCTGCTGTGATGATTTTGTGCCCTCCTCAAGACAGCTGATAGCCCATTGGCATCTTTCAAGACCAGGGTTTGAGCCAAAAGGTCTAGAAACCTCACAGAGCTGGAAGAGGAAGGGCGGAGGCACAGGGCACTGACCGAGGAGCAGCCCCCGCCTGCCACGCGAGCTCACAGTTGGCTCATGAGCTACGTGTCCCTGGGCCCACAGCTGTGCATCGCTAGCAGAGCACTGAGCCATCTGCCATGCAGTAGGAGCCCTGAGCCGCAGAGCCTGAATGCGAACTTCTGCGGGCTGCTGGGCCTGCCACAGAAAGCCCAGACTCAGGCTTGATGGAAGCCCCGAAGGTGGAAAGTCTTCTGCCCACTGGCCCAGTCACAGACAGTCACCCCACCCTACAGGGTGGATGCAGAGAAGTGTTTCCGAATGCCCCACCAGGAAGGCGTTGGGGGTGGAAAATGGCTTCTCTCCCCACTGCACGCAGCCCTGAGTTTGTGTTTCAGCACCAGTCCTGTCCTGCTCCTGGGGTGAAGATGAAAAGACCCAGGAAACTGCAACGCAAAGCAGGAACCCTAGCATACACCCTCCTTTTAGGCTTTTGTTAGTTACAATGTATCAAAATTGGTTCCTCAGCTGTGATAAATGCATGCCCTAATGCAGGATGGTGACAGCAAAGGAAGCCGGGAAAGAGCAACTTTTCTGTAAACCTAAAACTGCGCTAAAACAATAAACTCTAAAAGGTGCTGACCCAAGACCTAAGACAGGTTTTCGGCTCCTATCTGGCATTTGTGGCATCGTGGAGGCTGTGCTGGGGCACTTAGGCCCTCCTTTGGGGCACTGGAGAAATGTATTTGGGGATGGACCAGAAGCTGGGATTCTGAAGACAAGAACTCTCAGGACCATGTGCCAAGCAGGAGCAGACTGAGCAGAATTAGCTCAGAGCAGGGGAGAAGCAAGGAGACATAGGAGTCCAGATGGAGCTCAGGAGCTCAGACCTAAGCCAGCCACCTGGCAGAGAAGCAACACTAAGAAGGGCCCAGGAGGGCTATGGGGTTGACACCTGGCGCCCAGAGCCCCCCTTCCCATGTCTGCTCAGTCACCCAGAAGGGACAAAGGCCAGCTCCTCTGCCAGCCTCCACCTCCATCTCTCCCATCCCATCACCCACCCGGCAAGCCTGGCTCCAGGACCTCACAGGCGTTCGGAAGGAAGGGGCTTTGGAGCAGGGCTCAGCTGCTTCTCTAGGGCTCTGGTTACCCCTTTCCCTCATCCATTCTGCAATGGCTGTCAGGTGCCCAGGATGCACCAGGGAGCCCAGTGCTGTGTCCCTGCTTGGTGGCATTCAGAGTCCGTGGCTTTGAGCAAGGGATCTGTCAAAATGACCCCATCTGATGGCGAAGGTGGGTAAGAAAAGACCTCAGCCAAAGGTGTCAGCAGCCTCCCGAGGATTCCCACTGGGATTCCCACTGGGTGGGTGACAGCAGACACTGTGCTGGGTCCTGCCCCCGTGAGGCCTGAGGACCCTGCCTTCTGGGAGCCTGAGAAGTAGGCAGGAAACAGAGGAGACCTTGGAACCTGAGCCAGAGGACAGGCAAGAGGCCTCACAACCTTGTCTTGAGGATGTTGACCCAGGGATGGAGGGGAGGGCCCAAAGCGGAGATACTTTTGCATCCAGGTGACACTCACCCTCATCCTGTGGGATCAGGAAATCTTCATCCCAAAGGGCAGGGAGTGGGGAGGGCGCTTCACTATTCAAGGTCATCCCAGTTCAGCTTTCCAGTCTGAAATGGTTTGGCTTTGTCCCCACCCAAATCTCATCTCGAATTGTAGTTCCCTTAATCTCCATGTGTCGTTCGAGGGACTCAATGGGAGGTAATTGAATCATGAGGGTGGTTACCCTCATGCTGTTCTTGTGATAGTGAGCTCTCACAAGATCTGATGGTTTTATAAGGGGTTTCCCCCACCCTACTTTGCTCTTATTCTTCTCCTTCCTGCATCATGTGAAGAAGGACAAATTTGCTTCTCCTTCTGCTATGATTGTAAGTTTTCTGAGGCCTCTCCAACACTGCAGAACTGTGAGCCAACGAAACCTTCTTTCTTTATAAATTATCCAGTCTGAAGTATGTCTTTATTGGCAGGTGAGAACAGACTAATACACAGTTGCCACAGAAAATGCCCCCTTCCCACCCCCACATGCCCCAAATTCTACCTGTCCCCAAGCTTTATTTGGGAACAGACAGCAAAATCTGTAGCCAAGAATGCAGCTGCCCATAAGAGTCTCATGGGCAGCCTCAACCTCCAGTAGCACCCACTGGGAGCCAAAGCCTGGGGAGGAGGAAGAGAGTAAAGGCTTTGATGGGGAAGGGGAGACGTGACTGCAAATGGAATGCCCCGGGTGGCTAGAGCCAGCACCTGTCACAGCCATGGGAGCCCACCCAGTCCCCTGGCTGTCAGCCACACTGACACTGCCTTCTGCTGCCTCCTGGAACTTGTTCACGCAGGCTCAACCACACGCGGACACTCCAGGTCTCCCTCCCCTGCCAGGGACCAGAGGCTTCTTTTAGGTAGGGAAAGAGCAGCGTCCACTTCCAGAGAGGACTTTCAGGGGCTTCCAGCAGAAATAGCACGGCTGGGCACCTGCTAAGACATCCAGCTGCTGCCCCCAGCTCACCTGGGCACCACTGGCCATGCCTTGCCTTTGGTTCCCACAGCATCTGGCCTAATCTCTACAGAGCTCTTCACCTTACCCCACCTTACTGGGACCCCTCGGGACCAGGACCCAGTTCTAGCCGCCTGCACCCCGGTGCTGAAATCCTCTGCACAATGAACTGCATATGAAGGATTCCCCTAGTCCAAAGCCCTCCCATAGTCAAGCTAAAGCCCCTGTTTTCGACAGCTTAGGTCATCACTTCCCCACCAAGGGAATGTCACATCTTTACGCTCTTGATGACTCATCCAGCCCTTGCTGGCCCCTACTCTGTGCTGGGAGCCCTTCCAGGCCCCTGAGAAACTGCAGTGAGCAAGAGAGTGATTGCCCTGCCCTCCAGGAACTTCTAGTCTCGCTCAGGGCTGCCCGCCTTCCCTGGAGGACTCAATGCAGGTGTCCATGGTCTGCAGTGCAGCTGAGATGACTTGCAAAGGCTAAATGGGCCACAGACCTGGCAGGAGAGAACATGTGGGAAAGGAAGGGCAGCTCAGCCAAGACAGGGAGCCTGGCAGGAAGGCGGGTCAGGCAGCTGGGAAAGTGGGGTGAATGTGGCCAGGGAGGCTGGACTGGGGCCCTCAGCCCAGGGAGGGGTTAGTACAGTATTTCAGGCAATGAGATGCGATGGCCCAGTGGAACACCAGGGTTTATAAGATGGACGTGGGGAGCGGGAGGAGGATTACGCATTCGCAGGTTGAAGCAGCTATCAGGCAGGAGGAGGTGATGGCACTGGTTAACCAAAGCTGGGAGAAACCCCAGGGAAGGGCTGGACCAGGAGAAGGATAAATGCAAAGGCCCTGAGACAGATGCTGTACTGGGTTTGGAAGGTAGGAAGTGTGTGTTCTCAGAGTGTAGTCTTGCCTAAGGAGAGGTCTGGCCTCTGCCCTTGGCTCCTCAGAGGTGATCTTGAAGCTTTGGAATGTCCTGCCTGATAAGAGGGTCTTTGTTTATGTGGGGGCCTTGGGACACCCTCGATCAGGTCACAGTGTGATTTAGGGTGGGGGCTTTGGGTCACATAGCATCAATGCAACCTCAGAGGGCTGGAGACTGAGGTCAGCCACATGAGCAGTCAGCCATATGTCTGTGTCAAAGGGCTCAGTGAAGCCTTGGCACCCAGGCCCGGTGAGCTCCCTGGTTGGCAGTGCCGTCGCACACACATGCTGCGGGGAGAAGTTAGCACTCCTACAGCTCACGCAGGGAGCATGGTTGGAATTCCTGCCTGTAGAACTCTCCTGGACTCTGCCCCACACTTCTCTTCACTCAGCTGATTTTAATATGTGTCTTTTCACGGTAATAAACCCTAACGGTAAGCATCACAGATTTGGGGGAGTTCTGTGAGTCCTTCTTGAGAATTATCAACCCCGAGGGTGGCCTTGGGGATGGTTCTCCAACCTTACAGCATGGAAAACGAAGTGAGTTCCAAACTTGGGAAGCCAGAGGATGCACACCAGCAAAGAACAGCAAATACGGTGGCAGCAACTTCCGTTTGGGACATGATGAGTTTGAAATGCCTGTGGAACATTCTAGAAAAGATAGCTGGGAGGCGACGATGAGCCATTTATTCACTCTCTGTCCATCCATCCAAAATCTGTGGGAAAAACAAGATGTATCTTCAAGATCCACGCTATACACAGGACTGATATGGGAATAAAATGTACATGGCGAGTTCTCCGTAAGCATATGAACAGACAGGCTCAAAGGTGCACTCGGAAAGAGAGGGGATGAAGGAACAGGATGGGGCTTGATAAGAGAGAACAATAAGCAGGGCTAGTACCTGCTGGGGTGGCAGATACGGATGGCGTCTTAGAGAAACGGGCATTTGAACTGAGAGCAGAGCTAGCCAGGGGAGGAGCAGGCTCAGAGACTTCCAGGCCTCTGATGAAAGGGTGACCATGAAGATCCTGGGGCAAGGGGTGCTCATGTGTTCACAGTGTGGAAGATCAGTATTCTCGGGCCTCATAAACAAGTGTATCCAGAAAAGGCCAGAGAGTCAGTATTTTAGGCTTTTCAAGCATGCAGTTTCTGACGCCATGAGTCAGCTCTGCAGCTGTAGCATGAAAACGGCCAAGATAACATATAAACAATGGACGTGACTGTGTGCCAATAAAACTTTATTTACAAAAGCAGTCACAGGGCCAGGTCTGGCCTGAGAGCCATTGTTTGCAAACCCCTGGTCTAAGTTCAAAGCTGATGAGTAGCTTTCCGGGAACCGTCCCTGTGAGTTTTACCCAGGGGTCCTGACCCTATTTCCTCCCCAGGGAGTTTTGAAACCACAGCTGGCACTACCTTGCCTTCCATTCTTTAGGCTGACACCTGCTGGTTCCTCTCTACTGACTGGAGTGAAACTGCTGCATCGGACAGAGGCCAATGGTTAGCTTATACTGAGGCCTGTACCAGCCCCAAAAAGCCACAATAGCCTCCATCTCATAAGTGTTGATTCAGGGACCCAAGCTCCAGACCTTACATTTTTCCGTGTTAAATTCCATCCTGCTAGAATTGATCTTATCACTTGAGAGTGCCAGGGCTGTTCTCAATCCTGACTCTGTCACCTGAAATTATTTCCCCATCTCGAGCTATCACAGGAGGCTGTGTGAGAGAGGGGTGGGGAGTGTGGACTCAGGCAAGACCGCCTAACTCAGTTGCTGTACATGACAAGTGTCGTGACCTTACATGAGTCACAAGGCCCCTCTGGGACTCAGTTTCCTCAGCGCGCAGGTGGATGTTAACAGGACCTCCCTCACATGATTGATTGTGAGAGCATTCAATAAGGAACTACATCTAGAGGACTTAGACCAGGGCTTGGCTCTTAGAAAGGGTCCTCTAAGGACTAACACTGATATTGGCATCCAAAAAGCCTGAGTCTACGCCTGCAACCGAGACACTGAAGAAAAACAACTCTCAAAACAAGGCTGAAGGTAGAGCCCTGGGGTACCTCACTAGAGATCCCCTGCCCAGGATTCCAAGCAACCTGCTCACACTCCCTGGACACCACCAGCCATGACCCTATTTCCAGCCGGTAAGGACTCCATCTGAGTAGGGCCCTCGCAAAGAAGGCAAGGAAAGGAGGGCAGGAGAAAAACAGAGGACAAACTTTGAGCAAGATTATTGGGGAAGGATCCCACCTACAACTGTGACCCTGATGATGTCCCGAATCCTTGGATTCCACGGGTTAGGCCTGGCCTCTCCTTCTGGCCTCTTTAGAAGGCAAACACGTGGTGAGCCTCCAGGAGCTTCACTCAGCTAATGCGAGCCCACACTCACCGCTGACTTTACATGCCAGGCACAGGTCAAGCACTTGGCTCATGTGAATTCACTTAACTCACTGCTCCCCAGGAGCTAGGTCCCACTCATGCCTCCACATTCAGAACTTCAGTTCCCCCATCTGTATAGTGGGGACGATGCAATTCCTTCCTCCCAAGGGTCTCATGAGGGTTAACTGAGTAAACACAAATAAAGTACCCAGAGGATGGCATCTCACAGCACGAGTACCACCTGTTACCCCACATTGCAACTGCAGAGGCCTTGGCACCTCAGAGAGGCGAGGGTGACTTCCAAGATTTCCCCACTGGTGGGGGTGGAGCAGGGATTTGACCAGGAAGCTCAGCCCTGACCCCGCATTTCACCACTGCACCCTCCTGCCTCTCGTGAGCAAGAGGGTCCCTCTGAAGACCCTCTTCCCTGATGCTGAGGTCACCACATTTCTGGTGGGCTGCAGTGCTGGGACGAGGAGCTGGTCCTGGGACCCAAACTCTGTGGCCACCTTCTCACTTTGATCCAGGCTGAAGCAGCATCTCCAGTCCGAATGAATCAGATAATCAATACACTCTCTAGAGCATCCAGGCAGTAAAAAACCAAAAAACATCTTTATGTCTGGAGAACTCAGTAATTAACCCAAGCCTGAAGGCTGGGGTTTGTTTGTCCGGGCATAACTGGCTTTTGGAAGGAGAGGTGGAAGGACTGATGGATGTCCCCAGCTCTGCCAGCCTGGCTGGCGGAGAGGTCTGTGTGAGGCCCAAACAATCAGAGCCCCCCATCTTCTGCAGGTCTGAGGTGCCCGGAGCCTGGGAGACGGACTTTGTCCCTGATGCCGCAGGCAGTGGCTGTGCTGGATGAGTGATCCACCTAGCGCTCTGCACACACACCATTAATCTAGCAGCTAGCGGGGCCTGGGGGAAGATGAGGAGGCTCAGTACAGCTCAGGTCACCTTTCCCATCACAGAGTGCTCAGCCAGCCTGGGTGGCTGCCACACACACCGGGCCACCTCTGGCTGAAGGTCAAAGAGAACACAACACGTATGAGGGCAGGATGGGCCCTGGGGGTGCAAAACGGGATCCCCGCTGGGTCTAAGAAGGAGAAAGGGCAGGAGTCACTTCAGCTGGAGATCTGGCCTTCCTCGCCCCAAGCCCACCCTAGGCCTCAGGACAGAATGGGAGGGTGGAGAACACCAAAGGTAGGGACTCCCCCTCGGCCCCCACCGGCAGAAGGGAGGCACGACAGGGTGAGTGAGGTCAGGCTGCAGGGTAGGCCAGGAAGGTCCCCAGCTAACCTTATGAGTGGCGGTGACCTTGGAGTCAAACAGACCTGAGTTCCAATCCAGACCCTGAGCTCGCTAGCTGGACAGAACACTGGACTCCCATCCCCAGGTTCCTCTTTGATAAAGTCGGGCGAGGAGAGAGGAACAGTGACCCTGTCACAGGGCAGGGCTGTGGGAACGGAGTAGCACAGTGCAGTGGTCTGGTGCTTCAGCGGCCCCTATCCTTCTCCTGATGCAGCCCCTCTGCACATTGCCCTCTTCTGGGCACACAGGGAAGGAGGAAGAAGCGGGAGGGTAGTTGCCCACATGACCCAGCAAGGGAGCTTTCTAGACAGAGCGGGGCACAGGCTGGGTCTTATAGGAAAATGTGGAATTCGAGTTGACAGAGGGGCTTAGAGAGGGCGTGCTCAGCCAGACACCTGTGCCTGCAAGGGTGCAGAGGTGTGCACAGGCTGACATACACCCACTTGGTGGAGAAACCAGCCAGGATAGCCCCAGGGGCTCAACCTGATGGGCTGGGCCACTGAGGAACCAGAGCTGGAGGAAGGAGCTGCCAGTCACAAAGAGGCATAAAAGCCAGAATGACTCCAGAGTCAGAAAGGTCCTTATGGGTGTAAGACTCAGTTTCCCCAATGGTCTCCAGAGAAAAGGACTCAGGCATCAGCTTCATGCAAGGAGGCTGGCTCTAGGAGCTGGGGAAATGTCCGTGGGAATCAGGACTGGGATTCAGATGTCAAAGTTGGGTGTGACCCCAGAACACCCACAGAGGTGGTGTGGGTGATCTCTGCAGAGGGGAGCCTTCCATGTGGGCACAGTGATGGGGCACCTTCATGAATGTAGCCACCTTTTCTTGCGTGTTGACTGTGTGTTGGGCCCCAGGATGAGTGTTTTCTGGCCGTGACAGCAACCTTGCAGGCAGGCACAATTATCCTTGTTTTGCTTGTAATAAAACAAGTTCAGAGAAGTTTAGTCACTTGTCCCAGGTCACTCAACTGTTAAGTGGCTAGGCAGAGTTTGAACCCATGCCATCCGACCCCAAATCTCACAGAGGGTTTGCAGCCAGGCAGGTCCTTCTCTTCCCAGGGCATCGTGGCCCTCTGCTCTTCTCTAGGGCACTGACAACAACTAGGCAGAGGCCTCACCCCATACCTGGGACCCATGACAGCAGTCACTTCTGGCTCCTGTGAAGAGGGCTGACTGAGAGCCAAAGATCAGTGTCGTCACCTCCCAGTATTGTATCATTTCCTTCTCATAACAGCCCTAAAACTCTAAGCATCCACAGTTAGCAGATGAGGAAACTGAGTCTACGTGTGAGGGCACCCAGCTAGTCAGCAGTAGGGTGCCTGCCCATGTCCCCAGGGGATGAGTTCACAGGAAGGCAGGAAAACTGAGCTCCCTCCTCCTGGAGCACCCAAGCCTCCGGGTCCTATACTCACAGAGGCAGGAACCGACGAGAGCTGACACATTGTGGGAAAATGATTAATGCATCCAAGGCCATGGAGATAAGGTGAATAATGCGCTGTCTGAACACCCTGTACCCTGCTGGCTGCAGGGGCACATCCAGGCCACAGGACACCAGGGATGCACCCCACTCCTCAGGTCCCCACAGCTCCTCACAGCCTGTCTGGTGTCTGGACAGTGCCAGCCCCGCTTCTGCCAAGATAATCACCATAGCGGGGACTTGCTCTGGAGAGGTGAGAGTGCCCTGCGGAGGGAGGCTGCTGGAAAGCGTTGCTAGGAGACAGGAGGGGGCAAGAGCATTGGGACCACGGGGCTCCCAGCGCATCGGCAGGCAGCGAGGCGGCTTCCAAGGGGCCGGAGGATAAAGGAGACGGACGCCAGTCTCTGGATGCCCTGTATCCTACCTAACGTTGACAGAGGGCTCAAGGGGTAATTTGAAATCTAATTGCTGAGTGTTTTCATTTGGCATTAGGGACATTCTGCTTGGTAAATATCAAGGAGCTGGAAGCCTTCCCTGATCCTCTGGGCAAAGTTTATTGGTGCTGCCCTGGCCATGAATGAAGAACTTGTAAAAGCCAGAGGAGAAAGAGAGAGAGAGTGAGACAGAGAGTGAGCGAGCGAGAGAGAGAGAGAGAGAGAGAGAGAGACTGCACTCCCTGGAAGCGGGGAGGGGCAGGTGCAGGAGGGGAAGGAAGTCACTGGGCCAAGCCCCTCCCAGGGTGCCTTGTCTGCAGTAGCTGCCTTCTGTGTCCCATATGGGAAAGGAATATTCCAAGAGCCTGGCTTTCCTGGTGATCTCTGCATCAGCCCCGCTGTCTGCTGACCCCAACCCTGCATCCTAGAGCCCACCCACCCAGACAGAAGGACAGGGGAGACCCTGCTGAGGGTGAATGTGTCACTTCGTGGGCAGCCAAGAGTGTGAGGGTGGAGATGGAGCGAAAGCAGCAGTGGTGGGGTCAGCTTTATGCCCTGGTGACATGGGGGCTAGGTGGCGGGACAGGCGATGTGTCAAGATGTGTAGTAGGAAGTAGCTCTAAATATAATTGTTCCTGAAAGAAAAAAGAAGGGTGGAGCCTTACCTCCACCTTATACCAAAAGAAATACCCGATGGGCCACAGATTTAAATGGAAAGAAATAAAGAGGAAAACCAAGGGAGAGAGGAAGGCAAAGAAAGCAAAACCATTCAAATATTTGATGAAATCCTGACCAAAAAAAAAAAAAGAGGGAATGATCTCAGGGTGGGGAAAGGCCCTTCTAACAAAGATACAAAATCTAGGAGCCACAAAAAGATAAATGTTAAACCACATTTATGTTTAACATTTAAAATGTTAAACCACATTTATCTTTAACATTTAAAATGTTAAAGATAAATGTTAAGAAGATGAAATTTTCTTCTGGTAAAAGCAACCGTAAACAGAACTTTCTGTTTTGTTTTGTTTTATTTTGTTTCGTTTCCCTAGGGATAAACCACAAAAACATCTGCACTTTCTATCATATACATAGACTTAATTTCTCTATTAAATAAAGAGCTCCTACAAAAATCAGTAAGAAAAAAGCACAATAGCCTTAAAGAACAAGAGAGTTCACAGAAAAGGAACTGAATGGCTCAATAGATGAAAACATGACCAACCTTGTCATAAGAAGAGAAGAAATCTGGCCATCAGAGAAATGCAAATCAAAACCACAATGAGATACCATCTCACACCAGTTAGAATGGCAATCATTAAAAAGTCAGGAAACAACAGGTGCTGGAGAGGATGTGGAGAAATAGGAATGCTTTTACACTGTTGGTGGGACTGTAAACTAGTTCAACCATTGTGGAAGTCAGTGTGGTGCTTCCTCAGGGATCTAGAACTAGAAATACCATTTGACCCAGCCATCCCATTACTGGGTATATACCCAAAGGATTATAAATCATGCTGTTATAAAGACACATGCACACGTATGTTTGTTGTGGCACTATTCACAACAGCAAAGACTTGGAACCAACCCAAATATCCATCAGTGATAGAATGGATTAAGAAAATGTGGCACATATACACCACGGAATACTATGCAGCCATAAAAAATGATGAGTTCATGTCCTTTGTAGGGACATGGATGAAGCTGGAAACCATCATTCTCAGCAAACTATCGCAAGGACAAAAAACCAAACACCGCAAGTTCTCACTCATAGGTGGGAATTGAACAATGAGAACACACGGACACAGGAAGGGGAACATCACATACCGGGGCCTGTTGTGGGGTGGGGGAGGGGGGAGAGACAGCATTAGGAGATATACCTAATGTTAAATGAAGAGTTAATGGGTGCAGCACACCAACATGGCATATGTATACATATGTAACTAATCAGCACGTTGTGCACATGTACCCTAAAACTTAAAGTATAATAAAAAATAAATAAATAAAAAATAAAAAATAAACAAAACAAAACTACAACAACATAACATTTCCACCCACCAGATGTGCAAAGACCAAGTTTGGTAAAGCACTGCCAGTGAAGTTGTGGAGTTTGAAGTGGTACTCACATCTTGTTACTGGGATTATAAATTGGTACAAACTTTATCAATTGTGATTAAACAATATCCACCAAAATTATAAGTGGAAATACACTCTGATTCAGCAATTTCATTTCCAGAAATTTACCAGGAATTATGTAAGTATTTCATTTCCAGAAATTTCCAGGAATTATGTATGAATGGGAGAAAGTATTATACCACCTTTTTAATTAACAAAAGTATGGAAATCACCTTAATGTTTATCAATCACATTAATGATTATCACTTTACTGTTTATTGAAATTATGGTTATTCATATGATAGAATACTATGCAGCTACTTAAAAAAAATAAATTTTAAAAGGATGCTCAAAAATGATGTCCAAGATATGTTATAAAGTAAAAGCCCTGGGTGCAGAGCCATGTGTCTGAGCTATGTGTCTGATATGCCTCCATTCCTATAAAATCAGGGTATGTATAAATGCATAGAGTATCTCTATTAACTGGTAACTGTTACAAAATTCAAAGTTAATGCAGGCAAGACCTCTCTTTTTTAATGCTAAAACTCCAAGGAACTGCACAACATTTGAGGATTTCCAATACATGCCAATCTACCTTTGAACCTACAGATTTTAGGAAATGAGGCTCATGAAATATCAAGCATTAATATTCCTAGCTACAGTTGTTTGGGACATAATTAGAATGATCATTCTTTGAAAGTTTGTAAAATTTGCTCATACAACCATCTAGGCCTAGTCCTTCCTTTGTGAAAGATTTTATTTTACTAGAGATTTCATTTTCTTCATGTTATAGTACTTCTTAGGTTTTCTACTTCTTCTTGATTCTTGAGTCAATTTTGATACCACTTAGTACCCCACAGGGTGCTTGGGCTCAGAACACATCAGTCAAAGAAAGAGAGAAGAAATGAAGGCAGGAGGGCAGTGAGAAAGGAAGGAAGGAAGGAAGGAAAGAAGGAAGGGAGGGAGGGAGGGAGGGAACAAAGAAGGAAAGAGAGAGAAGGAAGGATGGAGGGAGAGAAAGATGGAAAGAGAGAGAAAGAAAGAGAGAAGGAAATAAGGAGAGAGAGAGAAAGAAGAAGAGAAGGAAGGAAAGAGAGAGAGAAAGAAAGAAAGAGAAAGTAAGGAGGAAATAAAAAAGGAAGGAGGGAGGGAAAGAGAAAGTAAGAAGGAAAGAAATAAGGAAGGAGGGAGGGAGAGAAAGAGGAAGGGAGAAGGAAGGAAGGAAGAGGGGGAGAGAGGGAGGGGACAAAGAAGGAAAGAGAGAGAAGGAAGGAAAGAATGAGAGAAGGATGGAGGGAGAGAAAGATGGAAAGAGAGAGAAAGAAAGAGAGAAGGAAATAAGGAGAGAGAGAGAAAGAAGGAGAGAAGGAAGGAAGGAGAGAGATAAAGAGGGAAAGAGAAAGTAAGAAGGAAAGAAACAAGGAAGGAGGGAGGGAGAGAGAGAGGAAGGGAGAGGAAGGAAGGAAGGAAGGAAGGAGAGTGGAGGGAAGGGAGAGAGAGAAGGAGGGAGAGAGGGAGGGAGGGGAGGGAGGGAAGGAAGGAAGGGAGAGAGGGAGGGAGGGAGGGAAAGAGAGAATGAGAGAAAGGTGAAAGGTGGGGACAGGAAGGGAAGAGGAGCCAGTCATAGGCTGCAGGCTGTTTGTTTACTCTTTTACTTGACCCAGGCAGTTCTGCCTTTTAAATATTCCACCTTCTGCCGTGAGTTACACTGTTCAATATTCATTTCTCAGAGCATTCAAAGGTCTATGTATGCCTTGCCATGATAGACCATGGCTTCAGCTCTCAAACACAACTCTCAGCCAAAATATTCATGACTGGTCCCTCCCATATACTCCTCAATCCCCCATGCTATGATCTGCATGTGTCCCCAAGAGCTCACATGTTGGAAACTTAATCCTCTATGTGACAGTGTTGAGAGGCAGGCCTAATAAGAGTGATTAGGTTATGAGATTCAGCCCCCATGCATGGATTAATGTCATTATCTCAGGAGTGGGTTAGTTATCTTGGGGGTGGGTTAGTTATCTTGGGAGTGGGCGTGTATTAAAAGCAAGTTCAGCCCCTTTTGCTCTCTTTCTTTCTCAAACTTGCTCTTCTGCCTTCAGCCATGAGATGACACAGCAAGAAGTCCCTCACCAGATGCAGACCCCTCATTCTTGGACTTCCTAACCTCCAGAACTCTAAGAAATAAATTTCTTTTCTTTATAGATTCCCCAGTCTGTGGTATTCTGTTATAGCAGCACAAAATGGGTTAAGATGCCCCATTACATGGAGAGTGCTGATCCACAGGGTTGAGATCATTGACTTAGGGCCTGGAGTCTTATACAACATCCTTATGGGAGTTGGCCTCCATATTCCCTATCTTCCAGGAATCTCAAATGATGACCTCCAACCAAAATATAGCCCAGATATTTTGCATTTGGCAATATTGCCCACTTTTCCACAACTTTATCACAGCAGGTTTGTTGTGCTCACTTCTGTGATCCCTGAAAGGATATGAGTTCAAGATCCTGCAAGGTTACAATCCAAGGATAGAAGATTGACTTGGAATAGGAAGTTGGATGAATCTTTGGTAATCTTTCATTTCAGGATTTATCTTCACTCTTGGGCTATGAAGGGGGCACCTCTGGTCTTCAATTTTGTTCAGCTTGTAAGAGAAGTGCCAAGGCTGATTGGCACACACAAGTGTCTTTTTAGTTTACAAAAACCATCCTCCTTTTCAATGTGTCCCAAAGGGTGTTAAGGGAGATAAGGACCAGGCAGTGCGTTCAGCAGAAGTCACAACAGAACAGTTCCTAAGGGGACTTGTGGAGAACCTACATGTGGGACAAACCCACATGGAGACCCAGGAAAGAGAAGGCAGAGACAGGCAGTACAGAGAAGAGTGGCCATGAAGGTGAATCAAAGCCCACATGGCAGAGCTGCTTTTTCATCCCCAGTAAAGGCAGTGCTGGGTTTTTTGAAACCTCAAAATGTAATGGTTGAGTAAACGACTGTAGGACCAAGGGGCCTGGGTTCAATGCTGTCTGGGCCCCTACCTAGCCAGAGAAACTTGAGCAAATCACGGGACTTCTCCATGCCTCACTCTGCTCATCTGGAAATGGGACAATAGCACACCAAGCCAGTGCTCCACAGGCATAAACTTGTGGAATCCTCACAGCACACCTGTGAGACGGGAGCCATCCTTGGCACCAGCTTCCAGATGAGGAAACTGAAGAAAGAGAGGAAGTGAGTTTTACAAAGTCACAGAGCCCAGAAGAGACAGCACGTTGGCTCACGCAATCCGGTGCCAGGGTCTCTGTTCTTCCACCAAGCTGCTTCCCTTTGGCACAAGGATTAAACAAAATAAGCATTTAGGACTTGGCCTGGCACACACGGAGACCCCCAAAATGGGTGGCAATCGTTACCTTTTTTTATTGCAACAGAGTCCGCCCTCTGCCCTTCAGGGGAAATTCTTTTTCTTCTGTCTCCACCCCCTCAGGATCCTCAAGCGGGTGTAGGAGCCTTCAATAGGCTGGTGCACAGAGCAACTGCCAACTCAGGAGACCCAGAGGCCCCTAAAGAGGCCTGCTTGGTAAGAGGTGCATGCAATTACCTAAGGAGACAGCACTGATTAACACATTAATAAATAACATGGCTATTAAAGTCAGTCGCAGAGGCGGGAGATAATTGCCTTGGACAGGAATGGCCTCAGCCTCTTCTATGAGCTGCCTTCCCCACCTCCTTCTCCCAGTAAATCTTCACTGAAGGTGCTCTTTGGCCCAGTGCTGGGCCTGAGCCTGGGAGGCAGGAGCCCTGAGCCAGGCCTGTAATGAGAACCGCAGGACCAAGGGGCGGCTGACTCCCAGGGGATAACCTGGCATCCTGACGCCAAACCCTGCAAGAGGAGCCTTAGGCATTTCATTGGTCAGCTCTGGCTGGGTCACGTTGCAGTGACAACCACCAAACCTGGTGGCTTATGACATCAAGGTGACGTCTTGCTCTTGCTGCGTCCTTGCCAAGGTGCAGCCGGGGCCCTGGCCCATGGTGCTCTTCTCTCTGCCATCCAGGCTGCAGGTGTCTCCCCACCTGGAACACTCCCCCAACCTAGGACACACCTCCTGGAACATGCCCCCCCTTGGACACGCCCTCACCTGAAACGTACCTCTCCTGGGACATGCCCCCACCTGGGACAGCCTCCAGGACACGCCCTCTCCTGCAATATATCCCTCCTGGGACTCATGCTCTGAAACATATGCCCACCTGGGATAGCCACCAGGACACCCCCACTCCTGGGACATGCCTCCTCCTGCATCACGCCCCCTGCTTGGACACGCCCCCCACCTGGAACACGCCTCCCACCTGGAACACGCCCCCACCTGGAACATGCTGCCTCATAGGAGAAGGAGAAAAGAACAGCATGGAGCCCTGACACAGTCCTCAGAGCACCTGCTCAGACGTGGAGCGTATCTCCTGGCTTCCCCACAACCCTTCACATGGGCCCATCTCCAGGTAAACCTTCTCACAGCTGCTCTAGGTCAGTGTATTTGTGTCCTGGGGCTGCAGTAACAAAGCACCACAAACCAAGTGACTTAAAGCAGCCAAACTTTATTCTCTCTCCGCTCCGGAGGCCAGACGTCCAAGATTAAGGTGGGAGCAGGGCTGGTTCCTTCAGGGGCTGTGAGAGAGAATCTCTTCCACGTCTCTCCCAGCCTCCAGTGTTTTGTTGGAAACCCTTGCCCTCCACTGGCTTGAAGAAGCATCAGCCCCTCTGCCTTCACCTTCCCATGGTGTCCTCCCTGTGTGTGGGTCTGGGCCTTCCTTCCCCTTTTTGTAAGTATACCGGTCAAACTGCATTAGGGGACCCTCCTACAGCAATACAACCCCATCTTAATTCATTACAACCGCAAGCACCTTATTCCAAATAAGGCCACATTCTGAGGTCCTGCAGGTTAAGACTTCTACATATGAATTTCAGGGGGACACAGTTTACCCCATAAAAGTCCGTAACTTGGGATTTGGCTTCAGTCTCTCCTGGGGGTCAGCCCTGGTGGCCCAGGGCTTGCTCTTCCTATGGCTGTTACCCCTCAGCCCTGCTCCACCCACCCTGCCCCGCTTCCCCGCAGAAGTCTCCCAGCAGCTGGCCTTTGGCTCAGAATCCCAGTCCCTGCCATCTGCCATCGGATCTTCCAGTCACCAGCTGCCTCCTAGTACCTGCTGTGGTCAGATCTGTCCCTGCAGGAAGTGAGTGACATAGTGTG
This sequence comes from Pongo abelii, assembly GCF_028885655.2. Lineage (NCBI taxonomy): Eukaryota > Metazoa > Chordata > Mammalia > Primates > Hominidae > Pongo > Pongo abelii. The sequence continues at coordinate 228,569,089 of NC_071985.2, read as the reverse complement.
AGAAGTTTACAGACATGAGTTCAAATCTCAGCTCCTCCACTTAGAAACTGTGCAACACTGAGCAAGAATTCGGCTTCCCTGGAGGAAGTCCTGCCAGCACAGGGCAGCTGAGGCTTCGGCAGGATAGTAAAAAGCCCCAAGGCCTAGCACTCACCTCCTCCTCTTCCTGACAGTTTGCTAACCTCCCAAGAGCGACAGCCTTGCTCCGTCTAGGCTTAAGAGCCTCTGACCCTTCCCTAAACACATGGGAATATTCCTGAGCTCCTGCTGTGTGCACGGCAAAGCCCAGAGCAGGCTCTCTCTCTCCCACTTCTGACCACATCTGGACCAGCCATCAGGGCCCTGTGGTGTTGGAAAGAAAGGAGGAGCCTTTGCCTGAGAATCTCATATGTATTATAGTATTAAGTGGCAGTGCATACACGTTCACAAACACATACACACACGTGCACACATGCTCTGTCATAGCCTGTTTCCCCAACCTCTGGGGAAAATCAGTCAACACTTCCTCCTCTCCAAGCTACAGTCTTTGTAGGGCAGCCTTGTCCCTGCCAGAAGCCACCTCCTACCCAGGATGACTGAGCACTGTTTAATCGCCCTCAATCAAGAGTGTGACTCCCACAGAATGACGGGTCGTATATACACACACATTAAAAGCAAATCAACTTCCATGATTATTGTTATTACCATCATTATTAGGGAAATTAGTGATCATGAGCTGCCCGGAGCCCCATGCTGGAACCCACGTGAGGTCTGGCCTCGGCTCTGCCAGGCCCTTCTCCCCACACGGAGGCAAGAGCCAGGCCCTCAGCTCAAGCCCCCTTCACCCCTCACCCCTCTAGCCCCTCGACATTAGGGACATTGGGCATTTTGCCCTGACTTGGAACAAAACTCATCCTGGCTTCCATGTGATGAGTACTTAACACCAGCCTGGGAGGGAGGAAGGACCATCATCACTCCCATCTCACAGAAGGGGCCACTGGCCCTGGGAGGTCAAATAGCTGCTGGGGGCAGGACCCAAAGCTCTGTATCCACCGAAGTCATAACACTCTCATCTTACCCCAGGGGCAGGGGCAGAGGAGGCAGAGGTCGGACCCTGGTGCCAAGGAAAGGATCATTAGAGACTATTTTCCAGGGATGTGCTTCAAACCCACTGGTGTGGCCCCAGTCTGGTCATGGGCCCCTTAACCTGAGCCCACGAATACAGTGATGCAACCTAGCCCTGCCTCCAACAACACATTAGAAGCGAATGGGCCATTCATTGGTTTTTGGTTTTGTTTTCTTTTTTGTTTTTTTTGCTTTGTGTTTTCCAAAAGCCTTCAGCTTTGTTTATTGCATCCCCACCTGCAGCCTGGCACCATTCCTGGGGGACCTCCTTGAGCAGGTTCCTGGGCCCTGAGGCCAGCCGCTTAGTGGAGACGCTTCCATGCACCAGCACCTGCCACCTGCCAGGCACTGTCAAGACAGCCCCGCGAGGCAGGCATTCAACCCCCACCTTCCAAAGCAAGGGTGAGGCCGGGCGGATGACTGACCACCCAGAGCAGACCACTGGGGGATCCAAGACTGGGAGGGGGGCTGCCTCTCTCCACCGTCTGGGCCTTTCCACCCTCGTGCTCCTGAGACCATAAGATGCCACCACCCTGGCCAGTGACCTCCACGCCTGGCCAGCCCTTCACAGAGTCCTCCCTGGCCCCGGGCCAAGGCTGCTTTGCCAATCCCTTTCCCTTTGTACTCACCAACCTCAGCCTCCAGAGGCTGTGAATCATTATGTCCATCTTCTGGGTGCTTAGAACCACATATTAGGGCTCTTTCATCCCTGTCCAATCCTAGAACCCCGAGGGGACTTCAAAGCTCCTTTCCAGTGGCCTTTGACAAGGCACAATTCCTGCCACCCAAGTGCTCATCTCAGCTGGAGCACAGCCATTCACACGCTGGGATGGAGAAGCCCGGGTGTGGGATGTTAATCACTCACTTGCAGTTCTCCTTATGCCTGGGTGGCCAGTTACCGGGCGTCCGGCCAGAGCTGGTGGCTGCCCCTCTCAGGCTCTACCCGGGACAACCTAAGTTGTCAAGCAGGGCCTTGACCTTGGTGGGAGAAGGGCCCATGGGTGCACAGGGCTTTGGCCGACCAGGAGTGGGGCTGGTGGGAGGTGGAGGCTGAGGGCCCCGGGCCGACAGACCTCCACCCTCCCCTCACCCCACCAGGAGCTCAGTGGGCATGGGACCCCCTCACCCCACCAAGAGCTCGATGGGCATGAGACCCTTCCTGGGCCCAGCAGGGCATCTCGTTTGGTTTCTTTAACTTGTTTATTTTCAGAATCTTAGGTTCCCATCTCCCATTTGAGCAAGCAGTGTCAAAGGAATGTAACCTTCTCCTTATCAACCCGCCCCTCTGACAATTTGCAGAGCTGTGGCCCTCATCCTTTGAAGCCCTGTGATCAGATGAGCTGAAGACTGCACAGGGAGTGTGCAGGGCTGGCCGCACGGGGGTCACAGTGCTCCCTCTCCCACCCCAGCACAGTCCCCGCCACCCTCTCCTGGGGAAAGGAACGAGGCTTAGCCAGGACCACCAGGCAAACGCCCTGTCACGGCCCCAAGCTCTTCAGTCACTGCAGGAGAATAAACAGGGAGGCAGCTCTGAACCAAGGGACCCTCTAAGGTGTTTGTCCAGCATAGGCCTGAATTTCAGATAGATGAAGATCCCACCCTGGGCCTCCAGCAGCAGCAGAGGGTGGGGGCTTTCATCTTCTCACCCCACCCAGACTCGGCACCACCGCACAGGGCAGCCTTCCCGGCAGGGGCAGGAGGCAGGGGAAGGGACGCGCAAGGTGGGGAGGACCTGTCTCGTCAGCTCCACCTCACAGCTGTAGGGCAGAGGTTCACACTGACTGCAAAGCCAGCCTCTGCTGAGATCGGCCTCTCCACTCCTTCAACAGCAAATTCCGAGACTCAGGGGGCTCCAGCCTGGTACTCTCCTGGGACACTGGGAGGCCCCAGTGTCCACATATGTGGCACCCACCCACATCCAGACATGTCCCACCCACCACGTCACCCAAGAGTGTCCTCCCTCCACCCACACCCAGGCCAGTCCCATCCACCATGTCACCCTCAAGAGTGTCCTCCCTCCATCCATACCCAGGCCTGTCCCACCTACCATGTCACCCCCATGAGTGTCCTCCCTCCACCCACACCCAGGCCAGTCCCACCCACCATGTCACCCCCATGAGTGTTCGCCCCTCTAGCTGCTCTTCCTTCAGGCTTCTCCAGAGGGAGTGGTGCTTACAAACCAGAGACGGCCCCAGGTATGACGGTATTTGGGGAGCTCACACTCTGGCAAGGGGTCAACCCTAACCAGCCTTCCGAGGCAGAGCTTGGTAGGAAGCCCCTTGTTTAAGAGCTTCAGGATCCAGTACATTCAGGTTTCTGTCCCCACAGCAAATAGACTGTGAGGTCTGCAGGCTCCACATGCAGGTCTCTCCATGACAGCAGAGAGTGCACACGTGGTGTGGTTTGCAGCCCTTTCTCAGGAGACCAACCCCATCTAGAAAACCCTCCCCCAAAGGCAATCATTACACCCCAAAGGTGCTATTGGCAGCCCCTCTGCTGCCCTGCCCTGGCCGGGTAAGCAGATAGCTTCTGAGCAGTGCAGGGTGACGGGAGCATGTTACCACTAAGCAAACAAAGACGTGCTCAAAAGCTGGGCCTGTGCAAGGAGAAACAGGTGTGTGCACCTCCAGCACTTCCTGTCCATCAGGAAGCAGTGACTAGAAAAGAGGCTGGAAGTCCACGCTGAAGGCTGATGGGAAACCAATTCTAATAACATTAGATGGAGGGAGAGGGACTGGGCTCCCCTGGGAGAGCTATGACCTACAGCTGCCTCTGTGGAGCACGGCAGACTCCACACGCACTGCCTGTTTCCAAAGTTGATGCTGAGAGTCCCCAGTGCTGTGGGGAACCATGTTTTGGTGTCGACTGTTCCCTTGGGTGCCGACTGGCAGAAGACGCATGGACAAGATTGAGCCCATCCAGGGAGCAGATTTGTACCACAGTGAAACTTCAGACATGGAGATGGAGACTGAAGAGGGTTTAAGGAAATAAACACCATCCATAAAACCTTGTGATGTCACCCCATGAGGAAAAAAACCTTGCAGTTTCCAAGGTGGCCTTGCCCTGTGACTGCTTCTTGGGAAACCGGAGCCTCTGCCAATGTCAAGGGGTTTGAGCCGCAGACACCTTTGGAAGCCAATGCAATGGGCGGTGGGGAAGCGAGATCCTTGGGGACAGGCACCCATGAGGCCTGCCTGGAAGAGCAGGACCCTTCACTAAGGGCCCAGCATGTCAGGGCTGCTCCCCACACAACAACTGAATGCCCCGTTGGCCCTTTCCATGAGCCAGACACTGATCCAAACACTCCATGTCTCAGATCATCCAATCCTGCCTTCCTGTATCCAAGACAATGCTATTGTCCCAGTTTTACAGATAAGCAAACTGCCCAAGAAGGTTAAGTATCACACCCGGGGTCTCCCACCCAGGGCACAACAGAACACAGCAGCAGATCCCAGCGTCAGTGCCTCGCCAAGAGACCCAGTGTCCAGTCCAGGGTGCTGGAGGCATCCTCAGGGGCTGGTTATGTGGTTTCCAAAAGGCCTTCCCTCCCCTCCCAGAGAACAATCCAGAGCTCACTCCTGCTTCTTCCTGTAGATACTCCTTCTTAGAGCCCTGGTGTCCCGAGCAAAGACTCAGTGTGCCTGGGGCAAAGCTGAAGGGCCTCGCTCCTAGGCAGGGTCCTGTCACTCACAGAAAAGGAGTGTCATGGTACCCTCCTGTGGCAAGCAGCTGGTGGCTCAGCAGACAACACCTTCCACCCCTCAGGGTCTCAGCTCTAATGCAGGACTCAGCTTGAATGCAGAAACCTCGTAAAGGGGTCAGCCAGACACAGCAGTCCTCTCCTCAGGCCTCAGAAACTGTGTGTGACAGCTAACTTAAAAACAGCCCAGGAAAAGGAACACCTGCCTGTAAAACAGAAACAAAAGGTTCAATAAAGCCTGGGACCATGCAAAGTGCTCTTGCCCACCTGGTGGTGGTGTGGACAGAGATAGGAAGTGGCCCAGAGGAAAAACGACTCTCAAGAGCCAGCCCTCCCTCCACCAGCCATGAGCAGTGCTGTGCATCGGTGCATGCCTGTGTGCCATGGAAGCACATGCTCACGTGTGCATGTGTGTTCGTGGCCATGTGTTCACACTGTGTGCAGTGTGTGCACACTTCCCGCACACATGTAAGCATGTCTATGTGTGTGTAAACACACCTTGGGTGCATGCACCTGTGCTCACATTCAGGGGTGGGCCTGTGTATCATGTGCTTCCTTCTTTCCTTTCCCAAGTATCTGCTGAGCACCTGCTCAGAGCAGGCGCAGGACAGCCTGGAATACGGAGCTGAAACCTCCCCTCTGCAGGGGAGAACCATAAGCAGCCAGTTGCAATGCAGTATGAGCCTGCCCAGAGGTCTGTGAAATCTTTCCTCTGGGGCTGGAGAGGGAAGGCTGCCTGGAGGAAGGGAAACCTCATCCTGCCTACTGAACCAGAGGCAAAGAGGGAACCCTGTTCAGCTCTGAGGCTCAGCGCCACAGCCTGTGCATGTGGGCACTTGGTGGGTACTTGTTGAATGAATGTCTGCACAGCAACAGATCCAAGCATTTCTGTGCCCCATGAGCCCCCATCACAAGGCAGCCAGCACCTCAGCTGGCTGCTCAGAGGAGCCAGAGGGCAGATCAATCACCCAATCACTGACAACAATCTCAGGTTAACCTGTGTGGCCCTTTTTCCTTTTCAAGCACCTTCTCTTGCATCCTCACACTGGGAACTCCTGGCTGTTTTGACCAAAGGAATGTGGAGTCACCATCCTTTTCCTACCCCTGAGCCAGAAACACTTCCACAGCCATTCGATGAGCCACACATCAGTTCCCGACAGGCAAACAACAATGAGAACTTATTTTCATCCCCACTTCAGTCTTTGAGGTTAGACAGACCTGGATTCAAATCCAAGCTCCACCCCTTGCTGTGTGAGCTTGCTCATGCTGCTAACCTTTCTGAGACTTGAAGAGTCTCTTCATCTGTGAAATGAGAATAAAGCCCCTTCTCTCAGGGGCTGTGCCAAGGATGAAATGAGTCATGCATTGGTCAGGACAGGTGATGCTGTGTAACAAACAAGCCCACAAACCTCAGTGGCTTCAACAGCAAAGTTGACTTCTTTTCTTTTTTTTTGCGGGGCGGCAGCAGGGATGGAGTCTTACTCTGTCACCCAGGCTGTAGTGCAGTGGCGCAATCTCAGCTCACTGCAACCTTCACCTCCTGAGTTCAAGCGATTCTCCTGCCTCAGCCTCCCGAGTAGCTGGGACTACAGGTGTGTGCCACCACGCTCAGCTACTTTTTGTATTTTCAGTAGAGATGGGGTTTCACCGTGTTAGTCAGGATGGTCTCGATCTCCTGACGTCACGATCTGCCTGCCTCAGCCTCCCAAAGTGCTGGGATTACAGGCGTGAGCCACTGCGCCCACCCTTGACTTCTCAATTGATTTCATGTCCATCACGGGTCAACAAGCGGGCTCTGGTGGTCATAGTCATCCAGAGACTCTACGGACCCTTATCCCAGAAGATGATCCCACAGTTCCAGAAACAGAGCAAAGAAAACACAATAAGCCATGAGCCACTTCTTAAATCCCCTGCCCAGAATGGATACACATCTTTTCTGTCACAGCTGTTGTCCAAAAAGTCTCAGGCAGCCAGGCACAGTGGCTCACAATTGTAATCCCAGCACTTTGGGAGGCAGAGGCAGGCAGATCACCTGAGGTCAGGAGTTCAAGACCAGTCTGACCAACATGGTGAAACCCCATCTCTACTAATAATACGAAAATTAGCCAGGTGTGGTGGTGCACGCCTGTAGCCCCAGCTACTTGGGAGGCTGAGGCAGGAGAATCACTTGAACCCGGGAGGCAGAGACTGCAATGAGCCTAGACCACACCACTGCACTCCAGCCTGGGTGACAGAGTGAGACTTCATCTCAAAAAAAAAAAGTCTCAGGCTATGTCTGAACTAGGAGGGTAGAAAGAATAGTCATTTTGGTGGCCACAAACCATCGAAACAAAGATGTAGATCATTGATGTAAAATTACAGTTAGTTCCTTCCCACTCCTTTTCAGCTTCTCTTCGTTGCTATGAGCCAGCGTCTCCTGGGTCAGGTTTCAGTCTATTGCCTCCCAGCTCCTAGTGCACCTTTCAATATGTGCACGGTGATAAACTGGGAAGCACTTTTCAATACACCTCCTGGAAGTGAACATTCTGCAGGCATCTAGGTAGAGGATGGAGAGACATTGCAGAGGGCAGGAGCTCTCTGGCTGGGCCTTGATCATGTTCAAGCCACAACCACAGACCTAGGCGTGGTCCCTCAGCCACCCTGCAGCCTTGACCTGCAGCATCTCGACATGGAAACCAAAACGCAGCAGGGCCCATGTGATCTGAAGGTTCCTGAAAGTTGCCCAGACCCCCTCTTGCACCCCTTGTGCAACCTGCACACAGTGACCTGTATTCCAGAGGGTCCGCACAGAGCTGCCGTTCCTTCTGCCACGCATTCTGGAGGCTTCCTGCCCCACAAAAGCAGCCAGACTCCCACCATGCAACCCTGCACCAGCGGCTCACAGCCGCCTCCCTCCCCTGCTATCCAGTGAGTGGCCTGGTGCTTGTGCAAAAGCTGCTGACTAGCTCCAGCCTGGCCAAATCCGCAAACGTCTCTTATGTGGTGGCTGAACCACATTCTATGACATCTGAATCCCTTTCAAATCTGTGCTTCCTTGGATACCTCCCTCTGCACTAGGGCACCAGGCAGAGTTGCTTTATGTCTTACAGTGACTCTTTTATCATAGTTGCAATCCTTTATACTACACTTCCCTGTTAGACCCACTGTGTGGTTTCTATCTCCTGATGGGACCCAGGCTGCTGCACACCCTAACCCGTGCACATTGCACTTCATTAATTCCTCACCATTGGCCCAAGATCATGCTCTACCACCCCTCCCTGCCCCCTGACTTTCTTTCCTTAAGTGAGACCCCTAAATGCCCTCTTTGTGCCCAAAGCTTACCTGCTCTTCCTTCCCCATATTCTTGGCCAAACACAAAAATCTGATGCTGTGGCAAATGCAGAAATGGGGAGAAGGCAGGGGAATCATTTCTCCTCCCTTAGGTAAGCACCGAAGTTAATGTCATTCCACTGTGTGAGGAATAAAAAAATGAGGCCTAGAGAGGTGCCATGATTTGCCTGGGCCCATGAAACTGTCATGGCAGAAGTGGAACAAAGGTTCAGGTCTCCGAAATATCAGTCCAGCTCCTATGCCTTCAGAACGTGCCCTGGAGGGAGACACCAGGGGACCCCACTCATGCTGAGCACTCAGGGGTACCCGGGTACTGAGAGTGGGGACGTGACAGGCTGAGTTGACTCAGTCCAGTCCTCCTACACCAAATAAGGATGGAAACCCTCACATAATAGAAGTGAAGAGAGGGAACAAAGCTAGGAACCATTAAGAGGCTGATGCCTGGAAGGCCTGGGCAGAATGACAGGGAGATTGGAGCAGAACAGAGGCCCTAGATGGGGACAAGGGGAAGGAGGTGGCCTCAGTGGCCAGATGGCACCTGTTCACTGCACAGAGGCTGGAGCCTTGAGTTTCATCTAGTCCTTGTCAACTACAATCATTCTGCCCTGTGGCTCAAGGAGTCCTGGAGAAAATGTGTTTTCTGCAGTCTGGGGAGGTGGGAATAAAACAATTCAGCCTCAAGAAGTTGAAAGCCCAGGAAATCATAGCACGTGGAGATGGGATTCATACTTAAACCTCCTGCCCTTGACTTCTGGTTTGGCCACGTGACTCACTTTGGCCAATGGCTGTGGTAAAGTGGTAGTCTGCCCATTCTCAGCCTGGGTGGTGAGACAAGAGACCTTCACATTTCCCTCTGTTCTTTGTGCTCCTGCCACTGCTATGAGAAGAAAGCACCCTGGCAGGCCCCGACCCCAGGAGGATCAGAGACACTTGGAGCAGATCCAGCTCAGCCACCACAGTCTGAGCCAAAACCACCAAGCAACCCATGCTCATGAGTGAGAAATGGTGGCCTATGGTCCTAGGCCTCTGAGGTGTGGGGTTACTTGTTACAAAGCAAGCGTTAACTAACAGAGATTTCTACCTCACATCCCTATGAATCAAAGAACAAAGGAAATAAAGTATAAAATATGAAAAGCAGATTTCCAATTTTTAGAATAAAACAGAGGACATATTTTATGACACTAAGTAGAGAAAAACTTTTTTTAATATGACACAAAAAACAGACACCATGAAAGAAATTACTGATAAATTCAACCATATTAAATGTAGAAGCTTTGATCTGACAAAAGAGACTATGAATAAAGTTAAAAGACAAAGACAGTGCATGATATGGTTTGGCTGTGTGTCCCCACCCAAATCTCATCTCGAATTGTCCTCCCATAATTCTCGTGTGTTGTGGGAGGGACCTGGTGGGAGATAATTTGAATCATGGGGGAAGTTCCCCCATACCGTTCTCCTGGTAGTGAATAAGTCTCACGAGATCTGACAGTTTTATCAGGGGTTTCCACTTTTGCATCATCCTCATTTTCCTCTGGCCACTACCATGTAAGAAGTGCCTTTCACCTCCCACCATGATTGTGAGGCCTCCCCAGCCATGTGGAACTGTAAGTCCAATTAAACCTCTTTTTCTTCCCAGTCTGAGGTATGCCTTTATCAGCAGTGTGAAAACGGACTAATACAGTGCACAAAGAGGGAAAACATATTTATAAGGTATTTGGCCAAAAAAGCACTGATATCCAGATCATTTAAAAAAAAAAATAGGCCAGACACGGTGGCTCATGCCTGTAATCCCAGCACTTTGGGAAGCCCAGGTGGGCGGATCACCTGAGGTCGGGAGTTCAAGACCAGCCTGACCAACATGGAGAAACCCCATCTCTACTAAAAATACAAAATTAGCCAGGCGTGGTGGCACTTACCTGTAATCCCAGCTGCTCAGGAGGCTGAGGCAGGAGAATCACTTGAACCTGGGAGGCGGAAGTAGTGGTGAGCCGAAATCGCACCACTGCACTCCAGCCTGAGCAGCAAGTGCAAAACTCCGCCTAAAAAAAAAAATAGCACTTACAAGTCAGCAAGGAGAAACCAAAGACCCAACAGACAAATGGGCCAGGAGCATTTCACAGAGGAGGAGACCCAAAGGACTGGGAAACACAAGGCATGCGTTCAGCTGCACTGCAAAATCCAGGAACAATATTAGAAAGTACGGTAACAAATATTGATGAAGACGAGTGAAGACGGATGTGCGCACTGCTGGTGAGGGGCATTGTGAGGACTCCAGCCCCAAGGTCATCTGGCTGTGCTCCCTAGGAAGGGCTGACAACAGACCTGTCCCAAGACCCCAAGCCTCACCAGGGTACGTGCAGGCCTTGGACCAGAACATCAGCATCACCTTGGGGCAGGGGGTTGGGTGGGGGGTGGGGGGCGCGCATCCTCTGCTCACCAGAAATACACAATTTTAGATTCATCTGGAAGATATTGTTGAAGGGAAAAGCAACTTTCAGGAGAGTATGTATGGACGGCTCTTTGTATAAAATTGCAAAAACAGACCAAAAAATACTATTCATTCTTCATGGACACGCACACTAGGTATTAAACATGAATGGGAAGACACACATTGACTTCAGAATAGTGGGGAGGGAGGCGGTAACTGGACTAGAAAAGGGGCATATAACTCGAGCATCAGCTTGAACATTATGGCTGAATCCGTAATGTTTTCTTCCCTTAAACTCTGGAGCAAATGCATCCAAAAGCTACCACGTGTGAATTTTAACTGGGAGGTACATGAAAGTTTGATATCATTATCCTCTACACAGTCCTGTGTGTTCGTAATATTGAGCCAGATTTTTTAAACACTTGATACGGCATGAAAGGAAGCTTGACTACATGGTAACAACGGTTATCTTTAGGTAGCAGAATTCAAGACTGCTTCTTTTTTCTTTTTTTCCTACTTGTATATTATCTCTGTTTCCCTGTGTGAGGATTTATGACAGTTGTGATGAAAAGGCTTGTATCCTAACTCCCTGTGTCATAAGCACGCTGTGCCCCGGCTGGCAGGACGGGGAGGAGGGAGCATGTCTGTTCACCTGGCCAGCCCTAGGCGGCTCTGCAGAGAGAGATACGGGCGCTTCCCCTCTGCAGCCAAAGAGTTAACAAGGCTCAATGTGAAATGAATCATTCCAGGGGAGCTAAATCCCGGCCTTATCTAATTCTGTATCCTGAGGCTGATTAATTTAAACTCAAAAATAAAATAAACATCAGCTTTAAATAAGGATTAAATACTCAGCGGGGTCCTTAGTTGAACAAACTGACATTATACATTTTATGGTATGGATTCAGGGGGCCCGGGGTGGGACGGGGGTATCTGTGGGGATGCTCTCTGAGCTAAGGAGAGAAAATCTCCAGTGCTCCTGGATTCCGGAGTGCATTCACCTTTAGCCTCTTGTCTGGAAACCCGCAGAAAACCCCAGAGCCACACTGTGGCAGGATCTTCACACAGAAGTGGGGCTTGTGCCCTGTGTCCCAGCTGCCCTGTGTCCCTGAGGAAGAAGGGATTACTGGAGGGAGTGGGTGAAGAGTTTGGAGGAAGCCCCTGATGTTCTTAGAAAACAGTAGGGAAGGGATTCCCCTGCCTGGGCGTTGTTCCCAAATAGAAGACAAGAGCATGAACTAAAAACAGAGACCCCTGGCTCCCTCCATGGTCCCTGTGTTCAGAAGGGAACCCAGGAAGGTGGAGCAGGTAAAAAATGGGGTGGGCTGTCTGACATGTGCCTGGAGGGACCCACGAACCTGAGTCAGGCATGAGAGTGGGCAGCTGGTGGATTCTTTGAGGGCTGCAGCACAAAGCCAGGCGGTCATCCCAAGAACAAGCCATGTCTGCAGAGGCCTACTGCATCCCTGCCTCATGGGCACAATGTCACAGAGCAGAATCACATCATGTGGGAGGCCATGTGCAGTGTGAGTGTCATATGGGAGCTGGACCCAGAAGGTCCCAGACCCAGGTCCAGCTACGTCTCTGCTATAGTCAATGTTTGTGTGCCCCTAAAATCCATGTGTTGAAACCTAACCCCTGACAGGTTAGGCTTGAATTAGGAGGGAAAGACTTTAGGAAGTGATTTCGTCCTGAAAGCAGAGACCCCATGAATGGGATTAGAGGCCTTGTAAAAGGGAGCCAAGGGAGCTTGTTCTCTCCTTCCACCATGTGAAGACACAGCTAGGAGGTGCCCTCTATAAGGAACAGGCCCTCAACAGACACCCAATCTGCCACTACCTTGACCTTCCACTTGCCAGCATCCAGACCTATGAGACGTAAATTTCTGCTGCTTATAAGCCCCCTAGGCTAAGGTATTTTGTTACAGCAGCCCAAATGGACTAAGACAGCCTCTGACCATCTTGAGCAACTCACTTATCTGCTGAACTCTCCACAGATTCAACTGTGACGAAATCCCTTCAACAGGTGTATATTGAACACCTACTTTGTATAACGACACACTGTGTTATTGGATACAGTATAAAACAAGTCACAGTTCCCCAGAGGTAGGTACTGCCATAGCTGAACAGCAAACCCAAGTTGCTGTGGCCAATGGGGGAAGGGGTGGGTGTCAGAGAAGAAGAGAACATCCTAGAGTCCATGTCTGCAGCCATATTGGAACGTCTAATGGATGGTTCCCAAAGTGGTGACTTCTCATCTTCCTACAGAAACTCATAGTTGTCCCTATGTAAAGTCTTCCAAGAAGTGCAGGGCAGCTGAGAATATGCAGATCAGAAAACAGGAGAGGACAGAGAGAGCACATTCTTGGCATCAGCAGCCACGGACTTCTTGCAGGAAGGAAAGCAATTCTTCTGGATCCCTGGGAAGCAGGTAAACGTACAGAAATACATTTGTTGGCTATTTGGTTCATGGACTTTGAACATTTGCAGACTGAGAGGCTGAGAATCTTCTCCAACCAGACGGTGTGGGGCGTGGAAGTACAGAAAGGGATCAAAGGAGGAGGAAAACAGAGCAATGAGAAGGGAGCTCTCAGCATGACCAACACAGAGACCTGGGTCTCTGCTACCGACAGTAAGGGCTAATACATAATGGTTGCAGGTCTGCAAACAGCAGGTTTTCCACATCACATGTGGCAAGTTCTGATGACAACCCTGTGTGACAGGTATTGTTGTCGGAGGCAGAGAGTTGTTAAATAATCACACGTAACTGGTGGAATGCCGGAGAGTTTGTTTTATTGGTCATCTTCCTGTTTGCTTTCTATTTGTCCCATCTGTAGTTTGTTCTCCTTTTCCTCTTTCTCTGACTTCTTTTGAATTTGTTGAGTATTTTTATTTCACTTAATCTTCTTTGTTGGCCTTTTACAGATAACTATTTTTGCTTGGTTTGGTTTTGAGTTTTAGTCATTGCTCTATGGTTTATGGTATATCATATGGTTTGGAACTGTGTCCACACCCACCCAAATCTCATGTTGACATGTAATCTCCAATGCCAAACATAGGGCCTAGAGGGAGGTGATTGGATCATGGAGCCAGTTTCTCATGGTTTAACACCATCCCTGCTTGGTACTATATAGCGAGTGAGTTCTCACGAGATCTTGTTGTTTAATAGTGTGTGGCACCTCCCCCTCTCTCTCTTCCTCCTGCTCCAGTCACATAAGATGCGCCTGCTTCCCCTTTGCTTTCTGTCATGGTTGAAAGCTCCCTGAGGCCTTCCCAGAAGCTGAGCAGATGACAGAATCATGCTTCCTGTATAGCCTGCAGAACTGTGAGCCAATTAAACCTCTTTTCTTCATAAATTACCCAGTCTCAGACTTATTTTTTTTTTTTTTTGAGATGGAGTCTCGCTCTGTCACCCAGGCTGTCACCCAGGCTGGAGTGCAGTGGTGCAATCTCAGCTCACTGCAACCTCCACCTCCCTGGTTCAAGCGATTCTGCTGCCTCAGCCTCCTGAGTAGCTGGGACTACAGGCACATGCCACCATGCCCAGCTAATTTTTTTGTATTTTTAGTAGAGACAGGGTTTCACCTTGTTGGCCAGGATGATCTCAATCTCTTGACCTTGTGATCCACCCACCTCAGCCTCCCAAAATGCTGGGATTACAAGAGTGAGCCACCGTGCCCGGCCCCAGTCTCAGACATTTCTTTATAGCAGTGCAAGAACAGACTAATACAGTATATGTATTTAACTTAGCATTGGCTGCCATCAACATTATACCACTTCACATAGAGGACAAGAACCTTAAGACAGTACCCATTCATTTCCCTCCTTTTGGGTTTTGTGTTATTGTTTTCATGCATTTTAATTCTAGATGTGCTGTAAACCCACATTAATTTGTTATCATTTTTGCCTTAAACAGTCAATTATCTTTTTAAAAAATGTTTTTTAATGTTGCATTGTTGCTCACACATTTGCCATCTCCGGTGCTCTACATTCTTTTGTGCAGATCTGGACTTCCATCTGGTTTCCCTTTCCTTCTGCCTGAAGGATTTCCTTTAATATTCGTTGTAGTAAGGACTTGCTGATAATGAATTCTTCAAGCTTTTCAATGTCTGAAAGTCTTTATTTCACTATCATCTTTGAAAGATATTTTTGCTGGGTGTAGAATTCTAGACTGACAATTGTTTTATCCTTAAGTATTTTATAGAAGTTACTGCATTATCCTCTGGTTTGCGTTATTCCTTTTTTTTTTTTTTTTTTTTTTTTTTTGAGGCGGTCTCGCTCTGTCACCCAGGCTGGAGTGCAGTGGCATGATTTCAGCTCACTGAAACCTTTACGTCCTGGGCTCAAGCAATCCTCCCGCCTCAGCCTCCCAAGTAACTGGGACTATAGGCCTGTGCCACCACACCCAGCTAATTTTTGCATTTTATGTAGAGGCCAGGTTTTGCCATGTTGCCCAGGCTGGTCTTGAACTCCTGGGCTCAAGTGATCATCCTGCCTTGGCCTCCCAAAGTGCTGGGATGACAGGTGTGTGCCTCCATGCCTGGCCTTGGCCTTGCATTGTTTCTAACCAGTTGTCTGCCATCTTTTTTTTTTTTTTTTTTTTTTTTTTTGTGACAGAGTCTCACTCTGTCACCCAGGCTGGAGTGCAATGGCACCATCTCGGCTCACTGCAACCTCCATCTCCCAGGTTCAAGCGATTCTTCCTGCCTCAGCCTCCTGAGTAGCTGGAGTTACAGATGTGTGCCACCACACCCTGCTAATTTTTGTATTTTTAGTAGAGAAGGGGTTTTGCCATGTTGCCCAGGCTGGTCTTGAACTCCTGGGCTCAAGTGATCATCTGGCCTTAGCCTCCCAAAGTGCTGGGATTACAGGTGTGAGCCATCACGCTCAGCCCATTTTTATCTTCGTTCCTCTCTGTATAATGTCCTTTTCCCTTTGGTAACCTTTCAGATTTTCTCTTTGTCACTGGTTTAGGGCAATTTGATTATGATGTGCTTCAGTGTGTCATCCTCATGTCTCTTGTGCTAGGGGTTCATTGGAATTCTTAGATCTCTGGGTTTACAGTTTTTATCAAATTTAAAATTTTTCAGCCACAGTTTTTTCAAATATTTTTTCTTCTACTCCTCCCCACCTTCTTCAGGAACTCCAATTACACATATATTAGTCCTGTTGGTGCTGATTTTCTGTTCAAATTTTTTCCATTTTTTTCTCCATGTTCCATTTTGATAGTTTCTACTGCTACATCTTCCAGTTGACTAATCCTTTTTTGTATAATATCTATTCTATTTTAAATGCCATTTAGTATATTTTTCAGCTCAGATATTGTATTTTTCAACTCTAGAAGTTCAAGCTGGGTCTTCCATGTCTCTACTTCCATGTTCAAGCTTCCCTTTACCTTCTTGTTGTGGAATGTTATCATTATAAAACTGTTTTAATATCGTTGCCTACTAATTCCATCATATGTGCCATTTCTGTATCTATTGATCAAGTTTTCTTCTCATTATTGAGAAATTTCCTTTTTCTTCACATGCCTGGTAATTTTCAGCTGGATGGCAGACAATATGAAATGTATCTTATTGTGTGTTGGACATTGTTGGGTTCCTATAAATATTATTGAGCTATGTTTTAGGATGCAGTTAAATTATCTGGAAAGATTTTGGTTCTTTGAGGGTTTTCTTTGAGGTCTTGTTAAGTAGGACCTTAGTATCCTTGGCCTAGATCTAATCTTACACACTACTGAGGCAATTCTTTTCTGAGTGTTCCATCCAATGGTCTGGGAAGTATAAGATTTGTCCACTGTTGCTGGTGGGAACACCAAATATGCCTGGTTCTGTGGGAGGTTCAAGCATTGTTCTTTCCGTTTCTTTCAGGTGTTTTTCCCCCCAGACTTGGGTAGTTTACATGCATACATGTGCTGATCAGTATTTAGCTGAAGACTCTGGAGCTTTTTTGTTTTGTGACTTTGTCCTTTTCATGCCCTGAATACTCTGCCCTGCAGAGTTTATCTGAGCTTCTTTGGTCTCCCTGGACTCTCAGCTTCATCTCCTCAACTCAGGACCATCATCATGCTCAGCCTGGGTTCTCCCTCCCTGAGCTGTGACCTACAAACATGTGACCCGTGCTAGTCACCATTGGGCCATACTTGTCCCTCATCCTACCTTGAGGGTTTCATCAACTTTCTAGTGAGGAGTAATTGGTGACTGTTATCAGCACTATCCTATCCTATATATCATTATCAGTTGCAGGGTCCTTATGTTACTGTTTAATAAGTTGCCTATCATTCACTCCATAGCATGCATCCCATCATTATTAACTAATCCCAGTCCTTCATTTGAGTCCTCCAAAGGAGCT
Organism: Pongo abelii; assembly: GCF_028885655.2. Taxonomy (NCBI): domain Eukaryota; kingdom Metazoa; phylum Chordata; class Mammalia; order Primates; family Hominidae; genus Pongo; species Pongo abelii. The sequence goes on along the minus strand of NC_071985.2, from coordinate 228,552,180 downwards.
GAGCTAGATCTGCTCAAGGTATTATTAGCAACCAAGATCTCTATGTCTAGCAATTACAGTCAAGGTGTGATGCTCTGAGCCAGCACATCAGCAAGACATCCCCCATTAAAGAGGAGGTCTTAAGAAGACCACCTTGAGCAAGTGCTTCACACATTACAAGTCTGGTCTTGAGGGGCTTGTAGTATTGAACAAGGGAATTGAATGTGGTAATTTTTCAGACCTTCTCCCTTAACAGCTATGAGTTTATAATTATCCACTTTCCCTCAGGGAAATAAAAACCGTGATTCTTGATTCACTGACGAGTTTAGGAAGAGGAGGTGGAGAAGACTGGATCAGGCCTATTCCTGGAATACACTAGACAGCTTCTGGAGATTAAAATAATGACCGCTAATGGATATACATGTTTAATGTTTCAGTTACTGGTAAAATTAATATCCTGTTTAATATTAATAGAAGCAATGTACATCTCTAGGGTTGTTAATCTGCTACCTTTCCACTACGTCAGCTGTAAAAATAGCTCTCCATGATCAGCCAGGTGGGCACAGACAGGCGGACGTTGGGGAGGGAGGAGGGAGAAACTGAGGAGCAATAATGGGATGGTGACAACAACGTGCATTTTCAATGCATTACAGCTCATCAGAATTCTAAGGGAGAAGATTTTCTTCCAAGTACAGATACTTTTTCAACTTCATTCATGGGTTCATTCATATTCAACAAATATTTATTGAATGCTTTCCACATGACAGGCACTGTGCTAAGCTTCTTACCACTTACCTTATCTAACCCTCACAGCGACCCTTTAATGAGAGCACTATTAGATTTCCATTTTAAGAATGAGAACATTGAGGCTCAAGGTCCTACAGTTAGGAAGGGAGCAGAGACAATACTGGAATCCAGGTCAGTTTGACTTCAGAGCCAGCACTTCTAATCCTAACTTTTAGGTCTTTACTTTTCTCAACCATCTTTAAGTTTATAATTGCATAAAAACTGAAAGAAATAGGTGGGAAGGTAGAACAGGAGGTGAAAGGGCCACAGTTCAGAAGGTGCTCAGGCCCTGACTCCACAACCCAGGGAAAGATTTTGGGAGAATTTTCTTCCTTGACGGTAACTTCAGATTTTCATAATAATTAAGCAAAGTGTGTGTTAAGCACCTACTATGTGCCAGGCACTGTGCTACACAGTGAAAAAAACTGATCAAGATAGACACAGCCCCTACCTTCAAGAAGCTTATATTTTATATTCTACTAGGAGACAGAGAGACACAGAAATATGTAATGAATAAAAACTAAAGAAGTACATAAATGAAGTAAACACAAGGGATGGCACATATGTTGTCCTAAAAGCCCACAGGGTACTCATGGTACAAGGCTCCTCAGCAAATGGACAGACACTGTGAACATCTGGATGGCCCAGACATCCTGCTCCCCTCCTTCTCTTACTTCCTGCAGCTCCAAGTGTTGATTGCTACTAAGAAAACCAAAGGGAAACTGAGCTGGCGGGGGACCACCTTCAATAAGGGAATCATCAAAGTCCTCTCTGATGATGTCTATCTTGGAATCCTTTGCCAGGGAAACCATCTCTATGACCCTCATTGTAAAAGGAATTGCTAGAGGGGCAGTGAGTAATCTGGAAATGGATGAGGTGCTGGAGCCCAGAGGAAGTCAGGACAGGGACCTCTAGGCATTTGGCAGTGGAAACCACTCCTGGTGAAGCTGCTAAAATAAACATCTTCTAACTATTTGTTCTCACTTCCTTCTCTCCCTATACTCAAGACTGAAATCTCGAGAAGTGGGGTGAGGAAGGGGAAAGTTCATTTGGCCTGGCTTAAACCACATGTCCATTTCTTGGCTGGGAATAGAGCACCTTAATTTTTGCTACCCCACTGAGGCTGTTCATAATAGGGGAGAGGAGATTCTAAAACAACAACCAAAAACAAGGGTACTGTTAGGAATGGAGAATAGATGCTGCATAGCCAGAAAAGTTAATCACAAGAAGAGAAACGGACTAGAATTGAGACTAAAGGATAAAGAGAAGCAAACATTCTAGTGTGGAGGGAAACAGTCTAGGGAGTACGGATAGCATGTGCCAAGGCTCTGAGGTGAGAATTTATGTCAGGTAAGAAGAGATGAATTTCATTATCTACAGGAAAGGGAACTAGTCTGTGTATAAAGATACATAGTGTAAATATATGTGTGTGAATAGATAGATGTTGGGAAGGTAGGTAAGTAGGTAGGTAGGTAATAAAATAACTAAAAATATAAGCTTCCTGAAGTTGGTAGGTGGAGGCATGGATGGATGGGTGGATGAATGGATGGATGGATGGATGAATGGATGGATGGATGGATGAGTGGATGGGTGAATGGGTGGATGGATGGATGAGGGATGAATGGATGGATGGGTGGATAAGTTAATGGATGGATGAATGGATGAGGGATGGATGGGTGGATGAATGGATGGGTGAAATGATGAATGGATGAGTGGATGGATGGATGAATGGATGAATGGATGGATGAGTGTATCGGTGGATGGATGGATAGATGAATGGATAGATGGGTGAATGGAGGGATAGGTGGATAGATAGGTGAACGGATGGATGAGAGATTAATGGATGGATGGATAAGGAATGGATGGATGAATATGAGTAGATGGATGGATGAGTGGATAGCTGGATGGATGGATGGATGGATGCATGGATGGATGGATGGATGGATGGATGGAATAATGAATGGATGAGTGGATAGGTGGATGGATGGAATGACAGATGAATAAGAGGATGGATGGATGAATGGATGGATGGATGGATGGATGGAATAATGAACGGATGAGTGGATAGGTGGATGGATGGATGGAATGACAGATGAATAAGAGGATGGATGGATGGATGGATGCAAGGATGGATGGACAGATGGGTAGATGAATGAATGGATATATCTTCCTGAGCTGGTAAGATTTTGGCCTTATCCTCAAGTCTGTAATTCTTCAGTGTCACTTTTCTAACACATTGGCTTGAATGTCATGGCTGGGACAAAGGTGAGGTGAGAGAGGCACCTTAGGCACAAACCATAAGGAGGTGTTGAATCTCAGAGTCGAGAGTACCCTAGAAGTCTACAAGTAGATGCCTCCATGAATCTCACACCCTAGGCACCTCACTCTTGCTTCCCCTAGGCTGTCCCTGTTGAGTTTTATACATGCACCTCTCCTGAGAAAGAAACAGACCCTCCAACTAGAGACAGACAGCCTTGTCAGATGCCATGCTGCAAATGACTTCAGGGCCCAGGGTGTTCCTAAGGGCTGTTCCACCTTCTGATCTTTGGCCCTTTGCTGAGACAAAGTGATGTGACACAGCAACCATTTGGATAGTTCTTGTCCCAGATCTATCCCATCATCTTGCTATGTAAACTTGAAGAAGCCTCTTACCCTCTCTGAGCTTCAGTTATTTTCTTTGTAGAACAAGAGAGGTTGGACTCAACTCTGGAATGATTTGGTTCAAAGAAAGAGTGGAAAGAAAGGTGAAAGGCTCCCAGAAATCTTCAAGGCAACCCCTTCTTAGAAGGTTTTGCACTGACCACTTCCCACTCCCCCAATATTTTCTTCACTTATTGACCTTTCAAATATTCTTCCTACATACCGAGCTTTGGGATTGATGCTTAGCACAATGATCCACACAGACACTGTCCCTGGACAGTGTCTTGGAGCTTAGAGTCCAGTGAGGAAGTCAAAGAGTAAATCAAGAAGGAGGTCAATCACAGTTGTAACAGCTGCTCTGACACAATCCAGGGGGCAACAGAAACCTGGACATTGAGCCTAACCCAGCCTGAAGTCAGAGAGGCTTCCTGGAGGAAATGGCTCCCACAGATGAGTAGGAAGAGATCAAGCAAATAAAGAGGAAGAAATGACAGTGCCCCAGAGTCTCACTCAAAGATCTGGGAAGGTGGGCCAGGCCCCAACACTGTGAACCCCTCATCAGGTCCCAGGGACCTTGGTCATCTGCAGTAGCAGCACTGCCTCCAGATTAGCGTGCACCATCTTGGAGTCCTTAAAAGTCCTTTCCTCTGCTTTTCGAGGTTGTATCTTGCTGAGCACACAGAGGAGCTTTTAAGCTGTGACTTGTTGAAAGAGAAGCAGCAGAGGGTGTCATTCTTAACATACATGCCCTGTGGCAGCCTGGCGTGAGGCCTTGGAAAGATAATTAGGGTGTTTGTTCAAAGGATGTGATTGCTACATTTTCTTTTCCATTTTTGATGTTTATGACTCTCTTTCCGTCTTCTGGCTGGATCCTGAGCCACACAGAGCTCACTCTTCAAATCTCATCTCATTATCCATTTTCACCCCCAATTGCATATTTTAGGGGCTGGTAATAGGGCTGCCTACGGTGCTATGTATTACAGCTGAAGGATCTGCAAGACTCCAACACCCCCACACTCTCCTGCCATGCAAAAGAGACAAAATATTTTCATTTCTAAGCCTCTAAGCCTGGAGGGGAAAAAAGTTATGCAACCGTGTGACAATCATGGCTTCTTAAAAGTCTTTGGTAGCTGGGGAAGGGATCCAGTCTCAGCTGGGGAAAGGATCCAGTCTCAGCTAGGCTTTTTTTAAGTAACAAGTGACTGGGCCACCTGACATGTAAACAAGGAAATGAGGTGCTCCTAGAGCTTCTGCCTCTGCATCCAAGTGCCTGCTTGGAGGCCTTGCTGGAGACAGGCAGCGTCTGGGGTGAGGTGAGGATGGGGCCAGAGCTGATTCAGCACCTGCTATCCTGAAGTGCTGAGCCCTCCATTTACACACATCTTTCAGGTTGCACAAACTGGCATGTGTACTAGCTTTCTGTGCTGTGTAACAAATTTTCACACACTTAGCAGTTTACAACAGCACAAATGTGTAATTTCACAGTCTCCGTGGGACTAGGTGTGGATTAGCTGCACATGTGCTAACCAAGGTGAAATCAAGGTGTCAGCCAAGGCTACAATCTCATCTGAAAGACTCAGGGTCCTCTTCCAAGCTCACTGGTTGTTGGAAGAACTCAGTTCCTTGCAGTTGTAGGACTGGGGCCCTTACTCCCTGGAGCACCCAAGATTGCCTTCCACATGGCCCTCTCCACAGCATGACAGCTTGCTTCTTCAAGGCCAACGGGAGAGCATTTGCTGCCTCAAATCTCTCTGGCTTCCGTCTTCTCTAATTTCTAGGCTATTTTTAAAAGGGTCAGGCCCACCAAGGACAATCTCCCTGATGATGAGCTTAAAATCAATGGATTAGAGACCTTAAACACGTCTACAAAAATTCTTCACATTTTCTTATCATGTGACTCATTCATGGGAATGTCACCCCATCATAGTCCCAGTCCCACCCACCCTCAAAGGGAAGGGATTATACCAGCCCTGCGCCTCAGGGCCCATCTTAGAAACCAGGCCACCACAGCTCATGTTTTCCGTGGCACACACAGTGCCTGGCATGAGTCAGCTTCCACTTGGCACATACATGAGTTCATTCAGGGGGAGCCAGAGAACAGGGAGTGTGGGCTTCACAGGGGCTGTAGCTCAGGCAACCTGGGTTGAATCTCTGCTCTGAGTCTCACTAGGTTGGGGGAACTTAGGCAAGCCACGTGCCTCCGTTTCCTCATCTTGGAAATGAGTTTCATAATAGTACCCGCCTGGTAAGTTGTTTAGAAGCGTCAATGACAAAGGCCCATGGCGTGCTTAGCACAGAGCCCTGCATGCAGGGATTGCTCAGTGATGTTATGATTCTGCCTAATTCTGCCATCCTTCCTCAGTGCAGTGCCAGCACCAGGAGGCTCCTTCCCCCAAAGCACCACCCCTCCCTCTCCCCACCTCCAACATCCCCCTCCATCCCAAGAGCAAACAGAGATGGAGCAATTAGCCCTCAGTAATAAAAGTACACAGGGCTGTCAGCTGGCCTGCCAAAGGAATTTATGAACTCTGCAGAAGCTTGTACTGCTACAAGATAGTTTGTCAGGGGACCGCTTCCCAGGTAAGAACAAAAAATACCCCATCTGTCACTGCCAGATCCTCCCTGTGGCAAGATATTAAAGCATTGCTGTGCCCTTCCACATTTTCCAAACCTTCTATAGTGAACCTGCATTATTTTTATATCAGACAAAAAAAAAGGTAATAGACCTGATTTTTCACAGAAAATCTTTGCAGTTAGAAACACCAACTTCTGCCAGGTTGCGTCTGCAAGTACAGCATTACCAGAGTGCCTGAGAGCTCTGTTTTGTTCTTTTCTTTTTTTAAAACAAAGATCTATTATGCAAATCGATTGTAAAATTTTTAAAGCCTCTTGTCCTGTCTCAATTAATCACAGTCTTTGTGGGCCCGGCTTCAGCAGCAATGAAATCCTCGTCGTGCATGGAGGGTGGCCAGAGAAGCAATGGTGCTGGCCTTGTCCTGCCCTGGAGACTTCTCTTGTCCCTTCCACCCAGGCCTGCCTTTCCTGTCATGATGACCTAGGCATCTCGCTGGTGGCTGGCCACCATGCTTCACCACGATCATCGCGCGTACACACACAAAAAATCCCTGGCAGTAGCCCCTGTTCCATCCTCCAAAAGGGTCCTTCTCCAGCTGGAGTGAAACTAATGACCTGTAATTTACTGCTCAGCCCCTATGCTGCCGGCTAAGTGAAAGCAGCCGCTTGGCTTAGTTCTGCCCAGAGAAGAGAAGGGAATGAGGCAGGCCTCCATCAGCAGCAGCAGTGACACCTCTAGTCTTAAGCCCGCCCTCCTTGCCCCTTCCTCCCCTTGGAGGAACTTTCAAGTTTCTCCACAAACCCCCTTCTCTGTCCCGACAGCTATACCGAGGTGGCTGAACGCCTACCAACAGCCACACTTGATCAGCTGTCCCCAAATCATCGTGGCCGAGCATTCCCTGAGGACCAGCCTCCCATTTCTGCACGTCCCCACCACTCACCCCCAGGCCCCTTGTTCTGCCCATCTCAAGCACCTTTTCTGAATCATTCCATTGAATCTCGCTCTCAAGAAAGGAACCCAAAACTTATTCTCACTCAGGTATGAGAGGCCAATAAACCCTAAAGCTGTTGGCTGAGCATGAAGCTGTTAAGCTCAGAACTTCAGTAGGAAGCCAAGTGTGAGGGAACTACCCCATCTCCTTAGTGGGAGCTGCAGCCCACATCAATGCTGAGTAACCCACAGGAAACACAGGCTTCCTGACCCATGAAACAGTAGTAGGTGCATTACACTCTGTGGCCTGTGAATCAGAGCCCAGACCTCACACCTTCACAATGCCATTAGATGGCTACAATTGCCGTGGTGCTGGGGAGGGAACACTAGCTTCTCACTTTGATAAGGCACCAGGCTAGACCTGCCAGAGACGCTGGTGGCACAGACAGATGAAACACAAGCTGCAGCTGGTGGCAAGATGCAACCTCAGGCCCAAAGAATACAAGCCCACCATAAGTCCTCACACTTCCTCACTAAGACAGTTTCCACTCTGCTCATGCAGTGCTCAACCTGAGCAACCTGACAGCAACCTCACCCGCCATCATGGGACTGCAGTACAAGCAAATAAGCTAGAAGGCGAAGCCACCGGCAAAGAAGGAAACACAATTCCAAAACACAATTCATCAATCGCTCCATCTCAGGTACAGAGGTTGAATGAATAAGACCTGGCTCTGCTACTGCAACACGGAGAAGGCAGGTGATTCAATCACTAAGCAAGAACTCACCATATTCTCAGGCCAGGTCCTGGGGTACCAGGATGATGGAGATATGGTCCCATCCCGGGTCTGCCTGTGCAAAAGGAGGAAAGAAAGCATGACTGATGAACCGCAGACAGTGTGGTAAAGGCTCAGGCAGATGCATGAAAAGAACATTCTGGAAGCCCAGAGAACCCTGCAGATGGGACCCTGCCTGTCCCCACCTGCACTCTGCCTTACCCATAATGAGCTGTGTGCACCCTACACCTTCAAAGCCTTTGGTGCCTCTTTTTGCCCCCAAGCTTGCTACCTGTCTCCAACTTTGTGCTCCTCCAGCCAGCAGCATCAGCCTCACTTGGAGGTTGTTGGGAAGGCAGAAGCTCAGGACCCACCCAGACCTGCTGAGGCAGAACCGCCCTTAACCCAGACACTGGAATGGACGCACACACATTTGAGAAGCACAGTGTCGAGGGGGCACACCCATGTGACTCTTCTCCATGCCCCATGAGTCCTGTGCAGCCCCTCCTGAGATTCCAGAGAACTTCAGCTGGTCTATGACACCCTCCATCCCCCAGGCCCGCTTCATGGAGCCTGCTCACCCTGGTGCAGATGGGCACTGAGCCACCTCTCCCCACAGCCAGACTGTGTGCCCCTCAAAAGCAAGGACTGAGGTCCCCAGAGTTAACCCCTGCCAGGCACACGCCGTGTTCCATGTTCAGGTGCAGTAAAGATTTGCTGAATGAATTAATAAACCGTACTTCAACTGTTTTAGACATCACACACTTAGTACATGAACGAGAGGAAATGCGAGGATGCAGGGTATAACTATTTAAAAGCGATCTGATTCATTCACCGCCTTTGAAAACTTCCAGAGAAGGGAAAGCCGTGGCCTTTCGTAAAGAGCCGATTAATGTCAGAGGCCTGGGGCTGGCTGCACGCACTGAAGCCAGGAGGGAGGCTGGCAAAAGCCTCCCTGGGTACCAAGGTCGGGACGAGGGATTCAATTTGTCATTTTTCTCCTTTGTCCAGGAGATTAAAAGTTGCTCAGAGCTGGCTGCTCTGGGAACCTTGTGGGGCTGGGTTGGGAGCGGGGAGCACTTGGCAGGAAGCAACCCATCCCGACCCCCACCACCTCCCTAGGAAGACAGCCCCATCCCAAAAGGAAGCATCCTCCTTCATTTTCATAGAGAGTCTCAGAGACCCAGACGCCTTCCCAGGTGGTTTGGGGTTTGAGTGTGAGTTCTGTGCCCCTACATCCTTCCAGTTCCAGCAGCCGACCTGAGGGCTCTCAGGCTGTAGGGAGAAGCCCAGGGGTTTGGGGAGTGGACACCAGCAGAGAAGGGATGTACAGGAGGAAGACGTGCCGCAGGGATGGGCTGCAAGGCTGCAGTTACTAATTCATTTGGATGAAGCTGCTAAAGTATAATTAAGGAAGAATCTTTCCAAGTTTGGAGTACACAGAACAATAAACAGCTGCCCGCTTTGATTAATAGCCAGAACATCACTGAATCCGTGCCCAGCAGCCATTCCGGCAGGAGCCTGTGGACTCAGGAAAGCTTTCTCCTCCAGGCTGGGCCAGGCACTAGGCACTCATTCCATCGACCTGGATGGCAGGCAAGAGAGGGCTCTCTTGTCACATAGGTTGAGGGAACACCAAAATGAACGAAATCACAAAATCAAAATTCAGTTGGTGCCTCAGAGCCGGGGCCAAGCTCCTGTTAGCTGTGACTCTCCCAGAGAAGCAGGATGGCCGCAGTGATTAATCACAGAACCCTTCCTAGGTGGGGATGGGGAGTGTTGAAAGGGAAAGGCAAGAGAAGGAACCTGGAAGGAAGTGTCCTGCCCCATGGAGACACAGCCCTCACTGATCCTCACACTCTCCCTTTTCCCCCTTCACCATTAGGAGGGCGGGCACAAGACATGCCCAGCCTTGTTCTTGACTTTCAACAGCACCAGGTCCCAGTTTCTGAGGCTATAGTAAATGTTGATAATTGCTTGTAAGCAGCAAAGTAGGCAACTGGAAGGGATCCAGAGCAGGCTTGGGGACGAGATACAGTTGAGGAACTGTGTTTAGATGGCAGGAGGAAAGACAGAGGAGAAACCACTATTACTTAAACCCTACAAGAGACTGCCATTAGAGTTGCTCCTAACATCTAGAGTCTCTCCTTCTGAGTAGATCAACTTCCCCCATCTCTCCTGGAGTTAGGTATGGTCATGTGACTTACTTTGACCAATGGAACAGATGTAGAAGTTGAGTGTGGTCATGTGACTTGCTTTGGCCATTGGAACAGATGTAGAAGTTGAGTGTGGTCATGTGGCTTGCTTTGGCCAATGGAACTGGAGTAGAGGTGGGGCAGGGTCATGTGACTTGCTTTGGCCAATGGCAGATGTGTGTAAGCTCCCATACGCCCTTGACTCTGCCATGGTGCCCGAGGGTCACTCCAGATGGTGAAGGCTGCAGATGGGGAAGCCTAAATCTCAGGTAAGGACAGTGTACTTCAGAGCTGTGTTTTTTAAGCCACTGAAATCAGGGTGCTAATTGTCACCTCCTCAAAATCAAGCCTGGTTTAACTAATACAGAGGCTGATCCCAGGAGTGAGTTGCTGTAGCAGAAACCCAAATATGTGGCTTTGGCTTTGAGATCAGGCAACAAGAGTTTAGAAAACTGATATCAAAGGCTGGAAAGATGGTGGTCATGTCATGCAGTGGCCAGATTTTTGTACAACTGTTGCCTCAGGTGCCTTGAGAAGTAGATCCGCCATGTGGTGAAGAAACGAATCAAGGGAGTGGGCACTACACCCAGAGAAAAACCAAATGGATTGGGGGCATCTCAGGATAGCAGCTCAGACAAGGGTGTGGCATCCAGAGTAGCCTGGATAGAGGCCGGACAGAGCAGCCCAGGGAAGAGAGCCTTCCTGTGTGACTCTCCCGCTGAAGCTGGACATCTCAAGGGCCTTGAGAGTAGGTCTGACAGGTCACATGACCACACCCAACTTCTACTCCTGTTCTATTGGCCAAAGAAAGCCACATAACCACACCCAACTTCTTCTTCTGTTTCACCAGCCAAAGCAAGTCACATGACAAGGCAGTCACATGACAAGGAAGACAGAGGGAAACATAAGGATGAGACGACAAAGAAATTTAGAAATGAGGATTACACCTCCCAAGGAAGGGTGGCGTGGCAATTGGAACATGGAACTGAAGAGATGAAGCCCTCATCACATTTTCAGAGCATTTCGAGGCCACAAGGCCCCCCCCCAGCATGCACAGCAGATCACAGAAACACGTTAGGCAAAATGAGCCTTGGCCTGGCCCAATTGTCTACAGCCAGGAGTGGGCTGGGAAGACTGCTTTATCCCCAGGAAGAGCCGTCCCCGTGCCTACTTCACATGTGGCTAAGAGGAGAACGGAGAAAGCAAACCCCCCAGAGAATGGAGCCAAGGGCTGCAGAGGACCAAGGCAGCTGCTGCCAGGGCACAGAATCAGCACCAGATTAAAGAACATTCCCCACCCAGCAGGAGAGTCAGGCCTCGAAATGTTTACCTAGCCGACTGGTGAGTGCTGTGGGCCCCTGCTCTCCCCCTTTCTGAATGGGGTGGCCACCCTGTCCCTTTCCTGTAGTTCTGGGGGCCGGGAGTGCAGGTAATTTGTCTTTTCGGCTCCTAGATACCTGAGCAGGAGGTGCCGTGTCCAGACCCAATGCAGAGGCCACTGTGCCTCACTAGAGATCCCAGAGCAGACCTGGCCAGCAAGCAGGAGGCTCCTGGGTTCTTCCCCAAGCGGGCTAGTAGCTGGCACAGCCTCTTTATATTTATATTTGGAAATATAGCATTTGCTGATTAAAAATAGAACTAATGATATCTTTGTTCAACATAAGAAGACAACGGTTTAGAGAAATTATAGTTTCCCTCCCTTTCAAATTTTCTGCAATCTATGGCATTTTCAAGTATTATAGAATTTTTCAGAATATCTCTAAGAATAGCTTCTCCCAGGACCCACACAGAGGGCATGAGATTTACCCTTTTCAATAGAAGGAAAACTATTCCCAAGCCTTTAAAAGCGTCTCCCTGTGTCTGAAGCCACATGAAGTCACCAGAACAATCGTTCCTGAAAAATGTCTTTTTATCACCCCGCGGTGGGAAGAGTGTCCTTTTAGAATCCAGATCCAACAGGGAGCTCCGGATCCCCACTGCCCTCCCCTCCCCTTGCCGGCCTTACCACCCCATTGCCCCTAGCCTGGTGCGAGAGGGGGTATCTCCACAGGTGCCCTAACCTGTGCAGGCCACGGCCAGCCCCCATGGTGAGGGGAGGGGGGGCTCCTGCAGGCTACAGCAGCCAAGACACCCATGGAGGCCTGCTCTGTGTGTGTGTGTGTGTGTGTGTGTGTGTGTGTGTGTGTGTGTGAGAGAGAGAGAGAGAGAGAGAGCCAGCACGTTCCTCAGAAACAATTTGCAGTCACCGGTAATAGAAACACATCCAGAATAAGGCAGTGAAAAATAAAGGGAAAAAGAGAATTGTACAGTGAAAGCACACGAAACTAGAATAAGAAGAGAAACAACAGACTCGGGGAAATAACAGCATGGAACATGACAAAGAGTCAATATCCGGAAGCGATAAAGATCTCGGCCTCGCCGTGTCTGCTCCCAGTCATAAACCGTGGAGAGGGCCCAGCAGAGCACCTGCCTACGCGAGCGTGTGCGTCCATGTACGAGCACGAGTGTGTGTGTGAGTGTATGTGAAGGAATGTGTGTTCCCATGAGTGTGAGAATGTGTGTGTGCACATGTGTGAGTGTGTGTGAACATGTGTGTGCACGTGCACCCAAAGGCAACTGACAGTACCGAAGCAATGACCTGAGACCAACACTGTCCCCAAAGGTGACCCAGTGTGGAGAGGCAGCATGGGAGGAGGCAGAGACTGCTGAGCTCTGACCCCCCGCCACACTGGCTCACCATGGGGCCTTCTGCACAGTGACATGGCATCTCCAGCTTTGTTTCCTCGTCTAGAATGGGAAGAATCCCACTGTTGCTGCGCAGTTAAAGAATGGAATGCATGTGGTACCCAGCACACCTCGGGGCTCAGTGCACTTTCACTGTCATCCTTCCACGTGGAAATTCACTCTGTTGGAGAATTCACCTTCTGGAGAGAGGTGGCCAGACGGGCCCTCGGAGTGCCCAGGCTATCAGGGTTTTCTCTCTGCAGACGCAAATGCTCTAGAGATCTGCAGACCCCAACCTGCGGTGCACCAGGGAATGGAACCAGGGAAGGTCCAGGCCAGGACAGGCAGTGCCTTGGTGAGGGATGGGACCCTCCAAAGACAGATGCTCTCAGTGCCAAAAGAGCATCCCTCCACCACCTCCTTTATAGACACCTCCCACACACATAGGGAGGCAGGAGGGCTCCGGGATCCAACAACCAAGGCCCAGACCCCAGCACTGCTAGGCCCTAATGCGTCCTGTTGGCCAAGTTACTCCTGGCTCCAGTATGAGATGCCAGTGAGATGGTGCCTGCACACCACGCTCTGGTGCTCAGTAAGCCGTGTTCTTTGTCATCACTTCCAAAGGGATGGGCACCTCCACCAAGCGGGGCAGGCACCCATCCAGTGCTGCTTTTAATTTGCCTATAACTCTCATCTCCAATGTTGGAAGGATGGTCCCGCTTCACAGCGAACTCCCTGGGTCCTTGGGAACAACCCCAAGACCCCTGGCTGAAGGGATGACGCAGTGGAGCACTAGAGATGTGAGCCCTCTCCAATAAAGAGCTGCAAAGTCTAGGACTGTTGAAGGGTCGCTTTCACTCAGCAGACAAACATTTGTATAATAATTAGGTTGAAGGATACCAACATTTTAGAAGACTGTGAATATTTTTACAATCATTCAAATGTCCAACCCTGGGTCAGTGGTTAAATAAATAACTATTCAAAGGGATTCTAAGTAGCAATGAGTGATTGTTGTCCCGTCCATACATGACTATGAGTGATTTTTGTCTTATTATTTCTACTTTTTGGTGTTTTCTGAATCATCTAATACAATGAGTATGCATTACTTTACTGAGAGTAAACAAATTAATTTTTTAACATATGCCTAGGGTGAAGAGCTACAATGTGTTTGGAACAGTTGTATAAAGTTATTCAAGACATAATGGGTGCGTTTGGGCCTTTGAAAAATTTCCTCTAAGACTTAGGCAATCATTTTAACAACAAAGAGAAACGGAGGTTGAAACTCTTCTGAGGCTGCAGGGGAGATCATTTTCCCGGGACTCTTAAGTGGACCCCACTGGGTCCAGGGGACCCGGGCCCCACCCCAGCCGATTCCATCACCAAGTTCTTTGACCTCCACTCCTGACCTCGAACCAGATCCCTGCTCTTCCTTCTGCTATCCCCATTGTCCCCTGTCCCAGCCACTCTCAGTGCATACCTGGGTCATGAGACAGACCCTGCCTCCCGCCTCTCCTGCCTCCCCTGCTGGCCTTGTTAGAGGAGGAATTGCCTCTCCCAGAAAAAGGCATGTTAGAGTCTGAACCCCCCAGGACCGGTGAATGCGGCCTTATTTGGAGGCAGGGTCTTTACAGAGATAATGAAGCTAAATGAGGTCCCTAGGGTGGGCCCTAGTGCAAACGCTGGTGTCCTCACCAAAGGGGAACTTTGGCCACACGGAGAGGGAAGATGCATCTGCAAGCCAGGGAACACCTGAGGCTCCCAGAGGCTGAGAGAGGGGTCTGGGCAGGTCCTCACCGCCTCAGAAGGAGCCACCAGAATTAATTTTTGTTTTTTAAGTCCCCAGTGTGCGGCACCTTGTGATGCCAGCCTCAGGAAGTTTGTGTAAACCCTTCCTCCACAAGGCAGCCAAGGTGATTTTAAAAAAAAAAAATCTGAGCACATCATAGCAGTGCTTAAACTCAGCTAGCCACTTCCAAATGGGCGTAGACTTTGAAATGTTAGCATAGCTGGCAGGCAGGCCGGTCCCCACCTGGCTTCTTCCTCCCTCTAACTGCAGAGCAGTTCAGCGCCCTGGGCTTCTCTCAATGCTGCACCCACCTCGAAGCTCCGCCACTCTCACACACGACCCAAGACACTCCTGTCTGTCTCCCTCCTCTCTCCTCTGCACAGGCACTCACGAAGCCACGCCGCCTCCCTGCCAATTTCTCCAGCTCCCTTGTAGGGTGTCGGTTTAAATAAGACCACTTATTCTAAGTGAAGTAACTCAGGAATGGAAAAACAAACATCGCATGTTCTCACTTGTAATTGGGAGCTAAGCTATGAGGATGCAAAGGCATAAGAATGATACAATAGACTTTGGGGACTTGGGGTGGGTGAGGGGTGGGGATGAAAAACTACACATTGGGTACAGTGTACACTGATCAGGTGATAGGTGCACCAAAATCTCAGAAATCACCACTACAGAACTTAACCATGTCACCAAACACCACCTGTTCCCAAAAACTGTCGAAATAAAAATATATCTATAACGTATCTCAGCAAACAGGGCATGTCTCAGCACCCAGCTGAGAGTGGCTGGGACAAGAGACAATGGGGACAGCCCCTGTTTTTTCCCAGTGCCTCCCTCCTCTTCCTCCTGCTCGGAGTGACTCCTTCCTTCAGTCCGGGGTTGATCCAGTTCAACGCTGTTGACATTTGGGGCCAGATCAGCCTTTCTTAACGGGGGCTCCCCTGGGAATTTTAGGGTGCTTAGCAGCATCCCTGGCAGAGCCCCTCCCCAACCAAAGTGATGACAACAAAGGTGACTCCAGGCATTGCCAAGCATCCCTTGGGGACAAAATTACAAAACCGCCCTTGGCTGAGAGCTGCTGCTGTAGCGGTAAAGGCCTTGAAGGGGTGGACAGTGCCCACCTCACTCCCCACTGCATCTCCTCCACTTCAATCCCCACCGTATCTCCCCCCATCAATCCCCAGTGCATCCCCCGCTCACTCCCCACCACATCATGTGTTGGGCAGAAGGATGGATGGGTGAATAGGAGAACCCGCAGACACATTTCAGTTGCCGGTGGCTCAGCTGCAGCCGGACCCTCGCTCTTGCCCCTGGTGTTGGAATAAGCCCTGCATGACTCCCAGATGGCCTGGGGGCCGGGGGTGGGGATGCCCTCGTGAAACGCAGCCCCCATGGTGGCCATCTTCCATCTCCTGTTCCTCTCCTTTGGCATATTTCAAATGCACCAGGGCTTTGTATAAACCTGTTATCCATCAAGGTGAAAGACAGAAGTGCGAATAGCATCAGATCCCCCCCGGGCAGAGAGATAATATGCTGACATGCTAATGGTTGTATTAACAATTTAATAGAGCCCGAGTGCCCAGGGCCAGGCAGGTCTCCCAGCAGCCGGCAGCATAGCAGATGTCTGCTCCCACGCCGGGAGCGGGGGCCAGGCCCTGGACTCCCAGGTGTCCCTGAACGGGTCAGGGTGGAGGTCTAGAGGTCTGATCGAGCCTTGGTTTCCTCCAGTTCCCTGGGCAGAGTGAGCCTTGCGGTCGTCGCAGCTTTGGGAGAGGAGCTGGGCACTGCGCCTGTTCCTGCAGTTCAGGGGGTCCCCCACCAAGAACAGTTGACATTGACTTTGACCGGGGCACAGAGCCCAGGGCCCCTGAGGGCTGGACCATGCACAGTTGCTTCCCCTCTTTACGCCCCTGCCAGCACAGAACTTGGCATGCAGTTAGTGCTCAATAAATATTAGTTCAATGGAGGCAACACGGGTGGGGAGGGGTGGGGGAGAGCTACTATGCCTGTGGCTGGAAAAGACCAGTGGTGGCTGCAGGAGGAAGCTTAGAGCCTGAGAACCCAGCTGCCACTCCCTAGCAGCAGCCCCCTGGCCCGCCCTGTAATCTCACTGAGCCTCACTCCTACAGAGGAGTTCACGGTGCTCCCTCACGATGTTGACCTTGAAACCAGGTGAGAGAGCGGGTCTGTGAGCACCTTAGAAAATGAAACAGTTTGTGATTCAGCCTTGTTCCTGTGCGAACTTGAGCTCCCAGATGGGCGATTTGCCATAAACTCAGCTTCCGCTTCTGAGGGGGTGGGGCTAAGCCACTGGCTGGCCCTGGCAGCATTTCCCAGGAGCTGAGAAAGCTCCCCTGCCTTACCTTGCAAGGAGCTCGGCTGTCTTCCCTATTCAGAGCACCTGCCTCCTGAGCATAAATGGGTTTTTGATGCCTTGCTGTTTCCTTTATCTTTCTCTTCTACAATGGGCTTTGAAGGGCTCCATGATTACTTTTCTGTAAACATCCAGGACTGGGCCCACGACTTTCCAAAATATTTTCTAAAGTTATCAAAAAATGCACATACGCACATGCACATACACACACACACTCATGCATATGCGCATGTACACACCCAGGGGCCTGGGATCATGTTTAGCATTCAGCTTTTCTGCTCTTCTGGGAAATGCTTTAAGAAAAGTTGAAAGCCTCATATCTCAAAAATCAAATCAACAGGCACTTTTGAAAAACAGACACATACAGAAAAAAAGGAAGAAAGCAAAAAAAGGCTTCTTTCAGATGCCTCACCCAGAGTTCGCTGCGTTTCCGCTCAACTTTCTTTATGTCAGAGCTGCTGCGCATTCTGCCGCCTTCGCCTGCTGGTTAGAAATCATAGTCCAGACTTTTAAACTAAAGGAAGAAAGTCCTCATGTAATTTAGTGGTGGTTATTTGTCACCTATTCCTGCAAACAAATGCCCGTAGCAGTGAAGGCCAGCAGATTTACCGAGAGGGAAAAGATCTATATTCCCTGGACCAAAGTGACGTTACCAGATTGGGTAATTGCTGCATAAGCAATAAATTACACGCTGATTAATTGTGCTTCTAGGGCTTTCTGGAGTATTTTTCATGGGGACAGTTGTATACATGCTCACAGTGAATTGGAAAAGGCAAGGCCTGGCCTGCGGACCCACTCCAAACAGGAAGAAACAAAGCCCATCAACAAGATTTCAGAACTTCCTACCTATTTCGCGAAGGCATCCCTCAGCAATGAGGGATTCCTGTGCACATCAGATACACGCATATTCTCCACCTATAAAAATAGACTTGAAAATAACTTCCATGAGATACCACTACACACCTATTAGAACGGCTAAAATCTTAGAAGAATGCTGACAAGGACACAGAGCAACAGCCACCCTCCTTCATTGCTGGTGGGAATGCGGAATGGAACTGCCACTTTGGAAGGCAACTTTGCAGTTTCTTACAAAGCTAAACATAGTCTTACCATACAAACCGCAACTGGACTCCTCTGCATTTACCCAAATGAGTTGAAAACTTATGTCCACACAGAAACCTGCACAGGAATATTCCCAGCAGCTTTATTCATAATTTCTGAAAACTAAAAGCAACCAAAATATTCTTCAAAAGGTAAATGAATAAGCAAAGGGTGACATATCCATCTAATGGAATACTATTCAATAATTTAAAAAGAAATGAGGCCAGTGTCGTGGCTCACACCTGTAGTCCCAACAGTTTGGGAGGCCAAGGCAGACGGATTGCTTGAGCCCAGGAGTTTGAGACCAGCCTGGGCAACGTGGCGAAACCCCTTCTCTACTAAAAACACAAAAATTAGCCAGATGTGATTGCATGTGCCTGTGCTCCCAGCTACTTGGGAGGCTGAGGCAGGAGGATCACTTGAGACAGGGAGGTTGGGGCTGAAATGAGCTAAAATCACATCACTGCACTTCAGCCTGGGCAACAGAGCGAGACTGTCTCAATTTTTAAAAAAAGAAAAATGGGCTAGGCGCAAAGGTTCATACCTGTAATCCCAACACTTTAGGGGGCTGAGGTGAGCAGATCATTAGGTCAGTAGTTCGAGACCAGCCTGGCCAACATAGTGAAACCCCGTCTCTACTAAAAATACAAAAATTAGCCGGGCATGGTGGCACACGCCTGTAGTCCCAGCTATTTGGGAAGATAAGGCAGGAGAATCACTTGAACCCAGGAGGTAGAGGTTGTGGTGAGCCGAGATCATGCCACTGCACTCCAGCCTGGGCAAAAGAGTAAGACTCTGTCTCAAAAAAAGAAAAATGAAATGAGCTTTGAGCCCAGGAGTTCAAGACCACCCTGGGCAACATAATGACACCCCATCTCTACAAAAAAAAAATGTAAGAATTAGCCAGTTGTGGTGACACGTGCCTGTGGTCTCAGCATTTGGGAGGCTGAGGCAGAAGGATCACTTGAGCCCAGGAGGTTGAGGCTGTTGTGAGCTATGTTCATACCACTGCACTCCAGCCTGGAAGACAGAGCAAGACCCTGTCAAAAAAAAAAGAGCTATAGAGACATGGATGAAAAATATCTTAAATGTGCATTGCTAAATGAAAGCAGTCAACCTTAAAAGGCTACTTACTGTATGATTCCAATGGAAAAGGCAAAAGAATAGAGATGGTAAACAGATCAGTGGTTGCCAGGGATTTGAGGATGGGAGAGACTGAACTGGTGACACGCGAGATTTTTTAGGGCAGTGAACTAATTCTGCATGATACTGGTAGATACATGACATTATACATTTATCAAAACCCATAGAATTCTACAACACAAAGAGAGAACCTTATATGTGAAATATTTTTAAAAATCAATTAGGAGGTCAGGGATGGGATGGAGATGATGATAAAAGGATCTGTACTACAAATGCATGACATCGCCTTACTGAAGGAGGTAAGAGGTAAAGGTACTGACCTCAGTAACTGTGGAAGTGAGTAGAGACTGTTAGACTAGAAATGGATCTTCACATAGTACTGGGCTCTAGTTGGTAAAGTTGCTTCCTATGGGAGTTTGGGTAAACAATTCTATACTTATACACAGAGATCACATAAATAAGTAAATGGATAGAGAGTAGTGAGAAGCAGGTTACGGATAAGCAAAGGAGGAAGCTAGAGTGAACCTTGTGGAATAGGGTTAGAATTGGAGACATCAGTATGAACTCACAGTTTGCTTAATTTAGATACAGATAGAGAGATAGATGACAGATAGATAGATAGATAGATAGATAGATGATAGATAGATAATGCATATACATGGTTCACTCTACATACATATACTTCCTAGCTCTACCCACTGAGAGAGCCCCGTAGCAATGAGCACACACAGCACCCGACCTTGGTTTCCAAATACCATTCTCCCATTAAAAAGGAACCAAGGCTCTATAGAGAAATTGCTGTTTCTAGTGCTGAGACATGACATGTATGAGATGAGCCCAGAGCATCCTTCAGTGGCAGAAAGTAAGGAAGTGCTCAAAAAACAAAATAATGGGGGAAATCTCAAAATTCTTCCAGCGTTGGCCGTGGGAGCTCTTCCAGTTGGCTGCAGTGAACTGGAGAGCACCCCAGCTCCCATGGGCAAAGCTGGAACAATTTAAGCAAAACAGTAAGTATAACCCAAAGTCTTTTTTTAAATCCATGATTCTATACTGATATAAATCAATGATGATTGAATAAATCAATGAATAAGTAAATAAATGCACTGCACTTCAGCCTGGGCAACAGAGTGAGACCCTGTCTCAATTTTTAAAAACAGAAAAGATATTTTATTATAGCAGCACAGGCAAACAAAGACAGTCCCCCAACATACCACAGACTAGTATATGAGAACAGACTAGTCTCCAATACAGAAGAATTCCAAATAATTTATGTACATAAATACCCTCTCAAGGAGGTGAGGTTCAACTCCCCACTCCTTCCACATGAACTGTGCTCGGTGACTTCGTTCCAAAGAGTACAGTGTGGAAAGAGGGGAAAAATCACTAACTTTCTCATAGAGAAATCTGATAGACTCAGCCAGTTGATCAAGGTCAACATCAACACTGGTAAGTCATGTGGATAGTATGTGCCCTTGAGCTGATGGGATCAAAATGGCACTTCACCTCTGTGGTCTTCTTCCCAAGAACCCATACCCCAGTCTAACTATGAGAAAAACATCAAAGTTCCCGATGACAAACATTTTTAACTACCTGACAAGTACCCCCCAAAACAAAGTCATCAAAAACAAAGTATAAGAATCTTTCACAGCCAAAAAGATCCTAAGGAGAGATGACAAGTTAACATGATATGGTTTCCCGGGTGGGATCCTGGAAGGGAAAACGACATTAGGAAAAAGCCAGTGAAATCTAAATAAAGTGTAGAGTCCAGTCAATAATAATGCATCAATATTGGCTCATTAATTCTAACAAATGTACCATACTAATGTAAGATGTTAAAATGGGGGAAACTGAGTGAGAGGCTTATGGGAACTCTCTGTACTATCATTGCAAATTTTCTGTAAATCTAAGATGATTCTGAAATAAAGATTTTATTTAAATATCTGTGGTGTGTGTGTCTACATTTTCACAAACAAACCTGGGCACCAATACAAAGCCCTCTTCTGTCCCTGCCATGGTTTGAGTGTAAGTGGCCCTCCAAAATTCTCATGTTGGAACTTAGACTCCAATACGACAGTATTAAGAAGTGGAGCCTTTTCGAAGTGATTACATTTTTTAGAATGGGATGGGCAACCTTATGAAAGGGCTGGAGGGAACTCGCCGGGCCTCTCTGCCCTTCCGCCTTCACTCCGTGAAGATACAGCCTTGGTTCCCTCCAGAGGATGAGCAACAAGGTGCCACCTTGAAAGCAGGAATGGGGCCTTCAGCAGACACTTGCCCTAATGCTTCCTTGATGTTGGACTTCCCAGCCTCCAGAACTGTGAGATATAAATTTCTGTTGCTTATAGATTACCTAAGATATACTTTTTTTTTTTTTTTTTTTTGAGACAGAGTTTTGCTCTTTTTGCCCAGGCTGGAGTGCAATGACACAATCTTGGCTCACCGCAACCTCCACCCCCCGGGTTCAACCGATTCTCCTGCCTCAGCCTCCCGAGTAGCTGAGATTACAGGTATGCGCCACCACACCCAGCCAATTCCATTCCATTCCTAAAGAGCAGGGCAGCACTTTAATCTCCCAGGCCTCTGGCTCAGCTGTTTCTGAGCAGAGAACTCCACACATCCTGAGGAAGACCAAGTCTGGGCCAGGAAGGAAGATCAGTAGATGGGGGGAAGCCCTGCAGACTCTGCCCTCACCACTACGGCCACCAAGCCCACTCTTGGGACACTCCACCCACAGCACAGTGGGCTTTGAGGGTCCAGGTAGCAGCAAGGCCACTGTATTCATCACCCTTTGCTCCCTAAGGTTGGAGCCATCTAAAGTATTTCAGAAATTTTCCATCAACAGCTAGAAATTTTCTTAATGCTTTGTTCTTAAAGAGATAAACTTTTATTTTCTGAATGTTGTGATTACATTAAAACAAAATTTACTTCTGCAAGAAAAGGAATTACCTTTTGTTGTACCTACTGTGAGATACTTTGCATGTACTGTTTCAACTGACCCCATACCAAGGCCGTAAGTATTCTCGTGGTTCCCATGCTGTAGGTGAAAAACCAAACTTGAATAGATTAGAGACATGCCCAGTTTCCAGTGCTGATCAACAGAAAAACTCAGGAATCCGGTTCTTCTTCCACCCTTCGCTGTGCTGGCAATGGTGGATAAAGCAGGGTTTGCTTTCCGGTAGCCCTGGAACAGCTGTGAGCCTTGTACAGCACGGTCCCTCTCCCTTCCATTCCTACACAAAGCACTGGAGGCTGCTCTCAGCAGAAGGGATCTGAGGCCCAGGAGCCTCCAGTCCGGCTCTAAGTGACTGAGACCAAAGCTGCAGGTTCCCAACCACTACTCCAGACACCACACCTAGCACCCACAGCCTTGAGCACAGAGAAGGCTGTAGAGTCAGCTGCTGCACCCCCCACACCACTACATAATAGAGGGGTGGCCCCCAGGCAGGCAGAGCTGCCTCCAGCCTGGCACCCCCACCAGGTACGGCACAGCAGATAGAAGCACAACAATTAAACGGAGAGGCCCTCCAAGGGGTAAGGAAATGAGAGTGAGTGGGAAGAGATTCAGTTCCACCCATCAGGAGACAGGAACATGGTGCTCTTTGGAAACACAAGTGGTTTGCCTGATCTCACTTTGGGTTTTATTTTATTTCACTTTTTAATATGTGAAAAGTCCTAGAGGTCACCCACAGAGCTTGCCAAGCCGGTTCCTCCATCTCCAAAACACATTCCACAGGGCCCCTTGTTGCCATGGCAACTGTCTGGTCCAAGCCTCTTCTCCCTCTCTCCCTGGGAAAAGTAATCCACCATATAACAGGCTTAAGGAAAAATATCACACAATCATATTCGTCAAATCAGAAAAAGCACATCTCAAAACCTATACAGTCGTCCCTTGGTACACATGGGGTATTGGTTCCAGGACCTCCCACCTGCCTGCATATACCCAAATCCACACATACTCAGGTCCTGTAGTGGGCTCCATGGGACGTATACATTTAAAAAGTCAGACTGCTGTATACCTGGATTTCAAATCCCAGGAATCCTGTGTTTTCCATCAGCTTTCGCTGAAAAAAGCCACATATACGTGCACCCACACAGTTCAATCCTGTGTTCTTCAAGGGTCAACTATACTCACTCATGATGAAACTCTCAGAAAAATAACAAGGGGGGAAGATTTCCCTCAATTTGATAAAGGGCATCTACAAAATGCTCACATCCAACATTTAACTAAATGGTCTAAGACCGAATGCTTTCCCAAGAGACTAGTAACAGGGCAAGAAAACCCACTCTCATCACTTCTGCTCTGGTAGTGCTAGCAGCTCTAGCCAGTGCAATCAGGCAAGAAAAGTTTTTTAAAAGCATCCTGATCATAAAGGAAGGGAAGAACTCATCCCTATTTGCAAATGACATGATTGTCTATGCAGAAAATCACAAAGAACCAACAAAAACCCTTGTAGAACTAACCAGTAAGTTCAGCAAGGTCAGAGGATACAAGATTCAAAAATCAATCTTACTTCTACATTCTAGTAATGACCATGTGGATAATGAAATTAAAAACACAATCACTGGGCCAGGTGCAGTGGCTCACACCTGTAATCCCAGCACTTCAGGACCCAGAGGCGGGCAGATCACTTGAGGTCAGGAGTTCAAGACCAGCCTGTCCAACATAGCGAAACCCCATCTCTACTAAAAATATACAAAATTACCCAGGCGTGGTGGTGGGCACCTGTAATCCCAGCTACTCCGGAGGCTGAGGCAGGAGAATCACTTGAACCCAGGAGGAGGAGGTTGCAGTGAGCCAAGATTGTGCCACTGCACTCCAGCCTGGGCATCAGAGTGACAGCCTGTCTCAAAAAGAAAATACAATTGCCACAACCAAGCTAATTCACATATTCATCACTTCATAAAGTTACCTTTTTGGTGGTAAAAACACTTAAGATCTACTCTCTTAGCAAGTTTCGAGTATACAATACATTGTTGCTAACTATAGTTACCACTTTACAATGTATATGTATATCAAATCATCAGGCTGTACACCTTAAATATACACAATTTTTACTTGTCAATTATACCTCAGTAAGGCTTGTTTTTAAAAATACCATTTACAATCACTAAAACAAATTAAAGTGTTATAAATCTAAAAAACGTATAGGGCTTCTATGCTAAACAGTACACCACACTGATGAAAGAAATCAACAAAGATCTAAATAAATTGAGAGACATATTATGTTCATGGATTGGAAGACTCAAAATAGTAAAGATGCCATTTCTCCCTAAGTGGATTTACATACAGGCTTAACACAATTCCCATCAAAAGCCCAGCGAGACTTTTTATAGATATAGATAAGATTATTCCAAATTCAGCCGGGCGTGGTTGTGTGTGCCTGTAATCCCAGCTACTCAGGAGGCTGAGGCAGGAGAACTGCTTGAACCCAGGAGGAGGAGGTTGCAGTGAGCCAAGACTGTGCCACTGCACTCCAGCCTGGGCATCGCAGTGACAGTCTATCTCAAAAAAAAGAAATAAATAAAATAAAATTGATGTGAAAAGACAAAGGTACTAGAGTAGCCAAAACAATTGTGAAAAAGGAAAATAAGGCCCAGTGCACTTTCAGCACTTTCAGAGGTCAAGGCGGGTGGATCACCTGAGGTCAGGAGTTCAAGACCAGCTTAGCCAATCTGGTGAAATCCTGTCTCTACTAAAAACACAAAAATTAGCCAGGCATGGTGGCGCATGCCTATAATCCCAGCTACTCAGGAGGCTGAGGCAGGAGAATTGCTTGAACCCGGGAAGTGGAGGTTGCAGTGAGCCAAGATCGCACTATTCCAGCCTGGGCATCAAGGGCAAAACTCTGTCTCAAAAAAATAAAAAGTAAAAGAAAGAGAGAGAGGGAAGAAAGAAAGAAAGAGAGACAGAGAGAAAGAAAGAAAAGAGAGAGAAAGAGAAAGAGAAAGAAAAGGAAAGGAAAGGAAGAGAGAAAGAAAGAGAAAGGAAGGAAGGAAGGAAGGACGGAAGGAAGGGAGGGAGGGAGGGAGGCAAGGAAGGAAGGAAGGAAGGAAGGAAGGGAGGAAAGTAGGAGGAATTCATCTACCCAATTTCAAGACTTGTATAGTCACAGTCACTAAGAGTGTGGGATTGCGGGGAGACAGACCTATAGGCCAATGGAACAGAATAGAGAACCCAGAAACAGACCCACACAAATAGGCCCAGCTGGCTTTTGACAAGGGCACAAGAGTCATCACATGGAGCAAGGAAAGCATTTTCAACAAATGCTCTAACAGAGCAATTGGATGTCCATCGGCTAAAAAAAAAAGAAGAAAAGAAAGAAACTTGTCTTTTAATGAAAACATCAACTCAAAATGGATCAAACACATAAAATAAAACATAGAACTCTAAAACTTTTAGAAACAATTGGAGAAAAACTTCAGCATCTACAGCTAGGCAAAGAGTTATAACACTTGATACCAAAAGCACAATCTGTAAAAGTAAGAAATTAACTGGCTTTCCTCAAAATTTAATACGTGTGCTCTGCGAAAGATCCTTCAAGAGGATTAAAAGACAAGCTACCAAGTGAGAGAAAATATTTGCAAACTATATATCTGAGAATGAACTCCGAAAACTTAGTAAACAAGCAAACAATTTCTCAATCATGTTCTGTATTTTTGGGGAGGGCTACAGTTTTCACATCGTGATTCTCTCCTTTCTCTCAGAAAACCCTCCTGTCAGCCTTGATTTGTATAACGTCCTTGCTTTCTGGATGAGGAAATGGAGGCTTCAAGCCTTCTCTAAGCTTACAGTTCCTAGGAGATAGACCTGGATTTTTTCTTTCTTTTTTTAATTCATTTGTTTAATTGTGTACAATATACCTAACATGTTTTTTTGTTTGTTTGTTTGTTTGTTTTGAGATGGAGTTTTGCTCTCGTTGCCCAGGCTGGAGTGCAGCGGTGCAACCTCAGCTCACTGCAACTTCTGCCTCCTGGGTTCAAGCAATTCTCCTGCCTCAGCCTCCCGAGTGGCTGGGATTACAGGCATGCGCCACCACGCCTGGCTAATTTTGTATTTTTAGTAGAGACAGGGTTTCTCCATGTTGGTCAGGCTGGTCTCAAACTCTCTACCAGAGATCCATCCACCCATCTTGGCCTCCCAAAGTGCTGGGATTACAGGCATGAGCCACCACGCCCAGCCCATTTTAATCATTTTTAAATGCACAGTTCAGTGGCATTAAGTACATTCACATTTTATGTCACTGTCCTCACCACCATCCATCTTCAGAGCTCTTTTCATCTTGCAAAACAGAAACTGTACTTATAAAAAATAATTCCCATTCCTCCCTCTCCCCAGCCCCTAGCAACCACCATCCTACTTTCTGTCTCTACGAATTTGACAACCCCCAGGACCTCCTACAAATGGAATCATACAGTATTTGTCTTTTTGTGACTGGCTTATTTCACTTAGCACAGCATCCTCAAGGTTCAGCCACGAAGGTGTGTGAGTTTCCTTCCCGTTTAAGGCTAAGTCATATTCCAGTGGTGGACCTGGATTTGAACTGTCACCCCAAAAGAAAGTCTGGGCTGGGCAGTGGCACTAACCTCTAAGAAGCTGGCCCGTCCCTGGGCACTCCCCTGCATCCTTTGTCCTGAGCCTTCAGGCACCCATCAGTCCTGCCTCCCTCCAGGGCATGAAGGAGCACAAACTTTGTTCCAGAGCTGTACATATGGGGCCCGGAGGAGGTACCCAAGATTGATAAGGAGGATAAAATTGAAGTCAGTTGGCCAAGAGCGGTGGCTCACACCTGTAACCCCAGCACTTTGGGAAGCCGAGGCAGGTGGATCATCTGAGGTCAGGAGTTCGAAACCAGCCTGGCCAACATAGTGAAACCCCGTCTCTACTAAAAATACAAAAAGTTAGCCGAGCATGGTGGTGGGTGCTTTTAATCCCAGCTGCTAGGGAGGCTGAGGCAGGAGAATCACTTGAACCCAGGAGACGGAGGTTGCCGTGAGCCAAGATCGCGCCATCGCACTCCAGCCTGGGCAACAAAGGCAAGGCTTTGTTCTCAAAAAAAATAAAAATAAAATACATTGAAGTCAGTTTTAGAAAATGCACATGGAGGCTGGTTGCGGTGGCTCACGCCTGTAATCCCAGCACTTTGGGAGGCCAAGGCAGGTGGATCACGAGGTCAGGAGATCGAGACCATCCTGGCTAATATGGTGAAACCCCGTCTTTGCTAAAAATACAAAAAATTAGCTGGGCATGGTGGCGGGCACCTGTAGTCCCAGCTACTAGGGAGGCTGAGGCAGTAGAATGGCATGAACCCGGGAGGCGGAGCTTGCAGATCTGAGATCACGCCGCTGCACTCCAGCCTAGGCAACACAGCAAAACTCTGTCTCAAAAAAAAAAAAGAAAAAAGAAAATGCACACGGTTATGGGATGTCATGTGCAGGCCAGGCAGAGCTAGGTCTAAGGCCCTCCAGGGACCTGCTGGAATACAGGTGGCTGGATCCAGAGGGCGGAAAGGAGGCTGCAGAGGGAGGTGGGTGGGGAAGAGAGGACCGGATGCCCAGGCTTGCTTTCCTCTCACTGCCAGGTTTAAGGCGGTACAGCCATGCAAACACCGCTGGGATTGTCAAAGAACTAAGGAGGGGTTAAATATTTTTTACAAAAACTCTTCGTCTAATTTATGTTGTGCTTTTGAAGATGAAGAGGCGGCGGGCTTCAGTTATCAGCAAGAAGGGACAGAGGGACTACAAACATCTTAAAACAGTGGAAGACGGGAGGAGGCTCTCGCCGTCCTTGAGAATATCAATTCCAAAATGATTCTATTCCACCACATAAAGGAGCCAGGCCTTTCAAAGAAAATCAGCCTTTCATAAAATTTCTTGGAAATCTAGTCAAGAAAGTGTGCATGTCTCTCTCAGATAACACTGCTGTATTATAGGCATTTAAATAGATCAGCGGGCTATGAAAAAATAAAACAGCCATTTAAGTGGAGTGTCTGAAAAGGCAGCCGAGACAGGCTGAGACAGGTCTTGGGCCTGTGGGCTCCAAGAAAAACAGGATGGCGATTGCCATGGTGACTTTGTATTGCATTCCACCCCTAAGGACAACCAAAAGTCCCTGCAGGACCCCCAGCATCAGCATCACCTGGGGTACGGGGTCAATGCAGGTCCCCTGGCCCCATAACAAACCAGCTGAACCCAGTCTTTGGAGGTTGTCCCCAGGAATCTGCATTTTAACAAATTTCTCAGGTGATTCTTAGAACATCACAATGGGGCTCCTGACTCAGTCTCTACTGGAGGCCAAAGTCAAATGATGCCAGCAGCGACTCTACAGTCTGCAGCAGGTGCACCTGCACATGCACGGCCCCGGTGTGCCAGCCCTCAGCCTCACCCACCTCAATGGCTGAAGAAGCCAAGAGGGCAGCTGGAGATTGTCAAGTTGGTTTCTTCTTTAGAAAGAGGCTGTGAGGCCCCTGTATCCCTCCCCTCTAGGGAATGGGTGGAGGCCCTTACTCTCACCTCATGGAAGGGAGAGGAGCTTGAAGGAGCTCCCTGAGGGGGTGGGCAGAGGGACTGTTTTCTGTCCCCAGGAGTGCACAGGTCACAGCCTGCAGGGACTCGCTCCCAAAGGCCAGTCTGCACCCAGGCTGTGGCTAGCTCTGGCTCCCAGCAGAAGAAGGAGGAGAGGGCTGAAGGGAGATGGCCTCCCCACCAACCACAGGGGCCAATCTGTGGGTCTCCTGGTAAGGATAATGGCCTGGGGTCCCTTTAAAGAGGGTCCTCCTGGGAGGAGTAGATGGATCAGAGCCCTCAGCATCTGTGGGAAGTGTATGGCCAGGTGCCCTGGGGCCAGCCAGGAAGCCCCAGCAGTGCAAGGAGAGGGCTGGCCTCCATCGAGACGGCAGCATTCCAAGGACTGGAGAGGAGTCATTCTCCAAGAAGCCCCCCAAATTCTTGGTGCCAAATTCCCCTCCCTGTCCCCTTCCTCATTCCCTCCCCCTCCAACCTGGGAAGGACCATGTGCCTTGGGACCCAGCAGGAAGTAGAGGTCCAGACCTGTGGGAATAAAGACAGCAGAAGGCCCTCACCCCACTCCCCACTGCAGGCTGCCAGCCTTGACCAGGCCGGGCTGGAGGGCCAGAGACACAGGCGTTGAACAAAGATCTGGGTTTTGATGATTTTGCTCAACCAGACACGTTAAAGAAAAGGAAGACGACTGTGTAACTAAAAACAATAATAGGACTTTTCCTTTCTGAAGAAGGACCAGGGCCTGGGGGAGACTTTATCCCAGGGTGATCCAGTGACCCCACAGAAGACAGATTGTCCCGTGTGCCTTCTTCATTCACTCTAAGTGCTAAGCAGCCTTGAGGTGAAGAACCATGGACTGTTGGAGTGCGGGGGTCAGAAACTGCTCTCCTGACCCCTGGAAACCTCTTGAAAGCTGAGTTGACCACTTGGGGAACTCAAGTCCCTCACATAACTAAAATAAATCCTTTAAGACAGCCCACTCCAAGGACAGCAATGTGGAACATGGTGCTGTGGTTCCGTGCCTTTTCCTGCCTATCCCCAACACTGTGCTCCCTGAATCCACTCAGGCTCCCACCCGGGGAGGT
Source organism: Pongo abelii (assembly GCF_028885655.2). NCBI lineage: Eukaryota > Metazoa > Chordata > Mammalia > Primates > Hominidae > Pongo > Pongo abelii. The sequence goes on along the minus strand of NC_071985.2, from coordinate 228,522,567 downwards.
GGTCAGACAAGACTGTTGGCAAATGAGACTCCCAATTGCCTGACCAACATCCATTCTTGCTATCTTCCTTAGAACCCAATTTCTAGCTGGACAACAATGTGCTCAATTATTACCACAATTACTTTTGCACCAACCTAATACAAAACTATGTATCCCAGCCTCCTTTACACTAGATGTGATCATGTGATTCTGTTCTAACCAATGAGATATCAGCAAAGTGTTGGATGGTACTTCCAGGAAGTCTCCCTAAGAGGGGACACCTGCTTGGCATGGATGAGATGGCTGGAGTTCCAGCACCCATCTTGGACCATGAGGATGAGGACAGACTGGAGTATTGATCCCTAACAACTTCCTACAGCCACCCACCTCCAAACTACTGTTACACAAAAAGAGACATGAAGGACCCATCCTGTTTTGACACTGTCACTGGGAAGAGTTCTGTTAAATGCTGCTGAACCTACACTTGGCTGCTGGATGTATGCAATGATCCTCTCACACTCCTCATCCCACTAAATGTGCTGCCAGCTCAGGGTATGGTGGGCACCGCAGCAAAGGTTAGCTCTCCTTGCTGTATGCTTCAGGTGGGAAAAGCATGCTTGGGAGTTTTGACCTTGACTGTCTATACCAAGCCAAGGTGATCCTTTGGGTTGATTGGAACGTCCTCCTAATGGGTCTTGGAGGCAGGTGACAGCTGGCATTTGCTGGCTGAAGTGATCAGGTTCCAGGCCAGACATGAAGCTGGAGCTGTGACTGGACCTGACTCTCCCAGTTGCAAGTTGCTCTTCAGCACAGGCCTAGGATGGCCCAACATGCTCTCTGGGGGAGATGAAACACAGCTGGTATTACAGGTCGAAACGTATCCCCCGAACTCCACATGCTGCAGTCTAACCCCCAGGACCTCAGAATGTGATCTTATTTGGAAATGGTGGCATTGTAGATGTAATTAGTTAAGAAGGGTGAGCCCCTAATCCAAAATGACTAACATCCTTATCGAAAGGGGAATGTGAATCGGAGACACCCACACAGAGGGGACACTGTGGCCATGTAATGACTGGAGTGATGCCGCCACAAACCAAGAACTACCAGCAGCAGGAGAGGGACCTGGCACAGACACTTCCCTATCACCTTTGGAGGGAGCACGGCCCTGCCCGCACCTCGATCTCAGACTCCTGGCCTCCAGAACTGTGAGGTGATCAATTTTGGTTGTATGACCCACTCAGTTTGCAGTCCTTTGTCACGGCAGCCCGAGCAGGCTAATACAGGCTCCACCCACACCGCCCCACCCTCCAGGAGCATACATTCTAAGCACCACAGGGAACCAGCTGCCTGGTACTCAGTAAATGGTCCTGAGGAAGAAGGACAGGTGGGTAGGTGGATGGATGGATCAATGTTAATATGAGTGCATAGATGGGTGTGTGGGTAGGCAGATGAATACATGAATGAATCTGGTGACACACACAGGAACCACCAGATGCCAGAAGGGTTCTGCAAAATGCATCACTCGCCACAAGGACACACATGAATCCAGCGTCTGCAACCAGAAGAACGAATGCGTCACGCCCCACGGAGACCACAGAGATCAATGCAACCTCAATACCAGGAAAAAAACAGGTCATAATTTTCTATAAAACTGGCACACACTGCCCCGATTGATGAATACAGCCATCTGTTTTACTTTTCACACTGTCTATTTTTAATCCTCATGAATAACAAAGGGGTTCCAAAGGAGCCAGAAGTAGGGGTTTGCTGCAGTGGGCAGGGGTGCCTATCTCCCAGGGAGATGACGGATGGGCCCTTCCATCAAGGATGACCTCCCGCAGATGAACAAGGAAGTAGCAGTAACAAGAAGAGAGGCCTGCTCCTAGGTATCGGCCACCTCCAGAGTTTCAATACGGACCTCCGAAGGAGGCACCTTCACCTCCATGCCAGTGCTGGTCTCCTGACAAGAGAGGGTTCGCCTACTAACTGGCATTAGGTGGAACTGTGGCACAGAGGACACGGCCATCTGACAAGGTTCAAAGCTGGACACGAGACAGAGAGTGGCAGATACACCCTCGCTGATGTGAACCCCTGGCAGGCAAACGTTTTCCAAAGGCTCGGCTTGGGGAAGCTCCCTTCCTGTTGGCCTTGGCCCTGAGTCTGAAAGAATGGATGCCCAGTGGCTCAAGAACGGGCATGCAGAGGCAAGGCCTAGGAGGAGAGCAGCCTGCCCTCCCATTTCAGAGCGAGGCCCCTGCATCTCGCCAGCCCTCCTGAGCCCTGGGTGTGGCGGGATTGAGTGCGAGAGCTGCCAGATGAAACACGTCAGCCCGGCCGGTGTCAGGTGCCTCTGAGGCACCAAAAACTTAACTGTACCCGTCCCTAGTGCAGAGACCACTGGGTTTCTCCCCTCCAAAAATAATAACTACTGGAGAGAACACTATGGGTGATGAGAAATCTCTGGAAGCGGCTGCCAGAAGAAGCCGTCAGTTAATCTTCTCTCCGAAGCTCCAGACTCATCTGGCTGTGCTTCTGGGGCGCTGGTTGCCAGTGCAGCCTCGGCTAATAAGTAATTAGAAGATAATTAACATTTGTAACATACATTGGGAAACATCTGGACCTACTGACTTATTAAAACCTAAAAACCTCATTCATCAATTGTGTAGTGAGATAGAGAACAGGCTCAGGTTGGGGCAGGTGGGCTTGGTTCAAAGTCAGCCCCCACTCAAATGTGGATTCTGTCCACCCTGGACAGCCGCCCCACCCCACCTCTCCATGCTTCCTGCCTGCCCCACCATCTCCAAGGAGGAGAGGAAAGCAAAGGGCCCAGCCCTCTCGCACCGGCCAAGTTCTCCTGGAAGAAATAGAACAGCCAAGGATATGGATGTGGTGGCAGCTGGGTCCTCACCCCCACCCCCTTCTCTTCCTGCTTCTTGCCCTTCCCAGGTGAGAAACCTGGAGCTCAGAGAGGGAAGGGGCACTGGATATGTCCCCCAGCTGAGATTCACTGCAGCTCAACGTGGAAGGGCCCGTGACTCCCAGCACCTCACCCACCCCACACTCACAGACAGGGAAGGACCAAAACCAAGAGCAAGATCCCTGCAGCCGCTGTCAGCTCCAGAGCTGAAGTTGTGCCTGGATGTAGCAGTGCCCAGGCTGTGTGGTCAGCCTTGGGCTTCTGTCTCTCTATTGCTTCCCCTCCCACCTCCCATCTTCCCTGTCATCAGTGGGCATGGGATTGGTGGGAGCATGTGTTCTGCAGGAGCTGGACGTGCTCCCCAAGTGCCTTGGTTTCCAGCCAAAACATTAGGATGTGGCTCTACCAACTAATCATCCTCCCTCAGACAGGAGGGCACTGAAATAGAAAACCCAGTGCTCCTGGGAGTGTGCGAAAGCCAGTTAAGGCTGTGGCCATTCTCTCCAGGGAAGCTGGGAAGAGTGAAAATTCTGAGGTGGCCCCTTGTGCAGCCATTTCCTGGGGGATGCTTTTGGAGAAATCTAGGACCAAGCCCCCCTCTGTGTCCCCTTTTCAGCCAGAAGGAGAAATACTTCAGAAGATGCAAATAGAGAGGTTCCTGGCCTCTCTGGGTTCCCCCCACTCCTCCCACTTCCTTCCTTTTTCCTTTGGGGCACCTGCCCTGCACAGGGTCCAATTACACAATGCAGTGGTGCTGTCAGTCATGGCATCTGAACCCTCGGGCCACAATGGTTGGTTCTAAGGGTGGGAAAATGATGTGAGCAGAACCAATGAGAGGCCTGCCCTGGGATTTTTCTTCCTCCAGCCAAGGGAGGAGGTCTTTCTCATCTCTGGCTGAAAGACTGGAAAGAAGGAGGCCAGTGGCCATTTGCAGCCCTGGAAAGGCAGCCTGCATAAAGGACAAAGCCAATGGGCAAGGAGGTGGGACTGGGAGTGGTGGACAGGGCTGCAGGAGCTGGCAGACAGCACTCAGGCCCCTGTTCCCTGGGCCAAGCTCCACGTGGATCCTTCTCCAGGTTCAATTTAGGAAGCCAGTGGATTTTTTTGTTTTTATGTAAGGCATTTTGAGCTGTATTCCTACTATTTTGAACCACAGTATTGACTAATGCAAATATACTTGGTTGTTTCTGGGGAAGGGCAGTCACCCAGCTGGAGAGATGGAAAGAAAAGAAAAGAAAAAAGAAAAGAAGAAGGCAGGCAGGCAGGCAGGCAGGAAGGAAGGAGAAGGAAGGGGAAGGTTGGAAGGAAAGCAAGGGAAGAGAAGGGAAGGAAGGGAAGGAGGGAAGGGGGAAGGAAGGAGGGAAGGAGAAGGAAGTGGAAGGGAGGAAGGAAGAAGGGAGGGAGGGAGGGAAAAAGAAAGAAAGATAGAGAAAGGAAAGAAAGAAAAGGAAGCAGACTTGAAAAAGCCTGAAAGTTCATATGACCAACAAATTAGTAGGGAAAGTTTAGTCTATTTCTCAAAACAAGCCATTATAAGTACTTTTTAAATGCCTATGGCTGCCCTCCTTAGCACAGAGCCCATGAGTATTTTAAGCAGAAATCCTCTGGCTTGGTTGGAGTGTATAAAGCAGAGGAAATAGACACGTCTCCGGAAGAGATGGAGACTTCAGTGGAGGAGAGAGAAGGCGCTCAGTCCAGAACCTCCAATAACACAAATGTCAGCCCCAGGACTTAGGGAGAAGGGAGAGCTCCTCCACTTTGAGGGCTGACACTGCCTCCACCCCAGGTCTAGAGTCCAGAGACCCTGGGCATGATGAGTCGTCAGACAAGGGACCCACGGTGTCCAAGCCCTGTGGCCCGCCCTTCCCCTTGTAGTTTCCACAACTGCCTGTAAGCGTGGGAATCACCAACCCTATCACAGATGGAGTCTGAAACTCACTGCTGGGGAGTGGTGGACCTGGATTCGAACCTAAGCCCACCTGGCTCTCAAACCTGTGTTCTTTCTGTGACCTGCTCTGGGTCAGAACCCCCAGCCCTGACGTCCCTCATCAGAGTCCCATCCCCTTATTTTCAATCAAAACAGAGTAGGCTGTAGGTCCCTCTCCCAGGGCCCTCAGGCCGTGGCAGTTCATTCAGACTGACAAGAACAATCTTGGAGGGTCTCAGCCAGCTCTTTGAGGGAAACTGGCCAGGAGAGAAAACTCAGTCACTTAGGGCCACGAAACTACTAGGCAACCAATTTGCAGAGAACTTGTCCTTAACTTGTGCCACCGGCAAGGTCTGCACGGGCAATTTGGGTCTATCAGCCTTTAAATTATAGATGGCCACATCACTCCTCAGGCCTGCCGCAGAGCCGAGATGGAGAAGCCCGGGGTGACTGACAGCTTCAATAAATGCATTCCTGCCAGGAAAATAGCATTACCACACGGAGGCGCTTTGGAAAGTATTGAACTTCAGGAAGAAACAAAAGTAAAATGGCTCTGGCACTCCTGGGCGCTCCATCATTATTGCCGGACACAGTGGGGAGAAAAGGAACCCATCATCAGATAAATACCGCACCGTCCCCCGCCCGGGAAGGCACCGTCACAGCTCCCGCACAGCCGGTCACCGCACCGTCCCCCGCCCGGGAAGGCACCGTCACAGCTCCCGCACAGCCGGTCACCGCACCGTCCCCCGCCGGGGAAGGCACCGTCACAGCTCCCGCACAGCCGGTCACCGCACCGTCCCCCGCCCGGGAAGGCACCGTCACAGCTCCCGCACAGCCGGTCACCGCACCGTCCCCCGCCGGGGAAGGCACCGTCACAGCTCCCGCACAGCCGGTCACCGCACCGTCCCCCGCCGGGGAAGGCACCGTCACAGCTCCCGCACAGCCGGTCACCGCACCGTCCCCCGCCGGGGAAGGCACCGTGTCACAGCTCCCGCACAGCCGGTCACCGCACCGTCCCCCGCCGGGGAAGGCACCGTGTCACAGCTCCCGCACAGCCGGTCACCGCACTGGCCTCCGGGGAAGGCACCGTCACAGCTTCCGCACAGCTGGTCATAAAGCGGGTGTCTAGCACGAGTGGGGAATCTTTGCCCAGCGAGGAGAGCCCTCGGGAGTGTTAGGTAGGGCAGCCTTCTCCTTCACAGATGGGGAAACCAAGGCCAAGGTCATGCCGCAGATCAAGGTGATGGACCAGAAGGTGTTCAACTGGGCAAGCAGGCAGCAGCATCCCAGGCAAGTCAGACACAAGACAGGCCCCTAGGTTCACTCTGAGTGGCGGCACTCAGCAGTGAGAACCCTCCAAGCTGCCAGGCGGCCTGTGTAGGACACTGTCTATGCCCTCAAGCAGTCATAAAGGGCAGGTTAAAACCAGAGCAGTCCCTCATATCCCCAGCCTACTTCTTACTTCCTGCTGTGGCTGATGTCCGGAAGCCTCCAGTGACGGGCTTTGACTCTGAAGGCAGGGGTCTGTCCTTCTGGTCTACCTGCTGTCCTCCCCACGGTGTGCCCTTGCCCTTCCTGGCAACTGAGAACTGTCCAGGCCCTCACCCTGCTCCTTGTCTCTGAACCAGGCTGCTGGGAAGACCACAGGGTGAGCTCAGCAAGGGCAGGACATGGTCTCACCCACAGCTCCTTCCCTAGCCCCTACAACAGCACCTGTGATGTAGCAGGTGCAGACAGGGCCAGGGATCCAAGAATAGACCAGACTCAGACAAGAATAAAGGCTGCTTCCCAAATCCTTATATTTGTGCTGCCTGTACCCTCCCCAGGGACCTCCTTGTTGCCCTCCACAAGGAAGACCTAAGATCAGGCAACCGGCCCTCCCTGTGATCACCAGGCCAGCACCTGGGGGCCTGGTTCTGTCCCAGACACTGCTATCCTTCACACTCTCGTCCTACTGCACTCCCAGAGGACACGGGCCACCTGGGAACCCCTCCTATTTGTGTATTTCGCTCTTTGAAAATCAGAATGGAACCAGAGAAGGGCTAAGGCTCAGGAGGGCTGGGGTGACTCCATGCATATCCCCAGAGTCGCATGTGGTGTGACTGGGCAAGTCGCTTTGCTCCTCGAGTCCTGGCTGCAGCTGCACAGTGGAGGTAACAGCCCAACCTTGAAGGAGTCACGTGTGGGAGGAGGAAGGAAATGTGCTTCTGCCGGGACCCGGAAATCGCCCGCGGGGGGCTTAGCGCTCCGTTATCGCTGAGGGCTGGAGTTCCTCCCGAATGGTCTGACACCCCATCCAGACTGCCGGGGATGCCAATCCAAAGCTGCAAGCGTCTGTCTGGTTTAGATTTCTGAAAATGTGCTTTTTGCACTTGGCCTCTCATGACGCTCCCTCCCTTGGTTTATCTCCCCACTCTTAACGTGCAAGACTCCTCTCCGGCAATGTTTTACAGCTCCCTTTTAGAGTTAAACAACTGAAAGTGATACTTGAGGCCTCAAGAGTGTGGGCCCAGATCAATGCAACAAAGAATTTCTAAGATGAACTGTAGACTTCTTGGGTAGGGAATGTTTCTGAAAAAGCATTTTTAACTCATTTCCCTGACTCTGGGTAGGCCACAGTTCACACCAATCCAACTCATGGTAGCAAAATCACGGCTCAATGTCACGGGAAAGCCATGTTAATTTGAGGAACAGACTTGCTCGTCTGTCTTAGGTGGGAGGGTGCTGGCCGGCCAGGGGCGGGAGGTGACACAGTGGAAGTGAGAAGTAGGAGCTGGGCTCTAACAGACAAGCATCTCAGGCCTCCAAGAGCCATGTCACTAACCCCACAGCTGCCTGAAGATGGCTGTCCCCCTTCAGTCACATGCACAGTAGCATCCAGAGGTAGCCGAGTGTGTCCAGACGCCACCACCCTGGGACTTGGCAGTGGAGCTGACTGACTTTAACCTGCTGGGCTATCCTGGAAGCTCCAGCTTTGGCCTTGGCTCCCCATCTGTCACCTGAGGACTATGGACTAGATCTGCCACCTCCCTCCATCCTCCACTAAGAATTTATCCACAACATTTTCATGGAGACCCTGTGTCCTGAGCAGGGAAAAAGACAAGGCCTTTGGTTCTAGGTCTCTATCTAAATGTAGATAATAGTAATATCTATATACAGACACATTTCCAAAGAAGACACACATGCAGCCAATAATTATATGGGGAAAAAAACCTCAACATCACTAATCATTAGAGAAATGCAAATCAAAACACAATGAGATACCATCTCACTCAATGAGATACCAATCAGAATAGCCATTATTTAAAAAGTTGGAAAGCAACAGATGCTGGTAAGCTTGTGGAAAAAAAGGAACACTTTTACACTGTTAGTGGGAGTGTAAATTATTTCAACAATTGTGAACGACAGTGTGGCAAGTCCTCAAAGATCTAGAACCAGAAATATCATTTGACACAGCAATCCCATTACTGGATATATACCCAAAGGAATATAAATCATTCTATTATAAAGATACGTGCACACATATGTTCACTGCAGCACTATTGACAATAGCAAAGTCATGGAATCAACCTAAATGCCCATCAATGATAGACTGGATAAAGAAAAATATACACCACAGAATACTATGCAGCCATAAAAAGGAGCAAGATCATGTCCTTTGCAGGGACAAGAATGGAGTTGGAAGCCGTTATCCTCAGCAAACTATGCAGGAACAGAAAACCAAACACCACATATTCTCACCTATAAGTAGGAGCTGATGGATGAGAACACATGGACACACAGAGGGGAACAACACAAACTGGGGCCTGTTGGGGTGTGGGGAGGGAGAGCATCAGGAAGAATAGCTAGTAGATGCTGGGCTTAATACCTGGGTGATGGGATGATCTGTGCAGTAAACCGCCATGGCGCACATTTACCTATGTACATTGCAGCACATCCTGCACATGTACCCCTGAAGTTAAAAGCTGAAAGAAAAAAATTCTAAACTAAGGCATTCAACAAGTTCTCCACACGTGTCAGACATAACACTAACAATGACATGAGCTGGGATGTATTCTCATCCCCACCTTACAGATGGGAAAACCGAGGCACGGATAGGTTAGGTAATATCCCCAAGGTCACACAGACCAAGACTCTCATCCAGGGCTATTTGTCCTCAGAATTAGAGCTTGTACCAGCTATTCTGCACTCAGAACAACAACCAATAGCCTGAATTAGTTTTCTGTTGCTGCTGCAACTAGTTATCATAAGCCTAGTGGCTTGAGACAACACATATTTATTCTCTTACATTTATAGAGATCAGAAGTCTGAAATCAGTTGTATGGAGCTAAAATCAAGACATCAGCAGAGTTAGAGATTCTGGGGGCTTTAGGAGTGGGGAGAATCTGTTCCTGTCTCTTCCAGCTTCTGGAGGCCACCTGCATTCCTTGGCTTGTGGCCACATCCCTCCAATCTCTGCTTCCATGATCACTTAGGCAAAGGAGGTGTCTCCTCTATCAGTCCTTTCTTCATCTGTCTTATATGGATCATTGTGATGACATCAGTCCCATCTGGATAGTCCAGGATAATCCCCCCATCATGAGATCACATCTGCAAATTCCCTTTTGCCTGATAATGTAGCTCTCATAGGTTCTAGGGATCAGGATATGGACAGTTTTGGGGGTCATTATTCATCCCAATAGAAGCATGCCTTGTGCATTCATGGATTACTCCCCATGGGTCTATGGAAGAGAGTTTGTCCCCAGTTCTCCAGCTAGAAGACCAAGGCTCAGCGAGCTTCCTCAGCTGGCCCAACATCTCCCACCTGCTGGGTGCAGCCAGGATTAAAGTCCAGGTCTGGGTGCGTCCTGGGGATCCCAGGAGCCCTTGTTCATCCCCTCTCACTTATCCCCACCCCACTCTTCTCCGGAAGCACATGGCCCCCTGCCTCCTGTGGGATACGCTTCGGCTCAGACTTGACTCATCCTCAGAACACCCTGGCAGAGCCTGCCTTGGGCTGGCCCTGGACTGGAGGGTGGATTTGCAGAAGGTGATCTCTCGGGTGCTCTTCCCCAGACAGCCTCTCTAGCCACATGTTTTAAAGGTCCCCAGGATGTGTTTTCCCCAGGTATGGTAAGACATATGTGTAAATGAGCTATTATGTTACCAGTTCCCTAGATACAGAAGGCAAGGCACCCTACACATGGCCACACGGGGAAGCACCAGGGCTGGTCAGGAGGCAAGTGGGGACGAAAGGTGGGCAAACCACATTGATTGTGGTTTCTGCAAGAAGGAACTGATTGGCTAGCTTGAATCATTACAGCAGACTCTGGCGTGCCTGCCTGTCCCATGGCCGGCCCTGGGATGATTAAGGCAGATAGCCGGTAGCTTAGAGTGTCAGAGCCTAATAAAGGAGACGCTTGGGGGTTCTGGATTGGTTGGTTTGCACTTGAAAGGCTCTCTCCAGAGCTGTTGGCTATCTCTAGAAGTTGGCTCACCCTGGGAAGAGCAGTTTTTCCAGGGTCAGCAAAGTCCCTGAGATATGAAAGCATCAGAATACAGAAAACAAAAGTTATAGTTAATAAGCATCTCCTTTGAGATCAGCCCAGGCAGGTCCCAGGACCACCGCTGAACTATACAGAGGCTTTTCTGCAAAGAAGAAAGTGCCCCTTCCTCAAGGCAGGCACAGGCCTGAGCCAGGCATGAGTCTGGGAGAGCAGATGCAGGCTGGATTTCAGCACCTGCTCAGCTGTTAGGCCAGGTGCCCTTAAGCAGTGCACAACCCACACAACCTTTCGGAGACCCTAGGGGGCCCTGGCTTCCCTCTCTGCCAGGGGCCTGATCCAAGTCAGGGCCAGCCCAACCATGTCCCTTGGGGACAAATGGCTCCACAGCTCTGAGGGTGCCCACTGGGCCAGAACATCCCGGACTGGCCGGAGTCTTATTGGCTCGTGCTCTGTACACAAATCTGAAGCCCCCAAGCGAAGCTAAGCTCTGCTCTAAAACCCTGTGGGGGTAAACATCCTGCTCATAAAATAACAGCAGGATGGAAACCTCCAGATAGTCTCTCAAGAGAAGTGTGCTCCTGACTCTGCTCAAAGCCCCCGTCTGCCCCTCCCCAGCACTGCAGAGCCAGAGTTCCCACGGGGGACCCCAGCTTTGAGCCTTCCTTCCCAAGTCAAGGGGGGGACTTCCTTGGAGAAAGAGCAGCCCTCCTTGGACAGTAGAGAATAAACCTTCCTCCCTTCTGGAAAGAGGAGAATAAACCTTTTTCCCTTGGATTTTCCTCTGGAAACATCAGGATGAATATCCTGTGAGCAGGGCCGCTGGGTTGTAGCCGAGTCATCAGGGTGCAGGCCCTGCTATTGAGGAGGTTTGGGTTTGGTTTATTTCCCCAGCAAAGAATGAAGTGAAGCAATGTCCTAACCTCGGGGTGTGACGTGCTCTGTGGTCGGCAATTTCAAAGCAGAAAGGTCAGCTAAAAGGAGAATCACAGAAAAGCAATGCCAGGAGGCTGCTCGGGCAGCATTCCCTGAATTCCAAGGAGGCCAGGAGCAGGAGCAAGTCATCTTGGATGGGGATGTGGAAATGTGCCTCCAGCCGTATTTTAGTTCTGGAAGTCATATTCATCAGTGCCAACCTCTTAGGGTCCGGTCAAGGGGGCCTCTCTCTACCCACCCAACGCCAGCCTTTGGAAGACCCAGGCACAATGGCCCTGACTCCGAACCTTCTCACTTCCTGCAGCCACGATGATTTCCAATGCTGGCCCCGGGTGCCACATCTGGAGACAGGATCACAGCTGGCAAAGAGGACAGGCCCAGCCCCGGGAGGACCTGGGACCTCACCTTTCAATGTAGGAGACACTGCTGGCAGCTCTCCTTCCAGAAGGGGCGAGCACCCCCTGGCCGGAGTCCCAGCCCAGGTCCAGTGTAAATGTCTTAAAAACAGTCCCCACGCCTGTAGTCCCAGCACTTTGGGAGGCCGAGGCAGGTGGATCAGAAGGTCAGGCCAGCCTGGCCAATATGGTGAAATCCTGTCTCTAATAAAAATACAAAAATTAGCCGGGTGTGGCGGCGCTCTCCTGTGCTATCAGTTACTGGGGAGGCTGAAGCAGGAGAATCACTTGAACCCAGAAGGTGGAGGTTGCAGTGAGCCAAGATCCTGCCACTGAACTCCAGCCTGGGTGACAAAGTGAGACTCCGACTCAAAAAAAAAACCCAAAAAAACAAAACAAAACAAAAAACAGTCCCCACACCAAAGCCCAGCAGTGTCTGTAATAAACTATGGTTTCAAATACACATTCAGAAGAAGTATAGAGGTAGCGGCAGGAGCTGATCAGGAAACTCAGCTTCCAAGAGGACCTGAGAAGTCCCCTAGTCCCACAGCCCGTTTCTGTGATGGGGAGAGGCACAGACAAGAAAAAGTTCTCTCCATGGTCACCAAGGTGACGGGGATGCAGGGCTGGGACCGCCGCCCTGTCCTGCCCCTAGTCCTGATGTGTGACTCCCAGAAGGACCCGCCACCACTGCGTGAACACACATCCATCTCCTAAACTGCCTGGTTCCCAGAGTGGGCAGAGCGGCCGGCCTTTCAAATCCTGTGTTTTAAATTGCCCAATTAGCCAACCAGAATTGCCCTGGTGACACACTCTGTCCCCAGCCTCCTTGGCCAAGAAATAATTCTGCGATCGTTAATACTGACTCTGCATCTGCCGCCCGCCTCGCCCAGAGACTGACCAATCGCTCCCAGGAGCCTGACCGGCCCCTCACGTGGAAGGAAAACTAAGGGCAGAGTCAGAGGTCACCTCTGTGCCGCAGCGGTCCCTGAGGAGCCGGTGCATGGGTGGGAGTGAGCGTGTGGAGAAGCCAGGCCATTGGGAAGACAAAGGGGCCATTGGAGCCCCCGCTGCCGCCACAAGACACCGCCTCCGCATCCATGGAATCTTCCACTAGGCGCAGCTGCCGCTCCTGCGACAGTGGCTACTGCCACCACCAGGGCACAAACCAAAGCCAATACAGGTTCAAAAAAGAACAACACATAAGCACATCAGCCTCGGAGCCCCAGCTCTAGAAGGAGACAGGCACAATCGGACCCCACCTGTGGCTTCATGGTCCCCAAAGCCTGGGCTATGCTCAGGGCTGGAGGAGGAGCAAGACCTAGACCCCAAAGACAGCTCAATGCTCCGGGGATGCTCCGAACTAAGAGAGGCAGAAACATGCCTGGAAATGCAGCTGTTTCATTTGGGGCATTAAAAACCCCTTTGGTTGGTAGATGGAAGGCTGACCTCTTGGTCAGGGGTTTCAGGAGGCTGAGGAGTAAATAGGAGCCACTCAAAGAGCTTGAGGGGAAGTGTCGGCTAGGCAGTGGGCAGGAGGAAGCCCCTCCCTAAAAATCCAGCAGGTGCTGGTCCCCGGAAAGGCATCTTTCTTGGATTATCTCACAAGGATCCTAAGAAATAGGTGCAACTCTCCCCACTTTAAAGAGAGCAAACGAAGGTCCACAAAGGCTAGGAACAGTGCCCAGGATTGGCCAAGATGCAATCCCAGATCTGTCTCCCTCAGAAACCCAAAAAGAGGCAGCAGTGGTGTTGCTTCTGGCAATGATCTCAAGTGGTCTCACAACTTTCTCTGCACTTGGCCTGGGGTCAGAGCCCAGCCCCCCGACTTGTTTGTTCCCAGACTCCCCCAGCACATCCTCTCTCTCCGTTCCCTGAGGTAGGAGCCCTCCTTCCCCTGATGCCATGGAGTTGCAGGCCCCACATCTCTGTCAGTTCACGGGCCAAACCCCTGCTCCCCAGAGACCCTATGTGACCGAGTTCCCACTGCAGGGGGACCACAAAGTCAGCAGGAGGCATGGCTGCTCCGGGAGATGGGGCCACAGCTGGAGGGTGTCCCACGCTCCTGAGCCCATGATGATTTCACACAACCCAGAGATTAAACAGGCTCAGTCTGCAGCCTAAAGAGCTCCAGCCCCTGATCCCAATGGGAACAGGGGAGAGGTGGCTTCTCATGGCAGAAGAGACGTTCATCAGCACCTCCTCCAGGAAGCCTCTCCTGACTTCCCTTCACCAAGAGATTCGGCCCGTCTCAGTGCCCTCACAGCACCTGGGCTCATCACAGTCCAAGCCCTTGACACAGCCCAAGGTATGTCAACATAAAATGGACTGCCTTAATCCCGTTTGAAGCAAGATAGCTATAAAAGCTAACATCACCCTGAATCGTAATTGTCTATTCACTTGTCTCCCCACAGGCAGAGACAGTGTGTTTGTCTTCGCATGCACAGAACTTGGCGAGGTGCCTGCCTGTCGTTAGTACTGAAATAATAAATGTTGCAGATCTAATAATAACAATAATAATATCTAACATGGACGTGGGCACTGGGCCAGCACTGTGCAGACAAGACCTCTCCTGCCCCAGCCCAGTCCTCCCAAAAGGCCCCTGTGACTGCCAGTTCTATACCCACATTGTATGTGATGATGCACCATTTAGAGGGGTGAAAACTCTTGTCCAAAATCACCTAGCTACTCAGGGTCAGAGGCTGTTGGATCCCAAAACCCAACACCACAACACTTCAGTGACAGCGCAGCCCAGGACAGGAGCATTGGAAGGAAAGGGGATTTCAGTGGCACAACATTGAAAGATGGCGGACAGAGCCTGGGGTCAGGAGGCCTGAAAACCGGCCTGACTAGAGAGAAGTCACATCGTCACTCCGCCCCAGGATCTGAGCTCACCATCCATCAAACGGTAGAATATGAGCAGACATGATGAGAATCACAAGATTCTCTTCGGAAGCCCCGGAAACTCTCCTGAGCTTGGGAAGGAGGAGGTAGGGGCCAAGGGCTCAGCTCAGTGGCCAGAGGACACAGTGAAAATGTGGCAACGTTCCTTTCAAATCTAGGAACCCCAGAGGTGGGAGGAGGTAGACGGTCATGAAAAATCACACACAAGGGTTCTCTGGAGGTGAGAACAAGCCCATCAGCCTTTCCCCACCCATCCCCTCCCAATCTGCATCTGTGCCTTGCCCCAGCAGGCACCCAGAGTTGTCTGACTGCGGTGTCAACAAATTGCTCCTGGCCTGTGGTTTGTTTAGATGAACTGATTAAGTCTCATTAAGTGTTTTTAAACAATTAATACCTGCAAGACCACTGGAAATCATGATAATTAAGTCTAAATTAAATGCCACTTTGAAATTTCATTTCCAGGACTAAATCAGCTATAGTCAATTCTACCAGATTGGACTGAACTGGTATTTAAATTTGAATTGTACCCAGAGATGGGGTCAGAAAACTCAGGTGGGTGGGGTGTGGAGAATGACCCACAGGTCCAGAAGCACAGTAGGGTGTGTCTGTCTGGGGGGTTTCGATCTTTCTTGGTTGGTGGTACTGCCCTGGGTGCTCACTGCATCTTCTGTCTGCTTTGTTCTCGTCCCCCTCCTTTTGATAAGTGTTCTCTGATTTCTCCTGGGAATGCCCCTCCCCACCCCTAGACATTTAGTTTGGGTGATGTGCTCTCCCACCCTGATCCCAGGAAGGGACATGTGATTCAAAACTGACCAATCAGAGCACTGCATTTCTCTGACCATACTGATTGGCCCAGTGATGGGCATGTGATCCAAGCTGAGCAAATAAATGCCATGGGACTCTTGCAGGGGCTGCTGGGAGAGAAGCCTGGAGGAAAGTGTTGCCGGAACTGAGGCCGCATATTGCCGCCATGAAGGCACAGCCATTAAGAAAACCACGCCAACAGAAAGGAGCAGAGCTGAAGCAGGAAAGAGAGAAAGTGGGCCTGGAGGACACTGTCTGAACTCCCGGATGAAGGGACTAGCGGTAAAGATGTGTCTCATGTATACATTTTTTTAAAATAGAGATGAGGTCTCACTATGTTGCCCAGGCTGGTCACACACTCCTGAGCTGAAGCGATCCTCCCACCCCAGCTTCCCAGAGTGCTGTGATGTACTGATGTGAGCCACTGTGCCTAGCCTGTACCATATATATATATATATATATTTTTTTTTTTTTTTTTTTTTTAAGACGGAGTCTCGCTCTGTCACCCAGGCTGGAGTGCAGTGGTCTGAGGCTAATTTTTGTAATTTTTCAATAGAGACGGAGTTTCACCATGTTAGCCAGGCTGGTTTTGAACTCCTGACCTTAGGTGATCTGCCCGCCTCAGCCTCCCAAAGTGCTGAGATTACAGGTGTGAGCCACCGCTCCTGGCTGTTCTCGTATATTTTTAAAGGAGATTTACAGTGAGTTGCGTTGAGATTCATTTTGATGTATTTCGTGATATGCATAGACTCTAGGCAGTGCCAGCACCCCAGGCCAAGTCTTGTTTCCCCAAGGGGGAATTTGGAGTGCCTGGGGGCTGACTGAGCAACCCCCAGCTTGCATGCTGCCTTCACTTGCACGGACCAGAATCGGGAATAGAGGGGCCAGGCAGGCCCTTGCAGGGCCCTGAGAGTAATTACTCTTTAAATGTTACCCCCCTTGGTGCCCCACCTACCTCACTGTGGTGCCAGCCCTGGTGTGGACTGTAGCCCACCAGGTCAGAGCTGGGCAGCCAGCCATAAGCACACACTGGAAACTGTGACTCCTGAGCTGTTGTTGTTTTGACCAAAAAGATTGTATATATTTATCCTGTACAACATGTTGTTTTAAAATATGCAGACACTGTGAAAAGGCTAAATCGAGCTAATTAACACATGTATCACCTCACATACTTATCATTATTTTCTGGTGAAAACACTTAACATCTACTCTCTTAGCACATCTTCAAGACTGCAATACGTTGTTGTTAGCTATAATCACCATGTTATGTAATAGATCTCTTGAACTCATTCGTCTCTTCTAACTGAAATTCTATGTCCTTTGACCAAATTCTCCCCAAACATCTCTCCTCCTCCCAGCCCCTGGTAGCCACCATTCTACTCTGCTTCTATGAGTTCAACTGTTTTAGATTCCACATATAAGTAAGGTCATAAAGTATTTGTCTCTCTGTGGTATTTGTCTCCTGCTTCATTTCACATAATGTCCTCCAGGTCCATCCGTGTTGTTGAAAATGACAGGATTTCCCTCTTTCTTGTTGTTTGTTTGCTTGTTTTGAGACAGGGTCTCTCACTCCCATAGCCCAGGGTGGAGTGCAGTGGCATAATCTTGGCTCGACTTCTGTGATGGTTAATACTGAGTGTCAACTTGATTGGATTGAAGGATGCAAAGCATTGTTCCTGGTTTGGCTGTGTCCCACCAAAATCTCACCTTGAATTTTAATAATCCCATGTCAAGGGCAGAGCCAGGTGGAGATAACTGAATCATGGGTGCAGTTCCCCCATACTGTTCTCATGGTAGTGAATAAGTCTCATGAGATCTGATGTTTTATAAAGGGCAGTTACCCCGCACACGCACTCTTGCCTGTTGCCATGTAAGACGTGCCTTTGCTTCTCCCTTGCCTTCTGCCATTGTTGCAAGGCCTCCTCAGCTATGTGGAACTGTGAGTCCCTTAAAACTCTTTCCTTTATAAATGACCCAGTCTCAGGTATGTCTTTATTAGCAGCATGAGAACCGACTAATACAACTTCCCAGGCTCAGGTAATCCTTCCCCGCTTAGCCTCCCAAGTAGCTGGGACTACAGGAATGCACCACCACACCTGGCTAATTTTGGTATTTTTAGTAGAGAGGGGGTTTCACTGTGTTGCCTAGGCTGGTCTTGAACTCCTGGGCTCAAGTGATCCACCTGCCTTGGCCTCCCTCTTTTTTATGGCTGAATAGTACTCCATTGTGTATCTCTACCCCATTTTCTTTATCCACTCATCTGTTGATGACACTTAGGTTGCTTCCGTATCTTGTCTATTGTGAACAGTGTGGCAACGAACATGAGAGTGCACCTATCTCTTGGACATACTGGCTTCATTTCCCTTGGATTTACATCCAGAAGTGGGGTTGCTGGATCCGGTGAATCCTGATCTCTAATCTCAAGTTTCCCACCTACTGTTGGCCCTGGGCAGCCCTTGTGCCTTCTTGGGACCTTGCTTTTCTCATCTGTGCAATGGGAGAGTTGGATCACTTTCCTTGGGCCTGATCAGTCCTAAATTGTACGATTCTTCTAGCGCTTTTGCACAAAGAAGACCCAAAGGCCCTCGCACGCCTGTGCCTGGTCAGCCCACATTAGCCCAAACCTTCCTGGCTGATAAGTAAAGCTGTGAGCTGTAGAAGGAGAGTGGGCCAAAAGCTAATGCTGGGTCACCTGTGACCCCAGCAAGATGGAACATGGTCTTACTCTGTGGCTCCTCGTGTTGGCTGTGCTGGGAAGAACATCCCAAACAGAGGGGAAAATCATTTCTGGCACTGAACAAAAGGTGCCTCTACTGAGGCACCTGGGGACACAGCAGCCCCTTAGGTCTGTGGCTCCCCTGAGAGAGAGCACTGTTCTTGTCCAGCCTGTCCAGATAGGGACATTTCTTCCCATCCCAACCTCTGGGTCACGTAGCTGCACTCCTTTATCCTCCTTTGCCCCTGGGGCTGGGTGCCACAGTTCCCCAGCCACATTAGCATGGAATCGAGCCCATCTCCCAGCCTAAGTGCTCATTGAGCAGCAGCTAATTAATCCCTGAGCAGTGCGTCAGGCACACGCTATAAAACAGAGACGACTCAAAGCCCAGAATATGAGCCACGGTCAGTACATTTTGAGCTGCTCAGCCATGAGCAGCACAGATGGTGGCACAGTGGCTCAGCCCCCAACAGGCAAGGGAGGCGTCCACCTCTGGGAGACAGAGAAACATGTGCACTCTCTGTCCCCTCCACCCTGCTGCCAACTTTGCAATGTAGAAAGTGTCCCAACATGAAGAGGAGAAAGAACAGAGACTCAGAAATTCGAGCAACATTTTCCTGTACCTCGCACGATTGCCACCTGCCTGGGTCATGGGGTACCCCCTTAGCTCTGGTCACATCAGCATCATCTCGCATGGCCAAGTCTTCTTTGAGTGCCCATCGCATGCCCACAGCTGTTCCCGGGATGCACGCCAGACGAGGTACCCCTTTCTACCACACGATCGGTAGCAGTTTCTTCTCCTCACCAAGCCTCTGCTTCTCACATGGAAATCAGTTAAGATGACAGCATCATCACTCATGAGACTGTTGTGACCACACAGGCAGAGCACTTGGCAGGGGACCTGGCGTGCAGAGCGTCCTCAACACATTATACTCACTGCACATGTGAGTCTCTGGGAGGGGCACGTGGCTCTGCCATCCTGCGGCTTGCAGCTGGTTAAGGAGGTGGTGCTTCCAGGGAGAGGTCATCTGAAGACTGAACCTTACAATGTGCCCCATTAGTGCCACAGGATGGCAAGGGAGATTGAGCATGGGCTGGGGGTGGGAGGGCTCTGGAGGGAGCTTGAAGGACGGATAGGACTTGGGGTGGCGTTATCTGGGAGAGGGGGGCAGAGAAGTTCAGCGGTGGAGACAGTACGTGTGGTGCATCCAGGCAGTGGCTGGAGCATCCAGCGGCAGGATGGGGGACGTTCCACCCTCCCTCCCTTCCCTGGTTCCTGCTCCACAAGGCCATGTGGCTCTCAGAGCTGAGGGAGAGCAAGGCCTGAGAGTCGGGGAGACTTAGGGAGCACACAAACCCTGCCCTGAGTGTGGCCACCCTGGACTTGATCATCTGTGCTGGGCAACAACCAAAAGAGCGTAAGCAGAGTGGGACATGAACGCATTGCCCTGCAGATTACCCTGCCCTGCCCTACTCCTAGGGCCTCAGGCCAGGCTGCATCCTGGAAATGTGAGAGAAAAAGGAGCAGACTGCTTTCTGAGGCCAAGCGCTGAATTCTCAGAGCCCAGGACAGGGTCCCTAGCCAGCCAGGCATGACGGGGCCTCCCTGCAGTCTGTCAGCATCTGGGGTGTCAGGGCTACCAGGAAAAAACCCAGCAGAGGCAGCTGCAGGAGCAAGGGGCAGGGGACCACGGAGAATGTCTGCTGGGGGCTCCTGAGCCTGGCCATGGCTGCGTGCCGGCCTCCTTGGCTGCAACAAGGCTGCGGGTGAGCAGAAAAGTGAGATTGACTGCCACTGGGCAGCTGCCCACCACGGGTCCAGCCCAAAGCCTTTGACACCCCAAGCAGCATTGGTGCAGCATCCTCAGCCTCGTCACTATTGATATCTCGGGCGGGACAAATCTCTTTCATGTCAGGTGGCGGGGGTGGACCACCTGTGCACGGTAGGATGTTTAACAACATCTCTCACCCCTAACCCCGAAGCCTACCCTTGTAACAACCAAAATGTCTCCAAGTATTGCCAGATGTCCCCTGGGGTGATGGGGCAAAATATGGTTATTAGGGTGTGAGAGGCTTTGGGCTGGACCTGTGGTGGGCAGCTGTCCAGTGACAGTCAATCTCACTTTTCTGCTCACCCGCAGCCTTGTTGCAGACAAGGAGGCCGGCACGCAGCCATGGCCAGGCTCAGGAGCCCCCAGCAGACATTCTCCGTGGTCCCCTGCCCCTTGCTCCTGCAGCTGCCTCTGCTGGGTTTTTTCGTGGTAGCTGTGACACCCGAGATGCTGACAGTGCTTAAGAACCACTGGATTCAGGAGAGGAGAGTTAAAGTCTTCTTTTCAAAGTAGAAAATAATTAATGGTCTTTCACTCAGTCCACAAATATTTATTAGGCAATTGTGTTTTGCTAGGCACTGAGGACATAGTGTTCACAGTCTGGTGTTCATCTACAGCAGACAAGGTACTCAAATGTACCTAGATGTTTACTTCCTTTCATTCTTGCTCCAAATATATTCATTATCCTCCTAAATAGGAAGCATGGCCCCTAGAAAGCAGCATGCCATCTCCTTCCTTCGGAAGTCTTCCGAAGCCCCAAGGTGGGGGGCCAAATGCTTCTATGTGTACCCCAGAAGCTGTTTCTAGCTGCCCTCTCTCTGCAAGACCCTGAATCTTCATTCTAACTCCCCCTCCCAAACTGTCTCCTCCTGCAGGGCACTTAAACCTGTGCTAACTCTCCCCGCTCTCTCCTTAACTTTGCGGCCTGGATAAGCCTTTAGCCTTATATGGAAATGTAGCTTCTAAGAACTCAACTGCATAGGATCAGGGCTGCAGGGTTGGGGAAAATAATAGCAATCTCTGTATTAGCTTCCCTCACAGCCGTGACTCCTGTCCAGACTAGACGTTGTCCAGTGTGAAGGACACTTCAGCAGGGAAGCCACAGCTGGAATACAAAGAGGAATGAAAGAGGAAATCCTCAGGCCCTGCACTTCCAAGGGCCCACATCGAGATCTGGCAGCAAGTTCAGAGTGATTTTCAGTATGCAATTTTTTTTAACCTATGTAGACCTTAGAAGCAACCCACCCACGTCTTGCCACGAGGCTCTTCAGATCCCAGGCACTCGGCAAGGTGCCCAGCACATCATAGGTGCTCTGCAAAGGTTCATGGAGCTGAAATGAGCTGAAGCTGATACTATTGCTTTGTTACTTCTATGTTCATTCTAATTTCATAGAGAAAGCGCAGGGCACCATGATCTGCACTGAATGGCTCCCTGCCTAAGAGAAGCTATTGTTTGCACAGTGTCCTCAGCCAGGAAGCACAGCTCAGGTGGCAGCAGCTTCCCAGACTGCAAGTGTGGCACCAGAAGGCTGACAAAATGCTCCTGGCATTGCCGGCCTGCAACCCCAGCCCCTAAGGACACGGACCCGATCACCAAGAACGCGCAAACTCTGATGAGGACAAGTGTCTCTCCAAGTCCCTACCTGGCAGCAGCGTCTGCAAGGCAACCCCTGTCACCCTCCAGGGGAGGTTCATGGGAGCCCATCAGCCCTGTCGGGACCTTGGGACCCTCCACTCAGACACCTGTTCTAAGAGCTTACCCCGAGAGGGGCCGAGGGAGGGTACTACACACAAGGCCAACATGGCAATGAAGTACCCTGTGCTGTTCATTAAAACCTGAAAATGGAGCTTGGGAATTTAATTAACAATCCAAGTGCAAAGAAGAGAGGTTTTTGGGGATATTTTTAACACATCTATAATCTTTCATTAACAGCTAGAAATTTAGATTGCTGTATATAAGTGATAGACAATGAAACAGAAAAGGCATTTCTGAGAGTCTCTCGGCTGTCAGCTCTGTGAGCAGCTGGGAGGGTCACTCCATAGTCATCTGTCACACCTCCCTGGAGAAGGCCTTGTGAGCCAGGGGCACCTCAGGAGGCCAGGGTGCAGCACCAGAAGCAAGGGCCCTGGCTCACCAGGGCTAGAAGGAGCAGCCAGCCCCAAACAAGCAGCAGGGTTTACAAAAGGACAATAAATTGATGGAATGACCCAAGTCTGCCAAGCCCTGCTCCTCTCCCCGCCTCCCCATCCCCACCCCTGGATGGGCAAGGGGGAAGGGCAGGGGCTAGAGGGGGTAATGGAGCAGGTAACACAGTGGCCTTCTGGGGTGGACACCACTATTGTGTCCCCTCCTACAGACAAGGGGACAAGCTCAGCAGGGCTGAGTCACTTGCTCCTGAGACACAGTCCTCTGGGTCCCTGGTGGTTCTGCTCATCTTGGATATAGCCATCTATAGTGTTTGCTCCAGACTATCTTTCCAGGAATGTTTGAATAGTGAACAACCTTGGAAGATAGAGGCTCTCTCCCTCCAGAGCAGAGGCAGGCTTGTTTGGACTCCAGCGTAATAAAGATAATGTCCCCCTCAAGGGCAAAGGCCAGGCAAGTGTGCTTGTAGTCCACTCAGCAAGACAGGGTTCCCTCAGATGGGGTCCTTGGCTGGGACACGGACCCGCTACATATGCAGCATCCACCTGGGCCTATCAGTATCACAGCCATGGGGTTTAGAGGCAGAGGGGACCCATGAGGACCATGAAACTTGGGCTGTCTGCTGGGTGGCAAGTAACAACAACAGCTGTCTCTGCCCCGGGAATTTCATGTCTTCTGCCAGCATCGAGGGAAGGGTGGCAGGCTCACCTGTTAGCTTGAAAATAGGGTGAAATCACAGACAGTCCACAATTATTGGTGCTTGCCCCAGCCCACAGTCACAGTGGCAGGCTAGGATTCAATCTCAATAGACTCCAGCACCCCATGTTTTCCAGGCTGTGATCAGGGGACCATCTGCATCAGAGGGAACTGCTGGGCTCCTCCAGTGACCTACAGAATCACATCTCCAGAGAGAGATATGGGGTCTACGCTCCCATCAAGTCCCCATCTCAGCCCAGAAGCATCCCCAAGTCTGAAAGTCTCGCCCTTCACGGCGATGCCCCATTATCTAGTGTGCACAAGTCACAGACATCTGGGCTTCAAGAGCTCCTGGCCAGCCTGGGGATTGGTGAAGCACGGAGGACAGACAAAGAGAGCCAAGAAAAGATGGCAGATCCAGACAGGCCCACACTGCTTAAAGTGTGGCGTTCCCTGGGCCCAGACTCTAGGAACTGCTACGTGGGGCCCTGGGCTGCCCAATCCTGGTAGCAGGGGCCCCTCCTGGTAGCAGGCTGCCCCTCCTGGTAGCAGGGACAGTGGGGACTTGTCTGTTTTGTTTGCTGCTAGGCCACCCCTCGCCCCCGTGCCTAGAATAGCACCTGGCACAGGAGGGATTCAAAAGTTACTGAAGAAAGGGACAGGAGGAGAAGGGAGATATGGGGGCAGGGAGAGAGGGAACAAGGAGAAGAAAGGGGGTTGAGGCGAGGTGCCCTTGAGGGCTGAAACTGGGATGCTGCATCCAAGTCCCAGAGTCTGGAAAGCTCAGCAACAAGTGTGCCGCCTGCAGCCTGCCGGCTGGAGACTCACTCAGAAGCCCCAGTGCCAGATTGGGCCTGTACCATGCACCTACCCAGCAAAAACATGTTGAGTGAGTGAGTGAGTGAGTGAGCACCTCACAGTGACATCCTGTACCTGGACTGCAGGTGCCGGCGCCAGACCGTGCGGAGGCTGGAGACGGCTGCTGTCCCCAGGACTGTGGGTGTCACTGTGCAGAAAGGACACGCATATAAAAAGTGCGTAGCTCTTAACTACACCCGATGAGTGAAGAAACAGGCTCAGGACCCCAAGGAATCTCACCCCAGAGCAAACTGCTGGAAAGTAGGGGAGGCAGGAAGCTGCCAGGAGCTCTCCAGACTCCAAATCCAGTGCTCTTTTTCCCTGAGGCTGATGGCAAGGGCACAACCCACCCCACAGTGCCCCTCAAAGAGCCAGGGCCCCCAGATGCCTGCAATCTACGGCATCCCAGTGGCCCACCCCGACCAGAAGAGGCTCCGGACAGTTGGCCTATCTGCTGCCAAACAAATGGGGTCTCCAGCAGCCACCTCGAGGTGCACCATTAAGCTGCAGAGGCTGCAGCTCAGGCCGAATGTCACTTTAGTAAGCTTTTCCACTGGCATTAAAGGTTAGCCACATCCAATCTCACTCATGCCACCTGCACCCCACTCAGCATGCGTGCTGAATCATTAAAGGGAGAACAAGGTTTCTGAGAAGAACCGCTGTGGCCTTCTCCAGGAAAACAGCCTCTCGGAAGCCAGGGCTGGGGGCAAAGCCTCTGACAGAGAGGCAGTGGGACCCAAGGGTCCAGGTCCCCGCCTCTCCTTGCCCAGTGGCCTTTTCTGAGCAGCCTGGGGCTGGCGGTGGGTGTGGAAGGCAAGCAGCTCTGTGTCTCCCAGGCTGGCATCTGCTCTGCTGAAAATATAGCTGTTTGTCTAGGGATTGTGTTTTCCTTGGAAAGTTTTTTGATGGGTTTGCTTTGGGGTTTTGGAAAGAGAAAGACTGGGTTTCTGTTTGGATTCAGGGGGTACACAAGCAGGTTTGTTACTTGAGTATATTGTGTGATGCTGAGGTTTGGCCTTCTAATGATCCCACCCCTCCAGGTGGTGAACATAGAACCTGATAGGTAGTTTTTCAGCCCTTTCCCCCTTCCCTTCCCTGTCTAGTAACCCCCAGTGTCTGTACTTCCCATTTTTGTGTCTGTGTATACCCAGTGTTTAGCTATCCCTTACAGCTGGGAACATGTGATGTTTGGTTTTCTGTTGCTGCATTAATTAGCTTAGGATAATGGATTCCAGCTGCATTCATGTTGCTGCAAAGGCCACAATTTCATTTTTTATGGCAGTGTAGTATTCCATGGTGTATATGTACCCCATTTTCTTTATCCAGTACACCCTGATGGGCACCTGGATTTATTCCATGTCTTTGCTGTTGTGAATAGTGCTTCAATAAACATTTGAGTGCAGGTGTCTTTTTGGTAGGACCGTTTATTTTCTTTTGGGTATATACCCAGTGATGAGATTGCTGGGTCGAATGATAATTCTGTTTTTTGTTCTTTGAGAAATCTCCAAACTGCTTTCCACAGGGGCTGATCTCATTTGCATTCCCACTAACAATGGATAAGCATTCTCTTTTCTCCAAAGCCTCACCAACATCTGTTATTTTTTTACTTTTTAATAATTGCCATTCTGACTGGCGTGAGATGCTGTCTCATTGTGGTTTTGATTTGCACGTCTCTAATGATTAGTGATGTTGAGCATTTTCTCATGTGTTTGTTGGCAAACTTTATGTCTTCTTTTGAGAAGTGTCTGTTCATGTCCTTTGCCCACTTTTCAATGGGATTATTTGGTTTTTTTGCTTGCTGATTTTTTTAAGTTCCTTATAGATTCTGGAAATCAGACCTTTGTCAGATGCATAGTTTGCAAATATTTTCTCCCCTTCTGTAGGCTGTCTGTTTACTCTGTTGATATTTTAATAGTTTCTTTTGCTGTGCGGAGGTCCCATTTGTCTATTTTTTATTTTGTTGCATTTGCTTTTGGGTTCTTCATCACGAATTCTGAAAGACATTCTTTTAAAAACAAATTCTCAGGCATGCCAGTGGCAACTGTGCCCCTGAAGGGGTGGTGGCCCATGCACAGCTTCTGTCTCCCATCAGTCCATGCGCAGCTTGTCTCCCATCAGTCCACAGACAGCTTCTGTCTCCCATCAGTCCACGCGCAGCTTCTGTCTCCCATCAGTCCACAGACAGCTTCTGTCTCCCATCAGTCCACGCACAGCTTCTGTCTCCCATCAGTCCACGCACAGCTTCTGTCTCCCATCAGTCCACAGACAGCTTCTGTCTCCCATCAGTCCACGCGCAGCTTCTGTCTCCCATCAGTCCACCCACAGCTTCTGTCTCCCATCAGTCCACGCGCAGCTTCTGTCTCCCATCAGTCCACAGACAGCTTCTGTCTCCCATCAGTCCACGCGCAGCTTCTGTCTCCCATCAGTCCACCCACAGCTTCTGTCTCCCATCAGTCCACGTGCAGCTTCTGTCTCCCATCAGTCCACGCACAGCTTCTGTCTCCCATCAGTCCACGCGCAGCTTCTGTCTCCCATCAGTCCGGTCCTCCAGTAGCAGTGAGAATCTCCTCAGTTCTTGTCTGTTCCATCAGGCCAGCCCACCGTCTGGGCCCCAAACTCGAGTGTTCACCCTGCAGCCCTGGTTGGGATGTCTGTGCTCCGGGCTGGAGAGCACAGTGAACCTCCGCAGAGACGTGCCTCCACCACCAGCTGTGTGCCTGCTGCTCTGTAGCCCCTGGGATTCACAGGTAAGCCAGGTGTAAGGTTTGGTAAAAATGAATTCCAGCACCCTCGCTTGTGCCTGTGCGGTACCCTGTGCCTTCCCCACGATTTCTGCAAGCCCTGGGGCCTCTCCCATCCTCCTCCCATCTGCTCCAGGTTTGGCATCCACTGAGCTCTCTGGACTCACTGTCTCTCACTCAGCTATCTCTTCTCTTGTCTCTGTGATGAAGCTTCTAGCATTCTCAGCCCCGACTCCCAACACTTCCCCACATACTCTGCCTGCATCAGACCTGACAAAGGTTTCTTCGGGGGGATTTTATAGTCAGAATGGCAGAGTAGAGGAAGGCAGGTGGGAATACTGGCAGCCCTTTGGCCATCCAGCCACTTCTCAAAGGCTGTGCTTTCTGGAAGGTTCTCCAATTAGAAGCACCCACCAGTCGGAAAAATTAAATCAAGGAAGTTCCTGGAACAAAGAAGGACTCAGTGCTTTAGCTCTGGATGCCCGAGTAGCAGGCATTGTGGAAGGACCTTCATACCAGCTCCTGAGCCTGCATTCCTGTGTCAGCAAAACACCATCATAGTGTCAGCATCAAATCCTATAACCGGCTGTGAGAGGCTCTGGGCCGGGCTCTGTACACACAGGACCCCTGAGACGTCACTCCACCTTTGGATGTGAAATGTCCAGGGTTCAGCCCTCTGTGAACTGGAGAGGGATCCCAGGCACCCACCCCACCTCCTCTAATGAGTCCATGGCCCCCTATCTCCTGCACCTTAAGGGACCCGGAACCTAACGGTCCCCACACAGCCTCCCCTGTCTCTGCGAACCTGCCACTGAAGGCCTCTGCCGGAGCTGCTTCCTCTCACAGGCCAGAGCAATTTACCTGAATCATTTATAGTGGCATAAAGGTGGGGGAACGTTTGGAATCCTGAGCGGCCCGTTGGGAACCACTGCCACCCTGCAGCATTCCCAGGGAGCCCCCAGCCCTTACCCAGGCTCAGGGGGCGGAGGGAGCCATCTCCCTGCAGCCGAATCCCACTTCCCATGGCTCTCCAATGGATTCTATTCTAAAGCACATTTACTGCTGGAAACTAATTCAACGTGCCTCAGAATGGTTGGGATCATTACATAAGCAGCTGACCTTTAGAGACGGGGCCAGAGGTGACAAGACACAGTTGCATTGGCTCAGGGTAAGGAGCTGCTGCAGGGGACAGGCCTGTGCCCGCTGCAGGGGCTTTGAGTAGAAACGTCAGGAGGCAGAGCCTCCAACTCACAGCACAGGCAAAGCCAGAGTGGGGCACACAGGGACCCCACCTGGCCCCCGCCACCCACCTGCAACGTGGGAGACCAGCAATAGAGCTGTCAGTGAACTGAGATGCAGGACAGGACGCACACATTGATAAATCAGACTTGGCCCTATGCCTGCCAGCCCGGCGGAAGCTGCTGACCAGGCTCTGGGCTTCCTGAGCTCCCTTTACTCTGCGCTGCCCTTCCCTGCCTTCACCGGCCCAATCCCCTCCACCATTTGTAAATCTGCTTTTCACCCAGCAGTGAACCCCCACCCCAGCACCTTTCCATCCCATATGGGAATTTCCTTCGCAGCACTTTGCACACCTGAAACTTGAGCTGAACGCTGATTTCTTCTGGGTAGGGCTAACCTGAAGAGACTGCATCTTACTCACTGTTCAGTGTTTCCAGCACATAGTAGGCACACAGCAAAATGATAAAAACGAAGAGCAAATGTCTATCACACATACGTTCAACCTCCCTACTAATCAAAGAAATGGAAATT
The DNA here is from genome assembly GCF_028885655.2 of Pongo abelii. Taxonomy (NCBI): domain Eukaryota; kingdom Metazoa; phylum Chordata; class Mammalia; order Primates; family Hominidae; genus Pongo; species Pongo abelii. The sequence continues at coordinate 228,494,463 of NC_071985.2, read as the reverse complement.
AAAATGAGATTCCCTTTCACCTTCAAACTGATTTTTTTTAAAAATTCATAAATGAAAAGATACAATTCCAGGCAGGTAAGGTTAGAGGAAGACAGACATTCCCAAACACTGAGGACAGGGGATATAAATGGGCATAGGCATCTGGAAAACAACCTGTCACTTTATGTCTATCAGCTAGACTAGGCCAAGTTATGCTATAGAAACAACAATGGAAAATTTACCAGGGCACAGCAAAGCTCTGACCCTTCCTCACACCACATGTCGGGAGCAGTGGGTGTTAGGCTGCGGGGAGTGCTCTGGGCATCATGGTGTTCCTCACTCTTGGACCCAAGCTGATGAAGCAGGAAACATCTAGAATGTTGTTGCAGAATATGAAGGAGGAAAAGAAATGTGGCATAACAAGAAGTGGCTCTTAAACTTTTGCCCAGTGACGGCACACATCACTTCTGCTCATATTTCATTGGCCAAAACAGTCACATGGTCATGTGCTTTGACTTCAAGCGCAACTATGTGATGAAGGAAGGAAGGAAGGAAAAGAAAGAAAGAGAGAGAGATGGGTGGATGGATGGGATGGATGGATGGATGGACAGATGATTGATTGATAGATAGATAGATAGATAGATGATAGATAGATGAATAGGTGGATAGATGAATGGATAGACAAAGGCATAGCTAGGTGCATAGATGGATAGACAGGTGGATGGATCAATGGACAGGTAGATAAACAGATGATAGGTAGATGCATAGAGAGATAAATAGATAGGTAAATGAATGGATGGACAGGTGGACAGATGAATGAATTAGATAGATAGAGTAGGGGGAAAAGAATGGATAAACAAATGTATGCTCCATGAGAGCATAGCATTTTTTTTTTTTGAGACAGAGTCTCGCACTGTGGCCCGGGCTGGGGTGCTGAGGTGCAATGGCACGATTTCAGCTCACTGCAACCTCCTCAGCTGGGATTACAGGCTCACACTAACACACCCAGCTATTTCTATGTATTTTTAATAGAGACAGGGTTTTGCTATGTTGGTCAGATGGGTCTCAAACTCCTGACCTCGTGATCCGCCCACCTTGGCCTCCGAAAGTGCTGGGATTACAGGCGTGAGCCACTGCACCCGGCCAACTTTTGTTGTTTTTAATGGCAATGATTTTTATCTGTTTTGAACAGCACTTCGCACATACTACCTTTTTGTTAGCTGGATGGATGATGGGTGATGGATGGATGGATGGATGGATGGGTGATGGGTGGATGATGAATGGATGATGGATGGATGGTGGATAGAATGATGGGTGGATGATGGTTGGATGGATAATGGATGGCTGGATGATAGATGGATGAATGATGGATGGATGGTGGATGGATAATGGATAGATGGATGAGGGATGAATGATGGATGGATGGTGGATAATGGATAGATGGATGAGGGATGAATGATGGATGGATGGTGGATGGATAATGGATAGATGGATGAGGGATGAATGATGGATGGATGGATGATAGATGGATGAATGATGGATGGATGGTGGATGGATAATGAATGGATAATGGATAATGGATGATGGATGAATGATGCATGGATGGATGGATGAATGGTTGACAGATGGATGATAGATGGATGATGGATGGATGGATGATGGGTAGATAATGGATGAATGGATAATGGATGATGAACAGATGGATGGATGGATGATGAATGGATGATAGTTGGATAGATGGATGATGGATGGATGATGGGTGGATGGATAAATGAATTACATAGATAGAGTTGGGGAAAAGAATGGATAAATAAATGTATGCTCCATGAGGGAATAGACTTTTGTTGTTTTTAATGGCAATGATTTTTATCTGTTTTGAACAGCACTTCACACATAGTACCTCCTTGTTAGCTGGATGGAGGATGGATGGATGGATGATGGGTGGCTGATGGATGCATGATATATGAATGGATGGTGGATGGGTGATGGATAGATGGATGGATAATGGATAATGGTTAGATGGGTGATGGATGGATAATGGATGAATGGATAATGGATGATGAATGGATGGACGGATGGATGAGATTGGATGATGGATGGATGGATGATGGATGGATGATGGGTGGATTGATGAATGAATTAGATAGATAGAGTCAGGGGGAAGAATGGATAAATAAACATATGCTCCATGAGGGCATATACTTTTGTTGTTTTTAATGGCAATGATTTTTATCTGTTTTGAACAGCACTGCACGCATAGTACCTTTTTGTTAGCTGGATGGATGATGGATGGATGGATGGATGGATGGATGGATGGATGGATGGATGGACGGTTGATGGGTGGCTGATAGATGGATGATGGATGGATGGTGGGTGGATGATGAATGGATGATGGATAGACAGATGGATAATGGATGGATGGATGAGAAGTGAAAGAGCACTAGCAAGAGCAAGAGTGAAGGCGAAACTAAGAGTAAGCCCATAAATGGAAAAAATCAACCTACATGGCCCATAAGGAAAGGATCTAATCTCTCCATGGCTGGATGGTGTTGGAAGAGAAATCTTATTTTCAATATAAATTCAGTTGTGTCCCAAAAATATACATTTGGGGCATTTGGGGTGTTAAGATCTTTGTTTTGTTACTGTAATTTCAGAGAAATGCTCAAGGACTCTGAGGAGTTTTCTCTCTGCTCTCTCTGTCTCTTTCTCCTCTCTCTCTCTCCCCCTCCCTTCCTCCCTCCCCCACCCTCCTCCACAGCCTTCCTTCTTCCCCTCCAGCTTCACAAGAGCACATTGAACACCACCTCTGTCATGTCCCAAGCCAGGCACCAAGGTCACAAGCATATTCCACTCCTCCCACCCTTCAAAGTGCTCACAGGTTACTGGAAGAGAAACAGGTAAATAGGTCTTCAGGACACAAGGGACACAGCACAATGACAGAGGTAAATCCAGGGAATGGGGAACCAAGATAACTGGCATCTGATGATTTAGGAGGATCAGGGAAAGTAACCCAGAAAATGTGGCACCTGAACTATTTCCCGAAAGATGAAAAAGAGTTGGTCGGTCAACGCTGGGCAGCAGCTTACAGGACAGAAACAGTGCAGACACAAATGAGACTTAGAAAGTGTATTTGTCAGCTCAGACCAACTGCCATAACAAACAATCCCAACACCTTAGTGACTTCACAAAATCCAAGTTACATCTCACCACCAAGCAGCCATCCAAAACTTGTTTTCCTGGACAGATTGTGCTCCTGGCTGGCTCCCTCCCAAGCAGACCAGGGTCCTTCCATCCTCTAGGTCCTTGGAGTCACTCTCCCTCCATCCAGAGTCACACTGTGAGGGTGTCATGGGCCAGAACCAGAAGGGGTGCACTTTGCCTGTTCCTCCCACTATCCGTGGCCAGAAAGCAGTTGCCTGGCTGCCCCTAACTGCAAGGAGGTCCAGGAAATGTCATCTGGCTGAGTACCAGGAGGATAAAGGAAATGTCTATCCAGTTTGGAAATAATCGTACTGACTCCCTCCCCATCACCCCCACCCAGGCCTGTGCATTCTGGGCGACTCCCGTGGCCATCCGCACAGATCTGCAGCCACCGGTGCCCACTGCACTGTCCTCACAGGGGTACCGTGGCTCCCTCCTGAGAGCCAAAGCATAGATTCTGGAAAGGACTTTACTCCCTGCTCCTGGCTTCTGAGCAACAATAATGCAAATGAACAATCCAGAAGACTTCATTCTGGGTGTTTTCACATCAACTCGCTAGCCCACATCACAGAAGTAAAAGACATGAGGCAGAGTGGAAGGGACAGAAGATGAAACAGGAAGATGAGATGTTCTGGGGTTCCATCCTCAGCTTTCCTGGAAGTTCATCCATTTGTCCGTTCAACACACAGACAGTGTGCGCGTCCTCTGTGCCCAGCTCTGCCAGCAGCTGGGGATGTTTTGTGAAGACGGGAGGATTCAGTCCTGTTGGGAAAACAGCAGTGAAAACCCAGTGTGATGGGCAACAGTGGTGGAGCTGAGGGTGGGGAGTCCAGGGAGGCTGCTGCCTCGAGTGGGATGGGGTCTGGGATGGGAAAGGCCAGGGCCATTCGCCAGCTAATAGGAGAGGGAGAGCATCCCTGCCAGAGCCTATAGCCTGAGCCAGACCCCAGGGCAGACAGAAGCCAGGCCTGAGAGTGACCTCCATGCAGCAAAGCAGGGGGATAAGGACGGAGAGGAGGGAGAGAGATGGCTTGGGACCAGGAGCCCCCTGAGGACTAGGAGGCCCCATAGGTAGGAGCAGCTTTGAGGGGCAGGAGACTGAGCTTCCAGTGTCTCTGAAGGAGGGGGAGAAGCGTCATGAGTCTTGCACAGTGGAATGACTAGCGTTTCTTGCCCTACCAGTTAAATAGGAGGGCAAGAGAATAATTTTGTCCAAGCATAGGACTGGGTGTGGTATCCTGGTGAGGAAAGACTTAAGACAGAAAACCAAAATGATTACAGAAGCCAAGCTAAAGCAGTTAAGTCTCCCTAAATCCTTTTGTCCAGAGACAAAAGGTGTGTGGCCAAAGAATGGAAATTTAACTAGACAGAAAGCAGTTACCCTTCAAAGGCACACCAGTGACCACAAGACTTCCTTGAGGCTCAGAGGAGATGGTTTTAAAACAAACCAAAGAATACTTGATGTTCCACCCATGAGAAAAGGAATACCAATGGGAACCCAAAAAGATTCCAGAGATGCTAAGATTTCTGGATGGGGGGAAGGGAAGTCTGTGATACAGACATTTGGGTAAATCCCTAATTTTCCGGAGTCAACATCTTGGAAGACAATTTCCACAGGCTTCTCAACCAGGTTTCTCATCTGGACTGCTGACACAAAAATGATGTAAGTGACTATTTTCTCAATTGTCCCAAATAGCTAGAACCATTCTGGATGCAAAGGAGAGAAGTTGATTCATCGCGACAACAGATGCTGTCGGCCCTTCGGGCTGAATTCCCGGGACCCACATCTCATCCTGCTTGTCAAACCTCTTGATTCAGTGAATCCCTGGTTCATTCAGAAAACAAAACTCATCACTTTCAAAGCCAAAGAATCACCATGAGGAAACTTCATGTAAATTTCCAAAATATAAAAGAAAATATTCCAAGAGCATTTGTCTTCGAAACAGACCGCGGAGGGTTAAAAGCCAGGGCCTCCTCCCACAAATAAAAGAAACCCAAAATGTTCTACCTGGTTTATCTAAACAACAACGCAATAAACAGCTTGAAAACTTATCAGGTATTGAGAAATATGTGGTTTATGGAGGAAACCCAAGATAAGAGGAAGGCAGAGAAACAACTGTGGTCAACAAGCGGGGGCTGTGGCTCCCGGGGGGTCCTCAGTGGGTTCCTCGGGCTGAGCACCCAACATCAGCACCGTCTGGGGGAAGCTTGTCCACTACAGCATCTTAGGCCCCACCGAAGAGAGGTCAGAGATGCAGCCAAGGATGGCATAATTGTAACCAGTTCCCCAGCTGATCCTTATAAGGAGGCAGACTTGGGAACCGCCACTGCCACCCAGCACAAATTCAGTCCTGACTCCCTTCCCGGGCTTCAGAAGGCAGGAGCTCTTCCTAAGGACGTTGCCCAGCTCCACCTGGAGCCAGGTGAGGGTCCAGAGGCACAGCGGCCAGCCCTTGTCTCACAAATGTACTACATACACATGTGCACAAACACACATTAATGTACATATGCATACATGTGTATTCATGTGTATGCACACATGTGCACACATACACATACATACATACATGTGCACACACATGCATGTACAAATGTACTTCCACACACACGTGCATGTCAGCACACATATGCACACATACAAATGCACACGCACACATGCCAGCACACACCATGCCTGCCCAGGCACAATCCTCCATTCCTGAGATAAGGAGGAAGTTGGGGAGTTCTGGCAAAACCATCCGCCTCCTCACTGGCTTCCTGCCAGGCCAGGGGAAGGGCTCTCTGGTTCCGCGCTCCTTTGGTGATGAGCAACCAGCCCCTTCCCCAGATGAGCCCATGCCTCATATAAGCCTGGGAGCGCAGGTGGGCTTGCACAGGTGCCCAGGATGAACTTCAACTGCTGCTCTGAGCTGTGCAGGGCCTGATGAGGTCATAGGAGGATTGGCTGGGGACCGGGGGAAGTGGGCAGCAGAGGCAGTGGGGTCAATGCCCCTCAGAATATCTCTGGCTCCGTCCACAGCAGTGCAGGCCCTACTGATGTGCCCACCTCTTGCCTGGGCAGGGGGGTGCTTCTGGATCATGGACACCTTGGAGAACCTCAAGAGTCACCCCATCTCTGTCCCTTTGGTTTCCTGGATGAGGCAGGCAGCACGCCCCTGCCCACACCTGTCCGCCCTGAGCCCACTCCTCACCTTCCCACCTGGGCCTGACGGAGGAACAAGCTGAGCTGGAGGCTGCACCTCAGGCTTTGGGGTCCCTCAAGAGACCTCGCGCCTGCTGCAGGTCCCTAATCCAGGGAAGAGAGATGAGCCCATGGGGCCAGCCCAGGCCCCCGCCCCACCCTACCACCCACTTCCTGATGTGCCCGGTGCTGTTTGGGCCCCAGGGAGGAGGAGGAGCTCCTTGAAAACAGTGGTTATGGCTCCCATCACCCGTGACGTGGGACTTTGGACATGTTATGTATGCCTGGCGCCTCACCTGTCTGCCAGGCGCCTCACACCTGCCCACAGGACCTCCATGAGGATAATGTGAGGAGCTCCATGCACTGTCTGGCATAGGGGGAGCCTCGTATGGGTGAGGTCATTGTAAGAATTAAAGAATGGAAACACACACACAACTCTCCCTCTCAAATAAGCACAGCAAAAAAACACAGAAGCAGTCCAAGCTTCTAATAAACTCTCCCATCCTAAATCCTTAAAAACTCTTAGTCCATAAAAGAGTGCGGCTCTGACCTAACTCAGCCAGCCGCCCCTCTCAGGTTTATTTAAAATAAACCTGTCCCTGTTGACAGCACAGCCACCCTTCATGTTTCTCTCCTCTTTCTTTAATTATTACAGTCATAGTCTCTTGCCTGGCAAGACAGGCACGTGTCTTCAGGAAACGACATGTGTGCTGGGTAGTGTGACTTCCCCAAGTGCAGGAGCAGTGACCCAGTCCCCTTCTCCCCACTGTGCCACCTCAGTCCCTCAGTCACATCTAGGTTGCTCATCTTCAGCAAGATGTAAACTGGCCACAACCACCAGCCGCTGAGGACCTCTCTCCCCTCTTGAGAGATGTCAGGGTCCCTTTCCCAGCACCCCTGGCTGTGCAGCCCTGATGTCCCCGCTCATAGCAGAATGCCCACCATGTCCCCATCAGCCGGGCTCCTGGCCTTTACCAACCACCCAGCCAGGCTGGCTTTGTGATGTCAGCAGCAAAGAAGACACAGTCCCTGAACGTGGAATCACAACTGAGAGGGAGGGACCGCTGGCCACATGGGCTGCCTGTGGCCCCTCAGAGCCCTCAGCACCCAGGGCATTTCCAAGCAAGTCTGGCAATACCAGTTGGAAGCTATGCTCTGCCTAGCCCATTGCATGACCCCTGGAGGGGCTGCCCCTCCTCGGCCAACTCAAGGCAGGCTGGCACCTGCCTCCAAGGCTCTTGCCCTCCAAATCCAAGGACGCTGCTTCCTGGGAAGGACAGGACCTGCTCATCCCCTCCCCATGGAGGGGGCTGGAGGAGCCAGGTGTCTAGAAGGGGCTGAGGCTTCTCAAAGCTGGCACTGACCCCTCCAGATGAGCTCCCCTCTCTTGCTGCCTCCCCTCAGTGCAGAGGTGCAAGGGTGGTGAGGAGATCACAGGCTCACAGAGAGCCCAGCCGACAGCTACTCCGTCAGCCCCTGCACACTGCAGAGCACATCACGGGTGCAGAACATGAAGCTCTGTTCAGTGAGGCATTCCTCGCCTAGCAGCGAAGGCAAAGCCCGTCCCACAGGTGTGGATGCAGGGTCCTGGGGCAGCCTCCCCATCTCCCTGCCCATGTGGTCCTAGGCACTGTGCATCCATTTTCACTACCCACCCTAGCCCTGGGGAAAGGAGACCTGGACCCAGCCAAAGACCACCGTCCCCAGGCCCTGGGGTGGCCCCGACCTGGGCGCTGGACCCCAGCAAGGCTGGTCCCACTGTTCCATGAGATGTGCTGTGTCCACACTCCCAGCAAGAAGCTCTGCCCCTTTACAGAAGACATCCGGCTCCAGCCCAGCACCAGGGCCCCAAACACTTTCTGGAGAAAGTCGGGCCTGCCACGCTCACAGAGCCCAGATCCAGCTCTGCGTGAAGCTGGCTGGGCCTCGACCCTGGGTAACTGGGCCCCAGCGCAGCGTCTCCATGTGCGCCTGGGGGGGTGTTCTTTTTTTCTTTCTTTATTCCTCCCTCCCTTCCTTCCTCCCTTCCTTCCTTTCTCTCTTTCTTTCTTCCATGTATTTATTTAATTTTACTCACACTACTTTGACCCTTTCAACTGAAAAAAGTCCCAGCCAATCCCCACATACAAGAGCCGGCCCTCCTTCCAGGAGCTCCCAGTGCTGACACAGGGTAGGCCTGATGCTGACTACATCTGGAATTCAGAGAAGCCAGAGGTCAGAGTGAGCCCCCAGCTCTGCTTCCAGCTCAGCCCCTCCCTGGATCTCAATGAACCCCAGGCCTGAGCTGAGTTTAGAATCCTGTAGCCTGTCTGAGATTCAGCTTCGATGACCAGCTCAAGCCCCCCAACACACATGCACGCTCACAGATGCAGAGTCACAGGCACAGAGACACACACATGTACAAAGAAAGAGACACACAGACACACACAGGAAAAGACACACAAACTGAGAAAGCAACACAGATACACACAAACACACAGAGACACACAGAAATACACACAGACACACACAAGCACAGACACACACACAGATACACAGAAAAAGAGACATACAGACACACAAACACACAGACACACAGGAACACAGAGAGACACATACACAGATACACACAGAGAAAACACACAGGCACACACACATCTGTGACGCTCTGAAGACTCAAGCAGGGCTGTCCGTCACCCAGCACAGCTTCATCCTGCCAACCAGGCTGGACAGGGCCCCTGAGGCCATTGCGGGGGCAGAGCAAGTTTGCACGGGGAAACCCACGTTCGTTTCCTTGTAACGCTGGCTGCAGCATCCCAGGCAAAGGCTTCCCAGGCCGAAGGGGTCTCCGTGAAGAAGGAGGGGCCCCCACATGCCACCCCATGCTCCACTTTCCTCCCTCTCTCTTCCCACCTGCCACCTCCGGCTCCACGGCAGGGAGTTCTGGTAACAGCTAGACACACGGGCAGAAACCCACAAAAAGACTCACACACGTGTGTGTGTATTCCAAGGAAGAAGTGAAATCCCTGCTCCCGTTGCCATGGCAACCCCACCCGGAGCTACAGCAAGAGCTTTAATTGGCAGTACTTATTTGGCTGAAACCCCAGGAATGATCAACAGGAGATTAGAAACATTAAAAACCAGCAGGAGCATGCTGGAGAAGACGATGACAGAAAGGACGATCCCCCTGAAAACTCTATTGATAACAGTAATGACAGTTGTATGGTTTATTGTGTGACCGCGTCACGCCAGCCTGTGCTAAGTTCTTTGCATGCATTATTTCGTTGGATCCTTCCAACAGCCCTTTGATCATTTCTCCCATTTTGCAGATGGAAAGTTCTCTGAAGCTCAGAGAGGTAAAGGAAGTGGCCCAAGGCCACACAGGATTTAAAGACTGCTTGGAATGACGCCAAATGCCACGTTGGTCATGACGGTCATGAACACTGTGCTTTGCCTGGGGTCCCCCAGAAGGCATCAGCGTCAGCTCCCGGGACCCCTGTAGCTCTTCCAAGGCAGCTGCCACCCCCTATGCCCCCAGTGGCTAAAGACCACAGCTCAGCCAGCCAGAGGGCCTGGCCAGGGTTGACCTCCAAGACACCAGCCAATGCCTGTGTCTGGGTTGCTGCCAGCTTTACCCCTCAGACCGCCCGTCCCTGCCGCTGCTCTGGCCACAGCATCCACCCTGCAACCCGCCGTGGGCCTGCTGACCCCTGGTGGCAGCCATGGGGCATGGCACCAAGACGTGGACTTAACTCCCAGACCTTAAGGAGGAGGGCGCTGGTCCAGGAGCTCCCCAAGCTTGGGAGAGCCCCTGCGAAGGGTTCTGAGGGTGCTAGAGCCAAGCAGGCAGGGCAGCGTGGCCAGCACCCAGCACCTTTTGCAGGCACTCAGAAGGGAAGAGCCGGGCTCTGGGAAAGGCTGCCCTGTAGTTGCTCCCTTTTCTGCTCAGGCAGCAGCTGACAGGGGAGGCCAGTTAGCACCAAGGATCCTCTGGCCACGACAGTCCTGCCACCATCCACAAGCAAGTGAATGAGGCCTGTCCTGCCCAGAGCCCAGCCAACCAGCACTGCAGACAAGGGACGCTGACCTGGACTGGGTCCCTGGCCAGGCCCTAGACTTTGAAGGGCTCTGCCATCCCATCCACAGCCCCCAGGCCACTGATGGCAGCACCTGGAACCTGGACCCTGGACCCTGAGCCCTGGACCCTGGACCCTGGACCCTGGACCCTGAGCCCTGGGCCCTGGGCCCTGGGCCCTGGACCCTGGACCCCGGACCCTGAGCCCTGGACCCTGGACCCTGGACCCTGGACCCTGGACCCTGGACCCTGAGCCCTGGTCTCAATCATGACGTCGGTGCTGGTGCTGTCTGAGCGTGGCTCCCCGGGGAGCCAACATCGCACCAAGTGCCGGGACCTCCAGCTTTGTCTGTTGCATGACTTCTGGGAGCAAACAGCCTGCAGCCGCTGATCAGCAGCCATCGGACAGGCATGGAGCAGAGCCCACCACGATGGCGGCAGCAAGCGGGCTTCCCAGGCTTCCCAGGCTTCCCAGGCTTCCCAAACGTCTATCCACTAAACAATTTAAATTGCTTTTTTTTTTAAGCAACTGGCATTTACTCTGTTGGCATCTTATTAAACTTCCCCCTCTTGAGCTCCTCAAATATGCAAGTCACTGTTATTCCAAATAAGGGGACTAACAGTTGAAACGGCAAGGCAGCGGTGTGCAATGTGACCCACCTTCCCCAGAAAGTCAGAGCACAGAGGCAGGGTGAGGGCTGCGCCTGCCAAGCTGTTGGTCAGGAGCGCACCAGGTGCCGCAGCTGGCTTGCTCCTCTGCCTCCCTGAGCTGCAGCCCAGACCCGAGCCAGCAGAGGAGCTCGGAGTGGATCTGCGCAGGGCTCAGCAGGACCACGCTGCCCACCTGGCACCAGGGCTGAGTAGTTCCAGTGTGGGGCTGAGGCCCCTGCTGGAGGAAGCCGTGGGCCATGATCTTCCACAGGGTTCCAGGACCACATGGGGTAACATCAGCAGGGAACTCTGGGGAGACCAGAGACATCTGAGGAGGCCGCTCCCTTACCCAGATGTGAGGAGCCAGGGCCGCCCCTGCCACAGGCCTGCCTTTAGGAAGCAGCACTCAGTGACCCAGGGAACTGGATGGGGACCAAGGGCTCCCTCTGCCCCTTCTCGCAGCCCTAACAAGAAGTCAGGTAACCTGACACAGCCAAGGAGGTGGCTGTCACCTCTCACTGGCCTGTATGCAATCCAGGGGGCACAGAGAAAGAAGAACCAAAGGCTCTGGGGCTCAGAAAGCTTCGAGCCCCTACGCAGGCCTGGAAGTGCCAAGGCAGAGCCTCTTCTCAAAGCAAGTGCAGAGAAGGCTGTGCAATAGACTGACAGAAGGAAGGGAGGAAGGAGGGGGAGGAGGGAAGAAGGGAGAAAGGGAGGGATGAAGGATGGGAGGAGGGAAAGAGGACAAAAGGGAGGGAGGGAGGAGGAAAGGGAGAGAGGGAGGAGGAGAGGGAGGGAGGAGAGGGAGAGAGGAAGGAGGAGAGGGAGGGAGGAAGGAGAGGGAGAGAGGAAGGGGGAGAAGAAGGGAGGAAGGGAGACAGGGAGAAAGGGAGGAGGGAGAAGGAGATGGAGGAGGGAGAAAGGAAGGGAGGGAGAAAGGGAGGAGGAAGAGAGGGAAGGAAGGAGGGAGGGAGAGAGAAAGGAGAAGGAAAAGGGAGGGAGGAGGGAGGGAGGAGAGAGGGAGGAAGGAGAAGGAAGAGGGAGGGAGGGAGGGAGAAGAGAGGGAAGGAAGGAATGAGGGAGAGAGAAAGGAGAAGGAAGAGGGAGGGGAGAAGGGAGGGAGGAGAAGGGAGAGAGGGAGGAGGAGAGGGAGGGAGGAGAGGGAGGAAGGGGGAGAGGAAGGGAGACAGGGAGAAAGGGAGGAGGGAGAAGGAGAGGGAGAGAGGGAGGAGGAGAGGGAGGAGGGAGAGGGAGAGAGGAAGAGGGAGAGGGAGAGAGGAAGGGGGAGAAGAAGGGAGGAAGGGAGACAGGGAGAAAGGGAGGAGGGAGAAGGAGATGGAGGAGGGAGAAAGGAAGGGAGGAGAAAGGGAGGAGGAAGGGAGGGAAGGAAGGAGGAAGGGAGAGAGAAAGGAGAAGGAAGAGGGAGGGAGGAGGGAGGGAGGGAGGGAGGAGAGAGGGAAGGAAGGAATGAGGGAGAGAGAAAGAAGGAAGAGGGAGGAGAGAAGGGAGGGAGGGAGCAGGGAGAAGGGAAAGAGGAGGGAGGGAGGAGGGAGAAAGGGAGAGGGAGAAAGGGAGAGGGAGGAGGGAGAGAGGGAGGAGGGAAGCAAATGGGCGTTGGAGTCAGAAGAGCCTGGAGTGAACCTAGCCCTGCTGTCTACAAGTCATGCCACTTTGGGCAGGTTCCTTACCTCTGGCCTCCCTTTCCCCACCTGGAAAATGGGCTCGGTAGCAGCTCTTCCCTGGCAGGGCTGTTGGGGAACTAAGCAGAGCTGTGTGACGTGAAGTGCTCGGCACAGCACCTGGCACAGTGCTCAAAAGTTACTCCCTTCCTGCTCGGTGTCCATTCAGGGCCCCCCTCTCCCCTCCAGGTGACACGTGCTCAGCGGGTGAGAACAGGAGTGCACTTCCTTCTCCACCCGGGCTTGGCCCTGTCTCGGCCTGACCCCAATGGCCCCTTGATTTCCGCTTCTCAGCTGAGGGAAGTGGCTGCTCCATGGTCCCCACTGGCCAGCCAGGCTCTCCTTCTGCTGGTTCCTTCCTCCAGACTTGGGGACCCTTTTTCTCACCCTGGAGCATGTTGGGGCTCTGAGGTGGGTCTGAATGAATGGAGACAGCTTCCCAGGTCCCGGGGAGCTTGCAGGGGTTCTCCTGGCTGGGTTTCCCTGCAGAGCTTGAGTGACATCTGTGCTGCCAGAGGTCTAATGTCCCTTGGTATCATCAGGCACGGGTGGGCTGGGAGGGTCCTTGTGAGGGTCTCAGGGCTTGGGGGTCAGGGTGGCTCCTCTACCACAGTCCTCAGGGCAGCCTGGGGCCCAGGACTGCAGGGATGCTGGAGACTTCTACAACAGTCACTAAAGCAGCACGGCCCTAGGAATGGGGGACTGAGGAAGCCACGTGACCAAACCCACCCCTGCTCCCATGGGGGTGTCTCTGATGGACAGCCTCAGGGTCCCCGTGTAGGCCGGCCCGGGCTGCCAGTGAACCCCTGGGGACCTAGAGAGGCCAGACAGTGTTCACAGGACCCTGGAACACCGAGCAAGAGGCTACAGTGTCCTGGAGAGCCAAGGGCCAGGGCCAGAATCGCTCGTGCTGGGGAGAGCTCCCTGTCCATGCTCAAGATGAGGGAGCATGCAGATGGCCCAGGGCTCACATGCTAGTCTCCAAGTGGCAAGTCTTCCAAATGCAGCAAAGTCTCCTATGTGGCCAGAAAGTCCCCAACAGCACAGCACTAAGGAGCTCCAAACCTGGACCCGAGGACTGTTCACCCCTCGAGGTGGGCGCATGACTCCCATGGGCAGAAGACCAAGTGGAAGCCTCTGGGAGCCTGTCCGTGGAGTGCTAGGCTGATCCGCAGGACCGTCAATTCTGTCTGATGCCTGCAGAGAGGGGCCTGGACAAGATCCACGTTCTTGAGCAATGGACATTGTCCTCTCTGGCTCCAGCAGTGCCCTCGCCCAGCCCCAGCAAGACTCACAACTGCAGTGTGGACAGAGATAATAGCTGCGGTTCACGGAGGGCTGCAGCCACCTTGCTTCATCCTCCATGAAGCCCACGTGAGCCGGGCAGCACTGGGGTTCGTATCAGCCCTTTCTTACAGATAAGAACATGAACGCCACTGGGAATTCAAACAACTGCCCAGCCCTGCACCCTCAGGAGCAGCTGCCCCACGGTGCAAACTCAGACCCACCTCAGCCCCGCGTCTCTGGCCTTTGCCCAGGAGAAGGGCCTCGGGTGCACCCAGTCCTGCAGGCCGGGGCTGTCCTCCAGCAAAACCAATTACTGGAAGACGTCTCTGTACCTGGGATGGGCACTGCCAGAAGGGAAGGCAGGGGCCGCCAGCAGGAACACGGAGCTGCCAAGGCACCAGGATTGGGACAGGGTGCCAGGGGCCAGTGCCTCCCTCCCATGGTGCCCTGCGCCCCTGCCACAGCAAACGATGTCCATCAAGCCCAGCACAAACACCATGTGGGTGGGGACGTCACAGGCCCAAAAGCTCCCGAATCCACGGGAGGAAGGAGTGGACCCCACAGAACCCATCAAGGTGCTGGCCCCTCAGGGCACAGCCTCATGGCTCAGTCACTCAGCTCAAGGTGCGGAGGCTGGGCATCTAACAACACTCCACGGGCATTTATTGAGCACCTGTGGTATGCTAGGTGCATGCGTCAGAGGGAGCCATGAATAGCACAGACTAGATCCCCGCCTTCCAGGGGCTCCTGGCCCTGGAGGAGATGCACAGTGAAGAGGAGAGGAAGAGAGGGGAGAGCAACGACCCACAGAGAGGGGAGAGCAATGACCCCAGAGAGAGCGCAGTGCAGCTCTCAGCATGTGGAGAGACAAAGAGATGGGAGACAGAGAGACAGACAGACAGAGAGAGATGGAGAGACACAGAGACAGAGACAGACAGAGAGACAGACACAGAGAAACAGAAAGACAGAGATGGGGAGACACAGAGAGACAGAGACAGAGAGACAAAGAGGCAGACAGAGAGAAAGACAGAGACAGAAACAGACAGAGACACAGGGAGACACAGAGAGACGGAGAGAGAGAGAGAGATACAGAGAAACACAGAGATGGAGAGACTCTATCTCTCCCTCTGTGTGTTATGTCTCTGGAGAGATAGATACAGAGAAAAACAAACACAGAGAAACAGAGACAGAGAGATATGAGACAAACACAGAGGGAGAGACAGAGAGAGACAAAGAGACAGAGAGATGCAGAGACAGACAGAGGAAGAGACAGAGACAGACAGAGATGGAGAGACACAGAGAAAGAGAGAGATGGAAAAAGAGACAGAGATAAACACACATAGAGACCACAAGGTAGAGACAGAGACAGAGTGACAGAGACATAGACAGAAACAGATGGAGACAGAGATACAGATACAGAAACAGAGGGAGACAGAACTAGAGATAGAAACAGCGAGAAAGAGAGATAGATAGAGACAGAGACAGAGACGCACAGGAGAGGGCCCAGTTTGGGATGGGCAGTAGGGGTCAGACGGGGCCGGCACTGGTGGCATCTCTGCACCCACGTGCAGCCTGCGGCTGACCGCCGCTCAGTCCTGGCCTCTGGAGACAGCCCTTCACTTTCTGGGGTGTGGCTACACCCAGGTCCAGGTTAAAATTTTCCTCCAGCAGTGCATCCCAGATATCGTGGCCTCTGCATTCCAGGATCTCCCTCCAGTCCCCACTCTGTGCCTAGAGGACCCCAGCTCTTGTTCACCAGCTGGCCCCAGAGAGGCTCATGTGTTGAGACCTGGGCCTGGCCTGCCTGGAACTCCATCTTCTGTCTGTCTGTCTGTCTCTCTGCCTGTCTGTCTCTCTGCCTGTCTGACTCTCTGCATCGCAGACTTCCTTGCCTCCCCCTCCCCAGAGTCTCCCCTCGTCCCCACGGAGCCCTGTTCTGTGGCTAAGGCGGCACTTCCTTCCTTCCTGTGGAGGGAGGGGGCTGTGGCGGAATCCCATGCCCCCACCTGCCCCTGGAGACTGGGACTCTTTTCCTTTATGTCTTGAAGCAAACAAGAGAGACCCCCACCCCACCAGGGCCCAACAGTGGTTGTGGCAGTCCCTGCCCCTGGTTTCTGACGTGACCCTCGTGACTCTGCCCCCACTCTGGGCTCTGTCTCCCAATGCTGGGCCTGTGACAGCTGAGGCCCCCCTCAGAAAAAGGGCAGCCTGGACTGAGATCCCAAACCCCTCGCTAAAGGAGTCTTGCTCCCAGCGGAGCCCAGGGTGCCATGGGGTGCAATTAGCTGGGACAGCGTGGGTCGCAGGGACACTGAGGATAACGCTGAACACAAGAACCCCAGGGACCCAGTGTCTGGAGCCTGGGGAGGGTCAGGCACATGCTGGGAATTGCCTGCATCTTCCCCTGTAACCTCAAAAAGCCCTTCTTTCACAGATTGAGGGAGGGAGGGGCTCAGAGAGGTTAAGTCACTTTTCCAGAGTTACACAGCAAGTAGGCAGCAGAGCTGGGGTTTGAACCCAGGCCCTCTGGCTTTGCAACCTGAGCTCACGGCAGTGCTCTGACACCTGCTCCTGCACTCTGCGTTCTGCCTCCCACCCCTCTTCACTCTGAGAAGGGCCCCTCCTCTGTCTGTAGGAAAGCAACAGCAGTCCATGAGAAAGCGCAGCTGGCAGAACGCCCCGCACAAGCACCACTGGGAAACAGTTCAGCCCGGAAATGCTTGCTGTCATTTTCCTGCTGGGGACAAGCGCTCCTTCTAGAAAGATGTTATGGGTGAATTGTGTCCCCCAAAAGATGTTGAAGTCATCACCCCCAGCACCCAAATGTGACCTTATTTGGAAATAGAGTCTTTGTAGATGAACAAGTTGAGTTCATTAGCACAGGCCTTAATCCAGTAAGACTGTGTCCTTATAAAAGGGGGAATTTGGACAGAGACATGCACAAGGAGAGGCCTGGAACAGTCTTTGCCACACCTTCATCTTGGATTTCTCCAGAATGATGAGAAAATCAATTACTGCTGTTCAAGTCTCCCAGACTAGGGCACTCGGTGATAGCAGTCCTAGCAAACCAATAGCCAACCAGACCAGGGTTTCAAGAACCAACAGAGTTCAGTAGAATAACCAGCGGCCAACCCAGATGTTCTCTGAAAACCCTGCCAGCTCCTGGCAATGCAAATCCAGTCCAGAGATGCCAACTCTGACCCCTGACCTCAACTAAAAGAGTCGCTGTCCCTAGCCCTCATCCTGGGGAGGAGGAGCCCAGAAAGCATGAAAGGGCTGAAGGGGAAAATCTTGAAATTTAGTTCGGCCCTGGACCTGTAACCCTGAGACCTTCAGGCAGGAATGTCATCTCATCTCCTGCCCCTGGGGGACCATCCCAGGGCAGCGGGGGCTGAGGGCAGGGACAGCGGGAGGCAGACATCCCCACAGACGTCCACCTCAACGCAAGGTGGGAAACCATTTTTCCAAAACAGAGTGAGGTTGAGATGTTTCAAGCACAGGCACTGACCGGGTCACAGAGCTGTTTATCTGGAATTATTCTAAATAAAGGCTCACATCAGCCACGTGGATTCCGTTCGTGCCACTCCTAGAGTGAGAACAAATTTCCGTTATTAAGAGAGAAAGCTCTCAGAGCTGAAGGAGCATGAATATTTGCAAATTCCATGCAGATTCCAGCTCTTTCTCCCCACAAGCCAGCTACTTAAAGAGCCACTTGATAGAAGGAACATTCCAATTAGAAATGCTTATTCACTTGTCTCCATTCTAGGGACAAGAGCTCCCTCCTTTGTCAATGGCAGGCCACGTGCACAGAAGCGCCTGCCATCACCTTGCAGGCCTGACCTGTGGGAGCACCCTGAGCCCAGACTCACCACTGGCCCTGGTAGGAGGCCATGAATGGGGTGGGGGCCCTTGGTTCCCCCTAGGCCCTCCGAGCACCCTCCCTGAGACAGTGTAGGTGGGACTGGGTACAGAGACAAGAAGGCACAACCCCTGCTCACAGCATGGCAGGAGACCACATGGCTCAGGAGTGCCAAAGTACTGGAGACAGAGCAAAGGTCCCCGGGACCCCAGAAACCAGGGTCAACACACCCGGGGGGCCCACGAACACAGGCAGAGATACCCAAAGCTGTGGGCTGAATTAAAGGGACCCGCTGAGCCCAAGAGGTTAAGTAAGGGAGGAAAATCCTGCACAGCAAAGCTTGCCCTCCAGACAGTTAACTCAGAGGCGGTTGCTGATGGATCCTTGAGTCCCTCACCCAGCATCAAACGCCAGCTAAATCCTGAGCCGTTCATGTCTTGGAGCCTCTGGGTCTGAATTGGGCCCCTGCAAAATGACATCCGCCTTCTAACTTGAAAGCAGTCACTGGCTGATTACAAATTGCTGTGTCCTTTGTGCCTGGAGTTGACATTTCCCATCTGCTGCCAGGACACCCTAGGCTCGGGGTCCTGAAAGATAGGCAGACAGGATGAAGAGATGCCAGGGAGGGTTTGATTAAAACTAAACATCGGACACATGGAAAAGAAAAACTAACATTTCCTGAAAAGTTTCCATTTAGATTAAATATGCTGTGGGACCACACCATACCCTAGAGCTAGGAACAATCACTAGCCCTATTTTATAGTCAAGAAAACCAAAGGGAAAGGAATAGTGTCATTTCTCCCAAGTGTGTAGCGGTCTGGCCAGGAGACAAACCCAGCCTCCCCAGCTCAGAGGCTGCCCACATTCTCCTGAGTCCTGAGCCTGCTCTGACCACATCTCCCAGGTCCCCCGCTGGAGCCCCTGCCCGGCAACCCCAGCTATGGCTGGGAAGTGGTTTGGTGGAGCCAGAGAACCAAGGGCACTTAGAACTCTTGTAGAGAGAGAGAGCCTCTGGCTCAATCCTCATTTCACAGAGGAGGAAACTGAGGCTGGCGAGGAGAAAGCATCACTCAAACCCACAAACGCGGACTCCTGGAAGATTCTACACCCTTGCTTGTCTACTCAGGACCAAGCAGATAATCCAAGAGGAAATCCCGCTGCTGCCCCAAATTTTAGGGGATGGGTGAGCCAATAGAACTGGCAAGCCCAGATTGCCTGGGGTCCTGGGATCTGGGCGAAATGCTCGTGGGTCACAAGCCCTTAGGCACAACCCCAGTAAGGAGACTGAGCCCTGTCCCAGAACTCAACCACAGCCCCGAGCACCCTTGCTGCTGGAGGGTGAGCCAGGGCCCCGACAGCCTGATTCCTTGGTTTCTTGAACAGGCCAGTGGAACTGGGGCTGGGTGGCCGTGCAGTGACCGTCTACCTGTGACCACACAGCCCACTCCTCAAAGAAAGATCTGGGGCTACTGGAGAGTGATTTACGGAACATAACCGTCCTCCCGGCAGGGATTCTGTTCACTGAGTTTCAGACTCGAAAAGAATCTTCCTGTGCTCACAGAGGAAATCTCTCTTCTCTCGGACACTGAATCCCCATGTAGAAACCGCCCCCGAAAGACAATGGGGCCAGGCCTAACAGACACAGTGGAGCAGGCAGGCAGGGAGAAGGGACAGCAATACCGGGAAGGCCGCCTGCCCCCACCGAGAACTCCACTTTCCCAGGGGCTTCTGTGCCAATTCAGGGTTTGGTGTGGCCTCCAGAGAAACTCCAATCAGAGGTAAATGGCAGGACCTTAGACACTCAAGGTGCCCTCCCCCAGGCAGTCCCCGAAAATTAGGCTTGTCTTTTTTTTTTTTTTTGAGATGGAGTATCGCTCTGTGGCCCAGGCTGGAGTGCAGTGGCACAATCCTGGCTCACTGCAACCTCTGCCTCCTGGGTTCAAGCAATTCTCCTGCCTCAGCCTCCCGAGTAGCTGGGATTACAAGCGCGAGCCACCATGCCTGGCTAATTTTTGTATTTTTAATAGAGACAAGGTTTTGCCACGTTGGCCAGGCTGGTCTCAAACGCCTGACCTCAGGTGATCCACCCGCCTCAGCCTCCCAAAGTGCTGGGATTACAGGCATGAGCCACCGTGCCCGGCCCACCTTGTCTTTAATGCTCCTGTTTGACCTTTAAAAACGTCAGGCTGATTTTACATTTCGCTCCTTATATGTGTACACTTTTTAACATAAAAACAATTCCATGCCCCGAAATCCTGGAGAAACATGGAAGCTGCACGAAGATGCCTCTTATTCAGCCTGATGTCACCATAGAGCAAAACTCACCCTTCCAGCCCCGGCACGTGGCCCTGGCCAGTGTGTACAGAGGCGGTGGGCGTGCGGGTGCCAGAGTCCGACTGCCGGAGCTCAAACCTCGGCTCTGCTGTCTTCTTGCCTGAGTGACTGTTAGAAATTAAGTTGACTCTCTGTGCCTCAGTTTGTTCATCTATAAAATGGGAACAATAGCAGTGGCTACTTCACTGAAAGCTGGGATTGTTGCCTTGTTTAAAGCAGGAAAGGTGCTCAGAATAGTGCTGGGCCTGCTGAGAACTCAATGGTCAGTATAGGAGGGGTCAGCTTGGGACGCCCAGGGAAGTGGGGATGGCTGGGAAGGGGTCCTCAGGTGGCTTCTCCACAGAGCTCAGGAAGTAATCAGGGTCCTGGCAGGCCACCAAGAGGATGCCCCTTGGCCCTGCTGACCCACCACACGGAGCTGGAGCAGATAGGCTGGCAGGCAGGGGAGAGGCTATGATCCCCACACAGGCTCCTTCACCGTCCTGGCTCCCGGAAGGAGCTTTCTCTCCCTGCTGCTTCCCGGCAGAACTTCTGAAGCTGGGATTTCACACCATAACAGGAGCTTTTAATGACAGGGGCTGTAAACCTCTTCCCATTCACGGCAAGAGAGCCCGCACTCATCAGAGCTGTGCACCTGAGCGAGCCGTCCCTGCCGAAGGCTCTCCACTGCAAGGGCTTAAGATTTCCCTGCATTCCGGAGACAGAGACTCAGCCTCCCGTCAAGGGCGTAGCCTGCTCTGCACTTGGAGAAAGTGGGAGCCGGGCTTCCGCCCTTTACACATTCAGGAACCCCTGGGCACAGGTGGCAGCTGGGAGAAGGCAGGGGCAACAGGGTCGGGCCCCAGAAATCAGATCCATTAGGGAAACCAGGCGGGCCCTGCTCTGACAGCAGGAGCTCCAGGGCCACTTCCTCAAAGTGTCAGATCCCACCCCCAGAACCCCACCCAGGCTGGCAGGAGAGGAGCCTTCATCTCGGGTGGGTAAGGGAGACCCACAGCTCCGACGGATTCCAGACACAGCTGCCAGAGGGGCACCGGAAGCTGCCAGCCCCCCGACCCTCAGCCCTTCTTCCACTAGAGGAGCTGAGAGCACCCCTGGATTGGCTTCCCATCACTGCCATACAAATTATCAAAAACCTGGTAAAAACGACACACGTGTTATTATCCCACAGTCCTGTGGTTCAGAAGACTGCAGCAGTCCCACTGGGCTAAAATCAGGAGGTGGGCAGAGCCATGCTTCTTCCAGAGGCTCCAGGGGAGAAGCCATCCCGGGGCCCATTCCAGCTTCTGGGGCCGCCTGCATCCCTTAGCTTAGGGGCCCTTCCTCCACCTGCAGAACCCACAGCACAGCACCTGGATGGTTCCATGCCTTCCTCTGATTCTCTGCCTCCTTCTTCCACTCTTCAGGCCCCTGGTGATCACACTGGGGACACCCAGAGAGTCCACGCTCCCATCCCTATGTTAAGGCCGGCTGATCAGCAACCTGAATTCCTTCTGCGCCCTTAATCCCCCCTACACATGCCTTCATCCATTTGTGCCTCTCTAACAGAATGCCACACACCAGGTAATGTGTAAAGAACAGACATGTATTCCTCACAGTCCTGGAGGCTGGAAGTCCAAGTTCAAGGCACCGGCATTTGGTGTCTGGTGAGGGTTGCATCCTGGGGAGGGAAGGAACGTGGTGTTTTCACAAGGCAGGAGGCAGAAGGACACAAGGGTCACGCCCTTTATCCGGGCCCCTGACCCCACTCACAAGGGAGGAGCCCCCACAGCCTGATCACCTGCTAAGGCCCCACCTACTCATACATCACATTGGCAGCACCTGAATTTGAGAAGGGACACATTCAAACCACGGCATATGTAACCTGACACAGCCACAAGTCATGGGGGTTAAGACATGGGTATCTTTGGAGACCGTCATCTTGCCTGCTGACATGCCTGTAGCACAGACGATCATGACAATAGTAAACACTCATTTAGCGCCTGCTTCTTGCTGGGAACTATTCCACGTGCTTTAGATGCGTCTCGCGTCGCTCGATCTCTCACCAGCCCTGTGTGGTAGACGATATTATTATCCCCTTCATGTATATATGAGGGAGCTGAAGCTCTGAAAGGCTAAGGGATCTGTCCAAGGTCTCTGGCACTCACACATATGGCCCAGGAGCCCCGTGTCATAACTGCTCCTAACCCCAGGCCCTGAGAAACAAGGGATGCACCTGAGCACCCAGAGGCTGCAGAGCCGGAGCAGGGACCCCGAGGCCACATGAGCCCCGGGTGGAAACTAGCCCGAGTTCATGCTGTAGGGTCTTGGGGAGAGTAAATGGGTTCCGTGACGAGTGCTACCATGAAGGGCCAGCAAAACCCACGCACCCCAAAAAGACAGACACTCCGATGCCATGGTAGTGCGAAGGTGGGAGCAAGAAGCCTTCAGGGAAGCTGCTTATTATCTCCGCCGAGCGTCCCCCACCATCTCTGGGCACCCACAGAAGTGAGAACATAGCACACCCGGGCGGCCGCTCAGAAGGCGGCTCATCTGAACGCTTGTCACAGCTCCAGGCCAACTGTTAAAATAACTTTTTGGTTGTTATTACAAAGTAATAGATGTTTATTGTAGAAATGTTAGAAAATGCAGACAAGCCAAAAGAAGGGAATAAAAATTACCCAAAATCCCATAACTGCAAATGCACCACTTGACATGTTTTTGTATATCCTTCCAGTAATTTTCCTAAGCATTCATTGCTATGTTTTTCTAAAATGAGCTCTCTAAAAATGGGCTCATACTTTTCTTCCTGTTTGGCAAAATGCCTTTTCTCCTGAATATATCTTGAATATGTGGAGAAGAAAGCGCTCTCCTCCTCATCCCTCCTCCACCTCAGTTCCTCCACAAGAAAGGGAAGCTGACAGGGGCCAGAATCCAGATCCCAATAGGGCCACATTTCCTAATGGGCAAGGTAGCTGTGTGTTAGAGGATCTCACACACACACACACACACACACACACACATACACACACACACGCATGTACATGCATACATATAGATATAGACACGTAGACACACACATGTGCACAGTCACATACACACAGAAGCACTCATGCCCACACACACACGCACACGCACACACACACACACACACACGGTGCAGCATGGCTCTGTCCTCTCCTGCCCGGGGCTGCCCCTCGGACCAGTCTTGTTCTGCCTGCCCTCGTGCCCCTCACACGGGATGTGTCCCTCACACCTGGTGCTCTCATCCGTGGCCTCTGCAGTCTGGCTGTGGGTGGACCTGACCCTGAGAGCAGGAACGAGCCCTGCTGTAGCCTGGAGTCCCAGCCCTGCCTTCTGGTTGCTCTTCAGAGCACCTGCCATGGCTGGCTCAGCCCAGACCCAGCCAAGAAGACTCCGTGCACACTGCCTGGGTCTTCCTGTTCACTGGCACGCACCCTCCTGGGGCCCTGAGTGCCCGGCCCAAGCCACCTGAGAAACCTCAACCACTGTGTCTCACAGGCTTCCCCTCACACAATGTCCCCGTCAGAAACTGCATGGCACCCTGTGACGATGCAGCCACCCTCACTCATAGACAAGGGATGGCTCCCAGCTGTCCCCATTTAGTACAAACAATACTGTGAGCAACACCTGCATATCCATGGTTGTTTCCAGAAGATAAAGCCCATTCCAGCAGAAGAAGGTCCAGGCTGAGGCCTCAGAGCCAGTGTAGACTAGCAGGGCCGGGGCGGCCAGAGCCCGGGATGAGGAGAGTTGAGGAGACTGGTACAGAGAGGCCAGGCGATGCAGTCCCCATGGCCTGGGGAGGAGTAGCATGCTTCTGGAATCTTCTCCACGTGCAGGAAGAGCCTCTGAAAGTTTCTAAAATGATAAGTATGGCCATGTGGGGAGAGATTTGAGGAGGACTTCCTGGCCTCACTCGTCCCTTCATTTACTCCCAGTCTCCTCCTGAGACAGGCAGCTGTGCAATGCCAGCCTTGCTGGGTCAGAACCACAAACTACCCTTCCATTCTTCCCTGGGAGTTCCTGCCTCAGAGAAGCGTGCAGGCTCCCTGTGGGCAGGGCCAGATCTCCTGTGTCGACCCATGCCCAGCACAGGGCAGGGTGCAACCCTCGTAGCACCAAGCAGGTCAGGGAGTCCTTGGCTACGTCTGGCTCCCCAGGCCCAAGCCTTCCCCCTTCCTCCCACCAGCCGCTCTTGGGGGGCTTCCCAGGCTCTAAAAGGAGGAGGAGACACAGAACAGCCGGAAGCCCAACAGACAAAATGCTGTGAGAAGGGGGATGAGGCGCCAATGCTGGAGTCTGGCAGCTGAGCGGCATCATCACCAAGAACACAGGGATAGGAAGGGGCGCCACAGCTAGGCCTCACCCCAGAACCTGAAGGGATGGTGCAGGGATGGCCCTCCCCTAGAGGACACAGAGCATGACACAACCTGCTGAGGGGCAGAAGGCAAAACGGGAAGACCAGATGGGTCCCCAGCAGGACCACTGTACTGAGGGTCTGACTCCACTTGGTGATGTTTGCGGACAGCTTTGATTGCTCCCCGCACCTGGGCAAGCTGTAGCAGAAACCTGGCGCTGGTGGGAGACTCGAACCACAGCAGCCCCTGCCCACGTGGGAACTCTCACCCCTCGTGGGGTCTGTGTCGGGCAGAGGGCGAGGGCATCACCAACCCTGACATCAGAATCACATCGGGTGAGGATCCCTCGTGCTTCTGCAGGTGACCATAGCAACCACCCGCTGAACTAGGCAAGCTAGACTCTGCCCTGCATGCCCACCTGGCAGGGAGCCCACGCTTCGGAGTCTCCTTCTTCGAAATTGTCAAAGTCCCCTATCAGTGCCCAGGACTAGGCAGGGTACCCTGAGAACAGACCAGCGTCCCAGTCCCCATTTCTCTCCTTTTGGGCATTCTCTCCCTTGATCTTCCACCTGGAGCTCAGGACCAACTTGATGCTCCAAGAAGCCCTGAGACTTGCTGCAGTGGGATCATCCACGGACCCCATGGCTGGGCTCTGCCCTGCTGACTCTTCCCTCTGGCCAGCATGGGACATCAGTCATGGGAGGCGCCTCCCAAGAGCTTTTTGAAGAGTCAACACATCCTTATTTAGCACTTACTATATATAAGCATTAACGCTGCACACGAAGTTATTATGTAATTACATAAATTGCCTTCGAAACGTAACTTTCATTAAACTTTTTATTTTAAGATAATTATAGATTCAAGTGCAGTTGTAAGAAATAATATAGAGAGATCCATGGACCCTTTACTTAGTTCCCCCCAGTGGTAGCATCTTGCAGAACTGTAGTGCAATAAAACAAACAGGATATTGACATGGATACAGCCAGGATACAGAACACTCTGCCTCCACAGAGTCCCTCCCGCAACCCTTTCATAGCCACCCACCTCTCTTTAACACCTGGCAGTCACTGATTTGTTCTCCATTTCTAGAATTTTGTTACTGATATGGTTTGGCTCTGCGTCCCCACGCAAATCTCATCTCAAATTGTAATCCTGATAATCCCCACGTGTCAAGGGAGGGACCTGGTAGGGGGTGATTGGATCATGGAGGTGGTTTCCCCCGTGCTGCTCTAGTGATACTGAGTGAGTGCTCATGAGATCTGATGGTTTTGTAAGTGTTTGACAGTTCCTCCTTCACATGCTCTCTTCTCTCTCCTGCTGACTCGTGAAGAAGGTGCTTGCTTCCCCTTCACCTTCCGCCATGATTGTAAGTTTCCTGAGGCTTCCCCAGCCAGATGGAACTGCAAGTCAATTAAACCTCTTTCCTTTACAAATTACCCAGTCTCCAGTATTTCTTTATAGCAGTGTGAAAACAGACTAATACAATTACATAAATGGAATCATACAGCATGTTTCTTTTGTACAGATGTTTTGTACAGATGTTTCTTTTGTGTCGTTCAACCTTGCTGAACTCATTTACTAGTTCTAGGAGACTTTTTTTAGATTCCTTGGAATGTGCTACATAGATGATATCATTTGCAAACAGGAATAGCTACATTTCTTTCTTTCCAATCTGTATGTCTTTTCATTCCTTTTCTTACCTTATAGCCCCGGCTAGAATTTCCAGCACTAAGCTGAATAAAAGGGGTGAGAGTGGGCATCCTTGCTTTGTTTCTTTTGGGGCTGGCTTTCTTCATTCCATGATATTCTCTGGAAATTCATGCGGGTTGCCACGCACATCAATATTTGTATTGCTGAGTAGTATTCCATGGTTTGGGTGTGCTACAGTTTGCTAAACCATAGACTGTTCAAGGATGTCTAGGTGTTTTCAGCTTCTATTACAAATAAAGCTGCTATAAACTTTCGTATGCAGGTTTCTGTGTGAACACAAGTATTCATTTCTCTGGGATAAATGCCCAGGAGTGCAATTGCCAGGTCCTATGGTAATTGAAAGTTGTTTGTTTTTTTTTTAAAGAAACTACCAACATATTTTTTACAATGGCTATAATATTTTATATTCCCTCCAGCAGTGTATGAGGAATTCTGTTTGGACACCTTCTCGCCAGCTTTTGTTATAGTCAATTTTTCCCTACTTTAGCCATTCTGACAGATATTTAAGAATATCTTATTATGAGTTTAATTTACATTCCCCTGATGGATAGCCAAATTGAACACCTTTTCATGTGTTTATTTGCCATCTGTATATCTTCTTTGGGGAAATGTCTGTTCATGCCTTTTCACTCATTCATGCCATGTTCTAGTTGAATGACTTGCTTTTTTACTATTGAATTTTGAGCGTTCTTTATATATTCTAGATACTACTCCTTTGTCAAATATGTGGTTTGCAAATATTTTTTCCCGCCCCATAATTTGTATTTTCAGCTTCTTAACTGGGTCTTTTGCAGAGCAAAAGTTTTTATTTTGATGAAGCCCAACTTGTCCATTTTTCCTTTTATGGATTGTGCTTCTTCTTGAAACGAAGTCTAAGAGCTCTTTGCCTGGCCCTATATCTCAAAGCTTTTGTCCTAGGTTTTTTCCTAAGTTTTATAGTTTACATCTAGGTTCATGATCCATTTTTAGCTAATTTTTGCATAAGGTGTGAGATTTTGTTCAAGGTTCAACTTGTTTGCCTTATGAATGGCTAATTGCTCTGGCACCATTTGCTGAAAGGCTATCTTTTCTTCATTGAATTGCTTTTGCACCTTTGTCAAATCCGTTGGGCATATTTGTGCAAGTCTGTGTCTGGGTTCTCAATCTGTATGTCTTTCCTTCACCACTGCAACACAATGTTGATCATGGCAGCGATATAATAAGTCTTGAAATCATATAGATTGATTCCTTCCACTTTATTCTTCTTTTTCAAATTTGTTTTAGCTATTCAAATTCTCTTGTCTTTCCAAATAAATTTTAGAATAGTCTTGTTCATATTTACAAAAAAAAATCTTGCTGAGATTTTGATAGGAATTGGGTTAAACTAGTGCATCAATTTAGGGGAAAATGATATCTTTACTATGCTGAGCCTTCCAGTAAATGAACAAAATATATTTCTCCATGTATTTAGATCTTCTTTCTTTGATCAGAATTATGTGCTAGTAAACATGCAATCCTGGCAGGGCTTGGTGGCTCATGCCTGTAATCCCAGCACTTTGGGAGGCTGAGGCAGAAGGATCACTTGGGGCAAAAAGTTCAAGACCAGCCTGGGCAACATAGCAAGACCCTGCCTCTATAAAAAAATTAAAAATTAGCCAGGTATAGTGTCATGGACCTGTAGTCCCAGCTACTAGGGAAGATGAGGTAGGAGGATCCCTTGAGCCCAGGTGGTCAAAGCTGCAGTGAGCTATGATCACAGCACTGCACTCCAGCCTAGGTGACAGAGAGAGACCCTGTCTCAAAAAAATAAACATACAATCCTATACACATTTTCTTACACTTATAACAAAATATTTCATTTTTAAGCAGTTTGTAAATAGCATAGTGTTTTTAATTTTGGTGTCCATGTATTCATTGCTAGTATATTGAAGTACAATTGGCTTTTTGATGTTTCTTTTGTATCCTGCAAGCTTGATGAACCCATTTACTAGATCTAGGATATTTTTTGTAGATTCCTTGCAATAGTCTGCATAGATGATATCATTAGCATACAGTGACAGCTTCATTTCTTCCTTTGCAATCTCTATGTCTTTTAATTACTTTTAATTATGTCTGTATGTCTTTGAATTATGTCTTTTAATTACTTTTCTTACCTTATAGCCCTGGCTAGAATTTCCAGTGCTCAGTTGAGTAAGAGGTGAGTGGACATCCTTGCTTTCTTCCTGATCTCACAGGGACAGCACTGTCTTTCACCATTAGGTGTAAGGTTAGCTACAGATTTTTTGCAGATGACCTTTGTCAAATTGAGAAAATTCCCCATCATTCTTATTTTTCAGAGTTTTTCTCATTAATGGGTGCAAAATTTCCTGCTCAATGTCACTTCATCAGAGGAGCTTCTCCTGCCTACCCTAAGTTAGCCCACACCCTCCCTCCCTGATACAGTTTGGCTGTGTCCCCATCCAAATCTCATCTTGAATTGTAGTTCCCATAATTCCCACGTGTTGTGGGAGGGATATGGTGGGAGGCAATTTAATCATGGGGGCAGTTATCTCCATGCTGTTCTTGTGATAGTGAGTGAGCTCTCATGAGATCTGATGGTTTTGCAAGGGGCTTTTCCCCCTTTTGCCTGGCACTTCTCCTTCCTGCTGGCATGTAAAGAAGGACGTGTTTGCTTCCCCTTCCACCATGATTGTAAGTTTCCTGAGGCCTCCCCAACCATGCGGAACTGTAAGTCAATTAAACCTCTTTTCTTTGTAATTACCCAGTCTCAGATATTTCTTCATAGCATGAGAATGGACTAATACACTCCCTGACTCTGCCTGATGTTTCTTTCTCACTCTGTCCAGGGACAACAGAAAGCAGCACAGGCATTCCACACTTGCAGCTGGGGCAGAAATGGACCTCACCCAGCCAAGGGGAGATGAGGCCAGCTGCACACGCACACCCTCCATCCCAGGCAAAGACTAACATACAAAACACAGGGAAGGCCGAGCTGGAGGACGCGGCTCAGACTCAGACCAACCTATACTTCTTCCTCCTTGCCCCTGCTCTGAATCGTGGCCTCAGCCCCCTCACAGGAGGACTGGGCCAATGGGTAGCCAAGACCCAGCCCAAGGAGGGAAACTGGAGGCCCACTGAGCAGGAGGAAGGCCCAGATGGGGCAGCCACACTCCAGGTTATGGTGGCTGCTGGGCCACTTCTGTAGAAGAGGCTTGGAGGAGGGATAGAAAAGGTGCTTCCCCCAACAAGAGGGCAGGAGGGTCAATGGCCTTTGCTCTGTCCCCACCGGCCCCTGCAGCCCACCCCCAGCTGCTTAAGCCAGGTGCTTGGGGAGTGGGGAGTCAAGTATTATTCTCCTGTGTTTTGCTGTGCTTTGTCTGTTTGCAGGGGAGACAGGGTTGGGATTTACTTTTTATTAGATCCCCGCTTTGCATTATAAACGTGCATATTACAAAAATCAGAAAACATAGAAGGGAAAAAAGCACTGATCATTCTAATGGCTTCATAAAAATATAAAGTAAACTGAGTAATAGAAAGTGCAGAACACAGAAGGAAGAAAACTCAGAAGCTGACCTGGGCTGAGGCAGACACTTCCTGCGTTCCAGCTTGAGGCATTTCCTCGCCCGAGCAGCCGCTGCAAGGCAGGGGCTGGAGTTCAGCCCATTTCCTGATGCCTTTGCCATTGACCCCTAACCCCCTCATGCCCTCAAACCCACCCTCACCCCTGGGCGGCTACTAATCTCCTCCCTGTCTCTGCAGATTTGTCTCTGCTGGACATTTCTTATAGATGGACTCAGCCCATATGAGGTGCCCTGTGACTGCACGGCATCATTTCTGTGCCTCGGTGCAGGCAGATGGCACATTCTGCTCATAACTAAAGCTGCCTCTTTAGGTCCCTCTTGGATATAAAATCTACCATCCTTCCACAGATAAACCCAATACTTGGCCGTATCCAGACTTCCGAAATTAATAAATCCGGAGACTCCTAGAGACCACAAGTGGAACTGTCAGCGCGCAGACAGGCCATCTGAGGTCAGGGCTGGTCCCACTAGGGCAGGGTTCCTCCACTGTGCACCCTGGGGGTGAGAGCTCTTCGTGGTGGGGCCATCTCATGTGCTGTGGGATGGTTCCCAGCACCCTGGCCTCCACCCTCGGAGGCAGAAGTGAGAGTGCTCTGCATAGAGGAAGCAGAGCACCCTATGGGCTCAGACCGCCTGGGTGCGAATCCGGGCTCTGCCTCTGAGCTGTTGAGTCCCCTGTGCATGGTGCGCAGCCTCAGTTTTCCCATCTCTAAAATGGGGCTTCTGCTTCCCAGGAGTGTCGTGTGGGTCGGATGTGAAAATGAATAGGAAGCACTTGCCACTTTATATGCTTGGCAAAGGATCCAGCACACGCTCGCTCCTCCCCAGAAGTCAGCTCTGTCATCATTCTCAGTCTTGCCTGAGGGGCTCACATTTCTAACCATGCTCCTTCCTAGGACCAGAGCAAAGGGGGCTCACTACTGGCTCAGATGCTCATTGAGTCTTCTGCCAGCCCTGAGAGACCAAGACCCCTGACCATCACCCACCCTGAAGACAGCCGTCTGCTGGCTAAAGTCTGCCTGACCTCTGGCAACGGGACCTGACCCTTTCAGCACAAGTACATTCAATTAGAGGAAGAAGCTCCCACGGTGGCGTGGTGGGGCAGCTGTGCCATTTAACAAGCCACACCACCCCCTGGCAGCAGCCCTCCAGGATGACTTCCGGCCAAATGTGTGCTTGTTTTTTCAAACGGCAAATAAATGGGTCAGAAGCCAACGAAGGGAGCCAGGAGCTGCCTCTGGAGGTAAGTTCCAAAGGATAAAGTTAGAGGCTCCATTAAAGAAGATTTAATGAGTTCAAAAGAGATCAGAAACAGGACAAACTCAGGGTGTAAATCAAATATTAATCATTGTAAAGGCGAGCCTCACTAAGACATAAATCAATAGCACAGGCAGACTGGCAAACATCTGCCTCTCAAAAGCGCTTCCAGAAATCTGGGGCTGAAATGTCAGGGGAACAGGAAGCTGGAGGAAGCAGAGTCTACCTGGGCCAAGAGGTGACAGAGGCGTCCCTGTGGACTACCAGGCTATCCCTGGGAGCTTATCTTCCCCAGCATGCTGGGCTGGGAACTCAGGATGAGGCTCTGCCCTACTGCCAACTCCCAGGAGGTTCTTCCACTTCATCTTTTATACTGCCAACTCCCAGAAGGTTCTTCCACTTCATCTTTCATTCTGCCAATGAGCCCTCTCCCTGAGGCCGGGCCCAGTCCTAGGCAAAGATGGGCACCATCCCTGCCCTCAGTCCCACAGCCTGTGTCACTGCACTCGTGTGCTGCCAGGAAACTGAGGCTCAGACATGTAAGTTAGCAGGGGAGGTGGGAGTCCAGCCAGGGCCCTTGGGTTCAAACCTCCCCTCCTCCTGGGTCCCCTCCTGCCCCAACCCTCCCCAGAGCAGCCCTCTCACCAGCCAGGGAGGTGTGGGCAGCATGTTTGCACAGGGCAGTGGTTGGGGCACCTCCTCCCAACCAGTCAGCCCTGTCCTGGCCCCAACTGTCAGCACCCCCCTCCTTGCCCTGTCCACTGCCCTGACCAGGACACCAAGCCCGTTACCCTCTAGGAGAGGGCCTGGCCCACCTTGAGCAGGATGGGAGCAGCAGTCACAGGGCCCACTCACCTCCCCTCAGCGCTGACTGCTTCTGGGCAACCACCCAAAGGTTCTCATCTGCCCACAGCTGCCCCCTCTACCCACTTGTGCCCCCCTGCCAGCACCTGCCTCCCTGCCGACACCTGCCCCCTCTGCCCATACCTGCCACCTCTGCCCGCACCTGCCACCTCTGCCCAAACTTGCTATCTCTGCCCATACCTGCCCCCTGCCAGCACCTGCCTATCAGGGGAAATTCACCCCTGATATTTCACGTAGGTTCTTTTCTATTTTCCCTAAGTTTCGGCCAGTCTGAGAAATAAAAGGACAGAGTAGAAAAGAGAGAAATTTTAAAGCTGGGTGTCCGGGAGAGACATCACATGTCGGCAGGTTCCGAGATGCCCCCCAAGCTGCAAAACCAGCAAGTTTTTATTAGTGATTTTCAAAAGGGGAGGGAGTGCACGGATAGGGTGTGGGTTACACAGATCACAGGCTTCAAGGGCAACAAAAGATCACAAGGCAGAAGGTCAGGGCAAAACTAGAATCACTAATGAACTTCCATGTCCCGCTGTGCACGCATTGTCAGGGGTCAAGAGCAGAGCAGAGAACCGGTCTGACTAGAATTTGCCAGGCTGGAATTTCCTACTCCTAGCAAGCCTGGGGGCGCTGCAGGAGACTAGGGCGTGTTTCATCCCTATCTACATCTGCGTAAGGCAGACACCCCCAGAGCGGCCATTTTAGAGGCCCCCCTGGGAATGCATTCTTTTCCCAGGGCTGTTAATTATTAATATTCCTTACTGGGGAAAGAATTCAGCGATATTTCTCTTACCCGTTTTCGGTAATAAGAGAAATATGGCTGTGTCCCACCCGGCCCACAGGCAGCCAGACTTTAAGGTTATCTCCCTTGTTGCCTGAACGTCGCTGTTATCCTGTTCTTTTTTCAAGATGCCCAGATTTCATATTGTTTAAACAATCTGTGCAATTAACGCAATCATCACAGGGTCCTAAGGTGACATACATCCTCAGCTTATGAAAATGAAGGATTAAGAGATTAAAGCAAAGACAGCCATAGGAAATCACAAGAGGATTGATTGGGGAAGTGATAAGTGTCCATGAAATCTTCACAATTTATGTTCAGAGACTGCAGTAAAGACAGGCGTAAGAAATTATAAAAGTATTAATTTGGGGAATTAATAAATGTCCATGAAATCTTCACAATTTATGTTCTTCTGCCATGGCTTCAGCCAGTCCCTCCATTCGGGGTCCCTGACTTCCCGCAACACCTGCCACCTCTGCCAACACCTGCCACCTCTGCCCGCACCTGCCACCTCTGCGCACACCTCTGCCCAGGGCTTTCTCTGGCCACTCCAGGGTCAAGCTGGATATGCCAGCGCATTGACACCCCCAGGACCAGCACCCTCGTCCCTGGGCTGGCATCCTGGTCTCTGGGGGCTACCGCAGCAAGTCACCACAACTGGGTGGCTGAAAACAACAGAAACTGAGTATCTCACAGCTCTGGAGGCCAGAAGTCAGAAATCAAGGTGTCGGCTGGCCAGGCTCCCCTGCAGGCACTAGGGAAGGATGCTTCCTGGCTTCCTCCAGGCTCCTGCAGCTCCAGACACTCCTCAGCTTGTGGCAACAACACTCCAATCTCTGCCTTCTTCACAAGACCATCTTCGCTCCATGACTGTATCTCCTCTCCTCTTCTTGAAAAGACACCAGTCATTGGACCAGTGCCCACCCTAACCCAGTATGCCCTTGTGTTAACTCGATCACGTCTGCAAAGACTCTATTTCCAAATGAGGTCCCATTCCCAGGCACCAAGTGTGAGGACTTCAGCATATGTTTCGGAGGGACACATTTCAACCCCAACCACGCAGTACCTCTGAGGTGTGTTCCAGTCGGAGTGGAACTCAGACCAACAGCACCTGCATCGCTCCAGGGGTTGTTAGAAATGCAGGACTCAGGCTGCCCCAGACCTGCAGAACCAGAATCTGCACTGGTCCCAGGGGCTTCGGGACACTGCTCTACACCACGCTGCTGTTGTCCCCAGAGGGACTGAGCCCTGATGGCCTCAACTCATCACACCCTTCATCATCTCCTTCCAGGCCCTGTCTCATGCCCCTGTTCCCATAGATGAATCCTGGAATCAGCTTCTGCATCAGTGTTCATGGTCACACCATTGTCTCAATGTCAGCTCTTGGGAAACCCAACCTGAGATGGGATGTAGGCCCAGGGCTGCCTGTTCAGAGCACCTGGTCCTCTCCAGAAACAATGACCCACAGTTGCCGGCTCACCCGGGACAGCAAACAGTAGGGTCGTTCATTGATCTACTGCATCCAAGCAGGCTCAATGGATGGAAGAGAAGGCCGAGAGACAGGGTTTCATCTTGGGGGGAAGCTCCCTTCAAGCCCCAGCACTGAGACTGCCTTCAGGGACAGACACATGGGGCTTGGTGGCAGAAGAGACCAGGCAAAGGAACAAGCGTTTGGCATCAGCTACAAGAGAGCCATTTACCCCCCAACCCACCGCCCTGGCCACTGTCCAAACCAGCTCCACCTCCGCGGCCCTCCCCACAGCCTGGTTAAGAGGAGGAGGGGACCCCAGGCTAGATGGAAGCAGAAGCGAGTGGGCCCCCCCACCAAAGTGGTCACCAGCCCCTCATCTGCCTCCTGCTGCCTGACGCAGCTCCATCCTGATTCTGAAGGACATTTTTGGAGATGAGATCACTTTTGCCGACCTTGGCTTTGAGCCTTTCCAGGCCAAGGAACAAATGCAGTGGCCTCTGATCTTTTCCAAGTGGCTCAGGGTTCACCACACAGAGACGAGATTTGCAACTTGGTTGCTTTCTTCAGAACATGCCTCTGGCCTTTTGTAAAACTTCCCAAAGAACAGGCTGACCTGGATGTTCCAAGCCTCTCTCTGTTCCCCTCAAACAAGAAAATCGCTTCTAAAGGGGAAGGAGAAGTCTGAGGCTCTCTACAAAATATTTTCCATCTGAACTAATTTTATGGTGGTCCAGCCCGTTTCCAACTTTCAAAAGCTTCATAGAAATTGTTCTGGGAATGAGTTTAAATGCCCAGAGAGGCAACATCACTGAAGCATCAGGGCTTGGCTGTGAAATGTCCAGTCCCACTACGTCATGCCACGCTGGGGTGCCCAGTGCCCGCAGCCACAGGAGAACCCCACACCTCCCAGGAACCAGAGGCAAAGGCTTCAGGCACAGCCAGTGAGAGACAAAAGCTCCAAAGGGAGAGGAGTGGAGTGAGCTCCCAACAGCCAGGAGAAGTTTAACTCAACAGACACTGATTTAATGCCTGGGACACGCCGCCAGGCTGGCTGGGCCTCGCAGGCAGGGCTCCGTGGTGTTCGCGGCTGTGGGCTCTGAGGGGTATTGCCAGGGCCACCTCCCAGCTCTGAGCCTTCCCAGCCACAGGAATCACCCTGAGCAGATTCTGTACCCTCTCAGTCTCCATCTTCTCATCTGAAAGCAGGAATAATAAGAATATTTCCCCCTTAAGGCTGTTATAAGAATCAGAATTCATGGAGTATAGGATGTGTTTGAACAAGAATCAAAACCTTGCCTGAAAAGGAAGGGCCAAAAAGGGGAGGCTCTGGCTCCCCTGACTGGGACATTCGACAGGTGGGACTGAGGGTGTCGGGATGTCTCTCTGGGCACCCAAAAGATCTCCAGGGCCAGGCGCAGTGGCTTACACCGGTAATCCCAGCACTTTGGGAGGTTGAGGTGGGCAGATCACTTGAGGCTGAAAGTTCGAGAACAGCCTGGCCAACATGGCGAAACCCCATCTTTACTAAAAATACGAAAATTAGCCAGGCACGGTGGCATGCGCTTGTAGTCCCAGCACTTTGAGAGGCTGAGGTGGGTGGATCACTTGAGGTCAGGAGTTCGAGACCAGCCTGGCCAACATGGCAAAACCCCTGACTTTACTAAAAACACAAAAATTTGAGTCGCTATAATCCCAGCTACTTGGGAGGCTGAGGCAGGAGAATCGCTTGAACCCGGGAGGCGGAGGTTGCACTGAGCCAAGATCGCCCCACTGCATGCAGCCTGGGTGACAGAATAAGACTCCATCTCAAAAAAAAAAAAAAAAAAAAAAAAAAAAAAAAAAAAGGGAAGGATCTCCAGCATATTCTGGGGACTCTTAGGCTACAAAAGGCTCACACTCCCTGGACATTTACTTAGAATTTCATGTCTCTGTTAAGTGTCCCTTTCTAACAGCCCCCATGGACCCCCACTCCTCCAAGTTAAGAGCCAGTCTTGTCTGGGATGATGAACTAGACACCTCTGCTGCTCCCCCACTTTTCTACCTGCACACCCCGAGGCTTCATGCTTTTGCTGGGGGACATCTGACACTCCAGACCTCCTCACCTCCCCAGGAGATCGGCACAACTACCATCCCATTCAACAGATGAAGAAACCGAGGCCAGCAAGGCAAGGCCCTGGCCCAAAGCCACAGAGGAGGCTCTGGTCCAGCTCAGTTCAGCCCCTACTGCCTGTCTAACCACCGGGCCACACCTCCCCAGCCACTCAGGGACCTGGCCCAGACTCCGCTTCTTTCCAGCTGGCCTTGGGCGGAGTGACAAGAACGTGCAGGGCTATCTCTGTGCGGGCTTGGGAGGAAGGGGCCGCGGCTGAGAGGGAGGGGCAACTTCTCCCTTTCATGTGCTGTCTCTTTTCTGCACTTCAGTAGGGAAAGCAGAAGTGCTTGCTCGCAGTGAGCAGGAATCTGGCCAGTGAAGTTGCGCGCAAGCTCTGCCATCTGCCCAGCTCTCTCACCAGCCCCTCAGCCCTGGGGGGCGGCGAGCCTCTGAAAGCAACGCGAGACTCGCACTCGACTTGCAGTACGTACCCTCAGGTTTCAAAAAGCGTGTCCGGCATCAGATCTGTGAATTGTTTAACAGGATTAGCCCAGCTCACCAGCAGACGGCTGTGGCTTTGTTCCTGGCAAGAGGCGCTCTGATAGGAAGTTGCAACAGCAGGTTGGAAATCCAAGGATCATGCTCAGTGCATCCTGCTGGAAGTTCCCATAGACAAGAGAAATCATCTGATTGTGTTATCACTGAGGATGCTGTCAGGGGCTCGGGGGCCTGGCTGGAACAGAGGCCAGATGGCCCTGCGTTGGGGCCAGTGGGAACCAGAGCTGGGACTTCTGCGAAGATCACAGTTACTCAGGATCTCAGCAGGCTTCTCCAAGCATCCCCAAGCTTCTGCTGCTTTACCAGCCCCCGCACTCCACCCAGTCCCAGCTCATTCAAGATTGCCCAGAAAGACCAACATCCAAGACTCACTACAGCTGAAAGAAGACTGGGCTTGGCTTCTCCCTGGAGACAGCATCAAGCCTTAGATCTGCAGCAAATGTTGGCCTGGTGGCGTATTAAAGGCACACAGCTGAGTGCCAGACAGCCTGCATTCAAATCCCAGCTCTGCCACTTTCTAGTGGATGACAGTCAGGCATCTCAACCTCTCTGGGCCTCAGTTTCATCATCTGTAAGATGGGGAGATGATGCCAATAATAGGCTCTGCATCAAGGGTATGTTATAAGGATTCAATGCATTGCCATGTGCCAACACTTAGAACAGTGCCTGCATAGGAAATAGACTACCCATGCTGGCTGTTGTTGTTGTATTATAATTATTATATGATATGTTATATTGTTATTGTGTATATAATGTTGTTATCATTATAATATATAGCAATATTACTATTACCATGTGACAGGCAATAGACTAACCCTACTTCTTCACATGAATTATTATCTTGCTAATGCTCCCCATAACTCTCTAGGGTTGAAAGCATTGTAGGCATTGCACACTTGAAGACCTAGTGGCCAGCCCACAGTGCCCTGGCTGGCTGTCAGTAGAACTAGAGTCTAGGCTCAGGTCATTGGACTCCAGGGTGACCAACCTTAGCCACACTCCACCACACAGGGTTGAAAACTCAAATGCCCAAGGAGCCAGACAAACAGCCCAGGGCTAGTGAAAAACAGCAACAGATGTGGGCTCACTGTTGGGGGTGCTATAGGGAGCACTGGTGATTGTGGCAAACCTGAGTGAATGTCCTGTTTAAAGGGATCAGCTAGGCTGGGTGGCTCATGCCTGTAACTTCAGCACTCTGAGAGGCTAAGGCAGGAGAATGGCTTGAGGCCAGAAGTTCTAGACTAGCCAGGGCAACATAGTGAGACCCTATCTCTACAAAAAAACAAAAATTTAATTAAAACATTAGCCAGGCATGCTGTACATGCCTATAATCCTAGCTACTCAAGAGGCTGAGGTGGAAGGGTGGCTTAAGCCCAGGAATTTGAAGCTACAGTGAGCTATGATCATGCCACTGCAGTCCAAACTGGGTGACAGAGCAAGACCCTGTCCCTTAAAAAAAAAAAAAAAAAGCAAGAGGCCAGCCACTTCTCAGATCCAGGTGACTGGAAACATGGAGGAATACAGGTCTAGTGTAGCCACACCAGCCTGTTTTTCAAAAGAAAGATAGACTTTGACTTAATTTTTTAAAGTTAGAAACTTACTTTTAAATTTGAACACAGGCTGGGCGTGGTGGCTCACACCTTTAATCCCAGCACTTTGGGAGGCCAAGGCAGGTGGATCACCTGATGTCAGGAGTTCAAGACCAGCCTGGCCAATATGGTGAAACCCCGTCTCTACTAAAAATACAAAAATTAGCTGGGCGTGGTGGCAGGCACCTATAATCCCTACACAGGAGGCTGAGGCAGAAGAATCACTTGAACCTGGGAGGCAGAAGTTGCAGAGCCGAGATCGCACCACCGCACTCTACCCTGGGCAACAGGGTGAGACTCGCACCTCAAAATAAATAAATAAATAAATAAATAAATAAATAAATAAATAAATAATTTAAACACAGAATGACTCAAAACATGTTTGTTTGAAAACCCTCTAGGAGCCAGACCCAGCACACAGCCCCAGGCCCAGGACCCTTGCAGTGGGAGAGGCACTCAGAGAACCCCAGTCCCTCCACGGGCCCACGCACCTCCCTAAAGGCCTCCTCGAGGACCAAGTCTCCAATAGGAAGCCCAGTTTCTCCTGCAGAAAGAAGCAGTCTTGGAATAAAGATCCAGATTGGAGAGCAGGGGTCACAGAGCCACCTGCACCTCACCAGCCCTGGGAGCCTCGCCAGGAAACAGAGAAGTCTAGAGTCTGCCAGATTCCAGCACTCAGGAAACCCAGGCCTCCCATTCCACAGGTGTGGACTGAGGCCTAGGAAGGAAGGGCATTTGCCCAAAGTCAGGCAGAGGCACAGCCACAGAGCAGGTCTGCAGCCCAGCCGCTCTGTGTCCTGGGCCACCCCCTTATCACAATTGGCTCTGACTTGTCAAAGCAGGCCTGCTTTTTCCCTACCCCCTGGTCTGTACCCGTGGTGGCTCTCACCCTCCCCAGGGAAGCTGCCTGGACTCCACGGAGGCCCGTCCGCATGCCAGCCCCCGTCACCCAATGCCAAGCCGCCCGTCGGATCAGATGAATGCACCGCCTCTCATCAAAGATCATGAAAACACTTTGAACGTGGTACACTTTGAAGCTCCGTTTGACTTTCAATCCAGGTCTGCAAAATATCTTTGCAGAAAAATAACCTAGATTTGTCATGGCACATTTTGACACATTTGTATGGTCCCTTGATCTATCCCTCGGCTAACAATAGCTCCCCGGTTTCACTTTAAATAAGAACATTCACAACACAGACAAGAAGAATGGGGGTAAAACGGGCAATTACTTTAAAAAAAAATAACTTGCACAAATGCAGAGACAAATTCAGTCTGCTGAAAATGAAGCCGCGTTTCCAGCCAAGTGACAGATTCATAACCAAGCAGCTCTAATGGCTGTTGACAGGCCCCAACCTAAAAGGGAGAGAAGAGAGAGAGGTTGAGATGGCTGTGGAGCGGATAATGGGATTTGGGGCCCTTCATTTGCAGGTCGCTGGTTTTAATTTAGCCCAAACGCCCTGTCCCTAAGACTTGCCACTGTCTGGCCACCGATGAGAAACAGGCAGGCCTGGGACATTCACGGGAGATGGAGGGGGGTCCGCAGGAGCTGATCCCGACAGCGCTCTGGGGAGCAGAGGTGGAGAAGGACAGACACCAGGGGCTCTAGTTGGAGCTGGAAGTCCGCCTGCAGCTGGAAATGCAACAGCAGGTCCCGCTTCAGGGACCTTCCATTCTCTGTTGCCTCCACTTCCAATCAACAAAGTCCAAAATGGCCAATCCCAGCTTTCCCTCCTTTCGTGGCAGAAATAGCTCCCTTTAGTCTGCTATGCAGCCATTGTTGGATCTTCACAGTGGCCCCAGGAGGTGTACCAGCCTCTGCTCCCATTTCTCAGGTCTCAGAGA
Source organism: Pongo abelii (assembly GCF_028885655.2). Taxonomy (NCBI): domain Eukaryota; kingdom Metazoa; phylum Chordata; class Mammalia; order Primates; family Hominidae; genus Pongo; species Pongo abelii. The sequence goes on along the minus strand of NC_071985.2, from coordinate 228,454,159 downwards.
GCACCATGATTTGCCGAAACAAAATGAAGAGCAGAACTTGAACCTGGGCGAGCTCGGTGCAAAGCCCCACCTGCTCAGAACACCCCTGAGCTCAGCAACGCCCCCACCTTCTCATCCCATTCAGACAGCTCAAACAGTGCATTTCAACCTATGACAGAATACTCCTCGGCCTCAGAGAGGAAGGGAATTCCAATACATGTTTTAGCAGGGATGAACATTGAAGACATCCTGCTAAATGAAACAAGCCAGACACAAAAGGACAAAAGACTGTATGATTCCACTTCTGCGAGGTCCCTAGCATCACCAAGTTCACACAGAAAGTAGATTCAAAGTTGCTGGGGTTGGGGGAGGGGAAAATGGGGAGTGAGTATTTAAGGGGGACAGAGTTTCCGTTTCGAAGTTAAGAAAAGTTCTGGAGTTGGATGGTGGATTAGGCCATGCTCGCATTGCTGTCAAGAAATACCTGAGACTGGGTACTTTGTAAGACAAGAGGCTTAACTGGGTCATGGTTCTGCAGGCTGAACAGGAAGTGTAGTGGCATCTGCTTCTGGGGAAGCCTCAGGAAGCTTTGACTCATGGCGGAAGGTGAAGCAGGAGCTTGCACGTCACGTGGCCAGAGGAGGAGCAAGGCGGGGAATCAGGGGGTGCCCCACGCGTCATTGGGATGCCCCAGATCTCCCGAGCACTCACTGCCTACTGCAAGGACAGCACCAAGCCATGAGGGATCTGCCCCATGACAAACACACCCCCCACCAGGCCCCACCTCCCCCGGAGATTCCATTTACACGTGAGATCTGGGCGGAGACACATCCAAAATTTAGCGGATGGTGATGATGGCTGCACAACCATGCGAGTGTCCTGAACTGTACACTGTAATGTGGCTGAAATGGTCAATTTTGCTATGCATGCTGCACCCCACACACACGTGCATTTCAGGGCCTGAATGGACAACCCCCACTGTCCCTCCTGCAGTCACCTCCTTTGTTAAACAATCATTTATTAAGAACTTACTATGTGCCAGGGGCTCTGCTGGGCACTAGGGCTGGAGATGAAATAAGTTTACTGCCCTGGAGACCCTGGCTAAATGGGCCAGAAAACAGGCAGCTACTCAGGGTGCACAGGGCCGGGGATGCTCTAGAGGGGAGAGGAGCAGCTGTCAGGAGGCACCGCAGTGGGCGAAGACAGCTCCAATGCACCACTGCTACGAAATTAAAGCACACAGGCCCAGAACCTGTTCTTGCCATTTCTCCCAGAAACCTCTGGGGCCCCACAGAGGAGTTAAGAGTGTGGGCAGCTCCTCTGCCTCTCCCTCCCCAGGTCACCTATCTTCATCTGGGTCTGTGTCAGAGCGAGCCAGAATCCTGCGCTCTTGGGAAGTGAAGGATGTGATGTTTACTCATTCCCTCTCTGGCCATTTTTCTTGCGCTGTCTTCAGGAACCGGGAAAGAGAGATGGATGGGCCCAAGGCCGCCTCGCGCGCTGCGCCGGGGACACGCACCCAAATTTCGCTGCGACGTCATCCATCTCAGCTTTATTATATCCTGCCAATGACTGTTTGAGGCCTTTGTCATTTCCCAGACCGAGGCTTATTTTTTATTTTCAGCAACTTGTCAAATGTGGTTTTCATGGAGTCATTTCCTTCAGCCCCTTGGTCTGGCTGTGATGGGGCAGTTCAGAGTTTGCTCATGTTGGGGGAAGATTTTGTATCTGATCATGGACAGCTCTGATCTTAAAAGAATCCATTCTTGAGGCCGGTTGCACCTCGCAGGGCCATTGCCATGTAATAGACTGGGCCACTCCTCTGATCCTTTTCCAGGCAGACAAGGATTTACCCACTAGGTGAGGTGAGTCCTCTCTCACCGACCAGCTGGGGAAAAGGGACCAGACTGGGGGATGACTAGCCCCCGGGCTAACAGCCAGGCTTCAGTGAGGAAAGTCTTAACTTTACCTTTAAAAACTGCACAATTACTATTTGTCAGGGCCAGGCGTGATGGCTCACACCTGTCATCCCACCACTTTGGAGGGCCAAGGCAGGCAGATCACCTGCACTCAGGAGTTCGAGACCAGCCTGGCTAACATGGCAAAACTTCGTCCCTACTAAAAATACAAAAATTAGCCAGCCATGGTGGGACATGCCTGTGATCCCAGCTACTAGGAAGACTGAGGCAGGAGAATTGCTTGAACCCTGAAGGCGGAGGTTGCAGTGAGCCAAGATCACACCGACGCACTCCATCCAGCCTGGGCAACAGAGCAAGCCTGTATCAAAAAAAAAAAAAAAAAAAAAAAAAGCCTGCACAATTTCTCAATTTAAAATTTTTTTATATAAGAAGTGGTTAACTTTGCAGCCTTCTGAAAGTCAAACAGAACCTAAATCCGAATCTGCTGAAGAGCCTTCTGGAAGGGGCATGAGTGGAAGTCAATCGTGGGCTGCCCCAGAACCTGCCAAAGGTCTTTGAAGCCACAAGATCTGCAAATGGGAAGAGGAGGCCCTGAGGAGCCCAGAGGGCCCAGTGCTAGGACTCAGGAACACAGGTTCAGCCCTTTAAGAATAAGACTTTAAAGTTTAAAAAGCAGAGAGAAGAAATTATTTAAAACCTAAACTGACTATAGCTACATACATCTAACTTCTAAATGAGACAGCATAATTTATACCACTATATTCCTTTGCTCTTGCTGCATACAAATTAATACAAATTTAGCGGCTTCAAACAACAGAGTTTCATCCTCTCAGAGCATCCACGGGTTGGGAGTTTGGGCATGGCAAAGTTGGGTCCTCTGCTCGGGATCCCACAGACTAAAACCAAGGCAGCAGCCACTGCCTTCTCATGTAAAATTCAGAGCTCTCTTCTGACCCCATTAAGCTTGTTGGCAGGATGTGCTTGTAGGACTGAGGTCTTTAGCTCCCACAGGCCCCCCTCAGCTCCTGGGCACCTGGCCTCCTCACAATATGGAAGTTGGTTTCTTCTCAGCAGGAGAATCTCTCTCGTGCTTTGAACCTCTGACTTCAAGGAGACCCTTGTCCCTTTTTTAGGGTTGACATGGTTTGACTGTGTCCCCACCCAAATCTCATCTTGAATTGTGGTTTCCATAATCCCCATGTGTCCAGAGAGGACCCAGTGGGAGGCAATTGAATCTTGGGGGTGGTTACCCTCGTGCTGTTCTTGTGATAGTGAGTTCTCATGAAATCTGATGGTTTTATAAGGAGCTTTTCCTCCTTTTGCTCAGCACTTTTCCTTGCTGCCGCCATGTGAAGAAGGACACGTCTGCTTCCCCTTCCGCCACGATTGTAAGTTTCCTGAGGCTTCCTCAGCCATGCTGAACTGTGAGTCAATTAAACCTCTTTCCTTTATAAATTACCCAGTCTTGGGTATGTCTGTATTAGAAGCATGAGAATGGACTAATACAAGGGTTCACCTGATTAGGTCAGCCCCACCCAGGATGATCTCCCTTGTAGTTAACTGGAGGTCAACTGATTTGGGACTTTCATTGCATCTTTAAGGTCCCTTCACCTTTGTCCTATAAGTGACATAAAGTCTATCACAGGAGTGAAATTTACTTTATTCCTAGTTCTGCACATGCTCAAGCTGAGGGATGTTACACCAGGGGTGGGAATACTGTGGGCTCTGGAAGGTAGAAAAATGGCCCCCAAAGAAATCCACATTCTAATCTCGTGTGACCTTACAGAGCAAAAGGGACTTTGCAGACATAATTAGAATCAAGAAACTCCAGGTGGAAGATGATCTCAGATTATCCACGAGGGCTCAAAGTAAGCCTATGAATTCTTAAAAGCAGAGACTCTTTCCTGGCCACAGTCTGAGGGACATGTGGCTATGGAAACAGGGTCAAAGAGATGCTGCATGGCTGGCTTTGAAGATGGAGGAAGGGGCCAGCAGCCAAGGGATGAAGGTGGCCTCTTGAAGCTGCAAAAAAAAATCAGGGAACAGATTCTCTCCTGGAGCCTCCAGAAGGAACCAGCCTGCAACACCTTGATTTTAACCCAGTGAGGCCCTTCTGAGACTTCTGACCTCCAGAACTGTAAGATAACAAGTCTGTGTTGTTTTAAGCCAGTAAGGTTGTGGCGATTTGTTACAGAAGCTGTAGCAAATTAATATCGGGCTATATCCATTGCTCAGAAAATTATAATACCACTAACTTGGAAACATGTTTGAAAGCTTAAAACAGCAGAAATGTATTGTCTCACAGTTCCAAAAGCCAGAAGACTGAGATGAAGGTATCAGCAGGGTCCCACTTGCTCTGGAGTTCCTGTCCTCTCCCAGCTTCTTGTGGCCCCAGGCACTCCAGTCTCTGCCCCCATCTTCACGTGGTCTCCCCCTTTTCTCCACCTGTCTCTCCTCTGTGTGCCTCTTACGAGGACACTTGGCACCGGGTGTACAGCCCACCTGGATAATCCAGGCTCATGCTAGCTCAAGACCCTTCACCTAATTACATCTGCAAAGACTCTTTTCCCAGTTAAGATCACACTCACAGCACGTGGATATACCTTTGGAGAGGCCACCATTCAGCCTCCTACAGGGACTTCTCATAATTCTTCCTGCCACAGTTAGGAAGAAAAACAAAATCCCACACAGATATTGGTAGGAAAGAGAGAAAGGAAGCGGCCAGTGTCTTGTGGCCTCTTCCACCTTCTGGATTGTTGAAGCTGGGGCCTGGAGGGGATGGTCCTGCCACTCAGCAGGGGGCACTAATGGGACCAAGCTAACCTGTCCAGTGAGAATCCTGCAGGGAGACCTGAGGGTACCAGGAAAGTGCAGGGGAAGGCCCGGGAGATGGAGAGAGCTGGTCTGGAGGGGAGGAGCAAGCCATGTGGGGCAGGCCATGTGCCTTTTGCCTGGGGGAGTAATTCTCATTTGGAGCTGTGCATCTGGAACGCCTGCCTCACACACAAAGGACTGGGGCAGATGTATGTTCTCTGCAGCAATGAAGCACAGCGGCTGAGAGTAACTCAGAAAGCATCCAGCTAATGTTGGCATCCCAGATCGACCCCCTCCTCGCCGAATGTTAGCATCTCTGTGCCTCAGTTTCCTCATCTGAAAATGGGGGTGATAAGAAATGTACACACCTCCCGGGCAGTGGGGAGAATTAAACTGTGCTCTGACACGATCCGGGCATGTTCAGGGTGGTATCCGCAGTAAACCGCGTTCTGAAAACAGCGGCGCATCAGGGCCAGCGGTGGGAGCTCTCCGTGCTTGGGTTGACGCCAGTGTGGAGGTGGAGGAGGGGCTGCAAGACTCTGAGCAGGAAGACCCCGCAAAGCAGGAAAGCAGAGCCAGAGCTGGGGGCCAGCCGCAGAAACGAGAGCCCCCGTGACTTTGAGGCACCCTTTGGAGGGGGCAAGAAGCAGGAGGGGTAAATTTTCTCCAAAACCCAAGAGGCAGAGTGACCCCACATGATAACTGAGTTTCTCAAGCAATTATACTGGCCTGTTTATCTAGCATTTACCACTCCCAGGAACTATGATAGCACATTTACTTAGATATGCCTTTGCTCCCCAGAGCCCTATGGTGTATTACTATACCCATCATACAGAAAACGACACTGAGGGTCATAGTGGAGCAGTAGCTTGCTCAGCATGAGAATACCCCGGACTCCAAAGCCCAGGCTCTTAACCAGTGGCAACTCCCTCCTCGGGGCAACAGCAAGGACTGCAGCCTCAGGGGAGGCATGAAGTTCCCATGACTTTGGGTGGAACTCTTCCCTCCACTCCTTCCAAGGAAAATGCAAATAGAAGTTCCTGTCCTTGGCCACCCGGGGATCTTAGAGGACTCAGGTGAGAGGGCCCAGTGGGCAAGTGGAGCCACATCTCCTTGTAAAAGGCACCCTCAGTTCTGCAGAGGGGGCTTGCCCCCTTGGTGCGGGCAGGGTGGGGAGCAGCACAGCTCAGGAAGGGGCCCTGTTCCATCCCCACTGCAGGCAGAGTTCTGCCTTTGATGTCCTCTCTGGGCACCTGAGTCCTGTGGGTCACCAGTCCAGATCTGTGTGTGTGACAACAACGGTAACCTGGGCCTTTTGCAGACATCGACACGTGAACAGGAGCAACCCATAGAAGGCATGGTTTGTAACATGGTCAAATCCCATTCTGCATAGGTTCCCTGCTGCAGGTCTCAATTCACAGTCATTCCTATGAATGGAGGAAGTGAGACTGGCTTCCTGGAGGAGGTGGCGGCATGAGCAGGGCCTGCGGTCAGGAGGGTCCAGGGCATTGCTCCCAGGCAGTGCAGACCTCAAGGCATGGACCATATGGCCTGGGTTGTCTGGGCCCCTGGCATCCCCAAGTGTGGGAGAAACAGTGACCTCCACTCTCCATTAACAAGTTTCCTGTCCACGTCCCCTCCGTCCCACCCACGCTCAAGTCCTTGAATCTTAAGAGCAGAATTAGGAGAACTTTACAGAGACTTCTCATCAATCACAACTTCAGGCACCAGCAGAAATGAATTGAAATACTTGGAATTATCTGCTCCTTGCATCCTTGCCTTTGAGGTCGGGGGCTGTGATCGGGACCCGCTGCAGCTTAAGAGTGGATCCGTTGCTGTGCAGAAGCTCTTTAGTTTAATTAGATCCCATTTGTCAATTTTGGCTTTTGTTGCCATTGCTTTTGGTGTTTTAGACATGAAGTCCTTGCCCATGCCTATGTCCTGAATGGTATTGCCTAGGTTTTCTTCTAGGGTTTTTATGGTTTTAGGTCTAACATTTAAGTCTTTAATCCATCTTGAATTGATTTTTGTATAAGGTGTAAGGAAGGGATCCAGTTTCAGCTTTCTACATATGGCTAGCCAGTTTTCCCAGCACCATTTATTAAATAGGGAATCCTTTCCCCATTTCTTGTTTTTGTCAGGTTTGTCAAAGATCAGATAGTTGTAGATATGTGGCATTATTTCTGACGGCTCTGTTCTGTTCCATTGATCTATATCTCTGTTTTGGTACCAGTACCATGCTGTTTTGGTTACTGTAGCCTTGTAGTATAGTACAGCAAAGGAAACTACCATCAGAGTGAACAGGCAACCTACAAAATGGGAGAAAATTTTCGCAACCTACTCATCTGACAAAGGGCTAATATCCAGAATCTACAATGAACTCCAACAAATTTACAAGAAAAAAACAAACAACCCCATCAAAAAGTGGGCGAAGGACATGAACAGACACTTCTCAAAAGAAGACATTTATGCAGCCAAAAAACACATGAAAAAATGCTCACCATCACTGGCCATCAGAGAAATGCAAATCAAAACCACAATGAGATACCATCTCACACCAGTTAGAATGGCAATCATTAAAAAGTCAGGAAACAACAGGTGCTGGAGAGGATGTGGAGAAATAGGAACACTTTTACACTGTTGGTGGGACTGTAAACTAGCTCAACCCTTGTGGAAGTCAGTGTGGCAATTCCTCAGGGATCTAGAACTAGAAATTCCATTTGACCCAGCCATCCCATTACTGGGTATATACCCAAAGGACTATAAATCATGCTGCTATAAAGACACATGCACACGTATGTTTACTGCAGCATTATTCACAATAGCAAAGACTTGGAACCAACCCAAATGTCCAACAGTGATAGACTGGATTAAGAAAATGTGGCACATACACACCATGGAATACTATGCAGCCATAAAAAATGATGAGTTCATGTCCTTTGTAGGGACATGGATGAAATTGGAAATCATCATTCTCAGTAAACTATCGCAAGAACAAAAAACCAAACACCGCATATTCTCACTCATAGGTGGGAACTGAACAATGAGAACACATGGACACAGGAAGGGGAACATCACACTTCGGGGATTGTTGTGGGGTGGGGGGAGGGGGGAGGGATAGCATTGGGAGATATACCTAGTGCTAGATGACAAGTTGGTGGGTGTAGCACACCAGCATGGCACATGTATACATATGTAACTTACCTGCACGTTGCGCACATGTACCATAGAGCCTAAAGTATAATAATAATAATAATAATAATAATAAAGAAAAAAAAAAAGAGTGGATCCAGTGGCTTGGCCTCCAGCCAGGAGGAAGCAGCTGAGTGACAACTTGAGCAATCATCCCCCATCTCACCCCTCAAAGCTCACCTTGGTTTTTTAATACATGTTTTGGTTTCATGAAGATGAGATTGAGACCAAGCTTAAAAAGCTTCAAATCCTGATCAGCACCTCTGGCTAGCAACTTCCAAAGCAATCAGCAGCATCTGCTTAAGAAAGTTGTTTCTCTCGATCTCTGCTTTTATGTAGTTAAAATATGCCTAGGTGTAGGGTCTTTTGTTGTTTGTTTGTTTGTTTGTTTCTGAGGCAGAGTTTCACTCTGTCACTCAGGCTGGAGTGCAGTGGCATGATCTTGGCTCACTGCAACCTCCACGAAGGAAATAATGTATACAGTAGTCCATTTCCAAGACAAAGTGCCTTGAATTGGTTTAGGTCAGCAAACTACAGAAGAATTAAAGTATACTAGGTCCCTGCTTGGATAGCCAATGCCTACTTGTTGGGCTCCCCCGTCCATGCCCCCCTTAGTTGCCCCCATCCAAACCAAAGAAGTTTAGTCTAAGATTAAAGTTTACTAGCCTACAAAATAGCTCGTTTTGTCTGTTCTTATCACCCTGCCCAGCTACTTAGGTCATAAGTCAAATACTTGAAGAGCCCCTGAGCTGACCAGGATTACAATGCACTGTGGGCTGCAACAAAATGGAGCAGGACAACCCTAAAAAAAATACCTAAAGCCCCAACCCAACGATCAATAGGCGACGTCCAGGAAGATTGTGACCCCATAGTACTCAGCCTATGAGGAACTGGGGAAGGGACCTGTGCACTAGGGGATAAATTGCTTATTGTTGCTGTGCTGGGTGTGCCTGCCCATCAGACACCCGATCTTGCAAAACCGTCATTGAAAGTCTCACTTTCGCTGTTCTCCGGGTCTCTGAGTCCATTCTTTGGGTTTGGATGGGTGAGTTTGTTTCTCACACTCTGCCTCTCATGCCTCAGCCTCCCAAGAAACTGGGATTACAGATGTGTACCACCATACTTGGCTACTTTTTGTATTGTTAGTGGCAATGGAGTTTTGCCATGTTGGCCAGGCTTGTCTCGAACTCCTGACCTCAGGTGATCCTCTGGCCTTGGCCTCCCAGAATGCTAGGATTACAGGCATGAGCCACCACATCAGACTGTTTGTTTGGTTTTTGTACCAGATGATGCTGGAAATCAGGAAGCCGGAGCAGCCCCTGCAGCCGGAATCCACACCCCAGCTGTGACCCACAGCCAAGGGCAGGGTCCGTGGGGAGGAAGGAGGGAACATTATCAGGGAAGGGGCATTTTGAGGGACCCAGCCTGATGCCAGACATTTCACATTAGAAACTCATTCCTTGAAACAACCTAAGACTTATGAATGGAGAGACAAAGTATGGCCCATCCATATAATGGAATATTACTCACCCATAACAGAAGGAAATTCTGATGTGTGCTATGGCTTGGATAAGCCTTGAAGACATTATGCTGAATGAAAGAAGCCAGTCATGAAAGGTCGCATATTTTATGATTCCATTCACGTGAATCATCTAGAATAGGCAAATCCACAGAAACAGAAATCAGATTAGTGGTTGCTAGGGGGTGGGGGAGGGGAGAAATAGAGAAGGACTGCTTAATGGGTATAAGGTTTCTTTTTAAGGTCTCTGTTACCTCTTCATCCCAAAACTGGAAGACAAATGAGAACAGTTTGCTTGGAATGGTGGAGCCTCAAACTTGAGCTCCGTCTCCAGGCAATATGGTACCAGGCTCCGGCACTGTCCTTCACCTGGTGTCTGTGGACTCAGGGCAGCTTACAGAAATTTTACCCCTCTGTCTCTTCATCTACAAAGTGGTGTAAATAATAGTACCTGCCTGCTGAAGAGGATGTGGAGAAATAGGAACACTTTTACACTGTTGGTGGGACTGTAAACTAGTTCAACCATTGTGGAAGACAGTGTGGCGATTCCTCAAGGATCTAGAACTAGAAATACCATTTGACCCAGCCATCCCTTTACTGGGTATATACCCAAAGGATTATAAATCATGCTGCTATAAAGACACATGCACATGTATGTTTATTGTGGCACTATTCACAATAGCAAAGACTTGGAACCAACCCAAATGTCATCAATGATAGACTGGATTAAGAAAATGTGGCACATATACACCATGGAATACTATGCAGCCATAAAAAAGGATGAGTTCACGTCCTTTATAGGGACATGGATGAAACTGGAAACCATCATTCTCAGCAAACTATCACAAGGACAGAAAACCAAACACCACATGTTATCACTCATAGGTGGGAATTGAACAGTGAGAACACTTGGACACAGGATGGGGAACATCGCACACACACCAGCGCCTGTCATGCGGTGGGGGGAGCGGGGAGGGATAGCATTAGGAGATATACCTAATGTAAATGACGAGTTAATGGGTGCAGCACACCAACATGGCACATGTATACATATATAACAAAGCTGCACGTTGTGCACATGTACCCTAGAACTTAACGTATAATAATAATAGATCAATAAATAAAAATAATAAAAATAAAAATAAATAAAAAAATAAATAAATAATAGTACATGCCTGGTAGGTGGAATGGAGGATTAAATGAACTAACATGTACCTAGGATGCTTGGTCCTGACATCCTGGTGTCATGTGGCAGTGCCTGCCACATGACTAGCTGTTTTTATTTTTATTCATGACTTTTAATTGAGAGGACCTGGGAAGTACCACAAGGAGACAGGCCGGTAAACTGAGTCATGAGGCCTTAAAAGCCCAAATCCCAGACAAGCCTACATGTCAGACAAGTTTGCTTGTTTGTTCCCCAAAAAGAATCCCAGCCTGGCCAATATGGTGAAACTCCCTCTCTACTAAAAATACAAAAATTAGCCAGGCATGGTGGTGCACGCCTGTAGGCCCAGCTACTCAGGAGGCTGAGGCAGGAGAATCACTTGAACCCAGGAGGTGGAGGTTGAAGTGAGCCGAGATCTCGCCATTGCACTCCAGCCTGGGCAACAAGAACAAAACTCCCTCTCAAAACAAAACAAAAACTAGCTGGGTGTGGTATCAAGCACCTGTAATCCCAGCTACCCAGGAGGCTGAAGCAGGAGAATCACTTGCACCTGGGAGGCAGAGGTTGCAGAGAGCCAAGATTGTGCCACTGAACTCCAGCCTGGGTGACAGAGCGAGACTCCATCTCAAAAATAAATAAATAAACATAAAAATAAAATAAAATCCCAACCTCTGAGTTCCCTGGTACAAGCTAGAGATATGGTGCCACCAGCCCACCCTCCCACAGGGCCATCAGCAACAGAGACCCAACGGTTGCCCTGGTCCCCCTGGCCCCACAGTGCCACACGGGCACTCTCACCTGGCCACATCGTCACCCACTTCACCGGCACAGGCACTGGCTTTGTGACCCCTGGCAGGCTTTCCAGTCCCGGCAATCCAGAAATGTGTGTGTTTGTGGGGGCAGCATGGTCCTCAGGAGAGCCCCAGCCACTTTCAGGGCCAGAACTTGCCTGGCCAGTTCCCACTGAAATGCCTGCAGGGCCAGGAGCTCACTGTATTATTAGACAACTGTTCTTACCAGGCCAATTGTCCCATCTAAATAAACATATGTCTGTCTAGGTCAGACCAGGCCACTCCTTTGGCTTAACCCCCAGGGGCTTCCCTTTGCACCTGCAAAAAAAAAAAAAAAAATCCCATGGCACTTACTGTGATGTTCAAGACCTGGCCCAGTCTGGCCTCACCTAATCCCGCAGCCACACCGCATCCCACCCAAGTGCCCGGTGCCCTCTCCCAGCTTCCTGAACACACTTCTCTGTCTCTTCCACCAATATGTCCTTCCCCAGATGCTCATGGGGATGGATCCTTCTCATGCTCCAGTCTCAGGCTGAAGGCCATCTCCTTGGATAAGCTTCTCCAGCCATCCAACCCAAAGTCAACCCACCACCCACCATTCTCTGTCCTTCATAGCTCTTAGCACAAAGCGCAACTATGGCACTCAATGACTTGCCTGGCTGCCCTCCTCCCCAACCAGGATGTCAGGACCAAGAGGGCAGGAACTGGTGTGCTTTGTCCACTGTTATGTCCTCAGCCCTTAGAATGGTGCCTGGACCATAATAGTTATAACAGGTGCTTAATAAATGCTTAAATAATAGATGCTTAAATAAATGACGGAGGGATGAATGGATAAATGAACAGATAGATGATGGATGGGTGGATGGATGGACGGAGGGACAAAACATTCATTATTTATTAATTCACACTCACATTCAGTGCACATTATTCATTAATTCACATTTTCATCCTATGAATATTTCTAAGTGTCTTCTGGGGACAAAATTGTAACTCTACACACAGAATTGTTCAGCCCTTCCCCGGGCAGCCTTTCAGACATTGGAAGATTTGAAGTCACCCCAGGTGTTAACGGACCAGCTCTTACAGCAGCTGCTCATGGCCTGTCCCCAACTCATCCTTTTCACCCCCATTCCCTCGACATCCTGTTTTAGCCATCGTCTAGGGCCACAAACATGCCCTAAATGTTATCCAGTGTAAACAACATAGTTCTTGAAAGCACCACTTATCAAGTTATCTGTGGTGAAGGATACATTTTTTTATTTTCAATTTGTCACAAACCAGTACTTTTGTAAAATACGACAAAAATAAATGACTGGAAAAATAAAAGGAAAAAAGACACAAAACACAAGCCCAAATTTTTCTATTAGATTCAACAGACATAAAATTACCCAGAAAATTGCTACAGAGGTGTCTAAATGCTTCTTCTCAATTTCTGTACTTATCTTGTCTCAAACCGGTAACCATTCAGGAACCACCCTTTGCACAGCCGCACCAGAGAAGCACCGTGTGCCCGTGGGAATTTCGGAGGGGTGAGGTGGTGTTCGCACCTGTGAGCAGGTGAATCAGAGGTCCCCGGCTACAGGCAGGCTATGAGCAGCACCCCGCTTCCCACAACCCCAGTAATGGCCCAGTTCCTTCCACCTGTCCGGGGTCAGAACCCAGGCTGCCCATGATGAAAGCAGTCAAAACACCTGCCTTCAGAAAGCTTATGATCTAGTTGGTAGGGGGCAGAAAATCATTAGTATTACATATATGTGGATGTGAGCTGGTATATGTGAACGGGGATGGGCTAGAGGGAAGACAGTTTTCCATGTGGTGGTTAGGGAGGCAGGAGGGAGCCACACAAATCCCCAGGTGAAAATATCCCAGGCAGCAAGAGCAGCAGGTGCAAAGGCCCTGAGGTGGGAGGGCAAATGGAGTGTTCCAGGAACCCTCGTCCAGGAAGCCTCCTGGATGCTCTCACCTGAGGCTGAGCTCAGGGCTCCTGCTCTGTGCTTCTAGGACACCAAAGCACACACGCATGACAATGTGGGTAGGATCTGTCTCCTGCCTTCCTCTGCGCACCAGCAGCCCCTGGAGGACAGGGACAAGGTGGGGACAGGGGGGTTACTGCTAAATCTCCAACACATGGAGTGTTCAGCAAATGGAAGGAAGGAGGGTGAGAGGGAACAGGCAGGTAGAGAAGGAAAGAGGGAAGGAGGGAGGGAGGGTTGAGTACTGCCAGTTCACCGTGGCCAAAAGTCCTTGGCCTAGAAACTGAGGGCGAGAAGCAGCCACACCTCGCTCTACAGTCCCAGGCAGGGGGTGTGGAATTCAGGACGGTAGTTTCTCCCTCGTGGGACAAATTCAGAAGAAATCACTGACCTCCCTGATCTTCACCTGCCTGGCCTGTGAGAGTGACAGGGACACACACACATCCCCCAAGAAGGCTGTAAAAATTTAATCAGAGAAGTCACAAAAGGAATCTGACATTGAGGCTGGCTCGTGGAAGGACTTGGCAAACATTAAAAAGCAAGAAAAATGGAGCCTTGGAGGAGACACACTCAGCCTAATCATTCATTTCCACTTTAGTGAAAAGTAGCATCCCAGTCTTTCCCTGGGACCTTGGGTGGTGACTGGAGTGCTGAGGGGGTTGGGGGTGCCATGGCTAACTCTGCCAGGTACCCTCCTCCCAGGATTGTGACAGTATCTGAGGAAGCCATGCCTCCTCAGAGCAGGAAGGAATCCTAGATGTCAGCCCTAGGGGGCTCCTCTGGACTGGAATGCCCCCAAGGATTGGGGACTCACTCTCAGATGGAGGGAATGGCAGGTTCACATTACTGACAATCTGTTCTTTACTCCCAGAGACATTACATTAAAAATGTCTGTGCCTATTTTTGGCACACGCTACCCAGAAAGAATTTGTTTCTTTTTTAACCCTAATAAATCACTGCTCTTGCAGATGGGTGAAGAGCACCCCAGCACTAGAGAGCTCTCCACAGCAACCTGGATGCGACTCTTCTTGCCAATGATCAGCTAGTCCTTCACACAGCTTCTTACATGGACACTCATACGTGCATGCATGCACACTCGTGCATACACACAGGCACACAAGCCTATGCACCCATGTGCATGTATGTACACACATGCACCCACGCACATATGCATGTATGTACATGCACATACATGTGCATATATAATATGCATGCAGTCATACACATATGCCATGCACATATGTACATACACAGACACATAAATGCTGATTGAAAAGGAACCCAAAGGATTAGCAAATGTCTGCTTAGTATCTGTGGGCAGGAGACTCTGCAGGGATATCTAGAGCCTACAGAAAACCTAACAAGAATCTGCCCTTGCCGCAAGAGAGAAGACAGGGAGGGAACCATTGTTCAGCCCCTGCCATGCTGGCAACACTTTGCAGGCATCGATTTGAAAAGCGCCGTGGCTCACACCTGTAATCCCAGCAATTTGGTAGGCCAAGGCGGGTGGATTACCTGAGGTCAGGAGTTCAAGACCAGCCTGGACAAAATGGCGAAACCCTATCTCTACTAAAAGTACAAAAATTAGCCAGGCATGGTGGTGCATGCCTGTAATCCCAGCTATTTGGGATACTAAGGCAGGAGAATCTCTTGAATCTGGGAGGCGGAGGTTGTAGTGAGCCGAGATCACACCACTGTACTTCAGCCTGGGCAACAAAAGTGAGACTCCATCTCAAAAAAAGAAAAAAAGAAAAGCTGCTTCTTCTGTGAAGAAGGATTAAGTCAGACATGGATGCACTGTGGCCAAGTATTTACCCAACTTAACGGTTTCAGGGCAGCTTCATCAGAGTAGAGTTGGTGTTTAACCCCATCATGCTCCAAACCTGAAGACAGAAAATATAGATCCTATATATCCTATATACACACACAAACACACACCTCCAAAAGACAAAATTGCCAATCTCCACCAACATGGGCTATTAGAGAGACATCCATCTCAGCCCATGAAGATCCTGCACTGAGGTCCCAGGTCTCTGAACTGTGATCAGTATCTGAGGACCCAGAAAAGTCTCATCAGCACTTCCAGGGGAAAGCAGGGTGTGGGACAAGGCTGGAAGAAGGCAGCACTCACAGGGGGTGCTAAGCTGTCAGAAGGGGTCAGGGCCAGCTGGAAGGGGCTCTCCAGAGCCAAATCTATGACAATTGGAGCAGAAAAATAAATAACATGGACTATAATCCATCAAAAAAGAAAACTGTAAGTCCATACATATATAATATGAATGATAAATAAATTTAATAAATGAACATATTAGTAATGTTATTAATATTATTATTTATAAATAAATTTAATAAATAAGATTTAATTGGTGGAATAAGCAAAAGTAATAAATACTAATATGATACATTTAATAAAGGAAAGTCCTTCCTTGGGATGGAATGCCTGCTAACTAATGCAGAAAGAATGCCAGAATCAGGAAACCAGATGTCCAGGCACAAGTTTGCTGCAGGGGTAGAGCCCTCATGGAAAACCTCTGCTACAGCAGTGCAGGAGAGCCCCCACACAGAGTCCCCACTGGGGCACTGCCTAGTGGAGCTGTGAGAAGAGGGCCACCATCCTCCAGACCCCAGAATGGTAGATCCACTGACAGCTTGCACCATGTGCCTGGAAAAGTCACAGACACCCATCACCAGCCATGAAAACGGCTGGAAAGGGGACTGTACCCAGCAAAGCCACGGAGTGGAGCTGCCCAAGGCTGTGGGAGCCCGTCTCTTGCATCAGCATGACCTGGATGTGAGACACGAAGTCAAAGGAGATCATTTTAGAACTTTAAGTTTGAATGATGGTCTTATTGGATTTCAGACTTACATGAGGCCTGTAGTCCCTTTGTTTTAGCCAATTTCTCCCATTTGGAACAGGTGTATTTGCCCAATGCCTGTACCCCCGTTGTATCAAAGAAGTAACTAACTTGCTTTTGATTTTTACAGGTTCATAGGTGGAAGGGACTTGCCTTGTCTTAGATGAAAGTTTGAACTTGGACTTTTGTGTTAATGCTAGAATGAGTTAAGACTCTGGGGAACCGCTGGAAGGGCATGATTGTGTTTTGAAATGTTAGGACATGAGATTTGGGAGGGGTCAGGAGTAGAATGATATGGTTTGGCTGTGTCCCCTCGCAAATCTCATCTTAAATTGTAGCTCCCATAATCTCCACATGTCATGGAAGGGACCTGGTGGGACGTAATTTAATCATGGAGCAGTTACCCTCATGTTGTTCTCATGATAGAGAGTGAGTTCTCACGAGATCTAATGGTTTTATATGGGGCTTTTCCCCTACTTCATTCGGCACTTCTCCTTCCTGCCGCCATGTGAAGATAAATGGGCAAGACATGTTTGCTTCCCCTTCCTCCATGATTATAAGTTTCCCGAGGCCTCCCCAGTCCTGCAGAACTGTGAGTCAGTTAAGTCTCTTTCCTTCATAAACTACCCAGTCTCAAGCACTTCTTTATAGCAGCATGAGAATGGACTAATACAGGCAGGGAGCTGGAAGGGGTGTGCACAGGGCACTTTGGCCAGGCCTGGCAAGGGGCAATGGGATCACTGAGAATGCCCAGGAGTGGTGAGATCAGCAAACCTCAAAAGAGGGGGGTCTCTGACTTTTCCTCAAAATCTAAGCATGTCCTCCCATCCAACCTTCCAGTCAATAGTTACCGAGCCTTGGGATGCACCGAGTCTAGGCACAGTGGAGCTTATGGTCTAAGGGAGAGGCAGGCAATCCACGTGGAATCAAACCAGACAAAATAACTGCACCCGGCTGTATGTCTGGCTTTACCATGTGGAAGGAGCCACTCTCCACATCTTGCAGCCTCCCCCAACCAGTTCTCAGACGGGGAAAGATTCAGGAGGGCTCCATGCCCTCCCTGCCTCACACCATCACTGTGTCTTCCACATGATACCACAAGAATTGAGTCCACTTGTCAATTCAAAACCAAGCTTTGATAGCCAGACATGAGCTAACTGCAGGGTTGGGAGGGGCTGGAGGAGGAAACCTCTGTGCCCCCATTGGTCCACCTGACTTTGCCCTCCTCTGGGGTTCACTAGTTCATCCCATCTGTGGTCTTTGTTTCCCCCACAGGACCCTATGAACACAAGTAGAATTCCCTTCCTGTGGTGGGATTAGAAAGCACCAAGCTGGGGGTTCAAGGGACTGTCAAACTGTTCCAGAATGTTCCATCTGTAGGATCTGTAGGATGCCCACTACAGCCGCTACCCCTCCTGAGCAGCTTTAATAGACAGATGCCATTGTAGGGTCTTCCTGCTCATCCTCACCTCCATGGGGTAGAAAGAAGATACCTGTTTAGCCAGGGCATCTCTAATCCTCGCACCTAATACTCGGAAACAACATATTTATGGTATCAGCTACTGCAAATACCATGGAAAGGTTTCAAAGAATCACAGCAATCTCTGTCACCTACTGAAAATCCCCATGGATTAATTATCCAATTATTAGGATCCCCATTTTATAGGAGGACAACTGAAGCCCAAAGATGGTGACCAGGGTGGGGTCAATGACCATGTCACCCCTTCCCCTCACAGCCGCCTTCATGCAGCTCTTTCGGAGCAGGTGTGCAACTCCTGTGAGCACCGTTTGCAGGCCTGTCCCCTCCCCTGGACTATGAGCTTCCTGGCAGCCTGGAGACCCACCAAGTCCTGCACCTGAAAGGTGCTACAGGCACTGAGGGGTAAAAGAGAGGCACTGTCCTGTCCTTGTTTTCAGAGGGCATTATGGGCCAGTCAGGGAGATGGTTGTCCAACAAAACACCCGAATATGTTTATCACTTCAAGTTGCAATAGCAGCCTTGGTGTTATGAGAAGGAAATAATGCAGGGTCTAGAATTCAGATTGTGGCCAGAAAGGGTTGTGGCTGGAGAAGCATCTGAGCAGGGAAGCCACACACACTGAGGACTCTGTTGGGGCTCAAGAGGCGACCAAGACGTGGTATTTCCTTTCCTTGGCCAAGTCTGGACCAACTGAAAACAAGACGAAGGAGCAGGCAGGAAGGCAGAACTCTCATTGGCATTCCTAGAAAGCCCAGGCCAAAGGAAATGGCCTCAGAGTGGAGGGTTCCCAAAGCAGACACTGGTGACCTCCCTATCAAAGGTGAAGGCAGGGGGAACATGAGCAGGGTCTCCCCACAGGAGGCAGGGAGAAGGAAGGCTGCTCCCTCTCTGCTTCCAAACCCCAGGATAAGTCTCACCCCACTCTTGGGCAGGGGCCCTGTGTGAACTGCCTCCCTCCCCTGGAAAGGCCACATCCAAGCAAAAGCCGTATGCCCCACCTCCCATCTCCAACAGCCTGAGGCTGGCATCCAGGGCAGAAGGGTGAGCATGGCATCCAGGGCAGAAGGAAGGAGCACCACCTCCCTCCAGGTAGCGCAGGGAAGGGGTGAGGGTAGGCTGGCAAGGAACAGATGCCAGACCCGGCGGGACCAGGCAGCCCTGGGAAGGAGCTGGACTTTCATCCCCAGAGCAATGGGAGCCCACTGCCCCCTTTAAGGCAGAGCTGTCAGGGTCCCAGGTATATCTCACTGATGTGTAGGGAATGGATTGGGGCGGGTGGGGCGGGGTTCAAGCAGAAGCAGACGGAGCATTTGGAGACTGTTCTGTGGCCCAGGACAGTGGTGGTGGTGGCCAGACGGTGGGAGGGAAGCAGGCTGGGTGTGGACCAGCCTGGCCACTTCATTCCAAGAAGGGCGGCTTTTCATCTTCCCACTGCTATCAGCAGCAGCCCAACACAGTATTTAGAGTAGGGATTAAAGGCAAGAAAGGAAATCTTCTTAATGATGTGGAGAGCATGAGCACCCCACACCCCAGGCTGGCAGGTGCACAGTGGAAGATTCCAGCAGCTCATCTCACAGGGCTTTATGCCCCTGGCCACCTTGGGAACAGACCACAAGATTTCTGTCTCACACAGGGAGGCCAGGGCCCCATGCAAATCCGAATTGACATTGGAGAGAGAAATAAAAGGAAAACTGACCTTTCTCAGTAAGCATGGCAACACCTCTCAGAGTTGCTTTGGGGAAGACTAAGGAATCTGGAGGGCATTTAGCCCTTACAGTGTAAAATATCTGTTAAATTACTAAAAGGAAAGATTCAGGTTTCTTTGAACCTGAAAGATATAGTAATTACTGAACCAGAATTCACAGCAGGAGATGTTTTATGGAAACTAATTACAGCTAAACAGAAGGAGCAAGTCATCACAACTGTGGAGAAGGATACATCACCAAGAACCAAGTGGGCAGAGCAGAAGGGGACAAGAGGTGGCCATCCAGGTGCCCAACACATCCCACACAAGAGGGGCTCTGAGCAGGGCAAGACGAGGAGACAGTGCTGTTCTGGAGCCCCAGGTGAGGCCAAGGCTCCCAAAAGATGCAGGGCTTATGAGTACTCTCGCCTTTGCAGCGTGTCCTCTGAGGGCAGGTCATATGCACCTGCACACGTGCACCACACACACACACCTGCACATGTGGGTCACAAACACACATGCATACATATATGCATATGCATGTGTGTGCATGCATGCATGTACATACGTGGGTGCAAATATGCATGCAAATACATATGCATATATGTACCTGTGCCCATATATGCATGCACGTGTATGCATGCAGACACATGCACATGTACCTATACATGTGTATACGCAATATACATGCCATACACGCACGCATGCTCACCTACAAGGGCATGTACTCACACAAATAGCTACTCTCTTTTTCAAGTGGTTACAGGGAACACAGCTCTCTGTCTTTCTGAGGCAGCAACCAGAACTCTTGGGGGTCCTGCTCACCACCAGCAGAAACACAGAAATGAACAGATGTTGCTTTGGTTCCGTGGCACCTTGAGCCCTCTGCTGTGAGCTAGACTAGGGTTTTGTATCAGCAGATCCCAGAAGAAACTAGAACAAAGCAAATCCCCCTTCACCCCAAGCCAGACAAAAATAATAGGCCTTCGCCTGCATTTTCTAGCAAACCAAGCCTGAGGCAAGGATTCAAGTGCTGAGATTTTATTCATAAGGTACAAATCACAAACCCAGGCTAGCCAGGGTGAGGGAGGGAGAGGAGGGGCAAAGGTGTGTGCTGCCCGGCAGAGTGCTGCACCACAACCTGCTGCTAGCCCTGCAGGTGCCCAGCACGTAGCACTCCTCTCTGACCAGGCTACCAGGAGAAACTCAGCTCCCAGGGATTCAGTGCTAAGGAGCAAGGAGAAGGAACTTGTCAGCCCTCAGGGCTCTGAACCCCAACATCTTGTAAAGGATGTCACATCCCACGCCCTGAGGTGGTGGGTTTTGTCTAAGGTCAGACTGGTGGAAGGAGCCAGAACTCTCCCGCAAATATCTTGTCAGCCTGGCTGGTGACAGCAGCCAGAGGGGAGCCCCCACTTCCAAGGCCAGTGACTAGCTGTTCCCAAAGATGGCAGCACCATCCAGAGCTGGTAAATATCACTGAGGGAATCCAAGATTTGTGTCCAATACAAATAGTCAACCCAAAACATGAGCCCTCTGTGCACAGCATATCACCAGGGCTCAGTCACTACCACGGTTTAATCACCACCAGGGCTCAGTTGCCACCAGGGTTCAGTCACCACCAGGGCTCAGTCACCACTAAGGCTCAGTCACTACCAGGGCTCAGTCACCATGAGGGCTCAGTCACCACGAGGGCTCAGTCAGCACAATGGCTCAGATGCCACCAGGGCTCAGTCACCATGAAAGCTCAGTCACCACAAGTGCTCAGTCACCATGAGGCCTCAGTTGCCACTAGGGTTCAGTCAGCATCAGGTTTCAGTCAGCACCAGGGCTCAGTCAACATGAAGGCTCAGTCACCACAATGGCTCAGTCACCACAAGTGCTCAGTCACCACCAGGGCTCAGTCATCATGAGGGCTCTGTCACCACTAGGGTTCAGTCAGCACCAGGGCTCAGTCACCATGAGGGCTCAGTCACCACTAGGGTTCAGTCAGCACCAGGGCTCAGTAACCACCGGGGCTCAGTTCCACAAAGGCTCAGTCACCACAAGAGCTCAGCTGCCACCAGGGCTTAGTCACAACCAGGACTCAGCCACCACCAGGGCTCAGTCATTATTAGGGCTCAGTCACCATCAGGGCTCAGTCACCACCAGGGCTTAATCACTACCAGGACCCAGTCATCACCAGGGCTGAGTCACTATGACAGCTCAGTTACCACCAGAGTTCAGTCACCACCAGGCCTCAGTTGCTACCAGGGCTCAGTCACCACAAGGCCTCAGTCACCACAAGGGCTCAGTCACCATTAGGCCTCAGTCACCACCAGGGCTCAGTTACCACCAGGGCTTAGTCACTGTCAGAACTCAGTCACAACAAGGACTTAGTCACCAAGAGGGCTCAGTTACCACCACAGCTCAGTCACCAGCAGGGCTCAGTTGCCACCAGGGCTCCCAATCCACACTCAGGCACTCAGGAAGGCAGTCCATGGCCTCAGGGAGCCACTGCCAGGCTGGAAGCTCCCGACTCCATGCAGAGACAACAAAGTACACTCAGCCACATGTCACTACTATGGGACCTTTTCTGATGCCCGTCCTCTGTGGCCCCTCTGCAAGTCTCACTTAGGCCACCTGGCCCCTACCCTGGCTGCTCCTCCCTGACAGAGTCTGTCTTCAAGCATCTGCCTATTCCTGGAGACCAGCACTTTGTAGACGCTCAGGAAAATAAGTGAGAGGAAGTGAGCAGACGAATGGACAGGTGGAGGAAGGAAGGAGAGTATTGGAGTGTAAATGATCACAGATTTTCTAGGAGACACAAGGCAGGGAGCAGGAGACATAGCACAATGACAGCCCTGTTCCTGGCTGAGCCTCGGAGGTTTGCTTTGTGCTGAGGTTTCAGCTAAACTGAAGCCTTTCCTCCACTAGGGCCCCGTGAGCCAAAAAATCACTTGCATTAGAAACTGCTGGGTCAACTTGCTAAATATGCAGATTCCCAGGCCCTGCAGATTCTAAATTTCCTGTAGGGGCCCAGGAAGCCGTCTCTCCCAGGGGATCTTGCACTCGAAATTCTGAAAGCTCAGCCCCAGCCCCTTGCTCCCTACTCAGAGACCACAGAAAAATAATCTAGAGTCCCGTTTCTTCCTTCAAGAGAAAAGGTTCGTTAAGAGTCACAAAAGTGAAATCCATAAAGACTGGGATTGTTTTCAATAGAGAAATTAAATTAAACAAGAAAAGTCATAAGCTTGAAGCTCAGCCAGGGGTGAGGAAGAAATTGCCAGAACTTGCCTGTGGTTCATAGGGTTAGCTCGTTTGGTGAACTTGTCCCTGCTGACTGAGGTGTGGACAGGGAGGACACTTGCCTTGCACACGGAACACCATGCAGGCGTGTAGGGCCGACCCTCAGACTTCACACCCAGCACTAGGCAAGGTGGGCTCCGTCCAGCGAAGTCTAGAAAGTGAGGCACTGGGGAGAGCGTCTATTATTTCCGTAAAATTGAAACTGCCGCCCGGAAATGCAGGGAGGGGACCTGCGGACTAACCCAGGTAAGATCTGCAACACGGCGCCAGGACCAGGACAGCAAAGGAGAGCAGCCGCGAGAACCAGAAATATGGCCTGCTTGAACCACATTTCAAGCCCAGGAAGGTGCAACTACAGCTGGCTTCAAGAGTCGGCTTGATGTGCTTCCCTTTCCTAACAGCTGCCTCTAATGGGGATCTGACTTGGAGAGAGAGTTTCCTCCAGGCTTTCCTGCTGAACACACGTCCTCCTGGCCCACCTGAGCTGCCAGCATCAGGCAGGGGCTTCACTTTTATTGAAAAGCTCAGTTTCCACCAGTGGTGAATTTCCAAGCCACAATTAGCAGGAAATAATCCAGTGAATGCAGAAAGGTTCCTCTCTCTGTCAGAAAATGGTAAAACTCAAATGAAAGGTTTAGGAGGTCCACTAGGAGCACAGCTGATAGGGAGAGAGGTGGAGGGCTGGAGATGCTTCTGAGTCTTGGACAGGCCTCCCAGGGCTCACTTTCCCCTGCAGGGCCAGCTGTGGCCTAGAAGAGCCCGATGGGGTCAGAAGGGGCCTGATCCCTTTGCAGGTGCAGAACAAACAGTGCCTGCATTGGGTGGCTGCCAGTGAACCAAGGGCACGGGCATCCCGAGGGGCTCCGCCGAGTCCAGACCTACGCTCCTTTCCCAGCTGCCCAGAGCCAGGACTGACCTTCACATATAGAGGCCACGCCAGGCTCCCTTCCCTGTGTAAGGACTTAACTATGTGTAAGCCCTTTGTTCTCTGGGGCTTGAGGAATGCAGCCCTCTGCAGACACTGCGTGTCAGGCAGGGCCCTGGCAGGCAACGTGGTAGGGAGGCCTCTTCTCCCCTTGCAGCCAGCCGTGGCCCTGGGTGGCCGTGGCCAGCTGTCCATGGGCCAGGCAGCAGTTGGAAATCCATGGAAACAAGCACCTTCGGGCCGTGTCACCTCATAGTATATTCAAATCCTGTGTCTCCAGAGCCCAGAACCACAGATCCCCAACCTCCAGCAGGTCCCAACAATCCTCAGGCCGGCTCCCCCTGAGCCTCAGAATTCAAGGAGAAGAGCCAGGCAGCGGATGCGGGCGCCTGCCACAGGCTGGGCAGTCTCTCTGCACTTGCTATCACCGCTGATGGCAACATCCCAGGGTGTGGGTTTGTCCCACACAGCTTCTCAACAAAAAGACACAACTCGGCAAGCCTGGGAAAATGGGAGTCCAGGGCTTAGGGAGGCCCCCTAAGGGTAGGGTGACCACACAATGTATCACCCAAACAGGGACCATTAAAAATCAAAGGGAAGGAAAACAGGTATTCAAATAAAACCTTGTACATGGATGCTTACAGTAGCATAAGTCACAGTAGCCAAAAGAAGGAAATGACCCAGCTGTCTGTCAGCAGATGAGTGGATGAGGACATGTGACAGAGCTGTGCCAGGGAATATTACTCAGTCATGAAAAGAGAAGGGAGTTCTGACATGTGCTACCACATGGTCAACCTCGAAAACCTTATGTAAGTGAAAGCAGCCAGATGCAAAAGACCACATGTTTATATTATATATTCAGAATAGGCAGATCCAGCTGGGTGCAGTGGCTAACATCTGTAATCCAAAACTTTGGGAGGCCGAGGTGGGTGGATCATGAGGTCAAGAGATCGAGACCATCTTGGCCAACATGGTGAAACCCCGTCTCTATTAAAAATACAAAAAATTAGCCAGGCATGGAGGCGGGTGCCTGTAGTCCCAGCTACTCAGGAGGCTGAGGCAGGAGAATGACGTGAACCCCAGAGGCGGAGCTGGCAGTGAGCCGAGATTGCACCACTGCACTCCAGCCTGGGCGACAGAGTGAGGCTCTGTCTCAAAAAAAAAAAAATAGGTAAATCCATAGGGTCAGAAAGCAGATGAGTGGTTCCCAGGAGCCGGGGGTGGGAGGGCATGACAAGGAGAGACTGCCTCATAGGTCCAGGGTTTCCTTTGGAGAGGATGAAAACGTTCTGGAACTAAAGAGAATCGATGGCTGCATGACATAGTGAATGTACTCAATACCACTCAATTTTACACTAAAATGGTTAATTGTACATTAAAATAGCTAATTTTATGTTATGTGGATTCACTTCAATTAAAAAAAAAAAGGAATCAAAGTGGATATGCCAAGGTATGGCAGATGCTGACTAGGAGAGAACAGCAGGACGGCAGGTGTAACCCCGACTGTCCCAGCAGACACGGTGTGTGGTCACCTGCCCAGGGTGACTATGAGGAGGGGTGGCCCAGGGACCCAAGTTTGTCTAGAAGCTGCATGCATCCTTGTCATAGCCCCAGGCCCCAGCCCAGCAGGTAAGGTGGGGAAGGCACCTGGGGCTGCCGAGAGGCTCCACCAAACAGAGAGCAATGGACCCAGACCCCCAAGATGCTGGGAGCAGCCATTTCCAGGTGGATCCACACAGCCCCCAGGAAGAAGCGGGTGGGCCCAGTGGGATCACTAGCAGGCCTGAGGCATGAGAGCCTTTGGGAGGAAGCACAGCTGGATGGAAACTTGTTTTCACGCCTATGAATTAACAAGTAGGAGAAGAATGGAAGGCTGCTGGCCAGGGTGCCTCTTCCTGGAGCTGGTGAGAACACCCTGCCGCCAGCCCTCAGCCCTCCAAATTCAGCCAAAGCCAGCTTGGCTGACAGTGGTCACTTCTGACTTAGCAAATGAGGCTTTTCAAATGCACCTGTGTGAGAAGCCCCACTATCCCCAGCATCCCCAGGTTAGGTGAAAGGAGGTCTTGCCTGTGAGAACAAAGCCCAGCTCTCTTTCCTGCCCCTCTCCTACCAGGAATCCTATCTTTGGAAAGACCCCTCCCTCCACAAAAAAAAAAAAAAAAAAAAAAAGCAGCAATGGATCTGAGGGTACTTGGAATCTCCATTCACTTTCCCTCCCAGGGCTGCAACTCAAAAGCATTTCCAAGAGATGCCAGGGCAGGAGGGACACTCTCTCCCTCTTAGGACATCTGAGGCATGCTAATTGATGCTGAAATCAAGTTCCTAGAAGTAATTACAGCATGTGCTGGACAGAGACAACATGGGAACATTTTTAAATAGGAGACGTTCAATGCATCGGGGGGGATTACAAGTCAGCACAGAGACGGGCCAGTGAGGGACTCCAAAGGAATGATCCCAAGAGGCTACAGGAGTGGCATGGACTAGATGGGCAAGGTCCATGTGCCAGCAACACCCATTACTTAAAAAGCAAATGCCCCCCCCACCCCCCACCACAAGGGAAGAGGAAAAAAAATCCAACACTTCTCTCTTCTGTTATGTATCTGTTCTCCTTGTACATTCAAGAAAACCCTAGGGGAAAAAATTGTATTCCTTGTATTCGCCCCAGGGGAGTCGATGGGAGGCTGAACGATGACACAAAAAGATATGTTCATGTCGTAACCCCAGAACCTGTGAATGTTTAGGAAACATTCACACGTTGTTTGGGGAAACCTTATTTGGGAAAAGGTCTTTGTAGATGAAGTTCAAAATGAAGGATCTTGAGGTAAGATCATCCTGGACTCTCCGAATGAACCCTAAATACAATGACAAGTGTCTGTGTAAGAGACACACACATAGAGACATGGGGAGAAGAGGAAACGCCACATGAAGATGGAGGCAGAGATCGGGTGATGCGGCCACAAGCCAAGAACACCTGGGGCCATTGGAAGCTGAAAGAGACAAGAAGCGGTCCTCCCCAGAGCCTCTGGAGGGAGCACAGCCCTGGTGGTTTCTTAGTTTCCTACTTCTACCCTCCAGAAGTGTGAGAGAATAAGCTTCTGTTGTTTTAACTCACACAGATTGTAGTCATTTGTGATGACAGCCCTGCGGAGCTAGTGCCCAGGGAGCCTGACTTTTCCAGATCTGACCCCGGCCCTCCCTTGCTCAGGCACCTACAGGCCAGATTCCTCAGGAGGTCTCCAGGGCTTCTGTGGCCTGGCCCCTGTGTGGCTGCAGTGACGTTAGCTCTCCCCAGCCTCACTGCCCTCACCACCCTCCACAAGCCAGGGTGCCCGTAGAGGGAGCAGAGTCTGGGCCCTTTCTGGGAGGCTCCTGGATCTTGAGACTGTGAGGCAGGTCCCTTGTGCAAAAGGTGGATGCTGAGTTCGCAGGTGACTCCGTACCGGATGAGCCGTGGTTTGGGGCCTCTACCCCCACGGCCTGATCTGGCCCCATGTCTGGATAATCTGGGGTTAGGGGAGGGAGGTGGTAGCTGACAACAGCTCTATGGCCAGTCTCAGTGGATCACAGAGTCATCCCCCTGGAACAAAGCCACCAGGGCTACAGGGACACTACCTACCCTTGGCTGACCCCATGGGCTGCACTACTGAGCCTGTGAGAGTTGGGTCTAGCCAGCAGCTTCCTGATGAGCCCAGCTCCCCAGGAGCTCAGCCCACGCTGCTTTTCTACGGAATGACAGAGGCCCAGTGACAGTGTTGATGCATATGAGAGGCAGCCACTCCTGAGACCCTCTCTGCCCACAGCTAGCCTCCAAGTGCCAGTGGCCAGAAGATTTGGGCCTCAGCTAAGTGAGGCCATGGCCATGGGCTGCCCCTTGTGTGCTGCCCTGGGGAGCTCTCTTGTCTTGCCCAAGAAGTGGGCAGGGGGAGAACATGGGAGGCAGCAGTCAGCAGTCGCTACTCATATGACTCTGAGCCCCACACAGCCCCAAAATGCAGCCTGCCCCCATCACTGCAGCAGAGCAGCAAGACGTAGCTGTGAGCAGCTCACACACCAGGTCTGAATCCTGGCTCAGCCACTTACTAGCTGTGTGACCTTGGGTAAGTTACCTGCCCTCTTTGTGCCCCAGTTTCCTCATCTATAAATTGAGAATGAAAGTGATAATAATACCTATCTCACAGGGTTGTTGTGGCGATGAGTTAATATTTATAAAGTACATGAGTCAGTGCCAAGCACCTAGTAAGCCACATAAATGTTTGTGAAGTTAGAAATAAATAAATAAGCTCGCTGTGAGCTCAGCTTCTCCATCTATAAAATCAGAGAATTATCCTGAGGAACACATGAAATGAGGTATGTCAGCTATTAAGCACAATCCCTAGAACACAACCCTCAGTAAAGAGTAGCTACAATCCATCATCATCACCATCATCATCACTGTCATCATCACCATCACCATCATCATCACCATCATCACCATCATCACATCATCACTATCACTATCGTCATCATCACCATCACCATCATCATCATCATGACTATTGCCATCATCATCACCATCATCACCACCATCATCATTAACACCATCACCATCATCACCATTATCATCACCATCATCACCATCATCATCATCATCACCATCATCACCATCATCATTATCACTGTCATCATCACCATCATCATCACCATCACCATCATCATCACCATCATCACTGTCATCATCACCATCATCATCACCATCACCATCATCACCATCATTACCATCATCACATCATCACTATCACTATCGTCATCATCACCATCATCATCACCATCATCATCACCACCATCATCATTAACACCATCACCATCATCACCATTATCATCACCATCATCACCATCATCATCATCATCACCATCATCACCATCATCATTATCACTGTCATCATCACCATCATCATCACCATCACCATCATCATCACCATCATCACTGTCATCATCACCATCATCATCATCATCACCATCATCATCACTGTCATCATCACCATCATCATCACTGTCATCATCACCATCACCATCATCATCACCATCATCACCATCATTACCATCATCACATCATCACTATCACTATCGTCATCATCACCATCACCATCCTCATCACCATCATCACCACCATCATCATTAACACCATCACCATCATCACCATTATCATCACCATCATCACCATCATCACCATCATCACCATCATCATTATCACTGTCATCATCACCATCATCATCACCATCACCATCATCATCACCATCATCACTGTCATCATCACCATCATCATCATCATCACCATCATCACCATCATCATCACTGTCATCATCACCATCATCAGCACCATCACCATCATCATCACCATCATCACCATCATTACCATCATCACATCATCACTATCACTATCGTCATCATCACCATCATCATCACCATCATCACCACCATCATCATTAACACCATCACCATCATCACCATTATCATCACCATCATCACCATCATCATCATCATCATCATCATCACCATCATCATATCATCACTATCACCATCATCACCATCATCACCACCATCATCATCATCACCATCACCATCATCATCATCACCATCATCATCATCAATGTCATTACCATCACCATCATCACCATTATCATCATCAGCATCACCACCATCACAGTCATCTCATTATTTATATGCAATGGGGACAGGATGTCTTTCCTTCACCGGACTGGAGGAAGGCAACTGAAATTAAAGATGCCTCAAAAATGCACTATTATTATTGTTTCTGATCCCAGAGAAAGCTGAGTTAGGCTTCTTTCAACCCAAACACATTCTATTAAAAACAGATTCCAAGTTTCTGAATCATAGTTATTAGGGTATTTGCTCTTCAGATATCACTTTAAATCCAGAAATATCATACTTCCTCAATCCAAGGGTTACTAATCTCTTAAGGCTTGGGGGCCTATCTTTTCCTTTTCCCCAGGAGCCATGCAGACTGCCTCAGACCCCACCTGGCCAGAACCACCCTCCACCAAAAGAAAACATTCATTATATGAAGTGAGCCCAACTTCTACCCTAGTCCTTAGACTTCCTTAGCCTCCAACCAACCACTGTAAATACACAAACACACAAACACACACACACACACCATTTCTTTGCCAAGGAACCCAGGAATGATCCCATGAATAATTAGGGAAATGACCTAAACCTGCTCTTTCCCAAAACATCTTAATATCTTACCCTCTCTCTTGCCTGCCTCAACCAAATGCCACTCAGGTCTCTGGCCCCTCCCTGGTAAACCTCTCATGGGTGACATGCATTTAGACATCAACTGACATCACATAATACTCCTAAAAATGCCAAGCCCACTGGGTCAGACATGAACAATTTAAGAGAAGCCCAGTGGGTCTCATTCAGAAGTCTCCATTCTCTGCTGGAGGCTCCAATAAGCAGAGACAAAAGGACGTCCCTCCTGGGACAAAGGCCAGTGCTTATCAAGGTACCAGCTTTACCTCCCCCACTCCAGCAAGCTCTTGCCATGAGCAAAAGAGAAACGAAGAATGGGGCAAAATGCAGGGGCCTACAGTTCTTTGCCGGAGCCTGGGGATGTAATATTGTTACTATAGTCTACCAAAAAAGTCATTTCTTCTTTCCATCCACCAACCTACCAACCTACCCACCTACTCACCCATCCACCCATCCATCCATGCATCCTTTCTCTTCTATCCACCCTTCCTTCCATCCATTCATTAATCCATCCAACCATCCATCTACCCATGCATCCTCTCCCTTCTCTCCACCATCCTTCCATTCATCCACTCATCCATTCATCCATCCATCCACCCATCTATCCATGCATCCTTTCCCTTCTATCCACCCATCCTTTCATTCAACCATCCATTCATCCAACCATCTACCCATTTGTTCATCCTTCCATCCATCTATCCACGCATCCTTTCTCTTCTATCCACCTTTCCTTCCTTCCATTCATTTATCCATCCAACCATCCATCTATCATTATCATTCATTCATCCATCCACCCATCCAACCATTCACTCATCCATTCATGCATTCTTTCCCTTCTATCCACCTATCCTTTCATTCATTCATCCATCCATCAATCCACCCATCTACATCCATCTATCCAGTCATTCACCCACCTATTCATCCACGTATCCATCTACCCATACATCATTTCTCTTCTATTCACCCATCCTTGCATCCATTCATTCATCCATTCATCCATCCAACCATCCATCTATTCATTCATCTATCGATGCATTCTTTCCCTTCTATCCACTCAATATTCCATCCACCTGCCCATCCATCCATCCATCCAACTATCCATCCACGCATTCATTCACCCATCCATCCATCCATATATTCTTTCTCTTCTATCCACCTATCCTTCCATCCATTCATTCATCTATTCACCTATCGATCCAACCATCCACTCATGCATCCCTTCCCTTCTATCCATCTATCCATCCAGTTCTTTGGTTCACTCAGAAGTGATTCCTTCCCAAACGGTTTTGACAGCAGACTGGAAGCTCCCACAGCACCCCGGTCCTTGTAAGAGAATCACCCGAAATGTAGACATATCAACCTGCTCTATGTACTTGGGAAGTCAAGCTACAAATGATTCCACAGGGCATTTTTAAACAATGATAAAAATGTAAGACTAGGCCCTGTGGCATAGTCTTTTTTTTTTTTCTTTATTTCAGAAAATCACAGAGCATTTTTACATATCTCAGCAATAAAATGGTTGTTTGGAGTCTGTGCATTTTGTTTCTACTCAGCCCAGCTCTTACAAGGTTATCACAGTATCTGGAAAAGCCAGGTCTTCCTGGGGGCAGATTATTAGGAAAATGCTAAGATCTGCTTGTAAACCTCATCGTCTTTGACCTCATCTTCACTGGGATCCCACCAAGGCCTGAACTTCAGAGGGTAACATTCCATTCCTTCAAATAGAGCCACCTTGCTAGCATCCACGTGGCCTCCCCACCACTCTGGGCACAGCGGCAGACTGAATAATTCTAGGGAGTGAAGATGTTGGAGTCACAATTTTCCCCCAGGAACACAACAATAATTCAAGCAAATTAGGGAGGCAGGCATCAGATGTTGCTGTGTATAGACTTTTTTTTTTACTATTCTGAGGTCAGGTAACCAAACTTTGCACATCTTTTAACAAAACATCAGCATAAGTATCTCTCAGGTTGCCTCTTTAGTTTGGCCAGGCTAGACTTGGCAATAGAATATTAAAATAAGGTGGCCTCTGTGACACCCCATTCCTGACATCACCCCAGAGAAAAGACTAGTCCATTTTGAGAGATGATAATTAGTCAAACAAACCCACAACAAACCTCATTTTTCATGAGTAGACTCTCTCCCAAATGTAGCAAAATTGACAGGCCCAAATATTTTGACTATCTTCATCTCTCTTTCTGCAACTTGGATTGACTTCAAGAGTCTTTCAGAATTGATTTGATATAATGCTGCTATTTCGTTATCAATTTCAGTTCCAGTGTAAAACAAGAAGTTTATGTCCACATTTAGAACATAAATGCTACCAAGCTGTCTAAATATTGTGCCTCACTGTCATGGTGGGACAATGAAGCATAAACACACTTTGAATTGACCTTCAGTCACTTACAGTAAATGAAATTCACAGTTAGGTGAGGATTGGGCCCTCCTTTCATTACCAATACCATGTCCTCCGGCCAGGCAAACACTGGCAAACCACCTCTCTGCATTAAAAACCAAAGACGTCACACCAGGCATGGTGGTGCTAGCCTGTAATCCCAGCACTTTGGGAGGCTGAAGCAAGGGGATTGCTTGGTCCCAGAAGTTCAAGGCTGCAGTGAACTATGATCACAACACTGCATTCCAGCCTGGGAGACAGAGTGAGACTCCATCTCTTAAATAAATAATCATATATATACACATATGTGTGTATACACTAAAAAAGTACATACATGTGTGTGTATTTATATGTGTATAATGCTATTATACACATGCATGTATATGTGTACCCATACACACACACACACACACATATATATACTTTTTTTAAGCAAAGACATATGGGATCCTCCTTCAACAGGAGCCACCTCTGCCACTTCACTCTGAGGACAGTGGAGGGACAGAGAAGACAGTAGTGTCGCCTCCTACACAAAGGCCCTGCGGGTTGGTCTTCCTACACCTTGGAATCTGGGATATTTCTCTCTGGTAACAAACATGCTTTTAACGAGAGCCAGTCAAGGTTGTCCAGGCCCATGAAGAGCCCTGGCCTCACCATCCATCAAGTTTCCTACAGGGAGAAAAGTTTTAACTGTGTATCCATCCATTTTATTCCAGAAAAAGAAAATTATAAGGAGTAAGTTAAGTCTGAGTAAGACACTTTTTTCACATTCAATGTGAAACCACTCAGCTCCACCATGGTAACACAAAAGCAGCCACAGACAGTATGTAAGGAAGTGGGTGTGGCTGCGTCACGATAAAACTTAATTTTGAAAAGCAGGCAGATTTGGTCTGTGGGCTGTAGTTTGCTAATTCCTGTGTTCAGGTAGTAGCAAAAGTGCTGAGAAATGGGCAGGGCGTTGTCAAAGAGACTCGAGTTCTAGAATATCCCTGATTTTAGAAAGACAGCGACTGGGCATCCAGGCCATGACTCAACAGGGAACTTCTCTTCTGGCTTAAAAAAGAATGAGTTCATGTCCTTTTCAGGGACATGGATGAAGCTGGAAACCATCATCCTCAGCAAACTAACACCAGAACAGAAAACCAAACCCCGCTTGTTCTCACTCATCAATGGGAGTTGAACAGTGAGAATACATGGACACAGGGAGGGGAACATCACACACCAGGGCCTGTCAGGGGGTAGGGGAAAAGGGGAGGGAGAGCATTAGGAAAAATACCTAATGCACGTAGCTCCTAAAACCTAGATGACAGGTTGATAGGTACAAAAAACCATCATGGCACATGTATACCTATGTGACAAACCTGCAGGTTCAGCACATGTATCCCAGAACTTAAAGTAAAATAAAAATTTAAAAAAGAGAGAGAGATCGGCCTTGCATCTCCTGATACACCATCGGGACATATCAACAAAGATTTTTTAGTTTATCCTGCAATTTGACCTCCTAACATTTTGGTTCACAATCTCGACAGTTAGAATCAAGCACTGAAACAAGGAAGATTCCACGAAAGGTCATTCCAGGAGGCCTTCTTGGGGCCAGAGGGGGACAGAGTTATTTTATAAACATTTATAAATATTAACTCATCGCCGTTTCCAAGGTGAGTGGGACAGGTTGCTGCTGCACCGTCACCAGGGACACTAGTAAAGGAATCAGGGGGCTGAGTATCGACTCACCTTCTTCCCAGTGGGGAAGGAATCACTTCTGAGTGAAGCAAAGAAATAGATGGGTAGGAGGAAAAGGATGCATGGATGGATGGTTGGATGGGTAGATGAATGGACTAATGAATGGATGGAAGGATAGGTGGCCATTCTCTGAAATGGCACAGATCTAAACCCGGGCGTGAGGGAGGCAGGCTCTTTGGAGAAGACAACTGGGGTAACTAAGGGAAGAGCAGACACCTGGGCTGAGACGCTTCCCCAGGAAGGCTCTCCTTGCTGGTAGATCTGAGTTTTTCTCCCATAATTAAACACCTCAGCAGCTAATTGACTTCAGCAATTTTTAAGAAAAGCCTGGATTCAATTTCTACTCCCTTAAAATGCAATCCAGACAATTTATGAAAAGAAACCAAATATACTGCAGCCATGAATAGATTTCCTCTTGCCATCACCTTCCTTAAAAGCACTTGGAGTAGTAAAAATATTCCTAAATCAAAGGGAATGCCATACTTAATAAAATGGAAGTTGGCATAATTAATTTAACGGCTCCTTTAGTTATCATAAAGGACAAATAAAGAGACCTGTTCTAGCTGTCAGGGCTCTTACTAGATGAATCCACAGACAATGCTCCCTTCAAAAACGAGGAGGGTCAAGTGTCCAGAGAGACCTTCGGCCCCTGTACAGAGCCTCCTGCTAGGGAGAAAATGTGCAGGGCCCGAGCAGGGAGCACAGACATCGAAAACGGGGAGGCTCAGAGCAACGGCCCCTGCCAGGACTGAGAGAGACAGCAAGAATGACCAGGGTTTATGGAATCAAGTGTGAGGCTGGGGCGGAAGTTTCTAGAAGAGGAATAAAGAGTGTGAGAGAAGATCTGTAAACTGCAGAGGCTGAAGGCACTGGGGGGAGGCAGTTTGGGGTGAGGGTCCCTCCTTGGGAATCCTCACATATATGAAGCCTTTCTTATGAGTGCAAATGAGCGTGCACACACACAGCACACATGCAGATACACAGACACGCATACACAGAGACACAAATACGGACACACACCCCACACAAACATATAACTACATACATATGTACACACACAGAGGCACAAACACACAGGCAAGAATAGACAGGCACAACACATACAAACACACACACAGACACACAGGCAGAGACACAGACACAAATACACACACCTCAAAAACCACATGTACACACAGAAGCACACACAGACATGGAACAGGCAGAAATACATGCATTCAAAATATACACGTGTACACACCCTTTCATGCCAACACAACACATACATGCCACTCACATGCCATCAACACACACACCACTCACTTGCCACTCACACACGTACCACTCAACACACACATGCCACTCACATGCCATCGACACACATGCCACTCTTTGCCACTCAACACGTGTGCCACACACACATGCACTTACATGCCATCAACACACATGCCACTCACTTGCCACTCAACACACATATGCCACTCACATGCCACTCAAACACACATGCCACTTACATACACACATGCCACTCACTTGCCACTCAACACACATGTGCCACTCACATGTGCCACTCACATGCCATCAACACACATGCCACTCACTTGCCACTCAACACACACATGCCACTCACATGGCAATCAACACACACGCCACTCAACACACACATGCCACTCAACATACACATGCCACTCAACACACACATGCCACTCGCTTGCCACTCAACGCACACATGCCACTCACACACACACACTCAACATACACATGCCACTCAACACACACATGCCACTCACATGGCAATCAACACACACACCACTCAATACACACATTCCAGTCAACACACATGCCACTCAACACACACGTCATTCACATGCCACTCAACACACACATGCCACTCAACACACATATGCCACTCACATGCCACTTAACACACACATGCCACTCATATGCCATTCAACACACACATGCCACTCAACACACACCACTCACACACATGCCACTCACATGGCCATCAACACACATGCCACTCACACACATTCCAGTCAACACACACATGCCACTCAACACACATACGCCACTCACATGCCACTTAACACACACATGACACTCACATGCCATTCAACACACATATGCCACTCACATGCCACTCAACACACACACATGCCACTCAACACACACATGCCACTAACATGTCACTCAACGTGCACATGCCACTCAACATACAC
Source organism: Pongo abelii (assembly GCF_028885655.2). Classification (NCBI taxonomy): domain Eukaryota; kingdom Metazoa; phylum Chordata; class Mammalia; order Primates; family Hominidae; genus Pongo; species Pongo abelii. Next base: position 228,417,987 of record NC_071985.2, on the reverse strand, counting down.
ATCACTCGGCTGGAGACAAATACATATTTGCTTCCAGGCCCACATCCCTTTCATGCACTGGCTCAAAGATATCACAGAGTCTAGCATCACCACCCTATTTTTTATAACCACTTGCCACTAATATCCCAGACTCAGCTTTTTTCCCATAGTAATAACACCTTCTGATCTATTATGTAATTCACTAATGTATTGTAAAAATCTTTGTCTTTAATGTTCGCGAATGGACTCCAAGGCCTGGGAACAATGCCTGACAGATGGGAAGCAATGAGGAGCCCTTGAACAGATGAATGAAGAGCAGGTGGATCGGATGCCCACTATTTGCTGGGTGCTGTCCCAGGCCTAGGAGATCAAAAGAGCCAGAAAGGCAGGGTCAGGTGCCCACCACCTCCCTTCAACCCCTCTTTCTGTGTTTTCACAACAACCTTGTGTGGTAAGAGACTCAGATACTTGATTCACCCATTCTACTGGCTGGCCCAAGACTACTCAGCTCAGTAAGTGGCCGAACGAGGAGTCATAGCCAGGACTCTGACTTCAGGGCAGGGGGCTTCACCCTTTAAACCACTCAAGAAATATCGAGGGGAGGCAATCCCACCCTGGAAACGCCCGGGCACCGCACACACATTGCTGCAGTACTGAACACTTGTGATTCTCCATCTCCGTACGGTGGGCCTGACAAGCAGGAGCTGTTTCAGACAGAAGCAAAATCAAAGGCGAGGAGCCGAAATGAGTTTAAAAGCCTAAGTAGAAACATTTAGATGAATTATTCACCTGCTCATTCTCCTCTATTTTTCATATTCACCAGAGCAAGGTACATTGTTTAAAAATTTATTATGAGCTCAGGGAAGAATAAAATCCTAAATCTAGGAAACAGAAGACACTTGTGTTTTACTCTAAGTATGGACACAGTCCCAGCCTCCAAGGGGCCATTGGGAGCCTGGGAGCGTGGGAACCCCCTCCCTGCAGCACAAGGTTGGCGCTGGGAGGTGGGCTGGTGGCTCCTCCCTCCACCAAGACGGGCTGAGCTTCCCCTCTTCTTAAAGCTCTGGAGGAAATCCGCTCTATGCCAAGGAGTCTTTTACTGGAGTCGCTCCTACCTTAATATAACCTGATGTTACCTGCATTGCTTTTGGCCCACAGAGAAGCTACCCATCCCCCATCATAACATCCCTTTCCACCGTCACCTCCATTTAAAAGCCCTGTGGCTCTGGGCAGGTCACCTAACTTCTCTGAGCCACAGCGTATTTCCCCAGCTTTGTCCTGGGCTTCTGAAACAATCCAATGGGAATAGGTCCAGGGGGCCCTCCTCAGTCATCGCTCAACTTTCCTGGCAGGCGACTGACGCCCGCACCCTTGGCCTCTCCGTGTAGAGCCCTGGTCCAGACCTTAGGCTGCTTTTCTGGGATGGCTACTTGCTGTGGTTTCCCCTGCTGTGCACACACATGCATGCACACACTCACACTGCCATGCACCTATGCCCACATCCAAAACTATACACGCTCACACAGGCTCACACACTTACACACACCCGTATGCACAATCTCTCTGACAGTATCTTGTGTGCTCTAAGGTTCAGGAATTGCTGCAGACTACCCCTCCAGAATTTGTAGCACCTGCCAGCACAGCCAGCTGTGAAGGTTTGCTGCATCACTCCCCGCCAACCCACCCCACCCACCCCCCACCCCACCCCTCCACTGCTCCTCCATCAGCACCAGCACGCCTACCAGACGTTTCTGCCTAACGGGCCTTAAAACCACAACACCTGCTTTCTGATTGTACCACATTTGCAAAGACTTTCCTCCCTCTGGAGGGTAGACGGACCATAAGACTAATCAGCTGGATTCTTGCCCAGCAGGGACAGGGGCTGGCTAGCAATCCAGAGAATCGCAGCTGCTTCATGGCCAGGCACAGGAAGGAAGGAGGAACCCAACTCCCTCTCGGCCACTGACTCCAGAAGTACTCCTAAGAGGTGTCGGGGAACAGGTGGCCAGCCCACGTCATAGCCTCCAGCAGGATCAGTGGACCGCGGCACAGCTGAGCTGGAGGCTCCGGACCTGTGCCACTGGCCACTTCAGAACTATTGCACTTCCCAAAATGCAAGCCCTCCTTCCGTGGGAGGCAAGTACACTCTGGAATCCTCCCTGAGTTGGAAATCTCTCATAAGCAGCAGACAGGAGGCATCTGCTAGAGCAGTGATGCTCCTAGACATTTTCCACATGTATTTGCCTTCACCCAGCCATGCAGAGCTACTCAACACCCACTTCAATAAAGAAGGATCCCCAGGGCTAGGCACAGTGGCTCACGCCTGTAATCCCAGCACTTTGGGAGGCTGAGGTGGGTGGATCATGAGGTCAGGAGATCGAGATCATCCTGGCTAACACAGTGAAACCTCATCTCTACTAAAAATACAAAAAGTTAGTGGGGCGTGGTGACACACGCCTGTAGTCCCAGCTACTCAGGAGGCTGAGGTGGGAGAATCGCCTGAACCCAGGAGGCGGAGGTTGCAGCGAGCCAAGATTGCACCACTTTTCTCCAGCCTGGGCGACAGAGCAAGACCCCATCTCAAAAAAAAAAAAAAAAGCAGCAGCAGCAGCCCCAGGCGGCCTGGCAGGATCACCATGACCAGAACCAGCCCCTATGAGGGAATTCCAATTCCACTAGGCTCCACTGGGTCAAAGAGGGGGACACCTTTTTGTAGGTTTGAGTTGGGGAAGTTATAGTCTTTAAGTCAAGGCAGCCTAAAAAGAGGTCAATCATTGCACAACTCTAAGCAGACACATCACACAACTGTGAGTCTAGCCTGCCTCCCCAATACACAACCCCCATGCCATAAAATGAGCTCATTCAGCTGGACATGCCCTCAGGAGCCATTTTCAGATTGAGGTGGTATGGTGCATCGATCAGATCCACTAAAGACCTGAAACTCTGCTTCATCAACTCTGAACGTGAAATAAGATGAAAAGGAAGCAAGGAAAGAAACCAGCTCTAAAAATGAGCTAAAATCTTCCCTGGGAAAAATTACATGTGAGATTGGCCAAGAGTAAACTCAGACTTCAGAACGGTTTTGCCCACGGGGGATTGTACGTTCTTCGTCAATTGGGATAACCTGGTAATACTTCAGATCACCAGAGCAGATGCCAAATTGAGGAACAGTTTACCCTGAATTCTGCAGAGCCCTCTGCTCTGATACTTTTCTCACGCCCTGGCGTAGGCACCTAGCGGATCGACCAATGGTACACATTTACTCTTTCCACCAAAATTCCTCCATGACATGCCCATATTAAAAGGATCAATATATCTAGCGTGGTGATGAGAAGATACGCCTTGGGGTCAGACAGAGTTGTGCTCAAAGTCCAGCCCAGCTCTCCCTACCTATGTAAATCTTATTGAGCCCTAGTTTCCTCATCTATAAAACAGATACTAATGCCCATACCTAGTCCGGTTGTGATGGAAATTGAACAAAGCAATGTGAGAAAGCATGTATCACAGTGCCTGCCCACCTAAGTGCCAAATAAATATTAATTACTTGAATAAAGACAGCACCCCCCACAGTTCCTCCATCTTCATTAATAATGATTATTGGAGAGGGGTGTTTTCTGGCTAATGGGACCCTCTGGCTAAGAGGACATACGTCGGTAATGAACACTGGCTGCCACAAGAAACAATGCCAGGATCTCAGTGGCGGAGCATGATCACAGTTTACACTCCTCTCATGCTATAGTCAATGTGGGCCAGGGGACCTTGTTGTTCTGCTCCAGTCAGTGACTCAGAACTCCAGGCTAGTACTATTCAGCCATAAGAAAGTATGAAATCCTGTCATTTGCAACGACATGGATGGGACTGGAGGTTATTGTGTTAAGTGAAATAAGCCAGGCACAGAAAGAGAGGAGGAGGAGAAGGAGGAGGAGGAGGAGGGAGGAGGGAGGAAGAAGAACAGAGAAGGAAGGAAGAGGAGGAGGAGAAAAGGAAAAACAAACCAAAGCAAAGACTGCTCTCAGGTAAGATCCAGCACTTGCTACAGTTAAAAAAAATCTGTTTTATCTTCATTAAGTTTTTTTTTTTACAAGTTACCTTTTATTTTTGGAAAAGAAATATTTCTGATGTCTCATTTAGGACAATAATACATGTTCCTTTTGAAATAAATATATTTAGCTAAAAAGCTGGGTCCCTTTAAATAATAAGAATCACATGATACAAGCAGTAAGAGGGTGAGGCTGAAACCACGGGAGGATGAGGAAGGACTGGGGTTTGGGCACAGCTGCCTTGAGGCGGGGGCTCCCTCTCCCCTCTCCTTCACCCTCAGGTAGGGGGCAGGACCCTGGGAAGCCTCGTTCATTCACACACTTTATGCCTCTGGCCATAAACATCCCTCCGAGGAAGCCCCTGTGCCCACTCCCATTCCCAGCGACACTGGCCGGCGTGGCTTTTGTCACACTCAAGTGCTAGGATCTGAGGCTCAGGGTTGGGGTTTGGGGAGAAGATGGAGTTGTCAGCCCTGCTGACCACAGCAGCGGCTTGCAATGAAGCCTAGTTCTGCTCCTCTCTGCCTCCTCCAAGCCTCTCCCCAGTGGCTTTGCAGGGGGCGGGTGGCAGGCTGGGCCAAGGCAGAAGGCAGGGCCTCCGGGCTCCCCGAGCAACACAGGGTCCTAAGAGCTCCGCATCCCCCAAACTTTCACACCGTGTGACCCGCCCAGTGTTAGACGCCTTCCTGCACATCTCCATTAAACATGCCCAGATTCTCCAGAATGCGTTCAGGTGGCCTAGGGGTGCTGGGAAAGGGGCCGGTTTGGTTGGCAAGTTGACCAGGAAAGAAGAAAGTTGAACCACATACCTCCTTCCTCTGCCGAGACCTTCTCCCCCACGAGAGGTAGCCAGCACCAGCCACTCTAGCCTGTCAGAACCAGGGGAGTTGTTAACTCTGCCCATGGGTGACCGATGCGGGATACCCACCTACACAGAAGCCACTCTTTATATTCGGTTGATGCAAAAGTCATTGCAGTTGTTGCCATTACTTGTAATGGGAAAAAAAACACAATTACTTTTTTTTTTTTTTTTTTGAGACGGAGTCTCGCTCTATCGCCCAGGCTGGAGTGCAGTGGTGTAATCTCTGCTCACTGCAAACTCTGCCTCCCGGGTTCACGCCATTCTCCTGCCTCAGGCTCCTGAGTAGCTGGAACTACAGGCACCCACCACCGCGCCCGGCTAATTTTTTGTATTTTTAGTAGAGACAGTGTTTCACCGTGTTAGCCAGGATGGTCTCGATCTCCTGACCTCGTGATCCGCCCGCCTCAGCCTCCCAAAGTGCAGGGATTATAGGCGTGAGCCACCATGCCCGGCCACACAATTACTTTTGCACTAACCCAATAGTACCTTCTCCCTTCTCTGCTGGGTAAGAGCAAATCCAGAAGCCCCAGGGCATGGGTTCCATGTGAAGGCAGCAAAATCAGCCGCCATCTCATAGGGCGTTTCCCCTATATCTTTAAGAGGAGTAGGAACTTCCTATATACACATCGGTAATAACAAATGTATCCCAAGCCTGGGAAAGGGGAACAAGCTGATCTCTTGCTTCCCTGATGCCCTTGCTGCTGGAGCATTTCCTAATAAGCCTGCCTCAGCAGCTGACCATCGTGGGGAGTGTAGTTTGTTTCCCTTGCCAGGGAAATGCCCAGTGGCTGAGAGCCCAGCTGTGCTGCTGCCTGGAAGGTTGAGGGTTTTAACCCACAGAAACTGGTAATGGCTAATGTTTTCATAGCCCAGTGGAAAAGATGTCCCCAAAGGTTACAGTCGTATTGCCCTCTGGGCCATTAACCAGTTTTGAATCTAACTTAGCAAGTTCGATTCCAGCATGCCTTTCCCAACTGACTTATAAACCCACGGACTTGCTCATCAAACCAGCTATTTTTAATTTCCTGCTGGTTCATTAATTCACTGGTGAGCGAATTAAACTTTAACATGCTCTCGCTATTTATTTGCAAGAGACTTTTAAGCAACATATTGATGTAAACCATTACTTCTAGGACAGTTACCTTAACATTAGCTATAGGTTGGTGCAAAAGTAATTGTGGTTTTTGCCATTGAAAGTAATGGCAAAAACCACAATTACTTTTGCACCAATCTAATACAAATGATAATTAATAATAAACAAAAATCAACATTTATTAAATGCTTATTCTGTGCCAGATAATGTGCTAAAGGCTTTATAAGCATTACCTACTTTAATCCTCATAATAGTCCTGTAAAGTGTGTAATATAATTACAACCATTTTACAGAAGAAAAATTAGGCATAGAAATGAAGTATCTTGCCCAAGGCCATACCTTCAGGAGTGGCAGACTAGGACTGAAAATCAGGCAACATGCTATCCTCTACCCCCGAAAAGGCTCAGATGTACTCAACCCAATGCAAGTAGCAGAATCTCATATCCCATTGTCAAACCACAGAAGGATGCAACAGATCAGAGAAACTCCAAGAGGCAGAGGACAAATCGAGCTCCAAGCAGTAGTCACAGAGGTTGATGCCAGCCACCACTTAACCAACTCTCTCAGGATCAGGTGCAAGTTATAGAGGCCAGCATTCCCCTTCTCCAACAAGGGGGAGACTAGGGGAACGTGGGGAGTTCATGCTGCCCTTAGGACAGTGGCAGTGTCCAGAGAATTACTGGGCGTGTCGATATGGGGGATTACTGGTGTGTGGAAACAGGGGAGTACTGGTGTGTGGACACAGGATTACCGGTGTGTGGACATGGGATTACTGGTGTGTGGAAACGGGGTTACTGGTGTGTGGACACGGGATTACTGGTGTGTAGAAACAGGGGATTACCGGTGTGTGGAAACAGGGGATTACCGGTGTGTGGAAACAGGGGATTACCGGTGTGTGGAAACGGGATTACTGGTGTGTGGACACAGGGGATTACTGGTGTGTGGACACAGGATTACTGGTGTATGGAAATGGGGTTACTGGTGTGTGGACACAGGGGATTACTGGTATGTAGAAACGGGATTACTGGTGTGTGGACACAGGGGATTACTGGTGTGTGGAAACAGGGGATTACTGGTGTGTGGAAACGGGATTACTGGTGTGTGGACACAGGGGATTACTGGTGTGTGGAAACGGAATTACTGGTGTGTGGAAACAGGGGATTATTGGTGTGTGGAAACAGGGGATTACTGTTGGGTGTGGAAACGGGATTACTGGTGTATGGATACAGGGGATTCCTGGTGCGTGGATACAGGGGATTACTGGTGTGTGGAAACGGGATTACTGGTGTGTGGATACGGGGAATTACTGGTGTGTGGACACGGGATTACTGGTGGGTGTGGACACAGGGTGTTACTGGTGTGTGGACATGGGGGATTACCGGTGTGTGGACGTGGGGGATTCCTGGTGTGTGAACGTGGGGGATTACTGGTGTGTGGATGTGGGGGATTACTGGTGTGTGGATGTGGGGGATTACTGGTGTGTGGATGTGGGGGATTACTGGTGTGTGGACACACGGGATTACTGGGAATGTGGATACAGGAGATTACTGGTGTGTGGACACGGGGGATTACTGGTGTGTGGACACGGGGGATTACTGGCCCTCTCCATCTGCTCCACCATCTTCATTCGAGTGTCTCCCTGGACGAGGTAAGCTGGAAATCCTAAAAGCTACATTTCCCAGAACCTCTTGCACTGCAGTTCCACATGGGATGGAGTGTCTGTCCTCCAGCCAAGTGAACCTGTGTGGGAACTAGGCTGGGTGGCGGGTGGTGGCACTCCTGGCTCCAGGCAGCTTCCTGACCTTCACAGGTAGCAGCTCCCTCATCTGTCCAGCTCCACGGAGGTGCTTTGAAAATCTTTCCTGGAAACACAGCCTCACGTTTGTTTCTTTGGGCCTCCCAATGACTCCTTAGGCCATGCAATACCCTATAATGAGTCCCTGTGGTCTTCACTGAGAATAAATTCATTTCTAGTCCACTGAAACATGCAGTGTCACAGAAACTGGCACCAGGACTGCTCGTGGGCAACACACTGAGGCTGTGGAGCCTGGGAATGGTTATCTGCTTGACCAGACCTGAAGGGACTACGGGCATCCAAGGATGGAACTGGGGGTTCACTCATATACAGAGGTGAAGCATCACCTGGGCTTTTGTTACAGTAGGTAGCTAGCCAGACATGAGTAGGGCAGGAGATGGCTCCCCCCACCCCCCAACACCCCAGGAATATCAGGTGACCATCAGGTGATGGTCAGGCAGTTGTTAACTGTCCCTTCTAAACTAATCATTGGTTTCAGCCAACATTAGGGAAACGCAATCTCCCAGTAGACAGGAAAAACCTGAAACAGGTAGCTTCCCGATAAGATCTCAGGAGTTGGGCAAGTGGGCTCAAGCATGAGCACTGATACGGTTTGGCTGTGTCCTCATTCAAACCTCATCTTGAATTGTAATTCCCACAATTCCCATGTGTCATGGGAGGGACCCAGTGGGAGTTAATCGAATCATGGTGGCAGGTCTTTCTCATGCTGTTCTCTAAATAGTGAATAAGTCTCATGATACCTGACGGTTTAAAAAAAAAAGGAGTTCCCCTGCACAAACCCTCTCTTTGCCTGCTGCCAGCCATGTAAGAGGTGACTTGCTCCTCCTTGCCTTCCGCCATGATCGTGCGGCCTCCCCAGCCACGTGGAACTGTAAGTCCAAAACTCTTTCTTTTGCACATTGCCCAGTCTCAGGTATGTCTTTTTCAACAGCGTGAAAACAGACTAATACATGCACTAAGGGGCAAAATGGTGGAGTTTAACTGGTATATGACCTTCCTCTAGGAACACTCGACTGTAAGGAAAGAACACCTGAAGCAAGCATGCGCACAACACACTGCGCGTGCTCCCCTCCCGAGTGCTGGCAGCCACTGCGCATGTGCACAGCCCACTCCAAGAGAAGAGTCAGGGGAGAAGGGACGCAAGACCCTGGATGCATGCCGACATATAAAACCCCAAGTCAAAACATCAAACCATGCACTTGATCTTTCAAGTCACCCGCTTGGCCCTCTTCCAAGTGTATTTTCCTTCCTTTCATTCCTGCTCTAAAGCTTTTTAATGAACTCTCACTCCTGCTCTAAAACTTCCTCAGTCTCTCCTTCTGCCTTATGTCCTTCATTTGAATTCTTTCTGCTGAGGAGGCCAGAATTGCGGTTGCTGCAGACCTATATGGATTCACCACCAGGAACAATTTCAGAGCAGCAGCACCCGCCACAGGCCAGGAGGACGGTGGCCTGGTGAGCAGCCCAGTCCAAACGCTCATCAGAATGACCAAGCTCAGGGAGCTTTAGCAGCCATCAATCAATCATGGAGCCCCTGGGCCTGAAATAGGTGGGCAGCCCTCTATGGTCCTGCTCAATGTGTACAACTTAAAAAAAAAAAAAAAATCCTCCAGGCCTAGAGAGCAGAGGCCTGGCGTGAGACACCACAGTGAAGTCCCAGCTCCTCATCCAATTTCAAGATGCGAGTCAGTGCGTGAAGCCTGGGCCCTCAGAATAAACAGGCGCCAGGTTCCCTGGGTTCCCTTGGGATCCACCCTAGGATGCCACCTGTATCCGCTTGCTACTGCATGACCATGCACGCCCATATTTAGCAGCTTGAAACAACATTCGTTTATTACTGCTCACACATCTGTAGGTCAGCGGGTAGTTCTGCTCACTGGGCCAGCTCAGCCAATCCTGGCTGGCCTCTCTCACATGCTCTGGAGACACCGCCAGGCTGTGTCTGCCCCACATGGTCCCGTCCTCCAGCGGGGCTGGCCCGGCTTGTTCTTATGGAGCAAGTGGGGATCCAGGAGAAAAAACAAATGCAGGCAAGGCTCTTGAGGCTCAGGCTCAGAACTGGCATGATGTCACTTGCACTGCATTCCTTGGATCAGATGAGTCCCCAGGCAGCTCCAGATTCAAGGGAAAACAGACTCCACCTCTTGAGGGCAGAAGCTATAAGGTCACCTTACAAAAGGTGTGTGGAGACAGGGAGAAGCAGTGGCCCTTTTTGCAAACAGCCTCCTGCAGCACCGCAGGTGTGGCAGTCAGCCTTGCTCCTTGCTGTCTCCCAAGGGACCCATGGCCCCTGCTAGTGAGCTGCCCCCAGCTAGTGAGCTGCCCCTGCTAGTGAGCTGCCCCCAGGGGAGGGAATGCCCAGACCTTTGGGGATTATTAGACCCTGGCTGTGCACTGACGCTGATCCCTGAGACTCCGGATCCACCATGGGCTTGTCAGATGGAGATTGTGGAGGCCAGATGATGTGGGAACGTGAGCCTGAGTTTCTCACAGCAAAGCCAGTGGGCTCCCAAACTCACATGGGGTCATCTCTGCAGTTTCTAAGTGCATGGTTGTAAGACACAAGCTCCGAGACTGACAGAATCCTACACCAGCCCAACCCATGCAGGGGTCATTATGACGGAAAGGAGCAAGTAGAAGTCTCTGGAACTACCCATTCCTACCACATTGGTAAATAAAAGCAACCCAGCCTCCCTCAGGGAGATCAAGGTCTCAGTGTCACTTCAGATTTGGGAGACTAGAACTTTTCTGCCACACGAATGCAAGAGGCAGATGGGTCTTGGGGAGTGTCTGGGATCATTACAAATGGACTCAGGTGGTGGCTCCAACAGAAGCCTCTGCTGCATGTGCGGGTCCCTTGCTGCAGCACCCGGCACTCGGCGATGGAGTTGGTAGGTGCTTTTCCCCTGTCACACTTAGAGACACTTTGCTTAACCCTGACAAAGGCAGCCAGGCAATCCCATACTCGCACCCTACAGCTGTGTCAGCTGTGTCTAGGAGTCCTAATTCCACCTCTAGGGACCTTCATCACCCCAGCAAACCATGCGGCAGTGTGCTGCTCCACCACATGGAAGACCCCAAAGGAAGAGGATCTCAGAGCACGAAATCTCAGGCAGACATACGGAAACCTTGGCGAGACCCAAGTGCGCCAGAGGGTGGGAGGCAAACTTGAAAAGTCAGGGGCCTGCCAGGCCACGCCTGTAATCCCAGCACTTTAGGAGGCCAGCGCGGGCGGATCACTTGAGGCCAGCCTGGCCAACATGGTGAAACCCTGTCTTTACTAAAAATACAAAAATTAGCTGAGCATGGTGGCATGCGCCTGTAGTCCCAGCTACTCGGGAGGCTGAGGCAGGAGAATCGCTGAGACCTGGGCAGCAGAGGCTGCAGTGAGCTGAGATGGTGCCACTGCACTCCAGCCTGGGTGACAGAGTGAAACCCTGTGGAAGGAAGGAAGGAAGGAAGAAAGGAGAGAAGGAAGAAGGAAGGAAAGAAGGAAGGGAGGAAGGAAGGAACGAACGAACGAACGAACGAACGAAAGAAAGAAAGAAAAAAGAAAAGAGAAAGAGAAAGAAAGACAGAGAGAGAGAGAAAGAGAAAAGAAAAAGAAAGGGAGAGGGAAGGAAGGAAGAGGGAAAGAAGGAAAGAAATTCAGCAGCCTGATCTGGGGTATGGTAGGATGTAGGATATACTCTCCAGAAAACAAAAATAAAAGTTGCTACATCTTGCAACTCATCACTAAAAGAGAGGCACAGGCTCCCATCCCTTCATCAAGGAACCCCTAAGCCCGCCTACTCAGTGGGCACCCGAGCAGGAGGCTTGCTGGCCAACCTGGGCTGCAGCAGATGCCGCTTGGCTTCTGGGCACTTATCCCTGACACCCCACAGGGCTCACAGCATCTGGACAGATGGGGAAACTGCAGACAGCCTGTAACGAGTTGCAGTGGGAGAATCACCGTGAAGTTCCCTTGGGTTTTGAAGCAAAGCCACAGCCTCTTCAGCAAACAACTATTTCCTTTAAAGACACAGTTCAGGAGTTGCTTCTGGACCTGATGGAGAATGTGCTACTAGTCATAGATCCCTAAGGGATACCAAGGGGCCAGGCGTAAGTGGACAGGAAATGCTCTGCCAGGCCAAGCCCGGAGCTACGCCAAGCAGCAGCGCTTCCCTCCCCTAACTCCCATCTAAGATGCACACAAGAAACCGGGTCCAAGCAGGCCCTGAAAACACAGGCAATCGCACCAGCAGGGGACTTGCACCCCAGGCACCTACTGCAGTGGCCCAGCCACCCCTCTGTCCACCCCCCAATCGTCCATCTCTCGGGGTTCCCTCTGACCCACTCACTGGGGAAGAAGGAAGTTGAGCCTGGTTTGTGGGCTGTGCACAATATGCTGGCCCCAGCCATAAGCAGCTGCTGCTGTATCACAGCCCCCACCCTGGGGAGGCCCTGATTTAGACTGGAAAAGGCAAATTCTCCTAGTAGGCAGAACTTCAAATGGCACAGCTGATTTTCCACTGGGTTCTGGAAGGAGAGATGGGGACACATATGCAAATGGGAGGCTTGTCTAAAGGTCTGGCCCAGTGGTACCGCTCGGGAAGAACAAGACTGGAGGCTGGGGATGGGCCTCCCAGGACGGGCCAAGCATATGAGGACATCTGGTCCCCCCAGCAGAGGAGGCTCTTGGTAGTCAGTGGACAAGCTGACCCACTCTGAGGATGCTGGGGAGCCTCTTTCCTTAGCCACTCCCCTGAGTGCTCAATGAGTTCATGGACACACTGGCATGAGGCTGAGACAGAGATCATGGTGTGAGCTCAGCAACCACTCTCCCCTCCCCAGAGCAGGTCTGGCCACCACCCTGGCCACACACAGGAGAAACAGAAGCAGGCACAAGGGTGCCTGCCTGCCCTGAGAGCCGGCCTCTTTCCATCCAGGGGAGTGAGCCAACCGGCCTCGTTGGAACGCACGTTGACTTTGAGTGCGCCTCTGCCCGTCTGCGGAACTGCCGGCTGTTTTCTTCCATGGCACCTCAAACAACATTGCTCCCGGCAAAGAAATTCACTTTCCAGACAAAGAAGGGTGGCCACGGGGTGAGGCACGGAATTCACTGGTCTTGCCATGCACTCATCACCCAGAATGGGAGAAGGACCACGAAGACTCCACTGTGGTACTGGATGGGAGCCAGTCGCACGTGGAGTGGAGAACTGTGTTGTTCACGTGGTAGACCCTCTGAGCCACACACGCCACGCCATGCTCTTTCTCCCATAGGCAGAAACGCAGGTCAGGGGAACAAGGGATGCTGTCCCTAAGGACTGATTGCAAAATTTCTAATTCTTGCTTCCCATCCCCACAACTTTAGAGAGAAGACACAACCATGGTACCGTACATCAAAAATAAAATTCTAGGCTGGGCGTGGTGGCTCACACCTGTAATCCCAGCACTTTGGGAGGCCGAGGTGGGTGAGTCACCTGAGGTCAGGAGTTTGGGACCAGCCTGGCCAACATGGTGAAACCCCGTCTCTACTAAAAATACAAAAATTAGCCAGGTGTTGTGGCGGGCGCCTGTGGTCCCAGCTACTTGGGAGGCTGAGACAGCAGAATCACTTGAACCCAGGAGGCAGAGGTTGCAGTGAGCCAAGATTGTGTCATTACACTCCAACCTTGGCAACAGGAGCAAAACTCCATCTCAAAAATTAACATAAAATAAAATAATTCTAAGGCCCCCAACCATCTGAACGGACCCCTCCTCTTGGCCAAGGGCACTCCAAAGTCAACTGAAAAACCAGTTTCAGGCCATGATGGGAAGGGGAGCTGGACATGCCTCATTATCACCTTCTCACTCTTGGAATTACTGAGAGAACAGACTCTTTAAGTCTGATAAGAAACACTTACAATCTATTCTCTCTGAAGCCTGCTACCCAAAGCTTTCATCTGCATGATAAAACCTTGGTGTTGGCCGGATGCAGTGGCTCACATCTGTAATCCTAGCACTTTGGGAGGCCGAGGTGGGTGGATCACCTAAGATCAGGAGTTCAAGACCAGCCTGACCAACATGGTAAAACCCCGTCTCACAAAAATACAAAAATTAGCCAGGCATGATGGTGGTGCCTATAATCCCAGCTACTCGGGAGGCTGAGATGGGAGAACCACTTGAACGCAGGAGACAGTGGTTGCAGTGAGCCAAGATCATGCCACTGCACTCCAGCCTGGGCAGCTGAGCAAGACTCTGTCTCAAAAAAAAAAAAAAAAAAAAAACCTTGGTGTCCAAAACCCCTTATTGTAACCCAGGACATTCATTTCTATTGATAATATAGTAACTCTGTCAACCAATTGCCAATCAGAAAATCTTTGTATATGCCTACTTGGAAGCTCCCACCCCATTCCAGTTGCCCTGTCTTTCTGGACTGAACCAATGTACATCTTACATGTATTGATTGATGTCTCATGTCTCCCGAAAATGTATAAAAGCAAGCAATCCATGCCCCGAACACCTTGGGCACATGTCAGGCCCTCCTGAGGCTGTGTCACAGGCATGTCCTTAGCCTTGGCAAAATAAACTTTCTAAATTGATTGAGACCTGTCTCAGATACTTCTGGGTTCACAGTACCATGCTGGCTGGGTAACAGATCCTGAATATCAAGGGGAAATGGGGCTGCTGCCACTCAATGGACATGGAGGGGGTGTTCTGGGGCCCACACAATTTTGGAGGCTGCTTTCTTTCATTGTAGTATTTTGTGTCAGTGTTGATGAAAGTCTACAGTAACCCCCTACAAGCAGGATCATGAAGAGCTCATACCCAGCAGGGGTAAAAGTGTGAGTCAATCATCTGCCAGGTTACAAACTCAGACCAGCTGAAGTGTTAACTTGAGGACAAAGACGACGGAATAATCGGTAGAAGAGAGAAAGTTCCAAACACCAGTGGATGGCCCACTGCCAGGTAAATACATAAGGAATCTATATTAGATTTCCTTTCCGCCCCCACCTTTCCCTACTACTTTAAATCGGGTGTGCAGTAGGTGGTTGGTTTTAGAATTTGGGTCATAGTGATTGATGATATTTCGGGCCCTTCCTTTCAGGGAAGGATGAGGACAATTGTGCCTCTCTGAGGGATGGTTGTACTATATTAGGCAGGAGAGCTTGTTGCTAATGTGATTGTTTACAAGTTGAAGTCTGGGGAGGAGAGGGTGTGGGGGAAATTGACCGGCAAAAGGTGGCCTGTGAAGGGCACCCTGCCTCGGTGGGCCTGGTACCGACTCCAGCCTCCTGCGACACCATCCTACTCTGTCGAGGCTGGTGGTAAAACCGCATCTCCCAGGCGCCCTGCAGCTCAGGCTCCAGCTGTGCTTGAGGCTTCACCATCAACAGAATGCACTCCTGCGAGGCCTGAGTAAAGCGGGAGAAGAGGGAAATCCACTTTGCTCAAAGCAGAGGCATCTGTGGTTCCAGAGTCTGCAGCTGTAGCGGGGGCTTCCCCTGTTCAACAGAAACAACTTTCTGACCATTCCTAGAAGCTCAGACTGGAGTTTGTTTCACCCTCCCAATAGTTTTACAAGCCGTTTAATGTCCTGTCATAAACTCCTTTCTGCAAAACGTCTAGAGTGAAATCTGTTCTCTGCAAGTGGCCCCGACCAATCTACCGAGAACTTTCTGCAGGAACTTACGGCTTGAAAATCGAAGGGTTGAGTTCCATTCGGTGATCATAGATTTAGGGATCGTGAAAGAGGAAGCAATAAAAATGGATTTAGATAATTTAACTCCCATTTCCCTACTTAGGATTCCTTTCTTTGGGTTCTCTACAAATATTTCAATCGTAAATCATGGATTTAAACGAAAAAAGTAATCTTCAGACTAAAAAAACTTAAAAACAAAATTAAGCTTGAGCTCTTGAACTACAAGGTTCCTGGATATGAGATTCACAAGCCAAACCAACTTGAAATTGGGAACAACATGCTTTCCCTGCCTCCTCCCAACCACCCAACCTCCCCAGCACCAACTGCACGTGCCATAGAACCTACCTGCCCTGAACCAGGCCTCACCGACACCCTGATCTCTAGGCTCCCCCTCTAACCCTGCCTAGACAGTCACCAGGCTGGGCAGGAACGCCAGCCCCAGAGCAAGAACAGAAGCTGCGGAGGCCGCTTTGGAACACGAAGGGTAATTCTCTCAACGCCCCAAGGCTCTTTCCTCCAAATGACTGTGATTTTATCCAGGCTGGCCTAAGGACTCTTCTTAGTTGGCTAGAAACACAACCCAAACTTGCTCAAGCGTGCCAGGGGACATTTTTGGCTCGTGTAACTGACAATTCCAGGACAGGCCTAAGACAGCTGGTCCCTGGCAATCAAACGATGTCACCGGGACTCAGTTTCTCCATTGTTCCACTCTGCCCTCCCCCACCCGCTAGCTTTCTTCCCAGTCAGGCTCACCGCTCTAGACCGCCCCTGATGCTGGAGGTTGTGTTCTAACAGCTTTAGGGCCAGAACAAAGAGATTTTCTCTTCCACACAGTTCTAAGCAAAACTCCCAGGACAAGACACTCCTTGGATCAACCTGGGTCACACATTTACCTCTGATTGGCCAGGCCCAGGTGCTGGAGCGGTCACGAGGCAGGGAGGGGCTGTCCAGTCCATAAGACCCGTGTGAACTGAGAGTGGAGGAGGGGTTCTCCCCACTCAAAGGAGATGAGAAAACAGAGTCGTTATTACCAGAAGGGGCATCAGACACCTGACAAGCAAAACAACAGAGGAGCCCCTCACTGGCTGTGGCAAGCAAGCCCTGCTTCCGAAGGGGCTGCCGGAAACCAGAGCTTCGTGAAGTCCAGGCAGAGCGACGAGGAGACGGCAGGAACCCTAAAAAACAAACGGGGCTGGGAGGCTGCTGGGAGCGGGGCTGCGCCGTTCACAGCCAAGCACTCCTTGGTGCGTAGTCCCAGCTCTTTAAGCGGCTGTAGAGAAAACACTCCAGCATTTACAAGACCAAAGAACTCTACAGCGTTCAGCTGCTCAAAATCAGCACCACAGAGCCCGCTCAGCTGTTAAAATGGCATTCCATAAAAGCTGCAGATGGGCACCATGTTCCCCCAGCAGGGAGAAGAAGAAATTGCCTCGTCCTTCTCAGGCAGAGATGATTTTCCCGACCTGCGGGGAGGAGGGCTGCCTTTTCGGCTTCTTTTGCCAGGACTGGGGATGGCTGAGTGCTCAGTCATCCACATACACCCATCTATTCTATCCTGGTCATGGTGAGAGCCCAGAAGAAGCACCCAGCACAGGGCAGCCCACACCTCTAGGGGTCTCCTCCATGCTTGGTGTTGGAAGGTGGTGTCACCCGCTTCTCAGGAGTCCCCTGAGGTGTATCTCAGAAGTTCCCACAAGTCAGTCCCTGGGGTAAGAGAAATTGCGATGGAAATGCCTAGGTCAAGCTGCTTGCAGAAATCCTTTAGCAAGTTCTTTTGTCCTGTGAGAAATCATCTTTTTGGTTTTTTGTCTTGTTTTGTTTTGTTTTGAGATGGAGTCTCGCTCTGTCTCCCAGGCTAGAGTGCATTGGCATGATCTGCCTCCTAGGTTCAAGCATTTCTCCTGCTTCAGCCTCCTGAGGAGCTGGGATTACAGGCATGCGCTACCATGCCCAGCTAACTTTGTATTTTTGGTAGAGACGGGATTTCACCACGTTGGCCAGGCTGGTCACGAACTCCTGACCTCAGGTGATCCGCCCACTTCGGCCCCCCAAAGTACTGGGATTACAGGTGTGAGTCACCGTGCCCAGCCACACCTTGTCTTTGTGGTTAGCATTTATTTTCCCAAGTGGAACCTCAGTTTATTATAAAAACTGCCATTACCAAAAAACATTGCCTTTTGTCTACTACAAAAGACTTTTATGCCATTTGAAGCTCAGAAATCCTATCAGATAGAAGGTGGCAGTGGTACTAGTGGTGACTGATGTGTAATAGGTAGAGTTGGGAGACCAGGGAGTGAGTGTGCCGAGGGTGTGGTGGTGGTAATGACTGGGGAGGTAGTGATGAGGAATGGGAATTGTGGTGGCAACATGGTGTCAGTGGTGAATAGTCATGGCAGTGGGAGGTGATGATGGTGCTGGTAGTGATGGGTGATGATGATGGTGGTGGCTGATGTCAGAAGTGTGATGATGGTGGTGGTGGTGATGGTGGTAATTATGGTGATGGTGGTGACGGTGATGGTGGTGGTGATGGTGAT